>NC_134213.1:55225000-57720000 GCF_965140235.1 Caretta caretta | reverse complement strand
GAAAAAGCAAAACTCCCAGGCTGCTACCCAACCAGAATACTGTGTAGCTAAAGATAAGAAACCTGAAAACAGACTTACACTGTGTGCTCTGACTTGCCAAATACCAGATTTCAAGTCAGCTGCTACTGCATTAACATTCATAGTCATGGTTGAGACTTTAGCAAAACAGGCCAAACTATTGAGATTTGCAACTTACTTCATTAAAAGTAAATGGAACTTCTTTCTTCTCCCCCAGTTTCAGAGAGGATATAAGAAATGTTGATGTGCCAAGAGTCTCATCCATGACATAGTTGGCATCCATTAATGTGATCTACAAAAGATATAAAAAGAGAGCTTTAAAAACAAAAATATAGACTATAGATAGGAACATGTCTAAGCCATTCGCTCTGTACTCAATGACCAGACACAAGCAACAATATTCCTTTGGCACTTAATAGGTTTGTTTATGACTTAGTAGAAGCTTTTGAGGGTTTGCACTGCACAGATATGAACACTTACGTAGCATCATTCACACTATCACAGTGCTTTACAAACTTATCAGATCTACCACCATCCTTGACAGGGGATGTTTAGAAGGCCAAAAGTATAACTGGGTTCCCCTTGCCATGTGGGATAACATTTTATAGGTGGTGAAACTGATAATGTACACAATTTAAAAGCTATATGCCAAAGATCATACAGCAAGTCAGTGGCAGCAGTGGGAGCAGAACTCAAAGTACCTTAACTCAAATTATAAGAAGATAAGAACAGCCATAGTGGGTCAGACCAATGGTCCATCTAGCCCAGCATCCTGTCTTCTCACAAAGACCAATGTCAGACACTTCAGAAGGAATTACTAAAACATGGTAATTATCGATTGATCCATCCCCCGTCATCCAGTCCCAGCATCTAGCCATCAGAGGACACCCAGTTCATGGGGTTGCATCCCTGACTATTAAACATTAATAGACCTATCTTCCATGAACTTCATAATTCTTTTTTTGAACCCAGTTATACTTTTGGCCTTTAAAACATCCCCTGGCAACGAGATCCACAGGTTGACTATGAGTTGTATGAAGAAGTACTTTCTTTTGTTTGTATTAAACCTGCTGACTGTCAATTTCATTGGGTGACCTCTAGCTCTTGTGTTATGTGAAGGGGTAAATAACACTTCCTTAATCACATTCTCCACACCATTCATGATTTTATAGACCTCTGTCATATCCCCCCTCAGTTGTCTCTTTTCCATGCTGAACAGTCCCGGTCTTTTTAATCTCTCCACATATGGAAGCTGTTCCATACCCCTAATAATTCTTGTTGCCCTTCTCTGTACCTTTTCCAATTCTAATATATCTTTCTTGAGATGGAATGACCAGAACTGCATGCAATATTCAAGGTATGGGAGTACCATGGCTTTCTATAGTGGCATTATAATATTTTCTGTCTTATTATCTATCCCTTTCCTAATGGCGCTGAACATTCTGTTAGCCTTGTTGACTGCCACTGCATAGTGAGTGGATGTTTCCAGAGAACTATCCACAGTGACCCCAAGATCTCTTTCTTGAGTGGTAACAGCTCATTTAGACCCCATCATTTTGGAGGTATAATTGGGATTATGTTTTCCAATATGCATTACTTTGCATTTATCAGCATTGAATATCATCTCCTATTTTGTTGCCCAGTCATCTGGTTTTGTGAGATGCGTTTGCAATGCTTTGCAGTCTGCTTTGGACTTAACTATCTTGAGTAATTTTGTATCATCCGCAAAACTGTGTCATCTCAGTGTTTATGCCTTTTTACAGATCATTTATGAATGTTGAACAACACAGGTCCCAGTACAGATCTGTGGGGGACCCCATTATTTACTTCTCTCCACTGAAAACTGACCATTTATTCCTGCCCTTTGTTTCCTGTCTCAACCAGTTACTGAACATGAGAGGACTTTCCCTAATTCCTCCTAACCCATGACTGCTTTTTTTGTTTAAGATCCATGGCCAATCAGAGGAGAGGCCAGGAGGGCCATTTGGCCTGGGCCTCAAGCTCAAAAGGGGTCTCAAATTTAGACACTTGTTAATTTTTTGGCATTTGATAAGTTTCACAACTTGTTTTTATGCACATCCATATCGCACCAAAATGTGACACACTCTCTCAGCTTAGAGCTGCAAATTTAAGCAAATAAGAGATGTGATTTGGTAAAAGACATTTTTTTTTTTGCTAACTGATATAGATGTTGTCATATTAAAGAGTTAAAAATGTTCATAAATATTAATAAAAATATATCAGTTCTGATGCCACAAGATTAGACCGTGATGAACATGTCCTCTCAGATCAGCTGATTATATAAACAAACCACTACTAGTGGCTGGTGCTGGATCAAGTGCATGTTGAAAGGTAGAGAATTGTTACATTTTAGTGTCTTTATCATTTTACTTCTAGTTGATTAAGGAATTATTTAGGTGTGAGAATTCCTCATTATTATCTTTCATTTTGTGTTCTTAATTAGTATTCCTTCATTTTAAGTCTTTCCAGCATTTGTGTACCATTCAGCATTTGTGTACATGTTTACAGTAGAAGATTTCAAGTGTAGATAAGCTACTTATTTACAACAGAATATTTCAAGTGTGGATAGGCTACATATTGACCAGTTAGATCACTACGAAGAGGAGATTTGAAAGTGGTGCAAACAAGAGACAGCAAAAACAACTGAGTGAAGCAGCAGCAACTAAGAGCTCAAAGCCAATAACTTCATTTCTCAAACCACTGGAAAACACACCTTACCCAACAAACAATGCTGCAGATAATGAAAACTCCGCAACTGCAACAGGTGATATTTCAATGCCAATATCTGAACATGAGGACAGTAGTCAAGAAGGAGATGTGCCAACAGGAACAGATGCAGGAGAAGATCCTGTGTACGATCAAGAAACTCAACAGCAACAGGAAGATGTAGATCTTACGCAGCAAGAGCAATTCATGAGTACTACAGGTTTGACTGTGACTGACATTGGAATTACTGACAAGAGCAATGCTGCCCAAATGCATTCTTTTCTTCAAATTAGTTGTTTTCAGATTCCAAGTAACATTCCACAAGATGCTGATAATCATGCTTTCCCTACTCGTCTATTGACAAAAACATTTCCAAATGGTGAGACCTGCACAAGAGACTGATTATGCTGGAGTATGGAAAAACAATCTCTGTACTGTGCACCCTGCTTCCTTTTGAACATAAGTGCTTCAAATGCATCAGTTCTCTCTGGTCAATCAGGATGGAGCATCAACAGAGGCTGGAGGAAGTTGAAAGACCGAATACCGTCACATGAGAGTTCAACATCACACAAAGAAAACTATGGGCATGGCTACACTTGCAGATGTAGAGCACTTTGAGTTAAACCTGCCTTCGGAGAGTGCAGTAGGGAAAGCGCTGCAGTCTGTCCACACTGACAGGAACAAGCGCACTGGCGTGGCCACATTTCTGGCACTTGTAGCAGCATTGGGAGCAGTGCATTATGGGCAGCTATCCCACAGAGCACCTCTTCCCATTCTAGTGCTATGGCTTATGGGAAGAGGGCGGGGGTTGCAGGGCATTCTGGGTCCTGTCCCAATGCCCCGTGATGCATCAGTTCACATCCCAGCAATCCCTGTGCTTCTGTCCACATTTGGAGCCATCTTTCAACGTTTTTTGTACTGCATACTCTGTCTTCCCTTTCGGTCTGTGGGAATGGAGCCCGAACTGCTGAGGAGTATGCTGACGAGTCTCGCCAGCACATCACATTTGGCAGTCGAGTTATTCCTTATGATCCAAAGTGACAGTGAGGGCTCCGATGATGATATCAACTCAAGTAATGCATATGACACGAGTTTGCTTGTGGCATTCATGGACATGCTCACCGTCATGGAACACCGCTTTTGGGCTCATGAAACAAGCACTGAGTGGTGGGATCACATCGTCATGCAAGTCTGGGATGACGAGCAGTGGTTGTAGAACTTTCGAATGAGAAAAGCCCCTTTCATGGGACTGTGTGAGGAGCTCGCCCCCACCCTGTGGTGCAAGGACACGAGATTGAGAGCTGCCCTGATGGTGGAGAGGTGGGTGGCTATTGCAATCTGGAAGCTGGCAACTGCAGACAGCTACCAATCGGTCGCTAACCAGTTTGGAGTGGGGAAGTCGACCATTGGAATCGTGTTGATGCAAGTTTGCAGGGCCATTAATCGCATCCTGCTCAGAAGAACCATGACTCTGTGTAACGTGCATGATATTGTGGACGCTTTGCACAAATGGGTTTCCCTACCGGTGGAGGGGTGATAGATGGGCACACATATTGCAGTTCTGGCACCAGCCCACCTAACCTCCGAGTATGTTAATTGGAAGGGGTATTTCTCGATGGTTCTCCAGGTGCTTGTGGATCACCGTGGGCGTTTCATTGACATTAACGCAGGCTGGCCCAGAAAGGTGCATGACGCATGCATCTTTCGGAACACTGACCTGTTCAGGAAACTGCAAGCCAGGACTTTTTTCCCAGATCAAAAGAGCACTGTAGGGGAAGTTGAAATGCCCATTGTGATCCTTGGAGACCCCACTTACCCTTTAATGCCATGGCTCATGAAACCCTGCACAGGGAGCCTCGACAGCAGCAAGGAGCGGTTCAACAACGGGCTGAGCTGGTGCTGAATGACTATGGAGTGTGCTTTTGGCTGTTTAAAAGGCCGCTGATGCTCTCTGTATGGGAAGGCTGGACCTGGTCGATGACAGCATCCCCGTGGTTATATCTACATGCTGTACCCTCTATAACATTTGTGAAGGGAAGGGGGAAAGATTCACTCAGTCATGGAACTCAGAGGTTCAACACCTGGAGGCTGAATCTGAACAGCCAGAGAGCAGGGCTATTAGAGGGGCCCAGCGCAAGGCTGCAGGAATTAGGGATGCCTTGAGGGAGCAATCTGAGGCTGAAAGCCACCAGTAATGTCTGGTGCCCTGCATGGGAGTGAAGTGCAGTGGTTCCAATGTTTATAGGAAATTGTGTTTGCTATGACAGGTTTCAGAGTAACAGCCGTGTTAGTCTGTATTCGCAAAAAGAAAAGGAGTACTTGTGGCACCTTAGAGACTAACCAATTTATTTGAGCATAAGTGTTCGTGAGTCCGATGAAGTGAGCTGTAGCTCATGAAAGCTTATGCTCAAATAAACTGGTTAGTCTCTAAGGTGCCACAAGAACTCCTTTTCTTTTTGTGTTTGCTATGCTGACTTGCAGTGCCTGTTGCTTTCCTGGGCTAAGGTATCTTTTACTTTATGCAATAATAATGAATGTTCTCAAAGCCAAAAAATCCATTTATTGAAAAGAAAATTCATTTACTGAAAAGAAACACAACTGCTTGGGAAACAGAAAGGGCAAGTGGGTGGGGTGGGGAATGGTACAATCACAGATTTGCGTATGCCCTGTTATCATACTCAGCCTTCTTGTCTGGAGTGCTGTGCAATGAGTGCTGCACTTCAGGATGTCTATACTGCATGGTGATGAGGGTTGACTGCAGAGGGTAAGGATCATAGTTTTCAGGGCTGGGTGGTGAAGCTACGGGTGTTGGAGGCAACTGGTGGCGATAAGAACCTGGAAGTTGGGGAAAGTGGGTTGGAGGGACATGGGGGCACAAGGGAAAGAGTTTTGGGACAAGGGCTGTGGGTTGGGGGATGGGGGCGGTAGTGCTCCGCCTGCATGGCTACAAGTGCTTGGATTGAGTCCGCTTGGCGCTCCATGATGCTTATCTACCGATCTGTGTTTTGCTGCTGGAGCACTGCGCTTTTCTGCTGGCGCTCCTCGTTCTGCTGGCGGATCCTCCTTTCACTGTCTCGCCACTCCTGCACTTTTCGATTTTCATTACTTGAATGCTGCATTACTTCATGCAACATGTCTTCCTTGCCTCTACATGGCCTCTTTCTGATTCTTTGGAGTCTTTCAGCCGGTGATAACACGGACGGCTGAGATCTCAAGGTTGCATCTGTAAAGGCAAAATGCAACATTTAACAGAGGCAGCATTGTTCACACCAGACAGAGCAATGATTCCCCCGTACTTAAGGGCAAGCACAGTCTACACAATAGCATAATTTGCCCATCCCAAAGCGAGCGCACATAACCCATGGGAGACCCAAAATGGTGAGTAAGCACAGGGTCAAGCGTGACTGATCGTTTCACGGCTGTACAGTCCTCTGGGTTTCTGTGCCTTGGGGAGAGCCAACAGCAGCGGGGGTCCCTATACTGAACACTGTCCCCACATTTTCCACAGGAGTTCGTCCTGGAAGATATCTCGCTGCTGAGGGTGACCTGGGAAGCAAGGTAGGGTCTTCTACTGCAATGAGGATTCTGCCCTGGCCCATATGCAGCTTGCCTGTGTGCAGCAATGGTCCCCCCGCCCCTCACAGCACAGTGGCACGGACAAGTTGGCCTTACTGGGAGAAGGAACACAGTGGCTCTTCTGCGAAACCTACACAAGTGCATTGCCCAAGTTCTGGATGAGACCTTTGAAGAGATCACTGAGGCCAATTACTGCGATGTGAGAGAGCGTATCAATGCCCTATTCCGCATCTAGGTTTGCATGCAGCCCTAACCGTCCTCACCCCAAGAGCCCGTACTGAATAACTTCCTTCCCAAAATAGAAGCCGCTTACCGGGAACCTCCTCTGGTGTTTGTCCTTCCCCAAGCACCGGCTGCCGCAACAAGCTACCTTCCTCCTGGCTTGAGAACAGCTCCTGGCTGCATGCATCTAGGGATTCCAGAGTGTCTTCCTCCACCTCAGCACCCTCGCTCCCGCTTTGCTGCTCCTCCTCCTCCTGCCTTGTTGAACTGGGATCTGAAGTGTCCATGGTGGTACTCGGAGTGGAGGTGGGGTCGCCCCCAAGTATCACATCCAGCTCTTTCTAGAAATGGCAGGTTGCAGGGGCAGCACCAGAGCACCTGTTTGCCTCACAAGCTTTGTAGTAAGCATTCTTCAACTCCTTCATTTTAACCCTGCACTGCAGTGCATCCCGGTCATGGCCCCTTTTCATCATGTCCCTTGATATCTGCCTGAAGGTATCATAATTCGTATGGCTGGAGCGCAGCTGGGACTGGACAGCTTCCTCCCCGCAAACACTGATGAGGTCCACACTGCCATTGCTCCACACTGGGGATCGCCTGGAGTGTGGAGGCATGGCCATCTGGAAAGATTCGCTGAGAGCACTCCACGCCTGGCTGAGCAAACAGGAAGGGGATTTTCAAAATTCCCAGAGAACTTAAAGGGTGGGCCAGACGGTTGGTCACCTGACGGCAGGGCAGTAGAGTTCAAAGTGATGACCAGAGTGGCTAGAACAGGCACTGTGGGACACTTCTGGAGGCCGATCAGAGCGCATTAATAGACCAGGGTGTCCACATTGGCTCTGCAGCACTCCAACCGGGGCTCAGCAAGTGTTATGCTTCTTGTGGAGGTGGACTGCCAGGAGCGCTCCAGCCGCGGAGTCCAGGTGCTCTACGTGCCTTACTAGTGTGGATGTGTCATGAGTTAGGGCACACAGGGCTGCTTTAATGCGCTCTAACTTGCAAGTGTAGCCAAGCCCATAGATGCATGGAAATCAGCCAGTAGGGAAGCATCAACTGAAAGTTCAGTTGAGAATTTAGTCTTGACTGAACTCTCTACAGAAACTAATAACTGGAAAAAACTTCTTGAGTGCATCCTGAATGTCATCCTTTTTCTTTCTAAGCAGGATTGGCTTTCTTTGGTTACAGTCAAGATTTTGGTGATCGTGCAAATGCAAACTTTCTAGGCACAGCTGAGCTCCTCAGTAAATATGACCCACTTCTATCAGAGCATGTTAAAAGTGTTCGAGAATTGCAAGAGAGTCAAAAGTGCATGCAAGTCCATCATCTCTCCACACGCATACAAAACGAGTTTATTGAGCTATGTGGGTCATTCGTACAAACAACAATTCTTGATGAGATTCAAAATGCCAGGTATTTTTCAATCACTGTTGTTGCCACTCCTTATTGTTCTCACAAGGAACAGACTACTATGGTTATTCGATATATTAAGATTGTAGACAGCTCAAAATTTTCAATTGAAGAAAGGTTTATCTTGTTTGATAATTTCACAAGAAAAACTGGAAAAGAAATTGCTGCTCAAGTACTAGCAATTCTAGAAGGTTTTAAGTTAGATTTTCAAGCCTGCATTGATCAAGCCTATGACAATGGATCTAATATGGCTGGGAAATACAAAGGTGCACAAGCAGTTCTGCTTGAGTATAATTCAAACTGTATTTTCTCCAGCTGTGGAAACACACACTAAACCTTGTAGGTGTTGACTGTGCTGAATCATGCAAGGAGGCAATTACTTACTTTGGAACTATTCAGCAAATGTACAATCTCTTCAGTAGCAGTCCACAAAGGTGGGAAATTCTAAAGCAGTATATTCGTGTTTCACTGCATGGGATGTCCAAAACTATATGGTCTGCACAGATTGATCGTATTCAATCCGTATTCAATCAGTTGCGCAGCATTTGAATTCAGTGAGAAAGGTTTTAAATGAGCTTGAATCTCTCAATCTCACTGCACAGGCTCGAACTGAACTTCAGTCTATTCAGAAGCACATGTCCAAATTCGAATGCATTCTGATGTCATCTTTGTAGATGAAGCTACTTACAATGATTTACCAAACTAATCTGGTAATTGAAGCACACAACGCTACACTTGATGTTAAGAGGGATAACATTGAAAGTCTTATCAATTACATCCAACAGATTTGTGAACAATGGGATGCGATCCTGACTGAGTCCAAATTAGTAACACAGAATATTGGCATTTCATCTGAGTTCTCCACCAATCGCAATTTACCTACTGAATCCAATGCTGAGCAGCATTATAGGCTCAATGTCTTCCTTGTCATCACTGACTCTATTCAATCAGGTCTTACACGTCGATTTGAGTCTCTGCAACTAATTTGTACCTTTTTGGGGTTTCTTTGGCAGTTCAACAGACTGAGTAATGAAGATCTACTTTCTGCAGCTGAACAATTTCAGCAACAGTACAAGAAAGAAATCTCAAAAGATCTCAGTGATGAGGTCATCTTCCTCAAACAAATATAGTCCATGAACTTTGAATTGGATTGCAAGCCAAAGGAATTGCTTCAAGAAATACTCTAACTTGGACTCTCTTGGGTGTTTCCTAATATCACAACTGCATTGCGTATTTTTGTCAGTTTGCCTGCATCAGTGGCTTCAGGTGAATGTACCTTCAATGTGTTGAAGCAGGTAAAGAACAATCACCATTCAACTATGGGACAAGAGTGTTTGAATGGGCTCACCATGCTTAATATCAACTGTGACATTGCACGAAAGCTAGATTTTTTCCTCTTTAATTAATGCATTTGCACAGAAAAAGGCTAGAAAAGCATTTGTTAAATAAAAAAATATTGAAATTATGTCTTACTCTTTTTTTGGTGCATTAATTTGTTTTCATGTGTTGTCATTTTTAATTTTTACTATGGTTAGGGGCCTCAAAAGCTGGAAGTGGCCCAGGCTTCTCTGGACCTCTGAGAGGGCCTGTTAAGAGCCTTTGGTGAGGGACCTTGTCAAAGGCTTTCTGAAAGTTCAAGAACATTATATCCACTGGATCACCCTTGTCCACGTTTGTTGACTCCCTCAAAGAATTCTAATAGATTGGCGAGGCATGACTTCCCTTTACAAAAGTCATGTTGATTCCTCCCCAACAAATCATGTTCCTGTGTCTCTGATAATTCTGCTCTTTACTATTGTTCCAATCAATCTTCCTGGCACTGAAGTTAGGCTTACCAGCCTCTAATTGCCAGGATCACCTCCGGAGCCTTTTTAAAAATTGGCATTACATTAGCTATCCTCCAGTCATCTGGTACAGAGGCCGATTTAAACGATAGGTTATATACCACATATAGCAGTTCTGCAATTACACATCTGAGTTCCTTCAAAACTCTTGGGTGCATACCATCTGGTCCTCGTTTCTTATTACAGTTAAATTTATCAATTTATTCCAAAACCTCCTCTATCGGCACCTCAGTTTGGAACACTGCCTCAGCTTTGCACCTAAAAAGAATGACTTGTGTGTGGGAATCTTCCTCAATCCCTCTGCAGTGGAGACTGATGCAAAAAATTAATTTAGCTTCCCTGCAGCAGCCTTGTCTTCCTTGAGTGCTCCTTTAGCACCTCAATTGTCCAGTGGCCCGACTGATTGTTTGGCAGGCTTCCTGATTCTGATGTAATTTTAAAAAGTTGCTGTTAGTTTTTGTGTTTCCTTTGTTAGTTGCTCTTCAATTTTTTTTTGGCCTGTCTAATTATATTTTTGCATTTGACTTGCCAGAATTAAATCCTATTGAAGAAAATACAAACGAGGACAGACTTCCAATTTTTAAACGATGCCTTTTTGTCTCTAAATGCCTCTTTTGCTTTGTTGATGGCTTTTTTTTTTCAGTCCTCTTACTATTTGGGGGGAGGGGGGTATACATTTAATTTGACCCTCTATTATGGTGTTTTGAAAAAGTTTACATGGTCCTTGCTGGCATTTCAATCTTGCAACTGTTCCTTTTAATTTCTGTTTAACTAGCTTCCTCATTTTTGTATAGTTCCCCTTTTTTAAGTTAAACACTACTGTGGGGGCTTCTTTGGTATTTCCCCTCACACAAGGATGTTGAATTTAATTACATTATGGTTGCTATTACCAAGCAGTTCAGCTATTTTTACTTCTTGGACCAGATCCTGTGCGCCATTTGGGACAAAAATGAAGAATTGCCTCTCTCCTTGTAGGTTCCAGGATTAGCAGCTCCAAGAAGCAGTCATTAATAGTGTCTAGAAATTTTATCTCAGCATCGCATCCTGAGGTGACATGTACCCAGTCAATATGGGGATCATTGAAATCCCCCATTATTATTGGGTTTTCTGTTTTTGTAGCTTCTCTAATCTACCGGAGCATTTCATAATCACTATTACCATCCTGGTCAGGTGGTTTGTAGTATGTTCCTACTGCTATACTCCTATTATTCAAGCATGGAATTTCTATCCACAGAGATTCTATGGTACAGTTTGATTCATTTAACATTTTTAATATATTTGACTCTGTGCTTTCTTTCACATATAGTGCCACTCTGCCACCAGCACGACCAATTCTGTCATTCCTACATATTTTGTACCCTGATATGACTGAGTCCCATTGCTTATCCCCGTTCCACCAAGTTTATGTGATGCCTATTATATTAATATCCTCATTTAATACCAGGCACTCAAGTTCACTCATCTTACTATTTACTATGTAACTTTCAGTTCCCTACTCTTTTTAATTACTAGATCACAGTACAGCAATAAGTACTTGGCGTAATGCACAGAAATTCCAAACTTGGAAACATCTACTCTATGTCCAATCAAATCTAAAAACCCATTGGCATGTTCTCCATCTCAGCAGGGAACACACCTTTTGGAATGTGAGCTGCACAAGTAAACAACTGGGACTCTGGAACACAATTTCCCATTCCTATTGCCATACCAGTGTTTGGAAGAAGCATAACAAGTCATATTTCTGGAGAGAAAGAAGCAAAGGAGGATGCATCAGATAGAGCCTTCTTATGGTGATATCATCATGTTCTTCATCAAGGACATGCTTACATACACACACACAGACAGAGGCAGACGTACCAAAGAACATAGCTGCAATTATTACAATAATAATGTTCTCATATCCTTCAGTAAATCTTTCAAGGGTGAAAGAAACCTGTAGATATCAGGAATGGGTTTTTTATCATTGACTTGAATGGGAGCAGAGTTAGGCATGTTTGAACTAGAGCACATCTTTTAGAAAAACATCCAATATCATAAGAATGGCCCTACTGGGTAAGAGCAATGATCCATCTAGCCCAGTTTCCCGTCTTTCAACAGTGGCCAGTGTCAGACACTTCAGAGGGAATGAAGAAAATAGGCCAATTATTGAGTAAACTATCCCCTGCCGTCCAGTCTCAGCTTCTGACAGTCACATGTTTAGGAACACACAAAGCATGTGGTTGCATCCTGACCATCTTGGCTAATAGCCACTGATGAACCTATCCCTCATGAACTTATCTAATTCTTTTTTTAACCCAATTGTACTTTTGACCTTCACAGCATCTCCTGGCAACAAATTCACAAGTTCACTGTCCATTGTGTTTTGAAGTACTTCCTTATGTTTGGTTTCAGAGGAACAGCCGTGTTAGTCTGTATTCGCAAAAAGAAAAGGAGTACTTGTGGCACCTTAGAGACTAACCAATTTATTTGAGCATAAGCTTTCGTGAGCTACAGCTCACTTTGTCAGATACATCTGATGAAGTGAGCTGTAGCTCACGAAAGCTTATGCTCAAATAAATTGGTTAGTCTCTAAGGTGCCACAAGTACTCCTTTTCTTTTTCCTTATGTTTGTAATTCTTGATTAAAAAATTTCCAATAGTGGAGAATCCACTATTACCCTTGGTAAATTGCTCCAGTGGTTATATTATCCTCACAGTTTTAAGAAGTAGGCCTTATTTCTACTCTAAATTTGTCTAGCTTTAACTTCCAGCCACTGCATCTTGTTATACCTTTGTTGCTAAACTGAAAAGTCCTCTGTCATCGAATATTTGTTCCCCATGTACGTACTTCTAGACTGTGATCAAGTCACACCTAACCTTCTCTTTGATAAGGTAAATAGAATGAACTCCTTGAGCCTTTCACGATAAGGTAGGTTTTCCAATCCTTTAGTCATTTGCATTCTCTGTGGCTCTTCTCTAAACCCACTCCATTCTTTTCAACATACTTCTTGAAGTGTGAACACCAGAATTGGACATAATAGTCCAGGAGAGGTCACACCAGTGGAAAATGCAGGAGTAATCTCTTCTACCTTTCTACTCCTACTCAAGATTCAGCTGTTTATACGGGCAAGGATCACATTAGCCCTTTTGGCCACAGCGCTGCACTGGGAGCTCATGTTCAGCTGACTTTCCACCATGATCCCCAAGTCCTGGCTTCCCAGGATATAGTCCCCCATCCTGCATGGCCTGCATTCTTTCTTCCTAGATATTTACAATGACTTTACATTTGGCAGTATTGAAACACATACTGTTTGCTTGCACCCAGTTTACCAAGCGATCTGCATTGTTTTGTATCAGTGACCTGTCCTCTTCATTATTTACCACTTCCCCAATCTTTGTGTCATCTGCAAACTTGATCAGCAACAATTTTATGTTTACTTGCAGAACACTGACAAAAATGTTAAATAGCATCAGCTGAAGAACTGACTCTTGCAGGACCCCTTTGGAAGCACATCCACTCAATGGTTCCCCAGTTACAATCACACCGTGAGACCTATCAGCCAGTCTAGTTTCTTAATCAAAATATTATGTAGTACCAAGTCAAATGCCTTCCAGAAGCCTAAGTATATATAGTACGTTAACACTATTACCTTTATCAAGCAAACGTATATCAAAAAGATATCAAGTTAGCTTAACAAGATTCATTTTTCATTAACCAATGTTGATTGATAATAATTATATTAACTTCCTTCAATTCATCAAATCCCATATCAGCCATTTCATTATTTTGCCTGGGATCAACATCAGGTTGATTTACAATTACCTGAGTCATCCCATTTACCCTTATTAAATATTGACATAACATTAGCTTTCTTCCAGTCCTCTGTAACTTCTCCACTGCTCAAAGACTTATTGAAAATCCACATGAACTGTCCAAGTAGCTCTTTGGCTGTTTATTTAAAATTCTTGGATGGGGGAAGAATTTGCTGAAAATGAATTTGCTGAAAATGTCTAACTTTAATAGTCACGGTTTAACATTGTCCAGAGTTACTGTTGTAATGTAAAGTATTTCATTATCTTCACAACATATGAATACACCATTTAGCCTTTTCCCAAATACAGAACAGATATTTATTGAACATTTCTGTGTTTTCTTTGTTATTATTGACAATTCTACCATTTCCATCCAGTAATGGATGAATACCATTGTTAGGATTCCTTCTGTTCCTAATTACTTGAAAAAAATTGTTTTTAACTCTGCTGGCCATAGATTTTGCTTTTGTGTCCTTTTGCTTCCCTTGTCAAGTTTCTACAGTTCCTAGCTTATAACTTATATTCACTGTGATCAATTGCCGCCCCCTTCTCTCCTTTATTTTTTAAAGAAGCTGCTTTCACTTCCCCCTCTAAGACAAGTTGCAGCTTTGGGGGCATCTAATATAGTGTTCTTAAACAGTTCACAATTATGCACATTCTTCTGTTTAAATTCTTTCTCACAGATGATTTGCTCACTTTTTTCCATTTTTGTGAAATTGGCAGTTTTAAAGTAACAAATATATAAGTGATTTGGTCTTTATTTCTGTTTGCACATAACAAGCCTTGATCACTTGCACCTAAGCAATAACTAATTTTTAGTTCTGTGATCAATTCCTCCATTTCTCAAGATGAGACATGATATAGAACTTCCCATGCTGGATGCAACACCCTTGAAGGATGTACTATATGTTAGGATGGCAGTCATTATTTTAATAATGGTAGTTGTATTTTTAATATCTATTTTAGGGTTTTGTATTGCCTCCAATCACCATGGGACCTGAATGCCATTCTACAAAATCCACAAGAAAAGCAAAGTCCCTAGGAGACTTTAATAGCATAGAATCATAGAATCATAGAATATAAGGGTTGGAAGGGACCCCAGAAGGTCATCTAGTCCAACCCCCTGCTCGAAGCAGGACCAATTCCCAGTTAAATCATCCCAGCCAGGGCTTTGTCAAGCCTGACCTTAAAAACCTCTAAGGAAGGAGATTCTACCACCTCCCTAGGTAACGCATTCCAGTGTTTCACCACCCTCTTAGTGAAAAAGTTTTTCCTAATATCCAATCTAAACCTCCCCCACTGCAGCTTGAGACCATTACTCCTCGTTCTGTCATCTGATACCATTGAGAACAGTCTAGAGCCATCCTCTTTGGAACCCCCTTTCAGGTAGTTGAAAGCAGCTATCAAATCCCCCCTCATTCTTCTCTTCTGCAGGCTAAACAATCCCAGCTCCCTCAGCCTCTCCTCATAACTCATGTGTTCCAGACCCCTAATCATTTTTGTTGCCCTTCGCTGGACTCTCTCCAATTTATCCACATCCTTCTTGAAGTGTGGGGCCCAAAACTGGACACAGTACTCCAGATGAGGCCTCACCAATGTCGAATAGGTCTCTGGTACTTCTCTCTTTATGGAGTTAAAACTCCTCTTGGGGTAGAGTGTTTATTTTGTTTTTGAGTGTGAAGTGCCTTTTTTGTGGTGGAAAGGCATTTTTCAGTGTGTCTTCCTACACAGAGTCAAATTCTGTCATTTAATTTTATGCAGAATACAGAGACTTTACACTGAATTGCATGTGTGTGTAATAATACCATGCTACAGACAATTTTGTGATGGGGCAAAGCCAGATGAATATAGGAAAGTAGTAAGAAACAGGTATGTTAGCCCCAGGCTAAACAAATCCCTGTTACCATGGTAACCAAATGGCAGTTGCTCTAGGTTAATCAAGAGACCTGGGGCTCATTAAGATCCTTCTAGAAAGCAGTGGAGATAGCTAAGTTGATTGGGACACCTGAAGCCAATCAAGGGCTGGCTGGAACTAGTTAAAACCCTCCCAGTTAGTCAGTTAGGTGTGCATGCCAGGGGCTGTAGGAGGAAGCTGCGCCACTGGAGAAATTCGGCAGTATGAACCCTATCAGGCACAAGGAAGGAGGCGTTGAGGTAAGGGTGAAGTAGATGTTGAGGAAGTAGGGGCTGCTGTGAGGAAATGGCCCAGGGAATTGCACTCATCCTGTTTCAGAAAGTCAGCTACCAACAGCTGCTACTACTAGGGTCCCTAGGCTGGAGCCTGGAGTAGAGGGTGGGCCCAGGCTCCCCGCTCTCCCTGATTAATCACAGGGACTGTGAGACAACGGAGACTGTGAGAGGGTGAGTTGCTTCTTCCCACCTCCCTTGCTGGTTTATGATGAAAATGGCTCAGTAGGCTATGACCCTTACCTCTAAAGAGAGAAGGGCTAAGTGGAGGGTCACAGTGAGCCTCTTAGGCTAGCGTAATCTGCCTGGAAGCGTGGCACCCACTGAGACAAGGTTGGAGCTTTGCCACAATTTCTTGTAGTCTAGTAAACTTATATTATTACAGTAAACCTTTACTATGGCCACTATATATTTTGCTAACTAATATGCAACTTACCATTATTATGTAGTGTTGCTGACTCTGTGGTGCTAATTTTCAGGGCCTTATATATCATATGGCTCAGGAACCAGCTAAAATCTTTAATTAGTTTAAGTAATCACACTGAATTCCTGTTTATAACATATATCTTGGTAGGTCTGCTACAGGAAAAGGATACTTACATAACCTTGGAAGTAGATTGCTGCTGCATTATATTGGAAATTGACTCATACCATATTGCACTAGATGCCAGCTCATAAAATATTATGCTTTTTAATGACTACATAAAACCATGATGGGGGGCGGGGGGAAAGAGTGAGAAACACCTCATAAAATCAAAGATGATTTACAAGTTATGTTTTAGGAACTGTCTGAATTCATAGCAGGAAATCACTTAGTCAGACCATACAATAGCGAAAAGTGAGTAATTCAGACCATACCACACTAAGAAATGACTGAGACCACACAATAGTCTGAATTAAATACTACCTTCCCAATTTCTTCTTGACCTCCTAATACATACAAACGTAGAACAGAAAGATGTGTTTTTGCTTTGAGGAAGGCAGGCTGGATAAGCCATTAGCCATTACAGTTAGTTGAGTTAATAATCTATCTTTTTAAATCTTATTGAGCAAATTCCATATTCAGCACATTCATGCAACCACGGTGAAGTTTGTGAGTCTGTTAGCAAAATTTGAGCCGGGTTGTCTAAGAGGATTCTGTCTATTATGTCAATATTACCAGATAGACTAGCTGTACCTTGATTCCTGTGCCCCATCCCCAGTTTCTCACTGATCACTCAGTTGATTTTTAAAGATTGCAGGAGCTATTGTAGACCTTATGCAGAAAATCAGGCTCATGGCTCCTGTTCATCTTCTAAAGCCCAAAGAGGTTGTGAGAATCTTAGATGAGCCACAAATAAGGAAAGCTGATAAAGGGATTCAAATAAAAGTATGGAGTCAGGTAAGTAGTGGGGACTGACAGAGGGTAGAGACTATGCAGATCCCTGAACTCTGCCAGGATTCCTGGTGACAGATTCTCCTGAAGAAAGCACTGCTCTATCACTTCCCAATTCTCAGTGCCTTAAAATTTGTAGCTCTGCAGGGTATCCTGTTCCCTGCTTTCAATGCATCTTAAACATTTTTAAACTGAGATGGGGCGGGAGGGGAGCCAAAGGAGATTCAAAACAAAAATCATGTTAAGATGGAGTTAAAGAATGAGTCAGTAATTTATGGGATAAATATAAAACAAAACAAATTAGGTTAAACTTAAAAGAAACCAAATATGTGAAATGCACATTGAAGGCGTTCAAAGAATCTCAACTCTGCCCTTGTTGTTACACTAGCTTCCCATCTTCCTTTCTATGCTCCTTCAGCAGCTACTTGGTAAGACACACGATATTATAGATTCTCCCTTCTTCTGTGATAGCCTTGGCCTTTGTACACATAATGCAAGAGTAAAATGAGAATATGTATCCTAACTCCTATTCTGTTTGAATTAGCCAGCAACATGAGCCAATATGGACATTCTGCACATTATAAAAACAATACGTAAGATAACTGCTTGGAGACACGTGAAATTCTTCCCCGGCAGACAACTGTCATAATCTACCTTACAAAGATGGAAAATGTGGATAGTTTCTTAATCACCAATGAGGTCTCTCACTGTCTTCCCAGTTATAGTGATAGTTTTAACTAAAATGACAGTGTTGCTCCAATACAAGGGGTGAAGTTGATTGTCAAGCTTGATGACATGGGCATAGGACACACAGGCAAGGATGTTTTGGGCTTCTTTATTATTATTTACTTCCCCTTGGCAACAAGAGGTTTGAGGAGGGATCATGAAGTAGCATCAGGTGGGTTTGCAGAGCGGTAGCCATGTTAGTCTGTATCAGCAAAAACAACGAGGAGTCATGTGGCACTTTAGAGACTAACAAATTTATTTGGCCATAAGCTTTCGTGGGTTAAAACCTACTTCATCAGATACATGGAGTGGAAAATACAGTAGGCAGGTATAAATACACAGCACATGAAAAGATGGGAGTTGCCTTACCAAGTGGTGGGTCAGTGCTAACGAGCCAATTCAATTAAGGTGGAAGTGGGCTATTCTCAACAGCTGACAAGAAGGGGTGACTACCAAGGGAGGAAAAATCACTTTTGTAGTGCTGATGAGGCCAATGTAATCAAGGTTGGCCCATTTCAAACAGCTGACAAGAAGGTGTGAGTATCAGCAAAGGGGGAAATTAGTTTTTGTAGTGACCCATCCACTCCCAGGCTTTAGTCAGGCCTAATTTGATGGTGTCCAATTTGTAAATTAATTCCAGTTCTGCAGTTTCTCACTGGAGTCTGTTTCTGAAGTTTTTTTGTTGAAGAGTTGCCACTTTTAAGTCTGTTATTGAGTGTCCAAGGAGATTGAAGTATTATCCTGTTGGGTTTTGAATGTTATAATTCTTGATGTCTGATTTGTGTCCATTTGTTTTTTTGTGTAGAGACTGTCCGGTTTGGCCAATGTACATGGCAGATAGGCATTTCTGGCACATGATGGCATATATCACATTGATAGGGTGGGTGTATCACAGTCTATTTCAAGTAATTGCAGGAGAGGGAAGCACTGGTGGACCTAACTTCTGCTTTTTTTCTTCCTTGCTGTTTCTACAAATACTTTCATGTGAAGAAAAGTGACTCATTCCATTCTTTGTGCTGGTATCTATCTGGTGCCTACAACAGGGGACTAAGAGTTAGAACTTTGAGTTCTATTCTCAGATTTCCTACTTCCAGATAATACTCCCAGGCAAATCACTTAGGGTACCTCTTTGCTACACACATAACTAAGGTGATGGGCACCAAGGTGTGAGCAGCAGGCCTAGCCCAGGTGTGAGCAGCCACAATACAAAGCCACACATGAGTTACTGTGTTCTCTCACTGATGCTGCCTTCACCCATGTATGTTGCTAAGACTTCAGGGGGAAGAGACCCCGGTTCTTTGTGCTGCAGTAAGCAGATGGGCCTCTCTATGATCCTGTCCTAGTGAATTGTGGGAGAACTTGTCTGTCCTTCAGAGCACATGGGGAGAAACTGTAGGAAGACATTGAAGACTATCAGTACTTGAGTGGTTGAGCCCAATGGCTCTGAATCTTTCCAGACTACTGAACCCCTTTCAGGAGTCTGATTTGTAATTCATCTCTCTTAAAAACTACTTGCTTACAAAATCAGACTAAAAATACAAAAAAGTGTCACAGCACACTATTACTGAAAATTGCTAACTTTCTCATTTTTACCATATAATTATAAAATAAATCAATGGGAATACAAATATAGCACTTACATTTCAGCATATAATATATAGAGCAATATAAACAAGTCCTTGTCCATATGAAATTTTAGTTTATATTGACTTTGCTTGTGCTTTTTAGTGTAGCCTGTTGTAAAAGTAGGCATATATCTAGACGAGTTGATGTACCCCCTGGAAGGCCTCTGAGTACCCCCAGGGGTATATGTACCCCTGGTTGAGAACCATTAGTTTAGCCTGTGTCCTCTCTGCAAAGTGGACAGGTTACCAAACAAGAGCCAGTGTAAACTCTGCAATGAAAATATACTCAAACTCTGGACACACTAAAATGGTTAGACTAACACAATCTTTTGTACATACAGTGTTATAATGCTTAATTAATTAGGGATTGATAGTGACTTGGACTAGATGCCTGTGCAAAGGAGTGACAGATCCCTTATGCTCCTTAGAGGAGGTTACTCAGGCCTTGTCTACACTACGTGGTTAAGTCAACCTAAGTTACGCTACTCCAGCTAGGTAAATAAGGTAGCTGGAGTCAATGTAGGGTAGGTCAACTTACTGCGGTGTTTACACCATGCTGTGTTGAAGGGAGACATTCTCCCATCAACTTACCTTCGTCTTCTCATTCCGATGGAGTACCAGAGTGGACCTGAGAGTGCTCTGTGGTCGATTTAGCAGGTCTCCACTAAACCCAATAAATCGACCCCCGCTGCATTGATCACAGCAGTGTCAATCCATAGTAAGTGTAGACATGGCCTCAGACCTTGGGACCAGGCATATAGAAGTAAGTGGAGCTAATCTCCCATTTACTCCCTCCTCTAGTTGGCAGAGAGGAGAGAGGAATAAGCAGAGACTTGGTTCCACCCCCACCTACTTTCTGAGCCAATGAAGGGAGAAAATATTAGTTTGCTGCTGCTGCTGTAAAGAACAGTAAATTACTAGTCTCAGTAGCAAACAGGTAAGAAATTGTGACTCAGAAGTGTATCAGTGTCAATGCCATCCAAGGCTGCTCCTGGGATGGTTCAACTTATGCACCAACCCCTTGCTCAGGCCTGCGTATAAAGGCAAAACCTTAATGTTTAGAAAACTGAAATGCTCAGATAACAGATGTTGTGTATGTGCAAAGTGTTGTTGTTTTAACCCTCCTGACACTGCTCAACATCCATTTCTAGCTGTACCTCAGTACATGATTTACCTCCAGAACATTTTCCTGGTTCGGGTCCAAAATAAACTCAAAGGTCTCATTCCACACAGGGTTCACATTATTATTGAAGTGTTTTGTTCTCTTTCTGCAGTCAGGGGCTGAGGGGATGAACAGCTCCACATAAGGATCTGGAGTGTCAACTGTAGAGTACCAAACAGAGGGTAATATTAGTTAGAACTTGTGTTTGGATAGCATTAACCAAAACAAATTTAGGAAAGGACAAGTGCATTGTAAGTCATCTCATTATATACAGTAGTAAATGAAAGGTACATGGCCTGATCTTGCTTCCCTAAAGATCAAAGTAGTGATGCCACTGATGTTAATGAGAGTGGGAGTAGGCCTTGACTGAGAGAATGACATTGTGAGTAAAGATACATATTTATTGAAAAAATGCTACAATGTTGTTGTGGTTATTTAAAGAAGCATCCCTGACCACATACACACTCACACACACAATAGCAACACTACGTGGTATCACAGTAGCAGAAAGGATACCCAATGAAATGGTCTTCAATTAAAACTTTTAAAAAAAGATATTTCGGATTCAGGAAAGACTCCCAAGGCTACCAAAGGTTTTGCAGAACTAAGGAATACAGTAATGAGCCATTTATGTACTTCCTGATCCTGTAATGATATCCATGTGGGCACATCCCTGGGTGGAGCCATTGAAATCACTGGGGATCTGTCCTGGCACAGAGGTCCACCCTTATGAATATCACTGTAGGACTGGGACCTTATTTACATATTCCATTTAAATTGTGACTGCGTAGACAAATAGCTGAAATTCTAACTATTCCATTTGTATCCAGTGCAGAGTATGAGCGATGGGGAAAATGTAGCTAGAAGAGTCTTAATTAAGTTGCTTTAACTATTACCATTTTATTACTAAAAGCAAATGCTATGCTGTAAACAGCCTTGCTAAATCCCTACATCCTTTGAAGGCAAATAGTTTTTATTTTTTTGGACAGGAGAAGTAAATAACTAGTTTTTAACCATCATCACCTGATAGGAAGCGTGAATAGGTAAATTTTGTAACTGGGATAAAATTGCCATGACATTGCATTTTTAAAAGATAAAAGAGCATTTTGATGATAGATATTATTTTCTTGTATCTGCTTTAAAGGAGAAGATGTCAGATATACTAGATAAGTGAAGACAGCAGAGCTGATACATACAGTAGGTAATGACTACAGTAAGTATAAATATTATTGGTAGAAAAGTTGTACCAGTGGTTGATCAGCTTTTTATTTAGTTCAACCTATTCAGTCCATTTTTCTTCAGTTATCTAATACAGCCAGTAATTTGTTCCATTTATCTTAACTTCATTCTTGACAACCAAATTTTTACTGTACATATTTGGTTTTGCAGCAATAGTTCTCTGATCCTGCAAAGGGATCTGCTAGTGTAGATCCTTATGTTCACCAATCCCTTTGATTTCAGTGGGACTCTGTGGGAATTTAGATCTGGGCTGGGACATCCCACCACAGGATCAGGGTAACATTGCTGAATTACATATGCATGCTGGTACAAGGAATTCTCTCCATATCTTCTTGGCTTATCAGAAGTTAGAGTCATTTGGTCTGATGTCAGAAAACTGATACCCATCTTTAGAGGATCATGTCATCAGAGGTTGTTTTCTGCTTTTGCCCAACAGTCTAGTTCATGCAGTTAAATATGTGCAGTCATCACAAACAATGACCATTTTCTTAAGGATCTCTCTTGGTCCAAAAAATTACACCACATTTGAGCTACATATATTTTCATCAGAATACACTCTTTCATCAAAGCCAAAATGTGTCAGGTAGACCTGTTGATTTCATCAATGCTTTTGCCAGGAAGGTTTCAGAGGTCCAGGGATCTCTGGTCACTTCTGACCAGAGAAAGAGACCTGAATTGAAAACTTGATCTTTCAAGCAGAAAATGGACATTTCAACACAATTCTGTTCTGCAAAAACATTTGAACAGTTCTGATTTTGTTCCAATGTTGAATGAAAACAAATTTCAAAACCTCAGAAGTTGTCATGGAAAGAAATTTTTGTCCTCCAGCCACCTCTAATGCAGACCCAAGACAAATTTCAAGTCAGCCTATCAGTGTACTATTCAAAGACAAATAATTCCGGGTGGAGGAGGTGACAGAACATCTATAGAGTCTGAAATATTTTCAAAATATCCTTTGCCCATTGTAGATGTGGAATAATATGCATGTACAATAGTGTGAGTTAAATATTAATCATGCTTTTTTCTGATTAGTGGGACTTGAGGGACTGTACCAGAAATCCAATCCCTTCAATGCATTTTATTTACTAACTGTAAAATTCACATAGAAAAAGCACTTTTAGCTTCCTGCCTATTTTATGGTGAACAGATCTTACTGTGTCAAATTTTTCATGGCAAACTATGATCCACCAGAAGAACTTTTTACTGCTTAAAAAATAAGAGGAGGGTTTTGCAATATAGTGACTGTGAGAGAGAGAGAGAGAGAGAGAGCATGCAAACTTGTAGGATTTGGCAGCCTACATTCCACTCTGCACAATATTTATAGAACTATTTAAAAACCAAGGAAAGCCTGGGCAGTCCTTTAGGGTATGCCTATACTGCAATGAATGTCCAGGGTTAGCAGAACTCAAGTTAGCAGACCCTGCATTTCATAACCTAGGGCTTGAGCATTTACACTCATTAGTAACCCCAAGCTATGAATTTTTGAAGCCTGGGTCCCAACCTGGGTCTCCAGCATCTATACTGCATTATGTGGGCCCAAGTCTAACCCCCATATCCCAGACTTCCTAATGCCCTCCCAAAATGTGGCCACTATAGCCCTTTGTTCATGGTGCAGTGTGGGAAAACTTGACTGTCCAGAGTACAAAACATCAGGATGTGGGATTACTTTTGGCAGACTCCAGGAGCGTGAGTCCAGTGGGGATGCATCCACACTGCAAAGCAATAGGGCTTGAACCCTGAGTTTGAACTCAGGCTCCAGCCTACCCACCCCCTTTTGTCTACAAACAAATCATGCTAACCCATGGCTTGGATCCAGAATCCCAGGCCCCTCGGTGGAGGAGGATCCAAGCCTGGGTCAAGTCAGTCAAATTCCTATCTACTCCAACTTTTGAAAAAACTGATTAACATGACTGTGTATTTTAGCTCCTTGGATGAAAAGTAAATCTGCTTTAATGCTATGCAGACCTCCTTCCTGACCTCTGGAAACTGAAATGCTGGATTCTGAATATCCTGATAATACTGTCACTAACTAATGCAGACCTCCTGATGCCAAAGGACTGAACTTCTACACATCAGCTTGGTTTTGAACCAAGCTACTTTTGCCATGCCAAGTCAGTCTGTTGAAGCTGAAACTAATGCATTTTGCAGCTAAACTTAAAAGCAGTTACTGTATGAATGACTGGGAGGAAAAATATTTAACTAGCTCAAAATCTCAACAAACAAAACATTCATCCCACTGTGTAACAAAAATGCCCCAGGCCAAGAGTTTCTCAACTGCCCTTTCACGTTTGAAAGTTTACTTTGCAGTCTTTTCAATTGAGAAAATGAAAATCTATTCCTTTAAGAATTTCGTCTGCAAATGGAAAGCAAAAATACAGGGAGCTTTTACGTGTTGATTAAGAGGAAGTTATTCACACTGTGCAGTAATAATGGTTGTTCAAGATGAGTGTCCCTATGGGTACTCCACTGTAGATGCATGTGCATTCCTGTGCTTCTGATAAGAGATCTTTGGTAGCAGTGTCTGTTCAACCCACACATGCACTCTCCCCTTCTCATGCTCTGCCTTGCGGCTAATTAGTGCTGTGCAAGCAAACCACCCTCAGATCCTTCTCTACCACAGAGTCCCTATCAAGAACTTTGAAACAGAGGGAAGGGCGGGTTATGGAGCACCCATAGGGACACCCATCTCAAGGAACCATCATTACTGCACAAGGTGAGTAACTTCCTCTTCTTCTTTGAGTAGTGTTCCTATGGGTGCTCCATTATAGGTGACTCTCAAGCAGTGTCCCTAATGGGAGGTTGGGGCTTTGGAATCAAGTCTGTTATGGATGATGATACTGCAGAGCTGAAACTAGCATTGGAAGCAGAGTCTCCAGTGATGGCATAGTGTTCTGTGAGGGTATGTACAGACACCCAAGGTGGCTGCTCTGCAGATTTCCAAGACAGGGACATTCTTGAGGAAGGCGACAAAGGAGGAAACTGACCTCATGGAGTGTGTGCGAATTCCAGGTAGAGGTACTATGTTGCGAACATGAAAACAGTTCAAGACCCATTTGGAGAGTCTCTGGGCTGATATTGCTGTGCTGTTAGACCTTTCTGCAATGGAACGGAAGAGCTTACGAGATTTCCTAGAAGTCTTTGTCCTGTCCAAGTAGAAGGCCAGGGCTCTCCTAACATCTAGCATGTGCAGTATGGCCTCTCTGTTACCATGGGGAGGCTTAGGATAAAAAGTTGGGAGGATCTGGTTGGTTCATGTGAAAAGATGAGGTCACTTTAGGAATAAACTTTGGGTGTAGCCAGATAGTAACCTTGTTGTGAAAGAATACTGTGAAGTGGGGTGTGCCATAAGTACTGCTATTTCCCCTGTTCTCCTCACTGAGGTGATGGCCACCAGAAATGTTATCTTCATTGACAGGTGTGTAAGTAAACAAGTAGCCATTGATTCAAAGGGTGATCTAGTCCATCTCTTTAAAACTAGTTTTAGGTCCCATGTTGGAGTAGGGCATCTGGGTTGGGGAAAGAGGTTTGTTATGCCCTTAAGGAATCTCTTTGTAGTTGGGTGTGAGAAAACTGAGTATCCCTCTACCTGTTGATGGAGACAGTATGTAATCTAACACCACCAGGAGAATAGCAGATGTAGGGATAATGTGCCTGGAATTGCACCAAACCTCAAACCCTTGTCCACTTTTATAGTTAAGTACGGTGGGTAACCAATTTCCTACTGTGTAGTAACACTTCCTGTACCTCCTGGAAGCAGGAGCTCTCTGTGCATTGGAACTACGAAGAAGCCAAGCCTTGAGCTGGAGTATCTGCAGCTTGAAATGGAGAGTGTGTCCTTCTTTCTGTGAGAGGAGGTAAGCAGTGGGTTGAAGAGGGACTGGTTGACAAGTCATCTGTCTCGCTCAGGTAGGAGCAATCAGTATGACATTTGCTTTTTCTCTTTATTTTCAACAGGACCTTCAAGAAGAGAGGGAACGGGGCAATGGTGTAAAGAAGGCCCTTTTCCCATGGAAGAAGGAGATCGTCCCCTAATGAGTGCTGTCCGAGGTCGGCCCTGGAGCAATAATGTGGGGATTTCCTGTTCAGGTAAGTAGCAAACAAGTTTATTGTCGGTGTCCCCCACTGACAAAATATGCTGCGAAGTACTGCTGGGTTCACTTCCCACTCATGGTCATGTGAAAACTGCCTGCTGTTATGTTCTGCACTAATGATAGGTAGGCTGCTAATATTAGAACATTGTGGCAAATGCCCCAGTTCCAGAGCTTTAGCGCTTTTGCACAGAAGTAGGATGATCTGGTTCCTCCCTGATGATTTATGTAGCACGCAATGTTGTCGTGTGTGTATCTCTGAGCAGTGAACACAAGCATTCCTGACCACCCCGAGTTCAACAACGTTGATGTGGAGAGTTACCTCTGAGGACTACCATTTGCCCCGAGTCTGAGGTGTGCAGCACAACCCATGAGGGAGAAGTAATGTCAAGGGAAGACTGAGTGAACAGGACCCCCATGCAAACATTTACCGAGTTTGACCCTGAAAGGCATCAAGAAAGGGTTGTCTAACCGGTCTTTGTTTGGCCTATAAACCAAGCTGAACCATGTCTGCAGACACCTCATCTGTAGTTTGCCATGAAATATTACAAACATACAAGCCACCGTGTGCCGCAGAAGCTGGAGGAACGTCTGGCCGATGTTTGAGGTCTGGCATGAACTGTCTCTAAGTGTGGACAGGCTGTGAAATCTGTGTTGTGGAAGGGGTGCCCTCACTTGCAGTGAGTCGAGATCGACCCCTATGAACTCCAAACATTGTACTGGAGTTAAGGTCGACTTTTGGATGTTAATTTGCAGGTCCAGGTTCATGAATAACCTCCACCTCTAGTCCAACCTCCTACTCCTCCAGGATCTCCTCAGGAGGTTCTGAGGTTCTAGAGATGGTGTCTGAGGGGGAATGCTTCGCAATCTCTCAGTGTGTATAATGCTCCCCATGTATCCCAGTAGGGCCACTGGCGTGATGGAAAAGGCATGGGTGGCTGACCCCATGGTTGGTCATACCACAGGGGTTGATGTCCAGACTGAGGGTATGACTGGGAAAGCCCAGTCTGGTAGCGGGAGGAAGCATAGTGAGTGATGGGAGATGACCTCCTGGTCATTATCTGACTCTCCACTGGAAAACGGTGGAGCCGATACAGAGGTGCATGGATCAGTGCTGGTGTTCACTATGGAGTTCAAGATGTGCCCAGGACTGAGGCCCTGGTACCAATTAAATGAGACTCTGATACCTCAGATACTGTGAGGTCCTTAGACAACCTAAATTCCTATTGTGTCACGGTATTTGGTACCATGAGCAGTTGCTGTTATTGAGTTGGCGGTACTGAGGGAGCTCGCAACCTTGGCTGCACTGAGCGCTCGGATGATGGTTGCCTCGCAATCATTGGTACCAACAGCATCCATACGATGCAGTCTTCCTGGAGGTTGCACAATCTCCACACCTGTCCCTGACCAGTGGTGCCATTGCTTTGGTGCCTGTGCCCAGGGGGTCCTTAGGCATACCAGCGGTATCATGTTTAGATGCCTTCAGTGCTGTGGTACCAAAGAGATCAAATGTGCCCTGAACCACCTCTGGTTTGTTCAGGGCTTACTATGAAGGCTCAAAGATCTCTTTTTGGAGATCTTGCATGGGGCATCTGAGGATTTCTTCCTTGGTTCACTGGAAGGCTATGGAGAAGATTTGTGTTACCTGTGAGACTCTGAGCACAGGTCAAATACAGGCTGGAGAGCTCCCTCCAAAAGGAGCAGTTTTAGCTTCAGTTCCTATTTTTGGGGGGGATCTGGTTTTTAGCTGCTGACAGAAGGCACACATCTGTGAAATGTGGCCCTGTCAGAGGCAACAGACACAGTAGGAATGCCCATCCATTACCGGAATGGACTCCGTGCAGAAGAGACACATCTTAAACCCTGATGAAGTGAGCTGTAGCTCACGAAAGCTCATGCTCAAATAAATTGGTTAGTCTCTAAGGTGCCACAAGTACTCCTTTTCTTTTTGCGAATACAGACTAACACGGCTGTTCCTCTGAAACCTATCTTAAACCCAGGCGACCTGGGAATACTCCTCCTGGGGGCATTTCCTAGTATGGGGGGGAGGGGGAAGGGTAAAGCCAAAAACATTTTTTTTTTAACAGGGAACAAAAAAACTAAAGGAAACTCTGAGACTAAGAAAACAATAAAACTAGCTAAGAATGAATTTCTAGAGAGTAAAGTATCCGTGAATGGACTGCTAATGGCTCCCTCTCTAGCCTGGGGCAATAGGGAAGGAATTGAGGGTAGTCTGCCCCTACAGTGCTAATTAGCCTTGAGGCAGAGCAGGAAGAGGGGAGAACACAGGTGCAGGATGAACAGACACTGCTACCAAAGATCTCCAATCAGAAGCACAGGGATGCAAATATACCTACAGTGGAGCACCCCTAGGGACACTACTCGAAGAAGAAAATACTGATGTAAATTATATAATAGCAATCAAAAGCCTAGATCTGTTATTTCTTGGAGAAACAGAGACCAAAGACTTATTACAAGCTATTTCACATATATCACTGTAATATTTGATTTTGTTTTTATTTCAAAATGTTAAAGTTGCCACGTTTCATAGACAAAAAAAAAAACCTTTAATCCAGTGGAAAAGTACTAATGATCTGAAGATTTCTATTTAAAAGTACAGTTTAAAAGGGAAACATTATTAGGAAATCGTTCAAGGGTCAAATGCTGTTAATCTAAAATAGCTTCATCACCACTGCAGGAGCAGTAAGTGCATAACATATTAAAGATGCAATATTGTCTGGAATTGTTCTGAGTCTCTCTTACACAATATATTAACCAGCCTGTCTGAAAGAGCAAACAAATGTTTCTCAAGAGAAACAATGTAGGACAGTTCATTCATATTTTTCCTGTGGGGTTACTTTTCTGAAATAGGTTCTTTGTTGTGTAGGAAGGTTCCTCTTGTGAATAAGGCATCAGACTATTCTTAACTTTGCCACAGGCTTCCTACATTACTTTAGGCAAGTGATTTAATCTCTCTATAGTTCATTGATGCCATTCATAACATAAAGCTAAAAATACCTACTGAAGTTTAACTCATTAATGATTGTTAAACACGTTGAAGTGCAAAACATTAACGGATATCAGTCTAAAGAGTTAAAAATAATGTGATAAATCAAGACAAATATAAATAAATTAGCTATCCACTGAAGGACAAGAAGTTTTCCATTTTCTGGAAATAAAGTTTATTAAGAGGCTTTATTTATGATTTCCTCCAATAAATTTTGGATGTGGTTATTTTTTGAGAGGAGAAATCAAAACTGTATCGAGGATAGAAGGACAAATTTAGACACATTCCTGCTGTCTCCCCACATGAAAACACATTCAATACTTGCTCCTCTTGATAATGTTTATTTTCCCCAAGACACTAAGAGTAGGGGGGAAATCCACCAATACACCTATGGGTATTGTTTTGACTTTAAATATAATTGTATGAAGATATTGTCATCTGGAACCAAGTGATTTGACTGAGGCCAGGATTCACCAGTCTGTCCCCAGTCATGGGGCCCAATGGGAGTGGAAGTTGTTGCCATGGAAAAAACCCACAAGCTCTCCATCACCAAAGAAACCACAAGCCACCAGCATGGCTTCACAGGTGCGTGGCTCTGGTCAGCGAAGGGAACATGGCAAGGGCACACAAATTATGCCAATTCAACACGTTCCCACTGCAGTCTGTTGACAGGGCTCCTATGGAGCCCCTGGTGGATATTAAAGAACTTTTCCCAATAAAACTCTAAGGGAGATCATGTAAGGGCATTCACATTGAGGTTAATTGTCCTGAGCCATAGTGGATCAAGACAGTGCTAGTAGGATCCCCCTGTGTTGGCCACATTGGGTATGTCTACACTGCAATAAAACACCCGCGTATGGCCCGTGTCAGCTGACTCTGGCTGTTTGGGGCTTGGGCTCTGGGACTATAAAATTGCAGTGCAGATATTTGCAATCAGGCTGGAGCCTGGGCTATGGGCTCCCAGGATGGGAAGATCCCAGAGTCCAGGCATCAGCTCAAGCCTGAATGTTGACACTATCATTTAATAGCCCTGCAGCCCAAGCCCCTCGAGCACAGGTCAGCTGACATAGGCCAGCCACAGGTGTTTTATTGCAACACAGACATAGCCACTGAACCTGTCCCTCTGTTGGAAGCAGTTTCATCTGTGTTTATCTGTATTGATTGGCCCAGAACACACCACACTCTACAATACAATGGAAATCTGATTTGATCTGCAATTCGGCATAGATCATGATCACGTTATGTCTACACGGCCCCACCTGATCATGCCATTTCTATCCCACCTGACCCATCAGCCACCTCGCTGTACCTTCCCCTTGGACTGAATTTCCTGGCAGGCAGACTTCATGCATGAATTCTGCCCACTAATCAGGATGCCCTTTGATGTACCTGGCTCCTGGACATTACAGTTATGTGGGGTTGATTGAGTTAAGCTAGCTTGTTTCAGCTAACTTAATTGGGGTGGGGGGGCAACAGCTTTTTCCTAGTCAGGTGGGAACTTGGATGCCAGGGTGAAGGGAGTCCTCAGGGACACATAGGATATGAGGAATCTATAAGTGTCACAGAAAGATTACTAGCGGGTGTCATACCAGGGAGAAGGAAGTTTATCAACAGTCTTGCTGAGTATTGCTTAGCTGCTACGACAACTGCCTGAGTTTCTTAGCTGTTGTGGCAAATATGTTTTTTTATGTAATTAAATATGAAAACAACACTTTATATTCAAGACTTGTTTTGATGCAAGCCTATTATTTTCCATTTTCTTTTAATTAAAAAGACATGGAACCTGTATATTATTTCAGAATGTCAATTCCTTTGGTCAGGCCAATGCCTTTCAGCATGTTCTGTACACTGCCAAAAGCCCTGCCAGCACTCAGTGAACAGTGATAGTCTAAATGACTCTGTGGACATTCATGCACAGTGTTTTTAGCATTAATGACTGGTCAATATACACCTATTTTTTAAATCTTCCATTGGGCACTGAATGTCCTCAAGGCCAAATGCCACTCTAGTGGAGCAAGTCTAACAGTTGCACCACTAACCACCCTAAAGGCATGTTCCTGGCTCTGAACTCCACAACTGGTCTTGAACCATTTCAGCCTCATTCATGGATCCAGTCACTCACAGCTTCTGTTCTGTAGCATGCAAAGTATGGATAGCATGATTCCACATCTGAGCAGAATACTACATATCACAAGGATCAGCTGATTACCAAATCTGATGGTTGCATCACTCACCTACAAGAACAGACCCTGAGGCATGTTTTGGTTGTGCAATGCAGAGATGAGTTGATTTCCTATCTGTGAAATAATCTAAATTAATAGTTAACTCACCAGAGACTTTATTGATACTTTGTATTTTTGTACTACCTTTCATCTGAAAGCAGTTTAAAAACTAACATTCATTAATCACAAAAGACTCCTGTAAGGTAGGTATTACTATATTTCTAATTTACATGTAGAAAAAAATTGAACCAAGGAAAGCTTAAGTGATTTGCCCAAGGCATGACAACAGGTCTATGTCAGAACCATATTAAGGACTGAGGGAGTTCAACGCCATTCCAGATCAGACAGCAGTAAGAAGTGATTGTATTAGCTAGCTTTCAACAGTGCACTGAATGGACACATTTTTCTGGGGGCTGACGTCTCATGTACCAGAATCTCAGCTTTCATTAAAAAAATTAAGTCTCTAGTTCTTATGCAGACATAAGCTAAAAATGTGAACAGAGGGTGAACTGATGTTATGGTGTCTATCTGAATATGCAGATAACCTGAAACAAGAGCTCAAATATACAAACTTCCCCAGGTCATCTCAATAGATAGTTAACACTGAAGTTGAATGATGACACCTTCAGTGTTGAAGATTTCACTGCTGATGTATGCACAAAAAGGATGGAGAGAAACAGATTATGAAAATATCCTGCTCAACCCAGAATCCTGACCCAGAAATAAAGTGTCACTCTTGAATTCATTCTGTATTAACCCATCTATTAGCATGGTTAGTGCAGGCATTGTACCATCTTTACTCAGACTGGTGAAAGATTTCTCACACAAATAGTTCCACAAAGGTCAATGGGACTACTCATATGAGTAAACACTCAGTAGTCTGAATAAGTGTTGCACAGTCTGGCCGAAAGTAAACAGACTCCCTAGCTCTCAAGTTTCAGCTCTCAATACTCTCATACACACCACACTAGCTGAAGTCAATTAGAGTTGTCAGCCCTCTATCTTTTGCCAAAGTGTTGCTTTTTTACTAACACACTTTGTACAATTATTTCACCCTGTAGAGATGCTGCTGTGGGTTAACTGAATTTTTTCCCATCAGAATGAAACCAGCAGTCCGGGGGATAATGTAGCACACATTCTATTTATTTTCAGAAGCTGCTCTCTGACCTGAATTGGTCTCCCTTCTGCCAAATATGACATGCTGCAAACCACTGATAGAGAGATACACAAGAGGCTTCAACTGGGGTGAAAAAATCAAGTTTTCACCAACATTTATGTTAAATAATCACTCTTGCCTCCAATTTTTTTCTTTGTCTAAATGTAAAGTCAGAAAACAGCAATTTTGCCATCAAAAGACGTTTGTCAAGGGAAATGGCAATTTTTTTCTGGATCATTTTCATACCCTTTTGCCCTTTTCAATGCAACAAGATTAGCTTTCCAGCTACTCTTGCAACAAGTGATGGGCCAAGAAAGTGATAATCAGAACTGGATCCTGATCAGGGATTTTGGATTTCGGATTTGTATCCAAATCATGGATAGGTTTGGAGTTGACGGAACTGAAATCTCATGAGTTGTTCTCAATAATATTATTAATTAATTATATTATAGTGCTGCCTAGAGACAAACTATTGGACCATTTCCATGAGATTTCCATTACATCCAGACCCAAATACCTCTTCAAAATTCAAGTTCTTCTTCAGGTCCATACAGAAAGAGCATGTTCTCTTTCTAAACCACTTGCTGATTATTACTTTTTTTTAAAAAAACCCCACATTTCCTTAGAAAGGCAAAGTAGTTTGTGGTCCTTCTGGTAAAAGTCATCATCGTAAGATGAAAATCTGATTGCAAATAAAAGTTGCAAATAAATTCACTCATCTTAAGCAAGATTACAGATTATTAAAAGAGAAGTCATATAGTTAATTTACTTTGCTACCTCAATACATAATTTTGAATGCCAGGTGAATGTAAGAAACATAATTTCTACCTTCCACTTCTGCCATGTCAAAATCTGGAAAGGGAAAATCTTACTGGAAAAGAACCATATCCTGAAGGAACGGAGATAAACACTGCAGGCTCCGCTTTTGTAGGAAGGCCAGAAGAGGTTGCAAACCATATGACCTACAGAAAGCTTAGGAGCTGAAAATTTTAAAATCCTAACCAAGCACTGCAGATGCTGAGATATTTCGTGCATGAAAGCTGCCCCTCCACATGTCTTTCAGCCTCTCCAGCAATTTGACTCTGAGGGCACTCACAGTTTGGCTGTGTAGATTGGTTGCATCCTGACTTCCACTGATGGCAACACACCTCTTCATGCAGAATGGCATTGTGAACACAGGGGACACCCCAGCAACTGACACATGGAAAATTAGTAGAGGTAGCCAGATTTCTTCTTCCACACCTCTTGCACATTTTTCCTGCTTATTTTCTGAATTTTTTTCTCCTTGCCACACTACAGGTATAGCCTAAGAGCTTGGGTGTTGCTACAGGTCAATTATGTGATGCAATTGTGAAAAAGGCTAATATTCTGGAGTCTATTAACAGGTGTGTCATATGTAAGACACGGGAGGCAATTGGCCCATTCTACTTGGCACTCGTTAGGCCTCAGCTGTTGTAGTGTGTCCAGTTCTGAGTGCCACACTTTAGCAGAGAAGTGGACAAATTGGAAAGAGTCCAGAGAAGAGCACCACAAATTTTAAAAGGTTTAGAAAACCTGACCTATGAACACAGGTTAAAAAAATGGAGCATTCTTGAGAAAAGAAGACTGAGAGGAGACCTGATAGCAGTCTTCAAATATTTCAAGGGCTGTTATAAAGAGGACAGTAATCACTTGTTCTCCATGTCCACTGAAGGTAGGACAAGTAATAATGGACTTAATCTGTAGCAAGGAACATTTAGGTTAGATAGTAGGAAAAGCTTTCTAACTATAAGGATAGCTAAGAACTGGTATAGACTTCCAATGGAGGTTGTGGAATCCCAGTCATTAGAGATTTTTAAGAACAGTTTGGACAAACACCTGTCAGGGATGCTCTCGTTTCACTTGGTCCTGCCTCAGTGCAGGGGACTGGACTTTTGACTTCTCATGGTCCCTTCCAGCCCTACACTTCTAGGATTCTACAAATTCAGTGTATGCCACCAATCAGACAGTTCAGTACGTGGGGACCACTGCTAAATGTTTGTTCAGTAAAGACGCCTACAGAAAACACCAATTCAGAGCTGTAGGATGCACTAGTTAGTACACATATAACTGCTAAACAGTCCATCCTGGCTCTGTAAACCCCAAACTGAAAGCAAACGTGGCTCAGGAGATACTAAATCTTATAACAAGACCTAGGACGGAGGGACAATCTCTCTGTTGAGAACCATTCTGTGTGAACAGAAGGGAACAACTAGGTGCAGGACAGAGAGCACTCTTATTATGTGCATATAAGAGCCAATACCTTTCAAGAAATGAGCTGCTATAGTCTGCACTAGGTGAAGTAGTATTAAGCATAGCCCCAAGCCCAGCACATTTCATTAATCTAGTTTGGAGATCACAAAAGAGTTGGATCACTGTGGAAAAATATCCATTGAGAGAATAGGTCACTACCTCCAAGCCAACTGTAGATGGAAAAAGACACCAGGTGCCACAGTTCTCACCTGACAATCCAGGCGTAGTTCTGTTTATGACCCCAAGACTGACAATTGACCTGGCAAAGGTCAGACATATCACAGCTGCTGTCAAATACTATGAGCATCTTCCCCGTCTTATATGGACTGAGATCTAGCCAGAGCTTTCCGAACTATTCCCTACTTCAGTCAGTTCCTTGGAAAGCACAGAGACGACTGTAAAATGAGATCTAAGTGTTATGCACACATGGGTGACACTAGTGACCTAAACATGTCAGCCACCCATACATTTGGGGCAGCTGGGAGGACAAGATGAAGCTCTGCATGCAACAGTCCTTGGGAAGTAGAGTAAATACTCATTACTACCCTTTGGGACCTCTCCAAGAGGAAGGAACATACCATGATGGGTCATCCTGTAGGTGCTTCAACACAGCCTCAATGCAATGGCATCAATAGATGCCAAAAGATCAAACAAAACCAGCAGAGACATTTTGCCTTCCTCCATCATCACAAGGAGATTGTGGCATGGCATTAATATTGTCTCCTCACTACACCCATGCCTGAACCAGGCTAGCAAGGATGAAGGATGTTCATGAGGTCAGGATGTGCCTGGTGTTGCTCAAACAGCGTCTTCTCAACAACCTACCCCAACTGTTGAAGTTGACACCAAGTGTTAGTTTCTTGAGCTGAGGTGTATTTAAGTGTGGCTTCCATCATTCCTTAAAAAGAAGTGTTAACACTTCCTGTGTGAATAACAGGAATGAGACCGCCCCATAGATCTTTACCAGTCATGAGAGGCAAGGATCCAAATCTCAAATACGCAAGCAAAGCTCCATAAATACATCTGAGATCATAGAAAAAACGGAGCCAAAGTTCAAGCAGAGAAAATGGTGCATTTATAATCTTCTGCACTGATACTCCTGCATGATGCCAGGCAGACCAGCCCTTATCCTGATCCATCTGTTCATCAAAGTAGACAGAAAACTCCTTGTGGGGAAAAAATGAAGCTCTATAAAATAGTTAAACTAACTCCAACTGTCCACTATGCTTACAAAAATCTAACACAAAAACTGACAGGAAATACTCTACTTTAGTCTTATGACAAGCAACAAAAACAAAAAAAAGCTTTCTACTTGAAACATTGCTTCAACAATAAATCTGACTGCAGGCTTAATATTGCCATCAATAATAATAATGCTGAAGAAAATTCAGAAACATCTTCAAGGGCTCTTACACCCATTAACCTAGGTTTTCAGAACAGTTATCCCATGCTTTATTGCAAGAATGATCAGATGCCTCTCACACAGCTCTGCAGTGAGATCCCCTATTCAACCTTCTTCTTTTATACAGAGACACCATGCAAGGAAAGGTTTCAGAGTAACAGCCATGTTAGTCTGTATTCGCAAAAAGAAAAGGAGTACTTGTGGCACCTTAGAGACTAACCAATTTATTTGAGCATAAGCTTTCGTGAGCTACAGCTCACTTCATCGATCCGATCCGATGAAGTGAGCTGTAGCTCACGAAAGCTTATGCTCAAATAAATTGGTTAGTCTCTAAAGTGCCACAAGTACTCCTTTTCTTCATGCAAGGAAAATACATGTAATGTTCCACCATTATTTAAATGGCAGGCATCTAAATCCTGTTCATGTTATACAAGCTATTAACAGTGCAGCTCTTGTGCTTCTGGCATAATTGCCAATATAACCCTCAGCTAGTTAACGGGTAGGCATCCCTGGTTAACAAGTAGGGCACAATAGCTTCCAGATTGCTACATGTCATGAAACATTTAAACTAAGCTTCACATACAAGAGATGTAGAACAGGTGTGACACACCAGATTACTAATAAGAGACTGACGTGGATCAAGGTTACAAAAGCATGGATCATGGTAGGTGGCAGTACACACTGATTCTTGTGGATGCTGTAAAGTAGCAAAGTCTAGAAATAATTCTCAATCCTTTCCCCCTCCCCTCTCTGTGCCTCTCTCTCACTCATACACACACACTTCTGTCTTATTTCAAAGAGTTTCTCAAACAACAGTGTGGAAGAGCCACATCTGAACATTTGCTCAAAGCCTTCCTAATCATCCTTTTAAAAAACATGTCAGTGTGTATGAACTTTCCTATACCCCAGGGCACATTACTGTGGAGGAAGAATAGGAAAGTATACTGCACACTTAATTGTTTCTGTAGGCTGAACTCACAGCAGATACCAGAAGCTCTTTGCATCCCTCCATTTCCCCCACCCCCTGCGTGCAACCCCCTTTAATGCCCCCTGTGACATTCTGTAGCTTGGGGGAGTGTCCTGGAACCCCATATTCCTCATTTTTATATAATCCTGATCTTACATATAAAGCATGCCCTGTAAGGTATCAGGGAAAGGCTATGATATGCTGAAAATAATTTCTCTATCCAGATATGTATATCATTAATGCATATGAAGTTATGAGAATCGTGTTGTATGGTGGTCACTAAAACATACTGTAAGTTGGGGAATCAGCCAGATATTACCTCCCCAGGGGCAACAGCAAGGAAAGTAACCAACACCCGGGCGGGATATCAATCAACCCATCAACAACCATTGTCTAGCAAGGTAGCTACCATGCAATGACTCACCTGCATGAGGCCACACCAGGGGAATTGTTCAACCTTGCTGGGAGACTCAGCATTGCCCCAGACATGCCTGGACTTGTGTTTTCCAAGCACATGGACTGAAGGTATAAAACAGACAGTGGCCATATGCTTGACCCTTTCTCATGCCCCCACCTACGTTGCAAGCAACTAAGACACCGAGAAGAAGACAAGACTCCAGCAGAGGTGAAATCTGTATACTAAGCACTGCAATATCTAGTGGGGTGAGACAAACTGCTTAATCTAGTTGTTGCCCAGTCTAATAGTGTTGAGAGTTTAGATTACTTGCTTATATTTTATTTCTTTTGGTAACTAACTCTGACCTTTTGCCTATCGCTTAATATCACTTAAAACAGTGGTGGGCACCCTGCGGCCCGTCAGGGTAATCCACTGGCAGGCTGCGAGACAGTTTGTTTACATTGACCATCTGCAGGCACGGCCACCCACAGCTCCCAGTGGCCATGGTTCACCATTCCTGGCTAATGGGAGCTGCGGGAAGCGGTGCGGGCCACAGGGACATGCTGTCTGCCGCTTCCCGCAGCTCCCATTGGCCGGGAACAGCGAACCGCAGCCACTGGGAGCTGCAGGCAGCTCTGCCTGTGGACAGTCAATGTAAACAAACTGTCTCGCAGCTCGCCAGTGGATTACTCTGATGGGACGTGTGCGGCCCGCAGGCCACAGGTTGCCCATCACTGACTTAAAAATCTACCTTTTATAGTAAATAAATTTGTTTTACTGTTTATCTTTACCAGTGAGTTTGTATGACGTGTGTGGCAATCTGCTCAGGTTTGACAAATGCTGGTGTATGTCCACTTAATGAACCGATTAATCAATCTGCATTGCTCGTCTTGGGCAGTGCAAAACGGTATATTCCTGAGGTACCGTGGTGGGAGCTGGGGGGATTTGACTCTGGTGCCTTTCTCTGTGGGAGCATTCATGTTATCTAGCTGGGTGTGGGGCTGTGCTGTTGTGCTGAGTGATAACAGCGCCTGAAGGGGTTTGCTGCTGGTCGTTTGCAAAGCATTGTGAGAGACAGCCCAGGCTGGAGAGAGTTTAGGGGGCACAGTGGTCCCACAGTCCCAGGCTGCACCCAGGGGGGATCCTGTCACACCCCCTATTGCCCCTCTCCCATCCCACCACAGGGTCCCACATTCTCCCCCCATTCCAGGGACTGTGTGCACCCCCATTTCCCACATTCCCCTCCCATCCCCCCTTATCTCCTCTTCCCCTCATACCAAGATCCCCCACTCTCCCACCTGCCAGAGACTTTCATAGATTCATAGATATTAAGGTCAGAAGGGACCATTATGATCATTTAGTCTGACCTCCTGCACAATGCAAGCCACAGAATCTCACCCACCCACTCCTGCAATAAACCTCTCACCTATGTCTGAACTACTGAAGTCCTCAAATTGTGGTTTAAAGACTTCAAGGAGCAAAGAATCCTCCAGCAAGTCATGCCCCATGCTACAGAGGAAGGCGAAAAACCCCAAGGGCCTCTTCCAATCTGCCCTGGAGGAACATTCCTTCCCGACCCCAAATATGGTGATCAGCTGAACCCTGAGCATATGGGCAAGATTCACCAGCCAGATACCCAGGAAAGAATTCTCTGTAGTAACTCAGATCCCACCCCATCTAACATCCCATCACAGGCCATTGGGCCTATTTACCATGAATATTTAAAGATCAATTAATTGCCAAAATCATATTATCCCATCATACCATCTCCTCCATAAACTTATTGAGTTTAATCTTAAAGTCAGATAGGTCTTTTGCCCCCACTGCTTCCCTTGGAAGGCTATTCCAGAACTTCACTCCTCTGATGGTTAGAAACCGTCATCTAATTTCAAGTCTGAACTTCCCGATGGCCAGTTTATATCCCTTTTTTCTTGTGTCCACATTGATACTGAGCTTAAATAATTCCTCTCCCTCTCCGGTATTTATCCCTCTGATATATTTATAGAGAGCAATCATATCTCCCCTCAACCTTCTTTTAGTTAGGCTAAACAAGCCAACCTCCTTGAGCCTCCTTTCATAAGGTTTTCCATTCCTCGGATCATCCTAGTAGCCCTTCTCTGTACCTGTTCCAGTTGGAATTCAACCTTCTTAAACATGGGAGACCAGAACTGCACACAGTATTCCAGGTGAGGTCTCACCAGTGCCTTGTATAACGGTACTAACACCTCCTTATCTCTACTGGAAATACCTCGTCTAATGCATCCCAAGACCGCATTAGCTTTTTTCATGGCCATATCACATTGGCGGCTCATAGTCATTCTGTGATCAACCAATACTCCAAGGTCCTTCTCCTCCTCCGTTACTTCTAATTGATGCATCCCCAGCTTACAACTAAAATTCTTGTTATTAATCCCTAAATGCATAAACTTATACTTCTCACTATTAAATTTCATCCTATTACTATTACTCCAGTTTATAAGGTCATCCAGATCTTCCTGTATGATATCCCGGTCTCTCTCTAAATTGGCAATACCTCCCAGCTTTGTATCATCCGCAAACTTTATTAGCACACTCCCACTTTTTGTGCTGAGGTCAGTAATAAAAAGATTAAATAAGATTGGTCCCAAAACCGATCCCTGAGGAACTCCACTGGTAACCTTCCTCCAGCCTGACAGTTCACCTTTCAGTATGACCCGCTGTAGTCTCCCTGTTAACCAATTCCTTATCCACCTTTCAATTTTCATATTGATCCCCATCTTTTCCAATTTAACTAATAATTCCCCACGTGGCACAGTATCAAACGCCTTACTGAAATCGAGGTAAATTAGATCCACTGAGTTTCCTTTGTCTAAAAAATCTGTTACTTTCTCAAAGAAGGAGATCAGGTTGGTTTGGCACGATCTACCTTTGTAAAACTATGTTGTATTTTTTCCCATTTACCATTGACCTCAATGTTCTTAACTACTTTTTCCTTCAAATTTTTTTCCAAGACCTTGCATACTACAGATGTCAAACTAACAGGCCTGTAGTTACCCGGATCACTTTTTTTTCCTTTCTTAAAAATAGGAACTATGTTAGCAATTCTCCAATCATACGGTACAACCCCTGAGTTTACAGATTCATTCAAAATTCTTGCTAATGGGCTTGCAATTTCATGTGCCAATTCCTTTAATATTCTTGGATGGAGATTATCTGGGCACCCCGATGTAGTCCCATTAAACTGTTCAAGTTTCGCTTCTATCTCAGATATGGTAATATCTACCTCCATATCCTCATTCCCATTTGTCATGCTACCATTATCCCCAAGATCCTCATTAGCCTTATTAAAGACTGAGGCAAAGTACTTGTTTAGATATTGGGCCATGCCTAGATTATCCTTAACCTCTACTCCATCCTCCGTGTTTAGTGGTCCCATTTCTTCTTTCTTTGTTTTCTTCTTATTTATATGGCTATAGAACCTTTTACTATTGGTTTTAATTCCCTTTGCAAGGTCCAACTCTACTTGACTTTTAGCCTGTCTCACTTTATCTCTATGTGTTCTGACCTCAATAAGGTAGCTTTCCTTGTTGATCCCTCCAATCTTCCACTACCTGTATGCTTTTTGCTTTTTCTTAATCACCCCTCTGAGATGTTTCAGAGTAACAGCCGTGTTAGTCTGTATTCGCAAAAAGAAAAGGAGTACTTGTAGCACCTTAGAGACTAACCAATTTATTTGAGCATAAGCTTCCGATGAAGTGAGCTGTAGCTCATGAAAGCTTATGCTCAAATAAACTGGTTAGTCTCTAAGGTGCCACAAGTACTCCTTTCCCTCTGAGATGCTTGCTCATCCAGCTTGGTCTACAACTCCTGCCTATGAATTTTTTCCCCTTTCTTGGGATGCAGGCTTCCGATAGCTTCTGCAGCTTTGACTTAAAGTAATCCCAGGCCTCCTCTGCCTTTAGATCCATAAGTTCTTCAGTCCAATCCACTTCCCTAACTAATTTCCTTAATTTTTGAAAGTCACCCCTTTTGAAATCAAAAACCCTAGTCACAGATTTATTTTTGTTTTTCCTTCCGTTCAGTTTGAACTGAATTAGCTCATGATCACAAGAACCAAGATTGTCCCCTACAACCACTTCTTCTATGAGGTCCTCACTACTCACCAAAACCAAATCTAAAATGGCATCCCCCCTAGTCGGTTCAGCAACTACTTGATGAAGGAATCCATCAGCTATCGCATCTAGGAAAATCTGAGCCCTATTATTATTACTAGCACTCATCCTCCAGTCTATATCTGGGAAGTTAAAGTCTCCCATGATCACACAGTTTCCATTAGCATTTACTTCATTAAAAACATTAAAGAAGGCTCTATCCATATCCAAATTAGATCCCAGCGGTCTATAGCACACCCCAAGCACTATCACAGGGGAGGCTCTAGTAGTTTTCTTCCCCAATGTGATTTTTGCCCAGACGGACTCTGTCTTATCCATTCCATCGCTTCTTATTTCTTTACATTCTACCTCATCATTGATATACAATGCTACTCCACCACCTTTACCTTTATTTCTGTCTTTGTGTGCCCCCCATTCCACCCATACCAGGGAATCTATATGCCCTCCCATTCTCTCTTCCTTCCCATGCCAGGGGTCACTCATTCACCTCTCGAAGTCCAGGACTTTGTGAACCCTTCTATTCCTCCCTTTGTCTGGGTCCCCCATTCTCCCCTCCATACCAGGGACTCAGGGTGCACCCCCATCATTCCCCATCCCCACACTACCATTCTTGTTCTCTTATTTCTTTGCTCTTTTTTTTTCTATTTCAGGATGTCAGCAGTTTTAAACAGTATTGGCAGAATTGCCACAGGGGAGATGGAAGGTGGTCTTATACTGGAATCTCTTAATGGCTTCTATCATCCTGTCCTTTCATCTACAGACAATTCCAGAGGTGGCTGAAGATGCGTGGTCTGCTAACCAGATGTCAGGTGTCCCAGGTGTTTCCCCCTTTTTTCACCAACATCAATCTAATTCTGCTCACTGATGCTTAGCACATTCCCTGAAAATTGGGGATTGATCAGATGGAGCATTCAAAAGTTTTGCATTAGAGACAAACATCCAAACAGAGAAATACTGTTGAGTGGAATGCAAGGCCAGACAAGGTCAGCCAATTTAAGGGGCCCAATCAAGCTGAAATGTAGTCATTTTCAAAAAGTAAGATGTGTTCGGGGCCGAGCATCAGCTGCCCAAATCCTCATGTGGTGCTGCTAGGAGCTACCACAGAACAAATAAAAAACAAATAAAAAATATTAATAAGTTGTGGTAAACCTGAGTGGTTTATCAATCACTTTTTCCTATGTTTTGCAAATGTCCCTTGTTACAGTGTGAAAGACCCACACATACTGGAGAGACTGACTGCATAATATACAGGGAAAACAGTGAAACAAAATGCTGCCTTGTGGGGGAAGGGTTTGGAGAAAAAAGTAAAAGTAAATAAGAAGTGGTGGCAGATATTTATTCTCTAATTCCTTTCAGTTATTGTGATCTTAAGTGTCACTTGTAACAACATGCGTAAAACACTGTCAGGAGGACTCCAAATGCAAAGGAACTGCCAAGGTTCCACTGCACAAGGAGATAGGCTGCAGAGAAGCCCTGCACTAGCTCCAATGTAACATGAGGGGGGTTTACTGGAGTGTGCGGGGGAAGGGACAACTGCTTTAACAAAAAAACCCTGCAGAGGAGCAACCCAGGGGCCACAGTCATTCAGGTGGATTGAAGGCTGCAGTATCAGCCCAAGCAGTGACCTCTGTGATGAACTTCAGGGGACAGCAAGTAAGGGAGACATGACCTGATAATAGCACAGTCATATCCAAAGAAGCAAAAAAATGAGAAGCTGACACCCTTTTTTGGAATAAGCAGATACTTTCTTAAAACTGCTGATGTTTTTCATGGGTCATCCTTCCTAGCAGCTTCCTGTTCTGCAACTGTGTCTGTAGAAACACAGGCACAGAGTAAGCAGCAGTAACGCTGTTGCCATATATAATTCTTCATAGTGCAAGTTGCTTTATGGCTCTGTGCTGAATCAGCAGGGCTTTGGGTTTCTCTCCCTCTCTTTTTTTTTTTTTTTTTTTAGTCTTTCACCAAACCGCAACCTTTTGAAGACATGACAACCCCCGGTTTCCTTACACTGAGAACTCACTTCCAGCTCAGCCACTGACTTATTCTAGGTGCTGCTAGCAGCATACAACTCACTCATTCATCTTTTTTGGGGTCAAATGTGGGAGAAGAGGCAAAAGTGCCATGTGAACTAATATGAGTGAACAATGACAAAGTAAATATGTTTAAACAGCAATTCCTTGGCATTACCAAAACTAGAGAGAAAGTACCAATGTCATGTACTGCTAATACATGACAAGCTTAGAATGCTCCCACATTGTGAGAAGAAACAACTGAATAGGTGAGAAATGAAGATTGGTGAATCAATAACAGTAATACTCACGCATATCACCGAAAGCCCCTTTTGTAACATTTGTGGCTTTCAACACTGTCACAGTTAATTTGTGTGAATACTGGTGTTCCACCTGGAAATGAAATGGCATGTGGTTAAACAGGAAATAAAACTCCAAAAACAGAAATAAATTGTCAAAATAGCTTTCATTTGCCAAGGAGCAACAAAAAGGAAAATCCCCTATTCAAAATGTAAGAGAAATGCACCCTTTAATGTCTTGTAGCTTTACTGAAAGTTCAGACAATGCATTACACGTAGCCTGATGTTCCCTCAGCCACTCCTACACAACACGTTTTCCCTCACACGCTTTTTTTTATTTTATTTTAGTTTCAGTGTATAACACTCCTCCTCTCCAAGCTTTGTACCTGCTATGAGGCATTTAATTAGTCAGTGACAGCTTACCAAGAAGAGAAAAGCTATTTTGCAAGATATTTTATTTCAGTTTGTGCTTGTAACTCCCTTTCAACAATAAAAATGATACAATTATACCTAAATAATGTTGCTGAATATCTATGTATATTGTGCATATACTGTATGCGTATAGTTATGCATACAGAGTGTATATGTCCAGCATGTATCAAAATTCAGAGTGTAAAGAGACCCTAGTAGAGTAACAGTGAAGAGTGAACACAAAAGTTCACCAAATCAGTTATGCTCCCAGAAGTTAGAATCTCATGCAGTCTCAGGGACTTCCTGTTTTCTATCAGACCCTGAGCATTTCAAGAGAAACCTCTCTCATGGTATGTCAGCACTCCCAATGCCATAGTGTCCGAATGGAATCAGGAAGTCTAGAGACATGAAAATAGGAGGAAAAAAGCGACAGGCTTAACTGAATTTTGCTGAACCTCAAAATCTGGTTCAGGTCTGTTCTTATTTCATCCATCTAGCCCTCCAATTTGCCCATCCCTGTTATACTGTGGCGCTGAAAGCCTGTTCCATATTTTAGGAGCATCATCACTGTGTATGACAATGTAGAGACCATAGAATGCATGGCCCTGACCTAAATAATGTATAGCTGATACATATATGGGCAACAAAGCACAAGTCTGGGAGTTGAGAGACCTAAGTTCTGTTCCTGGCTCTGTCACAGACTCTGGTGTGACCTCATATAAATCACTTACATATGCCTGTGACTTAGCTTTCCATCTGTAAAACAGGAATAATGATACATAGCCACCTTTGTGAGGTGCATTGAGAGCTACTGATGAAACACTGTATACTGTGTTAATTATTTTACATGTATATGGAAGTAGTGTTTAAAGACCACAATAAAGCGGGGCCCCATTGTGCTAGGTACTATACAAACTTATGATAAATGACAGTCCCTGTAAGCGCTATCATTAATTCTCTGCATTGGTTTCTCAAGACAGTGACTCTCAGATGGCAAATCTGACTAGCGAACAACTCGGTAACTGTGAGTCAGGGAGAACAGACAAATACTCAGTAGCCTCAGTGGGCAACACATGCTCCTCCCAGCAGTCAGCAGTATGAAGCCAGACCACAATGACAAAACGAGAGCGCATTCAGAGTGACTCCAGGAATAGGTCTTCACGACAGAGTTAGTCCAGGGGATCAGCACCCAGGTTTCATCAGCCAAGTTAGCCTAGCCTGGGTGCGAGAAGCCACATCACAAAGCCATCCCCAAATTACTGTGTTCTCTCCAGTGCTGCACTCCTTCATGGGTCTCACTAGGACTTCTGAGGCATAACCCATAGTTCTCTGTGCTGCCACAAGCTGACCACCAGCACTTGAAAGATTTAACCAATGCCCTCACTGCAAAGTGAGGTTACCAGCCCAAGTGAAAGCAGAACCCAAGTTCTAACCCATACCTCAGACTGTGCCAGTGAGCCCAGATTGAAAATAACGCCAAACTCAGATAACAGGGTGTGGGAGGGGGAGCAAAGAGGGTTGGGGAAACACCCACATAAAAGCTTACGCTAACTCTGTAGTGAAGACATACCCTAGAAGTTTTAGCATGCCCAGTGCTTTTTGCCTCCCAGGTGCCAAGGCTTAAAAGAAAAAGGAAAACGTAACTTCCCATTGTCATTTTGACATTTACAGCTTATCGAGCAGTTTTACAAGATAGTTGGGGAAGGGCAGGGAAATCTTCTTTCATTGCTGCCTCTCAGTTTTTGTTTGCTTCTTGATGATACTTTATAACCCAGTTAATTAGTATATTCTACTTCCACAGTGACTCAGGTCTGCTGAACAACATCTGTTTTATAATGTGGTGTTTCTTTATGGATGCTCTTTTATAGATAGGGTTATAATTAAAAGCAGCAGCCCACAATACATAAACCCACCCACAGATCTCCACCGCTAGAGACATTTGTCTTTTTGGAGGCCATTACTCTAGAGAACCAAATACCCAGAAGCAGAGAGGAAGGATGGACATTGAAAGTCAATGGGACTGAGTCTCCAACGTGCTTAAGTCATTTCTGAAAATGGAACTTAACTATATAAGTCATTTAGGCCTTGCAATAGCAAGCAAAGGAACTTCTAAATACCTCTAAAAACCTGGGCCTTAGACACTGAGGATAAACTTATCAAAAGCCATTAAGTAATTTAGGAGCCTAATTCCCATGTTCAAAAGTGACATTTTGGAAGATGGGACTTAGGGGTTTTTGACAATTTTACCTCAATTCCTCTTTCTCCTGCAAAACTAACTGAACCTCTACAGTGGAAAAGCAGGGAGGAAATCACTCAATTATACAGGCCACCTGGATGGATTATATGAGTCACAGGAATTTCTGCCAGGAATATTCTCCTTCTGATGGCTCAGTCCACTCTGTTGTAAGGTCTGAGACCTTGTTCTTTGGCTAAGCAATAGCAGCCATATTTGAAGAGACAACAATCATAAACTAAAAGCAGGAAGTCATATCCTCACATTCTATCTAAATTACATTTAAACAATGTAATATCAGGTTGTTAAGAAGGAGACCCCGTCCTAATGGCACCCACTATCACCAGATAAAGATACAGATCTTAAGGTGGCTAAAGAAAACTTAGTTTGATAGCATTCTACCCATCAAGAAATCATTGATCAATAGTTGTGGTTATGAAATCCTCATTTGATTACATTGCACTTTACTACCATTATCCTGGGAATCAGAACAGCGCATTCAAGTTTCACTCAAATTGTTCTGTAAAGTGAACTGGTTTTGAGTAAGAATCTTCTGTGCCTGATGAGAAATTCAAAAAGTTTCATATTGTTTTTAAAGGTGCCTGATACCATTCACTCATGGGGATGCTGAGACACATAATTTAATCTGAAGACAAGATGTAACCATGCACAAAACATACATCAAAGCATTCTATTGTATAACAACATTTTTACTTCCTTGGTACCAAATAGGAAATTTAAGCAGATAATTGGGCTAGGGAGGAAAGGGATTGTTTTGTTTAAACAACTTTAATAAAGTATATTTCCTTCTTTCAAAGGGACACTGTAAAAAAATCCACACTCAAGGCTGTATATATTTTACCTATTATTCTTTCAATCAACACCTAAACATCAATATAACTGGAGAAAGTTACAGGGAGAAAAATGACAGGTTTCAGAGTAGCAGCCGTGCTAGTCTGTATCCGCAAAAAGAAAAAGAGGATTTGTGGCACCTTAGAAACTAACACATTTATTTGAGCGTAAGCTTTCGTGAGCTACAGCTCACTTCATCGGATGCATTCAGTGGAAAATACAGTGGGGAGATTTATCTGCACACAGAGAACATGAAACAATGAGTGTTACCATACACACTGTAAGGAGAGTGATCAGATAAGGTGAGCTATTACTAGCAGGAGAGTGGGGGGAATCAAGGTGGGCTATTTCCAGCAGTTGACTGGGAGTGGATGGGTCATTACACAAAGTAAAACTATTTCCCCATGTTTATCTCCCCCCCCCCCCACCCACCCCCACAGTTCCTCAGACGTTCTTGTCAACTGCTGGAAATGGCCCACCTTGATTATCACTACAAAAGGTTCCCCCCCCCCCCATCCGATGAAGTGAGCTGTAGCTCACAAAAGCTTATGCTCAAATAAATTTGTTAGTCTCTAAGGTACCACAAGTCCTCCTTTTCTTTTTTTAGGGAGGAAAATGATTTCTCTAATTTCTGTGCTTCTAACAGTGCAATGAGTGTCACTGTCTTCCTGTAAACTCAATAACTCAACTCAGTCAATTTCCCCTTCTATTTATGTGGGGCTTTCATGAAAAAGAAAAGGGACAACATTTAAAAACTAGGAAAAGATTACTCCCAAAGTTCTGGATTTTGATTAAACTTTTCTGTGAAATTTCATATTTCAATCAAAAATTCATGAAAATGATGTCTCATTTTAATTCCTATTAACTCTTTTATTGACAATGAACTATGCTTCAACAGGAGAGGAGGAGTTTAACTACATTTTGTTTTAAAAACTGCACTTTCCCATTATATTTCTGTCCCATGACAGCAGTCCTACCAAACTTCTCTGAGCAGCTAAATAAAATATAATCTAATGCCCTGATTCAATGAAGTTCTAAAGCATGTGCTTAATTTTAAGCACATGAGTAATCCCACTGACCTCAAGGAGTTACTCAGATACTTTAAATTGGGCACGTTTTGTTTTGTTGCGAATATCTCAAACAGCTGCATCACAGATATTTTAGCTGGTGTAACATTCCATCCAGGAGAGGGAAGCGATACACATACATACTAGCCATCCGATTACAAACAGCGATCTTCAGAGTTGGCAGGCCATTTTAACTCTATTAAATAATGCGGCCTGCCAACCTGAGACTGGCATCATAACAGCCTTCACAAAGCTTCAGCGCGAATAAAACATGTGCTTGACATCCGTTGGCTGCAGACTCATTTAAAGGATGTGACTATAGGGGGAGAAACCACATAGTTGATAAGAGATCATTTCAAGGAAACATGTACTGTATTTTAGAAACTCAGAAGTTCAACATTATGACAAGTATATTAGTAACTACCTCTGAACACACACTGCTTTTCCTGCTGTAATAGGTTTCCCAAACAGAGTTACAAACAATATGTGATTTTACGAACACATCCTGCTAGTTACTGATTCCAGTTGAGATGGGATTTGTGATTCCATTGTTCAATGTGCAAAGTTTTAGTTATTTATAGACTAAGTTTGTTGGTGAAATTGGAGGATTCAGTAATGGCCTTCCCTTGACTTCAGCAGTCTTTGGTTCAGGTTAAATTATTTTCAATTTATCATGCCCGTCAAGATTGCGAGAAAAATCACTTTTAAGAGAAAGTTAAACACATTTGGTGTTGCATCTGTAGAAAATTGGTGAACTCTTCTGCTCTCAATTCTATCTGACAATCAATTCATGAGAATATTAATAGGAGGAAATATAACTATCAAATTATCAAAGCACCATATGACTAAACTGTTTGTGAGTCTTGACTCCAAAAATCATTGAAATTATGATAATTTACAATTAGTGTCTAAGGGTAATATTTGAAAAGTGCCTGTGTGACGTAGGAGCATAAGTTCTATTTTCAAAGGTGAGTTAGGTGCAGAGGCTCCAGCTAGCCACCTGAGCTCAGGTAGCTAGCCCGAGCCTTCACTGGTGTCACGTCCATGATGCTCTATTTAGCATGCTAGTTTAAGCCAAGCTAGTGCTAGTCTGTCTACCCAGGCTGTGAGGCTCACCTCCAGCTGCAGTGTAGACATACCCTTGGGAACTTTTGAAAATTTTACAAAAACATCAATAATATCTATCAAATTTATTTTAAATAAAATTCTCCTAAATCTATTCTTAATTCACCCAAACTTATATTGAGATGATGATACTAACACTATACGCAAAAAGAAAAGCAGTACTTGTGGCACCTTAGAGACTAACCAATTTATTTGAGCATGAGCTGTAGCTCACGAAAGCTCATGCTCAAATAAATTGGTTAGTCTCTAAGGTGCCACAAGTACTCCTTTTCTTTTTGCGAATACAGACTAACACGGCTGTTCCTCTGAAACCTAACACTATACGGTTATTGATAGTAACTGGTTGCAACAGATGATGCACAATACAACATGCATAGGAAAGTCAAATGTACTTACTGTAATGTGTTGAAATGGATCTATACAGGACATTTTAGGTTCAGATCTTATATGCAGGTATCACAATCAAAGATCTTGTTCTTTACGGATCCAATTTCACAATGGACAGACTTCAACGTGGTTCCAAAGTGGACTGTAATACCACAGCTCCTTTCATCACTGCATAATGAACAATGACCCGTGGTTAAAAATAACGTTTTCCTTCTAAAATATACTTTCTAATATAGCAGAGTAACCACCTAGGTTGAAAAGGGTTCCCAAACTTCAGACTTTTAATGAAGACCTGAAGTTTGAGATAAGCTGAGGATATAAACATTTCAACCCAGTATAACCTTGATTAGCCATGTTTCTCATGTGATTCCACCCACCCTAATGCAAGTGAATGCTTTGCTCAGCTGCAATTATCCAGCATGTCATGTATCAAAGTGTTTCTCATGTTCTTGCAGCCTTACAAATTAATGAAACAGTACAGTACAATTAGACGCATCAGTTATGTACGTTCATATACATATACTAGCTATAAATATTATTTAAGATACAGTTCAATCATTTAGCTAACAGTTTTCTTAATGTTCTCATGCAAATTCTCGGTAGTTACTGTGTGTACATTTGGTTCCTTGTTAGAAGCCAGTTTTTGCCTTAGGCAGGTGCACAGGAGTGTGTGGGAAAAGAACATATGCAGGCCTTTCCTCTGCACAAGGGGAAATGCCAGGGCTGTGTCCTGCATGCACACTAAAAGGTACAAGTTGCCCCAAAAAGGGCAGAGCAAAGTTGGCCATTCAAAGAGATGGTGAAGCATGCATACTCCCCCGGTGGTTCTGAGTGCTCTGTGAAGCATCGTGCCTCCTGGGGAGGCAGGGGCAGAAAAGGCAGGCCGTGGGGCGGAGCTGAAGAGCTAGTTTAGGAGGTAGCCAGCAGGACAATTGGATGCTTGCAGTACAAAGAATTCTGCAACTCTTTGGAGGTAATAAGTGGTTCCCATCAGGCCATTTTAATGTCTCTACCACCACCTTTGCTTTTGGCAAACTTCAGCTCAAATCACACATTCCCAAGGTCTTATATAACCACATCTAATAACCAAAAATTAATGGATTACTGCAGCTATTCAGCAGCTACCTTGGCTGGCACAATATTGCTCCTTTCTAGATTTCCATTTTAACTATGAACTAGCAGCACCTGTTTTCATTGCAATTAGTGCAGAGCTCAACTCGAGTCAATAGGACGCCAACTGAGGCCATACAACCCTCCCTCTTCCCCGCACCCCCCCCCCCAAAATATTCTTTATACACGAGCACTGAGCCAAACAAAAAGAAGCCACTTGTAATATTAATTTAGGAATTGCCATAGTTAGAGACTGCCAAAAGCCCTGAAGAATAAGAGTTTATATCCCTTCCAAAACTCTTGGTACATACTTTAATACTTACTGTAAGAATTTTGGACATTTTTGTTGTTTATACAAAAGTTAAATCCCCTCTTTATACTTGTTAAACTCAATAACTTGTTGCAACAAGTTCTGCAATGCATTGTGTGAAAAATTAAGGCCATCTGAATCAGAAAGACAGGGGTTAATGTAATTTCATTCATATTTTTAATGCTGAAGCAGCTCAATCCCTAGGAGAGAGGAAAGAATGATCCCTCTCTATAACTAAGAGGAAATAGCTATTCATACTTGGTTTAATTCTAAGACCCCCAATGCACAAATACATCTTTTTATATCCTTATTTTAATATGGACTAAATTAACCGTAGTAGAAAGATCATTCAAATCATTTTTTCATTCAGGTCAGTCAAATTTGTCACTGTCACACAAATGGGCAGAATTTAACTGAAGTAGCACCCACCTATGTCAGCAACACATGTGGCCCAGTGTTTCTGTCTACAAGTCTGTTTATTTTTCCCTTGGGTCCTACCAAAAAGGAGCAGTAAAACACTCCACTATCTTTTTAAATTAAGCCTCACTAAATTAGTTATTAAGGAAATTTTGAGAATTTCAAAGCTCCTCAGGAAGAGCATAAAATAAAGGATATTCAATAACTGTAAGCAAAAGGAAGTTTAGGAGCTATAAAACAGGGAACTTGCGGCCTCCTGAGACAACAGCTAACAACCCAAGAGTTAACATGGGTCAGCAAAAAAGACTGTACTAAAGTGAGGAAACTGGAACCAGGAAGCTGCTGTAAGTTTGAGACTTAAGAGAAGATTTTCACAGGCACAGGCACCCATCTCCCACTGACTTTCAATGAAAGCCAGGCACCTGTCTTTTATGCCTTTGAAAATCTCTCCATAACAATTCAGTCAAAAGCTTGGTCTACATTTGAAAGTTATACTGGAGTTACTAAGTTGATTCAGGGTGTAATTTTTTACCAGTACAGTCATACCAGTACCAACCTTAGTATGGGCAAAGTTGTAATGGTATAAAGGTATCTTATACTGGTATAGCTCGTCCCATTTGCCTACAGGAAAAGCTATATTAAAGATGGAGCTGGTAGCACCATCTATTATTGAGGTTGGCTTACAATTCCCATTCTAAGACCCTGTTTTCAATTATTTATAATTTGGCCAGACTTTAACTGTTCAGGGTGAAATTTTTTGAGCTGAGTGTCTGTCCCAGGCTGACTTGTTTTAAAAAATATCTGCCAAAACTGTTCAGTCATTTCCGAGAACGAGGCTAGGAAACAATATGTAGTTTCGCCCGTGGTCAAAACTTGTGGCAACCTTTCCCTTGAAAAGCTCTAGTGCCCTCAAGCTTTGGAGCAAAGGAATTTGAAGGTTGGAAGGAAGTCACCTTTATCCCAGGGATGTTCATTTTGCTGTCCCCATGAAAATCCACTCAAATTTGGCTGATATAAGCCTTTGAAAAACTGCTGTTTTCACATGCTCAATACATCCACTCTTCCTCTCTGATGGACCAAAACTTTGTTGTGCTGGAGAGGCTTGTGTGGGCTAAAGACCTACATCATCTGGAACTTTCATACACATGGTAGGGTCCCCTTTGGTGAGCAGGTCTGAGGCAAAGTTCCTGATTAACCACAGTCCAAACTTCACAAGACCCAATGGTGGATCAGGTGCATATGGAAGACCTTTTAGTACTCTGCAGCTGTGAAGGAGGATGAGGGCTGCAGCAGGAGGGAGACCCCTGGTTGTCTTGAATCTCCTTGCCACTGGGTCAGGGTTTTCCTCCTGTCTGTGCACTGGTTTCCCCACATTAAAAGATTTCACGTGCAGACTTCTGCCAAAGGGCTCACACCCGCACAAAGCCCTGCGGTGATGGACAACTGGCGGTGAAGACAGGAGCAGTGATCTCTGGGAGTTTTTAATCACAAATCTACAAGCAGGCAGCAGCCGCGTGACAGTCATCTTCTGATTGAATGAGACAGAAGTACATTTCAGGAGCAGCGACTGTGACTGAGCAGGCCTTTTCAGGATCCCCTCTGCTCACCCTGAATGGGGAGGGGGATAGAAAAGGTGCTGTAAATACAGGCTGTCTCACACTCTGGCGATTGGATGACCGCATCCAGTGGGATCACTCAACTCCGCGGCAGAAACATGAGATTTAAGACAATGAATTTTGCCACCTGGAATGTCCGCACCTTTATGGACTCTCAGCACAGTGCCCAGAAAGAAGAAAGGGCAAGACTCAACATTGATATTGCAGCTCTTAGTGAGACACGCCGGCTGATGAGGGCCACTTAAAAGAGAAGGCTACACCTTCTTTTGGAAAGGAAAGCCACCTGAAGAGAAATGCATTCACGGGAGCTTCCCATGTGGATCAACGAGCATCTCATGACTGTGACTCAAGCTCACCAACAACCAATATGCCACAGCCATCAGTGCCTGGACCCCACCACTTAATGATGAGGAAGACAAGGAACAGTTTCATAACACTCTTGATGAAGTCCTCACAGCCACACTTAAGGTAGACAAACTTATCCTCCTGGGAGATTTCAATGCCAGAGTCAGATGGGACTCTCAACTCTGGAGCAGCAAAATAGGCAAAGAAGGGGTGGATAATGTAAACCTCAATGGTATTCTTCTCCTCAGCAAATGTGTGGAGCATGACCTGCTCATCACAAATACCATCTTTAAGCAGAGTAACAAATTTAAGACCACCTGGAAACATCCTCTGTCCAAACACTGGTACCTAGAATCGTAGAATATCAGGGTCGGAAAGGACCTCAGGAGGTCATCTAGTCCAACCCCCTGCTCAAGGCAGGACCAATCCCCAATTTTTGCCCCAGATCCCTAAATGGGCCCCTCAAGGATTGAACTCACAGTCCTGGGTTTAAGCAGGCCAATGCTCAAATCACTAAGCTATCCCTCCCCCCATACCTCCTTGACTATGTTACAGACAGAGCTCGAGATTACACCGATGTCCATATAACGCAAGCCATGAGAGGTATAGATCACTGTTGGACAGACCATCGATTAGTAAGATCAGTCATGTATCTGCAGTTTGTGCCACCACATCGCAAACACCCAAAGACTAAGAGAAATCAGTATAACATCAAAGCACTTCAGGACCAAGCCAGCTGCGAGATGTTCCAGCAATACCTGTCTGAGAAACTCTCTGACTTGCTTGTTAATATCACTGATATTCAAGAGCACTGGGATCAACTTAAAAATACCATTCGCAGTGCATGTGCTGAAAATATAGGATATTCCACCTGACTTTAAGAATAACAACATTGTTACAATATTCAAGAAAGGGGGCAAATCTTTGTGCAGGAACTACAGAGGTATTGCCATCCTCTCATTGCAGGGAAGATCCTTGCCCAGATCCTACTAAACCGCTTTCTCCCCCTTGCAGAGGAACTCCTCCTTGAATCACAGTGTCGCTTCAGGCCATCCCAAGGCACAACTGACATGATCTTTGTGGCATGACAGATTCAGGAGAAGTGCAGAGAGCAACACCAGGAACTGTTCATGGCATTCATCAATCTAATCAAGGCCTTTGACTATCAATCATAATGCCCTATGGGAGATGCTGTGTAGGTTTGGCTGTTCACAGAAATTCATTTCCATCACGAGATTAATCCATGAGGGGATGACTGCCATCATTCTGCGCAACAGCTCAGAGACCGAACCATTCATCATTCGCACTAGTGTCAAGCAGGGCTGTGTTACTGCTCGAACACTCTTCTCCATTTACCGTGCTGTGATCCTGATTCTCATCTGTGACCACCTCCCTGATGGAATCGTGATTGAGTATCATATGGACGGTGAACTCCTCAATCAAATGTCTCCAAACAAAATCTAAGATCACAAGAATTGGAATTCAGATGACTGCATCATTCTTGCACCCTCAGAGGCCAACCTGCAAAGTATCCTACATCTTTTTGCAGATGCCTATCGCAGCCTTGGTCTGTCTCTTAACATCGGGAAAACCAAGGTACTCTACCAGCCCTCACCTGCACAAACTACAGTTTGTATTCCACAAATAATCAGTGGAGAACCCCTGGAAAATGTGGACCATTTTCCATAACATGGCAGCCACCTCTCCCAAACAGGCAGCATTGACACAGAAATTGAATACAGGATCTGCTATGCCAGCACATCCTTTGGAAGACTACTCAAACAAGTCTTCAACGGTAGGGATCTGCAAATAAGTATCAAGATCTTGGTTTACAAGGCAGTTGTCATCCCCACCCTTCCCTATGGGTGTGAGACCTGGGTAACCTATAGAGACATCTCAAGCGGCTGGAATGGTTCCAGCAGCGCTGCCTCAGGAGGATTCTCAGGATCTGCTGGGAAGACTGACGCACCAACATCAGCTTCTCGCTGCAGCCAACATCAGCAGTGTAGAAATGCAGGTCATGAAACACCAACTCTGCTGGGCTGGCCACTGTGTACGTATGCCTGACATTCACCTCCCAACGCAAATACTCTTCTCTCAGTTAAGTCAGGGGAGAAGAGCTCACGGAGGGCAGTGGAAGCGCTTCAAAGACATACTGAAAGTACACCTTAAAAAGGGAGGCATCAACCCAACACACTGGGAGGACTCAGCACAGAACAGAACACAGTGGTGCCACACCATACACCAGGCCACAGCTCACTTTGAGGAGAACAGATGTGCTCATGAGACAGAGAAGCAACACAGGAGGAAAAAAAGGGCACAACAGTCCAGCCAACAACTATGTCTCCAAGATTACACCTGTCACTTCGGTTGGAAAATCTGTAGGGCACAAATTGGGCTCCTCAGCCACTTAAAAACCCACCAACGAACCCCCTTGGCAGACATCATCCTCACATCGAGGGATAGCTGAAGACATTCACTCTCACTAAGACCTCACTAAGATGCTTTATACAGACTACACAGAGAGAGAGAGACCGTTAAAAATAAATTAAGGTTGCAAAGTTGAGCATTCAAAAGTTAAGAAATGCCAGAATTAAGGTTTCCTGTGCAGCCTTAATTTAGCATTGCTGTGATTATGCATTATGATTCAGACTTTAATTACATGATCACATACTATTTTTCCCCACAAGATTCCTGCCTCAGTGCACAGCACTGACTCAAAATTTCAGACAACCTCTGTTTTTGAGACTGCTGCCAAAAGAAACAGTAGATGGAATACAACCATGATCTAAAGTTGTTACTACAGCACAGTCTACTTTAGAGAAAAGTAATTTTAAGCTCAACCTAAACTGAATCTGTGAATTCCTGTATTTGAATGATCATTCAATTTCAATTATATTCATCTGTGTGACACAGTACATGAAGGGATATGTGCTTAGATTTGAAATTAAATTAATTAAGTTTAGCAAACTGATTAATCTTAGAATCATAGGACTGGAAGGGACCTTGAGAGGTCATCTAATCCAGTCTTCCGCTCTCCTGGCAGGATCAAGTATTATCTAAGACCATCCCTGACAGGTGTTTGTCTAACCTGCTCTTAAAAATCTCCAATGATGGAAATTCCACAACTTCCCTAGGCAATTTATTCTAGTGCTTAATCACCCTGACAGTTAGGAAGTTTTTCCTAATGGCCAACCTAAACCTCCCTTGCTGCAATTTAAGCCCGTTGCTTCTTGTCCTACCCTCAGAGGTTAAGAACAATTTTTCTTCCTCCTCCTTGAAACAACCTTTTATGTACTTGAAAACTGTTATCATGTTCCCTCTCAGTCTTCTCTTTTCCAGACTAAACAAACCCAAATTTTTCAATTTTCTCTCACAGGTAATGTTTTCTAGACCTTTAATCGTTTTTGTTGCTCTTCTCTGGACTTTCTCCAATTTGTCCACATCTTTCCTGAAATGTGGCACCCAGAACTGGACGCAATACTTCAGCTGTGGCCTAATCAGCACAGAGTAGAGTGGAAGAATTACTTCTCATGTCTTGCTTAAAACACTCCTGCTAACACATCCCAGAATGATGTTCTCTTTTTTTGCAATAGTGCTACATTGCTCACTCATATTTAGCTTGTGGTCCACTATGACCCCCCAGTCCCATTCCGCAGTACTCCTTCCTAGGCAGTCATTTCCCATTTTGTATGTGTGCAACAGGTGGCTCCTTCCTAAGTGGAGTACTTTGCATTAGTCCTTACTGAATTTCATCTAGTGTTCAATTCTTTGCTATTTTATTGGTATTAATAAACTAGATCCTATTTTATTAGTCACATTGAATATTGTCTTGAAGGATCATAGGTTAGTTTGATAATTTTGATAACAGAAAAACAGTCTTCTGATCAATTATTTATTTAACACTATAGTCATTTGCATATCAAATATACTGTTGCCAAGCCATGCACCTCTTAACATTAGGTTCCCAATTCAAATTCAGCTGAGGTCAGCGGAAGGTAAAAATTTGTCATCTGATGACTGTTTGGGGATTTATGTGAAATGCGTTTTGTGGACTCAGTCCAGTTCACAGGGTCCACATAACAAATGACACTATAATTGCATCTAGTTGCCAATGCCTACCCTATATAAAAAGTGAGGACTTCAAGCTCAATCACTAAGTCCAGCTTCTTTCATGACGTCCAAGGCCATCATGCTACCCTTATTCATGTTGAGCTGTAGCTTACTCTGCAGTTAGCCCCACTGACAAAAATGATCTCAGAAAACAAATAAGGTACAATTCGGTGTGAGTGTAGCTGGCAGAATCCAGTCTTAAGTTTATAAGAAAACTGCAAAAGAAAAAGAGGACTGATTATCCCAGGTCTGTGCCAACTTGTTTTTGTTTAAAGACATCAAGGTCTGGGAAGAGAAAACACTTGAAAATTGAAGGAAAATGAATAAATGTGACACAGGCATCTATGAAAAACACGTCCAAGATAATAACAGGAAAGATACAGAGTAGGTTTGATCTTGACTCAGGCTTCTGGTGTGAATGTCATCAAAAGGGTTGTATCTACTTTTATCAGATCAGATTGCAGGATTTTATTTTCCTCACAGCATATTAATGTGATTGTATAATGAATAATTTGTTTCAGAGTGAATTTTCTAAGAGTTCAGGGGAAAACATGGAAGTGTTATATCTTAATTTAGTTCTTTGGAGCAGGGACTGTGTGTATGGACTGCACCTAGCACAATGGGACTCTGATCTCAAATGGCAACTCTAAGCCTTATTAGTATATATTGTTTTCTCCTTTGTTCTTTCCATCACAAAGAGTGATACCTTGCTGACAAAGGAGGAGTAGTGGGAAGGATGAGCTGGGAATGGTAGAGGAGAAGCCCGGTGTGCCCCATTTCTTGGAAGATGACTTAGGTGGACTATGTGAGAGAAAATGATGCAGCGAGAGTAGCTGCGGAGGAAGTTCTGAGGTCGGGGAGGCAGGCCTCAGAGTGCCACAGGCTGGCAATAGTGAGAGATAAAATCATGGATGCCAGTGATATTTTTGGGAGATGAAGCAGGCAAAGGGAAGAGGAGAAAAAAGGGCAGATCTGAGGTTTGAAAGGGAGGTTTTAATTGGGGCAGAGCTAGTGATGAGGACAGGGGCTGGGGCTAAGAATGAAAGGATGGCCGGGGTTGGGGCAGATGTCAATGGTATATAAAAGCCAATGTGTGTAGGGGGAGGTAATCAGACCAGTGATCTGTAGACAGCTCTCTGGTACCTTTTATGAAAACCTACTTTACAGTACCCTCCCATGAAACGGTAGACAATACTTGATGAGTCAGAGGAATTCAATAATCACATAAAATACCTAATCAGTTGCACAGTGCTGAATATGGAGGGAAAATATTTCTTCCCAGCCTCTGCAAGGAATTAATTTATACCCTGAAGCATGAGGTTAAAGTTACCCATAGGTTTGTCTGCATAACTACAAGGGTTTTTTTATTCCTCACATAAGTTGCCAGTACATTTTTCAGACAAGTATTGTGTTTGTCCTGGTGACTGGGCCTCATAAGTACAGGCTTGAAATAAGTTACTTGGCACAGCTCTTCATGTTTTAGCTTATAATTCCAGTGCTTATGCAAAGAGTTTTAGTAAAAGGAAATGTTCCTCATACAGGGGCATGACATTACAAAGGTCCTGTGAAGGCCTGTGACAAAAGCACATCATTATACATAATTATGCTGCATGCCAAATTTTGGGGAAGTTAGACAAATGAATTGCAATAATCGTTGATATATTATTATTGCACTAAGTATTTACATATAATGTAAAGAATACATTCAGAGACCCATGATGCCAACAGAACGAGTAGGTGTTTCCATGGAAGGAAGATTTCATAGAGTTCTTACATACAAGTAACATTTTTTTCAGTATTGTATTTTTTACATTTATTCAACTTCTAAATCAACAGAAATAACAAAACTAGCTCCAAGGCAAAATATTCAAATGAAAGATTCCAAGAGTATTTAAAAGTGGAGAAGATCATTGTCTAACTACAATGGAATCTGGACCAGTGGAATGATATTTAGCTACCAGAGATTCTAAAAACCCAAACAAAAGTAGTCTCCTCAGTGTACTGTGGGACTCCCTGAAGGCTTACATGAGATACACAATCATTTATTTTTGTCATCAATAAAAGCCCCCCCAAAAAATCAAAAAGAAGAACTTGAAAAACCTAAAACTGAGTCAATGGAAAAAAGGAAGCATTTGGGGATCGCCCCAGCAATGACAATCATAGCACAACAATCGTTATCCACATTTTTACTAGATAATTTTATTTCTAGCAAAGAGTGAGACAGGCTTGCAGGATAAGTATCTTTGCAGTACAAGTGGGATAGATGTAAGAAAAATGGTGAACCAGTTGTGTTAGCTGGAAGCCCAATCAGTAATTCCAGCAATAAAAACAGCCTCTTTTAAAAAAAAAAAACTAATTAATTTGATGAGGACACAGCAGCAAAATGAGGATAGGCACTAGCATGGAATTAGGGGGCAAGCTACAACTTATTAAACATTAACACGGGGAGGAGGGCTACTCGCCCATCACCTGTACTTCCCTACATCGGGCATTTAATTAGTTCCACTGCAGGGTTACAGGGTTACCATATAACCCATAACTGGCACCAAGGTTACAGGGCTCCTTTCATATACCCCATAATGCGGGTTAGGTGTTCCTCAGTTTATTACTCAGAACTCAGCTCTCTCTGAGCCCTAGAACTGTCCTGCTCCCCCATGAGGAAGACAGAGGGTGCACAGATTGGGCTCAGCTCACTAGGGCCACATGGTCTGACCTCAGCCTGTAAAAGCCACAAGATCTCACTCTTTCACATGAGCCCAAGGCCCATCACCAAAATCCAAGGCCTATTACCTCTGGGAACTGTTCATTCTATTGTCTCAACTGCACTGAACACCGGCCACAAGTTGCAATGAATAAACACCCTCACCCCAGTACCTCAGTTACGTACTAAGCATGTTCCTACTCAACCCACTGTGGCTTGATGGTGCTGCAAGGATAGCAAAAAACTCCATGGTCCTCTGCCAGTTGGCCTGGGGGAGAAAAATTACTTCCTGACCCTCTAAACAGGTAATCGGGTAGATCAGCTGCATCTGTCAGACCACAGTCCCATTCCTAGTTTGGGTGGGTAGGGTGGGCTGCTGAAACGGAGCTGATAGAGCTTCCAGAAGGCCCCAGCACAGGGGCTAAATCCTGGGAGCTGGGGAATGCTGGCCAGTCAGCATCCTTCTCCCGCAGTGGGCCAGTGGGTGCCAAAGACTCCCAGCGGGAAGAGCTACCTACTGTCCCTTGGGAACTGTCTCCCTCCATTGCTACTGTGACTGTCCCCCTTTCACTTCTGGGCCCCTCAAGTTCCCCTCCCCACATTGATGTGGGTGGGTGGCATTTGTGGGGTTTTCATTTTGGGGAACTCAACTTGGACAGAGAACCCACAATCCCATTTTAAGTCCCAGGATGCTGCAGACACACAGCCCCTCTCAAAACTGAGCCCTAAGTGTCTCAGACTAGGCACTCCAAAATGAAGGCACTTAAAGCCAATGGGTCATTTTGAAAATTTTGACTGCAGTGACAAATACCAAAACAATACATGAAATATATGCAAGATTATGAAACAATATATAGCCCTAGGTGCCCCAACTGAACAAGTGGGATACATTTGTTTGGGGAGTGGGGTTGCATATCCCTTTAAAAAAATGTTAATGGAAAACACACAACAAGAGTTTGCTCCTGTTGTCTTTGGCCAGATATTCTACTTCAGGTACTGTGTGCTGGCGGCTGCCCTCTTCCCAGCAAGGGGATGCATTTCAGAGAGACTGCATATAACCACGAAAGCTACTTACTATGAAATGCTCTGCTATGGTTATTACAGGGCAGGAGACTGAAATCTCCAGGCAACTCATTTAAAAAGCCTTAGAAATAATTTGTAGCACTTTATAGGATGGTCTTCTGGCTAGAGTGATGAACTTGGACTCAGGACATCTAGCTTTAGTTCCTGGGTCTGTCACAGATTTCCTGTGTGACCACAGGCAAGTCACTCAAGCTCTCTGTACCTCAGTTCCCCATCTGTAAAATGGAGGAATACTTACTGTCTCCCACCCTCTCTCTTGTCTATTTAGGTTATAAGCTCTTTGGGGCAGTGACTGTCTCTCACTATATGTCTGAATAGTATCTAGTGCAATGGGCTTCATTCTCAAGTGCAGTCTTTCAGCACTACTGTAAACAATAAATAATAAGTGCTATTTAAATGTTAAGGATTAATATTCGTGGGTTCCGTACAATTAAAACTTGATGAGTCATGCTCAAGACTTACCACCCATTTAAACCAAACATGCAAATATTTCAGTTAAACACCTTTGATTCAATGAATTAGGCTCTAGAACAAGTTACGGAAACTCTAGAGCTTTCCAGATTTGTGGGCACATCTAAGGATGCATCAGAGCATCCTATAGCTCGCGTTCTGCCACGTTTTCACCACAGCCAGGTTGGACTAAGAACTGTGGTCACAGGGTTTGTCATCTTTCACTCAGAACTTTAGCTGAACGTGACTCTGTATTAGCATGACTATTGTTGTGGTTTGGGTTTATTTGATCTTTTAGACACAAATTGGTGATAAAGGGTGTATCTATGCTACTTCCTTTGGCCTTCAGTTTAATAACATGAAATCATGACAAATTCTTTTGAGATGTGTGTGTATGTGAAAGTAAATCCTCAAAGTAATTCATTACAACTTTCTAGTAAAGTAGGTGTTAATTAAAGTATTGCTGAAATGTTTAGCATCCTATTTAAACAAAACTAATAAAGTATCATTGCAATATTTTATAAAATACATCTAATTCATGGCAAGAGGTTAAATAATGCACATTTGATTATTTTCCCTATAATATTTATTAAAAAATAGATTTTTGGGGCCAGGATGGAAAATGGTGCATTTAATGCTTAGGAAAGATTTCTCATTCATAGACCAAGACACACAAGCATTCTATTTATACACAGAAATTTCTCTACCTTGCACCATCAGTGTGCTGATAGATATGCAAACTCTAGACACAAAAAGATAGTTCCTTTTCCATATTCATTTAATCTTTGGCTTCTCTGTTGAGTTGGTTCTGCGGGGGGCAGAGGAAGTTGTGTGACACTGGCAGACCAGGAGCCAGCTTATGTCAAGGCACCTAGCCCTCACTGAACACTAACAAATGAATAGTTGGAAACCAGTCTGACTCATCTGTGTTAGCATTATTAAAATAGACTTGAAGATACAATTGACCTGGGGTAGGTGACTGGTCCTTTTGGACTGGGAATAACCTGAATATAGTTATGATTTTTGCTGTAAGGAAGCATCTATCACAAAGGCAAGACTGCGGGGTGCAAGATAGACCAGAGTGTCCAAGGCAACTGTCTGTGTCTCCATGCTAAGGGTGTTATAGTGCTTGAGGAGTTCACATTTGATACTTGGTTGGTGAAATATAATTATAGAACACACAGTCATTTGGGGTTTGTGTCCTGGTTTGTAATAGTTTGCCTTGAGACTGGCACCCATATTCATGAGCCATTCCAGACAGCTTGACAATGGACACCTATCTAGTGAGGTCTAAGGTCCTGATCCTGCACTCTGCCCCAGATGGGCACAAACGTCCACTTGCATGGAACTCAACCTCATTTCACACAGGCCAAATGACCAGCTGAGCAGCAGAGGAGAACTTTCAATCCAAAATGTGAACCTTCACAAAACAGATTTTTGGGCTATTTAACTGTTCTGGAAGCCCAGGATCACATCAGTATAGTACAGAATATATTAATCAGTTTTGATATTCTGTATCTGTTCAATTTAAATAAGAAGTAAAGGAGACTCTGCTGTGCTTGACAGACAGAAAGCCAAATCTGAAAGCTCCCATCTCCCCCCAAATCTTCTCTCCTTGTCAGCAGGGCGAAGCAGCACTGTCCTCCTGTGTGCTACTGGGGCAGGTGTGGAGGTGTTCAACATAATAACATGTGACTGCTTTCCAGCTGCTACAAGGGTGTATTTCTGCTCCTCTATGCCTCCCACAACCTCTGCTTCTGAGTCCTCTACCCAGTGAATAGTTCCAGTGACTGAATCTGTTGTTGCTCAAAGCTTCTCCAGCCGGTGGCATTTAAATTAATTTTCTCTGTTTTGTGGCTGCCCTTAGAATTCTGAACAACAGCAGTGAAAACTCTGAGCTGCAACAAAGGCACTAGTGTGGTCTCTCTTCAGATTTAGGAAAACAGCACTGCATCAGTTCATACTTTCATTCATGTTTGAAAGATTATCTTCACAGCCAGAAATTAGCAACAGTCAGAACCTCAGGGGTGTAAATCAGCATAGCTCCACTGACTGACACTGATTTACAGCTGCTGAGAATCTGGCCCTCTTCCCCTTCTTCCCTGCCCCCCTTTAAAATCTGGATTTGACAGCACTTGATTGTATTCACCAGGAATGATTTCTACTTATCCTGAGTGAGAGGATTTTTCAAGCCCTATTTCGACCAGATACAATGAATATCAAGAGACCTTGTACATGAGAAGAGACCCAAACTACATCACAGGTAACAACAAAAGACATCAATATCTTAAGGCAGCCCTAACTGACCTTTAGGAATGCAACAGAACCAGTCTGACTCGATCACCAGCCACAGTTGATGACTCATAGCATCAACTAATAATCATGTAGGGTCAGTAAAAAAAACCCAAATCTCTCACACTCTCCTAGGGACAGCATTTCACAATTAGGGAGTTTATGGGATTTCTGTGCTGTCTTCTGACTCATCCAGCGCTGGTCACTGTCAGAGACTGGTCAGCAGATTAGACAACCACTGGGCCATTCTTTTCCATAATTTCCTATGTTCCCAATCTAACTGTTCCTTAGGACATCAATGGCTTAGCTAGTAGTCAATTGAAACTAGCTTTTTGCGTAGTTTTTCAACTCAGCCTTGAAAAAGAAATGGGAAATGAAATTACGTTAATTAGAACTGAATGGCAGTCAATATTTTGCTTCTCTGTGGCCTTCTCTCATCCCACATTCATATAGCATCATCATTTGTTGTAAGTGGACCTATGTGAAAGTTCCAATTTTCAGTAGAGGAGGGATCAAGATGCAAAATTCAGGCATGGTTTACACCTGTTTCTAATTTCCACTTTCCATTCACTTATTAAAATTCTTTTTACTGCCAACAAAATCCCTTGTCTTTTCCACTCCCCTCCCCACATCACATCACTTCTTTTTTTTTTAATCTGTGTTTTTTCATATGGCTCAAAATTATACGAAGAGCTGGGTGAAACCTCAGCTGTCTGTTGGGTGACCAGATGTCCTGATTTTATAGGGACAGTCCCAATTTTGGGGCCTTTTTCTTATATAAGCTCCTATTACCCTCCACCTCCTGTCCCAATTTTTCACATTTGATGTCTGGTCACCCTAGCTGTCTGCTGAGAAAAACACAAACCAACCAAGAACAAAAACAGCCATATGTCCAACTGTCATAATATTTAATGAATTTGACATTGGGGGAGCTAATACTCCCAACTCTCCAACATTACAGTGAATATTTTTCGCAATGTCATGGAGCTCAGGAGGGAGATTTATCTATGGAGCAGGGGACTGAAGGTGTGTCGCTTTGGTTTTATACATGGTTCTATCACTGATTTACTACATGACCCTAAGCAAGCTATTTAACCTTTCTGGGCCTAAACTTACCGTTGTCAAATGAAAATAATGTCACTTAGTTTATAGGGATTTGGGGAAGCTTAATTAAAGTTTGTAATGCACTTTGTCATCCTTGGACCAAAAAAGACCTATGTGCAAAGTATTAGTATGATTTGTGAGAATGGCAAATTGTTAAATTCACTAGCTCATTTCAGTGGAATTACTTGCATGAGTTACTCCTACTCCAAGTGAATAAAGGTTGAAGAATTGGATCATTAATATGTAGTGACATTAAATGCACAAGAAGGTAGTCGAGAACCTTTGAAATACACTGCCACACAACTGGAAGCAGGACCGGCTCTAGGCACCAGCAAAGCAAGCCCGTGCTTGGGGTGGAACAATTCCAGGGGCGGCGTTCCGGCCAGTTTTTTTGGGTTTTTTTTGACTGGAAGTAGAACTGGACAGCTGGGTTCTTTCCCATCTTTGCTGCTACAAGTTATTCCCTCTGAGTATCTGTATAAAATTTTTCACTCATGCCATCATTGACTCATGGTTACAGTGCTTCAGCTTTGAGCATAAAAGATAACTGTCCTGTTAAAATAACAGTCCTAGTCCATCTTTTGTCTACAATCACTCTAGAGGAGTGTCAGCAAATTGGTGTCAAAACAATATCAAAAGACAAATACTAGCAGAAAAAAAGACCTTTCACCTAATCAGGACTAATAGCTGTAAACACAAAAATTATTCTCAATATACTAGGGGGGAGGAGGGAGAAAATGGGAGAAGAGGAAGAGAAGAGAGGATATTTGAATTATCCCACAATATAAGAATGATATATATTGAATGTAATAAAATCCTAAAACAACCCCACAATCTGGATTCATGTTTTATACCCGCTGTCTATATGAAGTATGTATGTATGAAGTGGAGTTGTAACTCTGTTGTTCCCAGGATATTAGAGGGACAAGGTGGGAGAGAGAGAAAAATTCTATGTGGCTCAAAAGCTTGTCTCTCACACCCATAGAAATTGGTCCAATAAAAGATATTATCTCACCCTCCTAGTCTCTGTATGTAAAGTATGAGCATTACTCCACATATTCATTTACGCAGATGCCGACAATTTAAAGAACTCTAACGCTGCAAGTGCCTCAAAAGCCATAAATGTTTCATAACTAAGGTTGTGTCTACACTAGCACTTTTGTCAGTATAATTTGTGTCACTAGGGGTGTGAAAAAACACCCCTCAGAGCAACATAAATTATACTGACAGAAGCACCAGTGTGGCCAGCACTATGTCGGCAGGAGATTGGGTGGTTGAGGGTGGTTTAATTATGCCAGTGGGAGAGCTCTCTCCCATTGGTGCAGAGCAGCAACAAAGGAGGTCTTACAGCGGCGTAGCTACATCGGTATAGTCGTGCCGCTGTAAGGTCTCTAGTGTACACATGGCCTAACTCTTGTGCAGACACTCCCCGACTTACACAATCGTTCCATTCCAGAAAGCCTTGCGTAACTCGAATTTTGCGTAAGTCAGAAATGTATACCCAAACATTACGCCAAAAAAAACAAAAAAAAACAACAAAAAAAACCCACCACCACCTATTTCTAGCTTACGGAACTTTTTCCGTAAGTGTAAATTTGCATAAATTGGGTCGTGCGTAACCCAGGGAGCGTCTGTCTACAACCCCATTTCAGATATGCTGCCAGGAAACACGCAGGGTTAAACACCAGGGCAGAATGAGATAGTTAAATTGAAAAGGTTTTAGATAAGAAGCTATCCTTTCTAACAAAATATTCTCAGTTCTACTAGGACCACGTAGAAGTAAATTGCTAAGCAACAGCAACTGGTTTTGCATAGGGATCCAAACAGTTGCAAATCAGGTTCAAAGTCCTGGTTCCATTGATACCCTATGTAAATCAGTGCTGTAAACCATACAATGTTTTTATGTTTCTATGCAACAACTGCCCATGGGCACTGTTCCCTCTAAGCTGTGCGCGTGTGCGCACGCACACAGATCCTAAACCCCGCGCTCATGGCGAAACACCACATGCACAAAAATTTGCACAGAAGCACAACAATTTGCACAGAAGAAATTTTTTGCGCACACGGACTGTCAAAAATTAGAGGGAACATTGCCCATGAGCCTGATCCCAAGTTCATTGAAATCAATGAAAAGACTCTCTGACTTCAGTGGGCTTTGGATCAAGCCACATGTACACAGGGGTGTGGGGATTTTTATTTTTGCAAATTATAATCTAATAATTAACTAAATTTATTGCATGGTAAACAGTTCTAATAGTTAATCTCCACTTGTAAAGTGAGACATCTATATACAGTATGTTCACAGATCAGGCCTAGAGAAATGCTATGCAAAAGCCAAGTCTTCAGTGTGCTAAACTGGCAACTGTAACAACCCAGGCAGATGGCAAATTGGGATTACCGATTGGTTAGGAATTGCACCTACAACTAGTCTGTGTTAAAACATCCCTTTATGTTTGTTACCCTGCCCTCCCCATCTACCCTGCCTCACCCACCTTGTCTCATCTATCTCTTGTCTTTCAGACTATAAGCTGTTTGAGGCATGGACTGTCATTTACTATATGACAGTACAGTACAGTGCCCTGGTCTTGGATGAGGCCTCTAGGCACTATCACAATGTGTGTTAAATAATAACAGTCTCATCTGGTAGAAGAAATGCATGTTTCACTGATTTTTGCTGAGACGACGACCCTCAGGGAGAGTGTGAGAAAAAATGGCAGAGGTGGATCAGGTTAGGCAGCTAGGTCTAATATTAGGTAGCTATGGAAAGAGATGAATTTGACAGTGGTTGCAGTCTCCTATTGTCCTCTTCTCTCTCTCTTTCCAAAGTTAATATATTTAGATTTACATTAGGTTAATGTTAGGTGATGGAGAACAGAAAAAAAGTTAAATGGAGGCTGGACTTTGCAAATATATTATGTAGCAAGGTTTATGCTAACAAGGAGCTTATGTATGCCATGGCTGGGGTGTTACTATGCGACATGTATTCTTTTCTTTTGCTAAACTTTGTGCTTTTAAAATTATAGGCAATCATATTAATAAATAGACTATTCACAAAATAACACTGCAAAAGTGTATCATGCAGGTAGAAAGATGTATTTTACTTGGTTGTACTCTCCTTGTCATTTGCCATTATCAGCACTAGCCTCTGCTGGAGAAGAGAATTCACTTCAACGGACACATTTTCAGTCACCCCTCTGGTCAGTAGCCTATGTTAAATTAACTCTGCGCTCTCCGTCCACTTCCTGGTGAAAATGCCATAAGGGTCCAAAGTCACCACCATAAGTGCCAATATTTTGGCAGTCTCAGCAGAAAGACAAGATCCTGTATAGATTAGGGATAGGGTATGGAGCCTGACCAACCATCTCATACACAGCAATAGTCCCTTCAAGTAAAAGTAGTTGATGAGGCACTATGGAAGAAACCATTGTACCTTTGCTACATCCATTCTTTTGATAAATAGAGGACTTCAAACTCAATGGTTTTCAACCTATGTCACATGTCCCAAACTTTTTTGTTAATTGTACTAATTATGTTGACTTTCACATTCCACAGAACAGTTATCTGCGGTATTCTACCTGCAAGCAACTGATTACATTGATGTACCTTGTTTTACCCCTTACTAGATAACAGAGATCCTTTGTCTAATAGTTAGCAAGTATTAAGTGAGTCCCTGGGTTCCATTCCCAAACCAATCAATGACCTCAAGTTAACTCACCTCTCTATGCCTTGGTTTACCTGCTTTATTGGTGGCTATGGTAATACTTGACTACTAGTAGGTGTTATGAGGCTTGTTTATAAAGTGCTTTGAGATCCTTAGTTGAAAGGTTCTATAAGTAAGTACCAAAATGGAAATGGCTTTATTGAACTGCTACTTGTAAGTAAAGTAAATGTGACAAGAGGGATCCTTTATACATAATTTAGTTCAGTGGGCCTGTCTTTTGTGTGTGTTCTCTGATTCCACTTAATTTGTTTGATTATTATCCCTGTTTATCCTTCTGTTTGACCCTGTGGGGAATTCATAGTGTATCTGTAACATCACTGTCTGTTGTCATGGGGATTAATGTGGTGTCACATTCTTCATCATTATATTGCTACCAGATCAATATTTTTGGTAATCAGAAACAGCTGTAAGAAAAATTATAAGAAATGCAACAAATATCAGGTAACATTACATCCTTTCCTGCAAAACAATTGTTTCAGATTTTCGGGGACCCTTGAGCCTTTATGTTTATTAAAAATGATTCTTCCAAACAAAACAAGCCCATCCTTTGAGGCATCTCTATTTTACAAGAATTCTATTTTAAGTACAAAAATGTGGAAATAAGTCCAACACTGACATTTGACTAGAAATAAACCAATGGGTCTCGTTAGAAATTACACAACACATTTCATGTGTTGCCTCCAAAAAATTAGCAAATCCTTCCAATTTGGGAATTTAGGAAATTATTGTGTTTCCACTAGAAAATGGGGGAAAATATGTTTCTGAACTAGTTAGCACTCTCCATCACTTAAAACACTGAATCAGATTGTGCGCTGACGTACAACTCCATCATCTCCATTACAGTTAACATGTATTTCAGTGTAGACTTTATCTCATGTATTTATGCCCCATTACATGTATTTGAAGTAGTAAATGGAATCTGTGGAACAAAACAGAGGCTACATAATTTCATACAGAATAGACAATTTAGTTACCAGCTGTAATACCTACAAGCAACAAAGGGAGTAGAACTTAGTGGGCCAGAGCCTGATTCCTGCTAAGTTTGTTTTCACCTCGCCACACTGCTTTCACAGCATGAGGGGTATGCTGGAAAAGGAGAAATGGCCAGGGTGTTGCTGCATTAGTGAACCCTGGCTGTCGGAACAGCACCCCTGAATGCAGTTACTGCCTCGTGTAACTTAGAGTAGCCCTAAAATGGCTCAAAGTTCTGCTGGAGGCTGACTCAGCTCCCAAGCTATCCCAAGATCAGGGATCTACATAACTTGAGCCATTTTTGAGATATTAAAAATTTTGGTTTAGACTCTAGAGGGAAAATGTGTATTTGTATAATGCAAGTGACTTTTACTCATTTTTATTCAAAAAGCACCACCACACCCAAAAAATCAGGTTGGGGCTAAGATCAAGCAAGCAACATTCCAGCCCAAACAAAATTACTTTGAGAAAGTTATTAACAATTTCAACAGAATGGAAATTGGAACTCAACAATATGAATGGTGGGAGAAAGTGAATAGGGATGTGTTATTCACCCCTTTACATGACACCCAATGAAATTAATAGGCAGCAGATTTAAAGCAAACATAAGGAAATACTTCTTCACACAATGCACAGTCAACCTGTAGAACTGGATCAGGGTTGCCAATTTTGGTTGGACATATTTCTGGAAGTTTCATCACAGAACATAATCTTTACTTAAAGATTAATCTTTTATTCCAGAAGACTCCAGGACAATCCTGGAAGGCTGGCAACCTTAAACACATTGCCAGTTAATGTAGTGAAGTATAACTGGGTTAAAAAAAGAATTAGATCAGTTTATGGAGGATAGGTCCATCGATGGCTATTAGCCAAGATGATCTGGGATGCAACCCCATGCACTGGGTATCCCTAAACCTCAAAGTTCCAAAAGCATCTGGCACTGGCCAATGTCAGAGACAGGATACTGGGCTACATGAACATTTAGTCTGATGCAGTATGACCATTCTTAAGAATCATTTCAATGCCTTGCAACATATAAACCGCAGTTCTGAAGCCTGATCATTCCATTAGTTGTGCATGTAAGTCACACTGATGCCTTAGTTGTAGTCACACATCTTACGAAGCCAGACAATCCCCTCCCGTGGGGAAAAGAAACATAGGAGACTACAACTTGTTCATAGAACCAACAGTTGTCAACCATATGCATTTATTGATACATCATCCCCCCAGTGGCAGACAGATCTGTAGGATCTCAAAACCACAGTGGATGATACAAGTTTTGCCCTCAGCCACCTGGAACCGCAAAATTCAGAGAGGAGTCCATGGAGCCAGAGACCTAGACCTCACATCACTACTCTCCCTTTGACGCATGGTTGCTTTAGGAGATACGTGGCAAGAGTTACTCATGCCTTCCATCGTAGCCCTTGGAACAGAAATGCTTGTACAAACTGTACTTCAGAAATCACTGTGCACTTTGCCCAGAGTCAAAAATAAAGTTTTCAATATGAATATTAGAGACAGCAAATTAAGCAGCTCTGTAGCATGAGAACAAGTTTGATCAGCTCCTTCATTGTATAAAATGAATATTTCCCTACTCCCCATCAATTTGGTATTTATTCACTTCCACAAAAATTATCCTATTCCATACAGTATTGGAAGCAGGGAGTGTAGAATGTAAGAACGGCCATACTGGGTCAGACCAAAGGTCCATCTAGCCCAGTATCCTGTCTTCCGACAGTGGCCAATGCCAGGTGCCCCAGAGGGAATGAACAGAACAGGTAACCATCAAGTGATCATTCTCAGCTTCTGGCAAACAGAGGCTAGGGACAACATCCCTGCCCATCCTGGCAATAGCCATTGATGGACCTATCCTTCATAAATTTATCCAGTTCTTTTTTGAACCCTGTTATAGTCTTGGCCTTCACAAAATCCTCTGGTGAAGTGTTCCACAGGCTGACTGTGCCTTGTATGAAGAAATACTTCCTTTTGTTTGTTTTAAACCTACTGCCTATTAATTTCATTTGGTGACCCCTAGTTCTTGTGTTGTGAGAAGGAGTAAATTAGCACTTTCTTATTTACTTTCTCCACACCAATCATGATTTTAGAGACCTCAATCATATTCTCCCCTCCCCAGTCATCTCTTTTCCAAGCTGAAAAGTCCAAGTCTTATTAATCTCTCCTCATATGGAAGCCATTCCATGTGCCTAATCATTTTTGTTGCCCTTTTCTGAACCTTTTCCAATTCCAATATATCTTTTTTGAGATGGGGCAACCACATATGCACACAGTATTCAAGATGTGGGCATACCATGGATTTATATAGAGAGATAAGAAGACAGAAAATATCATATTTTGCATCTCTTTCTTAATGATTCCCAATATTCTGTTTGCTTTTTTGACTGCCGCTACACATTGAGTCAAAAAAGCGAATGGAATGTTCTCTGAGGTATACAGCAAATGAAAGCCCTCAGGGAAGTCTGAATATCAGAGCTTTGAAGAAATTAGAGTTTTGTTGAAACCACTCCTTTCCTGCACCAAGTTGTTGTAACTCCCAGAGCAATGGTGGGCTCATTCCTCACTAAATTGCTAATTACTAAGCCAAGTTTTGGAATTTGTTTTTCAGACTGGTAAGAAAAGAATAAGGCTATATCACTGAGAGATGGGAAATACACACTTACTTATACACACTTATATCCCCTCCTATAAAGGCAAGGTCTTACTCAAAGCCTGTTGAAATCAATGGGAGTCCTTCCATTGACTTCAATGGGCTTTCAAACTAGAACCCTAGTCACCCTGAAAGGGGATGTCACAGAGTAAAACTGGAGTACAATTCAGCAAGACCCATAAGGCCACGTCTAACTTTAAATACATGAGTAGCCCCATTGGTTTCAATGGCACTGCTCACGTGCTTGAAGTTAGGCATGTGCTTATGTGCCACACTGAACTGTGGCACTGGAAATAAATAATTTCATGGGGAATAAATAATTCAGGGGACCCAAAACCTGCAATTATTTTAGTGCTTAAATCATATGTTGATTGGTAAGCACCTATATCTTTGCAATTCAATTATCTGTAAGGGGACTGTTGCCCCCTTACTAACATTCAGTGGGGGTGTTTTAGTTGCTAGCTCCCAGTACTAAAAAGGGGGAAGGGTCGATGGGGAATCAGGACCCTGAGACTGACAGCCCCCAGGAACAACGGGGAGAGGCCAATGCTCCAGGTCAGCCTGAATGACTGGGCGAGCAGGCTAATGAGGGAGTCAGGAGGCCAGGGAGGTTCCGTCCTCTGTGTGAGCTGGATTTGCCTGGATCAGACAGAGTGGGGCTGAGCTAAGGGGAAAGCAGGGGCCCAAGCTGAGCTGGAGAGCAGAGCTGTGCCAGATCCAGAGGGACCAGAAAAGCAGCCCAGAGAGAGCAGAACCTGTTCTGGGAGCAGAGCTGCAGCAACCAGAGCCAGAGGGGCCAAAGAAGCAGCCCAGAGAGCTGGAGGCAGAGCAGCAGCAGTGCAGAGACAGAGTGGTGGAGCTCAGGTTGGACCAGTCTGGAGCTGGGAGCAGCTGGGGAGACCAAGGGGGACCCTGGGCAGCAGGCCCAGCACAGGGAGACGCCTCAGCCAAGAGGCTCGGCAGGCCAGGCTTGGATTGTAACCCCGACAGGGCGGGGGCGACACTGGGAAGAAGGGTCCTACCACTTAGAGCCCGAAAGCGTGTGGCCACCACCAGTGTCCTACCCACAGCATCCCTACAGCACAGCCAGGGTCTGAGAAGAAGGCCTGGGACTTACAGGGAACAGACTGTGAACTGCCCTGACATTCCAGAGACATGGTTTGTGATGTTCCCTGCCACAGAGTAGGTTGATGTGTTTCCTTTAACCTTTCCCATTTTTCCTTATTCTTTTTAAACTTAATTGTTGATTAAATAACTTGCATTTGCTTTGTATGTAATGGTCAGTGGGTCAGAGAAGTGCCCAGTGCAGAGAGTACCCCAGACTGGGGACACCCTAGCCCCTGTCCTAGGTGACCACAGCAGGGTTGGGGGTCAAGCCCCCCAGGAATCCTGGGCCCAGCCTTGTTGGGGTTACGAGGACTCTGCCAGACAGGAGAGTGGAAGGGGAGTCCTCAAGGGCAGGGAGGCCACTGGGTAAAGGAAGTGGGAGCGAGGACTCAGATCCTTTCACTAGCCCACTTCACCGGGGTAGTGCAGAAGCCAGGAAAGTTCCCCACAATAGCGGGACTATTCGCCCGCTTATAATCTTTTGGAGGAACCATTGGCATATGGACCTTCCTGTCTGTCTGAGGTGGAAGTTTGTCTTGGCTCCCTTGATACTGTTCCCGCACGCACCTCCTTCTGTTTGTCCCTCTCCTCTTCCAGTGTGTATCTGAAAGGTTGCCCTACAGCCTGAACCTAGCGAAGTCAATTCAGATTTACTCAGGCCAGGGCATTTAGACTTTTCCCAAAATTATATACGGCTGGAAACTCACCACCACATTGTAACAGAACTTTCACACACTCCAGCACTGCTGGGGAGGTAGTACCGGGGACATACTCTCCAAGGTTCCACAAAGCCTGCTCATTAGCCTCTGGGCACCATACAGGGGTGTTCCCCAGAAAGTTCAGGGCTGGAAGACTGGCCCTATGCCACCTCATACCCAGCCCCCAATATACACACCTGCCACAGGCAGAAAGTAGTGTGTCTTTTTTGAGAGTTCATCTACACGGGGCAATTAACCAGCACAGCTGCAGCAGAATAGCTCCCCATGTGGCCAAAATATTCTGAAGAAAAACAGACTTTATCCTGGAATACGTACGTCACTTTTGAAGAAGAGTAATTATTCCAGAATAAAACTGCTTGTATTTCAGAACAGAATGCCTGCAGGGGGAGTTATTCCAGAACAGCCAATGATACAATAAAGCGCCAAGCATGCTCAAGAAGAGAAAAACCAGCACTGACTTTCAGGCTGAGTCTGCAGTATTGGCTGTTAGAAAAGACATTTTCCACTTGCAAACTCTGCATATTTGATCAGGAATCATTGACACAAAAGCATGGCTGCAATAGCTTTCAACAAGTATGTATGAACTTCATAAGACAACAGCACAATTTTAAAGTGTTCCTGACTTTAATTAAAACCTTCCACTACCACCTCACAAAACCAAACAAAGGACCTAAACCTCACTCAGGGCTTGTTCAAAAAAGGATGGGGTCCCTGTGAAGCTATTCAATTGGGGCCCGTTTGTAAGGGCCAACAGTCAGCGTATGCCCTTCTCCCTACCTCAAATAGCTTTACCATGCCAGATGAAAGAGCTTGTAGTAGGGAGATTTTTAGAGGCAAAAATGACAGTTGCACACCTAACTATATAGGTGAGGTTTTTCAGGAGTGGGTGGGTGAGATTCTGTGGCCTGCGTTGTGCAGGAGGTCAGACTAGATGATCATAATGGTCCCTTCTGACCTTAGTATCTATGAATCTATGAAACTATCATTTTTGTCTGAAAATCTCCTCTCTAGATACCACATGGGGAAAGGAAAGATTAAGCCTAAAATTGGGGGAAAGAAAATAGGCACACAAGCCCCTAGTGGGCCCAGCTTATTCTCCATAGAGTCCTTCATCAGTACAAAGGGGTTGACTCCTCACACCAATCAAAACTGGGTCATTGACACTGATGAACAGCCCTCTCTGGCCTTGGTGAGGCAGACCCCGCTGCCCCCAAAAATATCGTAGGGGGCCCCTGCCATTGCAAAGATGGAAGCCTTGTCTGAACTAGCCTGGTCCTCAGTGAGGACGAAGCCCATAGCAAGTTTCAGATCCCAGTCTTTTGTTGTTGTTTTTTAATGCACTAGCCCAGTCTATGGCTAGAATTATTATTTATTAGTAAACAGAAAAAGTGTGCACTCTCAGAGCTCAAACAGCTGATGGGATTTCACTCAAAAATTTTCAGACACAAAAGACAACTTCTGACATTTATAATCATGCACCCCTAACAAGTGAAATATTGAGGAATATACAACCATCCGAAAATAGGGAAGCAAAATGGATACAGTTTTGTCACCTCTGCTCTAAAGTACAACAACAGATGACCATTATAAATCAACAGCAATGTAACACTAGTAGATTTTTATATCTGTGTGTATGTGTACACACACACATATATACATGCGTGCACATGTGCACGCAGAGAAAACAGGTCCACCACAGGAAGTTTGAAAACTATTGCTTAACCATTTAGCACATTACTTCTCTATATATTTCACAATGGGTTGCTTCATTAATCATTTAACTATTAGTAAGCTGGAGGGAGCAATTTACAGCAAACCTAGACGAGAACACAGAAATGGTGAAGTCGTCATTCTTTGAGAGAGCAGATCCAGCTGACTTTGACCTACAAGGCTAACCTTGACAGACAAGTCTGTTTCCCCAGGGCTTGAAATGTTATGGTGGACAGGAGAGTCTATTAACATTCTTAAAGCTCTCTGTTTTGATTTGCTGTGAGGATTGTTGTGCATTTATGCCATTGTCATTTAAATGCATCTTATAAGCGCTCTCTGTCTCAAGAGAGATCACCACTCTTGAGCATAAGGATTTGTCTACACAGATAAATTAATCCAGATTCAGATAGGGTGTGAATTTAAAGTAGATTAAATATTCCTGATCAATGCCCTGTGTGGACACTCTTATTCTGGAATAAAAGTTATTTATTCCAAATTAAGATTTTTCAGAATAAAGCACTCTTATTCCAGAATAAGAGCATCCAAACAGGGAATTGATCAAGAATAGCTATTTTGGAATAACTCTGCCAATAGATACAACCAAAGAGAACAGTAAATATCCTTCCAGAATTATTCACCTTTTCCTTCCCACTGTTAAAACTCAATTTTACTTAGTAGTAATGTCTCTCTTTTTCTGCTTAAAATAAAATATTAAAGTATTTTATCCACAGCAGTGTAAGAGATCAAACAGTCCATTACAATGGCCTAGAACAGTGGTTCTCAAACTTTTGCATTGGTGGCCCCTTTCACACAACAAGTCTCTGAGTGCAACTCCCCTTATAAATTAAAAACACATTTTTAATATTAAACACTATTTTAATGATGGAGGAGAAATAGGGTTTGGGGGTGGAGGCTGATGGCTCGTGACCCCCCACAAACACCCATAATAACCTTTGACGCCCTGAGGGGTCACAAACCCCAGTTTGAGAACCCCTGGCCTAGAATATACATTTTTTGTAGGTCACCAGTAGTTTTATCAAGAGGTAGAAGCAGCAATAAACCAAGTTTGGTACACAATATGTCAGGGTCACAGATAAACAGTGTAGAATGGAAAGCACAGCAAAAAAGGGGTGAGGGAAGTAGGTGTGGAGGGGGTGTTCCTAAATGTCTGCAACTAGGAACAATTCTAAATGCTCCCAAATCACTCTATATATTTTGATTTTTTTATGCCATCTTTCCCAGGACCACAAAGCAATCACTTAGCCCCAAGCACAAAGTTTAAACATTGTCGTGATTTGTCTTCCAGCACTTGTTAGTGTTAGACATGTCAACTTAGAGACTGATACCTCACAAGCTGTACATATAGGATGAGACTTTATTAACATAAATAAATCTATCTTTACAAATAATTGTTAGTGCTTCCTCCATCAATACATATTTAAACTTTCACCCTGGCTAAAAAGCATGGGAGTAACTTTCACAGTTTAGGTTTCCTTCTCTGGTGGTGTAGTTGCTCCCTAGCAATGATTTTCAGAAAATAAAAAGAAAAGAAAAAGAAAAGGAGGACTTGTGGCACCTTAGAGACTAACCAATTTATTTGAGCATAAGCTTTCGTGAGCTATAGCTCACTTCATCGGATGCATTCTGGGATGCATCCGATGAAGTGAGCTGTAGCTCACGAAAGCTTATGCTCAGATAAATTGGTTAGTCTCTAAGGTGCCACAAGTCCTCCTTTTCTTTTTGCGAATACAGACTAACACGGCTGTTACTCTGAAAGAAAATAAAGCCATCCTGCTACAAACTACAGCAAAGAAAATTTCTCTGATAAGGTGATTAGTCCCAGCCTGAAGGGTTAGGAATCGTGGGATCAGCAACCACTGGGTTACATGATCACATGGAAACATATTAAAGTCTCCCCGTGTTTTAAAAGTTTTCCTTCATGTTCACGATCTGACACACCCCTTTCTGGGTTCAGTTTTGTTTTAATATGGCTAAACAAGTATTTTTAGTATTAAAAATCGCTTGTACTGCTTCCTCGTTTCAAGTTGTAACAAGTACACTTTAAAACTATATAAAAATGATCCATCACATCTGTTAACTCCCTCCTCTGGCTAAGCTACTTTTTTCCCTTGGTAACTGGACAAAATAAGTAGCAGTTTAAAACAAAATTTAAAAACAAACCAGACCAAGAATGAGTTGTATTTCTTACAGTTTCAGTGTTACATCAGATCCCTCTGGGCTTGTACATCCCTCTTGCTTTCTAGGCAGGATCCTTTTTTTCATTGCTTGGATAGAGAAGTTTTCAGCCGTAATAAATGGGTGGAGCTGAAGTGTCAGCTGATCTATTACAGCTGTCTCTCTCTTAAGGTGGTACTGAGGTATAAGTAAGCAAACAGCACCTTGGAGTAATACTGATGAACATCGTTTGATACTTAGCACGGAGAAAAATTGCAAGGGGTGAAAGCACAGAGAGTTAGAGATATATCTCAGCACCAAGGACAAACTTTAGTGATCAACGGTATGACATTAGAGTTATCACATTTAACAATTACCACGTGTTAACTTATTAATATACATATGCAAACAGCTAAAAAAAAAACTTTGGTGATTGATGGGCATGATCTGAAGAGAAGGCTTTCAGAAGAAAGAGCAAGGAGCTGAAGTTTGTAAGACAGTCTTAAGGAAATGCTGTCAAATACAAAACAAGTGCCTCAAATTCTGGCAATATTGCCTCATTTCTTATGGAAAGGGTATTTGCAAGTAATAATTTGCAGATACTTATTCACAACATTGTTCATCTTTCTAAATCATCTACATTAAACAATTTTTCTATAGAACTCAAGGAAAACAATATTTTCTGTACAAATGCTATTTTTAAAACCTTAGAGAATTTACTGGAAAACAATTTCTCTGCAGGCTTGTTGAAGGTTTGTTTGTTTTTTGTTTGGGTGGTTGTTTTTTTAAATCTGACCTATAGATTTCTATATCAGGGATACAATTGTCTGTCAAATATTAATATGACTTTTCCACAAGAGGATGTAATGTTAGGGTGAGAATTTAGTAACTGCTAAGATACCAGGACAGCTACCCTAGGACTACAATAGATTGGAATTGTACAACACTGGGAGCTTATTTACACAGAAACTTGCATTAAAATAACTAATTTGTTTTAAATCAGACCTTTTATTACTTTATGGCAAGTCTATGTGGGGGGACATTTCAAAATAAGTGTCCTATTTTTATTATTATGTGTATTACCGTAGCACCTATCAGCCCTAGTCATGGACCAGGACCCCATTGTGCTAGGCACTGTACTAACAGAACAAAAATGGCCCTTGCCCCCCAAAGAGTGAAATTTTTAGGAATTCACAGTGTAATTTTCAAGAACAGGTAAACAACATAAGCACCTATGGGCTATGTCCCTTTCAGCACAAATTTCTCCAAATACACACAGCAACCTTAAGTGTTTCACCATTTGCCAGTGTTCATGCAGGGTCCTAAATTTTCTGACCCACAGCCTAGCCACAGGCTTTGGCCTTGGACCAAGCACTTAGGAGATTTCTCAGACTTTGAGGACTGCCTCCCAACTCTCATGGCTACCGACAACACAATTGGAAAAGATAGCTCTTGAAACCCATCACATTAAATGAAGTGACATTTATGTGAGTCTTTTAACCATGTAGCCAAATTAAAGAAAGACAAATAGAAATGGTGTGGAGGAGATTTAATCAGATGACAGGAAAGTCTCTGGGTTTTTTGAGATACTACACTAGAGCATTTATTACTTTCAAAAAGTAGTATTTGCTTATTAAAGCTTGGGTTTTGAAGCAAACACAAAGCTCCTATGCCTATTTGCATATGAAAATTATTACTGTTTTACTCAGTCAGTTTCCCATTGTCAGCTGTCCCCTGGCATGTATGCATTACAATGGGTTCTTATTAAGTAAACCACAGCACCCATCACCCAATCTCATATAACTCCATTGGCTCCCTACTTGGTTTATAATTCAGGGCATAGGTATATCTTTAAAGAGGTGTTCAAAATATTTTTGTTTATTTTTGCAATATCATGACCATCAAAACCTTTTATTGGCCGGAGCACTCCCGGGTAGTATAGTAGTGCCTCTACAGGCTGAAACCTGAGTGCATCATTTCTAGCCCTCAGAGTTTTCAGATGGGCTAAACACGCACAACTGGGGCCAGATTCTCAAGAGCTCGGCTCCTTTTTACGCACCAAAACAAAGAGCTAGACTTTCAAGAGTGCTCAGCCTGTTGGATGTTGAGCTTTTTCAAAAATCTGGCCAAGAGTTTGATAATGGGAGCTGCAGGATGCAGAGTATTTTTTAAAGTCTGGCCCTTATTTAGATGCCTAAATAAGAGCTGAACTCCTTTGAAAACCTGGTCCCAAAAGGGGTGAGGAGAACACAGAGGGTCTTAGTATTGGTGAATAAAAAAATATGATCCCACTAAGCACAGCAACCTGAAGGGTACATTTTCATAAAGCAAAAATAAAAAAATGCACCCACATTCTCCATCTGAGGTGCACAGAGATGTACAAAATTAGCAACACCATTATTAAACAACATGCAGCAAATTAGCCACCAGTCCCCTATATACAGGAATGTTGGGTTTCAGTACCACTTCCCTGTCACAACCAAGTTTTCCCCAGTCTCGAATATCCCCCGATGTCTGTGATGTGATAAAAGTGCAGGGGAACTCAGGCAGCTACCTTTGAATTAGCATTATGTCCAACCTGGAGGGTGAAAGCCTGCAGAATTAAATGATTGTTGGTGCTCCTTGAAGAACGGAAAGGTACAATAGCTTCTCTTTAAAGAACACTTCTTAGGCCTCTCTATTAATTGCCCCATGTCCTATCTTCCCATTTTTGAGGAATATTATGAAGAAAATTGCAGCAGGACAGCTCCAGCACTAGGAAGATGGTTCGGGTCCCTTTGCTTCCATGTGGTTTTCGGCTGCAGATGGTGGTTTTGGCTGGTGAGCTCCTTCAATAACACAGGGGAGAAGGTGTTTTTAGCACATCCATAGACCTCAGATGGTGTCTGATGGGGTTACTCTTTAGTGTCTCTACTTTTTTTCCCCTGAGCTGTGCCTAAAGGCTTGTCTTCAAGGACAGTGCTGCGGCTGCTGCAGTACTTTAGTGAAGACGCTGCTATGCCGACCAGAGAGCTTTTCCTGTCAAGGTAGTTATCCATCTCCCAGAAAGGCAGTTGCTATGGCATCGGGAGAAGCTCTCCCATCAGCATAGCACTGTCTACACGGGGGGTTAGGTCAGTATAAATACGTCACTCAGGGGTGTGGATTTTTTATACCTCTGAGTGATGTTATACTGATACAGGCCTGTAGTGTAGACCTGTCCTAAGACTGATATGGCAGAACTAAGAGCCAGGCAGAGACAGCAACAGAGAACTCAGCAGTCTCATGCTTAAACACAAAACACCCTGTTTGTTTGGAGATTCAGATTTACTCAGAATACAAACTTTTAGTACCATTTCTGGCTATATTTCTTCCATGCAGCTTTACAGTCAGTAAACCCCAAAACAAAGTTACAAATCAATAAACAAGGTAGCTCTTACGATTCACTAATGCTGCCTGTCCTGGTTTTCAGTCACAACACCTGGATCTTGGTTTGCCACAGGAATAACCCAGCCCTTCTCTAGGGTGCTGCATCTAAGAAGTGGGGAAAATATCAGTTGTCACCTCTCTTTTGCTGCTTTGTGATACACACGGAACATCTGAGAGGGTTTTATTTCTGTTATGATAGTTTTTCTTTTTAATTTATTAGAAATGTCAGTCTTTTCTGCCTTACTTCTCCTAAAAGACTGAAAAGCCAATAGATTTAGGTCAGGATAAACAGCAAGTTAAAGTGACCAGACTATCAAAATGACAAAGGACACCCATTACACCCCCACACCCCAGTACAGAGCTCATTCCCCACACTTGCCCACAGTCCTTGCCTCCTGCTCATGCTGCTAACAGCTGATCCCCACTACTGCCACCTCGTGATGCCAGTGCTGATGGCTGGGTGCTACTTCCTATAGGTTAACTGGTGATGCCAGTATAACCCAATGGATGGTATATGCTGTGTGTCCTGTTTTGTGCCCAATCCATATAGAGGATATGGGGCAGTTACAGCTCCCAGTTAGTTCAAGCCATAGAGACTCGTGCTTTTAGCCACGGAGGTGAGGTGACAGTATTGACAAAGATGGAGATCGTCCCAGCTGGCACAAACTTTGGTGGTGATACTGGCTGTACTATTGTAGTTGCTCTCTCTGAGAGCTGAGAAGAATGGCCTCCCAGAGCCTGCAGCAGCAGTCCTGCTGTGGGGAGGACTATAGGGAGCTGCTAAGTATAACACAGGTCACTTAAGTGTCTCACTTTAAGGCTCCAAATATCCGGAGTGAACCACTGGAAAAGTCAGGACATCTAACTGCTTATCCAAGGAAAGGAAACCTGATTGTGTGAGGAAGGGATAGATTTCAGATTGTTTAGAGGCCTTTGGGTTTGGTTTCTCTTCTTTAACACAAATGCCTAACAAAGAGATGGAAGAAAAGAGCACTCTGCTAAAGATTGGCTGGGGGTGTGTGTGTGTTTCATTCAGTTAAGGGTTGACCGAGCTCCTAATCTAAATCTCTGGGTCTCCATGAGGAAACAAGACTTGACAGACCTGATATTCCCAAGGTAAAAATACAACTCCTCTTCCAGGAGAAAAGCATCAGAACAAGAAAATCCAAACCTTTTCAGTCCTTTTTATAGATCATAAAGAATAAAAAACAGACATAAACCCAACACTGCACATGTCTTTAGAATCACCTGTACTGAGGCCTACACACTATCTGGATATACTGCATATGTAAGCGGGAGAACAGTCCTGCTATTGTGGGGAACTTTCCTGGCTTCTGCACTACCCTGGTGAAGTGGGCTAGTGAAAGGATCTGAGTCCTCGCTCCCACTTCCTTTACCCAATGGCCTCCTTGCCCTTGAGGGCTCCCCTCCCACTTTCCTGTCTGGCAGAGTCCTCGTAACCCCAACAAGGCTGGGCCCAGGATTCCTGGGGGGATCAACCCCCAACCCTGCTGTAGTCACCTAGGACAGGGGCTAGGGTGTCCCCACTCTGGGGTACTCTCTCTGCACTGGGCACTTCTCTGACTCACTGACCATTACATACAAGTTAAAGCAAATGCAAGTTATTTAATCAACAATTAATTTTTAAAAGAATAAGGAAAAATGGGAAAGGTTAAAGGAAACACATCAACCTACTCTGTGGCAGGGAACATCACAAACCATGTCTCTGGAATGTCAGGGCAGTTCACAGTCTGTTCCTTGTAAGTCCCAGGCCTTCTTCTCAGGCCCTGGCTGTGCTGTAGGGATGCTGTGGGTAGGACACTGGTGGTGGCCACACGCTCTCAGGCTCTAAGTGGTAGGACCCTTCTTCCCAGTGTCGCCCCCGCCCTGTCGGGGTTACGATCCAAGCCTGGCCAGCAGAGCCTCTTGGCTGAGACGTCTCCCTGTGCTGGGCCTGCTGCCCAGAGTCCCCCTTGGTCTCCCCAGCTGCTCGCCGCACCCAGGTCTGGGCTGCTCCAGCCCCAGCTCCACCACTCGGTCTCAGCACTGCTGCTGCTGCTGCTGCTGCTCTGCCTCCAGCTCCCTGGGCTGCTTCTTTGGCCCCTGTGGCTCTGGTTGCTGCAGCTCTCCCCCCAGGGCAAGTCTGCTCTCTCTGGGAGCAGTGGGGCTCCAGTATTCAAAAACTGCCCTTTTCCTAGCAGTATGTCTTGGAAAGACCCATCTTTTTCTATTCTTCCTCCCATCTGTTTGATGGCTTTTTCATGATTGTGGCCATCTCAGCCATGGCACTTGATGAACGGATAGACATAGACACACTGAATGGCATGAGATTATGGATGCAGCCCTTGGAGCCAGAAGAATCACACACAGAAGAGCCTGAGGTACAGCAGGTCTGGTGAAAGGAAGAATGGAGCTAGTCTTACACAACCACATGTTCCTATTCCTGTTACGCTTGACTCCCTCCTTCAATCCCTTCTGTTGTGCGCTACACCCACATATGGTATTGTCTTTAGCTAGATTGTAAGAGCTTTCGGGAATGAACTGTCTTTTACTTCATTCATCCTAGCACAATACGGCCCTGATCTTGAGTGGTGCCTCAGATTACTAGTGTACTACAAAATAACAAGATCAAGGCCATAGGCCAAGGACATGACCACATGTGGGTGCTATCATAGCACTTCTCTGTGCACTGCTTCCTTTGAGCACCATGGACTCTGACAAGCAGCCACCATCTGTTCAACCAATGAGGAGGTGGTCATGGTAGGCAGGCAGGGATGTGATACGTCCTCTCTCTGCAGCAATGGGCCTGGATTTCTTCCTGTTTCCACCTCAGAGACTCTCACTATAATTTCCAACCATAGGTACAAACACATAATTTCCCCCTAGTTTATACACTTGGCAGCAAACAACAATACTGCTGCAGCTACTAAAATTAAAGGAAACCCATGAACAATAGTAATTTCATGAGATATCCCATCTCCATTGTTTCCCTCTCTTATCCCCCAGTGCCATATTTGCAATGCAGCTAGAAACAGAACAAGAATAGAAGCATTGGGCCATTCCAATCTACCACTTTGTACATATAAATCAAAATGTAAGAAAAACACTGATTAATGAAAGGGCAGTTTAGCTGCTGAGATTCTCAGCTGCCAGCCTGCCTGCTTTGGAATTCCCAACAAACAATACCATCCCCTTTAGTCTCTTTCTATTTATTTAAAGTGAGAAATGATTCAGTGACCCATAAACAACTGCCAGCGGTGCCTATTCTCTGGGACAATTGTGTTCATACTAAATTTAGTACAGCTAATACGTTCCCGGCTCTAAGTGATGTCATAGTTATGTATAACTCATATAACTCAGACCAGGAATGGAGTTAGAACCAAGCAAGAAGTTAAGAAATGTTGCTGCTCTTTTAATTGAAATTCAATGGCTGCAATATGTGGTCAGCCTGGTATTTCATGGTTTTGATGCTAGAAACTGCCTGTCCTCTGTGAACATAATGCACTATGATAATAGGCAGATGGATAGACTATGGACCATATTTCCAATTGCCTCCCCAAGGCTTCCATCTGTGCATTTATGCTTACACATTCTGAGTGCCCTACACTTGAATGAAAGACACTATAGATCTACAAAGGATATAAACCTCCCTCAGCATAGTTTCTTATGTTTATTTACAAGATTGGTAGCCACTATTAACTGATGTACTTTTCAGTGTCTCCCATGATACAAAACAGTCCTGACAGTTTCTTTAGTACTTTGCATGGATTGGGCCTGGAGTGAAAGAAAGAAGTCAAAGATATAGTGAAAACACACTGGCACATGAGAGATCTGAATAAGGGAAGTTACTCACTTATATATGTGCTTGCAAAATCAGGCCCTCGGTCTCTCACCTAGAAGTGCTTTTGCAAACCTTCCTTTCTCCTCAGTCTATGAAATGAGCTGACTCTCCACACCTTTACAATACTCTCGCAAATATCTTGTGATTTCAAAATAATGCAAAAAAGATGCTGGCACTTTCACTACACTGGGTGGCTAAACTCATTTATGGTTAACATCCCAGACCCTGTCATATCTTGAAAGGAACATAAGTTAACCCTATATTTCTTGAAAGGAACATAAGTTAGCCCCTATATTTCTTTTTTGCTCTACTCTGGCAGTAGAAACCAACCTTAAAGTTGGCCCAAGTGGCCAGCTGGGGATTTTCCTATTGTGGAAAGTCAGGGTAGCTGGTTCTACATCACACCAGGGACAGGGGACTTTTGCAAGCGGCTCCACATTAGAGCAGCCCTGAGGCTGCTCTAACTTACAACTGTGGCTGAACTAGCCCATAGCAGCCCCGTGGATTACTTGAGCAAGAAGGTACAGTCTGTTTGAACACCCCATCCCCACTCAAGCACAATGCAGTTGAACCCCAAGGATTGGGGCCATAGTGTGACTAAAATCTGAGGATTTCTCCATAATCTTAACCTATGTTTAAAATGACCAAAACAAAATACTTTCCTGTGCAAAATCCCTTGTATATGCTACCAGTATATTGTATTTACAGTCTTTATTTTCATGGTTTGACTAATTTGGTAAATTGGTAAGTGGCCAACGAAACAAAGTTAAATATAATGCTTTGGTTACCAGAAGAGGGGGAAGGTTGCTGAGCTGGATTATCTTCCCTAATGGTCAATTTTTGTAGAATTAAGCTAATTTCACTCCAAGAATTTCCATTCCACTGATATGCAGTTCCAGTACAGACTTGTATTTCTGTTCATTACTTGATGTTTCATTATGATTGACTGAGGAAAATTCAGTGATTTTATAATGAGAATATTAAATACAATAAACCCAAATTTAATTTACACTAAGGCCACTTTACACAACTCAGTCAGTGTAAAAGGGCCTTAATGTGAGAGTAAATTATATTTACACCCATATTCAAGCCCTTTTACACTGCTAGAATGGTGCAAAAGTGTCCCACAAAGAACAGTTATAGATAGAACAAATACTATGTGTATCTTTGGTCAATATTTGAATGCTAGTTTTAAAGGGTGCCAGCAAGTGTCCTGGAGTGTATTCTTCTTAATGTTAATATGCAATTCTCCCTATTTTTGTGCATATTGTAAACATAATGCATTTCATACAAGAACAACACACACTTTGTTGAGTAACAGAAAGGGAAACTAACCAGCAAAACTAAAATCAAATCATATATATTTGATATTTAAAAAAAATATATAATATCAAGGGCATGCTTTTGCCTTATAAGCACTGGCCGGGGCTGTGTGGAATTGCAGAGCCCACCTGCTAAACAACTGAAAATCCAAACCCTTGAAACTCAAGGCAAGACACCACTCATATCTTAAGAGGACAAGGCACCTGCAAGTACATGAGGAATAGGGACTGTAATCTGTTATAACAGCAATAGCAAGTGTCTGAATGTAGGGAATAGGAAGATTTCTTTCCCCATCTCCCATCCTCTTGTACTAACAGATAATGTAGGATCTGATCTGACAAATCCTTATTCCCGGTCAATGGAACTACTCATGCAAGTAAGTGTTTGAAAGACTGACTCCATATTTGAGTATTTTATATCCTGAAAGATCTGTGAAAAAACTTTGCAAGGTCCCAGAAAAAACACAGTGGGATCCATTTTGTTGAAGTGAGCCCTTCACATTAAAGTACATGGAGTTGCTCTGACACCATCAGTGTGTGACTCTACAATCCCAGTGATTTTTTACAGTTCAACTCAATAGAAATGCATGATTACAGCAGCTGTCTGCACTGAACTCACAATAATAGTTTGTGAACTAAAGTGAGTCTGTGGTATTTTGTGGGGTGAGCGGGCATTAATTTGGGAGATAAAAAGTGTCAAAAAAAGTTGATTGTATTGTATGGACAACCTTGTTTGCCCTTTGGAAAATTATTGCATAATAAAACTTCTCTTGACACCTTATTGTTTGCATCACAGGTCATTAGTTTTCTGAATACTCCATTCATGTCTTTCAAAGCTTGTATCACAGTTAAAGAGTAACAAAGTGCATATTCCCTCCCCTTCTCCCTGGAAGGGGTGCATTTCAATTACCATGTCTTTTTAATGGATGGAAAGCATTTTCACAATATTGCTTAACTCAGAATTTAACTCTTTTTTCACTAGTACAAAGTATACCATATACAGACATGCAAAGTCTCACTTTGGCTCAGTTTTAATTTTAAGTCTGTTTTTAAAGCATCTCCACTTTAAGAAAAAAAAATTAAAAGTATGTTTCACTGAAGCATTTAGAACACTCAGAGTTCTAAAACAAATTTGATTGTTACATCTGTCTATATCAGCATGATTTGTTCAAAGAAGCAATGAAAATGCATACAACTTTTCAGCTGTATTCTTTTCAGTGAGTACTTCAGCTTCCTATGTTATTTTAACACAGATTTCTGATTTCTGGGAATCTGGATTGTTGTTTCTCTTTCTGCTTCTACTCCCACTGAAGTCCATGGGAGTTTTGCCATTCACTTCAATGGCAGTAGGTTTGGGACATATATCAGAAACAATATCAGAAGTCTGAAAGTACCAAAAATCTGTGTTTTTCACCATTCCAGTCTGCCTATTACAGCTGACAGTATCCTTTGGAATGGGGCCTGCTGATACTACTCTACTGGGTATCCTGAAAAGGAATCATTCTATTATACAATCCTTGATAGACTTCCCACTATCTGAGGAAGCTTGGAATGGTGGCAGGAATAAGATGGAGTAGCAGTGGAACAATTCTGCAGTTTAGTGTTCTCCAATCATCAGAAAATGCAATGATAAACCCCACTATAATAATCTCTCCGGTTCTCTTTGTCTGTCTTGCTAAATGTTTGCTACCTCTCCAGAAATGGTGGCTGGCATTCATAAATTTGACCCTGGTTGAACTTGCACCTAAGAAAAACCCCTCCAAGAGAAATATGAAGAAGCCAGACTAGGTACCGGGAAGTGTATGTTTCACCATGGTCTTGTAGTTCAAGAAAGCCTCTGGAAATCCTAAAGAAACCTTGAACTGGGCTAAAAGCAGAAGGAAGTCTTACTTTTTTGAGTCTAACATATACTCACTATTATGACAGAAGCAGCTTGGAAGACTACACAAAAGTGCTCCATGGGTCACAGATAGGGTGACCAGACAGCAAATGGGAAAAATCAGGACAGAGGTGGGGGGTAATAGGAACCTCTATAAGAAAAAGACCCAAAAATCAGGACTGTCCCTATAAAATTGGGATATCTGGTTACCTTAGCCACAGAGAAACACTCTTCTAAAACAAATTAAACCTGAATGCCATTCTTTGCTTTAAACTTATTTCCTGCAGGCCCATGAAGAGATGTGAAGGTTTAGAGACATGCAGGGGATAGAGAAGAAATTTAAATAACTGATTTTTTTTAAATCATCTCAATTTCCTTCTAGACTGCTCCTAATGCTGCAGCTACCCTCAGTTCCTGCCCATAAGAATTTTTCCTAATTGGAATTTCCAAAATATTTCCAAAATAAGTGGACCTGCCATATACAAACCTTATTTGAATTCACATACCAACCTATTCCCCCTTCCCCACCTCCCCCAGTCACAGTTTGACATCTTAGGTGAACCACACATCGTATGGTTTCTCAAACTTCACCCTTCAAAACCTGGGAAGAAACAAGATCAAGCCAATCTGTGGACATGTTCTCAATTGAACCAGAACGGTTCACTCTTCACATTTAATTGGAGAGTGAGATAATCGCCCTGCTCCTGTTTTTGGTACTGTATGGTATGTAACATTTAGAAGTTAGACATACCACCCAATAACCTTCTCTACCTTTGATAAAACTTTGCCAACAATCTGTTTCATAAAGGAAATAAAATCAAGAGAATGATGAGACAGCTCCACTTTGGGGATTTTTTAAATCTAAGCATTCCTTCAGTCAGAAGCATAAGGATTAACTCCATTCTATCTTAAACAGCTGAGGACACTCAAGAAATGAATTCAAATATGCAGACTTCTTCGTACTTGCAAACTAAACCATTGAACTGCTACTACTAGTCATGAAATGGAGTCTAGTGGTTACTTGTGTGTCTAGAGTTTCAGGATTACTTACATTATTCATTTCTGAAAGAGGATATTTTGATGATTTCTGACGTCTGGGATGATAGTCAAAAAGGAACTTTGGCATGGTGACACTCAGGGTTGCCATGCTTAAGTTTTAGGGATCTAGAAAAAGTCATGGGATTCACAAAGCTTGGGATACACACTAAGGTTCTCTATACAATGAATGGAGAGAGATAGGTACCTCAGAATGGGAGTCACAACAGCCAGAATGCTAGGTGGCTCCTTCCCTAAGCTAGCCAATGTGAGATGCCAAGACAAGGGGTTTGTGCTCAACTCTCAGGCAGACAGGCACCTAAGTCCAGGCTTCAGGGAGATACCTCCTCTTGGGATTCTCAGCTACAAACCCTCTCTTGGAGTTAGGTACCACCACAGCAATAGCAGCTCCCTCAAATTTTAGCCAAGTAGTTAAGGTACTCACATAGGATATGGGAGAGCCCCAGGTCAAGTCATACTCTCCACCTGAAGGGAAGAAGGGATTTGAACAGGGATCCAGCACCTCTCAGGTGAGTGCCCTTACCATTCAGCTCTGGTGATATTCTGATACCAGGATTCCTCACTCTCTCCTGTTGAAAATATCCCACTGTGGATAAACAGTGAAAGAATTATGGGGCGAGAAGTATAAATACTAAGATGGGTGAACTTAAGTGCCTGGTGTTAAAAATACAGAGAAGGGCAATCAAAAAAGATAAGCGGTATGGAACAACTTTCATACAAGGAGAGATGAAAGAGAGATGACTGGGGTTGTGGGGTGTGAATATCATAAAATCATGAATGGTGTGGAGAAAGTGAATAGGGTAGTGTTATTTACTCCTTCACAAGAACCAGAGGTTCCCCAATGAAATTAATAGAAAGCAGGTTTAACACATACATAAGGAAGTACTTTCTCCACACAATGCACAGTCAGCCTATGGAACTCATTGCCAGGGGCTGGTGTGAAGGCCAAAAGTATAACTGGGTTCAAAAAAAGAATTAGGTAAACTCATGGAGGCTAGGTCCACCAATAGCTAATAGCCAAGATGCTCAAGGATGGCAACCCCATGCAACCCCCATGCTGCAACCCCATGTTGTCAATAAACTTCTGATTGCCAGAAGCTGGGACTAGATGACAGGGCATGGATCACTCAATAAATTGCCCTATTTCTGCTCATTCCCTCTGAAGCATCTGTTGGAAGACAGGATACTGAACTTGATGGTCTGACCCACTATCGCCATTCTTATGTGAGAGAAAGAGAGAGAGAGAACAAGAACACCTGATAATGACTCTGTAGCCTGTGGATTAGAGCACTCACCTAGTAGGTGATATACCCCAAGATCCATGGTCTCCTACCTCCAGGGATACCCTGTTCCAATGACTTTTTAAAATATTATTTGGAACAGCTTCGAAAGGAGAGTCTGAGGGAACCCACATCAGAATATCCCTTAGCCCAGGGGCTAGAACACTCCCTGAGAGGTGGCAGAGCCTCAGTTCAAATCTCTTTTCCCCCCTCAGATAGAGGGGGACTTGAACCAGGGGGGTATCCCACATCCCATATATGTACCCTAACCACTAAGCTAAAAGTTACAAGGTAGGTCCTTGTCCCCCTCCCTCTGCCATTTGGTGTAAGCATGCCTTTAGGAGCCTGATCCACTAGCAAGCTCTAAGCTCTGGGGCTCTGACATCCAGACACCAGGCACTGGGCTGCTCTATGCATGCAAAGAAGCAGAAACATAGACACCGTCACCTAGGGAACTTTTACTGCAAAAGTTTAGGCACCAAGAGAGTTTAGGCAACTACAGGGTTCAGCAGCAGCTGAGCACATGTTTTGTGAATCCCACTAGGCCTGATTCTGGGATTTAGGCATCTAAAGTGGCAGTTGGGACCTAAGTCCTTTCATGAATCTTGGTCTCACAGCAATCTTAAGAAAACAAAAATAAAGACCTACATGAACCTTACTGATATTATATTAACACTCCCACTGACAATTTGCCACTCAAATGAGCTGAAAGACAGTCATTTTGCAAGCAGAAGTAGAGAAATATCTAAAGCAAGTGATTAACACAGAAATCTACAGATTTTAAGATCCTGGAAACACATGTAGGTAACACAGGAAAGTAACTATTATCCCCAGTTTACAGATTCAGAAACTGAGGTTCAAGATCACCAAAGGATTTGACTGGGTATACAACAGTCTAGTGTGTGATTTTCCAGGGTGAACAACCTGGAATCACAAACAAGTTTTAGGTGGGTTGCAGCCACTTTCCCTCAGCCTCTTAGACATTCATTTTAAAAATTTCTAAGCTGTATACTTGCAGGAATAACCTCAAACCCATGAGTCGATAGAGTGATGTCTGTCAAAATCTTCAGGCACTCTAACACAATGGCTTTAGTCCTTTCATTTAATGAAGGCTGATTCTGTGGTGATGGAATTTTTCTAATATTCCATGGAAATAAATATTTTCCCCTTCGTGTTGCCATTTTGCTATCGATTTGATTAATGCCTAGTGTCTTTAGTTATTATTTGAATTAAAATAGCACCTAGAAGCCCTATTGTGACCAGCACTATACAAAACACGCAGTAAGAGAAATCTCCCCGCCCCAAATAATTACAATCCAAGTAGACATGACAAGCAAAGGGTGGGAGGAGAAACAGAGGCACAGACTGGCAAAGTGACTCACCTAAAGTCACATAGTAGCTTAGTGGCAAAGCTAGGAATAGAACCCAGGCCTCCTGTCTTCCAGGCTGACAGCCTAACCAATACTGGTAAAGATTACAATAGGCAAAAAAATTATGTTTGCCCCAAAATCCCAATCCTGCAGTTTCAAAGGAGTATGGAATGTGGTGGGTCACAAGATGATTTTCAGCCATTTAGCAGATCACAGACCAAAACAAGGATGAGAGCCATTGCTGAAGTGGATAAGGCCTGTGTCAGGGTTCCTTCCCCACTCTGAACTCTAGGGTACAGATGTGGGGACCCACATGAAAGACCCCCTAAGCTTATTTTTACCAGCTTAGGTTAAAAACTTCCTCAAGGTACAAACTTTGCCTTGTCCTTGAACAGTATGCTGCTACCACCAAGCGTTTTAAACAAAGAACAGGGAAAGAGACCACTTGGAGACATCTTCCCCCAGAATACCCCCCCCCAAGCCCTACACCCCCTTTCTTGGGGAGGCTTGATAATAATCCTCACCAATTGGTTACAAAATCATCAAAGACCCAAAGCCCTGGATTTTGGAACAATGGAAAAATCAGTCAGGTTCTTAAAAGAAGGATTTTATTAAAAAAAAAGAAAGGTAAAAATCATCTCTGTAAAATCAGGATGGAAAATACTTTACAGGGTATTTGGATTCAAAACACAGAGGATCCCCCTCTGGGCAAAACCTTAAAGTTACAGAAAACAGGAATAAACCTCCCTCTTAACACAGGGAAAATTCACATAAAACAAAAGATAAACTAATCCGCCTTGCCTAGCTTACCTATACTGGTTGCAATATTGGAGACCTGGATTAGGATGGGTTGGAGAAGATGGATTTCTGTCTGGCCTCTCTCAGTCCCAAAAGAGAACAACCACATAAACGAAGAGCACAAACAAAAGCCTTCCCTGCCCCAAGATTTGAAAATATTTTGTCCCCTTATAGGTCCTTTGGGTCAGGTGCCAGCCAGGTTAGCTGAGCTTCTTAACCCTTTACAGGTAACAGGATGTTGTCTCTGGCCAGGAGGGATTTTATAGCACTGTATACAGAAAGGTGGTTACCGTTCCCTTTATATTTATAACACGCCCCCCAAATCACAGATAGAGTGAAACACTGGCTGTGATTTCTTCCTGGAGCTTTAGGAGAAAACAGAGTTAATAAGACACATGCATTTCTAAATATACTACTAACTGTATAAAGACTAACAATATTTTTCACATTTTAAGGACGATTTGGACCAGTTGATTTTGGGAAACTTTTACAGGCGAGTGCGTTAGCCACTTTGTTAGAAGCTTTTGAAATGTGTTGTATGTTGAAATTAAAATTTTGGAGAGCTAAACTTTACTGAATAAGTTTTTTGTTATTTTTCTTGGCGGTATGAAGCCACTGTAGCGCAGCATGGTTGGTTTGCAGGTGGAAACGCCGTCCCCAAACATATGGGCGTAGCTTTGTCAGGGCGTAGACAATGGGGTAACATTCCTTTTTACTGATTGACCAATGGCTTTCCCTCTTAGACAGCTTTTTGCTGAGAAACATGACAGGATGGAACTTTAGATTCAGTTCTTCCTGCATTAAGACTGCTTTCACACCACACTTGGACGCATTTGTGGTTTGTTAAAGTCTGGGGCCCTTAGCACAGGGTCAGACATGAGTGTGGCTTTAAGCTGGTTAAAGGCCTTTTGACACTCTTTAGTTTACTGAACTGCATTTGGCTGGGTTTTTTTGGTTAGGTCTGTTAGTACGGCGGCAATTTGGCTGTATTGCGGTACAAATAGTCTGTAATATCTGGCCAAGCCTAAGAAGGATTGGACCTGTTTCTTTGACTTTGGGACAGGCCACTTTTGGATAGCATCCACTTTGGCCTGTAGGGGGTTGATAGTTTTTTGACCCACCTGGTGTTTAAGATAAGTTATTTTGTTTAGGCCTATTTGACACTTTTTAGCCGTAACAGTTAGTCCTGCCTCCCTTATTCGCTTGAAGACTTTTTGTAGATGTTCCAGGTGTTCTGCCCAGGAATCCGAAAATATGGCCACATTGTCAAGGTATGCGACTGCCTATTTTCCCAATCCTGCTAGGAGACCATCTACAAGTTTTTGGAAGGGGGAGGATACATTTTGCAGTCCGAAAGCGAGCACATTAAATTTATACAGCCTGACATGTGTGATGAAGGCTGACCTTTCCTTGGAGGATTTATTTAGCGGTACCTGTCAGTACCCCTTGGTTAAGTTCAAGGTAGAGATGAACAGGGCCCGTCCCAGTTTTTTCAATAGTTTATTTGTGTGTGGCATTGGATAGTTGTTTGGGCCAGTTACAGCATTTAGTTTACGGTAGTCCACGCAAAAACGTATTTTCCCATCTGGTTTGGGAACTAGAACCACTGGAGATGCCCATGCACTGCGGGAGGGGCGGAGTACACCCATCTGTAGCATATTCTGGATCTCCCGTTTTATAGCAGTTTTAGCTTGAGGAGACACCGGGTAAGGTTGAGCTTTAATTGGGTGAGCATTACCTGTGTTAGTGGAGTGGTATGCCTGTTCAGTCAGTCCTGGGGTGGCTGAGAACGTCGGCGCGTAGCTAGTGCACAGCTCCTGGATCTGCTGTTGCTGCATACGCCCAAGGGTCATAGAGAGGTTCACCTCTTCCACGCCACCATCACTTTTTCCTTTGTAGTAGACACCTTTAGGCCACTTAGTGTTATCTCCTCCCTGGGCTGTAAACTGACAAACCTTTAATTCTCTGGAATAAAAGGGCTTTAGAGAATTAATATGATACACCTTAGGCCTTTGGTTGGAGGTGGGGAATGCTATGAGATAATTAACAGCTCCCAGCTCTTGGACCATGAATGGCCCGTTTCACAACGCTTTCATTTTATAGGCCTGGAACGCCTTTAAGACCATGACCTGGTCCCCTACTTTGAAGGAATGCTCTCTGGCATGTTTATTATACCAGGCTATTTGCTCTTTTTGAGCATCTTTTAGGTATTCTTTAGCAAGGGCTAAAGAGGTTTGGAGGGTAGTTTGTAGGTTGGTTACAAAGTCCAGAATGTTAGTTTCTGGAGACGATGTAAACCCCTCCCATTGCTGCTTAACCAGCTGTAATGGCCCCTTAACCTCGCGGCCATATACAAGTTTAAATGGTGAAAACCCTAAAGTGGGATAGGGTTCAGTTTTGTAGGCAAGAGCAACTGCTGCAACACTAGGTCCCAATTATTGGAGTGCTTATTTACAAATTTACGTATTATGGCCCCCAAAGTTTTATTAAACTTCTCCACCATGCCATTTGTTTGATGGTGGTAAGGGGTGGCAACCAAGTGATTTACCTCATGAGGTTCCCAAAGGCTTTTTGTAGTTCCTGCCAGGAAATTAGTTTCTGCATCTGTGAGGATATCAGAGGGCCAACCTACCCTGGCAAAAATGTCTGCTAGTGCCTGGCACACACTTTTAGCCCTGGTGTTACTTAGAGCTACTGCTTCCGGCCATCGGGTGGCAAAATCCATGAAAGTCAGTATGTACTGCTTTCCTCTGGGTGTCTTTTTTGGAAGAGGACCCAGAATATTCACAGCTACTTGCTGAAATGGAACCTTAATGATGGGGAGTAGCTGGAGAGGGGCTTTGACCTGGTCTTGGGTTTTTCCCACTCTTTGGCATACCTCACAAGCTTGGACATGGGCAGAAACATCCTTGCCCATTTTTCCCAGTGGAATGACCTCCCCAAATGGTCTTTGGTCCTGTTCACCCCAGCATTGCCACTAGGATGATTGTTGGCTAAGCTTAAGAGCTTTTTCCGGTACTTAGTTGGAACTACCAACTGTCTTTGAGGATGCCGTTTTTTCTGCTGCCCCGAAAGAGTTTTTTTGTATAAAAGTCCACTTTTTACAACAAACTGGGATTGATTAGAAGAGTTGAGAGGTGGTGGGTTGCTTCATGCCTTCATCCAAGCTCTTTAGAGGCTTTTATTTGCTTTCTGTTGGCCTGGAACTGTTTCCTTGATGCTGGAGACATTAGTTCCTTACTGGATTGTGGACCTGGGCTTGGTTCCTCTGGAAGCAATGCAGGTGATGGGGCTGTTTTTGCTGATGGTGAACCACTTTTTGCTGGTGCACTATGGGGTATTTTAGGCTCTGGCTGAGCCTCTTGTGTAGGGTTATTTGCTGCTGCTGCCAGTGTAGGCTTGGTTCTGCCCTCTGGTGTTGGAGCTGTAGACGGGGTTGCAAGCGCTGGACTTAGTGCTGGCAATGGTTCTGGTGCTGGTTGCTTTGCCAGTTTTGGTTTGGGGACGGGCTTTGGCTGGGTCTCTGGGACTGGATCCACTACGGCCATTGCAGTTGTTCAATCCATCACCTCCATCTGGGTCTTTGGTAACACAGATGGGACCCTGGTGGAAGGCTTAGGAACAGGGATAGGTGTGGAAGCTTGCTTAGTTTGGCAGCGGTGACCATTCCCACCCTCTTGGCCAGCTTTACCTGGCTGGCCAAGTCTTTCCCCAGCAGTATGGGAATGGGATAATTATTATAGACTGCAAAAGTTCACATTTTTGACCAGCCCTTGTACTGGACAGGCAACTTGACTGTAGGCAAATCGAAAGAGTTGGACTTGAAGGGCTGAATTGTCACATGGGCCTCTGGGTTGATTAAGTTGGGGTTCACTAAGGATTGATGGATAGCTGACACCTGTGCTCCAGTGTCCCGCCATGCTGTAACCTTTTTTTTGCCCACACTCACAGTTTCTCTTTGCTTTAAGGGTATCTGGGAGGCATTTGGGCCTGAGGACCTTTGGTGTGACCCCAGTGCAATGAACTGTAATTTGTTGGGGTCTTTGGGGCAGTTGGCCTTCACATTCCCCAGCTTATTACATTTAAAACATCGCCCAGTTGACTGCTCTTTGGGGAGAGGTGGGTTGCTGGAGAATGGTGTGGTGGGACAATAAGGTGTTTGGGGTTTTTCTTGGGATGTAGGTGGGGCCTTGGGTTGCCCCCGGTGATAGGGTTTTGGTTTTGGTTGCCCCTTCTGATATTTGCTCCAACTGCTACTAGTTTTTTTTTTTTTGGGGGGGGGGGTGTTTTTGCCACCTTCACCCATTTGGCTTCAATCTTCCCCGCCTTGATTACAGTTTTGGGCTTCCCATTTAGGATGTACCTTTTTATTTTTTTAGGAAACACCCTCTAGGAACTGCTCCATTTGCATTAGGAAGGGCAACTCCTCTGGAGATTTAACACTTGCTCCTGATATCCAGGCATCCCAATGTTTCACAATGTGGTAGGCATGTCAGGTAAACAACACGTCTGGTTTTCCCCTTGGGGCTTTGAACTGCCGGCGGGAATGCTCGGGTGTTAGCCCCATTCTGACTTTTGCCTGGGTTTTAAAAAGTTTATAACTGTTTATGTGTTTCTTAGGCATTTTAGCCGCCACCTTTGCTAAGGGTCCACGGAGCTGGGGTCTCAGCTCTACCATGTACTGGTCTGTAGAGATGCTGTACCCAAGGCAGGCCCTTTTGAAGTTTTTTAAGAAGGCCTTGGTATCATCGCCTGCCTTGTAGGTGGGGAACTTTTTGGGATGGGAAGCAGTACCTCGAGAAGGATTGCTAGGGTTGGTTGGTTTCAGAGTAGCAGCCGTGTTAGTCTGTATTCACAAAAAGAAAAGGAGTACTAGTGGCACTTTAGAGACTTATTGGTCCTTTGGGTCAGGTGCCAGCCAGGTTAGCTGAGTTTCTTAACCCTTTACAGGTAACAGGATGTTGCCTCTGGCCAGGAGAGATTTTATAGTACTGTAAACAGAAAGGTGGTTACCCTTCCTTTATATTTATGACAGCCTGGATAAGGATTATAAAACCCCTTCTATTTGTCACTCCTCATCTTTTGTACTGTTTTATACTCAGGTGGTCTTAGGTCATAAAATTATATCTGGATTGAGAACCCCCCAGTGTCTGGGAGTATTTGAGATCCAGATCTGAATTTCTGGTTTGTATGCACCTCTATTCTTACTGGATTTATTTGAAATTGTGTTTAATGTACACACCATCTTCTCCAGTAAGTGCTAGATAACACAGGAGGAAGTGAAGGCACAGTTTAGCCCTAGAACTATGTTAATAAATATCATTTTTATTTATTTGGCACAGGATTTTTTTAAAAAAAAGATACCAGCCTTATAATTGAGTAAGTTCCAGTGCTGCGCATCCCTAATCTTATTGATGTTACTTGTTCGTTCCTGCATTCGGCTGATGTTAGTTTGATTTGCTAATTTCTCCCCTGGAGTTCCTCTCCTTCCCCACAAGTGGTGCTACTTATTCTCATGAGTGGGCCAGCTAGCGATAAGACTTTCAGGGAACAGTTTATCAATTCTTATGAAGTAAAAGGGAGAAGTTTCCTGTCTGGAAGGCAGGAAGACAAATGTTGCAAGCTTATATTCCAGTAAATACATCTGAAATCTGATAGTCACTTCCCATACATACTCTTCAGCCTCGCAACTGTCCCTAGTGGACCAGTTATAGTTCACCATCCACTGAGAAGAGACTTGACAATAAGCTTCCCAGTAAAGGGAGACTTTCTTCAGCCAGTATACCCAGAGGACGATATTTACTACTGGATAGGTACTAAACCAAAAAAATATTTATTACAAGTGATTAATGAGTACAACCAGTAGTTAAGCAGCTTGCTAAGTCTTGAAACAGCAAGGCTTCTGAACCTTCTTTACAGCTCTGCACGTTCCTATGTTAGTCCCCTGTAATCACACCTCTCACCTCCACAGTGCCTCCCTGTGTCCAGGTGCAGCGTTGCAGGGGTTCTTTCAGTTGATCTCCCCCTTTCGTTATTCTGATGCCACAACAGTCTATTGTTGTACGTGGCCTAGCCCTCTGACCTGGTCAATGCTCTGTCCAGTCCCCTTTCCTGGTTTAACAGAAAAGTCTCAGATAGGAAACCTCAAAGTCTAATGGCTTTTGAGACTAGTTCTCAACCTTTGTCTGAGGCCTGCAATACTTGTCCTTTTCTCCCCCTGATGCCTGTACCTTCCCTCTTAGTCTGGGGAAGGGTAGGGGAACCCAAGCCACCCTTCTCTCTTGGATTACCACCCAGGGACCCTGTTTTAGGTGGATAAGGACTGTTGTTTTTTTAAATCCCTTTGCCATTTCCCTGGGCTGTACCTACCTTCACACTGCTTGTCAACATCTTCAGCAAGTCTCTAGACTCTGCAGTCCCCAGCTGAATCTATGGTTCCTCATAGCTTCTCCTTAGCTAGCTATGAAGGTACTTTCTCAATGACTGCTCCCATCCTTTCACTTGCAATACAGCCCAGCTGCTGCAGAGTCCCTCACTCTCTCACCTTCTCAGCAGACAATATCTCCCTCCTCCTGACAGGCATTCCCTCTCAGCCCTTTCTCTGGAGCTAGGGTTTGTGAAAAGGCCTCTTGCCTTGAAATAGTCAGCTGCAAGGCTTTTGTCAGATTCCTTCAGCTAAACCCTTCTCCAACTAGCCTTCCATTCTGGAGGTTCAGCAGGTCAGTCATCTCCTGGCAAGTCTGCCTGCTCTGAGGGAGGAGGAGGCAGCCTTTTTGCTGGGCCCCAATTCCCTCCCAGTTGAAGGAATGAGAGGAAGCCTTGCCTTCTCTGTAAATTTTTGGGCCCTTAAAATGTATTTGAAGCACCATTCGTTTTCACAACTCTTAGTACTCGTGCTCTCTCTCCCTCTCCTCATCTTTTTCTCTCCCCTCCGAACCCTTAAAGGACCATGCTGGGGCGGAACACTAGATGATATTTTCCTCCAAGGCAGACTACTTTGTCTTACCCCCTTAAGAGATGCTAACCCCACATTTTAAATATATATATATTTACAGAGAGCAAAAACCCCCAGCTGAGCATGGGACAAACCATCTAAGGACAAACTATCACCACATCTGTAGAGGAACATTAATCATTCTAATAGGTTAAAGAGAGACAGAAGTCAACAGAACAGTGCACAAGAGTGAACTGGTAGATTAATTTAAACTTTCATAAAAGGCCCCAGTTAGAAGCTAGTAAGGAAACAAAGATTCCATGGGATGAGAGATGAAGTTTGATGTATTAGAAACCAGTTAAGAGGCAAAAAACAGTAGAAATAAATGGCTGATTTTGGCCACCAGAAAAGGATGATAGTGAAGTTTCATATTTGATCCTGTAACCAAAGCGTGCCCTTTCTTTGTCCCACCTCTAGCAGACAGAAGTTGTTTTATTAAAAAGGGGAAATGCCACTGATACAAATCTAGAATCCCAGAGGCAGACTAATATTTTTTGCGGACAATTCACCTCTGCATCACCACAACCCTTGATCAAATGTTTTTAAAACTACAAACAGCCTGTAAATCATGTGCAAGCTTAACCAATATGTAAACATTAACAAGTAGAACCCTGCATGCTAGATAACAATTTGGGCTCAACAGCATCGTCAGCAAGTTTTTTAAAAATCAGTATTCTCTTATTTGATGCCAAGAACACAGACTACTCCAGAGTTGTGCTTATCAAAAAGCAACTCTGTTTCCGTGTTGGCTGCCTCTTCTCTCCCTCACTGACAGGAGAAATGGTATTTGAATGGCTTGAGGGAAAAAAATGTGTTTCCCACAAAAGAAATAACTCTAGTATGTGCCCAGAACCAAGCTTTTTGTGAACTAACACAAAATAGTGAATTTGTAACCAATCTGGTCCCTGGTTCTGAATAGAACTTGTCAGCATTCACACTATTTCACCCCATAGGCCAAGGCAGCCTCTTATATCATGTGAAAGAACACATATACTTTAGGAGCATGCACTTTAGCTAACAAATTCAGCAGGAGTATTAAGATCCTGATTAGGAAAGCATCCCTACTCAGGATGGCACTTACACACATGCTTAACTTTAAGCTTAAATACCACTGAAGTCAAGCACATGTGCAAATATTGTCCCAACTGGGACCTAGGTGAGCTCTTTCTTTATTATTTAGAAGTCATTTGGGGTCTTACATCTGAATTGGTGGTAGGCAAACTGATGGAGTTAATACTCACTATTGTGATTTTAAAATAGTTAGTTTCTCCACTCTGTCTGTAGAAGTCATCCTAAGAAGATGGAAGGACTTTTCTGAAGTTTCTGCACTAGTTTGCTTATATGCTATCAAAACATTAGTTTTCTTATAATAGGCTTCTGAAAACCAGTTATTACCAGTTAATGATTAGTTTGGTATGTCTTTTGGTCCTAAGTTTTGCTTCAGGCTGCAAACTGTTCATTCAGGCCATTAATTGTTTCAGACAATCAATTTCCTAAGTATATTTCCTCAGAATTTATTATGATACCACCAGCAAGTAAAAGTTTGTGAAGCCAAGAAGTCTACAGTAAGCTTTACTGCTTGATCTTTTTCCATACATGGTGCACCTTTCCAAACTTCAGATTTTGCTTCTCATGGTCCATTAGCTACTCATCACCTTACACTTCAATAAGTCTAGGTGGAATATTATCACATCTGAGAACACCACTTGATAGCAGTGTTGCAAGGGGTAACAGACATTTCTGTTTCTGACAAATTTGAGTTAATACCTCACCCTTCTGAGTTTTTGTCTTAGGTCTCTAGTCCATCCTTGAACTCAGGTTCTTTTTAAAGGCAGTGAACTGTACTGCTGCTCTGCCACCAGACCGCCTCCAATAAAAAACCCAACTTAACTTCAGTACTGACATCTCTCCAATTGTTGTCATTCATATGGAATGTGTGTTTTAAACAGGATTGAGTGAACCCACAATAACTGAGATAAAAGATTCAAATCATATTCATAAATGATCTGGAAAGAACAGATAAAACAGTGAAGTGGTAAAATTTGCAGAGGATACAAAATTACTCAGGAAAGTTGCATCGAATGCTGACTGCAAAGAGTTACAAAAGCATCTCCTAAAACTGGGTGACTCAGGAACAAAATGGCCGATGAAATTCGGTGTTGATAAATGAAAAGTGGTGAACATTGGAAAACATAATCCTAACTGCACATACAAAAAGATGAGGTCTAAATTAGCTATTACCACTCAAGACAGAGATCTTGGAGTGATTTTGGATAGTTCTTAATGTACAGCAGCCATCAATAAAAGCTAACAGACTGTTAGGAACCATTAGGAAAGGGAGAAATAACAATTACAATACATCATAATGCCACTATATAAATCCATTGTATGCCCACATCTTCAATACTGCATGCAGTTCTAGTCACTCCATCTCAAAAAATATATATATTAAGTTATATCAAAAAAGATATACAGAGAAGGGCAACCAACATACGAGGAGAGATTAAAAGACTGGGACTGTTGAGTTTAGAAAAGAGACAACTACGGTGGCATATGATCAAGGTCTATAAGGTGACGCTGGCAGGCCAGATGCCAGCTCGTGTCCAGGCTGAAGGCTTTAGCTAAGAACTAACAAACTCATAGCTGGTGACCAAATCAGATCACCCGTGTGTCTGTTTTTGCTTAAAATCAGTATTAGTCTTATTGGAATGTATTTAGGGTTTAGACTCTGTGTATCAGGGTCCCAGCAAGGGCAGTCAGGGCCAAGGGTCAGAACAGGGGCGAACCTGAGACTGGGAGTAGCAGAAGAGTTCATAGTTGGGTTCCAGACTCAGCTCGATACCAAGTGTTAGAGTCCGAATCAGGAGGCAAAGTCCAGGTCAAGTTGAGGTAAAAGCCAGGCATAGTCACAGCAACTACACAAGATCCACCCTGTTGCCTGGGCACTTGTTGAAATACTCCTTAGGGTATATAGGGCAGGGAGCCAATCAGGCACTATGAGGCTGCCGTCTGTCAAACTTCTGAGGTGGAATTTCCCATGGTCTGTGTCCACAGTGAGTCGGGGGAGTAGAGTATAGCTAATTACAGCTGCTGCTGGGTGGCAGCCTGGTGATACCAGCTGCCTGGTAGCTCTACAGGCCTCAGTTCTAGACCCTTTGGGCCTTATTCTATGAAATGCTTGTAAGTTGCCGTGTGCATTAATCGCACTTCTAATGTCTGTATTCCATGGCACAAGAAAATAGGTGTAATTGGCTTTATAACTTTCAAAATGTTTGCTCTGAACTCGTTATCTCAAGCACAGGAATCATCCCTCCCAGATCCAAAGGGTTATCAAAATCAGTTGGGCCATCAAGAAACATTGCAATACAGACAATTGGTTAATGGCCTATCACACTCATGGAGGAGTATCTGCAGAAGGTCTCATCCCATCACTCTGAATGCTGAAAGAGGGAAATAAAAAGAGCTGATGTGATAATATTTCATCTTTTTGCCCATTTGAACTCTGACAGGGTTAAAGAAACGATACTGAAGCCAGAGTTCCCCAGGGGTTACCCCTGGCTCCACCCTGAAAAATACTTTGAATTGACAGATCACTACAACTCTGTCACTCATCAGATTTAGATGATAACTCATTTGTGTGTATATGTTTGCTTGTTTTAACCTGCAAATAACTCTCATTTCTTTTTCCTAGTTAATAAACCTTTAGATATTTCATTACAGGATTGGCTACAGGCATTGCCTTTGGTGTAAAATCTAGGGTCCCAATTGATCAGGGTAAGTGACTGGTCTCTTGGTACTGGAATGAACCTGAATGTGGTGTTATTTTCAGTGTAAGTGACCTTGTATCACTAAGTCCAGTTTGTCTGGGTGGCAAGATAGACTGGAGAGTCTAAGGGGACTGTCTGTGACTTCGTGGTAAGACTCCTGGCAGAGTGACATATAGAATCATAAATGGTGTGGAGAAAGTGAATAAGGGAGTATTATTTGCCCCTTCACATAGCACAAGAACCAGAGGTCACCCAATGAAATTAATACACAGCAGATTTAAAACTAACATAAGGAAGTACTTCTTCATACAATGCACAGTCTACCTGTGGAACTCATTACCAGGGGATGTTGTGAAGGCCAAGAGTATAACTGGATTCAAAAAGGAATTACATAAGTTCATGGAGGATAGATCCACCAATGGCTATTAGCCAATATGGTCAGGGATGTCTTCCCATGCTCTGGGGTGTCCCTAAACCTCTGACTGCCAGAAGCTGGGACTGGATGACAGGGCATGGATAACTCAGTAAATTGCCTTGTTCTGTTCTTTCCCTCTGAAGCATCTTGCACTGGCCACTTTCGGAAAACAAGATAGTGGGATAGACAGATCATTTGTTTGATCTATTATGGCCATTCTATTCTTCCACATTAAACTTGTGACACTTTAATGTGATGCAAAATGCACAATAGGAAGACTGTGCACAGATATGAATTGCTTGCTACATTAGCCTCCATATAGTGTGAGAAGATCTGAGTCTAATCAGTCAACTATTCTAAAAAGATACTGTTTAAAGACCTACTAGTCAGTGCAGTTGTACACCGCTAATTTCCTCCCTAATTTGAAATGCTGTCCAGTGACTCTTAAATCTAAACTTTAATCATGGCAGAGAAGTTTTCACATTGTGTTATCATAAAATGTAGCAGTTCCCATTGACCTTTGCCACTTATTTTTAGCTATAAGCATTGTATAAGTCAGCATGAGCATCAGTGATCACCAGAAGAATAGCAGAGGTGAGGCCGCAAATTTAGCACCTCCAGATCAGTCATTTTCACAATTACCCAGAACAATTTCAAGTTTTGTAGTGGTCAATTGGAGACAATCTTGCATGCAGGAAAGTCAGAAAGATGTGTGTTTCGTGTGTGTAATAGTATGCATGTTTTAACTGAGGTTGCATGTGTGTGTACTTTCATATATGAAAGGAGCCATTTTGGTCTTATATCTATGTATTGAATTTATATGAATATCTGTTATTCACATACATTAGGAATTTTTCTTCCCCATGAGGAGCTCCTGCAAAGGAACAATCCAGAGCTGTACATACCCAGGAAGGTTACAAATCACTTGTAAAGCCAGGAGATGTCCAAGGCTTCAGACACTGTTAAAACACACTTTAATCCCATTTATGCTGCAAAATGGAAACATGCTTTAAAGGGACACAGTTAACTTTAAATTCAGTCAATTGATAAAATAAAATTAGCATTCAAAATAACCATACAGCAGACCCTCAACTCAGTCCCCCTACAATTTTTGCGGTTTTGCAATCAATTTCCCTAGTTTTAAGTATTTTTCTCTCCTGTTTTGCTGTATGATGGTGAAATTTTAAACATTTGTGGTGAAAATTTTCCACCATTTTTGTCAAGTTCAACTAAGCACAAAGTGCTGTCAAAACCACAAAGTAAACAATAAGAAAAATTGGGGGAAGAGGTACATTTTTCTCTAATCTTTTTCATTTACATTAATCTTAGATGTTTACTACAGTAGGTTTTAAAAACATAATCAGACAACTGTGATTTTTACACTAAGTATCTTTCCCAGGAGATGTCATAGCACTGCTAGCTCCTTTAAGGGGAAATGGGACCTCAGCCCCACCTGTGACAAGGATCAGCTCATCTCCCTAGGTGGGGAATAATGCATGAGGTCATGTGATTAACTCAGACCAGGCCTGTGGATATAAAGGAGGAAGGGACAGATTCCTGGGGGATGGAGGTTGAACCAGAGCCTAACATTCCAGCTAAGCAGGGCTGGGAGTACCACACAGGGCAGGGCTGGAAAGGTGCAGCTGGCCTGGGAAAGCAGCTGCAGATGACAGCTACAGCATGCAGGAGACTCCTACAGTGACCCTCAGAAGCCAGGGGAGGGCTGGACAGCGGTAAAGGGGGATGGACTGATGAGCTGCTGGAGCCAGAGAGTTGAACATGGCAGGCAGAGGCCCATGAAAGAACTCTATCTGGAGACATGTGAGAGTGACTTATTTTGGGACTTCATTTTGAGGATTGTTTTGATATTTTTGTTCATAAGTCCAGGCTCCTAGAAGAGGTGTTATTGGATAAAAAGCCTTTTTGGACTATTTCTGGCAACCTGAGCAGAAAGGGAAACTGAGACATGATGCCACAGAGCCACCTCTGGCCATGAGGGGGCGCTTGGGAGGTGATGCATGTATTACAGGAGACAACCATGTTATAATCAGTTCCTCTGATATAGTTGTATCTGCCCAATGTAGAATGCTCTCTGTGCCACTCACTTTAGCTCCACCACTCTCCAAGTCCTGTTATTGCGGAATGATTGGGCAGTTGTAATGCTGCACTATCTACTCCAACTACGGTCTGGTCTACAATACAGACTTACATTGGTATAACTATGTTGCTCAGGGGCACACCCCTGAGCAACGTAGTCATATCAACTTAATCCCAGTGTAGACAGCTTTATATTGGCGGGAGAGCTTCTCCCATTGACACAGCTACTGCCTCTCAGTGAGATGGATTAATTACATGCATGGGACAGTTCTCTCCTGTTGGCTTACGGCATCTTCATTAAAGCTATATAGCAAGGCAGCTGCACTGGGGCAGTTGTGCCAATGCAGTGTTTTAAGTATAGGCCTGTCCTAAATCATGTAGGCAGTTCAGCAGCATCTTGTGGTTGATTTTAGCGAAAGCTGTGAAGAGATCTATTAGCATGAATGCTGACATGTAGTCTCCATCCCTGGCCAAAAGGTGGCGATACAGAACTGTCTCTATGCATTGCCCTGGTCTGAAGCCTAATTGCAAAGCATACTGGATGTTAACTGACTCAAAATGACTCCAGAACTTGCTTGTCGATGCTTTAGCATGATTTTGTCTGAGATTAAGGTCTAAGGAAATGTGGTCTAGATGAAATTACTATAAACTGGGTGCACAATTGGTTAAAAAATTGTATTCAGAGTAGTTATCAATGTTTCATGGTCAAACTGAGAGGAGTTATCCAGTGGATTCCTGTCGGGGTCTGCCCTGGGTCTGGTACCATCCAATGTTTTCACTAATGACTTGGATAATGGAATGGAGAATATGCTTATAAAATGTGTGGATGAGGTTGGGAGGTTGTTGCTAGCATTTTGGAGGACAGGACTGGAATTCAAAAAGACCTTGGCAAATTGGAGAATTGGTCTGAAATCAACAAGATGGTATTCAATAAAGACTAGTGCACATTACCACACTTAGGGAGGAAAAATCAAATGCACAAATATAAAATGGGGAATAACTGGCTAAGTGGTAGTACTGCTGAAAAGAATCTGGGGAATATAGTGGATCATAAGTTGACTAAGAGTCAACAATGTGACGCAATTGCAAAAAAAGTGAATATGATTCTGGGGCGTATTAACAGGAGTGTTGTATGTATGACACGGGAGGTAACTGTCCCACTCTGCCTGGCTCTGGGGACACCACAGCTGCAGTATTGTATCCAGTTCTGGGCATGACACTTTACGAAAGATGTAGAATAACTGAAGAGAGTGCCAAGGAGAGCAACAAAAGTGATAAAAGATTTAGTAAACCTGACCTGTGAGAACGGTTAAGAAAACCTGGGCATGTTTAGTATTGAGAAAAGAAGACAAAACAGTGACCTGATAATCTTCAAATATGTTAAGGACTGTTATAAAAAGAGGTTGGTGCTCAATTGTTTCCCACATTGACTGAAGGTAGGGCAAGAAATAATTAGCTTAATCTGCAGCAAGGAGATGTAGGGTAGATATTAGAAAAAACTTTCTAACTCTAAGGGTAGTTCAGCTTTGGAATAGGTTTCCAAGAGAGGTAGTGGAAGCCCTGTTATTGGAGGTTTTTAAGAACAGGTTAGATAAACAACTGTCAGGGATGATCTGTGTATATTTGGTCCTGCTTCAGTGTGGGAAGAGTGAACTAGGCAACCTTTCGAGGTCCCTTCCAGCCCTACATTTCTATGATTGGAAGTAAATGGGGCAATAGCAGGAGAGGTCATCTACATAGAGTATTGGCTTTTTAAGGCCTGGGTGGACTATACCCAGATTATTTTTCATTTTAAAAACTGAGTAAATTTTGTACTTATAAGTAAGAGATTAACTATGTATGCAACAGGAAGGCACAGTCCAGGCATGTGCTGTACACAGCTCTGCTAATGCACTGCAGCTGAAACAGACTCAGCCTTTCTCTGGCAAAGAATGAGAAATTGTTCCATAGTATAGAGTGACTTCATGGTGTGTAGAAATGGAGGACAAGAGGACTAGGAGTTAGACCAGTGTGCCCATTATTACTTATGATCTAAAGACAAGCTTTAAACCACAACAGCCTGAGGTAGAAATCTAGTTACCTAATCTTGTGTGCCATCTAGGGATGCTATTAGAAAAATGATATCCTGTCTTAATAGAAGAAGAAAGTTACATCATAAAAATCAGCCACATTCCTGTCCCAGCTTGTGGAAGTGCAGTGGAAAAGCAATGCACAGCAAGGTACACATCAGAACATCCTATATTCAATTAAAAATATATCTCAATAGTTTTCAAAGCCTTTCTTTCATGAGATGCACAACTAGTAAACTGCAGAACACCACTCAGAACACAATGGAGTTTAGCTCAATGTGAAAGGATGCACCATGAGCCAATGAACAAGCCAAAGTCACAATTGATGTTGGAGCCTTTACATTTTTGAGCATCCTCATTATTATTAATGATATACATTAAATCAGGACTGAGAGGCTCGTGTGAAATTGGGGCCCCATTGTGCTCGGTGTTGCACAAATACAAAGTAGGTGATAGACCCTGCCCTGATGACCTTACAATTTGAATAGACAGGACAGACAAAGGGTAGGGGAAAAGGAACTATTACCCCCATTTTACGAATAGGGAACTGAGGCACAGAGAGATTAAATGCTTTGCACAGCATCACACTGGAATTCTGTTGCAGAGACATAAATTTAACCCAAACATCCTGAGTCTCAGTCCAGTGCCTTAACCAAAAGGCCATCCCTCTTTTCTAGTTCTTAGTCACTATTGGATTCATTCAGTAGATTACATTTCTCCAGGCACATCTTTTAATAAAGCTAAACTAAATAAACAATAGCTCACATATGGCAGCTAGTATACAAGTCATGGAGAGAAAAAAAACAGGTCAAAAGTTAAAACAATGAGGAGTCCTTGTGACACCTTAGAGACTAACAAATTTATTTGGACATAAGCTTTCATGGGCTAAAACCCACTTCATCAGATGCACAGAGTGGAAAATACAGTAGCAGGTATTATATACACAGTACATGAAAAGATGGGAGTTGCCTTACCAAGTGGGGGTCAGTACTAACGAGACAATTCAATTAACAGTAGAATACCAAGGGAGGAAAAATCACTTTTGTAGTAGTAATGAGGGTGGCCCATTTCAAACAGTTGACAGGAAGGTGTGAGTAACAGTAGGGGAAAATTGTTTTTGTAATGACCCATCCACTTCCAATCTTTATTCAGGCCTAATTTGATGGTGCCCAGTTTGCAAAATTAATTCCAGTTCTTCAGTTTCTCATTGGATTCCACCAGGATTTCAATAATTTCCACCCCACCATCAACCTCAGCCTAGACGAGTCCACACAAGAGATCCACTTCCTAGAAACTACAGTGCTAATAAGCGATGGTCACATAAACACCACCCTATACTGGAAACCTCCTGACCACTATACTTAACTACATGCCTCCAGCTTTCATCCAGACCACATCACACAATCGTCTACAGCCAAGCTCTAAGATGCAACCGCATTTGCTCCAATCCCTCAGACAGAGATAAACACCTACAGGATCTCTAGCAAGCATTCTTAAAACTACAATACCAAGCTGCTGAAGTGAAGAAACAGATTGACAGAGCCAGAAGGGTACCAGAAGTCACCTACTACAAGACAGGCCCAACAAAGAAAATAACAGAACACCACTAGCCGTCACCTACAGACCCCAACTAAAACCTCTCCAGTGCATCATCGGGGATCTACAACCTATCCTGAAGGACGATCCCTCACTCTCACAGACCTTGGGAGACACACCAGTCCTCACTTACAGACAGCCCTCCAACCAGAAGCAAATACTCTCCAGCAACTACACACCACACAACAAAAACACTGACCCAGGAACCAAACCCTGCAATAAACCCCAGTGCCAACTTTGTCCGCATATCTATTCAAGGGACACCATCATAGGACCTAACCACATCAGCCACACCATCAGGGGCTCATTCACCTGAACGTCTACTAATGTGATATATGCCATCATGTGCCAGCAATGCCCCTCTGCCATGTACATTGGCCAAACCGGACAGTCTCTACGCAAAAGAATAAATGGACACAAATCTGACATCAGGAATTATAACATTCAAAAACCAGTAGGAGAACTCTTCAATCTCCCCAGTCATTCAATAACAGGCTTAAAAGTGGCAATTCTTCAACAAAAATCTTCAAAAACAGACTCCAATGAGAAACTGTAGAACTGGAATTAATTTGCAAACTGGACACCATAAAATTAGGCCTGAATAAAGACTGGGAGTGGATGGGTCATTACAGAAACTAATTTCCCCATACTGTTACTCACACCTTCCTGTCAGCTGTTTAAAATGAGCCACCCTCATTACCACTACAAAAGTGATTTTTCCTCCCTTGGTATTTTACTGTTAATTGAATTGTCTCGTTAGCACAGACCCCTCACTTGGTAAGGCAACTCCCACCTTTTCATGTACTGTGTATATATACCTGCTACTGTATTTTCCACTCTATGCATCTGATGAAGTGGGTTTTAGCCCATGAAAGCTTATGTCCAAATAAATTTGTTAGTCTCCAAGGTGCAACAAGGACTCCTTGTTGTTTCTGCTGATACAGACTAACATGGCTACCACTCTGAAACAGGTCAAAAAGTTGGCACTTGTCTGTGTCTTCTGCTGTTATTATACTGGCTTTTTACTAATTTTTTCCTAGCTTTATTCTAATAAAAGTGTCATTAGAGAGGGTTTAGCTTTGCCTGGAAACTCCAACTACAGTCAGATCAGCACACACAAAATTCTGCAAAGCTCAATGAGATAAATTTGGCCCATGTGCTCTGACTGTATTAACATAGGGACTCAGAATAATTTTGCTCTTAAGTAACCAGACTTGATCCTGTACACACACAGCAAATTCCCAGCCTGGATGCAATTATATATGTAAGTAGGTTACATTCCTACCTAGCTCTGACTAGAATACACACATAAAGAAACACCTGTCAGAATTTCAGGATTAACTGCATTTTTACCCACTTCCTGGTCTTCCTTTAGGGTACCCACTTAAGGTTTTAGGCTTCCCAGACATCACCTGTGGTCAGACCAGAGGTTTAGACTTACAAACTTTCTGCACTTCACTGCAATTTCCCAGAAGATCTGAATGAGGTCCAGCAGCTGTGGTTAACTTTTTCTCCAGGAGCTATCATGGTGTACACCAGTTACCAACCAGCTTTCACAAAGCAAACTGCATTTATTCTTAGGGAAAAAGCATTACTAAGAAAACATACTAAATAATCTACACACGTGCTGAAAGTTTACCAGAGATCATCCCATCTCCAACATAGGAGTCTGGCTGGATTTGACCCCTTGGTTACAAGTGCATGTCAGGTTTTAGATCAGGAACTAGGCTTAAACTGGACAGTTCAACTGTTTCTTTATACAGCTCAGGCCTTTGATCTCCAGCACTTTGTAACCTTTTAATCACTGTCTCCTCAGGGCATAGTTTCAAAAGGCTAGCTTTTTGCATAACTAGGTTGTGGCATTTGCATTAACCACTCCCCAGAGATTCCCTTGGAAAGCTGCTTAACACTTACTGCCCTGAAAATCCATGCCTCCCTGGTACATTTCAATATAATTGTTTGAACACCTTACAATCCCCAGATCTCACATCTGTCACAACATCCCCTGAGGATATGACTTGCCACATACAGTCCAAACTTATCCCTTCCTTGGGTTTGACTTTAATGGTAATGAAAACAAAAATTTCACACTTAACTTTCTCCCAAGCTTGGCTCTTCCTGGCACTTTCCCTATATGATCTCATCTGCATTAGCCCTACCTTACTCAGCCACAGAATGACATTTTAACCCCTTTTATATCTCAGCTTGAGCTAACAACATCCACCTGCCAAGATAAATCAGCATAAATTTATCTGCATTTTTACACAAGATTTAGCAGCCAAGTTTAGGGGGACTCTGCAAGGGAGCCATGCCCTCCTTTGAAGGCTTTTAGATATGACCCACCCTGGTACAATGTGGAATGCTTTGTGGGAATTTTTGCCTATCATAACATTATAAACATGAGTGTGAGGGGCTTGTGCACGCCTCTCTCAGTTTAGTCCTTCATTTGACAGGTTTAACTTAAAGTACTTTGTAAACACAATCTCACAATTTCCATCTCATTCTCATTCTCATTTTAAAGATGATAGAGAAAGAATAAGTGACTTTCTAAAGGCTGCTCTGAAGCAGACAGTCTTGGATATGAAAAATGACCCTCAAAAGAGTAAGAGACTTTTTGACAGAGTTAAAGTCTATCATTTCATCCAAATTTTCTGTCTAAAATGTTGTTCAAAGTTAAACAAATTAAGTGTAAAAATGTAATAAGAAAAGCCAAAAAGGAGTTTGAAGAACAGCTAGCCAAAAACTCAAAAGGTAATAACAAAATGTTGTTTAAGTACATCAAAAGCAGGAAGCCTGCTAAACAACCAGTGCGGCCCCAGATGATCGAGATACAAAAGGAGCACTTAAAGACCATAAAGTCACTGTGGAGAAACTAAATGAATTCTTTGCTTCAGTCTTCACGGCTGAGGATGTTAGGGAGATTCCCCAACCTGAGCCGTCTTTTGTAGGTGACAAAGCTGAGGAATTGTCACAGATTGAGAAATTTAACAGTAACAAGTCACCGGGACCAGATGGCATTCACCCAAGAGTTCTGAAAAAGCTCAAATGTGAAATTGTGGAACTATTAACTATGGTTTGTAACCTGTACTTTAAATCAGCTTGTGTACCGAGTGACTGGAAGATAGCTAATGTAAAGCCAATATTTTAAAAGGGCTCTAGAGGTGATCCCGGCAATTACGACCAGTAAGTCTAACGTCAGTACCGGGCAAATTAGTTGAAACAAGAGTAAAGAATAAAATTGTCAGACACATAGAATAACATAAATTGTTGGGCAAAAGTCAACATGGTTTCTGTAAAGGGAAATCATGTCTTCCTAATCTATTAGAGTTATTTGAAGAGTTCAACAAACATGTGGACAAGGGGGATCCAGTGGACATAGCGTACTTAGATTTCCAGAAAGCCTTTGACAAGGTCTCACCAAAGGCTCTTACGTAAATTAAGTTGTCATGGGATAAGAGGGAAGATCCTTTCATGGATTGAGAACTGGTTAAAAGACAGGGAACAAAGGGTAGGAATAAATGGTACATTTTCAGAATGGAGAGGGGTAACTAGTGGTGTTCCCCAAGGGTCAGTCCTAGGACCAATCTTATTCAATGTATTCATAAATGATCTGGAGAAAAGTGTAAACAGTGAGGTGGCAAAGTTTGCAGATGATACTAAACTGCTCAAGATAGTTAAGACCAAAGCAGACTGTGAAGAACTTCAAAAAGATCTCCCAAAACTAAGTGATTGGGCAACAAAATGGCAAATGAAATTTAATGTGGATAAATGTAAACTAATGCATATTGGAAAAAATAACCCCAGCTATACATACAATATGATGGGGGCTAACTTAGCTACAACTAGTCAGGAAAGAGATCTTGGAGTCATTGTGGATGGTTCTCTAAAGACGTCCACACAGTGTGCAGCGGCAGTCAAAAGAGCAAACGGGATGTTAGGAATCATTAAGAAAGGGATAGAGAATAAGACGAAGAATATCTTATTGCCGTTATATAAATCCATGGTACGCCCACATCTTGAATACTGAGGAGCTGTGGCCTCCCTCTGAGACTGACACCCTTAGTGGGCAGAGCTAGGAAGGCCTCACCTTATCTGCCAGAAGCAGAGTGGCAGGACAGGAACTGGAAGTATAAAAGACAGCCCCCGCAGCTCAGTTGGCCTGGAGTTGCTGAGGGAGACAGACACGTCTTGCATGCTGCTGGAACCCGAAGAGAATCCCAACCATACTGAGGACTTGCCAGAGCCACTGGCCGATTGAGACGCCAAGGAGCTGCTGGGGCTACAGTTGACCACTTACCCCAGGGAGACCGAGGACACCCACAAAACAGAGATACCAAATAAAGGGGAGGTAAGAAACAACCCAGGGAAACTAGACTACAGTCTGGTTGGGTCTTAGCCTGATTCTCTGTCCGCGTGTTGTGGGCAGATCCCCACTGACCCAGTGGCAGAACACTCCACTACTGCTAGGGCCCTTGGATAGGACCCTGTGGAATGAGGTAGGCCCACGTCCCACTACCATCCCACCCCTGGTGTGGCAGCCTCCCCACCTTTAGGCCAAGAGGCCTGCGTTTGACAGCCAACCACTAGAGTAAGGATGCCCGACTGTTTGGTGCCCCGCCCTCCACGAAGGCCTGGGCTAATAGATTCCTTGGCTGCTCTGCCCTGAGTGCAGACCAGAGCCCTAGTCTGTTTGGTGCCCTGTCCTGCCTGAGGGCCTGGGCTCCTGGAGTGGTGAATGGGAGAAGTTCTGGATGACTGGAAAAAGGCTAATGTAGTGCCAATCTTTAAAAAAGGGAAGAAGGAGGATCCTGGGAACTACAGGCCAGTCAGCCTCACCTCAGTCCCTGGAAAAATCATGGAGCAGGTCCTCAAAGAATCTATCCTGAAGCACTTACACGAGAGGAAAGTGATCAGGAACAGTCAGCATGGATTCACCAAGGGAAGGTCATGCCTGAGTAAGCTAATTGCCTTCTATGGTTGCCTGGTTCTGTGGATGAAGGGAAAGCAGTGGATGTATTGTTTCTTGACTTTAGCAAAGCTTTTGACACGGTCTCCCACCGTATTCTGGTCAGCAAGTTAAAGAAGTATGGGCTGGATGAATGCACTATAAGGTAGGTAGAAAGTTGGCTAGATTGTCGGGCTCAACGGGTAGTGATCAATGGCTCCATGTCTAGTTGGCAGCCGGTATCAAGTGGAGTGCCCCAAGGGTCGGTCCTGGGGCCGGTTTTGTTCAATATCTTCATAAATGATCTGGAGGATGGTGTGGATTGCACTCTCAGCAAATTTGCAGATGATACTAAACTAGGAGGAGTGGTAGATACGGTGGCAAGTAGGGATAGGATACAGAGGGACCTAGACAAATTGGAGGATTAGGCCAAAAGAAATCTGATGAGGTTCAACCAGGACAAGTGCAGGGTCCTGCACTTAGGACGGAAGAATCCAATGCACCGCTACAGACTAGGGACCGAATGGCTAGGCAGCAGTTCTGCGGAAAAGGACCAAGGGGTGACAGTGGACGAGAAGCTGGATATGAGTCAACAGTGTGCCCTTGTTGCCAAGAAGGCCAATGGCATTTTGGGATGTATAAGTAGGGACATAGCCAGCAGATTGAGGGACGTGATCATTCCCCTCTATTCGACATTGGTGAAGCCTCATCTGGAGTACTGTGTCCAGTTTTGGGCCCCACACTACAAGAAGGATGTGGATAAATTGGAGAGAGTCCAGCGAGGGCAACAAAAATGATTAGGGGTCTGGAACACATGACTTATGAGGAGAGGCTGAGGGAACTGGGATTGTTTAGTCTGCAGAAGAGAAGAATGAGGGGGGATTTGATAGCTGCTTTCAACTACCTGAGAGGTGGTTCCAAAGAGGATGGTTCTAGACTATTCTCAGTGGTAGAAGATGACAGGACAAGGAGTAATGGTCCCAAGTTGCAGTGGGGGAGGTTTAGGTTGGATATTAGGAAAAACTTTTTCACTAGGAGGGTGATGAAACACTGGAATGCGTTACCTAGGGAGGTCGTAGAATCTCCTTCCTTAGAAGTTTTTAAGGTCAGGCTTGACAAAGCCCTGGCTGGGATGATTTAATTGGGGATTGGTCCTGCTTTGAGCAGGGGGTTGGACTAGATGACCTCCTGAGGTCCCTTCCAACCCCGATATTCTATGATTCTGTGATTCTATGACTCTGTATTGCTCTACCCACACCAAGTGCTGCTCAGCCCAATTTAGAGTGCCCAAACTTCACAAACTACTAATTTCCCCCTTTGATTGATTGCCACTCTATGGGCGTGAGAGCAAGGAGGCAGGGCCTTCCTCTGAGACTGATGGGGATGGATGGCCATGCATGCCTACATAACGTAATTGAGGGCTTGTCTACACTATGGAGCTTTTAGTGACAAGGCTGTGTCGAAACGTCTTACATGCTGCTGTCGCTAAGTCTTGTCACTAAAAGTCAGCGAGTGTGAATGCTCTTTTGCAGTATTTTGTTGGCACTTTTGCCGACAAAATACTTCCAGCCCCACAAGCGGCATAAGCTTTGTCGGCAGGAGAGCACTGCTGACAAAGCCGTGTTCACATTGCCGCTTGCATCGGTGAAACTTTTGTCTTTCGTCGTGGGGGGAGGGGTTTAGTACCTGCGAAAGATAAAAGTTTTGGCGACAACTGCGCAATGCCTGTGACTGGCCCAAGACCTCAAGTGTCTCAAAGTATTCAGATCCAACTACTTGACTGTTTGGCTGTATATATTTTTGAATCTATGCACTTTCCAAACCAGAAACTGCTGAAATAGAGATGTTCTTCATTTACATAAAGATGATGTAATCAAACACCATCAAGTGTCTTCAGAAGGAGAATGCACCATTCTGATTCACTAAGACATTTGTGAGAAAGAGTTCCAAGAGAGCAGAACCAGCTAAGCCTTCCTCATAAACCAGAGGAAAAACAGAAATAATTCTATCATTTTGGCCATGGGATGCCAAATGCTTGTGCTCACAAAGGCTTGTGCTACCTCCACTATCCTTACTGGTGACCAAGGAAGGATAGAAGTCCAGCAACATCTAATATTTGCCATCTACAAACAAACAGTCTCTAGGCAGCAAGTAAGTCTATCAAGATTAATCAGCTGAGCTGAGAAAACAACCAACTAATCTTTTCAACATGTAGCAGGAAACTGGTACGTGCGAAATCACAAGCATTGCAATAACTGTCCTGCATAAGTAACAATCTTAATGGTTTGGTTTTGTTTTTCCAGTTTTTTATTAGTAGATGGACCCCTATTTGATCATTCTGCAATGTTTTGTTTTTAAATCCAGCAGATGGCAATTGGGGGTGGGAGGGCAAGGGGGCAGAGCTGGGCTAGAACCCACTGAGTTTATCTGAGAAAGGCATCTATAGCATAGCTAAAACAGCTGTAGATTAAATAACTTCACTTTCAAGGTGTTCTCTTGTACATGTTTCACGGGTTAGGAGTTGTGCGTTTAAACATGAAAAAATCCATGTTATTTTCACTTTGTTTTCTTTTGAATATTAAGAATATTCAAATATTCAAAAATAGCTGAGTCATCTTGAAATTTGAATTGTATTGGAATGTTTCATGTTACCATCAGTTGAGGGAAGAGATTGTTCCCTAACTACCAAATAATTTGGGCAAGTTGTCTTAGCTGACATCAGAGCTGTAGCCAGCTCTAGCCTGGCATTGCTTTGGTCTTCTTTGTAACAGCTATTTGGCTGGAACAAAAATATAGCTATTTGCATTGAGATTTTAAATGCCCTATTATTTGGGCAGATAGCTAAACAAGACTACTGCCTTTCCAAATATTCCATAAAGCTTGTAAAGAATAGTTGGATTATCTGATGTGGTTTAATTACCATATTGATTCTTTTCTTGACTTTCTACTCATGCTGGAAAATTTCTCAGTATTTAACCAAAGTGACAATGCTAAATAAAGAGCTCAACAACATGTGGTATAAGAGAAATCAGGATAGGACCCTTTCAGTTTCCTTCCAGTGAACACACTTTAAATTATGTTTCTGTCCATATGAATGAAGTGTGCAATATAGTCACAGCAAAGTAGCTCTTAATAAGTGTTTTAATTTAGCTCTTGGATTTTCTAAATGTTTATAGGCTTCCCACAAGGAAGGAAAAAGCGGAAAACTTTATGTGTAGAACATTTTGTCATTTCACTTGGTTGGTGGGGACAATTAGCAATGTTACCCAAGGCTCATTGTCCCTTGTATAATGAATGACAAATAATGAATGTAAATAACAGAAAGCCAGCACTGTGTGAAGCCATAATTTATCATTGAACTATGAGTTCTCTTGAATGGAAAAAACAAAACCAATGCAAAGCACTTTGTACATGGAAGGAATTATTCATTGGCTCAGGACAATATCTCCTTTGTATTTGTTGTACCATAGAATGTATCCAATATTTTTACCCTCAATTCATGCTATATAATATAACACGCTTTTTTTTTTTTTTTGCCTTTTAGATGCCTATAGAAAGTTATGGTATGATGCTAACATTTAACTGATTACTCTATAGAGAGTAGAGATAAGTGACACTCCTTAGGCCTCAGCAATGTAACCTAAATGAAATAGCATTTCATAGCTTGATGAATATTCAGCCAAAGTCATCTCTAAATAACCACAGGTACAAGCTGAAACTGTTTAGATTTGTATGACCCAATTTATTTTCTTTCCACTGAGAGGCTGAGCTAGATTGAAGAATGAACATACTGTAATGTTCTACTAACATACACATTTGGACAAGTGGAAAAATATGAAGACAGAGCCATACCAAGTTAAAGATTGGTTTAGTCATATGGACAAAACCAAGAGACAAGCCAATGGAACAGAGGGATAAAGAATAAAAAAACAGAGGTAGATATTCAGTTTTGCTTGCTTTCAGCTGCGTGACTCCTAATCATTTTAATGTTTTTTAGCTAAAATCTGAGACATTTTAAGTTGGATGCTGTCATCTTGGATATTTTGAAACTGGCAAATTTAAAAAAAAAAGTTTTCTGACAAAGCACCCTTTATAAAGTACGTCCTGATATTTTTTTAAAAGAAGAATGTCCTTTTTATAAAGTTTAATAGTTTTTCTGATCTCCTTCTGATGTTTAGAAGCATGTGCTGGGTAAGCCTGCAAGTACCAGTACTAAGCATGCTTCTGCTTTTTCTCTAAATCCAACTCCACTGAGAGAGTTGAGGGGAGCACAGTTCTACCACCTCTCCTTGGTTTAGATGAGCAGCATTCTCCCTCACAGAATCATAGGACTGGAAGGGACCTTGAGAGGGCATCTAGTCCAGTCCCCTGCACTCATGGCAGCACTAAGTATTATTAGACCATCCCTGACAGGTGTTGGCTGTCCCAGCTAGTCCCAGTGACTAGTCTCAGCCCTAACCAGCAGCCAAGGGAGGGAGGCCAGGTAAGGGGAGAGAAGATCAGTCTTTGCCCCACCCCAGAGAAGGGGGTAAGGGAAGGATAAGGGGGAATAAGGACAGTGATGGCCCTGACCCAGGGCAAATAAGAACCAGTCCGACGGCCTGCGGGAAAAGGGATGGAGGTGAGTGTGGGTCTAGGACCTCAGCCCCACAGCCCCAAGGGAAGGGAGTAAGAGGTAGGCCAGTCCCTCCCCCTCAACCTTGCAGCCCTTACGGGGGGGAAATGAGCAGCAGGAGCCTGCTCCACACAGACTCACCTGCAGTTTATGAGCCAGATATATCCAGCCATCTTCACCAAAACCATAGCTCATCCCTGCCCTGTCTCAGGGCTGCCCCACCTCCTCATTGGGTAGTGCAGTGAGAGCTCCCACTCCTTTTTCAATCTATTTTAACCACTCCCTTGCCTAGGGAGGAGAATGCAACAGCTACAAAATGGTGAAACTGACAGACATCATTATCAGATGGGTTGGTATCTTTCTAGCAGTGTACAGGAACAAATCTATGTATAGCAATGGATTAACAGCAATGCCAGATGGTTCCCATTGGTTTGTTTCCTACTTAGTTTGTAATTACATCAGGGGCTGAGATTGGGATGGCAAAAGAACTGCTGTGGTAATTCTACGGGGATTCCTGTACACAGCAAGAATCCACCATTGTCCATATCCACTGGCTTTTCTTCTGGCCAAGGCAGTCACACCAAGCACTCAGTTCAAGGATCAGTTGAGGGGATGGTATTATGGGGGAGATTGCCTACAATAACCTATGACCCAACAATGACTGCTATTAGCAAATATCTCCAACAGCCAGAGATGAGACACTAGATGGAGAGGGCTCTGAGTTACTACAGAGAAGTCTTTCCCAGAAGGTTGCCTGGTGGGTCTCGCCCACATGTTCAGTATCTAAATGATCACCATATCTGGAGTCAGGAAGAAATTTCCCCCGATGTTGGACAGGCAAGGACCCTGCGGAGTTTCACTTTCTTTTGCAGCATGGGGCACAGGTCACTTACTGTGTTAAACTGCAATAAATAGTGGAGTCTCTATAACTTAAAGTCTTTAAATCAAGATCTAAGGACTTCAGTAACTCAGCCAGATGTTATAGGCCTACTAAAGGAGTGGTCTGCCGTGTGCAGGACGTTAGACTAGATCAGTGGTTCCCAAACTTGTTCCGCCGCTTGTGCAGGGAAAGCCCCTGGCGGGCCGCACCGGTTTGTTTACCTGCCGCGTCTGCCGGTTTGGCTGATCACGGCTCCCAGTAGCCACAGTTCGCTGCTCCAAGCCAATGGGAGCTGCTGGAAGTAGCGTGGGCCGGGGGACGTACTGGCCACTGCTTCCAGCAGCTCCCATTGGCCCAGAGCAGCGAACTGCAGCCACTGGGAACAGCTATTGGCCGAACCTGCAGACGCAGCAGGTAAACAAACCAGCACAGCCCACCAGGGGCTTTCCCTGCACAAGCAGCAGAACAAGTTTGGGAGCCACTGGACTAGATGATCATGATGGTCCCTTCTGGCCTTAAAGCCTCTGAGACAACAAACACTGACACAAAACTGTTATCTGCAATAGGGTTCTCTATCAAACTTGCTATGCTCAAATCCTTCTCCTTTCCTTAATTCACCTTTCCAATTCTATTCAGATTCTTATACCATGCCCATCACCATGATATTTCCACAACTTCCTGAGGTGCACTAAGTGACATGATTATCACAAGTCACATGTGGGCTTCTTTTTCTTCCCTTCCTCTCCCCAGTGGGAAAGTTACATGAGAACAGTTTTTTTGTATTTAAAAAAAAATATTTAACATCTGCTGTATGTGTCATTACCTATGGGTCTTGAACCCAAGTCTGCAGGAACAGCCATACTCCAACCTTCATGGGACAAATTGCTGACAACTGCTAACCTAGGACGTATGAAGCCCTCCCCAGTTTGAGGCTGTGCCCCTGAGATCCTATTGAAGGACTCCCCGAGTGGCTGATTGGCCCACTGGCTCCACTTAAGTCAACAGCAGAAACAGGAAGTTGTCTGAACAAGTGGGCTCCTCCCTGTTCTGGACTGTGTGCCTTGCACTTCCTGCTTCCCCAGCTTTATTTCCTGTCATCCTGACCCAGCATGACTCCTTGTATCTGATTCATGGTTCTGATCTCCAGTTTGTCTCCTGCCTCTGACGCCCTGGTATCTTGACCTGGCCTGACTCTGATTTCCTACTCATGGCTGTGATCTCCCAGTATCCTGACCCAGCTGACTCTTGACACCTGTCTCATGATTGTGGACTCTGGCTCTGGCCCCTAGATCTGGCTTCCCATGACCCAGCCCTCATGTAACAATATGCTTATTATTATTTCAGGAGAAGTCAAAGATGTGCACCTTGAACTTGGGAAGGAAAGTTGCCAGGGTTTAGTATTTTTATCATATATGGTATGGTGTAAGAGGTGCCAATCATCCTGTCTACATGTTGTACAATGGAGCACTATAACTTCCTGCCACTAGCCCCTCTTTCTACAGGTGTAACAAAAAAATATTCAGTACTTGTGGAAGAAGATTGATTGAAGAGCAGGGAAAAGCAGAAGTAAAAAAGAATCTCTAGATCTGCTTCACAGAGCTTTCTTCCGGAAAGCATTCAGTTGAAATTCTAGGCCTCTCATTAAGTCTGACAGATAAGCATGTGAGCTTAATTGGGAATCTTCAGATGTGCTGTGCATAGGAGATATTAAGGCCAGGAATTTAGCAAGAAAGAAAAATGGATTGCACATTTATATGGATAACAAGAAAATCCTGAATTGTTATGATAACAAGAGAGATAGGATATCAAACCGCACTCTTCAAGGTTTAAGTCAATCTCTGAAGCAAATCATGATAAGACCTAACGTGGGAGGCAGATTATCTCACCTCCGCCTACTGTGGGGTTCTTACCCTTCCTCTGAAGCATCCGGTCCTGGCTGTTGTTGAGATGGGATTCTGGACTAAACAGACCTTGGGTCTGATCTAGTCTGGCAGTTCTTATGTTTCTATGAGATCACAGCTAATTATATCACTTGTAAGCAATTTTCTGATAACAATGAAGAGTTATTTAATTGCTTTTCCCCTAAGATGAAAAGTCTGGAGAAACAAAAATATGTGCCTTCAATAAGCAAACTCATGAGAAAAATCTCAGCAGTATCTCTGTTTTTCCTCAAGGCGTGTTCTTGGCCTTGTTTGTAAACCAGCCGTTGGTGTACCAATTCCATTACAAAATGAGACATCTTAACAGGGCCATGACAGCATAAAGAAAATGTTTGCACAAACTCAAAACTATTTGCTTCTTTTTATGACTTCTGGCAACACAGATATTCTGATACGTGATGTCTGCCTCTGTTTTTTAAAATGTCTTTTTGAAAATCTTCTGCCTCGGGTCCTCTTTGTGTTGACAGTGTTCTCCAGCATTAAAATTCTTGCTTCAACATGAGTTGTTTTATCACTGTATAGCCACAGGGTCTTCACCTCCTTGCTGGAGATTAGTAGCAACTACAGCAGTTCTCTCATTTGCATGAGTTCCTTCAAACCCTTTTTTTTAGAAAAAAAGCCATTTGAAGCACTGTCTCTAGTTCCCCAGTTCTTTGAGGACTGCTCAGTGGTCTCTAATACTAGTGAAGCACATAGTTTGGATTTTTACCTCTTGACAAAAAGATTTTAAAAAGAAAATCTTTTGGCCATAGCTTCCATTGGAGATGAAGTGTAACATCAAAAAGAAAATGGAAAAAGTCAGCAAACCATAACTGGTTTGTGCAATGTTCCTGATTTGACAATGAAGCTGAAGGCAGTTAACACTGAGACCTAACTCAGGAGGTTCAAACAAACAGGTTTTTATTTTAGCTTGGCCAGTGACCACTCTGTGTGTACCCCAATCTAATCCAGTTAGTTTCGCTTTCCGGTGTGGGCCAGTACTACCAAGTTTCTTGAAGTCCCAGTCCACTACAGTTTGCAGCAGCTCTTTGGAATATTTTCCCCTGAAAACTTTTCACTCTGACTGCACCCATTTCTTACCATTTCTTAGAATTCTTTGTTATCCTGTGTTGCACCCACTCTAAGGCAAAAAGCCTTTCTTCAGCACTATTATTTGTACTGGTCCTTTTCCCAAAGTGCATACATTTTTTCTTTCTAAGGGCCAGATTCTGTCACCTTTAGTCAGATTAGGCTATGTCGACTCTACAAACTAGGGGTCCGATTCCCCTGCTCACATACATATACTTGTGCCAGCTCTCATCAACCTAGTATACATAGCAGTATAAATAGTAGCGTAACCATGGTGTTATGGGTAGCAACAGTGGAGACACAGCTTAGCTGTGCTCAGTACATACCCGAGCTAGAGTGAGTATGTTTATGTAAGCAGGGGAATCACACATTTCGCTTATGATGTAAACTTAGCCTTAGTAGCACTTTACTCAACAAGTAGCCCTAAGTAGTACCTTATTCTTGAATAGCACCTTACTCCACAAGCCATTCCAGAGTTCAAATATCTCTTTCCCAAAGTCCTGGATATAGTTTCTTTAATATACTGCATAATGTCTTTATGGCCAGATGATCCTACCCTTACTCAGAGTGAGTTCTCCTGAGTGAGGTGACTTGAAGAGTAATGTACTACACCTACGTCCTGCCCCTGCCTGCCCACTCCCCTGGGGAAGCATCCAAAATCCAAGCGTCCACAAGATGCAAGGTAGGTAGTCTTCATGCAGCTGCCCAAAGGTATAATAATCAACTTGATATCAGTCAGCTCTGTGTTCTTGGGGAACCAGGTCGCAGAATCCAGCCTGTCTGACTCATGAAAGACATCCCCACCCCCACCAGCCTCTGCTTGAACCAAAACCGATCAGAGAAAAGACTTGCATAGAACAGCGATGGGCGTTGCAAGACACACCTAGACCCCTCCTGACAAGGGTGACAAAATTAGGACATCTCCATTAGCATACAAAATGAAGAACAGAGACAACTCCCCTAGCCTCATCTGCATGAAAGATGGGACAAGGAGACATCTCTATTTGCATACAGAATGGAGAACAGAGAACCGCACTGAACTCTGGGACCAGAAAAGCATGGACGCAAACTCTGCATCAGTTCCACTGGAACTCCATCTCCTGACTGATCATGCTGGGGGCTCTGCCTGTTTCCAGCCCTCAGGACCCTGAGCTACCACCATGACCTGGGAACCCCAACCAGGTCAAGCTCCATGGAGTGGGTGAGATCCCCAGAGGTGAAAGTAAGCCGGTACAGTCCAGTATGGCATACCGGCAAGAGCTGGCACGCCGTGCTGGACTGAATCAGCTTCCCCAGCGGTGATTTAAAGGGCTGGGGCTCCAGCTGCTGCGGGGAGCCCTGGCCCTTTAAATCACCACCGGAGCTCTGGCAGCGGGGCTCGGGCGGCGCTTTAAAGGGCCCGGGGCTCCCCGCAGCAGCCGGAGCCCCGGGTCCTTTAAATCACCACCGGAGCCCTGCCACCGCTATCCCAAGCAGCGGCAGGACTCCAGTGGTGATTTAGAGGGCCTGGGGCTCCAGCTGCTGCAGGGAGCCCCAGGCCCTTTAAATCCCCACCCAAGCCCCGCAGCCAGAGCCCTGGGGTAGCGGCAGCAGGGCTCCCATGGTGATTTAAAGGGCCCGGAGCTCCACGGCAGCCAGAGCCCCGGGCCCTTTAATTCGTCCCTAAACAACCAGCTGCCTGTGCAGCTGGTAGCTCCAGGGTGATTTAAAGGCCCTGAGGCTCCCAGCCACAGCCAGAGCCCCGGGGCCTTTAAATCAACCTCTTCTGGTTGAGGCCACGCCTCTTCCGGTTGAGGCCACACCCCCGCTCAGGACTCTGGCGTACCGGTAAGCCCTTTAAGTTACTTTCACCCCTGGAGATCCCTCTCTCTGTTTGTTTTCTTTTCTACCTCAGGTATTAACCTTTAATAATGTAACTGTTATGTTGGTTTAGGCTCTTGTTGTGTAGTTATCACTATTATTCAATAAATAACTTTTATGGTTAAGCCGGTTGCTTCTCTCTCTCTCTGAACTTTACTCTTTTGTGTTTTTAGCTTCCCCCATTTACTCTGCAGCAACGCTTCTTTTACCTAAGCTAAAGATCCCTGCAGTGCCCAAAATACTGTGGGGTTTGCTCATCAAGTGGGTTACTGCCAGTACAATTGTGACGTGAAAGTGGGCATAGGGACATGTGACACCTGTGGCATATAAGGGTGACAGCTTGAAAGTGCTGCTTGACCCGGCCTCCTTAGACTTGCTGTGTTAGTGTGTGTTTGTGTGTGTGTGTGTGTGTGTGTGTTCATCTGATTCTAGGGCTGGACGAACCCAGCCCTGGGGAACCTAGGTCCTGCAGGATAGCTCCATTGGGAGGGGACTTGCAGAAGGAAGGAGTAGAGTAAATCGCCACCCAAGCCCCACTGCCGGAGCCCTGGGGTAGCAGCAGCAGGGCTCCGGCAGTGATTTAAAGGGCCAGGGGCTCCCGGTCGTTGCTACTGCAGCCACTGCCTTTGGTTAAGGTTGCCTTACACTTTCCATTATAAGACCCTGTTTTCAGTTGCTTATAACTTTGCTAAATGCTAATCATTTGGGCTGAAATTTTCCATGCCATGTGTCTGCCTCAGACTGAATATTTTCAGAAATTTGTGTGAGGTGTTGCTGGACAACAGATCGCAGGTCACCATACTTTATGAATCTTAATACCGAGAACACCTGCAGCATTTACCCTTGCGTCCCCTGTCCAGCCTGACAGTCTGGAGAATTGGCTCTGACGCCTGCCTTTATCATGGATATAGCTTGTTAAATGTAGAGTTTCCAAAGAACGTTGCAAGGGTAACCCAGGAAATAGAAACATTGGTGTTGGTCTGCCCATATCCAAAGGGAAGAGAGTATACACCTTTAATCCTAGGGACAAATGCAAACCTGCTCCAGAGATTGGCGAGGAAATGCCATAAAATGGCAGGGAACTACTATCTGCAGGAGCTGCCAATGCATGCTCTATGTAAAGCCACATACCAACGAGTGAGGGGCTCCACTATACCAAGAGGAGACCAAAGCTAAATCTTTTGGGAGAGATAGTTTCCCGTTTGGGGATTCCCCCATTCCTGTCGAGTGGAAGGACCACCGTGTGAGAAGTTAGTCAAGAGGAAAACTATGCACAAGTTGGGATGTTGGGTGTGTTCACGATGTGGAGCACCATATCCAAATGCTTTTTGGTCAGCCTTTTTGAGAGAAGTCAAGACGATTAGCCCCCCGCTGATATCAAAGATGTGAGGCAGCACCTAAAGGAACTGGCTCAAGCAGGTAACATTGAGGAATCCAGGAGCCCCTTCACATCGCCGATCATTGTAGTATGAAAGAGAAGTGGCAAGATGTGCATGTGCGTGGACTATCACACTCTGAACCAGAGAACAATACACAATGCCCTGGGTGGATGATGCCTTGGATAGCCTGATGGCATCCACTGGTTCTCCGTCCTTGATCTCTGCAATGGATACTATCAAGTACCCATGGTACCAGAGAAAATAGTCTGAAAAAATGGTCTCAGAGAAAATGGTCACAGGGAGAAAATAGCATTTATCTGCCCCTTGGGGTTTTACCAGTTTAATCGCATGCCTCAGGGAGTGTCTGGGGCTCCAGCCACATTTCAACAAATCATGGAGTGGATGGCAGGGGACATGCACCTGTTAGAGCATCTGGTGTACTGAATGACATGGTGTCTGGGTGCACTTTAGAAGAACATGAGACTCGGCTGTGCAAAGTGCTGGATCATTTAGAAAAGACTGGCCTCAAGTTATCCTTAGACAAGTGCATCTTCTGCCAAATATCTGTGCAGTATGTGGGACACATAGTGTCTGCAGATGGTATAGCTACAGACCCAGAGAAGGTGAAGGCGATAACCACTTGGCTGAGGCCCACGACTCCCAAGGAATTAGTCATTTCTGGGATTCTGTGGCTATTACCGCAGGGTCATAAAGAATTTTTCGCACATTGTGCATGCACTCACAGAGCTCACCAAGGGATACCCCCCCACAAATAAGAAGAAGGGGAACCCACCTCAGAATCAATACTTTAATGTGGGTGCACCTTTCAGAAAATGGTGGACTGCTGAGTGTGAGGAAGCTTTCCATAAAATCTTTCAACGACTCACTTAAGAACCTGTTTTGGTGTATGCTGATCTTACCCAGTCATATGAACTTCATGCAATGCAAGCTACACTGGGTTAGGAGCCCTCCTTTATCAAGAGTGTGAGGGCAAACTCTAATCAGTAGCTTTTGCAAGTTGAGGCCTCACACCAACTGAGAGAAACTACCCTGCTCATCAAGTGGAGTTCCTGGCATTGAGGTGAGCCATGACAAAGAGTTTCCATGACTGCTTCTGTGGGGCCAAGTTCACTTTAAAGACTGATAATAATCCTTTGCCATATGTAAAGACAACAACAAAATTATCTGTAGCAGGACACCAGTAGTTAGTGGCAATCTCTGCCTATAATTTCACCCTGCAGTACCAACACGGTCGAACAAACAAGGATGCAGATGCCTTGTCTCGGCGGCCTCACTTTAAGGAGTTATCACCCAATGATCCGATAAATGTGGGGAGCCCTGAACTGAGAGCTTTATGCCAACGGGAGTATCCATTGTGGAGGAAAAATCCACAGCCAATGGAGAATGAGCAATTGCCTGTCTGGGAGCACCACCAGAAGCCACACCCATAGTCTACTAACATTTTACTAGAGTACAGTACCCTCAGCTGCCCAGACTAAAGGATCAGGAGGTGGAGCATGCCCAACAATCTGATCCATGGATGAAGGACATCCTTTATGCACTGGAAAGGGGAAAGGATCCCAAGGCTATCTGACCAAGTCACCCAGAGGAGGCTCTTTGGCTAAAGGAATAGGACCACCTATTGGTTCAGGATGGATGACTTTATCGAGGACAGAAACATTCCCAAAGGCCTCACCCAAAGCAATTGATGCTACCGCAGAAATACCAGGGAGGCATGTTAGAGTCCTGCCACAGTCGAATGGGGCATCTGGGAGAAGAGCAACTGGAGGCCCTAGTTGAGGCAAGATTCTACTGGTCCTCAATGGGGGAGGATATTGCCCACCATGTTCACACCTGCACCAAATGTATCTGACGAAAGACTCTGCCTAAGCAGGCAGCTCCTCTTGTCAGCATCACAAGTTCGGCACCCATGGAGTTTGTCTTTATGAACTTTCTGTCATTAGAGCCTGATCACAGGGGTACTGTAAATATCTTTTATGGGCATTGACCATTTTACTCGTTATGCCCAGGCTTATCCCTCCAAAGATCAGAATGCTTCCACAGTTGCCAAGATCCTTCAGATGGGGTAACTTCTTTAACTGAGCCTTCTAAGCAAAACAGAATCCCTCTTCTTGCAGACTATTACTTCAAAGTCTGCACAAGCATGGCAGTCCCTTCCCACAAATCAGTCCTTCATCCCAGTAATTCACATAACAAGATTTCCTGACTTTTACCTCAGAGCATCAGCCCTCCAAAGGCTCCCCAAATAGTCTCCCCCTTGCCTGTTTGGTTTTCTGGAGCAGTTCCTCAGCAATAACCTCAGTGGCAGTCCAAAGGGAGCACCACCTCAGGCTTCTCCACTTCCAGAAGGACGTTGAGGTGCCCCACCCCCACATTCCTGCTGCCTTCTGTTATAAGAGTCAGCTATTTAAGTACCACCTCTTGTCTCAGGTGCAGAGAGCAGGCTAATCAACAGCCAGGCCCTCCCCAAGACTCTGGCTCTAGAGGAATGTTATCCCTTATACCTTCACAGACGTCAAATGGAATTCATCACTCAAATTCACAAGAAGTGGATTCTAGTGTATTCTGGAGGCCATATCAAAGATCAGAAACAAAGGTCTGTTAACATTTTTTCACTACGAATTTGGAAGTGCAAACTAAGTTTTTATAGAACAATTTATTTGACCAAACAGAACATCACACACCCTTTCTGTGAATTGCTCACTCATACCTTGCTTAATTCATCCCTAGTTGATTACCTTTTCTGCCATTGCCTTGTCGCTTATTATTTATTTGTATCCCAGTAACATCTAGAGGTCCCAGCCAAGAATGGGGCCCCACTGTACTCAACATTATTCAACCACACATTAAGAGAGTCAAAGAGTTTATAGATTAAATAGTCCAGGCAGGCAAACTAATGGATGATTACCTTGACATTTTTAAACCAAATCAATTATTGAACATTTATATTAAGTAGGGCTGTCAATTAATCACAGTTAACTCATGCAGTTAACTAAAAAAATTAATTGTGATTAATCACAGTTTTAATTGCACTGTTAAACAATAGAATACCAATTGAAATTTATTAAATATTTTTGATGTTTTTCTACATTTTCAAATATATTCATTTCAGTTACAACATAGAATACAAAGTGTACAGTGCTCAATATATATTATTTTTATTACAAATATTTGTACTGTAAAAATGATAAACCAAAGAAACAGTATTTTTCAATTCACCTCATACAAGTACTGTAGTGAAATCTCTTTATTGTGAAAGTGCAATTTACAAATATAGATTTTTTTTGTTACATAACTGCAGTCCAAAACAAAACAATGTAAAACTTTAGCACCTACAAGTCCAATCAGTCCTACTTCTTATTCAGCCAATCACTAAGACAAACAAGTTTGTTTACATTTACAGGAGATAATGTTGCCCACTTCTTATTTACAATGTCACCTGAAAGTGAGAACAGGCATTTGCATGGCACTTTTGTAAGGCATTGCAAGGTATTTACATGCCAGATATGCTAAACATTCGTATGCCCCTTCATGTTTCAGCCACCATTCCAGAAAACATGCTTCCATGCTGATGACGCTTGTTAAAAAAATAATGCATTAATTAAATTTGTTACTGAACTCCTTGGGGGAGAACTGTATGTCCCCAGCTCTGTTTCACCCACATTCTGCCATATATTTCATGTTATAACAGTCTCGGATGATGACCCAGCACATGTTATTCTTTTTAAGAAAACCTTCCGTGCAGATTTGACAAATGCAAAGGTACCAATGTGACATTTCTAAAGATAGCTACAGCACTTGACCCAAGGTTTAAGAATCTGAAGTGCCTTCCAAAAGCTGAGAGGGATGAGGTGTGGAGCATCCTTCCAGAAGTCTTAAAAGAGTCTCTAATGTGGGAACTATAGAACCTGAACCACCAAAAAAGAAAATGAAAATGCTAGTGGCATCTGACTCAGATGATTAAAATGAACATGAGTCGGCTTTGGATTGTTACCAAGCAGAACACATTATCAGCATGGACACATGTTTTCTGGAATGGTGGTGAAGCATGAAGGGACATATGAATCTTTAGCATATCTTGCATGTAAATATCTGGTGACACCAGCTACAATGGTGCCACGTGAAAGCCTGTTCTCACTCTCAGGTGACACTGTAAACAAGAAGTAGGCAGCATTACCTCCTGAAAATGTAAACAAACTTGTTTGTCTTAGTGATTGGCTGAATAAGAAGTAGGACTGAGTGGACCTGTAGGCACTAAAGTTTTACATTGTTTTGTTTCGGGTTGCAGTACGTATATTTATAAATTTCACTTTCACGATAAAAGTAGGACTTAGGAGTCTCATGGGCACTAAAGTTTTCCATTGTTTTGTTTTTAATGCAGTTATTTTTATATATAACTCTACATTTGTAAGTTCAACTTTCATGATAAAGAGATTGCACTACAGTACTTGTATTAGCTGAATGGAAAAATACTATTTCTTTTGGTTTTTACTGTTCAAATATTTGTAATAAAAATAAATATAAAGTGAGCACTGTACACTTTGTATTCTGTGTTGCAATTGAAATCAATATATTTGAAAATGTAGAAACATCCCAAAATATTGAAATAAAAGGTATTCTATTGTTGTTTAACAGCGTGATTATTTCATGCTTAATCATGATTAATTTTTTTAATCACTTGCCAGTCCTACTATTAAGCCTATTAGTGATAGAATATGACCATATGAGAAAGCCCAAGGCCCATGTTTTACTCTAAATTTGAAGTGTTTCAGTAACATTCTTTCTAAATTATGGCTGAGTCACTATTACATTTTGGGTACTGGCCAAGTTACTAATGGTTCTTTCAAGAATGTATCTTTGTTCTGGACACATACGAGCTTTGGAAAGCAGGAAGTAAGTATTTTTCAATGAAAGAGCGGAAAAGTACAGATTGAAGAAATAAAACTGGTGTATCATGCCAGAAAGTTACATATCATTAAACAGGATGATGTTCTTCCCAGAATAGCAAGGGAAAAGAAAACATCTGAAACCCATTAAAGGAGTTTTGTAACCAATTCACTAGTGTAAGTGCAAACAGTTCCACTGACTTGTGTGGCGTTTCCACCCATTTGAACCAGTAGAGAATTTGGCCCTTTGTTTGTGTAAGGTAGGGTGACCACATTCCCTATGCTGAATACAGGACCCATGGTAAAATTACTCATATTCAAGCGAGTTCAACAGCAATCAATCTGAACTATGCAGTTCAAATGTTCAAACAACATCAAGTTGACTGAGCCCCTGTTAAAAGAAATACTATGTGGTTGGATTCTTTTTATTTACATTCTTATGTTTATGGATTTAGGGTTCACATGGGGAGAGGTGACACACACGTACTCCCGTACACCTCTCTCACATGGGGGGTTGGGGGGGCAGTGACCGACCACTCTCCGCCCTCCAGGCCTGGCTGGGCCCCAGGGACAAACCAGCCTCTCCTGGTACCTGGCACCCCATCTTCCCGAGGCAACACATCGGGGGGGGGCCATGCAGGGTCACATGCCTCCCTTCCCCAGATTTCTGCCAGGATTCACACCAGAATGTGGCCAGCAGCAGCCTTTCAGTACTGTGTGGGAGGGAAGGGACGGAGGGGGGGGGGGGGGGGATGACCTGGCCTTATCTTTGCAGAGCTCATCTCTTCCTCCCCACTCTCACCCCCCTCCCCTGTGGCTGGAAGCAGCTTGTCCCTTCCTGCCTGCAGTGTTGAAAGGCAACTAACACCTCCAGGCTGCAGCTGGCCACGGCATAACCCAGCTGCCTCCTGTCCCCTGGCTACAGGCAGGAAGGGGTTAAGCCTAAGGCTGCATTGTGCACCAGGGCCCAGGAAACCTGACTGCAGGGGCTTCAGTGAACCCGGCCAGAAAGATGGCTCAGCATGGGAGGGTGCCTAGGGGACGGAGCAGTCCCGCACTCCCTAAGGGCAGGACCTAGGGTGGGGGAGGTAAAGAGGGTGCTAAGTCCCTGCCTGGGGGGCTGCTGTGGAGCCTGCAGGGTCGGGGTGCAAACAGGCTGGAAATTGCTTCCCCAACCACTCCAGAGCCTAGCTGAGGGGCAGAGAGGCTTCCCTGTGCCAGCACTTTGCGGGGCTTTAGTATATGCAGGGCTCAAGTCCTCTTGGCCAGCGCTCCAAGGCTGGAGGGTCTTGGGCTTTCCCAGGGCTCCAGCACAGCCAGAAGCAGTGGGGGAAGGAAGGAGCCTGCCAACCAGGCTGTTGGCAAGCTGAGCGCTCCAACCAGGGGCTGGTTCTCTGCAGAGCGCTGGGAGTGGGACGCGCTCCGATGGGGGACATATGGAGAAGCAGCAGGGCGGAGGGGGGGGGGCTAAGGAGCAAAGCAGGGAGAGGACAGTGAAAAGGGGAGCACATAAAGGTTCGATGGGTGGGCAGCAGAGGGGACACATAACTGGCCACCGCCTGGTGCCTGCTCACATTCTCCAGCCTCTGCAGTACGCACACACAGCCAGTGCTGGCCGGAGATGGGAGCGGGGGTGGGATCCTGCTGGCCGAGAGCTGGCACGCAGCGTGGGCTGCGCTGACAGACAAGCGGGGGAGCAGCCGGCCCCGGTCACTGCAGCTTTGCCCTGCCACCAGCCTTGCACACCCACCCGCATTGTTGGCCACTGGACCCCTCCCCTCCCCATCCACCACTGGTGGGCGAGCGGCTGGTGAGCAGGGATCTGGCCAGCAGTAGGACCTGCCAGTACTGATGTGGGCAGACCGAAAATACCAGACAATTTGCCAGTTTTTAAGAAAAAATTGGGAGAGCTGCAGGAGGGCTTAAATACAGGACTGTCCCTTTAAAAAAAGTGATGTCTGGTCACCCTAGTGTAAGGTCATTTTGGTGTGAATCACAGAAAACATGAACATGGGACTAGCAGGGAGCTCCTGATTCACTGAGTCCAGTTCCCTGCTATTTAGGTAACGCCATCATATAATTTAATGATCAACAAGTTTAACAAACTCCATCCTAAAACTAGTTAGATTGCTTGCCCCTACTACTCCTAGTGGAAGTATCTCACTCCTTTAATGATTAGAAACCTTCTAACTTCCAGGCTAAATTTATCTGTGTTTGTTTACATTTTTGTTCTTGTGCCAACATTGTCCTTTAGCTTAAAAAGTTCTTCTCCCTCCCTGGTGTTTATCTCTGGATGTGTTTATACAGCACCGTCATACCCCTTTGCAGCCTTCTTTTGCTAAGCTAAACAAGTCAAGCTCTTCTAGGGTATGTCTATACTGCAAGCTGGAGATGGGATTCCCAGCTTGAGGTGACATTCATGTTAGCTCACACAGAACTAGAATGCTAAAAATAGAACGTAACCACGGCAACACGTGTAGGACAGGCTAGTTGCCTGAGTACATGCCTATGGTCTCTGATGGACATGCAGTCGGAGTAGTTAGCCCCCCCCCCCCATCATTCACACTGCTGTAGCTACATTCTATTTTAGTAGGCTAGCTTGATGAGAAATAGTGGGTGAATCACACCCACAGCTCAAAGTGTAGGCATACCCTTAGTCTCCTCTCATAAGGCTCTCCATGCCTCTGATCATCCTAGTAGCCTATCTCTGCACCTGTTCCAGTTTGAATTCATTGTTCTCATGCATGGATAAGCAGAACTGAACACAGTATTCAGTAAGGGATTTATTGAACTGACCACATTTGATCTTATTAGGAACCAGAAATGGGCAAAACCCTTTGTTATGAAAAAATTGATGAAGGTTGCCTTTTTGTGTTTGTGAATTGTCCACAAACATTTCATAATCTCTCAGATTTATTCATTAGCTGGTTTGAGAGTAGTTTACTATGGTCTGTTGGGTTTCAGTGCAGAAGTATAAAAATATAATTTGGCTGATAAATATGTTTGGGCCTTTTAAAAACATAAGCCGTTGATTCCAAAAGTATACGTTTTCCAAGGTTACTGGTGTGCAACATGGGCAGAAAATAAAATAAGCCCACAGAGTGGAGAAAACATGGCTGTTCGCTTCACTCCAGTAATGAAACCTAGGAAACGATGACAGCATCTCAGTTTGGAAACATGGCCATTCCCACTGCCCACTCACTGCCACTCAGACAAAATAAATGCACGGCTACCAGTGCTCATGATTTTCTCTGGAGTCTCAGGATTATTATTTTACAATATGCCCAGCTCCTATAGTCATGTGAAAAATTGAGAATCTTAGCTTTCAACTGAAGAAAAGAATAAGTTTCTAGACCCACAGGTAGTAGAGGAAAGCTGGAAAACCTGAAACTTCATAGCTCAAAAAACGGGAGGCAAATAAAAAAAGGATACAAAATTTATGCTTTTAGCTCACTATTTTAAGCCCTTCTCATAATTGTGAGTGGCTTGGCTTGTGATTTTTAATGTTGTTTGCCAGTGGTTACTATTTGATTTTTTTTTCAATGAATTATATATACCAAACCATACTATAAGTCATCACATGTAGTAATACCCTTGCCACTTTTCAGCAGTATATATTTTAGCCACGCAGGACACATTACCCTGACTTATCTCTATACAACTGTCATTGAAGAAACTGTTTGCATGTATCTGAGGACTGAATCAGCTTTTTCACTGATTTTTTTCAAAGCATCAAGAAATAAGAAGATCATGTTAGAACAATTGCTTGCCAAAAATCAATTTTTAATGGCTGTAATTTGGTATTTGGGTAGCATAAAAAGTATCTGAAAGCATTTTTTATTCCTTAAGGTTGCTGTAGCTCACGAAAGCTCATGCTCAAATAAATTGGTTAGTCTCTAAGGTGCCACAAGTACTCCTTTTCTTTTTGCGAATACAGACTAACACGGCTGTTACTCTGAAACCTGTCTTAGTGCAGCCAGATTCCTTCCTTTTTTACATAGTTGGGTGAGCGGGGATTGATTGTGTTTTTTAAATAGGGCTTGAACTTGTAAAGTTTTATCCTTGGACAGATGTTTTGTACCATGGACCGTAAACTTGTGAAATGCAAGGATTATCATTAAAATGCAGACAAAATCTAAAATAAAATAGCAAATTCTCTGCCCCTACAATCACTTATCCTTATCTGGTCACACTGTACGAAACAAACATCAAGCAGAAGAGGGCAGTAACACTCAATAAATCCTTCCCCGTGTTAGCTGCAAGATTCAGTTTCTACTGCTTCAGACTATACTTAGTACAACAAACTATACACACCATGTACAGAATACATACCATTTGGCCAAAAAAGAAAAAAATCACTCTTCAGATGTATTTTTATGACTCCCAGGGACAAGCCACCTAGGAGCCCCAGTCATGGACCAGAACTCCACTGTGCTAGGTGCTGTGCAAACACAGAAGAAAAAAGATAGATCCTGCCCCACGGAGATGTCAAAACTCTCTGGGAAGGATAAGTTAGTAGTATCCAGAGGAGAGCAATTCCCTGATAGGGAAATCAATCCAAACCTCCCACCAATTTAGTGGCACAATTGTAACAAGAATTTCGGAGAACCGTCTTCAAGAGCTCTCCAGGACCAAGGTGCAGCAATTGTTATACACAGTCGTTCCAACAGCAGCGGTCCACTTCTAACACCAATGTCACCTCTTCCCATTTGATCACAGATGTCTGGGGCTTTCTTGGTCGGTTTCCCAGTGGAGGAGTCTGGGTATATTTTAAGTGTGACATATTTTATTCACACAGCTACACCAGTCCTGGAATTGCATCAATCAAACAGCACTCAGGCAAGTCCCTCTTGGAGAAATTTCAGCCCACATGCCAATGGTGGGTTGCAGGAAGCTATACTAACCCAAGAACTGTCTCCAACTATCTGCCAGAGCTTCTCTCAAAGGACTACCACATAAACTAACAATAAGACAGTATTTCTTCAAAGACTAAAAACTTGCTCGCATGCAAAGAAAAAAACTTGTAAGACAACACGTACAATGCCACCTGTCATGACAACACTATACTTTATGTTGTCATTTCTACGTCTATGCATGGTAGAGGGAAGAGGAGGCCCAGAGGGAAATCAAATCCTGCTCCCATGTAAGTTAGAGCAATTGAGCAGCTGCTTAACTTACACCACTAATGTAGGTCCCAAAGCGACCTTACACCAATGGAGGATATGCATAAGGGACTTCTGCTCTGCCTCACCCCAATAAGTCCCCCTCCTACCTTCTAAGTCAGAGGTGTTTAGGTTGGCTGGCAAAGAAGTCTCCACCAGTTTTGCACTAGCAGAGTCCCGCTACACAAGGGGAATTTTCCTTTGGCTACCTCTGACAGTAGCAAACTGGAGAACTCTATCCATTGTTTCTTGCATTCACACTTTATATATTTACAATCATTAAATTTAACAAAATGAATGAAAAATTGGCTATATCCCTAGCATACCCCAGAACCACAGGTGATATGTGATTCTACTGAAGAATATGTAACTAAGAGACAAGTCTCCAACAACAGCAAAACTATTTCTTTTTCCATAATATTCCTACATTGCCAGCTCTGAATCTCCTGCCTTAGTTAGAAACCCTGCAGTATTTCCTACTTTTACTTTTTTTCTATGATTATTTTAAAAAATAATTCAAATTTAGTGGTTTTTCAAATCTATAAAATCGTGGTCATACTTTTGAGAAAACAGATGCATAAAAGTCTATCCAGGAGGCCCCCAAATCAGCATTGGTATGCAGACCACTAAAAAGGCTTTCCATTTGTATACCTTCCACCTGAGGATCTCAATGAATTTCACAAACACTAATTAATTTAGCTCACAAACCCCCAGTTAAGTAGGGACAGAACCTCATTTTACGGTTGAAGGCATTGAAGAAAAGAATGTTTCGTGACTTGCCGAAGGTCACACGGGAAATCTGTGGTTCATGAGAAAACCAAATTCAGCACGTCAGGCTTTTCGATTCATATTGAAAACTAAGGTAACCATCTGTGCTAGGATTCAAAGCACAAACTCAGCAGTTCTCAAAGTGGGTCACCAGTGTGGGTTAGACTTTCTGGGGCTTAGGTAGGCTCAGGCTTCAGTCCTCCCTCCTGGGGTCATGTAGTAATTTTTTTTTTTCAAAAGAGGCTCGGAATGCAATGACATTTGAGAACCTCTGCACTAACTGATTGAGTTTAAGAAAAAAATATCTCCAGTGACAGGTCAGAATTGTCCACTACACATATTCCTACATGGTGAAAAACAAACAAACAAAAATCCTGTGGCAGCAAGTTTCAAAGTCTAGGACAATTGATTCAGTCTCTTGTAGACATGCTACAGGGCTAAATAGCAGATGTTCAAGCTCAGTTCCAAGACTCTCCCCTCTCACTGGGTTTCAGAGACCAGCTCCAGCCTGAGCTCCAAAGTTTACACTGCTATTTTTAGCCCCCGCACAGCATGAGGCCAAGTCAGCTGACCCTGGTTCTGAGACTCACTGCCATGGGTTTTTTGGTTTTGGATATTTTGTTTTTTTCCTGTGTAGACATACTAGGGTGACCTGATATTAGGGGCTTTGTCTTACATACGCAACTATACCCCCAAGCCCCTCAAAAAGTGTCCCAGTTTTTCACACTTGCTATCTGCTCAGCCTAAAACAAACCCTAAGGGGTTTCTTGCACTTTCCTCTGAAGCATCCAGCACTGTCCACTAATGGACTAAATGAACCATTCGTCTGAGCATATTGCCATTCCTATGCATCCTTTCTAAGATAGTTAACATATATAAAATAAAGGTAAACCATCACTAAGGACCTATATGTATTTCATAAGAGAAGGAACCAAGTAGAAATGTAGTTAAATTCACTGTGTATCAATGTTTGCTGGTAGGGAATTAAACCACTGATAGCAAGGAAAAGGTTATATTATTATTTCTGACTGAAACCTGTGATTGAACTGCTATCCTAACAGATATCAGAGGGAGAGCCCTGTTAGTCTGTGTCCTAAAAACAATGAGGAGTCCGGTAGCACCTTAAAGACTAAAAGATTTATTTGGGCATACACTTTCGAGGGTAAAAAACCCACTTCTTCAGATGCTTGGATCAAAGTGGGTTTTTTACCCATGAAAGCTTATGCCCAAATAAATCTGTTAGTCTTTAAAGTGCTACCGGACTCCTCATTGTTTTTATCCTAACAGACAATGCCTATGCAGAAGTAAAATGAGATGTTGTCTGAATTTTCATCTATTTTTTTTCATTTAAAAAATCATAAAGACCCACTTAAAACATTTAAATGAAATCCATCTCCTAATATTTAAACAAATTGTTTTAAACAATGAATATAATAGCGATACACTATCATAATTTGATTAAAATCTTAATAAAGAACACTTTATAAGGACAATCAAGACTAACTTGGCTAACAGATTTTTGGGGGGTGTGGGAGGAGGATCTGATCATTGTCATCATCCCTGTTCCCAATACTATCCTTGTTGTGTTGTGTTGTTGTTGTTGTTTTGTTTGTTTTGTTTTAAGGTAATAAATCTTTCCTGGAAGGAATTGCCTCTGTCTGTCTGTCTTGACCACCACAACAGAACCCAGTCCTGACTGGAGCTTTTAGGTACTACATGAATTTAAATGTTTGACAGTAGTGATCATTTTGAAAAAGTCATTTGTAAAAGTATAGTTTGCAGTCAGAAAACCAGATTCAATTTATGCCAAGGGACCATTTGTCCATGTCATGGATATTTTTAAATAGACACCTTGGGCCAAACTTTGCTTGCCTTTTTCACAGGCTTAAGGACAGTAGGATTTGAACCAATGCCTACAACAAATATAGTGGAAGGTTGGCAATAGGGAAACTCTCAAACTTTCACATGAAACCCAATTTTGAAGTGATTGAAGGACAGAGCTGTGATGTGTATAAGCTCAAATGATACCAACCCCAGTATCAGACTTGGCTGACTCTTCAATGGTTGGGGAAAATAAAAGGAATACTACACCTAAAAAATATACCTGGTGTGTCTTTTTTCAGTTGTAACCTAGGAGGACAGCTCTCCAGGTAAAGGTGGGAACCTAAAAAGGCAAACAATACAAATTTGTTTTCCATCTCTAATTTATAATTATATGGTAAAATGAGAAAGTACACAATTTTTCAGTAATACTTTCGTCTTTTTGTATCTGATTCTGTAAGCAAGGAGTTTTAAAGTGAGGTGAAACTTGGGGGTAGGCAAGACAAATCAGACTCCTGAAAGGGGTACAGTAGTCTGGACAGGTTGAGAGCCACTGATGTAGAGCATATTGTGGTCTATTTTGAGTTGAGCTCATAGTAGGGAGCAATTACAAATGTAAAAGTAGATATTATATGTTTGGCTTCTCTTAAGGTGCTGGGGACGGAGGTGATTCTTTTTCGGGGGGGGGGGGGAGGAAGAGATTGAGGCCAAATTTCAACCGGGGACGCTCTTTTTTTTGTTTGTGAAGGAGAAGTCTGCAAGAAAGCGGCAGCAACTGAAGCGCTGGGAGAGCCTGGTGATTACACGAGAGGGAACAAAGCAAGGGGCTATCGATTCTCTCGGGCCCTCTTTGGCTGCTGCATTTGTGATCGGAGCGAGGCACGAACGAAGCGCGGACTCTCCATTCTCTCGCCAGGGGCCCCGGCAGGGACAGCGCGGCAGCTGCACGGCAGATTCCCGGCGGAAGAGTCTGGGAGATGGAGCCCCCAAGGTACAACGCAGCTCAAGCCTGGCCTTCCAGATTTTTGCTAAATCTAGAGATCAGCTGGGAACCGTGTGAGAGAGACCGACCTCAGCCCATGTGTTGGGGGGGGGGGGCGCATGGGAAACTGAGTCTCGTGGGTTGGGGATTCCCCCGATCCCATAACCTGGGAAGGAAGTTGGGGGAGGGAGTGTCTTCCCCTCTTTACACACTGCAGGAATTTCCCTCTTCCATTCAGATGATGTATGGGGAAGGGGAAAGGGAGGGGGGGCTGTTTCCGGATGCAGGACGCACTTGTACGTCACTCTCTCATTGGTCCATAAGTAGGATGCAGTTAATCGTGGACGCAATCTACAACGTGCCGGGAAAGCGGAAAGAAAGCAGAAGTAGCTGCCTCTACAGAACCGGACTGGGCAACACAGCATCAAGTTTCCTTTCGTGAAGAACCACTGGGATATGATTCTGCCCTGCACTTTAATCATCGGTCTCCTGGCTTTCAGCCAAGCAGGTTAGTACTCAAACCTTCTTTGTCTCAGCGCCGCGGAAACTCTCCAGGACATTTTTCACTTGTTTGAGCTGCCTTCGCTGGCGTTTGCTTGCAGTGCTTTGCGATCTCCTTTTTGAAGAGTTTGCAGAGTTGGGGGGGGGGGGGGGGAGAGGGATAGCTCAGTGGTTTGAGCATGGGCCTGCTAAACCCTGGGTTGCGAGTTCAATCCTTGAGGGGGCCATTTAGGGATCTGGGGCAAAAATTGGGGATTGGTCCTGCTTTGAGCAGGGGGTTGGACTAGATGACCTCCTGAGGTCCCTTCCCACCTTGATATTCTATGATTCTATGAAGCTGCCGTGGTGCCTTTTGTTTAATTTGTGTTCTCTTTGTTCCGAGACTTGGATGGATGCAGTTTTGCACAGGCTTGAGGGTGCTACAGAGAGAGCGAGATTCAGAATTAATTTTCTAATGAGTGCCGCTGGCTTTTGAATAGCACTGATGACACCCCACGCTTTTAAGAAATGGAGCCTCAGGTTTAAGAATGTGCTATAGTGACATAGCTGACATGGTGACATGGGAGCTAGTGCAGAACCTCATGAATTGTAATCCAGGAGCTGCCAAGATGGTCAGGGATGCCATCCTATGCTCTGGGTTGTCCCTAGCCTCCTCTGGCTGCTAGAAACTGGGAATGGATGACAGGGGATGGATCACTCAGTGATTACCTGTTCTGTTCATTCCCTCCAAAGCACCTGGCATTGGCCACTGTCAGAAGACAGGATACCACAGGCTAGACGGACCATTCTTACATTGTTGTTGTTATTAAAAATATCATGTTGACTTCACATCCCAACCTCTCCGATTTACTAGTAAAAGAGAAGTACTGTATTATTTTCTAATATTCCCAAAGTGTAAAAGTTGCTTCTGATATTCTTAGTAGAGATGGGCACCAGCTGCAAATTTTCAGCCAGCATCCAAATTTCTCCAGTGTTCTGGGGAGTCGAGAGATGGGGAAGAGACATACAAAACACTGTATCTGGTTTAGGGCTAGGAAACAGGTAAATCTAGGATTTGGAGCTAAAGAAATTATAAATAGCTCTCACGATGTCTAGTTATGCCCTCTAAACCCAACTTTCATTGAATTCTGAGAACAGAATTAGGCCTAGAGAAATTATGACTTTTCATTTCCCCCCATTCTTTCTTGCCACCTTCAAAACTTGTAATTATACTACAAGTTTTAAATGGGATATTGAGAAATGATCTGAACATTCTGAGAGGGGTCATCAATTCTCTAGCAATGCTGCCTACATATAATACCAACTGAAAATGAATCACCCATAAATAACTGTCAATATTTTTTCTTCTTATATTAATAGCTTTTAAGTATATCAGTGCAGGGTTTAGTCTGAATTGGTCCTACCTACAGTTTGATTATTTTCTGCCATAATCCTCAGGAAATTGCTTACATAGCTCTTAAAACTTTGCTTAGTGAGATGAAAACAATGATTCATGCATTCCGAATACTATTTTATTAACATTACTCTAATTTTCATTGCAGCTAATCCTTGCTGCTCAAACCCATGCCAGAACAGAGGAGTATGTATGACGACAGGTTTTGATGGATATGAATGTGATTGTACAAGGACAGGATTTTATGGGGAAAACTGTACTACACGTAAGTATCTGAAAGTTATGTTTTTATAAATAACAATAATGAATCTCGAAAGCTGCAAAATATTCCAGTATTTTATTTCCAGATTTGCATATTATTTAGTCCTCATAAGTACAATAATACAATATTCTTAATCTTTCCCCTCAATGCTCACAGCGGAATTCTTGACCTGGCTGAAACTGACATTGAAACCTACTCCGAACACTGTCCACTACATCCTCACTCACTTCAAAGGTGTCTGGAATATAATAAACAGCATTCCCTTCTTCCGTGATTCCATCATGAGATATGTATTGACATGTAAGTATCCTCTCCTTGTGCTATTAACCTTCAGTTGTAGACATTGGCCACAGGAGTTTAAGGAAATACTGTGTTGCTTAGTGATTTTATATACATACATACTTTTATATACATACATGATTTTATATACATACATACTTTAGAAATATGGGACAGGTAATGTATTTTGGGACAGGAAATGTAGAAAGCAGAAGCCAGGTATACATTTCACCTCATAATCAGGAAGCAACCACAAGGAGTGGGAAAACGGATGAAAGGGATTTTTTTCATGGGGGTCCACCATTGCTCAAAATTATTCTGTTATTTTTGTAAGACAAAAATTATGACACATTTATAAAGCATGTAATTTGTTCATCTCTATAATTGAATGCAGTGATTCAAACATTATATTATACACTGCAGTTTTCCATTAAATAAGGTTTTAATACTAGAAAGTACCACACTGTAAATTTGCTCTTAAATAAGGACTATACCCAAAAGTAAGGTGGAAAGGATTTGACCTTGTAGCTTAATTAAATTCAATTTACTGTTTTAAGGCCAACTTTAAAAATACTTTTTTTTTTTTTATTATTATTTTAGCAAGGTCACATTTGATTGACAGTCCACCAACATACAACAGCCAGTATGGTTACAAAAACTGGGAAGCCTATTCCAATCTTTCCTTCTATACTAGAACCCTCCCACCAGTGGCACTGGACTGCCCAACACCCATGGGTGTTAAAGGTAAGGAATAGAAGAGATTTCCAATGTTTGATTGTGAAGTGTGGGAAAGTCAAATTATTTTGCCCTCTTGGAAAACATTTAACAGACTATTTTTTATAGAGCTACAGTCTTTGAAATCTGCAACAGTATATTGTAAAATGGTTGTGTATTGGATATACTGTACAAAGAGCTAAAAACTAAGTAATGATTTACACAGACTCCAACTGTAGTTTTTGAGATAAATGTTAGAAATAAAATAAAGAAATTGAAAAGATTGAGTTGCAGATTCAACATAGCAGAAATGAAGATTTTTAGCAATCAAGTTGTGTTTTAAATCAAGTGCATAAGGTTTGTAAAAGTTATAGCTAAGTTGTCAGCAGGTATAAATCAAGTAGCGCCACTGATTTCTATGGAGTTATGCCAGTTTACACCAGCTGAGGATCTAGCTCATAGGTTTCACATGTGATAGATACTTGTTCTAAGGAGAAAATGACATAGCTGGATTGAATAATAAAATAAGTCTTATTTCCTCCAAATTTAAGGAAAAATAAACTGATTTGATTTTAAATTACAGGTAAGAAGGAGCTCCCAGATTCCGCAGTAGTTGTGGAGAAATTTCTGCTGAGGAAAAAATTTATTCCTGATCCTCAAGGCACAAATATGATGTTCACGTTCTTTGCTCAACATTTCACCCACCAGTTCTTTAAGACAGATCACCACAGAGGGCCAGCCTTCACCAAAGCTCTTGGCCATGGGGTAAGATCATAAAGTTATGACTCTCACTGAAAAGTATAGCAAAGTTTATCAGCCTTTGTGGCAAGAACAACATCCTTCAGAGTGCTAGGAGCGTACATAAACATTGTGACGTACATAACTACACGGAATTCTTTGCATTACTGAGAGCCTTACACTGCAGTTTGCAAGGCAGGCAAAACTCCTATTCAACAAGATGGAGGTATTTCCAGTCCAGACTATAGAAGCCTAAATAATTCTATCAAAAATACCAAACGATTTAGTTCTCCTTATCTGCACAGTCTTAATTTTCGAAATGTGATGTTATTGTTTCCACACAAACCCATCCATATCTACTGAGACCCCAAAATTTTTTCTATTGGACTGTTTCCATCATGCATAAAAAGGCATATACTGTACTGTAAAATAATGGTCATGTGCTACACTTTTAAAAGAGACTTTGCTATTGAAAAGCAACTATTTCACATGAGTATCAATTGTTTCTTTGAAACCAATTCCAGTTTAAAAGTCCACAAGAATCTTACAATATTATATTGTAGAGTTTCCAGGCTGTCCATTCTTTTAGACATGTTTGAAGCAGTCTTTTTTAACTGAGTGCGAATTTTAAAACTCATTGTTGTGCATAGTTTGATCCAGTTCTAACAAAAAAACTGACTTTATTTTTAAATCTTTATGTAATGTATTCATAGGGTGCCAATCATCATAGTATACTTAATATGAAAACATTTAAGCCCCAATCCAACTTCCATTGACTTAAACAGGAGTTGGATCCATTCTAAAATAACCAGAAATGTAGTTTGACTTCATGTTTCAAATACTTTTATTTTATAGGTTGACTTGAACCATGTCTATGGAGAGACTTTGGATAGACAACTTAAGTTGAGGCTACTTAAGGATGGAAAGCTGAAGTATCAGGTGTGTTTCACTTTAAAATTCCTACTGTATAATAAGAGAACAATGGAATTTTATAATTAACATTTGTTAATAGTATGAAGTGTTGTTAAAACACAGAGGGCCAAATTCAGCCATGGTGTTAGCAGGTCCCATCTACTTCAGTAGGAGCTGCACACTTAAATACAAGGGCAGAATTTGGTCCACAGTCTGTATTTTTAGAATGGGAAAAATAAAATACTGGAGAACATCTATTTATCATCAGTGATTCTAAGTCTCTCTCCTTTTTTTTTTTTTTTTAACTGCAGATGATTGATGGAGAAATGTACCCTCCCACTGTGAAGGACACTGAGGCAGAAATGATCTACCCACCTCATATTCCTGAGCACCTGCAATTTTCTGTAGGCCAGGAGGTGTTTGGTTTGGTCCCAGGTTTAATGATGTATGCCACAATATGGCTCAGGGAGCACAATAGAGTCTGTGACGTTCTTAAGCAGGTGCATCCAGAATGGGATGATGAGCAGCTGTTCCAAACTACCAGGCTCATATTGATAGGTGAGTAAACTTGAAAATCAGACTTTCCATATTAAACTATTTTACAAAGACATAGACCCCAGCTTCAGGGGACTGCATTCTCAAAAGTGATTTTGCATGCTCCTTATTCTGGGGGGCCAGCTTAAAATACCTTAAAGGTATTTTCAGACAATAGGAAGATCAGAACTTTCTGAAAATAGGTTCCTTTAAGATGTCTCGAGCTAGGCACCCAAAAACAGAGAGACACAAAATCACTAGTCCACTTTTGAAAATGGAGGCCTTGTTTGTTTGTTTGTTTTTAAAAACAGCTATTAATTATACAGAACTTAAAAAGTTATTAATATGTTACAATGATCTGGGAGATTTTTCCTCCCCTAGGCAGCTTCAACAGGTTTAATAATGGAACAAATTTTACTTAGTTTGTTAAATGAAACCACAAGGAATTTTTTTTAAAGTTTTCATGACCTATGTTCAGTATTTGATGGTTCATGAGAAAACAGTCTATTGTAACCAGTATCTTGAATATCAAACTGTGGAGAAAATTCCTAAATCAGGTGGCATTCTGTTTCTTTAACTAAGGGAACTAGAACTGTGAGGTGCATAGTGAGGAAGCAGGGAGGTGAGTTTAAGGCCATATCTACACTAGCACTTATATCAGCAAAACTTTTGTCACTCAGGGATGTGAAAAAAACACACCCCTGAGAGACGTAAGTTTTACCAGCATTAGCACTTGTGTGCACCGCGCTATGTCTCCCACTGACATAGCTACTGCCACCCATTGAGCTGGTTTTATTATGTAGACAGGAGAGCTCTCACCCATTGGCACAACACGGCTACACAAGCACTCTTACAGTGGCACAGCTGTGACTCTATCAGCTTGTAAGAGTAGACATGGCCTAATTCTCAAACGTCAGGTATGTGTGTGGCCGAATGACCTTCCCCTGCTACTAAAGTGTCTTATCTTCAGTGCAATCGCTGCTCTCTGTTACAGGTTAAGAGGAAGGCTTTGATTCAGTTTAGAATTTAGGAAGTTACTGAAAAGCTAATACAAAATGATGTTGTTATATATTAGCCTCTATCCAGTGACATTTATTTTCATGTTAATGTTTATGCACACTCCATTTGGGCAAGACAACTAAGTAGTTGTCCCCAAATGAAGAATGCAACAGTATACTAAAAGGAGATGGTTGTATTTGACAGTAACAGCAACTCAGACTTTCTTTTGAGATATCTATAACTTTTTCTGGATAAAATTAGCAATGTTTTTCCCTACAGAAAAATCCTATAGAATGTCATAGCAAATTATGTCGTTGCTATAGAATTATTAAAGAAAATTATAGAAAGGACACTCTTCACTGCTAATTTCTAAATGTTTATTACATTTTAGAACTGCTATCATTTTCATCCCTATTCACTTCTATAAAACTTTCCCATAAGAAAAGGAGTACTTGTGTTTATGCTCAAATAAATTGGTTAGTCTCTAAGGTGCCACAAGTCCTCCTTTTCTTTTTGCGAATACAGACTAACACAGCTGCTGCTCTGAAACATTTTCCATAAGAGTTCACAAACCATTAAGAAATCTCTGACATCTTCTGAAACTCCCCCCAAAATATATTTATTTTAGAACAATCCTTGGCCATTTTACCTCACCATTTACATCCTTTCTTACACAGCTGGCTGAACATTCAGAATTGTTCAAGCAAACAAAACTGATACACATTTTCCCTGTTTCATTGAACTAACAGGAGAGACTATCAAGATTGTTGTTGAAGACTACGTGCAGCACTTGAGTGGCTACTATTTCAAGCTGAAGTTTGATCCCGAGCTGCTGTTTAACCAGCGATTTCAATATCAGAATAGAATTGCAGCTGAATTCAACACTTTGTACCATTGGCACCCACTTCTGCCTGACAGTTTTCAGATCCATGACCAGGAGTACACTTTCCAGCAATTTCTCTACAACAACTCTATCATGATGGAACATGGCCTTTCCCACATGGTGAAATCCTTCTCCAAGCAAATTGCCGGCAGGGTAAACATTCTCACAACATTTTTTAGCTTTTGGACAGAGTCTAGAAATTTTTTGTGCCAATTAACATAACCCAGAGACTTGGCAAAAAAGTTTACTTGGAATTTCTTCTGTGAAAAAGAAAGATACCTGCTTGTTCAAATAGTAAAATCTAATTCTTCCCAGTACAGGAGTTACCAAAGCAAATGCACTTTGAATGTTATTGTCCATGAGCCCAGATTCTGCACTCTTAGTACTGACAGAACTCTCACTGATTTCAATGAGAGTTTTATTTTTAAGAAGGCTTCAGGGTCAGGTCAAAAATGGCCTTTTAATTTAAAAAGGAAAAGGAAAAACTCTTCGAAAGCTTGATATAATCTTGCAAAAAATATCATTTACTTGAAAATATCATTCATTTTATAGTGATTTTCAGTTGTAAAGTTAAAATCCTAGCAATTCTGGGCCTAAACAAATATATCTACTGTAGTAGGTTGCACTCTCAGAGAAGTGCAGTACAATAGCTGTATTTTCTCAGTTGGGCTGTGCCATGGTTGTGGTACTCCCGCAGTGTTAATGGGAATTGTAGGGCTAAAAGCCATTCAAGGGACACTTCCTTACTCAGAAGAACCCACATTCATGTCAATGGAAATGTTGCCTGAGGAAGGCAAGCAGGATTCCACCCAAAGTTTATACACACTATATAAAAGCTGTGAGGAGTTTGCCTAGAGTTCTTATTATTCTTTGTGTCCTTTTTTTTGCAATAGGTTGCTGGGGGTAAGAACGTTCCTTTTGCAGTACAGAAAGTAGCTAAGGCTTCAATTGATCAAAGCAGACAGATGAGATACCAGTCCTTGAATGAGTACCGAAAACGCTTCCTACTGAAACCTTTTAAGTCATTTGAGGAACTTACAGGTAAGAGCTATTCTTTCTAATGGGGACTTTTCTTACAAATGACTAATATGGTAGATGGGACACTGTTTGTTTCCAGGATTATATAAATTGGGGTTGTGGTGGGAAGTAGGATTAAAGACCAAAAGAAAAGTGCTAAAAGGTGGGATTTTCCATTTACAACTCTTATTTATTCTTAATTATTACAGGAGAAAAAGAAATGGCAGCTGAATTAGAAGAGCTTTATGGAGACATTGATGCTATGGAGCTGTATCCTGGCCTTCTAGTAGAAAGGCCTCGTCCTAGTGCCATCTTTGGTGAGACTATGGTGGAACTTGGAGCACCATTCTCTTTGAAAGGGCTGATGGGAAATGCTATCTGTTCTCCGGAGTACTGGAAACCAAGCACCTTTGGTGGAAAAGTGGGCTTTGAAATAATCAATACTGCCTCCCTACAAAAGCTCATCTGCAATAACGTGAAGGGCTGTCCCATCACCGCCTTCCACGTCCTAAACTCTGAAGCCACAGAAACGGCCACCATTAACGTCAGTTCCTCGAGCTCTGCCATGGAGGATATCAACCCCACGTTACTAATGAAAGAGAGATCCGCTGAATTGTAATACATCCATTTATTTATTTATTTAAATAATTGTATAAATTATTATATTTATATCTTTATATTTAAAAAATGAAATCCAGGCTATGTCTTATTCAGGACAAGGGTTCCAGTGATCAAGGCAGACCACTGTTTTTTAAAGTTTGCAGCACTGGATCCATTATTACATCTTCTGTAACAGAAAGAAGTATTCCAAAGTGGATGAAAATGGTCCAATTTTTTTCTGGTGTTTTGCTATAAAATTTGACAGTAAATGTTTTGTTTTGTCACTTAGTAGGCAACATAATGCTACAGGAATAAGTTATTTTGCCAACATATATTTTCATTTGAAAATGAACTATCAAAAAAACAAGAAAATTGGATTAATGAAAACTGCAATAATTACTAATTACAGTACCATAAATAGTAAATGAATGTAAAACAAATTATGCAACTTTAAATGTTTGTATAAAGTCAGCAAATGAAAAAGTTAAGTTTCTCACAAACACTACCTCACTATCATGCACATATTTTATATTAACATTTAACTAAGAGCCTTAACTTTTATTTTCTGACTTTGGATGTTGAAACCAATGTTACATTAATACTCTTTTTAAAATTAAAATTTACTTTATAAAAGTATATAACCTGTGTTTAAATTCCAATTAGGTTTTGGAGTTTGCACGACGTAGGTGTGAGTAGGGTGGAGGGAAAGATTTGCTGCTGTTTAGCTAGAAGTAGTTATGTGCCAGGCTGGGATAACAGGGCATTTATATTTTGATAGCTGTGTTGTAAATGGCAAGAAATCAGAGCAAGAAATTACACGAAATGATTTTATAATAGCACCTTAGATTTTTACCTGCAAGGATCATTTAATTATTTTTAGGCGGGGAGGGGGGTGTAGAATGGCATTTTCTATTAAAACTGCTGGGGGGATTTAGGTAGAAAGAATGCAATTATTTAGGCTGGAATTGGTCAGAAAACTATTTTGGGAGAAAGAATGGCCAGGGAGCTTTACTGACCACTTGTGGACAAGGCTTCAGTTTTAATCACATCTGAAAGATACAGTCTTCCCAGCACTGGATATACTGCATCCTTAATATAGGATAGGAAAGCGTCAGCATGAATATGGCCTTGTTACAATTTGATTGACTTTCCCTAAATTTCTAGTTACTTGTTTTTACACTTTGATTATTTTAATTGGGCTGCTCATTTTAAGATATGTTAATTTGTAATTTTCAATATTGGTAACTAAAAAAGGAACACACAGTCTATTGTACACCGAAGTGTATGAGGTTGGAAGGTTTTTTACAGATAAGTTTGGGGATATTTTTATTTATTTGTTTTTTTTTTTATGCAATGCACAAAGTGGAGAAAGCACAATGTACATTAAAAGATGTTGAGGTTTCTTATATTTAGAACTGTAAATGCTCATAAATGGAAGACTATTCCGGAGGTCACCTGAGATGTGAAATGGATCAGAACATGTAATTTACATTCGTTCACCTCCTCCTCGAGAATACACTTACTTACCCAAAAACTGTCAACATTAATCCACTCTCGGGGGGGAAAAAAATATTTGTTTTAAAATCTGCACCATCTTGTTGCCCACTCTATCTGAACTGAGTTAGTTTTCAGAATTAGGGCCCAATCCCCTTCTGTATGAAATTCACAATGAGATTTCCAGATACATACAGTTTGAATGTAGACCAAAAGCTACATGGGAAAGAAAGCAGGTCTTCCTCTATTTTGTACAATGCAAGCACAATGTCAGCACTCAAATAAGTTATTAATTAATAATATGTAATCCCATCTGATAGGATTCGGATGATTACCATATATGGCGAAGACAACTTGAAATTATTTATTTGTAATGTTTTATAATAAATATGCTTGAATGATTTTTTCCATGTTTATTTTTTTACAAAAAGGACATGTTTAAAATACCACTGTTAAAATAAAAACATTGCAGACGTTATCTGTGAGTACTGGTTTTTGATACTTGATTGCAACAGAACATTTTATTTGATTCACAAGAACACCATATAATTTTATTTTCTCCCCTTCCACCCAAGAGTTCATCTTAGAAAAGGCATTAAGTTCACTAACAATACAAGATTAGGATAAATCAAGATCTAGAATTTGTATCTTTGCATTAGTACTTGCCAAAAGCTGTGTTGAAAATTAGAAAAATTTGTGTCAGAAAAGTGTTCCTGATTTTATTATTTATTTATTTATTTTGGAGGGGGTGGGGAACAAAAATGTAAATGAAAACTTCCCAGCCAATACATACCCAAGTTAGTATGTACTGAATTGGGGAGAGGAGGGAAAGGCAGCAAAACACACTGGACTCCAGCTTTCTTTAAGAGAAGATTGGGGGGGCATAGTAGAAAGAAAGTAAAGGATCTGGGCCTGAGCAAAAGGAAAAGCAGAGTCAGGATGGGGGGCAATTTTATCAAATATAATTAACCATCAATATAATGAACAAAGACTAGTTCTTTAAAAGAGGTCATCATAGCTGATCTCCCAACCATAGGCTGACCCTTGGAACAAGCAATAATCAGGAGACCATACAATCGACCATATCAGGCAACAAGACACCAGAGGTGGTATTCCATCTTGGCTGGTTCATCCTCTCCCTCTCTGCTGAAATGCGGCCACCAGAAAGTGAGACACAAACTCTGCAATAGTGTATTTACTTCCATTGTGTTTGAAAACTCACATTTTGCTGAACACAATTCAGAACACAAACCCACATGATTCCTATAACTCTGAGATCACATCCACTGCACAATACAGACAATTTCAACAGTCCATAGTACTAACTTCCTGTTCACATCTCATTCTGCAACCAAACATGGAGAAGAACTCCAGAATGTGAAATCCCTGAAGAGGACACTTGATGTTCATTTTGTCCACCAAAGGGAAAGATTCCAGCTATGCCTCACCCTCATCCAGATTCCTGGGAGTTCATCCCATGGAAATTGAATAACAGTGTGCCACGGACATCAAAGCCCATTTCCCTTGCTCTCTCCTACTCCAAGGACACGCTAAAGGCTTCACAAATAAGAGCTGCCCATGGGCATTCCTGTGTCAACCTAGCAGGTTCCATCAACTGTGAAACAATCCTTTTTGTGTGGGTGGAAGAGGGGGGTATCAAGGAGTAGGTGAAAAGTGGACTTCATATTACACTTGGCCAACTAATCTTGTTGAAGCAGCAAGGTCAGCCATTAATATCAGACCACAACATCTCTGAAGTAGATTGGCCCCACCACCTGTCACAGCCATTCCCTGAATGGAAGGCTCTGCTATCACTGCTTTCCTGTGCAATACCATAGGACCCTGCTGCCAGGATAGCTATCAGAACCATGTGAACTGTATCCTTAACAGATCCATAGGGGCAGCAAATACACCATGTGATTGTAGCTCATTCTCCCATAAAGTACTGGAAGGGGCTTCCCTCAGGGAGACATGGAGATTCAGCACACTCTCAGCCTCATAGTGCTGGGCTTGCCATGCACAGAGCCTGGCACTGCCTTTTCTGGGTATCTCTAAAGGAGAATGGCATGGACTTCTACTGCTCTTCCTTTTGGTCTGCGTGCAAGGGGACAGCAGGGGAAGGGTAGAGATTGCCTACTGCCTCTGTTCATATTGCCACAGAAGAGGCAGCTAGAACAGTCATCCAGCTTCTAGAATGTGGCAGGAGAGGAGGGAGGAGCACCTAGACTCAACCTTACTGCAATTGCCTTTGATGCCAAACAGAGCGAGAGGAAGGGGAAAGCAACCAAGAGCACCGCCCTGTTCATGGGGTACAGAAGAGAGACCTATGCTTTTGCTGAAAGGCTTATGACCCCAGTCAGGTGACTTCTTGTGGGTGGAGGAAGGGTGATAGCAGGATAAGGTCATGTGGGGGAGGTGATCCTGGCTGCTTCCCACTGCTTCACAGGACAGTCACAGAGAAGAGGGTCCCTATCGTCCTAATTAGGGTAGGGCCATGCAGGGTGGATTCTCTGAATGAGGCATATCTACGGTAGCTCAATACCAGAAGGGATCCGCCTTGCCTTTGAGCACAGGCAAGTCTGGGATGACACAAAAGGCAAGAATGTTCCCCGGTCTGACCTTCACTGTGGAATATTTGGAGTCAGCAAGGTAACTGTTTCACCCTAGGTGCAGTGTGATGGGGCATAAACCCTGATTTTATGGCATAATACTTAAGTAGGTGCAGATCTTTGTAAGGGAGTATTCTGCGCTTGTGCCACTTCCTTTCTGACTGATAAATATTTTTAGCTCTTTCTATGTTTTTTCCCTTTTTCTTCTTCCTGAGGAGGTGAGAGCAGTAAGCGGCAGCCAGATATTTTAGGGATGTAGCTAGATGCTTGTCTTTTCCAAATTGTAAGGGCCAGATACCAGAAAAGGATATTGCTCACTATGTCTATTAGAGGGTGAACCCTCACGAGGCAGCGTTTCAGTAGTGTATGGTCAATATAAAGGAAGTTGCCCTCGGAAAGGGGCTTAACTCTCATCTCATAGGTCCAGAGATTTAGTTGGAACAATCCCAAGATTTTGATGCAGGAGCCTGCTGTTCAATTAGTTAAGTTACATCTTTTTGTTCTTCCTTGATATTACGTTTGTGTTATGCAAATGAAAATGGTTAGTGGATGCCAGCTACTTCCTGCCCTTAAAAAGATGGACTCTGCAAGATTGGATTGATATATAGGGTGACCTTACCTCCCGTTTTGGCCAGGACAGTCCACTTTTTAAGCCCTGTTGCAGCCATCCCGACTTCTTTGGCAAAAGTGGGCTTTTGACCTTGCCAATTCGATCAGTTGCAAAGAGCAAACAGGATAAATACCCACCTTTTTCAAAAAAAGAAAAAAAAAGTGAGGTGCGGAGGAATATGCAGGCGGACAACCGGTGATGCCAGCCCTCCTCAAGGTGGGAGGCAGAGCTTGGGCGGGGAGCAGGCAGGGCTTGAGTAAGCAGCAACGCCAGCCCCAGCCTCATGCGGGGGGCAGGCAGAGCTCAGGTGAGAGGGGACACCAGCTCTGTGAAAGGAGGGGGCTTGGGTGAGCAGCTCAGGATAGCCCCACATGGGGAAGGGGGCATGGGTGAGCTGCATTGGACAGCCTCACGCAGGGAGCGGGGCTTGGGCGAGCCCCACATCATGTCCCGTTTTCCCTTTGGGAAATACGGTCACCCTATTGCTAAAGACAGTTAAAGATATGTCACAAACAAAAAGGACTCCAGGTTCCTCATCTGCAATTCAGGTATGAGAAATAAGCTGGATCTCAAGAAAAAGAAGGGAGGAGGTATTGTAAAAAAAAAATCAATAAAAGACAAAAAGATTTGAGATTTCAAATCAATCTAGGGAATTTAGACACATAGGCTAGAAGATGTGTCTAAATTTGCTTGATTGATGTGAAAATCTCAACCTTTGTTTATAGCCATGTTCATTCAACATGGGGAAGTTCTGGTGCATCCAACACATGCTATCTGCCCAGCATTGAGTAACAGAAGGAATATCAACAGGTAAACTAGGAAATTAAAAAGCTGAACACCATCAACACAGAAATTATAATAAAACCTGAAAGACCTTATCAATGTACAAAATAGCAAAGTAAAAAAACCAGGACTGAGTCATGATGAGCACCTGCTAATAAGTTATATGAACATATCAGATCAACTTAATCCAGCACAGAAAAGAGATTGACTAGACAGAAAACAAACCAATGAATCAAAAAGACTGGGGAAAGATGGTGAAAGTAGGAAGGCAACTGACTTTAAGACTTTTGCTTTGTGAGTTTTCTCAAACCTACAGCCAACATGGAGCTTCCTGGACACATTAATAGTCTTTAATATAGATTAACTGTTATAAAAATAATATATGTTGTTTATTTCAAAATCATATATGCTAGCAAATAGAACAGAATAGAAGATAATTATACAGAATGGGAAAGGAGACAACAGCATTTTATAGGAACTTCCAGTGAAGTGAAATTAATATTTTTTTTCTATTTCTTTAAAACTAAATTGGTTAGATCTCCAATTATCCAGCCTCCTCCCCTACCTAAGCCTCTTTTCTGTAGCACATTAATGGTCTGTATTCCAGTTCTGTAGACTCCTTTTATCCACACACGTGGTATCACCCAGGTAGTTTAGATAATTGTGATAGTACTATATTTCTGAATCCCCAGTCACCAGACTTGAACTTTGTGCATCTTACAATAAATTGTGGATTAGTGGTATACTGTATACAGTCAAGTTTCACATGATCTGTTCTTGTGGCCTAATTATGAAATGACAAATCTCAGTCTTATATTTCCATTCTGCTCCATCATGGCTAAAACATGGCTGTCAAACGCAATTTAGCATGAAATGATATTTAAACAAGGGGTCTAGACAATCAGCCAGATAATCAAACTATTTCTCTCCATAGCCAAGGGAATTTCCCAACAATGGATAATATAACCTTCCACAAACACTTTCTGTCTGAACATCAGCAGAGATACTTATGCTTATTGCTCCCTTCAGAACATTGGTTCAGTGCTCCCCTTCTTTTGACTATATTACTTCTTAGCAACCTTTCATGGTGCCAGATAGTTACTGCTTCTCTGGAGGTGGTACTTCTTTTCCTGCTATGAACAGAAGTATTTTAAACAAATAACCAAACCTCTCTTCTCTTCCTCTTCAAAAGTCCTTGGTCAGAACCTCAGTTGGTGTAAGCTGACATAGCTCTATGGAAGTCAATGGAGCTACCCTGTTCCACAAGAGCTGACGGCCTAGTTCATAGTAAGGGCAGTGCTCCATAGAAGTGACGCCTGCTTTATTTATCCAACGCTTTCGTGAAGCTAAAATTTGAAAAGTCACACATTCTGTTAATGTTTCAGTCCTCTTCTACTGTATGTGTCTTTATGTCAGTTAAAGTATGTAAGACCAAACTCAGCTCTCTGTTACACAACTGAAACTCTACCGCCCTCATAGAATCACACTAATGTAACTGTACAACTTTCAACCCTGTATCATAATTAGGGATGGTCAAATTTTGCTGTCAACCTATTTATTTAATTTATTTATTTATTTACTTTTGAGAGAGAGAGAGAGAGAGAGAGAATATAGGGATTTTGACTAAATTAATTTTTTTGCACAAAGCATCTGCTTTCCTTGAAAAATTTCAATTACTTTTCCCCATAAAACCCAAAACCCCAAACATGTCAGTTTCGGGGGGGAGGGATAGCTCAGTGGTTTGAACATTGGCCTCCTCAACCCAGGGTTGTCAGTTCAATCCTTGAGGGGGCCATTTAGGGATCTGGGGCAAAAATTGGGGATTGGTCCTGCTTTGAGCAGAGGGTTGGACTAGATGACCTCCTGAGGTCCCTTCCAACCTTGATATTCTATGATTCAGTTTTGGGTTTTGCCCAAAATGTTTGGGGTTTTTGTTGTTGGTGGTGTTGTCGTTGCTTCCGTGGGAAAGGTTGAACAAAATTCAAAATTTTCCACTGAAAATTTCAAAGAAACAAAAAAATGTTTTTGACAACATTTGTCACAAAAAGTCACATTTCCAATTAACTAGCCTTATTGCACCATTCTTTTGCTGTTATTCAGTACCTGTTCCCAGTGGCACAATGGTAGAATACAGGCAGTAGCATAACCAGGAGCATCCTAGAAGTGGGTGCCTGACACCTTTATTTTACATAGCAGCAAGTTATTAGCTCATATTTCCTTGCAAGCGTAAATGGACTATAAGCTGGGGGGGGGAGGGAGAGGGGAAGGATCAATACAAAAAATGCATTTAAACTGGAAAGGAAAAAGTCTTCCGTTAGCACTTTGGCTAACATTCATTCATTTTCCTGTTCTGTTGTTTAAATATATTTTTTTCACTGGTAACGAGGCGTATCTTGTTATTTTACTCTTATACCGTTGTGAATATAGGTGTGTGCTGCCTCCTTGTTCAGACCTGCTCTGCTGACAAATAATTTTAACACCCATTCATTTTCTGCATTTTTATTGTATTTGTGGCAGCCTTTTCTCTGAGCATTCACCCTTTTGCTCTACCTGGGGGAGCACACTTAGGAGCTACCTAGGACAAATTCGGACAATGAAGCTAAAAAAAATAGAGGAAAAATACACCACACTAAGCACTGTAGGAAGCAACAGCAGAAGAGAATGGATTTTCATTATATATCAGTTTATGTCCCAGTCATCTTATTTCCCAATGTAGTGTGAAGATCCACCCAAGGAAAACATTTTCAGACGTACTCACCTAGAAGCTGTTCTGCAAGCCTTTCCTTTTTGCCTCAGGGTAAAACTATTAAGCCTAATTGCTGATAAAAATACATCTAAAAGGTATGTTGGTGGGATCCCCTAACTTCAGATGATCAGTGATTGAAGTTTTGAGACGGAATATACTTTGATGTAAAAAAAACCAATACTATAGGATTGCAAAGGCATCAAATTATCTATGCGGCCTTAGGGCTACAGAAGTTTCAGTGACTAGTAATGCAACATCGAAAATGGTCAAAAGTGCTGGCATTAATTCCAAAATAGGCTTCTTTGGGTGTAGGGTCTTCAAAATCCCCATGATGAGAATTTACACAACTCAGTAAGCTTCCAGTTCTAGCATGTAATCACAACTGTGCTTCTGTTACCTGGACAACATCCATTAATTCTGTTTAACAAACAAATTGAGAGTTGCTATGTGCCTCTCAAAGGTAATAATTAAACAAAATTAAGGAGAGCTTGTTCAGCTCTGAAATGCTAGCTCTTCCATAAGACAGTATAACTGACCATATTTTACTTACAGCTATTAACCAAAGTATTAATTCACTTGGAAACGTAGGTTTGTCCTATATAAATCACGACTGAGGGCTTGGCTACACTTGCGAGTTACAGTGCAATAAAGGGGCCCCGGGCACACTAGCTCACTACCCGTCCACACTGGCAAGGCACTGGCAACGCTCTGACTCCGCGGCTACAGCACTGCTGGTACTCCACCTCGGCGAGTGGAATGACGTTTGCTGCGCCCCCCGCTGGAGCGTTGTGGCGCCAGTGTGAACAAGGTGTCGCTTTACCGCGCTCTGATCAGCCTCCGGAAACATCCCATAATCCCCTTAAGTCAAGTGGCCACTCTTGTCATTGTGAAATTGGCTGCAGAAATGCCCTTTCAAAACTCCATTTTGGAGAAGCTGGCTGCTTATCAGCTCTGAGAAAAAGCAAACATTTACTGTTTGCTTTGAGTGAATGAGAGAGAGGTGGGGGAAGGGGCGGGGGGAGAGTCTGAACTTACAAGACAGCATGGTGACACACTCTCAGCACCCCAAAAACCCACTCTCTCTCCCCCCACATACACACAACACACTCCTTGTCACACTCCACACCACCACCACCCCCATTTGAAAAGCATGTTGCAGTCACTTGCATGCTGGGGTAGCTGCACATAATGCACCGCTCCCAATGCCGCTGCAAGTGCCGCAAATGTGGCCACGCCAGTGCGCTGTCAGCTGTCAGTGTGGACAGACTGCAATGCTTTCCCTACTGTGGGTTTAATTCACAGCGCTCTACATCTGCAAATGTAGCCATGCCCTGAGATGTTCAAAGCAGTCTGACTCTAGAGGATTTAAATGCATATCTGCCACTGTGAAACTAATGGAAATGTAGGTAAATCCCCTAGACTGCTTTGAAAACCTCAACCCAAATATGTAGATATTTAAAATAATCTTCTGTCCCTATCTGGTATGAATTTCACATCCAAGTGTACATTACTCTCCAATTTTTGCTGACTGCCTGATTTATAGAAGAACCAGAATATTCACTTGTATTTATTGCACCCATCCAAAACACTTACAAGCATAATATCACTTTTTTTTTAAGAAAGCCTAGAGGATTCCATCTGTTTTAAGGAAAGTAGTTTGTTTTGCTTCCCTCAAAGTTCATGGCAAACTAATTCACTTGCATCTAGGCAAACTTTTAAACAGAATAAGTGTCATTTGGGTCCAACAGTCTTAAAATTCCCTGAAATTCTCAATAATCCCCAAACAGTCTCTGTAACATCTTTCACAATAATTGCTAAGGGCAATGGGACAATCCATGTACTTAAAGTTATGCACATGCTTAAATGTTTTACTGAATCAGGGCTGAAGGGCAAAACAAGTAAAATCAGCAGGCTCTGGTGCAGGGGGATTCCTCAGGACTGGAGTGGGTGGAAGGAATCTGTAGTTCCCATGGAAGTCAAAGGGAATTCTAAGTCACTCAATATCTTTGAAAATAAGGCCACTTATTTCAGGGCTTAAATATGGATTTAGAAGTACTTACTCAACTTTAAGCACCTACGTTTGAAAATTTGGGCTACAAATTTTTTTTGTGGAAAAATACCACAAATCATATCATATATCCTAGGACAACGGTATAACTGGGTTCAAAAAAGAATTAAGTTTATGGAGAATAGGTCCATCAATGGATATTAGCCAGCATGGTCAGGGAAGCAACCCCTTGCTTTGGGTGTCCATAAGTATCTGACTACCAAAAGGAGGGACTGGATGCTAGGGGATGGATAGCTCCATAATTGCTCTGTTTTGCTCATTTCCTTTGGAGCACCTGGCACCAACCCCTGTTGAAAGACAGAATATGAGGCTAAATGGTCCATTGGTCTGACCCAGTCTGGCTATTCTTATGGCCCCTAGCCTGAATTTATGTCTTCATTATGCAGACTGGTGGTATAATAGTTATCTTTTAATGTACAGTATATCCTTAAAGCACAGATTTTGGTTTTAATATGCTTTCAGAAGAAGTAGAGCAATTTGAGTTTGCTTTCAGAAAACTTGAACTTCAAAAACAACGGAAAGTAAACTATTTGTCAACTATGCATTAACAACGCCTACATGTGTTACACACCATGACCTCTTTTCTTTTCTTAACAACCACAACATCCTCTGTTAGCGTTTGATTTTATTTCCTTACTTTACTACTAAGTTTCTACAAGAAACTGTAGAATCAAGGAAAGGAAAAGACATAATATGTCATATAGTCCATCCTCTTGTCAATGCAGGCTTGTTTTCCCATGTATTCATAGTGATTATAACTCAAATGGACAGAATGACAGAAGGTCTGGGACTTCCACCATTTCTGCTAGGTGACTCTTCTGCGACCTAACAGATCTCACCATTAGGCCTTTGACTTACCGTTCAGCCTAAATTTCTCTTTTCTTTATGTCATTGCTCCTAATTATGTATCTTTGTGCAAACCCTAAACTAACTCTCCTCCTACTTGGCATTTACACCTTTCTAGTAGTTGTTGAGGGTTCTGAGGTCATTTAGACAAGCCATACAAACTTAGCTCTTCATTATCAGATCCCATGGACGCCAATAGCTCACTATGAATGCCCAGTGTTGTAATCTCAAAGCCAATTTTAACTGGAATGCATCCGATGAAGTGAGCTGTAGCTCACGAAAGCTTATGCTCAAATAAATTGGTTAGTCTCTAAGGTGCCACAAGTACTCCTTTTCTTTTTGCGAATACAGACTAACACGGCTGCTATTCTGAAACCAATTTTAACTTGATTGCTCAAAATCGCTGAATGCTTGGGGGAGATACTTTGTTTACTTTCTAAATACCTTCCTAACAACAGTTTCAATGCTTCCTTCATTTAATAAACTCCATTCCACATCCCCCCGCTTCTGAACTCCCTCTAGGAGAACAGCATTCTCAGCATATTCACTGTTTGTACCTTGTTTGCTGATTAAACTTGTACACGTTTCCAAAATACAGTTGGTTGTAACATGTGAGATGTGGATTTTGGCACTACAGTCTAAAAAAAGTGATTATTCTAAACCTGATTAAAGTGTGCTTCAAACGATATCACTCCCCTCCAATATTCCTGACCTGCAGCATGAAGCAGCAGTGCCCTACCTTTCAATCCGTTAACAATATTTAGAAGGGCAGGACAATGAACCTCCCTCATTGCTGCTGTAAAACAGACTAACACTCCCTCAAGAGAAGATATTGTTACTGGGAGACAAATGGAGAAAAAGACTTTTGCTTCTAGTGAATTCCTTGGGAATATACTGTAGGCTGACACTGTCACTCTAACCTGTCAAATGCAGAAAGAGGTTATCCCAGAAACCTTCAGGAGACAAAACAGACAGAAAACAAAAGCTGTTTAATTATACTAAAAAAAAAATTTAAGCAAAAGAATCCTAAACAGCTATGGGGACACACCATAACAATTACAATATCTCCAGGACAAAACAACCTTATAACCTTACCTACACAAGAACATTGAGAAGCCCAGAGGGAGTAGGAGTTTGTAATCAGTGTCCTCAGACAGTGTATATTAAGCCATGTTGATCTCTGGCCTTTGTACAAGGATTGGGCCATATCATGCCACCAGTGTGGGTGAGAAGATAGGTCTTCTTTCAGTCCTTACAGCCCATAAACTCTGCCCAAAATTACCAGTAGAAGAGCCAAATATGGTAGTGAGTTTTGTTGGCTGTGAATAACTTTCACACAAGAACAGCTGTTTTCCACCAAAATATATATCACGAACAGGCTTGCATGTGTACCTGAGCTTAATGGCCTATTGCGTGAAGCATTTGATTTAGTAACTTCAGTAAAACTGTGGATGAGCAGAGAGACCTCAAGTATTTATCTTATCATAAACTTTATACACATTTTTATTTTAATCTGTATTTTCTCCTCCACCTATTTGTCTCACTCTCTCTCCACTCCTTCACTGTGCCTGGAGGGGATAAGGCGTGCACCTGACACAGCAGATTCTCCATGAGCTGCTCATGGACCAGACATTGTCTTTCCTGCCTGACCTCACTTTTAATGATGTAGCCAGTTCCTGCTGGCTAAGAGAGTGAATGATGGAATTGGACTTTGAAGGTAATTGTCCTGCATGTCAGGGACCTGTATTTGTGATGAGTCACTTGGACGTAAAAAGTCTACTTTTTAAACACTCTACCAGAGTGCCTTACTGCAGCTTTGATTTATATTCTTCATTAATCTTTTCCATTTTGCATAAAGCACATTGGCTTTGTAATGGGTAAAATTCACCCAAGAGCAGAGGGCCTCTGTGAAATTTGAAGATATTCTTTCTCATATCTGCAAAGCCAACAGAAGAAATTGTGATAAGGTGGCATTTTCAAAAGCACCTAAGCACTTAGGAGCACAAGTCGACATGTCATGCGTTCCTAAGTCTTAGGCACTTTTGAAAATATCACCCCACATATAATATTTGTCATTAAAGTCAACAGATTGGACTCTGTACCCACACACAGTGGGTATAATTCAAGTCAGCTGGTGCCATTGTTACAATGTCACTTTTCAGACTAGAACAGCACCTTAAATAAGATATGTAAAAATAGAAGCAGCCAATGAAGGCATATGGAGACACCCGAGAACTGGCGTCTTATGGAAAAGCATTAAAACAAAGCAAAAAGCAAGCAAGCTATTTAGTTCTCAGAAAAAAACCTTATGAATAAACTGATAAAATTCTCCAACATCCGTTTTCTAGGATGGAAGACAATTTCTTCTAAATAATTACTGCCTGGACATACTTTGCTTGTCAGTATTTTCCATAATTTAATTTAACCCTGCTATAAATATTATTGTTCATAGTAAGAACCTTTACCAGTGTCTTCTTGGAAAATGCTCGTTCATCAAAAGAAGGTCTGCAGTTCCACTGGGTCCATGTTAAGTCTTTGAAATTGCTACTATTATTTTTTGTTAGTGGAGTTGCTCAACTGAAAACGCTATTTGTAAAGTTCCATGTCCCTTCCTAGAAACTCAGAGCATATACCATACAGAGCATTCCAGGCTCAAAGTGCAGTGGAGCAGAATGGAAAATGGGAGAAGGCCATTTCCTTGCATGAGTTGTTAAGGGACATAAAAATCAACAGGCACCATTAAGCACCAATCAGCATTTAGCCTTATTGGGGTCTCAACAGTAGAGGAATGTTTCAAATTATTTTCTACCATTGCATATCAAAAGGGTTAGATGATTAGTCAAAGGTTATTTGAACCTCCTGACTCTGCACACATGGGCTGAAAAACTCACAAGAAAATGCTCACAAGATTTCTGGCACTTCTGCTTACAGTCAGGAACCTGAAACATCACAAAAATAGCCTCCCTGAGTTTTGATGCTTCAGCTTCACCCTGTGATTGAAAACCAGACTTCAGAAAAAGGATGTGCATATTTCTCCAACAGTTGGAGAAAGAGGCCAAGTTTTGAGAAAAAGATATGGAATGCTTTTATCTCTGACCCCAGCCTCATTGGCCCATCCCTAACCACCCTCATAAGAACATAAGAATGGCCATAGTGGATCAGACCAATGGTCCATCTAGCCTGTATCCTGTCTTTCAGTAGGGGCCAGTGACAGTGCCAGATGCTTCAAATGCTTAAAACAGAAACTGAAGTCAGTACAGAAATCAGTGGCTTTGTTACTCACCGGAGCACCACCCTGGGAACGTAGGACACCAGTGCGCTGAGATCTCTACTGACTGCCCATTGGTGGAGTTTAACGTGTTGGTAATCACCTATACATGGCCTACCCCAGAGATCACCTCTCTTCCCATGCCAGACTGCCACAGCTGTAGTCAGCCGAGGTGTTTGAGCTGGATTTCCCCTTCATCTAAAAGAGGGGAGTGGCTGGCAGACCATTATCTGTGAGGGTTCAGATTGTGAAACTTCTTCCCCCCTCCCCACCCTTTCCCCAGTCTCAAGGAGACCAAATTGGGGGTCTTCCAAGCAAACTTCAAAAGACAGGGGTTTTGGAGAGGGCTTCCCCACAGTGAGAAAGGGGTGAAAAGGTACAGGCTGGCAGAGTTCTTTTTGAAGACTTTAATGCTGCTAAATGACTAAAAGGCTAAAGTCAGTTCAATAAAAACAAAAATCAGCAAATATGAGACAACTGTCATGCCGATATTACTGTATGGGTCAGAGTGCTGAGGTAGAGGAAAGCTGATGAATGAAAGATCTGACTGAATAAATGAACTGGCTGAGAGGAATACTGAGAGTCTCAGGACTGCAGAAAATAAAAAAATGAACATACAAGAAAATAGCTCTGGCAAGAAATAACACTGTTACAGACGATTAAAGAAAAATGACTGAGATGGATTGGTCACATGTCAAGAATAGACCCAGGAAGGATACCATACATGGCGATACATACCAGAGTACAAGAAACTAGAAATAGAGGAAGATGAAGGATGCGTAGGATAGATGCAGTGAAGAACATTAAAAGATGAACAAAGTCACAAAGCTGGAACAAGATAAAATGTGGTGGAGGCTGAATTAAGTCTTTCATTGCCACTGTTGAGCTGAAAGACAGGAAATCAAAGAATAAGAAGAATGCTACTCAAGTTTTGTTATAATATTAGTAGTTATAGAGTACCTACAGCATTGTATAGGCATATTTTTATTATTCAATAAACAAATTTAGCATGACAGAAAATCCAATACTTTTAAAAAGTGTTTTGTTGCTGCTGTTTTACAGGATACCTGTTAATATTTTACTGTAACTGCAAACACTTGCCATAGCATTTTTGTGGTTTACAGGTACTTTTTTGGCAGTGATTAATCAGAATGGTATCATTTTAAAGTTGCATTATGAAACATCAAATACTGAACAAGCACTAACAATGTTATAAAGATACTGTCTATGCATATCTGGTGAGAGATTGCTGCTGTCTCAAAACTATTTAGGATGGTGTGCCAAGCTATCTGGTGACCAGATATGACTCAGGCCAATTAACTCAAAATCTCAACTTTTACAAATACAATTTTTAAGATCAAGAGAGAAAATAAGAGAAAATTAATATATCAAGATGATAAACATTATGGAGGTAGCAATAACATCTCTACAGTTAAGGTGGTGTTGAGTTTTGCACACGAAGCAGGGATTCCATTCTCTGTTATGTATGAAAAAAATCCAACATATCCTCCCCAAAATCCCAGCGTTTACTCTGAATAATTTAAATTTTCTCAGAGTTTACAAATTTCTTAGTTTAGTCATTACAATTAATTACAAATGGGTCCTTTAAGAAACTTAGCGCCCACAGTCAGACCTTTTTCTGCCTCTAATGATCTCAGTAACAGAATAACAGTTTCTTCAAAGTTCCCTTATAGTTAAACTCTCTGAAATCTTGTCGGTAGGATACACTAATTTTTTTAAAGAATTAATGGCAATTCTTTCCAATTATGCTTCATAACTGAATTTTTTTTGCATTAGAGTCTGTATGATACAATAGTTTACTACAAAGAATTCCACAAAAAATTTGCCTCTTTCAAAATGGCTGCTATCTCCCATCATTCTCAATGAGACGGAAGTCACACCTGCCTTCATTTTGAATCTGTCTGTCTCCGTTTCATTACTCTCAGCGTGAATGAGTGTCTTTGCTTCCTCATATGTATACACTGCAATCAAAGGTCTGAATGCAGTACACGTAGGCATACCCAAACTAGCTTTGATCTTGCTAGCGTGAACAACAATAGCAGTGAAGCCATACAGATCTGTAGCTAAACTTGTCACTTCCTTTTATTTCCTGTTCCTAATTAGCCGTAGCTGGAGGGCTCTTTGGCAAGTTTCTGCAGTGTAGGACTGAACCAAGTGAGCTCACTCAACCTCCTCCTGTCACAGCAAGGAGTGGAACACAAACATTCTATCATATGACAGATCCACTAGCTCTGCCCTCATTTCTCTGGCTTTCCTACACAAACCCCATTCTTCAAGGCTGCTGAGAGAAACCCCACATACTGTGCCTCCCAAATCTCTCCTCAACCCTTTGTGGTGTGTCTGGAGTTCTCAATGGCTGTGGAAAATAGAAAAGGTTTCCCCTACAAAAGCTATGGAAGCAGGGCCATCCCTAGACATTGTGGTGCCGTACCATCCCCATGCCTCTGTGGGAGGAGGGGGGCTGCGCCCAAGGTCTGTGGGGGGCAGGAGCAGGCTTGGGGGCAGGGGGGAAACCACCCAACAGCGCAAGGCGGTGGAGTGGAGCGGGTTGGGGCCAGGTCGCTCCACTTTCTGCTGCCCAGTGATTGCAGGGCGTGACAACCCCACACTCAGGGGGCAGCGGGAAGTAGAGCAACCCAGCCCCAACCCACTCCGCTCTGCTCCCCTGGCTCCCAGCGTTGAGACTTGGGGGGCAAGGGGGAACCGCCCCGCAGCACTCACCGGCGGAGCAGGGTGGGCTGAGGCTGGATCGCCCCACTTCCCGCCACCTGGTGAGTGCAGGGCACACCTGAACCCTGCTGCAGTCCCCCGGGACTTAGCGCAGGGGAAGGGGTGGAGTGGGGGTGCGGCTGGGGCAGAGCAGGGGTGGGAAGAAGCAGGCTAGGGCAGAGCAGGGGCAGGGGCTTTGGGGCAGGGGTGGGGCAGCGGCGGGGGCAGCTGAGCCAGCCAGGGGATCAGGCTGGCCGCTGGAGCAGCACACAGCTGCTTAGGGCACCAGGAAATTTGGGGCAATTTGGTGCCCCAAATTGTGTGGTGCCCTTCCCAGCTGTGTAGTTTGCGTATGGGTAAGGACGGCCCTGTATGGAAGTATACAGTGGTATCAGTCTTCACCCCTTGTTCTGTTAGTTATCTCTCTCCTATATAGCTTGCTCTTTTTTAAAAAGCACCATTTAGTGCTAGACATGACATTGTAATACACTGAGACCACCCCAAAATACCCCTGTACTCCAGCCTTGACATTGTTGTGTCAGAATTTCTAGGAGGTACAACACTGTACTATGAGCAAGCTCCTCAGCTCATGTAAATTGGCATAGCTCCACTAACATCAGAGCTGGAGCAATTTATACTCTCTGAGGATCTGGCCCAAGGTGTTTATTTCAATCTACAGCTAACATTCATTAAACTCACTTACGCGTAGAATTCTCCAACAGTCAAATACACGCAGCTCTGATCATTTCTCGTATGTTAATGTGTAACTCATGGAATTTAATGGCAGTCTTAAGCAGCTAATGCCTTACGCAGTAACAGTAGAAATCTCTGTAACAGCCTTTTATGAACAGACATATATGTTCCCAAATGTCAATTCATGTCGTCAACCCACCTGCCTCTTCCGTACGCACAGCGCTTCATTAATTATTATTGACAGTGCCATAGTGCCCGGAGGCCTCAGGCAGGAACAAGATCTCCTAGCACAGCATGCTGTACAAGCACAGGGTGAAAGACCATCCCTGCCCTGAACAGCTTACCTTCTAAAAAGACAAGGTGGAGAAGGGGTGAAGTTTCCAAGCATGAAGGTCAGGGCAAAGATGGGAGCAAGTCATGGTCTGGTGAGTTTCACTTCTCTTTTATTTATCAACTTCTTTTTTCTATTACGGGACCAGGAATGGAATGAGGGGAATGGCAGGAAGTAGGAGTAAAGAAGAGGAAGGGACTGGGAGGAAGTATGATTAAGAGAGACATTAAGGAAGGAAGAAAAGGGAAGATGGGGAAAGGAAAGAACGGGGAGAGTGAGGCTGGCTATGGAAGGATTGTAAAGTGGGAGGTAAACAAAGGAGGGAGAGTAGACTGAATGGTAGGGAGAAAGAAGCCAGGAGTACAGGGAATGAGAAAGAGCAAACAAACAACCAATCAGCAGACAAAAGAAATCCAGCTTTCAAATTGTGAAATTCAAATTGTCTAACATGTCTAATGGCTGTGAAGGGTTGTGTGTGTTTGAGGGGAAGATGGCAGAGGCCTCTCTCTGTGTCATGGAAGATGATGATTGGAACACATTGGTTCACTTGAGATATTTGTGTGCTAAAATTACAGTGGTTTTGGGAACCCTTAACCCTTGATATCTGCTGCCTCCCCCCTTTAAATATCATTATTCACCTACTCTTTTTCTTACCCCATTCCCTTTATTTTTGCATCTATTTCATCCCTATTCTTGTCTGGTTTTGCCTCTTTCTTTTCTCTTCCCCTTTCTTTGTTTCTCCCAATTTCCATTCCATACTTCTCTCCCTCCCCCCAATCCCCCTCTTTCACTCATTCTTTCCAGCATAACAGAACAGCCTGGTCTTTTTATTAAAGAAGTTCCTCCTTCCATGAGCTCCCAATATGCAAATTCAGACTTAAATAGGAGAGATGGAAGGCCTTTGCCAGACAAGTTAGCAATAATTTTCCAAGTAGTGGCAGAGTCAGAAGCCCCAAATTTCTAAGGAGCCTGCCCCATCACTGAAGATCAGCAAGAGTCTCCTTCAACCCTCACTCCATAGGGTTGCATCACATCTGCTTCCTCTGAATGCTAAGCTTTCAGGACCGAGTTCATCTCTGTGCCAAAGCTGAGCTTGATTTGACCAGGGTTCTCTCTAATTTTTCCCACCCATGTGCAGAATTAATTTTGTTATGTGCATCAATATGGAGGTGATGTGTGGCATATAACAAAATTCATGTGGCAGCATAGGGCTGAGGGGTTCGGAATGTGGGAGGGGGCTCAGGGCTGGGGCAGAGGGTTTGGGTGCGGGGGGGGGAGGGCTCTGGCTGGGGGTGCGGGCTCTGGGATGAGGATGTGGGAGGGAGCTCAGGACTCGGGCTGAGGGTTGGAGTGCAGGGGGTATGGGCTCTGGGGTGGGGCTGTAGGTGAGGGGTTTGGGAGGGAGCTCAGGGCTAGGGCAGAGGGTTAGGGTATGTGGGGCATGAGGGCTCTGACTGGGGTCAGGGATGAGGGGATTGGGGTGCAGGAGAAGGCTCAGGGCTGGGGATGAGGGTTGGAGCGCAGGGGGCTCTGGTGTGGGGCAAGGGATGAGGGATTTGGGGGTGCAGGCTGCCCTGGGGCTAAGGCAGGGAGAGAGGACTCCTCCCAGCTTTCTCTCCCCACAAGCAGCACCTGGCCTGGGGGGGGGGGGGCTCTCCCTGCCTGTGACAGTTCTGGCTGGACTAGGCTGGGCCGAGCAAGGGGCTCCGCTCCCCGACAGCTCCGGAAGGGCTGGTCTGGGTCAGGCCGGGGGACCTATGTGGCCACGCAGCTGACAGGGAACCTAGCTTGAGACTTAACAATCAGGGAGAAAAGTGAAGGACAGGGCGAAGTTAGCATTTTGCCAGCTTTGTGTCTCTTCTGTACTGGGATGAGCAAGGGCTCATTCCTCACCCAGCAATGGGTTAGAGAAGTATGTGTGCTGCCCAGATTTGATGAGTGACAGTGGGCAGCTGTTCTGAAAGCCAGGTATAGCTGAAGGAAATTTCAAAAAAGTTTCAAATAAAAAAAAATCAAAGTATTTCCTTTCTAAAAGTCAAAATGAAACATTTTCATTGTTAGGTTTTTTTTGTTTTTTTTGTTTTTTTGGTGAGGCTTTCCAAGCATTTCAGCAAAATCAACAGAAATTTGTGAAATGTTTCAGTGTTGCCGAATTTCCATTTTTTTTGCTGAAAAACTTTTGTTCAAAAACGTCACTTAGTTCTACTCAGAATAGAGACCTGATTAAATGCAATACACTGCAGAGAAGTGTTTCTTTTAAAAAAAACAATAACTCTCCCAGGAGATATGTATTTGGGGTGTGAGATTCCAACACGAATGAAAAATCCAGATGATGCAGAATTTTAGGAAAAGCTTCTGCCTAAATTATTTAAGATTAATATAAATACTATTTGCTCTGGTGGAGGTGGGAAATCGACTAGGTCAGTGGCTCTCAACCTCTTCAGACTACTGTACCCCTTTCAGGAATCTGATTTGTCTTGGTTACCCCCCAATTTTCACCTCACTTAAAAACAACTTGCTTACAAAATCAGACAAAAATACAAAAGTGTGACAGCACACTATTGCTGTCTTACTTTCTCATTTTTACCATATAAATACTGGTGCTTACAGTTCAGTGTATAGTATATAGAGCAGTATAAATAGGTCATTGTCTGTATGAAATTTTAGTTTGTACTGACTTTGCTAGTGCTTTTTATGCAGTTTGTAAAACTAGGCACATATCTAGATGAGTTGATAGAAGAGTTCTGCAAACTCCCAGGGGTATGTGTACCCCTGGTTGAGAACCACTGTACTAGGTCCTTCAGAGGTACCAAGAAGAAATAAAATTTTAGGAGGAACTTCAATCATCTCCTTTCTGTGCGTAAGGATAGCTGTGAATGTATTAAAAAAGAAAAAAAAAACAGCCTATAAAGGAAGAAGAATCTTCCCAGAATTTAGCCCTGCCATGCAGGCAGGCAGAAAATATCTGAGAGGAGTTAAATAATATTTCACAGCAAAAAGAGTGGAAGTAAGTTTGTTATCCCTGTGACAGATATGGCAATATCCTGGACAAACACTACTGAATTAAGTTAAAACCTATTAAATTGATTTTAAGTATCTTAGAAATTCGTTGTATTAAAATGCAAATGTTTAAGTATTATTGTGGGATTGTATGTACTGTTTGTTTCTAATATAAATGCTGGTAAGTACTATGAGCTTCAAAGGACTCTTTTAAACAATGTGCCAGACAAAAATAAACATTTAAAGTTAAGTGGATTTCCAGGAAATCTCTAGGGCGGGGATGGCCGACCTGTGGCTCCGGAGCCACATGCGGCTCTTCAGAAGTTAGTATGTGGCTCCTTGTATAGGCACCGACTTTGGGGCTGGAGCTACAGGCACAAACTTTCCAATGTGCCAGGGGGTGCTCACTGCCCCACCCTTACCTCTGCCACAGGCTCTGCCCCCACTCCACCCCTTCCCGCCCTATCCCCCGAGCCTGCCATGCCCTCGCTCCTCCCCCTCTTTCCCAGAACCTCCCGCATGCCACAAAACAGCTGATTGGGAGGTGCGGGGAGGCACTGATCAGCAGGGCTGCTGGTGGATGGGAGGCGCTGGGGGCGGGGAAGCTGATGGGGGCTGCTGACGTATTACTGTGGCTCTTTGGCAATGTACATTGGTAAATTCTGGCTCCTTCTCAGGCTGGCCACCCCTGCTCTGGGGGAGGTGTATGCAAATATACACCTTCCAGGTATGCAAGAACTCAACCTTTTGAAGCTTCAAACTGAAGAGGGAACCTTTGTCTGACGATCACCTGTTACATGAGGACAAGACCAGAGTCCTAAACTGTATAAAGGAATGTCCCTCGGATTCATAGAGTGCGCTTGTTCTGAGTTAACAGCTGGTATCAATTCATTACTATAGAAAAAAACACTTGGTGGAGCTGAAGGACTGACTCCTACCACAGCCCTTCTTGGTGATGGGTGATCTTTGCTAAGCTTATTAACATATATGTAAGTTCTTTTATTGCTTTTAATATTTTCTCTGTTATGCTTTCATCTTAAGAATAAATGTGCTTGCTTAGGAAAAGTTGGGTGGTACTTTATAATTGTGGGCAATACGCAATTTATAGCCTCTGCGGGGAAAAGCAAAAGCAGACGTACTCAGGCAGTGTGATACGCTGGGGAATTCACAGTGGAAGCAGGCAATTGTGCAGCCTGGAAATAACCTGGTCAGAAGGGAAGAGTTGCATGTCTCCACCCAACAGAGGAGCCATGAGTCTGATTATGGTCCACCAATGGCACTCACTAAGGGGGAATATAGGTGTAGTTGCACTCAATATCCAAGCTCCGGAGATTTGTGGATTCACAGGATTGAACCAGATCTGGGAACTCCACAACAAGATGCCTAGTGCGATACCACAAAGAATAGTCACTTTGCCTGGCACAAAGGTCTTCAATAGACTATGCATGATTGGTGGTGGTGATATTTTCTGGGACCTGAAGCCTGCAAAGTGATGACTGGAATGAATCTGTGTAAAGTGTACAGGCCTACATGGAGAGAAGGAGTTAAAAGACTATTTAAAAGGCTGCTTTCACTGACGGAGTCTTTGTTCACCTAACTGTGTACCAGCAGCTTGTTAAGTATTCTTGCTGTGCTGTTGTTCCAAGAATACTTAATAAAAATCTATATTTAAATCCCTGGATTCTAGCATTCTCTAGGAATTGTTCAAAGTATGACTATACAAGATAAAAATAACTAATTGTTTTTCCCTTTCCTTGGAATATAAATTTGGCTTGGCTTGGATTGACAGGAGAATTCTCTGTAGTGATTGAGACTCACTGCTGCGGCGCCTCCTGCTGGTCGTCTTGGGAATTAGCTCTCCAGCATATGGAGCGCCCTCTGCAGGCTGGTGTCTCACCTGCCGCTGGCCCAGTGTCCCTCCTAGACCCTGGTGCCCTTTATCTCAGGATTCTGCCCCAGCAATACCTCCTTACTTTGGGTTTCCCCTCCCAGGGGAACCCCCAATCCTCTAAACCCACCTTGCCTCAGTGACTACTGCCAGTCATCATCTAGCCCCCACTCACTGGGGCAGACTGCAGTCTGTAATGGCCACTCATCATTGGCAAGGGGTTAGGACCTGCTGCCTTTGCCTATCCCCGGGCTACATCTCTGCAGCCCCAGTACCTCTTTGGGCCTTTAACAAGGCCTATAGCCTGGGGGTTTTCCAGGTGGAGCTCCCTTTGCCACTGCACTGCTTCAGAGACCTTGCTTCCAGGCAGCTAGCCCTTCATACTCCAGGGCTAGAGTGAGACTTTTTCAACTCCTGGCTCACAGCCCCTTTATAGAGTCAGCGGTGGCCTGATTGGGCTGGCCACACCTGTAGTCTGCTACTCCCTCAGCTGCTTTCACTCCTTTTCCCAGCTGCAGCCCTCTCGAGGGCTGCTTTTAACCCCTATTCTGCGGAAGTGGAGCAGCTGTCCCACTACATTCTCCCATTAATGTAGCGCTGTTGACACCAGGATTAGGTCAGTTTAACTGGGCCACTCAGTACCATTCATACGTGGCAACGGGCTTTGTTGCAAGGATAGGTTCCTGGGTTAGTGGTTCTGTTGTGTGGTGTGTGGTTGCTGGTGAGTATTTGCTTCAGGTTGGGGGGCTGTTTGTAAGCAAGGAGTGGCCTGTCTCCCAAGATCTGTGAGAGTGATGGGTCGTCCTTCAGGATAGGTTGTAGATCCTTGATGATGCGTTGGAGAGGTTTTAGTTGGGGGCTGAAGGTGATGGCTAGTGGCATTCTGTTATTTTCTTTGTTGGGCCTGTCCTGTAGTAGGTGACTTCTGGGTACTCTTCTGGCTCTGTCAATCTGTTTCTTCACTTCAGTAGGTGGGTATTGTAGTTGTAAGAATCCTTGATAGAGATCTTTTAGGTGTTTGTCTCTGTCTGAGGGGTTGGAGCAAATGCGGTTGTATCGTAGAGCTTGGCTGTAGACAATGAATCGTGTGGTGTGGTCTGGATGAAAGCTGGAGGCATGTAGGTAGGAATAGCGGTCAGTAGGTTTCTGGTATAGGGTGGTGTTTATGTGACCATTGCTTATTAGCACCATAGTGTCCAGGAAGTGGATCTCTTGTGTGGACTGGTCCAGGCTGAGGTTGATGGTGGGATGGAAATTGTTGAAATCATGGTGGAATTCCTCAAGGCCTTCTTTTCCATGGGTCCAGATGATGAAGATGTCATCAGTGTAGCGCAAGTAGAGTAGGGGCATTAGGGGACGAGAGCTGAGGAAGCGTTGTTCTAAGTCAGCCATAAAAATGTTGGCATACTGTGGGGCCATGTGGGTACCCATAACAGTGCCGCTGATTTGAAGGTATACATTGTCCCCAAATGTGAAATAGTTATGCGTGAGGACAAAGTCACAAAGTTCAGCTACCAGATTTGCCTCGACATTATCGGGGATACTGTTCCTGACGGCTTGTAGTCCAACAGATACACTTCATCTCACGGCCCGAGGGTCACCACAATGCTACGTTCTCATACAACTGTTATGACAGCCACCACATTTAGTGAGTTCCTCTTTCTGTTCTCATCTACTTCAACCGTTTTCACACGTAAGTCACATGGAAATAGTCATCAGTTCAGAGACATTAACGTGACAGTGGGAAAGAATCTCCTCACGCTGATCAAAAAACTTAGCTATATGCTCACTCTCTCTCTCTCCTGTCTCACTACAGAGTTTCTGTTTAGAACCCTCCTCTTGCATTGGTTCATACTACCGATTAACAGTTGACATCTTCAGACCTAATTTACTTGGAGGAATATTTACTTCATACACTGCTATGTACATGCAGTTCAAAAATTAGGTATGATGTAGATGCATCAGAGGCCAGCAGAAATGGCTTAAGATCTTAGAGGAATATTAATGTTCTACAAGAAAATGTATTATTATTATTAAGTTTTAATATATGGGCACCCAGTGCCCAAAGATCTCGAAGGACTGAACAAAATATAAATTCCCCCGCACGTGCGCGCGCACACACACACACACACACACACAAACCTCTCCTGTCTACAATAGAAATAAAAATGTGTCATGCCAACTGGAAATAAACCAGAGATTTCCACTGTTTCACCTTGAGTGGGGGGAATTCTAAAGTCATGTACTATTAGCAGAGCAGCTTCCTTGTAGTCCAAAGGACTAGTTTAGCCTTTATTATATTCGGCTGTAATTCAAGGAGCCTACAGGCCTGTATCCTGTAAGACATTAGACTTTGTTCGACTCTAAAGTGCCACAAGTACTCCTTTTCTTTTAGCTTAAGGAAGTTAGCATGACTATAGTCAAGTATAGTAGGCCTGTAACCTTTGGCATAGATAAATAATCTGACAGTTACCCTTAGCTTTTGGGGAATTCAAAGTAGCTTGCTTAATGGCAGGAGTCAGAACTTAGTGGTAAACAGCAACCACAGGAACATGGAATAACTATAAACTGGTTTAAGCAAGAAGTGATGGATATGAATGAGCTAAGTGGCATTAATATTTATTAATATGTTAACCTATAGAATAAGTACACCTCAATATTATGTGGGTGAGGAAATTAGATTTGGGCACGGAAGGCTGAGTATTAGCATTAATATTCATGATGGTGCTCAGGGCCTATGATAGGGCAAATCACCATGTGGAGAGTTAATTTTTAGTTTTAGCTTAGAGCTGCTTTCCATCATTGTTAGTTTTTCCATCATTTGACCTTTCAGATCTACCATCAATCTTGGACATTGAAGAACCTGGACCATCGGACTCATTTGGCAAGCCAGAGCCCTTTGACTCTTACCACTGGGTCCTCAAGGAAGGGTGTAAGTATGCAGATTTAAGAGCTTGTGCAAAGAATGATACCACAGATATCCCCAATACTGGACTACTCCTGTCTTTTTATGTGGCTCAGAGCTTTTCTGGCTTTATTCTTTGTTTTAATAAAAATCTCTAAGGCTGTACTTTGTCCTCCGTGTGACTGTCCTTGCCACACACCCAAGGGTGCCAGTTAGATAGGGCAGAGGGGGGCTGCCCTCCCACGTGGAGTTTCATGGAGGAGGTGTGCTCCCAGGCGGAGCTCTGACCTGCTCAGCATGAGTGTGGAATGTGAGTACTGCAGAGAGGTGCTTTTCCCAGCTTGTGTCCCTGGGGCAGGAAGTCAGTGTTTTGTTTACAAATAGAGGCAGGGTGATTAAGCTAAGAAAAAACTGGTAATGAAATCAAGGATCTGGAAGTCCTTGGCTGAACCTGTAAAACAGGAATACCTCGATGGGGCGGGGGGGTGGGGCGGGGGGGTTGAAGAGAGAATACAGGGGACTCAGAACAAATACAGGCAAGCCTTCTGAGCCAATGCTACATTCAGAAAAGAGGAAGATATGAGTGGCAGAAGTGAAAAGAAGGGGCCAAAACCCAGGGAAGGGATAGCTGTGGTATACAGAAGTTCCCACCCTACCTCTGGTACTTATGTGGCCCCATCATCATAGTATCTGAGTGCCTCACATCACAGCCCCGGGTGAGGTAGAGCAGTGCTGTTATCTCCACTGTACAGATGGGGAACTGGGGCACAGAGAGACTAACAGACAGATTTTCAAAGGTATTTAGGCACCTAGTGGGATTTTCAAAAATGCCTAGAAGGTTAGGTGCTTTATAAAAAACCCACTAGATGCCTAGCTACATCTTTGGGTGCCTAAAAACCTTTGACACTCTGTCCTTAAGGCACTGACCTGAGGTCATACAGGAAGTCCATATTGCGGGGGGGAAATAGAACGCAGGTCTCTCAGGACTAGTTCCCTATCCACTGGACCAGCTTTTCTCTCTGCTAACTGCTACAAAAGAGTGGCCTTTGATGGATGGGAGCAAAACCAAGCAAGCCAGTTCTCTGAGACTTCAGCACACGGTCCCAAATGATTGAGAACAATGTCATGGTTGACAGTATCAAAAGCAGCACAGAGGTCAGGAAGGATGAAGAAAGAAAAGAGAATGAGAGTCTAATGAGCAGAGAGCACTTCACCACCAATAAGTGGCAGGCTCTGTCCCAGGCTGGGCTGCAGAGGAATGCCTGCTGTGCAACTTTAGATTTTAACTGAAAACCATTTTGTTTTGTCATTTTTTGTCCTGAATTTGAGAAGAGGAAGGAATGAGAAAGCGTCGTATGAGTATCAGATGTGATTATACAGCAAATTCTTAGGGTTTCAGCTGTATTCAGGCCAATTCCAGGACAAAGAACAGAAATTGCATCCACAGAGTCAATAAAGTTGACCATTATTGTCATGATTTGTGTTATTCACTGGGCATGACCTATGTGCTCAGCACTGTTCAGAATATGCTAGAAAATGTAGTCCCTGAGCCAATGCATATAAGATGTGTAACTCTTGATAAGATGGCTCAGATATTTAAATATGAAGTGTATAGTTATTGACCACACATGTTATCACATGTTCACTGTGATGTTTATATCTATGAATGGAGGCGCTGATGGCAATTAAGTTTTACTTGATTAAGAACTAGAAGATTTGACCCTCCAACTTTCTTTCAAGAGGAAGAGTTGCCCAGAGCTCCTGTGCCTGTTTATTTTCCTTTCCTGTCTGCAGTGGCCCTGATATACCTCAGAAGTCTTAATTTCTTCCCCAACTTTAAAACATTGAATTTTCTTGGTGTTTGATTTAAAATATTCGCCTGTTAAAACTGCAACTCAATCACTGGAGTGTTGTGTTTAAAAGCCTTCTGGAAAGTAATTCGCCTTTCGACAGAAGTGCAGTGTTGCCAACTCTCATGATTTTCTCATGAGCCTCATGATAATTATTGTTTTCTTTAAAGCCCCAGGTCCTGGAGTCAAGTGATATGTGATGATTTCAGCCTTCATTCTTACAGAAAAATGGAAGTTTCTAGCCCTTGTGGCTGTGGAGAAAGCTTCTAATTGTGACCCCAGTGCACCCTCAAGGCTCAAAAAGCAGAATGTAAATAAAAAGAACACCTAATCTATTATTTTTACATAATCTCATTATTTTAAAGCCAATCTCATGATTTTTAGTGAGCCTGATTCTTGATTTTTGAATATTTGGCTTTGGCAATACTGTGAAAGTGATTTGAAAGTGTCAGTTTCACTCCTGTTTAAAGTCATGTTGTAGTCTATTATTTGTAGTAGGGTAACACCTACCTGAGGTCATACAGAGCCCCAGGCAGGTGCAGTATAAACCACAGGCCTTGCCCTAATAGGGTGTTTCCAAAAGTTAAATGATCTATTCCAAGCTTGATGAACTGAAAAAAAGTGATAGCAAGTAATCTAGGTTTTTCTACAATTGTTTCAATTGCTGTGTTCAAGAGTTAGTAAGAATATACATTAATTTTTTAAAACTAACTAGTGTCCCTTAAGTGAATTGACACAAGATGTCAGAACAAGTATTAGAGCTGAGTGGGTCTAATATTTATTTAATTTTCTATTTTTATATAGGAATTAGAAATTATTATCTGATAGGAGCACTGTAGCTAAGTAATCTGCAAAAAAAACAAGAAAGTTTTCAGGTGCCTAAGTAGCCTTTGGAATCATGGTTAAAGTCCTACCCCCACCCCCCTCGCAATCTGAAATGGCTCCCCTGCACACACCTTGATGGTCCCTGAAAACTTAATTCTGGGAAAAGAACCTTATTACCTTCTGATCAACTGGCAATCAATACAATTATTAACAACTATTATAAGGGGTCAGGCAACATCCTGCCCTTTGGGGATTTCAGCACTTATCCAGTGAAAAATTGTAACTCGAATGACTCAGATATGTAAACATGGATTAATCCCAACACACCAAAGTAAATACAAATACTGGCTTTTTGCTTTAATTTGCCACTGACCACAGTAGCTGAAGGTCACTGTGACCATGAAGAAAATATCCAGAGATCTATCTAGGTCTGGTGAATATGATCATCATGCAGTCACATGAGAGGATAATGTGGGTCTTTTGCCGTAAACATGTACTTAATTTTTAAACATTTTCAGGTTTTGTTCATATGTTAGGTAAAGTTTCCTCTGACTCTTCCTCATTTTTGTAAACATCAGTGCCTGGAATAAACTCTGTGCAGTTCGTGCTTTCAGATTATCAAGTGTCCTAATGTTCTTTTGGATATATTGGGCTAATATCCAAGGGAGAATCTCAATTTAAAAGCTTTAGGCACTTCCAGTGTTATAAATAGGATTTATAGATTTTCAATTGCTTTTAAGTTTAGATTTTTTTCCACTTAGCCTTTGACATTTAGTTCCTTCTCACAATTGCACTTCTGTCACTCCCTGGAAAAAGCTCCCACCACTATGGTGACTTAAAGGAATATGTATAAGCTTCAAAGTTTGAAAGAGTTCCAGGATGTTCTGTAGTTCAATCTATTATGGACAGACATACAGAAAAGACAGGCACACTTCAGTGAAGGCTGAAGGGCACTTACTACAGCCTAACCCGAGCAAAGGTGAAATCCTGGCCCTGTTGAAGTCAATGAGAGTTTTGCTATTGATTTCAGTAGGGTTAGGATTTCACCCAAAACATTTTTAAACTTTCCAATCATAATTAAGCTATCCAGCTAATTTCCCACCACCACATAATAAAAGACTGTTCACTATGAACCAGTTTCTGTCACCTGTTCATCTTTAACTTTGTCCATATAAACCTTCAAGAACTATTTATTTATTTCCCATATGCTGTTCGGTCAAGCCAAGCCAACTGTGTTCTTATCAACAATGTTCAAGGCATGAAGACCTCTAGGAAGCAGAGTCATTTTGTAGTCCTCCACATTGTGTGTCATGGTTTGTGGCTGCCCACACTGATGTAGTGGACTGTCTCTAAAACACCACTGAAATTCTGCGGCAGCACAAATTCCATGTCCGGTACAAAACTGGTTGAAAAGGCCGGAATTAAGGCCTTGTCTATACTACAAAGTTTTGTCGACACTCAAAAATCAGAAAAATAAAAACCAGAATGTCATGTTCACATTTGCTCCCTCTGTCAGTAAAGTGCGTCCACAGTTGGAGAACTATCATCAACAGTGTGAGCAATGCACTGTTGGTACCTATCCCACAGTCCAGCTCAACACCTTCTGTCAGTAGGGGTTGCGGGAAGGCAGAGCGGATGATGGTGCATCTTGGAACCAGGCTCAATGCTCCATGATGCATTGCTTTCTGTCCCAGCACTCCATGGGCTTCTGGCTTCCTTTCATGGCCTTTTTCAATGGTGCTTTTTTGCTGTGCACCCTGTCATCTTTGTGAGAAGGGACAGATCCTGCACTGCTCTCCTATGTTCTTGTGACAGGGTGCTGAGCAAGAACCGCTGACTCAGCGCTCTGTCACGCCAGCTCCCATTAAGGGAAGGAAATTGGAGCTAGCTAGAGAAAACCTCCGCCTAATTGGGAACTGGGAGACAGCTGCCCGCCCAGTTAGCCCAGGGCTATATAAAAGGCTGGAGGAAGGAAGCCAAGGGAGGGAGCAAGGGAGCAGCAGCTGAGTGACAGCTCTTCCCTCCTGGGTGCAGACACAAGAACTCAAGCTGTGTATGGTAAAAAGGGTGGTGGGAGCCCAACCCATAAATAAATGGCACCAGTGGTTATTAAACCCCAGGGTCTCCAAGTGACTTTGTCAGCACAGCTGGGGCAGGAGCCAAGAGTGCCCTGCAGCACCCTCTCTGGGATCTTGTGCCAGAGCAAGAGTTTGGCAGCCCGGAGGTGGAGGAGACCTTGCAATGGCTGGTAAAACAGCAGGAAGTGGTACAAAACGCTATGCAAACCTTTCAGCAGTCCCACCAGCTGGAGAGGCAGGCCTTGCTTAGCTGGCAAGCTGAGCAGCAGAAGATCCTGCAGGAGTTTATACAAGAGCAGGCTAGCATACAACAGCAGCTCCTCCAGGAGATGGTGAGTCCCATGGTGTGTGATGGCATTCGGGCACCGGGCTTGGGACTTTGTAAGATGAGCCCTGCAGATGACCCCGATGCCATCTTAGGCACTTTTGAGTGGGAAGCCATGGGGGCATGATGGGATAGAACAACCATTGTCCCTGAATCTGGCTTCCTACCTGGCTGGCAAATCCCAAGCAGCCTATATGACCCTGAGTGAAGTACAGGCCAGGAGCTGTGACGTGGTAAAAGCAGCTATCCTCGATTGGGTGGGGCTGTCCACCGAGAAGTACCGCCAGAGGTTCCAGATGGCAAGGTAGACAGGGGGTTTGCAGCCCTGGGCATTCGCCCATAATGGACTGGGCCACCTGATGGCTGAGACCTGACACCCAAACAGTGGGGGAGATCACAGATGTGCTCATCCTAGAACAGTTTTTACATGGCCTCCCCAAGAACATAAGGGTATGGGTGAGACGGCACCAACTGAGCAAGGTAGAGGCAATGGTAAAACTGATGGAAGAGTATGCAGAGGCAGACTTCTCCAGGAAGGAGAAACACCCATTTCAGGAAGAAGAAATCGGGAGAAAATCCAGGGAACTCCTGACTGGGAAGGGTCCAGATTAAAAACAGAACAACTGGGGAGCTCCCACTGTGACCAGGCTGCTCGTCTGCTGGCAGTGCAGGTGACCGGGACAAAGAAAGGGGGACTGCCTGGACATGGAGTGTGGCTTCGCAGAGTTTTGTGGGTGGACCAATTCTGGAGGGCAGGGGAAGGGGCAGAAACTGACAACCATTCCCATGATGGTGGGAAGGAGACCCCAGTGGGGCCTAGTGGACATAGCCTTGGCCTGCTCTCTTGTAAGGAGGGGGCTGGTGAAGCTGAAATGGATGCTTCCCGGTGCCAAAGTGAATTTAGAGTGCATCTGCAGGGATAAGAGGCAGTGCCCACTGGGCCAGGTGCCCCCTGAGGTCCAGGGCAGGTTCTGCTGGAAACGGGTCAGAGTAATAGAGAGCCTGCCATACCCAGTGTGGTGGGCACCAACTGGGACCCTTGCCCAAGAGGGAAAGGAGGCCAAGGGAGGAAGCCCACAGTAGAAAAAGGGGGAGGCCCACTGGGGAAGGGGGAAGGGATCTCTGAAGCAGAAAACCCTAGACAATGGAGCCCTGTTTGGGAAGGACAGGAGAAGGAAAGGAGAGAGGATGTATCTGCCCCAGGACCCTCAGTGGAGCCGAAGGGCCCAACAGAACTCCCTGGAAGGGGAGCCTGGAAGATGAGATACAGGCCCCTCTTGACGGGTTTGAGAAACCTGAAGTGCTGGATGTAGAGCTGGGATTAAACCCAAACCCCTGTTGGAGGCAAAGGGGGACACACCCAGGGGTATGAATGGTGCAAAGACCTGTGGTAGCGGAGCTATGGGGGCATCCACCACTCACACAATGTGGTTTCTGCGGGTGAGGGATGGCTGAACCCCACAAGAAAGACCCAGTGGGTCACTGGAAGGACAAGGGAAGACGCCCCTATGGGGCCCTGCCCAGTAGGGGGAGAAGAGGACACGGACAGGTGAACCTGGTGGTTGGAGAAGTGGGGGAGGTGTGTGACAGGGTGCTGAGCAAGAACTGCTGACTCAGGCCTCTGTCATGCCAGCTCCTATTAAGGGAAGGAAATTGGAGCTAGCTAGAGAAAATCTCCGCCTAATTGGGAACTGGGAGACAGCTGCCTGCCCAATTAGCCCAGGGCTATATAAAAGGCTGGAGGAAGGAAGCCAAGGGAGGGAGCAGAAACAGAGCAATAGCTCTTCCCTCCTGGGTGCAGACACTGGAACTAAAGCTGTGTATGGTAAAAAGGTGGTGGGAGCCCAACCCGTAAATAAATGGCACCAGTGGTTACTGAACCCCAGGGTCTCCATGTGACTTTGTCAGCACAGCAGGGGCAGGAGCCAAGAGGGCCCTGCAGCACCCTACTACAGCTCTGTTAACTGTCACAAAGACATCACAGATGGCAGTGCAGTTAATCATGAAGTTCCTAACTGAAGAAGATTCCTAGCTGCCTGACATGCTGTGTGATATGGATAGGAGCAACTTTAGATTGCTTTTGGCATTTACAGAACAGTGGCATAGGAAAGACAGTCACTTCTGGGCTCAGGAAACAAGCACTGAATGGTGGGATCATATCATCATGCATGTGTGGGATGAAGGGCAGTGGCTACAGAACTTTAGGATGAGGAAAGCCACCTTCCTGGAACTGTGTGCAGTGCTCTCCCCAGCACTGCGGTGCAAGGACACCAGATTGAGAGCTGCCCTATCAGTAGAGAAGTGTATGGCAGTCGCTGTGTGGAAGCTGGCAACTCCAGACTGCTACTGGTCAGTCGCAATTCAATTTGGAGTCAAAGTCCACCGTTGCAGCTGCGTTAATGCAAGTGTGCAGGGCAATTAATCACATCCTGCTATGAAGGACCGTGACTCTGGGAAATATGTGTGAAATAGTGGATGGCTTTGCACAAATGGATTTTCCTAACTGTGGAGGGGCGATAGATGGCACACATATTCCAATTTTGGCACCAGACCAACTTTCAACGGAGTACATCAATAGGAAGGAGTACTTACTTCTCCATGGTGTTGCAGGTGCTTGTGGATCAACATGGGTATTTCACTTACATCAACGCGGGGTGGTCTGGGAAGGTGCATGCATATTCAGGAACAGTGGCCTGTATAGAAAGCTATAAGCGGGGACTTTCTTTCTAAACCAGAAGATTACAGTGCGGGATGTTGAAATGCCCACAGTGATCCTGGGAGACCTAGTGTACCCCTTAAAGCGGTGATTCATGAAACCTTACATAGGAAACCTGGACAGCAGTTAGGAGCAGTTCAACAACAGGCCGAGTAGGTGCCAGATGACAGTGGAATGTGCCTTTGGCAGATTAAAGGCACATTGGTGATGCCTTTATGGCAGGTTAGACCTCAGTGAGAGAATATTCCCATGGTCATAGCTGTGTGTTCTACGTTGCATAATCTTTGTGAAGCTAAGGGTGAAAGGTTTGCTCAGGGGTGGAGTGTTGAGGCAGACTGCTTGGCTGCTGATTTAGAGCAGCCAGATACCTGGACTATCAGAGGAGCCCAGAGGAGGACGATTCGAATCAGGGAGGCTTTGAGGCAACACTTTGAAAATGAGAACCAGTAATGTATCTCTCTGTGATTGGTGTTGCAATGTTATATTACATGTAGTTTTCCTAGGAAGTAATGGTGACATCGGGGGCCTTACATTCCAGCAAGCACATGAATAAACTGCCTGTACATTGGTAGTGCCTGCTATCTCAATTTGTAGAAAGCAAATAAAGATGAGTTACCATTCAAAAACTTTGCTTTTATTGCACAAGAAACAACACACACAAACATCTAAGCACACACAGATGCTTGTTGGGAAAGGAGGTACAAGGGAAGGGCAAACTTTCAGATCTGTGTGTAGGTCCGGCTATCGTTATGAAAGTTATTCGAGGGGGTGGAGTGAAGGGAAAACCGAGAAGTCCCAGAAAGTGGAAAGGACTTTGTGGGCGGAGTTGGGGGGGGGGAGGGCATGGAAAAGAGTTCTGAATGTGCTGCAGGGAAGGGCGGGCATGGATCTGCTCAGTCTGCAGCATTATTAAGGACTTCAGCATCTGCATTTGCTCCTCCATGACTTTAATCATCCGCTCAGTAGCATCCTTAACAAACTTCTGATTTTCTTTTCTGTCCTGCCTTTCAGCTTCCCACCACTCCTTGCGTTCTCTTTTCTCTGCATTGGAGAAGCTCAACCTCCCAGAACATGTCCTCTTTGCTCTGTCTTGGGAGCTTTCTTATCTGGCTGAGATGCTCAGCTGGTGTGTGTGGGCTGTTCCTAAAGGCCACATCTGCCAAAGCACAAGGAACAATGCACAGAAGCGTGATTGTTAAATTCACACACAACATTGAAACATTTCAGTAAAATACACCTTTTGCAACATAACTATCACTTTATCACTAACCCTTGACAAGCACACATCTCTGCGAATGCCCAAAGCGTGGTGAGTGCTGGCCGGGGAGGAGAGCCTGAAAGGGTTGTGGTACAGCCTGTGGTTAGATGTTTGGCTGCAAGTATGTGCTCTCCCTGTGAGCTGCCCCAGCTCTGCACAGACAGCCAGAACAGCAGACCTTGAGCAAACCAACCAATGACCACAGGATCCATTAAGGTACGAAGGCGATAGGCCAGGTTTATTGTTGACAAAGCACAGTAATAGCACCTGGCAGACATACTACGATGATACTAAGCCTGTGACAATGGATGCAGCTCAGTGAATGGCAGGACTTTCCATTCCCCCCGTCAGCTGGACAAAGATATTCCCTCTGAGATACATCTTTATACCGTGATACAAACAAGTTAGCACGGCCTCTGACAAAGTTAGTTACTGCCCCATGACATGGCTAGTTATCATCTTGTACATGTTGGTTTGATTAAAACATTTCTATTACATACTGTCATCCTGACCTTATCTTTTAGGAGAGGTCAGTGTGTTCCTGTTATCTTTGGGGAATGTTTTTGTACCATTCTTGATATCGGGATGTTCTGGTATCACTTGATATCTGGATGTGTTTGCATGAGTACTCTGTGCTTAGTACTTCCTAGGAATGTGTATTTCTGCAATATCAGCCCTGTTCTTGACAGATTGTGTGAGCAGGTCCTGCCTCATACCAGGCCTCTGATACAAGGGCTTATGTCTCAGGGTCTCTTCCTACTACATTCCTTTGCTTTTTGTCTTTTTATGGAGAAGATGTTTGCCCATCATACAACTGATGGACAGATGATCAGTGTGTTCCCATTACCCTTGGGAAATGTTTTTGTGCCATACTTGATATTGGGATGTTCTGGTACCACTTAATATCAGAATGTATTTGCATAAGTACTCTGTGCTTAGCACTTCTTAGAAATTTGTATTTCTGCAATATCAGCCCTGTTCTTGCCAGATTGTGTAAGCAGGTCCTGCCTCATGCCAGGCCTCTAATACAAGGGCTTATGTCTCAGGTTCTCTTCCTACCACACAGTTGCCTAGAAAAAAAAATTCTAAAATTCTCCCACACTTTTCCACAGGCAGGGGGTCATTCTAGCAGACATCTCACTTCTAAGGTTAAGCAGGGAAACAAGGGTACATCTAATACATGCTTGTAGCTTCCACCCGGCTCCCTATGCTGCTTGCCTATGTGCTGCTTTGGTCCCGGCACAAGTGATTGGCCAATAGCACGGGAAAGTTTCCTACAATGGGGGAAGGAACAAAGCTACTCTGCCAAGGAACCTTTGGCAAAGGATTACTGAGTAGCTCCAGGAAACTTTCCTGGAGACCTCTCTGGAGGATTCCAGTGAGATCTCGGCATGCATCAACACCCTGTTCCACCATACTGATTAGCTACACAGGGAAATGTCCAGCTCACAGAAACACAGACAGCCTCCCACATTTCCATGCCCTGAACCCACTTCCACACTACGCAAACCACACCCACTTACCAGGCATCTCCTCTCCTGCTTCTTGCTTCCTGGAGATCAACTGCTGAGACTGGCTAGACACCTCAGGAGTGGTGACCAGTTCCTGGCTGCCTACCCCACCGGACGACCCCACCAGGAGCTCCACATCATTATCTAACTCCACCTCTTAATCAATGACTTCATCCTCTGGGTTAGGTCCTCTTTCCTCTGGCTTCAGGCCCGCCAAAGTATCCATGAGGCTCTTGGCAGTGGGGATGGGGTCGCCACCGAGGACAGCGTCCAGCTCCTTCTAGAACCAGCAGGTCTTAGATGCAGCACCAGAGTGACTGTTTGCCTCCTGCGCCTTATGGAACATCTGCCTCAGCTCCTTTATCTTCCGTCTGCATTGCAGCATGTCCTGATCATAGCCATTTTTGCACAAGCCTTGAGAAATGTGTCTGTAGCTATCCCAATTCCTACAGCTCAAGCACAGCTGGGACTACACAGCCTCTTCTCCCCATATACTGATCAGATCCAATAGTGGTCCAAGCGGGAGAGCATTTGCTGTGATAACCAATCATGGTCACCTGGGAAGATGCAATGAGACCTCTCCATGCTGAGGAAACAGGAAATGGAATTTTAAAAATTCCCAGGCCTTCCAAGGTGGAGGGGCAGAGGGTTATTTGCCTGGCTGCAGGGCAGTGGAATTCAAACGGCTTACCAAAGTGGTCAAGATGGGCATTGAGACACACCTCCTGGGGACCAATTAAAGCAATAAAATCAAGCATGGCATCTACACTGGCACTTTGTTGACAAAAATTTAGAGGAAATAGACTTATGTCTCTCATCAGGGTGGTTGTATTTTGCGCCAAAAATTGCATCGCAATGTGTATGCATTCACTGTTTTGTCAACAAAAGCTAGTGTAGACAAGGCCTACCACACATCAATTTAAGAGAGAAACAGGAAGCACAGGGGACCAGGTCTTATGTGTCCAAAGCACCTAGCACATTCTGAGTGCTCCAAATAACAACACTCTCCCCAAAATTATTCTCTGTGAAACAATATATGCATTATTTACTATACAAAATAGTTGCAAATTCAACACAGAAATATCATTCCTAAACCATAAAAGGACACATTAATTCAGTGGTTCCCAAAGCAGTGGCCAGTACGTCCCTCAGCCCGCACCGCTTCCAGCAGCCCCCATTGGCCTAGAGCAGAGAACCGTGGCCACTGGGAGCCCGATCGGCCGAACCTGTGGACACAAACCAGCCTGGCCAGCCAAGGGCTTTCCCTGCACAAGCAGCGGAACAAGTTTGGGAACCACTGAATTAATTCATGCATTTTTAAAGTTATATATTCCAATTCTATTCATACACTAATAATTTTCCCTTCCAGGAGTGAATCACCCTATAATAAATTTCAACTACAATGATAATCATGGACCAGCCGTAAGAACTTAGTACTTTTTAAACCTACAATATACATTTTATGAACAGCATATTTATTCACAGCTAATCAAGATCTCAGCTGAATAAAATCAAACAAAATAAGCTGGGCAGTGTAGAGTTGGTGGGATCTCTTAGCTAAAGATACGGCTTCTGTTTTCAGGTTTTATTAACTTCACTTTTTGAGGGTTTAATTTAAGCAATTTTTGAGTTTTATGTCACTATTCAAAAACTGAGGTTTTTCAGGGCTCTCTCTTTGTATACTATCATGAGTAATTGTTTTGTAATGTTCTCTTGTGCATTTTATCATAGCACTGTTTCAAACAGCACTACAGATATTGCACTAGGGAACCTTTAGGGCACACCAACAGAGTCTACATGGATCAATTAATGCCCAGCATGTTTATGCGCTTTAGAAAATGTACCCCTGTAGTCCCCATTACTGCTCTGTATAAACAAGCCCTGAGATAAAAGCAGCCATTTCCAGTCTTTATTGGATAAACAGTGATTTTTTTGAATTCAGGGTAATTTCATCAGTGTTTATCAGTTAAAACTAAAATTAGAAGTCTTAACTGCAGGATTACCAGAATTTTCAAGATTACAGGATTTTCAGAAGTAACTAGTGATTTGAGGACTTTTAACTTGAGGACCCAATTTGAGTCACTTTGAAGAGCTTGATTTCTGCCAGGTGTTGTTGATAGCCCAAAAGACCTGCTTCCACTGTCTAGTGGTTCCTTTTAAAATTAACAACTACCAGCTCAAGTCCCAACCCAGACACCTGGGAAAAACTAAATACCTTCCCTGGGTACCCATAGTGGGCAACACTTCCCCTCTCACAAGCCCTGAGTCTGTGTGTATAACAAAGAAAACTCTGTTAAGGGGGAAAGGAACACGGCATTAATTTGGAAAACACATGAATGTTTATATGAACAGTAAATAAGGTACACACATACCCCATCTCCACAGTACTTTGGGCAGTAGTTAGCACTCAGCACTTTTTGAAAATCAAGCCACCTAAGGTCACCTTTGAAAATCTTAGCCTGTTTTATTAAAATATGTATAATATAATAGGGAGTTTTAAACTATGTAGCTGGGTACTAAGTGTAGTGATTGTTAACACCCTTTCAATCTGAAATGTAGTTAGGGTGGAAACCTGGACCATACCCTCTCCCTCAATACAAGTTAGCAACATCCTCTGTAGCCATGCAGTTGTAGGGAAAAAAATGGATGATGATCCTTCAGTGCACTCTGAATTTGGAATTCCGAAAGTTCAGCAGAGCCTTGGGAAACAAAACTCAGCCTCAATATAGCTAAAGGTTTTTATTATTAGACTTTAAATCAATCTGGATGTACCATAGAATGAAGACAGCTTGTGAACAAAATGTTAAACCTGAAAACAAATCACTATATTGTACCTCATCTGATGATCTTAAAAGCATAGGTGCTGGAACTAGGGGTGTTGGGGGTTCTCCTGCATCCCCAGCTTGAAGTGGTTTCCATCATATGCAGTGTTTACGGTTTGGTTTAATGGCTCTCAGCACCCCCACTATACAAATTGTTCCAGCACCCCTGCTTAAAAGTGCTTTCCAAAACAGCCATTCTCACAGTCTTGTCAGGTAGGCAAGTGCTATTTACAGACTAATAAACTTTAGGACAGATGTTGATGGAGTTATTTAAGGCAATGGTGATTATGCGGCAGTGTTCCATATAGAACAATGAATCCCTGATTCCAAGTTTCCTTCTCTGAACATTAGACTACAGGCCAGATCAGCTGCTTTTTACCAGCTATGGATCTGGGCCCACGTTCTCAAATAACTTGAATTTTTTTTGGGGGGGGGGGTCAGGGCGGGGGGGAAGGTAATGGAGGGTCAGATGGCTATTAAGAGACTAATAATCACACATTCAATGGAAACGTCTTGTTCTAAAAGCATGTGAAACCTCATTTTAAAACGCCGAAAAACTTTTTTGTATGAGAGAAAGGAAGTTGGCAAAACTGTCCCATATTTCTTTCTCGCTATTTTAAAAGGTTGCACTTCTCTACAGAAAATGCACTTCTCTACAGAAAATATACTTCTCTATGGAAAAGAAGATCTTATTCTGCATTGTCGAATTTTAATAGTTTCTGTGAATTATCACTGGATTATCAGCATGACTGGAAACTTCATTAAACAGCTCTTTCACAATCTGCTTGAGCAATACATCATTATCATCAACAAAATGCTGCAATAGCTGAGAAGAAATTTTACTTTTGCATTCTATATCTTTGCAACACGGTTCTCTATATACTTTATTACTTCCTCTTAACAGTAGCTACTACAAATTGCTTTATTTTTACAGCAAAATTATATAAAAAGACTAATCTAAATTTTCCGTGCAAGCAAACATATAATGCCACATACAAAATCAGTGTATTTGCTGGATGTTTATTGAAAGCACTATGTAATGCAACAATTAATCTGTAAAAAAAAAAATTGAAGTACTACAACTTGTCTTGTTTTCATAACCTTAGGGTTCCATTCTCCTCTACATTTAAATAACCCACAAAGGGGAGGGGAAACTCCACAAGTGGGAAACTCAAGGAGTTTTCTTTGAATTCTTTCACCGGGAGAATAGGCCTGGTTTGCTCTAGGAGGGAAGACGCTGGTGGGGGCGGGGGGGGGGGGTGAGGGGGAGACGGCCAATTTAATCTGTGGCTCCTCTGAGATTTACAAGAGAACTGCAGGACGCTAGCATCTTCATGCAAGCATAGTAGTAATATTTCCAGGGATCTTGCCACCACAATTTTTCCCCCAGAGCTTTTAAAGCAGTAGCTTCATAATATGGAAGGAAAAGAAACACAGGCTGATACGCCCGGATTACTATCACATGCATGGCTTTCCCTCATAAATTTGGGTAATAGGAAGAAGAAAAGAATCCAGATGAGTCAAGCCTGTTTTCCCTACCATTCCCTCCCCATCTTCATGGAATTGGAATCTTATCTTGCTCCCAAGGTTGGGTTTACATGGGATGGGAAGAAGTGGGAAGCATATGTAACCCACACACCTCGTGGGTGTGGTGTTCTGTCCCCCTCTAGTGGCACTGAGACCACTTAGAGATTAATGAGTCTGTTACAGCCTTAGCTAAGAGCCATGTGGCTTTTAGCTCATGCAGTAGAGGCTCATGCTCTAAGCTTCAGAGGTCTCCGGTTCGATCCCACCCGCCAACGATGGGGTCTGCCGGCGTTACACATACAGGCGAAGTGGTATTCCCCTTTCCATTGGCACAGGCTCTCCTTCCCATAGTCACAAAGTGGAGCATGTTCCCTTTTCCGATCTGGTTAGTATTGTTACCCCTTCTTCTGACACCAGAGTTTCATTCTGGATACTACTGTGGCCCTGCTGCAAAGCAGTAGCAGCTGTCCAAGGCCTTTTAGGTTGACTTTGCAGGAGGAGAGACTGAGTATACTTTAATTGTAACACGCTTTACCTATACATATATAGCAGTCCTGAAATGAGATGGTCAGACGGTACACAGGACAATCCCTTCTTTCGAGAATCTCAACCCAACACCCATGATTGTTTCCAAGGGAATTTACCTCAAGAATTTACTCTAATCAGAGCCCAAGACTCTCCTGCTGCTCACACAGCTCCCTCTCACCTGAAACTGCCTCCACCTAAAAGCCTTGCCTAACCTAAAACTAACCACCTGTCAGCCAACCAGGATGAAGGTGGTCTAGCCTAGTGGCTGGAGCAGGCAGCAGGCCTAGTAGCTGGGATCAGAGCCATAGTCAGTCATCGGGAGCCTAAGCCAAGGGTAAAACCAGAAGGCAGAAACTGGGTACCAGAGGCTAGGGTCAAGCTGGGGTCCATAGTAAGGAGCCAGAGCCAAAGGTCAAACCGAAGGTCAGGAACTGGAGAGAACAGGGCAGAAGGCAAAGAGGGGGTTCAAGACAGGGGCAGGACAGAGGTAAGGCTGGGTGCAAGGATGGAGCATCATGAACAAGGTAACACAGGAGCAGGCACAGTGGTGGGCATGAGCACTGTGAAGCCAACAAGTTGCTGCAGGCCCTGATTCCTGACACAACCCAGCATGTCTTCCCAGGAATCACATCTTGCTTGCATGCTAGGAAAAAGATTTTGGAAGACTGCATGTAATAGTGTCATGGGTAAAGCCTGCCATAACAATACTTTCCATCATTAAATTCAATTCTATTTAGACTGAGTCTGTAATGTCTGATGGTAACAAATTATTCTAATTTATATCAGAAGATCCTACTCAAAGTTGTAATCTACAAACATAAAAATACACAAAACTTAGGGATAAAGATCCTTAAAACAATAACCACATCCTTCAACCCACACATTCAAACAAAGTCAAGCAAAACAGATGAGTCTTGCAGCATGCTCCAAAGGTCAACAAATACCAATGTGATGGACCAAGAGTAGGAGTTCAAGAATCTCTTGGGAAATGCCCTACCAGCAGCCCACTATGAATTGAATTGGGATGCTGTAGCAACTCTGCGAATTACAATTGTGGTGGTGTCATCTGAACAGATCATTTGTCTCAGACAACCATCTCCCAAACCACATAATTCTCTACAGGTAAAGTACTCAACAAAAAAAGGCAAAAGGTGAAATTTTCAAAAGCACCCAAGAGACATAGGAGCCTAACTCTCTCTCTCCAAAGTGACTTGGCACTTAGAAGCCTAAATCACATCAACTTTCAAGGACTTAAACGAAGTGCCTAAATCACTTTTGAATCTGGGACTTTGGACTTGTCTACACAGAGGAATAATGAAATCTACAGTGGTACAATTTCTAAAGTACACTAATATGTTATACATTAATTGGTCTGGGTAGACCTGCTGGTGCACACTTAAGGTTCCCTGGCCTAGTGCACTTTAACATCATACAGTTTCAAACAGATATATGTTAAAGCACATTAGGGCGCCTTTAATGTACACCAGCAGGGTCTAATGGACTAATAAAAACTTATTAGTGCACTTTAGAAACCACACACACAGACAAACACACACAAAGCACATTACACTACCACGTAGGCAAGCCTTTAAGCTCCTAAGTCATTTAGGCCCTTTTGACAATTTTACTCTAGGACCAAGACAAGTTACAGTAGAAAACAGATAATTAACAGATAAGCCACAGAGAATTGCTGACTAAATCAATAAAACAATAGAGGCTACAGGGTGGGGACTACCTGGCTGTGTTAGGGGAAGGAATTAGGTCACATAACAGGATTTCTACCACTAGCTTGTACAATTCTATGCAACAGTAATAGTGAAGTATTCTATTGGAGGAAGGAAAAGCCAATGACTGGACAAAAGTTGATATAAGCCTATAAGCCTATACAATCATAAGGCAATGTAATTATTTTGGGTTCTTTGCTAATCAGCCTCTTGAGAGATGGTATTTTTCTTTCTTTCTTGACTACTCTTTGTGACTATTTTTCCAAAGATGCAAATGTCTCATGGTATGTATACAACATAGTCATTTTGCAACTGTAAATGAGATTCTCAAACTCAGGGATATGATTTTAATGTTGTAAAAAATACTTATGTAGCAGTCAACATGAAACAAAACCATGCAGTGATATTCAACATGGAAATATACATATTTCTTAAATAGGTACTGTCACGCAGTCTGGAATGGCTCATGACCGTGAATGCCTACATCAGGGCAGTCTGTCAAAAACAAGGCAGACACCCAAACTGGTGGAGTGTTCTATAATTAGATTTCACCAAGCCAGTAACAAATGTGAACTCCTGGATCACTATAGCAGTCTTACCATGGAGTCTGTCCCCTTTGACTCTCCAAATTCTATCTTACCATCCAAACAAAATGGACTTAGTGATAAATAGTCACTTACACCAAAAATCACATAATGTTCAGGTTATTTCCAGTCCCAAGAGAGTCCCAGTCAATTACCCCAGATCAATTGGTACTCTAGATCTTACACCAAAGACAATACCTGTAGCCAATCCTGTAACAAACTATCTAAAGGCTTATTAACTAGGAAAAAGGAATAAGAGAGCAAGCAAACATATACCATTTAAATCCTAAGAGTGACAGAGTTGTAGTGATCTGTCAACTCAAAGTGTCTTTCAGGGCAAATCCAGGGGTAACCCCTGAGGATCTTTGCCTCAGTTTAGTCTCTGGCCCTGTCAGAGTTCAAACAGCAAAGGGAGAGATGGAAAATCTTCCCGTGACTTTGTTTTTATTTTCTTCATTCAGCTTCCAAGTCTACAGGACGAGCTTCCTTGCACGTAGCATTTCCCAGGTCTCATAGCACCATTAACCAGTCCTTTGTATTTAGATTTTCTTTTTTGATAATCTGATTGACAATCTGATTTTGATAGTCCTTCTGGATGGGCAGAGAGAGGGGACAATTCCCAGGTCTGAGTTCACATATTTTCTTATAGCGTGGATCACAGACATTGCAAGTGAGATTAATGCATGCAGCAATTTATTAGCACTTCATGGAGTCGAAACACTAAATACATTCTTATAAAAAACTAACATCTATTTTGAGCAAAACTAACATATGGGTGAACTGATCTGGTCTCCAGCTATGAGTTTGTCAGTTCTTAGCTTATACCTGCAGCCAGAGCAAGAGCTGGCATCTGGCCTACCAGCATCACAGGTACATTTTGCAACATGTGCTTATTACACTACAAACACAACAATATGCAACAGCAGAAATCTCCCCCACTCACACAGAGCTACGTAACCTCATTTAGCTCTGTGGAGTCCAACAGCAAAGTGGAACAAAATGGATGGGACTTTACTCATGGCCCTTTTCATGTAGTCACTTTATTTTCAAAGTCTTTTAAGGCAAAAGTTGTCTTTTCACCAGATACTCACAACAGGCTACCTCAAATAAATTCTGTCTCCAACATGGTCTTACCAACAAGATCTCCATTTTACTTCTATCTGACCCCTTTGCCTCTAGCTGACATCAGCCTAATCTTGGCAAAAATGTATACAGTGTATAAAAAAGTACCTCCCTTTGGCCTCCTTACCACTGGCTCTACCACTAATTACCTTAGATTGCAACTCCCTCAGGGCAAGGATCTCTCTTTTCCATTTGGACAACTCCCAGCGCAATAGGGCCACATTCCAATTAGGGTCTTTGGATATTACCATTGTATATTTACATATATGCTTGAGGACATCCATGCGCATGTGCACACACACACACACGCACACACACACACACACAATGATATTATTAACTTCTGACTGGCTTCCTTTATACAAGGTATGATGTCAGGAGTGCTCAGAGTAGGCCTACACCTATTAATTAAGTCAATTGGATATCAATTGTTTCCTTCAATGGGAGCAAAGTTTAGCCAATACTGAGTGCTTTTGAAAACTCCACCCATAATGTCCAAAGGCCATCTGGGGACCACAGCTATGGAATGGTTCTTAATGGAGGTCATCAGTCCTCCCAGTTATATTTAATTAAATTGAATTACCCTTTTCTCCTTTTGAGAGCTCCTCCAATTTACCACTCTAATTTGAATTCACTATATCTAATACAGAAGCACACATTTAACTTACAACTTTTATGTACCAGGACCACAAATACTTCTGTCCAGACCAATGGCCTCCTGGAACACAGAAGACACTTGCAGGGTTTTCACATGCAGTTTCTTTATTTCCCCCTCTCACACTGAAATGGGAGAAGAAAGTGTGCAGAAACATGGATCCTGAAGCAAAACACTGCCATGGGATAATGAGTTTTAACCTAATTTGCTATTATTACTCTGGTAGATATGACAAGGGGCCCTTGGTTGCTCTGAGATCAAACCTGGCTGAACAGCACTACTTTTGCAAGACATGCCATGGTATCTTAATGATCACAAGTTGTAAGTGTGATAGATATTACAATCCCATGCAGTATCTTTTTGGGGCCACTGTATTAAATTTATAAAGAGTTTATGTATGATTGCAAGTGTTTAATACATCTGTTATGTAACTACACTATTAAAAAGAGAAGTAAATATGTTTCCCCCTTTCCCTGCAATTCCTCAAGCAGATCACCTTCCCAGTAACAAAAATATGATGGCTTTTGACTTACTATACTATAATTTGTAAAAAATTCCCTTTATGAGTTACACATCTTCATTTGTGTATCTCCTTTCCTCACCCAGATCAATTTCTTTGTCCAAATCCCTCTCCCATGTTTTCATCTGGACTGCTTTTTACTTAATGATCCAGTGAAAGATCTGAATTTTAAGCAGAGAAACAAATTAATTTATTTTTTATTGTTAACAGCTAGACTTTTTATAACACAGTAGAGTAATGGGATTCCTCCTCCTATGGAACTGTGGTTTAGTAAAATATGGACTGTCCTTGTAACAGACAAGCTTTCATACCCAGTATCTATACAAGAAAAGTGCCAAAAAGAGAATAGGCACTTAGAAATTTGGTCACTCTTTTTACTATACTCAGTGGAGGACAACTCCCCAGCCAGCAAGGCAGAATCTTTAGCCAGGTTCTTTGAATATTGACCTGAGCCTGAATAAGTAATAAGTACAGTATGATGTAATATGTTAACATTTTATTTTAACTTTGCTTCAATAAAAAGTTTATAAAATAAGATATAAATACAAGGTAAAATTGGAGAAAGATTATTGAATATTTTTCATCATAAAAAAGACCTAAAAATGGCAATTTCTGAATATACATGCTACCATATGATATTTTATACCAGAATCTTTCTGTGAAATAATTCATATGCAGCTTATTTCTTAGGCCTCAATCCTGAATTCAGATCCCTGCCCTCACATACAACCCCACTGACTTCACTAAATTCCTTTCTTTTTTGCAATTCCCCCAAACATCGATCTTTCTCCATAGACTTTCTACTTTTGTAGGAGGCATCAAAGATCCAAAGAAAGAAAAGGGTGAACTTGTTGCCAAGGCACTGGACTGAAACCTAGAATACCTAGGTTCAGCTCTGAGCTCTGCCACATAGTCGCTGTGTGGCAGTGGGCAAGTCAAGTAATCATTGTGCCTCAGTTTCCCACCTGTAAAATGTGGATAATGCTTTCTTTTTAATCCACACTTTTTTTCTTGTCTATTTACATGGTAAGCTCTTTGGAGCAAGAACTGTCTAATCAGATCTGTAGCCACCATAATAATACAAATAAATAATAGACATAGATATGAAGAAGAATAGCATCTAGAGTCACACTCACTTTTGATCAATTGCCCTGGATTCAGAACAAAACTGATCCCCAGCGGGAGGTTTTATGCCTCTCTGAAGAATCTAGCACTGGTGGCTAGCAGACGAAGACAGTGGACTGGAAGCCAAATCTTGGGCCAAGTCACACTATACATTTTGAACATAAGTCCCTATTGAATCCCACTGAATTCACCTTAATTCCCTTTGAAAGTTCCAGCCTCCTAATAATGTTGCAGGATTGGCACACTTTTGCCACGATATTGTGTCAATGATACTGTGCACAATCTACGAGGTTTTTTCCACTATTCTTTATTATGACAAAAATAATCACTTGATCAGCAGTCATTGTTCCTACAACATAATCCAGGAACTCTGCTCTATCTAATAAAGCACACACAAAAATTTGTCAGACTTGAACAATCTGTGGTGTACTATTACACAAGTAGTCACTGTACACAGTTGGTTATTTTTCAAGAATGAAATGATACCGTTACATCATTTACTGTGCTTTTCCACTACAAAATATTGATCATTGTTTGCATTCATTACGCCTACATTACAATGATAAATGCATTACTGTTGATCTTGCAGTGCTTAGTATTACATTAATCATTCATCCATTTTCACCATCAGCATAAGAGAAGAATATATAAAGGTCAAATCCTTCCATCCAGCACACAACAGGCCTGATCAAAAATGCACTGAAGTCATTGTGTATCTTTCCAATGGCTTCAATTGGCTTTGGATCAGATCCAATTTATATACTGGGCTGAACGTTGGGGGCGGGAGGATCTTTCTTGGAAAAGTGGGAAAGGAATCCTGAGATTGCAGTCGCCCCTGCAATACTAATGCTTCCCTTCTGAAGGTGTTTGAGACCAGGACAAACAGTTCAATTTGTGAAGCACCAGAAACTCTAGCCCCTCCCCTCTTCAGATTTGTCACTGCCCCACCCCCAAGATGGGCTTTACAGGCTGGCATGCACGGCACCATGCCCAGGGCTGAGCTCCATAGAAAATACATGCAGCCCTCCTAATCCACACCATTTCTTCTGGTAGGGGAATCTGCACCCATAGAGAATGGGGTAGTATTGGTCCCCAAACACAGTCCATGTTTACTGCATTTGTATATCAGTGTAATTGTGCATTCTGTTTATTGTGAAAAACAGTGGTTGTTAAAAGCCCGTCTCACATGATACTCATTATTTCATTAAAAAGCAAATCCCTTCTTCATCTTAGAAATGTATATCAAACTAATAGTGAATCTCTATTCTCCCCAAGATACACTCGTATATATGAGTGTATCAGCCATGTCACATGCAGAATACCCACTGAATCAATTCGAGTTTTGCCACATGGGAGAATACCCAGGCTCATCAGCCCCCAGAATAAGTTAATGGGATTTAAATCATCAACAGAACCAGAAGGTGAATTTCCAACCAAGAGTAACAAAGGTGCAATGTTTGCCTGAAAACCTCACCACACACAGGAGGAGTTGGGAAAGGGTTAAATGAATTCTAATTGACTAATGAAATCAGATGACCTTTAACCCCCACCTGGATTTAAAGGAAGTATTAGTGGGTCTCTGAGGACATTGGGTGTGGGCTGAGCAATCCTGTGGGAGGAACCCTGGCTAAGATTTTCAGAAGCTTGAGAGATCTTAAAAGGGATTGATTTTCAGAAAATGTTGAGCGTGAGGCATTAGAAAATCAGGCCTGCGTGTAGTGTATCAAAAACCGGGCATCCAAATATTGGAAAGACCCAAAATCACCAGTCACTTCTGAAACGCTAAGGCCCCCTGAGGGAAGCCAAGTCTAGGGAGAAGCTTTGAGCTGTGTGTTTAATATTACCCTGATGATCTTTTGCTTTTAACATAGCCAAAACCCAGGAAGGGGTGAGTGAACTTTTCATACTGTGCTTATACAGCAGGGTGAGAAAAGTGCCTGCTCTCGGTAACTGAAAGAACATCTGCCCTTGTTATGGTGGTAGTCTACAGTTCACCATGCTTTCACCCTTCTAAAGATTTGAGTAACAAACAGACAAATCCATTTTTAAAACCCAATTAGTGTTTAAAACAAAAGAATTTTCCATGTAATCGTTCTTTCAAGGCACTGATTAAAAATATGCTCTTCCAAAATACTATACATCTTTTTCTAATTGAGGAAATAAAGATATGCCATAATTAATATCCAACACATCATTATATCCCAATTACAGTGAATATTTTGCACTTACTGCATTGTATTGTTTTTCACCTTTTCTTTTCTTTTACAAACAATTTTCCCCACAATGAAATAATATTTACCCAGAGTGCATCACATGGGTATTGTGAAGATTAAACAAGAGCAAAGAGGTTAAGGTCAACATTTTCAAACGTGTGCACCTAAGGTTAGGTGCCTAAATCTATTTTTAGGCACCTAAATAAGTGGCCTATCTTTCAAAGGTGCGGACAACCCAGAGCTCCCACTGACGTCTCTGTACTCTGAAGTTAATGGGGAAGCAGATGCTTAGAATCTTTGAACAATCAGTGTCTAATCTTTATTTAAATATCTAACTTTGGACCCACTTCTGTTGGTGACAGAGACAAGCTTTTGGGCTTACACAGAGCTCTTTAGGTATAAGCTCAAAAGCTTGTGTCTCTCTCATCAACAGAAGCTGGTCCACTAAAAGATATAACCCCATCACCTTGTCTGTCTGATGTCCTGGGACGAATACAGCTACAACAGCATAAATATCTGACTTTTCATAGTAAGTATAATTATTCTAGTTTGAATCATAACGTTGATGCTGCACTTCCTTTCAGATTCTTTTAATGAAGAATTATAAATATTTTCTCTCTCATGAACACACTGTTCCAAAAACTACCATTGGACATGTTTTGCTTTTTAGAATCTTTGATAAGATACAATGGAAGTGTTTCATAAATCGCACTATATTATTCAGTTAGTCCTTCACAGCAACTTTGGATAGTGCTCTTCAGTAAAATTAGTGGAAGGATTAATTCCTAAACTGCAAGACGCAGGGAGATCATTCCATATTATTTATTTTCATATAAATATGTTTGATCATGAGGCACCCATATCCACCCAATTAATTGCAGCAGGACAATTTAAAATACAGTGGTCTTTATCCTCCATTCACCTCTAGAGTTGTAAATCAAGAGTAACTCCTTTGAAATCAGTGGTGTTACACCAGTACCAATAATAGGAAAGTTGAGCCCAATATAATTAGTCAAACAATATTAAAGATAAAAATCAAATTATTGAGGCAACATTAAAAAAAGGATTGGGACAGGTCATATGTAGGGGGAGACAGATTAAAACAGAAGTATTGCTGAAAAATATCCTAGACCTGAATTCTGACTAACTTCCAGTAGGTTTGGATTTAGCACTCTCCCTTTGCTTGCCCAGGGCTACTTAAACTCTGGAGTGGACAGTATAGATGGTGGACTAGATGATTTCTTCCAATTTATAAAAGTACACCCATTCAGAGCTCACTTAATCTTGTACCAAATGCATCAATGACAATCATAGCTACCGTGTTTCTATTTACTACATGAAACAATAAATACAGCAATCCTGCCTACTACAAAGATCTTCATTGCCTCTTTGTATTACATACAACGATCAGCTTTTTAAAACTTACTTAGTTCATGAACTCAAAAACACAAGAAATACTAGTCGGCAGTGTAAATGGGCACCTATAAAAGTACTGGCAGAACATTTGTCAATACTAGGGTAAAAGTCAAACCTCAATCAAATGGCCGAATGTACTCTTGAGGAAGGCTCTAGAATGAGAACAGTGCTATTAGTTCACTTTTTACCTTCCACTTCTGCTTGAGGAAAGGGAAATGTCACATCTTCGAGGAAATTGCAAAGAGTTATAGGACATGGTGTCACATGTGCCTTGTCAGAAAAAAAGGGAAGCTCAAATTTCTCATTGAACTGCAGTCTGGATAGTTTTCAGTGACCAAAGAAGCTGATGCAAGGTGTCTGATTCAAGTATGTTCAGTTAACATATACTACCATGGCACTATGTTTGTATTACTGTGTGAGTAATTGTCCAGATGCCAACTCTCTAGTCTGACTGCGACAGTCCTACATTTTGGAAATCTCTTCTGCATAACTGTATTCACAATGAATTATGACTCATCTAAGCAGGAAACAATTATTTCGACCATCACACTGATCTGTTGTCCTCCAGTATGGACACACAGGTGCAGACCAGAGGGTTACATGTAGAGAAGCCTATGGCTGTCAGACATAGCTGCCAGAATCAGGTAGACACATAAAACTTGTGGAAGGCAGCAGAGACTGAACAGATGCCCTGCATCCAGAGGGCTGAGCAGAGCCCAGCCTAAAGGGAACTCTTGGGGACACAGAGCCAGCTCAGGTTCTTAAAGGACAGGAGCCTGAAGAAAGCTACTGCAGACTAAACTAAGTGGTTTAGACAATGAGGAATGGTCTGGGAAGTGAGCAGCATACTGTGAGCAAGGATTGGACCCAAAAGAAAGGGCTACTGTAAAGGTCAGTTACATACAGATAGGGACTGGGGTGGCCTTTTAGACTACCTGCCTCCACAGGTGAAGAAGCCTGCTTGCAAAAGTTGTGCAGGAAGCGCTGCAGCTGGGGTACAATGCAGAGAGGCCTCCAATGAGACACTCCATGGACTGATCTTGATCAGAAAACCTGCAAGTTACCTGCTTGCCTTTAGTAGAGGACTGATCTGGAAGAGGTAGCCCAGGCTTAGGCCTGAGGATCCTTAACCTCTGAACTGCCTCTAGGGACCAAGGTAGGAACCATTAGTTAAGCCACTATATCTAAGCCATTTGCAATCTTTCCATTTCTTGCCAGCACCAATAAAATATCCTTTCACTTTAGCCATTTGTTTGAGTGGCTACTGGGACTCACTCTGCAGTGCTTAAAATATTCTCTGCAGCAGGTTTCCCACACTTTCTGGGCTATTTTCTCCAGATGCTGGGCTAAAGCATACTGGCCCTTTTACCTAGCCAGTCATCATTGTGAGGTAGAAAGGGTAATTTCAATTGTTGGACACCAAGAAATTTTATTTTAAAAATTAATAAAAATATTGAGTTTAGAGAAACAAGAAATGGCTGGCCAGCTCTTACTAATTGTTTCTCTTATTGCCAACTCAGGCATGTCACAGAGGTTCTTTTATATACCTTAGGGGACATCCTGATTATGACCAAGCTAATTAATCACAATTATTAACCATGGCCATTGTATTAAAGAGAGGAAAAGACAACATCAAATACCACAACACAAATGACAGAATGCAAATGATAAACAAACTTCCTTCAGGCTTTTTTAGATTCGCATTAGTTGCTGGCATCCATTTGTTGGCTCTATTGGAGACTGGCTTACATGACACCTTCTGCTTTTGAATATGTTGCCTGTTTAATGCATATACCACATTTTAATTGCCTTTGTTCTTCTTTGATGGAAAAGTCCCAGTTAGCTTTTTTTAAATTAGTGGTTAACTTTTTCTCTTTATTCAGTCCATTCTCTGGGATATTCCTTTAATTTTGATCAAAGTTCAACAGAAAATGAAATTCTGTTTGCTATATAAGTTTTTAGCTCTCAGAATAGTCTTTTAAAATTAAATAGCTCTTAGAAAGCCTCTAGCTTAAGTTGTTGATTCTACATGACAATTTTTGGAACAACATTCTTGTGTTCCTGATTTGGGTGAAGGTTTGCTTATGTACTGATGCTAATTAATTAATTCTCCATTAATATAAATATTCTATACTTAAATGGCTTCTTCCATTAGTAATTGCTTTAGCACGGTTTTTGGATTTGTGGTTGGCACAAAATATTTTACCCTTTACAAAGCAATAACATTAGGAGCTACATTAGGAACTTTGCTTTTAGCTACCATATTTGCAAGTATGCATTTCATGGGGGTGTTTGTCACTTCAACATTTAAGAAATAAAAGTTTAAAACATTTCCAACTCTCGTTTTTCTGTAAAGCTTTAAGAACAGAAGCAGAGGCCTTCCTTTAAAAAAAAAAAAAAGTGGGTCTAGCCCACTTTCCAACCCAGATTTATTGATCTGATAATACACCCGACATTCCTTTTTACAGTTAGATCTCTTCCCCAAACATGAATGTTTTACATGGTTTTATGGCCAAGGAGGTTATCTTCTTGATATTTGCTTGCCCTTGGAAGATAGAAACAGAAACCTTCTGGAATTTCTTCGATTAGCTTTAATATTTTGTATTATAACTACCTAAACATATGTATTGTATTTTCAGGCATCCTTGCTATAGCATCCTTGTAGCTATATATTAATATTCAGTAAAGTCAAAAAAAAGTTTGAATGATTTAGTATTTTTTAAATAGTTATAATAATTTAATATTATTTTTGCATCAATATTCAGGTCTGTCCACCAAATCACGCAGCACCCACTGACTTCATTGGGGGTCAATGGGCAGCCCTGGGCAGAACTCAGATTCCCATTGGGAAGGGGTGGAGGGTCAAAAATGCACCTTCACTGGGGCGGGGGGAAGACTTTCAAAATGGAAAGTTTTGGTTTTTCATTTTAAAATGACTATTTTGAAATTTTATATAAAATACGGTTGACATGAAAAGGAACCATTTTCATTGACCCACAAAGACATTTTTTCAGAATTTCATTGCACAAAAACTTTTGAAATACTGGCTTTCATCCCTATTAGAGACCCTTTTATTTAAAAAAAAAACCTCAACATTTATCATGGGATCAAAAATCCGTTTTCCAGTGAGCTCTACCCCCAAATGGTTTATTCTGTATTTTCTCCATCCGTTCCCAAACAGACTCAGATCCCTGGGAGGGACAAGGGCTGTAGGTGCTCTTCCCCAGTCCCCTGACATTTTTAATTATGGCCGGGGGTTCTTTCTGCCCAATATGCCTCCAAACTGGGAATGTTTTTGGAGGCAGGCAAGCCATCTTGCTCACTTTGCCTTGTTTTATTGGGACAGTGACCATTAGAAGCAACTGCTGTTGCTCTAGCTTTCATTGCCCCTGCCACAATGTACAGGTCTGCAGCTTTGTCATCACTGACCTAAAGGTAGCATCAGTTGGTTGTTTTTTTGTTGGGTTTCCCTCTCACATGAGTGAGATAACACATGATAGTTACCTCGCTGTCAAATCCTAAGTGGAGACAGGGCACTTGGTGAGACAAGGCCAGCACTTCCCCCATCCATGGTTGATCTCACCTAGTTGACCTCACTGTAAAACTCATGTGCCTTGTCTGCACTACGATAGCTAACACACATTAGTTAGGTGCATTAGAATCATAGAATCATAGAATATAAGGGTTGGAAGGGACCCCAGAAGGTCATCTAGTCCAACCCCCTGCTCGAAGCTGTGTAGCTGTGAGATGGTTTCTTTACCTGTTAACCCAATAATGAGCCTCTCTCTGATATTTTCAGGTTTTGCATTCCCAAAAAACTCACTGTTTTCAGCCAATGCATGCAGAGCTCTTATAAAACATTCAGTATTTTCCCCTGGTTCTTGAATTTTCTGGTGAAAACATGCACTTTCATAAACCACATTTCTATGTGGTATAAAGTGTGCAACAAACATAGTCAGAATCCTTTCATAGCTGTCTTTGGGCATGGCTACACTTTCAAATGTAGAGCGCTTTGAGTTAAACCAGCCTTCGTAGAGCACAGTAGGGAAAGCACTGCAGTCTGTCCACACTGACAACTTCAAGCGCACTGGTGTGGCCACATTTGCAGCACTTACAGCGGCATTGGGCGTGGTGCATTATGGGCAGCTATCCCAGCATGCAAGTGACTGCAAAATGCTTTTCAAATGGGGGAGGAGTGGGGTGGAGTGTGACAGGGAGTGTGTTGTGTGTATGTGGGGGGAGAGCGAGCGGGTTTTTCAGGGGCTGAGAGCATGTCAGTATGCTGTCTTGTAAGTTCAGACAGCAGCAGACCCTCCTCTCATCTCTCTCACACACAGCATTCCACACTAATGGTTGCTTTGTCTTGGAGCAGATAAGCATGCCGGCTGTCAGAAACGGAGCTTTCAAAGGACATATCCGCATTCCTACAGTGATTCAAAAACAATGAGAAGAGTGGCCACTTGACTTAAGGGGATTATGGGACATTTCTGGAGGCTAGGGCTCCATACAGATGTTACGCCTGCGGGAAGTGGGGACACATAGCTGCACAGTGTCCCAATGCCGAAGAGCCTATGCAGTGTAACCTGGGGAACTGGGCAGACCCATGCTCCCTAATCCACCTTGTGGGGGTCTCACTAACCCCACATATGTACACTAGACCAGTGAAGCTAAATGGGGTAGAGACCACAGCACTGGTTGATTCGGGGAGTGCTATCACGCTTGTCTTGGGGAAGCTCGTGAAGCGTAGTCAACTGCTGTGGGCTAAGCGTACGGGGATAACATGCGTCCATGGGACAGTTGGTTATTACCCTACCATCCCAGTAAAAATCGAGATTCAGGGGAACACCACTGAGGTAGCAGCAGGGGTAGTCCCTAAACTCCCATACCCGGTGCTCATAGGGAGGGACTTGCTAGGGTTTGGAGACTTACTCCTGGTAGGGAAAATGGAAAAAGGGGGAAGCCCTGAAAGTAGTGAGGCATCCATAGTAGACTGTCAACCTTCTCTGAAATATCCCCAGATTTGTTCTCCACTCCCAGACAGTGTAGAAAGATGAAAAGGGAAAGAAGGGCAGCTAAGGCCTTGGGAACCCAAATACTGGCCCAAAGCCAGAGGGTCACTCTCGTAGATAGGCGGACCCAAGCAGCTGAAAAGGAGGCCACCCAGGAGGGAGAAGCACCCGAGTCTGACCCACACCCTAACACCTCTGAACCAGTAGAGGCAACAGAGACTGGCCCCCTAGATCTTGGGCAGATTAGCCCCGGGAGAGGAAATTTTGGACGGGACTAGGCTGAAGACCTAAGGTACGACAACATTAGGAAGGAGGTGACCAAAATAGATGGGGTTCCCATGGAAGGGAAGCCAGGACCCTACTTCATAATGAAGAAGAATCTCTTACACCGAGTTGCACCAGTACAGGGGCAGAAGGTACAGCAGATCCTAGTACCTCAAAAACACCAGAATGCTGTATTAAGTCTGGCCCATAGTCATCTTTTTGGGGGGCATTTGGGGGTAGAGAAGATCCTGGCATGGGTCCTGTGATGATTCTTCTGGCCTGGAGTACATGAAGAAGTGCGGACGCACTGTGCGTCCTGCCTGGAGTGTCAGCTGCACAGTCCCCGTCCCCCCTTGAGGGCACCTTGAGTACCCCTTCCCATCATAGAGGTCCCCTTCAAGCGAATAGCCATGGACCTAGTGGGACCCCTGGAGAAGACAGCCCAGGGCCACCAATATATACTTGTCGTTCTGGATTATGCTACTCGCTACCCAGAAGCCGTCCCCCTGTGGAACACGGCCTCTAAAACGATAGCTAAAGAGTTGGTGGGGATCTTTGCCCAAGTGGGGCTACCAAAGGAGATATTAACAGACCAAGGTTCCCCATTTATGTCGAAGCTAATGAAGGACCTCTGTACTTTGCTCCACATACATACCCTGAGAACTTCAGTCTATCATCCGCAAACCGATGGGCTGGTAGAAAGGTTTAACCGAACCCTCAAGGCAATGATAAGGAAAGTGGTAAGTCGAGACGGGAAGGATTGGGACACCCTACTACCCTACCTTATATTTGCAATCCGGGAGGTACCTCAGGCTTCAACTCGGTTTTCCCCCTTTGAATTACTATCCGGACGCCACCCCTGTGGCATACTAGATATTGCAAAAGAAATGTGGGAAGAGGAACCCAATGAGGGGAGAAATATAATTGACCATGTGTTGCAGATGCGAGAACAGGTAGCCCGGGTCACCCCTACTGTACGGGAACATTTGGAAAAGGCACAGGGGGCCCAGCGAACCCATTACAATCGCCAGGCAAAAGTCTGACAGTTCCAACCAGGGGATCGAGTGATGGTGTTGGTACCCATGGCAGAAAGCAAGCTTTTGGCCCAATCGCAGGGGCCGTATGAGGTGGTTGAACCCATGGAGGAAGTAACCTACAAGGTGCAGCAGCCAGGACGCCAGAAACAAGAACACATTTATCACATTAACCTCTTAAAGCCTTGGCATGAACGAGAGGCATGTGTAGTGGCCCAATAGACCCCGATCCAGGGAAATAATATGCAGGAGCAGATCAGGATATCCACTGATCGGACACCAAACCAGAAGGAGGTAACTGAGATGATCAACCGATACCAGGATGTGTTTTCAACCAAACTAGGCTGGACCACTGAAGCATATCACCACATTATCACAGACCCTGGGGCAAAGATAACTTTAAGGCCCTATCAGGTCCCAACAGCAAAAAGGGAGGAGATAAAGGCAGAGGTAAAAAGGATGTTGGAACTGGGAGTCATCGAAGAGTCCCACAGTCAGTGGTCAAGCCCAATTGTGTTGGTGCCCAAACCTGATGGCACCACTAGGTTTTGTAATGACTTTCACCGGCTGAATGATATATCCAAATTCGATGCATACCTCATACCCCGTATCGATGAGTTAGTTGACCGCCTGGGCAATGCCCGATTTTTGACCACCCTTGATTTAACAAAGGGATGCTGGCAGATTCCCCTTGCCAAAGATGCGAAAGAAAAGATGGCATTCTCTACACCATAGGGTCTGTTTCAATATTCTGTTCTTCCTTTTGGACTGCATGGGGCACCTGCCACCTTCCAGCGTCTTATGGACAAGCTCCTACAGCCCCATACCAGTTATGCAGCGGCATACCTAGATGATGTGATTATTCACACCCCCGATTGGGAAACCCACTTAGAAAAGGTGGAAGCGGTTCTGGACACACTAAGGTGGGCTGGCCTCACAGCCAACCCAGCCAAGTGTGCTATAGGGCTAGCCGAGGCTAAATACCTTGCCTACATTGTAGGAAGGGGCATGGTCAAGCCCCAACTAAACAAACTAGAAGCTATCCAAAATTGGCCCCGGCCGAATTGGAAAAAGCAAGTCTGGGCATTCCTGGGTGTGGCGGGGTACTACCGACAATTTATTCCCCATTTTGCTACCAGAGCGAGTCCCCTGACAGACCTGATAAAAGTCTGGGGTCCAGACATGGCGAACTGGACAGATGCCGCAGAGAAAGCATTCATGGATCTACGGACGGCCCTCTGCAGTAACCCCGTCCTTATAGCCCCAGACTTCAACAAAGAATTCATTTTACAAACAGATGCATCTGAAGTAGGATTGGGAGCTGTCCTATCGCAGATGGTCGGAGATGAAGAACACCCAATCCCCTACCTCAGCAGGAAACTCCTCCTGAGAGAGAAGAAGTATGCCGTGGTTGAAAGAGAGTGCCTAGCTGTGAAATGGGCCATGGAAACACTACGTTATTACCTTCTGGGATGACGGTTTAACCTTGTGACTGACCATGCACCTCTCCTGTGGATGCAGCGAAATAAAGAGAAGAACGCAAGGGTGACCAGATGGTTCCTGTCCCTACAACCTTTCCAATTCACCATACAACACCAGGCTGGAAGCCACCATGGCAATGCAGATGGCTTGTCACGAGTACACTGTCTGACGTCCCAAGTTGCCCAACTCCGTAGTGTTGAGCAGAGGGAGGGATATGTAACAGGGTCGGGCCAGATGGCTATAGGAGAGTAATAGAAGGCAGATATATTAGCCCCAGGCTAAGTAGGTCCCTTTTCCCTGGGTAAGGTAACAGGGAAGGTTTTTTTTTTTTTTTTTGAAACAGAAAGAAAGTTTATTGGTAACGCTTACAGAATTACCAAAAAAACAAAACAACTATGCAACAAAACAACGCAATCAGAAGGCACAACACAGCAGCTTTCAGGAGGGAGAAGTGTTCAGGCTAGCCTGGGCCCAGAGCGGGGGGGCTTCCTCGACACTCGTGGTCTTCCACCCTCCTGAGTTACCTAGTGCCACGCCCAGTGTCACGGATCCTCCCTCTCCTGAGAGTGCCCGGTAAGATGGGCACGGCTGCGGGGTGGGCGGTTTGGGGGGGGGGTAGACACCCATGTATTATAGGACCCCTCCTAGATGACAGGAATGATGGTATCCCCAGCGGCGACGGCTGGGGCTGGCGTCTCTCGCTCTTACCCTCAATCAAAGGGTCAGACGGAGGGAACCGGACGGGGTCACCGAGCAGAGAACCCCAGACAGCGCCCACCGCTCCTCGAATGCTTCAAGGGAGTCGGTGGATGCCGCCCAGAGGAACTCCGCCCGGATACGTGAATGTACTGAGGATCGGAAAACGGCCCCACAATCGCAGGACGTTTCGTGGGCCAACCTCCTCTCTCTGGTTTTATAAATGGCTGTTTTAGCCAAAGCTAGGAGGAGGTTGACCAGAAGATCCCGCGACTTTGTGGGGCCACGGATGGGAAGTGTATAGATAAAAAGGTGGGGGGAAAAATGAAGCCAGAAGCGTAATAAAATATTTGTGAGGAGCCGGAAAAGGGGCTGCAATCTGGCACACTCTAAATACACGTGCGCCAGGGTTTCCCTCACATTACAAAAAGGACAAGTGTCCGGAATGGGGGTAAACCGTGTCAAAAACACGCCCGTGCTCACAGCTCCGTGAAGGAGCCGCCAACTGATGTCCCCGACGGGCCTTGGGACCAAGGTGGAATACAGGCTGGCCCACCGAGGTTGCTCACCCTCCAAAGGTGGCAGGAGATCCCGCCACTTTGTATCGGGGCGGGACACCAGGGTGTGGGCGTGAAGGGTGTGAAGCGTAAGTGTATATAAGTATTTCCGTGAAGCAATTTGAAAGCTAACCGGCTGCAGTTCGTGCAGCCGGCTTGCAGTGAAAGGGTGAGGGGTTTGTTGGGATCTACGGGGTGGGGGCCCGATGGAAAGGTCCGGCGGGCCTGGGGTAAGGGATGGGCGGGGTGCGCCCTCGCACAAGGCTCGGCTAACGTAAGCCCGAGCAGCGGGGGTCAAAGCGGCCTTCACCTCCTGAAGGACGCGCCGGGGGGTTCGGAGGCTGGAGAGCCCCATGCGCCGAGCAAGCATCAGGGGATCCAGCCAGTCTCTCCGGTCGCAGTCCAGGAGGTCTCCGACCCTCGTGACTTCCGCCAGGACCAACCTCTGGCGCACCGAGCGGGACTCCGCAACCTGCACACGGAGCTGGGGATTGTGTAGCAGGGGCTCCGTGAGGAGATCTGCTCCCACGGTGGCCGCCACGGACCTGGTTGTTAGAAACAGTTTCCAGGCCCGGAGGAGGTCCTGGTAGAAGACCGGCAGCCCAGAGAGGCCTCGCGGAAAACCCCTCGGTGAAAGATAAAAGAGCTGCCGGTCATATCGAAACCCTTGGAAACGGCGCAGGAAGGCGTGCGCCAGTATGCTCCACGCCGAACTACGTGCACTATAAAAGAGCCTCTGCAGGGCCTGGAGGCGGAAAACGCGGACCTGAGTGTACAGACACTTCAGGCCCTGCCCTCCTTCCTTCAGGGGTAGATGAAGAACTCCAACAGGGACCCAGTGCATTCCTGACCAGAAGAACTCTAGAATCAATCTCCGGAGGTGGGTCAGGAAACCCGGGGCCGGGGCCAGGGTGTTGAGCCGGTACCAGAGCGTGGACAGGACTAGTTGGTTAAGCACCAGTGCTCTCCCTCGGAGGGAGAGACATCGGAGTAGCCTCGTCCATCTCCGGATCCGCTCTATCACCCCGCCCTCTAAATTTTGCCAGTTCTCCGGCGGGGAAGGATGCGTGGCGGAAAGGTAAACGCCGAGATAGAGCAGTGGACCCGCACTCCACCGGATGGTCTGAAGTGCGGGTGGGAGGGAGCTTACCTGCCGCCAGTCCCCCACCGCCAAGCCAGAGCTCTTGACCCAGTTGACTCGGGCGGAGGAGGCTGCCGAATAGATGGCTTGGCATGCCTCCACTCGCGCCAAGTCTCCCGGGTCCTGGACCACGAGGAGTACGTCATCGGCGTACGCCGACAGGACCAGCCGCAGCTCCGGCTCCCGCAGCACCAACCCTGTCATCCTCCTGCGGAGGAGACAGAGGAAAGGCTCGATCGCCAGAGCGTACAACTGGCCCGAGAGGGGGCACCCCTGCCGCACTCCTCGCCCGAAGCTGACCGGTTCAGTCAGGGTCCAGTTGAGCCTAACCAAACACTCCGCGGAGGCATACAGCACCCGGAGAAAACTCACAAACTGAGGTCCAAATCCAAACGCCTGCAGAGTGCTCAGGAGGTACCCATGGTCTACTCTATCGAACGCCTTCTCCTGATCAAGAGACAGGAGGGCGAACGATAAACCATCTCTCCGCCCGAGTTCCAAAAGGTCTCGGACTAGAAAGAGGTTGTCGAAAATGCTGCGACCTGGGACAGTATAGGTCTGGTCTGAGTGGACCACGTCCGCCATCACGGACCCTAGCCGCAGCGAAATTGCTTTTGCTACAATTTTGTAATCCGTGCTAAGGAGTGAGACGGGACGCCAGTTTCGTAGATCGCGGAGGTCCCCTTTCTTCGGCAGCAAAGCGAGCACTGCTCGCCTGCATGACAGAGGGAGGACCCCGCTCTGCAAGGACTCAGCCCAGACGATGACTAGGTCTGGGCCGAGAATGTCCCAGAACGCGCGGTAAAACTCCACGGTCAGCCCGTCCATGCCCGGAGATTTATTGGTGGGCATGCGACGGAGGGCTTCCGAGAACTCGGCCAGGGTGAGAGGCAACTCTAGTCGGTCTCGGTCGCCCACGCTGACCGTGGGGAGTTCCTCCCAGAGCACCTCACAAGCGTCAGGATCGGTCGGGTCCGGGGAGAAAAGGCTTGTGTAGAAGTCACGGGCCCTCCCACACATCTCCTCTGGATCCGTGAGGGGGGTACCGTCTTCTGCAAGAAGGCAGGTGACGTGTTTCTTGGCCCCCCTCGTTTTCTCCAGGGCATAGAAGAAGCGGGAGCCGCGGTCCATCTCCCGAAGGAGGCGGATGCGGGACCGAACAAAGGCACCTCGGGCCCGGTGGTCCTCAAGGGCCTGAAGCTCCTCCCGCTTCTCCCGGCACGCTCCGCAGAGGGATGGGTCCTCGGGATCGGCGGCCAGGCGCCTCTCCATCTCTAAGACCTCCCGTTCCAACTGCTCTATCGCCGCATTTCGCCGTCGGCTGGTGCCCCGAGTGTAGTCACGGCAGAAGAGCTTGGCGCGCACCTTCCCGAGATCCCACCATCGCCGCACCGAGGGAAAGGCACGCCACTGCTCCCGCCAGGCCAGCCAAAACTCCCGGAAGGACATCACAAAGCTCTCGTCCTCCAACAGGCTGTTATTAAAGTGCCAATAGGCCGGCCCCGGTCTCTCTGCACGGAGGGAGACCGTTACAGTAACTAAATGATGATCGGAGAATGGGGCCGGCCGAAAGGCGGAGGAGTGGGCTTGTGAAAGGTGGAAACGGGATAAATAAATACGGTCCAACCGAGAGTGGTGTGACCGATGGGCCTCCACCCGAACAAAGGTGAACGTGGAGGTGTCATCTGGGTGATGGTCACGCCAGACGTCCACTAGGGAGTGATGGTCAACTATCCCTTGGAGAATATTTGCAGCGGCCGGACTCGGTTCGGCCCCTGAGCGATCCCGTTCCTCGAGGGTGGTGTTAAAGTCCCCTCCCAGGACCAGGCACTCCTGTGAATCCAGGGTGCCGAGAAAGTCGGACACCTGCTGATAAAATTGTGGCCGCCTGGAGCTCATTTGCGGGGCATAAATATTGACAAAATTAACCACGAGCCCCTCCATACGGACTCGAAGGTGCAGCACGTGGCCCGGCACGGCCTCATTAACCCCTAGCACCTCAGGCCGTAGGTTGGGGGAGAACAGGGTTGCCACTCCAGCCTGCCAGGTCGCGAAGTGGCTAAAGTATACCCCGTCCCCCCACTCCAGCCGCCACCTGTCCTCGGCGGTCGGGTCCGTATGAGTCTCCTGCAGGAAAACTATAGAATACCTCCCTTCCCGAAGGTAAGAGAGCACCTGGGACCTGCGGAGAGCCATCCTACAGCCCCTGGTATTCAGGGTCGCAATAATAAGAGGCGTCATGCAGAGGGCTGGGGGGGTGGGGGCCTCGTATTGGCGGGGGGATTCAGGGCCCCCGGCGGGTTGCGCAGCAACCCATGACCCATCCCGTGGGTGAGTAGATCGTGTCGGAAGCTGTGGGCTCGCTCGTAGGCCGCAGCACCGCGCCTTCCTTGCCCCCTGCCTTCCTTTATAAGGGCCCTTGTGGCCTGGAGGATTTGATCAAAGTCCCCCCATAGCTGAAGAGCCAGCTGTGCTCTGTCGCGGGCACCACGGGTGTGTTCTAGGAACTTCCGTAGCGCATGCCGCAGCTCATGGGGGGGTGGGGTTACAATTCCCGAGGTATTCCCTGATGGGACTCTTAATACAGCCTCGTGGTCCACTAAGGCAGGTAAACAGGGTGCGGACCACCGACGGGGCGTCTGACAGGCTGGGGTTATTAAATTCATTTCATGCCTTGGGGTGGAGGGGGATGGCAGGGGAAAAATTGCCACTCCTAATGGGTCGCGGCTAGAAAGTGCAAAGACTGCTCCCTGGGGGGAATCTGCAAAAGGCGGAAAGGAAATAACCCCAGGGGCGGCATTAACATTACAGGAGGAGGGACTTTGGGCAGGGGCAGGGGTGGGGGCAGGGGCAGAGGTAAGGCTCTGGGGTGCAGGAGGCAAACAGCTAAAGGAAAGTGCCTCCTGAGCAGAGTCAAGGGTTAAGGGGTAAGGGAGGGGGCTCCCAATAATGCTAGATGCTGGCTCCATGGTGGTCTTGGCGGCCATGGCATCAGGTGGTGGACCACCTTCTGCAAAGTGCTCACCCGGGAAGACAATTAGGGGGAGGGAGCATGGGGAAAGGGAGGCTGGGGTAAGGCTGCCCAGCTCAAGGCCAGCCGGCAGCAAATCATCCCCTCCCTGGGTGACCGGGGTCAAATCTAGGGCCTCAATCTCCGCATACACGGGGGAGAGGCCAACTCCTGCCACCCCGGGGGCCTCTCCTCTAGGGCCCGCCTCAATGGCCACCTCAGGATCCGCGGGGGGTTCGGGTAGCGTCCAGGCAGAAGGGGCGTCCTCAGAAGTCTCGGAGGGGAGGGTCTCCCGTGGAGGGGGGATTCTGCCCTCCAATGCCAGTCCGTCTTCCCCTCCCGACACCAGCGGATGGATCTCGCTCACGGCCGTGGCGGGAGGCTCGATAGCAGTGCCTCCTTTCCTGGTCTTCCGGGGGGCTTCTGCGTCGGGTGGATGCAGCGGAGCTCGTGCCTTCCGCTTGCCTCGCTTCCCCTGAACTAGGGTCCAGACCTCCATAGCATCATCTGGGGGCTGGTTAGCAGGGGTCGCGTCGGGGGGCGGAGGCAATGGTTTAGGGGTTCGGGGAGGTAGCGGTGGGGCAACATGAAGGGCGGGGGCTTCTCCTTGGGGAGGGCCCTCTCCTATACCCGATAATATCCTTGCCACACCCTCCTCCATGGGCTCTATTGGGTTGGTACTAGCAAGGGTGGAACTCCCTTGCTCGCCCGGGCGTTGTAGGGAAGGTATCTCCTGGGCCCGGACGGGAGCAGCAATGGGTCGAGTAGGAGGAGGGTTGGTTTCAGGTGCCGGGCAGCCAGGGGCGTCGGCAGCAACGGGGCCGATGTCCTGCCGGGTCTCGGGGGTTTCGGGGGCCCCTCCCCCCCGGGCCAAAGGGCAGTCTCTGCGGACATGCCCCGCTGAACGGCAGAGGTAGCACCGGGCCTCTCCGGTAGAATAAAAGACCCGATAGCGGGCTCCCTGGTAGGGGACTAGAAAGGACCCCTCAAGCGCCTCTTCGTCACGCGCTCCTGCCGGTGGTAGAAGCTGCACTTGCCGGCGGAACGAAAAAATGTGACGGAGGGTGGGGTCCTTGCAGCCCAACGGGAGAGGGCTGATGACAGAGACAAGTTTCCCCAGGGTGGAAAGAGCGGGTAACAGGGCAGCATTGGGTAAGAAGGGAGGAACGGAGGTAAGGACGAGGCGGACGCCCAGGTCTTCTAACGGTTCTAGGGGGACAAACACACCCCCCACCGTCAGGCCCCTCTCTACCGCCTCCTGGGCGGCATCCTCCGAGGCTAAGAAGAAAACAACCTTCCCATACATCTTGGAGGCCGCCACAATAGCCGTGGGTCCTACCACCTTCGCCAACGCCTGCACGTATGTCTCCACGTGGGGCGAGGCGGGCACCAGGAGGCAACGGACGCCGTGCTTCCTGGTCAAGGCGGGGAAAGGGCCTCGGCCGCTGGTGATGGTGGCGGAGGCGGGGGGGGGGCGAGATGATGAGGCGGCAGGTAGGGGAGAGCCCGCCGCCGCCCGGGCATACGTCCTGGGGGCCGGGGGAGGGGCAATCGCAGAGCTGGTGGAGGGAAACACAGGGAGGGGCGCCACGGTTGATGATGAGGCCGCAGCGGTGGAGGCAGCCCCTGCCATGGCGGGCTCAGTGGTTTTAGCGGGGCCCTTTCCTTTCCACCCGCCCTGGCCCTTCCGGCGAACCGGCGGGGGTTTCCTAGAGTCTGGGTGGGCGGTGGGTGCAGCAGCAGCAGCAATCACCCTGGTGCCTCCTGCTACCGGTGCCCCAGCAGGGGGGGTGGCAAGTATCTTAGCAATAGTGGCAGGGGGGGGACCTTGGGGGTCGGGCAGAGGTGGTGGTGGGGAAGGGACAACTAATTTTGTGGAAGCAATCTCACCCCTCTCGTTCCCCGCCATTGTGAGCAGGGAAAGACAGGGAGACACCGGAAGGAGGAGGGGGGGGAGGGGAGAAAACGGAATAGCCCCTCCTTCCGCTAGATTGCAGACAGGAAAAGAAGGAATGCCGAGGGGGGGGGGACTGGGAGGAGGGGGGGGAACAAAATCGGGGTCCAGTAATAGGGGCAAGCTGTGGGATAAGCAATCCGGGGGGGTGGGGGTGCAGACCCACACACGTTTGTCCAAAGAGTCTCGGTTGGTCAGCTGTTGTGTCCGGTCCGGAAGGCAAAGTTCAAAGCGAACAGCTGGATCCGAAAGGAGATGGCAGATTGCCAGCAGAGACAGACGGCGGGGGGGCCGTGACAGTTGTAATAACGATGGGGGGGTAGGGGCACCGATGGATCGGGGGTGGGGGTCTCCACGCCACACCCCCTGTGCCGCCACAAACGCAAGTAAGCACAGTCAAACTCCCCCCCACGAGAGTATAATTCAGAAAGTTACTCAATCTTACGGCCCTCTTCACGATGATTTATAGCTCCCTTGAATTGTTTCTTCTGTCCGCTGAAATCTCCTTCTCCGGCCGTGTTGGCTGTGTTCCAAGGCCTTCGGCATATTAAGAATGCTGTAAAGTCCGAGCTGCTGGCAAGACGGCTGGGTCTGGGGGTTTCCACTCCCCCCCCCCGGACAGCAAATCGGCAATCTTCCCCCCCCTCCTCCGGGGGCTCAGCTGAGGCAAGTAGCTGCGCCCGAAGGCAGGCGTGGGGGGGGCGGATGTTGGCGAAGGACGTAGACGGAAAAAAAACACAAAAAATGAAAAGAAAAAACAAAAAAGCGTCTGGCCCGGTCGGGGGGGGACTAAGGCAGGTGCAAAAAATAAGAAAAATCCGGGCCAGGGGGCTTTAGGAAAGAATAGAAAGCAGATAGCTGAGGAGCAAGCAAAAGACGTTCCGTTTCCCAACAGGGAAGGTTCCAGAACAATCAGGAACCTTCTGGAGACAATTAAGACAGGCTGATTAGAACACCTGAAGCCAATCAAGAAGCTCCTAGACTCAATTAAGGCAAGCTAATCAGGGCATCTGGGTTTTAAGAAGAAGCTCACTTCAGTTTGTTGTGTGCGTGTGAGGAGCTGGGAGCAAGAGGCACTAGGAGCTGAGAGTGAGAACATGGACTGTTGGAGGACTGAGGTGTACAAGCATTATCAGACACCAGGAGGAAGGTCCTATGGTGAGGATAAAGAAGGTGTTGGGAGGAGACCATGGGGAAATAGCCCAGGGAGTTGTAGCTGTTGCATAGCTGTTCCAGGAGGCACTCTAGACAGCTGCATTCCACAGGGCCCTGGGCTGGAACCCGGAGTAGAGGGCGGGCCCGGGTTCCCCCAAAACCTCCCAACTCCTAATCAGACACAGGAGGAGTCGACCTGGACTGTGGGTTCAGAAAAATGGCCAAGCTGAGGGCTGCCGTGAAGGTCCAAGGCGAGCAAATCCGCCAAGAAGCGCAAGACCCACCAAGGTGGAGCAGGAACTTTGTCACAGGAGACAACTTGATTTTAATACCTAATAAAGAACAAATCTCCAGAGTAGCTTTAACAAACAAGGTTTGGAAAGGAAAGGGTGAGAAATAAAGAACAGATCATCTGCATAAGTACTAACTGGTTATCTGTGTAAACCACCTAATTCCTTCGAAGCCTAGGTAACATCTGAGGCCAGCAGCCCTATAGCCCAGAAACACCATATTGAGTTGCAGCATCTCTTAACGTTTTGTAATCACTTTACTTATATCCTCAGGGACCTCACTATCAGGGACTATCAACACCAGTGCAAATAAAATGTATGGAATGCCCCAATGGCATCTTCCCAGGAGTATGCAATAGAACTCTTTCTTACATTCCTGCATGTTCTCTTCCACTGATACTGCCAGCTATGTAGTCTATAACATTGCTCCAGTGTTTCTAGTTTTCTGGGAGATCTCCACATGAAGTGGGTTTTAGCCCATGAAAGCTTATGCTCAAATAAATTGTTAGTCTCTAAGGTGCCACAAGTCCTCCTTTTCTTTTTGCTGATACAGACTAACACAGCTACCACTCTGAAATAAGAAGTTGAGTTTATTTATTTCCCTAAATCTCTGAAGTTTTCCTACTCTCTCCTCTTATATCCCCTCTCTCCCACCATGTGATCTCCATAGTCAGAAATCAGACAGATTAATTAAATGAGACAGAATGGTAAATTTCTGCAAACAAGTCTTTATTGCTGATGTCACAACTCCAGAGTATAGACTGGGATTAGCCCATGTGGGCATGTAGAGAAAGAACACAAGAAGCCCTCCCTCTCATGCCTCTCCTTCTTGGGATTCTGTGCAAGTGGCCGCCACCACCAGTCATTTCCATCTAATGCCTCACTAGGAAGATCAAATAACGAGAGAGAGAAGAGAAAACTTGGAGACAGAGAAAATTAATTAACTCGGGCTCTTATGTGGAGATCTCAATCCCTGTAGTTCTGCCAATGCAGCCCACCTTTTCCTTCCCAGACCTTGTCTGCTAAATCTACCTCACCCCACCCAGCACAGATTGAAATTATCGTGGGATATTTGCTGCTTGCGTTCAAGTGTGATGTGGCATATGATGGAGGATAGCTGACAGTTCTCAAGCCCCTAGGGGAATCAAGACACCTCCACAACTCCCTTTAGCAGATCTGTGGGTTGGGACACATCACACAGTTCTCCCTATTCTGTTCAACAAAAAGCCACCATCCATTATTTCTCTAACGTCCTCCACAAATGTACACTCCAGTTCTCAAAAAACTCCCCTACCCCCTCCAATGAGACTGATATCCCCCAGACCTTGCTGGCCTGGAACAGGTGTTGAAGACAGTAGGGAGAAAGCTCTATGCTGTGTATTGCACTTTGCAGACAGAAAACTCAACTGATTGTCTTTGCAGAGGATCCCAGAGGTGCCTGAACTAGCCCAGTTTGCATCTCTAGCAGATAAGGTTGAGGAAAGTATTGGTCAGAAAATGGGCTACCTACTACAGCTGCCCTTTTCAGTTAAAAACTGAAAACACAGTAGCTGAACACCACTGAAAACTCAAAAAAAAAAATTAAATGAAAACATTTCAAGGAAAGCAGACACCTTCCACATGGAAGAGGAAGTGGAAGCAGAAAAAGAGGGAGCGGAAGAGAAAAGAAAACCCAAATGAAAAGTTTTGATCAAAAATTTCCAACCTTAGTCTACATGTGTAACACCACAAGCTGAGCAGTGCCAGGGTATGAGGAGCACAAACTTTCAAAGGATGTCACAGCTCCACTGTGGCATGCCTTCCCCACATTCTCCCAGACTCATTCCTACTGTCCCAACTAGAATGCCTCTGAGAACTGTCACATTTCAGGAAGGAACATACTCTGAACCCTTGCCCCAACTGGCTCTGGTTGTAAAAGTCTCAACAGAGACCTAAGCACAGGATACAAGGCCTATTGCTGAGTGAAATATTGAAGATTTTACTTTGAAAAAAGGCAATTTTCTTTTTCACTATGGGAGCACAAATACAAATTGTTTCTACCATTGCTGAGAAAGTAACATGCAGCTCTCTATTTCTTTTCTTTTAAAAAGCAGCAAACCCAATTGACTTTTTTCTTGCCTTTTTTAAACAGGTCTGGTTTGCAAGTTGCAACACTCCTTCAGATCAATGCCTAATTATGTCTGACTCACAGATGATGAAGCAAAATCAGCTAACAGGATCAAGAAACGCTGCATCTGCAAACAGTTATAAGAAAAATTATTTCTGTTCCATTTTTCAGTTTTTCCTCTACATTTTGAATCATGATAAAAGGGAAAGAATATTACAGATACTGACTATATTATTTGATAGTATTAGGTCAAACTTTCTTCACCTGGATGAAAAAATATAAACCATTATCAACTTCATTCTCATCGAGTCCCTGTCTTTTCCTCTCCGCTTTTCAATTAAAAATATAATACCTTAAAATGTCTCTTCTGTATACCTCTAAAAGTTAAAGCTAATATAGATTTGCATGCCAAAAGTGGTTGAAACCAATTATTTAGGTAATAAAGTGTATTGTTTTTCTAGATCTAACAAACTTTAACAAGTACCAGTAACCCAGTGGAGCAAAATGACATATGGTGCACGAGACATAGAATATCAGGGTTGGAAGGGACCTCAGGAGGTCATCTAGTCCAACCCCCTGCTCAAAGCAGGACCAATCCCCAACTAAATCATCCCAGCCAGGGCTTTATCAAGCCTGACCTTAAAAACCTCTAAGGAAGGAGTTTCCACCACCTCCCTAGGTAACGCATTCCAGTGCTTCACCACCCTTCTAGTGAGAAAGTTTTTCCTAATATCCAACCTAAACCTCTTCCACTGCAACTTGAGACCATTACTCCTCGTTCTGTCATCTGCTACCACTGAGAACAGTCTAGATCCATCCTCTTTGGAACCCCCTTTCAGGTAGTTGAAAGCAGCTATCAAATCCCCCCTCATTCTTCTCTTCTGCAGACTAAACAATCACAGTTCCCTCAGCCTCTCCTCATAAGTCATGTGTTCTAGTCCCTAATCATTTTTGTTGCCCTCCGCTGGACACTTTCCAATTTTTCCACATCCTTCTTGTAGTGTAGGGCCCAAAACTGGACAGAGTACTCCAGATGAGGCCTCACCAATGTCAAATAGAGGGGAACGATCACATCCCTCGATCTGCTGGCAATTCCCCCTACTTATACATCCCAGAATGCCATTGGCCTTCGTGGCAACAAAGGCACACTGTTGACTCATATCCAGCTTCTCGTCCACTGTAACCCCTAGGTCCTTTTCTGCAGAACTGCTGACTAGCCATTCGGTCCCTAGTCTGTAGCGGTGCATGGGATTCTTCCGTCTTAAGTGCAGGACCCTGCACTTGTCCTTGTTGAACCTCATCAGATTTCTTTTGGCTCAATCCTCTAATTTGTCTAGGTCCCTCTGTATCCTATCCCTACCCTCCAGTGTATCTACCACTCCTCCCAGTTTAGTGTCCTCTGCAAACTTGCTGAGGGTGCAATCCACGCCATCCTCCAGATCATTAATGAAGATATTGAATAAAATTGGCCCCAGGACTGACCCTTGGGGCACTCCGCTTGATACCGGCTGCCAACTAGACATGGAGCCATTGATCAACTTCAAATGGCAAACTTCAAAACGGGAATTGGCTTTAACCCGTTGGCATTCTCTCTGGACAACTAGGCCCTTATTCTCATTTACATTAAAGTTTCTTTATGTTGCTCTGTCAGTGTAAAGAGTCCTTAAAGTAGGTGCACATGAATAAAATGGATCAGGCACATGCACAGTTCTGGATGAGAGTACTACTAAAGACTGGTCTACACTGCGGGGGGGAGGGGGGGAATCGATCTAAGATACGCAACTTCAGCTACAAGAATAACGTAGCTGAAGTCGACGTATCTTAGATCGACTTAGAATCACTTACTTCGCGTCCTCACGGCACGGGATCGATGGCCGCTGCTCCCCCCTCGACTCCGCTTCCGCCTCTTGCCGTGGTGGAGTTCCAGAGTCAACGGCAGAGCGATCGGGGATCGATTTATCGCGTCTACACTAGACGCGATAAATCGATTCCCGATAGATCGATCACTACCCGCCAATCCGGCAGGTAGTGTAGACGTGGCCTAAGTCTTGGTCTGCACTTAAAACTTATACCAGTATAGCTACATCAGTCAGGGGTGTAACTGCCCCCCACCACTCACAAGTGGCTTAGCTATGCTAACAAAACCCCTAATGTAAACACAGCTATGGTGACAGAAGAGGTCTTGTGTCAGCTTAGCTAATGTCAGTCAGCAAGATGGTGTTCCTGCACTGCCAGAAAAGCTCCTTCTGGCTGTGTACATTTCATCTACGCGAAGGGTTATGCCGGCATTGCTATGCCAGTATAGGCTCTGTAGTGTTGACATAATCTAAGGAAAGCCATGGGAAGAATGGCATGTCACACTCAAACATTGCCTCTGACTGACCCAGGAATAGCACTGATGGTCATCCAGTGCAGAGGAACTCAAGACCTGATCTATTAAGTCATGGAAATTTTTCATTAACTTCCATGTGTTTTCAAGTTGGGCTCCAAGTCCTCGCTCAGAAGGAAGGGAGTGTCTTTGAAGGAGAAGAATTTATTTTTTCAGTCAAATCCCCTACTTATGCCATACTAATGATATGTTTTGTTTCCTGTGAGTCACCTCATAGTCTGAGGATAAAGGATTAAATGTAGCGTGTATCAGGGGAAGGGCACATGTACATACACTTCTTTGTAAAGAATGGTTGTCAAGATTTTCTATTTGTTTGCATTTTCTTGAAAGCATTAATAAATTCTGTCACCTCCTCACTTCCACTTTGCATAACTACAGTGCCACTTGATAATGCATTAACCCTTTTTTATTTTAAGGGTTTAGTTGTTTTTTCTTAGGGGACACAGTGTAATGCAGCAGAGGGAAGGAGGGGACTGTGACTCAGGAGACCTAAGTTTTGTCCTGGCTCTACTACTGACGTGCAGGATGACCTTGGGCAAGTCATTTCACCTCTCTGTGCCTCTATCAAGCAAGTGGGACTAGTCAGCCATGGCAGGCAGTCCACCTAGGCAATGGAAAATTCTGATTTCAAACCAAGAACATCAAATCTGGCTAGCCAGTTTGTAAAAGTTGTGCCAATCATACAGCTCTACGGGTCTGCCCTGCTGACTCTGGCTCATGGAACAAGATGAATCAAGCATATTTCAGAGTTGGTTTTTCTTAAAAATACCGGGACATTTACCCCACTTCCCTGACAAGCTATAAAAAGTAGCCTTAATGGAGATGACAATCAGACCTTTGAAATTCACGTCCTCATCTTACAAGTTGTTTTCCATAAGCAGAACCCACTGTAAGTCAAAGGGGCTTCTCACAGATGTAGGGATCCACCTACACAGAACAATTTGCAGGACTGGGGCCTTATTTTGTAACACATATGAAATCCGAGCCAGCTTGAACACAATGAAAACACATTAAACGTGAACAGAAAATGTAGCAGGCATTGTCCAGGTGGTTAGATTTGCATTGGTAAGCCATATATATGTAAAATACTCTTGTTAGGTGGGTTGTTGTTTTTTTAAAACTAGGGAACATGTTTATTATCATGTGCCTGCCTCTCCTATGCAAATATCATGACACATATTTACTGACTTAGATAAGCTTTTCATCATCATTACTGTGTAGTAACAAATCTCCCTTCCATTTAGACTGTGTATTCTTTATTCCAGTGAAGTAGCTTTTCCTAGTCGTTTCTGAAGAAAGTATCAAATTCCCCTTCTATTATTTGCTAAGCTGCAATACATTTCCTTTCAGACTGAATTTTGATTCTCCAAAACAGGTTGATTATTTTTAGTGACCCTTTAAATCATCATCCCTGGATAGAATATAATGTCATTAGGATACAGTAATTAGTCCATGTATAGTAAATACCCATTAATAACGATACATAAATGAGTTGGATGGCTCATGTAATGTAGTAATAGAACTGTGGTAAAGGGCATTTAATTAAAAAGTGAATAAAAATATAGGCCTAGAGAGACTTACACAAACCTGCATATGTTCCCATGAAAGTACCTGTCTGGTCAAGTTGGACTCCTGAACAAATAGATGTAAATCTGTGCTGAGTATCTGGGATTAAGAAGGAATCTCTCTTGGGTGCCAGTTGCTTGGTCATTGCCCATTGTGGAGATTCTTGCCCCTTCCTGTGCAGCATCTGGTATAGACCACTGTTAGAGACAGGGTATTTGCCTAGATGGAATGATCCAGAATGGCAATTCTTAAGTTTCCATGTAAGGAAAGAAGTAGCCATTGCAGAGCATGGACCACTTGTATTCCACGGTCATGATCTCCATCCCACTGAAGCCCCTGCATTCTGCAGCACCCAGATTTTTTTTTCCATCAAAAGGGTCAAGCAGAGAAGTAATTTGGCTTGTGGTTACGGAGGAGCCAATTACTACAGTGATATCAACATCAGACAAGTGGTCCAAACCTCTGGCCCCACCACCAACGAGAAAAGGTACAACATTCTCACAGCTATTACAGGTAAATACTGTACGATAATATGATTACTATTATCTGTACAGTCAAAACAGCTGATCTCTTCTTCTTTTACACTTACCCAGCCATTTACTCATCCCTCCCTATACTTCTTTTGTGCCCAGTAGGGACTTCCCTGAGTATTTTTGCTTCATGAAAGAGTTTGTTTTTGTAAGAGATATCCAGTAGGTCCCCCAAGACAGAGAACCATGTACATGTGCATGCACATTTATAATTTTACACACAAATTCCTCTGCTAGAGCACTGAATTTGAATACACTGAGCAGAAGGGGGGAGGGGACCGTGAAGGAACCATGTGTTAAAAGCAGTTTTAGGGCTAACAGTAAATAGCCTTCCTTTGGAGTCACAGAGAGAAAGGAATTAAACTAGGGCTGTCGATTAATCGCAGTTAACTCATGCAATTAACTCAAAAAAATTAATCTTGATTAAAAAATTAATGGCGATCAATCACACTGTTAAGCAATAGAATACCAATTGAAATTTATTAAATATTTTTGGATATTTTTCTACATTTTCAAATATATTCATTTAAATTACAACACAGAATACTAAGTGCACAGGGCTCACTTTATATTATTTTTTATTACAAATATTTGCACTGTAAAATGCATTGCATTAGGTGAATTGAAAAATACTAATTCTTTTGTTTTTGTTTGTTTGTTTTTTTACAGTGCAAATATTTGTAATAAAAAATATAAAGTGAGCCCTGTACACTTTGTATTCTATGTTGTAATTGAAATCAATATATTTGAAAAAATGTAGAAAACATCCAAAAATATTCAAATAAATGGTATTCCATTATTGTTTAACAGCACGATTAATCACATGATTATTTTTTTTAATCGCTTGACAGCCCTAAATTAAACCATTTCACTCTGTCCCATCCATTCCTCCAAAATCCTGCAGGCAAGTCAGTAGAAACTTGAGACCAATGGTATCAAAAGCTGCTGATAGTTCTATTAATGCAGTGGCCAACAAGAATGGCTGCTATTCTTAAAAATGGAGGATTCCTAGAGAATAAACAGGAGAATCCTTCCTCACCAAAAAAAAAAAAAAAAACACACCCCTCTCTGCCACAATGAGAGCACTTACTGATTTTCTGCATTTAGCTATAAAACAGGTACAACTTGGGTATGACAGGGCAAGCTTCCTCACTCTCTGCCCTACCAGTATAACTTCACCCTGCTCCAGAGCGACCACTTCTCCAAATGAGGGGTCATTCATTCTCTTTACATCTCTCCTGAGACTCCCTGCACAACTGTCGATGAATGCCATGTAGTTTGGTGGGTCTATCCACCAGCTTAGGGACAACACAATTAGCCACACCCAACACCATTTTAGCCTTCAAAAGAGGATCTGTTATTCTTCTCTTAGACAAACACAAAAAGCAACAAAAGTGATAGTCCTGAGCTAGACTGTTACTGCAGGGTCCTCTGCTACCCAGGAGCTCACGGTCCTCCCTGCCCTGTTGCAGTCTCCTGCTGCTGCTCAGGGAGGTGTTTGTCTCTCCTATCCCTCCTTCTCTTACAGACCTGGGTCCTCATTAATATCTTCCAGGTGGGAATCAGAGCCAATCATTAGCTGCTGCTTAGTTGGATTTGCTGATTCCCAACACCTACCTCCTGGGTTTCTCCTTAGGCCAGGGCTTTCTGCTCCTGGCACCACACATCCTTAAAGGGGCAGACCGCCCTGCTGCATGCCATCTTATAAATGGCAGCTTGAGATGTGGACAATTATATTAAACCTGATTATCACTAGCAATGAGCTTGTGTTGCACAGTCAAGATTTGGATCCATATCCAAACTTTTCCAAGCGTCCAATTATGTTCAGATCCAGGGGGTTTAGTTTAACTCCTTACAGAATTGGGATCTAGATTTGAAACATCACAGTCTGCAGGACTGTTCAAATCCAAGGTCTTGGGTTCAAATATTATTGAGTTGGGACACCTCCCAGCAGTTTGGATTGATCCAATCCCTTTTTGTACAGATTTATTTCTCTTTATATCAACCGTATTTCATAGGTGCCCACTGATTTTGACTTCTAAAATCCTTGGGTCAGACTCTGCCTCCTGGGAACAATTCACAGAGTAACATACAGAGTAACATAGCAGAATATGGTCTCTATGTAGGAACTGTTTCAATTAACTCACTAAAAAACTTGGAATAAACCCCACCTATTTTTAGTCCACACAAGTAAAATGGTCCATTTGTGTGAAAACCAGTAACTGGGGTTTGCATCAGTAGGGTTGCTAGGTGTCTGGTTTTCAACCGAAACACCTGGTCAAAAACGGACCCTGGTGGCTCCAGTCAGCGGCACATAGGGAGCCCGGGGCTAAGGCAAGCTTCCTACATGCCTTGGCTCCACGTGGTTCCTGGAAGTGGCCGCCAGATCCTGGTGGCCCCTAGGTTCAGGGAGGCTCCATGCACTGCTCTGCCTGAGTGCCGGGACCACAGCTCCCATGACCAATAGGAGCTTCGGGGACAGTGCCTGTGGGAACGACAGCAGTGCGTGGCACTGGGAGCCTCTTTGGTTGCCCATGCATCTAGGGGCTGCAGGGACCTGGCGGCTGCTTCCTGGGAGCCACAGTAAGAGCCACTGGGAGCCCACACGCCCATCCCGCACCCCAACTCCATGCCCCAGCCATAAGCCCCCTCCTGCACCCCAAACCCCTCATCCCCAGACCCCCCTAGAGCCCGCACCCCCAGCTGGAGCCCTCACCCTCCTGCACCCTAACCCCCTGCCCCAGCCCAGAGCCCTCTTCCTCACCCAAACCCCCTCATTCCCGGCCCCACACCAGAGCCTGCACCTCCAGCCAGAGCCCTTGCACCCCCCAACACCTCAACCCCCGCCCCAGCCTGGAGCCCTCTCCCACACTGTGAATCCCTCATTTCTGGCCCCGCCTAAGGCCTGCACCCCCAGCCAGAGCCCTCACACCTCCCCCCCACATCCCAACCCCCTGCCCCAGCCTGGTGAAAGTGAGTGAGGGTAGGGGAGAGAGCGATGGAGGGAGAGGGGAATGGAGTGAGCGTGGGCAGGGCCTTAGAGAAGGGGCTGGGCATGAGCATAGCCTCCAGGAAGGGGTAGGGCATGGGGCGGGATGAGGTGTTTGGTTTTGTGCTGTTAGAGAGTTGGCAACCCTATCCAGGTGACAATCAACAATATTCTGAGCTGTGAGCAATATTTACTAGGTTTCCATCCCTTTGTCATTTTTTCCTCCCCCCAAAAAGAGAAAAGTGAAGCATGATTTGAATTACTAATGAAATGACAAGGAAAATAGCCTGGCACAGGAAATAACTTGGCTCTGGAACTAATTTTTGTTGGAAATAATTTGAAGAAAACTAATCTTAGGTCAACTGTGGTGCTGTATCTCGGAAATGTTCAATTATTCAGACTGTCTCAACTTTATTATCACTTTATCCCAGTGTTTGCTCAAACAATGACTCTGTGGAAACTTTTTTAAAAAACTAAACATTCACATTGATGTTTTTGATAATTTTTTTTTCTTTTCTAAATGTCCTCTTCATCAGCGACTCTCCCCCACAGACCATTTCCTTCTCCTCCACCCCTGATTATGGGTACATTCTGCACGCTTGCTCTCTCTTTTTTTTAATAAAGTGTTTTGCTGAAAACAATAGTTATTGGCAGGCACATCAAAATAGGTTGTGTAGAGTTCAGAGCTGCAGTTACTGGACTGGATATTGCCAGTTATCTCTGAAACGTCTCAAGGGGTTTTCTCTGCCTCATTCTCACATCATCTAGACTGAAATGAACATAACAGCCTACACGCCCCTGTTTGAGAAATATGAGATAAGAAAACCCCCCGTTTATTGAATCCCTCCTTCAAATAAACAAATAAACTGCTTGTTGTAGGACTGCCTAAATCCTGCTTGCTTTACTCATGCAAATAGTTCTGTTGATGTCACACAAGGCTATGAAGCAGGATAGAGAGCACGTAGAAGCTCACAGCTTGCTTTGAATTATACATAGCTAGATCATGCCCATTCAGTGGGTGTGCCAAACTTATATTACAATTGTGAGTGATGCAACAAGGAAACCTGTAATATGGGGAATTTTCCTCCAAATCACCCTTTCACATGTTAATTAGAAATTGTTTCATCCAGCCCCATTCCCATACCCCAAGGTTCAAGAATGTCCAGTGGAATTGTTCATCCTTAACTGCACAATATCTGCTACTACAACAGATATTTCCAAGGATCTCTGTAGTTTGAGCAGCTTCAATACTAAAGGCAGAATTTATTCCAGGGTAACAGCAAAATATTTTGTTAACAACATATGTCGTCCTTCCCACTCTCAATTGTCTCTTCATGCCTCTAGGTAAATTCCACCATTAATGGAATTTTTCTGGGACAAATATGTAATGTTTCATGGTAATGCATTATGACCCTAAGGGTCATATTACGGCATCCTTTTTGCTGCCACAAGTTTGTTTGGGCAGTAATAATACTAGAGCTTACGACCAGAAGAGATCACCAGAACATCTAGTTTGACCTCCTGTAAATCACAGGTCACTAAACCCTCCCAGTTACCACTGCATTGAGCCCTAATAACCCAGATTAGTCTAAAGAATTACAGTCCTCTAGAGACTCAACTATTGTGAGCCACAAACAGAGAATAGGCAGCACTGAAGTATACTAATGCCAGAGGCCCCTGCAATGGCAGGGAATTTATTTTGTGAGATATTCACCAGATGATCCTAGCAAGTGACCCATGCCCCATGCTGTGGAGGACAGTGAAAAGTCCCTGCCAATCTTACCGGGGGTGGGGGGTGGGAATTCCTTCCCAACCTTGAATCTGGAGATCAGTTAGACCCTGGGCATTTGAGCAGCTGAGAAAGAATTCTTAGTACCACCTCAGAGCACTGGCCAACCCCATCCAGTGTCCCCGCTCCAGCTGTAACCATCCCTGATGCTTCAGTGGAAGAGGAAAAAAAAGGAAATATGTTGTGGGGAGGGGGTGTCCTTCCTAACCCCTGTGGGATACCAGCTGAAACATGACATTTAGAACATAAAACATAGGACCAAAAGGGACCTTTTGGGTCACTGATCCCAGCCCCCTGCCATAGGAGGCAGTCATGTCATACAATTCCACTCATAAATGTATCAAGCTCTATCTTAAAGCTAACTAGTTATTTGCTCCCACAGCTGCTACTTGCTCCTCTGATGGTTCAAAACCACTTTCTAATTTCCAGCCTAAATTTATTCATAGTAATTTTATACCTATTTGTTCTTGTGCCAAAATTTTCTTTTAATTTAAAATAGCTGTTCAGACAACCTGGTGCTTAGCTTCTGATGTATTTATAGTGGGCAATAAGATCCTCCTCTCCCAAAATAGGCTCTCCAGTCCACCGTTCTCTGCATCTGCTTCAGTTTGAATTAATCTTTCTGAAGCACGGGTGACTAGAATTGTACACCATATTCTAAATGAGGTATTGCCAGTGTGGCATTAATACTTCCCTATCCCCATCCCACCATCACATTTGACTTTTTCACAATGCCCCACACAATGTGGCCCTGATCCCTGACTGGGACCACTATGTGCTACCACAGTACAAACAAAAGGCACCCATCTTATACTCTGAACACCCTTACCCAGTTAAAATGGGATAGTTTCATATCATTCTCCAACATAACCAAATAATGCAAATAAAAATTAAATCGTGAAAAAGAAAAAGCTAGCATGCATCCCTTCATTCCCAGTTTTGAAATGATGAAGGCATGGATAAATGTAGCAGCATTTGCATCTGACAAAGGATTGCACTTGCCAGACTCAACACAGATGGAAAAATGTCTCCTTAGCCATAACTGAAACCCGAGCATCCAACAGCAGCCTTCAATCTCTCCTGTCACGGAGTGTGGGGGAGTCCAGGCCCTGCACCCCTCTTCCAGGGATTCACTGAGACTCTCAGCCAGCCAGTAAAACAGAAGGTTTATTGGACAACAGGAACACAGTCCAAAACAGAGCTTGTGGGTACACCCAGGACCCCTCAGTCAAGTCCTTCTGGGGGAGCAAGGAGCTTAGACCCCAGCCCTGGGGTTCCCTGTGTTCCTCCACCCAGCTCCAAACTGAAAACTAAACCCCCCCAGCAGGCTCTCTCCTGCAGCCTGTCTTCACATTCCTGGGCAGAGGTGTTACCTCCCCCTCCCCCTCCTGGCTCAGGTGACAGGCTCTCAGGTCTCCCATCCCCAGGGCACATTCCCAGGTCAACACTTCCCCCTCCCTGCTGCATCACATCGTCACATCTCCCTATCCCCTAAATTGTGCAACTTAATAACAAATGGCAGACGCACTTCCTATATAATCACTCCTGATTGGACACTTACAAGTTCTTCTGGCTGTTTCCCCTCAAACTACCAACATGATCTCCGTCTTATCTGGACTGGTCCTTTGCCAGCTGGCTCTCATCTGTACCTCAGGCTCCAACACAGAATTATCCATTCCATTGCTCCAGGAGGATCAGTTGAAATGGAGGCATAAAGTTAAGTATAATCCACATACTGATAATTTATTCAATGTCCCCTTAGTTATACAAATGTTAACTTGGCTTCTGATGGAATGGAAGGCTGCATCACCCCAGAAAACAGCTTCCATTGATCTGATAAACAACAGCCCACAATGTGTTAAACCAATGTCTAAAGTGACTTTTCATGTCTACCTATTGCAGAGAATGCATGTGTCATAAACATTCAGCTAAGGGTAGCATAAAATCCCTCTTTTACCTGTAAAGGGTTAAGAAGCTCAAATAACCTGGTTGGCACCTAACCAAAAGGACCAATAAGCGGAGAAGATACTTTCAAATCTGTGAGGGAAGGTTTTTGCTTTGTCTCTTTGTGTGGGTTCTCTCACAGCCAGAGAGGGACCAGGGGCAGGAAAAACCATCTCTTAAAACCCTGCCTGAAATAAGTTCTAGGATTACAAAAATTGTAAGTAAAGCAAGGAAACGCATTAGATTATCTTTTGTTTTAGCTTGTGAATTTTCCCTGTGCTAAGAGGGAGGTTTATACCTGTTTTTTGTAATTTTAAAGTTTTGCCTATAGGGGAATCCTCTGTGTTTTGAATCTGATTACCCTGTAAAGTTACCTTCCATCCTGATTTTACAGAGGTGCTTCTTTTACTTTTTTTTCTTTATTATAAAGTCCTGTTTTTTAAGAATCTGGTTTACCTATTTGGTCGGTATATTATTCTCAAGCCTCCCCAGGAAAAGGGATGCAGGGGTTTGGGGGGATATTTTAGGAAAAAACAGGAACTCCAAGTGGTCCTTTTCCTGAATCTTTGTCTAACTCACTTGGTGGTGGCAGCAGTACCCATCCAAGGACAAGGAAGGATTTGTGCCTTGGGGAAGTTTTTAACCTAAGCTGGTAGAAATAAGCTTAGGGGGTCTTTCCTGTGGGTCCCCACATCTGTACCCTAGAGTTCAGAGTGGGGAGGGAACCCTGACACGTGAAATTATATTATTAGCTGCAACATCTAAACTTATCTCCATACTTTTTTAATGTTTTCGTTCTATTAACTAATGTTCTGGTATGTTACTTGCTATAGCAGCTTTAACTTCTTTTTCCTCCATCTAAAACTGATAATAATTCATATATACTTTGTGACAGGGCCTTTCATTTTATTTTGCCTGTAAAGCATTATGCCCATCTATGGCAATATTTAAACAATAAATAATAGACAGATGCCATTAGTAATAAGTCAGAGTTTTGCATAAGCAGAAGTGAGGCTTTCATGAAATATAGGGTTTTCCTTTCAAAACAGTTGTGGCAGCTCAGTTAAAATATAGTAATTTGAATGTGAAACTAAATAGCATATTTGTCAGATTGTTTTATCGTGCTTTCTTCTCCCAGACATTTTATTGGCTAACTTATTTTCAGAGTCTAAGCTTTCTAATATGCTCTTTAATTTCTATAGTGTTCATAAAAATTTTAAGCCAACCGGTTCACATTCTATAAAATCAAACTGTCTTCAACACATTAGAATGGTATTTCTCATTCTCTATCACTCAGCTATCAAGGTTCCTAACAATCAATTTTTGTCCATAACAGTCGGTCCTCCCCGGAACTATGACCCACTTGCTCTGGATGGAACCATTGTTTTAAAATACATGTTAAAAGAAAATTTTGAAGAAGAACGGAGAGCCACTTCCTTACCAGGAACCATTTTATAACATTTAGCACTCATGGGGGGTTTTCATCTCTAAGGCACCAATTTAGCAATGGATTTAAGCACATGCTTAACTCCATCCTTACTCAGTGAAAGCACTTATGCACGTGCTTAAGTGCTTTGCTGAATAGGAACAGACTTCTGAATCAGAGCCTACGTGCTTTTAAAAGGATGGCAAATATTATTCACAGTTTACAGACAGAGTAGCCCAAGGCACACAGAGATTGAATGATTTGCCACAGTTCATAAGGTAATTCACCTTTCTGCAAAAGCCAGCACACAACCTATGCACCACTTAAATCCCTAGAATACTGGCATATAGGCTTTATGCTGGCCTGTTGCACAGGGATGAATTTCATCCAGAGTCTATAGCAGGGGTGGCCAACCTGAACCTGAGAAAAAGGCAGAATTTACCAATGTATATTGCCAAAGACACACAGTAATACGTCAGCAGTGCCCCATCCGCACCCCAGTGCCTCCCGCCTGCCAGCAGTCCCGCCAATCAGCACCTCCCTCTCCCTCCCCCACCTCCCAATCACCTGTTTCGTGGCATGCAGGAGACTGTGGGGCAGCGGAGGTGCGAGGTGATGGAAAGGGGTGGAGTGGGGGCAGGGCCTGTGGCAGAGCCAGGGGTTGAGCAGTGAGCACCCCCCGGCACATTGGAAAGTTGGCGCCTATAGGTCCAGCCCCGGAGTTGGTGCCTATACAAGAAGCCGTATATTATCTTCTGAAGAGCTGTATGTGGCTCTGGAGCCACAGGTTGGCCACCCCGGTCTATAGAAATGGCATGAACTATAAGAATACTTGAATTTATTCCTTCTCCAAACTGTATAGTCCCAATTTTTCAAATGCTTAGGTTTATAAACTGCAATATTCCTTGACATATCTACATGCATGCAACCTTAAAATTATGAGGATTTTTGTCTTTTATATAACTTTGTATCTCTAGTAACATCAAGCGACATTGGAGAACACTTCAATCTCTCTGGTCACGCAATCACAGACATGAAGGTCGCTATCTTAAAACAAAAAAACTTCAAATCCAGACTCCAGCGAGAAACTGCTGAATTGGAATTCATTTGCAAATTGGATACTATTAATTTAGGCTTAAATAGAGACTGGGAGTGGCTAAGTCATTATGCAAGGTAGCCTGTTTCCTCTTGTTTTTTCCTACCCCCCCCCCCCCCCAGATGTTCTGGTTTAACTTGGATTTAAACTTGGAGAGTGGTCAGTTTAGATGAGCTATTACCAGCAGGAGAGTGAGTTTGTGTGTGTATGGGGGTGGGGGGGATGTGAGAAAACCTGGATCTATGCAGGAAATAGCCCGACTTGATTATGTAAAGAGTTGTCACTTTGGATGGGCTAGCACCAGCAGGAGAGTGAATTTGTGTGGGGGGGTGGAGGGTGAGAAAACCTGGATTTGTGCTGGAAATGGCCCACCTGTTGATCACTTTAGATAAGCTATTACCAGCAGGACAGTGGGGTGGGAGGAGGTATTGTTTCATATTCTCTGTGTGTATATAAAGTCTGCTGCAGTTTCCACGGTACACATCTGATGAAGTGAGCTGTAGCTCACGAAAGCTCATGCTCAAATAAATTGGTTAGTCTCTAAGGTGCCACAAGTACTCCTTTTCTTTTTTCATTTAAAGAGTGTTACTTATATTCCCGATCTCTGGGGTAATGACTCACTCTCTGCAGCCTTACCTGATTTGGAGATATTGATGAGATATATCAATTACTCTGAGAGGATCAAGATAGGCTTTAGCACTCAGTAACATTATCCAGTTTTGAAACAATATCTGTAGACAATTAGTTCACCAGAAACCATCACCCTGTTGTTTTTTTTAAACTTAAGATAATCCAGCTCACAGTCAGGTTGGTGACGTGCAGAGCATCCCCACCAGCATTGGAAATGGTCTGTGCTGCTTCTTGGCTGGGCACACTTTTTATTGTTATGTTTTAACAGCTTCCAAAAGAAAAAAATCAAGGCTCTTTACCAGCTGGAAAGGCCAGAAGGAGGTCAGCACAAAGGAGCAGAGATGTCCACTGCGGCCTGCCTGTTTGTAGGCTAATGCCCACAGATTTTGTGACTAAAACTCAATAAGCTACATTTCTGCAAACATTATGGAAAATTGCATGTAGTAACAAGTGGTTACACACCCAACTATCTAGCTATTTGCATGTTCAGATGCAAGCTGTTGACCATGCAAATGTTGCAGGTGCTATTACAGATGACTTCTGAAAATTTAGCCATAAAAGAATGTACTGAGTTAGCAAGTTGTTGCACAATAGCCAGGTGTAAGAGCACCCAAGAAACTTCTACTCCCAGTAATGGGGAGGTGGGAGAGACAGGACTTTTGCCCTTGATTACAGAAGTAAATCTGGCTAACGCTGTACTTATGAAGTTTAAAGTAAATGAAACTGTTTTTCGTAGGATGCCCAGCATTAATTATACTATATTGACTGACATGTTTAGTCTAGAGAAGGGAAGTCAGAGAAGGGACATGATAAGTCTTCAAATATGTAAAAGGTTCTTTTAAAGAGGACAGTGGTCAATTGTTCTCCATGTCCACTGAGGGTAGGACAAGAAGTAATTGGCTTAGTTTGTAGCAAGAAAGATTTAGGATGGATATTAGGAAAAACTTTCTAACTCTAATGATAGTTAGGTAATGGAGCAGGTTACCTCGAGAGGTTGTAGAATCCCAGTCACTGGAGGTTTTTAAGAACAGGTTAGACAAACGCCTGTCAGGAAAGATCTAGGTATTCTTACAGTATGTCTACACTTGGACCTGCGAATGTGATTCCCAGATCTACTCACACTAGCTCTCATCAAGCTAGTGCACTAAAAAAAGAGAATGTAGCCATGGCAGTGCGAGCTGTGGGACATCATATACTTAGGGCAGCTCAGCCATCCCACAGCTCATGCTGCCACAGCTACATTCCATTGTTACTGTGCGAGTTCAATGACAGCTAGTGTGTCACCCTGAGGCCTGGGTTAGGTCAAATTTAGCCACGTTAGGTCAATTTTATAATGAATGTGTCCACACAACCAACCCCGTTCTGCTGACCTAAAGGGCTCTTAAAATCAACTGCTGTACTCCTCCCTGATGAAGGGAGTAATGCTAAAATCGACCTTCCTGGGTCAAATTTGGGGTACTGTAGACTCAGCGCTGTGCAATTCGATGGTATTGGCCTCTGGGAGCTATCCCAGAGTGCTCCAATGTGACCACTCTGGACAGCACTTTCAACTCTCATGCACTAGCCAGGTACACAGGAAAAGCACCTGGAACTTTTAAATTTCATTTCCTGTTTGGTCAGTGTGGTGAGCTCAGCAGCACAGGTGACCGTGCAGTCCCAGAATCGTACGTGAGCTCCAGCATGGAGCAAACGGGAGACACTGGATCTGATTGCTGTAAGGGGAGAAGAATCTGTGCAGGCGGAACGGCAATCCAGCAGAAGAAATGCTGATATATATGCCAAAATCACACAGGGCATGGTGGACCGAGGTTACACCAGGGACACACAGCAGGGCCGCATGAAAATTAAAGAGCTCAGGCAAGCCTACCAAAAGACAAAGGAGGCAAACGGTCGCTCTGGGTCACAGCCCCAGACATGCTACTTCTGTGATCAGCTGCATGCCATTCTAGGGGGGGACCCTACCAGTATCCCAACAATCTCCATGGACACCTGCAAGGTGGCAGCCTCACACAACATAGATGAGGATTTTGTGGATGAGGAAGAGGAGGAGGAGAAGGAGGAGGACAATGCGCAGCAGGCAAGCAGAGAATCCGTTCTCCCCGGCAGCCAGGACCTTTTCCCCATCCTGGAGCCAATGCTCTCCCAGGGTGTATTGTTTCAGGACCCTGAAGGCAAAGAAGGCACCTCTGGTGAGTGAACATTTGTAACTACACTACAGGGGTTAAAAGCAATTGTTTGTAATGTTTGATTTGCCCTGAACAATTGGGATGCATTCACGGCCAGTACAGCTACTGGAAAAGTCTGTTACCGTGTCTGGGGATGGAATGGGAATCCTCCAGGGACATCTCCATGAAGCTCTCCTGGAGGTACTCCTGAAAGCCTTTGCAGAAGTTTTCTGGGGTGGGCTGCCTTATTTTGTCCTCCACAGTAAGACATTTTACCATGTCAAGCCAGTAGCAAGTAGTCTGGACTCATTGCAGCACAAAGCATGGCAGCAAATGATCCTGGGTTTTGGTCGCATTCATGCAACATTCGGTCTTTATCTTTCTGTGTTAGCCTCAGGAGAGTGATATCATTCATGGTCACCTGGTTGAAATAGGGGAAGTTTTGTAAGGGACCAGTAATCCCCTCTGTTTGGTGATCCCCAACACATTAGACTCCGGTCATGCTGGGCTGTTTGCGCCTGGCTAAACTAAATCATCCCTGAGAATAGCCATGTGAGGGGGGAAGGATGTGCTGTACATCCACCCCAAAACCACAGCTCCTCCTTTTAAATGGCAAACCCAACCAGCATTGGTCACTATGGGAAAGGAGGGCGCTGCAATTTGAAACCATTCCCACATGTTATGAAGCTGGAAGAAGCCAACCCCGCATACCCTTTGGCTTACCATGGCTGCCTGGAAACCGAATTCTGTTGCCAGCTGTGTGTGATGTGTCACCATACCAGCAGGTGCTCAATATAAAAGGCAAGATGCGACCTTGTATCTAAAACACATGTGCTGTCTGCTGTGAATTGCTTGATTCACTGTGAAAGAGTCCCCTTTTTGTTCTCAGAAATGTATCTTCTTAAAATCTACTCTCCCTTTTCCCCCCTGCAGCTGCAAATGTTTCTGTGCTCCCCGTATCAACTCTGTCCCTGAGGTTATCGCAGATTAGAAGGCAAAAAAAATGCACTTGCGATGACATATTTTCCGAGTTCTTTCAGTCCTCCTGCTCCGATAGGGTACAGCTGATTGCATGGAGGCATTCAGTGGCAGAGGCCAGGAAAGTATACAGTGAGCATGATTGAAACACAAAGGAGGAGATACTGAGGCTAATGGGAGAGCAAACGGACATGAGGAGGCATCTGGTGGAGCTGCAGGAAAGGCAACTAGAGTACAGAGCCCCGCTGCATCCATTGTGTAACTTCCTGCCCTCCTTGCCAAGTTCCATACCCTCCTCATCCAGACGCCCAAGAAAATGTGGGGGGGAGGCTCCGGGCACCCAGCCACTACACTCCAGAGGATGGCCCAAGCAACAGAAGGCTGTCATTCAAACAGCTTTGATTTGTAGTGTGGCTACAATAAGCAATGTGGCCTTGTCCTTCCCTCCTCTCCCACCCCATCCCATTATCAAACCCTTTGTACACCTGGGCTACCTTTTACTAGTCAATATTGTCAGTGATCTCAAGTTTTTTTTAATAAATAAAGAATGAATGGATTCAGAACAACAGGGACTTTATTTCCTGTGCCAGCTGTGGTAGAAAGGGGGGAGAGGGATTGGCTTACAGGGAAGTACGTTCACCAAAGGGAGTGGGTTTGCATCAAGGACAAACACACACAACTGCCACATCATAGCCTGGCCGGTCATGAAACTGGTTTTCAAAGCCTCTCTGATGCACAGCGCACCTTGCTGTGCTCTTCTAATTGCCCTGGTGTCTGGCTGTTCAAAATTGGCTGCCAGGCGATTTGCCTCAACCTCCCACCCCGCCATAAATGTCTCCCCCTTACTCTCACAGATATTATAGAGCACACAGCAAGCGGAAATAACAATCGGAATATAGCTTTCACTGAGGTCTAGCCTACGCAACAAACTGCGCCAGTGCCCCATTAAACGTCCAAAGGCACATTCTGCCACCATTCTGCACTTGCGCAGCCTATGGTTGAACTGCTCCTTACAGCTGTCCAGGCTGCCTGTGTACAGCTTCATGAGCCATGGGAGCAAGGGGCAGGTTGGGTCTCCAGGGATATGATTGGCATTTCAACATCCCCAATGGTAATTTTCTGGGAAAAAAGTCCCTTCTTCAGCATTTCTAAGAGCCCAGAGTTCCGAAAGATGTGAGCATCATGCACCTTTCCTGGCCATCCCACGTTGATGTAGGTGAAACATCCCTTGTGATCCATCAGTGCTTGCAACACCATTGAGAAGTACCCCTTGTGATTTATGTACTCTTTGGCATGGTGGTCCAGTGCCAAGATAGGGATATGCATTCCATCTACCGCAGTTAGGGAACCCCATTGCAGCAAAGCCATCCACTATGACCTGCACATTTCCCAGAGTCACTACCCTTCTTAGCAGAAGGGTATTGATTGCCCTGGCTACTTGGATCACAGCAGCCTCCACAGTATATTTGCCCACTCCGAATTGATTCCCGACTGACCGGTAGCAGTCAGGCGTTACAAGCTTCCCCAGGGCTACCGCCACTCACTTCTCAACTGTCAGGGCAGCTCTCATCTTGGTATTCCTGCGCTTCAGGGCGGGGGAAAGCAACTCACACAGTTCCATGAAAGTAGCCTTATGCATGCAAAAGTTTTGCAGCCACTGGGAATCATCCCATACCTGCAACACTATGCGGTCCCACCAGTCTGCTTGTTTGCCAGGCCCAGAATCGGCATTCCACTATATCAACATGCCCCAATGCCACCATGATAGCCCAATTGCCACATCCCGTGCTTTCAGGAATGCCTGTGTCCATGTCCTCCTCAGAATCTTCCTCGTGCTGGCAGTTCCTAGCTACATACTGCAGGATAATGCTCACAAAAGCAGTGTGCAGCTGAGCGGGCTCCATGCTTGCCATGCTATGGCATCTGCATGGATAACCCAGGAAAAAAGGCATGAAATGATTGTTTGCCGTTGCTTTCAGGGAGGGAAAGAGGGAGGGGAGACTGACGACCCAAAACCACCCGGGACAATGTTTTTACCCCATCAGGCATTGGGAGCTTAACCCAGAATTCCAATGGGCAGTGGGGACTGTGGGATAGCTACCCACAGTGCACCATTCCATGAGTCGATGCTAGCCACGGTATTGAGGATGCACTCCACCGACCTAGTGCGCTTAGCGGGGACATGCACAATCGACTGTATAAAATCGCTTACTACAGATCGACTTCTATAAAATCAACCTAATTTCATAGCGTAGATATGCTCAGAGTGTGAATCACACCAACTGTAGACATACTTATTCCTGCCTTGGCACAAAACAAAACACCACGTCTAAAAATCCTCATCTCCAATAAGGTTGCCACTTTCCTTTCCACCTAATAACTCTTCAACATTGTTTGCACTTGCGTATGTTGATCAGTTATATCTGGTTTCTTTAAAATGTTAGCTCCAAAGAAAAACAAAACAAAATAGGGTTATGGCTTTTTTAGCTACTTGTGAGTATAAAAAGACATGGAGGGATGGTTTGTTTATTTTTATATTAGAAATTCAGGTACTGTCTACCATGGAAGATACTGGTGAATGGAGAACTAATAAACCAATGACATAATTAAAGAGAATGAAACCTAGGGATTTTTAATTCTTACCTTTTAAAGCTTTTGGGTTTTAGTTTGTTTGTGTAAACACCTAATGAACTTCAGTTACTAATTAATATTGTGGAGAAATTAAGGGTATGTCTACACTACGAAATTAAGTCAAATTTATAGAAGTCGGTTTTTTAGAAATCGGTTTTATATATTCGAGTGTGTGTGTCCCCACAGAAAATGCTCTAAAGTGCATTAAGTGCATTAACTCGGCGGAGCGCTTCCACAGTACCGAGGCAAGCGTCGACTTCCGGAGCGTTGCACTGTGGGTAGCTATCCCACAGTTCCCGCAGTCTCCGCTGCCCATTGGAATTCTGGGTTGAGATCCCAATGCCTGATGGGGCTAAAACATTGTCGCGGGTGGTTCTGGGTACATATCGTCAGCCCCCCGTTCCCTCCCTCCCCCCCCCCGTGAAAGCAAGGGCAGACAATCATTTCGTGCCTTTTTTCCTGAGTTTCCTGTGCAGACGCCATACCACAGCAAGCATGGAGCCCGCTCAGCTCACTTTGGCAATTAGGAGCACATTAACCACCACACGCATTATTCAGCAGTATATGCAGCACCAGAACATGGCAACGCGATACTGGGCGAGGAGGCAACGTCAGCGCGGTCCCGTGAGTGATCAGGACATGGACACAGATTTCTCTGAAAGCATGGGCCCTGACAATGCATGCATCATGGTGCTAATGGGGCAGGTTCATGCTGTGGAACGCCGATTCTGGGCTCGGGAAACAAGCACAGACTGGTGGGACCGCATAGTGTTGCAGGTCTGGGACGATTCCCAGTGGCTGCGAAACTTTCGCATGCGTAGGGGCACTTTCATGGAACTTTGTGACTTGCTTTCCCCTGCCCTGAAGCGCATGAATACCAAGATGAGAGCAGCCCTCACAGTTGAGAAGCGAGTGGCGATAGCCCTGTGGAAGCTTGCAACGCCAGACAGCTACCGGTCAGTTGGGAATCAATTTGGAGTGGGCAAATCTACTGTGGGGGCTGCTGTGATGCAACTAGCCCACGCAATCAAAGATCTGCTGATATCAAGGGTAGTGACCCTGGGAAATGTGCAGGTCATAGTGGATGGCTTTGCTGCAATGGGATTCCCTAACTGTGGTGGGGCTATAGACGGAACCCATATCCCTATATTGGCACCGGAGCACCAAGCCGCCGAGTACATAAACCGCAAGGGGTACTTTTCGATAGTGCTGCAAGCTCTGGTGGATCACAAGGGACGTTTCACCAACATCAACGTGGGATGGCCGGGAAAGGTGCATGATGCTCGCATCTTCAGGAACTCTGGTCTGTTTCAAAAGCTGCAGGAAGGGACTTTATTCCCAGACCAGAAAATAACTGTTGGGGATGTTGAAATGCCTATATGTATCCTTGGGGACCCAGCCTACCCCTTAATGCCATGGCTCATGAAGCCATACACAGGCAGCCTGGACAGTGGTCAGGAGCTGTTCAACTACAGGCTGAGCAAGTGCAGAATGGTGGTAGAATGTGCATTTGGACGTTTAAAGGCGCGCTGGCGCAGTTTACTGACTCGCTTAGACCTCAGCGAAACCAATATTCCCACTGTTATTACTGCTTGCTGTGTGCTCCACAATATCTGTGAGAGTAAGGGGGAGACGTTTATGGCGGGGTGGGAGGTTGAGGCAAATCGCCTGGCTGCTGGTTACGCGCAGCCAGACACCAGGGCGGTTAGAAGAGCACAGGAGGGCGCGGTACGCATCAGAGAAGCTTTGAAAACCAGTTTCATGACTGGCCAGGCTACGGTGTGAAAGTTCTGTTTGTTTCTCCTTGATGAACCCCCCCGCCCCTTGGTTCACTCTACTTCCCTGTAAGCTAACCACCCTCCCCTCCTCCCTTTAATCATTGCTTGCAGAGCCAATAAAGTCATTGCTGCTTCACAGTCATGCATTCGTTATTCATTCATCACACAAATAGGGGGATGACTACCAAGGTATCCCAGGAGGGGTGGTGGAGGAGGGAAGGAAAATGCCACACAGCACTTTAAGCACAGCACTTTAAAAGTTTACAACTTTAAAATTTATTGAATGACAGCCTTCTTTTTTTGGGGCAATCCTCTGTGGTGGAGTGGCTGGTTGGCCGGAGGCCCCCCCACCGCGTTCTTGGGCGTCTGGGTGTGGAGGCTATGGAACTTGGGGAGGAGGGCGGTTGGTTACAGAGGGGCTGCAGTGGCAGTCTGTGCTCCAGCTGCCTTTGCTGCAGCTCAACCATACACTGGAGCATACTGGTTTGGTCCTGCAGCAGCCTCAGCATTGAATCCTGCCTCCTCTCATCACGCTGCCGCCACCTTTGAGCTTCAGCCCTGTCTTCAGCCCGCCACTTACTCTCTTCAGCCCGCCACTTACTCTCTTCAGCCCTCCACCTCTCCTCCCGGTCATTTTGTGCTTTCCTGCACTCTGACATTATTTGCCTCCATGCATTCATCTGTGCTCTGTCAGTGTGGGAGGACAGCATGAGCTCGGAGAACATTTCATCGCGAGTGCGTTTTTTTTTCTTTCTAAGCTTCACTAGCCTCTGGGAAGGAGAAGATCCTGTGATCATTGAAACACATGCAGCTGGTGGAGAAAAAAAAAGGGACAGCAGTATTTAAAAAGACACATTTTATAAAACAGTCGCTACACTCTTTCAGTGTAAACCTTGCTGTTAACATTACATACATAGCACATGTGCTTTCGTTACAAGGTCGCATTTTGCCTCCTCCCACCGCGTGAACGGATTTTGGTTGAATGCCAGCAAACATACACTGCAATGCTTTGTTCTACAGTGATTCCCGAGTACGTGTTACTGGCCTGGTAAAGTGTCCTACCATGAAGGACGAAATAAGGCTGCCCTCCCCAGAAACCTTTTGCAAAGGCAGAACCGCAAATGCCAGGGCAAAGTAATCCTTTCACATGCTTGCTTTTAAACCATGTATAGCATTTTAAAAAGGTACACTCACCAGAGGTCCCTTCTCCGACTGCTGAGTCCAGGAGGCAGCCTTGGGTGGGTTCGGGGGGTACTGGCTCCAGGTCTAGGGTGAGAAACAGTTCCTGGCTGTCGGGAAAACCGTTTTCTCCACTTGCTTGCTGTGAGCTATCTACAACTTCCTCATCATCATCTTCTTCGTCCCCAAAACCTACTTCCGTATTGCCTCCATCTCCATTGAAGGAGTCAAACAACACGGCTGGGGTAGTGGTGGCTGAACCCCCTAAAATGGCATGCAGCTCATCATAGAAGCGGCATGTTTGGGGCTCTGACCCAGAGCGGCTGTTCGCCTCTCTGGTTTTCTGGTAGGCTTGCCTCAGCTCCTTCAGTTTCACGCGGCACTGCTTCGGGTCCCTGTTATGGCCTCTGTTCTTCATGCCCTGGGAGATTTTCAGAAAGGTTTTGGCATTTCGAAAACTGGAACGGAGTTCTGATAGCACGGATTCCTCTCCCCAAACAGTGATCAGATCCCGTACCTCCCGTTCGGTCCATGCTGGAGCTCTTTTGCGATTCTGGGACTCCATCATGGTCACCTGTGCTGATGAGCTCTGCATGGTCACCTGCAGCTTGCCACGCTGGCCAAACAGGAAATGAGAGTCAAAAGTTCACGGTTCTTTTCCTGTCTACCTGGCCAGTGCATCTGAGTTGAGAGTGCTGTCCAGAGCGGTCATAATGGAGCACTCTGGGATAGCTCCCGGAGGCCAATACCATCGAATTGTGTCCACAGTACCCCAAATTCGAGCCGGCAACGTCGATTTAAGCGCTAATCCACTTGTCAGGGGTGGAGTAAGGAAATCGATTTTAAGAGCCCTTTAAGTCGAAATAAAGGGCTTCATTGTGTGGACGGGTGCAGGTTTAAATCGATTTAACGCTGCTAAATTCGACCTAAAGTCCTAGTGTAGACCAGGGCTAAGTCTTTCTTAAAGATGCATCATGCACACCTCTACAATTAAAAGTCTGAAGGATCACAACACAAATGATCCAAGACATCCAGTAGGTCCCTCCAGCAAAACCAAGGAAGATCAGAATTCTCGTGATAATGTAAAAAAAATGGAGGAAAATAAAAATCAGGTCCTCTTTACGTATCCTTAAGTAGAAAAAATGGGCACATGTCAGTTTTTAAAAAATTCTTAACCACTAATCTTAAATTCTGGTATTGTTTTGATATACCAAGTAACAAAAAGCCTTCTTTACCATGAGCTAAACTAAACAATCCCTTAAAGAATGTTATCTCTGTTGTTTCTTAAAGAGAGACATCAACTGTCGTGAAGTATAGCAAAGCAAACATCATGGTAGCTCTACAAGTCAATCATCACCAAAATGATCCGAGTGTTAGAGAAAAAGAGATAGGTAGTCATTTGCAGACATTCAGGGTGGTTGAGAAATTTGACATTATTACTGGGTGGTGGAGCATAATCTGACTTACCATTTAAATTCGGCCAGATTCAGAACTGGGGACACAAAAACAGTGTAAATTTAAGTCTACATCTGAAAATTGCTAAGCCCACAGGAAACAATGCAGAAAGAGAAAATGGAACCCATGCAGCTAGCATGAATATGGAGTGGTGGTTAGTGATGTGGTAGTGGAAGTTAGTTTCCAAATCAGTTTGCCCATTCATAAAGCCTGAAAAAGAGAAATCTCATGAAAAAGCTTGCCTTGGAAAAACTTCCAGCCTGCCTTGGAAAGATTTCTGGCCAAGTGTTGCACTCCAGGAGAGGTTATAATAAAATTGAAGGACAGCCAAGCTTTCTGCTGTTATCTGAACATTCTGAAGCTCATCCAATACTTGGTACATCAAAAGTTATTCAGTTGTGGGGTAGAGGTCTCTTATGACTCAAGACCATATAGCATTCATCCCTAATCATCTGTGAGAGGTCCTCTGCCTTGGTTCAAGCAGCACCAAGCACTGAAAAGACTTCTTGGTATCTATCTTCAGCAATTTGAAAGAGACATCCAGGTGCACATCATCTATAAATACAGGTCAAGTTGACTGAGCACTGAACTAGAACACAGGAAACTTGATCTCTATTCAGGTAAGTCACTCAGGTTCCCTATATATAAAATGGAGAGAACGTAAAGTGACTGGGTTGTAAAATACTCTAACTCACAGGCCTATGGGAAGCTACTGTGTACAGAGGCACCTGAAGTTTGCCCAAAAAGGTCTTTACTGAACTGTAGCTATAATATTATGTTTTTAATATTATTTATGAAGCATATAGAGATGCACGTATATGAAATATTTAAATTAACGTCAAGTTCATCACTATTGTTGCTTTCTAGTTTTTTCACCCCTTTCTCACCTTTTCATGGATCTAATTTTTTCTTTACATAACAGAGTACTTTTTCTTTCAGTTCCTTGATAAATGCTTCCAAGATGCCAACATCCACTGAGTAATCATAAAACTATATAAGCAGAGCCAGAAAAGATTCCTGAACAATTAAATTAGCCTCAGAAAGAACTTATGACCCCTTTTAGAGAAAGTACTGGCAGCAGTACTGAGAAATGGAGCATCATCCAAGGGCGCTTGGCTGCAGTCTAAGCTATATTAAAACACACTTTATGACAACAAATGACTGATTTGCCCACAAAGGACTGCTTGAATAACTGGCAGGAGTTCTGCGGAAGAGAAGAGTATTTTTAACTAGTTTAAACTACAAGTTTAGCTTGCCACATTGCCTGGACCATATTATGCAGAAATATAGTTAGGTAGAAGGCATAGGATGCTATGATATCTAACAAAACCCTTTGCTCAGCCAAAGGCTGCACTGGCAACTCTCCAGAGTCCAGACCATGGTACTTAATTTCACTAAATGGAGATGGCTGCAACTGCCCTCAAGTTTAGGAGAGATTTTGGAACAAACATCTCTCATAAACATACAGGAAATATGGAGCCTTCCAGCAATATGGAAGGTCGTTAGTTCGATTTTGATGGAAAGTCATTTACCATCTGTCAGGTGTTCAATGACCTAGGTCAGTGATTCTCAACCTTTTCAGACTACTATAGCCCCCCACCCCACCCCCTCAGGAGTCTGATTTGTCTTGCATACATTAAGTTTCACCTCATTGAAAATCTACTTGGCTACAAAATCAGACATAAAAATACAGAAGTGTCACAGCACACTATTACTGAAAAATTGCTTACTTTCTCCTTCTTTACCATATAATTATAAAATAATCAGAATATAAATATTGTATTTATATTTCAGTGTGATACTTGAGCCTATTTTCAGCTTGTGAGCCTCATCTGAAGCCTGAGACTCTAGGCAGCAGGGCTGAAGTATGTAACTTAGCTTCACGGGGGGCCCCCGTGGCTTTGGGCCTGGGGCAACTGCCCTGCTTGCCACCCCCAAATGCCAGGCTTGCACTTGTGATCCCTATAAAACCCATCCCATAACTCCAGGTTGAGAAACACTGATCTAGATGAGTTGAGTATCTCCTGGAAGACCTTGGCATAACCCTATGGGTATGCATACCCCTGGTTGAGAACCACTGCTCTAAGTGAAGCAAGTTGGCAATCTCAGTTCAGTTCTTAGTGATAGGATGCCAATGTCACCAGAACACTATCACAACAAGCACTAATGGGCATGCTTGTTGTCGAAAACCAAGGATTGAATGGATTGGATTTACCACTCAACACTAAATGTGATGTGACATTACCCAGGGCAGAGTCTGGACCAATGAACAGCTGTGTCCCCTCAGTTCTCCAACCTGGGGTGCCTTTTACACAGCTTTGCTGTGAGAGCAACCACTCCTGGTCTGCTCACACTCAGTCTCCAGCATATAAATTACTACCAGACATACTGCAAGAGTGCTACAGTCAGTCACCCTTGTTACTCTGAAGTGTAATTCACCAACAAATTCCCAGTCCTAGACATTCCCCCAGAAATGTACATCTTGTACTGTCCAACTCTCTCCTGATCAACATAAGCTCATATGAAGTCCATCATTTTATTAATAGAAAATGATATGCGCAGATTCTGTTGTCCCAAATGGAGCTCCCCAAACACTTCAGTCCAAACATACTGGTTTAGATTAAACAAAAAACAAGTTTATTAACTACAAAAGGTAGATTTTAAGTGATTAGAAGCAATGAAGCATAAAAATCAGAATTGGTTGCAAGAAAATAAATCAAAATGTAATGCCTAATTTAACAAGCTAGAGTGAATTCAAAGCAAAGGTCTTTCTTGCCACATTTTAGAAGTGTTAGTGGCTCATTCTTTCAGTCAGGATCCCTCCCCCAATCCAAAGCTATTTTCTTTGTTCTTCTGGTGTTGTGGATGCCGTGGATAGAGAAAAAGGGAGGAAGACATGATTTGGAGCCTTTGTGCTTTCCATCTTATATTTTTCCTCTTCTTTGAGGATTATCTCCAGCTGAGGTTCAGGAGACAAAGTCTGTGTGGATGGAAATCCCTAGCTGTTTCTTTGTCAAATTGTAAATCTTCATTCATATCCTTTTTCCTGCCAAAGACTGGCTACTCAACAGGGGATAGTCCATTTGATTTTGTTGACACCTGGCTGAGGTGTTGGTAGCCTTTTATCTCTGGGGAACTGGTTTGTGGCTGCTTTTAGTAATATCATACAGTAGAATCTTATAACTTTACTACACAGTTGCCACACATATTTTATCAGGACAATAATGATGAGCAAATTATGAGTTTTCAAATGATACCTCCCAAGGCATACCTTGTACAAGATTTATTATAGTCCTATAACCAGGGTGAGTATAGAGGTACAGACTGCCACAGTGAACTCTCTAGGTTAAATACCTTGACTGGTACTATTGCAAAGGAAGCCTATGTATCCCACTGGTCAGTGGGAGGTGTCCCCCTTTATGCCCAGCCTAGAGAAAATGGGTCTCTTATAGGCCCAGCTTGCAGTACCTGGATCTTTAGCTCAAGCTTAGAGAGGCATATTTTGAGTTCTTGAGGTCCCTAGTTCAATTCCAGGTGTGTCAGCCAAGCTAGCAGATATCAAACTTGCACTGTTTCTTGCAGTGCTGTAGCAAAATAGAGGATTTTATCCTCCATTGTAGTTTCCCTTACCTTTCTCAGTAATTTAATTCATTTTAATAAACATATGAGCAGATTAGTTGGTGTCTAGAATAGTAACAACACATTAGATGAAATTTGCCCTTTTTCTGTTCATGAAGTATCTATAAAAATACCTTATTAAACTTGGTATTTATCAAATTTGTTCAAAAGTCAATAATATTTGGGCTATATATTGTCTGTGAACTGCTTATATTACATATTCCCTCAAACATTCAATACTTGGAATTTGTTTTTCGAGTCTTTTGTTTTACACTAGTTATATAGGTTGTTTGTTTCTGTTCCCTGATCTGATGATCTAACCTTTATAAACTTATTTCCACCTCCGCCAGAAGTAAATTTTATAAAGATGGAGATGGGGGTGTACAGCGTTCCCCCGAGGTACAGAGTGTCACAGTGGTTAAGCACTGGAATAAATTGTCTAGGAAGACTGTGGAATTTCCATCTTGGAGACTTTTAAGAGCAGGTTAGACAAACACCTGTCAGGAATGGTCTAGATAATTAGTCCTTCCACAAATGGAGGGGACTGGACTAGATGACCTCTTGAGGTCCCTTCCAGTTCTATGACTCTATTTACTTTCCAACAGGTGACAGTCAGCATGCTGACATTAACATACTGACCAGTAGCCTTGCATAATTGATTCACTCGTAAGAAGACCTCATCTTCAACTATCCCCACACACATATCCCTCCTGCCTGCAGCTAAAACTTGGAACATGTCATAACATAGTCAACAATGGTGCCAGAAGAACAGGAAACCAGAAGGCAAAGAGCCAGAGCCAGCAGCCAGGAAAAAGAGCAGAGAGACAGACAAGCAATTATTTTCAATTACTCAGGGTCTGTTTCTGCAAACGTTACTCACATAAGCAGCCCCACTGTGTTTGAGAGTAAGTACTACACTTGAGTAAGGGTTACAGAATCAGGCCTATAGGAAGCAGGCTGTGAAGTTCTCATCAAGTCTGCTGTTTGTATTTTTAGTAAGTCTTTTCCTGCATTGTTGCTTCAAGGAGCAAGGTTCTGTTGAGCACTGGCATCTCTCCCTGAGAGAACCAGCGATGGGGTGGAAGTGCAGTCACTTGAGCAGAGAGGAGAATTCCAGACCACCCTGTATCTTGGAAACCTGGTCTCAGGCCCAGAGCCGTCTGTCTTTTTCACAAACTCTCATTGCCCTCTGAGGCCACTGCCTCTCCCTCAGTGCACCACATTCCCTCTTCCACAAGCAGAAACCCTGGAACAGGATAGTGTTATTTCAAGGCCTGTAAATGGCTCCCTTAAGGCTGGGGGAAAAAGGGTTCTGAAAAAATAAACAGATAAAACTATTAAGTTACTTGGCTTTACTCAGCCAAGAAATCTAGCAGGAAAAGACTTTTCTTGAGAGAGATCCCAGCATTTTCCATTTACTGACAGACAGAAAATATCAAAAGAATAACTTTTCTCATATTATATTGCTACTTCCACTTGCAATGCTGGCAACCATCAGGAAGTGCAGAGGTGTGTGAAAAATGGAAATGTAACTCCCATTTAAAAAATAGAACTAACACATTTGTCTGAATGGCAGAAAAGATTCCATTTGGGTTCAGATCTGGTTTTGGTTGGTTTTTAATTTATCCAAACAGATTCACCTATTCCTATTTAATCATTTTTGTCCAACTGAATGCGGAAATCTGTAATCCTAAATAAAAGACTAGTAAAGGAAAGACTTGTTTACTAATATAAGAATGAACTTGAATGGACTGTTAAGAAAGGCACCCAAGAGATAAGTTAGAGAAAAATTTGTGGTGGAAGCTGTTTTATAGACTGAAAAAATGAATGTAGTACAACCCTGCTTGTCTGAAGATCTCGGAAGATTCCAATTATTGGGTGATTCTCCCCAACAGACTTTTAAGTGTGTGCAAGGTTAAATGATTCTGAGTGTACACCTCAGTGCCAATCAGCTACCCCAAGGCTATTTGCCTCTGTAATTCTGACTTCAAAGAGCTGCTAAAAACTAGACGGCTAGAATTTCCCTCTTGTGGTGGTTTTAAACTCCATAGGACTGGAGATTTGGTTTTGTGAAGCTCCTGAGTTCTGTATAATTGAAGCCCTAGCTTTCTGCAGGTTAGCAGCCCCATAGAACCAATATATGTGGGGGAAGGGGGATAGTTCAGTCCTGCAAAACTCTTATGCGTCACCTGACTGAAGCTCCAGTTATTCAGTCAAACTTTGTGGGACTTTCTGCATTAAAGTGATAAACGTTCTAAGGCTAATTATCTGGCTAATACACTATGAGAAGGTAGCTGGCCAGTGGGGATTGCTGATATGTACTTTATTAGAAACCTTTAATTCAGTTGTGAAGGTAGCTAGTCTATGTAACTATGTAACCACATTTCTGAATTCTAAATTAACTGAAACCATTCAGGAAAAAGATCTGGCCTTTACTGTGGACAGTTACATTAAAACTTCTAGTCCACATGCAGCAGCAGTCAAAAGGCCAAACCAAATGCAAACCAAAATGTTATTCAGATGTATAGAGAATGGGAAAAAAAGTATTAATGAAAATATTACAATTTGTTATATAGACCAATGGTTGCTCTCACTTCAAGTGCTCTGTTCAGTTCCGGTCCCCCCATCTCAATAAGGAATTATACCAAAAACATTTTAGAACCCAACATAAATTGCCTATTATCAGGGATTATTAAAGCAGCTCATCCCGTCCAGCTGAAAGTTTTCAGTAGAGTTCAGAGTCTTCATACTTCAGGAAATAGTCAACAGATGGACCTTCAGTGAAGTGATGGCTTTTTATAAGTCCCTAGGAAGAGAATGAACTTGATCCTATGAATGAACTTGATCCTTGATCCTAACCTGAGATACTCAGGTATTCATCCATACCTATTGTTGAATAACAACAAACAGCCTTAGAGGATTTATAGAGGGGTTCTTCAGAAATATGTACTAGTACCACACTATGGTCCTGATCCTGCAATGAGCTCTATGCAGGCTGCTGGATTCATTGCAGCAGAGAACCTTGCAACACAGCCTCAGCGTCTCAGGTGAGAATCTAATCCTCCCAAGGCCTATACTTTCATGTCCCAAAAAGTATTGTTTGTATAAGAGAAGGCATAATGTAGTGATATTTATATATGGGGATTTGATAATTTATAACCAATAGATAGATTGCTTTTTCCCCCTCCTGTTTCAGAGATTTGAGGCTCTTTACTTACCTACCTCCCCTTCCCTTTCTGTTTTATGTTGTTCTGCATTCTGGCATTACAGCTAGCTCTGGAGACCACTGTTGTCTAACAGAGGTCAGAATAGAGAGCTCACATTCCGTATTTGGTGATTTACTAAGAGGAGAAAGCTCAGTTAAAGCACATTCAATTGGACATTAAAATGCAGAATCTATTGCCCTTTTTGTAGGCAGCATCAGACACTGTTCATACAGCCTGCTCCCTGGAATCATTTCAACATTCTAACAATCCAAAAACAACAGAGACATGTCCTGAATCATTCAAGTTGAGGCAAAATAAACAGAATCTTACATAAAATAAGAAAGTCCAAGGGAAAGCCAGCATGAGTAGTAAGTAACCTTTTGTTTATACAACTGAATGCTCCTTGACCAAACATTTCTTTTCGATTAAGGAAAGCTAAGAAATCGAAAACAGATGTCTAAGACTCGATATGACCGTATTTCCTGTTGAATACTTAACTCTGTCTAACAGTTCTCTGTGTCATTCTGCTGATGTTCTAGAGTGCATTTACAGTAACCGTATTCACATGGCAGTGACACAACAGGGAATCTGAATGTTTGATTCAGTTTCAATTATGGAACATTTTCTACAGCATGTAGTGTAGTGTCGTGTCTGATCACGTATGGCAGTGTAAACCGTCCATTTACTACTCATGCTACTTGCGCCTCATACTAATTGCGCATACTACCAACTACTCCTACTACTTGCACCTCTCTCACCCCAGACTGCAGACTACTGCAGACTGCTACTCACTGTGCAGACGTACCCTAAGGGTACCCACCCACGTAGCCCCCCAGCACAGGTATAATAGCAGTGTAGCTGGGGAGGCATGGCTTAGGTGAGTAAGGACACACCTGAAGGGCATGGGTAATAGGCAAGTACATAACTGACAGGCTCTCTACTCATCCAAGCCGCACCTCTATTTTTAGCAGTGTAGTGTCCCACCTCTGGAGCCTCTCCCCTCCACAGGAAAAGACTCCAGCAGTGGGGGAAAAGGGAAGGCAGCGGGGCAAGGTTCTGCCAGCTCCCCACAGCTGGAGCTCTTCCCCGTAGCAAAGAAAGGCTCCAGCAGTGGGGAAAAGCACTGGTACGGGGTATTCCCTGCTGTCTCCCCCTGCCAGAGCCTTTCCTCACTGCAACAAAAGTCTGCAGCAGCGGGAAACTGCTGAAGCCTTTCCCTCTGCTGGAGTCTTTCACGGACATGTGTAGCTACACACTGCAGTCTGTACAGAGCTTGCTTTTCACTGAGACTACATGTGCACTACAAGCACCGACATGGCTATGTAGCGCAGACTTTGCCTCAGGGTCTCTGGGACCCGAACTTATGGACTTGGTGTTTCTAAGCCAATGCTTGAGTGTCCACACTGCATTGTAAATTTGAGTTTACAATAGCTGGATCTGGGTCTCACAGCCATGCCAATGCATCCATACTACACTGCACAGACCTTCGGACTCAAGACTGCGGCTTGACCTGCATCCCACTGCACAACGACAGGGCTTGGAACAGAGTCTCAGCAGGACTCGGACTCTGACCCATGTCCTGAGTGCTTGCTGACCCAGGCTGGAATGACTTGTGTGTGGATGGAAAGGAGGCTTGGTCCCAAGCCTGAGTCAGAGCCCGGGCTTAGCACACAGTGCAGACATACCCTAAGAGCACAGAACTTGCAGCCCTGGGGAAGGGGTGCACTAACATGCCTTTGAGCTCCCCTCACATCCTCCCAATCCTGGGCTGCTCTGGAGGCTGCACAGGCCCTTACCTTAACTTGGCCTGTCTATGTTACTACATCATCCAAGGCCACAACACTGCCTGGAAATGCCACAGCCCTGGGTGGTGTGGCCCTGTCCCTAAGGTGCCTCTCCCACTCCTAGCACGCCCCCTACACAGAGACTTGTAAGGAGGCCTCAGAGGGTCAGCCAAAAGCTGTCTTCCACTGTGGGAATCCTCCCCCAGCTGGATACAGAGCTTTTTCTGAATTATTCATGCCCTTTACCCTGCGGTAAAAGAGCCAATACACCCACAGTACATCAACTCAAAATTTAGTTGGTCCCTTCACTGATTCCTTCATTCCCCAGCACACAATTACTTTTCTCAAATGCAATGATTTTTTTTTTTAAAGAGAATATTTCCTCTTGAATTTCCTTTTTCTGGCATCATCTGCTATAGAGCAATTTCACAATCATGAAAAGCATATAAAACTCCAAAGGTGTTTTGTTTCCTTTTTTTAAAAAGGGGGGGAGGGGTTGCATCCACTTTAACCTTATGACTTTGAAAATGCATTTGGCTGCACTTTGAACCCCCTTTACCAGCTGTGTTCCAGACTCCCAGCTCTCCCTGGGTGTCAGTGGAACATTCAGGGGAGACAAGTAGCACAGTATGTAACTTGGAGGACCAGCAATTAAATTGTCAAGTGTAGCGATCTCACCTAGCACTGGAAGCCAAAGCTAAGAATGCATTGTCATTCAAGCTGGCTAACATCTTGTCTGCTTACTTAGAGACAATTACGTAGGAAAGAGTGGCTTAGGTCAGGGCTTTTTTTTTTTTTGTTTAGTTAATAAACATTCTTCAGTCTTTCCTGCCCATCCACTGTGTTGTCACTAGCAGCATCATAGTAGCATCCTGTGTAAAACAGGAAATGGGCTGCCAAAACAGTCAGAAGAAAAACATGAATACTAGGCAAGCAGACAAATATGTCAACAGTGGAATCCCAGGCTTGGATACTATCTGGGCAAAACTTTTCATCCCTTATAATAGTATCCATTTATTTCACAGTGTAGTAATAATTATTCACATGGGATTTTAATTTTGCTTCACTCATGTGGAGCTGATTTTCAAAGGTATTGAGCACCCGCAGCTCCCATGAATTTTAATGGGAGTTTGTGGGGGTGGTCAAACCTCTGAAAGATCAGCTTGATAAACCACACTAATTTTAGTACTTCAGTTTCTTCATATCCCAGCAAAGGGAGATTGTGCCAGGTTTTAGACATGTGTTTGAAATGTGTCCCAGCTGTGGTTTCTCTCTCCCCTTTTGAAGTCCCCTTCCCCAACAATCTGTTTATAGAGTTTTTAATGCTATGGGTTTTGGGAATTGTTTGTTTGAATACTGACTTCACTCCGCCTGGTATCATATTTGCCAAAGCACCACTGACAACTTCCACCTACCAGCCCCCTCCTCTTCCCAATCCTAAATGCCATAATTCCATAAAATGTGGTCTCGCTCCTCACTGGTCTTAATTAAGCTGTGTTATACTCCACTTGGTGTTTTTATAAGGCACATTCATTCGCCACATACTGCATCAACCTCTCTAACTAGGTCTGGACCCCGCAATCAATGCTGGAAGTGCAATTGCACCTAGTGACAGCTACTGCCTCCCAAATGTCACATCTCTCTCTCTCTCTCTCACTGACACTCACACACACACACTTTGGCATTATTTTTGACTGAAGTGCCTAGAGCTTCACCCTTCTGTTATCCATTCATTAGTGAAAATGCATCACTGCATAAACTCAACCCCAAATATTTTCTTTGTATCATTTAATGGCTACACCCTGGCAGAACTAGCTCAGTGCCCTGGGTGCATCAAGCATTCTACCCTAAAGACTCCCTGAGCAATCATTTTGTCAGCTTCTCAAGGAAGAGGAAAGTGTCACTGACACAGAACATAGTTATTCCATGGGGGTCTCTGTAGGAGTGAGTGACAGCAGAAGATCAAGCATCTTTTATGTATAAGGAGGAAAAATTGTTTCTGCAACCTTTCTGCTTTGTGAATTTCTTCCTGTGTATGCAAATAGTTGCCTGGACTCCTAGAAACCACTGTGATGTCATTCAGCTGTGGTCAGTCCCCTGCCGTCTCGCTAGCCCACCTCTGGGGTGTTCATCAATTCTAAAATTTCTGCAGGAGATAGCAGGACACTCATCTGGGACTCCAATTAGAATGATATGGTGCTTTCTAAATACCTGGCTGAATTTGGGACCAAGAAAGGTTTCATTTAGCTTAATATCACTGCTTTGGGGGTTGTTCAACTGTGCAGCAGATCACAGGAAGTCCAAAAGCAGTGAACCCAAATAGTCTCTGCACCCATTCTGAGATAATATAAAAATCCCAGTTTGACTCTGTTTTGCAACACCATGATGTTGCAAGAATGACTGATTAGAAAACTGTTTCCATTTTGCGAAAGATTTTGAGGTTTCCAAATTTGTTTTCATTTCGACATGGCACAAAATCTAACCTTTCGAAATTTAGCGCTCACACACATACACACTAGACAGACACCTACTCCAGAATAGCCAATAGCCTGCTGGTTCAGGCACTCACCTGAGATGTGGGAGAACCAAGCTCATTCCTGCTCTACACAATTGTCTATTCTGTATTGGGTGTCTATCTCTGTCTCATGTTTTGACAAGAAATTCCATCCTGGACCTGAGCAACCTTCCAGATGAAAGTTTCAACTAAACTGATACACTTATACAAAAAATTTTGGTTTCAGTGAACATGTATTTCCCAATAAAATGTTTTGTTGAAATACTGTTGCCCAGCTCTACTTGCAACTTTCCACCAATACATGAGGAAAAGAATAGTTTCATTGTGTATAGACCACTTAATGATACCATTATTTTGTTGCTTTCCATCTCAAAGTTTGAGACCCACTGTTCAAGAATAAAACACCTGAAGCCAACCATCTTCTCTGCAATTGCATTTTTCCCTCTTCATCCCTGAAATGATAATTTTTGAACTTTTTGCTGGAAAATTGTGTGAAGTTTTGGGGAACCTGAGATTCATAGATTTTAAGGCCAGAAAGATCCACTGTTTTGATCATCTAGTGTGGCCTCCTGCAGGCCAAAGAACCTCACCCAGTAACTCTGCCTCAAGCTCATGACTGCTGTGTGACCTATACCAGGTCTTTTAGAAAGACACCCAATCTTGATTTAAAGACTTCAAGCGATGGAGGATCCACCACATCCCCAGGTAAACTGTTCCAATGGATAATTACCCTCACTGATCAAAAATAAGCACCTTATTTCTAGTCTAAATTTGTCTAGCCTCTGCTTCCAGCCATTGAATCTCTCTTTGTTTTCTTCTGCTAAGAGTCATCTATCAAATACCTCTTTCCCTTATAGGTATGTGTAGACCATGTTCCTGTCTCCTTTGACCTTCTCATGGATAAACTACACAGACTGAGATTCTTAAGTGTCTCAGTGTAAAGGCATGTTTTTCCAGTCCTTGAATAATTCTTGTACTTCTTCTCTGCATGCTTTCCAATTTGTTAACACCCTTTTAGAACAATGAACACCAGAACTGGACAGTATTACAACAACTGTTTCACTAATGCTATATACAGAGTTAATACCACTTCCCTAACTCCTATTTGATATTCCCCTGCTAATACATCTAAGGATCACATTCGCCCTCTTAGCTACTGCATCTCTCTGGGAGCTCATGTTCTTTTATTCTATCAAAATGAACTACATTTTAGGAAATGGTTCTAACTTCACAATCAATGGGACTAAACCTGGCAGTCTAGCAAAGCTTTACTTCAAACTCAATGGCATTTGAAGAAACAGCCTTTTGAGATAAGTGAGTCAGCATATCCATTGCTGCCTTTGCTTTTCAGCTTCAGCAATAAGAAAAAGACTTTCCATATAATTTACCTATTAAAAAAATGTATAGTATGAATTGAAATGTCTAGGGGAGAAAGACTGGGTGACTCAAGTTGTGGGCTACTGAAACATGAATCTTATTTTAGAACTGTTTAAAAGAATTATTTTTTTTATTTTTTGATAAAAGGGACAATATTTTCTCCAAAAAATCCATTTTTTCAATCTGTTCTCTGCTACATACTTTTCCTCCAACTTAGCCCAAGTTGGAAGTAACCAAAAGTTGTTATCTACCATTCGTTTGGGGACCTACATTGAATGAACTGGTGATCTTAGACCAGTATATTCACATTACCAAAAATGCCATCACAATCAGCATGCTTATTAACACTCTCAGTAGAAAGGTCAAGGATTGACTGACCTTGAGAGATGAATCCATTCCAAGAGAGGGGTGAGGCTTTTTTTTTTTTAAGTGTAAACATATTTTAATATCACTGAAATTATATTTGCATCAATATTTATAGAGATCCAAGACTTAGATGGGCTTCAAATAGATAATCTTTTGAAAGTAAATAGTTACATATTGGCAAGCACAATTGGGAAAACTTACAGGGCTACTGCATGAAGACATAGTTCTTGTAACAGAAATGCTCTTTTCCCCACTTAGATAAAATTATTACCGTAACACTGAACACTAAACATTAAAACTGTCTGAATTTGAATTCAGGACACCAATTGAAATTGATGGGGCTTATACATGCATGCATCCAAGGAGAGAATTTGGAAGGATTGGTTGATATGGTGAAAAATAGTGCTAAGCATTTTAGTGATGTCTTTACTACAGTATATATGGATGATCATTTTGCACACGAGCTGATTCAGACAAAGCAACTGCCAGAAAAGAAGCCAACATGCTGAAGCTTCACGTAAAATGAAGTTCAGAATTTGGTTTTCAATTGGATTGGACTTCCCAATCCAAGATTAATGATTGCTGCAGGCCTGGTATGAATTATTACACACTTGCGTGTGGGGAATGAGTAAGAAGAGGCTGTACTGAAGTGGGAGCCCCCTCAGGAACTTTGGCTGACTCAGCAAGAATCCTCTCTGGAGTTCCGTGAGAGGGCATACTACAAGAGTAGTTGCACTCCCATCCTCACCTAGCCAACATTGCTGGCTGATGCAGAATGAGAGGAAAGTACCATTGCCCCATCTACCTCCTTTCCTAGGGCATAGTGCCATCACTGAAAGGAGCCAGCAACATTGCCTGCAGGACTGTGTACAGCCCTTGTGCAGGGCTCCAAGTTGTGGAGAAGAGAGAAAATTCTTGCATCCTCTTCCACCCTGGCATAACTTATCCCTACTTGATAAACCACATATGAATTTTTGCTTTCACTAGAATTGATACATGCCAAAGCACAAGTAATGACACAAAGCAATTCAGATTGTACATAATGCAATAAAATGTTGCCTGAATCAACGTATGAGTTGCTGTACCTTAAGCCACAAACTGGAAGAACAGCAGCATGCCTTCTCCAGTCTTAGCTCCCAGATCTATTTACTCTGGAGTCTAGACTAGATCCTACACTAGGATCCAGATTCTCATATTTAATCACTATATAGAAAAATAAATCAATATTATGAGACTGTCTTCTGTTTGTGGGATCCATTAGCACTGAAAAAACTATCAATAATTTCTCTGGCATTTTGTCCTAATTTTTACCATCAGTAATTGTTTAATGACCTCATGGAATAGAATATAAAGGATATTCCACACATTTTGCATAGAAGTCTGGGTAGATACATCCAGTATTTGACTGGATAAAATGCAATGGGCAGTCAGCACCATCTATTGGTGTAAGAGAGGAATAATAATTATATTTAGAAACTCTGAGGATATATCTATACTGCAATTAAACAGGGTCCCAGAGCGTGGGCTCCAGCTTGAGCCCAAACATCTAGACCGCAATTTTATAGCCCCGGAGCCCGAGCCCAAGTCAGCTGACATGAACGAGATGCAGGTGTTTAATTGCATACACCATACTGATAGGTTTTATGAAAGACGTCACTAAAGGGTGAGAGAATTCACATTAAAAGAAACAGGTTGGTACCTCAGTAGTACTAGTATGTATTGACGACTTATAAACATGTGTTATATGTACAAACATAGAAAATGACATTCCCTGCCCCCAAGAAACTTACAAACACTGTATAAGGCAAGACAATTGGTCTGGGGTGATGTGAAGTAACAAAAATACGTATAGATCTTAGACAATCAGTGTTAATAAGATAACATTAATTAGAAGCCCCATTATCTGAAAATGTCAAAGGTTGGATCCTTAACTAAATTTCTATTTTAAAACTACAGGAGCAAATTCTGCCTTGATTTACATTCCTTGAAATCTCATTAACTTCAAATGTATCTGCATAGGATATAAGCCAAGGCAGAATTTGGTCATTAAAACACAGTGAAGGATTTTTGTGTGTGGTGGGAGGAGAATAAAGTTTCACCCACAAAAATTTGCTGTTCTTTTCATTCTTTTGCAGTGTTTTGCATTGGCAGGAAATCTTTGTAAATGTTTTATGATGTAATACCACACAAAGAGCCTCACTTTTGCTTGAAATGCAGACCCTTTTCTACCGATGAGAGAAGATGGCAACACACTGTAAAAGTGTGTCAGGAGGTGGGCTGAGGAGAAGGCATGGTATGGAGAAAGAGGTGAGGACTAGTTGAGAAGGGGGAGACTGAGGAGAAAGAAAGAATTGGCTGGGGGAAAGAAGGGGCTCGTTCTTTGAGAACCCATGGTTCCCATTCCCAAGTACTAGGAGGGCAAATTGGGATCACACATAGCCAGAGTTCTGCCTCCTCTCCCTGGTCCCATCACCCTTTGGCCCCTACTCTCAGGGCTGCAGCACCTCCCTTGCTTCTGTCTAACTGGCTGGTCCACTAGAGGTTACCCGGTAATGAAGTTACTCTTTCAGCTCATGAATTAAATCTCTGGGTTGCAGTACTGATACCACATTTGAACCGAATGGGGATGGTCTTACAAAGACAGGATAGGAGCATGAGGAAAAAAAAAACATATACAGTTACTCCTCAGTTAACATTGTAGTTCTGTTCCTGAAAAATGAGACTTTAAGCAAAATAATGTTCAGTGAATCCAATTTCCCCATAAGAATTAATGTAAATGGGAGGGTTAGGTTCCAGGGAAATTTTTTTTCTTTTTTGCCAGACAAAAGACATCATATACATTTTAAACAATTTTAAACAAGCACTTTAATACGGGTATAAGTTTTAAACAAACAATTTAATACTACAATTATCATTGCTGAGTGTGAGACTTGGTTGAGGTAGTGGAGTCAGAGAGTGGAAGAGGGTGGATTGTCCAGCTGCTGTTCTTGCGGAAGTTTCTGAACTCCAAAAAGCACACCTAGAGATTGTTGTTTTGCTTTCCTTTTTTTTTTTCCCTTGGTAAATTTCTTTATAGCAAGTCATTAGATGACCAAATCCCCTAATCACTTTGGAGCTGTCAGGATCGTCATAACTCAGGATTTGCAAGCCAGCCTTAACCTGCCTCTTCTTCTCTCCCCCCGCCACTTTACTCCACAAGCTGCGTCCTCGCTCCTCCCTCCTCCTTCCCCTGCCCGCAGCAATCAGCTCATTTGCAACGTTCAGGAAGGAGGGGGAAGAAGCGAGGACATGGCGCGCAGGCTCCCCCTCCCTCCCCTATGCCGCAAACCAGCTGATTGCTGTGGGCAGGAGGCAGGGGAGGCGGGGGAAGGAGCGAGGACGCAGTGCTCAGGCTTTCTCCTCCCCTTGAGTACTTTGGTACTCAAAAAGTGCTGTACTTTTGAGGACAATGTGCTGTATTTTTCATACATACTGCAGAGATTCAGCAGCTTAACTAAGGGTAAAATTCAGTTTTAACTATGGAACTTTAATGACTGCGTCCATAATATAATGCTCTTTCAATGTTCAATGTGGATGAAAGTGTGCAAGACCATTCACATCACTGAAGTAATTAAAGGGGGAAATGGAGTAATATTCACTAATACTGATGTGCACTTACTCACATAAGTAGCCACAATGGGACTACTAAATATGTACTCATCAGGATTGTACATTCAAGACCACGTGGGTTAAGTGTGTAAGAATTTCAGCCTAGACATAGTTTACACATTAGTGTAACATAAGAATAAAATTTCAGCCTGGAGTTAGCTAAACAGAAGAGATGAGTGGCCTATAATATTACTGATACCCATTATATTTCTGCTTAAAGGGTCAACATCAAGAACTTCGGCATTTTTGAAACAGGAATGTAGGAATTGCCACACTGAATCATATCAATTGCCCATCTAGTCCCCTGTTTGATAGTGGCCAGTACTGAATGTTTTAGAGAAAGGAAAATTCTGATGTGGGCAACTATGAAATAACTCACCCAAATGAGAAGTTTCTTCCCAATCTCCTCAGTTAAAGATTGGTTTATGGAAGACAACAAACAATATAGATTTAAATTAGGGCTGTCAAGCAATTAAACAAATTAATCACAATTAATCATGTGATTAAAATATTAATCATGATTAATCACATGATTAATCATGCTGTTAAGTAATAATAGAAAATTATTTACATATTTTGGATGTTTTCCACATTTTCAAATATTTTGATTTCAATTACAATTATTATAGCTGGTGTTGCAAGATATTTACCTGTCAGATATGCTAAAGATTCATATGTCCCTTCATGCTTCAACTGCCATTCCAGAGAACATATATCTATGCTGATGATGGGTTCTGCTAGATAATGATCCAAAGCAGTGCGGACCAACGCAGGTTCATTTTCATCATCTGAGTCAGATGCCACCAGCAAAACGTTGATTTTCCTTTTCGGTGGTTTGGATTCTGTAGTTTCCACATCAAAGTGTTGTGTTTTTAAGACTTCTGAAACCATGCTCTGCACTTCATCCTTCTCAGATTTTGGAAGGTACTTCAGATTCTTAAACCTTGGGTCGAGTGCTGTAGCTATCTTTAGAAATTTCAGATTGGTACCTTCTTTGCATTTTGTCAAATATGCAGTGAAAGTGTTCTTAAAATTAACAACATGTGCTGGGTCATCATCTGAGACTGCTATAACATGAAATATACGGCAGAATGTAAGGTGAGATTTTCCAAAGTACTCAACTTTGATTCCAAAGACAATGGAAAACTTCCATTTACTACAAATCTGCAAGCGGAAAGGGATATAAAATAAACACATCTGATAACTTCACTTCACCTGTCAGCAACAAAGCTATAACATTTAGTTTTCCACTGATATGTTATAGCTCTGACAGAAATATTACAAAAATCAAGCTGGTCAAAAAAAAACAATAAAAAAATTTCACAGTTGAAAAAAAATTCCTGTTTTTAACATCTTTTCTAGATCAATAATTTTTTTTCTAGATCAAAGTATCTCCAGTGTGTTGTAATGAAACCATTTTTTTCATTTCAAAGTTTTTGTTTGCTTTGTTTATTATTTTTTCTGTAGGAATGTTTATCAAAATAGATACATTTTCTAAAACATTTTGTTTTTAACAGATGTGGCATTTGTCATCAAAAAACTTTTCTATAAACTGAGTTGTATTATATTCATATTCACTCTAAGAAGTGCATCCTTCATGTATTGGCAATTCATACGCAGAATTACTTATATAGCTCGTTTAGCAAAGAGGGGTTGAAAAACTGACCAGTGTGTAAATTCCCCGGGCCCTTGTCTATTCAATAACTACTTTAAAAAAAAAGCCAGGGTATGCGACATTTTCAGACCTAGGGACCTTTAGCAACTGTGGGGCAGGCAGGGCGAGAGAGAGCGAGAATGGCTTGATGTTCACAGAGTCATGTGAAATCCCTGTACTTGCTTTTGGTGGTTCACTTTACTGATAAACTATGGGTATGTCTACACTACGGAATAAGGTCGAATTTATAGAAGTCGGTTTTTTAGAAATCGGTTTTATAAATTCGAGTGTGTGTGTCCCCACAGAAAATGCTCTAAGTGCATTAAGTGCATTAACTCGGCGGAGCGCTTCCACAGTACCGAGGCAAGCGTCGACTTCCGGAGCGTTGCACTGTGGGTAGCTATCCCACAGTTCCCGCAGTCTCCGCTGCCCATTGGAATTCTGGGTTGAGATCCCAATGCCTGATGGTGCTAAAACATTGTCGCGGGTGGTTCTGGGTACGTGTCGTCAGGCCCCCGTTCCCTCCCTCCCTCCGTGAAAGCAAGGGCAGACAATCATTTTGCGCCTTTTTTCCTGAGTTACCTGTGCAGACGCCATACCACAGCAAGCATGGAGCCCGCTCAGGTAACCGTCACCCTATGTCTCCTGGGTGCTGGCAGACGCGGTACGGCTTTGCTGCACAGTAGCAGCAACCCCTTGCCTTCTGGCAGCAGACGGTGCAATACGACTGGTAGTCGTCCTCATCGTGTCCGAGGTGCTCCTGGCCGCGTCGGCTGGGAGCGCCTGGGCAGACATGGGCGCAGGGACTAAATTTGGAGTGACTTGACCAGGTCATTCTCTTTAGTCCTGCAGTCAGTCCTATTGAACCATCTTATGGTGAGCGGGCAGGCGATACAGACTGCTAGCAGTCGTACTGTACCATCTTCTGCCAGGCAGGCAAGAGATGAGGATTGCTAGCAGTCGTATTGCACCATCTTCTGCCAGGCAGGCAAGAGATGGGGATGGCTAGCAGTCGTACTGTACCATCTTCTGCCGAGCAGCCATGAGATGTGGATGGCATGCAGTCCTTCTGCACCGTCTGCTGCCAGCCAAAGATGTAAAAGATAGATGGAGTGGGTCAAAACAAGAAATAGACCAGATTTGTTTTGTACTCATTTGCCTCCTCCCCTGTCTAGGGGACTCATTCCTCTAGGTCACACTGCAGTCACTCACAGAGAAGGTGCAGCGAGGTAAATCTAGCCATGTATCAATCAGAGGCCAGGCTAACCTCCTTGTTCCAATAACAACGATAACTTAGGTGCACCATTTCTTATTGGAACCCTCCGTGCAGTCCTGCCTGAAATACTCCTTGATGTACAGGCACCCCCTTTGTTGATTTTAGCTCCCTGAAGCCAACCCTGTAAGCTGTGTCGTCAGTCGCCCCTCCCTCCGTCAGAGCAACGGCAGACAATCGTTCCGCGCCTTTTTTCTGTGCGGACGCCATACCAAGGCAAGCATGGAGCCCGCTCAGCTCACTTTGGCAATTAGGAGCACATTAACCACCACACGCATTATTCAGCAGTATATGCAGCACCAGAACATGGCAACGCGATACCGGGCGAGGAGGAGACGTCAGCGCGGTCCCGTGAGTGATCAGGACATGGACACAGATTTCTCTGAAAGCATGGGCCCTGACAATGCATGCATCATGGTGCTAATGGGGCAGGTTCATGCTGTGGAACGCCGATTCTGGGCTCGGGAAACAAGCACAGACTGGTGGGACCGCATAGTGTTGCAGGTCTGGGACGATTCCCAGTGGCTACGAAACTTTCGCATGCGTAAGGGCACTTTCATGGAACTTTGTGACTTGCTTTCCCCTGCCCTGAAGCGCATGAATACCAAGATGAGAGCAGCCCTCACAGTTGAGAAGCGAGTGGCGATAGCCCTGTGGAAGCTTGCAACGCCAGACAGCTACCGGTCAGTTGGGAATCAATTTGGAGTGGGCAAATCTACTGTGGGGGCTGCTGTGATGCAAGTAGCCCACGCAATCAAAGATCTGCTGATATCAAGGGTAGTGACCCTGGGAAATGTGCAGGTCATAGTGGATGGCTTTGCTGCAATGGGATTCCCTAACTGTGGTGGGGCTATAGATGGAACCCATATCCCTATCTTGGCACCGGAGCACCAAGCCGCCGAGTACATAAACCGCAAGGGGTACTTTTCGATAGTGCTGCAAGCTCTGGTGGATCACAAGGGACGTTTCACCAACATCAACGTGGGATGGCCGGGAAAGGTGCATGATGCTCGCATCTTCAGGAACTCTGGTCTGTTTCAAAAGCTGCAGGAAGGGACTTTATTCCCAGACCAGAAAATAACTGTTGGGGATGTTGAAATGCCTATATGTATCCTTGGGGACCCAGCCTACCCCTTAATGCCATGGCTCATGAAGCCATACACAGGCAGCCTGGACAGTGGTCAGGAGCTGTTCAACTACAGGCTGAGCAAGTGCAGAATGGTGGTAGAATGTGCATTTGGACGTTTAAAGGCGCGCTGGCGCAGTTTACTGACTCGCTTAGACCTCAGCGAAACCAATATTCCCACTGTTATTACTGCTTGCTGTGTGCTCCACAATATCTGTGAGAGTAAGGGGGAGACGTTTATGGCGGGGTGGGAGGTTGAGGCAAATCGCCTGGCTGCTGGCTACGCGCAGCCAGACACCAGGGCGGTTAGAAGAGCACAGGAGGGCGCGGTACACATCAGAGAAGCTTTGAAAAACAGTTTCATGACTGGCCAGGCTACGGTGTGAAAGTTCTGTTTGTTTCTCCTTGATGAACCCCCCCACCCCTTGGTTCACTCTACTTCCCTGTAAGCTAACCACCCTCCCCTCCTCCCTTTAATCATTGCTTGCAGAGCCAATAAAGTCATTGCTGCTTCACAGTCATGCATTCGTTATTCATTCATCACACAAATAGGGGGATGACTACCAAGGTATCCCAGGAGGGGTGGTGGAGGAGGGAAGGAAAATGCCACACAGCACTTTAAGCACAGCACTTTAAAAGTTTACAACTTTAAAATTTATTGAATGACAGCCTTCTTTTTTTTGGGCAATCCTCTGTGGTGGAGTGGCTGGTTGGCCGGAGGCCCCCCCACCGCGTTCTTGGGCGTCTGGGTGTGGAGGCTATGGAACTTGGGGAGGAGGGCGGTTGGTTACAGAGGGGCTGCAGTGGCAGTCTGTGCTCCAGCTGCCTTTGCTGCAGCTCAACCATACACTGGAGCATACTGGTTTGGTCCTGCAGCAGCCTCAGCATTGAATCCTGCCTCCTCTCATCACGCTGCCGCCACCTTTGAGCTTCAGCCCTGTCTTCAGCCCGCCACTTACTCTCTTCAGCCCGCCACTTACTCTCTTCAGCCCGCCACCTCTCCTCCCGGTCATTTTGTGCTTTCCTGCACTCTGACATTATTTGCCTCCACGCATTCGTCTGTGCTCTGTCAGTGTGGGAGGACAGCATGAGCTCGGAGAACATTTCATCGCGAGTGCGTTTTTTTTTCTTTCTAAGCTTCACTAGCCTCTGGGAAGGAGAAGATCCTGTGATCATTGAAACACATGCAGCTGGTGGAGAAAAAAAAAGGGACAGCGGTATTTAAAAAGACACATTTTATAAAACAGTCGCTACACTCTTTCAGTGTAAACCTTGCTGTTAACATTACATACATAGCACATGTGCTTTCGTTACAAGGTCGCATTTTGCCTCCTCCCACCGCGTGAACGGATTTTGGTTGAATGCCAGCAAACATACACTGCAATGCTTTGTTCTACAGTGATTCCCCAGTACGTGTTGCTGGCCTGGAGTGGTAAAGTGTCCTACCATGAAGGACGAAATAAGGCTGCCCTCCCCAGAAACCTTTTGCAAAGGCAGAACCGCAAATGCCAGGGCAAAGTAATCCTTTCACATGCTTGCTTTTAAACCATGTATAGCATTTTAAAAGGTACACTCACCAGAGGTCCCTTCTCCGCCTGCTGAGTCCAGGAGGCAGCCTTGGGTGGGTTCAGGGGGTACTGGCTCCAGGTCTAGGGTGAGAAACAGTTCCTGGCTGTCGGGAAAACCGGTTTCTCCGCTTGCTTGCTGTGAGCTATCTACAACCTCCTCCTCATCATCTTCTTCATCCCCAAAACCTACTTCTGTATTGCCTCCATCTCCATTGAAGGAGTCAAACAACACGGCTGGGGTAGTGGTGGCTGAACCCCCTAAAATGGCATGCAGCTCATCATAGAAGCGGCATGTTTGGGGCTCTGACCCGGAGCGGCTGTTCGCCTCTCTGGTTTTCTGGTAGGCTTGCCTCAGCTCCTTCAGTTTCACGCGGCACTGCTTCGGGTCCCTGTTATGGCCTCTGTCCTTCATGCCCTGGGAGATTTTCAGAAAGGTTTTGGCATTTCGAAAACTGGAACGGAGTTCTGATAGCACGGATTCCTCTCCCCAAACAGCGATCAGATCCCGTACCTCCCGTTCAGTCCATGCTGGAGCTCTTTTGCGATTCTGGGACTCCATCATGGTCACCTGTGCTGATGAGCTCTGCATGGTCACCTGCAGCTTGCCACGCTGGCCAAACAGGAAATGAGATTCAAAAGTTCGTGGTTCTTTTCCTGTCTACCTGGCCAGTGCATCTGAGTTGAGAGCGCTGTCCAGAGCGGTCAGAATGGAGCACTCTGGGATAGCTCCCGGAGGCCAATACCATCGAATTGTGTCCACAGTACCCCAAATTCGAGCCGGCAACGTCGATTTAAGCGCTAATCCACTTGTCAGGGGTGGAGTAAGGAAATCGATTTTAAGAGCCCTTTAAGTCGAAATAAAGGGCTTCATTGTGTGGACGGGTGCAGGTTTAAATCAATTTAACGCTGCTAAATTCGACCTAAAGTCCTAGTGTAGACCAGGGCTAAGACTTTAACGGCAATGTAGTCTTGTCCTAAAGATCTGGTATATGTTTCAGTGTTGGGAAAGACATTTTAGTTGTTAAGCTTGCTATTCCCCCTTTAAATTCCATAGACGCTGTTCTAGTTGGAGAAATGGTCTTCCTGTAATTTGTCTAATTCTTTTGTCAGCTACTTTCACTTCTGGCCAATTCTAGCTGATATAAGACCTTCTCTATGCCTTTGCTGGTTCTGGGGAACTGAAACAGGTCAGAATAAAAGAGTTTGAAAAAATGTAGATTTTTTGCAATAATTATTAAGAAATTGTCTGAATTCCCATTTAATAAACATATTGACATGAAAGCATTTATGCCAAAACCCTTTGTGAAGTTTTTGAGAATTTCTAGTTAACCTCACTGTTCTTGAGAAGGTGTTTCTAAACTTTTTCCTATATAATCTCTGCAGCTTTGCTTTTCATCAGAAACTCATACTGCACAAAGATGGATAAACATTATCCCCATTTGTAAAATGGGGGAAATGAGGTACAGGGAGAGGAAGAGATTTGCCCAAGGTCACACAGAAGTCTAAAGCAGATTCAGGAATAGAAGCTAGGTCTCCTAAATTCCAGTAGACTGGGTTTGTGCACTAGATGCTCTGCATAATTAAAAAACCCAGTCATCACTTTGTATGTCGTAGAATGACAGCTTTTCCTTTGCCTTTTTTTGTTAAATAAATGTACATAACTTCCTACTTGATGTTGTTACAAATTATACCTGATAGGACACGCACACAACTGCTGCAAATTACACCTGGTAGGTCACGCACACAAATGCTGCGAATTATACCTGATAGGTCACGCACAGTTCAAATCTAGGCTGAGGCACATAAACAAAGTCCACAACTGCAAAGTTCCCAAAAAACACCAAGTTTATTACGCTCGAGCGAGGTGCCCTCCTGCTAGCCAGGAGGGGACCCCGAATACAGATTATACAAAGGTTGTATACTTTTAACAATGTAAACAGTAGCTGTAGCAGAATTAATGAATATATTAGAAGATAACTGTCACTGATAAGATTGCTATAATGTAGCATTCTCATAAACCTAACGAGAGGAACCATTTTAAAACCAGAGTTCAACACTAGTACAAAGTCAGAGTCTTGCAGTCCTTACTCAATGAAAGATGTCATTGGTGTTAAGTAAGATGTCTGCATGAATGGGGAGGTTCATGTGAATACAGACTGCAGGAGTGGGATCAGAATATATATGTATATGCTTATATTTTGTTCAGGTAACTTAGAAGTTACGGAATATTTTAATTCAGAAGATTTTTTTCCCCCACCCATTTTTAATTCAAGTACAAATAACTGCAATTGTGACACTTTCATCAAAAGACTAAGTGTTGTTTGATATGGCACGTTCTAGACGTTAAACATTCAAAATGAGGAAAGTGTTATTCAGAGAGTCTGAGTTGATTCCACCCAAGCAATTAAAGTTCATGTGATCTTGAATTTTTTTCTTTATTACTATTCAACTGAAGTTTTCTTGTTCTGACTAGTTCATTTCCTCCTTCTCAGGTATTACTCATAACTGCTTTGCTGCAGTCTCCTGGAGAAACTCCCATATCCCTGTTTCCCAAAGTTTGTGCTAAGATTTAAAAAGAGTTTTGAACCAAAACCCCAAATTCAAGCACAAATTTGGATCAAGAGTCAAGCTTTGCAGTTAGGTCTAAAAGGAGATTTTAGACTGAAGTTAAGGAAAACAGTAAGTTTGTGGAGAAATTACTTCATACAGAGACAGAAGAGGGAAATGCCTCTGGCAGACACTCAAGGAAAGACAATCAAAGGCCTCTGTGGGCATTTAAAACATGCACATTGGGAAACAAAGACTGATGGGAGCCAATTTCCTCCTTAGACAGACTGAGTAGCAGTTTACACATTTCATGCCAGTCGCCACACTCAGAGTTCAAAATACTGCACAATCAACCCAGGCACTACAAGGGGTGCTAAGAAAAATTAAAATGCATAAAATGATCTAAAAAGTTCATTTTCTGGATATAGGCCTTCTCTACACTGGCATAATACCTGTAGTGCTCATAGGTTGACCAGATGCTAAATACAAAATATCGGGACCACCGCAAGGGGAGTGCCTTTTCAATTGTTACACTCACCCTGCATGTTCGGCGGCGGGAAATAAATCTTGCCAATGAAGAAAGAAGTACCTGCCGCCGAAATGCCACTGAAGACCCGGACGTGCCAGGTGAGTGTAACAATGGCACTCCCCCTGCCTGTCACCGCCGCCTAAGAGGAAAAAAAAAAAAAGACACGCCCGAAACAAAATATCGGGACAAATGGCGTCCCAAACGTACTTCGGTTGGGACGCGGGACAAACTGCTCAATATCGGGGTAGTCACCCTAAGTACTCATGACTTGTACCGGTGCAGTCTCCCCAATTTCAAACTGGAAGGAAAAGCAACACACCGAGTCAGTTTAGACCAGTGTACATCTACATCAGGGATTTCCACTCATGTAGCTACATGAGTGGCTAAAATAGAGAGAGAGAGGGCTTTAGATGGGCTAACAAAGCAATGGTAAATAGACTTGATTATGTAAAGAGTTGTCACTTTGGATGGGCTAGCACCAGCAGGAGAGTGAATTTGTGTGGGGGGGTGGAGGGTGAGAAAACCTGGATTTGTGCTGGAAATGGCCCACCTGATGATCACTTTAGATAAGCTATTACCAGCAGGACAGTGGGGTGGGAGGAGGTATTGTTTCATGATCTCTGTGTGTATATAAAGTCTGCTGCAGTTTCCACGGTATACATCTGATGAAGTGAGCTGTAGCTCACGAAAGCTCATGCTCAAATAAATTGGTTAGTCTCTAAGGTGCTACAAGTACTCCTTTTCTTTTTGCGAATACAGACTAACACGGCTGTTACTCTGAAACCTAGGAAGATACTGTTTCCCCAAACCCTAGTATTGTTCATTCGGCACATAAGCGTGACAATGAGGAACAAAATTCTGAATTTAATGAAACACAAATTGGCATGTTCCCAGGAACAGCAATCGTAGTTTTGCCAGCCATGCTGGAAAACATTTTCAGCCCCAATGCCCTCCAGATGTTGGTGCCCTGCTCGCCCACACCCAGGACCAGCCTGAGTATACCCAGTCTAGCACTTTCAGGCGGAGTCTGAAATGTAAAAATTGCACTGAGTCAAAAACCAAGTTTCATAAACTTGGCATTACCTTGATTGTCATTTATGCTACACAGCTAAGGGTATGTCTGCACTTTAAGCTGGAGGCATAATTTCCAGCTCAGGTGGACATACCCACACTAACTTTGATCGAGCTATTGCACTGGAAATAGAAGTGTAGGCTGCAGCAGCACAAGCAGCAGGATGGGCTAGACCCCAGGTATAATCCTGCCTGGGACCCTGGGCATATTCTCAGAGCAGCTAGCCCATTCCACCATAGCTACACTTCTATTTTTAGCACACTAGCTCAATCAAAGCTAGCGCATGGGTCTAGTCAAGTTGGAAAGTACACCTCCAGCTCGAAGTGTAGACATACCTTTTGAGTTGTCAGTACTGGACATGTCAACCCATACTAGCTGTGTTCTAGTAGCTCCCCTTCTAGTAGCTAAATCACAGAGATGTTTAGGCGTCTCTGGTCTACACTACGGGGTTAGATCGAATTTAGCCGCTTTAGGTCAATTTTAAAATGAATGTGTCTACGCAACCAAGCCCGTTCCATCAATCTAAAGGGCTCTTAAAATAGACTTCCGTACTCCTCCCCGGCGAGGGGAGTAGCACTAAAATCAACCTTGCTAGTTCGAATTTGGGGTAGTGCAGATGCAATTCTACGGTATTGGCCTCTGGGAGCTATCCCAGAGTGCTCCAATGTGACCGCTCTGGACAGTACTTTGAACTCCGATGCACTAGCCAGGTATGTGGGAAAAGCTCTGGGAAATTTTGAATTTCATGTCGTGTTTGGTCAGCGTGGCGAGCTCAGAAGCACAGGTGACCATGCAGTCCCCCCAGAATCGCAAACGAGCTCCAGCATGGACTGAAAGGAAGACACTGGATCTGATTGCTGTATGGGGAGAAGAATCTCTGCAGGCTGAACTCCGATCAAAGAGAAGAAATGCTAATATATATACCAAAATCACACAGGGCATGGTGGAGAGAGGCTACAACAGGGACACATAGCAGTGCCGCGTGAAAGTTAAGGAGCTCAGGCAAGCCTACCAAAAGACAAAGGAGGAAAACGGTCGCTCCGGGTCACAGCCCCAGACATGCTGCTTCTGTGATCAGCTGCATGGCATTCTAGAGGGGAACCCTACCAGTACCCCACCACTGTCCGTGAACACCTGCAAACGGGGAGTCTCACGCAACAGGGAGGAGGATTTTGTGGAGGAGGAGGAGGAGAATGCGCAGCAGGCAAGTGGTGAATCCGTTCTCCCCAGCAGCCAGGATCTTTTCATCACCCTGGAGCCAATACCCTCCCAAAGCGGGATCCGACCCGGAAGCTGGAGAAGGCAGCTCTGGTGAGTGCCCATCTATAACTACAATACAGGTTTTAAAAGCATGTATATACTGAGCGTTTTGAGCTTTTTGTTACTGCAAATGACATTACAGAAGAGAAGAAGGTGACAATATTCTTAAGTGTTGTAGGGGCTAAGACCTATTCTCTGCTACGCAGCTTACTACACCCTGTTAAGCCTGAGACCAAATCTAACATTGACATTGTGGAAATTCTGAGGTCCCATTTTTCTCCAAAACCACTGGTAATTGCTGAAAGATATGGGTTCCACAAAAGAGACCAAAAGAACGCGGTGGGGAGGCTCCGGGGAACCCACCACTCCACTCCCGAGGATAGCACAAGCAACAGAAGGCTATCATTCAAACAGTTTGATTTGCAGTGTGGCTACAATAAGCAATGTGGCCTTGTCCTTCCCTCCTCCCCCACCCCACCCTACCTGGGCTACCTTGTCAGTCAGTTCTCTCACTTTTTTTTAAATTAATAAAGAAAGAATGTATGGTTTCAAAACAATAGTTACTTTATTTCCTTTGCCAGCTGTGATTGACCAGGGAAGGGTGGTTGGCTTACAGGAAATTAAAATCAACAAACGGGACGGGTTTGCAGCAAGGAGAAACACACATAGCTGTCACAACATAGACTGGCCAGTCAAGAAACTGGTTTTCAAAGCCTCTCTGATGTGCAGCGCACCTAGCTGTGCTCTTCTAATCACCCTGGTGTCTGGTTGCTCAAAATCGGCCACCAGGCAATTTGCCTCAACCTGCCACCCTGCCATAAACGTCTCCCCCTTACTCTCACAGATATTATGGCACACACAGCAAGCAGCAATAACAATGGGAATGTTGGTTGCGCTGAGGTCTGACCAACAGAGCCAGCGAGTTTTTAAACGTCCAAAGGCACATTCTGCCACCATTCTGCACTTGCTCAGCCTATTGTTGAACTGCTCCTGACTACTGTCCAGGCTTCCTGTGTGTGGCTTCATGAGCCTTGGGAGCAAGGGGTAGGCTAGGTCCCCAAGGATAACTATTGGCATTTCAACATCCCCAACAGTAATTTTGTGGTCTGGGAAGTAAGTCCCTTCTTGCAACTGCTTGAACAGCCCTGAGTTCCTAAAGATGCGAGCATCATGCAGCTTTCCCGGCAATCCCACGTTGATGTCAGTGAAACATCCCTCGTGATCCACCAGAGCTTGCAGCACCATTGAGAAGTACCCCTTGCGGTTTATATACTGGTTGGCAAGGTGGTCCGGTGCCAAGATAGGGATATGTGTTCCGTCTATCACCCCACCATAGTTAGGGAACCCCATTGCAGCAAAGCCATCCACTATGACCTGCACATTTCCCAGAGTCACTACCCTTCTTAGCAGAAGGGTATTGATTGCCCTGGCTACTTGGATCACAGCAGCCCCCACAGTAGACTTGCGCACTCCAAATTGATTCCTGACTGACCGGTAGCAGTCAGGTGTAGCAAGCTTCCACAGGGCTATCACCACTCACTTCTCAACTGTCAGAGCAGCTCTCATCATGGTATTCCTGCGCTTCAGGGCAGGAGAAAGCAGCTCACAAAGTTCTAGGAAAGTGGCCTTACCCATGCAAAAGTTTTGCAGCCATTGTGAATCATCCCATACCTGCAACACTATGCGGTCCCACCAGTCTGTGCTTGTTTGCCAGGCTCAGAATTGGCATTCCACTGTATCAACCAGCCCCACTGCCGCCATGATGTGCTTTCAGGAATGTCTGCATCGATGTCCTCATCAAAATCATCCTCATGCTGGCGTCTCTTAGCCCGGTTCTGCACATATTCCAGGATAATGTGTGAGGTGTTTACAATGCTCACAACAGCAGTGGTGAGCTGAGTGGGCTCCATGCTTACCATGGTATGGCGTCTGCATGGGTAGCCCAGGAAAAACGGCGTGAAACAATTGTCTGCCGTTGCTTTCACAGAGGGAGGGAAAGAGGGAGAGGTGACTGATGACATGTACCCAAAACCACCTGCGACAATGTTTTTGCCCCATCAGGCATTGCGAGCTTAACCCAGAATTCCATGGGCAGCGAAGACTGCGAAAACTGTGGGATAGCTACCCACCGTGCACCGCTCTGTAAGTTGATGCTAGCCACAGTATTGAGGACACACTCTGCCAACTTAATGCGCTTAGTGGGGACATACACAATCGACTGTATAAAATCAATTTCTAAAATTTGACTTCTATAACATCAACCTAATTTTGTAGTGTAGACATACCTTAATTATTTCTAAGCAACTAAAAACTGATTCTCTAGCTCAGGTAGCAAAGACTCATGCTTCTGGATTGCTCAGTCCTGGATTCAGTCTCCACTGACAACGCTACCAAGGGCATCATCTATGCTGTATAGAATGCTATGTCAGTCAGAAACTTACAAGCTGACAACACTGCTCAATTATCGTTGAATTTTGTTTTGCAAGGGTTATCCTTAAGTAATCGGTGATAAAGTGGAGATGGTGTGCAGTGTTACCAGTATTTTGTGCTTGGATACATCTGACAATCTTGATCTGACTCATTTCAGGAAGCCATACCCCAAACTTGGAATGCATAAAATAAATTTACGCAAAGATTAAAAAATGCAAAGGAGTGTCTTGTCAGGGGGAGAGTGGGTGTCAGGGCAAGTGAAAACTTCTTGTTGTTACCCTAGTTATGAGATAAACAGAAAAATGTTTGATCAAAGGAAACAGATGGCTGTATTTGATAAATGTGTGGGTGGGACAGGGGTTGAATGGATTAATAAACTAAAAGTGCCTTCAATGCAATTATTGAAATGGAAGTACTGAATTGCTAATAAAGAAAGTAATTTAAGAACACAATGTTTAATTATGGATTATGTAATAAAGCAGTCTGAAGAAGATATGGGAATTTCCATCTTCCACCCCCTACATGCATTAATTGCCTGTTTTACTATCAATTAAGGCCTGTAATTAATAGTTCTAGGCCAAGAGTCAAACATCCATTAGGCTGCATAAAAGGAATGACTAAAGAGACAGCTATTGCCTATATTGGTGGTTCCCAACCTTTCTGACTAACAGTTTAGCCAGCAAGGACTTGATATCGGATAACAGTTTAAACTACTGAAGTCTTAATTAAGGCTGTTCAAAGAGTAGAACTAAAAATCTAAGGGTGGCCATTGAGGTAAATTTAATCACTTCAAAAAACTTTTTAAAACAACTTTTAAAAATGGGGTTTGTGTCCAAAAAGACCCTGCCACCTTATCACATTTCCTCTTGCTTTAAGAGACCCTTTGGAAGGTGACCTATAATCTTAAATGGGAGTGAATGATTTACAGAAGCCAGATGAACATCAATAAAACCTTTTCTGGGGCAATCCCCCAACAAGAACCAACTGCTCTCTTGTATCACAAAGTGAGGAGAGGAGCAAAGAAATACAAATTGGAGAGAATGGTCTGTATGTAAATGTCCACAGTTGTATGAGCTCTTAACTAGAGCTGTGTGAAGAATGGATTTTTCAGTTCACTGGCAGTTCCAGAAAATGGGAAGAAAATTGCTTTGGGACAAATCACAAATGAATTTTTTGTGCTTTATGATTTGCCAAAATTAAAAAAAATAATTGATTTTGGATTGAAGCAAAAGTTTCATTCAAACCTCCTCTAAATGTTTTGTTTTCAAACATTTTTTTAACATTTTTGAAATTTTAAATAAAACTGAAGGAAATTTCTAAACAAAAAATTGTTTTGAACCAAAAAATAAATAAAAAAATAAATCAGAACACTGTTTCAAAAATGTTGAAAGAAAGCATTTCAATTTTTTTCTGATTTTGTGGGGGGGAGTGAGGAGGTTGTAGGGGTTAGCTGAAACCATTTGCCAAAAGTGACACAAATTTGCAAAATATTTCAGTGTCACCAACTCTGCATTTTGTCCCGAAAAATGTTTTGGCCAAACAGTTTCACTCAGCTCTACTTTTATTTTATGTTATTAGTTACCACCAAGTGAAGATCCATTCACTCCAGACTCTGGTGACACTATTACCCTGAAGTGACATAGTTCAAGGCTCTTCTGTTCCACACCTTTTCATAAGTATGTGACCACCTTCCAGTTTGTTTATATAAAACCATTGCCAATATCACTTTATCACATCAGACCACCAGTACAGTAAGTTGAAATAAAACCTCCTTTACACAATCCATGGAAGCAAGTCATCTTGACATTAAACCCACTATAAATTGTTTCCAGTCAAAATATTTTAGAAAGGAAATCACGTCAGCCAAGATAGTCAAACACGAAGTTCTCAGTATGGAATTTTTTACACCTTGAATTTCACCAGGGAAATGTATCCTGGAGGAATTAATCAGTTTTATGGAAAACGAACAATAAGTCTGAAAATATACTACAATGTGTTGTGATTCACAGCTTATATTACTAAGTGGCACTGTTTATTTAAAGCCATGATAAAGTGCACAGTATGATGAAGGGTATTGCCCTGTCAAAATAAGAGACTCATAAAACTCATCATTTGGTATGTTTTAGCTCACTACAATGAGCTGTGAAGGTTTATGTTCGTTTTATGTCAAAAACATTTGTTACAATGGGAGACTGTGACACATCCATAGAGGCTCTCAGTTCCATTATTCCACAGAGGTGCTCAAACACCAGGGCAATGAGTGTGGTAGGAAAACTTGGATAAGAAAAGGATGATGTAATAGAAATAGTTGCTGGAGAAGTCACTTCTTGGCCACAGAAATCTTTTTTCTAGAAATTCAGACACCTAGTCTTCTCCCTTCAGGATCACATTAACCATTAAACCCAGGTATTGGGCATAGAGATTTTGTGGGTGCCTTTTGGAACAGTCGGTTGGATGGACAGCTTAGCCTAAAAGGGGAGCTGCAGCTATGCACTGACTTGTCATGGCGGAGAAGCGTTGTGCTGGCCAGCTAGATATGAAACATAAAAAGATGCGCCAGATGGAGGAATTGCATAGTCACCTGAGGAGACCCATCCCTGAAATGAAAGGGCTGCTCTTCCAGGCTACACTAGCATTCATACCGTCGCTACCTCTGGTGTGGAGCTGTACAGATGGGGAACATAAAGAAAAGTGCTACAGTAGAAAAAATCATTTACACCAGCAGCAACAACAAAACCCTGCTAACATGCAATGGCCTCACCATTTCTGAGTCTACCCAGCACCCAAGTTTGTCATCATCCAGGTAAATTTAGTGTCTTCTTGTATATCTGTGGAATCTGGATGAATATTTTTATGATGAAAAGACAATATGGATTCCACCACTACTGTATTAGGAACTAAGTACTCATGGTCTGCTGTGAATTCTTGCAAAAATGTCTGAGCTATCCACACTGCTCATCATTCAATGTGTGTTCAGTAAACATCTTCAGGGTTGCTGGTGGGGGTATTTTTATGACCCAAAGGACCCACTTTAAGTACTGGGCTGTAGCAAGGAAGGCCTTCATTTGAGCGTCTGGGCCCAAGTCAGTTGTGATGTAAATAAGGACAACTCCACTGAACTCACCAAAATTACACTTGCTTACAATAGGACTGAATTTGACCTATACCTCAGAACATAGTCTAGCATTATAACTACCTAGACAAGCTTTCATGCTATAAGCCTAGGCTAGCTATACATTTTTTAGCTATCCTCAACAGATGCACCCTTAAAAAGTGAATTGTGTCTATAACATTTGCTCTACAGACATTTCAGGGCTCTTGAAAGCAAAATGCAACATTACTGTATCTTAGCTAGGGAAAACATGTAATTGTAACAACAAAAAAGGTCATGCAGTCCAGTTTACCTATGCACTCTGGAGTTCCTCCAGTGTTAACTGGAAAGTGTAGGATGTTGCCTTTCTCGGTTGCTTAGACAAAGCTCATTTAAGGGTATATCAGTAAACTCCAGTAGACCACATAGATCCAATCTACTTTAAGATTAAAAAAACACCTAAATCATATATTAGGAGTAGCTTCTTGCAGAAGCTAATCTTTACACTCAGAAAAGTGTAAATTTATGACTGAACTTCCAAATTTATTTCAATTTTCACCACTAAAAGTGTACAAATGTACTTTTTTTTAAAAGCTATAAAATATAAGTAATCAAACTATCTATATAACCACAATATAACCATCACCACTGGGTATACAAAAGGTTGCATTTAATATTAAAGTTAATTAAGCCTCACACAAAGTAAGAGGGAAGTATTATCCCTATTTTACTGATAGTAAAACAGAGGAGCAGCAAGGATGAGTGACACATAAGGCAGTGACAGAGCCAGAAATAGAATCTGGGTACCTGGAAATGCATTCCCCTGTTCTAATCACTAGACAAACAATGCTCAACATTGAACATTGAGCACTAGGATTGGTGTTTTCCATTAAAAAAAAAAAACACTATCAGGATTTATAATTGTGCTAAAAAAACAACAGCTTGGCTGTTAAAGTTATCAAAAACTAAACTGAACTAAATGCAAATTTAACATCTTCCCTGCTTTTTATAATCCCTACAAATGGCTTTGTTTGATAAAAGTAGATTTTTTAAAGATACATATTGCCAATAAGCCCATTAATTTTTTGCATAGGTGTCAGACAATACAATCTCACTAACTCCAGGCCCAGGTATAATAATTGGGATAGGACAAGAAGACAAAATGTCCATAGTGAAATGTACTCTAAAAGACCGAATTTGACTAGATGTCCCTTCAATGAAACAGATTTTGCTGAACGGACTAAGATGAAGTGACATTCATATCCTGATATGCTGTTCTGTTCTCTTTCAATTGCTGCTTCAAAACATAGCCAGATCATGAAGCACATATGAACAGCAGAAGGTGATTCTTCTGTGTAACCAATGGATGGTTTCAATTGTTAACTTGCTGTGGAGGTCTATCGTCAAATCCAGCAGTGCCTGCAGAGTGGAAGTAGTAGGTACACAGCCATGAAACCAGCACATTGCACATGCTGCCAGAAGGAGTTTTCCCTGCTCCTGCAGTTCCTGGCTATGTGTTGCATATATTAACATGCGCACTAGCAGATTAGAGGGCCAGATGCTCCCTTTAAACCATACATCACTACCCTTGAAGACATAGTGTACATGGCTGGCACACTATAATGAAATTCTACCCTGAAGGATCCCTAAGCCCTATGTCTACCCCAAGCCTCTCTTTGCCTGCTCTTACCCTTGCTTGTGTAACAGCACAACAAAGAGAAAGACCAAGCCCTTGATCCCAAACAATCAAATGCTTCTTTGCCAAAAAAAAAAAAAAAAAAATCCCCAGGCAATAAACCAGACTATATAAAGTCAATACAGAAGGATCCTGCACAGTTCACATATCGAACAAGCAAGTACTGGAGCAAATTAAAACATGGGTCAAGGATCAGCACACATTTTCCTCCAAAAACCATTGCTACTCTCTGATTTTAATATATAAGAGCTCAAGACGGCCTATTAGAAGAGCAAAAAGTTGTCTTCTTAAACTAAGTGCCCAAGTGTTCATAGTATTTATTCAGGAAATCATTTAGCTATTCAGGTCTCAGATTCTCATGCTAAATTGTCATAGCTGTCTTGACTTCATTGAAACTAGCATTAATTTACAAATCTGAGAATCTGACTCCCAGTCTAAAAAGCTAACTAAAGAATAGAGCTAGAAGAGTGCTTATGCTAGGCAAGAGAAAAAAGGTGTAACTGTTAGGTTTTCAAAGCATTTAAATGTTTGTCTTATTTCACAGACTCAAAGTCATGGTAGGTTAGCAAGTACAGACGAACATAAAAATAGACATTGTTATTTTCCATATATTGAATTTTAAAGCTAATAGAATGATTCCCCTTTTCTTAACTAGCAAAGAGAAGAGTGTCTTTATTGGAGGCGACCCCATTTACAACTAGAGAGTCACATCAAAGAGTTTTTACTCAATATAGTGCATGTTGCTTCTCTGTGTTGTTCAACATTCATACATAAGCATTATGGAAAAATTAGAAGGGGCTTATTCCTAAAACTGGAAGTCTTATTTTCTTCACAGGGTTTGCAATAGTTCACATGAGTTAAAATCCCTGCAATGGAGTAGACACAACAGCTGCAAAGAGGAATATTGTGCCGACATGGCCTGCTCTTTTGTTAGTCCACATATCTTCAATTAGTAACTGCAGAATGATACGTCATTTGGAGACAGACAAGCCACGTAGACATGACTGTACAATGAGATGCTCTATTCACTCACTTTTTAAAATAAAGGTCAGTGCATGCGGTACAAAAAAAAAACCCCCAAAGGAAAGCATGTCCAACATTTGACATTTTGGGGAGCAGGGAGGGGAGAGAGTGGTTTAGAAGATTTCCACCCAGTCACGCATCAATCTAACAAAGACAGAACAGAAAACATGGCACTAGTCCATTTGATGATTTTGTCTAGCAATTATCTTTTCTTTTGATAGCCTGCTGTACTCCAACGCTTCACAGCTGGGAGCTTTCATTACACAGAAGTTCCACAAGCTATCAAGTGCCTCCTTTGCAAAGAGCCATACAATCAGTTTTGGGAGTTTTTCTTATCCTTTAAATATTTATATTGGAATAACCTGCTGAAATGTAAGTGTATATACTAAAAACCTTGCAACTGGAGAGGATAACCAATTCCACTTCTTTAATTTCTCCCTACCACAACAAGAAAACAAGTAGAAACCAAAACACACTGCTGGACAGGGTTCAGAATTAAAACATTGGAACACGGTAATGGTTCATTTATTCCAGTACCAGATAGTGGTTTATCATAGTTTTTGTTTTGGAAGAAGTCCTGAAATATCTTCAGTGGGGTTAGATGACTCAGAGAATGCTTGCTAAGAACCGGACACCCTTATGCCATTTTATTATAAGTAAGGTTACGTTTATATCACAGGGTCATGGAAGTCACGGAATCCGTGACTTCCAGAGATCTCAGTGACATTCTCTGCTTCAGCCCCAGAGGCCGAGGGATTGGGGCTGGCAATCAGCAGGGCCCCAGCAGGGTTCCAGCAACAGGCGACAGCCTCCTAAGGGGGCCCTCCTCAGGGCGCAGGAAGGATGGGGTCGGGGGACACCTCGAGCGAGCATCTGGGGGTGTCCTGTTTTCTCTTTGGGAAATATGGTCAACCTGCAGATCCCAGACGGCATGGAAGGAGGGGGCCCCCCCTGCAGCTTCCCGCTGCCGTGGGCAGAGAGGGAACCCCACAGCTCCCAGCCACCACAGTGGTGGGGGAAACCATGGAGCCACAGTATCAAAAGTCACAAACAGGTCACGGCTGTTTATTGCCTGTGACATGTCCGTGGCTTTTACTAAAAATAACCATGACAAAATCGTAGCCTGAGTTATAAGTGAAGATACAAGACAAACTGAAAAGTGTAAAAATAAGATGTAATCCACATTAGAAAAGAAAACAAGCACTTTTGCTCTAAAAAGAAATGGATTTACACTGCAATGACTAAAATGAAAGGCCTTTCTCATGAGAGAAAATTCATTTTATCTGCTGGAGATGCTGCAGCAGTAGCAGAGGGTTGTGCTAGGCTCACCACCCCATTTGCATGGGCCCCAGATTGCACAGCAGAGAATGTTTCCTGGACCCCAAATCTAGATAGACAGTAACCACCAGCAGCCCAGCCATCACCCGCAGCCCAAGCCTTAGGAGAATGCAAGAGGCCTCTGATGGAGACACAGCTATACTAGAGAAGAAGTAGGTTAGCCTGAGAACTACCTTCCACCTTCCCTCCCCCCTCACATGCCAGTCCCTGGACTAAAGAATGACTAGTAGTGTGAGGAGTGCAGGGAGAGTTGTATGTACCTTCCACTTTCCCTCCCCTCCGCCAACCAAGTCCCAGCTCAGGAGCCATAATTCCAGAGGTAAAGCCTGAGCCATGGTTAAGCAGAAACATTCAGGTCTGCCGCCAGAGATGCGTTATCATGCCTTCATGTCACTCTACCATGAGCTGCACAGATGTAGACTTAGGAAGGAAAATAAGGACCCTAGAATATTGGCTGATTGCCACCATAGTTGGAGAAGAAAAGTGAGTTGGAGGGAAAATAGGAGAAGAAATTTAGGGTATTTAACTACAAAGAAAATCATTTGCTGAAACAACTGTTTTCAAAAAAATGAAACAGATTAAAATGTAACAAAACTGTATAAATATATAAAAATAGGGGGTGGTCAGTGGCTGGGGAAGGCTAGGAATTTAGATACACATGAGCTAGTGGGAGGAGAAAAAAGAATATAAAGAAATGAGAGAGTTATGTAAAGCTTGTGTTTATACTGTGGACATTCACGTGACATTCACCTGACAAACCTAGAGTAACCATACTATCTTTTATTGTTCACTGGTCCTTCCTTTCTCCTATTTCCACTCCTCCCTATTGTTCACTAACATCACCTGTTGAGCCATGTCCAGTTTTTAGGCCCCCAGTCCTGCAGTAGAATCTAGTAGCACTGACCCCCTGTTTCTTCATAAAGACTCATTGGATACAATGGGGCTCATTCTAGGTTCAGATGTCTATGCTAGTAGATCGACTGCAGAATCAAAGTCTAAATATAGAATGTTCTTCCTCTGGGAAAAAGTCTTATTTTAATACCACCCTATAATTATGACCAGGGGATTAGTATTTGCATTGATAATATTACTCAGTGAATTAAGTAATTGCTAAGATTAAAATGATTGACTCATGTAAACCTCGTGATAATTTAGACCATTGTATGGCTGTTAGGATCCTGTTATACAATACAACACTGCTATTTCATAAGCAATGTTTTTGATTCAAAGTCGGAAGTCTTGAAATTCAGTTGTGAACTGAATTGATGAGAAATTCAATATAATGTTGCAGTGAAAGCTTTTATCCCTTTTTCATACGGCTTTAGGTTTAATCATTTATATAGGAAGATTCCTGTTCTGCTACGCTTAGTGTTTACACAACAAAATTCCTTCTCCTCATATTAAAACCATCCTAAAAACAATACAGGAAAGAGTTTACACTGTCTTAGAGACTGAGTTCTCATACTGCTGGAGTCACAAGCAAAGTCACTTTTTAGATGGCTGCCACCAGAATAGGGCTCAGAAATAACTTTTAAGTGAAAAACATTAGGCCACAGTACAAAACTCACCATTCTAGAGCACCCCCATCATGGTACACTGTGGTACTGCAGCCATTCTACCTCAGGTTCCCGACCAAGCTCTTTGACCTACTCCAACCATAGATATGACTCAGCCTTCTGGCCAACCCACTTTAAAGAGTTCAGCCTCTTCCATGGCAATGAAAAGGAGTACTTGTGGCACCTTAGAGACTAACCAATTTATTTGAGCGTGAGCTTTCGTGAGCTACAGCTCACTTCATCGGCATCCGATGAAGTGAGCTGTAGCTCACGAAAGCTCATGCTCAAATAAATTGGTTAGTCTCTAAGGTGCCACAAGTACTCCTTTTCTTTTTGCAAATACAGACTAACACGGCTGTTACTCTGAAACCTTCCATGGCAATGGAGTCCTTGGATAAACAACAACAAAAAAACCACAAATTCAAAATAAATTCATCTTTATCCCAGCCAGGCTTAGCATCCAGCCCCCTTCCTTATATGCGGGCCTCAGCTGCAACAACCTGTGTGAACACCCACCAACAGGCACCTGGGCTTAGGTCTACCCAACAATCCAGTCCACGCACACCCTTTTATAAAGGGCCCCGGCCAGCCATAGCTCTCAGAGAGCTCCTGGCCCTCAACCAGGTAGGAGCAGTCTGTCCACTGTCCTCCTCAGTCAGCCTTTAACTGCTGGGCTTGCTTTTCTCAAGTCCACAACCACTACTTAGCGCAGGTGTAGCAGAACAGGACTGACTGGCCTTTAAAAGGGGCTGGCCACATCATTACAGCCCCATTCTCAGCTGGTCTAAGTTGGCAAGCTACACCAATTTACACCAGCTGGGAGTCTTGTTCTTTATTTTCACATATATTTTGTCGATACCATGAAGTACTTCTTGCCCTATTATTTTTTAATCTGCTTTGCTGACAAAAATGGACTGTATCCTTTGCAAGACACATACAACATGAAGAAAGGAACCCACTTCTATGACAGGTTTATCTCAGATATTGCACCTTTTTGGCTCAGACAGCAGCACACTTGTCTATGGATCCTGACTGTCCCTCTTGAGTCTTGTACAGGACACACACGTTTTGCATTTATATAACAACTTCCATCCAAAGACCCCCATGGTTCATCTTAAACAATGAATTTTAGTTTCAACACCAGTGAGATAGGTAAATACTATACTGTCATCCCCATTGTACAGATGGGGAAAGAGAGGGCTTCTGTACACAGTGCATTAGTGCACACCAGGTAGGGTATAAATTCTAGCACACAAGTATGTCATGCACTAAGTGGCCGTGTGGCCCCACTGGCACACACTAAATTTTGTTAGTGAACATCAAAGGACCCTAGGGAACTTTTAATGTGTACAGCAGAGTCCCCACAGCCAGTTAGTGCATGAAATGCTGATGTGCCACAGAATTTACACCCCACCTCGTGCACATTGACGCAAAGCATCGGCAAGCCCTAAAACACAGATTGTGGTATGCCCAAGACTTTGTTGAAAAGAAATGGAAATCCCCAAACTGAAAAAGTTTGAGGAAAAAACAAAAGAAAATTCAAGGACTTTTTAAAAAAAACAAAAAAACAAAAAAAACAAAAAAAAAAACAGGTATATTTTAAAGTCATGTATGAAGAAATTGTTCCAGCTCCAAAGAGTTTGCTACTTCTCCTGTGTTTTCAGGGTGGGAGAACCTCATGGTATTTTGTGTTTTGAAAAGCAACGACTTAAGGATATGAAAATATTCCATGATACAAAGGGATAGACTTGTTGACCCATTAGGATTTCCTTCCTATGGAAAAGAGTCTATGATCATATATTTAAAGATATCTGTGTGCATTGCCAGTTTTTTCCCCCATTTGCGTTCAAAATCCTCCTAGCAGTCTTGGATCTGAATCACATTATGACATACACCACTAAATCAGTAGCTATGAATAAACTACCTCTTTAATGTCTGCATCTAAATCTCAGTCATTTCTACTTTTTTTCCTCAGCCAGGTTCCACTGTCTATAATGCCCAATCATTAAAAATCAATCTGTAAAGGGCACCACCCATGCAAAATCCAAGAATCAGCATGAATGATCTGATTAGAAAATACAGCAGATAAGAAAGAATCTCAAAGATGTCTGGTAACTGTAGAAGATACTTAAAAGTTGGACAATTATTACAATGGACATGACTCTCCCTGAATCAATCTGTAAGATCCATTGGTGACCAGAATTGTACATAATATTCCCAGTGCCTTTTACAATGATGTTAATATTTCTCTATATCTACTGAAAATGCCTCTCCTGACACATTCTATGGTCACATTTGCCTTTTTAACTATCACATGGCTTTGGTAGCTCAGTCATCCTGTGATTGACCCACACCCTCAGGTCTCTCTCCTCCTCTGTCACTTCCAACTGATGAGCCTCCAGATTGTAGCAGAAATGTGTTTAACTAGACCTTAAGTGCATGACCTTGCACTGTGTACTATTGAATTTAGTTCCATTTCTGTCACCCCAGTCTTCAAGATGGTCCAGATCTTTCTGTATAATGTTCCGATCCTCCTCTGAATTGATGATGCCTCCCAACTTTGCATTATCAGCAAATTTCATAAGCACACATTCCTACTTTTTGTGCCAAGGTCGTTAATAAAAACACTGAATAAGATTGGTCCCGAGACCAATCTTTGAGTAACTCCACTAGTAACCTCCTGCCAGTCTGATAATTCACCTTTCAGCACAACCCTTTGCCTTCTCTCCTTTAGTTGGTTTCTTATCCACCTTGCAATTCTTGTACTGATCCTCATCTTCCTTAACTTAACTGTGGCATGGTGTCAAATGCTTTACTGAAGTCCAAGTATATTAGATCTAATGCACAGGTTAGACTGGCATGAACTACCTTTGGTAAACCCATGTTGTATTACATCCCCTTTACAAGTTACCTCCTTTAATTTAATTGTTCTTTCCTTAATATAATTATTCTTCCTTTGTGAGATCTTTGGGCCAGGGACCATATCATCCTGTGCTCATTCATCCGTTCATCACCTACAATTATAACAATTAACACAATAAATCTATGTGTACCCCGTGATTTTAAAGTTTACTGAAAATGCCCTGCATTGTTTGAGTTCTGCTGAGAAAGTTCAGAAAGAACTGGTTCTGATTTGCTTCTGAACTCTTCACCCAGCCCTGCTTATAATGTCACTTAGTCTCTATATACATGATGAAAAAAGGTGCAAATAGTTACCAGCAGGCTTCTGAATCATGATATAGTGAAGCTAGTTATTGAGCTAACTCAGTTTCAAAAAGTACCTTTTTTCCTTTGTCTAGAAATACCTCTAAAAGAAAGTATTTTTTTCTCACTGACAATTGCACAGCTGGCTTTGGTAATTTATTGTTTAAATCTATCTTATGGTGCACACACTGTAAATGCTAGGCTGATAGCACTTGGGAGAATAATGAAAATTCTATAGATCTAGCTGCACTAGCAGCATCTTTGGTCCAACAATAATACTGTCCCTTGCACTTATATAGTATTATTTATCCAAGGATCTCAAAGCATTTTACAGATATTAAGCCTCATAATACACCTATCTAACCTGTTTATGATGCATCCATCACCATAATATCTAAGTACCTACTATCTGAGGATGAATAAAGTTAGGGACAGAGATGTTGACTGATTTGGCCAAGTGGATACAGTAAATTACGAGCAGAGGTCAGAGTAGACTTAGGAATCTAATTCATAGTTCCCTGCTCTAACTGCTAGACCACACTCCCTCACTGTTCATGTGAAGGGCAGTGATTTTAATACTTGGAAATAAAGTAGTAGAGAGACTACGGCTGTGTCATAAAGGTTTCTGGGCTTCACTCTTGACCACTGTCAGGAAATAACCTGGTGCCAGTTTATCTGACGGCCAAAGTGAACCATAGATTTGTTACCAGTTACAGAAGGTCAGTAGAAGCATATCTAACTAATTAAGAAAAAGTCAATACATCTTAGTAAGACTGCCCCCTTACAACTAATAAAGCTGAATGAAAAAAAATTAGTGAATGAGGTGCCATATGTCTAGACATAAAAACTTATCTAAATCTCCCCTGTGCACATATTATTACAAAAGGTTTAACAAGGGACAACTATTCACAGGAAAAAAATGTTTTTACTACTTTTTTCTGTTTGTGAAAATGTTGAGTAGACTTTGTTTTTCCATTGATTTATTTATTATTTACAATCATTTGAACATTTCATGTGAACATATATCAACCTGTGGATGGTTTGTGATCTTTGATTTCCGTTATTTCTTTGACTATTAACTATTCGTTTAGTGTTGTGTGACTGGTCACTTAAATCACATTTTGTTCCTGTTATCTGATTGGAATGCTGAAACATCTATAAATAAAGGAAGGAAATAAAAGATATAGAGATGGCTACACAAGCACTTCTGATGTGAACCTTCCCACTAATACATCTCCAAAAGCATTTAGTGCACTCTGCTTTCTGCAAACATTCTTATGGAACAAACAAACAGTCATTCATAGAAAGTTCATAGGAAATTAATGAAAATATCATCAAAGCAAGTTCACAGCTTTTATTTGAAAGAGTTTTCACGAATACTTCTGGACAGGATTCAGCCACCTCTCAACTCTCAGGATTCAGATATTACTGGAAAAGTTTTCATTTTATCAACAGACCTTAATGACTTCAGAGTTGTCCCAGGGCAGAAGCCAGCCCTTATGGAGCATGTCTACACTGCAGTTAAACACCCGCAACAGGCCCATGTCAGCTGACTCAGGCTTTCAGGGCTCAGGCTACGGGGCTGTAAAACTGCAACGTAGACATTCAAGCTTGGGCTGGAGCCCAGGTTCTGGGACCCTCTCCACTTGCAGGGTCCCAGAGCTTGGGCTCCAATGTGAGCCCAAATGTCTACAGTGTAGACTCTGCACCAAATTTTACAGCCCCCCAGCCTGAGCCCCATGACACCACTTAAGCTGTCATGGGCCAGCTATGTGTGTTTAATTGCAGTATAGACATACCCTGTTTTCAGGGGCTTAACACTACACAGCAACCAGCCATGCTGCATGGAATGATGCCAAACACCATGTTTGAGTGAGCTATTGCTGTTGTGTTAACCAGATGGCTTCAGTTTCCAGAACTGATAATGCAGCGCTTCATCCAAGTGCTACATGCACTTCAAATTTCAGTTTAAAATCATTTTAGATGGTTAGCTGAACTGCTACAGGCATCAGTGACTGATGATTTACAAACCCATTTTGGTGAGGAATTGAAGGAGGGGAATCCACAAGGTTCTGATGTCACTTACTGCAGAAGAACAACTGGAAAGAACCTTAACCAAAAAAACATATTTCTTAGGACTAAAACTGTGTTCAGGTCAGGCCAGGCATCGTTCATTTCAAACATCATTTAAAAGACACTTGTGAGGGCATTTGAGAATATAAACTATATATTCTAATTTTCTTGACAGCCTTCAGTGATTGCTCGTACCACTTCTGGGACAATGAAATCAAGCACATTGTCAAAACAAATGCCAAGTGTATAAGGATTTTATTTTCTTAAAGCATCTTCGATAATCACTGACAAATATTTATGCTACTTATAGTACCACGATGCTATGGAGCACTTTTATCAGTAGATATCAAATAACTTTACAAGGGAGGCAAGTATCATTACCTCCCATTTTACAGATGGAGAAACTGAGGCACAGAGAGTGAAGTGACCAGCAATCCGGTGACAGAGCTGGGACTAGAATGCAGGTCTCCTCCTGAGTCCCAATCCAATGCTGTATCCACTATAGTATTATAAGCATGTATACTGTAGGTATTTATACCACTTTTTCAATATAATACTTTGCATTCCTCTTTAGAAAAATATGGTGAATTATCAAGAAGAATTCCATGCATTTGCATTTCAATTTTAGAGGGTTTTCCCCCAAAATTAAAGGCAGGTTTGATATTTTAAAGATCATAAAAATCAGAACCAAATCATCTGTCAACAACAAAGTCCCATATTTTTAATTTAATCACTTTTGTGGAACTTTGAAAATTTGATCAACATAATTTAAATAAGAAAATTGTGATTCAGAAGTCAGCAGAAGGAGATATGAAAACAAATAAAATATTCTGAAACTTATATTATACTCCTTTCAGAGTAGCAGCCGTGTTAGTCTGTATCCGCAAAAAAAAAAAAAAAAAACGGGTACTTGTGGCACCTTAGAGACTAACCAATTTATTTCAGCATAAGCTTTCATGGGCTACAGCCCACTTCATCGGATGCATAGAATGGAACATAATGTAAGAAGATATAGATATAGATATATACAGATAAGTTGAAAGTTACCATACAAACTGTGAGAGGCTAATTAGTTAAGATGAGCTATTATCAGCAGGAGAAAAAAAACTTTTGTAGTGATAATCAAGATGGCCCATTTAGACAGTTGACAAGAAGGTGTGAAGATACTTAACTTAAGGAAATAGATTCAATATGTGTAATGACCTGGAATTGTCCATTTTAATGGCAAACACTGACCTCTATAGGCAATAAGTTTACACATGTAAAATTACTGCATACAATGGCTAATACACATCCTAGGAGACAAAAATATACTCTGTATAATCATCTGATCAAATCTGAAGACAAAAACCATCAAAATCAAACATGCTCAGCAGCAAGTTGAAAACTTTAGCAGCAGCAGTGTATTTCACTGCAATGGGTTTGATTACAATCAGAGGTATTTCAGACTGAAAAGAACTGGCAGTACTCAGAGGCAGTGATGTTAAAAAAAAAATACTAATGTATTTGATTTGCTCGAGCTGGTAAATTGTACCCCTCCCTGCCACAAGAGATACTGAACTCCTAAGGAGGGCAGGTGACGTTTACAGTACCACCATCACCTCATTTTCATCCAAATGACAAAGACCAGAACAGACTGAACTTTCCTGGTTGGCTCCATGTCAGCTTCTATGACAAGCATCAGCCCACAATTATTGAAACAAAGGACTATTTGGGCTAAAGATAGACAGCTACAGTTTTCAAAGTGCTCTTACAAGTAGAGAAAACACCCATTAGAAAGCACAGCCTGAGATCAGTTCTTGTAATAATTTCTCTGTGAGTGTGCCAAGCATTCTCCACATTGCTAGCCATACACATTAATAGAACTCATTGATATTAAGACTGTACTTTATCAGAAATATTGAAATCTCCTCAGAAATAAGAAACGCCAAACTAGATAAAACACAGCAGGAATTAAGAGTACTCACCAGCTAGCAAAGAGGTAGTTAGCTGTAGCCAATTGCAAAATGGCCTCTTTAGGGCTACAGCGGTTTCATTATGCCAAATTTAAAGGACCAGCCACAGAAAACCTTGCAGAGAAAAAAATTTCCTCTAAGATGCCAATCCTTACCTAAGGAGAGTTAGTATGAAGTAGGTGATTACTAAAGAAAACTGTAGCTGATATGTTAAAAGGTCTTAGCTCAGCTTCTCATTTTGTGCCTGCAGTTTTCAGTCAATTGCCAGCACTAATTATTACACCACAAAGTAAAAGTAACTAGCTTATTTCCCTTGCCCAAGATAAGTAAAATTCAAAAAATAAACAGTATAAATGAAAACAAGTACATTTTATATTAAAAATGTGTCCAGCTTCCAGTGTTTTAGTAATACTAGTGAAGACATTTGCTTTTGCTTTTTAAAAAATATGGTTTTAAATTGGGAAGTATCTGTTTAATAGCTCCATGTACCACTGTGCAGTAAAACTCAGAGGGACTGCAACTACCTCCCCCAAAATTGTGCTTGACAAAACCAGCCTGAAGTTTTATTTTGTTGTTTTCTGATGTTGTACACAAAACCCTTTTGGTTTTGACCCAAATAATTAACCACAGGTTGAATTAATCTTGTTTTTACTGCCATTGAAAACATACTTAGGCCTTGATCCTCAAACTAGGTAAGCAGATGCCTATACCAGAGGGATGTTCTCAGAGGGTCCAGCCCCACCCCTCTTTGCCATAGACTGATGTAACTACAAATTCACAGTCAAAGTCTCTCTAGAGGGGAAGGGGGCAGAGGTCATAGGCTTTCTGGTGGGAGAGAAAAGATCCTGACCAGTCCTGATCTCTCTAATGGGAAAGAAAAGAGCAAGGTTCTGGACCAACTGCTCGCATCCCAAAATACCAGGCTGCCACCTCCTGATGCTGTCTTCTTCACCTCTTTCATTTCCAGGACTGCTCTAGAAGGTGAGATGCAGCAGCATAAGCTGTACAAGCAGGCCCAGAACCATAGGTAATTACTAGGACAGCTACCCCATGTTGAAGCCTGTGTTGTCACAACATCACTTTGGCAGTACCTAAGCTAACTCAGATAAGTCTAGCTGCAATTGCACTCTGTGATTGCAGTGAAGACATGTGCTTAGCCTTTAAAGTTAAAAACAACCCAGGTACATAAAAAATCAACTTATATCTACTGTGTGCCACCTTGAAACTACTTTTCTACTTTGTTAATAAAGTTTTCCTTTCAATTTCCTTTTGTAGGCAGAAATGTATTTGGATAAGTCTAATGGTGTTTTGGGATTCAATTGGTAATGAATTCCTGGATAGGATTAAAATTAATAGCAAACGACATATTGTTTTACCAACCTGATTTCATTCTTTGATGAGGTTACAGATTTGGTTGATAAAAGTAACAGTGTAGATGTTGTATAGTTAAGTTTGTGTAAGGTACTTGACTTAATACCACCCAACTTTTTGATTAGTGCTGGGAAAATTATTTATTTATTTTTGTGTTTGGCGAGCAAAACAGAAAATCAGGGAAAATATTTGGTTCGGTTCTGAAAATGTTTATAATTTGTCAACAAATGGGAAAAATCAATTTCAGGACTGCTTCAGAAAACCACATCTCCATCGGAGTCAGAAAAGGGATTGTGACTTCTTACTTCCTCCCTCCCAGCAGAGGGCCTTAATTGTCAGGCTATAGAGCTGTTATAAATATAAAGGGAAGGGTAACCATCTTTATGTATACACTGCTATAAAATCCCTCCTGGCCAGAGGCAAAACCCTTTCACCTGTAAAGGGTTAAGAAGCTAAGGTAACCGAGCTGGCACCTGCCCAAAATGATCAATGAGGAGACAAGATACTTTCAAATCTGGAGGGGGGAATAAAGGGTCTGTCTGTCTGTGTGATGCTTTTGCCGGAAACAGTTCAGAAATGCAGCCTTACAACTGTTAGTAAGTAATCTAGCTAGAAATGTGTTAGATTTCCTTTTGTTTAATGGCTGGTAAAATAAGCTATGCTGAATGGAATGTATATTCCTGCTTTTGTGTCTTTTTGTAACTTAAGGTTTTGCCTAGAGGGATTCCCTATGTTTTGAATCGGATTACCCTGTAAGGTATTTACCATCCTGATTTTTCAGAAGTGATTCTTTAACCTTTTCTCGAATTAAAATTCTTCTTTTAAGAACCCAATTGATTTTTCATTGTTCTTAAGATCCAAGGGTTTGGGTCTGTGTTCACCTGTACAAATTGGTGAGGATTCTTATCAAGCCTTCCTCAGGAAAGGGGGTGTAGGGCTTGGGGGGATATTTTGGGGGAAGACATCTCCAAGTAGGCTCTTTCCCTGGTCTTTGTGTAAGACGCGTGGTGGTGGCAGTATACGGTTCAAGGATAAGACAAAGTTTGTACCTTGGGGAAGTTTTTAACCCAAGCTGGTAAGAATAAGCTTAGGGGGTCTTTCATGCAGGTCCCCACATCTGTACCCTAGAGTTCAGAGTGGGGAAGGACCCTTGAAAAGAGCCATTCTTGTGCTTGTGTGCTTTCTTCAACCTAGTCAGTGAATAACTAAGTACTGATACAAAGTGCAGCAGCTTCAAGAGCAGACCATAAGAACAGAATAGCTTACAACCTCTTGGCCAAGAGGCTTGCTTGCATGTCGCCGAAGACCTGAGTTCAAGCTGACTATTTAAGAATTTATACAATGTGACACAGTTTCAACAAACAAAACTGAAAATAACTTGTAGCATGGTGGTTAAGGCCCTCCCCTGCTAGTGGGGAAGTGCTGAGTTCAAGTTCTTCCTCCACAGTAAGGAGTCCATCCTGGGTCCCTCAAGCAAAGGCCCTACACTAAAGGGAGAGATGACACCATTTTCTGAAGCTGGACCTGAAAAATGTTCCCCAGCTGAAACTAATCAGGTAAAATTTGTAAATTGTTTCAGAATAACTGAAATTGCATTTTTTGGCAAATAAATTATTAATCTGAAAAAAATTGCCCAGCTCTAATTTTGATTGAAAAATTAGCATTCTGTCCCATATTAATAATACACATATTAAATGGATTAAGAACTCACTGACTGACAGATCTCAAAAAGAAGTTGTCAATGAGGAATAGTCATCAAATATGGGTCTCTGTAGTGAGGTACTACAGGGATTGGTTGTGACAGATACGGCAATTTCCTACAATATCTTTGGAAAATCTTACTGAATTAGGTTTGTGTGTCATTGTGGGCCACTGACTGTATTGTATTTCATGGGGGAGGGTGACCACAGCTCCTCCAGGAACTAAGAACAGTGAGGCATGAGTAGACAAAGTCACTTGGGTTATAACACCTCTAGAGAAAAAACATCACCTGCAGAGGCTCACAAATACTAGTTCAAACTGGATTCTCCAGAAACCTACCAGCAAATAAGACTTTTTGATGAAAAGCCTGAGTTTAAACTGATCATGGCCTCTATCTGATGCAGCAAACGGACAAGACATTCTATCCAAGGGGGGCCCCCATCCTTTCTGGAAAAGGGTCTGGAAAATTTGGCCTATTGAGGTCCCATAAGACAGATGTGTGATCACTGGTAAGCCATTAGCCTGGGTATAGGAACCTCGATTGTTTTTATATGTTTTCTCTGTAATGCTTTCACCTTAAGAATAAATGTGCTTGCCTATAAAGATCTTTGCAGTAACTGAAAACTGCAGGCAATTACACTGTTCATAGCTTTCAAAGAGAAAGCAAAGCACAGATGTTGGCCTGTTTAGGCAGTCTGGCTTGCTGGGAATATCACACTATAGGCATGGAACTGTGCAGCTGGGAAAACTCATTTCAGGAGGGGGAGAGATGTAGGTCTCCACCCAAGAGAAGTGCTTGCTGAAGAGCTGGAAGCCTAGAATGGGTGGCCTTAGTGGACTATGAGGGCTAAATACAAGTGCAGCTGACCTGAATTGTGACATGGATACTTGACCCGACGCCATTCAACATTTCATCAATGATCTGGAAACAAATACCAACAAGAACCAATGGAAAATTCACATCAGAAATCCTATACACATATTTAACAGCGAGAATGATTAACCACTGGAACAATCTTCCAAGGGAAGTGGTAGATTCTCTATCTCTTGATGTCTCTTCAAATCAAGATTGGAAGACACACTTCAGACAAACAAGTTATGCTTTAGTCAAACAAACACAAGTTATGTGGCTCAGTACAGGGGTAACTTAATAATGCTTACTGGCCTGTGATATACTGAAGGTTAGCTACATGATCTAATTGTCCCTTCAAGCCTCAAATTCTATGAATCTATTTAAAAAAAAAAAAGCAGCAACATTAAGGCTATTTTCTTGTTTGTTATTTATGCAGACTAGAAATTGCCTGGCTTTCTATTCAGTAATAATTTTCGAACAACAACAGAATGAATATGTAGGTAATTTTTTATGTTATGGAATGAGGGAGAAGTCATATTCTTCAGTAATATTAAGTGTTTGTCCTCCAGATCAAGTGTCTATCTGTATGTTGCATTGAACAGAGGCTCAAAGTAGCTTACATTATGACAAACTTTCATCAGGTAGAAGAACTGCCTCTTTATCTACTATGTTGTTTGTCTTGCTTTTGCCTTTGGAATTGGTCTAGTAATGTCTGTGTTCCTCTGCTTTTTAATATGATTTTCCATTAAAATTCAATAACTGTCTCACAGAAGTAAAATCTTTCACACAAAAAGTGGAATAAATGAAGCATCTGGAGTCTCTCAGGGCATCTGGGAGGGAACAACAGGACATGGTTGCAGCACTTCTGAATTTTCCTGAAAACAGATAGAATTACAGAGAAACCAGAGCAGGTGTTATCTTCCATACTACAACCCATACAAAGAAAATAATGTAATGCTACAGCCCACACAAAGAAAGTAATGCAATGCTAAAATTATAGTGATAGCTCTATGGGGAATAAGTACATTAAGACTGAGCCTAACCACTAGTAGTTAATAAAGAATGTAATTCCTTGTAACCCCAGACACATTAGCTCCCCTACGAGATTGTTTTATCACCACGTGGGCAGAGGGCTTAAATTGTTTAAATCAGTTTGGCCCAAAAACTCACCCTTAGTACTCTGAGGTTAGCCTGTGGAACAGTTGTACAGGACTTCCCCAATTTTAACTGATTCCTGTCCATCATTATCACACAGGACCAGCTTTAAGATACAGAGCACAGACTGTGGGATGATTCTTGGGGGCCCTCAACTTAATGTGGAGGAGCATCTTGGGGTCACCAGAAGCCACTGCTACAGGAGATGAGGAAACCAGTTGTTTGTGCTGGGGCATACACATAGTAGTTAGTGGCACAGAGTGATAGTTTATGGCTCTGTGTCTTCAAAGAAAAAGAGAACAGACTGGGAATAGGGAGAGAGGAAGTAGAAAGAAGAAAAATGAGGGAAGGCACAGGAGTGACCGGGGCTGAAACTGCAAATGTTGGAGAGGGATTCTGACAGTGCAAAGTAGTAGTTTGGGGGTGCTATGCCTAAAGATTTAACCTGGAACAATAGAATTAAACTGGTCTTACTGTAAAACTAATTCAGTCTGCGTTAATTATTTAGGTCACTTTAATCTAAGCAGACGTTAGTAAAATTACATAGTGATTGACACACCCTCTATGTCACTGCAAGAACATAAGAACAGCCATACTAGGTCAGACCATGGTCCAGCTTGCCCAGTATCCTGTCTTCTGACAGTGGCCCATATCAGAGTTTCAGGGGGTTTGGACAGAGCAAAGCAATTATAAAGTGATCCAGCCCTGCCCTCCACTCCTGGCTTCTGGTAATCAGAAGTTTGGGGTTGCATCCCTGAGCATCTTGGCTAGTAGTCATTGATGGATTAGTCCTCCATGAATTTATCCAGATCTTTTTTTGAATCCAGTTTATTTTTGGTCATCATGACATCCCACAGCAAAGAATTACATACATTATTTATGCATTGTGTGAAAAAGTACTTCCTCTTATTTGTGGTAAATCTGCCTATCAATTTCCTCAGGTGACCCCTAGTTTTTGTATCATGTGAAGTGGTAAATAACTTCTCCATTCACTTATTACACACCATTCATGATTTTATAGACCTCTATCATATCCCCTCTTAGTTGTCTCTTCTCTAAGATAAACAGTCCTTATCTTTTTAGTCTCTCCTTGTATGCAACCTGTTCCATAACTTTGATCATCTTTGTTGCCCTTCTCTGGACCTTTTTCAGTTCCACTATGTTGTTTCTGAGCTGGGACAACCAGAACTGGACATAGTATTCAAGGTTTGGGCACGCCATGAATTTATATAGTGGCACTATGATATTTTCTTTCTTATTTTCTATTCTTTTCCTAATAGTTCCTCACATACTGTTAGCCTTTTTGACCTCTGCTGCATATTGAGTGGATGTTTTCAGAGAACTATCCATGGTGACCTCCAAGACCTCTATCTTGGGTGGTAATAGCTAATTTAGAACCCATAATTGTATATTATAGTTGGGATTATTTTTTCCAATCTGCATTACTTTGCACTTACCAATGCTGAATTTCATCCGCCATTTTGTTGCCCAGTTTTGTGAAGTACACGTAGAGAGAACAGAAGAGAAGGGAGCCACCAACATTTAAAAAGCACTCCATAAGCATTTTCCAAATAAAATAGCAACAAGATTTTCCAAAAAGCTTAGCACCCAACAGCTCTCACTGCTCTCAATGGATATGGACATCAGCAAGCCATGGTAAATTGTGTTGGACCATCTTTATACCCTGCAAGTGACATTCAGAAGTACCATACAGCCAAACAGGCAGAGTTAATTCACCCCACTGACGGTGCCCATGTTTTTGCAGCAAATGTTAGTAAAGTCACCCACATGCTCCCTAAGCACAGAAACCTGGGCGAGGACTTGAAAGGCAGTTTTACTCAGATGGGCTTGGTTCCTACAAGCTGCTGAGCGCTCTGGCTGCAATCCTTCAAACCATTTAAATGCCTGCTTAACTTTAGAGAGACAAGGTGGGCGAGATAATATCTACTCCTCAGTCATATGTGCACCTTAGGCAATCCCATACAAACAAACAGCTCTTAAGCCTTTTACAGTAATGCTTCAAAATGCTGCATCTTACAGTAGTGTTTTTAAAAGGCATGATATTGCAGTCCTTACCCAGGTACCAGTCCCATTAAAATCAGGCTCCCAGTGTTTTGGACCTTTAAAGCAAGATACTTCAATATGTTTTGTAAAAGAGACAGCCCATGAATTCATTTCACACATGGTAGTGACTTGGCCTCAAGCAACCACTTTTTCCTGGCTTTAAATTGAAACCTATCCAGATTTCTCCAGAGTGTTTTTAAATATGCCATCTCCTGAACTACACAATAAAAAATGAGATGAGGGAATGGGTTTTCACAACAACATTTTTGGTGGCCTCAGAGGGCGGCCACCAACTCTTACTGGTGGCAGTTCTGACAAATCCGTCTCTCTGTCCCGGACCCCCATGGCCCTTCAGTGAGAGCCTGCTCCAAGGAAAGTGGGTTGGGAACTCACTAGATGCATGCGGAGTCCCAGGCTCCCCGTGCCCTGGCCAGGCGGGAGCAGGGGAGCTACCTAGGGGAGTGCCCCAGAGACCAAACTCTGCAGCTGCCTCCAGCGCCATGCTCAGCGGCCCCACATGTCTCCAGAGGTGCTGCCGAGAGCTCCCGAGGAGGCTGCACGGTGCAGCAGCACCAGCGCAAACATCAAGGCAGCACATCTCGCTGCCTTTGGTAACATCTATTCAGGAGCAACAGCTAGGTGCTGCAGGGAGAGGCCACTGCTTCCCCCCCTCCCCAATATGCACCCATGCTTTGGAGGCGGTCATGGCCACAAAAAAACACACTGGTGGCCCATGCTGTTAAGGCACAGCCCTGCATTGGAGTCAGAACCACAAGGGAGCTTGTGGAAGGACTGAGCTCCCAGAGGCCTTCATAAGAAGGGGAGATGGAGCTATGGCCCTGCCTCCTCCCTTTAGGTTGCACAGAGACAGCCCCCAAGCACAGAGTCTGCAATTATGGCTGACCCTTACATGAGCCACATATGGGAAGAGGGTCTTTTTGGTATACCTCCTTTCTACCCCCATGCACCAAGTAAGGGCCAGGGCCCCTGCTCTTTGATAGATACCACAGTCTGTATTTTCAGTGAAAATTATTCTTACACTTCACTGTTCATTTATACCACATAAGAGATGATACTTCATTTTGCATAATGTAAAATTTCTCTCTTTCAGACTTGGAGCTCTCAGTTTTTTAAAAATTAACATCTAGGTCTGTATTACTATAACATGACTTCTGCAGATGGTTTTATCATATGTATGAACAGGGTTCAGATAATAATTCAAACCAATTTGAAACCTAATAATTGTTGTGATAGAAGCTGCTGGTATTGTGCCCCATACAGTGTCTATCATCAATATGTCTGCCTTAGACATTTATAATACACCTTTCACGACAGTATCAAACTGCCATCTGTAGCTCTTCTTTAGTCTGGGTTGGTTTTTCTGTCCCAATTATATCTATATACTAAAACCTTTAAATCCATCTCAAGCCTGCAATTTCATTGGCCCAGTCTAATGAGCAGACGTTGCTAATTCCCTTATGGTAATCCTATTACCTGTCAAGAGCTATTTCTACAGGGGTCATCATTATCCAGAAGCCTAAATCTGACTCCAGATCTACCTATCCTCAAGTGCAATCCCACCAGTGAGTCACATTCTCCTCTGCTACAAGCTATCAAGGACACTAGTCACATTGGAAAATTGGAGCTGAGCAGCTGATCTTAACAGGTAAAGTCTTTTACATATTGATACTTTTTAGAATTAATGTTAACAGGGGAGCAAGATATGATTTTACAATACTTTGTGATAGCTGTAGAGGTGTATTAACATTATGCTAAATGTTTTGCAAAAGATAATTGCTATAGAACTTCATCACTCAGAAAGAGTTTGTTAGGTATCAGAGTAAGGTAAAGCTACTGATATCAAAATTAATACTAGATTTGTACTTATTCAATTACCAGATTTCTCCATACATTGAATGTACAGTATACAAGCTTGTTGTATAGTATAGACTGTCACAAGTTGTGCAGTGAACAAGCATTGGCCTTGCTTACAGCATGGACTATGACAAACTGTTCAGGATAACTTCTAGATGGAACAGTTTTAGCAAGGAATAAATCTATTAGACGCCTGACTCTGTGAGGTGCCAGCTATGTTCTGGGAGTAGCTGTGCATCTATCAGTGGCAGCAGGATTGACTCCTATGTCTCCCTGTTTTTTAATACCTTTTATGTTCCTGGGGTGAAATCCTGGCTCTACTGAAATCAATAGGAGTTTTGACATTGACTTCTGTGGGGCTAGGATTCCACCCATTGTGTTTTACTGACCTTAACTCCACACTACTTTAAAATGAGCTACAGCAGGGTGAATACATGTCATTCTTTTACCCCCATGTATATATAACCCCCATGTTCCTTTAGGGGCTCTTATGTTTGTGGGGAAGCTCTTTGTTTTTGACCCCGGAATGTTTTCAGACCAAAATTTTCAAACCTGGGGTCTGAAAGTTAGGCTCCTAAATCCTTGTGTTAGGTCTGAGGACCTGCAGCTCCCATGACTGTGAATTAGGTCACTTCTATTTAGGTGCCTAAATACAAATTTAGCATTTAACTTTAGGCATTCAGGTTTGAAAGTCTGGGTCCCGTGCTCACAATTTAGTAACATTCATTATTCTTGTTTTATTTTGCTGTAAACTCATAACAGACAAAACACATTGGGCTAAATTTTTCCCTTGAGCACACCCCCTGCTACACCATTAACATTAATGGGGCTACGAGAGTGTAACTGAATCATATGGTCCATTGTACATAACGATAAAGAACGTCTCAGATTAAATACACGCTCCTGCACGTCAATGGGAGTTTTGCCATTGATTCCAGTGAGAACAGCATCTGGCACGTATTTTTGTATGGCTCCATTTGTATATCCAGAAGGAATTGCTGTACAATTCACCATTTTCTAATGTCTCTCTCGATATATGTAAAGTTCGGATCTGCCTTTTCTAATTGACATGTAACTAATTATTAACATTGTGTACTGTTGTGACACAAAGATAATCTGATTGGCATCATTGTTTTTCTCCTTAATGAGCAACTTTTGACAATGCAGTATCCACATAAAATATACAAACTTAACAAGTTTTTAAATTTATGTAGACCACTGTGGGAATTTCTATCCACAATCAAAATAACTTATCAAGCAGCATCTACTGAGTATGTATACAAAGGAAATACACAGCCCCTTTAAAATCAATACAGTCAAATCCATCCTTGTGTGGGGTGTGAACAGGGGGAAAAAGAATCTTCTCACACAGAACTGACATGTAAATCCCAAAGCTCTTGTTTTAATCAGAAGCACAATTGCAGGTCAGTGGAACTTCTAACCACAATCCTTGCATTGTCTTGCCAATGGAAAGAAGAGAAAATTCATATTTCTTGATACACAACTCATTAGTATTGATGAAACTTGGTAAGGCAATCAGATATGGTGATGGACACAAAGAAAAAACATAGATAGAAAATGTACATAAAATGTTCATCCCAAGTAAAAATATGTATAATGTCAGAAAGAGATCAAAGGAAAATTAGACTATATAAAGATTCCCTTGCAATACAGTTTTCTACATAGTATAATTCCATGATACAATTCTCTCTAGCTGGAGTCCCTAGACCATGAATATTCCATGAATGAATAATCAGATTATTCTAAACACTCCTAAGTAGCCAGGAAATTTGGAGGTAAATGTACCTGATAGAATATTTGCTCCATTATGCTCAGTTTATTCTCTTTCATGCATCATCAGCAGTGATAGTAATTGTCTCTCTCATCAAGAACTTTGCAATCAAGTGCTTTGGAATGTTTACTGCTCCTAAAAACATTTGTGCAGTTTTCTAGTTTGGACAGGTTGAACAATATCAGAACTTAAAATCATGTCAGTTACCCTCTTGAATTTTTTCCACCCACTTCAATTGTTAGCTATTAGCAGCTGATTTCTCACATGCTGCTAGAGTTATAGATTAATCCTCCCTCCCATTTCAAAACTGGGATGTTAAGCTGATTTCAAGCTGATTTCATATGTTATAAAGCAGGGGTGGGCAAACTTTTTGAGCTAAGGGACACATCTGGGTGGGGAAATTGTATGCAGGGCTGGGGTGGGGGTTGGGGTGCAGGAGCGGGCTCAGGACAAAGGATTGGGGCAGAGGGAGGGGTGCAGACTGCAGGAGGGAGATCAGGGCAGGGGTGCAGGAGAGGTGCAGGGTGCGACGGGGCTTAGGGCAGGGAGTTGGGGGGCAGGGTGCAAGAGGAGTTCGGGGTGCAGGCTCCGGCCTGGCACCGCTTACCTAAAGCGGCTCCAGGGTGGCAGCAGCGCACACCAGGGCCAGGACAGGCTCCCTGCATGCCTGCCCTGGCCCCACGCTGCACTGCTCCAGGAAGCGGCCGGCACCACATCCCTGCGCAGCTCCTGGGTGCAGCGGGGCACAGGGCTCCACGCGCTGTCCTTGCCGCACCTCCAGGTTTCTCCCCCAAAGCTCCCACTGGCCGCAGTTCCCCGTTCCCAGACAATGGGAGCTGCAGGGGGCAGTGCCTGGAGGCAAGGGCAACGCAAGGAGCCCTCTGCAGCCCCCCGCCCAGACCACAGGGACGTTTTGCCAGCCACTTCTGAGAGCGGCGAGGGGCCTGTAGCACCACGGGGGGCAATCCCTCAGGCCAGATCCAAAGCCCTAACGGGCCAGATGCAGCCCATGGGCCATAGTTCGCCCACCCCTGTTATAAAGTATTAATTCCCACTTCTATAAATCCACTGCTATAACATCATTCTGAAATAGAATGCTGAATGAAAGAATGGAGAGGTGAATGAATGATGTGGTTTAAAGGTAAATTGTCATGACTAAAGAGGATTGCTGTATAGCAGCATATGCCATTCTCTAGTTTCCAGTCATCTACAGCATTCGTCTCTAGCTGCAATGGATCTTGAAATCGGCACTGTTTTCTCTGCCTGATAATATTGTTTTTATCACTGGTACAGGACTGAATACATTTATTTAATTTATATATATTTAATTACAGAGTGCTGAAAAGGCCTCTGGCAGTGCTTCACATCTTAGAAATCCACCTGGTTTATTTTTATCTTCATCTGTGCCGCAAGGGTTTTCCTGTCCTGAAGGCTGAAGTGCACTATTTAAAAAAAAAAAAAAAAAAAAAACACACACATCCTGTGAAGAAAAAAAGTTAATCGTTACCTGCATGGCCCCATCTCTGTAGTCGGGTAGTTTTCAATACCAGTTGTGCCAGCAACTACACAGACAGGTCAGTTTGCTTGTCCAGATAACTAACATTATAGAAGATAATTCATTTGTCCAAAGGATACTTCTGGATTTACTGTCAGATCTCAAGATGGTGTCCACCTCAAGATCTAGAAGGCAGAGGAATACTGCATGAAAAAAAAAATGTTTTTTTCACTTTCCTCCCTGTCTTTTAGGCAAATGGTCCATTCTGACTGTTTACAGATGGTCAGTGGTATTGAGAAGGCATAAAAAAAAAAAAAATCCTCAAGCCATCCTCAGATTTTTCTAACAATCAAGTTAGCTTTTATGAACAGACAACTGTAACTTGTTTTTGAGTGCAATCTACCTGGCAATGTGACTTACTTGTCTACATTCCTTTTTCTCCCGCCTCTTTTGATTTTGTCCCACTTGATAATTGGGTAGGAGTTGAAATCATGATATTTTGTGGGACCAGATTGTTTTGGTGTTGGATTCCAGCTGCGTTGGCATATAGTGTGCTGGGAAGATGAGAGCTCAGCAAAATTAGAAAGATATCTGTAAGGAGGGACTGTTTATTAATAGAGCAAGGTGGCAGGTTTGCCCGTATGTTATGGATGGAGGGTTTGGGTGGGTGACTGTGAACTCTGCAATCTGCTTTGTAGTTTTTTAATGGGCACCTATTTGCATGCTTTCAATGACCACTTCAGAGTGACTGACAAGGCAGAAAAATACTGTTGTAGGCTTGGAATATGGTGGCCTCAGGGAAATGGCTGTGGCAACGTGGGTTCCTCTATTCCTATGTTAGCAGGTAATAAGAAACAAGGTAGGAGAATACAAGCAGCACAAGATTTAATATTGAATGTAAGCCATGTTTAAATCTGTTAAATTCAATACATGGTTAATAATCATCAACAAAAAAGCAGACTTACTTACTTGTTCAATAGGAAGAAAATTGAAAGTTAGGACTAGCCATATTTGACATTTATATAGCATCTTTTATGGTCCTAATGAGGATTTCTTGACTAAAAAGATGAGTAGTGGGTAGTGAAGAAAGGATCAATGTCTTTCAGTGATCAGAAAAGGAGTACTTGTGGCACCTTAGAGACTAACCAATTTATTTGAGCATAAGCTTTCGTGAGCTACAGCTACTGCATCTGATGAAGCTTATGCTCAAATAAATTCGTTAGTCTCTAAGGTGCCACAAGTACTCCTTTTCTTTTTGCGAATACAGACTAACACGGCGGCTACTCTGAAACCTTTCAGTGATCAGATTCTCAGATTAATTTTATAATACATGCCATCCAGTGGAACCTATTTAGAGAGAAACTGTTTTCTGGTGAAGTAGAATGAAAGTCACAAATTATTTCAATACATATGTAATGTGAAAATGGTGCTACCTCTTTGCTTAGAATAAAGTTCTGTGAGAACAGACTCCACTACAGAGGGCTCCATGGTAAACCAAGCATGTACTAAATCATTCCATTCTCTGTATCAACCATTTAAGTGGAACAATGAGGAGAACAAATTCGAGCCTTGGCAGGTTAATCTATGAAGAAGAATCCTTTAATAAATCCACTTGGGAGGATTTTCCAGTCAGGCACTAGAGGTTAGTCCTTGTTAATAGCATCTATTAAGACATTTATTGTACGGGTTAGAATGTATATGTATGTGTGTGTGTAATATATATTTTGTATGTATTTTAAACAGACAAGGTGGGTGAGATAATATCTTTTATTGGATCAACTTCTGTTGGTGAGAGAGACAAGCTTTTGAGCCATTGATACTACAGTAAGTTTTACAGCTGTAGAATTGTGACAGAATTGTGGAGAAATTCAACTGCTGAAATCTCCTCCCCTGAGCTCTCACATGGCCAGGTGTAATAATGAACTATGGTGAGTGCTAGACCAACACACTGCACTACTCTCTTCTGCATGGCTCGGCGATATGATCTGCCCACCCCTCTTATCCACTAGTGGAGGGGAGAAAAGTCACTGAAACCAGCTCTGCTGCCTCTGGAACACATGGTTTGGGAGAGAGTAAAGGAGAGAAGAGAGAAAACAGACATGCCCCTGCAACCAGAAGAAGGTAGTGCTCTGCACTCCCCGCAGATCAGCCAATAAGAGGAGGAGACAAAACTGCCTTTTTCTTCCCCAATCCTAGCACCCAAGAGAAGGGACCCAAATTCTAGAGCAAGATCCTGTGATTTCTGTATTGCAGCAATATTGCATTCTGTTGAGAATTTAATTTTCTGAGGCAGCATAAGATGCCTGGGTAAATGTTCCAAGCCAGAAGTTCCCAGTGGATGAAATTCTATCTGGAACATTTCATTCATTTAGTATTATGTTCACTTGAAACATGAGTGTGCCCCATTAAATCTCACACTGCCATGAAATATTTTGGTTGATCTCAGAGGTCAGTACCTCAGGAATCAAGAGGCCTTGGGTCATCACCCAGGGCTGTTAATGTGACGTAGTTACATTATTTATCTTTACATTGTACTGATTACACTAATCATCATCTACTTGAGGTTTGTTTAAAAAAAAATCAGTGACTAGAAGGAAATTCACATCTAAGTATTAGTGTCTATGTACTGGTGTGCCACGTCCGAGAGAATGAAATGACCCATCCCCAAAAATGCTCACAGTAGTACAGGGACCTTTCCTGTGTTCCTTTCTTTTCCTCCTCACTTATCTTAAGAAAGAATAGGTAGACAGTCTTCACCTGCTAGCATCCCATAGAAAGGTGTCAAGCCCCTCCTCTTGACTTCCCTCCTGTTCACAGGGTGGGGGAGGATACTGATGGAGTCCTGCTAATTCACTGCAGCAGGAGTGGCTCATTAAGAGGTATGATATTATTTATTGACTCCTACCAGGATATAAGGGTGTTAGGAACATTTCACCAGCCTGAAAGGCTCTGGACTGAACGTCCTCTAAAGAGGAGACCTAGAAAGAAGCAATCCTAGGAAAAAGACTTGCCTGGAATTGGTGTTGTCTTGTGAATGGTCTCTTTGTAAATAAAGTCCAGTTGCAGGAATGGGGAGAGTTTTGTAGCAGGGTGGGAAGGCATCTATTCACACCACTGCCCTTTTCTCCTACTTAAAGGGAAGCAAACTCAAAATTACGTAGAGTGAATGAACGTTTCAAAAGTGGGGTTTGCTGGGTGAAGAAGGGAGAGAAGCACTAGTGTTTCTTTTCTGCCTTCTTCTCTTGCACCTGTGCTCCAGCACAGCTGCTCCCCAGTTATTCAAAATAATTGAGCCTCTGGAGGGGGAGCCATGGGGGAGACCAGGTCACTGGAAAGTGGTAGTTGGAAAGGCAAAAGCAGACAGGCTTTACTGGGGATATGAGGGGCTGCCAGGGATAGATGGAACCTGTTTGGGACAAGGCACTCAAGAACAGCTCTGAAGTACAGCAGAAGAAGCCAGGGAAAGCCATTGCTTTCTCTGTCCAATGAACTGCCTGTGGATCATAAAGGAGAAATCCCACTGCTGAAAACAGGAGGTCCCCAGAATATGTAATAACTGCATCTGCAAAGAGAGAGATCAGGGGCCATTTCCAATTGATAACTTTTTGCATTAAATTTAATTAACAAAATAGGACAGATGTGGAGCTGAGGTGCAATTTAACTTAGTAATATTGAGGGTTGCTGGGGTTTTTTGGGGTGGGGCTTTAAATGGAGCAACATGCTTATGATAGAAACTCAGTTGCAACCTTAACAATGGAGTGGCTTCACGAACTCTATAATAAAGAAGAATTGATTCAGAAGCACCTGAGGTTTCCCTCATAGTGAGTTCAGCATCCTCCATGGGATGTGATTTCACGAGACTGAATTCTTTGTCATGACTTATCTTTTGTTCATTAAGGGCCGAATCTGATCCAAAGTCCATTGAGGTCAGTGGAAGGACATGCGTTCACTTTGATGGGCTTTTGGATGAGCAGCTCTACTTTAGAAAATCTGGCCACTTAAAACTATGGATTTAGGAGCTTAATGTTTAGGCACCTAATTTTGAAAATCTTGACCTACACCCAAAAGCGGCAGAGAGCCTAGAACCCTAGAGAAACCTCACATTAGAGGTCTGGAAGTGAAGGCTATTTATATGTTTGAAGGGTATTCTGTAAATCCACCATTGCTGCAAAATTGTAATCTTTCAGCACTTTCAATTCTTCATTGCAGAGTAACCACAGTCTGTAACTGTCACCTGTTGCCCCTTTACAAACCAGATGTTACTCTTATTTATTGATATGCTATGAACTAGGGAAAAGTAGCTATTTAGTATTTGTGATCAGGAAAATAGGTCTCATGGGATAAATCTGAAGGCTTTTAAATGATTGAGATGTTGGAAAAGATATACATAAGACAAGGGTAAATTATTACCTGTGGGATAGGCCAATGGTTCCAAATTCATGTTTTGCTGGTAGTCCATGTATCATTTGTTGGTGGTCTGCAGCAAGATGGCCAGTCACATGGTATTGGCTCTCTTCTATGTTTCTAGCACAAAGTCACATTATAAGAAGCTAGAAATATATTAAATACCTTCCCAACGTCACATTTCCTTGTAAGCAGTTGTTGTGGTGGCCACAGTTGTCATGTGATCATAAATGGGAAAGAAGGTGATTTCTCCTATTGCATGTGGGAGGTGTATTCAGATGTGGCTCACACCCTGAGACCCCTGACAAAGAATGTTGTGAAGGTATGGTAACACCCACTTGAAGTCTGCCAGCTCCTGGAACTCTGAACTGAGCCTCTAGCCAATCCTACCCTTTGATCGTAGCAAGAATGACTACCAGATACCTCTGACACCATTTCCAAGTATGCTTGGAGTCAAGAGTGAATGGACTTGAAACTCCTGTGGAGGCCACTAGGGAGGCTTTTGCATGGGGTGATCTGGACAAGTAGTTTTTTGGGCCAATGATGAGCCAAGGTGAAGCTCAGGCTCTGAAGTCCACCCTCCTTCCTAGGCTTCAGAGCCCAAGTTGCTTCAAAGCACTGTCTCTACAGCTATTTTTAGAGCACTACTGCATGGCTTGCTAGCCTATGTCTGTCGATCTGTACTGAGAGGCTTGCTCCAAAATAGCGTTCAGACATACCTTCAGTGGGAGGGCACAGCCTGACCCAGAAACAAAAAGACAAGGTTTAGTTTTAAGCACTGAGTTTGGGATTTGAGAGAGAAGTGAAACAGGTCAGGGAGTCTCCAATTAACTCTCCCTCCCCACAAAGAGAGTCTTTGAACTGCTGTGGGATCTAGTACATGGATCAGGCAGTTCCAGCCCTGAGCAGGAGAGCAGCAACCAAAATGGCAGAGACTCCAGACCCGGGAGCTGGGAGAGGAACCTCCCCCAGTCAGGGTCAAAGACCTTAGTAAGGGGACCCCTTTCTTTTGTTTAAGCCAGCTAACATTCACAGTACTGCAGCACTCATCTCTGGACTCATCCTCATCAGACCAACTGCCTAGGAGAGAGCTGGGAGTTAGGAAGAGTTGTGAGTGTTGGGAGGTGTGAAGTTTTGTTAATATTTAGTGCCTATTAGTTAAACCTAACCCTTTCCTTCTACAGATCTTATTTTCCTGCTCCCAATAAAACCCTGCTTTGTCAAATTGTTATTTTGGGATGTTTGCTGGGGTTTGTGTTGCTGTACTTTATTATTTCTTGTGTACCAAGTTTTATAATCCTTTCCAGCCCAAGTAGCATTATTTTACGTTGGGTGGCGGCAGCAGGCATCACACAAAAGAACCCAGGCCAGGACCCAACCAATGCAAAGAGAGGGAAGAAGCCACTCCATGTAGCAGGCATCAGGGAGGAAGCTTGAGGGGCTATTGTAGCATAGAATGTAACTTACATGTCTGTAATTTGATCATTTATTTCTATGCCATGTTGCTCTAGTGCAGCAAAAAGTTACTAGAAATGTTTTGTTTTAAGGATATGCACATGGCAGCTGTTGGCAGATTGACAGGTCAACAAAGGAGATTCCCCTTTTTCTTGTTGTATATGCTGATTGATTCCATGACTGCTTAAGCCTAGGTAAGCAATGGTTAGCTGTGTCTCTTGACTCAAATACAAAATATACAACTGTTGCATAAACCATCCATGGCAGAAGTCAGTTGTCTTCTTTAAAATCTATACATAGTTGGATTGGTCATTCCCAGCAAGTGTGCAGGGAGATATTCATTTCCTGATGCCCTCTCCAACGCTCTGCTGGACAACCTGAACAGGGGAAAGCAGACAGTGCTCTGGAGAAGGGGAGTTAAGAGTTCTGACCATATTTTTCTAACTTGACTGCCTAAAGTTAAGCAAATAAACCCACATTTAGGCATCTACAGAAAAGTTTGGCCTGATTTTCAGAGCACTTCACTGAAGTCAAGAGAAGCTGCAAGTGCCCAACACATCTGAAAATCAAGCCAGGTATTTAGGTTAAAGACCAGAATCAAAATTCATATTTAAACACCAAAGTTTGAAACTTTTGGGCATTCTCCTTTTGCAACAAATAGACCTTTTCTGACCTCCAACCATATGTTTTCCCAGTACAACCACGGCTTTAAAAAAAAAATGCACATAAAAGCAGTTCAGAGTAAGGAACTGATAAGTAAAAACTGCATTTCCTGAAAGAATAATGGATCAGAATGGATCCAAATAAATGAATATATCACCACCATGGTAACAAACATTTTATCGGAGCCCTGGTCTCCAGAATTTAACTCCTTTAATTTCAAGGGACACCATTTAATGCACAGCATGGGGCTTCATTAAATCAAGATTAAAAACATCCCTATTAATATTAACCAAAATTTTTCTCAGAAATAAAACAAGTATTTTTAAAAGACAATATTCTGTTCTAGGTGCACAACCCAAATACAACAGCATTGTTCCAGGACATGATCTCCAGAAAGTGAAACTGACTGATAACATTTCAAGCTAGTTTAACTTTTCAAACTGAGTGAAATGCAGAAAGTATACATACATACAGAGCAAATTAGATTTTATATTGCACAGTAAAATGATCCAATATGTATGTGCACATAACGCACACACAATTTTGTGTGCATAATTGTAGGCCAAGTTTTGAAGGTTTGGTCCTAAAGGTATTTGAGTACCATCTGAGTACCAGATAAGATTTTTTTTTAAATGACATGATTTTTAACCTAGTAGAATCCCTGGAAGTCTAACATTGTCACTTAAAGTGCTTAAATTGACTTGACATAGCTTTAAGGATCAGTGAAACTTAGAACTGCATCTATTTAAAATGTTTCCATCTCACCATATGAGGAATTACATAACGCTTCTAATCCGGATAAATTGAGTAATCCACTAACCCTCTCATCAACCCTGTGATCTGTAGTGAAGTTGACAGCTTTCTACGTCAGCCCATCCAGGTTTATTTATTTTCTTCCTGCAACATGATCATTTCTTTAATCTGACAAACTCCTGCACCACTACATTTTGCAACATTTTTAGATGTGGTGGTCTGCAGACTACATTCTGCATGAACATGATTATAGTTTGGGCTACTTATGTGTACTTAAAAAGCACACGCAATTTCGTGCCTCTTATGGATGCATTTCACTTGTAGTTAATACAGAAATGAGTATTTGGGGCAATGTTTCCAAACCTGAGTTCCTGAATGCATATGTAGGCTCCTAAATATAAGTGGTCTGATTGTCACGGAAGTCGATGGGAGGTGCAGGTGGTCTGTACCTTGGACTATCAGACATGTAGGTAGGAGTATATCATTAGTCACCCAGGTCTGAAACGGTCAACCTTACCTCCCTAAGTACTATTTGCATATGTAATTATGATAATACATGCATGCACAATAGGAAATGCATGTGTAATTCAGTATTGACTTGGAGTGTCCCCATTTGAAAATTTGGCTCATGTATTTAGTCATTGGTCTCCTTGTAAAACTGCAAGCTTTTGAACAGCAGCTACACCTAGTAAAATAATGAGTTAAACAGCCTCCTGTAAGTTGTTATAGTCATCATGGTAGTAACTACAGGATGGATCCTCTATGGGCTGAGCACTCTCTCCTTGAGTCAGCAAAGCATTCAAGCACATCTCAACTTTAAGCATGTAAATTGTGCTCAGAACCTTGTAGATCAAGCTGTGAGGGTCTAATCCAAAGCCCATAGAATTCAATGGAAGAGCTCCTGTGTCATCAGTAGGTTTCGGAGCAGGCCCGTTGGAAGTTATGATACTAATGGCAGCACTAAGAGGTGTATCCTCCCTCCTATCTTGTCATTGAGTGCAAAAGGTCTCAGATACAGAGTAAATCTAGTGGTTTTGCTGTATTGGGAGGGGAGAAGAAAAATCAGATTTTAGTTGTCCACACACTGGGTGCAGGATATCTTGTGGAATTTAGCTCTTTGCTAGGTCTCTTCATGGGGACCCTTTGGGGGCAAGATAGGCAGAGCCATCCCTTGGGTATGGCAAATCGGGGTGACCACTCTGGGCCTTTGGCTAATGGGGGGCCCCCCCCATTAGCCAGTGTGATTGGCTGGCAAGGTTGGTCCCGGAAGTGACGGAGTCATCAATTCTGCCCCGAGCCCGCATCTGCATAGGGATGGCCTGAAGATAGGGGATGGTTGACCACTGATGACAGAGGCAATAGCCACTGTTCCATGCAGAGGAGAGGTGTGAGGGCCATTGTAGTAGATCCAACCTCAGTGATGGAGCAGTGATCATGTAGTGTTTCTGCTGCTGCTCCATGGTCTATTGGGAGGATTTCTCTTCCTTGTCCCCACAGCATCCACCCACGCAGTTGTTATTGGGCCATTTAGTGCCTTGGATGAGGTACACCATATGTTGTGATAGGCATGTGTAGGACCCCTAAACCTTGAAAGGTGTGCTGTGGAGGTGTTGATCATCAGAGCAGAGGAGATATGTCTGCAGGTTTTGCATCTGTTGTTCTGGTAGGGTCTGGTGCCACTTTGAGTTGGTGTCCTCGACTGTGGGAAGCTTGCTTCTGATTATGAGCTTGGAGAGATTGGGGGGTTGTTTGAAGGCCAGAAAAGGGGGTTCAGGAAAGATTTCAGAATGTGGTCCACTTTGAGTATGTAATTGTATAATGATACTCAGAATGGATTCCAGTATGGAGTGGTAGGTGACAACAAGGGGTGTGTAGTCAGAGGAGATTTTATTTCTGTATTGAAGCAGATTCTTTCAGATATTTGGGTGGTCCATTCCATGGTGTGATCTACTTCTCTGGTGAAGTGTCCTTGTTTGGTGAAGACTGTTAAGGTGTATAATCCTGGATTTTTTCCTTGGAGCATATTCTTTGGTATCTGGAGTGCCTGGCTGTAGATAATAGATTTCTTGGTGTGGTTACTGGATCTGTGAAAGTAGGTGTGGTAATCAGTGGGTTTCTTGTATATTGTTGCCTGTAGGGTTCCATTGTTGGAGTTGATTGTGGTGTCCAGGAAGTTGATGCTAGCGTGGGAGTATTCTAGAAAGAGTTTAATGGATAAGTGGTTATTGTTGAAGTTGCAGTGGAAATATGAAAGGGAGTTTAGGTCACCTGTCCAGAGGACAAAATCATCAATGGATATCATTGTTTTCTGATGTGTTTGTCCAGAAATTCTCTCTCAAGGCGGCCCATGAAGAGATTGGCATATAGGGGAAGTCATCCTAGTACCCATGTCTGTTCCCATGGTTTGGGCAAAGTATTTGTTGTTGAATGTAAAATTGTTCTGTGCGAGGATGAAATGCATGAGTTGGGTGATGAGTTTGGGGTGGATATCTGAGTGTTGTCCATTGTCTTATAGATAATTAAGGCAGGCAGCAATGTCATCATTGGAATATTAATGTATAGGGAGATGACATCCATGGTGGTAAGGATGGTGTTCTAAGGGAGGTTGTTAATGTTGTGGAGTTTCTGGAGGAAGCTGGCACATTGTGTGGTGAGTGATTGGAGGATGTTTTCTAGGAGTCCTGATACTCATGTGGTGGTCACGATGTCATGTGTGGTAGCCAGATATGATGGGTCTGCCTGGGTTCCTTTGTTTGTGTATCCTGGGAAGCATGTGGAAGGTCCCTGGGGTTGAAGGTCTCTAGGGTGACGTTGTAGAGTTTCTCTGAAGTTTTGGGGGAATGTTTTGCTGCTATCCTTAAATTCCTGGGTAATTTGTGGTATAGGGTCTTCTCTGATTCGTTATAGTAAGTGGTGTCAGAGAATTGCCAGTTGACCTTGTTAACGTAATCATCATGGTTGAAGCCTACAGTGGCACTCCATTTGTCTGCTCGTTTGATCACTATCTGGTAGTTGCATGTCGGACTATATAGCTGTCCTCCCGGCGGTGGAGAGATAATGGTAGATGTGAGGTTTGTTAAATATTTCACAGTCAATCTTTTTCTGAAGCAATCAATGTAATGATGAAGAGTGAGGTTTTGTCTGCTGGGGGGTGTCCAGTCAGATGATTCTTTTTTCTTATGACCGTCAGTGAGGATGTGGTAGTTGTGGGCGGTGTCATCATTGTTGTGAAAGAATTCTTTGAAGCAGAGTCAGGTTCTAGGTTCTGTGATGGGGCAGAAGTTCAGTCCCTTAGGAAGTATAGATAATTCACCTCTGGTTAGGGTTGTCTTGATAAACTGATGATGTTGGAGTGTCATTTAAAGTCCATTTGGTGGGTCCTGGTGCCATGGTTTCTCTCAGAGGTGGTGGTGTGTGCTTTTTGGAACTGTTGCAGTGGTTCCACTTTTTGTTTCTGAGTTGGAGGACTGTCATCAGATTTTTGATGGTTGCTTTCGGTTTCTTGCATGATTTCTAGGTAAGTTGCCTGATCTTTTTCTTCCAGTGTGTGGGAGCATGTGATGATTTCTTGTCTGAGCAGGTTTCTTCTCCAGTATGTGAGGTGCAGTAAGTGGGTTCCCCAGTTTTTGTAAAGTCCTTCTGCAGATCTGTTCACCACATTTGGAGTTGTATGTAGTGGTCACAGCATTATAGATAGTGAGACCTGTGGGGATGATATTTTGTTTCTTGCATTTGCTCAGAAAGTAAATGCTGTCATTAAATTTTGCTTCCTTTTTCTTCCTGCTGTGGAGTTTCCATTTCAGCTGGCAAAATATGATATCTTCATTGTTGTATTCAGTGTTGTTGTAGCCAGGTTGGTTTGTTTTATTTTATTTTTTTTTTAAACAAAATGCCTAAAGTTTTCAAAACCCAGAAATTTTCCATTTAGTTGAAATGCTTTTTGATATTGAAAATTTTCCTTTGAAATGTTTTTTGCAATCAGCTCTAATGATGAATGGTGGTACTAACTGGCACTTATTTGAGAGGCATTACTGGTACTTGTTTGGAATTTACTGTGTAATTAATGGTTTTGACGTTTAAATAAAAGGATCATCCTCATACCAATAAAACCTTCCCACCAGCACTTGTCACCTGACATTCTATTATTTTACATGCCTGTATCATCTCAGGGTACCTCAGACACAGCTGAAATAACAGTCCTTACTGTGGAGTCAAATTTGCTATCATATAGGCCAAGAGCATAGCAGGATTCCTAAAACAAGCGGCATTTATATGGATAACAGAAACATCCAGAGTTGGTGTAGCAAGAACTCTAAAAACAGGGATTTTGAAATGGATATGAATGTTTATGCTTCAGGGTATAAACCAATCTATCTACTGGGATTAGGAAGAAACTTTTCCTGGGGACAAGTTAGTTTATAACTGCCTACAGGAGGTTGTCACACCTTCTGAAGCCACTCACAGGGGCCACTGTCAGACACAGGATACTAGACTGAGTGGCATGGCAATTCTATGTTCCTAAGAAGTCCAGGGTCACTTTATGACCACAAACTAGGAAAGACAGAAACAAGGAAGCTTGATAATACAGTGGATTCACTGGAGACATGAAACCAATTCTTTTAAGAGTAGATAAGTGAAATAAAGAATGGTGGTCTCACCATTCTCCTTATTTGTCACAGCACAAAGACACCTTACACTTCATCATATTTGGCAGCCTCTGCTCAAAAGAAACCAAGACACTGCTGTTATGGGTCTCGACTCAAGGTGCACAGGCAGAGCCTACACTATACATAGTTTAAATGGTGTTCTTATGCACTTCCTCATTTTCAATAGCATTGGCTTCACTCTCAGATTTTGTTTTTAAAAAGAAGCGGGAAGAGGAGTACCAAAGGATGAAGAAAGAAGCTTCTTCTCTAGGGATCCCCTGACCAATTCTCTCAGGCCTAGGAGCAAGAGCGGTGAACTCCTGAGGCCTAGGTTAACCTAATCACAGTTAACCACAAGGCCACTGAGTCAATTCAGGTTTAATGGGTTTCTATTAATAGGTTTTCTTAGTATATGCATGATAACTAAGGCTGTGTGTTTGTCATAGATTCCGTGACTTTCCGTGGCCTCTGTGACTTCTGCGGCGGCTGGTGCACCTGGCCCGGGGGTCAATTGAGTAGCCCCCGGACCAGGTGCACCAGCCACTGTTGGGGCACACTCTCGGGCCCCCCTAACCCGCAGCAGGAGTTTTGGTGTGAGGGAGGCTTAGGGCTGGGGGTTCGGGGTGGTGCTTACCTTGGGGGGGGGTCTCCCCAGAAGGGCAACAGGCCCTCAGCTCCTAGCTCCACCCAAAGGCACCGCCCCCACAGCTCCCATTATCCATGGTTCCCAGCCAATGGGAGCTGCAGAACCAGGGCTTGGGGCAGAGCAGAGGCAGCACATGGAGCTAGGAGCCAGGTAGGGAGCTGCCCCAGTCCCACCAACTGCCCCCCAAGTACCCGCAGCGCTCCCCCCTGGGCCACAACTCCCCTCCCCAGCACCCATGGCGTTTCCCGCCCCCCCGGACACACCTCCCTCCCCTGCTCCTGCGGTGCCCCGTCATGCTCCCCAGCTTCCAAAGCACTCCCCAGGATGCCCTCCCAAGCTTCCCCACCCCACGAAGTTTTAGTCAGGGATATACAGTAAAAGTCATGGACAGGTCACGGGCCATGAATTTTTGTTTGCTGCCCATGACCTGTCCATGACTTTTACGAAAAATACCTGTGACTAAAATGTAGCCTTAATGATAACTCTTTAGTCCATCAACTGGGACTGTCAGTTACTGCAGTCTTTGCTACAGTGCTGATAATTTAAATATAATATTGAAAGCAACTACGTTTACTTCAATAATTGGTTAAAAAAATGCGGTTAGGGCAGTGGTACACACGCATTTCCAGTCACACACACCCGGTTAATGGAGTCTGTCCGCGCCCTCCCTCCATTACTGCCTAGCCACGGCTTCCTCAGCAGCAGAACTTGGGCTGAAGGCAGAGCTGGGGGCGAAACTGGGGATGGGGTGGATCTGGCCTGGAGGCAGAGCAGGGCTGGAAGCATGGTGCTCCCTCACCACCACCCACGGGGGCTCATGCAGGCTTGGAGGCAGAGCAGGACCAGGAGCTGAATGGGGTTCAATGAAGAGTGAGGCTGGGATGCAGCTGGTCTGGGGCTGGAAGCATGGCAATCCCTCCCTGCCCACCATGAGGACTGGCCCAGGCTCCACTGTGCATCTCCCCTCCCCCCCAATGTTCCGATGTGCCCCCCCATGGAGGCCCACCCCACAGTTTGGGGACCACTGCATTAGGATGTTCATCCTAGGACTTATATTGCCATTGAATAAACAGACAGTACTACTGTAAAAGCTTCAGTGTTTATGTTAATATTGGTCCCTTTTCCATGCTGAGTAGTCAATAAGCAGTTACAGTGAAACTACGTGCATTGTAAAGTTGCTTGCAGTGGTGTTTTAGCTGTGCTGGTCCCAGACTGTTAGAGAGACTACGTGGGTGAGGTAAGATCTTACACTGGACCAGTGAAGAGCTCCGTGTAACTCAAAAACTTGTCCCTTTCACAAACAGACGTTGGTCCAATAAAAGATATTCCCTCACACGCCTTGTCTCTGCATGGTAAAGTACAATTCAATGAGTAAGGGTGACAAAATCAGGCCCTTAACTAGTAAAAATAGGCTTTTCAATATTTACATTACATCTCTTCAATTATGCGTGCATACACATTGGCCTTGCAGTGTCTGAAAGCATCTGTCTTAAATCCTGTATAAACTGGATTTACAAAGATGACTTGAAACAATTATTTCACTTTCCTGGAATGTAGTTGCTGCTGTCTATTTTAGGTGCTTCATTACCATAGTATCAGAGTACCTCACAGTCTTTAATGTACTTATCCTCACAACACCCTCATGAAGTAGGAATATATTGTTATCCCTATTTTACAGAGGGAGAAATGAGGCCCAGAGAGGCTCAGTGACTTGCCCAATGTCACACAGGAAGACTATGATGGCAAAAGGAATTGAACCCAGATCTCCAAGGCTAGAGCCCTACCATTGGACCATTTTGTGTATCAGGACACCTACCTACAATGGGGCACTCACCTTCCATTTCCACCATGTTCTAATCCCATCAAAGAGGTTTCTAACATTACTAACATAGAATATCAGGTTTGGAAGGGACCTCAGAAGGTCATCTAGTCCAACCCCCTGCTCAAAGCAGGACCAATCCCCAATTTTTGCCCCAGATCCCTAAATGGCCCCCTCAAGGATTGAACTCACAAGCCTGGATTTAGCAGGCCAATGCTCAAACCGCTGAGCTATCCCTCCCCTCAGAAAAAGGCCAACCACTGGGCTCATCTAGGAACATAAACATAACTAAAGCAAATCTTCTGATACATATTTAAACACCCAGTTACTCTACCGCATTGATGGGCCATAAGAATAGGTAAATTGCTGTAGAAATATATTCTGATACACAGCTGAAATATAAAGTTAACATTTCTTCTAAGAAATGTTCCCCTGTATTTTAGAGGCAGAGAGATATTAGATTTGATGTCAAAAAAGGGACAAAGAAATATATATTAATCTAACAAACTTACAATACATGTTTAAATTTCTATTAAGCATCTTTGAAATAATTTACAAATAAGCATTCTTTCAAAGAATATATGGCAGGAATTGAATCATGCTTTATGTACAAGATTTAATATTATTAAAATATAAATCTATACCTTTTATGAAAGTCCACCAAAGAGACCATCAGAGAGACAGGCAGGTCAGAAAAGAAATTTCTTAGCTATGTGGCAAATTGCCAGTACGATTATGATGGGTCCCACGCTTCCTGTTCTTGGGGAGGGGGTGTTCAGGGCACAGTTTCCTGCCCCTGAACTAGGGTATCTACTGTCCCACTAGTAACCCAGAGAAGGGTAGTGGAGAGGGAGGGACCCAGGCCCACCCTCTACTCCAGGTCCCAGCCCAGGGGCCCTAGGAATAGTGGTAAACCACTTGAACTAGTGCTTCCTTACCCTGGGCTACTTTCCTCTCCTGTTCTTCAGCTTGTGGGGCTTCCTGCTCGCTCCCTCCCTCCGCACAAGCCAGGTGTCTTTTTACCTAGGGTCTTGGTCTTCTAACCAGCCACAGCACTTCTCCAAACTGCTCTCTACTCCAACTCCTTTTGCTAGCTGATTGAAGCAGGGGAGTTTTATAAGCTGACTAGCTTCAGGTGCTCTAATTGGCTTCAGGTGCTTTTAATTAATCTATAGAAAACTTTCTTCCCTCTACAGGGAATAAGGTTTCTCCTCATCTTGGGACTTACCTATCTCTTCTATATCACTTTCCTGCTGCCTTCTGGCCATGCTGTATTATAGCTAAAATTTATTTAAAGATAAAATCAGATATATAAAGAAAACAAACATCATTAAGTACTACTGATAGTCAGGGAGCAGTGATGTATCAGGAATATTAGAATCTAGTTATCTACCTTCAGAAGATAATTTTTTTTTATTATTGTATTATTATTGTCACTCTTCAGCTGAGCAGCAGCTTAAATTCAAGAACTCACAGGTCAGTCTCCAATTTGGAGCAGAAATCAGTGACATGAAGTCAAGTATTTTCTTAATGAAATTTGTTTATTTACAAGATGTACACAAGTCCTGTTCCCCTGAACAGTGGTAGGAATAAACTGTATGCAGACAGCATATTTTGAGGGAATCCCAGGTAAAGAACCATTGCTTTGTGCCAAGAAGCTGGTATCCTCTCTCCAGGGCTCTCAGGCTAAAAGCTAAACAAAAACTGATTCCTTCCAGGAACCAAAGCAAAAACTCCATCTTCTGAATGCTTAACACATAACTATGTTCCAGTCCTGGAGTCGGAAACCTGGGAAACCCTGTAACTCCACATTGTCTCTCCAGACTGCATGGTCTTACTGTGTATGTTTAGACCGCAGCTGGGAACGTGTCTCCCAGCCTGTGCAGACAGACCTGCACTAGCATTGGTCAAGCTAGCACGCTAAAAAATATGGTATGGCCATTGTGGCATGGGGAGAGAATTAAGTGGCTCAAGAGTGAGTAATGGAAAACCAGGAACCAGAACCTCACCTCAAGCAGCTTCCTAAAATCATGCTTGTTTTATGAGGAGTTTGGCCAGAGGCTGAGCACTGCGCCCAGCACTAAGCCAACCATGGTGCATGATGACCTGGTCAGCCAGGATGGTGCCCTGCTGGGCTCAGAATCCGGCATGGGGACTGTTGGGAGCCAGCAGCAGGCACTGAGTGGGGACAACGAAGTCACTCTATTGCTGAAACCGCTTCCAGAACAGGCTTTGGAGCAGGAGCAGCCGGAGCACATCCTGGGTTCATACTCGGAGGAACTGATAGTATGAAACAGCCCGCTGTGAACCCTGCAACAGACACGGACGGGACAGAAGCCACCCCTGAGCCTGGTAAGTTTCTGGCTCCATTTTAAATATTTGTTAATACAGTAATAGGAGGAAATAGAGGATTTCCACTCTATGACTCAATGCAAAAGTTATGAGAAACCTCAGCTAGCAGGTTGTATCAACGAATAGCGAATTGCATGCCACTGGTGTGGCTCCCCTTCCATTACCACATGCAGTTCAAAAAGGTGACTGGGAAATGCAAACTGGAAAAAACACCTTTAAAGTGTATTTTTACTGCAAAGGCACAGATTTTTGCTAGGGCCATTCCTGTTCCTTAATTGCCATATCTGTAAGTATGCTGCTCCGTAACCATTCTATGGTGTATTGAGGCACCTAGAAACAGTGGGTGGTAATAGCTCCAAGAAGGAACTCCAGATAGGTAGCCACATTTTGGGGAAGGGCATATTTTCCGGGGCCACCTCAATAGCTGACCAGCCCACACCATTCATCAATGTGCTGTGCAATCACTATACATTTGAATACTTCTGTTGCATAAACTGCAGGTTTCACACCAGCAGCTTGGAATATCATCTCCCTTTGCCAATAGGGCACCACAAGAACTGTTATGTCTTCCAAAATGTGGAAGGCCTGAAATGATAAAAAAAAAAAAAAAAGCGTTGGTAGCATGGCAACTGATGGAAGCCTCATCCCATCCCCTCAAAAAAACCCTAAGTTTTACAAAATCAATAAAGCAGTTTTGCATTTTTAATGTACCATTGTGCCTGCAATGCTTTTGCTGCAATTAACTAAGCTGTGTCCAGGGATCTTCTATTGTTTGAAGCATCTCAAGCTTCTCGCAATATAGTGAAGTTCCATTTGTAAAAGTATCGTTTTCTGTCCTTGAAATTCCACAAGGATGTTTTCTGTGCTCCTGCAGTGAGCTATTTGAGACAATAACCCTCTGTATCTTGTCCTGGTTCCAGGCCACTCAATCTCTACTGGCTCCAGGACCGCCACACTGCAGCTAAAGGTTGGGCCAACATACCTTCACAGACTGTTCCAAAAGGAAGCATTTCCATGATGAACTTATGATTGACATTCTGGAGAGGGCGAACAAGCCAGAACAGAACAAAATAGAAGGATCTGGGGCTAGAGGAAAGGCATGCAGCAAGGAAAGAGGAAAGGCTCAGGCTGCCTGCACAGCTTGAGGACAGGGTTTCAGCACTGGAGCAAGCACTTCCTTCACAGTTCCTGGAACAGGAACAGTGGCTAAGGGAGGAGGACAGAGCTCAGCAGAAAGAGCTGTTTGAGAGGCTCATATTACTAATGACTGCAAGAGTAGCAGCTCCTGCTGCATCACCCACATCACGGACTGATTCCCCTGCACACTACCCTGTGCTGCAGTCCAGAAGCAGCTTGGACGTCTCCATGGCTGGGTAGTGCATGTGAGGGGGCCCCATGAGTGGCTGGGCAGGGCAACCTTGCCCCTATAGCCCTCCCCATTGACCCTCTCCCCTGTGGATGCCTCCACCTCTGTCCCACAGCAGCACTTGCCTGGCAAATGGGGGAAAGAAGGGAAAGGAGAACCGGTGGCCAGGGTCCATGCTATGGTAGGGGTTCTGTCTTGTAACTGGTTTCACTTGTTTATGCACTTTATTTTATAGTGGGTTTTTTTCCCCCGTAAGGTTGTGTTGTCACTGGTGTGATAGTGTGGTAATGACGGCTGGCCTGTCTGGCAATGGGTGAATGTTGTACTTTTCTAATACATATTTATAAACAACGGGGTTTTTATTTCTTCGAGAAAGCTTATTTCTATAACTGCTTCACATCTAAATAACAAAGGTAAACACATGATCAGGGACCATTGGGAATTAGTATGCACAGAGTGTCGCTCAATATAGTTATCTATAGCAATCCATACTTCAATCACTTCCTTACATCAATCCATACTGTGAATAACCCCTTTCCCCCTATTTCATAAGTGATCATGTCATTCAAAAGTACACAGCATGGCACTAAAGTTCTGAACCCCACTCCATCCCCCACCAATCAATGACTCCCATACCACCCTCATCTCCCAAGCACATTCATATAGGTACTATTCCCCACTTCCATTGGACCATGCAAGTCCATAATGTGGAAGCACAAAGCATGCCTGACTTCTGTTGCCCGGGCAAATCCAGCCCCAGTAGCTGCACTTTCTGGTTGAGTGTACAGATTCAGCAGCCCCTCACTGTCATGGGTTCATTCAGGGAGAAATAGTTCAACTCTGGTTTCACAAAGATTGTGAAGAGCACAGCAAGCCATAGTAATACAAACAGCATCAATGACACCAGCATGCAAATGGGTCTGTAAACATCGCAAATGGGACTTTGAGCTGCCAAAAGCACATTTAACAACAATTCTGCATCTGCTGAGAGTTTAATTAAATTGTCTTTTGCGAGGGTCTCTGAAATCAGGATATGGTTTCATAAGCCAAGGCACAAGGAGGTATGCAAGGTCCCCCAGAATAACAGTGTGGACAGTCTTTTGGTGGGAATAGCATCCCAGCCTGTCCACGAATGTAGACTCCTGATAGGTAGAAAACCCATCATGAACTTTTCCAGTGCAACCCATGCTGATGTTCATAAATTGCCCTCTGTGGTCCACAAGGGCCTGCCTAACAGTGGAGTAATATTCTTTGCGGTTATGTGCTCCTGGAGGAGAGCAAACTATGGGCACATGAGTCTCATCATTGGCCCTAGCGCAGTTTGGAAACACCATTCTCTCAAAGCCAGTAATTACTTCAGGAATATCTTTTATGGCCACCACCTTGGGGTAAACCACATACCTGATCACCTCAGAAGCCTCTGCCACCACTTTACCCAGAGTCGACTTTCCAACACTAAATTGGTTTGCAATGGACCTGTAGCAGTCTGGGGTAGCCAGCTTCCAGACGCTATGCCAACCCACTTCTGGACCGGCAGGGTTGGCCGCATGCATGTTTCTTTATGCTATTCACAAAGCTCCAAAAATGTAGCTTTCTTCATGCTAAAGTTCTGGACCCACTGCTGGTCATCCCAGGTCTGCATGACAATATGATCCCACCAGCCTATGGCCTTGCTTCAGAAGCACTGATCTACATAGAGGGCTATATCAAGTGTACTGAGAAGCATCAGACAGTTCAAGTCTGCCATGCCTGGGTACTCCTATTCCTCTGCTTCCTCCTCCTCCAGCTCCATCATAAGCTATGACAGGTGTCTTTGGTGGTTCAGAAAATGCCACTGAAATGTCCATCAGCACCTCATGGAAGCTCTGCCAATTTCCTGACACAAGATTGCAAGTGCAAGCCAGAGAAGTTCTTCAGAAGGTGTCTCCTCCACGTTTCTGGCTCTGGCAGCTGGGAGTGCACTGAGCAAAATGACTCCAGGCAGGCCATTCAAACTTCCTGTAATGTACAGGGTGGACAGTCAAGTTTTCCCGCAGTGCATCATGGTCAAAGGGCTAGAGCGGCCATGTTTCAGGTGGGCACTAGGTAGTCTGGGATATGGTTGGTTTGACTCAGGTCTGAGTGCTGCAGTGTGGACAGCAGAGCCCTAGATTTGAGCCCGCGTTAGAAAATTCTTAACGTAAAGTTAACAATCAGTGTAGATGTTCAAGCCCTGGGTTCTCTAACCGTGTCAGCTGACTCGAGCCCACTAACCCTGGGGTTACATTGCAGTGTAGACATACCCGAAGTGGCCATATTTTCAAAAGTGTCCACACCCAGCAGTTCCCACACCCTTCTGCAGAGTAGCTCCTATTGGCAGCTGCAGAGTGCTCAGTACCTTAGAAAAATCTAACCACCTCACTTAGGTGCCTAAATGTGAAATCTTCCCTTAACTAAATTCATTCTCACAATACCTGGCTAAGGTAGGCAAGTAAAGTTCTCCCACAGTGCACCAAGGTCTCAGAGTGAGTCAGTAGCAGAGCCAGGATTACATCTCAGGAGTTCCTGGCCCCCCATCCCAGGCTAAGCTCACTAAACTTCTGTGTTATGTTGTTCATTGTCTTACAACCAAACCACTTAAAATGATGTGAAAATACTTTTCGCGGTACTACAGTGATTCAGCTAATTTTCTGGGATGCATTATGTACAACAGACCAATAAAATATACTTTCTAAAAAACACAGCATACTTTGATGCCATTATACAATGTTTCCACTCAAGCTGCTTTACTCTTGTTGTGGTCAACTTTCTCAGGTTCAAACCTGCAGCAGCCAGGAAATCCACTTAACTGTACTATTTGCTTTCCTTCTATATTTTTAGATGCACTTAGGGCCAAAAGCAATGGAAAAGCAAAATCTACATAAAAGGGATCCACATTAAAAACCCTCATGTTTTTCTGATGGAGCAAAGGATGAAACCTTGGCTCCAGTAGCTTAGCTGCTGACATAGGCATTAGAGACCGCAAATGACTGTCCTGGGAGGGATTTATAGATGCATTTCACTACTACCCCTTTATGGCCTACTAGATCTACACAGTAGTCATATATCTCTGATATGTTCACTATTCTCTGTTCTACTGGAGGGCATGCAACAGGATGTGGAATTCACTTTCAGAGGGTTCTGTGAATAGTTGACCACAGTATTTATGCTACTTTTGGACCCACATAGTTCACAAAATTTGGCAAATAAAGTGAGCAACTACAGAAATACAGAAAAGGAATCAATTTCACAGTAATTTGTATCTGCATAGCTCTATCATATACTACAGGCGGTATTTTAGTAATATCATACTTCATTATCCGCTTCCCTTCAACACAGAATCAGAATGTTGCCCAGGTACCAGTTTGAATAAATTATTTGCACCAAGAACTTTTGCCGTGAAGAATTTATCACCACATTTGCTAAATTACCTCCACTTGAAACATACACACAAGCAGCAGAGTATCCTCCTTAGTATCCTACTATGCTATTTTACCATGAAAAGCACAGATTTGTTACAGAAACATTGGAGTTGGCAAAAATTAAGGTGCATTTCTTTATGAACACTATCTAAAATGAAAATCACTCCGTTTTTACTTACCATCAGCTTTTTAACTCTGGCATTAATTACCTGGTCAAAATTTAATAACATATTTACTTGACAGTGACTTTGCAGAGCTGGCTTTGTAGGAAAAGCCAGAGAAAAATATTCTCATAGGACACAAGTACAGGGCAAAGTATCAAGTACCAAGTTATATCTGTAGAGAAAAAGTGGTAAATAAGACTAGACAGAATGGCATCTTCATTTCTCTGAGTTTCTGACGTTGGTCTTTTATGTGGAAAATGCTTATAACTCAAACTCCATTTACAGTTTTTGAACAGAAGGGTGCAATGTATGATGTTTCTACTAGAGGGAAGATGAAAAGGTTCACCTCAAAGCACATAGTAGCAATTAGGTTGAATAATATGTCTTGTCAGCATTGGGTAAGTAAACAGATGAATTAGGAATTGGTATCTTTACTATTCCTATGTAAAAGTGCTAATAGGTTCTCAGTGCTCACAACATTTCTGTTAAAAAAAAAAAGTTTTGCCTTTCAGGAAAAAAAAGAAAGTATACTGCCCAGATCAGCTCATTTTGCAACCCAATGCCCCAGTCTTATCCAGTCACCTTGTACCACTCTGGCAGTGCAAAGTAGTTGTAAAGTCAGCGTATCTGTCTGAGAATCCTCCATGGAAAGGAGAATCCTTGCATGGAAGAGAGTGATCATAGTGCTCCTACACACACACACACACACACACGTACGTACGTTCAGGGGACATGACATGGGGGAAGAGACATCGCTAGGTTACCTCACTGATTCCCAGCTGACCATATGGCCCCTGAAGCGGCTTTAATTTACAGCAGGAACCAGCCAGGTCCCCTGACAGCTCCATGATTGAGGGAGCATAAAAGTGGCTTAAAGCCACCTTTGCCTCATCTTTCCCTGCATGCAACAAGTGCAGCCCTGCCAGGTCAGAGGATCTAGCCCTGGATATTTAAGAGATATCGGTACAGACACAAGGTATTGAGGGTTTGGCTCAGTCGTCTCTAATAAACTCTGAAAGTGCAGGATGGAGAATGTATTGCATAGGAGCTATTTGGTGAATAATTCAGAAAATAAATATGATTGTAGGAATCAGGATCCGTTACTGAATGGTTTTCAAACAAAAAATGGGACAAATTTGCAATGAGTATAATTCCAGCAAATTTTACTACCTCTGTTCTTCTCTAGATTACTCATATTTCCTGCTGATTTATGGGACACCATAAGATTTAGGAAAAGGAACACCCTCATATTTTAAATTAGCCTGGGTTCAGACACTTTTAATAATGCAGACTGATATGTTGTCCTAATTGCTTTTTATGAGGTTAAGAGAACTATAATTAAATTAAGATTGCATACGCTTTAATTACCGACTTGGAGCTGCACTGATATCTAAAAGCAGCAGGAAATTATACATTGTACTATAACCAGCTGTAAAACTTACAACTCATCTGTCATGTTATTCATTATTTTCTGTGTTGATTCTGTCGTTTTAGCCAATTGAGTGACAGTTATGGAAGAGCAAAAGAATGCCAGTTTGGAACAAGATTTTGAAGGGCAGGCTACACATACAGGTAAAGAAATAAAGTTAAGGGACATTGTTAAAAATTAATCCATGTGGAAGCCTGTAATTTTAATTTGCTGACTGGAATTCAGAATGCCTTGCACAGGTATATTCAGGTATACCCAGGATCCAATGAAAACATTTTTATGACTAATTCACACACCCCCTTGACTGGACAGGTTACGCAGGGTTGAATTCAGATCCAGCCTTTTTGGTGCTTGAAGCAAATGGCTGCACAGGACACCAAAGCAGCAGTGGTGTTGTTCAGTGCAAATTTGATGTAGGCTACTTTGCCTCAGTCATTAACGATCTCCTTTATAGTGAAAACAGCTGTAACCCACTCGCACTGGGTTATAAGTTTTCAGTCAAAAATGACGAAATCTGGGAATCTTGCTTCCCATATGTCTTTGCCAGAGACATTAATGCCTCCTAGTGTGACAAGCAAAAGTGTAAAGTGAAATCTTAAAGCTCTCAATTTGTTTGGAGGAGAAATCTTTGGTAAAAATTCATCCACAAGCCCTTTTGTCATAGCATAATATATACATTAAAAACTTTAAGCCATCTTTGGTTGGATCCATTCTTCTTTTCTTTTTCCAGTGTCTACTGACTATTGTTTATGTGAGTGCTGTCACTGTACTCAGGGAGCATGGAAACATATGTTCTAAACAGCTCGTTTTTCTCTCTGTGCCCCAGATGTTCCTATGTACTTTCCTTCAGCCCTACCCCTTGCAACACCTCTTCTTACAATTCCTTCCCAAATCAGCACTGTTGACCTGGGCTGAGATTTCAAAAAAGGACCCTAAAGTTAGAAGCCTAACAGGGATATAGTAACCTGAATTTCAAATGTGCTGAGCACTCAAGATCATCCATTGAGATATTAGGAGTTTCTGGGTGCTCACCACTTTTGGAATTCAGGGCATTTATTTAGACTCCTAATTGTTGGTTCCTGTTTTTGGAAATGTTTAGCCTAGATCTTTTTCCCATCTTATTGGGTGGCAAATGCTCTCTTTTTACGTGTGGCTCTTTAATATGGTATTTAGAGTCTTTGCTCTCAAAGCTCATGAAGTTAATTGTTTATTATAATTATACAATTTATTACAATTATAAAGCAACACACTCACCGAATGCAAAAAGACCCCACCAACTAGCAGTTTAGCTCTGAAGGGAGAATGCTTGACATTTTTGAATTTTTGGTGCAAGTTCAAATTTCACTGAACAACCACCACATACCACCCTGAAAATTTAACAAGTTTTCCTATGATATTTTTTTCAGCTAGCTATAGATGCAGTTTTTGGAACCATTTGACATTTTGGAACCATTTGACATTTTGAACCAGTAACATTTTCAAAATATTTTTTGCAAAATGTTTTACTGTTTAATCAACCAGCTCTAGAGAGTAGGATTTGATTTTAGTTCTGTAATCAGAAATATTTCAGCATTGACTGAGACATACATTTCAATGGCATAGATATGGGCTATAAAGTCTCAGTGTTATGACCTCTTGTTTTGCAGTGTGTATAAGGTCTTTAAAATATGCCCTGTGTTCAAAGATACTGTCTTTCTGAAACTAACAAAACCACATAATTACGGATCTTTATCTCTCCTAGGGCCCAAAGGTGTGATCAATGACTGGAGAAAGTTTAAATTAGAAAGTGAAGACAGAGATTCCCTTCCTTTGAGCAAGAAAGAGATCCTCAGACAAATGTCTTCACCACACAGATCTCTCAGTAAAGATGATAAAGACACCAGAGAGAGATTTAGTCGTAAGGTAACAAGAGAAAAGAAAACATAAGTGAATTAATGATTCTGTACAAAACATGAAAACAAGAAAAATGTGGTATAAGCACAGGAGAAGCCAGAAACTACTGAATTTAATTGCCACTGGTTCCAACTTCCTTTGTGTCCTTGTACAAATCACTTAACATCTCCATCTCAGTTTTCCTCAGGTGCAAATTGGGACAATACTGAACTACCTCAAAGTGACATTGTGAAGTCAATGTTTATAAAGTACGTTGAACGTGAGAAGGACTGTGTGTGATACATATTAGCATTAGTTGCCAAAATTTAACTTGGGGCCTATTGAAAGCTACAAGGCATTTGAATTATTATAAATAAAATACAGAGATATCATGAAGGGGCAGATTATGCTATTCTTGCCCACACTGAGTAGTATTTTGCATTGCAAGTAGTCCCACTGAAGAAAATGAGACTACTCACAGAGTAAAGAACTACTTAGTAGAAAGATGGAAGTAACTGACTCAAAACGCACATGAAATAGAACACACCACTTGATCCTGACAATCTGGCCAACTGTTGACCAGTGCTGAATCTTCTACCCTCAATTAAGGTTAATGAGAAGACTGTGGTGAGATAATTCTCATGGTATCTAGCTGTCTCAGATTTTTTTCTGATGCAGAGACTGTTCTGATTGCCTTGGTAAATTATTTCCCCCTGAAAATAGATAAAGACCAGGGTGAAATTCTGACCCTATTGAAGTCACTGGCAGAACTCCCACTGACTTTAGTGGGGCCAGGATTTCACCCAATGTGTCCTTGCTGATATTATTAGATATGTCAGTTGCCTTCAGTACCATTCACGTGTACACCCAAGTAAAGAGAGATGGGGTTTCCATTCAATGGCTTAATTCCTCTCTCCAAGATTCCCCAAAGGGCAGTTTTGCACAATTATTCTTCTACCCAAGGGTCTTATGTGGGGTTCCACAGGCAACATCTTGTTCCCTTCCTTGTTCAGTGAATATATAGATCCATTCAGTAATATAATGCTCTCTTAATATTCACAGATGAGTATGCAGGAGTATGAGCTCATCCATGATGAGCAAGAGGATGAAAGCTGCCTACAAAAATACCGCAAACGCTGCATGCAGGATATGCATCAGAGGCTGAGCTTTGGGCCCAGATATGGCTATCTGTATGAGCTGCAAAATGGGGAACAGTTCCTGGAAGTCATTGAGAAAGAGCGAAAAACCGTCCTGGTCATCGTTCACATTTACGAAGATGGCATCAAGGGCTGCGAGGCACTAAACAACAGCTTAACTTGCCTTGCTGCAGAATACTCCACAATGAGATTCTGTAAGATAAAGGCATCTAACACAGGTGCTGGAGACCGTTTCTCAACTGATGTGCTCCCAACCTTGCTTGTCTACAAGGGTGGGGAGCTTCTGAGCAATTTTATTAGCATTACTGAACACTTCAGGGAGGAATTTTTTGCTGTGGATGTGGAATCTTTCCTACATGAGTATGGGCTGCTACCCGAAAAGGAGATTCCAGCACTTGGAAATGGCAATACAGATGATCAAGATATTGAATAATTAGAGAGGGATATAGCCCTTCATTATCTCCTATTTCTCCATATATTGCAATTGGATCTCAGCAGAACCCATGATTGTTTAGAGAAGCCTGTGTGCGCTCATTAACTTTATACATAAGATATACATATATGAATATTCCTTAACTGTCAGTATGTGAACTTTATTTAAAGCACATCTAACAGGCCTGTACATATTTGTTCCTATGCAATCTCCACTAATAACAAAATTAGGAGAAAATGCAGGTGACAATAATAGGTTTTAAATTAGACACAGGTCTTAAAAGGTAATTTAGGCCAATCCTGGGCCCACTAAAGCCAAAAGAAGGTTAGCATCTAATGTCAGTCAGAACAGAATCGGGCCCTTCTAAACTCCTTCTTCAGTGTATGTAACTCCTGCGGGAATTCTGCACCAATGCCCATGTGCAGAATTTATGTCACTGCAGATTTTTTTTTGCTTCCCCACAGAAAAATTGCTTTCTGAGGGGGAAGCCACAAGAGCAGTCACGCAATCCCCGCCCCAGTAGTATGTTTCAGGTGCCCAGGGCAGCTGGCAGAGAGGTAAATCATTGTGGGGCAGGACTGGGGAAGACCCAGTTGGTGGCTCCTACCCTGTGCCAGGCTCAGCTGCTAGTCCTGGCTGGGCTGGGGAGGACAGGACAGGACTTCCTCTTCCCCTGCATGGCCTCTGGGGCTGGGTCAGACCCACTCTCAAATTTCTTCCCAGGCTGTAGGAAGCTCTGCAAACTCCACCCCCAGCGCTTCCTGCACCCATCACTCCTCAGCTATAGGGTGAAGGATCACTGTAGAGGGGGAGGTCCCCCATCTACCCAACCCCCATGCACCAGACCCTCACCCCCCCCAGACCCAGAACCCCTCCTGACAAGCCCCACTTCCCTAATACCACCCCAATGAGCCACCCATACCAGGATTCCCACCACCCTGAGAGCAAACCAGCTGCAACTGAATCCCCACCCCACTAAGCCCCACTCTCCCAACATCTGGATTCCTCCACAGCCTCCCAGACCTCTCTACCAAGCTCTATCCCTCCCACACCATGACCCCCCGGCTGAGCCCCAACCACCTTCACCTGGATCCCCCCCTGCAGCATCCCATTGCACCCAGAACCCCCCCAACAAGCACCTGTGCAGCCAGATCCCCCCTGCACACAGATCCCCCAGGGAGCTGCCCACACCCAGATTGCCCCACACACAACCCTCTCAACCCACAATTGGACCCCCCACACTACACCCCTCCACACTTGGACCCTGCCTGCATCTGGCACAGAGGGGCAGGGCCCTGGGGTGTTTCTAGGGCAGGCCTGGTCCTTGCGCTGCATGAGGGTTGGATGCAGCCTCACTGCTGAATCCATATTCCAGGGGGAGCTGCAGAGTGATCTCCCCCCTCTGTGGAGCCAGTGATCTGTGCTTCTCAATGCCATGCTGAGCCGCCACATTTATTTAACAAATAAAATGTGCAGAATTTTTAATTTTTTGGTGCAAAATGCCCTCAGGAGTAGTTTGTGAAAAAATTAAAAAAACACCCTACACATCTACAGCAAGGACGGGACTATACGCAAGATCACCACCTGATTGAAGTCACTTGCAAAACTCCCACTTATTTTAGTGGGGCCAGAATTTCACCCAAAAACGTTAAAGATAAATCAGTATTTGGGCTGTGAATGTTCACAAGTTACATACATAAGAAATATAGGGCACAGTGTTAAATATTTGGCTTTGTATTTAACTTTTAATAATTGTGAAAATATGGATTAGCTCATTGCTGAAACAATCTCTCTTCTTGAGAAAAGATCACAGATGCTTAAAGTCTGCATTAACAAAGAGGTTAATCAGCTGCTTTCCAGGATGGTGTTGTAGCACGTTCTGACCATTGATGTTGCTTAGTTAAAACATTTGTGATTCCTGAGCAATTATATTTTGTGTTTATGTAATTAATATGAATAAAGCTTAACAAAGAACCAAAACTTCAATAACAAATATGAAAGTCATTCATAAAATGTACCTTAATGATCTTTATGAGGAACTACCAGAAAGGTTTCCAACTCGTTAGAAAAAAAGTTCACCAAACTCAAATTTTGAAACAAGGTATTAAAAAGGGACATGTGGGGAACAAAGAGGCTGTTTGGACTAAAGGAATGCAGGGTCAATGCACTGAACGATTTGTTCTCTCTTTCACTGAGAAAAGTTCCTTATGTTTTATAGTTAAAACCACTTAAGAACGTCAATTATGGCACAAAATACAATGAAACACAAGTTGCCCATTTGTCACATTTTGATATTACTCATTGGCATGGTTTGAGGCCGAGTAGTTTGAACGTTACTGACACCACCTTAGGTTATTAAGACTTACACATTTATCTAGCTTACATTTCACCATTGCTACTGTTTGCTAGCTTTTTGAATTTTATTCATGATGGACAACAAAACTAGACTAGTAAGTTTCCCTTTATGGTCAAGGTCAGATCAAATGCTCCATGTGCAGAATTCCAATTGATTTTGATGGGAGCTGAGCACGTAGATGTCCATTAATCCTCCTAATCTTAGTGCCCCAGCCACATGCAGAACATTCATTGGCACAACTCCAACATCAACTCCTTGATTTTTTTCTCACTTGCAATCATCCAGAAAAACGTTACATATGAATTCAAAGTGACACCCGATGAAGTGAGCTGTGGCTCACGAAAGCTTATGCTCAAATAAATTGGTTAGTCTCTAAGGTGCCACAAGTACTCCTTTTCTTTTTGCGAATACAGGCTAACACGGCTGTTACTCTGAAAAGTGACACCATTTGCCTATAGAGCAATACAATATGGAGGTTTGCAAAACATATCCTTTTTAAACTTATTTTGAACTTCAAACTTAAAATATGTTCCTTTTCAAAATAAAAGACATTCAAATGGGGCTTATGCCTGGTTTAGGTAACTTGAAAACCCACTTTGCCATTAGACATGCTTTCTGGTAATATTCATTGCAAGCCAGCAGGCAAAAAGCAGACTTCATTTCAAAAGGAGGGAGGGAGCTAAATAGAGAAAGCAGCATGTAAGTGCATTACACATATTGATAGACAGATAAAACACTTAGCACACAAGATGAGATTCATGAACTATATAAATAAGTGACGGTTCCCTAACTTTCAAACATAAATCCACTTGCACTCCCATCTCAATCTAAACTATTTAGACTATTTCACACTATAAAATGATTGATAATTTTCTTTTCAACCTAGAACTTAAAATGACAATGCTGAGACATGAATTCTCCAAGAATTGTCAAGTATAGTTGGTATTTTACACATTAGTCAAATCCTCCACTATGGTGCTTGGTGGAATAATGCAGGCAGCACGTGGCTCTTTCAAAGCAGCCCCTTTCTGTTCTCTGCCCCCTCACATTTCCATCCCTAGCTAAAAGTAATCCAGCTGATCTTATGTAACATTTCTATTCCAGTGAGTAGGGGCTTGGTGTGGTTTTTTGGAACAGTTGCCACTTGAAGGGGCAAACAATTACCACCAGGTATTGGGCTCTTTCCTCTTTAGCTGTAGCATGAGGTGAATAATTATTATCCCATGCAGAGTGGTGGTGAGAGGGAAATGAACAAAATACTGATCTGTGGCACAGAGGAGAGAGAATGTAAAAGGGAAGGAAATAATCATTTCTGATGAAGCAGCACGCTGCTTTCCCCTCCCATCCAACACAAAAATAAAATATAAAATAAGTCAGAAGCTGCGTCTATAGCTGGCTATAGGAAATAAACCACCACATTTCAACTTAAGAGGCAGATCACGAGTGCTTCAGCAGGATTTTCCTGAGGATTCCTTTAACCCCTAAATATCACAATGAAACATCCATGTGGTGTCAATGCAGCACCCAAATAGTACTAGCAACAACACTCCACAGAAGGTGATCATGACTTACCAAACTTAAAAGCAAAGCTTTGATCACAGCATTAATCAACATTTCTCCAGGAAAGAAAGACTCACTGAGAGGCAGGATTTGAGTCACATATTGTAAATCATTGCATACAAGACTCTTGAATGACAAAGAGTAAAAGGTTTGATGAACCCATGGAACAAAACTTCTTGCTATCTATAACCCCAATCTGAAATCCACTGAATTCAACGGGAATCCGTCCATTTGCTTCAATAGACTTTGGATCAGGGGAAATAAGACTAGCATCTTTGGCTGCGTGTACACACTGGTAAAAATGGGACCTGTAATTCACATCTGGTGTCACCCCACTGGAGTGAGCAATAGTAGACGCTAGTGTAGACAGAGCTCAGGCATTATGACTGTTGTATCACTCAGCCCTGCCATAAGCAGTACATCTGTACCAGTGGAAAATTATGGATCCTAGCATACACAAGTCCTCTGAGGCCTAAGTTCTTCTCTAGGTTTCACCAGTTTAACTTTGTTGATTTCAGTAGTTATCCATGTACTTTAGCATAAAATTCAGCCAACAGCTATATAATGTACAATAATTTGAAGCCACTATATTTAAAGCAAAACTGCCAAACCAACGAAGATTAGTATGTGACAGGCAAGGAAAATAAATAAAAGATTTATATAGGAGTGTGGACCAAGGTTTTCAAACCTGCAGTGCCTAAACGTACATACCTCCGTACAATAATTGGCCAGGTTTTCGTAAGTGTGGAACACCCAGCAGTTCCAACTGAGGGCTTATTACTAGATTTTTTTTTCCAGATATATCAGTGGAGACAAGCAAATTAATATGTAGGTCTCACCTGAAAATCTTCATTATAATTCAAGTGAGGGGGACCTCATATTTCAACTGGATCCTTCAGAAATACTATATGCCTCATAGTGAAAGATTAGATCTTGCAAGGGCGTAGGCATGACAGAGAGAGAGAGAGATAGGGACTATTTATTAGTGGTTCCCTATCATTTTTGTTTTATTCTCAGTCCTGACTTCTTCCTCTTTTTAAAAATGCCCATTTCCCTGGTTTCTTAGGCTACTATAGTTAGTAAGGCAATTGTAGCGTTAATGCTAAAAAGCTAAGCAATCTCCCTTCCCTTGTCCCCACAGTTCTCAGATCACATTCCACCTTTCCGTAGTGAGAGTTGCAGATAGCCCACAGAGAGGCAGGCAAGGTCTGTTTCTTACTTCACCCACTGTTTCCTAAGGGCAGGATGTTTGCTGGGCTCAGTTCTTGTGGAGATGTTAACTGAATTTGCAATGTTTGTTGGAGAGGTTTTTATTAATTTACTTCCATTCATTCATCAAGGAGCAAAGTATTAGGTTTTCCCTGCCCATTGCTCAGAAAGAAAGAAAAAAACTTCAGAGTTAGCCTTGCATTATACCTGGTGTTTCACCTTAGGCTATTTCAATTCCTCAGTGTCCACTCCCAAATCTTAAACATATGAGTCAGGCTTTGCTAAATCCATTATGCATACTTTTATTAAAATAATTCATCTGACAACACCAAGCACATTGTCAGCACTCTCCGCATAAAATAAAACAAATCTAGGTGATGTATTAAATAAGAAATAAACATGTGGATAAAATATGGTCCACTTCCAAGCATCCAGGGAACAGCAAATATGGCTAAACTCTGAATTATGCTACAAGTGGCGGCTGGCAGCCAGATTGCAGAGCCACTATTGGCATGTTGCATAATAAAGCGAGTTCTTGGCTCAATAAAATACTCCTCTGCTGAATGAGACTGTGATATCCTCAAATGCCATATTCTGAGGCTTTCTACTTCCCCACCTCATTTTTAATGGCTGGATTCTGAAAATAAATGAGCAGAGAATAATTATGTCTTAGACTTTCCCCACTGAAGATAAACATTAGTATGTCTGGGTGCACATATGAAGGCACATTAGAAATTTTGAACTTAATAACAAATTCACTTTTATAAAGAGAGAGGGGGTGCTTCATTTTTTTCAGAAACAATCCTTTGACCTCATACTTCACCAATTTCAGATACGGATTTTTTTTCCCAAAAATGGAGCACTCCTTTTATTATTCATTTGAAATATTACTTTCAAAAGGCTGCACTGGCCATGTTAATTGGAGGCAGATCTGGAGTACAAGAAATCCCAAAGAACAAAACCTTGATACAGAAATAGCCACCTATCCCTGCCACTGCATGATTATTCCCTAGAGTACATCATCTATTGCTTCATTATTTTCAGAACTAACCTTCAATAAATGCATTTTCACTAAACAACTTCAGTAAAATCCTAAATCACAATACTGATCATATCCCTCAACCTATGGTACCAAGGAGAACATTACTGGTACAGGAAACTCTTCAGACTGAATTATTTGAATTCTTCACCATATTCTTTAATCCTTCACAATTCTGAAAAAATAAAAGAGGATTTACACACAAATTTGTGTGGGATAAAGGTAACAAATTGATGGGGGAAAGTGACAGAGTTGCAATTTAGTTTTTTTAGGTGCAGGAGAGATGTGAACTTCAAAGTCTATAAAGAATTATTTAAATGCTCTGACTAGACTTCGCTAGGTCAGTAAGGGACATGAAGAGATGTGATCCCAGACTGGCTGGGCACTGCTATGTTGAAGCCCCTAGGGTATATGCAGTTATATCAGCAAAACCACACTTTTACTGGTATAATCTGTTTTGCTCAGGGTGGGGGTGGGGGGGCAAAAAGGAAGTGGCGGGACTCAAAGAAACACTTTGCCTGTACACTATACCAGTTTTCTTATACTGGTAAAGTGCTCCTAGTGTAGACATGCCCTAATAGAAAGCATGGTGACATTAGAGTTAAGGAGAGAGGGTTGATCTGAGTAGAAAAACAGGAGCCATGAACTCACTAATTCTAATCCCACCTCCAATATTGACTCCTTGTGGTGTGTCAGGCTCAATTTCCCCACATGTAAAAAAGGGGGTAGACTTACTTGTATACCTCAGACAGATGTTTGTGAGGAACATTTATTAATTACTCACTAAAGCTTTGTTTGGCATTTCACATGCAATAACAGTTTACCAGTCTCAGAGTTCACCATCTAGGTAGGCAAAATACTAACAAACGTGGATGAGAACAACGTACAAAGCATGTAAATGAGCAGTTATGACAGGTATGGAGCAGACTTGTTTATACATATTATTTCTTATATACACAATAAGAACAGTAATAAAATATTTTCACATTGCCTAGTTTTAATAAGTATTCAGAAAAGATCACCTCTCTCTTTTTTGGTCAAAATATAGCATTTTAAATAAGTCATCACAATACCAGCCGGTCAACAATTAACATATTTCACAGATTACTATTTTAAAAGAATTAACCTTTGCAATATGACTTATCCCAAAAATACACACATCCAGCTCCTTAGTAACAAACCTGGGCTCTGGCCGATCACGAGATTTATTTTTGGTAGGTGAGAAATCAAATGCCAAAGTCAAGGACCCCTACTAGAGAATGCCCTGGCAGTCACTCTTTTCCTTTCTTAAGTGCCTCCACTATGTTCTCAACTGAGAGACCCAGGGGAGAAAGAGAGATGGACTTTGGTACCTAAGTTAAGGTCCACCTTCTTTTAGCAGCCAGAAGTGGGGAAGGAATAAAGTACCTACTCATAACTAGGAGGACAGGCTGACTTCTTCCTACCATTCTCTCAGGAGACAGGGAACAGACTTGTGAGGAGCAGTTTTTTTTTTTTTTTTTTTAAATTTCAAAAAGTCTTGAGATTGCTGAACCATTCCTGCCATTATTGATTTGTCCCTGGCTCATTAAGAAGATACTTTGTCATAATTCTATTTTGCATCTGATGAATCCATCAGATTTATGTCAAATAGCACATATTTGCTAAATAAATTTGCTGCAGGAGGGCATCCCTGCACTTTGCTATAAGGGGCCTTGTTTTCTTCTTCGCCCTTCAAGTTGCTCCATTCAAACAATGCAGTGAGAAGAAAAAGAGAGTACATCAGAGAGGCCACCACTGCCTAATACAGGCCTCAACAATGCTCCAAGTCTGAAATTTAGCCTTTGGCCAACAATTAAAAAGAATTCCTATAATGTTCAAATTTGGTGTGTTACTAATGCTTAATGAAGACAATGCTTTTTATAGCTGCCGTTTAGTCTAAGAGTCAGTCTAAGCTTTTCTTGATCTTTAGCAACACAGCAGTAATTGTACAAATCTGAACATCAAATTTTTCTTTTACTGGGTTTATTGTTTCCAGAATATAAAAATCAAATGAACAGGCGAGGAATTTTAACATTATTTCATTTGCAAGTTACCTTTTATTCAAAGTTTTCTAATATTTTATGCTTGATTATGCTGTAGGCTCAAAGCTTTCCGATTTCTTCCTGCAATTTCAGTACCTTTGCATATAAACTCATTAAGCTGTAGTTACAAAGGTTAAATACCGTTCAATCTGGTACATATCAGTTTATATAGTAACTCGAACTACATGAATGCCAACAACTTTTGTATAAAAGTGATATTTGTTAACCTTGTGTCAAACATTTTTCCTTGGGGGAAAGCAATAATATACTTTAAAGATAGCATAGACTTACCTCTCTTATTCGTATCTGAAAAACCTTAATTATTTATCAGCCTCTAAAAACTTATAAAATTATTCATGCCTGTCTGCATATTTGGGATTTGAATATCTGGGGAATTATCAGATATATCTTTCTTAACGGAAAGAGGGGAATTGAGTCAATCAGGATTGGATGGATAAGTCAGATCATGATGAAAAAGGAAGCATATATAAATTCGCCATACATCTTACAGGTTTAATTATTTCATTAATTTCTGTTTATGATGCTTGAGCTAAGATATTTATATAGTGTGTGTTGGCCTAAAATAGGATTTTGGGGCTGCTACAAACTATTTGCATATTTATTACATCAGTTAACCAACCTGATGCACACAGTAGCATAGCAGGGGGGAGCGGCTGTTTGCCCTCTGAGCACAAGTGGCGCCTGTTTAATTTATAGGCGCCTTTTTTAATTTTAATCACCCGGTGGTGCTCCGGGTCTCCGGCTCGGCGGGGGCCTTCACGCGCTCCGGGTCCTTGGCAGCATTTCGGCCTTCAGTGCTGCCGAGGACCCGAAGTGCCACCCGCTGAGTACAAGCGGGTGGCACCTTTTTTAATGTCCGCTGCCCCTGTTCGCTCCGCCTAGCTACGCCACTGGATGCACATGCTGTAACAAAAAGAATATATGGAGTGAAATTCTGGTGCCACTGAAATCAGGGTTTTGCCACTGACTACAGTGGGGCCAGGGTTTCAATCCTTGTCTTTTTTTTTTTTTTTTTTTAAATACTTAACAGCACTTTAGCCTATATCAATGTTAAAGGATTCCTTAAGGCAAGACCTGTCATAGTAAATAATTACAAAAGGGCAAACGTTAAGATCCAGCAACCTTGAAAATGTCTCTTGAAAAATACAGTTAAGCTTTTAACAATGAAATTGTAATCAAGTAGCTGGGAAAAGGGTTTTTTTTTTTCTTCTTCTTTTTTTAAAGAATTCTTCCTGGAAAATAATGCTATTTTACAGGCAATTTCCATCAATGATATATACCTTTAGTTTCCTGGATATCTGATCCACCTACAGTATTTGCATGTTGAAATAAGATGAATAGATCACTACAATTAGAACACACCTAACTGGTGTATTTTAGGCAACATGTTTAGTTGCTAACATATGAAATCTTTGACGCTTCCACCTTGTATTAATGTGAATATTGGCCAGTGTTCCCATGATGATTAGACTGCTTCTTTTGCTTGGAGTCTAGTCACTGAAGTAATTAAAGGAGAAGGTTACTGCAAAGATTGCAACTGCAGCTGCTATTGCTACACCTAAAACGACAAAGGAAAAAATACTTCCATGAGTGAAGAGGAGAGTACAATCACCGCAAGGCGGGGTGTGAAGAAAAGGAAGAGTGGGAACAATAAGAGTCATTTTTAACATTGCTGAGTAGCACTACAATGCCTAAAGATCAGATTATATTGTTAGTCATAGAAATTCATTTTATAAGACAATCTACATAAATAATTTTTCAAAGTGCAAAGTTCTTCAGAGATTCAGTTAATCATAAACTCTACTCTTATGGGCCAAGTCACCAAAAGCCTAACGCATTAACTCTACGTTATGGCTTGATGATACCAAACTGACTCTCAGATTAAAAGTTATGGATAAAAGGGGCACAAACAAATTAAATAATTCCAATACATGAATTAAATGTTGTTTCAGATACTGCATTTGCCCCAAGTCCCATGGTCAGTTTTTGTAGTTTTACGATCACATTTTCCTATGGTTTTAAAATGTTTCTCCCCAGTGTTGATATGCAGGAGATACACAAACATGAGCAGGGCAAAACTGGCTAAGTGTTGAGAGGAAAGGACTGTCATATGCACAAAGTAAACAAACAAGCAAACAAAATATATATATTTTTAATCTCCAATTTACAGAAAACGTAGGTGTTACTTGTAAAAATATTAAATAAAACAAATGTAATGATAAGCAGGCTTTAAGTTGGTGTTGTAGTTGTTCTACTGACTAATCAAATATCAAGCATAAATCCACATTTTAAAAAAGAAAGATTTTCATCAAGATTTACTACAATTTCTTTGCTCACCAGCTTGATGTCTGCACCAGGGACTATAATGCAATGTTAATTGAGGAAAGACTTCTATGACGGCTGGAATTCATTACCAAGGTAGCACAGCTCATCCTTGCAAGCAGCATAGCGATAGCTGCATGAGCACTGCTATGAGCTCATTCATATATTCATACAATGCACCTTGGAAGAAGCCACTTGCCTGCTCTCACTCTCTCTTAATTGTCAAAAGAGAGGTTATAAAATGGTGGCTTCCCAGAAGGCAATAGGGCTACCTCAGCCACTTGTTTTGAGGGAAGTTTTCCTTATTATCTGTTTTGTGGAACTTAGATCTGGTTCTGATTCTGAGATATGCTGATCACCTACAACTCCCATCTGGGGAAATATTTTTGAAAAAGGACTACTGATGTAATATTTAAAATCCCTGCTACTATATTGGTTTTTCTCATCAAGATTAAAGCTTCTTTTCAAATATCACAAACGCTCCATCAATATTTCATTATTTGCTTTAGCCTTTATCCAAAATGGACTTTGGACAAAATGCTGAACACTTTGGTCCCGATGTAGCAAAGCACATGCATACATATTTAACTTTAAGCATGAGAGTCAGATGCTAACAGGACTACTCACATCCTTAAGGTATGATCTTAAGTGCATGGCTAGATCAGAGCCAGAGTGCCACCAATCCGGTCCAGAAGTTCATCTATGCAGACAACATCTGCTGTGGGCTACAGGCTCTGACCTTCTCTGAGCTGGAAAAGATCCTGCGTAATGATACTGCAAAGCTGGCCGACTACTATAAGACATGGTGCACCTTCACTCTAGCACCAGCAAGATAGTCTCTAACATATTCCACCTCCACATGCCAACATTAAGAGGGAACTGAACATTATAATGGATGGCCAGAGGCTGAAGCATATCCAATTTACTTAGGTGTGACCCTTGACCAAACACTGACACACAAAAGCCACCTGAGCAAGAAAGCAGTGAAGGTCAAGACATGCAACAACCTTCTCAGCAAACTGGCAGGTTCTTCATAGAGAGTAGATGCTCCAAGCCTAAGGACCTCAGCCCTTGCCATTGCGTACTCAATAGCAAAGTACTGTGCACCAGTATGGAGATGATTGGCAAGCACCAAACTTGTTGATGTGCAACTCCTCTCAACCATGTGCATCATCACAGGAAGTCTCCGACCAACTCATCTTCCATGGCTTCCAGTTCTGAGCCACATTGCTCCCCCTCACATCAGGAGGGAGACTGCAGCTGGTAAGCTGCTTGAGAAGGCATGTGCCAACCCAAGCTTGCCCTTGTTCAACAACCTTTTTAACCCACTAGCTATATATCTTTCCTCACGACACCCACTGTGTTCGAGGCTGCCATGCCAGGACGTGATAGCAGAGTCCCTGTGGCGGGAAGACTGGTGCTTAATATCAACCACCAATCAGTTCCTTGTCACAGACCCTACTGCTCGCCCGCCTGGCTTCGACCTGGGCCTTTCTTAACTGATTCCGGACTGGCAAAGGCCTCTGGTGCAGCCAACTAGCACCGTTGGGGTCTTCAAGACAATCGAAGCTGCAGCTGCATGGCAGAGCAAACAATGATACACATTGTAGAGACGTGTCCGCTAACCAACTTCAGCAGTCAGCTCCACAAGCACCACTTGGCCACTAAGCATGCTATTGCTTGGCTCAGCAAATACACACACACACACACACACAGAGTAAATTGCAAAACTGAGCCTTTGAAGAGTGAACCAAACAACACTCCCCCCCCCCCCCCCCCCCGCTGCAAATCTCTGAATTTTTAGCAAGCACATAACGTTTTGGCTTAAGCCCACTGAAGAACAAGTCACCTTCCCCCCTCCCTCCATTTACTAACTCTGTGCTTTAAACTGTAAACTAAATTATGCCGTTTACTATATCCTCACATCCTGAAAATACTACCAATATTGTGGGAGCAAATGACTGCCTTAATGGGCTTATTGGAGGTAACATACCCATGTTTTGTTGAAGTTTCGATAGCAGCGTTGCTTTTGTCAATTGTATCTGTTGCGTATCATCTGTGTTGTCGACAGGTGGATTTATATCAACTGCATGCAATTGAGAGATAAGTTTAGCAAAACCAAGTATTCATTCACAGTTTAAAAAACACACCTATATTTTGCAATTACAATAATACAAATAGGACATTAAGTTTATAATTCCTGATCTGTTCTACCAGTGGACTATATTGACCATTTTGTATTATTATCAGTAGTAATGAGGTACCTGTACTGAAACTTGTGCTATTCAACCTATTCATCAATGATCTGGAAAAAAGGGGTGAACAGTGAAGCGGCAAAGTTTGCAGACAATACAAAATTATTCAAGATAGTTAACTCCAAAGCAGATTGCAAGAAATTACAAAGGAATCTAACAAAATTGGGTGACTAGGCAACAAAATCGTAGATGACATTCAATCTAGATATGTGTAAAGTAATGCACATTGGAAAAAAACCACACAAATATATGATGGGTTCTAAAATAGCTGTTATCACCCAAGAGAGAGATCTTGGAGACACGATGGATAGTTCTCTGAAAACTTCTGCTCCAAGTGCAGCAGTGATCAAAGAGACATACAATAGTATGTCAAGCATTATTATGAAAGGGATAGAAAATAAGACAGAAAACATCATGCCACTATATAAATCCATGTGCACCTTGAATACTGTGTCCAATTCTGGTCACCCAGTCTCAAGAAGGACATAGGAACTGGGAAAGGTCCAGAGAAGGACAACAAAGATGATCAAGGGTACAGAATGGCTTCTATATAAGGAGAGTCTAAGCCCTGGTCTACACTAGGACTTTAGGTCGAATTTAGCAGCATTAAATCAATGTAAACCTGCACCCGTCCACACGATGAAGCCCTTTATTTCGACTTAAAGGGCTCTTAAAATCGATTTCCTTACTCCACCCCTGACAAGTGGATTATCGCTTAAATCGGCCTTGCCGGCTCGAATTTGGGGTACTGTGGACACAATTTGACGGTATTGGCCTCCTGGAGCTATCCCAGAGTGCTCCATTGTGACCGCTCTGGACAGCGCTCTCAACTCAGATGCACTGGCCAGGTAGACAGGAAAAGAACTGCGAACTTTTGAATCTCATTTCCTGTTTGGCCAGCGTGGCAAGCTGCAGGTGACCATGCAGAGCTCATCAGCACAGGTGACCATGATGGAGTCCCAGAATCGCAAAAGAGCTCCAGCATGGACCGAACGGGAGGTACGGGATCTGATCGCTGTATGGGGAGAGGAATCCGTGCTATCAGAACTCCGTTCCAGTTTTCGAAATGCCAAAACCTTTGTCAAAATCTCCCAGGGCATGAAGGACAGAGGCCATAACAGGGACCCGAAGCAGTGCCGCGTGAAACTGAAGGAGCCGAGGCAAGCCTACCAGAAAACCAGAGAGGCGAACGGCCGCTCTGGGTCAGAGCCCCAAACATGCCGCTTCTATGATGAGCTGCATACCATTTTAGGGGGTTCAGCCACCACTACCCCAGCCGTGTTGTTTGACTCCTTCAATGGAGATGGAGGCAATACGGAAGCAGGTTTTGGGGATGAAGATGATGATGATGATGATGATGAGGAGGAGGAGGTTGTAGATAGCTCACAGCAAGCAAGCGGAGAAACCGGTTTTCCCGACAGCCAGGAACTGTTTCTCACCCTAGACCTGGAGCCAGTACCCCCCGAACCCACCCAAGGCTGCCTCCTGGACACAGCAGGCGGAGAAGGGACCTCTGGTGAGTGTACCTTTTAAAATACTATACATGGTTTAAAAGCAAGCATGTGAAAGGATTACTTTGCCCTGGCATTCGCAGCTCTCTTGGATGTACTCCCAAAGCCTTTGCAAAAGGTTTCTGGGGAGGGCAGCCTTATTGCATCCTTCACGGTAGGACACTTTACCACTCCAGGCCAGTAACACGTACTCGGGAATCATTGTAAACAAAGCATTGCAGTGTATGTTTGCTGGCGTTCAAACAACATCCGTTCTTTATCTCTCTGTGTTATCCTCAGGAGAGTGAGATATCATTCATGGTCACCTGGTTGAAATAGAGTGCTTTTCTTCAGGGGACACTCAGAGGAGCCATTCCTGCTGGGCTGTTTGCCTGTGGCTAAACAGAAATGTTCCCTGCTGTTAGCCACAGGGAGGGGGGAGGGTTGAGGGGGTAGCCACGCAGTGGGGGGAGGCAAAAGGCGACCTTGTAACAAAAGCACATGTGCTATGTATGTAATGTTAACAGCAAGGTTTACCATGAAAGAGTGTAGCCACTGTTTTATAAAATGTGTTTTTAAATACCGCTGTCCCTTTTTTTTCCCCTCCACCAGCTGCATGTGTTTCAATGATCACAGGATCTTCTCCTTCCCAGACGCTAGTGAAGCTTAGAAAGAAAAAAAAATGCACTCCAGATGAAATGTTCTCCGAGCTCATGCTGTCCTCCCACACTGACAGAGCACAGACGAATGTGTGGAGGCAAATAATGTCAGAGTGCAGGAAAGCACAAAATGACCGGAAGGAGAGGTGGTGGGCTGAAGACAGGGCTGAAGCTCAAATGTGGCAGCAGTGTGATGAGAGGAGGCAGGATTCAATGCTGAGGCTGCTGGAGGACCAAACCAGTATGCTCCAGTGTATGGTTGAGCTGCAGCAAAGGCAGCTGGAGCACAGACTGCCACTACAGCCCCTGTGTAACCAACCGCCCTCCTCCCCAAGTTCCATAGCCTCCACACCCAGACGCCCAAGAACGTGGTGGGGGGGCCACCGGCCAACCAGCCACTCCGCCACAGAGGATTGCCCAAAAAAAAGAAGGCTGGCATTCAATAAATTTTAAAGTTGTAAACTTTTAAAGTGCTGTGTGGCATTTTCCTTCCCTCCTCAACCACCCCTCCTGGCCTACCTTGGTAGTCATCCCCCTATTTGTGTGATGAATGAATAAAGAATGCATGAATGTGAAGCAACAATGACTTTATTGCCTCTGCAAGCGGTGATCGAAGGGAGGAGGGGAGGGTGGTTAGCTTACAGAGAAGTAGAATGAACCAAGGGGCGGGGGGTTTCATCAAGGAGAAACAAAGAGAACTTTCACACCGTAGCCTGGCCAGTCATGAAACTGGTTTTCAAAGCTTCTCTGATGCGTACCGCACCCTTCTGTGCTCTTCTAACCGCCCTGGTGTCTGGTTGCACGTAACCAGCAGCCAGGTGATTTGCTTCAACCTCCCACCCCACCATAAATGTCTCCCCCTTACTCTCACAGATATTGTGGAGCACACAGCAAGCAGTAATAACAGTGGGAATATTGGTTTCGCTGAGGTCTAAGTGAGTCAGTAAACTGCGCCAGTGCGCCTTTAAACGTCCAAATGCACATTCTACCACCATTCTGCACTTGCTCAGCCTGTAGTTGAACAGCTCCTGACTACTGTCCAGGCTGCCTGTGTACGGCTTCATGAGCCATGGCATTAAGGGGGAGGCTGGGTCCCCAAGGATACATATAGGCATTTCAACATCCCCAACAGTTATTTTCTGGTCTGGGAAGTAAGTCCCTTCCTGCAGCTTTTAAAACAGACCAGAGTTCCTGAAGATGCGAGCGTCATGTACCTTTCCCGGCCATCACACGTTGATGTTGGTGAAATGTCCCTTGTGATCCACCAGAGCTTGCAGCACTATTGAAAAGTACCCCTTGCGGTTTAGGTACTCGGCGGCTTGGTGCTCTGGTGCCAAGATAGGGATATGGGTTCCGTCTATGGCCCCACCACAGTTAGGGAATCCCATTGCAGCAAAGCCATCCACTATGACCTGCACATTTCCCGGGGTCACTACCCTTGATATCAGCAGATCTTTGATTGCGTGGGCTACTTGCATCACAGCAGCCCCAACAGTAGATTTGCCCACTCCAAATTGATTCCCAACTGACCGGTAGCTGTCTGGCGTTGCAAGCTTCCACAGGGCTATTGCCACTTGCTTCTCAACTGTGAGGGCTGCTCTCATCTTGGTATTCATGCGCCTCAGGACAGGAGAAAGCAAGTCACAAAGTTCCACGAAAGTGCCCTTACGCATGCGAAAGTTTCGCAGCCACTGGGAATCATCCCAGACCTGCAACACTGTGCAGTCCCACCAGTCTGTGCTTGTTTCCGGAGCCCAGAATCGGCGTTCCACAGCATGAACCTGCCCCATTAGAACCATGATGCATGCACTGGCAGGGCCCATGCTTTCAGAGAAATCTGTGTCCATGTCCTGATCAATCACGTGACCGCGCTGACGTCACCTCCTCGCCTGGTATCGCTTTGCCAGGTTCTGGTGCTGCATATACTGCTGGATAATGCGTGTGATGTTTAATGTGCTCCTAATTGCCAAAGTGAGCTGAGCGGCCTCCATGCTTGCCTTGGTATGGCGTCCGCACAGAAAAAAGGCGCGGAACGATTGTCTGCCATTGCTCTGACGGAGGGAGGGGCGACTGACGACACGGCTTACAGGGTTGGCTTCAGGGAGCTAAAAATCAACAAAGGAGTATTTTTACATCAAGGAGTATTTCAGGCAGGACTTCACGGAGGGTTCCAATAAGAAATGGTGCACCTAAGTTATTGTTCTTATTGGAACAAGGAGGTTAGCCTGGCCTCTGATTGATACATGGCTAGATTTACCTCGCTGCACCTTCTCTGTGAGTGACTGCAGTGTGACCTAGAGGAATGAGTCCCCTAGACGGGGGAGGAGGCAAATGAGTACAAAACAAATCTGGTCTATTTCTTGTTTTGATCCACTCCATCTATCTTTTACATCTTTGGCTGGCAGCAGACGGTGCAGAAGGACTGCTAGCCATCCACATCTCTTGCCTGCCCGGCAGAAGATGGTACAGTACGACTGCTAGCAATCCGTATCGCCTGCCTGCTCACCATAAGACGGTTCAATAGGACTGACTGCAGGACTAAAGAGAATGACCTGGTCAAGTCACTCCAAATTTAGTCCCTGCGCCCATGTCTGCCCAGGCGCTCCCAGCCGACGTGGCCAGGAGCACCTTGGACACGACGAGGACGGCTACCAGTCGTACTGCACCGTCTGCTGCCAGAAGGCAATGGGTTGCTGCTACTGTGTAGCAATGCCGTACCGCGTCTGCCAGCACCCAGGAGACATACGGTGACGGTTACCTGAGCGGGCTCCATGCTTGCAGTGGTATGGCATCTGCACAGGTAACTCAGGAAAAAAGGCGCGAAAAAAGTCTGCCGTTGCTTTCACGGAGGGAGGGAGGGAGGGGGGGAAGGGGGGCTTGACAATATGTACCCAGAACCACCCGCGACAATGTTTTAGCCCCATCAGGCATTGGGATCTCAACCCAGAATTCCAATGGGCAGCGGAGACTGCGGGAACTGTGGGATAGCTATCCACAGTGCAACACTCTGGAAGTTGACTCTAGCCTCGGTACTGTGGAAGCACTCCACCGAGTTAATGCACTTAATGCACTTAGAGCATTTTCTGTGGGGACACACACACTCGAATATATAAAACCGATTTCTAAAAAACCGACTTCTATAAATTCGACCTTATTCCGTAGGGTAGACATACCCTAAAAGATTAGGGCTGTTCAGCTTAGAAAAGAGACAACTGGTGGAATACGGGGGAGATTGAAGTCTTTAAAATCATGAATGGTGGGGGGGAAAGAAAGTGCTATTTACCCTGTCATACACACAAAAACCAGGAGTCACCCCATGAAATAGGCTGCAGGTTTAATACAAACACGAGGAAGTACTTTTTCACATAATGCACAACCAACCTGTGGAACTCATTGCTATGATGTTGTGATGTCCAAAAGCATAACTAGGTTCAAAAAAGGACCTTGTTAAGTTCATGGAGGATAGGTCCATCAATGGCTATTAGTCAAGATCATTAAGCACTCAACCCCATGCTCAAGACAATCCTATACATCTGATGACCAGGAGCTGGGAGTGAAAAACAGATATGGATAACTCCAGGGGGAGTGTACAGAATGGCAATTATGAAGCTCTGGTACAGGCCACTGTTGGAAACAGGATACTGGGGAAAATGGACCAGGTCTAGTATGACAGCTCTTACGTTCTTATTAGTAATAGCAGCAGCAGCAGCATAGCACCAAAAGAATGCTAAGGGCTTTGCAAACCAGTTAAAGAGACAAAAAGGTAAAAAACTGTGATAAAGCATTTAAGTGACTTACATTCCTAAGGCCCATTTTCAACAATGACTTTGACACTTAAGAGCTGAAGTCATTTTTCACAATGTTTCCCAGAACCTCTACTCCAAGAAGTTTTAGAAACTCAGGGCTAGAAGCTAAGATTTAAGCACATAAAACATTACTCACTTAAGTGGTTCCATTTAAGTCAATGGAACAACTGGGAAAACTGACTCAGGTACATAATCGTCCACAGAATTGGGTCCTAAACTGGGGCTTTACAAGAAGAAACTAAATTATTTTTTCTTAGAATGAAAAACAAACCTTCAGTTTTGTTTGTTATACTGCACTTTGTGTACTTGTACTGTTGAAATGCAAGGCTGCATAGAGGTTGTTTTTTTTTTTTTAAATCATGACTAGAAATGGTTATAAAGGAGACCATAAAAACCAGCATTTAGATGTGAAAATATTTAATCTATTATTGTTACAGGTAACACCTAAGATTAAGTAATAAAGAGATTGGATGAGGGGAGGGGGAAGAGGGGATATCTTTTTTTGGTTTATTTTGTGCATTTGGCAGAACTTCATGTGTAGTAGTTTCACCCATCCCCATCTGGATACCTCTTATCACTGTGTAGAAAAACTCCAAAATAAAGAGAAAAATTTTAAAACTGGGAAATCTGACTGTAAAACTTCCATTAAAGATGGGAATGGGAAGTGGTGCTCAGGGGCAATTTTTTTAAAAACTGGGTGGGTTTCAAGTAGACCGTGCCTCTCAATACGTTGTCCTCTTGTAAACACATTGAGATTGTAACTAATATTACTTGTTAAATACACACACACACACAGAACAAAGCATCCATTAACCAATGCAAAAATATGGCACATAGGATTCCCAAACATTGAGGTCCTTCATTTTTCCATAGAACAAATACAGCCCAGACAGTGGAAATAAAAATTTCTGTACACATCTTTGTCTGTGTATTTTAATTCTGGCCAATTTTTGAGACCGGGAGAATAATTTAGAATCCAGTCCTGTGTCTTTGCTAAAAGTGCCAACTGTTTGGTGGACACTTGTCCAGTTATAATTAGATTGAGGTCACTAACTGATTTCATACATAGAGGAAAACACATTGGCTACTGTTGACTTAGGCTGGAAATAAACCACTGATCTAAAATTGAAGGGTTCTGTATCCCAGCCAATTAACGGTACTTTCAGAATATGTGAATTTTCCCCCTCAAATATAAAACAAACACAGTTTCATTATTTACTTTAAGCATACACATAAAAATTTACCCAGATTGCTTCAACAAACAAGTGACTACATGGGGTGAATCTATTACTACTATCTGCCAATGGTGCAAGCAGGGGCTTCTATATTGGACTTTTCTGTAAATGTGAAGTTCCACCGGATTTAATCTGGGAAAGTTATGCCTAAGTGTTTTTTCCCCCGCAATTATGTTTCAATGTGTTCTTGTACCAGAATCCCTAAAGGATGGCCTTGTTCTATCTAGAATAAGATTTTCTACCCAGCAACTAATAATAATTTTAAAAATCACTTGTATTAAGGAGGAGCTTTGAGAACCAAATGATTTCACATTTCTAAGTAATATACTCTTTAACTCGACCCAATAACTTAATCTTTTAATGAAAGAACAACAAAAACAAAAAAGAATTTACAGCCAATTATTAGCAAAATGTAAGGAAATGGAGACTGGAATCTAAAAATCTTAATACAACCTGTTGGTTGCTGGGTAAATATCTGGAAATTATTGACCATTAAAGTGGGTATAGCATTCAAGTTAGTAGCATGAGGAAGATGAAAATGTATTGTTGAGTTGCAGCAACAAACAAAAAAAAAAAAAAAAGCCAGTACGATCCTAGCCTGTATCAAAATAATATGTTATGAACATGACAAGGGAAATTATACAGTGAAATCTGTCTTAAGCAACCACTCAAGGGACCAAAGTCAATTACTCACTGGAGGTAGCAGTTCAACACAGGTAGAGCAGAACTGGACTATGTTTGGAGATACTCTGGGGTGGTCTTCTAAGACATGCTTTGCCTAACAGAGTGGCTTTTCACACAGGTTTCACTGCACCATCGTATCATAGCAGGGTATGGAGGCACCACTTGCAGTATTATGTTATGCTACAATATTATGTCTTGGCTGTTAGAAGTTACTTTTTGGATTAAGTCCATACATTTTACTTTTAGATGTAGAATCTAGATAAGGAAAGTTTTACTTTGTCAAAATATAAACAGAACTCTACATAAGTGAGGCTGCCAGACCCATTCATTAATCATCTAGGAATCACTGAGCAATACAAGGCAGTGCCCTCTGTCTCATGTAGCAATTACAGAAATTGCTACGCTTCCAGAAGTACTTTCACCATTTTATCACCAGCTATTGAAGTAAGTTTAAACAGGATCTGGGTTGATCAGATGGGTGGCTGGTGTATCATCTGATATGTCTCATGTATGGCTAGCTTATGAAATTCTAACGCCATATAACTTACACACAAATGAGGTCATTTAAAAATCATCCAAGCTATCTCCCTTTGTGAAAGCATGTCTCTACATGTTTTTACTCCAGAAACCGATAGCCTTGTACTGTATGTATTTCATCATAGCAACTAATGAATACAACTGCTTAGCAACTTATTTAATGGGATGCAGAGGTTTCAAGTGCTAATCAAGAATAAAACTTGGATAATATTTCATTTACTACAACTACAGTTACCAGAAAAAAAAAATACACATGCTCATCTGTTTACAGTGTGTGTAGAAATCTGCAGTTCAAATATTACAGTGAAGAAAATAATTTGATATTTAAGAACCTGTATTGGAAAGAAAAGCTAGAAACAGTGTTCTGTCTAAATACATATTTTAATAATAGTTTCAATTTCATAATAAAGTTCAGAATTTTGCACTCACAAAAAAACACCTTTTTCAGTCAGCATTTAAAAATCTTCATAACTCTGGTCAGGGTAATGTTGCTGGGGAGGGGGGAAAAACCACCCCCATCAGCTTTATATGGCTCTGTGATGGCATTCCTACAAGCACAGTTATCACATTGGGGGCTGTTACTCTTGAGAAGGACATTAATGCACATGGTTCACAGGATGGATTAGAAAATAAATAATAAATAAAATAAATACCTGTTCTTCATAGTAACCCAAAGAAGATTAAAGCCTAGGACACATAATGCCCAAATCTAAAGCAGCACTGATATAATGCTGTGTACAATTGTCTAGTGCAGACACTTTCTAATGCCAATATTCTCTGTCCCTAGCCTTCGCCAGACCTTAAACTGCCTTACAAAGAACAAGTGAACAATAAGAGATTACGGCCACTAAAACTGTATTTGTGTTTACCTACTCAATGTATTTAATTTGTTGGTGCCAGGAGCTAGGATTTAGTGAGGCCACTCGCTAATGCAAAGCTTTCAGTTGCTGATGTCAAAGCCCTGGAGGACCTTGGAACTACAATCTGAGAGTTGCTTATACTTTTCAGATATGACTTGTTAGTTCTTCTTACTATTTTCCATTTAAAAATTTTAAAGACTGAACCATTGCAGTGGGTCATTAGCATGAGCTACAATGAAAAGATATAATGAAAACGCTTTTGTGACCAGAACATGTGGATCTAGTATACAAATAACTACTGTATGTAATTCTTAAAAATATGGCATTGTTCTGTGTTTTGAGCAAAAAAAGTTTAAATCCGTTTCATATATTGATTCTCTCCTAACCATATGAAGATATTAAACTAAAATAGTGTTAAACAGAATCACGTAACCAAAATGTAAGCAGATTTTTCACTATTAAAAGTAATGAGCATATTTTTAGTAGACTGTTTTTAGAAATATCTATATTGTGTTACAGTAATTGAGGCATTTTAAATGGAATTTTAGAAACGGTCATATTTTCATCAAAAACAGGTTTCTAAGATGTCTAACATTATGAGCATTGTCTTAACAGAAAGGGTCATGTCAAAATTCACTGCAAATGTTAGCATTAACTCTCCATTGTTGCAGCGCATCAAGTTTTAGGAATGCATGTTTAAGCTTTGAGAAACAAGTGATGCTATTCAACTGAAGACCATCCCTTCACATGAAAGATATCTCAGGAAAATTCCAAACTTGCGTTATGTCACAAAAATCACATAAACAAACTGCTGAGAGTACTTCTATGTGAAAGTACACAAGACCCACCTACATTTAAATTACTCCTTGTTTCCTTAAATATTTAAGTCTTCCTAGTCAGGCTGACAGTTAAGCTTCATTTCTAAATTAGCAAGACAGACAGTCCCCTCAGACTCTCCAGTCTGTGATTCTATGTTAAGACTGGTATAGTGACCCAGGAGTTCACATTTGTTACTGGCTTGGTGAAATCTAATTATAGAATATAACACCAGTTTTGGGGTGTCTGCCCTGTTTTCCAACAGTCTTCCCTGAAGTAGGCACTCATGGTCGTGAGCCACTTCGGACAGCATGACACCTTCATTACAGCTCACCTACAGTATTCTGTTAGCTGTAATATTATTTTAACAAAAAACAATGTTAGTGTAACACCAGTGGGTTTTTTGGTTTGCTTTCATTTTAATTTTTTTATAATTAATCCCCAATTCATCCCTGTATACCGCCACTGAAGTGCATTGATTAACACCAGGGATGAATTTCACTCATTATTTCCAAAGTAGTTGAAACATAGGGACCTCAATTAATTTGGAACTGATGGAGGAGTTTCCGGCTAGTGATGAAATTCACTGAATAGAAATATGGAACTCATCACAAGAAATGAGCACAAGAAATCACATTCCAACCTACAGTCAACTCTACAGCAACATTTCACATTTTCCTCTTCAAACATATGCAGGTTTGAAGCAGTGAAAGTGGTATTAGCTATGATAAAACTAGAAAAGTATTAAAATGTTTCTGACTTAAGACATTACAAAATCATAGAATAAAACTCCTCTAACCATATTGGGGGAAGAGAGAGAGAGAATAAGCATGCCTCAGATATTAAGATCTATTATGGGCTATATTTTCCAACCACAACATTTGATTATCTCACCTGGAAAGGGATACATTTTTTCCTTATGAGTTAGTAACTGCGGTCAGGTGATACAGGAGTGAAACTCTATATAGCTAATTATACCACAAAATACTTCTAATTTTAAAAATAGAAAAGTATGAAAAAACCCTCATAACTGGAATACAAAAGTTATATACAGATAGAGTGTTAATTATGATGACAAAATAGTTATTTAGCATGCAATGGAATTCCATGTTAAATTAAATGGAGAGCACTCCCCCCACCAAAAAAAGTCTTGCACAACACATTTGACACAGACAAATTAAAACTCAGAATAATGAGATAAAAACCCCAAACAAAACTCCCAACAAAAATGCTGGAAATACATTTTTACATTTACTGTGAAAACATTTGTTTTGATGAAAGCATTGTTCTAGTTAAAATATTAAGCTACTGAGCAAGTTCTTGACTAAAATATAAGAGGTCAGAAAGTTCATATGTGGTGCAGTTTTTGTCTCAGTCTTTAAGAAAATCTATTTATAAATTCCTCATGAAATAAGGTCACCAATAACTCAACACACTGCAATCATAGAGTTTTAAATTAATTACATTAATTTCTTGATGGAGCCTTGTATATTGCTACAATAAAAGATTTAAGATTATTTTTGCATTTTTGTGGGTTGTGACTAAATTACCAACATTTTTGCCATCTTACCTTGAACAAAGCTCTAGATAGCTGAAGGGCTGATATATGACACAACCCATGAGAAAGCAAAAACATATCAAGTAACTCTTTATTATGTACAAAATATGGCAGCCTTAAGCATCTTATTCCTGTAATATAAAGTAAGCATATTTAAAGTGTAATTACACTAGTATACACAAGAGCTACAAGATACGAAGTTAGCCAGATTTAAGCCTTGATGCACTCAGTGTAATGTAATGAACCACAATAAAGTCTATTGGTTAATTTATCCGTAATCCCAGTTATAGTCTAATTTGGTTCTTCACTCAGATGCTATATTTACCTGTGTTTATTTCCTCGGCTATGTGTATAGCTTCCCCATGCACAACTTGATCCAATATCTCAGAAAAACGCTCTTGGATTTCGCCAGCCGTTTCATCTCCAAATTTATAATCACACAGCATCACATTTGATCCAGCAATGGAGGCAAACACTCTGTGAGGCAAGGCATGAAACTCTCTCTCAGAATCTAGCAAGAAAGGGAAATCCATACAAAAACTTGTGTAACTGTGGTAAAGACATTTCAATAATCAGCATACATTATACAAACAGTTGTAAACAGGACTGTCCAAGGCATCATGTAAAAGTCTGATTTCAAACATTTCCAGCCTAATTGTTACTGTTTCATGTAAGTTCTAGACACTTATATTTGTAAATGGAAATTATATTCCTACTAACTAAAACTTTTCATATATTTTTCACATAACACTCTTCAGTGGTCCTTAGAAATAGCCAAACGACCTTAAAAATTATTCTGAATTGAAAATGTTGACCAGGCCCTTTATCACTTTAGAAATGATACAAAGAGCACTCTCAGGAAGGTTGGAGATAAAGGAATTGATGCATGTGCCAAACAGTACACAATTTCAGCATCATAAAGGATATCAAACAATTAGTTATTGTTTTATGTAGTTAACAGCCATGGAGTACAAGTGCCACCTAAAGAGAGAATGGAAAACTGCATGCAAATGATAAAAGCTACTCCTGCCATATTCCCCATTTTGGATAATGTTAGCTAAAATAATATTTACAATGAGTTTATTTCTCAGTACACATAGCACCATAAACATAACTTAATGTCATCTAAAGTAGATGAAGACGACTATTTGGCAGCATTCAATTTTCCTTTCAGTTACTCAAACAGTTACTCTTTATGTTTTAAAAAAAACAAAACAAAAAACACACACACACACCCAAAACATCACAAGACATTTTCCTCCTCTCCAACTTAGCAGATCTTAGGTAGGAGAAAATAACATTTCACACAGCTGATCACATAGCGTTTGTCATTTTAAAACATTCCTTTAAAATTATTATAGAGTATGAAGGATAATGAATGGATATAAACTGGCCATTAGGAAGTTTAGACTTGAAATTAGACAAAGGTTTCTAACCATCAGAGGAGTGAAGTTCTGGAACAGCCTTCCAAGGGAAGCAGTGGGGGCAAAAGACCTATCTGGCTTCAAGATTAAACTCGATAAGTTTATGGAGGAGATGGTATGATGGGATAACATGATTTTGGCAATTAATTGATCTTTAACTATTCGTGGTAAATAAGCCCAATGGCCTGTGATGGCATGTTAGATGGGGCGGGATCTGAGTTACAACAGACCATTCTTTCTTAGGTATCTGGCTGGTGAATCTTGCCCACATGCTCTGGGTTCAGCTGATTGCCATATTTGGGGTTGGGAAGGAATTTTCCTCCAGGGCAGATTGGAAGAGGCCCTGGGGGTTTTTCGCCTTCCTCTGCAGCATGGGGCATGGGTCAGTTGCTGGAGGATTATCTGCACTTTTAAGTCTTTAAACCACGATTTGAGGACTTCAATAGCTCAGATAGGTGAGAGATTTATTGCAGAAGTGGGTGGGTGAGATTCGGTGGCCTGCATTGTGCAGGAGGTCAGACTAGATGATCGTAATGGTCCCTTTGGACCTTAATATCTATGAGTCTGATGGATAACTTAAGCATGAACCAACTGAGATAGTATTGGTATACTAATTTGGTTTCACGGTTTGTAATTATATTAAGATACAAAGTTCACTATTATGGAGAATAAATGTATGTAGTGAAAACAATTCTGGCCTTGAAATTAATACAAACCCAGATAGCCTTGCAATTCATTCAGTATGCTGAGCTGACATGCAAGATACATACCTTTTCATTTAAATGTAAAGTGAATTTTGTATACTATATATATGAAACCTCAGAGGTGAAATACTGGAGACTAACACTACATGGGCTACATTTGTACATCTGGATAGGAGCATAACAATTCCCATACTGGTTCAGACCTGAGGTCCATCTAGTCCAGTATCCTGTCTCTAACAATGGTCAGCATAAGATGCTTTAGAGGAAGATGCAAGAGTCCTGCTGCAGGCAAATGTGGTATGGTCTGTCCTGCATGTTAGGTCTCCCCCAAATCCCTAATAGTTAGGATATGGATAATTCTTTTTTGAATCTTGCCAAGTTCGGTATATTGTTTATTTCCCTGTTGGGTGTGGACATCACAAAAATAATTGGCTGATTCTGACTAAGTGTCAAAGCCCTTCTGTATTTGAGATCCTGATGCTGAGTCCATGACTATGGGGTACTGTACTGAGGGTCAACTATGCCAAGAAGGGAATAAAGTGGAAGTTTAATTTACACTCGGGGCAAGAAGGTATTTAATAAACATTATGGGGGAAAATGCAGGCCAAAAGTACAATGCCTGAAGTTGAACGAAATCCTTCTGAAGTGGACAGCTGAAAAAAGAGGCAAAGGAGTGACAAGTACAATTTATGCTGCCTGATACACTTTTGTTTCCCTCTAATTACACCCAGATTTCAGTATTTCAGATTGAATCCTGATGACTATCAGTAAGGAACTCCAGGAAAACAAAAGGCAAATTACATTAGAAAAAGATAATTTGCTTTCTTCTCTAGTCTCCTACTTTTTTTGGCAGGTGCCTCATTTATAATCAGATCTTCAAACAATATTTCACAACGATCAGAGAGTGTGTTTATTATATCCCTCTTCAAAGCCTGCAAGGACAAAACAAAAAACACACAATAAACACAAATACCTTGCAAACTAGCTGACGTGGTGATTCCCAAGAAACAACCATAGTAAAAAAAAAAAAAGTCTCAGTTTATCCTGTGCATTTAGGCCAACTTAACCATGATACGCATTAACAAAATCAAAATATAAAAAACGGGAATAAAAAAAAAAAAGCCTGACAAAGGGAACCTAGTACCAAAAAACCAAAACTTTCCCCTTCAGTATCCTACCATAATAACAACAAATCATCAAGAAGTGTGATTTTATTATTATCTGCTTGTTTTAAATACGCTTCAATATTGAAAATAAGCATATGATCAAACTCAGGAGACTGGGTTATGTTCTTGGCTCTACAACAGATTTCCTGTATCTTTTTGGCCAAGTTACAGGCTCTCTTTAAAACTTTCCTAATCCCACAATGATTTTAAGAGACCTAATTCATTAATGTCTGAACGGCTTGGCACGCCACACACAAAGCTGCAATAGAATAATTAGGCTATCGAGACAAATACTGCTCTCACATATGCTGCTCCTCCATTAAAAACCACTCCCTCCACTGAAACTAATCAGAGTACAATATAGCCCGTCACTATAACTGGTCTGTTAAATAAAACTGTTTTATGCAGTTAGGAGGTTTCCTAAACATAATAGAAGTTATCTGTTTATGGTGCTTTTTAGTTATGCAAAATGCTAGTTTGATTTTAAAAAGGTGTTGCCAATCAAAAGTTAGTAATGTTAAATTTATAAAACCTGCTTCATCAAGTCACAATATTCTCTGTTGCGTTATTGATTTTTATGTATTTTTGTTATGAACATTATGAGTGAAATCTTGTCTGCATTAAAGTCTGTAAGAGTTTTGCCAGTGTTCAATGGTGCTTGAATTTTATCCTTTGTCTTTAGTTTGGCTATGTCTACGCTAGCTCCTTTTGTCGGTATATCTTATGTCACTCAGTATTTTTATATGAAAAAACACCCTTCTGAGTGACGTAAGTTACACCAAGAGAAGCGCCGGTGTGGACAGCGCTATGTCAGCGGGAGACACTCTCCCACCGACATAGCTACTGCCGCTCGTTGGAGGAGGTTTAATTATGTCAATGGGACAGCTTTCTCCCATCGGCATACAGCAGCTATGCCGCTGTAAGGTCTCTACTGTAGACATAGCCTTACTCACTAACAGAAATGGGAGATTATATGCACAATTTCAAAACATGTGGTCTGTTACCATGCAGAAGGTTGCAACATGGAAAAATACTGACTGTCATGTTCAGTACTTTTTTGGACAATATTAGAAGTGCAGCAGGACAACAGAAAAGATCACTTTGATTTAGAAGTACTACTCCAAATACATTTCAAAAGAGTAACTGGAGTACCTAATCTGCCTACATTTTTCCTCTGGCAAGTACAAGAATACGTAACATACAGAAGTCATTCCTTTAATTTTAAGAAAACTTTACACCAAGCATTACCACCACTAGACTAAGAGTAAGTTAGGATTTCTTAGGAGGACAAAAACAACACTAGTAGAGATCTAAAATGAACTGCTTCTAAATAAAATTAAAAACTTTTTGAAAAATTTATTTTCTTGAACAATAAAAAGGACTTCTAAAAATTCCAAACTATCACTCTAGCTGTCTGGAGTTCAGACCTCTATTATCCCACCAAAGGCAAATACAGAACAATAATTTTAGGGTTCTAGTAAAATATTTGGGAAAAGCAATGAAGGAGAGTGCATTCAATACCTGAATAGCATCTTTAACTTTTGGCTTGTTATTATGGATGTAAGCTCTGCATTTCACAGCACCTTTAAGATTAATGGAACCACGGCAGACTTGCACCATTGCTGCAGATCGATGGCCTGAACTCTGGGACTGAAAAATAAACACGTTTCAATTATAATGTTAGCTATGCATCTGCAATATGGTCAGTCATGAAGCCACTACAAATTTCAATTAACAGCACTTAAACATTTTAAGTACTTGGTAAAATGTGTGTTATTCTCCTCTCGCAGTTAATACCTTTTAGCAAGTAACTTAAATATGAAGCTCCATCTTAATAGTTTTGTCCTTTTCCAGTTGGTAAATTCTTTAAAATTTGCTTTTCCAGGAACTTATAATTTCTTGCAATTAATGTATTTTATGTTTACTTCTCATCAGCATGCAAATAGACATCAATGGTGATGCTAGCAAGGTTGTGAAAATAGCTCCCTCAGCTTGTTTTTGAAGTTTGGTCACCACTGTTTTAACTGAAAATAAAATTAATTCTATAGCCCTAGAATGTGTAAAATGCTTACATTATTTTTAAACAGCCTGTTGCTAATATGAATACAGTATCTTCCCAGTAACCTCCCTTGTACACTACTTTTTGAAGCCTTTTTTTTAAGTGACAGAAAGTTTGTCTACTTACTGTATTAGTAAGTATAATCTAGAATATCTACGTTGTGTTGTTTGAGTATTTTTCTTAAAGCAGAATCATCCACCAGTCCTATAATTAATTAGGAAGACATTTTTATCTGGTTATATTTGGAACTAGATCAAAGCTAATATCCATGGAGTCCTTACCCTATTTTAGGGCAAACTATAATGTTTCTGTGGCAAGAGGGAGACCATTATGGAAATCCCTTCAGTCCGATATTCTCCTTTGACTATCCCAAAGATGTTCACAGAACAATTAGCGATTCCAGTATAAACAGTATTGTCGGAGACCAATAGTTTGACTGTAAACATCTGCCCTTTGCACAGAGCATAAATGGGCATCTCTCACAAGAAAAATAAACTTACATTATTACTATTTTGATTAAATTTAAAGAGGTCATGAACTTTGTGTAACCTTCAACAGGCCAGTTGGGCTCTGATCACACAAACTATTTGAAATAAGATGCTTTTTTGCACTTTTTTTTTTGGTGAGTAAATTAAACCTCTGAAACAACTCAACTAGGAACATCACCTATAGTCTTTAAAATCAGAATTGGATGTCTGTCTTCTAAAATAGTGGTTCTCAACCAGAGGTACACGTACCCCTGAGGGTACTCAGAGGTCTTCCAGGAGTACATCAACTCATCTAGATATTTGCCTAGTTTTACAACAAGCCACATAAAAGCACAAGTGAAATCAGTATAAACTAAAATTTCATACAATGATTTGTTTATACTGCTCTATATACTATACACTGATATGTAAGTAAATATTTATGCCCCAATTGATTTATTTTATAATTATATGGTAAAAAGAAAGTAAGCAATTTGTCAGTAATAGTGCACTGTGACACTTTTCTATTTTTAAGTCTGATTTTGAAAGCAATTAGTTTTTAAGTGAGGTGAAACCTGGGTGTATAGAAGACAAATCAGACTCCTGAAAGGGGTACAGTAGAAAAGGTTGAGAGCTGCTGTTCTAAAAAACATATGTGCTCTAGCTCAACCAGAAGGTATGGGCTTGAATCAGAAACCACTTGATAAAAATGCTATGGTCTGTGTTACACAAGAGGTCAGACCATAGATGAGCACAATGGTCCCTTCTGGCCTTAAGATCTGTAAGCCTTTTTTGTGCAGGTGAACCCATATAGCCACACAAAGCCCCACTGAAATAAATAGAGCCTGGTAGGTGCAGGATTCTGCCCAACATGAGCAGTTTACAGAATTTAACATCTCTAGGCCTCAGTTTCCCTCCCCTCCAACTATACTGTATGATCCTCAGGTGCTCTATCAGGACCTGATACTTCCACTGAAGTCAAGAACAATAACTTGGATAAGTCCCTACATACCAGAATTATATTAATTTGAACAAGAAACCAAACCTATAGTGGGGAGGAGTTGTTAAAAAAGACATTTTCAATTTTTACGTCATGCCCCTTTTTTAGGCTAGGCATCTGAGAATAAAGCTTTATGCAATACTGCACTTAACCTTACTGGCATTTTCTACACACAATGCTTACCAATTGTGTCAGAACCTTCACATCAAAGGGTTGAATACGGTGTTGAATATTTCCTCTTGAAGACTTTTTCTGAGATAAAAGGAGAAAATGGTATATGAAATATACAGAACACATATCTGTATCTACCATACCGAGGTGCTCCACTGGCCTCTAGCACCGTAGTACCAGTTTGTAGATTTTAGAAAGAAAATTGAGATATAGAAACCACCTTAAGGACACAGTTAATAAAAAGTTAGGAATCTTTGGAAAAATTTAGTAATAGTGGTTTTAGTACCAAAAAAACTGCACAGTTTTAGATGATCTCATTAAAATCTTCTTGAGTGGCTCACTCTTCACCTCTAAAAACTGCAACAGAAATAAAGCTGTTGAAGTCACCCATAAAAGTCAATCTAATCTTCAGCATATGGGCAGAATTCTTATACACCAGTCCTCCCTAACTTATCCTTCTTTTTACTACTTCTACAATCATCCCTTTTTTGCTTCAAGGACAGGTGGAGAATAGGCAGCAGGTTTAATGCAAGCAAAAGGAAGTATCTCCTCAGACAATGCACAATCAACCTGTGGAACTCTCTGTCAGAGGATGTTGTGAAGGACAAGACTATAACAGGGTTCAAAAAAGAACTAGATAAGTTGATGGAAGATAGGCAGGGATGGTGTCCCTAGCCTCTGTTTGCCAGAAGCTGGGAATGGGCGACGGGGAATGGATCACGTGATGATTACTTGTTCTGTTCATTCCCTCTGAAGCACCTGGCATTGGCCACTGTTGGAAGACAGGATATTGGGCTAGATGGACCTTTCATCTGACCCAGTATGGCAATTTTTATGTAAGAGAAAAGCAATCCTTTATATTAATTACATGGCACATGCCAGTTAGAAGTAAAATATTCTACAGAAGACCTTTCAGCCACTAATATTACCATACCAGACATTTTGAGTGACACATCGATATTAATTCTACACTATACAGCACACACCTGCCCTTCCAATAGCTCTGTGTCATCTTCTTTAGCTTGCCCGTTGATCAGAAAAACACCTTCCTCTATCTGTTTTGCCCACCGGGTTAATCCGTTCTTTAAAAACCAAAAAACACAGAAAGATTGTAAGTATATATTTTGAGAAGAAAGCTTCTCTAAAAAGAAAAAGAAAAGGAGTACTTGTGGCACCTTAGAGACTAACCAATTTATTGGAGCATAAGCTTTCGCATCCGATGAAGTGAGCTGTAGCTCACGAAAGCTTATGCTCAAATAAATTGGTTAGTCTCTAAGGTGCCACAAGTACTCCTTTTCTTTTTGCGAATATAGACTGCTACTCTGAAACCTCTAAAAATAAACTACACTTTTGGTTGAATATTGCCACAAAACCCACCAACACTCCAAAACTACTGTAATGCACGTTTAAATTAACCAAAGAAAGACATTAAATCCTAACCAAATTTCAGACCTCTCATCCATCTGCATTATACTGATAGACAACATACTACTCACAATACACCTCTTAATCTACATTTCCCAAAGTAAATAGAAACATTAATTTTAATCTTTATTGGCCTAAATATAAAGCTAATTTGCATAACCACCTATATGGAAGACATGACATGTGGATTTTGTTTTTCCATAAGATGGGGTGGGGCTTATTAATAGTGAATGGGCAATGAGAGCACCCCATTTTCAAATCCTATCAAAACCAGACCCTGCATCAAATGAAGAGAAAAAGGAAAAGATGTTATCTTCTTTACACACTCCTAAAAATGTTTCTTAATAATTTAAATAAAATAAATACAGGAAAATAAAAATCTTGAAAGATTTCTCTCCTTATGCTTTTTTATGCTTAATGCAGCAAGTGAGTTGTGCATAAGGAACTTATTACCTTATAGATTTAACTGCCAGTTACAAATCATTAATTCTATTCCCCTACCTACTCCATATTTTCATAACACATTATTCATTTCTAAGCAGTACAATTGTATGTACAATATTAAAGGAGTAAGCAATAGTGTATTGTTATTGTTTAGTTACCCTAGTATTTTTCTCTAGTTCATAGCTGACTGATGTAGCAGAAAGTGGGATGTGGATATTAACATTAATTGTGCACTCCAAGGATAGCCAGAAGGCAGACAGGCCACTTTGGTACTTCCAGTCTGCTGGCTTAGGTGAACTCTGGGAGGAAAAGACAGGGTTTTATTTTTAAAATGTAGTAAATATAATGGCTTAATACAATATTACAAATGTGAAATAAAATCTATTTCTTCTGAACTTTATAAATCTTACATACAGTAGTCGATCTTACCTTTGGATCTTGCATATCATAGGTTCGACAAAGTATCCTTTATTAATTAAGGAAAAAATTCAGTGAAATATGCTTAAAAGGAATAAAAACTAAGGAACAAAATAAAAAACAAATATTTTAAATTAACCTATAATTTATCATTTACGTTCACTATCTTCTTATTTTCCAGAGCCAAGTTTTTAATATTGTAGAGAATGTTCTCACACTGATGGGAATAAAAAAAAAAGTTTCACCTGTAAACTACACGTATTACAGAAATGATGTGCCTGCCTTTCAAATATGTATCAACACTGATTAGCTATTCATATGGATAGCTAATCAATCAATGGTGATATGTATTTTACACTTGCAAACCCTGATGTCTCCCATACTTCTCTAGAATTGTGCTCTCTCTCTCTCCTGGCCTCCTCCAGAGCAATACTTCTCCCCCATCAAACTGCTGAGCCCCAGTTCTCCATGATCCTCACCTGCACAGCTATTTCACTGACTTACAACATTCTTCCCACCATGCCTGTTACTTCCCCATCATAATCAACCTTTAAACTATTTTTTATTATTACAATTGCAAGTTACAGTGCCACAGAGAAAGACATCAGATGTTATTTTGGGTGCCTTTGATATTTAAAACAAGAACATCACTTTTACAAATTAAACGTGGGAGTGAAGTAGCGGGGCATTGTGAGAAGTAGCAATATGCACAGAGAGTGCAAGGGAAAACCTGAAGATGCTGCTGGGAAGAGGCTCTCCTTTCTGATGAGCCATAAGTGGTTCATTAAAATAGATCTCCACTCCCTTGTGCTTCCCCATCCAGGCCCCTCCCTGCTGATCACCCTCTTTTTCCCTCAACTTCCTTCCACCAGTAGAAACCCCTATATCTTTATCCTCATTCTGAACAAGTGTATAGCCTTCAACTCCGACAAGAAATATAATACAGAATGGAAATCTGTGTGCACTAGTGTAACTTCTACATGAAAACTACTACCAAATGAGTTTTATATGAAAGGGTGATCTCTAACAGAAAAACATTCTACATTTACTATCTGCAATCAGACACCATACCTCACCTACTTACATGCATCATACAAAAATTAATATAATGTAATTTACCAAGGACACACCAACCCTACAATCAATCAAAATGCATGACCATATAACCAGTAAACATGCTCAAAGTTATGGCTGCACGTGGTTGAGCAGAGTGAAGGTGGAGAATGTGGTCTGTGAATAGTGGAAGGACAGTAACTGAGCTTGAGCAGGGGAACCGATAAATTGAGTGCAGAGTAGATGCCTTGCTTTTTATGATATGCGTTGTTGGAATATCCATCCTAGCAACCCTTGACACAAAGGCAATAAAGATTTTTGGGTGGCAATAAGTATACAGTTAGACCAGACAGATTAGATAGATCCTGCACTATATTATATTTCAATACACTGTATCAAAAGACATTATATTTTTGCTATAGAAGGATACTTCTTTGTAGCAGAACAAAGATGAAGAGCCATTCTGTCAGAGACCTCCTCCTCAGTAAAACTCCAGAGCCTCTTTTTAACTACAGACTTTTCTACTGAAAAAACTAGCTGAAGAAGAAGGAAAAGAATGTTATGGGATTTTTCTTCATAGCACAAACAAAAATTAATGCAAGTAGTTATTGTTGCTGAAAACAGCGCTGTATTTCAGTTTTAAAACAAAACAGCATGTCAGTTTTGCTACAAGTCAGTTTCTCAGCTGTATAACACTTTGTAATAGAACCAAAACGGGAATATTTGCAAATGCACAGGCTGCAAATATACAAACTGAAACTGATGGAAAGATTTGTGCAAACCCTTGGGAACGGTCACTGCCACTCTGATGCCAGCATCCATTTTCCAAGGACCTTATGGCTTTTAATTATAATCTAACATAAAATCTGACAGTCTGAAGGTTGGCTCATCTCAGATCATCCCATTTTCAGATGGTACAGGAACTAAAAATACGTGGTTTTAAGTTAGGCTGGTGCCGCTGTTAAATGTCTGAAACATCACATATGAAAGACTCAAGTGCTGGAGAGGATGTTAATGAAAATATCTAATATGTAGACTTTACATTGAACAGCATCTTTCTGTACATGCTACAGTACAAAGCAGCACAACCACTATCACACAAATCTTCAAAACAAAAACAAATCTACTGACTTAAGTTCATTTTGCACTTTTAAAAAAACCCTTCATAGACTTGTTCATGCCCCGCTCATAGACCTGGTTTCTTTCTTCACCTTCCTCTTCTCAGTTCCTCAATACAATCTGACTTCATTCCCTGCAGCTTCTGATATTTGTAACAGCTTTCTCATATCTCTCCATCTCATCAACTCTCTCTTCAGACCACATCTGAAAACTTAAAGTCTCATTTGCCTCCACATTTCCAGTTCCCACTTCAAACCATTTAACTCTGTGAGACAATTTGGAAGACAGTTGGTATGAAAAAGAAAATACATCAAATAAAGTTATATAATAATAACAGAGATGAAAGAATTACTCTTATTTTGTCTTTTGCCACATCTTAGGTAAGTTATCTACACAAGTATCTGTCCCAATATTGAGTAACAATCATAATGCTTCCACTGATATATAGTGATGATCACTTTAGATAAGCTATTACCAGCAGGACAGTGGGGTGGGAGGAGGTATTGTTTTATGATCTCTGTGTGTATATAAAGTCTGCTGCAGTTTCCACGGTATGCATCCGATGAAGTGAGCTGTAGCTCACGAAAGCTCATGCTCAAATAAATTGGTTAGTCTCTAAGGTGCCACAAGTACTCCTTTTCTTTTTACTAATATATAGGTTACTATAAGTGGGACTGGTAGCACTGCCCCATATAAAAGCTGCCCCACACCACCCATTTTAAGAGCTTCTTTTCAGTTGCTTATAGCTTTGTCAAGCTTTAACCACTGGGACTGAAATTTTATATGCCTAGTGTCTGCCTCAGGCTGAATTTTTTTTTTGAAAAATTTTAGTCAAAATGGTTACAGATCTTTTCAAGAATAATGTTGTTGAAATATATATAGTTTTGCCCATGTTGAAAAATTCAAGCAATCTTTTACTGCAAACCATTTATCTGGTATATTTTTGGTTTCTGTTTCAGATAATCCAGTTAATAAATATAGCTAAGACGTCAGTGATAGAAAATTACTCTGCTGCATAAATTTAAAAAAAAAAAAAAAATCCAGCTCCTTCCTGTGGACATTATCTACCCGCTTACCTTGCGCAAAGCATTTTGGATGTCTTTTGCCAGTTCTGGAGCTGCAACAATAAATACACCAAGAACTAGCAGTCCTCCAGGGAGCATTCTAGACAACTTACAAAATAAACAGAAAAGCAAATTATTAATTACTATTATGATTATAAAGTTCTATAAACTATATCACTTGGTTTACTATTTTTTTTTTTAAAAGGTATTGGAACACAGATGTAGAATAAACTGCAAGACTAAAATTAGCAAGGCTATTTCTCAACTTCACAATCCCTTAATTTAAAAATATTCTATTCTTCCATTTTATCATCATATATTTCATGCAAGTTTTGTGCTCAAAAACTATAGAGCCACCTGCATTTTTGGAAAAGACTACTTTTTAATATTGGTTGTAGTCGTGTAAGGTTTTGATCAATTAACAAAATCAGTGCCATCAAAGGACTCATGAGAAGACTCTTTTATGCATAAAAATTAGGATTTGAAGTTCAGAAGAATTTCAAAAACTTATTTCTTACAATAAGTATACATCTTCTGAAAGTGTTTTACCTGACTAGCATGTGCTGTTACCCATTCTTCATCAATGTCAGCCAATTTTGGATGATAATTTTTGTTGCTTTCATTTTGCTCTTCTCTTGGAGGTGTTCGAATAGCCAGAATCACATAATCTCTTTGTGGGGAACACTTTAGGGGGGAAAAACAAAACAAAACACAAAAGACTATCAGGTTAGTATCGATTTTAAAAGAAAATCACAGTGTAATATATAGCACATTTTGAGCTGCTGTGTAGTTCATCTCTATAATGCTCCAGGTTTTGGGGTTCGTTTTTTTTTAAATCGCACATGGAAATATTTTCTCTCCCTTGTCTTTAACTCTTAAATGAGCTCAAAGAGGTAAAATTTAGCTCTAAACAACATTATTTAGAAAACGTAAGTCTAACAGAGGTTTGGCTTTGGTTTTTTGGGTTCCCCTCCCCCAGACAAAAACACTCCCTTGCGGTGCTTGCAACCCAAACACTGCAGTACTGTGCTGGTGCAGGACAACCTCTAAGTGAAGTTTACTAGATTGTTAATGAAAATGAATAGTCTATTTTCATTTCCCAAACCTAGAGAAATAAAAAGTCAACAATGTAAGTAGCGGTAAGTGATTTTCTTTTAAAAACTCTCCGTTTTTAATAATCTCAAAAGTAACTGGTGATAGTAAAAAGTTGTAGAAATAAGTTCTATTACTTGAGAAGCAACATATCATGTAATTAAAGAGATTATTATGCTCAGTGCATCATTTTAAAAGTCTCATAACTCTAGTTTCCTCATCTTTCAACACCTCACCGATTTACGTGCAAGGCTGTTCAAAACACAGTTCACCCCCCCCCTGCAAAAAGTATAATGGGAGCAAATACCCTTGCTCACCCAGATACTCTCCTTGTGCTCTATGGGTACGTCTATACTGCAATCATGGGGTGTGACTGCAACTTGTATGGACATACCTGAGGTTTAATCTAGCTAGCTCAGGTACCGGAGCAGAGAAGCCATAGCAGCATGGGTAATTACTAGAGTGGCTAGCCTGCGCTAAAGCCTGTGCTGTCACAGTTTCTTTGCTTCGGTACCTGAACTAGCTAAATTAAAAATCGGATACGTCCATAAGAGTTGCAATCAAAGCCCATGATACCGATATAGACATATTCTAAAACTACAATACAATTTTCCCACCACTTCAAAAGACAAAATAAGGTCATCTTTGGCCAGAAATCAAGCATTGTACATTTCAGAGAGATCGAAGTGAGAACAGAGGCTTAGATTATACCGGATTATTCAAATTTAACAATGGCAGTTGCTGCCTCTACCAGCAAAGTACACACAATGACCCGCAAATTTGATGCTGTCTATCCTTCACATAAGTCTGTAATGAAGATTTATGTATAATATGTATGTATAATATCTTCGATAGTTATCAACTTTATTGCTGAATCCTCTGCAGTATATGAACTTCAAGTGGAACAGAAATGGATGCAGATTGGAACACTTTTCCTAAAGGTGAGCAGACATGCCGTGTCCTTAAAAGCACTAGTGTAAAGAATGTAAAGCATCAGGACATCAGAACAACCAGAAGCTGGCCAAGAACACAACATAGAGGGCTGCAATTTTTTTCCAAGAGGATTCTAATTTGTTCCATGAAGAAAATGAACAAGACCACTAACCCGAGATCCAGAAAGAAGAAATAATCTATTTATACAATCTATTAATTGTATTGCAATGGCAGCTAGAGCAGTTGTTTTCAAACTGCGGGTCACGATCCAGTACTGGGTTGTGGAATGTAAGGCACTGGGTTGCAGTGGCTCTGCTCAGCACCGCCAACCGGGCCATTAAAAGTCCCATAGGCAGTGTTGCCCGGTTAAGACTGTTCTGACACTGCACTATGCCCTGGAAGCAGCCAGTAACAGGTCCAGCTCCTTGGCGGGGAGGCCATGGGGCTCTGCGCACTGCCCCCGCCCCGAGCACAGTGCCTCAACCTAGGAGCTGGACCTGCTGCTGGCCGCTTCTGCAGTGCAACGCAGTCTGCAGTGCCAGGAAAGGCAGGAAGCCTACCTTAGCACCCCTGCTGCACTGCTGACCAGGAGCCGCCAGAGGTAAGCCTGCACCCCAACCCCCTGCTCCAGCCCTGACCCCTCCCAAACCCAGAGCTCCTTCCTGCACTCCAAACCTTCATCCCTGGCCCCAGCCTAAAGCCCTGACCCCCGCCCACACCCAAGCCTCTGCCCCAGCCGCCCCACAAACCTGGAGCCCCCTCCTACACCCTAACCCCCTCATCCCAAGCCCCACCCCAGAGCCTGCCCCTCAGCTCAGAGCCATGACTCCCTCCTGTGCCCAAATCCCCTGCCCCAGCCCTGAGCATGCTCCTGAACCTCAAACCCTTCATCCTCAGCCCCACCCCAGAGCCTGCACCCCCAGCCCTGATCCCCTCCTGCACCCCAACCCCCTGCACCAGCCCAGAGCCTCTCCCACACCCTGAACCCCTCATTCCTAGCCCCATTCCACAGCCCTCATGCCCAACCCCAACCCTCTGCCCCAGCCCTGAGCGTCTCCCCCCTCATCCCGGCTCTGTTGGATCGTGGGCATCAACAATTTTCTTCAACTGGGTCGCCAGAAAAAAAGTTTGAAAACCACTGAGCTAGAGGATCCAGTCAGAGACCAACACCCCATTGTGCTAGAGACGATACATACAATTCTTTTTTTTTTAAAAAGGGCAGTCCCAACCCAAAGAGTGTACATTTGAAACATATGATGAGGCAACAGGCAGAGAAAAAACAGAACAAATAGGAGAAGGACAAGGTGACAATGAAAAAACAACAGATTATTAGTTTAGGGCATGACAAGTGTGGGAGAAATTAAAATGGTAACATATATTGTTACGTTAATTATTCACAAATATATAAAAAGTGACACTAAAAAGATCTGTTTACATAAGCAGACACTTTTAAAAAGAGTTGCTTTAAAAGTCATTGTCAAATAACTCCAGTGTGTTCTAGATCCCTCCAAATATTAATGACAAGACACATTTTCAGTGACAGTTGAATGGCTGGTAACATTTGCTGTCTGTCATTCTATTACAACTGGGTTTCACATTGATAGCAAAACATGAATGAAAATACAGAACAGAAATGGGAGATCAAGAGTCAAAATGTTGCTACTATCACCTTCACAGTCTCATTTCTACTATATGGTTTAATACCTGAAGATATATTCTCACTTCAATACATGCATGCAACTCTTAACTATATTCCAGACTACTTGGGAACACAAGTTTGAAATGCAGCAGTGTTATTTAAGCCCTTAATTCTTTTGGAGGTGCATAAATGTAGTTTCATGCCATTTACTGTATCTTTCAGACAAGATTTCAAAAACAAAGTCTCTAAGTGTTCAGCGGGTACCATGGAAGCTTTTATAAGCATATGGTTTTGCCCTTATGTCCTTTGTCAAAATATCCCCTTCCTGTCTCATGCAAGTTGAACATTAAGGTTACGGGTTTGATCCTACACCATTAAAGTCAATGGGAGCAGGATCAAGTCTGTAGCTTGATACTGATGTAGCGTGCAAAACTGCTCAAGTCACTAACACAGGTTCTTCACCCTAGCGTCTACATAAAGAAGTGTTACCTTTGAATACAGATTACAAACCCTATATGAACATAGTGTTAATTTGAGTTACACATTCACCTTACAGAAGCCTATTCACTTTCATATAGATTTAAACACTTACCTGCCCTATCAACAGGCCAGTGACACAAGCCTTTGGCTTCGTGCTGAAGTCTGAAAGATACTGTCCAACAGCTTCTTCCACAAAATAGCTTCTGCCCATTACTGCAAGTTTAGTCTAATTTACATCTATAAAAAGAAAATATATTATTCTACCTCTACAGGTACTTAACCCGAGAACATAAGGCATAGCACGGTAAGTGTGCAGAAATAAAAAAGTCAGAAAAACACCCTGAAAGTGTTAGTATGACAGTGACCATTAACAAAGTTACAATGAGCTTTATACCATTAACAGTATATATTATATACCATTAACAGTATATATTAACAGTAATAGCTTCACTGTTCTAAAAGTCTTTCTATGGCACAGAAAGTGTACTTTTTTATTCTTAACAGACTTGTATGAAAAAGAGGTGTTTTAAATATGGTAACATAACTGTGAAATTGGCACATCAAATATCTTAATTTAAAATCTAGGGAAAAATAATTTATAAGTTGTCTATGAAACAACCTTCAACTCTTAATGCTTCACTTCCAATTGTTCACTCACACATTCACAATTCTCACATAGTCAGACCACTAAGCTATGATCAAAATGATCAAATACCTGCTGCCTAGAAAAATGAAAGAACAGTCCTGCTCAGTTACATTCTACAATATTTACATTTTGCAAACATTCTTTCATTTCCCTTCTTCAGACAGGACTTGTTTTTTAAGTCACTGTGAAGTCTGTCAAACAGGCCCGTTTTACACCTTCCATTTGCAGCTTAAAAAGAAAAAAATAAAATAAATTTCCTGAATGCGAAATGTAGGACCTGAACATATGGGGAGAACTCAGGGGATTCTTTAGCTCTCTCTTTCCCCCTCCCACCATGCTCACGTACCTCAATCTGACTTGCTCTTTCCAAAGGGACTAACTAAGAAGTCCAGATCTATACTACAGAGCTGAGGGACGACGCTCAAGCCCCCAAGGGCTTTGAGTGCAAGGTGCAAGCAGATAGGGGGTTACAATGGGATCCACCTCTCTGGACTCAACCACAGCGAGAGCCGCCAGCTAGTGCCCCAGAGGGAAGACATTTCCCGTTTAGTCCCGTCATCCCCGCCCCGCAATTCGGCCTCCCCCTCCCTCAGCTAGGTCAGACACCCACCGCCCTTCAGAGACATTTGCCTCTCCCCGAGCCAGGTCAGATTCCTGTCTCCAGGGGCCGGGCACCTTGCCCCCTTCCCTCGGCGAGGCCAGCCCCCTACCCACGGCAGCCTCCCCCGCTTACTGGGCAGGGGCACCAGCTTCTCTCACAGCGCCCAGCACAGATGCGTTCCACGTGTCTACATCACCAGGCTGCGCCTCTGCTCCCGTCTCAAAGAGCGAACTATCAAAGCGTAGGTTGATGACGTAGCCGAATCACTGGGCCCAACAGGAGACAAACCTAATCGCGGGCGGATGGGCGCCGGATGTTTCTGCCCATCAGGGTCCGCCATGTTCTGTGTGGCGGATGTAGCAGCACCTCTTCTTTGCTGATCCAGTCGCTGCGAGACGACGAACTCTTTACTGCTAACCAACCAAGACCCCTCCTTGTGAGTTCACTCGGTCTAATCAGACAGGTTGGGGCGCAGTGCCTCACTCAACATGGCGGACAGGACGCTACTTCCGGAAGCTTTTCGCACAGGAGTTCGGTTTCCGGTGGAGAGTGAACACTACGTTTCCCATGGCGCCAGCTGGCGGGAGGCTAATGCGCATGCTCTGTGCGAGCCGGGGAGGTGAGGGCGCTGCGCTGTTTCCCTTCCCCGCGGGCCGGAAGGCGGCAGAGAGGGGTTGGAGAGGCTCGCTCCCAAGATGGCGGCGGTGCTGCAGCAGGTTCTGGAGCGGGCCGAGCTGGCCAAGCTGCCCAAGCCGGTGCAGGGGAAGCTGGAGCGCTTCCTGGCCGATCAGCAGAGCGAGATCGATGGGCTCCGAGCCAGGCACGAGCGCTTCAAGGTGGACAGCGGTGAGTGGTGGGGGGGAGCTGGGCATGAGGCGGCGGGAAGGGACAGTGGCGGGGGCTGGGGAGGGCATGGGAGTGAGGGGTGATATTTGTACGGTGCTGTCCACAGTCCGCTGGGCTGCTCCTGCTGCAGGATCCGGACCTGAGTCTGCTGCCAGGCGGGTGGGCTGGGGCCCTCATAGGTGTCACGGGCCGGGGCGAGGGCAGGCGCCCCCCCCCCCCCCCGCGGGGCGCTGGGCGCATGATGCTGTCCTGCACCGAGGTTCACCATCACTGAAGTACGGGAGGGGCCGAGTCTCGAGTTGTGCTTGTTTGGCGGGAGGTGGGCTACAATGGACACTGGCTAATCGTCATAACCGAGTCCGAGCCAAGAAGCAAAGGGATAGTGCCAGAGGCAATGTTGCGTGGAGGTCTCATGTTGCTGACATAGGCTTTTAAAATATCCCCCATGGCTTTTACATCTATATAATGGCAGTGTCTGAATATAATGCATTTGTTCTGTGAGGCGGATTCCTTTAATTTTTACACCCTTGTTTTCCACTTGAGCTCTGTGTCGCAGTGTTTGTAAACCACAATAGGAGCCTGTTCTTAATGTGAAGTTACAAGTTATTACTTTACATTAAAACTCTTAAAAATAATCTAAAGTCAAGGGGGATGTACATTCTACTGGAGATTCTTTACCTGCTCTCCAAGTTAGCCAGATGCTTGAGGAAGAGCATCAGAGGTTTGTTTGGTTTACACTGCAAAAACGCACCTGCTACAGTGGGTCTACAGGCCTATGGCACTAAAAATAGCCATGCAGATATTCCCACTTGGAGTCTGAGCCCTAGAGAGGGAGTGGGTTTCAGAGCCTGAGCTCTAGTGGGAACGTCTGCCTGGCTATTTTTAATGCTGTAGTACAAGCCTGAGTCTGTAGACCCAGGCTCTGAGACTCACTGCTGTTTTTGTAGTTGTTTTTTGCAGTCTAGACATCCTCTGAGTGGGCCCAGTCTAGCAACACTTCCAATAAACTCAATGTTTGAGGCTTGAACCTTTCCAGATAATCTGCCATTGCTTGAAGCAAGGCTTTTAAAGGATGGATTGGCGATGATCCATACAACACTTTTGTTTCCTGAGGGCTGTAATACTAATCCAGGGTTTTGGGCTATCTGGTGGTCCCATCTGGCATTATGCTCTTAATATTTTAGAGACAATTACATTATTGATGATATAATCTTATTGCCCTGGGCCCACTCAGGAAGGCAGCATTGTGGCTAGAACAGAGGACTGGGACCCAGGAGACCTGGATTTAATATCTGGCTCTGTGACTGGGTAACTTTGAGCAAGATACTTCCCTTCCTTGTGACTCAGTTTCCTTGTTTGTAAAATGACATTAATGATTGCAGAGCAATTAGAAATCAGACAATGAAAAGTGCTGTCTAATAAGAGCTAAGTATTAGGGGATTGGAGTGGGGGGCAAGAGCATTGTTTAATAATTGAGCATAGGTAAAACAAAGGGTAGAGTCAGGAGTTCATTTCTCAGCTAGGCCAAAGATTTCCTTTTGTAAACTTGCCCTTAACTTTTCTATACCTTAGTTTTGAAATATTATAATAGGGATAATATTCCTGCCCTATGGTGATATTTTTGAACTTAATTCATTACTGGTTGAAAATGTTTTGTGATGCTTTATTGGAAGATTGTAGAAGTATTATTTATTAACATTTTCATAAACAATCTTACTCAATTAAAACTTCTAATCTTCCAAGTGTTTATAGTGGAATTTATCAGTTTAAATAGGCTAGTGGTTATCTGTAAACTTCAAGATTTTCATATACATGCTGGTGGTACATCATTATTTGAAACTGATGTAGTTTAGACTGAGAAAGGTTTACAGTACATATTAAGAAAACAGCACTTATCTAAAAGTCTGCTAATCTTTCTTGCTGTTATTCCAAGAAAATAGTAGTATCACCAGAAATATTATCTCAGATATTTACAAAGCTTTCTGGAACACTAGAGAAAATCTGGTGTGACTTTTATTTCAGTTATAAAGCAATAACCTTTACATATCAGTGTTACTTCTGGTTGTGATATTTTCAAAGTCCATAGTGATGTACCCATACAAAAATGGTTCTTTATCAGAAATCATTGTGGTTAACAGTTTTCCAAGTTAAGACTGTAAGAGCAAATTTACACCCAGTTTTATACTGGTTTAATTGTATTGGTTTAGAAATAAGCTATCCTGGCATAAGCACTTTTGTATCAGTATAACTGACCACACTAGGGAATTGCACTAATTTAGCCATATGTTGCTAAACAAGTACACTGAAATCAGTCCAAAAACTGCAGTAGATCAGACTTTAGGGCAGTGGTCACCAACCCGTCGATCATGATAAACTGGTCGATCCTGGAGCCTCAGTCAGTCGATCGCAATCTCCAGGCCGCTAAAAGTCCAGAGGTGCAGCGGGGCTCAGGCAGGCTGCCTGCCTCCCCTGGCCCCATGCTGCTCTCGGAAGCGTCTGGCTGCTGGTAAGTCTCTGCAGCCCTGGGCGGGAAGGCGGCTCCACACACTACCCCCAGCACCGTCCCCACAGCTCCCATTGGCCGGGAAGCAGGGGCAGCACTTGTGGGTGTGGGCAGTGCATGGAGACCTGCTTCTCGCCCCCTGGGCTGCAGAGACATGCCAGCAGTCAGCTGTTTCCAGGAGCAGAGTGGTGAGCCCCAGTGCACCGTCTACGGAGAGCTGCTTGTGATAAGTGCCTCCCAGCCGGAGCCTGCACCTCGCACCCCCTTCTGCATCCCAGCCTGGAGCCCCCTCCTGTACCCCAAACTCCCTCCCAGAACCTGCACTCCTCTCCTGCACTCCAACACTCTGCCCCAGCCTGGAGCCCCCTTCTGTACCAAACTCCCTCCCAGAGCTTGCAGCCCTCACCCCCTCCTGCATCCCAAAATTTTGCCCCAGCCTGGAGCCTCCTCCTGTATCCAAACTCTCTCCCAGAGCTTGCACCCCCTCACTCTCGAACCCCAACTCCCTGCCACAGGCTCAGCCAGTGCACACCCCACAGTTGAGAATGTTACACTGATTATAGATCAAAAATCTTTCAGGGATTGTCACAAAACCACAAATGACGCTAATAAAAAGTAAAACTCATGAAATGTCCAGTGGATTCTATGAGATTAGGTGCAGTGTGACCATGTGACCCCTGCAACCAAACTCCCTCCCAGAGCTTGCACTCCTCTCTCCTGCATCCCAGCCCCTTGCCCCAGGCTCGGGCCAGAGCCTCCTTCCACACTCCGAACCCCTCTGCCCCAGCCCAGAGCTTGCACCCCCTTCCGCACCTCTGCCCCAGCCCGGTGAAAGTGAGTGAGGGTGGGGTAGAACAAGTAACGGAGTGGGGGGGAATGGAGTGAGTGGGGCGGGGCTTCGGGTGGGGTCGGGGTAGATCCTACATTGATTTTAAATTCAAAAAGTGATCTTGTGCGTAAAAAGGTTGGAGACCACTGCTTTAGGGCAATGCACTTGGAGAAATATAAAACACGTCTGACCATAGTAACAAAATTATTTAAACAGTGCTTAACAGTAAATAGCACAATAGCACTTGGCTTAAAAAAATGTTTTTTCTTCAGGGTCTACTGAAAGCGCATTGTTTCTAGTTGCATTTTCTGCTAGATATGGTTCTCTAATAAAAGCTGATTGTGAAGTAGTGTTAACATAATGTGTTTTTCTGCAGAACAACAGTATTTTGAAGTGGAAAAGCGTCTGGCTCAAAGTCAGGAGAGACTTGTAAACGAGACACAGGAATGTCAGACTCTCCGTCAGGAGCTAAACAAACTTAGTAAGTATAACTACACATTGATTAGCAGATTGGAATTTTTTTTCCTGCTTACAATAATTAAATCTTTTGAACTTATTTTGAAATGCTTAAAAATCTAAATAAGAAAGAAAAATCTGTCAACCAAGCTTCTTTCATTTCATAGAAGTTAGTTGATATTTTTGGTTCAAGTCCCTGCTTTCGACAGGCTTCTAGTCTGTTTTACTGGAGTAAACATCTTAATTACCATCTACTTAAGGAGCTAAGGGTTCTACAAACTGATGTGTGCAATGCACATGCATCCCCTTAAGGGTCAGGTTGCAGGATCAGCCCTGAGACACTGATATGTTAGTGGCTTCTCTGATACTCCTTCCTCTGAGTATTGTTTCCAGAAAGCAGATGAGTAGGGATAAAACTACTTTTGTTTTTAATCACAAGAGTACCAATTTGGTCAGTGGCTTGTATACTGGATTTTTAATTTTGGGAAAAATTTTCTCTTCTCAGTTTTATATTATTCTAAAGCAGGAACATGAATTTTACCAACTGGATATAACTAATGCACATGTTCTGTTAATACCAAAAAGTTTCCTTAATTTTCCTTCCTTGTCCCTCTCTCCCCACAGATGAGCAGTTGAAATCATTGACTGAGAAAAACAAAGAACTTGAAGTGGCTCATGATCGCAATGCAGCTGTCCAGGTATAGGAATCACTGAGTATGCAAATAGAAAAGAAGTACTTGTGGCACCTTAGAGACTAACCAATTTATTTGAGCATGAGCTTTCGTGAGCTACAGCTCACTTCATCGGATGCATACCGTGGAAACTGCAGCAGACATTATATACACACAGAGATCATGAAACAGTACCTCCTCCCACCCTACTGTCCTGCTGGTAATAGCTTATCTAAAGTGATCATCAAGGAGAGTGAGTTTGTGTGTGTGGTTTTTGGAGGGGGGTGAGGGGGTGAGAGAACCTGGATATGTGCAGGAAATGGCCCGCCTTGATTATCATGCACATTGTGAAGAGAGTTGTCACTTCGGATGGGCTATTACCAGCAGGAGAGTGAGTTTGTGTGTGGGGGGGTGGAGGGTGAGAGAACCTGGATTTGTGCTGGAAATGGCCCAACTTGATGATCACTTTAGATAAGCTATTACCAGCAGGACAGTAGGGTGGGAGGAGGTATTGTTTCATGATCTCTGTGTGTATATAATGTCTGCTGCAGTTTCCACAGTATGCATCCGATGAAGTGAGCTGTAGCTCAGGAAAGCTTATGCATAAATAAATTGGTTAGTCTCTAAGGTGCCACAAGTACTCCTTTTCTTTTTGCGAATACAGACTAACACGGCTGTTACTCTGAAACCTGAGTATGCAAATGTAGCAATAGATAGATGAAAGGCTTTAGAATTAGGGTGCATGTTTTGTTTAGAGTCTTGACAATCAAAAGCTAGATCTGATCCATTCTTCAGATGGATAGCTTGGTGCAAATAATGCCTTGTCTAGTCAGGAAAGTTGTGCTCTTCAAGTCCCAGTGCAAGCTCCAGTGTGGACGTTCTTATTTCTGATTGAAGAGTGACTTATTTTAGCATATCTTAAATGTGTTCCCAACCAAATTAAATTAAACCTCAGAAGTCTTACTTTAACAAAATAAAAGTTTCTGCACAGGGGGTTACACCAGTTTAATAAAATTGGTTTCAAATTAATATTCTGGGTTCAATCAGTACAACTGTCTTGTGTAGACCAGCCCATGCTATTTATGGCTTTCTTCGCAATTTCTTTTTACCCCACTGGCCCTTTGATTAGTCTGTGGTTAATAGCATGTGGCCTAATTTGTTCACCAACTAAAACCAATTCAGAGAACTAATGTTGTGACTAGAGTACCTTTTGCTGATACCACAGTTCTGGTTCTAGGATTTATCCTTAGGCACATTCAGAACAAGTTTTATTTGTGAGTTTGGAAGTCCATTAGGACTCTGAGCCATTTCTTCTGCTTTTCTAACAAAGAAGAGCTGTCTCTATGCTTGCTGGAGTCCAGAGGAAAGCCGTCTGTCTTGCATCTGTGAGGAAATCTCTATAGCAGTTTAGTAGCAAAAGAAGGAGTAAGAAAACATCACTGTTCAATAAACAATTCTCCTAGAATGGCTGATATTTCTGTTCTTTTCTGTTCTTTTTTCTTGGACGTGTACCCTTTTGGAATACTCTCAATTTATGTTTAAAGGTAAAGGAGGTGTTATCCTGTACCATCTCAGATTGAGATTACATTTCATAAACTAATCAGGGCTATGGGATGAAACCTCCAAGAAAACTTCAGGGTGTTGCAAAAAGTGATGTTGGTTCTTCCCTCTGTGTCAGAACTGAATAGATGCCCAGCACGGTAGTGGAAATCAAAGACGGACACAAGATTCCAGTTTGTTTGTTTCAGTAACTGAAAACTTGCTTGAGCAGTTAAACACCTTCCTGTGTACTATATAGTAGGATTGCTTTCACACACACATTAAAAATGGTTAGGATGATAACCTCTGCTTACTACAGCATTTTCCCTGTATGATAGTAAGTTTAAAGAATGACCATGACTCTTAACATAAAACTGATACTTTTTTTTTTAATTGAAGATTCAGCTCACTAGAGCAAAAGAAGAATTGGAAGGTGAAAAGAGAGATTTGGTTCGAACGAGTGAGAGACGCTCTCAAGAAATTGAACACTTAAATGGTATGACCAGTAAATATGCTAAAACCATAACTGAGTTTACACCTGCTTTGGGATTCAGACTTAAACCTAAACTCAATAATGGTTCATTATCCAAATTTGTATGGGTAACTCCTATTAATAGATCAGTAAGGAACAGGAGTCAGATTGGTAGAGGAAAGTGGTGGGGAAAATGTAAGTGCAAGTCAGGAAAAGCCCAGCAGCATGCTAGGTGATATTTAGTTGTACGGAGGCACATATTGACAATTGCTAACGGTCTTCTCATAAACTGGTAGCCTTCATTTCTAAGGTACTAAATCTGATTTATTTACAGTAATAACTGATACTGTTTTGAATGTTTGACATCTTACATTGTCTCTGATTTTCCTAGAGGATGTTAAACGTCTAAATGAGAAACTTACGGAAGCAAACACAGCAAAAGTGGAGCTACAATTAAAGCTGGATGAGCTTCAAACATCGGATGTCTCGGTGAAGGTAAGTAGTGTTTTTCATGGATTACTCTTGTCAGTAGTGAGAGTTCCAGTTACTTACATTGTAAAGACATTAATTAAATCAATAATAAGATAACCACATGTGGTATAAAAATGGGTCTTCTTTCAAAGGACACAGGCAAACTCTTTGTCATAGCAGGAAAATGTCATTTGTAACTGTTGAATTTTCTATAATTCATGCAGACTGGTCTTACTCTAGAGCTGCCAATATCCACGAAATCAACTTTCTAGACTTCATTCCTGGTTGTAGTGATAATGCTCTAGTGACTGATCCAAGCTGTATTCATTTTCTTACGGAAACAATAGTCCTACAGAATTCTAAATTAACTTCCAAAGGCGGTGCTAGGAAGTTTGACCTTAGTCAAATGACCGCAGTCATTTATCTTGCTAATATATATTCCTTACTCATCCCATTGATAACCTTATGATCTTAATCTTAGAAGGTCCCTTATCTTTTATTTGGACCAGACTAGAGTCCTCATAACATACATCCAGTTTTTTTTATTTCATTTGAAACTGGAACAGTCAGTTAAATAGACTCCCAAGAGAGCCATGTCAAAATACTATTTGTCTGCATTTCATGTTGCTTCTCTTTAGTAGTTCAAGGTTATGTTAACTTACGCTTGTGCAGCGCTACATTGGCATCTGTATCAGTTCCCTTCCAGGAGAGTTATAGGGAATTCATATGGAGTTTCCTAGATATTTCTGGAAAACGTCCCTAGCTAACACAATGCAGCTTTTTGTTCCATTCTAGTAGTTGGAACACTTACAGAGGTTTGAATATGCTACTACTTGCAAGTAAATGGGCTTTGTCTTTTACCACAGGCAGTTGTGTTTCTAGGTCAAGAGGTCCTTGGTTTAGTCTCCAGGGACCTGTTACACATGGATTCAGCCAAATGGCATGAATCTGTATGTGGCTTACTGAAGTTATGAAACGTGAGTGTCTTCCTCACTCTTCCTCAGTATCATTTTGTCTCTGAATGTTTCTGTTCGAGGCACAGTAGCCTTCATATAGTCAAACAAGTAAGCAAACTACTGCTATTTTGTTACGACTACGGTATTGGCACATTGACCCTTTTGATACTTCGGGGCTTATATGTGGTGTTTAACCTAGTCTCTCCTTAGACATCTTCGTCAAGCTTTTAAGTCTCCAGAAGTGGGGTTCTGTTATAGCACTGTATTTTAATTTTCTTTTTCCACGTCTGTAATTCCTGTTTTTTAAAGGCTGGGTCATATCTTTTTTTGTTTGTGTCAAGCATAGCACAATGGGGTCCCAAGGCTAATTATGGCCTTTGACCCCTATTGAAACTTAAATGGTGAATAATATGTTACAATAGTTGTTCCATGATGATGGACACATATTTTGCCTTTAATGTGCTTTCTATCTTGTACCTGAAAAGAAGGGGTAGGTTTATGCTACCTATTGAAGAAGAGACAGGTTAACAGTCTTAGAATTCCAATGCCAGAGTCATTATTCTTATTCATAAAATGATAGCAAGGATCCAGGAGTAGGCATATGTCATGCCTGAATTGTTTCCTGGAGCCTGAAGACAGGAGAAAGAAGACCATTCTAACTTGGTGAGACTCATGGATGCACGGCTATGCATGGGTGCATCATTAGCCCCAAACCTGAGCTAGCCGCTAACACACACACTCACACGTAATTTGTGAAGAAGTATTGCACAGAAAGTAGTCTTGTTACAAGTGCTAATTTATTTAGTTTTACCATGCTGTCTTTCACAATTTTATTTTTAGTATCGTGAGAAAAGGTTGGAGCAAGAAAAGGAATTATTACAGAATCAGAACACTTGGCTGCACACTGAGTTGAAAGCCAAAACAGATGAACTCCTGCTTATTGCCAGGGAAAAGGGAAATGAAATCCTGGAGCTTAAATGTAGTCTGGAGAACAAGAAAGAAGAGGTAAAGTAGTAAATAGTAATAAAAATATTTTTTCCAAGTAATTTTGAAAAAGAAAACAAAATTTAGTAAAGATACGGTAACAATTATCTGGAGTCTATACCCCTTGACTACTTGAGTGAGGAATTTTTAAAGCACTGACACTCTTCACTATGGATTGACTTCCGTGTAAAGGGGAAATGTAATGTACATTCTCGAAGTTTTGGGTGATGTTATGTTTTAAGGTAGGGAATTGTGCTTTTTTTCCGTTATGTGCTTTGGTCCCTTATAGTTTGCAGGGAATGAATATATTGGTATGGACATCTAAAGTAAGGTAAAGCAAATGAAGATTATTTTTGTAAGATTAGTGATGATAAATTAGAAGTAGCGGAAAGTACAAGGTGTAATACAACAGTGCTAATGGAAAATACACAGAAATACAATTTGTTGCTAAAAAGAATGTTTGTTTGTTATTTAAAATACACGTCTCCCCTATATAACGCGACCTGATATAATGCGGGTTTGCGTACAACACAGTCAAGCTCTGACATGTTGCTCTGAGCAGCGTGTTAAGGGTGCCGGGCTGGGCCGGGGCAGAGGGTCTCAGGGGCAGTCAGGGGCTCCCCCCTGCCAGGGTCTGGGAGGCAGGAGCTGTAGGGGGGGAGGGGCGCAGTCCCAGAGTGGCCCAGTGGAATAGCGGGGGGCTGGGAGCCTCCCGCTTTACTTCCCCAGCCGTGTTGCTTGGGGGAAGGGATCCCCTCCACACTCACCGGCAGCGGCGGAAGCAGAGCAGCCCGGCCCCATCCTGCTCCACTCCGCCAGCTCCCAGCTGCAGCGCTCTGGTGTTTAATATCTGTTGTTCACACAGGTTTCCAGAATGGAGGAGCAGGTAAACAGCTTAAAATTGTCAAATGAAAATTTACAGAAACATGTGGAAGATCTTTTGACTAAATTGAAGGAGGTAAGAAAACCTTTTCTAAACTGTAATCTAGTGTGGCAGCATTTAAGATAGCTTCCGTATTTTAACTAGAAAAATTAAATACAGTACTACCCTAATCTGCCCCACTGTACTAAGGTATTGTTGGGATTGCCAATCTATAGAGGGGAGGGAGTTTACATTGCAGGCTGCAGTGTCCAGGCAAAGCAGGAAGGACTCGGTTAGGAGGAGAGTATTAGTTTTAACTTACTACTCTCTTTCTTTGAGCAAAGGTGGGTGGGAAGAGGATAGAAGTTTAAGAAAGCTTTTACTTAGGGCCAACAGCTTCCAGCCTCCAACTTTTATAAAAGTTCCATATAATTTTTTTTTTTTTGAACTAATATTCGCCACTCAAATGTTGCAGCTTTTGGAAGTGTATGAAAGCCTAAAAATGAAATTGACTGGCATATTTTCATTCTCCATGCTGAGAGAAGTGCAAAGAGTAAAACTAGTACTCCTTTTCTTTTTGCGAATACAGACTAACACGGCTGCTACTCTGAAACCTGGAAAAGAAATGTAGAACAAACTAGGTCTCTTGATTCTTTTGTAATAAGCCAATAACACATATGATTGAAACATTGATAAAGAAATGTAAAAGTGTTCTTTTAATGGTTTGTGCCACAGCCTGAATTTTGCTTTTTCATTTGTATGTATCATTTATGTGAGGAATCATGTTTTCTCAAAAGTAAATTAAAATTGGCTGGTTCTAGAAAAAAGTCAGACTTCTGATGGGGAAAAAAAATCTCATTTAGTAGCTTGCCCTTTTCCACATTATTTGGTCTGTACTACTGTATATCTGAGGAAACATTTTGTTTTTGAACTTCTGTGTATTCTAACAGCCACAGTATAATTCTTAAACTTATAAAAACCTCACTTTGAACATAAGAACTGCCATGCTGAGTCAGACAAATGGTCCATCTATCCCAGTATCCTGTCTTCCGACAGTGGCCAGTGCCAGTTCTTCAGAGAAAATGAACAGAACCGGGGAATTATTTAGTGATCCATCCCCTGTTGTGCAGTCCTTGTTTCTGGCAGTCAGAGGTTAAGGGAAACCCAGAATGTGGGGTTGCACTGCTGACCATCTTGGCCAAGAGCCATTGGTGGACCTATCTTTCATCAATTTATCTAAATTTTTTTTTAATCCAGTTATACTTTTGGCCTTCACAACATCCCCTGGCAACAAGTTCTACAGGCTGACTGTGTATTGTGTGAATACCTACATGTTTTTTTAAAACTTGCTGCTTATTAATTTCATTGGGTGACCCTTGGTTCCTGTGTTATGTCCTTATTTACTTTCTCCACACCAGTCATGATTTTATAGACTTCTATCATATCCCCCCAGTCATTGTTGCTTCTCTAAGATGCACAGTCCATCTTTTTAATCTCTCCTCATGTGGAAGTTGTTCCATCCCCTTTATCGTTTTTGTTGCCCTTCTCTGTACCTCTTCCTGTTCTAATATACCTTTCTTGAAATGGGACAGCCAGAACAGTATTCAAGTTGTAGGCATACCGTAAATTTATATAGTGCCCTTATATTTTCTGCTTTTATTTTATTCCTTTCCTAATGGTTCCTGCTGTTCTTTTAGCTTTTTTGACTGTTGCTGCACATTGAGAAGACGTTGTCAGAGAACTAGCCACAATGACTCTAAGATCTTTCTTGAGCGGCAATAACTAATAACTAATTTAGAATCCATCATTTGGATTCAATTGGGATTGTTTGCCAGTGTGCATTACTTTGCACTTAACCAACACTGAATTTTGTTTGCCATTTTGTTGTCCCGTCACCCAGTTTCGTGAGATCCCTTTGTAACTCTTTGCCGTCAGCTTTAGACTTAACTGTCTTGAGTAATTTAATATTGTCTGCAAACTTTGCCACCTCAGTGGCTTGCAATTCAGTTGAAACAGAACCAGTGCTATGAATTCATGTTTTTTTATTCATCAGGCAAAAGAACAGCAAGCTGGTATGGAAGAAAGATTCCATAATGAACTAAATGCCCACATAAAGTTATCTAACTTGTACAAGGTAAGTTTGGGGATGTTGGATACATTCATATTAGAATTATATGGAAGTAGATCCAGGGTTTGGAGTGTGATACAGGTCAGGCTATTTTCCCAGAGCTATGTTTCTGCCTATATAAAGTGTTAATGTGAGATGGGAGGATGGTTCTCTTCCATAATCCTCCAAAGTCCTGTTTAGTTTCTTCTGGCCAATAGGATAGTGATTTTTATCACATGCATTTTCACTAAAAGGAACAGATCTCTCAAAAGCTTCATAGACAGCATTAGGACACTATGCATAGATTTGCTCTGACATGTTGAAAGAAGGATATGGAAGAATAAGCTTGGGTTCATAGAATAACAGAGTTGGAAGGGACCTCTGGAGGCCATCTAGTCCAACCCCCTGCCGAGAGCAGGACCAATCTCAACTAAATCATCCCAGCCAGGGCTTTGTCAAGCCTGACCTTAAAAACTTCTAAGGAAGGGAATTCCACCACCTCCCGAGGTAACGCATTCCAGTGTTTCACCACCCTCCTAGTGAAAAAGTTTTTCCTAATATCCAACCTAAACCTCCCCCACTGCAACTTGAGACCATTACTCCTTGTCCTGTCATCTGCTATCACTGAGAATAGTCTAGATCCATCCTCTTTGGATCCATCTTTCAGGTAGTTAAAAGCAGCTATCAAATCCCCCCTCATTCTTCTCTTCTGTAGACTAAACAATCCCAGTTCCCTCAGCCTCTCCTCATAAGTCATGTGTTCCAGTCCCCTAATCATTTTTGTTGCCCTTCGCTGGACTCTCTCCAATTTCTCCACATCCTTCTTGTAGTGTGGGGCCCAAAACTGGACACAGTACTCCTGATGAGGCCTCACCAGTGTCGAATAGAGGGGAACGATCACGTCCCTCGATCTGCTGGCAATGCCCCTACTTATACACCCCAAAATGCCATTGGCCTTCTTGGCAACAAGGGCACACTGTTGACTCATATCCAGCTTCTCGTCCACTGTCACCCCTAGGTCCTTCTCTGCAGAACTGCTGCCTAGCCATTCGGTCCCTAGTTTGTAGCGGTGCATTGGATTCTTCCGTCCTAAGTGCAGAACTCTGCACTTGTCCTTGTTGAACCTCATCAGGGTTGGGCAGCTGATGTGGCCAAATGCCTGAAAAGACCCTAACTTTGTAGGTGGTGGTAATGATGGTGTTATATTTCACACTGCATTTAAAATCTTACCTTTTTGTAATCTACTGGACTACCATCCTACACATGTAATTAGTCAAGGAGCTGACTGAGGAGGTATCTGACCCATTAGCAATTATCTTCAAAAAGTCATGAAAGTTGGGAGAGATTCCAGAGGACTGGAAAGGGGCAAATATAGTGTCAATCTATAAAAAGGGAAATAATGTCAACCCCGAGGAATTAGAGACCAGTCAGTTTAACTTCAGTACCTGGAATGATAATGGAGCAAATAATTAAACAATTAATTTCCAAACACCTAGAGGATAATAAGGTGATAAGTAAAGTCAGCATGGATTTGTCAAGAACAAATTGTGTCAAACCAACCTAATAGCTTTCTTTGACAGGATAACAAGCCTTGTGGATGGGGGGAAAGCGGTCATCAACTGTTGCCAAAAAGCAAACATAATTCTGGGATGTATTAGCAGGAGTGTTGTATTCAAGACATGAGAAGTAATTCTTCCACTGTACTCCACATTGATTAGGCCTCAACTAGAGTATTATGTCCAGTTCTGGGTGCCACATTTCAGGAACGATGTGGTTTGTTTAGTGTAAAGAAGAGATGACTGAGAGGGGACATAAGTTTTCAAGTTCATAAAAGGTTGTTACAATGGGGAGGGAGAAAAATTATTCTCTTTAACCCCTGAGGATAGGACAAGAAGCAATGGGCTTAAACTGCCCTTGCTGTAATTTAGGTTGGATATTAGGAAAAGCTTCTTAACTATCAGGGTGGTTAAGCACTGGAATAAATTGTCTAGGGAGGTTGTAGAATCTCCATCATTGGAGATTTTTAAGAGATTTTTAAGAACTTGCTCTCCCTTTAAAATGGAGGATAATGTCTTTTCACAGGAGTGTTACAAAGCAGTAATTCTATTGTTTGTACAGCAAATCACACTGAGATCCTCAAAAGAATGAGCTATTCAAGTGAAAAGTATAGTATAAATACTAACTTGCCAAAAACATTTATATCTAAGAACGAAACCTCATACTTTAGAAAAAGTTTATAAATTTGATTTTTTTATACAAAGCCGGCCCCCTAAAAATACTGCTGAAATACAGCCATGCAAACATGTTAAATAACTTTGGTTATGTCAACAACTGACCATTTCCCTCTAAAATGGGGAGTTAGCACCTGAATTTCAAGACCCTTCATTACAGTATTGTTGGGACTTACACTCAGGGACAACTGTTTCCAATTAGAGTAATACCTTGGTGTGTGTTACATATTTATACCAACATCTTGTTGATTCCTCTGAGGAGCTACCTTATTTGTAACTGTTCAATAACAAAAGATGAAATAATACACTTGTATTTAGAGTGCTGCGGATGATTCAGAGGCAAAGAGCAATGAGCTGACACGAGCAGTAGAGGAGCTGCACAAACTCTTGCAAGAAGCAGGTGAAGGTGAGAAGCTACTTGTAAGAGCTGCATAGTTTTTAATGGTTTTGTTTTCTGTTCCTGTTTAGTTAAACGGTTTCTGAGTAAAAACACCCCCAAAACAATGGCAGTTATGAAGGAAATTTTTTCAATATTCATCTGTGGGAAATGTTGTTAAAATGTCATGTTGAATTGTCTTGTAATAGTTATTTTATAACTTTAAAAAATATCTTCGTACATTCCTATGATATCTGAATGTACTTGTATTGTAGTGTTATTGTTATTGTGATTTTGAGAAGATATAATTTCTGCAGAAGGTCTTTAAAGAAATTTGACCTGTATCATCTTGTCATTCTCATTATTTTAGATTGGCTTGTCCTAATCTTGCTGTTTAATTTTTAGCCCTCTTCTGTATTCAGCAGAACACCAGTTTATGCTTTCTTTCTAAGCTGAATGATTTAATGTCCTTCTCAGAGGACATTTAAGAAACCTTTTTAAAGATACTTTTGTATACTTCACTCTCTTTAAAGAGAGAAAAAAAATTATATGTAATTTTAGCTAACAAAGCAACAGAGGATCATTTGGCTGAGGTGGAGGAGTCTAAAACTGCAATGGAAAAAGAACTGAGAGAGAAGATTAGCAAGTTAGAGAAAGAACTGGAGAATGCTAATGATTTACTTTCCGCTACAAAACGTAAAGGTAGGATAACATTTGAACTGTTCATAAGTGCCAGATTTTATGTATGAAATAATTTTCAAAAAGGGTTTTTGCATTGCAATTTCTAAACCAAGTAAGTGCACTGAATCTTCATCTTAAAACATATGATACTATCTAGGGACAATATTATGTAGCAGAGATCAATCTAAATATATCTGCTAGAGTCCAAATACCAGAGAGAACCAGTTACTGTTGTATTTTGTTTTAATTTTATAAAACTTGGAAGGCAGCACTTTTTTTTCTTCTTCTTTCACTCTCCTAGAGTGTCACTTGTAGTTTGGCACAGTTGAGCTCTGCCCGCCGTTGCATTTCAGGGGCATCCCTGCTATTTAAATTGTATGTTTACGTTTTGTGATTGGAGACTCAAGAGTCTGACAATGAGATTGTTTGAACACTTATAACTAGATTGGACAAAGCTCTATAGAATATATTATAAAGAACAATTTTGCACTAGAATTAGGGGTATTTTATTTCTAATTTCTAAGATTTTAGAACCACATGGAATTTTTTCCTAGTCGTTATTTTTGAGAAGGTTCATAACACCTTATTGTAATGATTGTTGTCTGTGTACAGTATGTGTGTTTGTCTTTGAGCGTATGTGCATAGTATTTGTGTACTAGAAATAAGATGTAAGCATCTGTGGAATACTTTCTCTCTATTTTATGTATGATTTGACATATGTTTTGGGGTTTTAACTCATCCAGGAGCCATACTGTCTGAGGAAGAGCTGACAGCCATGTCTCCTACTGCTGCAGCAGTAGCTAAAGTGGTAAAACCTGGAATGAAGTTAACCGAGGTAGGTAGAGTTAGTTTATTATAAATTCATGACTCAAAATCCATTTATCTATTTGGGCCTTTGACTAAAATCTTTCTTACAACATTAACAACATGGATACAAAGTATTTACTCAGATGTCCCTGGCCCTAATCCATCAAAGCACTTCATCTCTGTTACACTTTGGAGGTTCACTCAGAACAGTAAGGGTTGTGTTTACTGCCTGCCCTAAACCCTGGGTGCTTCTGTGCTCTGCGGCTTTGGCTCAGAGTGCTGACACCATCAGCTTGCTTACAGCATAGTGACCTTACCCTGACTTCCACCAGCCTGGTTACCCCTTGCAGGATGACACCAAGACTCTTCCGGTCCTGAGTCTCCACAGAACAGTCTCTTTTGTACTACTCAGCTCCTCTCACTGTAGCACTCACAAACCGTATCAAGTTCACTGCTCCTTTAAGAGACAGTACACAGCACCAGCCTATTAGTTTGGCTAAGTATTTTACTCTTCAATTTGAAATGCTGCACTCATATGGTTGTGTAATAATACAAGATTAAGTTTATTAACAAAGAGTAGATATTTAAGTGGTGCCAAGTAGGAGGAATTGAGATAGTAATGGTTACAAACGAACAAAGGTAAAAATATGCTTCTAAGACTAAAATCTAACTTAACAGACTAGAATCTTTTTCATTCAAAGTAGTTTTTTCACCACAGTCATTCTTCCAGGATAGCTGGCCAGTCTCAAGCCAGGACCCAACATAGAACCCAGAGTCTGGTTTCTTTATCTCCTCAGGTGAAAGATGCCAAAATGGCTTTCTCTTTTTCTCATATCCTCAAAGTTTATCTTTGTTTTCAAAGTTAGGAAACCTTCCTTGCAGCTCAGGAAACTGATGCCATGTTAATTTTTGCAGTCTCCTCCCCCCCATCATGGCTTATCTACCCCAATTGCTAGTCGGTTGCTTTGTTTACCTTTTGTGTGAATATACTTCAGTTGCCTCTCCTTGCTCAATTTACATTGGCAACACCATTCAAGCAGGTGGAATCACATTCCTTTGTGCCTTAAACCCTACCTGCCAAGCACATTTTCAGAGCATATTTCCATCACAAATTTACAATTTTTCATATATCACCCTGCACAATATTGTTAATGACCATCATGTTACCAGTTCGCATATGATACCTCACATGACACCAATTAGATACGGACTGTGATCACAGTGAGTTGGGGTACACTTACCCAGTCAGGCCTGCTGAGACTAACTGTTAGGTACCAGGGAGCCCCTTGGCTCCTGGGATGCTCTTAGGGTTACAATCACGTGATCTCAGTCAATGGGTTTACTCACATCCTTAAAGTTAAACACGTGCTAAAGTGTTTTGCTGGATCAGGGTCTTAGTGAGTTTAAAAAAGCAGTAATGTCAAGGGTTTTTTTGAAACATAAAAAGAGAGAGTGTTTCTTCAGTCCTGAAAATGTCATATCCAATCACATATGAATCTGGTCATCGTTTTATTTGTGCACACCAGCTTTTTACAGTAGAGCTTTTCCTTCTGTCACCGTCATAAGGGATGCTCAGAATGTGTCAAAATACACTGAACTTTAAAGTGTTCTCTATGATGGAACTAATTGTACTTTTGTAGGAAGAATGGATTTAGTTGTATGATATATTTTTTCATCTTTCTTTTCTCGTTCTTTCCTTTTCTCCAACCACTGAAGATATTGGTTCCAAAATGAAACTTTTGTTTGCTGCTAAACTTGGTATTGCTAAGGTTTTTATTGCTTGATCTGCCATCTATGAATTTTGATCTATGTCAAATATCTAGTTAGAACATATTTAAGATTTGCCCTTTTTCATTTTGTGTAGAATTACATTGCTGTAGTTACACTAGAACTTGAAAAATGGCAAATATTTAACAATAGGGACGATAACATCACAGAATATTTGCATCATAAACTAATATAAAGCTTAAACCAATTAGTTATTCAACTCAGTGAATGCAGTTGAAAAGATTACCTGAATATAAAATGTGTTACAGAACGTGATGTAAAACATGTATATCAAATGTGTGAAATAGTAATCATTAAATAAGTGTGTTTTGAGGTGACTGGTTACACTTTTAAAAAAACATGTTTTCTTGACACAGCTTTACAATGCGTACGTGGAAACACAGGATCAGCTACTTCTGGAGAAGCTGGAAAATAAGAGAATTAATAAGTATTTAGATGAAATAGTACAGGAAGTGGAAGCCAAAGCACCAATTTTAAAACGGCAACGTGAAGAGTATGAACGGTCACAAAAAGCTGTAGCCAGTTTGTCTGCTAAGCTTGAACAAGCTATGAAGGTCAGTGTGGATATTAAAAAATAAATTTGTAAACATAAGTGAATGGATTCTACTAAATGATGTGTTGTGCAAAAGAAACTGTTTTGTGTTTTCCAGTTCTTGAGTGGTTATGGACAAGATTGTTCATGATCTCTGTTGCAGTTCTAGAACGGTGTGTTTACCTGTAGTCTTATGACCTTCTGTGAGAAGAAAACAAATTTATAACAGAGGCTTTACATATTTGATCTTAATTTGCAAGGGGGTACCAAAACAGGGAATTAATGAGTAACTAAGCAACATAGGATTTAGATTTCCAATTTCAATTAATTATCATGGAAATTGGGTTTCCAAATCCTTTAGGCAGCTTTGAAGAATCTCATCCTATAATTTTAGTGTGTGGCGTTACAAAAACTAATTAAAATATAATTTGCAAAAGTAATGATTTGGTTTCTTTTCATTTTGATTGTGGAAAAAGACACTCAGACTCTAGTCTCAAATGAGAAAACAAATACTTGGTTGCCTTGAGGCACAAAAGCTGTATTTTTTTACTAGTTATTTCACCATATTTGGCATGATCACTGTAGCAGGAAGTGTTAATCAATTCTGAGTTTGTAGATGTTTTATATAAAAGTTCATTTGGGTTTTTTTTATAGGAAATTCAGCGTTTGCAAGAGGACACTGATAAAGCCAATAAGCATGCTTCTGTACTGGAAAGAGAGAACCAAAGACTGGAAATACAAGTGAAAGACCTTTCACAGCAGGTTAGAACAAATATTACTCATTTCTTTTTCCTAATACAGTACTGGAGTGCTCTCACTCTTGTTAACTCAGTGATCAGTTGCTGTATTCTACATTCTGAGATCGACGTTGTGAAGTACACCTCTGATGTTGCTGATGTCCTTAAAAGCATTTCCCTGGGGCAGTGTACTATTTCCGTTTCTGCTTATAAAATTAGATTAAGTCCAAATTATCAAAAGTTGAAGTCATCTTTGGGAGAACATGATGCATGTCTGACATGGAAAATTCCAATATGAATTGGATTTTGTTTGTGTGGGAGTGGAAGGTCAACTGATCGGAGCACAGGATTGTGAACCAGGAATACCTGAGTTCAAGCTCTATCTCTAACATGGATTCTGTAGCGTTGGACAAAGGACTGAACCTCTATCTCACTGTAAAATGAGGATAACTCCTACTAACCTCAAAGGGCTTTAGTGAAATTTAATTCATATTTGTAAAGAAAACTCTGCTATTCAATTTTAATTCTAGACAGAATACTTTATAGAAAGTTAGAAAATACAGAACTTTCATGTGTTTTGCTTCTAAACAGTTTGTCTGTAAAAATACATTTTTAAAACCAAATGTAAGTTACAGTTTTATAACCTCTGAATGTTCTTTTTCAGGTGAGAGTGCTTTTAATGGAACTTGAGGAAGCCAGAGGCAATCATGTAATTCGTGATGAAGAAGTGAGCTCTGCTGACATCAGTAGCTCTTCTGAAGTAATATCCCAGCATCTCGTCTCCTACAGAAATATTGAGGAACTTCAGCAGCAGAATCAGCGTCTCTTGGTGGCTCTTCGGGAGCTTGGGGAGGCTAGAGAAAGGGAGGAACAAGAAACAACTTCATCTAGGTAAACGTTTCTCCTTCAGCAAAGTTTTCATACTTGCCAGTAACATGACATGAAAATAAAGGGCTTAATCTGCAGCAAGGTAGATTTAGGTCAGTTACTAGGAAAAACTTTCTAACTATAATGATAGTTAAACTCTGGAATAAGCTTCCAAGGGAGGTTGTGAAATTCCCATCATTGGAAGGTTTTTAAAATCAGGTTTTTAAAATTGGTTTGTTTTTCCTAAAGTTAATTAAGTGTTTTAGGAAAAATTGCACTGAGGCCGCCAAAAAATTTGTTGAGAACTCCTGATCTAGACCATTCCTGACAGTTGTTGGTCTAACCTGCTCTTAAAAATATCCAACGATGGAGATTCCACAACCTCCCTAGGCAATTTATTCCAGTGCTTAACTACCCTGACAATTAAGAAGTTTTTCCTAATGTTCAACCTAAGCCTCCCTTGCTGCAATTTAAGCCCATTGTTAAGAACAAGTTTTCTCCCTCCTCCTTGTAATAATCTTTTATGTACTTGAAAACTGTTATCATGTCCCCTCTGTCTTCTCTTTTCCAGACTAAACAAACCCAGTTTTTTCAATCTTCCCTCATAGGTCATGTTTTCTAACCTTTAATAATTTTTATAGCTCTTCTCTGGACTTTCTCCAGTTTGTCCACATCTTTCCTGAAATGTAGCACCCAGGACTGGATACAATACTCCAGTTGAGGCCTAGTCAGTGCAGAGTTAGCAGAAGAATTACTTCTCATGTCTTGCCTACAACATTCCTGTTAATATACCCCAGAATGATGTTCGCTTTTTTTGCAACAGCGTTACGCTGTTGACTCATATTTAGCTTGTGGTCCACTATAACCCCCAGATCCCTTTCCGCAGTACTCCGGGGCAGTCATTTCCCATTTTGTGTGTGGAACTGATTGTTCCTTGTTAAGTGGAGTACTTTGCATTTGTCCTTATTGAATTTAATCCTATTTACTTCAGACCATTTCTCTAGTTTGTCCAGATCATTTTGAATTATAATCCCAGTCTCCAAAGCATTTTCCACTCCTCCCAGCTTGGTATTGTCTGCAAACTTTATAAGGGTACTCTGTATGCCATTACCTAAATCAGGGGTGGCCAACCTGAGCCTGAGAAGGAGCCAGAATTGACCAATCTACCAAAGAGCCATAGTAATACATCAGCAGCCCCCTATCAGCTCCCCCACCCCGCTCCCAGTGCCTCCCACCCACCAGCAGCTCCACTGATGAGTGCCTCCCCTTCCCTCCTCGCACCTCCCGATCAGCTTTTTCGTGATGTGGGGCAGGGGAGGAGGAGCGAGGGCAATGCAGGCTCAGGGGAGGGAGCAGGAAGGGGTGGAGTGAGGGCAGGGTCTGTGGCAGAGCCAGGGGTTGAGCAGTGAGAACCCCCCGGCATATTGGAAAATTGGCACCTGTAGCTCCAGCTCTGAAGTCAGTGCCTATACAAGGAGCCGCATATTAACTTCTGAAGAGCCACATGTGGCTCCAGAGCCACAGGTTGGTTACGCCGATCTAAATCATTGATGAAGATGTTGAACAGAACTGGACTGAAAACTGAACCCTGCGGGACTCCACTCATTATGCCCTTCCAGCATGACTGTGAACCACTGATAACTACTCTGGGAATGGTTTTCCAACCAGTTTTGCACCCACCTTATAGTAGTTCCATCTAGATTGCATTTCCCTAGTTTGTTTATGAGGTCATGCGAGACAGTATCAAAATGTTAATCAAGTCAAGATATACCATGTCTACCGCTTTCCCCCCCATCCACAAGATTTGTTACCCTGTCAAAGAAGGCTATCAGGTTGGTATGACAGGATTTGTCCTTGACAAATCCATGCTGACTGTTACTTATCACCTTGTTGTTTTCTAGATGTTTGCAAATTGATTGCTTAATTATTTGCTTCATTATCTTTCCGGGTACTGAAGTTAAGCTGACCAGTCTGTAATTCCCCGGGTTGTTCTTATTTCCCTTTTTATAGATTGGCACAAAATATGCCCTTTTCCAGTCTTCTGGAATCTCTCCTGTTTTCCATGACTTTCAAAGATAATTGCTAATGGGTCAGCTATCACTTCAGTCAGCTCCTTTAGTACCCTGTAGGATGGATTTAATCAGGCCCTGGGGACTGGAAGACATCTAAAGTGTCTCAGTAATTTTTAACTTCTTCTTTCCCTATTTTAGCCTCTGATCCTTCCTCATTTTCACTGACATTCACTATGTTAGATGTCCAATCACCACCAACCTTCTTAGTGAAAACCAAAACAAAGAAGTCATTAAGCACCTCTGCCATTTCTACATTTTCTTTTATTGTTTTTCCCCCGTCATTGAGTAATGGGCCTACTTTGTCCTTGGTTTTCCTCTTGCTTCTAATGTATTTGTAGAATGTTTTATTGTTATCCTTTATGTCTCTAGCTACTTTGATCTCGTTTTGTGCCTTGGCCTTTCTAATTTTGTCCCTGCATACTTGCGCTATTTGTTTATATTCATCCTTTGTAATTTGACATATTTTCCACTTTTTGTAGGACTTTCTTGTATTTCCTGGTTAAGACAGGGTGGTCTCCTGGTTAAGCCAAGGTGGTCTCTTGCCATACTTCCTATCTTTCCTACGCAGTGGGATAGTTTCCTCTTATGCCCTTAATAATGTCTCTTTGAAAAACTGCCAACCGTCTTCAAATCTGTCTCTTGCCTCCATAAAGTTACAGGTGCTTTGAAACTATGTGAAGAAAACCTAAATAATAGCAAAACCTCCAAACCTGTGGCCTACACATAGTGGATGCTCATGGAAGGTGAAAAAATCCCATCTCTTAAGCGGGTCCATGATATGGGGACCAATGCCAATCAGCCAAAGCCTAGAGCAGTGGTGGGCAACCTGTGGCCTGTGGGCCACATGCAGCCCATCAGGGTTAGCTGATTGAGGGCCACGAGACATTTTGAGGACATGGACCATCAGCAGGCACAGACCCCCGCAGCTCCAAGTGCAGGAATTTATTTCTTTGTATTATCCAATTTATCGCCTGTCAATATATGTGGGAAGGGGCACCCAGCCAATTGACTGGAATATAGCCCTCCCCCATCTTAAGAGAAGGGAATCTCCATTTCCCCTGTCAGATTAATCAGTGGCATAGCGGGACATATTTTGTATTTGCTAAATGGATTGCATGTTTCTATGTTGTCAGTTTAACAAGGTACTGTAATTATACCCAAAATTTAAAACAACTGAGAGCTCAAATAAGATGAGCAATAGGACATCTGCCAATATGTGACTCTGACTAAGCCAGGCAGTCATGTTTGCTCACTTTTTAAAAGAAAAATTGTTCAAGTCCAAGGGCCTTGTCCAGTCCATGTATCTTTGCTCAGAACTCCCAGTGATACTAATTAAAGTTCCAAGGATGGACTAAACAGTTTTGAAGGCCTATTGTGATTAAATAGTTTAAATGCTTCTGTAAAAATGCCATCATGGCTAATAATAATTGCTGTCTAAATACAGTTAAAAAGAAAACAAAATCCTGTCTTTTCTCTGTTTCAGAATTTCTGAGCTGCAGAGTCAACTTGAGGAAGCCATCCATGAGTTAGAGAAACTGCGTGAAGCACGTCATGTTCAGATGCAGCTTGTAGACTCTATAGTTCGTCAGCGTGATATGTACCGTGTACTGTTAGCTCAGACAACTGGAGTTGTCATTCCAGTGCAAGGTTAGGCTTGTGTTAGCAACTCATAAGTTTCCACATGTCAAACAACTTCACAGTAGTTGATAGCTTTCTAAAATGATGCATAGAGAGGATTGGAACCTTTTTTTAGTTGGTCTGTGTTGTTCAGTGTTTATCGTTAGATGGCATATGGAAAATATGAAATATATAAGTTTTTTGCTCTAAGAACTCCTAGCCTTCCCAAGTGACTGAGATTCAATCTTCTGTTTGTATATTTGGTGGTTTTAAAATGTAGTTTTTATTTTTATAAAGCTTCAAGTATGTTGCCAGAGGAAATTTCTTTTACATCAACCCCAAAACGTTCAAGTATGCCTCAGGCCATGTCAACTCCTGCTCCAGTGTCAATGACTGAGTCAGTAGAAGCAGTAGAGGCTAAGGCTGCACTTAAACAGGTAAACTGTATTTTTTTCAGTAAACATTTCAAATAATTTGTTTTTTTCACCATGTAATCTTCTTAATGATTGTTCCTTAATGCTTACTGTAGCTGCGGGAAGTTTTTGAGAACTACAGAAAAGAAAAGGCAGAGAATGACAAGCTGCTAAATGAACAAAATGAAAAACTTCAGGAGCAAGTCACAGACTTGCGGTCACAGAATGCTAAGATGTCCACCCAACTTGAATTTGCCTCCAAACGGTAATTTGGTGTTTATTACATTTCCAAATAGAACTCCATTTTCTTGTCTTACATGTGAGAAAACAAGCTAATTGCTTGGTGTTAGACTATATAGCATGTTTGTTGATATGAACTGCTAATAAAATACCCATGTTTCCAATTGAGTGAGAAGGCAGTTGCCACACAGGCAAATTTAGGTGCATTGTTACATTGCTACTTTATAATTCCGCAAAAAGCCCAAAATGGATAGCATGTTGCTACTCAAAAAAAAAAAAAAAAAGTGCCAGTGTTACTTAATCCAAAGTGGGAACCCCTAATAAATTCTTTATTTAAAAATAAAAACCAAGAAATCCAACAAGGGAACAACCCAAACATGAAACTTTGGATCCTTTATTTGAAATACAACTTTCTGGGTTAAAGCCAAAGAGAGAGAGAGAGAAACTTTATGTTTTTAAAGCCAGAGGAGCTTCAACTAGTATTGAATAGAATAGTCAACTAGCCTGTCAGTGGAAGAGAAGTCTGTTTAGCTTTGTTAATTGGTCGTTATTTAAGAACTAGCCATACTTGCATGATAGATTTCAGAGTAACAGCCGTGTTAGTCTGTATTCGCAAAAAGAAAAGGAGTACTTGTGGCACCTTAGAGACTAACCAATTTCTTTGAGCATAAGCTTTCCTGAACTTGCATCCGATGAAGTGAGTTGTAGCTCACGAAAGCTTATGCTCAAATAAATTGGTTAGTCTCTAAGGTGCCACAAGTACTCCTTTTCTACTTGCACGATATTAACTCAAATATTCAACATATTCAGAAACTTGATAAGAAATAGACCAGCACTTTAGAGAAAGCTATTTAATTTGCATTTACTTTTCCAATTCAGTTAATCTTTTACAAGGCTAATATCTCTGTAAATCATGCTTCAAACTGGTACATGTAAACATAGCATGTTCATGTGAGTGTATGCACCCTCCTTGTAATTCAGTGTAAGTCATTTAACTCAGGAATATAAAATACTTTTTTTTGTTTGTTCCATTTAAAGTTATGAGATGCTGCAGGACAATGTTGAGGGATATCGTCGAGAAATAACATCTCTTCAGGAGAGAACGCAAAAGCTCACAGCAACAACTCAAAAACAGGAACAGATAATTAATACCATGACCCAGGACTTAAGGGGAGCTAATGAAAAGCTGGCTATGGCAGAGGTGATTGTACAACATTTTCATGCAATCTGTATTCGTACACACTTCAAATTTAGTATAGTGACACAGTAAATTTGTATTCCATTGTCTTGAAAACTGTTAGAATTTGAACCAGTGCTTCACACCACCTGAAATTTCGGAATTCAGTAGTATCTAGTACTAAATCTCTTAAAACTTCATGTCTTGTGAAAACACTGGCTGTTAAAATCATGTCCATGTTGGAACATGTGTGTGAGATATTTTGTTGACCATCACAAATACTTAGAGACTCAGTAAACTGTTCTAAGGGCTGTTGTTTTTTTTACTGATGAATAGAGTGAAGCTTTTGCTTAATGTTAGTCGGCTAGCTAAAGTTTTGTAATTCTAAAACTTATTTACTTAGATTGTTAAACTTCAGAAATTTAAGCCTGGTTACATTTAGAAGAGTACTTGACTGTTTATAATGTTTGTTTTTTCAAGAAGTTATACAGTAGGTAAATTTTGCCCAAATTAACTAATGCACAGATTTGCTGTTAAGATGCTAAATTTTCATTTGTAATTTGCTCTTTTAAAGGTGAGAGCAGAGAACTTGAAAAAAGAGAAGGATATCTTGAAGATGGCTGAAGTTCGTCTGACCCAGCAGCGAGAATCTTTATTAGCTGAGCAAAGGGGACAAAATTTACTGCTTACTAATCTGCGAACTATTCAGGTATAATCAAATGCCATCTTTTTTGTTGGAAGCAAAAACCATGTGAACGGGAGACAGTCTTTTCAATTGATAACACTAAATGTGTAACACTTCATTTTGTCAGATCTTTCAGGAATTAGTATGATGACTTGGCACGTTCTATTCAGGGCTTTAAAAATACTGATGAAAATAGCATGTTTCAAGATATTATCCAATGCCTGATGAAATCATTGACTTCAATAAGCATTGGATCAGGCCATTAAACAGCAATCATTGTTTCAAGTCATAAATAAACATTCATTACTTGAATATGTTACTTAGCAATTTCATCAGTGAGCAATAATACTGTTATCAGTATGGGCTTCGTTTTTGTGCACTTTTCAAAAGACAAGGAATTATTCTCCTTCCATTGATGATATAACCATTAAAATGCAACTGACTATAAATTGTGGATCAGATCAAAAAAGTGGTTACTTGTTTCATTAACTCTGACAAACTTGATTCTGGTGACTGCCTGACCTACTAATTTTGTTTTCCTGTTACACTGAGATGTGTTTAATACTTGGTTCATAAATAATTGCATAAGATAACATTCCTAACAAATTCATCTTTAATGATGACTGAACGCTTGTTTAATAACACATCTTTTTTAAAATACATGCTGTTTGATTTGTGTAGTTACAAGAAAAATTTGGCAGGCACTATAAACTTGCTTTTCATGGTGATAACAAGTTCTGCTGTGTTAGTTGTAACATCTTGATACAGCATATTGTGTGCTGCATAATTTTTTGTGTGTGTGCGGGGCGGGTGAGGGTAACAGGAATGGTGTGGAGTTAACTCATACTAAGTGATTAGGATTTCTTCACTTGTCTGAATTGTTCCACATGGTAGCATTCACATTTCATGCTTTTATCAGGTGATATTGGAGAGGTCTGAGACAGAGACTAAACAAAGACTCAACAACCAGGTAGAGAAACTAGAGCGTGAGATATCCCAACTAAAGAAGAAACTAGAGAATGAGGTGGAACAAAGGCATGTGCTTACCAAAAACCAAGATGTGAGTACTTGTAAGCAATTTTTTCTAATTGGTGTTTAAGGGAAAAATAAATGAAATTGCTTACCAGCTTACAAGATCTGCTTAATCATTACATTGTTGTCTTGTATTAATTATGTTGGATTTTTGTGCAATGTGTCAGGTATTGCAGACTCAAGAACACTGCCTTTACAGGTTCATCTGTTGGATACTAAGAGACAACTTGAGACTGAAATGAACCGTCACCTTAACACAAAGGAACTGCTGAAGAATGCCCAAAAAGAGACTGCCACATTGAAACAGCAGCTGAATAATATTGAAGCTCAGTTAGCCTCCCAGACATCCCAGCAGGCTCCTGGTAAAGGTAAAGAGAAATGGTGACTTACTGAAACATTTACCAGTTTGAAAGCTGCCCAATGAAGGAGGAGACTAGAGTGAGTCATGTCCAGTGTTGTGTGTAAATCTAGGAATATAGTCTCTGAAATCAGAAAACCCCATTCTGATTACTCCAACATGTTCAGATACAGTTTGACCAATATGAGGTATAAAAGAATTCAGTTGGACCCGACTTAAAAATAGGACAAATGAATAGGCCTCCTATGTAGACTTGAAAGCTTACCTTTTATGTGAAATGCTATTTCTTAAATACATCTGATCTTATACTTCCTCATCATCTAAATTAATTGCTTAGACCTCGGTAGTGGTCTTAGGGTAATGGGTGGAAATTTCTGAACTTGCATTTTATGTCATAATTGCAATGTAAGTTTGTGGGTGAAATCCTGGTTCCGCATTGACTTCACTAGGGCCAGTGTTTTTACCTTGTATCTTTTAAAGCTGCAGATTTTGTGATGTGTACTTTCAACAGGTAGCAACTAACTTTTTTAAAAGCCCTGTTTTCATGTATGCTTTAGTTGTGTGTTTAAGATGCAAGATTTTATGACATTTTGATTAGGAATTTATTTTCATTTGTTCCACTGTGCAACATTTAGAAAAACATATTAATATTTTTAGCAATAGTTACAGATGAGAAAGCACTTACCTCATGAGCTATTGCTTTTTATTTAGTGCTTAGGATTTTCTAAAAGAAAAATCCTTTTGGCTTGAAATTTTTCATGTTTGTTCTTAGCCTTAAAGGAAAACTTCTAATTCATTGGAAAATAATTTGGTTTGACTGTGTTTTAAAGAAATTTATGAATCTTGAAAATTCTTACTTGTTAAAAAAAAATATACTTTTTTATTCCTCTATTACCCAAAAATATTCTGAGTTTAAAAAATGTTCAAATTTAATGTGTAAATTCTCCTCCAAATATGAAAGGGCACTTTATCTTTTAGAAGACATGGTAAGATAAGTAGAGACACATGAAATTTGTTAAAGCTTTTTATAGTTTTTCATTTACTTTTGGGAAACTTTGTGTTACTTTGTTTTATCCATCCCAACAGGAGTAGTGGAGGGCCCTTCCATGGAGGGGTAGGGGGTTGAGGAAGTTCTCATGTCCCGTGGTGGGTGGGAGGCCTTGTGGGGTTTCAGGGTGAGCCCACCCAACATTCACCCTGCAGCAGCAGTTGTTCTTGCCCCATGGGGCTGAGTCCAGCTTCCCGTTCCAGGCATTGTGCCCTGGTGAACAGGGTTACAGCACCACTCAAGTTTTGCCTGGCCACCCCTCCATGGCAGTAGGAGGGCAGTTGGGCCAAATTTGAGCAAATAGTACTGCAAATTTGGGTTACAACACCACTCACTCAGATTTGGCCTGGGGACCCTATCACGTCATGACAGAAAGGTTGCTGGGCCAAGCCTGAGCAGCACTGCCACCCCATGCATCAGGTCACAATGCAGGGAACTGGGCCCAGCCCTGTGGGGCAGGAGCCACCCTTGCAGGGTGAGGTATTGGGTGGGAGGACACAGTTGCTTTATTTTCTTTTATGTACGTTTTTCATTTTATTTCGTGGGACTTGATATTTATAGAAATCACAGGGCTCTAATTATAAGGCTAGTCTTACCAGACTACCCTCGTGTATTGTCTCATCTCACTTCTCCCTTGCAGCACCACAAAAATTAATAAGTACAGCCAGGGTAATATCTGGTGAAATTAAGTTGCTTCCTGTGAAAATCACAAATTTTTGCATTTTGTGACAAAGTTCCTCATCTACCTTGGTGGGTCTTGTGCTTATTGGCGGATTTGCTCGCCTTGGAGCTTCACGGCAGCCCTTAGTTTGGCCGTTTTCATGAACCCACAGTCCAGGTCAGCTCCTCCTGTGTCTGACCAGGAGTTGGGAGGTTTTGGGGGAACCCGGGCCCGCCCTCTACTCTGGGTTCCAGCCCAGGGCCCTGTGGAATGCAGCTATAGTGCCTCCTGGAACAGCTATGCAACAGCTACAACTCCCTGGGCTACTTCCCCATGGCTTCCTCCCAACACCTTCTTTATCCTCACCATAGGACCTTCCTCCTGGTGTCTGATAATGCTTGTCCTCCTCAGTCCTCAAACAGTATGCATTCTCAGCTCCTAGCACCTCTTGCTCCCAGCTCCTTATACGCATACCACAAACTGAAATGAGCTCCTTTTTAAATCCAGGTGCCCTGATTAGCCTGCCTTAATTGATTCTAGCAGCTTCTTGATTGGCTGCAGGTGTTCTAATCAGCCTGTGTGTCTTAATTGTCTCCAGAAGGTTCCTGATTGCTCTGGAACCTTCCCTGTTACCTTACCCAAAGAAGAGGGACCTACTTAACCTGGGGCTAATATATCTGCCTTCTATTACTCTCCTGTAGCCATCCGGCCCGACCCTGTTACAATTTTTATATCTTAGGACAGCCTAGTGCAAATGAGGATGTGGATGATCTTGTTAGTCGACTAAGACAAGCTGAGGAACAAGTTAATGACCTGAAGGAAAGATTGAAGACTACTACTAGTAATGTGGAACAGTACAGAGCTATGGTTCTTAGTTTAGAAGAATCCCTTAATAAAGAAAAACAGGTAAGTGTCAATATGTTTAGCCATTAACATTACTTGCTAAATATAACAGTGTACATCTTGGTCATATTTTTCACTGTATTAGTACTCTTACTTATGAGGAATTCTGTAGCCTGTGTTGTTTCATGGGATGTCACAATCAGAAGCAAGTATTTTGCACTGCCTGTTAGGGTCTTGTGAAATTATACCATTCCTTTTCAGCACTTACTGTAAATAGAGTTTCAAGCAAACTGCACATTCAGTCTTCCTGCATACTTTAATGCCCATATGTTAATATAACTGAACTGTAAATTTGAGGGAAGGCTGACTCTTTGCCTGACTGTCTCCAAGTTCTCTACTAGCAAGTGGCCTCAGCCCTCACAAGACCTTTGGAAATGTAGGCATTGCATATGAATCAGATACAATTTATGTATACATTCTAAATAATCACTTTTTATCCTAACGGATTAAACTTTTCAAATATGTGAAAGAATGCTTTCTAGGCACACTTCAAGCATGAAGGCAAATAACCACATCCTATTTGTAAAAAACATCACTGCCTAAACTGCAAATGCAGCCCAATGTTATAAATCATCTGTGTGTCTTTTAGATTCTTGATTTGTCAAAGCAGAGAATACCCAAATAGAACTTTGATTACCGGACAAAATTATCATTTTTACTAAAATTGTGGCATCCAACAGATCAGGTACATGTCGCTCTGTGTCCAGCATTCAGTACTCTTCCCCTCCAGTAGTTACTGCAAACATTTCATTGAGGCATGAGTTTTATAAATTTTACAAACTTTAATATGTAATAAGATATTTCAGCTGATATATATCCAAACCTAGTTATCTGAAACTGTGCTCTTCAAAAGTGCCCCCAGTGGGATGTTGAAAATATCCTGAGTGATTCAAAAATACCATTAGCTATACTTTCCAATTTTCCCATGACATTTGGCTAACTGAGATTAAGATTCCATTTTTTTGGCTTAAAATGAATATTGCATGAATGTGAAACATAAAATGTGAATCTTTATAAGGAAAGTATGGAACACAAGCAGATCTCATGTACCCTGTAGTGTGTGTGGATCTAAACTTTTACTGATGGCTTGACCTTTTTGATATTACTTTTTTTGTGAAGGTGACAGAGGAAGTTCGTGCAACTGTTGATGCACGTTTGAAGGATTCTTCTGAGTATCAAGCCCAGCTAGAAAAGAAACTGATGGAGGCAGAAAAGGAAAAGCAAGAACTTCAGGATGAGAAACGTAAAGCTATAGAGAACATGGAGCAACAGGTATAGAGTGCTGAATGTTCACCTTCCTTGTGTCTACAAGAATATGTTTACAGTTAGTCTTTAATTGTAGTTTTCATTTTAACTTCTATGCAGAAAAGGAAAGCAATGCAATCTCCAATGCTAATTTCACAAAAGGATTACTGAATTAGAAGGATGCTATATTAAAATATATAAATACATATATTAAACTCTTATCCACTTAGTCCTTCACTGTTTGTCTTGTCTTATACTTTGATCAGTGCTTGAAGGAAATAGCATTGTCACACTAGCAAAACCAAGATGCGGTGTTTGTTTATGTATACCAAAATTTGGGCATCCAGACCCTTTAATTTTTCCATTTTATATTTGGGAAATGGCTGATTTTCTTCCTGTTGGAGTTGAAATTAACAAGACTTCTGTGCAACCAGCATCACTGATGTGAACTCAGCTGGGAAAACACAGTTACCTATTTCTGAAAACGGAGCTCGGAATACCTGAATTCGCACAAAAATGGCTGTATTACGTTAATAAGCCAAAGTCTAAATTTCACCAGATTATAACCATTTAAAATTCCTCCTTTACCTCTAAATTATTCATATCTTATACCTCTTCATGTTGCTTCTTCATGTTGTGTTATAGTACTTAATAAATTACATTGTCTGTTCAATTTTATTTCCTTTCTATAGCTATCTGAACTGAAGAAGAGCCTCTCTAATGTGCAATCTGAAGTCCAGGAAGCTCTTCAAAGAGCAAGCACAGCAATAAATAATGAACAGCAGGCCAGGCGTGACTGTCAGGAACAGGTAGGTTTTGGTTTTAGCTATAAATGGCCAGATGAAGTTTGATAGCTTTGTCTCTGTCTGGAGCCAAGGATGAGTTTAATTTTCAGTGCAGTTGGTCAGAGAAATCAGTGGAAATAGAAGGGTATTACAGGAGCAGTTCGTCCATTCCTATGACATGATTGTTTCCTAGACTGCATTTCCTGGTACTTCATTGCCTTGATGTAATCTAAATTTTAAATAACTAGAGTGTTTAATTAAATAGACTTTTGAATATAAAATTCTGCACTTGTATAAGGCCCCAGTGTGGACCTGCTGCACGGGAGATGCGCCCCTCCCTCGGCCCTGCCCAGAGCCTTTGGAGCTGCTGCGGCCAAGAAGAGGTGCCTCTCCCCCAGCCCTGAGCTGCTGCAGCAAGAGAGGTCTGGGGGAGTCCTCTCTCCCCACCGCAGCCCCGGGGCAGCCTGTACCCCAAACCCATCATCCCCGGCCCCACCCCAGAGCCCGCACCCCAACCCTCTGCCCCAGCCCTGAGCCCCCTCCCACACTCCGATCCCCTCAGCCACACTCCCACCACATGAATTTTGTTGTGTACCAATGTGAAGGTGATGTGTCAAACATCACCTCCATATTGGTGCACATAACAAAATTCATTCAACACATGGACTTAACAAATTAGAGGGAACACTGACTGTGGGGTGTACTTAACTGATCTTAATGGATTCTTTCTTAACTCTCCAGAAGAAGGTGAAAACTAAAGTTCTCACCCATATATATTAGGGGAAAATTTCTTTCCAAACCCAATTTTGACAGTTACTTAGAGTGCATGCTAGCAGCAATAACTGTAGCAAAACATTTTTGCCAATACTCTGAGAAGATAAGTTTGGTGTCAAGTAACGGCTGGTTTTTACAGTGAATTCTAGTCATGCTTATTTTTCTACATCTGAAAATTCTAATAACTCTTTCAGAAAACTCAATTGTGTAGTTAATCTAGACTGAGTGTTTAATTGCTGGGGGTTTTCATGTGTCAGATAATAAGATTGAATCAATCTTTTGCTGGTCCTCCCCCCCCGCCCCTTTTGTATTTACCTCTCTCCATAGTTGCAATCAGCAGAAGTGCTTGAAAAGCTCCTATCCCTCTCGATGCAGAATTTAAAGGAAGAGGGCTGGTGAAAGGGCATATAAAAGGGCTTTTCATCCAGCTGGTTGTCAGTGTTAATATTTAGGGATATATTCAGATCTGCATATCTGTTTTCTCAGGCTTTTGAGAATCACATGGGTTAAGGGATAGGGTCACTTTGAGGAGGTGGCTTAGATTTTATTTTTGGTGGCTTATTTTGTTTATCAGGATTGATCTACAAGAGAAGACAAGTCTAATATTGGGAAATTTCCCTTTTTATATTTATGTAACTTTTTAACAAGTATGGAAAGCTATGGAGGGTATGTGATATACTTGAAGAAATAACAAAGTGCACTGTTTCTCACAGGCAAAGATCGCTTCAGAAGCTCAAAATAAGTATGAGCGGGAATTGATGCTTCATGCTGCTGACGTTGAGGCCTTGCAGGCTGCTAAAAGTCAAGTTGCTAAGAATTCAGCAATAAGGCAGCAGTTAGAGGAAGCTACTCAGAAAGCTGAATCTGCACTTCTGGAGTGCAAAGCCTCATGGGAAGAGCGGGAGAGAATGTTAAAGGTAGGATTTTTCTGGCTCCAGTGACTTTTCTGAAGTGTATAGATATCTGTAGTGTTCAGACCTATGCAAATTAAAATTCATCATGACCAAACAGAAAAATATTCTGTTGTAGGATGAAACTTCAAAGCTTGGGTCTCGCTGTGAAGACTTAGAAAGACAAAACCGATTATTACATGAGCAACTGGAAAATCTAAGTGACAAGATGGTGACCTCTGTGAAGGAAGCCATGCCAAGTGCATTGAATGTTTCTCTTAATGAAGAAGGCAAATCACAAGAACAAATCTTAGAAATTCTCCGGTAAATTTAATCCTAAACTATTTTCCATAGTCATTGTGAGTAATTTCATTTGCTGAACTGTTTAGTTCATCTTCATTTTCTTTTTTGGAAAACAGAATTTTTCAAAATTAAAGTGGATTAATTTTTAAATGGTATTAGCTATGGTGACAGCCTTTCCCCTGCTTCAGTAGCAGCAGAGATAGGTGGAATTGCAACTGCTGATTGGTCCCAGCTATCATATGGAAAAGATGTAAGGCAGAGACTTGTCTGGAGGGCCTGGTACCTCCTGGTAAACGATGGTGCCAAGAACATTCCACAGAGTGACACCTTCCCAGAGTAGGATCAAGTGTTCTTGTTTCCTCTATTTATTGGTAGATACATGGATTTGCTTTTGGGTCTCTTCGGCCAACTGCCATTTTTATTTTCTTTTAGCAGCTGGCCTCATTCTGACATGGGTGTCTAGATTTAAATTTCCTTCTTACACTTAAGTTCAAATGTCCCCCTTTCTTACAGATTTATACGCCGAGAGAAGGAGATTGCAGAAACTAGGTTTGAGGTGGCCCAGGTGGAGAGCTTGCGTTATCGTCAGAGGGTGGATCACCTGGAAAGGGAGCTCCAGGAGTTGCATGATAGTCTGAACGCAGAGAGAGAGAAGGTGCAGGTGTGTACATGAACTGTTGGTTACACTTTCAACAACTGGCTGAAATGTCTTCCTCCTTATTCATGTCTTTTCCTACTTCAACTGGGTATGTCTGTGCAGCTGGGAGTGTGTTTCTGAGCTTGGATAGACAGAAGTACTAGCTTAGCTCAATCTAGTTTGCTAAAAATAGCAGTGTAGCCAGGCAGTGGCTCACACAACCAGTCAGAGACTGAAGCCAGCCAGATCCCCTGCGTATGTACTTAGGCAGCTAGCCTGAGCCACCATCTGTGCTACCCTCAGCTATGCTGCTATTTATAGCAGTATTTTTAGAGCTCTTTTTGAGCTAGCATGTGTCTGTCTACCTGAGCTGGGAAGCATGCCTGTCATCTGCATTGTAAACATAAGCTAAAAGCTAAGAAGTGTGCAAGAGTCCATTGTATTTGGAATGGGATTGATATTTGTCCATTTGCACTATCTTTGCTCCTAGCCCCATGAACTTGCTCTCAAAAGCAGGATAAAAGAAAAGGAGTACTTGTGGCACCTTAGAGACTAACCAATTTATTTGAGCATGAGCTTTCGTGAGCCACAGCTCACAGCTGTGGCTCACGAAAGCTCATGCTCAAATAAATTGGTTAGTCTCTAAGGTGCCACAAGTACTCCTTTTCTTTTTGCGAATACAGACTAACACGGCTGTTCCTCTGAAACCTGTCAAAAGCAGGATAGCAATTATGCTTTGAAAACTTGTTTTAACATGTATAGTTGTGCAGAACAGATATTTAGGAAGCAGTCAAAAGAAATGTTTGGAGAAGTGGTACAGAGAATCACATGGGGAAGTCTGCTATTTTCAGGGTTTTTAAACAATATATTAATTTCTTCATCTAACTCTTTAAAAAGTTTTTACACGACTTTATGTACAGTGATAGTTTTCTAAAGTCTAATACCAATGAACGTTGTTTGAATGTTTATGTCCAAAGAAAGCTAAACCAGTTATTTGGATGATTTTCTTTGACCTAACAGATAACAGCAAAAACAATTGCTCAGCATGAAGAACTAATGAAAAAGACAGAAACCATGAATGTATTGATAGAAACCAACAAGATGCTGAGAGAAGAGAAGGAGAGGCTAGAACAAGAACTACAACAAATGCAGGCAAAGGTTAGTGATGAGACTTATGCACAAAATTCTCAGACACTCAGTATTTGAAGGAGAACTTGAATGAATCAACATCTGGGTTTGTTAGACATATAACATATTGCTAATTGCAATAACTGTATGCTGTAAAACTTGATTATAAATAATGTGGGAGACAATCACACTACTGAGAGGATTTTCAATATAATTAAAATGTCAGAGGACAAGGCCCTGTTTACTATACAGAAAGTTGCAGGCAGCTTTAAATAAAGTAGAAACTCAATAGTGACTCTTGATTAACAATATGCTGTTGATCAGGACACTCGTTAAAATAAAAGAAAGATCAGGGGATGGGCTGAAGTGGTGGGCCACAATTTTATTAACTTAGCACTTCTGCCGAGTGTTATATGTGGCCTATCTCACGGACCAGGAATTTAATGGTGTCCAGTGTGATTTACAGGGCTCCCACTCCCATCATGTAAGCAATAACTCAGGGTTGACCCTCATCAGTCTATCCCTAGAACTCAGCTCACTTCTGAATCTTCTCGTCCTCTTCCCCCCACCCCCATAAAGCAAGCAGAAGATATTAAGGGGGACCTCAAGTTGTTTTACGCCTCCTCTTTTTTTCCACCAGTGAAATCTTGTGTCATTTACTTCTGGGAGTGCTGCATCTTTCAGACTTTATCTGCACTGGCCAGTGGAGACACCCTCGAAAGGGGTTTAAATTGGCCTTTGTGCTCCACCATCCATCAACTTTCCCACTTCTCCCCTGGCTGGCCAGTGGAGAACCCCAGGAGGAGGAGGGCCCTAGTCATGGCCTTCTCAGGCATGTGCTCTCCCATCTCTCCTTCTGGGCTGTACATCACTCTGCCAGTCTGACCAACATCCCCTCTGATCCCCCAGTGAGATGGGGGTATATTTTAACACCTGATGATTTTCCAGGTGCGTAAGCTAGAGGCAGACATCCTACCTTTACAAGAGTCTAATGCTGAGCTAAGTGAAAAAAGTGGAATGCTTCAGGCAGAAAAGAAGCTGTTGGAAGAGGATGTCAAACGTTGGAAAGCCCGGACCCAGGTGAGTGCGTCTTTTTACAGAGGATGTCCAAATGAAAAAACTCAAATGCTGGTAGATCAACCCCATCTCCTGAAAAGTGGTGGAAGACTGAAATGAATTTGATTTATGAAACATCACCAGTGAATATGTATTAAGAAGGCTTGAATTTGTTAGGATAACATGAGTTTGCCTTGTCACTCTGCCTGGTATAGGACACAGCTAAGAGCGCCAATCTGAGGTCAGACTGCTAGAATACAGGGCATATACCCCAGGCTGGTGGTGTATTCTGTCCTAAGACCTCATCAAGCCGGTAACAAATGTGTGCTTCCAAATTACCATACTAGTTATTATGGAGCCACAGACAGTCCCCTTAAGGCCCTCTAGCCCCTCATGCATCACCCAGACAAACTATTTATCTGTGATAAATGATTATTAAAACCAGAAATAACATATATTATATTCTTCCTGTTCCAAAGAACCCACCACTTACCCCCAGATCAAAATATACTTCAGGATCTCACCCAAAAAACATGCTTCAGCCAATCTTTAGTAACTAACTAAAGATTTATTCATAAAAAACGGAAAAGAAGAGTGATTAAAAGGTTAAAATGAATCATATACGTTACAGTTGATATCAGAGTTTGTAGATCAGGATAATAGCAGTGATGTTAAATTGGCCAGTCTGTAATTAGTCTCTCTGGGTTGGGGGTCCTCAGTCCACTGTTTAAAGCTTTCCCTTTCTTATCGAAATTATGGTTCAGAGATGTGGAGCAAGAAAGAGACAAAGAGATAATGTCACAGTCTCCATTTATATTCTCAGTCCATGTGCATGGAAAATTAGTCTCAAACATGGAGTCAGGGATCACATGTTCTACATGCCCTTGCCGATTCATGAGTCATCTATTGTCTACATGCTCTCTAAGGTGTAGTTGGAAGGGGCCTACTGGAAGAGTTGATTCTCCTTAATGGTTCATCAACCATGGCTGACTGGTGTTGATGTAAATCTGTCTTGTGGGTGTTACCCAGGAATAAAACATGTTTAAGATACAAACACAGAGCAAAGATTCATAACTTCATATGCAATGATAATACACGCATATAAACAGGATAACATTGTTCAACAGATTACAACTTTTCAAATAAAAACAATGCGAGAAGTCCTTGTGACACTTTAGAGACTAACAAATTTATTTGGGCATAAGCTTTCATGGGCTAAAACGCCATAGTCTCTAAGGTGCCATGAGGACTCCTCGTTGTTCTTGCTGATTCAGACTAACACAGCTACCACTCTGAAACTTTTCCAGTGATACCTTTCAGGGGTATACTTTCTTTGAGATTTATCACAATTGTGCAACAGTGGTGATACATTAGTGGTTATACCTTAGTGTAAACATGGTCATCCTTTTTTATACAGTATCTCATGCCTAACTTAGAATGCAGTTCTAAACCACCATTGACAGAGCACAAAAGCAACAATCACCAACATGTATAGATTCTGTAGAATGAAATGTGTTTTCTTTTTGCAAGAATCAAGACTAATCAGATTATAAATATCTTTCAGCATTTACTGAGCCAACAGAAAGACTCTGATCTTGAAGAATATCGGAAACTCCTTTCAGAGAAGGAGGCGAATACCAAACGCATACAACAGATGAGTGAAGAAACAGGCAGGCTTAAAGCAGAAATAGCAAGGTACAGTATAAGGAAACTTTTGGAAAGTTCTGCATACTAAAAGTCAGTTTTACTATGTAATATTTAAAATAAGACAACATTTGGAAACAAAACTCCTAAATGCCCCTATATAAGTGTTAAGCCTTTGGTGTTTGTTCAGCAATTTAATGCCTTTTATTCAGTAGTTATAAAAAGTGAAGTGTTAATTTATTTGGAAACAGGACATATAAAATAAGTAGCCAAATGACTCCAAATTTAACTTTTATAATTTGATTTAGTGTGGGTACTTTGCTTTGAATATATATTCACTCATGGTGAATTATGACATTACAAAAATATAGCAATATCAAAATGTACTGACTTTGTTTATCTCTTGGCAAGATCTCATGCATCTCTTCATCCAATTTTGGTGTTTAGATCTAACGCATCTCTGACTACAAGCCAGAATCTGGTCCAGACCCTCAGAGATGAACTAACTAAAATAAGAACTGAAAAGGACACTCTTCAGAAGGAGCTAGAGAATAAAGTGGCTGACATACAAGAAAAAGTCAAAACTATAACACAGGTCAAGAAAATTGGGCGACGATACAAGACTCAGTATGAAGAGCTGAAAGCGCAATATGACAAGGTAGATGTAAATTCTGATTATTTAAGAAATTGAATAGTGCACTCTCAGCAGAGTCTTCATAGGTATTACTATTTATAATATCATTACTTCTGATACCAAAACTTGCCTATAAAATTCTGGCTTTAACTTTGAAATGTCCATAGAATAATATGCTGTATGTGCAAAAACAACGAGGAGTCCAGTGGCACCTTGAAGACTAACAGATTTATTTGGGCATAAGCTTTCGTGGGTAAAAAACCCACGTCTTCAGATGCATGGAGTGAAAATTACAGATACAGTTATAAATATGTATTGGCACAAGCCTGTATCTGTAATTTTCACTCCATGCATCTGAAGAAGTGGGTTTTTTACCCACGGAAGCTTATGCCCAAATAAATCTGTAAGTCTTTAAGCTGCCAGCGGACTCCTCGTTGCTTTGGGGTACAGACTAACACGGCTACTCCTCTGATGCTGTATGTTGTTTGAATGTGAAACTCAGCTCTTAAGGGAGCATCATAATTCCTTTCTGTATCCTGCTTAGACCATTTCTGATGATCATTGCCCATCTGGTGGTGTTGTGTATGGAAGTGATAACTTTCTACATCTGATGGCTCCTTTTTAAAAAACAAAACAAAAAACGTACAACCCGGACCTGACATCAATTTGCAATGTTTCAGGTGGTTGCTGAGACATCAACTCAGTCTTATGCTGAAGAACAAGAACAGCAAGCTTCGGTCCAGGAAATACAAGAACTGAAAGAGTCTCTCAGCCAGGCTGAGGTAAAGACAAAAGCCCTGGAGAATCAGATTGAAAATTTACAGAAGGTAAGAAGAGAGCAATATTGTTAGTTTCTACATATGTTTTGAAAGCACTTCACAGGGTACAATGAAGATTTGTTCATAAAGTATGTGTTCTGACTCTATCTCTGTTGGAGGAGCTGGAGTATTATACCACTGAGAACTTCTACTACACCGGACCCTTGCTAGAACACGGCGTTCGGGATCCATGCGCGGTACCGCATTAACCGGGGACCGCATTATAGCAGGGGCCGCATTACCATGGATCCCAATTTAAATATTTAAATTTTGGGATCCATTGCTATGACCGCGCTATATGCAAATCTGCGCTATAGCAATGAGCGCTCTAGCGAGGGTCCGCTGTATCTTAACTAAAGTGACTAGTTAGTATCTCAGTTAATTGGGCTGTGTTTTGTGTCTGACACACTCACCACCTAGTTTTAAGGTAGCTTATTATAGCTGGTAGCTAAATCATCTCTTTTTTTTTCCTGCAGACTATAGCAGAGAAAGAAAGTGAAGCTAGAAGTCTTCAGGAACAGATATCTCAGCTACAGTCAGAACTTTCTCGTCTTCATCAAGATTTGCAAGAGAGAACTACACAAGAAGAACAGCTCAGGCAACAGATAACTGAGAAGGAGGAAAAGACTAGGAAGACCCTGCTGGCTGCCAAGCAGAAAATTGCACAGTTAGCTGGTGAGCTACTCTACTCTGCCTTAAGGGATTTCCATTTTTTTCATTGGTTTTATGGAAAAGCTTCCTGGGATGAAACCCTGGAGAAAATGTGAACTTCTTGAGTAAACTTTAGTGAGAAATTAACTATGATGTAAACCATAAGTTTCTAAAATTAAACTTTGAATGTAGCTGTTCCTTGGGCAGGTTTTTCAGCTATATACAGTTAGTTATATAGTGTTGGAAGCTGTAAAAATGTTTGACTTGGTATCAGTTAAAATGGCCAATAACTAATCTGAGAGTTACTTTAGATGAGTCAGAGGATATTGTCCCTGCTTAGCACCCAGGTATTTATCCCACACAACTTACCAGTACAAAGGACATTCCTTTCTTTCAGCAAGTTCAGTGTTAATCAGGAAGAAATGAAACTACTGCTTTCTGATGGTTGGGGAAAACATACAGTCCTTCGTTATTTCAAATTTACAATTGCTAGCCTTATTTTCAAAAAATCACACAAGTTATCACTAAGAAATAGTTTTATCACTTACAAAGTGTTAGTACACATAGGACTCTGCTTAAAGTACTTCATTAAATTATAAAAGCAAACAGATTTTCTGTGCACAAAGACTTGGTAGGCAGTTTTACGGTGAAGAGACTGAATGCTTTGTTACTTGGTTAGGTACAAAAGAACAGCTGACAAAAGAAAATGACGAGTGGAAACAAAAGAGCAGTGCATTAGAAGAGCAAAAGACTGAGTTGGAGGTGCGGATGAGTGCACTCAAATCACAGTATGAAGGTCGCATTTGCCGCCTGGAGAGAGAGCTAAGAGAGCAACAGGAGAGGCACCATGAACAGCGAGATGAGCCTCCAGAGTCTACTAATAAGGTAAGGTACAAGATATGTGAAGCTTTTGTTAGCTTTACCATTTGTAGTGAAACAGAATAGTCTGTGTCTAACAATGTGTGGGCTTTGAGTTCACAGTAACGGAGCAGTTGTGAATTAGAATAGTTCCTGTGTGGTGCCCCTTCCCTTATACCATATCTCTGATAGCAGGTGGAAATTCAACAGACACAGCTTCTTCCCATGGGGCTTCCAACCTTTTTAATCCCCAGAATAATGCAGCTGGAAACCCGAAACAGTACATACCACCTCCAGTTTCCCAAAGCAAGTTGGTCTTGGAAGGAAGAGAAACAGCTGTTCAGAGCATTAGAAGTTAATAACAAAAAATCGTTCTGGTTGGGTTCAAACTTTCCACTGCTAACAAAAGTATATAATTGTTTTACTGACTAGGTTTCACCACAGGAGTAGTTCAAACATTGCTCCTCTTGTTGGCTCTGTCAGCAGTCTTATTTGCATATACAATATGACAGGACTATCGTGCTAAAACTTTGAGCTTGCATCCTGGTCCTACAGTAAATATAGTTCTTTCCAATAGAACAGAATTAATCAGTACTCTTTTTGGCTGTCTAAAAAAATTGCATTATCAAGGGTATCCCAGAAAATACTTGACTTCCTTGAGCAAGCTCAGAATATTTGAGAGTAAGCATGGAACTGGTATACTGCCAAATCCGTAGTTGAAACAATTGTAATTAAAGAGATCTGTCTACTGAAGTAGTAACCAAAATTGCATTTTTGGATTGTTTTATAGAGCCTGCTGGCTTAATATTTAGCTATGGAAGCATATAATTTACAAAAACACTTACACCTAATAGGTTGCGGAACAGCAGAGGCAGATCACACTCAAATCTACTCCAGCATCAGGTGAAAGAGGAATGTAAGTTGTGGGTTCTTTTTTGTCTAGTCGTTATGTCTATATTTTTTGTTTTGAACTGTAGGAATGAATTAAAGGCTTTTGCATTTAAGAATTTTTTAACAGCTTTTGGAAGCTACTGACTGCTAAATACTAACACTGAGCTATGGACTAACCGAATCTAACCAGTTAAGTCATTTACTGCTAAACTGTCATATTTAGGTACACTGTGAACTTGAAATCTAGTCTATTTGAAAAATTATAAGCAGTTTCAGGTACTACACCAGCCTGTGAAGATGTATAATCTTTATGGCCTATAATCTGACATTTCTGTTCTTGGAACAGTTCTGATCCCAGGTGTTCTTGTAACAATGCTACACATCTTTGATTTTTAAAATTCTGATATCCCTTTGAAATGAAGTTCTGATCTTGAGAAGTGACTGTAAAAATCACTGGCATCATTCTTATTCAGCAGATATTCTCCTTCTGTATTGAGCCATATCAGTTGACTTCAGTGACAAATATAAGACTGTGTCCACACTGCGCTGTCAGTGCTAAAACTTTAGTCGTGCAGGGGTGTGAAAAAACACCCCTGAGAGACAAAAGTTTTAGCACTGAAAAGCGCCAGTACAGACAGCAATTTATCGCCAGGAGCTACACAAATTTCCAGTTAATCACATCTATCAAGGATATGGGGTTGTGCACAGGGCATAATTTGCCCTGCAGAATAATCTCTTCTAGCGGTGATATGCCAGAATGATAATTGTGAACAAAACTTCGAAGGTAGCTGTTGATTATGGAATCATAAGTATGTAGGGCTGGAAAAGACCTCGAGAGGTCAAGTCCAGCCCCCTGCACTAAGGCAGGACCAGGTTAACCTTGACTGTCCCTGACAAGTGTTTGTCCAACCTGATTTTGAAAACATCCAGTGATGGGGATTTACAACTTCACTTGGAAACCCCTTCCTAATTTAACTACCCTTGTAGTTTTTCCTAATATCTAACCTAAATCTCCCTTTCTGCAGATTAAGCCCATTATATCTTGTCTCACCTTCAGTGGACATGGGGAACTAATCACCATCCTCTTTATAACAGCCGTTAACATATTTTGAAGACTGTTTATCAGGTGTTCTCTCTCCCTTCCCCCTGTTGTCTTTTCTCTAGACGTAAACATACCCAGTTTTTTTAAACCTTTCCTCATAGGTCAGAATGTCTAAACATTTTATCATTATTGTTAGAACATAAGAATGGCCATACTGGGTCAGACCAAAGGGCCATCTAGTCCCGTATGCTGTTTTCAGACAGTGGCCAATACCAGGTGCCCCAGAAGGAATGAACAGAACTGGTAATCATCAAGTGGTCTACCCCCTGTTGCCCATTCCCAGCTTCTGGCAAACAGAGGCTAGAGACACCATCCCTGCCCATGCTGGCTAATAGCCATTGACGGACTTATCCTCAATGAACTTATCTAGTTCTTTTTTTGAACCTTGTTATTGTCTTGGACTTCACAACATCCTCTTTCAAAGAGTTCCACAGCTTGACTGTGTGTTGTGTGAAGAAATACTTCCTTTTGTTTGTTTTAAACCTGCTTCCTGTTAATTTCGTTTGGTGACCCCTAGTTCTTGTGTTATGAGAAGGAGTAAATAACACTTCCTTATTTACTTTCTCCCCACCAGTCTTGATTTTATAGACCTCTATCATGTCCCCCCTCAGTCGTCTCTTTTCCAAGATGAAAAGTCTGAATCTTAATCTCTCCTGATATGGAAGCTGTTCCATGCTCCTAATCATTTGTATTGCCCTTTTCTGAACCTTTTCCAATTCCAGTACATCTTTTTTGAGATGGGGCAACCACATCTGCATGCAGTATTCAAGATGTGGGCGTACCATGGATTTATATAGAGACAATATGACATTTTGTTGTCTCATCTATCCCTTTCTTAATGATTACCAACATACTCTTAGCTTTTTTTGACTGCTGCTACACGCTGAGTGAATGTTTTCAGAGAACTATCCACAATGATGCCAAGATCTCTCTTGAGTGGTATCTGCTAATTTAGACCCCATCATTTAATATGTATAGTTGGGATTATGTTTTCCAATGTGATTTGTTTGCATTTATAAACAATGAATCTCATCTGCCATTTTGTTGCCCCGTCACCCAATTGTTGCTCTCCTCTGATCTCTCCAATTTATTCACATCTTTCCTAAAGTGTGGCACCCAGAACTGGACACTACTCTAGCTCAGTGCCGAGTAGAGCAGCACAATTACTTACCATGTCTTACATACGACATTCCTGTTAATACACCCCAGAATGATATAAGCCTTTTTTGCAACTGCAGCCATTGTTGATTTTTTCAATCTGTGATCCACTATAATTCCCAGTTACTTTTCATCAGAACTACTGCTAGTTATTTGCCATTTTGTATTTGTCATTTGATTTTTTTCCTTCCTAAGTGTGGTACTTCGCACTTATCTTTATTGAATTTCATCTTGTTGATTTCAGTGCAATTCTCTAATTTTTCAAGGTTGGTTTTGAATTCTAATCCTGTTCCCCCAAGTGCTTGCAACCCCTCCCAGCTTGTTAAAAGAAAAGGAGTACTTGTGGCACCTTAGAGACTAACAAATTTATTTGAGCATAAGCTTTCGTGAGCTACAGCTCACTTCATCATGCATCCGATGAAGTGAGCTGTAGCTCACGAAAGCTTATGCTCAAATAAATTTGTTAGTCTCTAAGGTGCCACAAGTACTCCTTTTCTTTTTGCGAATACAGACTAACACAGCTGCTACTCTGATCCCAGCTTGTTGTCATCCTCAGTAATAAAAATATTGAATAGTACCAGACTCAGGGCTGCAGGATCCCTGGAGATATGCCCTCCCAGCTTGAGTATAGTCTTTCAACCAGTTATGCTCTCACCTTATAGCAATTTCATATAGACTACATTTCTTGAGTTTGCTTATGAGAATGTTGTGGTAACTGTGTCAAAAGCCTTATTAAAATTAAGATGCATCAGATACAGGTTCCCCTGATTCACTAAACCAGTAATCCTGTGAAAGAAGGAAATTAGGTTGATTTGGCATGATTTGTTCTTGACAAATTCATGCTGTCTGTTCCTTATAACCCTCATATCCCCTAAGTGTTTACGAATTGTTTAATAATTTGTCCCAGGTACTGAAGTTAGTCTGTCTGGTCTATAATTCCCCGGGTCCTCTTTGTTCCCTTTTTTAACAATAAGTACTCTGCTTGCCTTTCTCCAGTCCTTTGGGACCTCACCCATCCTCCTTGAGTTCTGAGATAATAATTGCTAACTGTTTCAAGATGGCTTCAGCTAGTTACTTAAGCTCTTTAGGATGAATTTCTTCTAGCCCTGTTGAATTTAATACATCTAACTAGTACAAATATTCTTTAACCTGATCTTTCCGTATTTTGGCTTGCATTCTTCCCTTCTCGTCGATAATATTACTTGTATTGAGTATCTGATTACTACTCTTCTTTTTAGTGAAGACTGAAGCAGAATAGGCATTAAACACCTTAGCCTTCCAAATGTCATCTTTTATTTGGTCTCCTTCCCCACTGTTCTGTTCTTTCGTCTTTCTCTTGCTCTAAATGTATATGAAGAGCTGCCTCTTATTACCTTTTATGTCCCTTACTAGTTGTCATTTATTTTGTGCTTTAACCTTTCTGAATTTGTTCGTACTTGCTTGTGCTATTCTTTTGTACTCCTGAGCAATTTGTCCATGTTTTCACTTTTTGTAGGATTCATTTTTGATTTTTCAGATCATTAAAAAGCTCCTAATGGGGAAACATTGGCCTCTTACTATACTTCCTATCTTCCTTTGAATCAGGATAGTTTGCCATTCTGCCTTTAATGTTGTGTCCTCCAGAAGTTGCCAACTCTCCTACATCCCTTAGATTTTCTTCCCTTGGGACCCTGTCTTCCAGTTCTCTGTATTTGTTAGTCTTCTTTTTGAAGTCCACCCCCTTATTCTGCTGCTCTCACTCCTTCCTTTCCGTAGAATCGTGAAATATATCATTTTATGATCACTTTCACCCATGTGGGCATCCCACCAAGTCTCTGTGATGCCAATTAAATAATAATTTAGCTTAGATACTAGTACTATGCCATGATCTGTTTTAAATGTTGTTGTGAAACTTTTCTAAATCAACATTTGATATTGTGTTAGAAAACTGAATTTGATACACTTGTAAGTCTGACTCCAACTTTGTTAGCACAAATAAAACCAGTGTCCTATTTCCAGTGCTAGCACTTCTGATCCACCAACAGCAAACATTAAGCCAACGCCTGTTGTGTCAACTCCAAGTAAAGTGACTGCTACTGCCATACCTGGGAGTAAATCTACTCCAAGAGCAAGTATCCGTCCAATGGTTACTCCTGCTACAGTTACAAATCCAACCACTACTCCAACAGCCACAGTTATGCCTACAACACAGGTGGAAACCCAAGAAGGTAAGTGTTCTAAATAAAGGACAACTATCTAAATTAAACTAACCTTAAAAGGACACCTCTACTTGAAATCTAGTCAATTTCAGAGTTAAATATAATGTCTGGTATTCTACCTGACCTTGAATCCCCTTGCTAATTTGTTGTGCTTTTACAGTTTTTACAGCTTTAAATCAGTTAACAGGTCATACATGAGAAACATTAAATCTCACTATCCACTGCTTTCTCAAGTGAAAAGTAATGTGAACTGTACTAGATAATGATAAGCCAATTAAAATGTGCTACCATTTGCTTTCCAGCTATGCAGTCAGAAGGACCAGTCGAGCATGTTCCAGTCTTTGGAAGCACAAGTGGATCTGTACGCTCCACCAGTCCTAATGTCCAGACATCTCTCTCTCAACCCATCTTAACTGTTCAGCAACAGACTCAAGCTACAGCTTTTGTGCAGCCCACTCAGCAAAGTCATCCTCAGATCGAGCCAGCGACTCAAGAGCCACCCCCGACCATTGTGGAGGTCGTACAGAGCTCACAAATAGAAAGGCCCTCCACTTCCACAGCAGTGTTTGGTACAGGTTGGTTTCATTCTCTAAATAAACATAAAGGGCCTAATCTCATGGTGTGTCCAAACCATTACAGATCCTCATTGAATCAGGCCATAATGCATATAATAGCAGCTGAAGGCTTTGTGTGCAAATTGTGGGGTAGGCTTTCAAAAAGACTGAGGTCTGGCCTACCTTCTTGCACCTGCCAAAGTATACCGTTTAAAAACTGTGACTTAGTACACTTCTAAAAGGTATCCTAGATGAAACAAGAAGTGAATGTTCAAATGTCTATTCAAACTAGTGCTGGATGTTAAATTTTGTTCGCTACAGAAAAAAGCAGGATCTCCCCTCATGCGCGCCTCTATTTCCTCGATCTTGCTTTGGTATGAGGATTCAGAGTTTAATATAAAGGTTTGGCTTGAAACTTTATAAATGACTACTGTAGGAAAGCAAACTAAATCAACTGAACTGAACACATATTCTGTGATTGTACGTGTACTTGCTTCAAACCCATTTAGGCCTTAGATGGCAATTTTTAAAAAAATTAGATCTTACTGCTACACTGAGCACCTATCGTTATAGATGCTCCTGTTATTTGCAAAATTTATCCCCAAAAGTACCCCTTGTGGCTATTTTTAATTGCCTTTGCTGGTGCCTACGGAAATGTTAGCAACCATGTTCTGTCAGGAACAAAACTCCTGAAAAACGAACAAAAGAGCTGAAGCAAATAGAATGAGTTCAGTTGTGCCCTTAAGCTTAGATCTGGGTTCTGATGGACTTTGAATAGGGGCCAGTTTCACAGAGGGGAGCCTGCAGCTCAGAAAGCTCTGCTGCCAGTCCCAGTGTGTGCAACCCCAGGAGCAAACCGCAAGACACTCCTATCCAAGTGCTAGGGTTGAGTATAGAGCAAGAGGCAGTCTCTCAGAGAGGAAGCTGAAATTATCTGCGTTTCTGCCAGTTTACTAAACCCTCTTTGTGTGCCATAATGCTCTTGAAAATAACACTGAGGACTCTTTCAAGTTTCAGCTACCCCAAGTTCTTCCTTGCCCAAGCGTCCACGAGAGGAGGAAGAGGATAGCACAGTAGAAAACTCGGAACAAATTTCAGAGGAAACAGTGGATATACCTCTTCCAAAGAAACTGAGAAGCATACAGAGAGTTGGACCTGAGGTTTGTAAGAATGGCAATACTTCCAGTGAATTATGTTGCCCCGTCCAGGATTTGAGATTGGAATAAGCTTTTGATGAGGAAACTGAAACAGGATCCTGTTGCAAAAACTTTTAAAATTCTGTTGCTGGCAAAGTCGGTCACCTTTTGTGAAAATGGTGATTGACAAACTCGTTACCAGTGGTTCTCAACCAGGGGTCCGAGGTCCCCTTGGGGTGGGGGTGGGGGGTGGCCGTGAGCAGGTGTTGGAGGGGTCCACTAAGCAGGGCTGGCGCGACACTTGCTGGGGCCCAAGGCAGAAAGCCAAAGCTCCACCTCATTGGGCTGAGCTTGAAGCTCCAGCTTCATGGGGGCCCCAGGCAATTGCCCTGCTTGCTACTCCCTAACGCTGCCCCTGGCTTTTATATGTAGAAAACCAGTTTTTGTGGTGCAGGTGGGCCATGGAGTTTTTACAGCATGTTGAGGGGGGCCTCGGAAAGAAAAAGGTAGCAAACCCTTGCTCTATACCATTAGAATAGCCTACATCTTGAACTTCCAACTAAAGCAAAAGTTATAGCGTTTAATGGTAGGGGCTTTGTGTTAAATAGTAGAATTTTTATTAGTTTAAGGGGAACACTGTTAACTTGAAATCCATGCAGTCGAGCTTAGCAGTATTTTGAATAGGCCTGAAAGGAGTGAGGTGGGTGTCAGGAAGGCAGGAGATGCAGAAATTGAAAATGAGCAATAAGCCCCTGGGCAAGAGTTTTAGCAGTGTGGATAGAAAGAGGGCCAGGTCTTTGAGTTATGGAGAAAGAAGCAGCAATATTTGGACATGGTCTGAATATTCAGATGTAGCGAGAAAACAGAGTTTCGTATGACACCTATGAGGAGATGTCAGAAAAGCAGAAATATGAGGTTGGATGGAGAGAGGCTAGTCAGCAGTCTCAAGGTAGGTATTGGGCATTGGTGTAGAAATGGTAATTAAAATTGTCTGTCTGACTGGCTCTCTTATTATGAAAAATATATGGTTTTTCAGGAGGAAGTCACGGCAGAAGAAAGCACTGATGGTGAGGTAGAAACTCAAATTTACAATCAAGATTCTCAAGACTCCATTGGAGAAGTAAGCAAAAAAAAATTAATTTTAATTGTAGCATGAACAGCCCTTCCGTGCAAATACCACTTTGGTATTTTAACAATTGCTGCAGTTAACATTGTATATCAATCTAGTCATTATTAGAAAAGCATTTGTTGATGGTAACATCTTTGTGAAATGTCAGTCATAATTTAGAGATTTGTAATGGAAATCAGTTTGTAAAGATTATAACAATTTTTAGGGCTAGAAGTTTCATTCAGTGTATATTTAATTTTGATTGTGATTTTCACATACCTCCATAGATAGTACTTCACATTTTCAAAGAAATATATAAACATTAAGTACTACCACTGAATTATGTAGTAATTTTACTTACGGGGGAAACTGAGACATAGGGATTAAAGGAGTCAACATCAGAGCCAGGATTGGAGTTTGAGAGTTGTAAATTCTTAAATTTCTTGTTTTGTTCCCACAGACTACACTTCTGTGGGAACAAAGAAAGAAATTTAAGAATTTATGGCTTTATGTTGCAGAAAGATTCTGTGACAAATTGTTGAGCAGGTTTCAATCAGCAAGGAACTGGGATGGATCATAAGAGTGTAGGCAATGTCAGTAGTTCTGTTCAGTACCTTAGACTTTCCTTTGTATTTATGAAGGGCCAGATTTTTGGCTCTCCTGAAATAAGTAATTGAAATGTGAAGACAAAAAATTAGAATTAAATTTCTCTTCCTACCGCAAAGAAGTAATTCCATAACTCATACCTGCATCTGTCCTGATCGGACCTTACATTCTGGTAGGGAGTGGATTTTCTCTAACCAGTGGAGAATACTGTGTCCCTAAAATCAGGGGGGTTTTTCTGTAACTTTACACATACAAAAGATGCTCAGAGGTTGACTCTCATTTAACCCCCAGATATCTCTACCTCCAAACATCTTTGAATGACCTATTCTAGAACTCAAACATGATTACTGCAGTCCAGTTAATTCTATTGCTGAGCAATCAAATACAAAGGAACCAAGTCACTTAGTATGCAGAAATATCTAGAACTAGTTCTTGCACTTAACAGTCATGGGTGCTGAAATGTGAAAAAAATATTCTCAATCCAAAAAAAAAAAGGTGATTTCCAGTATCTGAAAACAGATGACTATTATCTGAACATCTTTATCCAGATTTAACAGTTCTTGTTCAAATTCTTTGAGGATTTTAATAAGCTGCAGTTTTTGCTGAATCAAACTAGAATGATGTACAACCTTTTTAATAACTTTTTGTAGCTAGCTAGCCAAGTGATGGACCTAAAGGGTTTCATTCAGTCTGGAGTAGCAGCAGAGAAGCCTAGAGATCTCTCTTTCATATCAATGGAAAACTAACTTTGCCCAAGGTCCCGGCTACATTTAATCTTTTTTTAGATGGGTGTGAAACTGGTTAGTGGCATGGTCAAATCCAGCCATAGTTTGTGTCCGCACACAACTTGATTAATACTCTGTTAATATCTGTGACAACTAATGTTTTTCCATTTCCAGCAACAGATTCTGCTTCTGCTCTGAATGTCATCTCACCACCAGTTGGGCATACTACTCTTTTGCATGTTGATGGGCTCCTCTAACAGAGCTGTTGTAACTGATCTGGCCAGTTCTCCTTTCTCACAGCTGTATGTGTATTAGGGTACACCAGCGTACATTACACACATGCTTCCAGCAAGGCTATATTTACATATTCTCTGGGCACTTCTCCTTGTTCAAGCACTATGCCCAGACTGTCCCAGAACGCATCAATACAAACACAATTACCATCTTTGGTAGGTGTGAATTCATGTAATTGCATGGTTTGTGGACCCAACAAAAAGCAGCTGAGTGGACACAACAAAAATGTGATTGTTGCAACCAGTTAAGATGAGCATCACAAACAGATTACAACAACACAGATGTAGTGTAGAGTGGACCCAAATCTGATCTAGGTACTGAACCGCGAGTGGTGACATAGCTGCTTTTAGCAGCACTTGTGGAGGGATTTAAAAGTTAAACAGAATTGCAAATTGACTTAATATCTCCTGTGGCAAACATTTTTAAAAACACACACATGAAGTATCACTTTTATTTTAGTAACTTTCCTTTACCTTTTAAAGGGGGTTACCCAGGGAGAGTACGCTCCCATGGAAGATAGTGAAGAAACCTCTCAGTCCCTCCCAATAGATCTTGGACCTCTTCAGTCCGATCAACAGAATACCTCGTCATCCCAGGATGGTCAGTCCAAGAGAGATGATGTCATTGTGATTGACAGCGATGACGAAGAGGATGATGATGAGGAAAATGAAGGCGAGCAAGAAGTATGTCTGGCTTATTTGTAGTTTGTGATCATCAATATCTTTGTGCAAATAAACAGCTCGTCCTGCGGGTGGCTACCAAAAAGCAATTAAAATGGTTTCTTATTTTTTTTTAAAGACGAACTCACGATTTACAAATGTCTGCTGTTTAACAGTAAATATAGAAAAGCATATGCACTCCTAGAAGCTCTGTGCACCCATTTACCTGGCTATGAGCGGAAGTAAAACAACACATTTTTTTCATTGATGCAGGAAGAACTAAGCACACAATTCCTGTTAATAGGAATTCTGCAGTTATTCATATAGCTGGACATTTAAACTTATTTACTCAACTTAGCTTGATTTTTGAACTGTTGCGAAGTTGACTGAAGCACTCATTTATATAATGAAATGCCTCTGCTAGCCAGGGTGTGGAGAGGTTTTCAGCACAGAAATAATTCTGAAATAACTTTTTAAAAAAAAATTCCTTTCCTTAAGTAAAATCCTCAGTATTTCTTGCTTCACAAAAAAATAAATAAATAAACCAATCCCACAGAATATATCACACTGACATTACCAAATACCTTGAGTTTTTCTGTTATTAATGTAACTTATTTATACAGATAAAACCTCTCTAGTCCCTCAGGACCTGCCTGGTGCCGAACCACAGGAGGTCAATGCAGAGTGCCAGTGGGTATCCATAGGCGTGGGAAGTAGGGGTATGGGGAGTGCTGCAGTACTCCCAGGCTTTGCGCCCAGCATGGCCCCCCCATCCGGGGATTCCGCTGTCACCCGGGGTCCCAGCCACTAGCCCTTCCGCCTAGGGGCTCCGATGCTCGCCCCAAGTCCCAGACGCCAGCCCCTCGCCTGGGGTCCCAGCCACGGCTCCAGTTCCTCCCCCTCCCTCCCGGTGCTTGAATGCTGCGAATCAGCTGTTTGCAGTGCTCCGGAAGCACTGGGAGGGAGGAGGAGGAGTTGGTAAGTGCGGGGCCACCAGCGCATGGGGGGAGAGGGAGGAGCTTGGCACCAGTGGATGCTCTGCACCCACTAATTTTTCCCCATGGGTGCTTCAGCCCTGGAGCACCCACGGAGTCGGCACCTATGCCGGACCACGGAGTGCCGGATTAGAGAGATTCAACCTGTATTAACACAGTGCCCTGAGACCCCAGTTAGAATCCTGGCCTCAAGATGCCAGATGCTGTACAAACATATACAATGAGAGAACTAGCTTGAAGCAGGCATATTTTAATTAGTCACTGTATAAACTTTCTCATGCATCTTTTCATTGCACATTACTGCAGGTGACAATAAAATTTTTCACTTGACCTACAACAACATTTGAAGTTTGTATATGCCTACAAATGAATTCTTAACATCTCTAGAAAGAGACCTTTAGAGAAAATCTGTCTATTCATAGCACACTATAAAATGATTTAGCCATTCTCTAAAATGGCGATAATGTTAGTAACCTCCTTTGTAAAGGGCTTTGAGATCTATAGTTGAAAAGTACTGTATAAGAGCTAGATGTTATCCTTTTGAGCTTTTCCTAAAGCTGTGTACGTTACATTTGTAGGATTATGAAGATGAGGAAGAGGAGGATGAAGATGATGATGAAGATACAGGAATGGGGGATGAAGGTGATGATAGTAATGAAGGAACCGGGAGTGCTGATGGAAATGATGGATATGAAGCAGATGATGCTGAGGTAAGAGTAGCAACCTTTTGTAGGCATATGCGATCTCCTGAGGTAATTGTGATGTTATAGCTTGTTCCTATTGTAATCCACATGTTGAGAAAGGAAAATCTTAATTTGAGTTGATTCAAGTAGATTGGATTTTGTGGTTAGGTGATAAATATAGTTCATGTTGCAACTGGTTTTCTTCTTGAGTAAAAAAACTTTTCGATGTGTGGAAAGGTTGGATAATACAAAGTACAGGACACAGCATAAGCTTTGTAATACTAGACTATGGTAGCTGTGAAGCTAGCCAAGTGTAACTCTTAACAACAAATGTTTATTAGTTGAAACATATTGAACAAACGATATTTTGATATAGGTAGGTTTTAAAACTTGAGTAAATGTATGCATAGTTGTTCTTTATAACTATGTACAGTATATAAAATTTCTTAAGTTTTCACAGATATCATCTTTCCTATATTAGGTTTTTCTGTTCTCTTTCAATTATTGGCCTGGGTGGGGTTTTGCACTGAATCACTGTTTTATGAATTTTTAGGGTGCTGATGGTACAGATCCTTGTACAGAAACTGAAGAGAGCATGGGAGGTGGAGAAAGCAACCAGAGAGCAGCAGACTCTCAAAACAGTGGTACAATTAATCTCTATCTCTACAGTCTCTGGTTATGAGGGGAGACATGTGCAAGCCTTTTGAGTTCTTTCTGTTAAAACATGTATTTTTGAATTTGAGGTGGAAAAGATAGGTTTACAGGAGCCTACAGGGGTGTGCTCCAGTAAAATTCCATAAGCTAAGTAGCACTGGGTATATTCAATATTTGTATGGAAAACATTACTTGCAGAAAGAGCTGTTGATTCAGTAAGTGATCCTCTTCCCTCTGAGTCATTGGTGAACAATTGCCTATCATGGTGCTAATTGGTTCTTTAACTTGTAGACATGCTGTCTTTCAAATGACTTTTTAAATCCGGACACTGTTCAGTTGTCATTGTTGGTCAATTACTGCTTTTTGCAAGCGTAGAAATGTCTGCTATAGCATGTTAATCTGATTTTCAATTTTGGTATACGTTCTGTAAGTTTTTATTACAGCTTCATCTCAAACTACTCATGCTTCAGGATTGATTCCATTTGTGTGGTGGGTGAAGTGACCCCATATTCTCTATAAAGTATTACAGTGTACATCAATTTTTTAAAGGTGTCATACTTTTGTCATTGCAACTAGAGTACTGCCTGAATTACTCTGGTCATAGATTTCTGGAGTACAGTGTTTTTATTGTGTGATATTTCCTTGCATTTTAGGCGAAGGAAGCACAAGTGCTCCAGAGTCAACTTTCTCTCATGAAAGTTCAAGAGAACAGCAGCCAACATCTGCCTCAGAGAGGCAGGCTCCTCGGCCACCTCAGTCACCACGCAGACCACCACATCCTCTACCCCCACGACTGACTATTCATGCTCCACCCCAGGAACTGGGACCACCAGTACAGGTAGGAGATTACTCAACGCTTTAGAAAATTAAGGAAACTACTTAATTATGTAGCTTTTTGTAAATTATACCAGCACTGTTTCAGTTAATACTTGTCAGTATTTCCACTCTAAAAGCAGTTTTTGAGAAGGTTATAACTCAGCAGGATCTGGCTCAGATTTTTATTAAATATTCTTTGTGCAGATGCAGGTGTGGCATAAAGAAACTCCCACTGTCTTCTCAGCTAACCTTTTTGTGCCTAATGCCTCACATGTGAGCTGTATGTGACACTTTAAGATTCTACAGAATTTTAAGCTTTCATTTAAAAAAAGAAAAGGAGTACTTGCGGCACCTTAGAGACTAACAAATTTATTTGAGCATAAGCTTTCGTGAGCTACAGCTCACTTCATCGGATGCTGTCGCTCATGAAAGCTTATGCTCAAATAAATTTGTTAGTCTCTAAGGTGCCGCGAGTACTCCTTTTCTTTTTGCAGATACACACTAACACGGCTGCTACTCTGAAACCTGTCATTTAAAAAAAGAAAGTTTTACCCTTATGGTTGCAAAAAGAAACCTCCTGATTGTGAGCTAATTCTTTATAGCCCCCTTGTTCTGAGGGGTGTGCACTGTTCCAATTTATTTCTATGGGGTGTTTATCTCTGAACCCTTATGACAGGTTACATGTCAACATTGTTAACTATTCCACTTTACCAGAAACTTCAGCTAACATGTTTATATTTCCTGGTTGGACCCGGCTGTGGGTAAGGAAGGTTGGAAAATGGATGTTTTTAAAAGCATAGTGCTACACAGATGAGTCCTACAGTGTCACAAGATCTCTCCTTGATTTTCAGTGCATGAGCTCACCGCATGCATGAGGTGTGGAAAATGTTGCTGCTAGTGAGAACAGAGACAATGATTTCCCCGGCATCATCATCTCTTAGAAATCAGGGTTCTTCTCCTCAGTGTAGCCTGATGGGCAGCTGAATTGGAAACACAAGCAGAGTGGGAAGAGGAGCAAGACCTGTGCTCAGCTAGGTACATATAACACCTTCCAAATTTCAAATAATTTCTGCCCCAAGAAAGAACAGATAAAAAAGAAGAGTGGAGAAAAAATAAAGACCAAAAAAACAAAAAGTGCAGAGAGAAAAAAGTAGCACACAAGGAAAGATGGGATAAAAGAGGTGGGATAGGTAGGAGAATGGGGAAAGAATGGAGAAAGAAGACAACAGCATTCATGGTTGGAAGTTGAAGCTAGACAAATTCAGGCTGGAAATAAGGCATACGTTTTTAATGGTAAGAGTAATTCATCATTGGAACCATTTACCAATAGTTGTGGTGCAGTCTCCATCACTAGCAATTTTTAAGTCAAGATTTAATTTTTTTAAAGCTATGCTTTAGGAATTATTTTGAGGAAATTCTGTGTCCTGTGTTATACACAGCAGATAGATGATCATAATGGTCCTTTCTGGCCTTGGAATCTATGAATCTGTATGGGACCTTGCATATTTTATTACACTGAGAAATGTTGAATGCAGCTGTCAGTAGACTTCTATTCAGTCTGCCTTAACTAGGTCTCCTTGAGAGTTGGTCTGCACTGTTGCCTGATTGGTTTGAGAATTTGTTAAGTGGTGAGCTGTGCTGAGCATGCTTCCTCCACAGTCCAGGGAGCACCAAGAGAGAGTTGAAGAATGAATGCCAGAAGTTTTGACAGTTCCGTGCTCAGAACTTGAAATTTTTTAAGTTTTTTTTTTTAGGGGGAAAAATTAAACTGACCTTAATAGTTCTAACTTAAACACAATTATAATCGTTCATAGATTTTTCATTTGGTTTGTTGTGCTCTTTCAAGATATTATAGTATGGTTTATAACATTGTGTTTATTTTCCAAAGACCTTTCTGTGTTTGATGAAGTGCACAAAAAAACCCTTTGAGCCCTTTTCACTAAATGCTGAACCATTTGTTTAGACTGCACTAAAATTGTGTCTTGTGAAAATGATTTAAATGTCATTGTACTGCAACACCCCCCTCACACACTCACTATTTCCTCTTTACTTAGAAAGAGTTCCTATATTAATTTTTCCCCCTTTTTGGTGTAACATTGCCCCATTTTGTAAATTAGTTGCTTCTGTCTGATTCAGGATTGTTTTAAGTATAGGAATTAAGTGCATGATTAAATATATCTGGAATATGGCTTTCACTAATAAAAATATGCTGGCTGGTTTTGTTAATCAAGTCATGCTTTTGGTAGAAAGCCAAAAGAATTTCTTTATTTATCATTTATCACTAAACTTTATTCCTGAAGATATTTGCATATGGCTAGACTCCCCAGGAAACATTTATACTACTTTATTCCTCCTTTTACCATAAAGAGAATCCAGATGACTCGGAGACAGTCAGTGGGACGTGGGCTTCAACTAACTCCTGGTATAGGGGGCATGGTAAGTAAATGGCAGACTGCTCCTAAAAAGCCTTGAATGAGAGAGCACTCTGAACTTTGTAGTCTTATAACACTACAAGAGCAGTAAAGAATTCCTTGGCTGTTTGTGTAAGCTTGCAGATAGTTTAATCAAGCGGTGGTTTTTCATGTTAATGGTACTTCCATCCTTTAACTTATTCCAAATGTGAATACCGGGCAAGGTATATTAAGTATAAGATGAAGCTAAAAACTCTTAAGAATCTGGGTCAGTTTAGACACAGCCAATATTTATTACTATTTTTTAGGAATCAATCTTTTAAAATTCTTTTTTATTTTCACATGGGTTCCCTTCACACTGTTGACTAGACAAATAGTGGTTAAAGCTGTTAGTCTATTTTTTTGGGAGGGAACAACCTTTGTAGATGAGTTTTATTTAGAAGCAAGCAGAGTAGGAATAATGAATATATTTTAGCTTCTGATCTTAATATTTTTTTCAGCAGCAACACTTTTTTGATGATGAGGACAGGACAGTTCCAAGCACCCCAACTCTTGTGGTACCACATCGTACAGATGGATTTGCAGAAGCAATTCAGTACGTAGAAGTCGTAACAAAAGCAAGTGCTATTGTGTATTTCCGTTTTACTAACAGTTGAATGGTTCTTTGCTTAAAGGTAAATGGAAATAAAATGATTTAGTGATTGTGTAGTAAGATACTAAATAGCATTCCATCTACTAGATGGGTAAGAGAGAGAGTCACAAATATTGAATTGTTTGAACCATACATCATAAAATGGAGTTCAGAAAAGTAAGCACATTCCAATCTAGCAAAACCTATTTGTTTAAAAAGTCATACAGTTAAATTACTAGGGCAACAGTGGGTTATCGTGTTTCTTTGAGCTCCTCTTTTGCACATTCACATTAGTGCTATAAGTGACAAAAGCATGTTTTCTCAATGTTGACTATGAAGATCAGTTAAAATATACACAGCAAGCTGCTGTGGAGAATTAGTTGTGTAAAGCCATAGGAGCTATTTAGGTTTCAGAGTAACAGCCGTGTTAGTCTGTATTCGCAAAAAGAAAAGGAGTACTTGTGGCACCTTAGAGACTAACCAATTTATTTGAGCATGAGCTTTCGTGAGCTTCAGCTCACTTCATCAGATGCATAGCTATTTAAACGTTACAAAAAGAAAAGGAGTACTTGTGGCACCTTAGAGACTAACCAATTTATTTGAGCATAAAGCTTTCGTGAGCTACAGCTCACTTCATCGGATGCATCATCAGTATGCTCAAATAAATTGGTTAGTCTCTAAGGTGCCACAAGTACTCCTTTTCTTTTTGCGAATACAGACTAACACGGCTGTTACTCTGAAACCTGTCATTAAACATTACAGTATTCATTGAAAGTGATTTTATTATTTTCTTACTAGTGGAGTATTTTTTGACCATATCATTTTGACGCAGATGTAATGGAGTAACTAATTACTTTGGATAATGCTGATAAAATTAAGTGTTATCTTTGCTTGGCTACTAATCTTATTCGTATAATCGATAATTTGTTTTCCTTATTCAATTAAATTAATTTTATTATAGTTTTTAGTTTATTAAACAGTTTTTACAGCACATTCTGCATCTTTGTAGTTCCCCCCAGGTTGCGGGAGTTCCCAGATTCAGGTTTGGACCTCCAGAAGATATGCCACAGACTAGTTCCAGCCACTCAGATCTTGGCCAGCTTGCATCACAAGGAGGTAAATCTATGTAATACCTTTGTTTTATGTTTGTAAGAAAAAATGGAAACAGCTTGAGAAACTAACCAAGCTTGGGTAATTGTCATCTCCGTTCCAACTATATCCTTGTCTGTGCCTCTGTGTAGTTGTAGGAAGGGTAGAAGAACTAAGGAGGCAGAGAAGATGTTTTGCTTATCTAGCACTGTTAGCTTTGTTATTTGTAACTATATGCAGCTTAATGTAAGGATGCTTGACTGCTTAGGCTTGGAAAGATTAGATTTTTATCAGTAAACATAGGTAAACATCAGTTTTACCATACATACACAAACCAACGAAAAAATATTTTCATTGATGATAACTGACATTAAAAGATAAGCAGCATTTTTCTTACTGAGAACTTAGTTTGTTTTAAGGATGTTTACTTTGTATATTTTGACATGTGATGTTGACAACTTTTTGTGCTTTCATGTTTATAAAGCTTTAACTTTTCTGAATCTTAACATTTACTGTTGTTAAATAATTGCCTTACCCTGCACCTCCATAATTTCCAGCAACTGTGAAAATATAAATTAATATAAATAAAAAGTTGCTTAAATAAACATGGATATTATCTCTTAAAATTATAAAATTAATTCTGCTAAGCCAATGTTTAGCCATTTAGAATAGCATATACAAATATTAGGAAAACTAACACTAACTTAGTGAAGTAGGTAGCTTGTTGAGCCATTGTGTTGTCATGCAGAGACTGCCTGCGTCACCGTATGTGACAAATTGAAATTTGATTTCACTAAAGCAAAATTAAAACACACACAATTTAACAGATGTTTTCAAATTGTACAGCGAACAATTCTCTAGCATGTCTTGATGTGTGGCTCTGTCAATCTTCTCACCATTGGTTCAGGTGTGTCAAGATCTATTGTACTCAGTAGATTAGCCTCGATATCCCACAAGAAAGTTCTTGTTACTGTCACTCTCATGTGTATTGCTGTATCTGGGCCTTCCACGCATAACTTAGGAAACGTTAATCTGTCGCAGAGACCAAATCTCTACTCCCCTATCTTACTTTAAACTATTTCCCAGTTGGATTAGTCTTTGCTTTCAGGAGGGATACTGTTAAGCTGTGCTCTAACTTCATTATTACAAAGCTTATGTAAAGGAATAGGGCTGGCATTGTGTTCTTGAAGGTAGCTGGATAAAGATGAGCCTGAATCTGTGACTGAATATGGTAGCCCATTGAAAATGCTTTCCATTCCTATGAGCTTGAACTTGGGGATGTCCAGCGTCAGTGTTCCTTGTGATCGCAGCTGTTGTGGTAGAGTACAGAAGAGAGCAAGTCTTTGAGATAGATAGGCCCTTGTCCACTATGATGGCGGGCAAGCAATTGCTCGTTCTTGTCCTTGCTGCTGTTGTGCAGCAAGAAGTCTCCCTTCCATGCCTTCCTGGCAGCACAGAAGCAACTGTAAGAGATCTGCTAAACCACTCATTGTAGGGGTGGCAATGAGCAAGGTAGCGGATTGAGAAGAGTCAGAAAAGCAAAACGGAGAGAAGATCAAGAGCTGAGGACAATAATATTTTGTTGAGAAGTACAGCACCATCACTAACGGTATGTCTACACTACGAAATTAGGTCGATTTTATAGAAGTCGATTTTTAGAAATCTATTTTATACAGTCGATTGTGTATGTCCACACTAATCGCATTAAGTCGGCAGAGGGCGTCCTCACTACCGTGGCTAGCATCGACTTATGGAGCGGTGCACTGTGGGTAGCTATCCCACAGTTCCCGCAGTCTCCGCCGACCATTGGAATTCTGGGTTAAGCTCCCAATGCCTGATGGGGCAAAAACATTGTCGCAGGTGGTTTTGGGTACATGTCATCAGTCGCCCCTCTCTCCCTGAAAGCAACAACAGACAATCGTTTCGCGCCTTTTTTCTGTGCAGACACCATACCACGGCAAGCATGGAGCCCGCTCAGGTCAGCTCACCATCACCACTGCTGTTGTGTCCTGGATGCTGCCATCAGCAGACGGTGCAGGACGACTGCTAACCATCATCATCAACTTCCTCTGCAACTCTGCTCTCCTGCTCTTGTAAATGAGTGTCTCAATAGCAAGTTTCTCCATGTTGTCGTCATCCATCGCTTCTGCTGCAACTCTGCTCTCCTGGTGCCATGAATCCACCTTGCAGGTCCTCTCGTCGTTCTGTATAAATATCTATTCTTGTGGCATCCGTTGTCATCCACCGCTTCCGCTACAACTCTGCTCTCCTGCAGACGCCATACCACGGCAAGCATGGAGCCCGCTCAGCTCACCGCTGCTGTTGTGAGCATTGTAAACACTTCACGTATTATCCTGGAGTATATGCAGAACCGGGCTAAGAGACGCTGATTTTGATGAGGACATGGATGCAGACATTCTTGAAAGCACGGGCTGTGGCAATTGGGACATCATGGCGGCAGTGGAACTGATTGATACAGTGGAATACCGATTCTGGGCCCAGCAAACAAGCACAGACTGGTGGGACCGCATAGTGTTGCAGGTATGGGATGATTCACAGTGGCTGTGAAACTTTCGCATGGGTAAAGCCACTTTCCTGGAACTCTGTGAGTTGCTTTCCTCCACCCTGAAGCGCAGGAATACCAAGATGAGAGCTTCCCTGATAGTTGAGAAGTGAGTGGCGATAGCCCCGTGGAAGCTTGCTACGCCTGCTGCTACCAGTCAGTTGGGAATCAGTTTGGAGTGCGCAAATCTACTGTGGGGGTTGCTGTGATCCAAGTAGCCAATGCAATCATTGACGTTCTGTTATCAAGGGTAGTGACTCTGGGAAATGTGCAGGTCATACTGGATGGCTTTGCTGCAATGGGTTTCTCTAACTGTGGTGGGGCAATAGAACACATATCCCTATCTTGCCACCAGACCACCTTGCCAACCAGTACGTAAACCGCAAGGGGTACTTCTCAATGGTGCTGCAAGCACTGGTGGATCACAAGGGACATTTCACCGACATCAATGTGGGATGGCCAGGAAAGGTGCATGACGCTGACATCTTTGGGAACTCAGGGCTGTTCGAGCAGCTGCAAGAAGGGACTTACTTCCCAGACCACAAAATTACTGTTGGGGATGTTGAAATGCCAATAGTTATCCTTGGGGACCCAGCCTAGCCCTTGCTCCCATGGCTCATGAAGCCATACACAGGCAGCCTGGACAGTAGTAAGGAGCAGTTCAACTATAGGTTGAACAAGTGCAGAGTGGAGGTAGAATGTGCCTTTGGATGTTTAAAAGCATGCTGCTGCTGTTTGCTGACTAGGTCAGACCTCTGTGCAACCAACATTCCCATTGTTATTGCTGCTTGCTCCATAATATCTGTGAGAGTAAGGGGGAGATGATGTTTATGGCAGGGTGGGAGGTTGACGCAAATGGCCTGGTTGATTTTGAGCAGCCAGACACCAGGGTGATTAGAAGAGCATAGCAAGGCATGCTGTGCATCAGAGAGGCTTTGAAAACCAGTTTCATGACTGGCCAGGCTTTGGTGTGACAGTTGTGTGTATTTCTACTTGATGCAAACCCGCCGCCTTTGTTGATTTTAATTTCCTGTAAGCCACCAACCCTCCCCCCTTCAAAATAAAGTAACTATTGCTTTGAAACCATGCATTCTTTCTTTATTAATTTAAAAAAATGAGATAATGGACAAGGTAGCCTGGGTAGGGTCGGGGAGGAGGGAAGGACAAGGCCATATTGCTTATTGTAGCCACACTACAAATCAAACTGTTTGAATGACAGCCTTCTGTTGCTTGGGCCATCCTCTGGAGTGGCTGGGTGCCTGGAGCCTCCCGCCCTGCGTTCTTGGGCATCTGGGTGAGGAGGGTATGGAACTTGGGGAGGAGCTCAGGCAGTTGTACAGTGGATGCTGCAGGGGTCTGTGCTTTTGTTGGCTTTTCTGCAGCTGCACCAGACGCTTCATCCTGCCCGTTTGCTCCCCCATGAGCCTTAGCATCGCCTCCTGCCTCTGCTCTTCACGCTCACTTAATGCTTTCCTAGCCTCTAATACTGAATGCCTTCATGCATTCAGCTGTGCCCTATCAGTATGGGAGGACTGCATGAGCTTGGAAAACATGTCATCGTGAGTGCGTTTTTTTTCACCTTCTAATCTGGGATAACCTTAGGGATGGAAATGATAGGGGGAGCCTAGAAACATTTGCACCTGGGGGGAGATAAAAAAGGAGAGTAATATTTAAGACGATATATTTCTGAGAACAAAAGGGAGACTCTTTCACAGTGAATCAAGCAGTTTACAGCAGACAGCACGTGTGCTTTAGGTACAAGGTTGCATTTTGCCTTTTATATTGAGCGCTTGCCAGTATGGTGACACATCACACACGGCTGGGTAACAGAATTCGGTTTCCATGCAGCCATGATAAGGCAAAGGGTACGTGGGGTTGGCTTCTTACGCATAACATGTGGGAATGGTTTCAAACTGCCGCACCATCCTTTCCCATAGCAAGCAATACCAGTTGGGTTTCACATTTAAAAGGAGGGGCTGCAGTTTTCAGGTGGATGTGCAGCACACACCTCCCCCTACCCCACCGCGTGCCTGTTCTCCAGGATGATCCCTTTTAGCCAAGCGCAAACAGCCCAGCATGAACGGGGTCCTTTTACTGTTCTCTTACAAAAATTCCCCTATTTCAACCAGGTGACCATGAATGATAATCACTCTCTTGAGAGTAACACGGAAAGATATAGACCAAATGTTGCTTGAATGCGACCAAAACCCAGGACCATTCGCTGCCATGCTTTGTGCTGCAATGATTCCATAATACTTTCAGAGTACCTCCAGGAGAGCTTCATGGAGATGTCCCTGGAGGATTCCCGCTCCATCCCCAGACGTGCGAATAGACTTTTCCAGTAACTGTACTGGCCGCGAATGCATCCCAATTATTCAGGGAAAATCAAATGTTAAACACTATTGTATTTAAACCCTGTACTGTAGTTACAAATGGGCACTCACCAGAGGTGCCTTCTCCAGCTTCAGGGTCGGGGATCCCGCCTTCGGAGGGTATTGGCTCCAGGGTAATGAAAAGGTCCTGGCTGCCGGGGAGAACGATTCACCGCTTGCCTGCTGCGCATGCGCATTCTCCTCCTCCTCCTCCTCCACAAAATCCTCCTCCCCGTTCCGTGAGACTCCCTCCTTGCAGGTGTTCACGGACAGTGGTGGGGTACTGGTAGGGTCCCCTCCTAGCATGGCATGCAGCTGACCATAGAAGCGGCAGGTATGGGGCTGTGACCCGGAGCGACCGTTTTCCTCCTTTGTCTTTTGGTTGGCTTGCCTCAGCTCCTTAACTTTTACGAGGCCCTGCTGTGTGTTTCTGTTGTAGCCTCCCTCCAACATGCCTTGTGAGATTCTGGCAAATTTCTTCTTTTTGATCAGAGTTCTGCCTGCACAGATGCTTCTCCCCATACAGCAGTCAGATCCAGTGTCTCCCTTTCAGTCCATGCTGGAGCTCATTTGCGATTCTCAGGGGACTGCATGGTCACCAGTGCTACTGCGTTCGCCACGCTGACCAAACAGGAAATGAAATTCAGAAGTTCCCGTGGCTTTTCCTGTGTACCTGGCTAGTGCATCGGAGTTCAAAGTGCTGTCCAGAGCGGTCACAATGTAGCACTCTGGGATAGCTCCCGGAGGCCAATACCGTTGATTTGTGTCCGCACTACCCCAAATTCGACCCACCAAGTAGATTTTAACGCTATTCCCTTCGCCAGGGAGGAGTACAGACTTTAAGAGCCCTTTAAGTCAACGGAACGATTTTAAGAGCCCTTTAAGTCGATAGAACGGGATTGGTTTTGTGGACGCATTCATTTTTAAATTGATCTAATGCAGCTAAATTCGACCTAACCCCGTAGTGTAGACCAGGCCTAAGATAAGCTTTGCAAAAAGAAAAATTGCTAAGGGGTTGCATGTTTTATAGCTTGTGTAGGCAGAGCTTATTGCACACACCAAGGGCTCCCTGCATTCCTCCAGTCCTCCTATAAGCTTCCTATGTGCCACTGTCTCATCCTTTGTTTTCAGGGACTCCCTGCAGTTCCCTCAATCTCCTCCCTGCCAGGTGTTCTGTATGCCCTGCATTCCTTTCTCTCATACAGACTCCTGGTATGCAGTGATTTTCAAGGTGTCTGGTTTGTGCTAAAGGGTTGGCAGAGGCTTCATGTGTCCTCAGTTTTCACCCTTGGAGTTTTTCCGTTTTATCCAAAATCAACAGGGTGGCCATTGATGCCTAGACCGTTCCCTGGAATTTTGGAACCGATTGTATTCAGCGTTCAAAAGTTACTGCATTACATACATACAAACACAGAAATGCCATCAAGTTGAGTGTAAGGCCTTCACAAGCTTGGCCAGTGAGACATTTTCATAATTGCATAATTACCTAGTGCCTGTCTCTTTTCATAGTTTTCAGTAAGTTTAGGGGAAATTATCTCATGTCAACGAACCTGGGTACTTCGCAGCACAATATTATTTTCTGGCCTCTTTGGCAAGACTTGGCTCTAAAATGAATTGATCTTGGTTGAGATTCTCTTGCAGTAGTAAGTCTGACAGATTTCAAGTAAACAGTAAATATCATGGGATCTTCCAATATGCATCTGAAAAGGATATGACAGTTTAATCGAGTGAGAGTGAACCAAAGCTTAAAGGACGGTTTGTAATTGGGCTGTTTTTAAAAAAAAAAATTTAAAAAATAGAGTAAAAAATACCCAGATTGCTCAAAGCTCCAGACTACTACTGTTCAACCTTAAATTCTGTAAAATAAATTTCCCATTACTGAGGGACACATTTATTTTGGAAATAACTTATCTTTGTTTTAACTAGCTTAAACTAAATTGCATATGTACAACTAATAGGATTTTCACTCGTAGAATTGAAAAAAAATTCCAAGTTGATCAAAGGAAGCATTATCTAGTGATTAAAGCTTGGGTCAGTCGTTAGAAGATAACCTTGGACAAGTCACTTAACTCATCTGAATCTATTTCCTTGTCTTTAAAATACAGATATTTATTTCATGTGGGAGTGTGGTTTATTTCATTAATACTGAAGAACTTTGGCTGAAGGTTCTACATAAGTGCAAACTAGGTTTACTCTTGAGTATTCTCAACTACTCAGTCTCAGTATTTAAATACAAACCAATAGGTTACTTCGAGGTTGTACTAGGACTTGTACTGTACTATACTAGTTTGCCTTCAGATAATTATATAATTTTCTGCTGTCTAACATGCTTTCACTGCATCCGTTAATACCAAGAATTGTGTGTTGTAGGTTTAGGAATGTACGAAACACCACTCTTCCTTGCCCATGAAGAAGAGTCTGGTGGCCGCAGTGTCCCAACAACTCCACTGCAAGTTGCAGCACCAGGTGAGAATCAGTATTGCAAAGTGTAATGACAAAATTAGATGCTTTGACTTCCAAACAAAATGTATATTACTGTTATGTTGTTTATTGCTATGGTGAAAATATTACTGGAGACTGAGTTCTCATAGTACCCAATATTTTAATAAATTGCGTATAAGTACAAAATAACCTTCTCTCTTAACTGCTTTTCCTGATTTTGTTTTTTAAAGTGACTGTTTTTACTGAAAGTACCGCAGCTGATCCTTCAGAGCATGCTTCTCAGTCTGTTCCAATGGTGACAACGTCCACTGGCAGTTTATCCACTACTACTGAATCTGGAGTGGGTGATGATGGGGATGAGGTTTTTGTGGAGGCAGAATCTGAAGGGTAAGATACACTACTCAGTGGATTAAGACTTAATTCTGTATTTGAGATTTAGTTTTACATGCTTTCATTGCATTTCATTGTTTGTGTGTGTCTGTTGTCTGTTAAATCTTAGCTCTATTGGTCCATAGCAGGGAGGGATCACCAGCATTGAGTGGTTTCCTAAATTAAGTGTAAAACTAATCTGGTGACCTTTTGCCTCCTTCAATACCAACTTCTTCTTTTGGTCTCCCTGTATGGAACTATATTCATCTTGAAAACAGGATTAGTGTGGCTACAGAAAGAATGACTCCCATCTGAACTGGAAATTATGGTGGAAGATGTTCACAAGGTAATCCACTTGCAGTGGAAAACAAGAATTAAACTCTGAATCAGAGGCTTATTTAACCTCTGGCACTGGTAGTGGGATCTAGAATTTCTAGACATCTCAAAACAGTCACAGCTCATTGTCAGATTTCCTTTTTTCCGAACAACTTAATTTCCTACTTTGCAGAAATAACAGAAACAAAATGTAAATCTTTTAAAAGAATATAAACCCTTTCTGGACACCCAGAGCATGAGTGAGTTGGGCATGCATTTCCGTGATAAATGGATTGATGCAGAGGCTCTCAAAACGGGTCTGCTGAGCACTTCAACTAACTTGTGGAACTGTTACTATAACCATAGTGAAGTATCCATCAGGCTTTACTCAGTGATAGTTGGAGCCCAATCCAGGACTGTCAGGCTTTCCAGAAGCTTTTTTTTAACCTATTTTTTTTTTTAAGCATCTCTCTGCTCAGCTGCTAAACGCTTTTTTCTTTTGTGTGTGTGTTGTTTGAAGTTCAAGTGTGATCAAAATTTGGAACACCACCAGAATTAGAGACATACAGGACAAAAACAAACTAAGAGTGATCTGGAGAGCTGTGGGGCTTCTGTGGGGTAGAATTTGATATTAACAAATGTAAAGTCCTGCACCGAGGCAGGGGAAATAAAACAGCACGAAATGGGAGTTAACTGGAGAAAATACAACCAAACAGCCCCAGAGATTGTCGAAAATGATTTTATTTTTATTTTGTTAATTCTGCCCTCAGACTTCCATGTAATCAACTGACCTAGTTCTCCTTGGAAAGCTTCCATTGGACTCTGTAGAGTGCTCTTTAAGATAGCTGTGTTATTGTCTTTCACTGTCTTGGTACTGGCTTTTTGAAAAATCATTAATCCAAGCCTTTTAGGTATTGCACTGAAAAGAACATTTTGGACAAAACTCTAGGAACCATCTCTTTTTTCCCAGCCTTTACATTTCATATACTGGATCATACTGCATAGTCTTAATGGGTTCCATTTAAATTAAATATTTACTTCCCACTGACCTCTGTAATACGGGGAGCAGATTGGTGTATAAGTTCTTCCATGGCACATGGTTTTACTCAAGTGCACCCAAGTAAACTTCAATTTGTTCTCCCTCATTTTTCTGATCTTCTCTGCAAAGCAGTCACCCTGGTGGTGTGCAGTGGATGGGTAGATGAGTGCCAAAGAGGATTTGTCTGCCTTTGTATTTTTAAAATACTAATATCTCTAATATCTGGTAACAAGGTAGAAAAAATGTGAAGAGTGTGTGTGAAAGTACCCATAGTAAAACAAAAATCAATTTCCTGTAAAATTACAAAATTATCTGTGCTCTCAGGGGATTATCAGTTTCTCTTGAGTTTTATCACCATTGTTCGACACCTGAATTTTTATGTTCCAGAATTACATCAGAAGCTGGTCTAGAAATTGATAGCCAGCAAGAAGAAGAATCTGTTCAAGCATCTGATGAGTCAGACCTCCCTTCTACCAGTCAGGATCCTCCTTCCAGCTCATCAGCAGGTATTGGCTTCCTTCCTAATGCAGATTGCTTCATACTGTTTTGTAGGATGTTTGTACCTCGAGCCTTTTCCCAGTGCAATACGCATTGTTGGCAGTGGAGACCAGACTAGGACCAACTATTCTGAACAGTTAATGTCCCTTCTGAAGCATAACTTTAATACCTATTATTGTCTCCATAGTGGGTCAAAAAGAAACTGAGGTTAGTGCTGTGGCCATTGTTAAGAATACACTCAACTTTCTCACCTCTTCCCAAGCTGTGTGTTGACAGGTTGAATTATGAGTGAATTTTAATCTTTATGGCAGCATTGTAGTAAGATAGGGTGGCAATTTGTAGGCAGATGAGTGGCATTTATCCTAAATATGGAACTTCTTCCACCAGAAGTGTTTAAACTTGTATTGATTTTTGTTCTGTATGAGTCGATAACATGGATAAACCTCTAAGACATCTGGGTTGCTTATAAATAATCACAGGTTTTGCTAAAACAGTGGTTCTCAACCAGGGATACTCGTACCTCTGGGGGTACCCAGAGGTCTTCCAGTGGGTACGACAACTCATGTAGATATTTGCCTAATTTTACAACAGGCTGCATAAAAAGCACAGCTAGCGAAGTCTGTACAAACTACAATTTCATTCAATGACTAGTTTATACTGTTCTGTATACTATACACTGAAATGTAAGTATAATATATTCCAGTTAATTTATTTTATAATTATATGGTAAAAATGAGAAAGTGAGGAATTTTTTTAGTAATAGTGACACTTTTTACGTGTGTCTGATTTTGTAAGCAAGTACTTAAGTGATGTGAAACTTGGGGGTATGTGCGGTAAATCAGACTCCTGAAAGGGGTACAGTAATCTGGAAAGATTGGGAGCCACTGTGCTAAAATATCCCTTTTAATAAGTGAAAAATTACAAGTAACATAATGGGCATATGAGATGCTTTATTCTTTTATTAATCCATTGGTCTACCAACCATTGGTCTGTCACTCCATTTTGAAATAAAATGGACATGTGAATCTTTGAAGAGTTTGACATTTTTTCATCTATTTAATTTCCTTTTCCATTTGGTGAGGGCAACAGACTGAGTACCTGGACCGTATTTTTGTCATCGGTAACTAATGGAGATATTTTGTTTAATTTTTCTTTTTTAAGAGAAGTTTTTAAATACCTTGAAGGATACTCGCTTCAAAAGAGAAAATTTTAGGGTCAGATTGGGAATCCCTTCCTGGAGTTGTGATTATGTACTTCAGTGGGACTACTCTTGTGAGTATGGGATTCAAAATTTAGTCCAGTGGAACTTTTAAAAGGGATGTGATGTAAGCAATGCGAAAGTAAAAGGGATTGTAATCAGGTGCACTTGGTCTTCGCTGCATATAATTTAACCCAGCTAGTGAGTTAAAAAAAAAAAAAAAATCAAAGGAAAACACACACACTTGTTCAGTCTGAGGCTTTATTATTATTATTATCTGAGAAGATGTTAATGAAATATGTTGCACCCTCAAGTTTTTAAAATATGAAAGACAAGTACAGATGTACGTTAAACTTAAGCGATGGACTCACTAACAGTTACAAATTATACTGCAGTAACAATCTTATACATTCTTTCTAAAACTCTTCCTTCTCTACAGACACAAGCAGTAATCAGCCAAAGCCTTTCCGCCGTGTTAGACTTCAGCCACCAACATTAAGAACTGGTGTCCGTGGTCGTCAGTTTAACAGACAGAGGGGTAAGTGACTGTCAATGTTATAATTATTGTGACTATGTATGTACTCTTTCAAATAACCTCTTAATTTTCTTAACCCTTTTGAAACTGGATATCTATAGTGCCACCATAAGTATACATGATGAGACGCTGAATAATGCAGAGTCCCTGCCCCACAGAGCTTTCAATATATATTATCCAAAGCATTCATTTGGCTGACAGGCAAAAAGACTACAGAAAACATCCTCCTTCTGGAGCTCCTGGCTCTGATTTTAGAAGGCGTATAAATTGCAGTAGATTTTAAACTTAAGGTTTTTTGGTAATTTATCGCTAGGACATAAGCTTGATATGATACAATTCTGATCTTTAAGATTACTCCTAACACAATTTTCCTATTTCAAATTTAAGATTTTCGTTGAGATGATGTCTGGAATTACTATGCTGCTTTTTAAAGAAAATTAAATGATTGAAATTACAGAAGCTTATTATGTTAGTATTCTCCAGATTTTACTTTGATTGCTACTAATGATTAACTATAACAGCCCCCACATTAAAAAAAAACCCTACCCAGATTAAATTTATTCATCAACATAAATATTAAATATTCTGCATGCATTGGTGCTAGCGCTGATATGTCTGTTAACATTCAGATGTTGTGGATCTAACCATAAAAAATGTACTTATAGAACTAGAAGGGATTTCCAATGCAATCCCATCTGTTGTCACACATTAACCAAAAGGGTGGCTGGAGAAAAGGGAGGGTAACCCTCTCCACCCATAATTGAGCATGCTGTGGTTGTGACTCTTCTCATCCATGGAATGAAAATCCACAGTAGTACCTCTTGGTGCTAGGCCATCACAGAGATCGCTAACAGAATATTCCCCTGCACACTCATCTCATCACCAAACAAAGTAGCAAACTGACCATGTTTGATTATTGGAGTGGGGAAGAGTACTTGCATTAATACTCGTCTCTTTTCCTACACAGGTGTAACTCATGCAATGGGAGGCAGAGGAGGCCTAAACAGAGGCAATATTAGTTAAAAGTTCTGTAAAGTAATTGAAGCTGTGTCTACAGACTGTCAGATTGGCTACTGTTGCTTTAGTATAATGATTGCAGCGCTAAAAGCAGCATTTTGTACGTAGATTGATGTGCGCATATTTCAATGTCTTTATTAATAAAATTAGACAAACTCATATTAAAATGGCTTCTTTCTTTAAAATCCGGTCTTACAAATCATTTTTAGGACACTTATACCAGTCCTTGGATACTGTCTGCTTAGTCTGAGAGGTAACTGATCTTGCTATTCTGCTGGCCACATCCACGTTGTAATATTGATCTGCAATGAGAGAAGTGCAGTTTGAGTGGAAATTAAAATTGTAGACCTAGGAAGTCTTAGTACATAAAAAGCTCTTCGATTAATGTGCTGAGTTGACATCAGATGCCTCTTTCCCTTTTTATTGTCACTTTGGCAGAACTGGTACATTATATCACACTTGGTGCACATGTAGTTGAGAGAGAGGCTTTAATATCAGTTTCCAGACAAAGCATTTCATTCAGACATTTACTCTTTTTAGTCACCCAAAAATGAGTATTGACAGTTATCAATCTTACCCTATAACAGTTACAGCCAGCTAGCGGCTGGAGAACTGTGCCAGTTAGACCAGTCACAGTATCCCATTTTTATAAAAGCAGTTCCCTTTTTAAAAAAATATATTGGCAGCTTTGTCAAGTCTCTTGACAAATACTACTTTGAAGTTTTCACACTGTTCAGAGTTATACTGGAACATATGATCTTTTTTTGAATCTCAAACACAGCTGATTCAAATACACTCAAAAATCCTAGAAGACATTCTTCACAGTTGTAAAATTGTGTGCACTTGAACAGATAGTGTCTTACACAACTGAACATCCCTCAGCTAAAGACTTCAGAGTTAAGGGGAGAAGGTTCTTTGTCTCTGCTGTCTCATGCTCAGTTGTATTCTGTGCCAGCACTTCTCTGAAGGGTCTAAAGAGTTTAAGCCTTTTCTTAAAATAAAACTGTAAAAGTGGCACCTTCATATTCCACAGGTGTGCATTGTCTCACTTATTTCATAGGCAAGATAGGAATTGTCATAGTGGATCAGACCAGTGGTGGTCCTAGTGGAGCATCCAGTGCTTTAGAGGAAGGTGTAACAACAAAATCCTTCACTATGCTGTTACGGGATACTGCCCAAACTGAAGTCAGTGGCAAAACTCCTTCCACTTCAGTAGTGTGAGGATTTCATTCTTGAATGCTTTATCATTACAATGACCACTCCAATAGTCGTTATCCCTATAAATGTCCAATCCTTTTTTAATCCTATCTGCCTGACATCTTGTGGCACTGAGTTCCACAGGCTAGCTATTTCTCTGCCAATCATTTTAAGTAGAAACATCCATTTATTTAGGGATTATGGGTGAAGCTTGAGTTATTGCCATTTTTTTAAGCCTGAACCCTAGTACTTATTAAACTGCATCTTGGCAGTTCTCTTGCAGTGGAAAGGGTAGGTAACTTCACATTTCAGAAACCTACACTTGCCTTTGAGTTTTGAGCTAACGTGTTTTAGCTTTAACTTACCTTTAGAGAAAACATAGTAGTCATAGCCATCTGGCCTTTTGTAGTTAGGTATTGATATAGCCGAGTGAACTGTTTTTGGAAATCCTCTCCAGTAAGAGTTTATTTTAACCTCATGATGTAATATTCCTGCCGACAAGAAAATTGCTTTGTTAGGAAAATATATTAAAATATGGGCTGTACAAAGCTATAACTTGGGGAGAGAAGCTGAGAGAGAGAACTGCTGCTAGGATGAAGAGATTTAAAAGCATACATTCAAGAAGTTGAACAGATGACAAATGCTGTTCTTTAGAAACTATTAATTTTAAAATGAAGATAAAAATCATTTAACATTAAATATAACTGACCAGATGGATTATGGTTGATTCTGAAAGTGTGGTACATGACTGGTGTGCGGTACATGATTGCTGATCCTACTGCACGTTCAAAGCGTCTCCTCTTGATCACAGCTCTGGGTGTATAAGCGGGGTACCTAACATATACTTTCTTTTTGCACTTTTTGGCTGGTTCTTGATTGTAGATATAATGTTGAACGCTGCCACCTGAAGCAGAAGTTTGTTCCAGTTGTGAAAACAGTTGAATCAGAAATGTCATTAGTACCCTAATATGAACTTGCTAGGCTGGGAAGATAAGAGCACCTTTTAAAATGTGTCCAAAGGCTATTGAGGAAACTTTCAGCTTGAAATGCCCCAAAATTACATATATAACTTGGAAAAATGATGCTAACAGGACCTAGTCCTAACATTTGTTTACTTCTGTGCGTAGTTCTGTTAAAGTCAATGAGACTATCCATGGTAGTAAGCACTATTCTGAGTAGAGTGAATGGGATCAATCTCCTTGAGAAGAAAAGGAAAAATTGTAGGGCACTAGCCTGATGCTGCAGGCTTATTGCTTGCATAATTCCCATTCCTCCTGGGAGTGGTAGCAAGGGAAAGGATTGCAGGATTGGGTCTATTTTACTTGCCTATCTGTTTTAATCTGAATAGCTCCTTCAAATGTTCCTGTGTAGATGCTATACCATTCAAATAAGATAAATCCAGTGCTTTACAAGGAAAGAAACCATGACTGCGAAACAGTTCCATACATAGATATGTGCTGATTGGTCTATTTCAGGCCTTACCATGCCTCTTAACTTGTCATTGGAATAGTGTTCAAATGATGGTAAAACTCTTCCTCATAACCCTATCCTGAAAAGTATTTAAACTTCCATGATCACTTTGGCATTCAAAGGCTGTATCTGAAGCCTCAGGTTAGCTCAGGATTTTTTGGTGCACTATGTACTGTTGTCATCACTTTTTTGTTGCCAGACATGCAGTCTTAGTTGAAAACGGAGCAGTTTTATTCCCAAAAGAAATAAGCTGAATACTACTTACATCTGTAGACATGAAACATACCTCTCTTGAAAAAATACACAGATTCTGGTCTGTTGTTGTGCTGTGCTACTGAAAGAACTGCTACAATTTTCCCACTTAGTCCTGCAAATCCTTTTGCAATTTGTTTGGGATAGCCCACATCCTTCACATCATTAGTGAAACGCCAGTATTGGGAACCCTGAGGATTTAAACAGAAACTTTTACTTAAGGAGAAAAAAATGTCCATTGCTCATAGGCTTCAATGTAGACTACACAGGTGATTATGAAATCCACATCTAATTACTGCACATTATAAAACTGGCCAAAATAATTACTGGTATATCCATCAAAAATAAAAATTAATGTCGCTTATGTTGAAGAGAGATTACTCTGCAGGCTCCTTAAACGTCCATTAGTGCACAAACCTTTTCACCTACCAGCAGCCACTTTACTTTTGTGATCGCTTTAGCTGAGCTAGGGGGAACTCTCTCTAAGTGCTGGGCTTTCTAGACAGTCCATGTTATACAGCTGCTATTTGACGCTCAAAATCACTTCCACCCAAACTACCAGACTAATCTGTTTGCAAGGGCTGCATATTTTAGTCTGGCATGGTAGGCTGAAAACTGCTTCTAGAGCCTTAGCCTTGGTCTACGCTGGGGGGGAGAGGGATCGATCTAAGTTACACAACTTCAGCTATGTGACTAATGTAGCTGAAGTCGACGTACTTAGAGCAACTTACCGTGGTGTCTTTGCTGTGGGGAGTCAATTGCTGCCGCTCCCCCATCGACTCTGCCTGCGCCTCTCGTGGCGCTGGAGTACGGGAGTCGACGGGAGAGTGCTTGGGGGTCAATTTATCGCATCTAGACTAGACTAGATCCGGTGGGTAGGGAAGACATACCCCTAGTAAATATTTATATTACAGTAATGTCTAAAGGCCCCAATCAAGATTAGAACCTTATTGTGCTGGGTGTTGTACAAACACAGAAAAAAGGACAATTGCCTCCCTGAAGGGGTTTTGCACTTGTGATGTTAGCTAATTAAAATATGACCATGCAAATCATTGCTGCTACCATTGTTACATAATTGCAACCAGGGTGGATTTGATTTAAATCACTAGTCAAGAAGACCATTTAATCATGGATTTCTACATAAAAGTGCATTCTTCTTGGTTGTTATAACCTTAATACATATTCTTCACAACTCAGAGATAGATGTAGGTTTCATTTTTAGAAGGCAGACACTGTACACTAAGTGATTTATTTTGAAAACTTTTCAGATTAGTTTTACAGCTCTATCAGAAAATGAACGATTGTTTAGTTATTTCATTTACCAAAGGTAATTGAAGCAGATAGTTTACCGCCCAATGACTTCATAAATATCTGCAATTCAACAGGTTAATCATTAATATTTGGAGGATTTTCTTGTCATGCTGTATTAGGAGGAGAACATCACCAGACAGACATTTAAATTGTTTTATTTAACTAAAACGTTATGTATTCTGGATTTTTTTCTTTAACAGCAAACATAATACAGTATTTTAACAAAACAAGCATATGAACATTCAAGTTTTTCTTTGTTGCACTATTTGTATTTTGTACGTATGCCTGTCTTACCCACTAGTAGAGGAACTTCGTTAAAATATTCCCAAACTGCTGCCATTATAGGTTTTCCCCTCTAGTGAAAGAATGGTGTGGTAGATCTCAAACCAGTGAAGGCTACACTCAGAAAGACCTCAAGACTTCTGGAATATGCTGCTCAACAGTTTCACTTTTGTTTCTACTACCTGTCCCTCCCTTCTCACATTTATCTCCAGACGTCTTCTTGTCTAGATCTATTCCTCCCCCAACAATCTTCTATTCATTGAACTTTTTGAAACTTTTCACTTTTAGAGAAAGCTAAGAGATTGACTCAGTGTACACAAATTTACAAAGGGACAATAGGGTTGAGGTCTGTTATTTCTCACCTCTATATATTATTTATTTTGAAACATTTTTGCTGTTAACAAGCATGTTATCTCTGGAGACACAAATCCACAGTTTGAGAACTGCAAATCTAAGCATCTCTGATGGTATCTGCTAAACTGAACACTGAGTCCCACTGGGTAGATAGAAAGATTAACCTAAATAACCTATACAGAAGCCCCTGGAACTGCATAAGATTGGATCCCTAATCCATGAACTATTGGAACTCATTTACAAAACTTTTCTTCAACATTGCATGAATACATTGTCTCATACTATAGAATCTCTATTCCATGATGAGATATCTGAGCTATAATGTATCTTAATTAAAACTATCTTCAGATAGGTTTTTCCTCAAAAAGCATTTTATTAAAAAATCTGATTTTTTTATTTTTTATTTTTAAATCATTGATTTGTATCCACCCAGATTTCAACAAATCTTATACAAAGTGTGACACATGGCCAGAAAGGGTTACACATCCTGCAGGCTAACTGACCCAGAATCAATCTGTAGAGATGTTACAAATGGTAATTAGGGCCATTTCATGGTAAATAGGCTAGAACTTTGAAATGCAAACCTATATTGTTAGAAGTTAGGGATGATACTAATTGTATGTGTACACTCATAAATGTTAGCCATGTAAACAGACAGTTCCTGTCTCTCACTATATAGCTATTGATTCAGAGATCAAAAGTGAATATTAATATTTAGATTAATCTTGGGTGCAATAATGTCATTGTCTATATGTCTCTTTAAAGTTTTTGATAAAATGCTTAATGGATAAATTATCTTGTGTTAATCCATGTAGTTAATTACCAGTGAGGTTTAGGAAACGGAAGGTTACATCAAAAACCCATTGTTCACCCAGGACTGTGTGATCAAATGGCTGCTAGAAAACTGTATAAAAGACCTTTGGGTCCCAATCCATTTTATCTCAGCTTTGCTTGAAGCTTCATGCAGGGGAAGCTTAAGCCACAAGGCTGAGATCCCAGTCCTGACTGGACCACCCTTGTCAAGGTTCCTCCCCCACTCTGAACTCTAGGGTACAGATATGGGGACCTGCATGAAAAACCTCCTAAGCTTATCTTTACCAGCTTAGGTCAAAACTTCCCCAAGGTATAAAATATTCCACCCGTTGTCCTTGGACTGGCCGCTACCACCACCAAACTAATACTGGTTACTGGGGAAGAGCTGTTTGGACGCGTCCTTCCCCCCAAAATACTTCCCAAAACCTTGCACCCCACTTCCTGGACAAGGTTTGGTAAAAAGCCTCACCAATTTGCCTAGGTGACTACAGACCCAGACCCTTGGATCTTAAGAACAATGAATAATCCTCCCAACACTTGCACCCCCCCTTTCCTGGGAAATGTTGGATAAAAAGCCTCACCAATTTGCATAGGTGACCACAGACCCAAACCCTTGGATCTGAGAACAATGAAAAAGCATTCAGTTTCTTACAAGAAGACTTTTAATAAAAATAGAAGTAAATAGAAATGAAGAAATCCCCCCTGTAAAATCAGGATGGTAGATATCTTACAGGGTAATTAGATTCAAAAACATAGAGAACCCCTCTAGGCAAAACCTTAAGTTACAAAAAAGATACACAGACAGAAATAGTTATTCTATTCAGCACAATTCTTTTCTCAGCCATTTAAAGAGATCATAATCTAACACATACCTAGCTAGATTACTTACTAAAAGTTATAAGACTCCATTCCTGGTCTATCCCCGACAAAGAAGACTACAGACAGACACACAGACCCTTTGTTTCTCTCCCTCCTCCCAGCTTTTGAAAGTATCTTGTCTCCTCATTGGTCATTTTGGTCAGGTGCCAGCGAGGTTACCTTTAGCTTCTTAACCCTTTACAGGTGAGAGGAGCTTTCCCCTGGCCAGGAGGGATTTCAAGGGGGTTTACCCTTCCCTTTATATTTATGACAACCCTGAATATAAATATTGGACTATAACCGATGAACTAATTCTGAAAGAACTCTTTGCAACTACAAAGCTCACCATCTCTGCTATACATTTACTCTCAAGAATTGTACCTATGTCTGTATGTATATTGATCTTTTAACCATTACTCTTCTTTTTTAATAAATTTTAGTTTAGTTAAGGATTGGCTGTAAGCGTGTATTTGGGTAAGATCTGAAATATTCATTAACCTGGGAGGTAATGTGTCCGATCCCTTGGGATTGGTAGAACTTTTTTATATGATTAAGATTTTCAGTAATCCTCATCCTATTTGACTTGGGTGTCTGGGTGGAGGCCAAAGGATGGGTTACTTCAAGGGAAGTGTGGTTTTGGTTTCTGGGTAACCAGTGAGGTATTATAGAATTTGTTTTGTGCTGGCTTGGTAAATCTAAGTATTGGAATGTCCACTAACTTTGGGGATTGTCTGCCCCATTCCTTGTAGTTCACCCTAATTGAGTAACCTCGGTTGGCTTCCCTGGGACGCTGGTCACCACATTAAAGGCACAAACAGATGAAGGGATTGGGATATAATATAAAAGCATATGAATACAGTGAAAAATTAGTATAGCTTTGTTAGGTATATGTAATGCAGATTTTCAGGGATGGGGGTGCAATTAAAAACTTTCAGGGATCCTAGAGAGCTTGAGATGGAGAGGAAGAAGATAAGGTGAAAATAGCATTGAGGATTCCCCAACAATGAGTTGAAGAATAAACAATTACATTTTATTAAGTAAGAACTTTGTACAACTAATTTTTGCTCTCTTTCATACAGCATTGTGCCTTCCGCCGAAATATGGAGAGAATGTAGCAATGAGTTCAGATTTTATGTTTAACTCAGTATTTTAAACTACTCCGCTTAAGGAAACAAACACCAATGGTTAGCGCCGCTGTAATCATTAGCCCACTGGAACATGCAGTGCATTTCCAAAAAGGTGCTGGTGGCTGCCAACTGTGCCAGATAAATTACGCTTATGATAAAACCATGTGCAGGGTTGGTTCAAGGCATCATTAACATTTTCCCTGCTGTACTGTTTATGTCCCCCTCCCCTGACTGTTAATGGTGCAGGGGGTCAGAGACTGAAGCACAGCAGCGGCTGCTTTCCCTTCACTTGCATCATAAGGTGACCTGAAAGAGTTCAAGGCTGATCCATGGGCACATCCTATGCCTTCCATTAGAGTTCTGGTCAAAATTGTGTGTGAGAGGAATTTTCCCTCCAAAAAGTTTAATCAAAACTGAAGCTTGTTAGCAGGAAGCTTTGATACCCACAAATGTGGATTTTACTGGGGTAAATTTTTAAATAAGTCTTTATTTCAAATTGACATTTGAAACAGTGAAAAACTTGTTTAGATTTCCATTTTGGTTTTTGGAATAATCTCTCTCCCCTCCTGCCCCTGTCCTCACACTAACATTCCTTCCTTTTGAATTAGTTGAAAAAAGGTGGGAGAGGGATCTTGAAAATCCTTAAATTGAAAATGGGAACCCCAACTTGCTGATTCCAAAAACAAACTAAGTTAAAATGAAATAAAGCTTTTATTTTTTGAAGTTTTCTGCTGAAAACCAACATTTTGACCAAACAATTTCAGACCAGACTTTTTCCTTGAATAGCTCATAGGAGAGATTTCAGCTTTCCAACCAGCCCAACCTCTTCTCAGGTCTTAAGTCTGGACCTTTAAAAAGCAGAAATGTAGGAAGAATTAGATAGGTATTCTGCTTTCTCCTCCACTGATTTATTCCCAACTGTGGGCCTCATGACTACAGACTCTCAGTCGCAGAGGAGCCATTGCTAAATGAAAAATGCCTCTTTAAAAAACAGCATTGTAGGGATCCATCTTTGAAATTTTATATTCATATTTAATCGCCAGCTCAAATTTGCTCATTTGACAAGAAATGTTTTTCTTAACTGCCAGTCCTCTAACCTCATTCTAAGCTATAAAAGTCAAGTGGGGTTTGTGTGTTTTCCTGCTTGTTCATCACCAATAAAAAAACTTTGGTTCAAATTACACCCTGGCATATACCTGTGCAACCATAGTGCTTTCAAATTATGCTCTGTAACACCTGTGCAACTATATCGGTCAAGTTACTGAGGCTTCACAGAAGGCTGCAGTTTGAACATATTGAACAGTTCTATTGATTCGCAACCCAATTCACTCCCTTAGCTGCATTGGCTCTGCAGTACCTGCAAGATTAAAAAGTAGTGAAATCTTAGGCTTTGTCTACACTGGCAGTTGAACGACAAAACTTTTATTCAGAGGTGATAATCCCCACCCCCGAAAGACAGAAGTTTTGCCAATGACAAGCGCCTGTGTGAACAGCTCTTTGTTGGTGGGAGCACTCTCCTGCTTATGGAGCTAACTCATTGGGGGTGCAAGTTTTTTGTCATCAGGAAAGCCGGCTGACAAACAGAGGCTACACTGCACCTGTGTTGCTAAAAGTTGTGCAGTGTAGACACAGCCTTAGTTTTGTTACTGCAGTAAACAGAAGATTCAAAATACAAATGTGCCAATTTGTTGAGTAAGAAGCTTCTGTTCATAGTACAGTCATGCTTACTCTTTCTACTTGCTTTGTAGGAATTTCTTGCCCTCCAGTGGGAATTGCATCAAACAACACTGAGTACTTTGACACTCCTTTCCTGTTAGGAGCAGTTTAAAAGTACCAAGACTGCACTTTACATAGTTGTGCTTGTTACACAGCAGATGGCTTAAAGAGCAGGCAACCCCCACCCATATCCATTGTTTGTTCACATATAACCAGTACTTAAAGTGGTCTGAAATCACACCCACCCCCATCAATTAATTCTTCCCCCAACCCTCCCATCAATCCTGAGATTCTTCTCCTCCACCACCCCTCCCCAACTCCCAGGCCTGGGCCTGTAGCAGGATCCCTTCTTTCACCTTCCCAGGCCCAGTGTTGCTGGAGGGGCATAACAGAGGAGCCATCTTTCCCTTGGTCATAGGAAGTGAGGAGGTGCCTTGAGCTGCTGGGCTCTTTCTGGTTGCCTTTCTCTTCTGTGAAAGTTGGTGTGAAGAGCTCTGCCAGGCTGCTGTACTTCAGCAGTCAGACAGGCAGGCAAGAGGAGAAAGCAGCCATTCTCCAAGGGTTTTTCCTCTGGTGGTACCAAAAATGTGCACACCTCAGCAACCTTCTTAGAAATTCTCTTTCCCGGCTCTGTGGCCCAGTGCACTTTAAGGACTGTATATAACCTACAAATCATAGAAAGAGCACTGAATTCTCTGCCACAGAGAGGTTTTTTGTCTTGTCATAGTATCTGGGATCATTCTGCCTGTTGCAGGTTCTTACCTCAGATATAAAATGTGGCAATAGAAAAGGAAACCCTGTTAAGGCATCAGTGGGAGCCTGACTGTCACAGCCCCCACACAGCTGCAGCTTGTTAATTCTAGTATATTCTTGCCATGGTTTTGGTAGTCAGTTTTATATCTATACAATGAGTGTTTGAGCACAGGAAAGGATCCACCCTGACAACTCTGAGGACTGATATTCTCTGGCTATAGAATGCATACAATACAGGCCACAGCAGCGAAAGCTACCGTCTGTGGGCTCACCAGCATCCTCTCCAACTGCCTTAGAAGGGTTAGTTCAGTCTGCATGTCCCTTCCGTCCTTGACCTTTTTCATGAGAATGCCAACAGGGATACTCGTTAAGGCAAACTGGGCAATTAGACTGGTGTGTTGTCAGCTGAGCTCATGAACCTTTTTCTTTACTATTACCTTTTGCTATACAGCCCTTCATTGTTTTTTTTCATTTGAAGAGGTGTCTGTGAAGTTAAATCTTTTAAAACACTCCAACTAAGAAAGATAAATTCCCTACCTTAAAGAAGAAAGTTTTGCCATCACAGTTGCATCTGGAAAAGACAGTATCAATGGGGGATGGAATACCCCACCCCTCAGTGATTTTACGAGGGGATGCTGTTGGCTGCCTAGATGAATCCAGCAGCCAGTAGTAATGACCTGCAAAATAAAAAATAGCACTAGCCCTGAAAACCCTCACTGATGTGCACCATTTTGCCCCTACATAACCTTTATTTTTTTTAAAATAATAGTACAGAAAATGCCACATATAGAAGAATTCTAAATAGTAGAAGCAAGGATCACAGAGCCACCCTCTTCTCTTTGAAATGTCATAACAGCCTCTCCAAGTGTTGACTCCTGCAAGGCTGAGTGCCCAAGGTAACAGAGGTGGCTCAGCACCTAGCAGGATCAGACCCTCCATATAATTACAGTGCCTGGAGCCCAGAAGCATCTGCTGGAAAAGTAACATTCAGCAAGCTTGCGGGAGGAGGAGGACACAGGAAATCTGCCTAATCTGAGAGCAGCAAAGTCTGTGCAGTGCTGCTGGAACAGAAAAGAGGAGGGAGAGTTTGACTGACTTGACAGAACAGCCAACCACAACCCCAGAATATCCTTTCTGTGGCTGGGATCACCTAGCCACATGCATGAAGACTGCACAGACAAACTGTTTGGGGAAAGGGCTAGATGGTGCAAAGCCCCTTTGTAACTCTGCATGGACTAAGAGACATGCAATCTGCATTGGCTTCCCAGAAAGAGAAACCGAGCCATCTTGCAGTACCCAGCTTCACAGGGAGGCTTTATCCCAAGCCAGCTGTCCCCAAACAGCTGAAGTACACAAGGCTTTGAGTGGGGAGAAGAGCCAGCCCTTCCCTTCACCCCTCACACTTGTCAAGCTACACATTACGATCAGCAAGGAACTCTCAGTTTCCACTATTCAGCAGGGGAAGCCTAATTCCCCACCTGCCCTATTAGGCCTCATCAAGGCACCTGGCTTTGAGCAACCTAAGTCTTGGCTCCCGCCAGAAGGTGAACTGTCTACACTGCAATGAGATAACACCACAACAGTGACTACTGTCTATGCTACATGTACAAAAGGAATCAGTGAGTGAAGGCCTAGTCTGGAGCAGTCTTTTGTGCTTCAGGGCCAGTCAGGCTCATGTGAGGTCAATAGTTTGTGTTGGTGACACCAAGCACCCAGATAGTAGTAAGCAGAGGTTCATTCCAAGGGCTATGGTAGATTCCTGGCCTGCTCTCAGTTTTTATTATTATGTTCTGTTTGTGGGACGCTAGTCATATTTAATTATTAGAGGAGATATGATTGTTTTGAGGGGTAGAGTGTCTAATTATTGCTGTAGAGTTATTTATTTGGATATTAATTGCCTTTGATTTCTATGCCTTTCTATCTCTGGCTCCTATCTATATCCCTTATTTTAACTCTACCTTTTTCTCTGTTAATTTCTTAAAGTCATCTGGTCCTTGCTTCCTATAAAGTTTTAATAGTTGTTAATGGGGGTATATTCATGTATTCATCAAACACTAAAAGCAGGCAGAGTTAACAAATTAGAGAAGGGAGCCGCAGTGGGAGTGGAGAAGTTATTAGTGGAGGATGGAAATTGGGAAGGGTGAGGGTGAAGGCATGAATTGGGGATCTGGGGGACCTGCAAAGAGAAATTTCCATGGCTTTTCTGCAGCCCATATCCTACTTAGCACAATAAAACTAACTTGTGTGGTTGTCCCCAAAGTTATGCATCATTATCCCAGCTCCCATTCAGTACAGTAATACCTATGTGTGTTTATTTTGTTAAGCAGTTTATTTTTTACACTGATGCCAGAGCTGGTATTACAGGTAGTCTGCAGACTCAGGTAGACATTCCTGTATCAGGCTTTGTCTTACACTACAGGGGACATTCGATCTAAGCTACACAATTTGAGTTACACGAATAGCGTAACTCATATCGACGTAGCTTAGATCTACTTACCGTGGAGTCCACACTACACTATGTTAGTGGGAGATGCTCTGCCGTCGACTCCCCCTACTCTTCTCGATCCGGTGGAGTACAGGAGTCGACGGGAGAGCGATCTGCAGTCGATTGCTGCTTGTCGATCCCTCAGTAAGTGTAGACAAGCCCTCAGTTACATTTGGAAGGTTTTCCACTATAAGAGCTAGATAATTTTTTGAATGAAATCTTAGATTCTGGAGCGTAAACATTGCAATAATTTAACAATAATGTGCCACATGCACCAAAATAAGTGTCCGGTAATTACGTTATAATGGGTCCCTGTCTGTAACACATACTCTAAAATGAACCTCTGGAAGTTGAACTTAAATGGACAATAGCCCAAATATATATTATCTGGTCATTAGGAAAGGCCAAAAAGTAAGTACTTAATTAAAACATAAGTGAAGGCATGAAAATGATAAAAATCCAGTAGACAACTCACCTCGGAATACAGCTAATGTTCCATTTGGTAAAGCAACAATTCCATCTGCTGGCTTTCCGTTACACAAATTCTTAGCTTGTTCATCTGGTACAAAATAATTAGTTTTTTATTTAAATGAAGTTGAAGCTCAAAGAATAGTTTAAAATGCCATAGGATTGTCAGGTAAGATAAACATCTTATTAATGGAACAGACTCTTAGTTTCATTATTTATTGGAGTGTGCATAGGGAAACCTATACCGTATATTCATCAACTTATTACATTATAAAAAGGCATAAAAGTAAAACTTTGAATAAGAATGCTACAGACAAGCACCATTCCTTCTTCTTGTTTGGGACTATTCAGGAACCAGAGTTCTGATTCCTATATTTATGTTACAAATAATAGCAATTATTCATTTGAGATATGTTCTCCAAAGTTTTAACCTTGATATTTATTACCAAAGAATATAAAGTCTGATACTTTTATAGCAATCTATAGTTTTTTTTTGTTAATATTTGGAGTACCTGCATTTCAGAAAAAAATTTGGGTAGAATTGTAAGTATACCATAATAAATAACCAAATGAATTAGCTCTCACATAAAACTCATATTTAATTTTGCATCCATTTCCTGCCTGTTTAGTGGATTGCTCTTCTTTGTTTAAACACTATCTTTAAAAACAATGCCTATTTGAAAAAGTCTAAAAGGACTGAAATATTGTGCATTGGGTAAATGGATTTAGGTCAGATAGGAACTGACTCAAATTGTTGTCCAGAAATCTCTTACAGAAATTTGAAAAAAGAATTTACCTCTTCTGTTTTGTTTTTAATCAGCTTCTCACAGTTCTCTGTACTCTGGATTTTAGCTGGGAAACTGAAAAACTGCAGGAAATTTTCAATCCTTCATAGTATATTTGCGCTGTCTCAAACCAAGAGGTTCTGAAAATATTTTTCTTGACTCCTCATTCATTCATATAGAGCAGATATAGATTTAGGTGCAGATCCTCAAACGTATTTAGGCATCTAGCTCCCATTGATTTCAACTCTCCATTGGCTTGCACCTCATGCCGTCATTCACACCAATGAAAAGTGGATGCAAAACCACATCAGAATTCTCCATTCATAAGTGTGAATGAAACAGACACCATGCAGTGTTTCCTGTAGCTCTTTTTTTTCTTAAGGATGAGTATATGTGTAGTTTAAGTTATGTAATCATGAGTATTCACCCATCCTTTTAGTATTTAAAAAATATTAGGTCTAGTGGTACCTAGTTGTAGCAAAATATTCAGGAATATGTGAATCTGAAAACTGTTAAAGGAAAATAATAGGGCTAAAATTTTAATTAAAATATAGTGGATAGTAAGGGCAAGAACAATATTGCAGCTGGAAAGTGTCCTGGGGGCTGGGGGATGTCTTGTTTTTTATTGTGGGTATCTGTGCAAAATGGCTGCCAAATTAGGTCACATGACTAATAATTGAACTCTAGCCAATGATTTGCTGGAATACTTTCATGAGACTTGGAAATCTCTCTCTAGCCTTATTCCTTGGCCCTGTTTTGATTTATATGTTCCCTGGTACTTACAGTCAAAGTTCCAAGTAATCTCTTCAAAAACACATGGATCCTGAAATGGAGACATGCTCTGGCTATCTGAGAAATTTAGTTTGTTCATCCCTATAAATATAAATGTTACAATTATAAAGAAATATACCTCTGTAAAATACACTTGTGTTGATCTTGTCCTGTAGTTTGGAGTCTGTGTGTATAGCGGGGCTTCTTTCAGGAGCTTTAGTTGAATAAGATATTGATGAGTATGTTTTAGTGGGGAAATGTGTGACTTCTCTTCTTTCTTCAGTCCTTGTGGTTATGAATCCGCTTGGCAAGGTGGAGGTATGATGCATATCCTTCTCAGCTGTAAAGGTTGACGACACTATTGTATGTTTTACTGAAGTATTTGTGTTCATTGCTATTGGACTTTCCTTGGTAATCTCTTTATCTGAAACAAGATCAATGCTGGGATTAGTTGTAATACCATGTGACGTTGTTTCTTGTTTTTGAGGGATAGCTGAATTAGATTTTGTTGTTGTCCATGTTATTTTCATAATGGTCTCCAACCTGTTGTTTTCATCATTGTCATTAGGATTAGGTGTACCTCTCAGTGGAGCAATAGAAGTTGTGAATGAGATTGCTGGGTAGTCTATAGAGTTAACTTGTTTGGAAGAGGTAGGATTTTGATTGGGTCCCTCATAGGGAACAGGAGTTTCTTTAGGGTTTTCTGTGTTTCTGAGAGGGAAATTACTTTCTGGAAGAGTGATTGGAATAATTGTAGTGGGACTTGAATGATCTCTATGTTTCTCCTGCTCAGGAGTGACTGGATGGGTAGCTGGTTTCTGAGCCAAAGAAGGGCTGATGGGAATCTTGGAAGTTTGTAATTTTTCAGTTGGAAACTGTGTTGTATTTTTCTGGTTGGTAGTATCTCTAGTGTATGTATTTTCAGAGATGTCTTTGGTTTCAGTAGTCTCCTTGGAAATGGAAGTTGCTGTAGATCTTTTAGTAACCATAGAAGTTTCTTTTGTGGTTTCAAAATGGACTTTTGTTTCAGTGAGATCTTTAGGTTGAGAGGTAGTAAGGTTTATGGGTTGAGTAGCAGTAATTTGTATCACAGACTTAGTGTTTTTTTCAGGTTCAATGGTGGGTTTGGCAGTGGCTTTTACTGGTGGGATTTGAGTGACAGTGGTACCAGGTTTATCTTCTGTTGGTGACACAGGTCTTTCCTGGGAGCCTTTAGCTGTAGTGGACACCTCTTCAGAGACCGTCAGCGTTTCTCTAGTGACAGTACTGGCAGTTGTGTCTATTTTACCTGTTGTAGTTGCCTGTTTATCATCAGAAGCTTTTTCTTTTTTATCCACTGTAGCTGTCTCTTCGGTAGCAGTTGTTACCTCTTTTTTATTGGTAGTAGAGGTGTCTCTAGTGACAGCATCTGTTTCTTTTTTATTTGCCATAGTTGGCTCTCTGGTAACAGCGGTTATCTCTCTACTATTAACTAGAGTTATCTCTTTATCAGCAGCAGTTATTTCTGTTGTATCGCTTGTAGTTGTCTCTTGGAGAACAGTACTTATCTCTTTGTTTTCATTCATAGTTTTCTCTTTGGCTGCAGTAGTCATGCCCTTTGAGTCCTCTGTAGTTCTCTCTTTGATAACGGTGGTTAACTCTTTTTTCTCTTCAGTTGTTGTTTCTTCGGTAGCTGTAGTTTTCTGTCTGTTATCTACGGTCTCTTCTTTATATGCAGTTGTCAATTCTAGAGCCACAGTTGTTACTTCAGCAGCAGTAGGTGTCTGTTTAGTGGTAGTTTGTGTCTTTTTAGCTGTTGCTGTTGTGTCCAGTTTAGCTGTTGTCATTACAGATTTTTTAGCTGTAGTAGTCGTTACTATTTTAGCTTTAGTTGTTACAGTCTCTCTGTGTGCAGTAGTTGTGGCTTTATCTGTTGTCATTATATTGACTTCAGCTATAGTAATGCCTTTTTTATCTGCTGTTTTGTCTTTTTCATCTGTTGTCATTACAGTCTCCTTGTCCACAGTAGTTGTGTCCTTTTTACCTGTGGTGGCTAGAGTATCTTTAGTTTCTGTAGTTGTGTCTGTTTGAGGTGCTCTTGTTACAGTCTCCCTAGCTGCTGCAGTTGTGGCTGTTTTAGCTGATGTTACAATCTCTCTGTATGCAGTAGTTGTGTCTTTTTTAGTTGTTAAGTCTTTTTCATCTGGACTCAATATAATCTCTTCACCTACTGTAGTTGTGTCTTTTTTAGCTACTGATGTTACAGTGTCTTTAGCTGCAGCAGTTGTGGCTGTTTTAGCTGTCGTTGTTACAGTCTCTCTCTCTGCAGTAATTGTGTCTTTTTTATCTTTTGTGTCTCTTTCAGCTGCAGTCATCACAATCTCTGTGTCCATGGTCGTTGTATCTTTTTTACCTGTGGTGGTTTTGTCTCTTTCATCTGTTGGCAAGTTTTCTTTGTCCACAGTAGTTGTATCATTTTTGCCTGCTGTTGTTACGGTGTCTTTAATTTTTGTAGTTGTGTCTGTTCCAGGTGCTCTTGTTACAGACTTCCTCGCTGCAGTAGTTGTGTCCTTTTTAGTTGTTAAGTCTTTTTCATCTGGAGTCAGTATAATCTCGTCATTTGCTGTGGTTGTGTCTTTTTTATCTGTTGTTTTTACAGTGTCTTTAGCTGCAGCTGTGCCTGTTTTAGCTGTTACAGTCTCTCTCTCGGCAATAGTTGTGACTTCTTTATCTGTTGTGGTTATTGTTTCTCTAGCTGTTGTAGTTGTTGTGTCTTTCTTTTCTGTTGTTGTTACAGTCTCTTTGCCCAGAGTAGTTAGGTCTCTTTCATCTGTTGTCATTACAGTATCTTTAGCTACAGGAGTTGTGTCTTTTCTGCGTATTGTTTTATCTGTTGTTGTTCTGCCTTGCTTTTCTGTTGTTGTTATAGTCTCTTTACCTGCAGTGGTCATATCACTGTTATCTGTTGTTGTCTTCTCTGTGACTACCGTGGGTGTGACTCTTTTACCTGTTGTCATTGCCATTTTAGCAGCACTAGTTCTGTCACTTTTAGCTGTTGTTGCTTTCCTAGCTTCAGTAGTCATCTCTGTTTTGGCTGTTGTTACCTCCATAGCTACAGTAGTTGTGGTACTTCTATCTGTTGGCTCTTCAGCTGGTTTTGAAGTGTATTTCTTAGAAGTTGTTGTTGTCTCTATCACTACAGTAGTTTTTTCTCTCTGAGCTGCCGTCATCCCTTTAGCTGTAGTAGTTGTGGCATTTTTCATAGATGTAGTACTTTTGTCTTTCGCTTTAGTGACATGAGTTGCATTAGTTAATGCTGAAATCTTAGCCATACTTGTAGTAGCAGGTTGCATGTTGGTCTTCGGACTTACTGTCTTTGTAGTATTCATTTTGAAGGGCATAGTAACTTTATCTGGCTGGGAGGCAGGGCTCTGGCTAAAACGTTCCTCTGACAAAGGAGCTGCTGTTGTACCTTTATTTCCTTGTCTTGAAATTTTTCTGTCAGGATGCTTTGCAGTAGGAGCTGGCCTGGTACCCACATTGTCCAATCCACTGCCAATCTCCTCAGAAATCTCTCTTATTTCATCAGACATAGCAGTCCTGGATGAAGTTCTTCTGTTTTTTGAGTCTTGCTCTACAAGAAGTGCATATCAAATTAAAGCACCGCTTTTTATTTTCTCATGTTTATGCATCATTCTAGCATTAGTTCTTTTGGATTTAACACAGTAACCACTCATGATTTTTTTTTGTAAACACAGTTGGAAATAGTTGCAACTCTTGTGACTTGGAACAATACCTTTTTCAATTCTTTTTCTGTCGGTTGCACTGGTTTAACTTAAATTGGTTTATAACCCTATGTGGTTGGTGCAAAACTTTGTGGATATCTTATTTCAGTTTAAACCTGGCTTTTATCGGTTTAGCTTAATTCATCACGAGATAAGGAATCAAGTTAAGGTAAATCGATAAAAGCCAGGTTTAAACTGTGTTAAGACTGTCCATGCAAGAGTTTACATTGGTCTAACTAAATTGGTTTAAAATCACACCTTTAGTTAAGTAAGTGCACCTTTGAAAATAGAAAGGCCTAAGTTATTTTAATGATCGCAGACTTATGTCATCTACATTTTTATGTCCTTATGAAACTATCCTACTATTGTGACATGCAGTGATGCACTATGTTTTGGCTCTTCCTGTGTCAGTTGGTTCTCTACCTGTAATAACAAACCGTGTGAGGAAATGGGAAGTCTTTCTACGGTTGCCAACTTCCTAACTACACAAAACTTCCTAACTTCCTGACTACACCCTTGTCCTGCTCCTTCTTTGAGACCTCGCCCCGCTCACTCCATACCGCCCCGTTGCTGGCTCTCCCCCACCCTCACTCACTCGCTCATTTTCACTGAGCTGGGGAGGGACTCTTTTCACCCAGGCATTCCAGTGGAGACAGGTTAGATTTGTTTACCTCTTCTAGTTGTTAAATACACAAATGGTAAATGTAGATGGTGCTGGGCTGGAAAATGGATGTGTTCTAGGAAACCCCAGCTTGTGGTCTCAGGGGGTTAATGACATATTGTACTTGTAATATAAAAGTTAAGAGAGTCCAAAGGAGCCTTATGTATTTCATGGCCAACCTTAGCACTGGGCCAAATATGCTCTCACACAGGCCCCAGCAATTCTGAGAGCAATACTGTGTCGGCAATTCTATCCTGTTTGTACCTGCAGTCAACCCCAGCATGAGAGCCTTCCAGGGGCGTGACCTTCCTCAGTCAGGGTAGCAAACACTCCAAACCACTCCCACCTGACAAAACCACTCACATCCTTCTTCAGAAAAGAGATTTCAATGTGCTACACTGTCACTATCTAATCTCCCTCCTACCAAAGTTCAACACGGGTTACCTAAGCCTGCCTAGTGACTTACTATGTACAGGGCTCTGCAAAATTTTGGTTATATGTAGTTCTGATAGGCTTTATATTTATTTATTTATTTATTTTGGTTCAGCTGCTTTATTATATATGAAGTAGATTGTTTTCCATTTTTAAAAAAGGAGATAGGGCTATTGGTGCACACTGAAGATCTGAAAAGGAAGAGATACTGCATTGGCTAAAGGCGGATTTCTGCACACTGCTTAGGATATTCCGATTCTTCCATGGAAATATATTAAATTTGGTCTCTTTCTGTGTGAACATTAAACGGTGGCTCTGCTCTGGAAAGTGACCCTGTAGAAATGGCAATGTGGGGTTCTATGTTTATTGTCCCTTAATGAGTTCTGTATCAAATGTTCTCAGCTTACAAGTAAAATTAGGTAAGTTGCCTGCCTTCCAGACCTGAAAACTAAGCCTAGGCTCTGACATTCAAGCTAGGTACGTTGCCAGTAATGAAGATTCAACCTGAACATGCATTGTTTTGTACTGTATTGCACATACTGTATTGCATAAAAGCCATTCCCATAACTGACCTTCTGTCCCTTATGCCAACAGCAAATCTGCTCAGAAGCTGCTTCACCATATACTACTGTTCATGTGTAATGGGCCAAATTTTCAAAACATATTCACCAAAAGTGTATGTGTATGAGTTGAACCTGATACACACACAAATATGGGACAGGTATGGTTCACTGATGCATTCATTCATGTGCTTCCAATACACTAACCTTTGAAAATCTTTGCCTTACATGTCCTCTCTAAGGTCGTGATCTGGCAAGCTGTTCCAAATACCTGTACAGAGCCCCATGGACCTCAGTGGAGCTCCATGTGGGTTTAAAGAATTGAATCAGATGTTAAGAGGAGAGTTTGTGGTAAACCCTTAAGAATTCCTTCAACACAGAAAGACAAGCATGCACTGCTAAACAGCAGCTTCTATTACACCACTGCGTATTTAAATTTCATTTCTGCATTAGGCTATTTGATCACAATCCATACCTTTCATGGTATCCTTCACTTTTCTATTGTTTTTGTTTTTAATTTTATTTATTTGGTTTTTTTCACTGGGATTTCTTGATGAAGACTTTGTTTTCCGAATTGTTGTGGATGACAACAAGGAAGACGATGAGGAAGAAGATTTTTGTTTCTCAGATTCCGAATGTTCTGTAGCCAAGTAAAATAATTGGTGAAAACAGAAAGTCATGCAAAATAAGATGTGTAAGAAGCTAATGTACAGTTTACAACAAAATTGCTCTCAAAAGATAAAGATTTGGAGTAAATAAGATGAAGGTGTCATTTGAAATTTTTTGCCTCCTTAACCAGCAATGAATGGAAGCAACCCTCAGCAGGTAGTAGCAGTGCTGCCAAATCTTGTGATCATATTGCATGAAAATATGACCCCATGGCAGCCTCCTTTAATATGGAAGACTAATTTTAGAGCAAAAAGTTCTGTTAGAACGCTCATACATTTTCCCCATTTCATGTGTGTGGCTGAGCTGCTGGCTACTGTCTGTAAAGGCAGTGACAGATCAGCTGTAAAGAGGTTTAAAATCAGAAAAAGCTCAGGATTCTAACAGAGGGTGTACAGGACCTGCAGAATAGATAAAAAGGGAAAGTCCTAAGACTTCAAATTCAGACTTTCTGCCTTTGGAGAAAAAAAAAAATGGGGACATGAGAAAGATATAGGGCCTGATCCTCTAAGTCACACCAGTGGAGTTACTTCTGATTTATTCTGTGAGAGGAGAATCAGGCCTATAATATTTGTCAACCAATAACTTGTTATTTCAGACTATATGTTAAAAGGGGGTCATTTGAAAAACTTGGCCTTTATTTTTTTAATCATATTTAAACATACATTTATCCCTATCCTCTGATTTTAGAATTGTTTGTAATATACACCTCTGAGATAGAAGTGGTACATAACCAGAAACCCCGTGGAGCTAAAGGCATTTCAAAGCAGTCTCTCCTACCTGAGAAAAATTGGCTTAGAAGTTTTTTGTAAGCTTTACTGGAGATATTTAAAACTAATAAACAGGAAAACACTCTAGTACAGGGGTTTTCAATCTTTCTCATATAGTGGACCACTTCATAAAATTTAGGATCCCTGGGAGGATCTGCTCCCCTCTGACTCTCCTAATCCTTACTGCACACCTTCCCTGTCGTTATCATAATGCTTGGTTACCTGACAAGTATTAATAGGAGAATAGTAAGGAGACAAAAGGAATTTTAGCTCACTTTACTGCAACTGTAGGGTGACATCTTGGTTACATTTCCTCCCATTTTGTATCGTGTGGTTTATTTCCTCTCCATGAACTTAGATCAAAATCTTCTTGCCTTACTCTTTGTTAGTAGTCCCATTAACTTTAGTCAGATTATACTTACATATCTAAATTGATCAGGAATTGGCCTTAAGTGTATAAATGCCTAATATTTCATTGTATCTTATCTCCAAAATATTTTTCAGTTTTGTTCTGTCCTTCTATATGTTTTGCTTCAATGTTGGTGTTATCCACTATCCAACTTAAATTTAGACACCTATTTCCCCCAAAACCTGGCAGACATGCAGTGCTGACAGACAGAACAGTGCTCATTTAGCTTCTCAAAAAAGCCACCGGAAATCTTGAGATCTGGGCTATTGCTAACAGCAAGCATTGCTGCTTAACGAGTGTTAGACAACACTGTGACAGATCTGTCTCTCTGTAGACCGCCTGGAAGTGCTCTACTGACCACTGTCTGAGAAATGCTGCACTTGTAAATGTACTGTCGAAACAATACTGTACTGGCAAAGCATTGCGGACTAGGTCTTTCTCCTGTTTAATGTCTGCAATATACAGTAAATGGATTTGGATCCTTGTTAAAGGTTCTCACTGTCTTTTAAAAAGTTAAAATGAATGTAATTTCTTTAGCTTTGATCCACTGTATCATCTCTTTATGGGAAATTATTGCAAACTCCACTTTGCAGGAGTTTTAAAGGTTTATCTGTTAAAACGCTCATACATTTGCCATGATTGACCCCTGGTGTTACTATTGTAGTGAATAGAGTTACATCACGTTTGAATTTGTCCCGGTCAGTATAAGCATATGAACTTCAAGGTCAGCCTATAATCTAACAAGTTATGATATAATATAACAACACTAGAAAAAAAGGTGTTTTGCACTTTCCACAAAGAAAGACTAAGTTATGGGTATTTTCTGAAATTTTATGCAGCCTGGCTTAACTGAAGCATCAGACCCTTACTGTGTAAATTTCCCTCTCAGCGCTGTCCACACACTGCTGTCCTGCTACTGTGCTTCTGTTTTTACAGTCCTGGACTCTTCCTGAAATTGCCAATTGTGCATATAATGATTATTGAGATGTGGATGAAAATCCACTAGGGACTGAAGAGAGATCACAACACTTTTCTAACATTTATATTAGCTAGGATAGAGCTTAGAAACCATTAAGATCTTCTCTGAGAAGTAGATGATGTAATAAGCTTTTATTAACAAGTTTGGTAGCTGTCTGGTAACATCTCATATTAGCTTTCTACATCCAGAACAGTGTAATGACCTTTAGTATGCATTCAGGCAATGCCCAGTTCCATCGCATTTGTATTCTTTCCTACCTTCCATAACTTCATGGGATTGTACTACTTTCTTTGGCTGCTTCTTTGAATTTTTAGATGACCGTTTGGCTGTTGTTTTGGTGACCAAAGGAGCTGTTCTGGATGATGGTTTTGTAGTAAGTGCTGAAGCCAAGAAAAATACTGTGTGTTAATGGAAGTTCCATTCTCATTCAGCATCAGGCATATAATCATTAGCAAATGACATGGAACAGTTGTGACATTTCCATTATAAGCCTAATTTTGCTCCACTCCCTCTATTCCCCCAAACTTTTACAAAAAAACCACACACACACACACACACACAAGTTCACATTCAGTCTGAAGCTTCTCATGCTTAATCTAAGGCCAGAGAAGTCCTTTTTTTCTGAAAGATTGAGATCAGTTGAACACTTTTTATTGATGGGATTATTTGGGGGGGAGGGGAGTTTTCGCTTTTTAAAATTTTGTTTAACTTTTATGTCCACTTACTCTAGCTAAAAATTGTCTTGGGCTACAAACTTCGAACATGTTTTTGGCATTGGTCCTCCATGAGAACTAGTCAGAGGGTTATCTTTTGATAGGCCCTAAACATTTTTTAGTTATTTAGTTCATTCTCCATACATATGACAATTTCCGGGGGAGGCGGCCTTCAAGAATTAATAATTCCTTGAGAGACAGTAGACATGGAGCAAGGGGGCAAAGTCCAGATATTAGGTTAGTCCCCTTAGGTTCAGTTTTGAGGGTTCAGATATATTGTCACTGAAATCTCATGAGATTTCAGCTGTGTTCAAACCAGCACCAGAAAATAATTTGGGATCTAGCAGTGAATCTAAACTGCAGATGTGATTTTTGGATCAGGGAGTGAGACAAATAGCAAAGGTTCAGGTAGTAGCCAATTCATTGTCCAGCCATGCCAGAAGAAAGACAGGAGGCAACGGAGGTAGTTTCCCTAGGCTGCAACTTTATTCACTTAAAGTATCTGGCAACAAATTGTACAGTGCAGGTCATTATCCTTTTCTTAATAATTTCCACATAATCCCCAGCCATGTCACAGCTATCCTGCTGCTGGGATTCTACCACCCTCTCTTCATATGAGGTGAAAAGGGGCTATAAAAGCAGAGGAGTTGGCTCACCATTGCTCCAGATGTAGGAGCATCAAACCTCCCTTACTCGACTCTCTTAAGGGATGCTTTCCTTCAAATCCTTTCCCAATCCATTTTATTTCTTCCATACCAAGTACCTGTCCTGGACATCTACCACAAGTTTTACATACTAAGTTGCAACATTATAATTAGGGCTTTGTGTTTGTCACTAGGCCTTCTGCAGTGGCCAGTATGGATGGCCCAGGAGCCTCCTGAGCAGCTCGGGCAGTCCTGGGCTAGTCGCACCAGCTCCTGCTGTGGCAGTCTCCCTCTCCCCCTCCCCCTGCCCCCGCAGCAGCAGTAGTTTGGGTGTGTGTGTGGGGGGGTGTGGTTTCAGGTGCAGGCCTGTGCTTATCTGGGGAGAGGGGCCTCCCCAGAAAGGCGACAGGAACTCCCTTCCCTCAGCTCCTAGCTCCACGTGCTGCCTCCGTCTGCAGGCACCGCCCCCGCAGCTCCCATTGGGGCAGAGCAGAGGCAGCACGTGGAGCTAGGAGCTGGAGGTTGCTGCTTCCCAGGAGCCAGGTAGGGGGTCTGCCCCAGCCCCACCAACACTCCCCCAGCACCCGCAGTACTCTCCAGGGCCACAGAACCCTGCGCACCCTCGAGCACCCCCAGCAACCATCGGCCTTCCTGCCCCCCAAGTTTTAGTCAGGGGTATATAGTAAAAGTCATGGACAGATCATGGGCCGTGAACTTTTGTTTACTGCCCATGACATTTACAAAAAATACCTGTGACTAAAACGTAGCCTTATAACCTACTCCACCCCAGTGGGCCCCAGACCTCCTGTGGGGGAGGTGGAAAAAACCACCCTGCCTTGGCTAATCTGGCAAAAAGAGAAAAATTCCTTCCCAGCTCCCCAAGGAAATGGTCAACTAGTGTAATTCCCACAGTCCGTCAAGAGGAAGCCTGGTCCTTTTGCCAGGTTCATAGGTGGGAGGGTGGGTAAAAGATGGCTTCACTGGCTATAAATGTGCACACTTATGCACCACTCTGCTGGTCAGCAGGAAAGGCAGTGCAGTGACCTTCTCTTGACATCAACCCAGCTGCCTCCTGGCTATCCTGTAACCTTTCCCCCACCCATTGAAGGGGAGCCCTTATAAGAGCCCATGTAAATTTCATGACCTCAGAAAAATTTATAAGCTTTTTTTGTTGCAATCAAAGATGCCTATAAATATCACAAGAGAAATAAATGTGCTTTATACATTTTTAACTATTAGAACTTTCATGTGATCAGCCTTACACTCATTCAGTATTACCTTGCTTCCCAAGTAGTCCCATGGAAACCGGTGGGGCTAGTGACATGTTAAGCTAGTATTCAAGGTGAATAAGAGTGGCAGAATAGAACCCATAATTTATATTGAGGAATGTATGCAATTATGAATGAAAATGCTTTAGGGCCTGGATCAACTCCTAGTGAAATCAGCAAAAGTTGGATCAGGTCCACGGGGGTGACTTTTCATGAAAACAAATAAAGAGGGGGATGTAGGACAAAAAATTACCTTTAGAAACACAAACTTTCTTGTGGCTGGACTTTACAAAAACTAGACAAGCCATTTACAACACACACTTTGCTTCTCTACAAAAGACAAAGGACACTAAACTATCTAAACTACTACATGCCACAAGGGGCCACAACAGTGGTTCCCTTAACCCACCCAGCAATATTGTTAATCTATCCAAGTATACTCTTAGCCCAGCAGAAGAATCTGTCCTATCTCAGGGCCTCTCCTTCTGCCCCTCCACCCCCACGAACATGATACAGTTCTGTGGTGACCTAGAATCCTATTTTCGACGTCTCTGACTCAAGGAATATTTCCAACACACCTCTGAACAACATACTAACTCACAGAGACCTTCCTACCAAGACTACAAAAAGAGGGATTCTGGGTGGACTCCTCCTGAAGATCAAAACAACAGACTGGACTTCTACATAGAGTGCTTCCGCCGACGTGCACGGGCTGAAATTGTGGAAAAGCAGCATCACTTGCCCCATAACCTTAGCCGTGCAGAACACAATGTCATCCACAGCCTCAGAAACAACTCTCAGGTTTCAGAGTAACAGCCGTGTTAGTCTGTATTCGCAAAAAGAAAAAGAGTACTTGTGGCACCTTAGAGACTAACCAATTTATTTGTTACGAAACTCATGCTCAAATAAATTGGTTAGTCTCTAAGGTGCCACAAGTACTCTTTTTCTTTTTAGAAACAACTCTGACATCATAATCGAAAAGGCTGACAAAGGAGGTGCTGTTGTCATCATGAATAGGTCGGAATATGAACAAGAGGCTGCTCGGCAGCTCTCCAACACCACTTTCTGCAAGCCATTACTCACTGAGGGTTAACAAAAGAAACTACAGTATTTGCTCAAGAAACTCGCTGAAAAAGCACAAGAACAAATCCACACAGACACACCCCTGGAACCCCGACCAGGGGTATTCTATCTGCTACCCAAGATCCATAAACCTGGAAATCCTGGACGCCCCATCATCTTAGGCATTGGCACCCTGACAGCAGGATTGTCTGGCTATGTAGACTCCCTCCTCAGGCCCTATGCTACCAGCACTCCCAGCTATCTTCGAGACACCACTGACTTCCTGAGGAAACTACAATCCATCGGTGATCTTCCTGAAAACACCATCCTAGCCACTATGGATGTGGAAGCCCTCTACACCAACATTCCGCACAAAGATGGACTACAAGCCGTCAGGAACAGTATCCCCGATAATGTCACAGCAAACCTGGTGGCTGAACTTTGTGACTTTGTCCTCACCCATAACTATTTCAAATTTGGGGACAATGTATACCTTAAAATCAGCGGCACTGCTATGGGTACCTGCATGGCACCACGGTATGCCAACATTTTTATGGCTGACTTAGAACAACGCTTCCTCAACTATCGTCCCCTAATGCCCCTACTCTATTTGCGCTACATTGATGACATCTTCACCATCTGGACCCATGGAAAAGAAGCCCTTGAGGAATTCCACCATGATTTCAACAATTTCCATCCCACCATCAACCTCAGCCTGGACCAGTCCACACAAGAGATCCACTTCCTGGACACTACGGTGCTGTCAAGGTTCCTCCCCCACTCTGAACTTTAGGGTACAGATGTGGGGACCTGCATGAAAACCTCCTAAGCTTATTTTTACAAGGTTAGGTTAAAACTTCCCCAAGGTAAAAATTAATTTTATCCTTTGTCCTTGGAATATCCACTGCCACCACCAAACTCTAACTGGGTTTACTGGGAAACATAGTTTGGACACGTCTTTCCCCCCCAAAATCCTCCCGACCCTTGCACTCCACTTCCTGGGAAAGGTTTGGTAAAAATCCTCACCAATTTGCATAGGTGACCACAGACCCAAACCGTTGGATCTGAGAACAATGAAAAAGCATTCAGTTTTCTTACAAGAAGACTTTTAATAGAAATAGAAGTAAATAGAAGTAAAGGAATCACCTCTGTAAAATCAGGATGGTAGATACCTTACAGGGTAATTAGATTCAAAACATAGAGAATCCCTCTAGGCAAAACCTTAAGTTACAAAAAAGACACACAGACAGAAATAGTCATTCTATTCAGCACAGTTCTTTTCTCAGCCATTAAAAGAAATCATAATCTAACGCATACCTAGCTAGATTACTTACTAAAAGTTCTAAGACTCCATTCCTGTTCTATCCCCGGCAAAAGCAGCGTACTGACAGACACAGACCCTTTGTTTCTCTCCCTCCTCCCAGCTTTTGAAAGTATCTTGTCTCCTCATTGGTCATTTTGGTCAGGTGCCAGCGAGGTTACCTTTAGCTTCTTAACCCTTTACAGGTGAGAGGATTTTTCCTCTGGCCAGGAGGGATTTTAAAGGGGTTTACCCTTCCCTTTATATTTATGACAGGTGCTAATAAGCGATGGTCACATAAACACCACCCTATACCGGAAACCTACTGACCGCTATTCCTACCTACATGCCTCCAGCTTTCATCCAGACCACACCACATGATCCATGCTCTACAGCCAAGCTCTATGATACAACCGCATTTGCTCCAACCCCTCAGACAGAGACAAACACCTACAAGATCTCTATCAAGCATTCTTACAACTACAACACCCACCTGCTGAAGTGAAGAAACAGATTGACAGAGCCAGAAGAGTACCCAGAAGTCACCTACTACAGGACAGGCCCAACAAAGAAAATAACAGAACGGCCCTAGCCATCACCTTCAGCCCCCAACTAAAACCTCTCCAACACATCATCAAGGATCTACCACCTATCCTGAAAGACGACCCATCACTCTCACAGATCTTGGGAGACAGGCCAGTCTTTGCTTACAGACAGCCCCCAACCTGAAGCCAATACTCACCAGCAACCACACAACAGAACGACTAACCCAGGATCCTATCCTTGCAACAAAGCCCATTGCCAACTCTGTCCACATATCTATAGGGCCTAATCACATCAGCCACACTATCAGAGGCTCGTTCACCTGCGCATCTACCAATGTGATATATGCCATCATGTGCCAGCAGTGCCCCTCTACCATGTACATTGGCCAAACTGGATAGTCTCTATGTAAAAGAATAAATGGACACAAATCAGACGTCAAGAATTATAACATTCAAAAACCAGTCGGAGAACACTTCAATCTCTTTGGTCACTCGATTGCAGACCTAAAAGTGGCAATTCTTCAGCAAAAAAATTTCAAAAACAAACTCCAACGAGAGACTGCTGAATTTGAATTAATTTGCAAATTGGATACAACTAACTTAGGCTTGAATAAAGACTGGGAGTGGATGGGTCATTACACAAAGTAAAACTATTTCCCCATGTTTATCCCCCCCCCCCCCCCGCCGCGCACTGTTCCTCACATTTCTTGTCAACTTCTGGAAATGGCCCACCTTGATTGTCACTACAAAAGGTCCCGTCCCCCCCCTGCTGGTAATAGCTCACCTTACCTGATCACTCTGGTTACAGTGTGTATGGTAACACCCATTGTTTCATGTTCTCTCTGTATATAAATCTCCCCACTGTATTTTCCACTGAATGCATCCGATGAAGTGAGCTGTAGCTCACGAAAGCTTATGCTCAAATAAGTTTGTTAGTCTCTAAGGTGTCACAAGTCCTCCTTTTCTTTTTGCGGATACAGACTAACACAGCTGCTACTCTGAAACCTTTAGAAGTTGTACATTTTTTTAAAAATCTTTTTTTACATGGGAGTGCTATATTAACAATGTTTTCTGTGAAGTGTGAACAGTATAAGGCTGTTTATTGAGCTCCACCCCAGCAATGCATCAGAGCCTAGTAGAGATTGAAGTGATTGAAATCAACATTGCAGATTGGAGACAAGATCAACATACATGGCAGCTTGAATTTCAGCTCCCACGACAAGGTCAGGATAGGCCAACTCAGCAAGGTGTCCCCTAAAATGTTTTTAAAAGTAAACAAATGAATGTTAACTGGTCTAACCACCAGTTAGCTTTAGCCATTCAAAAATGGTTTATTGCTACAGCTTTAGGGAATGCAATGAAATACAATAAAATAAAAATGTGAATTTCATTTTTCTTCCTACAGATGAAGATGATTGTGCTCTTTTTTTTTTTTAAAGTCAGGTCTGATTTTTATTAACACTAAGACCCTTTTACCCACCATGCTGGAAGTGTACAATACAGGGGCCTTAAAGTGGCTCTAAATTGGTCATTGATTTTGCTCTTTTGTAAATGACTCTGACCACTTATCAAACTCTTAGGGGACTTGCAGTCAAAGATAACAATTGAACTGAATTTCATTTTAGACAGTTCAGTACATTTTCTGTCACTTTCTCCATTGCCTCTACAAAATGAGACTTGGCAATGTGTGTTATGACATGTTTAACATGGTACAATATAATATTCATTAGAAACTTTTGCAAGACATGAAAAAAAATCCACCTTTTTTAGGTCATCTATTCTTAAGTACCTTGCTTGCGTGCTTGCTATTTAGTCCGCAGACTGAGCAAAAGGGGAGTCTACCATTCGTATGGATTTCCTCCAATTTAAACATTGCTTAGCAGATACACACCTCAGCTTTGCATCAGCATGTGGTCGCCTCCCTATTTTTCTCCTTTGCTATGCAATGCTAATGGTCCCTGCAGATCCATGAAACATTTGCTTTCTCTGGGAAATGGGGGGTGGTGGAGTGGAAGTATTCACTATAAACAAAATTTTGCTTAGTTTAGAAATGAGCAAATCATTTAAATATTTTTGTAGGCGATAATTCTGAAGAAGAACATAGAATTTTTAATCTAATTATTTCTGCTCTTGCATTAGTAAGAGAAGGTCTTATTTTAAGCTCTAACTGAAAAGAGTCAGTGTTGAAGCAGAGGTCTGAGGAGCAGGAAGCAAAAAGGGTAGTGAACCCAAATCAGTGATGAAAATCACAGACGGTGTCACCTGGTGCACAGAATCTTCCTAACAGTTCAAATGGACAGAGGGAAACTTTCAAAGGCAGTAGCCTGGTAGTTTAGACATTAAATCCACGTGATGTTCACAAGTTAGTACAATATTCCCAAGACTTTAATGAGATGTTTTCACTTTTTCACACAAAGTAAAACAACATTTTGGATGGTAATTAATTAATTAATTTTAATTAATTATTTTTTTTTTCATAACGTTCATGTTGGTTGTTGAACTGCTGACTTTAAAATTGGGTACAATAATGCCCTGGAGATCCTGTGATCTCAGAAGGCAGTATCCCAGTGCCAGCTGCATATATCAGTTTCATGGGTATTAAGGCACAGATTCAGCAAAGCACTTAAGCAGATGCTTAAAGTATATGCTTAAGTGCTTTGCAGAATAGGATGGGATTGCTCACACGATTAAAGTTAAGAATGTGCTTCCATGCTTTGAATCCATGTCTTAGTGCTCCTGAAAGCTTGAGAATAGATCTCCCTGGAGAATGAAGTTCTGCCTTTATCCATAGTACAGGTACAGCTTGGAAAGCAGCAAGACGTGGTTTCTCACACTACCCTGCCATATACATATACATATCAACCTTAACCTGCAGGGAACACCTGGATGGGGAATGGGGATGTGGATTTTCCTTGTCTAACCTCTCTGTACCCTACGTGCATAACAGTCAGATTCTCTGCAGGTAGAGTAAATGTCATACTATTATCCCATTACCTGTACTCTGAGCCATCCAGTTCCCCACACTTAAACCTCCAAATTCTACATTTGCATGTAACGACATTGAAGTCAGGGGAGTTATACCTGCAAAGAATCGAGCCGCGAAAGTATTATTATACATCATGGGCCTAGAAGTGTGGGGGTGTGGATGTTCCATATAAAGACTAAAAATAAACACATTTAAAAATTATTCCCTAAAAATTCTTTTCTTTCTGGTGATTTCAGCAGTTCCTGTTTATAATATAGCTCCTACTCTTGAGAAAATGCAGAAAGTCTGTTTTGTTAAAGAATTTTTTTTATCGCTAGTTAAGGACTGTCTGAAAACACGAGCAGTTAGAAGACTCAGAAGATAGCTCAGAGCAGTTAATTCAGAGAAGAATCCAGTAGGTAGTTCAGAGCATCTATGTTCCAATAAAGGAATGTAACCAGACCATTCATTTAATCACCTCCTCATAGTTCCTGTTTTCCATACGCAAGGGTTCTGTTAATGAAAGGGAATGATCGATCCTATTTCCATTGAAGTTAATGGCAAAATTCCTTTAATGTGAGCATTATCAAGTACAAAATATGTGGGGTTGTTAATCTGCTACAACACTTTAGCAGCTATATTAAATATATAAAATACTGAAAGCCATTTATAAGGAAAGTACACTCACCTTCTTCACAATGTTTTGGATAGTCTGGACAGCATTTCCCATATTTTTTGCAGTCTGCGTCACAGTCACATTCTCTCCCTCTTACAAAAGTTTCAGAGCAGCGTCCTTTACAGGAGAGTTCTACACAAGGCAAAGCAAGAGGTTCAGCACTATTGCCTGGTTTGTTTTGTTTGTTTGTTTGTGTTTTGTTCTGCAGTGGAACCCTTTTATAGTGACGTCATTAATTTTTGTTGATATAAAGAACAACTTCATATAAGCACGTAATCACTCTGAGTTTGATCTAAAGCCCATTTAAATCAATGTAAAGACTCCAATTGCTTTTAGTCGGTTGGGAATCATGCTCTGTAACTGCAATTTGCACATTGTGGTGTACTGAAACTATTTAGAATTTACATTCTGCTTCACTAGAAGCTGTTTCATTATCTCAGAGTTCACTGGAAGAAGGTTCCTTTGAACAGGATTTCCTTCCCCCAGTCAGATGTGATGTCTGAAATATTGGGCCAGATGTAAAATGTCTCAAATAGGGACTGAATTTAGATTTAACAAAGAAGTTATACCGGGCCAGATTTTCAGGTGGGCCCCTCAATCTGCACATCATTTTGCATGAGCAATTATTTGTGTCAACAACATTAAAAATAGTGCACTTGGAAAAAATGGATTTGCTTGAACAAGTTGTGGGTTAGACTATCTGATATACATAAGCTGTTTCTGGAACGTGGAAATGGCTGTGCATAGAAAATTACACAGTCCTTTTCTGCAAATTTGTCCCCTGATGTTAATTGAGTGCAAAATTATTTTTGTACCTTTTTATAACATAATATCAGTACTAATATTTAGATGTATAATTAAATAGCCTTAATTCATTTTGAATTGTTGTCTATTCTTAATAATCTATTGGGGCTAAACTTTTAATAACCACTAAGTTTCTTGCACTGCATAATCAATAGTAAGGGTCAATTTATCTGCTTGCAGGAGTGTGTGCAGCTGCCATTGACATCAGAATTTTATATAAATTACACATTTAAGGACAAAATGTGGCCTTAAATGTTTGCAATATCTTAACATATTTGTTGATGTTGTGTAGTATGTGTGTAACAGACACAAATTTTACTATTTCAATGGTCATACTGGACCTGAAGTCACTGGAAGTTGAGGATACAGTTCTCAGTGCCTCCAATTCAAAATAAGTAGTTGGTAGTTACACTGTTTAGCGTACAGGCAATAAACCCAATCCTGTAGCCTTTCTGTGCCTGAACCTCCTACTGAAGTTCATCTCTGATTATGTGCAGGGCTCAAAATCGTATTTTACTTTAAATATTAATTAAGTGCTGTTAGGATAATTTACAGCCAGATTCTGACCTCACTTACACCAATAAAAATCCAGACTAGTTTCACTGATATCAGTGGTTTAGCTCCTGTTATGCACCACTGTAAATGAGATCAGAAGTTTGTCCTTAAATTACAGTGATAAGAAAAATTGCATTCATAAACATCTCTCTGACATCCTGCTAATGCCAGATTCAATTAGTCAGTCATTAAGCTCCATGGGATTACTCGCATATTTAAAGTTAAGCACATGTTTAAATGCTTTGCAAACAGAGCATACAGCAACATTTTTTTTAAATCGTGGAGAGCCAGGTTTTTAAAGGTTTTTAGGCACACTGCCTGTCTACCCCTAGACCAGGCACTGGCAAACTTTTTGGCCTGAGGACCACATCGGGTTTCCAAAATTGTATGGAGGGCCAGTCATGGGAGGCTGTGTCTCCCCAAACAGCCAGGTGTGGCGTGACCTGACCCCCGCCTCCTATCTGACCCGACCCCCACCACACGTCTTGCCCCCTGACAGCTCCCCCGGGACTCCTGCCCCATCCACCACCCCCTGACCACCCACCCCTGACTGTCCCTTGCCACCACATCCAGCCCCCTCTCTCATTCCTGACTTGCCCCCGGGGACCCCTGCCCCATCCAACCACCCCTTCTCCCTGTCCTCTGACCGCCCCCGGAACCCCTGCCCCGACTGACCCCTGTCGCCCCATCCAACCCCACTCTCCCTCCTGACTGCCCCCCGGGGATCCCTGCCCCATTCAACCCCCCTGTTCCCCGTCCTCTGACCGCCCCAACCCTTATCACACCTCCACCCCCTGACCACCACCCCCAACTCTCCTGCCCTTTATCCAGCCCCCCCTGCTCCCTGCCCCCTTACCGCGCTGCCCAGAGCACCAGGTCGGACCGCGGCTCTGCAACTGCGCTGTCCGGCCGCCCAGAGCGTTGCACTGGCGGTGCAGCACCCTGAGGCTGCAGGGCAGGGGGGACAGTGGTGTAGGGGCCTGGGGCAGCCTTCCGGGCCAGGAGCTCAGGGGCCGGGCAGGAGGGTCCCGTAGGCTGGATGTGGCCGTAGTTTGCCCACCTCTGCTCTAGACCTTTAAAAATCTGGCCTATAGTAACTAAGCAGGATATTGTATAATAAAGAAAATCTGCAACATTTAATTTCAGACCAACATATCATTCAAGAGAATCAAAGGAATATTGAAATTGCTGAGCAGGTTAACATTTTGTCTTATTCGAATCAGGTTTATGCGAGCCATCAATACACTCAGTTTAATATTTATGACTGGGTTAACCACAATGCAAGTCCCTTCCATAGGGCTATTTATGCAGTAATGTACCACTTAGTATGAATAAGGGTGACAGAGTTGCGGCTTATGATTCTGTAATGACAGAACTAAAAAATTCTACCCTAGAATGTTTTAGCACTGTTAGAACTCCAGTGAATAGTACACCATGGTTATCTTAACGGCTTGTCTGCATTGTGCAATTAACCCTCACCAAAAAGTATAAATTCTGGTGCACACTAGCATGTTGCTGGCCCATGTGAATCCTTCTGGCGTGCACACAAAGTTCCCCAGTGCATGGTAACGTAGTATTAAATCGGACTGTATTAACGTACACTAGCGAACTTTTAATGCACACCAGCAGAGTCCACACAGGCTAGTTAGTGTGTGACACACTTGTGCACCCTAGAATTCACATCCCTCTGGTGCAGATTAACGCACTCTGCGGACAAACACTTAGTCATAAACATGAATTTAATTCATTGCTGCCTCACAATAAACCTAATTTGCCAAAATCCTTGTAAAAACAGATTGAAACATGCATATTTTCACTGTTCAGTGACATGTTGATTATAGGAGAAATATATCTAAGTCCAGTATTCATTCTATCTTCTTCCCCATCAGTCTTCCACACATTTTCAACTACATGGACTCAGCAAATCGAAACAGAAGTGAGTTTTTAACATGGCAAATTTCAACTACTTTTTCATTAGAAAGTATAGGTCCATATTAAGCCATCAGTATTTTAAACAGGAATATCTTACTTAGTAGTGATTTTTGGCTTAAAAACTGATAGCACAATCTGATCTGAAGTCCATTGAAAGTCGATGGAAAGACTCCTATTGACTTCACTGGGCTTTGAATCAGGGCCTCTGGCCCCCACAGTTTTTAAAATGTTGCTTTAAAAAGTTTGTTTTAAAAGAGCTGAACAGGATTGGCCACAAATTGGCAGTAAAATATTAACCCCTTCTGTGCTGCTCTGCTAGTCTTAAAAGCAGGGCACTTTTCTTAGTGACAGCCTAATTATTGTAAATGTGAATACTGGACTTTTTGAAGTGGTGATTATCCATGAAAAACTTTTATTCAGACATGATACGACATTTATGAGAAGGAAACGAGAGACACAATAAAGCGAAAGAGACGTATAAACATTGAGAAGAGAACAAGTGTAAAAGAAAAGTGTAAAAGCTTTACAAGTGTAAAAGGAAATAGGAGCAGAGCTCATCATCGTAGAAACTGACTGGGTTTGACAACTTACCCTCTGTGCAGAACCTCTTGTAATCGTGGCAGCACTCCATGTAGTGTAGACAGCTATAATCACAATGGCAAGGAGCCTCTCTAGAATACCCTTCCCCACATCTCCCTGCACAGCTTGATAAATCTAAAATCATACAATACTAGTTTAAACATTGCCATACTAGAATGGTTTGTAAGGAAACAGTGAATGGCAAAGTAGAAAAATGGTTTTGCTTATAATGAGTAAGCAAATGAAATCCTTAAGGGGAAAAAAAAAACAATGGGCCCAATCCATCTCCCACTGAAATTTATAGGAGTCTTTCCATTGTCTACAGTGGGCCTAGGATTGGGCCCTATATTAGGGAATATAATATTTGCATTATCCAGAGTTCAAAATAAAAGGTTTCTGCTATGGGATATTTTCAAAGTTTGGATGTACTAATTTAAGTCAAACCTTGATGTGGCTTGTAGGAGGCAGGTTTCTTCTTTCCAGTTGAACCAAAATATATCGATTGCATATGAAAAAAATAGAGAGAGTTGTTTTGCTCCCACTGAAAGCAGTGGCAAAACTCTCATTGACTGGGAGTTGGATTGGGCCCAAAACATGTTAATTTGTGTGTCTTCTTTGAGCTATATTGAATACCAAGGTCTAGAATGCTGAGCCATGGTCATACTAGCACAAGACATAAATTCATGCTCTAGTTTAAAATTAGAAATGAGCCTGAGCTTGCAAATGCAGAGACAGATTTCAAACATACTAAAGTTGAGGGGTTTTGAGGTTTGAAGTTTTGGTTTGGTATATTATGGAAATAGATCGGGGACAACTGTGTGGTTCAGGTCTCCATCCAGTACTGTGTTTGCCAACTTCAGTTGCCCTAGTTTTGAGAGTGTGTTGAATTGGGGATTGATGCTCGGCTATCTGTCATACTGAATGAGTCAGTTGTATTGTGAGCTATCAGCATTTGTATTTTACTGGTCATAGCTTAGAAAAAGCAAGATTTTTTTTTTTTTATGTTGGTGAGCTGATTGGTAAGGCCACTGTTACTTGTTTTCCATCTCACCTTTTAATTTTGCATCCTACTGATGATGAAAATGTTTAACATGAATAGAAAGTTTTACTTCTTCAAAACATTTTGCAAAAAAATTTAATAATAAATTCCAGATGGAACACTGAGACCGTGCAGTTCTTCTCTGAAAATAACTGTAAAAATGGGTCTATGTGGCTTTCAATATTTATTTTGTTTGGTGACTTCCAGAACAAATTTGCTCCAATTACAAATAAAAGATTATTTTTTCCAACTGCCAGCACTGCAAGCTCAACTTAGGATCTGAAAGGCAAGCTAAGTTCTTGCATGCTTATCATCAGTTAACAGAAATTAGGAAGGCCATATTCTGCTTTCAGTGACACTTGTGCTATCTCAATGAAGGCTCTGTGTGCGGTTAGAGGTATACCTAACGGTCTGTCTACACAGAAAAAGCTATCAAGCTAGCACAGATAACAGTGAAGATAGCTCAGCAGGGGCTTCAGATCAGGCTAGGGACCCATGTCCTACTACCTATGCTGCACTGTCTTCACTGCTTTTGTTCCAGTAGTCCAGAAGACATACCCTAAATGCAGAATCAGAAGGCACTGGAGAGGCACAGATGCCACTGACAGCATAATTTGGGCTGTATAATCTTTATTACTGATGATGGTGTGTAGGAGCAGGAGAGAACCCTGGTTGACTTTCAGATCTCAGGTTGAGTTTGCAAGGCTGCTCATTTTAAAAAGTTGTTTTGCTTGTACACTGGTGAACATGATCACAATACAAAGGAATCCTGTGATGTTTCAGAGCAAGACTGCACTTTAAGTGACTTGCCCGATATTAGAGAGGGAGTCAGTTTCAGAATTAGGGTTAGAATTTAGGAATTACTGGGTCTCAGCGCTGCACAACAGGATAAAATATATTCTTTCTTTTTGTTCATGTGGATTCTTTATTTTCAGCAGAGTAACATTCATCTTCCAGAGTGGCTTCAATGCTGGGAGATCACGGATAATCAAAGATAGTGGGAAACTCCCTAGCTATGCATTTAGAGATGAAAACCTAAGTGACAGACAGGACTGTTTTCATAATGAAACCACCACAACTCTAATGGCAGTCCATTTTCTAGTTCTGCTAGATCATACAATCATCTTGGAACAATACCCCCAGTAAATGAAAACCACACTAGTGTACTAACAGCCTCCCCTTCTGGAATTGAAATATGCAAGTGAAGCATCCTTAAATCTGAACCAAGAGACTGTACATTTAGTAAACAAGCTGAAAAAAAGACTCGAAACAGTGAACTGAAATGTCAAGAAGCAACAAGAAACAACACATAACACAGCACTGGAGACGAGAAAAATTTTCAACAACAAACACTGTACATATGTGTGTGTATCAAGAGGAGTGGAGGAGGTGGGATAAAAATAATAATTAAAACTCTGCATTTACATGCCACTTTTTATCACAAAGGCAAGTAACTATTTTCACTTGCAGTATTCCAGAGAGTAGCTGGGGTTCTGAAGTGAAGTAATTTGTCAAAGGGAACACTGTGAGTAGGTGAAAGAGTCAGGAGTTAGAACCCACTACCAGCCTTATGCATAGCTTGTTACAGTTGCCCATCCATGTAAGAGAGATGGGTGAGGAGAGAACATAGGTGCAATCTGGATTCAAGATTAAAAGACAATTTTATGAACTGTAAGATGAGAAGTTATTTCTTTAAAAAAAAAACAAAACTACAAAACCACGATTGGTTTTAGTGCATTCTTTCCTGGCAGTGATTGTCTGATCCCTATTGAAGTCAATGCAAAAATTCCCACTCACTTGAAAGGGAGTTCCATCGGTCCCTAAGTCCCTCTTTAGATAAAATTTGACTCCTCCATTTTAACGAGTGAGAGCTGTTGAGAGCTTTGTGTTCCTGATATACAACTATGTAATATCGGCTACTGTAGAAACTTAAATATTTGAATTGCTTAAAAATTATAGCAGCAAACTTAATATTTGCTATGCTGTAGTTCCTTCCATTTTTCAAAAAAGACGCTATCTTGGTTAGTAGATGCTGAGTTTTAAGAGAGAAATTAAAAGAATCTATAGTATTAGAGAAATTAATGCCACAAGAAGATTGCATGGTAGTATCAAAAGTGTGTTCAGATAATACGTTACTGACAAGGAAAGTGTTTAGTTAGCATGTTATGTACATGCCTTGTCATGATTCTGATCAGTATCTAACCACTCCTGGACACATTAATCGGTGGTATAATTGCAATGGATTATATGAGCAATGGGTTTGACTAACTCCCTGTATATCATTTAGAGGGCAATAGGATATGCAGCCTATATCGATAGAAAGAGTTATAGATACACACACAGCATGTACATATACATTTTACATTACATGAAGATTTACAAATTATTCCACTTAAAAGACCAACTTATATTGACATATGTTTTAAAAGATTCTCAAATTTTGGCAAACTGAATCATGCTACCCATGTTGGTAAATTAGTTGTAAAATGTAGTAGTTTCTTAAGACATGTTTGCACTGAAGGAATCATTTATCTTTATTCATTTATTTTTCCAAATATTCCAAACAGCCTTGCTTCGGCTTTGTATTTTACCATACCTTGAGAAGAAGCTTGCTGAATCAAGGATGCTGAAAATAACACCAGGAATATGTAATATATATTCCACACCATGGTTATTTTTAGGTACTGCATCCTCTCTGAAAAGAAACACTGTATTTGAAATACTCTCAGACCACTATATGAACATTATTTAGTTTATACTAAAAAATATAATGCAAATGAATGCTTTAGTACCTAATAAAAGTCATGTAACAACTTAAACATCAGTTTGAAAATATAGAGAACTTGCTAACACAGAATTATGCCATGTATCCCCTAATAATAAGTTGATTATGCATTAAATTTTGCAGAAAAAATAGATGTAAATAACATCATTACTTGAAGTCTGTTTCTGTACATTATAGCAATTAATGGAGTTAATATTTTTTTAGGAGTCCCTAAATGTGAGGAACATAGTAAATTAGATACATTTATTTAAGCTGCTTTTCTTTACAATGATTTCAAGAGAACAATTTCTAATGATATATTACTGGTAAAACAACATATTTTTTAAAAATTGCTGTTAAAACAGAGGTTTTCAGACAAATTAATCAATAGATTAGGTAAAAATGTAATCCAACAAACTGTTACCCAGACACCTCATTATCGTTTAGAACAGTAGTTTTAAACTTTTTTTCATTTGCACATCCTTTAAAATATGCAAATGGAGGTGTGGACGCTTTTGGAAATTTTAGACATAGTCTGGAGACCCCGAGTTGAAAACCACTGGTTTAGAAATATAAAAATGTTCAGTGGGGATGCTGGATAAAAGTGGTTCTTTTTGCAGAAGGAAAATACAAATGATTATCTCCATTCTAGGACCCACAGGAAAGAATATAATCTTTTTGAAAAAGAGAACTTTGAACAAAATATTGTGAGTAGAGATAGGTATTGCACTTACCCTATAAAGGATATGTCTGCATTCAGGGATATTTCAGACATCTTATATATTGCTGTAAATATACTGGGATGAACTAATTACCCAATGTGTTAGACAAAACCAGCAGTGACAACTTATGACAGCAAAGTTTCCACATCATTTGGAAAAGGTTCCAGATGGCTAGACTTAAGCAACATCTGGAAAACACTCTGATTAAGAAAAATGACTACAAAAATATATCAATGAATTAAATTTAGACTTATTAGTCAAAACACAATTTTAATTTTGTAGAAAAATGAACAAATTATCTTCTGACAGTAAATTATCTGGTAGGGATTAGATCGTATTGCACAGCAGTAGCAAATCATTGCAGCCAGACTTTGAATATATTTTCTTTGCTATCAAATCAAACAGTAGTTTTAAATGATGCACTGTTATGTGCTCTTAATACCAGCATTTCTGCTCAAATAGTTCTAAGGAACAGTTATAATACTCAATTCATATGGTACCAAATAATGGACCAAATCTTGCAGTCCACACTTGGTACTTCCCATTGAATTGAATGGGAATTTTTTTCCTGAGTAAGAACTGGCTAAAAATTGAAGCATTTGATCCAATCTTTAATTTACCCAATGCAGAACATGTGTGTGATTAATTTTAAGCATTAATGTAGACACTCCAATTACTCTGATAATCAAGATCCTTATCTATTCCCTGTTGAACAGATTCAGAACATTGGAGCATTATATACACACCCTGCTTTTTCAAACTAAATTACACTACAAATGGGTTCCTTCAAACTTTTAATTGGCCCAGTTCAGGCAAAGATTCCCTGATCAGAAAAGTACTTGCTTAGGTTTTCTCCTGAATTAGGGAGAGATTTAAGCACATTCTTGGTACTTACCTCACTTGGGGCCAATATGGCTTGTACCAGATTAATGATATGGTAATAATAGAACTGCTTTGAGATTAATATCGTTTCATGACATGGGCAATAAATTACATAGGGAGCTTTGAGGCTATAGTCATCTACCTTCCATAACACACAAAGCACACTTGTATCATTTAATTAATTATTTTAATGTTATTTATTTCATTTTATAAAAGTGCTCTTTTCCAATATTCTGAGGACATTAGAATAAGGCAGGGCCAGCCTTAGGCGTGGTCAGTCAGAGCAATTGCCCGAGGTGTCAACTTCCAAGGTTGCCAAATCAATGTTCTGGGGGGAGGGAGAAAGAAGGGTGCCGCATCTCTCTCAACTGTGTGTGTGTTTGTTTGTTTATTTCCCCCCCACCACCTGCTTGGCTATGGGGGATGAAGAGTACCAAAAATATTTTCCACCATGGGTGGCAAAACACCTGGGGCCAGGCCTGAGTAGGACCAACATAAAAAAATGGAAACCCTCCTATTTGAAAAAGAGTACTTTGAACAATATATTGTGCATAGAGATAGGTATTGTACTTACGCAACAAAGGATATGATTTCAGACATTTCATATATTGCTGTAAATATACTGGGATTAACTAATTATCCCACGTGTCATGAGTAACATACATGATACATTTGATGTATATAACATTTTTATCTAAGGATCTCAATGCACATGACAAACAATCCTCCCAAGTTTCAGAGTAGCAGCCGTGTTAGTCTGTGTCCGCAAAAAGAAAAGGAGGACTTACGGCACCTTAGAGACTAACAAATTTATTTGAGCATAAGCTTTCGTGAGCTACAGCTCACTTCATCGGATGCATTCAGTGGAAAATACAGTGGGGAGATTTATATACACAGAGAACATGAAACAATGGGTGTTATCATACACACTGTAACGAGAGTGATGGTAACCCCCATTGTTTCGTTACCATCACTCTCGTTACAGTGTGTATGGTAACGAAACAATGGGGGTTACCATCACTCTCGTTACAGTGTGTATGTTAACACCCATTGTTTCATGTTCTCTGTGTATATAAATCTCCCCACTGTATTTTCCACTGAATGCATCCGATGAAGTGAGCTGTAGCTCACGAAAGCTTATGCTCAAATAAATTTGTTAATCTCTAAGGTGCCACAAATCCTCCCAGTGTGCTTGCAAGGTAAGCATTATTTGCAGAAAGGGAAGCTGAGACACCGAAAAGTTACAGGATTTATTCACAATCACACACTGGAGGTAGTACCATTATATTATATAGCAATAACATTTCAGTTCATTTTCTCCATCAGTTGACTCCATTAGAAATTTACTTGACAATGAAAGTGAGTGGTGGGGAGGAATAGGAGAACTATCTATAAATATTTTAAATCAGGAAAGGAGAGGAAATTGGTTTAGGTGATCCCAAGGGATGCAATTTGCACTATTGTGATTAATCTCGCCTAGAAAATAGCAGGAGCCCCATTACTTGAGTCATTTAAAACTAGCCTGGACAAAGCACTCGAGAAGAAAATTGTAGAGAACAGTCTGGCATTGGCATCCATGGGGTGGAAAAAGTGACCTAATTGAGACTCTTCCATCTGTAGTTTCTAAGAGCCTATGAAAGCCAATGCATAATGGCATTAGCAAAGTCTCTCATGAGAAAAAATCATCCGATACTAAAGAAAAACAAAACCCATGTAACAGAATGAATGCCTGCCCTCCTTTAGTACTGCTAGAATTGTATTGAACCATTCTAAGAAATACGGCCAGAGACATATATTAAAAATGAAGATGGGTAATTATGTTTTGACTATTCGATTTATTATATCTTATAGATGTATTAAATATGATAAAATATTTTATAGCATTACATATAATTTGAGAATGCAGATGCTGGATTTTCTCATGAAAGAAGCTGTTGCAAAACACATCAGTGTTAGGAAAGGCTCTCCCAGCCTAGAAGTTCAAGCTGATTTCACCTCCAATTATGTTCAGTTTGAATGTGTTTTTATTTTTAATTTATTTTATTTATATTTGAGTCAACTTTATTGCTCACGAGTTTCTTTAGAACTAGTGTGAGCCAGGCTTAGAATCTGAGCCAACACTCTGCAAGTTTCCTACCCTTCAGAGATACAAAACGTTCTGCTAATCCAATCTTGAGCAGAGATTGCCAGTAGTGCTGATTTCTGCCAAACTGTGAGGTGGTTTAGTAATGTTCACTGATAAGTGTTCTTCATTTCCTAACCTGTGTGGCCTTAAGCAAAACTTGGGTTTAAACAGCGGCATAAATGACACTACTTGTGCTGAAAGTTAAGCAGATGCTTATTTGGTGCGTTGCTGGATCAGGTCTCTAATCTACATACAGCCTCTAATTGATAAGTGGTGTGATCGCTCCAGAACATATCTTTTACTTATCTTTTTGGGTTGTTGTGAGGTTTCAGTAATATTTGTGAAGCGCTTTGAGACCCTCAGGTGAACAATGCCATAAAAAGACAAACTGTTAGTATTATTATAGAATAAGGAATTTGTTGTACACAGTAACTGAGCACTGTGAAAAGAGCTGGTTGAAAATTTATGGAAAACTTTTTGCAAAATAATTTAGAATTTTTTCAGGAAATCAAAAATTCAAAAGGTTGGTGAATTGAAAAAAATTGACTTGCAGTAACTTAAAATGAACTAAGGAACCAACAGGAATCAAAATCTTGTGATTCCTGAATAATCCTCACAGAAAAAATAACCATAAAGCGCTTGTACTAGATTGTATTAGATTAATAATGTAGAAATAAAAAGACCTAGGCCTAACTGGAATACCCATATTGCCCTCAGTCATTCAGCACGATCTGGAAAATGACTGTTTCTGACATATATGCACGTTTTAGTGCTAAAGATTGTGATTTGCCCACAGGCAGGCAGAGGGAGCAGTGTAGAGCCTTGGGGAGACCACGGGTATATCTACACTGCAGCTTGAGGTATAATTTCCATCTTGGGTATACCTGAGTATTTTTTACTGCTAGCTCTGATTGAGTTAGTGCACTAAAAATAGAAGCGTCACTGCAGCAACACGAGTGGTGGGATGGGCTAGCCGCGCAAGTATGTACCAAGACTTTCAGATGGCACATACTTGGGCAGATAGCTCATGCTTGTGCCGCCCGTGCTACACTTCTGTTTTTAGTGCACTAGCTAGTCAAAACTAGCTTGGATATGTCTACACATGTGCAGTCACACTTCTCAGTTGCAGTGTAGATATGCCCTTAGTGAGGCCATGAGTGGGGAATGTATACAGGAAGAGATGGTGGAGAAGTGCAGCCAGAAACTCTTTTCAAGGATCAGTGGTCTTCTATTGGGACCTAACCAACTTGTCTGTTTGTTTACAATGTTAGTCTCTACATCTGTAATGATTGCAAAGGGAAAAATTAGAAAGAAGCATTATCTAGTGATTAGTGCATGGGAGTGAGGAGCTTGGTGGCCTATTATTGGGTCTGCCACAGATTGTGTGACTTTGGATGAGACACTTATGCCCAGATACTCAAGGCCTGAATATCTGAGCCTTAACCTCTGTAATTCAGTTTCCCCATCCATAAAACAAGGTTAATAATACATGCCTACCTTCCAGGACTGTTGCAAGGCTTATTTAATTAAAATTCGTAAAGTGATTTTAAATCCTTGAATTAAATTTAAGAGCCCATTCCTAGTGGGGCCCAAATCAACCAATCTGTTCAAGCATGCCTTAATTAGCCCCAGGCAGTGCCTGTTAAACATCAGTAATGAGAGAGAATGTGATCAGGTAAACCTATAGGGTAGGGCTATCAATTGCAGTTAACTCAAGTGATTAAGTCAAAATGAATTAACTCAATTAAAAAAATTAATCAGTTTTAATCACACCATTAATCAATAATAGAATACCAATTTAAAGTTTTTATAAATATTTTGGATTTTTTTTACATTTTCAAATATATTTATTTCAGTTACAACACAGACTACAAAGTGTACAGTGCTCACTTTATGTGATTATTTTGGATTACAAATATTTGCACTGTAAAAAAGATAAACAAAAGAAATAGTATTTTTCAGTTCACCTCATACAAGTACTGTAGTGCAATCTCTTTATCATGAAAGTGCACTTTACAAATGTAGGATTATTTTTTTACATAACTGCATGCAAAAACAAAACAATGTACCTACAAATCCACTCAGTCCTACTTCTTATTCAGGCAATTGCTAAGACAAACAAGTTCTTTTAGATTTACGGGCGATAATGCTACCTGCTACTTATTTGCAATGTCACGTGAAAGTGAGAACAGGCATTCACATGGCACTGTTGTAGTCATTTGACAGGCCTAATATAGGGGCATATGTAAAGTTTAATTACAGAGGTAGCTCAGTCTGGATAAAGACAGCAATGATTTTGATGAGATCTTTCATTCTGGTCACATAAGACAGTGCTGTGCACTGAAGACTCATATAAGATCCTTTTGGATTTCCTTAACAAAATTGTTAGCTTTATTTAACGCATGCTGAAAAGTCCAAGGCGTTTTTAGAGAAAGATAGCAGTATGACTGGTCTTAGAGCTGAACCTAGATATGCTTTAGCTATTCTTTTGCACAGTCCTTTTCTCCACATAAATTATTTAAAAACTGGTTCATACTATCACATTAGTTGCAACAGTTTATCAAAATGGAGAGTAAGGATGGTCTTGAGGTTAGGTACTGGACTAGGACCTCTGAAGATCTGGGCTCAATTCTCAGTTCTCTCCAAATTCTGTGTGACCTTAGCCCATTCGCTCAGGCCAAGATCCACAAAGGGACTTGGGCATTGCAGTGCTCAGCATTATGGCACCTAAAAAATCACAGGAGCGATACTGTGAACCACAGAGCCTGAGTTAGGCCCCTAGGCTTCCAATACGATGAATGGGAAGAGAGAGGCACCTTAAAATGCGATCGACAAAAGCCAGAACACTAGACAGGAAGCTGCCTAACTAGCAGATGGAAGATGCTGGTCAGAGGGGTGTGTCTTAACGCCCACTGCTCTCACAGAGAGAGACGCCGATGTCCAGGCTGCAGGAAGGCACCTCCATCTGCTTGGGATTCCCAGCTGCAAGCTCTCTCTTGACATGAGGCACTTGAGTCATTTTTGCAAGAAACCAGGGGATGGGTAGGAGGACCAATGTTGTGTCATATTCCAGTGGACTCACTGGAATATGAGAGCTCCCCAGTTCAAATCCTCCCTCTGCCTGAGAGGGAGAAGGGATTGGAACAGGGATCTACCACCTCTGAGGTGACTGTCTAAGACAAGGGAGTATAAATTACTCTGATGTGGGGCTCCCTCAGTCTCTCCTGTTGAAGCTGTTCCACTATGGTTAAAATTTTTTTAAAAAGCCATTCGAGCAGGGGGACTGGATTCTGGGTCTCCCATGTAAGGGCTTTAACCACCAGACTACATAGTCATTCCTATGCTTGCTTGCTTTCTCTGGCCCAATGTTGAAGCTGTTGCACTGTGGATAAATAATGGAAGAATCACTGGGCCTCCTTCCTCCCCGTCTGTTCTGTGGAAGCTCAACTATAGGGGCCCAATCTAGTAGGCGAGGTCTGAGCATGCTTTTGGGATTGGGCCCCACAGGCAAGATAGGCAAAGGAATGCCCATCTTTTCCCGGTTTGTGTCTCACTGTGCGGCTTAGGCATCTGGAAAACCAGCAAGGGGATACAGTGCATACACTAGAGGCAGAAATAGAGGTGCCTAAGGGAACTTTAGGTGACGAGCAATTTTTAAGTGCCTATAGGGTTTGGTTACTGCTGTACAGGTTTTTATGAATCCCAGTGGGGCCTGATTCTGGGATTTAGGCTCCTAAAATGGCAGTTAGGTGCCTAAGTCTTTTTGTGAATCTACCCTGCCCTGAGTACATAGATAAGTCCTTAAACCTAATGTTGATGCATTGCTTAGCCCATGCAAGAATTTAATTATTGGATTGACACACTGTGGAAAGCAGACATCTAACAGTTAAATCTCTGCAGCATAGCCATATGACAAAATGGCAACTAGAGGATGTATGTTACACAATGTAATCAAGCAACAACAACAAAAGTTCAGACAATTAAAGTAAATAGCACTTGTGCCATAGCTGATTTCTGTCAATTCTCCCCCTTTCCTTTTTTTAAACAGGGATTCACCTGAAATCCCTTTTCAAGTTGTTGTTCCACATGAGAAGAGTGTGTTTGAAAAGCATGTGAGTGAATGTTGTGCTGTTAACAGATGCCATCTGAACAATTTTGGAGAGTGAAATCCTTTATTTACATTAATGTCTTCCCAACACCGATCCTCTGCCAGCGTAACATAACTCTGACCTGAAGAGGTTAATCTGTATGCCTGTTCAGCCTTGACTTCTCTCTGAATTTGGCCAGTTAGTTCGATTGGTGTGGTTTTAGGATATGATTGCATGCCCACCAGGAGCTGTACTGAAAGTAGAGCCCTACAAATCCGTGGATATCCGCTTTTTACATCCGCAGATGCGGATATCCACAGATCATTTTTGCAGATCGGATGCAGATACAAATCTTGTATCTGCACAGGGCTCTAACAGAAAGCACCAGCTGATTTCATAAAGCCTAGTGAACAGACAAACATGATTTAAAAAGAAATGTGGTCATCACCCATCTGGGCTGTGTTTGAACTGCTGCTTCAATATGCAGTACCCTGTTACCATTCCACAGATACAATCACTCCTGAAAAGTTTCCTTTTAAAAAAGGGTTTGCTATATTTTTTTGGTCTAACAAATGTGTTAAATCTGGAGTCAATTAGCCAGATTGATGTGAGAACTGGATTAGTTTCAGGGAAGGGTATTACTGCCCCAGCTGAGTTTATAGAAGGACATCTGAACTAAGTAACAGGGAAAATAAGCATTAAAAATTATTAGTGGATGAAAATGTAGTTAGAGTGGTATTGGTCGTTAAATAATAGTTATGAGTTTAGGTCTTTTAAATTTTTAGCATTGAAGAGCAGTAGAGAGGGTTTAATAACAAAATAAATCTAAGTATGATCAGAGAGAGAATTATGAGTGTCAGCAGAGAGAAGCCAGTGTGTTTTGGAAGATTACAAATGGGGCTCCGAGGAAAACCTTAATGAGTTGAGGAGAGATCTTTGCTCCTGTTGGAGAGGCTTATGCAGCTCTAGGCTTAGCGTTGGGAAGAGTGGGGTGCAAGAGACAGAGATCCTAAGGAAGGAAGAGTGTAGTTTCACAATAAGTTTTTCTGGGACTGAGAGGTCCGGTTATTGACTGAAGAGAACTAGTCTGCTCTGGAAGCTGTTAGCTTTCTCTCTCCTTCTTGTGTAGCAGTTACTTGTTGCTCTCTTCTTTGCCAGAGCTGCCTGCATTTTATTTGTTGTACACAAATGTATACAAGGGGGAATTAATATTTAAGAACTATCATATATATAATCCCTCTTTGAACTGGGGCCAATAGCAGCATTGGCTTTGTTAGCAGTTTATGAAGTATTAGCATTATTATAATTAATTATCCTGTAATAAATATCTGAGCTGTAATAACACAGTAGTCAAATGGTCATATCCATTCTTTCTGAGAACTAATCAGTTTTATATCAATTAAGCAGATGACAAATTTGCTGCATTTCCAGTTATTATAAACACTGTTAGAACAAAACCTTTATAATGCTTCCCTCAGAAAAACTGAAGAAAAAGGTCAATAAGTAGAGTGAGCAGTTTAGTCAGAGAACATTGCTCCATTGCCACAGTTATAGTAGATAAAGTAACAATCTAATATTTGTGTGAAAAACAAATCTAATAGTGATAGCCAGACCAGCAGCAGAGGTACTTATTATATTTGGCCCTTCCTACTGAATGCACCTTTGGGACAATATTAAGCATGCTGGAGAGCAGGAGTAGGAATGATGGTGGATTAATTGGCTGCTAGCTTTCAGTTCTGTATGTCTGTCAGGTTTCCTTTGGAAGCTGACCCTAAGATCATTCACCTGTGCATAAATGGTAATGTTCTTTATTTGAGAGGTGCTAACAATATGCTAGGGCAACTTTATATCACAAAGTTGTAGCATGGAATAATTAAGGCTGCCCAAGGCTCTGACCATTCTGTGCTGAAGTGCCTTATTTTGCCCAAAATAGTGATCTAAATAATACAAACTAGACCATAACTCTTGATGGATTTTATGAGGAAAAGCCCCTTTAGAGAAAACATTTCAGGGATGGGGTGGGGCTCTGCTAAATGTCATCTCTGTAAGCTCCCAAATGTGTGGCTTTCCTGTTTACATGCTGAATCCAAAGAGCCCACAGGTGAACTAAGCTCTCCAACTATTTCTCCCCAATTAGGCCCAACAGGAATCATATAAATCTGAATCCATTCTATGTGATTCTCTGTCTCACAGGTAGCTATACTGCCACAAAATCATCTTACAGAATAAATCATATACCTGTATTATTTAAGTCTTTTTTGGTTAATATAGCTACAGAATTATAATGTGTGTGTATATATATATATATAATACACACAAAATAATTTTGCTATAGAACAGCAGAAGAAGAGAGAAACCATGAGGCACAAGTAAAGGAGGGGAAGAGGTTCTGAGGTAAAATATAACATGAGGTACTTCTGGGGGAATTCTGCGCCACTGCATGTGTGCAGAATTCATGTCCCCTGAAGATTTCTTTGCTTCCCCACAGAAAAATGACTTTCTGACAGGGAAGCAAAGGGAAGCTGCAAGAGCAGTTAGGCACAAGTCCCTAGCTGAACAGGTACATTGTTTCAGGCACCCAGAGCAGCCAGCAGAGAGGTAAATCACCGCGGGACTAGGGACACCCTAGCCAGTGGCTTCTACCCTGAGTCTGGATCAGCTGCTAATCCCAGCTGGGCTGGAAGCAGGGCAGGATGGGATTTCCTCTTTCCCTGCAAGGAGTGGCTGGGGCTGTGTCAGACCCATCCCCAGAAACCTCCCCCAGCTGCAGGAGGCTCAGCATCCTCCCCTGCTTCCTGCCCCTATCGCTCCTCAGCTGCGGGGGGAGGAGGTCACTCTATGGGGCGCAGCTCCCCCATCTGCCCACCCCCCATGCATCTGGACCTCCCATACCCAGACATCCCCACCAAGCCTCACCCAGTACACCCAAAACCCCCTAGCCCTCCATACCCAAACCCCACCCCACTGAACCTCCACACCTGCACCCCGACCTGTTAAGTGGATGCAGTACATTTTGAACTGGATGTGCCTAATTATTGCAATGAATAACAGAGCACAAAGTAGGTTTTAGGAGTGTTTTCTCTTCACGTAACTAGTAATAAAATAAAGGGAAATAACTAGGGATGGATTGTTTTCTTCCTTTCTGTACCCAAGGTATGTTCTTGACATCTCCTTTGTTTAAAAAAAAATGTATGTAGAGATTGGACGTTTAATAAAAGTGAAGTACAAATTTCATAATATTAACTTTGTAACTGTGATATGAGACAAATAGATGAACAGACTTCAGAAGAAAATTGAGGCTGAACAACGCGAAGGAGTAGAGGAGTTTGCATCACAGCTTAGTATACACTGGTAGACATAGGCTTCGTACATCCAATTTTTTATTTTCCCCTCTATTTTAACAGACAGGCAGTTGTTCTTATTCAATATGTTGCCATGTTCCCCAGCTTTTTGCCATATTGTGTAACAGGAAGCTACTGGTACCAGCAGACACTCTGTAAAGAGTCAGGTAAGAAATTGCATCTGCAATTAGACTAGCTAAAATAAGAATAAAAGTTATCAAACCCCATATTTCAGGACATAACTGATTTCCAGCAGGGATCAGGAAGAAGTCTCCTCCCTTTCCTGTGTCATAGTATGGAATGGTTTGGTCATTTGAGGTTTTACACCTTAATCTGAATCGTTAGTATCGTGGGTAGAGACGGAAACTGTACTTAGTTGAATATTGGTTCTTATATTCTCAGGAATCAGTTACAGAAAACCTGTTGACGTTCCCTAGTACAGTGCCTGTGAACATTTCTGACCTAGCCATGAAGGTATTCTCTAGGTAGTCAGCTGATATGATTCTCGGTGTGTGTGTATATTGATACATTTGTCATAAAAATACCTTTACAGTACTCAAAATCTGCCAAATGCATTACAGAATAAATAAAAAAGACAGGTCCCCACTTTGCAGAGTTTATAATCTAATTGTAGTACATCAGAGAGATGTGTCTGAAGGGGAGGAGTTGATAGGATTTCTTTTCATAAGCAATATTTTATATTTTCAGAATGAGTCGCAGGTTATAGTGAGGAAAGTGATCATTAGTGAATAATATTTAAAATTACATGCCATCCTTTGGACATACATTGTATTTCAAACAAACCAGAAGAAATGGACTGTCAGAGTCTATATGTTTGATTTTTAGAGGGTGAGGGAAAATATTAGAGCTGTTGATAAAAAGACTTCTAGACAGTTTTTTATCAAAGAGAACTCTCCTGAGAGGACCTGGCACATCCATGGTTGTGGATTAAATGATATACCTGAGGGACAAGTACTTAGATTATAATTTTTGACACAGAACCCATTTTAAAACTGATGCCCATCTTGCTTAAGTCCCTTAGTTTGTTCAGTTTTGATCTATTGCCATGGGGGAAGTGAGAAAGAAGTCTTAAAGACTAAATCACAGACTGCAAAAGTATAATTTTAATAACCAAAATTATATACGGAGGCCATGCTTATCTGGTATCTCAATGTCCTTTTCAAATTAACCATGGAAATTGTTATATTTTTCTGATAATTTTTCTTTCTTCCTTTTTTGGCTGCCATGATGATCATTAGCACGTGTGACCTTTTGCTTGCTTAATGTCCTGTATACATTGAAGGATAAGTGTAATGATTCAGATCATTATGACCTGACCTGAACCTTCTCCCCAAATTCAGTATGAACTTGAATTTTTTTTGGTGTGGTTTAAAAGTGTTTTGTCAATCTTTTCCCCCATTTACATAAAGCTCTGTATGTTTATGATTTTGGCTGAGAGCAAAAGTATCAAATGCCACTTCCTCTCCCCCAACGCCCCCCCCCCCAAAAAAAAACCAAAAACATATTTAGTGTTTCACTTAGGAGTACAACCAGTAAGCATCAGAATTCTCAGGAAGCAGCCTGTTATTATCAGACTTCTAGCCTGACTTCTCTACCAAAGTATTTTGAATAAGCTTCAGTTTCTGGGTACTTATACTTCATACTGAATTGAACTTCCAAATATTTGAAAGTTCATCCTCCGTTAATATCAGTGACCTAGGAAAAAGAAACTAAAATACATAAAGATGGAGAAAGATTAGTAGATGCACATCAGAATGATTAGGGAATTCTGGGGAAAGAAACTGAGGACAGTATAGTGAAATATGACCTCTGTACTAAAGCTACAAAGAGACCAAGTGGCCCTGATGAAGCAATGTATTTTGGAAACCTAAAAAAACAGGACATGCCTATCTGAAATTGTCAAATACTAGGGGGAAATAAATTATAAATAAAGCTGTGCATGTACTATTTCACAATCATTTTCAGGCAAAAGTGTGTGACACAGAGTATATGCATACATGAGTGTATTTACCTCTATTAAGGAGAGGTTAAATTTGTGGCTTTGACAGCCATCAAAATTGCTATGTGAAAAGATAGTCCAAGTGCAAATCATGGGTATGAATATAGTGTAAACACACTAAAGTATTATAATTGTACCCAGATACTGCAGTAATGGAAACACGATAGATTCAGAAATATAATCTCAGATAATCTAAATAGCTCAAACTTCCCAATACTAAAACGGATAATATTTCAAGCCTATGTGGCCAAAAAGCAAGTCTTTGGGTCTGGATATACTATAAATATGCTAAAGTGATATCTATATAACTGGAAAAGGCTCTCTCAGTCTATTTATCAAACGTCCTTTACTAAACAGGAGATTGAGTGGATAAAGGGTCTTTGTCAAGGTATGAAGAATGAAGATCTCAGCTATCTCTCAAAAACTAAACTTCTCAAAATGGACACCAAAGTCTATTGACAAATCATAGAAATGAAGGACCTCAAGAGATCATCTAATCCATTCCCCATCCTCCCCTGCCCCCCCACATCTGCACAAGGATACTCACACACACACAGGATTGAGTATACCTAGGCCATCCACAACAGGTATTTATATAATCTGTTCTTAAACTCTCCAGTGAAGGGCATTCCACAACTTTCCTAAGTAACCTTTTCCAGTACTTAACTATCCTTTATAGTTCAAAAGTTTTCCCTAATATCTAACTAAATCTCCTTTGCTGCATACTAAGCTGGTTGTTTCTTGTCCTGCCCGTGGTGGTCATGGAGAACAAGTGGACCTCTTTCTAACAACCTTTTCCATATTTGAAGACTTAGCATGTGCCCCCTCAGCCTTCTTTTCTCTAGAGTAAATATGCCCGATTCTTTCAACCTCATATGTCATGTTTTCCAAACCTCTTATTTTTGTTGCTCTCCTGGATTCTCTCCAGTTTGTTCATATCTTTCTTAAAGTGTGGTGCCCAAAACTGGACAGAGTACACCAGCTGAGGCCTCACCAGTACAGAGGAGAGCAGAACAGTCACCTCCCATGCCTGATGTACGGCACTCCCGTTAGTACAGTCGGAATATTTTGTCTTTTTTGCAACAGCATCACATTGTTGACTCGAATTTAATTTCCAATCCACTATAACCCCCCACATCCTTTTCTGCAGTTCTCTTTCCTAGCCAGTTATTCCCCATTTTGTATTTGTGCAGTTGATTTTTCCTTCCTAAGTGTGGTACTTTGCATTTTTTTTCTTTTCTTTTTAATCTCAACCAAAGATTTGTGGTTAATTTGATTTTCTAGACCCAATCCAAAAACTAGGCTGATTGAGACTGTGTTAAAGCTTTATCCCAAATGTTTTATTATTTATTTGTATTACCATAGTGCTTACAAGCCCTAGTTATGCTAGATGCTAATCAGGACCCAGTTGTGCTGGGTGCTGTATAAACACAGAAAAAAGGACAGTCCCTACCCCAAAGAGTTTACAATCTAAGTATAAGACAAGAGACAACAGATGGTTAAGGACTGACCAGCCAGGGCATACTAGGAAACAATAAGACCATATTCGTCAGCATGATAGTCAGTATTCTCAGTACATCAGCAGCCTATTGGCTGATCTACACAAGGCAGTTTATGTTGACCTAATTATGTCAGTGTCTACAGTACAGACTTCCTTCCACTGATGTAAGTGCCTAACTACACGACATAATAACTCCACCTTCATGAGAGGCGTAAGGCTTACGTCTGTGTAGTTAGGGCAACCCAGTGTCTGTCTAGAGAACTGGGACCCTTATGTGGACTGTCTGGTCAATTTCCATGGTGCCTGCTGTGAAATTGATGCGAAAGCCCCCACTTCCCTAGAGAGCAGGGCAGCTGGACCTTGCTCCTGGACCTTGCCGGGGGGGGGGGGGGTTCAGACGCAGATCCCAACTGGTAGCTAGGGTGAGAAGCCGGGACAGCTTAGAACCCTGATCCCAGTTGGGAGCCGGGAGGAGAAGTCTGAGGGGTCCCCCTTACCCACTCTCTGCCAGGAGCCAGGCAGCCTTGTCAGTTTCATGGCTCAGGGAACAGGTGAGGATGGGAGGGGGACTGAGAAGCCCTGGCCAGATTCCCCCTGCTGCTGGCAGGAAACGTGTGTGTGTTTCCCCACTCCCTGCAGGGAATGGGGAGTGGGGGGAGGCAGCCTGTCAGGAGCCTGCAGCTGCCAAGTTCCCGACAGGGAGCTGCCAAAGGAACTGACAGACCAGGCTTTCAGCTTCCCACACTGCCTCTGTTAGGGCGGTGGAACCACTCCTGGTGAGGACATGGACCACCGACCCAAGGAAGGCAGTGTAGACATGCACCACCGCAGTAATATAGGTTGAGTTAGGTTTGTAGTGTAGACATACCCTAAATGTTGTCAAGATTTTTTTAAGCATGATGGGGAAAAAGGAACATTTTAAGGAAGGATTTGAAGGAGAATGATGAAGTGGCTTTGCGGACGTTTACTGGGATTTTTATCTACTCTCAAGCATGAAGGGCAGCATAGGAAAGAGCACAAAGGTTCTTGTTTGAAAATGTAATAAGTGGAGGATGGAGGCTGATGACATGGAGCAGGTGTTGACCTTTCAGTACTGAACGAGAGATGATAGGTAGGGTGGGGATGGGTCATGAAGGGCCTTGAAAATGAAGACAAGTAGCTTGTGCTTAATGTGATAGAGAAGAGGGAGAGGGTGGAGGGATGACAAGAGGAGGTCACATGGTCAACCTCACAGGCTAGGTAAATAATCTTTGTAGCAGTGTTCTGAATGGATATGAGCAGAGCAAGATGGCATTTTTCATGATGTGTGGCTGCATGGGGAAGACTGATCGTAGATTACACAGATTCTTTCTGCCAAAAAACTTTTCCACAATTCAAATGAGACTTTGGGGAGCCACATTCTCCATGTGCCAGAGGCTGGGGTATTGAGACTTGGGGAGGCAATGGTGAATGCATAGACGAATATTTTACCAGAGATAGAGTCAAGGCACTGTTATATTTTTGCCAGTGTTGTGATGGTGATTGGTTGATTTGCAGACACAGGATGTGTTGGAGAAAACAGGGAATTTAGGGTCAAGAACATGACACCAAGACTGTAGAGCAACAGTGGGTGAAAATAGGAACTGTGAATTGAGGAAATAGATAGAGATGGTTTCAGGTGCTAAAAGAGACTCTTGTCTTCGACTCATTTACCAGCATTCAATGTGATGACTCATCTGTACCTAGCAAAGGCTACAGTCAGATGCTTGGCAAAATTATAAGATTGATGTCAGGATACGAATAACATTCTGTTCCAGTATTGCTGGGTGGGTTGGTGAGCATGACTGAGCAATACTCAATGGCAACACCCTGGAATTCTTCAAAGGTTCTTTCTGTCTGCTGTTATTCAGCTACATCTATCATTTGGCCAGAAGACGTCACAGCAAGTTTGCAGCTATTGTGACATTGAACTCCCCTCACTATATTTAGACCAGTACATTTCAGAAATGAAATCTATGAAGGTTCCCAGATTAAAAGAAAATTCAGGACAGGTTAGTCATTTCAGCTTTATTGAAAGGCGGCAAAGTAATATGAATTTGTCCTTTCAAATCTTTATAATTTTTGCAAGAATTTTACCATCAGAATGTAGGGCCAACAGTTATTTCGGAGACATTACCTCACTATAAATGGATCAGACCATAATTGCTTTCCATTTACTAAATCGTGTATCATGCACATCTGTTGAAGAGTCCTGTTTGGTCAGTCAAAACAGTTTTGCCATTACATAATCTGCATGGGGGAGACAACAACATAGTCATTTCCCAACTTCCTGACCTTGGAATTGAAACATTGATTGCATTGAGTATTATACTTTAATCCTCTCACTACTGAGGGAGTTGCAGCCTCCTGAATGAATTTTGTCATTTTGTGTGAGGGGAAATTCTCATATAGTTGAAAGTAATGTTCTTTCTTTGAGATAGCTTAAGCAAACTACACAACCATTATTTTTCTTTTCAGACCATGCAATTTTAGTAGCATTTTGTTTTTGTGGACATACCACAGTAAGAAAAATGTACCCAATGTGGACACATCCAATATTTCTTAAAGTCCAGGTAAGCCTGTGACATATGTTCTATAGAAACGTGTGTGTGTGTGTGTGTGTGTGTGTGTAAATATATAAAAATGTTGTTGTGATCAGTACATACAGATATGTAAATGCTGGAAAAAATAGTCTATGTATTTATTAATCAAAAGGGATGAACACAAAGGAAGTCAAATTTGTATTTCAGTCTTGGAACTAAAGCTAACCTTATACTTACTTGATGAATCTTCTAAATGCCAAAGATGCCCTAGCACATATATACTGTTATACATTGCTGAAATATCAGCTTAAATCCAACTTTCCCAGCTGATGTATATTTTACCAGTTTTGAACCAATATCACTAAATCCTGGAAAACTTTGACTACTCCCACTAACAACAAATGTAATTCTGTCAAATAAAAGGAAACAAGAATATTAGCATACCTCTGAAATGCACTGCCTGCCAGATCCTGTCCACACTGAAGCTGGTGGCTAACTTTCCATTCATTTTTATGAGAACAAGATTAGATCTCACGTCTTGAGCATAACAGTACCACATATAATGTATATACCATCTGGAGGGAGAACAGATCTGTAAAATCCCACTTTGTCTCTTTTTCTGCTGTGAATGTCGTGTTCTACTCACCCATAAATTTTTGGCTTGAACCCAAAAAAGTAGTTCAGCCTTAAGGTGTTACGGATATTTTCTGTAATTGTACATGTAGTGATGATTTCAGGAATATATAAAATGATTACTTTAAAGCTTTTTACATTGTAACTCTCTGTGTCTGAAGCAATATCAAGGAGCACTGCAAAAATCACTCCATTTTCCATTAACCTGTCCACAAGTCTTTCTGGCAGAGCTGCAGGCAACATAAATATGGGCACATTTTTGGATTTCCTCATATGTTCTGATTTACAAACACTATTTTGTATCTTTCATGGTAAAATTAATTTCTGTGGGACCAAACCGTCTATCAAACCAAAGAAAATGGTGGGGGAGGTGCTAACCCAATACTTTTTACTTTTTACTTTTTTTTTAATTCCCAAATGTGTCTGCTGGAAATTATAGTGGACGCTTGACTGACCAAGTGTCATATCAACACTGTTTTTACCAACAGCACTAGCAAAGTAGTATATTTTTATTGTTTGTTTGGACAGATGATGCAAAACTAAGCTGGACAACATGGATTAATGCCCCCTGAGCACATCTGGTAATAGAAGAAATCATTTCCTATTACTCTCAGAATTCGGGTGATGGTGATTGTGATGACTTATTTTGCTACATTAAAATAGTGCCCGATGCCTTATGGTACAAAGAAAATTATGGTCCCTACCCCAATGCAGTCCAAGAGTCTGATCCAAAGATCACTGAAGTTGATGGATCATTGAAGGTGATGAAGTCTTTCTGTTGACTTTCACAATTCCCACGGACATTCTCATCGATGGAACAGAGTGCACATCTGCCACGTATGCACGGAGCCGCCCCAGGAAAGAGTGTCCACTGAAGCACAACATCTTTAGTGCTACAGTCTGGCTGCCCTGTCTTCTGGGTTGTGGTGCAGATATCAGAATCTAACCCCAAACATTTAGAGCCAAATTCATATTTGGTAAATGCAGATACTCTGACAATGAATTTGGCCAGTAACCTCATTTTATTTCCTAAACCTGGATAGGTCTCTCTAAAGAATCTAAATGAATGAACCTTCACACAGATAAAAATGGGCCAAACTCCTTTTCATAGCAGATATGGTGTGAGCCCTATTTTCTGATTGAAGTTTTCCCCGGCATGCTATGGAAAGGTGGTGTCATTTATAGGCATTCAGATACCATGGTGATGTGTGATGTTCTGTAGAACATACACAGATATCTCTTTTGTCTCTCTCTCTTTAGATATATATCAATCATACATCATGGTATCCAAATACTGTGTGTGGAGATATATATATAGTGTTAAGACAGAGTTAGTTATAGTTCACATTTGGATAGGTGTGGCTCTATAAATCTATTGTGCACTATAATACTGTATCTGGTGTCCTCTTATGCCTTACCTAGTTCACACCCATAGTTCATCTTGTTTGAGATGTTGCTAACTCTTGAAGGGAAGTGTTCCTATGAACTGGTGTTTCTATGAACTGAGCTATCCAGTATCCTCCGCTTTCTTCAGATCACATGTCTACATATCCAAACATGAGGCTGGAGAGAATGGATATCTGGAAATCAAAAATGGGAGCAGCTGTTATTTGCTAGTATATGACGAAAATATTGTGGCTGGCTGGCTGAGCCATCTGCAACCCAAGTTCTTTATACCAAGCCAGAATTTTTGCTGTGGCATCATTTGTTTTTATCATTTGCTCTGTTCTGCCTGCCCCTTCTATATGTTTGTCGCACTCAACAACATATAAGGGTTTATTTCTAGGTGTGTCCTGCCAGGAAGCATCAACAATGCTCTCGTAGTGGATAGTTGTCGCTTTTGTCTGAATATTTCAACCAATGTTTCCTCACGTCTGAGGGCATTTATTTCCCCATGCTTTTTGGCAACAAGATTTTGGAGTAGCCATTCCTGTTTGAGTAGCACAACCTTCACCTCTATCTAAACAATACAGAGGCCTAAACAAAGTGATTTCTAACAGTAATCATACAAAAAGAAAAGGAGGACTTGTGGCACCTTAGAGACTAACAAATTTATTTGAGCATAAGCTTTCGTGAGCTACAGCTCACTTCATCAGATGCATTCAGTGGAAAATACAGTGGGGAGATTTTTATATACACAGAGAACATGAAACAATGGGTGTTACCGTACATACTGTAACGAGAATGATCAAGTAAGGTGAGCTATTACCAGCAGGAGAGTGGGGGGAATCAAGGTGGGCCATTTCCAGCAGTTGACAAGAACGTCTGAGGAACGGGGGGGAGGGGGAGACTAAATATGGGGAAATAGTTTTACTTTGTGTAATGACCCATCCACTCCCAGTCTTTATTCAAGCCTAAGTTAATTGTGTCCAGTTTGCAAATTAATTCCATTTCAGCAGTCTCTCATTGGAGTCTGTTTTTGAAGTTTTTTTGTTGAAGAATTGCCACTTTTAGGTCTGTAATCAAGTGACCTAAAGATTGAAGTGTTCTCCGACTGGTTTTTGAATGTTATAATTCTTGACGTCTGATTTGTGTCCATTTATTCTTTTACATAGAGACTGTAATCATACAGAGTCTATAATAAATGATAATGAATGGAAGCCTTCCAGAAGCAGGGAGGGACCGGACTTTATTTAAAATTGGGCCTGACTTTATTTTTTTTTGTCTCTTGAACTGTGGGCCAGCCAGGGATCTGTTTTTTCCTGATATGCCCTCTAAGTGACAGTTTTTGACAGTATAGTCTATTTGTGCATGCACAGTTTACACATTATCAGTTGTGAGCACAAATGGAGATTACTTATGTAAACTGCACTTGCAAGTACATAAAAGGTTGTTACAAGAAGGAGGGATAAAAATTGTTCTTCTTAACCTCTGAGGATAGGACAAGAAGCAATGGGCTTAAATTGCAGCAAGGGCGGTTTAGGTTGGACATTAGGAAAAACTTCCTAACTATCAGAGTGGTTAAGCACTGGAATAAATTGCCTAGGAAAGTTGTGGAATCTCCATCATTGGGGATTTTTAAGAGCAGGTTAGACAAATACCTGTCAGGGATGGTCTAGATAATACTTAGTCCTGCCCTGAGGGCAGGGGACTGCACTAGATGACCTCTTGAGGTCCCTTCCAGGTCTATGATTCTATGAAGTAACTGAAAGATCTGAATCCTTACTGTAAGGATAGAATAAAGTGCCGCTAGAGGGGGGACAAATGTTTTTAAAAGCACAGTACCGTATTCCTATGCACAAAAGAAAGTGTAAGAATTTATAGCCTGAAACAAATTTAGTGAGTAGCACAAAACACAAAATTTTGCCATAGCTGCACTTGAGCCAGCCCTGTACACACTTCTGTGAAGTGCTATATGCTACTATAGGGAAGAGTTTGAGTGACAGAAGTTCATAGAACTAGTATTTCAAAATGTAGCATAAACCCTCAGCTTTCCAAATTTTGATATACTATGTTCAGCATTTGCAAATAGGAGGGGTGTGTGTGTGTGTAACTTTTACAGTGTAATAATGGGTTATGCAATTTATGTTATTAGTAAAAAAATACTGTAATAATTTTTGGAATTATCCTGTCCTAAATTCATAAATTAGTCATTACCTATTATTTTTAATGGATCTTTTTTGCCTAATTAATTTGGAGGTTCTTATGGGAGAACCACAAGAGATCACATTTGCTGTTACAGTGTAAGATGAACCCAGATAGCAAACTTTTTCTCAGGTGTAAAAATTCTAGAGCTGAACTAATCCAGAGAGTAATCCAGGCCAGTGGAGTTGCACTGCATATGAATTGTTTAAATCCTTAGTGACTGGACGCTGTCGCTATCCCATTATTATTTATTATTTGTACTATTGAAGCATCTAGGAGCCCTAGTTATGGACCAGGACCCCATTGTGCTAGGCACTGTACAAACACACAACAAAAAAGACGATCACCAAGAGCCTGGATGAGAGTTTCATCTGTGTGGATGGATAGGAAAGGCCGTATCTTAGATGAATCTGCAAGATTTAAATGTAGCCTGGATGTGAGGACCCAGAGACAGGTCAGAGTTGGAGATGGCACCCAGGTTACAAGCCGGACTGATAGGATGGGGGGTGGTGTCCACAGTGACTGAGAAAGAAGGTAGTGGGGTGGCTTGGAGGAGATGGTTAAGAGCTGTTTTAGCTGTGTTGAGCTTGAGCTCATGGTTAGACATCCACAAGCTGATGCCGGAGAGGCAGGCTAAGATTTAATTTGGACAGAAGGAGACTGATTGCTGTTTGTTCTTCTCACATCAGTTCCCAGTTGACAGGTACCCTTGTCAAAACACTACCAACTGCTGCAATTGGCATTAATCGATAACCTTGTTGGCAGAAATAGAAATATGGAGTGTTAAAGTATGTGTGTTTGTATTACTGAAAGGTTGGAAATGATTCTTCTTTCACCAGGAAGTGAATCAGAGTGCTAACAGAAGAGTGGTTTTAAAAAAAAGTGTGTATGTGTCTACTGGGGAACTGGTAAGTGGAGCTGTGCAGAGGATGGAAGTTCTGCTTCATGCAGTGGTGAAAGTAATATTAAATACTTACTGGTATGGCGGCCTGGCTCCGGGCCTCTGGAAGGGGCGAGGCTGGGGGTAAGCTTCCCCCAGCCAGACGATCCACGCTGCCTGGCCTGCGCTGCCTGGGGCTCCGGCGGTGATTTAAAAGGGCCTGGGGCTCCTGGCCACTGCTGCGGTAGTGGCAGCTGGGAGCCCCAGGCCCTTTTAAATCACTGGTCCTGTGGCAGCTGCCCCTTGTGCCCTCCCACCCCCACAGCTGGAACAAAACTGTAAACATGAATAGTCTCCATGAAAGAAAATTCCAAAAATATTTTCATTTTAGATAGATGAACAATTTTGCTCTTTTTAAATACATATAGTGGAATACAACCCAAAGATTGCCAAATGAAAAGTCATTTCAAACTGGACAATGGAAACATTTTATTTTGAAAATGTCAAAATGGAATGTCTTGGGATTGTTGGAACATTTTTTTCCTGGTTTTTCTCCAAATGAAATTTCAGCAAAACGGACACAATTTCATGAAACATTTTGACATCAGCAGAACTACCTTCTCCAGTGGCAAATGGTTCCATCAACATTTTTCAAACAACTCCACTGATGTCACTTAACGATGTTTTCAGTAACATATGTTGCTGGAGACTGTCTGCCCTTGTAACTCCACCTACTGCATCCCTGCTGCCCCTTTTGCCTCCCATGTGGATATGACTGTGTGGTTCCAAGAAATCCCTGACAGGTCAAGAGAGGAGTAGTTCATTCAGTCTGTAGTTTGCCTCTCCTCCTACAAATCCAACTTTTTAATTGGGTTGGTTTCTTTTGATTTCTTCTTCTCCAGATGCCAAAATAAATAATGTTGTCATGGTTAAAGGGCTAGCCCTCTGTCTTCTCTCTGGTTCTCCTAGTGCACCCGTTCAGGTCAGAGGTATCCTGCTTTTTACCTCTCCTGGGGTGGAGTTCTGTGATTCTCCCACTCAGAGACCAGGCCCTGGGCTACACTACCCTGTATATCGACCATGCTTACCCTGCAGGTCCAACTGGGTTTGGCACCTGCTGTTCTTCTGTTCAGGAGTCTGACCAGTGGCATACGGTGACCAGACAACCTTCTTAAAACAAGTATTATTTGGTTTTAGCAGTAGCAATAAAACATTCAGAGAGAGAAAATTTTAAAATGGCAGTCTATACACATCTCTTATATAAAGCCCTGCCTTCTCATGATGGTGACCTAAACAGGCCTAGTTTTTTCAAATATCCAAGTGGGTCTCTGTGTCCATCTTGTTCCCACCCCAAACAACTGTCCTGGAGAACTTCACCCTTTTGTCCTTTTATAAGCTGCTGCCATTCTTTTGATCTTTTGGTTCCCAGACTTTGGCCCTGTGTGGCCATACCAGTTTGTAAGTTGCAGGGGGAACCAGGAGGGTAGACTCTTCAAAGCTAATAGTTCGGACATTGTCTCTTAACAACCCTTAAATGATTAGCAAGAGGTGGCTTGTCTTGACCCATTATTTCTATTCATGCTTGGTTTTCCCCCTTATTAAACTAAATCAATATATTCACTCAGTAAACATATCAATAACCCAGGCTAACAGTTTTCATAAATTATTACAGAGTAGCTCCACTTCCATCACACTTGTCTCAACTCAGAACAAACGAATGGATCAGAAATTACAATAGATTTCCTAAGAGAAACTTGTTTTAGTGCTTCCGATTTCAGTGCTAGCACTTTGGCCACCTGTGGGGCATCAGAAGCAAAGGTGGCGGCATGTATGCCAGTCTTTTAGAACTGCTGTGTGACCTATGTCACATAACTTATGTATAACCCATTTCCTCTCCCTGTCTTTAAAAGGTGGGCAACAATGTTTAACCCCCTTTTGTAAAGAGGTTTTTGCTGAGTGGATGAAAAGAGCACTCGAAGTGACAAATATTACTATGGTTACGTATGTGTTACTATTTTAGTATGTGTAGAAGAAGCTAGATACAATAGATTTTTAAGTGGTGGAGTAAGTTACAAAGGTCTTAGTTACTTAGTTTGCAACAGACTTCCCAGAGAATTATTTTTATTTAGTGGTCTTAGGTTGAATTCCTGACTAAAAGGATGGAGATGGCCTATTCTTGAATGTGTCCATCATCGGAAAAATTGTACCAGGAGAAACTATCACATGTCCTGGAGCTTTGACAGGAGGGCTGGTCAAATATTACAAAAAATGACTCAAATAATTTTGGGAATAATTCACTCTTGTTTTTCATGATTATTTATGCAACTGGTGGTTAATCTATTAGAATGTTTTCAAATCCTGAAAGTTTCTGAAACTTTAGGAATAAGGATTTGGCTAAAACACTATTTGCAACTTGTTTTCAGTGTTCAAAACAATTCAGCTACCCAATTAGGGAGCCGAATCAATACTTTGTGACATAGATGACCACTTTTTAAAATATGAATAGTTAAACATTTTTTGTTTCTTAACTACCATATGTATTAACTTCACTGTCAATTGAACTTCCTGGCTGAGTAAAACATTAAGTGTATTTTTCTAATAAGTTAGTTTCCCAGTATATATAAAGTATTTTGGCAAGAATTGCCACACATTGTTTCACAGATACACTTTTCCTGTGTCCAAAACTATTTGGCTATATATGGTCTAACAACTGTCCTGGACTGTTAGCTAGACTGCTTGTTGCAGCTATTTCATCTTGTTCTGTCTCCAGATATTTATTTTTTCCTGGGCGTAATTCCTAACTGTTAGAGCAGTATGTTGGGAGTGCATGAGTTCTATTCGTATCTCTGCCATTGACTTACTCTTTGACCTTGGGAGTGTCATTTAACATCGCTATACGTAGGGGCAGTGATTCTGAAAAAGAGTTAGATAATCAGCTGAACGTGAGCTCCCAGTGCAACTCTGTAGCCAAAAGGGCTAATGTGATCCTTAGAAGCATAAACTGGAGAATCTTGAGTAAGAATAAAGAGGTTATTTTACCTCTGTATATTGCACTGGTGCAATACTGTGTCCAGCTCTGGTGTTCACAATTCAAGAATGATAAATTGCAAAGGGTTCAGAGAAGAGTCACGGGAATGACTAAAGGATTTAGAAAACATGCCTTATAGCAAGAGACTCAAGGAGCTCAGTCTAGGAACTCTGTCAAAGAGAGGGTTAACGGGTGATTTGATTAGTCTGTAACAGGGGTGGTCAAACTTACTGGCCCTCCAAGCTGCATACAACAATCTTCAGAAGTTTGAGAGCTGTGGCACACCTACTGGGGGCCGGGGCTTGGTGCACCCCAGAGGGCTGCATCCTCGAGAGTCCCCTCCCCACTGGGCAGAAGATCCTACCCCTCAACCCCGCTGCAAGGCAGAGGTCCCCAGTCTGGTAGTTGGAGAATGGGGGGATGATGTGGGGCGCTCCACGAGCTGCACTTTAACAGAAAAAGAGCACCATGTGGCTCATGACCAGAGTTTGGGTGCCGCTGGTCTATAAGTACCTCCTCAGGGAACAAATACTTTAAAAATGGACTCTTTGATCTCGCAGAGACAGGTACTCACTGCCAATTTCTAAATCCAGGTTGGATGCTTTTCACAATGATGATATTGACTAGTGTGCTGTTAGTTGTATAAAATATGCGTTGTGAGGTATCATTTGAAAAATATCATTGCAGCAGTGTGTAGAGTGTGAATAGAAGAGTATCTAAGATCACAGAGGCAAGTCTACTTGACATCAAGGATTCCATTTCTTATTGTTCCTAGCACATGTGGTCAACGGTGAGAGTCGTTTATGACGTTGACATATGTTTTGGCTAAACAAAGTGTCTGATTTTGAAGGAAGTTGGATGTTTTCTAGAGGATCGCTGTTGGCTTCCATTTTGTGACTCTCTGATAATCATTGATGGCTTATTTTTGTGTACAGTGATGCTACTGTGTATGCTAAAGATGCCATCATTTCACCTTCCTGGGTGTGCACAAAAGAACTTCTGTGCTATTTAGACCCACAACCTCATTAAAACATCCAAAAACCTTTCAAAACAACTTCAGCCATAAGATTTTTAGTGCTGTTTTAGTAAACACTCTGCAGGGTTAGGCCCCTATCTAGGTCCTCTCTCACTCTAGATATTGCTACCTTTATCCATATAATGATAGAGAAAAGAAAATTAAGAATGAAAAAAGCAATTCCTAAGCAGACCTAAGCATTCTATTTCAGCAAAGCCTTCATAAAAAAAAAATCTAAATGTTGTTAGCCCCTTTCACCTGAGCGATTAGCCAATATTCAGAGTCTTGCCAGTTGTTTCTATTAGGGGGAGAAATTGATGATGGAGTCAGGAATATTTGTATGCAATCCTGTTTGTTTACTAAGATATACACTGATTCCTGTTGTTTTCAGGGAATCAGGACTTTAAACACAGGAGACAGTTTCTTTTCTCAGTTGCAAGCCTGTTCTGGTATATTTGGAGGTGCAGAGAGACATCCTTCATCCCTGAAGACAAACTGCCAATGGGCTTGATCTTATGAAAGGGGGATCTCAGCCAACCTGGTTGAAAACACTGGGAAAAGGACTTGGGATAAACTATATTGTAGGCGACGGGAGAATGTCATGTGAGTTAAGATTAGGCTCTGGAAAGCATGTTGTTGTTGTGTTTTATATGTGATCATTTGCTCCAATATTCATATTTTTGATCCTTTGAATCTCTGTTCTTTGATAATAGATATATTCTTGTATTCACTATAAATATATCAAAGTGCTATGTGTTAAATAGAATGGGGATCCTGAATTGAATCTTGCAAGCTGGGGTGTACAATTCCTTTGGGAGTAGCAAATCTGAGAGATCAGTGTGTGTTCAGTGGAACGGGCTGGATGCGCGGAGGATTCGGGGGTTGTGTGTGCCTATTGCTAACCTGTACAGAGAAGGCAAAGCCTGCAGAGGCCTGGAAGGCAGTGCATTTATTGCCAGAGGCTGGTGGATTCAGGGAGCTGGTCCACAGTAGGCATGGACAAGACATGCTAACACAAAGGGCGGGTGGTACCAAGGTGCCTCACAACCCGAGGCACTCTGACTCAAGTGCTTGGTTTCTCAACCTCAGTACAGCATTAGCGTTTGCTTTTCACTGAACCCCTACCAACTGGTTCAAAGTCATGTCAGAAGAACAGATGGCAGTGGTAAGAAGAGACCGGGAGGGAGATGCTCTTTTCCATACACAAATACAGCTTCACTGTGTGTACAGGGACTGAGAGGGTTAGAGCAGCCATCTCTATTCCACTGAGGTTTCACCAGGGTGGATTTGATTTAAATCAAATTTATATAATTCATGATTTAAATCATGATATAAATCACTAGTCAGGAAGACTCGATTTGATCATGGCTTTCTACATGAAAGTGCATTCTTCTTGGTTGTTATAACCTTAATACATATTCTTCACAACTCAGAGATAGCTGTAGGTTTCATTTTTAGAAGGTACATACTATACATTTTTAAGTGATTTATTCTGAAAACTTTTCAAATTAGTTTTACAGCTATATCAGAAAATGTTTGTTTGGTTATTTCACGTACCAAAGGTAATTGAAGCAGATATTTATGAACTCATTGGGAGATGAACTATCTCCAGTTCAACAGGTTAATCATTAATATTTAAGGGATTTTCTTGCCATGCTGTATTAGGAGGAGAACATCACCGGACAGATATTTAAATTGTTTTATTTAACTGAGACAACAACATTATGTATTCTGGAGTTTTTTCTTCAACAGCAAATGTATAATATTTTAACAAAATTTTAACAAAACAAGCATATGAATTTTTGAATTTAGTTAAACATTCAAGTTTTTTAAAGTAAGGTTTGTTTTTGTTAAAATTGTTTTTAACTAAAATAGCTAAATGAAATATTTAAAAACAAACAAACCTTTTTTTAAAAAAACAACCACCATTTTTGCTGTTAACAAGCATGTTATCTCTGGAGACATAAATCCACAGTTTGAGAACTGCAAAACTAAGCATCTCTGATGGTATCTTCTAGACCAATGGTTCCCAAACTTGTTCCGCTGCTTGTGCAGGGAAAGCCCCTGGTGGGCTGGGCCGGTTTTTTTACCTGCCGCGTCCGCAGGTTCAGCCGATCGCGGCTCCCAGTGGCCGTGGTTCGCTGCTCCAAGCCAATTCCTGGAGCAGCGAACCGCAGCCACTGGGAGCCGCGATCGGCCGAACCTGCGGACGCGGCAGGTAAACAAACCGGCTGGCCAGCCAGGGGGCTTTCCCTGCACAAGCAGCGGGACAAGTTTGGGAACCACTGTTCTAGACTGAACACTGAGTCCAATTGGGTAGATAGAAAGATTAACCTAAATAATCTATACAGAAGCCCCTGGAACCCCATAAAATAGGGTCCCTAATCCATGAACTATTGCAACTTATTTACAAAACTTTTCTTAAAGTTACATGACTATATTGTCTCATACGATAGAATTAGAATTTATAATCCCTATTCCATGATGAGATATCTTTGAGTGATAATGTATCTTAAATAAAACTATCTTTAGACAGGTTTTTTCCTCAAAAAGCATTCTATCAAAAAAAAATCATTGATTTTTTTATCCACCCTGGGTTTGACTATCACAGCCGCAATATCTTGATTGGTTTAAGAGGCAGTATGGCAAGTGACCTTCTTTTGAGCCTCTGCCTGAATGACTACGCCCATCAGGGAACGGGTGGTATTGCCACATAACTTGTCCCAGTGCTGCATGTCCTGTCCTGAGCTGTACGTAATTGGAGGGTGGACACTCAGATTCCAGCCACATGAGCTAATCACATATTTTGAGTTTTGTCATTTTAATAGTTTTATTTGAGGTGTCTTTGAAATTCAGCTGCCAGTACTAGAAATGCATCTGAGCTGAAGAGATACTAGACCTCCCATTTGAACCAATAGTCCTGACATATCTACAACATTGATTTAAGAGCGGCCATCACTTTCGTCTCATTCTGCTCAGTTATTACTTGCATTCTGCTATTACTTACTGCAGCATTGTATGTCTGAATCTCAATTGACAGGGCTGCTTTATAGGTCAGGCCCTAATCCTTCTGACTGCGGCTATCCATCCTCTCTAATGTGCACTGATGATTTATTCTTCTGATGATAGCACCTAGGGGCTAGGCACTGCAGAAACACATAGTGAGATAGAGTTCCCGTCCCAAAGGATTTAGAAGTCTGTTAGGTCAAATCTTCAGTTGGTGTGAATTGGCATAACTCCATTAAATTCAACAAGCTGGTTAACTGGGTCCTCCATCTTCAGCAAATGTTATTACTCTGTTACAGCCGGAGCCTTTATTATCTCTCATGTGGATATTGCCTTGAGGCAGGGATCATCAGAGATTTCATCCTTCCTGAGCCCCCTTCTGGGGGTTTTTCCACTGGTGGCCTGATCCAGGCCTAGAAGTGTGATTAGATCCAAAAGGGCAGAACAAATAATATGTAGGGATCCCTTCACCCACCACTAAAATGCAGCCACATCTGAAATGAGACTGCAAGTGTTTGACAGAGAACAGTGAAGATGAGCATACCCCACTGCAACTTGAGACCATTACTCCTTGTTCTGTCATCTGCTACCACTGAGAACAGTCTAGATCCATCCTCTTTTGAACCCCTTTCAGGTAGTTGAAAGCAGCTATCAAATCCCCCCTCATTCTTCTCTTCTGCAGACTAAACAATCCCAATTCCCTCCTCAGCCTCTCCTCATAAGTCATGTATTCCAGTCCCCTAATCATTTTTGTTGTCCTCCGCTGGACGTTTTCCAATTTTTCCACATCCTTCTTGTAGTGTGAGGCCAAAAACTGGACACAGTACTCCAGATGAGGCCTCACCAATGTCAAATAGAGGGGAACGATCACGTCCCTCAATCTGCTGGCAATGCCCCTACTTATACATCCCAAAATGCCATTGGCCTTCTTGACAACAAGGGCACACTGTTGACTCATATCCAGCTTCTAGTCCACGGTAACCCCTAGGTCCTTTTCTGCAGAACTGCTGCCTAGCCATTCGGTCCCTAGTCTGTAGCAGTGCATGGGATTCTTCCGTCCTAAGTGCAGGACTCTGCACTTGTCCTTGTTGAACCTCATCATATTTCTTTTGGCCCAATCCTCTAATTTGTCTAGGGACCTCTGTATCCTATCCATACCCTCCAACGTATTTACCTCTCCTCCCAGTTTAGTGTCATCTGCAAACTTGCTGAGGGTGCAATCCACACCATCCTCCAGATCATTTATGAAGATATTGAACAAAACCAGCCCGAGGACCGACCCTTGGGGCACTCCACTTGATACCAGCTGCCAACTAGACATGGAGCCATTGATCACTACCCTTTGAACCCGAAAATCTAGCCAGCTTTCTATCCACCTTATCGTCCATTCATCCAGCCCATATTTCTTTAACTTACTGGCAAGAATACTGTGGGAGACCATGTCAAAAGCTTTGCTAAAGTCAAGGAACAACACGTCCACTGCTTTCCCCTCATCCACAGAGCCAGTTATCTCATCATAGAAGGCAATTAGATTAGTCAGGCATGACTTGCCCTTGGTGAATCCATGCTGACTATTCCTGATCACTTTCCTCTCCTCTAAGGGCTTCAGAATTGATTCCTTGAGGACCTGCTCCATGATTTTTCCGGGGACTGAGATGAGGCTGACTTGCCTGTAGTTCCCAGGATACTCCTTCCCTTTTTTAAAGATGGGCACTACATTAGCCTTTTTCCAGTCATCCAGGACCTCCCCCGATCGCCATGAGTTTTCAAAGATAATGGCCAATGGCTCTGCAATCACATCCGCCAACTCCTTTAGCACTCTCGGATGCAGCGCATCCGGCCCCATGGACTTGTGCTCGTCCAGCTTTTCTAAATAGTCCTGAACCACTTCTTTCTTCACAGAGGGCTGGTCACCTCCTCCCTATGCTGTGCTGCCCAGTGCAGCAGTCTGGGAGCTGACCTTGTTCGTGAAGACAGAGGCAAAAAAAGCATTGAGTACATTAGCTTTTTCCACATCCTCTGTCACTAGGTTGCCTCCCTCATTCAGGAAGGGGCCCACACTTTCTTCTTGTTGCTAACATATCTGAAGAAACGCTTCTTGTTACTCTTAACATCTCTTGCTAGCTGCAACTCCAGGTGCGATTTGGCCTTTCTGATTTCACTCCTGCATGCCCGAGCAATATTTTTATACTCTTGCCTGGTCATTTGTCCAATCTTCCACTTCTTGTAAGCTTCTTTTTTGTGTTTAAGATCAGCAAGGATTTCACTGTTAAGCCAAGCTGGTCGCCTGCCATATTTACTATTCTTTCTATACATCGGGATGGTTTGTTCCTGCAACCTCAATAGGATTCTTTCAAATACAGTCAGCTCTCCTGGATTCCTTTCCCCCTCATGTTATTCTCCCAGGGGATCCCTGAGGTTGTCAAATTCTGCTTTTCTGAAGTCTAGGGTCCGTATTCTGCTGCTCTCCTTTCTTCCCTGTGTCAGGATCCTGAACTCGACCATTTCATGGTCACTTGCTTCCCAGGTTCCCATCCCCTGTTGCTTCCCCTACTAATTCTTCCCGGTTTGTGAGTAGCAGGTCAAGAAGAGCTCTGCCCCTAGTTGGTTCCTCCAGCACTTGCACCAGGAAATTGTCCCCTACGCTTTCCAAAAACTTCCCGGATTGTCTGTGCACTACTGTATTGCTCTCCCAGCAGATATCAGGGTGATTGAAGTCTCCCATAAGAACCAGAGCCTGCGATCTAGTAACTTCCTTTAGTTGCCGGAAGAAAGCCTCGTCCACCTCATCCCCCTGATCCGGTGGTCTATAGCAGACTCCCACCACGACATCACCCTTGTTGCTCACACTTCTAAACTTAATCCAGAGACACTCAGGTTTTTCTGCAGTTTCATACTGGAGCTCTGAGCAGTCATACTGCTCTCTTACATACAATGCAACTCCCCCACCTTTTGTGCCCTGCCTGTCCTTCCTGAACAGTTTATATCCATCCATGACAGTGCTCCAGTCATGTGAGTTGTCCCACCAAGTCTCTGTTATTCCAATCACATCATAATTCCTTGACTTTGCCAGGACTTCCAGTTCTCCCTGCCTGTTTCCCAGGCTAATTGCCTGAGTTAGAGTTTACTTAGGCATCAGGTTTAAAATCCCTGCTCTTTCCAAATGTGCCACTGAATCTTAATAACCAATGGTGGTCAGGACTTCCACATTATGTCCTTCCTCTAGGTTCTCTGACATTATGCCTGAGGCCTCGATTCAGTACTGATGCTCAGGGAGGAGTGCTACTTACTGAATCACCAGCATGGCTTCCTGCAGCTCCAGATGTTCCTTCTATATCACTATGAAAGTACAGACCCAGCCACACTCAGCATGGGAGATCTCGCCTGGTTACAACACAAGGTGGATAGGGCAGTCCGCTGAAGCACTATTCTAAATTCCAACCAAGAGGGGGCACTAAAGCACATGCACGCAGGAATTCAATAACAGTGCAAAGCACTGACTGATTGCTAATAAAGTTGCATATTAGGGAGGAATCTAATGCACTGCTGCAGCCAAAATGCCACATTTTGGAATTCAATTTCTTCTAGATTATAGGAGGCAAGGATGTTTTGTGGGAGAGGGAATGTATTAAGTAAAATGGACAGCGTAATGTCCTAATAAAAGCTCAACTTCACCATCTTATTCTTTTAAAATAAACGGGGCATAGATGAGAGAGAACACAGCTATCTTTGCAGAACAGTAAAAAGATCCTGGAATAAAGAATACTGTGATGGAATTATAGTTTAAAAGCTAGCCGATGCTTTGAGAGAGAAGGTAACCAATACCACAAAGAAGGCACAATATCTCAGCCCAAATAAAACTGCAGTCTATCATGAAGTCTATTTTAGTTACATAAAGGTCAAACAAAGAAACTGTATATTTCACCTAATATCTAGAAACAGTAACAGCTGAGCATTCACTATCGGAGATGTACAGAGCTGATATCAAATATGAATTCATGCTATGATGGATAATCTTGATGTGGAACTGAGCTTCAGGAGATTCATGAGAGCAGATGCATGCAGTTAACTCGAAAAGCCACAGGATGTCATACTCAAACTACCAAAATCTATAGGCTCCTCTCTTGACGGTGTGGCATACCGTTCACATGCGTTGCTACAGTTTTCCCAGAAATATTTAGAATATGCTGTATTTGAATATTTTAATCTGTGTCTGATGTGTTTTTAATAATCACCAATCTCCTTCAGAACTTTGTAACTGTTACCGCAGAGTAAATATTTTAGGAATGCTGTGAATACTGTATGTGCCCAGTGGCAGAGGGGCAGCCGTAATACAGACAGCAGTTGTGTGCATTCTGCTCTATTCAGCTACTCAAGCAGTTAGTTACCCCATGTGTGAGTGAATGACAGCTGGCACATATAAAGTTGTTTGTTTTTCTTTTTTTAAATGTAAGCAGAGTCAGGATGAGCTCCACCCTGACGTCTGGTGGTGAAGTGTGGCAAGTTGTGGAAAAGAACTTCAGGGGCTGATCTCATTTGCATAGGCACCCCACCCTGCCTAGAATGAGGCCATAGCTGCCCAAATGGTCACTTTGGCTGTTGTGGGATCCCCAGGGACTCACCATCAACTAAGTAGCACTCGCTAGGCAAGGGACATGGGTTCCAAAACTCTGTGAATTGAGAGAGGCTTGAGACAGGTATTAGTACCTGGTGGTGTGGGCCCCTTTGTGAGGGGATAGGTCCTGCTTTTGAGCAGGGGGTTGGACTAGATGACCTCCTGAGGTCCCTTCCAACCCTTATATTCTATGATTCTATGATTCTCTGTCTCTCTCCACTGTGAAATGTCAGAGCTAATTTTGGGTCTATTAATAGTCTTGCTACAGGTACTGTGCTGAATTCACTTTGGCCTTATGGTGCACCAGCACTAAGGCTCCCACTACTATGAGCTGAAATCACTGAGAGCTGGAATCACTGAGCACTGTGTCAAGTCGTGGGGAGCCGGAAGATCTAGAGTGCAGTGGTGTTGTTTGTGGATAGGCTGGCGGAGTGTTCGTGAGACGGCGTGGTGAGCTGTGCAGAGCGGAGCCATTCGTGAGACGGCGAGGCGAGCTGAGCAGAGCTGTTCGTGAGACGGCGGAGTGGAGTGTTTGTGAGACGGCGAGCTGTGCAGAGTGGAGCCGGTCGTGGTGGAGCGGAGCCGTTCGTGAGACAGCAGAGCAGAGCAGAGCCTTGTGGGGCAGTCAGCTTCAGGACACGTAAGGTGCACCTTACCTCTTCCCCCCCCCACCAGGCACATTTTAGCCGACTGGGGAGTAACACTCTGCAGATGAACTTTTGAACTCTGGGGCTGGACTTTTTGGACTTTGGGTGATTTGTGGATTGCTGGACTCAAGAGACGTTTGGGTTCTGGGACTCAAGAACCCAAGGGAAAGGATGTGGCCCAATTTGCTGGGGTGGGTCTTTGCTCATGGTTTGGTTAATGAACACTAGTTGTGGTATTTCCCCAATTTAATGCTGATGTCGTTTACCTCATGTTATTAAAGATTCTCTGCTACACCGAGACTCTGTGCTTGTGAGAGGGGAAGTATGGCCTCTTTGAGGCACCCAGGGGGTGTGTAAGATTTTCCCAGGTCACTGGGTGGGGGCTCGAGCCAGTTTTGCATTTGCTTTGATGAGAGGGAACCCCTGTGTACTGAACCCGGCCCTTGCTGCTATCAACTTGGCCTGGCAGAAGGGTTACATAAATATAAACATTCAATCTGGTATAAGCAAAACACTGATCTACATGGCTAATGTTTAGAATGATTTGAAAATATTTAGATGTAGAAAAATTATTTTAAATGCAGTAGGACCACTGGGGGCGGGGGGGAGGGGGAAGAAACTGTTTATATCATCTAGTCCAGGGGTGTGGCACTTAATGATAGTTGCTGGGTCAGGGAATAAATTTAGGATTAAATACACTTCTCAGTCCACAGTGGCTCTCCCACTGATGTAAATGGCAGATTGGCATCAGTGGTAGAATCAAGGCCTTTATGTACCAATGGAACTGTTAGTTGATTTGTTTAGTACCTTATTGTCATAGTCAAAGAAAAATATCCTCCCCTTTAGGACCATGGCTCTTTCTTCCTCATCCTCCATTCTTGTCTCCCCAGTGTTCCTTTCTTCTTTTCCTTCCCTGACCAATTCTCATTTCTCACTTCCCCCAGGGGCTATGCTCCCACCACTTCCTCATTCCATCTGCTTAAAATGATCATCACGGGGACTTACACATGGCACACCAAGGATTTTAACTAGGGCAGGAGTGTTCATGGCTGAGTTATTGGTTCTGGCTGTCTGCAGACTAAGGCAAACATCACTGCTGCCTTTACACTCAGTTCACTTGTTAAAAGTTCTCTTTGCAAACCTGAAGGCGAGAAATTTAGCAGTTGTTTTTTGTTAAATGAAAACTTAGGTTTTGCAGAAACTGAATATGCCACGTGTTCCACATAAATATGTGAAGTGGGCCGGATCAGGCGCCTTAATATTCCTAATCTAGTCTATTTCTGGTTGCTGTGTAACTGTTCCCTACAATAAGACATTGTAGGGAGCCACGGTGGCTCCCTTCCAAACCAGAGGGTAAAGAGCCACCCTGTGAGCCTGAGTGGGCGGGGCCAGGCCAAGCTTCCGCCAATCCCCGGAAGGGGAAGGGTGGGACAGGAAGTACAAAGGGCGGGGCCCTCTGCCCAGTGAGGAGAGCACCAGGGAGGGAGACAGACACAGGCTGCTCCCTCGCGATCCTGCTGCTGACCCAGGCGAAGCCCTGGGCAAGGAGGAACCTGACCGGGGGGAAGGCCTGTGGCAACCAGGGCTGCCGGCCGCTGAATACCCAGAGGACCTGGAGGGGCCTGACTGCAGCCCGGGCCAGCGTGAGTCCGATACCGAGGGGGAGCGGGAGTGGCCCGCAGCGGAATACCCGGAGGAACGGAGCTGCCCGCAGCGGAATACCCGGAGGAGATGGAGGGACCGGAGCGACCCGCCTGAGACAGACTGGGTAGGAAGTAGCCCAGGGGCCCAACTACACCGTGGGGTGGGTGTGTTTGGTCAGCGGGTGCGGATTGCCCCGCTGACCCAGGGGCGGGACCTTCGCCTCCCGCCACCGTCAGGGCCCTGGGCTGGAACGCAGTGGAGTTGGGTGGGCCTGCGTTCCCCTACCCTGGCGCTCCCCTGCCTGCGGGGCGCGCTACTGACTCTGGCCGGCGCTCCCCTGCCTGCGGGGCGCGCTACTGACTCTTGCCAGCACACCTTCCCGCTAATTCCCCAACACCCGGGAGGTGGGGCCGAGGCCTGCCACAGAGACCATTGCTCTCCATCGCCCCTAGGGGCTCGGAGGACTGACCGATGCCTGTCACAGACATCCAGTGCTTTTCTCATTCCAGTTTCAAATAACTCTAGTGAAGGGACTTTCACCACATCTCTTGGGAGACATTCCACAGTTTAATAGATGCATTAAAAACATATTCCTGTTTCTCTGCCAAATTTCCTCTCATTATTCCCTGTAAAAATCCTTGGATCAACTTAAGCAATAGCTCTTGCTTTTGGGATTCACAACCTTCAAATATTTCCATCATTATATAATTCTGAGACGAGAAAAATATACTGGCTGCTTTTCCTGTGAAAAATAACTAATTTGCATCTTTCTATAACACATTCATATTTAAAAGATATTCCACCATCACTGAAAGGGTGGGGAAGCATTGTACCTCTGTTAATGGGTCAGTCAAGCAAAGAGATTGGGCAAGATTTCTCCTGCTGGCATAGGAATGGCCCCAAAGGTATTACTTGGCTATTTCCTTCCATTTTCCAGAGAATGTAGGGGGTTAAAATTATGCAGATATCCACTCGTCCTACATCTACATAATGAGACATTTGCATTTGCAAGTATCATACTGGGGCCTTGTTTTAGTACTGACTCAAGGAAAAGTGTCACCCCCAGAAGAACTAACCTTGCTTCCTGCAGCACTTGGATTTTCTCTGTATTTCATCTAACTCTGCATGCGGGTCTTGCCAAGTGCTGTGGCTGATGAGATCCTGTGTCGAATGGGCTACCATTCAGTTCCTTTTTTTTTTTTAAAGGCAATTCCTACAGAAAATTGTAAATATTTTAACCTTTTCTTGAGACTATTATTTTGTGTAGGGACCGTATTTACTTGTGTGCTTGTACACAATGGGCTTCTCATCTTGAGTGGGGCTTCTGAGTAATACCTTAATGGAAGTGGCAAAAGAAAAAAAGATGACTTTAAAACATGGACTTAAGGGCCCAGTGCTGTAGATGCTATGTAGGTTAGTTAGAGAGCGTTCTGTGCATAAACTGGTTGCAGAATTAGGCCCAAAGATAGTGAGCAACAAAACTTTTTAAAAAGGCAAAAAGTTTAATAGCTCTTGCTATATATAGACAATACAATAAACTGTGCCCCTGAAGACTTTTCGAACTTTCCTGAACTATTAAATACAGTAGAACGCTTTCTTCATATAAGGCTTATTTTTGGCTAAGGGTAACTCTGAAACAAACATGTATGTGTTGTGTGGAAGTGCACTCAGTCATTTGATTCTCAACTTTGTTAAAGTTAATTATAAACCCTTTAATAAGAAGCAGCCCACATTTCAAGGTGCAATTAATATTATGGGAAAGTTTCCATAGATGCCTTTGTGCTGGCTCCATTCGCTCTCAGACTTAGTCCAATGTAGTTGTGATTCTTTTCTCTAAAGTGAAACAGATCAGAAACCCGTTATGTAGTGCAAGATGCGAAGGCAGAGAAAGAGGGCGCATTATACAATGTTTCATTTTTATTTATAATATCCTGTCAGCCAGTAAAAGAGTGAAAATGGTAAAGAGCACAATAACCCTAATCTTTCCATTGCCCAGAGGCTTCCAATCTGTGACATCATTTGAGCATAACTGCTTCCATATGGGGAAGTAGCTTGTTAGCTTGCCCTTCTCCTCCCTTTTTGATCTTGAGTTGACCACCTGAAAAGAGCAAACTTGCTGGAAATGAAGTGGTTGTCTCTGGGGGATTTTAATTGATTTCCCTCTGGAGAGTTCCTGACCCTTAAAGGAATTATCTTGCTTAAAAGGAAGGAAAGCAGAAATGGAGGAATTCAACAAACTTGTCAGCACTGAGAGGGCCTAGAATTATTTGCCGCAGCTTTACATGAAATGTGGATTTTTCTTCCAGCTTCACTCTGTCTAATCATAGTCCCTTGAGAAGGAAATTAACAGAGAACTACAAACTCTTGTTGTCTTTTTTTTTCCCCACTCGCCTTGCTTTTTTGTGACAATCTTTGCTTCATTCTCCATGGGTTTTTTTTTCTTCTATAATCTTAGTTTTAGCAAACTTTTAACATTTAAAAAGTACCCTTTTGTTTTGGTTGGTGGCCCTAACTGCAATATTTAGGTGCATGACAAATTAAGAACAATCAACCCTACTTGCTAATATTTTCCCACTTTTCTTTAGAGAAATGAAAATACACTGCAAAATCCTGGAATAGAAAGGGATTTCAAAATGTTGAGAAATAATGGGATTACTAATACAATAGAGACTAGCAGTATAAAGCCTTAAGCTAAATTGAATGCTTTTAATTATTGTAAATTATTTTAATAATGATTGTAATCTTTTATCCCTTCCTCACTGATGGCTGAAAGTTGTTGTCTGATGGCTTTTAGGGTTACCTATGTGCAGGGCCATCCCTAATTGGGTGCGGAGCCAGGGGCAAATCAGCCTGTATGGGGGCCCCTCATAACATTTTTTTATGCAGTGAAATCTGGTTACAGTGAACTTCAAGGGCAACCGCTGGCCACAGGTTAAATATTGATAGCACCCAGCTGTATAATTACGTTATATTGTAGTTCTTTTTTATAATTATGACGTTCACATAATTAAAAAAACCCCTCACTGATCATGATCAGTGTCGCACTGCTTACATTCTGAAATCCATCTTCCTGGACTTCCTTGCAGCAAACTCACTTCCCAGGTGCCATATGGTCTTGCTACCCTCTATGGATTTTTTTTTAAATGTAATTACACATTCGCACCACATCAGAGCCCACGTCTTGGGAACTGGGTGGCTCTTGGAGGGCCTATATGTGCCCTGGTGCTGGGGGACCCCAGGACCCTCCAGCATGGGGGAGGGGCTCTAAGATCTGTTTTCTCTGGGGGCTGGGAGGGGAAGGGGAGGTGGAAAAGCAGATGGATAGAGGACTCCAGTCCTGGGGGGGAGGAGGGAAGGGGGTGAGAGAGCAGAGTTGTGGGACCCCAGGTCCTGCTACTGCGGGGAGGGGAACCCAAAGGCTGGAGATCTGAAAGGCAAGGAGGACCCCACCCAGTGCTGGGCGAAGGGAGAAAGGGCAGTGGAAGGGGGAGGTGTGGGACACCAGGGCTGGGCGACAGGCAAGGGATGATGGAGACTACTGGCTGGCACCCACCTGTGCTAGGGGTGAGGGGGCCCCCTGTGCTGGTGGAGGGTCCTGCCGGAAAAGGGGAGGGTCTGTCTGAGGCGGAAGGGCTGGGTCAGCCTGCCCTGGCACGAGTGGTTGGGGGACGCTAGGACTCTGCAGCAGCAGGCAACGCCGGGAGCCAGCAGAGTGGAGCGGGCTGGGGCTGGTTGCTTGCTGCCACGGAGACTGAGCCCAAGCCTGGGGGGGCTGTGGGCAAGAAAAATAAACAAACAGGGCCAGTGAGTGCAGGGCGCGGGCCCAACACCTGCTGCTGGCGCCGGGCCACCCTGGAATATGGGGCCCCCCAAAGCATGGGATGGCTCTGCCTATGTTAAATGAGCTGATCTTAGTCCAGTTCTTAGTGGACGGTTGTTTACATCACTAAGCCACCATCTCAAGAAATCCTAACCGGGGCGGTGCCCTGATTAGTGTCAGCAGGAACAACACTCTTGTGGTTTAAAACACTCAGGACTGTCTTCAGTTCCCAGCCCTGCCATAGATTCCATGTATGGTTTTGGGGCAAGTTACTCAAGCAGTCTGTGCATCAGTTTCCCATTTCTTCCATCCTTTTGTGAGTCTTGTGTAAAGAGATGTTTTGGGGCAGGCTATGTGCATGTACGGCACCTAGCACAAAGGGTCCCAGGTCTTGGTAGGAACTTTAGGTACTGCTGCAACATGAAATCAATCGCTGAACTCTGTGATGGTCCTGAGGTGCAGCGGTGGGGAGGTTTGGTGTAAACTAGCATTGCTGTTGGCCATACTAGCTCTGTTCTGTACATAAAATGACACAGAAATTTCAGGAGTCCTTGTGCTGTATATTTATACCTGCTTACTGTATTTTCCACTCCATGCATCTGATGAAGTGGGTTATATTCCACAATATATGCCCAAATAAATTTGTTAGTCTCTCAGGTACCACAAGGACTCTTCGTTGTTTTTACTGATACAGACTAACATGGCTACCCCTCTGAAACCTGATAGAAATTTGAGGCACTAGTGTTATGCATCTAGCCCCTTTCAGTGATTTTATGTGTACTATATTGTTCATTAGCAACCTCTAGGAATATTTACAATAAAACCCAAGTTAGTAACAAAATAATTTCCCTTCTGAGAAACAGTAGTAAAAACCCACTCCCCTGATCAATCAACCCTGTATGAATTAACAGGCCCTGAAGATTCCCGGACTTGGGCTTCATTGATGAATGGGGGACATGGAAAGAATTCCCGAGCTGAGAGCTCTCCCAGTGTGGATGCCTTCAAACTGTACAAATTCAAAAGATTGTCAATTCTTCTTTCATCTGCTGGATTAGAACTAGAGACGTGTGACTAATTCATAGCAAGTAATTTGTTCTATGAAAAATTCTGCAGTAGTCTCACAGGTTAAGAAAAAGTGAACCTTTATTTGATTATTTCTGATGTAACATTATCCTTTGGTAGAAACGTTATTGTAAAACACTCAAGATATTGCATAGAAAATACACACGGGGGAAATCACATATATACATTTCATAAAAATAGAATACATCTTGACAAAATTACTTCCAGAATTTGTTACCACCTTTATACAGTGTATTGACACCTAATATTTTGCTGAACCAAATTTGCTAGATTTTTGGGGAAAAAGTTCCATTTTCAAAAACAACCAACCAGGAGTAGTGGAATGTGGAAGATCTGGAGCTAAATTAATGGGTTACACCAAAATGTCAGAGTAAGATTTTTATCATAAAATATCTGCTTTCTAAGGTGGAAGTAGCTATGTATTTTTTTTCTTCGGAACAGTAATGGCATGGCTGAAATCACATGAATGTCACAGGTTCCTATTCAAAAATTTCCAAGTGAAAATAAGCACCAGTGTGGCATCCATTTTAGCATTTTTGAGTGTAGAGTGGTATTTTTCCTTTTTGACCAAATGAAACAATGTACATACAAACCTATTTGTATCAAGTATTTGGTAAGAAAAATATCATTTTTCAGCAGATAAATTTGTAAAACATTTAGCAACCCTTAAAAACTAGCAGAAATGCTAGTTCTCTGTTTAGCTTCTTAGAATTAGACTGATTTTTGTCTACTACTTTGACCACTAAAATTCCACCTTGCATTTCTGATTTGTTCTGGTGAATTTTCAGAACCATTTGTGGAAAGTTACTGCTCCAGTGTAATAAATAAAGCAAGTGGTAAAGGCTCCTTAGAACCCTGGATTTTTTTTTTTAATTGGAATAATGGAAATATTGGCATCTTCAGGGAAAGCACAAGAAAAGAGCATAGCACCACTTTCATGTTGCAAGGTTTGCAACTGTTTTTAAGAGGAGGCAGTACTGTCAGTCTGGAAGTGGTAATACCCACTGGCACTTACGAATATGGTTAAAATACTTCAATTACTGGCTGAAGTGTGCTTTTTAATATGGATAGGCAGACACAGCTATATAAACAATGAAAGTCGTCTGATATTCAATGTTTCCATCAGCGCTGTAGGACAAAGCTCTGACTCTCATCCGGTATGTCTCTGGCACTTGCAGTGGCCTGGTTGTGAACACTACGCCTTTTAAATTTTCATCTCTGAGAGCAAATGGGATTGTTGGGTCCTCATCTACCATTAGGAAAGTTGTTCTGGGATGCATCACTCGATCTTGAGTGTAGACAACCAGTCGAATTAAATCCTGATTGGCAGCTATCCCAAATGGCAGGGAAACAAGTTTGTATTCCAAGGCATACGGGCTAAGAGCACATTCCAAATCATTAGATGGGCAGGTCTTAAGACAGAAGCTAGGAATAAAAACAATACTTTGAAGTAGCTAGGCAGAAGGTATTATACAGGTCACTACAATTTAGTACAGTATTAGGGCATTATGCAGCAAAGGCCAAATTCCGGTACACACGCATGACATGCAGTTACTTCAGCGTACACAACCTGATCTTGTTTCTTTGAAACCACAACCGAGTTTCACTGATAATAGAATGCACTGGAAGCCACAGAGAAGTACTAAAAATATTGATAGCTTTTAAAAGAAATCCTAGATTATTTTTTGTTTTGGTTACTATAGCCAATAGCACATCATTTTAGTGACCAAGTTCGTAAACAATGCAAAAAAAAAAAAGGCTTTTTGGGACATTTATAAAATACTTAGGGTTCATTCTCCATTTGGTGTGTATGATCTGTTACAGAATTTTGCCTCCAAAATTAAAAAAAAAAAGATTGAGTGGGGGATGTTTGTTCTCAAGGACTAGTGACTATTTTGAAGTGCTCTAAAAATATAAATGGAAGCATCTAAGCACTGTCCAAAAATAAACTAAAGCCAGAAGATGAGCAAAAAAGGCCCCATCACTGTTTGCTGAAGGAAACTGAATGATTAGGAAGAATCCGAACAAAATCTGATCATGGCAAAGTTTGAAAGTTTGCGTGTCAGATTCTATTGGTACACAAACAGTCTGACCTTGCTTCCACTGAATCCAACATTAGTAATATTGGATCCATGATGGCAGCCAGAAGTCACAACTTTTGTGTGGACCCACTGCAATCTAATCCTATTATTTATCAATAACATGAAGCAATAATGCATATATATCACTGTCACCAGTGACTAATTTTTGTACGGAGAACAGGCCCAATGCTGTAAATGTAATCCACTAGTGTGGATCTCTGCACCAATGCAGAATTGTACTGAAGTCAGTGGGATTCCTGAAAGGGTCTGTGCTAGCAGATAACACTGCAAGATCAGGGCCAATGTTTGGGGAGAAGAAAGAACCTGAAAAAAACTTAAATAAAGCATACCCAGAAAGAGGATCTCGCTGATAGTTTGGTGGACAAGGTGTATCTATACACTGGTAGCTTCCTCTCATGTTAAAGCACATGCGATTTGGTCCACAGTGAATGTTCTGTTCAAGGCACTCATCAACATCTGATTGTAAAAAGATGCAGTTAATCACTTCTTTGTATTGAGGTGAATTTCACAGGTACAGGAAAAACTAAGCACATCACTGTCTTAAAATATTGCCAGACTACAGTAAGTACCATACAACTGCATGAGAAGTAGCCTTCCCCACTTCACGTTTCATGTTCCTATTCTTAGAACTCTGCCTTGGTACAGTATTTGATTTAGTGGAACTAGCAACCCCAGTAATGTACATTTGTTGTTGTTGTTTGTACTGCATGAGTGCCTATGGCCCTGTTGTGCTAGCTGCTCTTGAAACACAAAGAAGAGAGAGTCCCTGCCCTAAAGAGCTTGCGATCTAAACTGCAACTACATTGTCCTTGAAACAAAATCTTGTCAATGGTGACTAGCTGGTTCAGGGGCTTTGGTGGACTATCAGGTGCGAGGGCACCATTTTTGGTTGATGCTGAGGACATGCTAAGCATTAGTTTGGTTTTGAAACCTGTTCTACTTCTAACAGTGAAACTTTGTGGTCAGGGTTAGGGACATATTGGAAGGACCACATGGGCTAACTTACAGAGTAAGAAGGTGCAATAGATTACATAGTCAGTTTTCTGATCATCACCACTTGGTTTAATATTGCCTCATGCCATCAAGCTGATGTATATACCCCCATTAATTAGAGACTGCAAAATATCTGTGGTGAAATTCCATTCAGGGAAACTTCAAAGGTTTGCATTTTGTTTTGACTTAGTAAAATTGTTTTTAAAATGGCTCTTTTTTTTTTAAATGGAAAACCCACAACATTTTTAGGAAACTGGACTGATTTTGTGAACTTTATATGAAATGCAAAACGTCAAACTATAAAGGTCTCTTGGGTTCTTATCAAACAGATACCACACTCCACAGTTTGACTACTTATCCGAGCTTTAAGAGACCCAAAACACTTTTCTGGAAGCCTCGTGCAGGAAAATGTTTTATCAGGATATTTCAAGTATGTGCTGGCTTTAGGTGGGCAAGGAGTACCATAAAAACAGTTTCTCTCTCAGTATTTTGGCTAAAAGCCATCTGTAATAAGAAGTACCATCAAAGTTAAATCTCCATTTTGAATACCCCAAAATTCAGAGGAGTTGGATCTGAGACAATAAGGGTCAACTGCACTACTAGGATCTGGATCCAAATTCAGACTCCAAACTACAACCCTTCCTAGCCTCAGTTCTGAATAGATCAGATCCAGAGTTCTGTCTCTTTGGCTGGCCTTGCATAGAAACAAAATGCTTGATTTCTGTGTATACTAAGACCTCTTTACAACACTGCCATTAGTGTAAGTGCAGAAGAGGATCAAAATGACAAATAATGTAGCTGGGTTGGATATTGAGAGCACTTATATGTGACCTCCAAAGATGAAACTAAAATTAGGCTTTTTCCCTTCTAAAAGAAGCCTGAAAGGATTTTATCGAAAAGGAAAAGAAAAACAGGGTTTTCTTTTTTCCTCTTTGTTATTTACAAAAGACATTCAAATCTTGTCTTCCCCGGAAACACTCTGCTGACTGGAAGATCAGTGAAATGGGCATCACAAGGGTGAAAGTGGATGGAGATTTTTGTCAGGCCATTTGAAACTCTATTGTTTGGTTTGGATTTTTAAATGCCTTTTAGTTCCAATTGATTCAACATTTCATGCCCTTCAGTTAAGTGAGAGTTCACAGCATAAATCTGCGGCTTCCTTGACACTCCTGATATTTCTAAGCTAAAAACAACTAGAAATAAACCTCTTTCACGTCTTCTTTATACATCATATAACAAAAAAACCATCACCCTTTTTGCATGTTTTGAATTCAGTTTTAGACTTGAAAGTGTGAAATTCTTATGTCATTCCTTGTAGGGAACAGCAGCTGTTTTGTAACAAATATTTCAGCCTCTTAAAAGATGAGAAACTCCCATTGGAAAATATATTAGAGTAAGGATTTCCTTATGAAGAAATAATGGTTTTCTACTACAGCTGTATTAAATCAGTGTAACATAAAATCAATTTAAAGGGGAAAGTTTTTTTTATTATTCTACTTGGTTTTAATATTTCTGATTCCTGTTTTCCTCTCTCCAGAGCATAATTCCAGAATCTGAATAATATTTTCAAATAACCGACAGCAACAAAAAATTTTTAAAATGTTTTGCGTTTGAAAATATAGTGTCTTCTTCAGTGTAAGAACAGCATTTAATGGCTTCTGATTGGTGAGGTAAAATTTTAATGCCAAATATTTTGGTGTTTAACCTCCAGATGTTCCAGTCAGTACCCACAGATATATCTGATGCCTGTATATTTTCTAGTGATGGAGAGACCTCTAAATCGTCTTGGATAAGTATCCAAAAAAGATCATGTGCTTGTCTGAACCTCTTGAATCTGAAGAGTGAGCTGCAAATCTTGTAAAATAGCTTGCTTAGGCTCTCCATTGAGGCAGGCTGTTCTTCAGCCATTTACAACCTTGCTTGAAGGCATTTCTAGCTCTGTTCCCCATCCAGAACAACTATGGCAGGAGCCAGAATGGCTCATGTTGCTTAGTATATGACTCAAGGTTGATGATAAAAAAAAATTGATTTTTAAAGCTATTTATAATAAGTTTAGATCTTACATAGAATGTCATAATTTTAATCTATTACAAAAATAGAAAATATAATATTAAGCTGTACATGTTTGCTGCCAAGATTTAAAGAAAATTACACCGTTGAACTGATGGGAAGTCACTGGTTAAGCATCTTGAAGTGCTAAACCAGCTTTTGACTGCAGTAGCATCTTGTGCAGAGAGAACATTTTCTTGATTTCAGTTTATTTAACTAGTTCATTCAAAGTTAAGAAACTGGGAGTTGAAAAAGCAGGAAAGCTTATTTTCTTCTTCCAATCGATGAGTAAAAAAAATTAGGTATGAGAGGATGATCTCTACTAGTTCTAAAATCTTGACGGACATGGTGACCATAAACAATCAGTTTTATCTATGAATTGAACTAACTGATTTATTAAACAAAGGAAGTATTAAATGTAAAACCATGTTTTGATAAACTATTTGTATGCATCCAGCACGTTTCAGATAGTTCTACTTAATAAAAAAAAAATTTGGAGCATTTTTAATTGAATCTGAATTTCCATCCAAACAGAGCTAGTAAATAAGAAATGCATCATTCAACATTTTCTAACGTTATAAAAATTAAGTATCTGAATAAGTTAAGCTATAGAATTGCTTAAATAAATGTGTATAGATATCCTCCTGGTTAGCAAAAAAAAAAGTACCACATGTAGTGCAAAGGCTATATTTAGTTGCAAATCAGTATGTTTTAATGATTACCAACCAATGAGAATCAGCCTTGCTTTAGGAAAATAACAAAAGGTCCAAAAGCAAAACACGATTGAAACTGATGATTTAAATGAAGGTTTTCTGCTTGTTGATTTAAATCGTGATTAAAATCAGTTATTTAAGTAGCTTTGATTTAAATCAACCCTGAAATGGCCTGTGTTGTTTCCTTGCTGAGCACCATTTTTTATTTAAAAATTGTGCCCAGATAGGCAAAAAGTACAAATCAAACAAGGTGATGCGGCCAGTGGAGGCTCTGAAGTGAGAAGGAGACAAGTCCACGGTGACCTGTGTTTTCAGCATAGCATCTTGACCTCTGATCTAGCTTTGCCACCCTCACAGTAAGCAGAGTGTAGTTTAGAAAAGGTTTGTTTCTAGTTTTCAGCAAAGTCTTACTTTATCTGAGGTGGTTTACCCAACCTAAGGCGGCCCAAAGGAGTGCCTACCCCCGCTCCCCGTGCTGTGCTCTAAAGCACTGCTCTTTAAGTTGCTTATTTTGTCTCTTCTCTCATATTTAAAAATTGTTCAATTCAGGGGTTATTTCCTTAAACACAACTAGTCAATACACTGAAGGTCACAAGTAGAAATGGAGCCAAACTCTGAGCTCCAAACAACCCAAACTTGGGATATGTTGAAATCTGAAGCCATATCTGAATTTCAGAAATGGTTTTATAACGGACTGAACCAAATCCCCAAGTCTAAGAGCCGCTGCACTTTGGGATGTTTGAAAGTTAGACCTGAGTTTTGGGGCTTGAGTCTATATCTAGTTGCAGTTGCAATGGGATAGCACATGTTTGTTGATAGGAAACAAATTAAAGAAATACTCCATCTATGTATTTTCCACACACACGCAGATCTGGAGAGATATTTACTTACCTTGGCATGCTTTGCCATTGGGCATAAGACGATAACCAGTTGGACAGACACACTGATAACTTCCTAGGGTGTTTCTACACTCATGCTGACAGGCATCTCTGTTTTCACATTCATCAATATCTGCAAAAAAGCATGAACATATAAATGTTAAATTCTCAAGCAGACTGATCTCTGTCTTTTTTGCTAACCAGATCAAACTGGTCTGATCTGTGTGTGCAGAAACTTCTCCAGCCAGTATACTAATACAAAAACCTTTGAGTGATTAATCTCCATCTGTATGCAGTGCACATACTGAGCTGCTTGGGAAGTTTTAGAATCTCCTTGTGTCATGGGATGGCCATCTAGCAAGTCTGAGAAATCCTTTCCATTCAAAATACATGTATTCAGTTGCTCATAATTTTTTCTCAATTTTTAATTTGGAGCTGAGATTTGGCATGTCTGATCTCAATTCCTAAGTGATTAATAATCATAATTTTTAAAAAAAAAATAGCTCTTGGGGATCCCGCACCTCTTTCTGATATAAGATTTCTCAACGTGAGTATTATATATTCCACAGAGAGAGGCCAGGTTGCTGGCACCCAGTGCTGGAGGATAGTCTGGGGAGAAGAGAGAGGGGAATACCATGGGGCAAATTGCCTACAACACGTGGTCTGCTGTAGGGTCCAAAACCAGTCAAACCCTCACCAGACAGTACGGGGGAGCTGGTTGAGGAGAGGACTGAGTCAGGGTACCCAGGAAATGCACTGATTCGGCACATTGCCAACAGAAGCTTCCACTTATGGGAGCTGCTGTACCAATTTAAAGCTTTCCAAAGGGTGAATCCCTCCTCAGGTGCAACAGCCTCCTTCACAAGTTTCTGCCTCCATTAACAAGGTGGGACTTCAGCTCAATATCTGGAAAGAGAGAAAATTAGTCTATGCTCTTTGTAGACTTTTTATAGCTCCGAAGTAATGCAATAGAATTAGACCAGCAGGTTAAGATTTTCCGAGCAGGACAGGGGATTTAGACACAGGCCTTCCTTAATTCTAATTCCTTAAACTGCTTGAAAACCTCCACTTACTTCAGTAGTAAGTCCTTACTCAAGCTAAACTTACACTGGCTCAGATCTTTTGTGGATTATGTTTGGGAGGAACATCTGTTCACATTCCCACTCCCGCACCTGTGTCTCACACGAAATTCTTTACATAAAAATTCAACATCAAATGGTGAAAGAGATTTGTAATTGTAATTCCCAGGGTCTGTATTTTACCAAATCTTAACTGTTCTCCTTCTCTTGGGAAAGGAGTCTCATGTACTATATCATTTCCAGTTTAGACCGGATTAAAAATCTAAATTTCAGCTCCACTAAAATGACTTGTAAGTATATTACCTGAAAAAATGGATCCTTTACAATGGACCCTAACCCCCATCTCCCACTGACTTCAATGAGAGCTGGATCAGGGCCCTAAAGATCAGTTTAAATCTTTAGACTGAGAATGGATATTCCAAAATCTTTGACTGAAATAGTTGTCCACAATAAACGGTGCTAACTAGAAAATTTGTCAGAAGTCAATACAAGTTTGGTTAAGGGCCGCATGACTGCAACATATGTTTATTAGCATTAATTATTAAGTCTTCTGCTACTAGAATATAGCACATGAGGATTAGTAGCTATTTTGTGAGTATGTCGTGCCTATGATGTGCATCCATGGCAGTATGTGCAAATTGTCTAAAGCAGCACAGACCTCTCTATTACATGCATTCAGAAAAGTTACAGTAAGGGCCAGACTTCCTCACCATGAACAGTACCTTATGCAATATGACTGAATATCCCATTGAAGTCAATAAGAGCACCTGAGGAGTAAGGGTGAAAGTATCTGGCTTTAAAGCAGCATATTTGATAAAGATTAAATCACTCTTCATGTCCTTTGCTAGTTGTCATGCTGCTCACTCTCTTTTTGAAAATTAAAGTGAGTGTCTGCTCCAAGGTCATCCCACTCTCCTTGTTCCACAATGCAATTCTGTCCTTATTTATTATTTGCTTGTTCGTTACAGAAACAAAACATGCACAGGTGTGTATTCCAATCCCCAGCCCTCTTTCTTGCCTATTATCTAGGCTGTGGTGAAAATGACTAGCAGACATTAGAGGGTCTGGGTAGTGCTTGTCCACTGCCAATAAAGATTGCCTTAGGAAAAAGGTCTGAAACTCTTAACTGCTAAACATGAAGAGGTCAGTTCTATTGCCCTAAAATAAATCAGTCAACAACATGTTCTACGAGGTATTTGATTTCCCTGGGAGCAGAATTAGGCTTGTAATGACGAAAACACCTAGCCCTTCTTCCTTGGACTTCACAGATGGGGCAACTGAACTGTAGATAGGCAAAAGGCCTGGTTTTCTGAGGTGCAAATCACCTGCAGTTCCCACTGACCTCAGTGGAATCTGTAGTTGCTCAGCACATCTGAAAATCAGGCCATTAGTGACATGCCTCCGGTCACAGAGTGGGCCAATCGCAAAGAAAACCCATGTCTCCTTACTCCCACATACAGCGAAAGGGCAATTCTGTCTTTCTGCAGAGCATCTTGTCTGATATGCTCAGTGGGTTGCAAAGAGTACCATTACTCCTACGTTTCACAAGCTATGTTATCAATTTCAAACCATTCTAAAGTGTGTGTTTATGCTGCACTTACAGATGCGACTAGCCTCTACCTATACCAATGAAGCTATTGTTTCCACAGTGTCTAGTCCAGAAATCATTATTCAGAATCTGCTCAGGCCAAATTCACATTGAAGTCAAAGGGAGTATGATTAAGATGTATGAGTAAGATTTTCAGGACTGGACATATAGTGACCATTGGTTTTCAAAGGGAAAAAAAGTCAGAGGAAGGCTAATACCCACAGAAGGGAAATATAGTAAGACATTATCTGTTTGAGAATATACAGCAACTGACCAACAAAATATGAGGGGCGTGGGGCGGGAGGGGTTCCACAAAAATTTTACTAGCACTTGTTTGGAAAAACATGCATAACTCATTGAAAATACATCATGGCAATAAAAAACGTATGGCACCCTACACCATCATTCTTCGAAGCAAGCGATGAGAAATGTCAATATGTGAAGACAAAAGAATTGGATAGACATGGCTGACATTTACCTATACATTTGTCATTTCGTGCCTCATAGCCTCCAGGGCAAGATTCTCTAATATTCCTTTTAGTCCTGGAGAGAGATATTCTGCTGTTTCTATACTCTGAGTAGGAGCTGTAGAGATCTGAGGCGTGCCTGTAAAACTGTTGAGGTTGATAGTTGTCTCTCACAGGGGAGAATTGAGCATAGTTATAGTTATTGTAATAGGTGCCATAATTTGGCAACCTCTCCAATCCAGCGCAAGATGTCCCATCACCTAATAAATGTTGTCCAGGTGGACAGATACACTTGAAGCTGCCGGGGGTGTTGGCACATTGAAATGCACACGGTTTAGGCACTTGTTCACATTCATTAATGTCTGCTCATGTGACATGATCCAGAGCAACAAACCATATATAAAGGGAGAAAAAAAACACACACACATACAGAAAAAAATACATCAGTCTTTGGAGCAAACTGAGGACATAAATGAGATCCTGAATGAAGTCAGTAAAATATGCAGAGCCCAATGCCAAAAAAAAAAAAAAATGGGTACAATATTTTGCCATGTACAGTAATCCATCTTACTCTTCCTATGAAACTCGTTAGGACATGAGACTGTAGCACTCAGTTTTTATCCTGTGTGGATTAAATCCCTTTGAGGATTAGCACACAACAGGTTTGTATTGGGGCTGTGAAAAAATAGGATTTTTACCAAATCTTCCCCAGGAAGTGGGGTGCAAGGCTTGGGAGGATTTTGGGGGGAAACATGTTTCCAAACGGTTTCTCAGGAACCCAGATAAAGTTTGGTGGCGGCAGTGGAAGTCCAAGGGAAAAGGGTAAAATAGTTTGTACCTTGGGGAAGTTTTAACCTAAACTGGTAAAAGTAAGCTTAGGAGATTTTCATGCAGGTCCCCACATCTGTACCCTAGAGTTCAGAGTGGGGAAGGAACCTTGACAGGGGGAAATTGTTTCCAGCTCTCCTTTTTCATGTAAGACTACTCTGTTCTTCTGGTGCCTTGGGAGTACATAAAGGAGGAAGGATTCTAGCCCCAAAAGGCATGTGGAAAAATCCAAGAGGCACTAATATATGTTGTGTATCCTTGGTAGTAGCACAATTTCTAGTAACAGGGGAAGATGAGATCCATTCTACATGCTGTGATACTGAGGTAGAAGGAGCTACAGTAAGTTATTGAGATTTCTGGGCTGTAATGTTGAATTTCCACGCTAGGGTGAGTGGTGATGATCACTGACCCTTCAAAAAGTCCAGAGGTTTAGTTCTATTTGAGGAAGACTCCAAGCTTTTTGTTTGTGAATTTTCTCTGAATTATAAAAAGAATTCAGGTCTGCAGAGCAGAGGTCACAACAGACACTCTGGGCATTGTTTGGGCACTTCCACTTCTGGGAGGAATCAGGAGGAATCAACTTTTTTGCATTTAGTACTTTTTATTTACATAGATTCCAAGGCTGGAAGGGACCACTGTGATCGTCTAGTCCAGGGGTGGGCAAATGTTTTGGCCCGAGGGCCACATCTGGGTATAGAAATTGTATGGCAGGCCATGAATGCTCACGAAATTTGGCTTGGGGTGTGGGAGGGGGGTGAGGGCTCCGGCTGGGGGTGTGGGCTCCGGGGTGGGGCCAGAAATGAGGAGTTCAGGGGGTGTGAGGGGGCTCCAGGCTGGGGTGGGGGTTTAAGGTGCGGGGAGAAGGGGGAGGGCTCCAGCTGGGGATGAAGGGTTTGGGGTGCAGGAGGGTGTTCCGGGCTGGGGTGCGGATCAGGGCTGGGACACGGGTGCAGGAGGGTTCTCCGGGCTGGGACTGAGGGGTTCAGAGGGAGATCAGGGCTGGGGCGCGGAGGGGTGGCTCAGGGGTGCAGACTCTAAGCAGCGCTTACCTCAAGTGACTCCCAGAAGCAGCAGCATGTCCTCCTCCGGCTCCTAGGTGGAGGCATGGCCAAGTGGCTCTGTTCCGCACTGCCTGGTCTGCAGGACTACCCCTGCACCCCCTGGACAATGGGGGTGGTGCTTGGGGTGGGGAAGCGTGTGGAGCTGAGCCACCTGGCTGTCCCTACGTGTAGGAGCCGGAAGGGGGCCATGCCGCTGCTTCCAGGAGTCACATAGAGCAGCCCCCGACCCTGCTCCTTGGCTGGAGCGCCAGAGTGGGGCAAGCCCCAGACCCTGCTCCCCAATGGGAGCTTGAGGCCTGGATTAAAATGGCTGTCAGGCTGGATCCAGGAGTTATAAGCAACACAGCTAAGGATTTTTTTAAATGAGATCAGAGCCTTAACGGTATAAATCCGCATAGCTCCACTGAGTTCATTGGAACTTACTTGATTTATACCTGTGAGGATCTAGACCATGACAGTACCCTCTAGTGTGTGATTAAGAGGCAAAATATAATAAAAACAAAACATATGGGTAAAGAAATCTTGAAACTCTGTGCAATTAGTTACCTTACATACAGCATTTTTTACAACTTAGGTTTCAAGTTTTCTTACCTGTGCAAAAGAGTTTTTGGTCTGTAAAATAAGCTATATCCTTTGCAGTGAGTTACAGATGAGACATATATGAAGATATGTAAATGATGAAAATGAAAAACCCAGTAAGAATTGCAGCCATTTTTACAGGAGCAGCATATATGACAAAGTAGCAAAAAGTCACAGTTCTGCATTACACCAAAGGCATGCTTAGAGTGCAGGTGAGCACTGACCAGATGGCAAACCAAAGCATTCCATAGACAGTATCCCTTTGATTATGCAACATAAATATCAGATGTACATCAGAACATTAAAAAACCCTAAAATACATCAGCTTTTAAATTTGTAAAACTAAATTTTCAAATTTTCCCTGAAATGCACTCCTTTCTTTTGGTATTAAAAAGAATCTAGGCTTTTCTGTTTCAAACAACTGAAGTTTTCAAACCAGTTACTGAGTATTTAATTATCAAGCTTTCTATCATATCTTACTATGGACAACACTTTGTTAGGATATAGATATTCAGGCCTGTCTGCAAAGGCCTATACTTTAAGAATTTAGGTATATGTTTATCATTTAGCTAGTTATAGAGATATAAAAGAAAGGAAAGGATCAAAATCACTGTCTGACTGTATAAGGCCTTTTCTCACTGTGACAGTCTGAGGCCCTGTTCTTAGGCCAATGCCTCTGGCTAAGCAGCAGAGGCAGCCATAAGCTGGGAAGCGACCGGTCACATCCTCGTATTCCAAACTAGTCACATTGAAATAAAGTGCTCTTGGGCTGTTAGGCACTATCCGGACAGGATTGTATTCCTATCACCTCCAGAGAAAGGGAAGTGCCTAGAAGATGTAAAAGGAAACTTTTAGTTCGATAGCATCCTGTCTGGCAAGAACTCACGTATCAATAGCTGGGATGTGAAATCCTCATTTCTTTGTTGTTCTATCACAGTAGTCCCCATTCCCTATTGTTTGTCTGTATAATCTCTGTCTGCTGTATAATTAATTTTGCAGGGTGTAAACTAAGAAAGGTGGTGGGATATAATTGGTTAAATAATCATGTTACAATATGTTAGGATTGGTTAGTTAAATTTCAGGAAAATGACTGGTTAAGGTATAGCTAAGAATATTACTGCAATATATAAATTAGGGGCAAACAGGAAGTAAATTGGGGTTCGAAAATAAGGAAAAAGGAACTTGGATTTTAGCTTGCTGGAAGTTCACCCCAATAAATATCGACTTGTTTGCACCTTTGGACTTCAAGTAGTGTTGCTCTCTGTTCATGTGAGAAGGACCAGAGAAGTGAGAGCGGGAAGGAATAAGCCCCATAACACACTTGATAGATGGTAGTAACTGAAACTCCCATTAGAGTTCCGTGAGTGATGCACCAATATTTAAGTTAGACAAGCTATGATATTTTGAAATATCTCCTATAAAATATTAATCAAATTGATCCTATTAGCATTCTAAGGTCTGTAGAAGTCCAGGAACTGATATCAGTGGAAATGTTTCATACACTTGAACTGACATTATAATGATGCCCAATAAACTGTATTAAAATATCTCTGCTGAAGATATTAAAATGTTATAGTGAGAATTCTTTTACTTGAGGCTAGACCGGGGTGGGCAAACTACGGCCCGGGGGCCAGATCTGACCCCTTAGGGCTTTGGATCCAGCCCATGGGATTGCCCCCTGTGGTGCCGCAGGCCCCGCACTGCTCTCAGAAGGGGCTGACACCACGTCCCTGCAGCCTGGGGGTGGGGGCAGAGGGCTCCATGCATTGCCCTTGCCTCCAGGCATCACTCCCCACAGCTCCCATTGGCCAGGAACGGGGAACCATGGCCAATGGGAGCTTCGGGGGAGGTACCTGGTGGCGTGGCAAGGGCAGCTCGCGGAGCCCTCTGCCCCCCACTCCCCCAGGGACCGCTGCCACCCCAGAGCTGCTTTAGGTAAGTGGCGCCGGTCCAGAGCCTGCACCCCACCCCCCAACTCCCTGCCCTAAGCCTCCTGTCTGCACCTCACACCCCTCATGCACCCCAACCCCCTGCCCTGAGCCCCCTGTTGCACCCTGCACCCCAACCCCCTGCCCTAAGCCCCCTGCCTGCATCTCGTACCCCTCCTGCACCCTGAGCCCCCTTATACACCCTGCACACCACACCCCCTCCCAGACCCTGCACTCCTTCCCGCACCCCAACCCTCTGCCCTGGCCTTGCATACAATTTCCCCACCCAGATGAGGCCCTGGCCCTATGCATAGATGGGAGAAAGGTGAGCCCATTTATGGAAGAAGCCTTTACCACAACTTGTGCCCCATACACAACAGCCATACATAATCAGTGTCTGTAGTCCAGTGAATATACGGACTTCACTCTCCCTGTAGGGAGAGAGTGCGAGGCAGGATAGCATCAGGGCAATATCTCCCTCCCTACATGCTGACCAGGAGACCTAGAGGAGTGCACAGCTGTAACATACTGCATCATCCTAAGGGTGAGTTCTAGGATGGATCATGCTTCCGAGGCACACTATCCCTGCTGGAATTCCCCTAGGATGGACCAACTCCAAGCCACACTCTTCTTAGGCCTAAATCACCCAATCTGATCCCAAGTGTGCAGCCTGCATGTACATAACCATCTTTATTGTTAAAGAAACTAACTAAAGCAAACAGATTTGGAGTTACATCTGCCATGATTTCCTACAGTCACCCTAGAATGCCTGGATATTGCAGCACACATGATATACACCCTCCACCACTGTTCCAAGACCCATAAAGCACTGTACCTTGATACAATTAAATGCTTTAACAGAGTAACTGTCATTAGGAATTGTTTGCAGTTTTTTTTAATGAAAGTCATTTAATTTTAATGTAGGGGATTTTGAGTGCCCAACAACAGACTGTATAGCCTACAGCCTTCAAAAGGGATAATGTCCCTAGGTTTATTACAATACAAAGAGGAGCCAAAAGCAGTAATTGAGAATATGGAATGGTATTAATGTAGGCTGGTTTCCACTCAACATACCCAGACAGGGTCTTCCAACTCCCTGGGATCGATACCCTCTTGGACATGCACAATGGTAGCTCCCTCGTGTATTCTCACAAATCTGATTGTACCTGCAGTGATGGGTACCATCTCTGCATTCGTCAATATCTAAAGGGAACAGAGGTAATTAGTAGTAGTCATATTTTTCTTAAGCCCTGGTTTTCTCTTTCTAAATATAGAGAATAGAGTTACACCAGGGAGGTATCTGGTCCTGTATTCACAAAATATCTGATCGTGGTGGACATAAAGATTGGATATCAGTCTGCACCCACTGTGTGACAGATGGTGGTGGGTCTGGATTATACGGGGACTGGAGATGGAAATAAGTAATCTTTCAGCTGAGTTGCATCTATCTAATTCAATCTTTTCATACATTTCCAGATGATTATTACCAGGTTTTTAACCTAACCAAATCCAAAACACTGAGGTGGAAATCTGCCTCCCCCTGGTGTCAGTTGGAAATTTGACAAGGCCCCTTGCATTGCTTAGGCTAAAGGCACCCTGATAAGCAACAGGAACTTGTGAAAAATAAAAACCTTAAAAATATATTCAGGAAGAACAGGTACATTCTGCAGGATGTTCATACATAAATCCAAAAGGGGCACAGTATCCCAGCCTCCAACACTCACATGAGTTTTCTAGGACAGAGTGAAGGCGGAGGGGAGGGAAAAGGAAATTCAGGGGCCCAACCACTGTTTTTCCTCAAAAAAGAGAAGAGAGCAACAAACAACATCCTTCTACCATTTGTCCACAGGGGGTCAGTGAAAGCCTGTGGGTGACAGAAAGCCTTGCCACTTGTAACATGTCCCTCACTAATTAACATGAAATCTCACCAAGAAGTCACAGTGTATACATGCCCTTGAACCAAGGAAAGTCAGTGCTGCTGGGTGTGCAGCACCTTTGAAATGTAGGCCATTTATTTAGGTGGCTAGAGAGTATCATGAGGAACCAATTTTTGGAAAATATTAGCTATGCCCTTTCTTTTACAATCATTATATGGTAAATAAACCAATGTACCCACCAATGCATGTTCCGTTTTCTACTTTGGTCATTCCATTTGGACACAGGTCAATGCACTTATAACCACCACGTGTGTTCTTGCAGTGCTGGTCTGGTCTGCATACATTCTGCCGGCATTCATTTACATCTTAATTAAAAAAAAGAGAATTTAAATTGCTAACTGATTTTCTTATGCTCCATTCTCAAAGGCCAAGGCAACCCCAATATAATGATACTACGTAAGTACCGTTGAAAATGTGTGTATACAGTCTGTACGTGTGTATCAAGCACATCTGACAGTTTCCCTTGCACTCTGCCCATTAATCCATTTCCACTAAGTCTACTTGTGTTTTGCAAGCCCACTCAAAAAATGTTAAAGTTTGCATCCCATGTTTTAGAAAGGGATCCAACAAAGCAGGGGATTCACTGTTTTTGCATATGCCATAAATCTTCTATAGGGAATTTCATCTGAATCATGTTAACACATTACACTGAAATCCATTCCCCTGACTCTATAGTTCATTTCATACCCATGCATTTTCTGCCTTTTAGCTGATATCCGGGGTCACAGCCACAGTGGAAACTTCCTATGGTATTGAAGCAGCGCTGATGACAGGAGTTGAACTCTTGGCATTCATTAACATCTGTTGAATAATGCAAAGCCTTAAATGTTACAGCTGTGGATCTTGTAATAATTTGTAACAAATTGTGCTTTGGTATATTTCATGTTGCAGGCTCTGCTTTGATCTAAGTTCTTATCCTTCTCCTTTTTCACATATTGCACACCATGAGTAGTCAGGCAAGTGATTGTTACATGAGAAAGAATTGCACAGTGACACAGGAGTGGAATTTTCTGATATAGATACAGGAAAGTATGCTTACCTCACTACATAACAAAGGAAAACACATACTGGACTCAGCAACAAGAATGTTACTTTGTTCTGTAGACAGTAAAATGTCACTGATAAAGTATCACTTACCAGAATGATCCAAGAACACCTCTGTATATCAGGAATCAGTAGGAAGCTTATTCGCAGAGAGCCAAGACATTCTTGGGAAAGTTACTTACAAACATGGCTTAAATAAAAGTAGTGTCAGTTCATTAGAACTAAGGTCAGAGGACTGCACACCTTGACAGCTCAATCCATCAGATGTTCTTCTAAAGCCAGTTCCACACCTAACCACACAACGATAGGAGCCAATGACATTCTCACATTCCTGAGCAGCATGGCAGGTATGTCCACCTAATGCACATTCATCAATATCTACAATAAAGTGCAAACAATAAAAAATGTATTCAGTAAATGAAAATATTTTGCACCTTAGGAAATAATAAACCATTCTGGTATAATATATGAATGCCATCAGTAAATTTTATGTTCTTATGCTAGTGGCAAAAAGTCTTGTGCATGTCTGTGCATGTCGTTTGAAGTCTGGCTTACCCTGACACGTTCTTCCATCTGCTGATATAGTGAGGCCTCTGGGGCAGGAGCAGTAATAGGTTCCTATAGCATTATGACATGCATGAGAACAAGGATTTCGTACTGCACATTCATCTTCATCTAAAAAATAAAAGTGAGCAATTTTACAAGAACCTATGGGATTGCATGTGTGTCTCAGTGATAGAACAGGACAAGACTGTTCCTGGCCTTTCCATGGGTTCACAGAGGGTACAAAGTGTTTTCTCCCTCTTTATGCTCTCCATGCAATGGCCAGGGACAGCAATGCTCACTGTAGTATTCTACCTGGCATATAATCCCTTGTAGGATACTCCTGAAAGTAAAGCATCTCTATATTACTCCCAAATCAGGCCAGCATGCTAATCACAAGGCCTGGTTCTCCCTTGTGTTGCACCTATTTGACTTCAGTGAAAGTCAATTAAATTCAGTAAAGCTACACTGGAATAAACTGCAGCAGAGAATCAGGCCCACTGTATTTCAGAAAGCCAGTCAAGATAATTGACATGGTTTGAATTGATCTGTGCAACAGAAAACAACATCCTTAAAAAGTTTCAGTTCAAGTCAAATGTTTTTTAAAGGTCTCTTTGTATTTCTTTAGAGTTTGACATCTTCACTGGAATCTGAAGGAGTGAAAAGTATGTGTATGTAGTAGATATTTGTTGTTCAAGTTAAGACTCTATTTTTAAGAGACAGTTTCACTTACAAAGATAGGGTCTGATCTTGTTGTCCATTTGGAGTTCTTCTTGAGTTAGATCTACAGGACTGAGCAGTTCAGTTTTAAAAGCGATTCGTACTCTGTATGTACCGCATTCAGTGACACTGTACAAAAGCAACCTGTGTGCAGTGTATTTGATTATATTTATGTTTTCGTTTTCATTTCCTTACCTGAACAGAAGGGCCCAGTAGAGTTCAGACCAAACCCAGTAGGACACTGATTGCTATGGTCTCCTATGGGGCAAAGGAAACCAACCATTACTGGTAGTTGAAAAAATATGACCATCTCATGGCTTTGAGAAGATTAAAATATTGCAGCCTAATGATTGGCTAACCAAGTAATTTCAATCAGTGCACAGTCCACACTTTGAAGCTAAATATAAACTTGGCATTGTGGGACTCCACTGAATTTCACTGATTTCCCATAATGAGTTGTTCAGTGAAGGCATGATTTGAAGACAACAGGATTGCACAGGTTCATCTGGGGGCATAACTTGGTCTGCAGTTGTTCTGTTACAAGCAGTAGTGCATGAAACAGAAAGACCCAAGCTTACTTTCAAATCTCAGGGTAAATTGGAGGCTGGTAGTTAGGAAAAAAAATCTTTTACTTTGGCAAATGAAATAACTGTGATCTAAAAAATAGTGAGACAGTTTAAATAAATTCCCCCCTCCCAACCTTTCTCCCCAGCAATGACATTTTTACAAAGTCCTTCTTAAAGATAAACAATAGGACTTTTAGGAGTGGTTTTAATAGGCCTAAAGTGGAATTTACGAGATGCACAGGGCCTTATGCTGGCCACTTAAATTCATTCAATGTAACCCTTTCTATTGGAAGCACTGTTACTAAAATTAGTTTTTGTTTCCTTTTTTTTTTTTTTTTAATACATTGCGGGTTTTTAGTGTTTCAGGTGAATCTTTAGGATAATATAGCAATAGCCCATTATTTCACAGAGTCTCTTTCTGGGCCCCATTCATCATTACCCTGTACTTTGTATAGTCATTTGCACCAGTGCAAGGTGGGTGTACCATGCTACCTATTCAGGATGGAAGTATTTTACACTCACTTCGCACTGATGTAAATGATTATACAAGGTGCAAGTAAATGGGCCACTTTCTCTCTCTCGTTCACTCTTGTATTATATAGGTTCTGTGTGGTTTCTCATATTACTATCACCAGCATTTATCATGCATCTTTTACTACGTTGCCTGCACTCTACCTATATTAATCCCTCTCCACCAGGATTTCTAATATTCTGAACCTCTGAAAAGCTTTTAAACAACTGCCATTAAAAAATAACAACCTGCTAGAAAAAGTTTCCTCTCCTCCTCTTCCTGCTCTTGGCCTGAAGCACAGAGTGGGCTACAGTCAGTACTGGAGCAGTACAGGTTAAAGGCTCGGTATGTCATCATCCACCGGGACTACAGATGAGTCACTATTCTCCAGCTTTACTAGACTTGTTTCTAGCCATCCATTGTCACATCAGCTCTTAAAAATGCAAGTAATCCCAAACAAGAGCCAATAAAGCCTATATATACTGCACCACATCATTTATGTTTTCTGTGCATTCTGATATTTTAATGAAAAATCATTTTAGGAATGATTTAGAGGCTCTTAACCAAACTTTTCTCTTTCAGTTTTTAAAAATGGCAGTTTGAAGCTGTTCAGAGGTATAAGTAGTCCCAGCAAAAGTGGATTGGGGGGAAGTGCAGGGGTGGAAATGAGAGGTATAAAATAAATACATAGCTATATAATAAATTGGAAGTGCCATCAACATGACATATGTGGTATCTATATGTGTACCAAATAATCTGAACATCTCAATAGCCTCCTCTTCCAAGATCATACTCTACTGTTGAGGATATTCTATTCTCCCAGTACTCTTCAATCATCGTATCATTTTATTTTGAAGTGAGCCTTACTCTAATTTGGATAAATTTTCCATTAATAAAGAGTCAATACCTTTTGCAATGGAAGCATGGATTCTAAAAGCTAGTGTTTCTTCTAGTGGGTTGTACTCTGTTGCAATAGAGGAAGCCCGGAGTGTTTCGAGCAGGAATGGCATTTTTCCTCGAGTGTGATCATAGGTAATGGTGTGGTTCCATGTATATGGTACGCTAACTCCATCTATGGTGAAGAGCCGTGTAGAGTAGGCATACAGTTGTCCAGGGCCAGTCTGAATATAGTCTTCCGTGTAATCCTGAAATACACATCACAAATCAAGATCTAGGCACCAGCAACTGGATCCTCTGGCTCAGCTAGTATACTGCAAAAGAGGTTTTTTGTTTTTAAATAGCATGAGATGTATCTAGAGAAAGGTGCTTTTTAAAAAGCTGGACAAATTGTACTGCAAGTGGCACGTCTATTTAGCTCCAGTTACTATAACTGTTGAATTTTAATGGCTCCCACTATATGGCCCTATTATTAGTAAGGGAAATAACTGTAGTAACTGAGATACCACAGTCTAGTAGCAATTGGTGGATCCTGACTTTAATGATGGTGACTGTATGACCATATTTCCAACCCCCATCCCCCCGACAACCATAAGAGGTTCTGATTGGTTTGATAACAAGATCTCTTATGGTCTGAAGTGCTACTAGCAACCACACAAGATTTATTATTTAATAATCTAGGAAGTTTACTGGAAATGATAAGCTAACTAAACAATTTACTGCAGAAGTATTACACCACAGTAAGGAAACTTTTATAAATATTTGAGGGCACTACATATTGCATTGTATCAAAATGTCAAAAAAATCTAAACATCCTTATTTACTATACCCCGTATTTATATATTTAGATTGGTTATCCATCAACAAGCACATGCAGATGTGACATTTATAATTAAAAAAAATGCTTTCAGGATAAAAACCAGTTACGAAATCCACGATACATAATTAAACCCTTGATCCCTATTGTTAATCCAAGCAAAATCTTCCATGGCTTGACCAAGCAGTTAAGACTTGAAGTGTTAAATAGTGACTTTAGTGGGATGATGGAGTAAAGGGGTTCCAGAGGTGTGGAATACCCTGCCACTAGCCATGAATAGTGGAGCCAGTGGTACAGTGACTCAGTAGATCAGACCTCTTTCAACATGATGAAACTATCAGACAAAGCAGTGAGATTATAACCTCCTGCTCTGAAGACTGCCAGACAAACCAGTCTGTATCTGATCATTTTGGGGAAAAAAGTATGGGAAAGTCCTCACATTTAGAAAAAGCTGATTCTGTAAGAGAAGTGAGGCAAGTCAGAGTAATTAGACTGCTCACCATTATGGACAACTCCATGGGACAAGACTTTAATACTGTGGCACAGAAAAAGGTCTTCCTTACCTCTGCCACAGCCACATTATAGGAAAGATTAAATCATCGAGATTTTATGGAATCTGACACAGCATGTTTTCTGCAACCACAGCTTTAGCCTCCATCCTTGCAGATGACCTGTGACAGAGACCTTTGAGGGCACTCTGAAGGTAGGGAAAACTTTGCCAGGGTTGTGCGAAATGGAGGACTAGCATCACCCTTACAAAGGTCTAGAACCTAGCTTGGCCCATCAGCCTTTTGCAGGAGACAAAACAGGCCATCTTCCTGTCAGAAGTAGACCCTCACCTTATCTTGGAGGAGGAGGTGATCTGATCATGATCAAGAACTTTCCTTCACATGTCCAAGCCAATCATAAAAATAAGTCAGAATACTGTAACATAGCTTATGGTGCTGTATATGGCTGTATTAAAATACGTCAGATAACAAAAATATAAAACTGAAGCAAGAGTGCAGAGATGTCATTTTTGCTAGTAATTTTACCTTCACGTTAACATCAGATGAGGACTGTAGCTGCAGAACATAGCCACTCACTACCACATCCAGCAGTAATGCTCCATCTGAATCCAAACCACGGGCAATATGAGTCATTCGCAAAATCTCTCCTGTGAATTTTAACACACATTGATTTGTAACCTATCATGATTTGTGATTTATGTTAACTGCACAGTATTTGAATTAGGTCCATATTGAACCATGTTAATTTATGCTAACATGTCATTCATGTGTATAAACACTAATTTTCCCTATATTAATCCTCAGATTCAAATTAGGAAAAGCAAGGCTATAAAGCCTCATGTCAGCTAGTTATCCAGAACATGCTGCTGTGAGCAAACGTAACTAAGGTAAATGATATTCATTAAGCAATTCAACCTTGTATTATGCTTGTCACATAACAATGGGACACAATCTCTATTTGTAACTAACCAGTTGCAAATTCCACTTGAGTCTCTCTCTTGAAGATTGCGTTGGTGAGAGTAAATCCATTCACTGCTTCTCCAATTTCCTTTGCAGCTGCCCAATAAATAGGATTTAGAATGGAAACTAGCTTCCTCATTGCTGTACCTAAAGAGAAATAACATACTTTTAAAAAATTCCCCTTGTGTGCTCCTCCCTTCTCTTGATGTAAAGAAAATGTAAATATATTAAAAGACCTCCACCTCCCTCCTGCCCGTGAAAAATTGAAGCCAATTCCTTAAAATCTTGGATAGTGCCTTAATGAAAGGCAACTGAAAACTGACAAACCTAAGGAAGATTCCTAAGTGCCATCTTTGTTTATTTATAACTCAAGGAAGCAAACTGACTTACCAAGACTCCGAGGGACATTTGTGATCTTTGCTTGTATTATTCTAGTGTCAGAATCAGGGCTATCTGTTACTGTGGAATTCAGGAAAGCAATTCCAAATTCAACATCATTAATATTTCCAATAACACTTCCTCTGGCACGTGGAGGCCCACCTGTTGGGAGAAGTGGAAAAACACCCCATGTGTGAAAACTCTATTTGAAAGAAAAATATTCAAGAGCAGCACTGAGTGCTCTGAGAGAACACAAAGTTCTCTATGTGCAGGTGGACTTATATTTTATGGAATGTTTATTCATATAATAATAATCGTAGCTCCTCATATCCATAAGGATACCAGGACCGTTTATAAATGTAAGCTGATATATAAATTATGACCCAGGAATTACTTTATGGACCACTGAAATGCAGCCACTTCTGGGCGAAAAGCAACAATTGTTGAACAGTGCAAACTGGTGCTACACAACAGGTTACGGCAGGTAAGAAAGTACAACTGAAACTACTGGAGAATTCAGGCAGGCGGAATGTAATTATTTGGCCAGGACACTGGAGTGTATTAGTCATACCAGATGTCAAGCGAGACTTCTGTGTGTTCCCACTCTGTTTTAGAAAACAACAACTGACAAAACAGAACGTATTGGCAAAGACAGACATGTTTTCTATTTTTTTAAAATGTATTAATATTATTAAATAGAACTTTACACTAGTATAGCACCCCTCTTTTGAGGATGCATAAGTGATTTTCCCATATCACTTTCAGATTTATTCTCACAATATCATACATCTATAACAGTAGTTCTAAATCAGAGGTGGGCAAACTACGGCCTGCGGGCCACATCTGGCCCGCGGGAGTGTCCTGCCTGGCCGCTGAGCTCCCGGACGGGGAGGCTAGTCACTGGCCCCTCCCCCGCTGTTCACCTTCCCCCGCAGCCTCAGTGCGGGAGGGAGCTGCACTGCGGGGTCAGGGGAGAGCAGGAAGGGAGGCTCCCCTACAGTCCCAGGGGAGCAGGTGGGTGGTGCAGGTGGCGGGAGTGCGGCAAATGCAGGCGGAGGACTCAGGAGGAGCACCGGGCAGCCGTGCAGCCAGCCAGAGAGAAGCAGAGCTTTGAAGGGGAAATCGCCGCTTCTCTCTGGCTGCCCCTGCTCCTCTTGAGTCCTCTGCCCACATTCGCAGGGCCACATTCTGAAAGGGGCTTTAGAGGGGGCGGGCGTTGGATGGGGGTGGGGTCCCGGGGCGTGTGGATAGGGGTCAGAGCAGTCAGGAATCAGGGGGAGTTGGATAGGGGGTAGGGTCCCAGGGGTGGGGGCCCCAGGAGGGGGCAGTCAGAGGACAAGGAGTAGGGGAGGTTGGGTGGGTTGGGGGTTCTAAGAGGGGGCAGTCAGGGGGCGGGAAGCGAGAGGGGGTGGATAGGGTTAGGGTTCGGGGAGGCACAGCCTTCCCTACCCAGCCCTCCATACAGTTTTGGAACCCCAATGTGGGGGTTTCACTGTTGTGCACTATTTTTTAAACTAGAGATAAGAGCTGATTGAATTAACCATTGCAAACATAGCTCCATTTGCTGTTTATGAACCATTTGGAAACTAGCCTGCATTTCTGCAAATGTATTTATTTCTTGATAAGCTCAGGTGAACAATTTTCAGCTTTACACCTTGTTCAGTGTGACTATTATTTATTCAGTTTTCATGTTATATGACTGGCTGCCTTAGTTGCATGTTTTTTTTTTTTTTCCAACAATGCAATCATGGAGCAGAAACCTTTTAAACACTGCAGGTTTTGAGTTTAATTGATCAAAAGTGCCTCTGGAAATTCTTTTTGAAAACTGTCAAATGCTTCAGCATTATTATAACAGCATTCTGCTGACTATAGTTGGCCAGAGAATGGTTACCAGATTCTCCTTAAATGCTATGACATGCCTGGAGAAAGGATATGCTGAATGAACAGGTTTACTCATTACTGAAAGATTTATAAATAATAAACTAGGCATTTTCTTTGGTTCATTTGCTTTGGTGTTCAGTCTCTGCAATAACATACCTGGACATGCTTGGATGTTACACCTGGAAAGCTGTGAAGAGTCTCCTGGGCAAGGACGTCCACCATTTGAGGGGGCTGGATTAGTGCACAGTCGTGTTCGGGTCTGCTCCCCTCCTCCGCAAGAAGCAGAGCATCCGATCCAAGCTTGCCATGTTCCCCAGTTTCCATCCACTATAAACAAGGATGCAACGTTGAAAGAACTGGCTTTTTGTAGCAGATGTTTCAGATTTTATACAGAACAGTGAATTACACTTCAAATATAAATTCCATGTTGTATTTTTCAAGACGTCAGCTTTATCAAGGATGGTGTACCATTTTCAATGATAGTTTATTTGGCAGGTTGCTGCCCCAAAAAGTGCAATACCTTTGAAATTGTTCATGCCCACAGATCAGCCTTACTCAAAAGAAAGAGGATCTTTCAGGGAATGTTTCCAGTGCAATGAATGAGGATTTAGTAGAGAGATATGTGACTAAGTCCCCAGGCATAATATAACTAGCCAAGAACATTATTTGCACAAAATGGGGTGGTCCCTGCTGCCACCTCTATGGCCACAGAGTCCCCCTGCCAGTGGAATACACCATGGCTCTTCTGTGCAAAGAGTGGGCGCAGTCTGGTTTTGGGAGTTCCCTCATGCCGCAGTGCAGGCAGGTTGCAGTGAGAGAATCCGCTGCCTGGACTCCCAACCCAGACCAAGAGAATGCTGGAGACAGAGACTGCTTCCAGCCTCCATTTGTGGGCTGGGCACTGAATCAATGGATTTGGCTCTGTAACAATAGCAGACTGTTAATGAGCAGAGATGAAAAACTCAGACTGTGTCCCATTCAAAATTGGCTCAGTTAGGTAGTAACTGAATGCTATTGTCACCTGACAGCTGTTTGGTTGCCTTGTGTAAAAAGAGCTAGTGGTCTCAGACCTGATCTTAGTGAGCAGGTGTCCACATTCAAAATTTACTGTCATCCTTGCTGACAGTCTCACTAGAGACTCCAAATATTTGACCGGGGCTTGGAGACTGAACTACCCTCTTAATCCTAGAGGTGGTCAGGGACAACAAAGCACATTGAAGGTCACTGAAAGGGAATAATGAGCAAAAGAGGGTCTTTCACCTCTGGGGCTAAGAACTGGCATTTCTCACAAAAGCTAACATTCACATGGACCAAAGAGATCATTATAACAAATTAAACTAAAATAATACCAGATGGGTGCCACACAGAAGGAAAATACGTTAATCATTAATAAAAACATTGAATATTTTTAGATCTGTTGTTAACCATGGCACAATTGAATGCAATCCATTTCTGGATTATTGTTGTAAATACTGAGCCAAGATATCCCCATGGACTTGAGAACAAGTTTCAAATCACAGGGCTTGACTGGTAATTCAATGGAACTCAGTGGGGTTGAGCAAGGTGTAGAACTGATGAAATAAGAGGAGCATTAGGCCATTTAAGGCTGCTTGGTAAAAAGACAAGTTTTAGCTATCTAGGAGAAAGCAGCTAGATTTGGTTTAGGTTTTATTAGATGTACTGACTTTGCTCCTGTAATACATTATAAAAGGGTCACTGGTATACTCTGTAAAATGTCATTAGTGTGAGAATTAAGAATTGTTGGGGGTATGAAGGGTTTTGTTTTCACAAGCTATTTGTCTTTTGATCGTTATTTCCCTTGTTTATATAAAATATAACCCCTTCAAGGGGGAATCATTTTAGTGTGACAGACACTTAATTTTTTTAATAAGAACCCAGTAAGACTGGATTAGATCTTTCTATGAAGTTGGGCATAATTACAGAACTTTTTTCTTTCCTGCTTGCCTAGTATATGCATCTTGGTCTCTGAAGCATGTTAGAAGAGGTTTATTTATTGCCTTATGTTACCATATAAGCTCACCTGGGCATAAGTCAGTGTTACATCTCTGTATCTGCGTGTCAGCCCCTCCACATGCTCTTCCACCATTGACAGGGCGAGGGTTGTCACAGGTCCGATATCTCCTCATCTGGCCTCCATTGCATGTTCGGCTGCATGTTCCCCAACCACTCCATGGACCCCAGTTGCCATGAACTGCAAATTTAAAATAAAAGTCTTTACATACACTCTGCTTAATGACAGCAGATATGGAATCAACGAACAGTTAAACCAGAAAATATATTTTCTGAAGAGAAATTTTTCACACGTTTCCAAGTTTACCACTCTTTTAGCCAAAAAGTTCTAGAGTTAAGCATCCAATTGAGTCATTTTTGCCACTGCAGGGGTATTCCACAGAGTATATTAACAGTCCCTTGAGCCCTGTAGTTGAGTGCTTTACTACTTTAGGAAAGCACGCAGCATATAAGTCAAATATCTAATGGAGAGAGGTACTGAAAAAGGCAATTACACTGACTGTGTGTGTAAAATAGCAAGATTGTGACTTAAAGATACTGCCTGCAACTCATGGAAGCATGCTGCGTCTGACGTTGCTGCAGGAGCTCACACAACACTTACTACTGCTATGTCGTTTAGCAGTGCTTACTCCCCAACTCCCAGCCTATGCAATGGTGCAACTATGCTGACTGATGAAGAGGCTGGTTGGGGATACGGATTTGCTCTCATCCCTCCTCCTTTGGGGAGTCTAGTGCAGCTTCTGGTATCCAAATCCCACTTTCCATTGCTTGCCAAGAGTGCAAGGAGCAGGATTGGGTCAGTGCCCTGTGCAAGGGCACAAGGTGAGGAAGAAGGCTCTTTTCATTTCCCCTATTACCATATACACACTTTGTGCCGCCCTGCACATGGGTTCTCAATCTAACCCCCAGGCATCCCAAACACTTACTGGGGCAAGGGTCACTGTTGCAGAAGTCAATTTGTACATCATTTCCTTCACATTTGTGCCCGCCAAACTGAGGGGCTGGGTCTGAGCAGTCCTTTGTCCTCTGCCTGGTGCCTCCTCCACAGGATACAGTACAGGCACTCCAGCCAGCCCAGGTGGCCCACTGCCCATCCACTGGTTAAAAATTGATGACATTGTGCAATGAAACTTTCACTTTTTAAATAATCAAATCTAGCATAGTTGTATCAGCAAAATACTGCACTAAGTGTTGTGCTGAGTCTCAATCCATGCAGCCCCTTGAACTACAATAGGACTGCAAAGGGTGTAACCCAGAACAGGATCTGGCCCATTGCTTTTTTACTTAAATTAAAATCCATCTGTTAGCATAACAGTTGCAGTGACTGTCCATCCACAGTGACTCCCCAAAATTCTCATGTGCCTGTAAGTAGGTCAAGCAGGTAGGATATGCAATCACTGAAATCACCAATGCAATAAGATGGTCGGTAGCAGGCAGGCAGGCAGTGGAGGTGCTGAGTCACCCAAAGGGAATCCTCAGCTACTCAATTAGTACAGCTTCAAGTCTCCTTTTCACCACTAAGAGGGTACAATGGGGATTTAGCATAGGATATGGCACTGTGTGTTCAAGATTCATAGTGTTTGAGGCCAGAGGGACCATTAGATCATGTAGTCTAACCTCCTGTATATCACAGGCCATTCAATATCACCCAGTTACCCTGTATTGAATTTATATTAAGGAAGTGTTCTGAAAATTGAACCTTTCCTGTCCACATGTAGATGTGGAAGATTAATGAATAACAAAGGCTAGTGAGACCTGGTGGGAAGATCTGCAGAAATTACATGCTTAGCTGCCAAGGATTTACATACTACTTTTACACAATGGCAGGCAGCAGGAATGGAAACATCGGGAAGAGCAGGGTTGCGAGGGAAGGGCCAGTTCCATATGTTATGACTGTTAACGCTTTTCATAAGGAATGTCGAGTAGGAACAAGGAACTAAATTCTGATTTTATCAGGGATTGCAGTATTTGCCACCACAAATGGAGCAGTTATACCAGCTCTAAGTACAAAATAGGTAGAGTTTTGAGAGGAAACAAATAGGCTAGTCCTTTATTTTCTGTTTGTGTCTTATGCTTCTTACCTGGACAGTGTCTCTTGTTGCAGACCTGCATCTGTGTATTGGGCCCCTCACAATATGACCCATCAAATGATGGAGGAGGGCTATTGCACAGCCTCAGTCTGGTCTGAGTACCTTTCCCACAAGTATCACTGCAAGGTCCCCATGGCAGCCAAGAGCCCCATGCACCTTCCACTGTCAAGACAGCACAAACAAAAACTACATTGAAACTACAAAACGGCTTTAACTTGAAGTTCTGAGCTACTCAGCTCTCTGGCCCAAATAAAAAGAAAGCGATGTCTCTGAGACATATTCACAGTAAAAATTATTATAACTCCATTTTCTCCGTTACACACTGTCCACAAATTAACTAATCTGACTAAGATATTGAAAAACTTGTTCCCTGAACAACAGCTGAAACTGAGCAGCAGTTTCCAGAGAGATATTACTGCTTTCCTTTTTGTTTCCTTAAAACATTACTTCACCTGACCACGAACTTCGAACAACCGTGATTCTGCCAGGTGAATAAAGTAGGCTTGGGATCAGACCTGCTGCTTTCCTTTCATAAATCATGGAATCTGACTGATTTGTAGTGGCACACAATCTTGGTGGGAAAGGGGCTTGCTAGCTATATAGCTCATATAGCAGCCCCACTGGCTAATATACAGCAGGGACCCGCAGTTAGAGTGGGTTTTGTAGGGCACTACAGAAAATTGTCTCAGTGGATCAAAGTGTAGCATCAGAGCAGCAGAGAAGTCGGGGGGTGGGGAAGAGAATAGTCGGAAAAATGCCAATAACGAATAGACCTATCTGGTCTAAATGTACTATGCAGCGAAAATCATAATTAAAAATTAAAAGGATGTTGTCAAAGAAAATACATACGTTATCTCTGACGCTGATAATACCTTAAATTACTAAATCCAAAACAATGTATTTTACTCTGCACCCCTTATGCTGCTGAGTTATCTTTTTTCCACTTTACTTGGCTTTGGACAATGGGACTAGAATGGTCAGTTTTCTTGCACTAGCATACAAAGCTGATGTGTTAGGTTGCAAACACTTCAAGGAATGTTAAGATCAATATAAAAAACTCTCTGAAAATATTTTTCATGGTCGGTTTTATAAAGCACCCTCCATATTTTAAAAACCTAAATTTTGGATGTAAATTTCAGTAAATTGAAAACCTTTCAATTACTGCAGGCAATTTTTAAATAGATAAACTAGAATATCATTTTTTCCTTTTTTTTCCCCCCTCCCATAAATTATTTCAAAGTGAAGGAGGCAAGTATGTGGGCTTTAGAGAAGAAGAGCTGCCAAATTGAGAAATTGTAAAGATCAGTATCTGCAACTTATAATAAACACACTCTTCTCACCTGGACAAGGCCTGTTGTTACACATGATCGATTCCACAGCGTTGCCATCACATGGTCTTCCGCCATGTTGAGTTGTTGGGTTACTACAAGTTCTGGTTCTGGTCTTGTTACCTTGTCCACAGGTTCTCGAACACTCTTCCCAAGACCCCCACTCTGACCAGTTGCCATCCACTACATAACATCAGAAAAGCATCGTTTTACCAAATATCTTATAGAAAATATCCTCTCCCCAATAAGTCAAAGAATTCCAGACAATAGAAACAATCAAAGGGTGGTGTCATGGAGATCTGTTAAACATACACTGTATGAGTTCATTAAAGAAATCTACCTGCACATGGTTTGTTCCGGCAGCTGCGTATGTCTGTATCACGCCCCTGACAGTGCCTCCCACCATTTGCAGGGAGAGGGTTGTTACACTGACGGATCCTCTTCTGAATACCTTGACCACAAGTTACACTACATGGTCGCCATTCAAACCATTCTGAAAATCCGCCATGCACTGCAGTAGAAAAATTACATGTGAGCATTTATAATATGTGGGTTATACAATCAGGCTCAGGAATATACTTTCTCAGCTGTGTTAAAAGATCTGCTAAATTTTTGCATTTCTAGAAAAAAAGATCAAAATAACCCTGCACAAGTTCAGATGCCACCCTCAGATATCCAGATAGCATCATATTATCATTAGTGAAGAATTCTTCATGCTTTAGTTGAGAAAATACTTCAGTTATTCTGGCATGGTTATAATTTATTCTCCCAGATTAGAGATGAACTCAAGTTGTGGAATGTGCTCTGTAGGCAGCATCTCAGTTCAGGATCATCTCTAACATAGAGTCTTTGGGCATATCTAAACTGCCCTGCAGTTCACACTACAGGGGACTGAAGAGCATTGTGCACCAAAGAGCTGTGGTGTAACTCCCCCGTGCAGACGCTGCGGGTGCAAACCAAAGAGTTCGCATTAACTCTTCAAATAGAACTACATTAATATGAAGTAGGAATCTTTTCATTTGCACTCACAGTGTCCACATGGGGCTGTTACAGCACAGCAATTTGGTTCACACTGCTTTTCACACCCCCAGAGTCCAAACTGTGGGGCAGTGTAGACATGCCTTTGCATATTCCTTCACTCTCAGCTGCCTGTCTTGGGAGCATGCTGAGGATGATGGACAGTTGAGAAAGTGGAATGAAAGTACAAAATTTTGTGAAGAAGAGAGACACTGACAAGTCCCAATAGACTTAACCTGTAAATGTAAGGAATATAAAACCTTGGTCATAGTTATTCTGTTTTAAAGCTGGAATCTCGCAATTTGGTAATCACTAGACAGCACTTTGGTGTATGTACCTTGGACAGTGAATGGCACTCGAACAAGGATTGATCCCATTAGATTTCTAGCCACACATTCATATTCAGAGGTATCTTCTTTCTGTGCTGCAACAATACGCAAGGAGCCATTAGACAAGACAGTCACTCTGTCATTGCTGAGGATAGGATGGCCTTGGCGGGACCACTCAATGGTTGGAGTAGGTTCTCCATTTGCTTGGCAGTTCAGGATTGCTGTGGTACCAGCATCAACCACCATCTCTACTGGTTCAGCTGTAATAACTGGAGGACCTAAGAGAGAGGAGAGACTGTTTTAGCATCACTGCATTCTGCAATAAATGGTTACAAGAGCAGATGACATTTTCTTCATTGCATAGAGGTTTGGTCTGAGAAAAAGCATGAAATCCTACTTCATTAATTTTGTCATTAACTACTATTATACATCTTCAGAGATCCTTGAGAAATACAAGGTCAATGGTGGAAATTAAATATGACCCAGAATATACTAACAATGACAGTGGTATTGTGGTAGCACACACAGGCCTCAAACAGGACTGAGGCCCAATTCTACAAACAACTAGTACCATCAGTAAAGCAAAAACACTTTTCAATTAATTCTCACAATACCTAAATTTGGTAGATATTATTCCCATTCTCTACACAAGGAAACAAAAACAGAGATAAAAGGTCTGATTCTTCTCTGAGTTATAAATAGAGAAGAGATGTTTGAAAATTCTGTCAGTAAAAAAATTATTCTAAAATTCCATCATTATTTGTGAAAGAATTAATTTAAAGCCCAATTCTGCCCTCAAGACTATTCTGCCAAAGACAGAAAGAGCAGTGAGGTGCCCAATTCCCACTTGTGAATTTTGACTATCTCCTCCCAAAACTACAAAGGGACTTGCACACATGTATCCGAAGTCATTTTCTGGCCCCACTCTTGTAGCACTAAATATCTGGTTTGAGTCTTACTCTGAAGCGTTAGTGTCACACTGCGCTCGACCATGCCGGCATCATTTGTAGCTACACATGTATAGTCACCAGCATCTTCATTCTAAAGGACAATAAACAACTAATCATATAAACTATCAACCTACATGGAGTAAGTTAATCTTTTCACAATGCATTTCCTCTCAGTGAGTTTGCTACAGTACAGTATGGCATGCAACAGACCTTAAGGAAGTAGAGGGAAATCAATAACAACTACCAGAAAAGCTTATCATACAAGCTGCCAGTCTTTTAAATTACATCCAAAGTGACTTGAATTAAAAGGTTAACGTGGATGGGAGTTTGTTACAAGCAGGTGAGGATAGAGAGAAAAACGAGAACTGCATCCAAATAGTATCTACATGGAATTCTTTCCAATGTTGCTTATGGCTTATGTCCTTTTGAGAGACTGAGTCTTTTTTTCTGGAACTTATATGGTAGGTTTGAAGTCATCTAAGTCAAAACCATCTGCTTGTTAATATTGTAGATTCCTATATAGTATGGTGCTGGATGTATAAGTATATAAAATAGATTATAAGTCTAGCTATACAAGGAGGACTACAGACTACTATTGTTACTACCCAGTAACTAAAAGTTTTAATAGCAATTTTAACATTTTACTTTTATTAATATTAAGCTAAATCTGGTTTTTTTCTTCAACTATTTACATTTGTAAATTTAGAAGCTTTTTCTAAAACCTTTTATAAGGGCCACGTTTTCAACTGCAGCTTCTAAACCTGAATGTGCAAATCATGAACATGCAATTTGAACATGCATATTAGAAGGTGAGGCACCTAACCAGTTGGAACTTTCAAATGTAGGATTTAAGTGCACAAGCAATTAAACTGGGTGGGTGAAATCCTGGCACCATTATAGCCAATGTCAAAACTCCCACTTACTTCAACAAATCCAGGATTTCATTATCAGATTTTGTATGCCCAAGTTTTGAGGCTGTGTTAAGTCCTATTGAAAATACAGCTCTGCAAGGTTATAGGGGCTGGACAGAACAGATACAACATTCCCTTGCTATGTTAGTGAGGTCACAGTAATTTGAGCAGGATATTTTAGACTGCATTAAAAAAATTACATCTTTTTAAAATGTAGAGTAGCTACCGAATATTTTTTTAATAAAGGCAAATTTATATTCAGTTAAAATATATATCCTCTTGGATACATTTATTTACTTACAATAATTAAATGTAGCATACAAACACATTTTAATGATTAGTGACTCACAACAGTGCCGTAGATGGCAAGAGAACCATTGCTGAGTTGTCGGATCCTGTTGCTAATCTGAATGCCAACTCCTTTTTTGCTCCATTGGATTGTTGGAGGTGGATCTCCTCTGACCTCACAGTTCAATATAGCATTACCACCCAAGGACTCAATCCAGCTAGAATAATAATCCCCTTGGAAGACTGGAGGCTCTGAAAATGATAAAAAGCAAAGCTAAAGCAAGAGAGTCTAAATGAAACTACTGATAGCCATTCTTCGTTTTCATAAGATCTGAAGTTCAACTTGTTACCCCTTTTCCAATTAACCATGGCAGTGATATTGGATACAACTAAAAATGAGGCTGTGTGAAATTGTCACTGATTGTGCCTGATATTGCAGTTATTTACACGTACCTTTGACATACACAAATCCAATAGCCTTTATCGAGCCAACTGTGTTTTCTGCTGTACACACATAGGTACCAGAGTCGTCTTTAGATACTCTTTCAATAACTAGTTCACTGTGTCCATTAGCATTGTCAAGTTTTGCTGTGTGGAGAAGAGATGTCTTTAAAAAATATTGAAGTAGCTCTGGAAAATATCAACAAGTGATACATATTTTACAGGAATAGGTTTAGATTCACAAGGCTGCTTAGCAACATGGCTCAATGGCATGCTTCTATAAAAGAACTTACCATTGCGTTGGACTGATTTTTGAGACACCTTTGATTACAGATCCTATTGTGCCTTTCCCTGTCTGTGTGTATGTTTTAGAGGGCTGAACAAGTCAGCCAAACAGTGTTCCTTGACTGGTCACTCCATTGTGAATGAATTTGCTCTGCTTCTCCTTTCAGACCGTTCATGTTTTGCATTCCACCAACAGTGAAGTTTTAGTCATACAGGTGCTTATGGAAGTCATCTTTTGTGCTTAGATGCTGGAATATTTATTATACCTAATGTGTACATTTTAATATGGGACATGCAGCTTGACACAGCAAGGGGACAGGGTTCCTAAAGCCCTTCTCCAGAGTCCAGGAACAGAGGCAAGTTAATGTTAATTGTAGTTTTGGTATTCTACACTAACAAGTTCCAGATATCACCATTGTCTAGAAAGTTTGTTACCCAGGCCATACTATGTTTTTCCCCTTATGAATTTTATACTGTAATCTCAAACTGACATCACTACACACCAACACCACTTCTGGAAGGGGAAAGAATCTGTATCAGACTGCCAAATAAACACTGGTATCACTCACCAGGGACAATATTGTTGTTAAAAGTCCAAGTTATTTTGGGTAGAGGAGTCCCAGTTGCTTTACAAGTTAACCTGAGTTGTTCTCCTTTATTCAAAGCTATGTCTCCAGGCAGTTCAGTGAAAGCTGGGAGCACGTGGACCATCAGGCTGACAGTGTGTATATCTTCACCAACAGCATTGCTGGCAACACAGGTATAACTGCCAGAATCTTCAGGCTGAAAGGAAAGGGGGAAAAATAGGGGGAGGGACTGGAGTTCAAACATCATCAGTTGTAATGATGGGGGGAAATCTCAAAAAATGTGGAACTTGAGTTCAGTTTGAATTTTAAATTTTGGCAACTCGCTAGTAATATATTGGAAGCTACGATGAGTCAGACTCGTTGGCCTAATTTGATGATTAAATGACACAGAAACCTGAGTGTAGCAAACCCAGCAGATTACCTGAGACTAATACACCACAGATATGGTAAGGACAAGTAAAGTGAAATAGGCTGACTTCCTATTCCAACCTTAAAACTGGCTGGAAGCCAAGCACAGAATAGCTTGGCATCATAAAGAGTGGAGCTGTCCATTTTACTTTCCTTCCAATTGAAGGTAGAATAAAGAGTTCACAATATACAGAAGAGAATCCAAAGAGCTAAGAGGGAAAAGGTAAATGCAACTAGCAGTTGGGCATAGTAATAATTTCAGGAATGGCAAGTAGAGTAGACAAAACCAGCCTTAAATGTGGCACTTCATAACATTAAACTGGACCCCACACTGGCAAAGCTCCCCCTGCCATTAACAGACATGTTCCTTTAAAGGAATGCTTGGAACTACTGCGACTTCTTCTAAGACAAAGGTATATGTTGTGGAAGAGAAGAAAAAAAATGCTGAGCAAGAAAGGAGATGTGAGTGGACTGATCTGGAATTTCCAGATGTTAGCTGACAAGCAGGCTCCTTGGTGAAAATGCCCAAATGGCCAAATCCAAGAGCTTTACATTGCAAGCTTTGCAGAAATTTTTCCACTATTTAATACATTTTAGGGCCAGATCTGAATGGTACTGGGCACCTCTTGCAACATGCTGCTTGCCCATACCTTCCATTGACTCTAGGGAGAGCTGAAGGCGTACAGCACCTCACTGAAGGCATTCAACCCCATCTGCTCATCAGAGGCTTTACAATGGGCTTACATTGCATCATGCTGTACATTTCTTAGGCTGTAAAAATAACATGCAAAACACTAGAAAGGAGGGTGCTGACCTTCTAAACAAAAACAAAAACTATGCTCCACAAAATCCTTCAGTATACTTATTTAATACAGCACTGGACTGTGTTTACAATGTGTATTCTATGCAGTTATGTTCTAAAAATGTTGTGAATTTATCTCCCATGATCAGCACTCTTGGAAACAGTGGTCCTCTGTTTATCCACAGAATAGGTAGCAATTGGGTAGTTTCAGAGCATGATTTCTACAAGTAAGGCTACACTGTGCCTCAACCCTGACCCGTGGGGACTTTGTTTTGACATAAGAGTTACAGGCTCCCCACAGTCTTCTTGTTCATTCATTCCAGACAAATAAAACCTTTCATGCTGCTCAATTTTCATGTGAAAGAAAACACAATATATGACGAGGAGATTCAAATTCATAACACTTACAACAGCATTCTCCAAAATGAGATCTCCGTACTGCATAGCTGTGTATTTTCCTACTGTGTCTTTTAAAGGTATATTGTCTTTCTTCCAGTTTATTGTTGGTGTTGGGATACCATCAGCCACACATGACAGAACAGCCTGGGAATTCTCAATGACTGTGTGCTGCACATCTGAACTTCGGATTTTCGGTGGAACTATGGGGAGATTTAAAAAGAGATTAATTACTGTCTGTAGTTTTCAGCCTTCCATCCAGCCACATACTGGTGTAGGAACATTGGAAATGATACATCAGACCAGACCAATGGGTCATCTAATCATGTCTCCAACAGTGATCAGTATCCAAAGCTCCAGAGAAAGGCGTGGAACCTACATAACAGAAAATTATGTAGAAACATACCCACAGGGGCTGGTTCCTCCTAAAGCTAGCCAGTGAGTGGTTTGTTTATGTCATAAAGAATGAGTTTTATTCTAGCTGGTGTAACTATCTTGAAGACTCTCACTACAACTTTGGCCTCTAACACATCAGTGTAAGAGACTTCCATCATGATAATAGGCCAGCCTATGTCATTCCTTCCTAGTCATACTTACTGTGCACAATGAGTTCCATGCTAGAACTGCTTGATCCTGCCACATTTGCAGCCATGCACGTGTAATGTCCAGTGTCACCAGGCTGTACAAATGCAATTTGCAAAGCCCCAGTGCTGAGAATTCGCTGCCTAAAGGACTCTGTAACCTGCTGTCCTTCTTTGTGCCATATGATCTCAGGCACTGGGTAGCCTTCCACTTCACACTGCAGAGTGGCAGATTTATCCACAGCAACTATGTATTCCTTAGAATGAGGTTTGATAACTGGAGGAACTGAAAGAGAATTAAGTAGTAAAACACATTGTTTGGAAATGTATAAACTTAAACACACACATACACAGATACACACACATGCTTTATATCCTAGCCAGAATAATGTAAAAAACACAGTTTACTCTTCTTCCTAAATAATTTCACCAATCAGCTACAGTTGCAAAACAGCATCCAAATCCAGCTGCAAAGAAATGCAAATATATGACATTCTATTGGTAGCACACTACGTGCCCTGCACTGGTGTAAAGGAAGGTGCAGAGCTATGCCCTTCTGGGCAGGGGCCAAGAACAACCAAAGATCTGGTGCTCATCTGAGTGCAAAGATCATACAATGCACAATCGCGCCCAGGCGTTTTTCACATACTAAAAACTTCAAGTACAATTGACATCACGACTGATACCTCTTAGCAATACCTGTAATGGTGAAGGTCATGAAGTTAATAGGGGTTGTACTTAATGGCGAATTGTGGACCATTACCAGCAGACCTTACAAAAGTATTCTTTTTTGGTAGCAGCTCAAGTGAGTTTGTCATGGAAGTGTGAACCCATCATGAAGCACATGAGAGACAATGTGTTAAAGCCCTATTATTGCACTGCACCATCACATAGTAATGACAATTCATATCCCCGCTATATTTTTGGTTTCCATTGCTCTCCATGTGAGATAAAAAACAATCTTGTTTTTCTTTTTGAGGTGTACCGCTGTCTCTGAAGGTAGAGAAGAAATGTTTGCTGGCTGCTGCAAGGAATCAACTAGTTCTGTTATTTGTTTGCAGGAACTACTTTTACAATCTTAAATGTTTACTAAATAACAAGTCCAAATTATAGAGGAAAAAGCTTAAAACCTCCAGTAGGATCAAATTTTGCTGTGGTGTAAGTGGACATAAGTCCCAGTGCCTTCCGTAGCAGTTAGCTAGGAATGAATTTGGTCCATACACATTGCTCAGAACAGGGATCTCACTAACCATGAATGTGCACAGCTTTCTTGTGTACAATGCAGTCTATAAAACTGGAGTTATGGTGATGACTTACCTTGAACTTTTAGCTTAATCTTCCCTAGGGCAGTACCAGCTGGATTCTGAGCCACACACATGTAAGTGCCAGCATCCTCAACAGCTGTTCTTGCAATCTGTAAACTACCACTGGGGAGAACTGTATAACTATTGCCTAAAACATGCATAAGAAAGGTAGAAAAAACATTTTTATAAATAAGGTCATTAGACCAATATTTTTAAAGAATGAGAACATAAGTTTAAATGCTACAGCAGAATTATTAGCATCATAAAGCTAAGATACCTGTTGTGTTTACATTGATGCCCTCCTTCTGCCACGTTATTATGGGACGAGGTGTACCTGTTGCTTCACATGGTAAAAGAATGGGGTTGTTCAGGATAACATCTAGTGTTCCTGGCTGCATCTGAATAGCTGGTAGCTCTATGAATTGGAATGGCACAGAAAGAGGCAGCTGATTAGAAATGGAAGTTATTTACCCATAACTGGAGATTCTTCAAGATGTGTGATCCCTATCTGTATTCCACACATGGGTATGCATGTGCACCAGTGTTTTGTTTTGTTTTTACACAAGCATTGTCCATTGGCCTGCACTTGTGCTGTAGCTTTCCTCATGCTCCGAACCAAGGGCATAAAGAGTGGTGTGGACTGATGCCTATCCAGTTTCCCATTCTTACTGCAGTCTAAACAATCGGCAGCAGAGAATGGACAGGGGAATACAGATAGGGACCACACATCTCGAAGAACCTCCAGTTACAGTAAGTAATCTCCATTTCTTCTTTGAGTGATGGTCCCTATGTGTATTCCACACATGGAAGATTAACAAGCAGTACTCAAACAGGAGGTGTGCGCGAGGACACAGAAGTGACAGCTGACCCTATTACTGCTGTCCCCATCGCTGTTTCCACAGTGGACAATTGGACCAAAGTGTAATGTCTTGTGCAAGTTTCCTAAGCGCTCCAAGTAGCTACCCTACATATCTCTAGTAAGGGTACATTTCTCAGAGATGCAACCAAAGCATCCTTCCCTCTGGTGGAATAAGCCCTCATCCCTTCCAGGAGTGGGGGGGAGGGGCAGGGGGAATACAAGCTAGTTGGTAAGAAAGGATAATATAACCAGAGCTCCACTTAGAAAGTCTCTGTGCCAATACAGCTTGCCCCTTTGATTGCTCTACTAGGGAAACAAATAGTTTAGCTGTCTTTCTAATGTCCTTTGTTCTTTGTAGATAAAAAGCTAAAGCCCTTTGAATGTCCAGATGCATCCTTCTCTCGTCCTCTGAGGCATGAGGTTTGGGAAAAAATGCTAGTGAATGGATGTGTTGACTCATATGAAATTCGGAACCTACTTTAGGGATGAATCTGAAGTGGGGGCATAACGAGACCTTTCCTTTAGAGAAGGCAGTATATGGCAGGTCCCCCATGTGTCCCCCTTCCCCCAAGCTCACTGACTCAGGTTAACGTTATAGCTGTTGGGAAGGTCACTTTCATGGACAGATCAGCCATCAAGCATGTTGTTAGAGGCTCAAAGGTAGGTTTAATGAGATATGACAGAACAAAACTGAGGTCCCGCGAAGATGTGAACTTCACCAATGGTGGAAAGAATCCAAGAAGCCTCTTCAGAAATCTAGTTGTGACAGGATGAGTGAAGATCATATGCCTCCAAGAGGGGGCATTGGTAACGATGGTTGCCTTGGGAGTTGGAGTGAGGAAAGGGGTCCCCACTCAAAACTTCTCTGGTTTTGTCCACCAGACAAGAGAGTTCAACGCCTTGGATGGAACAGTCACTCTGCCGTTTATATTGCCCTTCTCTGGTGAATACATGGAGAGAAGCCAGGCTTGTAAGCAATGAAGATGAAGCCTGGTGAGTGGTGTCATATGTTTGCATGAGGACACATGGCTAAGGAGAGAAAGGCGTCCTGGGTACGATAGGGACTTGCTGTCTGAGAGTATTCACGGAACCTCTCAAGAGGTAGGTATGCTCTCGCTCTGGTCGTATCCAGCGTTGCCTCTGGAAAGTTTATGTGCCTCATTGGGATCAACATGGATTTTTCATGGTTGACACAAACACCAAGGGAAGCCAGAAGGGTAAGGTGCCTACCAGACTTCTTCTTAGGAGTTGCCTATCAGAAGCCAGTCATCGAGGTATGGGAAGACTGTAAATCCCACTCTTCTCATCCAATCTGCCATCACTGAAAAAAATATTTGTAAAGACCCTGGGTGCTGTGGCCAATTTAAGAAGAGGACTCTGAATTGGTAATGGTCTTGACCAAAAGAGGAACCTGAGGAACCTCTTGCGGGCTGGGTGAACGTCTTTGTGAAAGTATGCATCTTTCATGTTGAGAGCCATGAACCATGTGCCCTCCTATAAAGAGGGAATTATTGACACAAAGGAGCTCATGTGGAATTTTAGTTTTCAGATGATCATGTTCAGCTGTTGCAGAACAGTTACAGAAAGGTAACCAACCATTTATTTTTCTTCTACGGATTCCACATGTCCATTCCATTGTAGATGACTCACAAGCAGTTTGAACTGGTACTGGGCTTGGAGTGTACTTGAACAAGGATTGAAGAACAACTTGTCTGAATCTGGCATGGTTGGTTGGTCCTTTACTCCACCTGAAATGGTGACAAAAAGTTGAGACAAAAATCTGAATGGTGTAATCCAGACTGTGTAAAAAGCCAAAGCTCTTCTAACAGCTAGAGTATGAAATTTTTCCTTCTCATTACTCATATAGGGTTTGGGAAAGAATATTCATAGATAAATCTCTTGATTTAAATTCACATACCACTTTAGACAGGAATTTAGGGTGAGGCTGACGGAAAATCTTCTCCCTAAAGGAAGTTGCAATAGGGAGGCTCTGATACCAAAGCTCATAGCTCTCCCACTCTTCTGGCAGAGGTTATGGCAACCAGGAAAACTACTTTAATTAATATGAACAGGGAAGAAGTCACTAATGACTCAAAGTGGGGGGTCCATCAACTTTGCTAGTACTAAATTTAAGTTCCACTGCAGAACCAGATTATGGTTCTGAGCGTATAATCTAAGCAAATCTTTTAGAAACCTGATGGACACAGGGTTTGAAAAAAATGACCAGATATCCATAGCTGCCAAATGGACTCTAATAGAACTAAGAGCCAATCCCTGTTGCTTTAGAAACAAAAGATAATCCAAGATACGGCTAATCAGAGTTTGAGATGAAGGAATGCCTCTCAGTGTGAACCAGACAGAGAATCTCTTCCATTTAGCAAGGTAAGTAGACCTACTGAAAGTAGGACTTCCTGTACCCCCTTAAAGCAAACTTCAGCAATGAAGCATCCACATAGTCAGGTGGAGAGCCTGAAGGTTGGGATGAAGAAGGTGGCTGTTGTCCTGGGAGATAAGGTTCACCTCTCTCAGGAGAAACAGCAGAAGTCTGACCAATAGTGCTAATAGGGTAAAAAAAAAAAAAAACAGTGTTGACAGAGCCATGCAGGGGCTATCAGAATAAGGTGAGCAGAATCTTGCTTAACTTTGGATAACACTTTGGGCAGGAGAGGAATGGGAGTTAAGGCATACAATAGGGCATGAGTCCAGTACCGAACCTGGTACCCAACTGGGCACCAGTAACCCCACACTAAAAAGAGGGTATTGTAAAACACATCTATAACTAATTAATACTAAACTAACACTACAAGGTACTATACACACGAAAGGATATGAAAAAAAACAAGCATTGCAGGTCCAACAAACAACCGTCACTGGTGATAGGAAGGAACAGAAGAGGGGGCAGTGCAGCCCTTTATGTCTGCGTGGAATGGTGTGAGGCATCAGAGGGTGCTCAGGCTACCCCAACAGGTACTGCTCAGGAAAAATTTCCAACAACTGTGCACGAGGCGTGCACATACACTTACAGTGGAACGGACGTGTGCAATCACTCAAAGAACAAAAACTGTCACCCTTGGGCGGAACAAATTAACGCTTCTCAGCCCTCTTAGGGGTGGGAGGAACAGAAGCAGGAATGTGCCAAACTACCTTTGCTGGACGCACAATGGCCTTGCTGATGGAGAGGGCCACTTGACAGGCTGCAGCATGTCCGGTAACCTGTGCTGAGGATCCTGGACTTCTTTAAGGTGAATCTGTAGCTCTGCTGACCCCCCCTGGGCATGAGCTCTTGCTATTGTTTAAAGTCTTGCAGTGGAGATAGAGTAACTTCCTCATCTGGTGAAGACAACAAGATTGCTTCCGGAATCAGCAAATCCAGCTCATCTTCCTCCTCCAAATACTCTGATGGGGCTGGTTGTGCGTAGTGATGGCAAATAGGGCTTATGCACTGATCCTGGGAGTCTAGGGTAGAGAGCTCACAGCCCCCCAATATTGCCAACAGATGGATCAACTGGCACAGGAGGACCCCATGGCCTAGGGTACAACCTACCTCTTCATGAATTGTGTCTGGTTGGAGGCCGGAAGTCTAATCTTCAAGGACTTCTGTCTGGTGCCACAAAGAGTCCTGTGGCGCCTCTGACTCATCCGAAGAGAAAGCCAGATCCTGCACTACTGGCAGAGCCTACGGTTCTGTAGGTTGCGCCTCGAGGCTGGCAGGTGGGATAGGAGAATGATGCTGCATCCTTGGGCTAGTCTTTTCCTCTGGTATAATGTCCTGGAATAAAGTCTGTCCCAACAGAGAGGTTAATGCAGATAGGGAAGAGAAAAGATGTCCTCCAGGGTGACTTAGGTCTCAGACTGCCCTGGGGTAAAAGGAGAGTCCATGGGTGGAGGTGGAGCTTTCTTGGTCACCATGATACTTGGCGCCCTCTGGGGCTGTGTCACTACCAGTACTGCATTGGCTCTAGAAGTGGATGGGAGCACCAGGAGCTGTTTATCCTGAGTCTTCACCATCAGAGCCAATGTTGTAACCATCAGAGCCATACCCCTGCTCACCTCCTTCTCCTGCTGAGAAGAAATACTCGGGCCTAAGTCCTTAGTGCCCATGTGTGCTGGCTCTTCCAATTTTGACATGCTCAGGGAGGGATCCTCTCTCTTCAGGGCAGTTTTAGACAAAGATGACTCATCCCTACATCTATGAGAGTGCCCCTTACTTTCATGTGAAGCTTCCTCCTTAGGCTTAGCCTCCGTCCCCCAGCTCATGCTTGGAGGGGTGCTGCCTGCTTGTTGAGACTGATATACAAGGGGCTGTCCTCAGTCCAGAACTGATTGAGTTCTCATTACCGTCTCCATCATATATTTTCTAAGTCTCAGTTCCCAGCCCTCATGAATTCTGGGGGAAAAGGCGCGTCAGATGCTGCACTTGGCAGAGATGTGAGCCTCACCCAGGCAATAGAGGCAGAATTGATGTTTGTTGCTCACAGAAAAGGAGAAAGGACAGGAAACACAGTTTTTGCACCCAGGATGCTGGGCACAATCCCAGACTCCTTGGGGGGAAAAAATTCGGTGTGGGGAATAGAAGGGGGGAAACCTATGTTAGGCTACACTATAAAAATGACAAAACTGCTAAAAACTAAATATACAATATCTTTAGAGCAATGGTGCAGTAGAAAGGAAATGAGAACACCCAAGATTCCAACTCAAACCAGGTGGTGCTAAGAAGGAACTGGACAGGTGTCAACCTACCCTTTTTATGCCCTCAGTTCAGCACTCAAGAAGAGCCAGGGCACATGCGTGGGCAAATGGCTCTGCTTGTAAAAAAAAAATTCCAGACTCAGGTCCAGCTGCACTTGCATACTTATGTGTGGAATACACATAGTGTATATTGAAGAAGTTGTAATATTTTTATGACTGGAAAATAAAATGAAGACAAACTGCACAATGTGAGAGGCTAAGAACATTTAACTATTGAGGGCTGGATTCTGTTATCCTTTTGATGAGCCCAGTAGGACTACTCTTGCATAATATGGAACTACTCAGCATATGGATTATAGAATTTAGCCCTGCATATTTAGTTCACCCAATTAATCTACTTTAATTAAACAAAACAATAAAACAGAAAAAGCCCTAACAGAAAAAATCAAAGCAGGTCATACTTGTGGCCAAATCATAATATCCTAGGCATTAGAGTTGGAAAAAGCTATCAGATCATTTAGTTCACGCCTTTGTCAATGTATGTTTGCTTTCTACATTGTATTCTGAGTGCTCAATCAGTCTAAATTAAAATAGCCCTCGCTTTGTGGCTTCCACCAAATACAAATATATTGACACAAGGCCAAATTTTCACACACTTACTTACGTTGAATGGTATCTTACTCCATAAGTAGCCAGTATCTCTATGAAACTACTCACATAAGTAAGACTAGCACAATGTGGTCTTACCATTATTCTGTATTATTATTCTAACATTTTCTTTTCAAAACCAACTAACGCTCTTTATAAAACATGTTTCTGTTCAAGTTCCCACCTCACCCTGAACGTGAAGAGTAACATGTCTGTGTGCAGTGCCAGCAGCATTCTGGGCCACACAGGTATACCTTCCTGCATGGTCTAACTGTGCAGCAGTTATTTCAATCGTTCCTAGAGCAGAAAAAAAGAGAATTCATTATACAGTATTGTAGTATATTATAACTATCTTACATTCAAAGAAAACAGAGAAATCATAATACCGTTTAAGAACCCTACATTTTTATTCTAAAATATTTACAATGAAAATAGTAATGCACCTTTTTCTAGCGTTTTCTGCATCTACTCAAGTCATGCATAATACCTGAAGACAGAATCCTGTAGCCATCTCCTCTGGGAAGGAGTTGTATCCCATTTTTGGTCCAGTGGATTGAGGGGACAGGAACACCTGAAGCAGTGCAGGAAATTACTGCTGGAGACAGTTTTGTTACCAGAAGATCGGTAGCTTCATCTGCTATGGATGGGGGCACTAAAGCAAGGAGAACAGTATTAGGATTATCGACCATTCTCATTTCATATAGATGTTTGCATATAGCGATGTCCTCTTTCTTAACAAGAGTAAAAAGCTCAATAGTATAAGCATCAAAATTACAATTCTCATTTAAAGAAAGCATTGTCCCGATGAAATTTTTATTTTCATAATACATGTGCATACACAATGTCTGCTTTACCTTGTACAGTGAAATCAATTGTTCTTTGATCCTCTCCTGCATCATTTGACACAGTGCATGCATAGACTGCAGTGTCATCCACAGTGGGAGAAATGATAACTAGGGAACCTGAAGACAAAAGCCTGGAACGGAGCAATTAGAAGATATTGAAACATCTTTTCACTCAGCACGTCGTCAGTCCATTGAATTCATTGCCACAAGGAGGTCAGATTTTAATATTGTTGCTGGATTTTAAAAATGGCTGCACTATTTTATATCCCATAATGCAACTGAAGATCAATATTCATACTGCAGCCGCATGGACTAAAGATTTGACTGAACGCAGGACCTTCTGTTCTAAAAGCACAGACTTGTAAATATGAACTAAAAGGCAATCTGTTAGCTGTAGAATTGTTTAAGGTTTATAGAAGACTCTGTGAGACAAGCCAACAGAGGATTATATAATTACAGACATGAAAACAAGTCTGGGATTTCACAATAGAAGACAATGGTACAGAGCCACAACGTCACTACAGTAATATTAATGGTAACATTAATTACTTGCAAATGGCAATTGTAAACATTTAATGGAAGTTAGTCAATTCTCACATTTCAGAGCATAAGCTAAGCACTATAAGGGTCAGGAAAGATTTCCCACCTACACAGAAAAACAAGAACACACACAGAGTTGGAGCTCTTTACATGTGGATCTCGCAGCTCTGGCATGGAATGGGAGTCAACTCTGGGCCCCCAAACCCATTCCCAGTATCCCATTAAGAGCTCTCTGTGGGAGTGGAATCTGGGCCACTATGGGGAGCCAATGTTTGGTGTTGTCAGGGCCAATAGAAAGCAGAATGTCTCTCCCACCAATCCCAAGGAGCCATTACCTTTCCCATAGGTCAGCCCTGGCCAGAGAGATTCCCTTGCAGCCTGGCTTCAGTGGAGGGTAGAGATCTGAGACACTGGGGTTCCACACTAATAAAATCCACAGGGTTTGAAGGAGGAACCTACCACTCTTTCAGCCGGGGGCAAACCCTATACCATTCCAGGGGATCCTTGGGAATTTTTCTCACCCTTGGCCATTCCTTGTGCATCATGGTGGGAGTGGCCCATCTGGCCAAACAGCTGCAAACTGAGAACTAATTATTGCTGTTCTGAGCAGCAATAGTTTGCACTTAGCAAAAGTTAGTACCTCACTCTGGCAAAATCTAAATGTTTCCAGGGTCTACAGGAGCCATATACAAATGGGATGTATGAGTGTTTCTCTCCAGTTTTCTCAGTGTTTCCACCAACCAGGAACAGAAATACCACAAAAAGAGCATATCTTACATTATTTTGACCTCTTCAGTGGATCTCAGAGGTGAGTGAAAAACATGAAGTCAAATGCAAATAGACACACATTGTTAAGATACAAGGCAAAGAGTAGAACTTTACTACTAAACATGTGTAAAGTTTTATTTAAACCAGTTCATCAGTAAACCAGTTCAGTAATACTAATAGTTATGCAATGAAGTTTTTCTATTGGTTTAAAAGCAAGTTTTAAATTAAATTAAAATAAGCCAAATCAATCTCTGAATAGATTTGCTCCAGAGATGAATTTAGCCCACAACAAAGATTAGAGCATTTCTCACCTGTATGTATTATGATTCTGATCAACATTAAGGACATGCCCATTCTTCTTCCAACTTATTGCTGGCCTGGGGATTCCAGTGGTCTCGCAGGGGAGGGTGGTTTGGACATTTACAATAACTGTAATATTGGTGGGTCCAGGAGCGATAGATGGAGGAACTAAAGAATATATGAAGCCCAGGTAATTTTAAGAGAATGTATATTTTTTCAAGCTGAACTATTTGAAACTATCCTTTTCTGTAGCACGGATCATTTGACATTTATAAATTTGCCAAAAAAATGCAGAAGGGAATGTTTCTCAGTTCTGTTATATCCTGTTGATGTACACACACCAGTTAACAAAGAACAACTGTTTTTTCTGTTCACAAATATTTAGGCAGTGTTCATAACACCCAGAATTTCTAAGGGCTTACAAAAAACAAACAAACAAAACTAGACAGAATCCTTAAACAAAATTCCAGATGCGAATAATCCTGAATTTTGGGGACATCTATATTCTGTGCATGGATCTGACTTTCATTGACCCCTTTCTCTATAATGGCCTGAACCAGTGTCTCAAATTCAAATAGCCCAATGCCTGAGTACTTGAAAAGCAGGCTCAAGAGTTGCTTTTCTGCAGTTCCAGTCCATTACTAATAAAGATAGATTTCAAGATTCAGAAACAATCAAGGAATCCAATGTATCCAGTTTTTGTAGAACATGTGTGTTTATCTGAAAAAGAAATATTTACCCTGGATCTGTAGATCAATTCGCTTGCGTTCAGTACCAGCTGCATTGGTTGCCATACACAAATATCGTCCAGTGTCGGTAACGTGTGCTGTGTGAATGTACAGGGACCCATCCTCTAACACTGAATATCTAAAACAAAGTCATAGGCATTAATTTAATTTTTCATGGCAGGAACTGTGGCTAAGTGTTGTGAGGAAAGAGAAACAGAAAAACACAGGGGACACAAGGGTAGGCAAAACATGTAGCACCTTAATTTGGCCATATATAATTTTCCTTTTTGAACATACTACACTCGTTCTGCCTTGAGTCTGCCTTTCAGCACATCTGATATACCCCTTACTCAGTAATTATGAAAATGGACTCCTACAATGACTTTCAAATGGAAATACATCAGCTTTGTGTATGTTAAGAAAGAGGTGATTTTTATTATCACTCATTTAAACTGAGAAAATCCAGGTGATGAATGAATACACACTGAATGAATGAATACTAACATTAATACTGAGTTTGTGAATGTAAAACTAATGCAAATAAAATCCCAAAAGATTTCACTCCAAGTCTTCTATTACAAATACATTGTTAAAAATTTTCTACAGATTGTTATTCTGACCATTAGATGCTACCTGGCATTGTTTCCAGCAAAAATAGCCCCATCCTTTCTCCATGTAATTCTTGGGGTTGGTATTCCTTCTGCAACACACTCCAGAACAGCAGACTTATTTATATTCACAACAACTGTCTGAGGACCACCTTTGATTGTAGGAGCAACTGTATAAGAAAGAATTCCTCATGATATTAGAGAGAGAGCACTTTATTTTGAACTGTTTTAAATTAGACCCATGGGAATGTATGCTATGACAAAGGAATTGTGCCCCCATGAGTGTACCAACAAGCTTCTTTAAATTTGATATAATACATGAAAGCTGGTATGCTGTAATGGAAAATTTAAAGAAAAACTTCTTATCTTTTACAAATTAAAAAGATAGTAGATTTTTGTGCCACCTACTAATGGTCTGGAATTGTTAGAATGAGCACATGGCATGGTCTTAGCACAGGGGAATGGACAAGATGACCTCTTGAGATCCCTTCCAGCCCCACATTTCTAAAATTCTAAAATTCTTTGATACCTTTTAAAAATGAGGAAATTAAGTACGACATTAAGACTATCTATCCCAGACTATGTTTTATTACCCGCAAACCATTCATTTGAACTGAATCTAGGATTTTGACCCTGGCATGAGAGATTGAAATTAGGGTTTAACCCTCCCCCAGTAGCTGTATCTCAAAATTAATATCTGTTCCTTTGCAGATTGCAGCGTCTTGTAGTAGTATGGCCCTGTCTTAATAACAGAAAAACCCACCCTGGGCCTTATTAACTATCTTAATGGAAAATTTACATGTGGCCAGGAAGGTCCTACGCTTAGCCTCTCTTCAGAGCTGTTCATTCATTTTGTTCCATGCATCAACCAGAAAAATATGCTATGAAGCAATTCAGGCATCACCCTGCTCAATAGAAACCAAATGCCTCATCTCTGCCAAGCACCTCATCCTAGACCTACAATGGCATTAGGCTCCTAACTGCCAGTGATTTCAGTGGAATACCTTTGTGGATATGGGCTCTAATGTGACTTTTATAACACAAATGCACATGGGGGCAGAATGAAAGTTTCCTGGGCCATCTTAAAACATTCTTTAAAGTATTCTTTGGATTGATATATTAACAAAATTACTGTACTTATGCTTACTGGTTGTGAGGAGTCCAGTAAACATATTCCGTCTTTTCCAACTCTCGGAAATACTGTGCAAAGATTATAATAGTTAAGAATTAAACCATATTCTTTACCATTTACAGTCAGCACAAACTCTCTGGTAGTTTTTCCTGCTATGTTACTTGCCACACAGGTATAGCTTGCTGTATCACCTAGGTCAGCATTATTGATCTGCAGATATCGGCCACCGGATAGGATGCGGACTCGAGGAGTCACCTAAGGAAAGTTCAACAAGTAGAACTAATTTTATCATGGTTTTCCATTGTACTGAAAATTCATGTTGCAAAGTAATAGGAGTCATGATAGAGTGGCCATAAGAACACAATGGGTCAAATTCATCGATGGCTTAACTTCATTTGTATTGGTGAAGTTACAAGGATAAATAAGGGAGACAAGGTGGGTGAGGTAATATCTTTTATTGAGCCAACTTCTGTTGGTGAGAGAGACAAGCTTTGGAGCAGTTTCCTAGACCTGAAGAAAGCTGTGTGTAAACTCAGAAACTTGTCTCTCGCACCAACAAAAAGTTGATCCAATAGAAGATATTGCCTCACCTTGTCTCTCTAATATCCTGGGACTGACACAGCTACAACAACACTGCATGCAACGAGAAATAAGGCTCTGTTACATTTCTTAGAAAATTTGGTTGAGTTTTAAAATATTGATGCCAATTTATAATCTCAATCATGAATTCATTACTCAGGAATTTTGCCTGAATAGGGGATTAGAATTTCTGACCAAAACAAATTAATTATAAATGTTTTTTGGTTTTCATGTAAGATGGCAGTTTGACGGCACGAACTGAAATGCATTCTTTATCCACACCCAGGCATATCACTGATAGAAGAAATAAAAGCTTTCCCACACTGCTCTTTCAATGTGCCACAGCCTTGACCTAAAGGAATCATTTCCATTATGCAACAGATTAGCCTCTCCACTGAGACTACCTGCAAGGATGCCAGAGGTGGTATGGATCCCTGTCTGTTTGGCACTGCACTGAGTGTGAACAGATTGAGCCAAAACAGCCATTAGATGTGAACTGTTTTTGGTCACTACCAGTCTGGACAAGATTTGTACTGGTGTACTAAAATACTGCCAACTCCAAGTGTTCAAAGCCATGAGGCAGGGCCCACACCATCCTGAGACTGGCTTAAAAATCATGATGGGTTCTTTTAATACTAAATTTGGTGTTGTTTAACTTCTCTTATGGTTTATGAACCTTTAGGCCTCCTATTCTGCAACTCCTTCTCTGCAGGTAGACTCCAGGCTAGTTTAGAGCCCCGCTGAAGTCAATAGGTCCTCCCATAGTCACAGAGGTCCACCCATGCAGAACAGATTGCAGCACTGGGGCCCTAGAAGTGAAATAAGCCACTTCTCATTGCCAAGCCCTTGGGCAGATGCTACTTAAAACGCCTCATATTTGTAATAACTGGTATTTTTTGTATATTTTTATTTATTCCTCTTACATATTTCAGCACAATTGCTATGACCTTAGAAGCATATAATGCAGCTGAGAGAAATTAATTCACTGTCATTGCTACTAAGTAGTTTTAAATATAGTACCCCATATATATGACAAAACAAAGGCAAGAAATTATAGTTTAGTCCCCAAACTGTACTTTAATTATAATCCTTGTGATAATGAAAACTCCACTGGGTCCTGTCTTTAAAAAACAAAATCCATTTGTTTTTTAGGGCCTGATCCAAAGCCCAATTAAGTCAATGGAAAGACTCCCACAGACTTCAACGGGCTTTGAAACAAGCCTCTCTAATGTATCTATTAGTTAATACTCTTAGGGCCTGATCCTACATTCCTTGTGAACCCAAGTATCCCAATCAAACCATTCCTAGAAGTATAGTAATGTCAGATACACCTCTTGTTCTGCTGTCAAAGATGATAATGGTGCATAAACATACCATTAAACAAACACAGGATTTAAGATTTGACTGTTAGAGACAGAACAGAAGAGAAGATTGAAGATTGCCCAATGGAAGAAGACAAAACTAGTAGGGAAGGAAGGAAGTTTCATTTAAAAGCTCATAAGATGGTGTAACTAAAAACGATGATTTTCAGTTAAAATAATCCTGAACTACTACCATCCAAAAATTGGTATTTTCCAAAAACTTCCCTCTCCTCATTGTGAAACTGTCCACTTTTCCCAAGGTAAAGCAGGATTACTCTTTCCACTCCTGGGTGTACCTCCCTCTGTTTCTTAAATATTAGTGGATTACATTTCTCCCTTGAGGTCAGGAAAGAATTTGGCTAATTATGTACACAACTTGAACATCTCATTTTTCCTTATTAGGCAAAAGTGATCTGTCTCCAGTCAGACTTCCAAGATCAAAAAAAGAAAAAGATAACTGTGCCCCAGAAATATGGGAGAGCTATGCTGACATAGCTATACTCAACAATGGAAAGAGTAGCGGGGGATAAAGGAAACCCAAATCTCGTAGTTGCACTTCACATGGCAATTTTTTTAAACAGGTTTGTAAAACTTTTTACACAGGTTTGTGGACTGCATGGTTCTTTTATTAGAATGGTGTGAATGTAGTGCAGTGAGATGTTCTAAATAGCTCTGCAGACTGAAGTCCTCTATTGACCCACAAAATATGCACAGGGTAGTCAAAGCATCACCATCCTGCCAAACTAATATGCCTCAACCCTAACTTGAAGGGCTCAATTCCAGGGCTCATAGTAGGGCTGGTTAATACTTAAAAAATAATTCCCAAATGTTAATGTGAATAACTGATTATCTTTCAACACTATTCACAAAATGCCTTAATTTTTGTTTTCTGCAAACACTTGTATGAGTGATTTTTTTTCTTTTCTTTTCTTTTAAACATAAAAATGTTGACGGAAAACAAAAGCCTCAAATACTTTTGCAAATGTTTTCCAGGAAGGTACACGTCAGAAGCATTCATGTTGCCTTCTTCCAATCTCTTTCCAGCCTCCCGTTTATAAAAGCTTGTCATCCAGTAGAAATAATACCAGGTGACCTAAGTGGTCAACCACATACCACAAAGGAATAGCATCCAAAGGAATTGTGCTTATCTCAGATATAGTGACTGCAGGAGCTACTGTTGAAGTGGTGCCCTTCCTGTCACTAGATTATCCCTCAAAAGCATAATCCAGTACTCATTTAGTATCCAATATTATTTTGTTCTTTAAATTTATATTAGATAGGAGTCTTATGGATATAATTTATTTATCTCTAAAGATAATAAAAGAAACTTTCTTTCACACACAGAGGACAGTTGGAACACTCTGTGAATCCCATGAGCAGTCTCTAGTTCCAAACATTTCTTCTTTTTATTGGAACTGGACAAGTGAAGCTGGAACTGGCATCAGCTTATTTGTACTGGAACCTTTTTTGGTGCAGTCATGTCTTTGCCAGTTAAAACACTCAGGTCAGTACTGACATGGCTACCTGGCCCAAGTTCTTTGAGCTAACTCAAATTTAATGTAGAAGTATCATCCACTGTCATTGGAGGAGGGGGGGCTGACACTTGAGACATACACAGACAAAGAATGTCTGTGATCATCCTAGATGGATCACAGTGAACCAAGAGGTCATGGATGAAGTCTGGAAAGGGACCAAAGTTAAGGGAGACACGAATAACAAACTAATGGTTCACCTGGATTTACCTTTTTCTTTCTCAACAATTAAAGGGCCAATATAAAGTAAAAACCTGAAGTTGCTCAGCACAGTCTCCAGGAAACCCAACATGACATTAGACAAGGCCAAGTAGTCCACTGGGAAAGGGCTATGTGATTGAAAATCTAGGTGGCCCTACAATGGATGATGAGCAATAGAAAAGTCTCCAGTTGAACAACTCTGTTCTTGCTCCTTTGACTGAACCAATAAGGATGTGATGCCTCACTGCCATTGCATTAAATTCTGAGTCAATAGGTGCACTTGGGGCAAAACTGTGGTGATTAGCAGAGATTAAAGTAAGCTACTTATGTGGTTATTTCTCTTCAATTTAAAGAAATTTATTTCCTTTCTAAATGTTACTAGAATATGAGGATTCATAATATACCCAAAGTTAAATGTATAGTGTAGTCTTTCTCAGCTACCTTTCCTGCGAAGCCATTCAGGAGTATACCGAAGGCTTCTAGGATTGCTCAAAGGATCCAGGAGGAGCAAGGGATCCCCCTAAAGGAAAAGAGAACAAATAACAGCGGGATGGCCAGTTCATGTGGTCACTGTCTTCATGTACTTGTTTAAGTCAAGTTGTATTTGGACCAGGGCTACTCAACAACCTTCTCTTGACCTCAAGGGACCACAACTCAACTGTGCTGAAGGTGCAAGTGAGTAGAATCAGAAATTTAAGTTCAAGCCCTTTGTGCAAAGATGCAACAGATTTGTGAAAATAACATAGCAAATGTACCTGTAAAAGGTCTCCATCTTTAAGCCATGTGATCGTAGGAGGTGGCACTGCATCTGACTTGCACTCCAATATAACTTGTCTGTTCTGCAGCACAGTGAGATCCTGATGCCCACTGGTGCCAGCAATGTTAGGGGGAACTGTTTAAAAAAAAGAATAAGAAAAGCATGACAAAGATGAACTATAATTAAAATATTTCTATGGACAGAATCCCAGTGTGTAATTTTCAAACAAAGTTTTGTGATATACCAGCAGAGCAGCAGTACAATTAACTGCTTTTGCTTTTCATTGCCTATATCAGGTCTGACTTTTATCTGCAAAATATATCACCCTCATTTGACTAGCTATAACCCACTTACTAAAAATGCAGGTCACAAACCACTAACTGACAGAAATTAGTTGAAAGTCCATTCTCTGTGAAGAAACCAGCACTTAGCCAGATGAAGTCAGGATACCTCAAGCTCTGAAACCCTCTTCATCAACAGATTCAGATATGATTTGTCATTCACTGGATAAGCAAAACCTTGATTTGATAAAACTTCTTCACTGTAGGAAGAATTCATGTAGGAATTGTGCAAGTCTGCAAGAAGCAGAAGGCCGACTCATCTGTGAGACATCTTTTGTGAACTTACTTCTGCTACCATATAGTCATATAACACTGAGTTTTCTCCCTAGGGCAGAGAGGAAATTATTTTGCATTGTCTTATTCTTCGGAGACTAGATAGACAAGATCTAAGGTCTATTCTAGATCTAGAGGAGCTGACATACTGATTCAGCTGCCATTTCTTTTATTTTTTTATATAATTTGAAATGTATATTGTAAATGTGTGTGTGTGTGTGTGTGTATAAACACACACATAAACACATATATCCTGTCCTTTTTATTCCTTCTCAGTCTTATTGAAAAAGGCCAAAGGACGGACATCAATTCCTCTAACTTTCTTTGTTACTCTGATTTCCATTATAATTGCTTGTGTTTTATTTTAAAATAGCTATGTTTGCAATGTTCCATCATAATTGTGTCATGTTCTGTATAGCTACATTGTATACAAACATTAAGTAACTGCACTTGATTTAATATCCTCTTTCTGAGAGAGTGTATTGTCACTTCTGTTTTCCTGACCCTCAGTACACTGATTTATAGATTTCAAGGTCAGAAGGGACCATTGTGATCATCTAGTTTGACCTCCTGTATAACATGGGCCATAGAACTTCCTCAAAATTATTCTTAGAGCATATCTTCTAGAAAAAACATCCCATTGTGATTTAGAAATTGCCAGTGATGGAGAATCCACCACAACCACTGGTAAATTGTGTCAGTGGTTAATAATCCTCACCGTTAAAAATTGACTCCTAATTTCCAGTCTGAATTTACCTAGCTACAACATCCAGCCATTGGATTGTGTTATACTTTTGTTTGCTAGATTGAAGAGCTCATTATCAAATATTTGTTCCACATGTAGGTATTTATATACTGGGATCAATTCACCCCTTAACCTTGTTTTGGATAAGCTAAATAGATTGAACTCCTTGAGTCTTTCGCTATAAAACAGACTCTCTCATCCTCTAATCATTCTCATGGCTCTTTTCTGAAGCCTCTTCAGTTTTTCCAGAATACTTCTTGAAGTGTGAACATCAGAACTGGACATAATATTCCAGGAGTGGTCACACTGGTGGAAAAAAGAGACATAATATAACTTTTTTACTCGACTGAAGATTCACCTTAGTTAGCCCTTTGGCCAAAGTGTCACACTGGGAGCTCATATTCAGCTGATTATCCAACATGATCCCCAAGTCTTTTCCCAAGATAGAGTCTCCCATCCTGTAAGTATGGCCTGCATACTTTGTTCTTAGATGTGTGACTCTACATATTACAGTTCTGAAACACATCCTGTTTGCTTGCACCCAACTTACCAAGCATCCAGTTTGATCTGTATCAGTGACCTCTCCTCTTCATTATTTACTATTCCCTAATCTTTGTTGCTTTTGCAAACTTGATCAGTGATGATTTCTTCTTTTCTTCCAGGTCATTGTTCAAAATGTTAAATAGTATAGGGTGAAGAACTGATCCCTGCAGTACCATACTAGAAGCACATCCACTCAATGATTCTTCATTTATAGTCACATTTTGGCACCTATGAGCCATTTCTTAATCCATTTAATGTTCTAAATTGATTTTGTATCATTTTAGTCTCCTAATCAAAATGTTATGTAGTACCAAGTCAAATGCCTTATAGACGTCTAAGTACATTGCATTAATGCTATTACATTTATCTGCTAAATTTGTAATATCAGTTTCCTTTCATTTGTTTGTCCTTTTCCTTTTTTAATTTAAGTATAGTTAATTTGTAAAAGGGAAGGACTAATAACTAAAGCACCTTAAAGGGTACTGACAACTCCACTTCCTCTAAAAAAGATCTGCTTTGTTACAGAGGTCCTTACTTAGGACCTAGTCCTTGGATCTTCTGTTCTAGAAAGGAGATGACAGATGCAGTCCAAAACCAGATAAGATCACTGAAAATGGTACTCAAAGAGTTTTTTCTTTGTCAGGCATTATTCATTTGATAACTTTTTCTAGCTTTTAAAAGTAGTAGATAATGCAGTATTAGGCTTATAGTATTAAAGAATGCTTTAATTGTTTCCAAATGAAGCTTACCATGCACTCTTACTAGATATTCTTTATCGTCATCTCCCGCAGGACTAGATGCGAAACACGTATATCTTCCTGTGTCTTCCACCTAAAGGACACCCAGATAACTTTAGTAGAAACTTCAGAATATGGGACCAATTCAATTAAAACAGCAAAAGAAGTAGTGATGTTCGCAGTTGGCTTTGATAGTAGATATCGATTAAAAAACACAAGGGAAACAGAAGAAATTAAACTAGCGATTTCTGGGAGAGTAAGCAACCAGAAATATTTGAAAGCTTGTCTGTTTTATTTGGGGTAGATTGTGGCCATCAGGTCAAACCCTTTGAAGAGGTGGTGTGCATCTGCAGCATCCCAGGAAAAAAGCACCAGGGCTAATGTGCCTCGAGCAGATACATTCTCTTCTGGTCCGGCTCTCTGCAATGAACAATCCATTAGGATGGAATAGATTGTTCTCTGAATGCATCAGCCCATATAATGGGCCAGTATGGGATGGGATGGAGGGGAGGAAATGGGACTCCACTTCCTCCCCAAACTGTTCTTGGCATCTTGCTCCCTGAGAGAAGGTAGCACTAACAGTGCCTATGCTTTCCAGAGCATGGGAGCACAGACTGCTATTATGAAGAGGCCCTTTGCCTGCCTAGAAGGTTTTTGGCTCTCCCCTCTCTCTGCTCCTGCACAGCAATGCAATTACCTCTCACAATCTGGCCTTTACATAGGTAGTCTTGTAAAATGTATCCTTCTGCCCCTGAGAATTATTTGAGGTCTCAAATATTTACTAACATCTTTATATCTTCTGCTCCTCATAAATCGCTCTGTGTAAAGTCTTGGGGCGGAGATAAGGGGTTTACCATATGAGCAAGAACAAAAAATTAGTCCTCCCATGATGAACTAAAAGTTGAAGTCCAGCTGTCTTCAGAGTGATTAGGACAGGGGTGGCCAATCTGTGGCTCCGGAGCCACAGGCGGCTCTTCAGAAGTTAATGTGCAGCTCCTTGTATAGGTACTAACTCCGGGGCTGGAGCTACAGGCACCAACTTTCCAGTGCACTGGGGGGTGCTCACTGCTCAATCCCTGGCTATGCCACAGGCCCTGCCCCCACTCCACCCCTTCCTGCCCTCTCCCCTGAGCCTGCCGTGCCCTCGCTCCCCCAGAGCCTCCTGCACGTCACGAATCAGTTGATCGGGAAGCATAGGGGCCAACTTCCTCTCTGCCTGGTGGGTGCTCGACCCCTGCCCCTGGCCCCAGCTCTGCACCACCTCTTCCCGCCCCTGCACCCCATCCCCATTCCACTCCTTCCCCAAAGTCCCCACCCCACCCCGCCTTTTCCCTTTTCCCACCCCCCACCCCCATTCTACCCCCTTCCCCCAAGTCCCTGTCCCTGCCCTGCCTCTTCTCCGTCTCCTCCCCTGAGCGCTCTGTGTCCCCGCTCCTCCCCCTCCCTCCTGGAAAGTCCAAAGCGCTGCCAAAGAGCTGTTAGGTGGCGGGGGGGTGGAAAGCGCTGGGAGAGAGGGGGAGGAGTGGGGACGCGGCGTGCTTGTGCGGGGGGAGAAGGAGGCGAGGAAGGGGGAGCTTGGCTGCCGGTGGGTGCGGCGCACCCGCTCCAGCCCTGGAGCACCCACGGAGTCGGCGCCTATGTCAGGGGGTTTGGGGAGGGCTGCTGGTGGGTGGGAGATGCTGGGAGGGGGGGGATGGAGGGAGGAGCTGATGGGGGCCTGCTGACATATTGGCTCTTTGGCAATGTACATGGGTAAATTCTGGCTCCTTCTCAGGCTGACCACCCATGGATTAGGGTATGTGGTTTTAGTCTTCTAGGGTTTTTTTTAAGTCTCAGTTTAAATTGTCTGAGTTGATTTGAAATTTTTCTTGTATGGTCTTTATTAATTTCCCAGACCACTTCCTTTCCTAGTCCCTATACAAATGGTTGTAAATCCCAGTTAGCTTGCCTCTGTGGTCCATCCGTGTGTAAAACAATAGGGAAGGGATCACAGTCAATAGAAGAAAAACAAAAAAATAGACAGAAGAGCCAAAAGGTAGGGAAAAGAGGAGAAAAACAGAGAGGCAGCAGGGTAGATACAGAAATTAAGACAGAAGGGGACGATACACATCAGAGTCCCCTGTGCTGTCTGCCCTGCTGTCTCAGGAAGCTCCACTGAAGGCAGCTCGAAGGATTCTGGAATGCATTCGAGAGTAGCTGGGGCAAGAAGAGGGAAGTGCCAAATCACAGTGTTAACTATGGTATCAGTGCACCTGCAGCTGGGTCAGGGTTCAAAATGATGAGGTAGAAAGTGAAAAATACCTTGTCCAGCTGCAACTGCAGGGGCAATTTTGCATAGGCAGAAGGTCATTATCCAGTTTAGTATTTGGCCAGTCAAACTGATTAACTCTCCTACTCCAGGGAAAACTCTCCTACTCCGTGTTGCAGGTTCATTAATCACCGCAAGTTGTCAGGACCTTGGCTTTACACCAATAGAGGGATGGTACAGCGTCTCTTAGCATTATGCTGGCTTATAGTTTAAAGACTACAGCTATGTCTACAAATGAGGGGTGTTAATTTCCTGTCTGGGTAGCCATACTCATGCTAGCTCTCATCAAGCTAGTGCAAGGATAAATAGCAGCGTAGCTACGGTAGCATTGGTGGTGGCAGTGGAGGCACAACTGAGCACAAACCTGCCTGAAATCAGACTGCAGACATAGTGTGCCATGAAACTGGGGATCAGCCCAGCTCTGCAAGCCAGTCCAGGGTTTGCAAAGCCAAGCTTCATTTCCATGTGTCAGTCACCTGAGCACTGGCTATTCGAAGGACCTCTCCTCCTCTCAGGATGTGAACATTGTCATTCTGTGGGAGTGGGCGCCCATCCTTCATCCATGTGATTTTGGGGGCTGGGATGCCAATAGACATACAAAAAAGCTCCAGTAGGTGGTTAACAACCACAGATATCTCTTCTGGTTTATCAGATCCATTGATATGAGGGGGCTCTGCAGGAAGGAAAGACAATTCATGTTCTTGACTAACATAAAAATTCAGATTTATAAAACATGATGGGCAACCAAATGGTTAGAGTGGTAGATTCCAGATTGATGTATTTTATTCCTCTCAGTCACCAACTCCCTGTGTGACATAGATCAACTCACATGAGTTCTCTTCGCCTCAGGTTAGCAACATAAGCGAAGTATAATCATATTTTCCTCTGTAAGATGGGTGTTGTGAGACTAAATTAGTATGTGTAAAGTGTTTTCAGATCCTTGGGTAGAATACACAATACAGTACAAGAGAATTTGTATTAGATCTTCAGTTGCTGTAAATCAGTATAACCTCGTCAAGCTATGCCAGTTTACACCAGCTGATTATCTAGCCCATTGAATTTAATTTCTGTTACACCAAAGTTACCCAGTTAAAGCAAATTATTCTGTACATCAATATGCTGATTTATATTTAGCATGTTGCTGTTACCTGTAAATCTCAAATACCAACATACAAATTTTCACCATGTCCACTCAAAGGTAAATTCCATTCCTTTAATCCTACTATCTCATGAGCACTACTTCCTGAAAATGTTCTAAATTTCTAAAGACTTTTAAATGATTGTCTCTATTTTAGGCATACTTTTGCATCTTGTCTGAATGTAAAATTAACACTTACCCAACACTTTCAGGGTAAAGTGCTTGCTGACTTCCCCTGCTTCATTGGATGCTATACAGGTAAATCTGCCTGTGTCATCAGTCTCCGTCGTTGAAATGTGAAGGACCATTCCTTGATTACTTATAGTAAGATGGGTTCCAAGATTTAGGGATTGTCCATTTTTAAGCCATAACATATTGGGGATGGGGGTGCCATCAGTAAAGCACATCATAGAAGTTGGATTGCCTTTTACTATAGTCACTTCCTCTGTTTCTCCTGCTTTGTCCATGCTTGGTGGTACTGCAGAGAAAAAGATATGATAATTATGGAATACCCTCAAACACTAATTCTTAATATAAAATAAATGCCCTGTTAAGCAATTAAATTTTCTAGGTTTCTTACACTTGTGGTTAGTGTGTTTGTGTGTGTGGGTTACAATTCAAGTAGAAATAATACACCACATTTATTCAATGAAGAAAAATCTACAACACATTATCTGAGCTAAAAAAAGTAAAAAGGGTTTAAAGTTCAACTCCTCTTACCTTACAAAAATGTTAGCAAAATTTAAAGTTTCCATATAAAGCATCTGCCAAATATGTACTTAGTAAAGTCTTCAATCTTGTGTTGGTAAGAAAATAAATAGAATTCGTCCTCTGAGAGGCAAAATCTCAATGTTCTCAATTATCCAGATAGTTTCAATCAGGGGAAGATTTCTACCCTTCTACGGTTATACTTAGAAAATTAACTACATAATGCAACTTCTTTCACTTAATATCATAAAGAAACTTACCATAAACTTGAAGATTATAGTGTTTATTGTCCACTCCAGCTCTGTTAGATGCTACACAAGTGTACACACCAACATCGGACACCTGAGCTCTCACAATTCTGAAAAGAACACAGCTGCAGTTATCTTACCCACGGCTACCACATGGAATATATTGCTCCACTTTGACTATGACAGAGTATGATTACAGAGGGCCAAATTCTACCCTGGCCTACACCAATTTCAGCACAGTTGCATTAGGGTTAACTGAGGGCAGAATTTAGCTTAGATACCTTAAATAACTGAACACTCACCTGAGAATCTGTCCAGCTGACAACAACCTAATCTGGGATGAGATAGAGAGAGGAAGTCCATTCTTAAGCCAGTTTATTTGTGGTGGTGGGGTGCCAACAGCAGTACATTCAATATTTATGGAGGCATCCTGTATGGCAGTTAGCTTCTCTGCTTCCTCTTTATTATTAGCTATTGCTGGCGGAACTAAATTAAATAACAGGTGAATAAGAGGGGTGTTAAAATTGGCTGTTCAAAATTATTCCTGTTCTAACCATAGCTCACCTTATCCTGAACTGCAAGATGTTACAGATATTGCTATTCTAACCAAAAAAAGAATCTCACATGAAACATTCCCACAGGATTCAGCAAGAACAGCGTGTCCAAACTTGGCAGCCAACAGACCTTCTGATATTAGTAACTGTGGGTCACAACTAACTTACATAAACATTTACATTTTAAAAAATCAAGTGCACATAGTACTGTTTACTTGATTAGATTAACAGAAATTGCTTGCAGACTTCACTATGATTGATCACATTTGTCCCCACAGGTACATGGTGCCATATTTTCTCACTAAGATGTTTTTATTCATTATGAAGGACTGTACCCGTTGGCCCTACCCACACAAATAGTCCTGTTGGGCCTGATTCTTCCCAGTCCTGCTCCTGGGGTAGTCATTCACTCCTGTGCCAAATGAGTGTAAAATACTCCCAAAAGCAGAATTCTCTGTTCACTCACACAACTGGTAGCCCTGACACCCATTTTTACAGGTGTAAATGGCTACACACTGTGCTAGGCAGAGGACGATTAGTCTTACTGTCCTCAATTGTGACGTTAAATCAGGAGGATCTGGTACAAAATTATTTCAGATTATTGTTTGGATTAATTTAAATCCCGAGTAAAACAAAGTTTAAAACCTGTTTCACTTCTGCATGACTCTAATTTTAAGAGGGCATAATTTGACTCAGATCAACAGAACTAAGATGGTGTAAAACTGGAGTAATGAAGTGTTCAATTAGGCCCATACAGTGTCTTTCTCCACAAAAAAAAAAGGCATTTTGGGTGGATTTGTTTTGTTATGGAATATACCATAGGAATTGATTTCTGTTTATCCCAAAATTTATTACTCAGCAATGGTTTCAATCATTTTGGTCCTCTGCAGTATGTTATGTTGAACACACTATGATATCTACATCAATAAACTACACATGAATATAGATACATAAGATTACATAGGCAGTCACTTCTTGGCCCTATCATGTGAGTGGTAACAAAGTCAGGATAATAGGTCAGACTTCAGTTTGTCACATTTTAAAACTCACCATATACATTCAAGTTGAAAATTCGATCTTCTTCTCCTGCAGGATTAGTAGCCACACAAGTGTATTTTCCCATATCAGATGTGAGCACTCCGAAAATGTTTAAGGTGCTGCCATCTGGAGTCACTCTATAAAAAAGGTCATAGAATACAATGAGTTTGTTTGCCAGGTTGTAAGAACAAGTAAATGAACAGCTAGTGTGTACATTTCAATCAAGTTACTTCCCCACACGCTTTCTATGGAAATTCAGTACTTGTGGCACTTTACAGACTAAGAAATTTATTTGAGCTTAAGCTGTCATGAGCTACAGCTCACTTCATCGGATGCATTCGGCTGCTACTCTGAAATTCATGGAATTTCAGTTATAAATCTATTACTCTGTTCAAAATTTTAGCTCCCAGAGAAATTTGTTTTTAAATCTATTTTTATGAACTTATTTCATAAAATTCTGGTTTAAGGATTGAGCTGTTTTATCTTCCATTTGGATTCAGTTCCATCCTAACTGCAGTCAAAATGTGTCCATCATTCTCAGAGTATTTTTACATACAGCTCCCACCTCAAACCTCATCTGATAGGAACAACTATTTAAATGAGAACCTTAGGGATATTATGTGCCAATCTCTGAAATACTTAAAAGATAGAATCATAGAAGATTAGGGTTGGAAGAGTTCTCAGGAGGTCATCTAGTCCAACCCCTGTTCAACGCAGGACCAACCCCAACTAAATCAAAGTAAAATAAAAATAAAATGTAAAAATACAAACTTTGAGTAAGATATCATGTCACTTTCCCAGATTTGTGTATCTAGTTGTATAGGCCATTGGGGGTACTCTAAGTTGTGCCTCTGGATTGGACCTGATATCCCCACAATTGCAAAGACATAAAGATGGCTTACAAGCAACATTTGTGCCTCCCTATACCCTGAACTGCATCAGCACCAAACAGCTTGTTCTAAGGGTCTGGTACGTGTCTCACAAATCATGTGTGTATTAGATCTACCTTGTGTATAGTGAAGTAGGCAGAAGAGAGGGTAAACAACATCTGTAACACTATTTGGTTAGCTAGATGTATTATGTAAAACAAAACAGATAAGCAACAAATCTACATAAAATTAACAAAATATCTTAGAATTATAGAAATTAAGGACAGAAAAGATCAATGTCACTTACTAAAGTAAGATTGTTCGGGCTCATAGTTTTATAATTCTTCTGCCTATGCCTTGAGGAGGTTATAGACTGAGAGAACACAGGGTTTTATTTTTACTTGCCTTATTCTTTGTGAATCATTGCTGGTAACTGGGTTTCCATCTTTAAGCCACTGAATAGCAGGTCTGGGAATTCCTTTGGCATTGCAGACAAGCCGGATACTTTCCCCAAGGAGGACGCTGACTTCACTTGGCATTTCAGATCCAACGATATTTGGAGGAACTTTTGGAAGAGGGGGTCAAATTCTAACCAGTTAAACTGGGGTAAACTAGGAGTAACTCCATTATTTCAATGGAGTTTCTCCCATTAGATCAAATTAACAGGGTATGCGTATATTCCTCCTGTTGGGATGTTTACAAAGGTGACTAGAAAAATCAACTTCATAATCCTTCCAGTGTGTATAGTAACCTGTTCATGTTCAGCAGATTGATAATAGATAATGCTACCTTTAGCATGTATTATAGCAATGCAAATAAAATCTATTGGATACCCTGATGCAGCAAACACTTAAGCACATACTTAACTCTGAACATGTGAGTACCTCCAATGAAGTTCACAGGATTACTCACACACTGAAAGTTAAGCACATGTTCAAATGCTTAGCATCCCTGGTGACGGTGACACATTACTCAGTCCTAACCATTATTCCGTTACTCCACTGAGTTTTTTTTTTCATAAAGATCATGTGTCACAGTTTTCCTTTATAACCTCCTTTTGGCATCAAACATCACCTGGCAAAAGAGCCATAGCATACCGTTGCTCCTGAAATTCTTTCGGGCTCCACAATGTTCTACTCACATTTTGATTCGTGTAGCATTAGTGTCCAGTGTGATGGAGCCAGTTGCTGTGATCAGCAACAACCATATGGAAACACAATGCAATATAGCAAATAAACCTATTATTTTCAAACTGCAGTATAATCAGACGCAGAGAATATTCTTTTGCATACCAATTTCTGAATGACATTGTAGCAAGGTTTTGTTATCCTTATTTTTTGCTATTAGTTGCCTGATAGAAATAATGGGACTGATTCTTCACTCCGTTATACCAGTTTTATATAGGTAGATCATCTTCATTGTCTTCAGTGGACTTAATACCAGTTTTATGCCAGTGTAAGTAGCCAGTATGATTCTGTATAGTGCACACACATACTGTACCTTGAATGGAAAGGATGTAACTCTTCTGCACTTTTCCTTCTACGTTTGAGGCAATGCAAGTGTAGTTTCCACTATCTGAATGCTGAGAGCGAGCAATCTGCAGCTTGCTTCCTCCAGACAAAATATGTATTTCAAGTGAGTCAGAGTTTTCTGAAAACACACAGATAAGAAAGAGTTGATTAGTATTAGAACTAGTCAGAAACAGCAAACACGTTTTGTGAAAAAAATTCATCAACATATCAAAAATTTTAAAAGATTTCATCCCGCTCTAGTTCATATAAGGGGTATTAATATGGGGAAGAGGGAGGAGAAACAAGAGAATATGACCCTCAAAACAGCACAGGAAAGACACACTATGATCTATTATAGGAAAGAAAACGGGGGGGGGGGAGGAGAGGGAGGAGAGTGAAACCAGGAAGGAAAAACATTACCTAGATGCTTCCCATTCTTTAGCCATATTAGTGTTGGTGGAGGAATTCCAGTAGCATCACATGCAAAGGTGACAGGGTTACTGATTGTTTCATTGATCCAGTCTTGTTCAGGGCCTTCTATACTTGGTGGCACTATTAAATAGAACAGCAGCCGCATAAATAACGTAGTCACCAAATTCCTCAGTAAACTGACTTTGGTTCAATTCTACTTTAGATAACGTGGTATATGCTCACCATAAACATTAAGATGGAAATTTTTATCATCTCGCCCTGCAATGTTTATGGCTTTACACACATACTGGCCAGTGTCAGACACCTAAAATGGAAAAAGAATTTTTATGTACTGGATCAATTTTCCTGAAGGTAACAGTAGACTTTTTAACACTAGAATTCACTAGTGGCCATGGGCTCTGCTATAGTTAGACTTTAAAAAGGCTCTGCCATTTGTAATCAGAACTTGATTCAAAGCTCATTGAATTTAACGGGAAGACTCCCACTGACTTCAATGGTCATTGGTCAGACCTATAAAGAGCAAAAATAACTGGTCAACAATAGTGACAAGGTGTGCATTAAACTAATTTAGTATACCTCAGCACTCTTGATTTGTAGCATTTGTCCATCTGCTAGCATCTTTATGTTTGCAGACTCTGTGATCATGCGTCCATTCTTGTACCATGTGATAACAGGTGGTGGGACTGCATTGGACTCACACTCTAAGGTCACTGGGATTCCCACTCTCACAGTCACCACTACAAGAGATGCTCCACTGTGGTCTTTAATATTCGGGGGGACTGGAGAAAAAGTTAAAAGAATTATTTTCTTCCTTGTTCTGTGCGGGGTGGGGAATCAACCTAAGGAAAAATGGAAGATGTCCTCATTTCGTGGTAATAAATATTATTTAATATGATAGTGAAAAACAAACCATAAACAGTAAGGAAACTCTTTTTCTTGCTTTCTCCAGCTTGGTTTCTGGCTATACAAATGTATTCACCACCATCTGAGAGTCTGGCTCGAGAAATTTGCAGAGTCCGACCACCTAAAGTGATCCAAAGAGAGAAAGTTAGCTAAAATGACTTCTAGATTTATTCTATAGTTATTGTATTAATCTCAAATGAAATTTTGCAATGACGTTTTCTACGAACTGCAATTTAGGCACTAGATTAGCATAAGATTCTAAAGAGCACCACCGCTCTTGCTGACTAGCGCTGCCTAACACTTAGAGAAATGTCCTTAGTGAATTACAATTATTGGGTGCAATTCTCGGCTGGTGTAAATGGGTGAAACACCACCGAAGTCAATGGAGCTTTCACTAGAGAATTTGGCCCATTAATACTCTTCTTCACCCTCTTTTCCTTCGCAGCTACTTCCTCCCTCCTAACACAATCATGGCCTTTCCACTTAGCTCCCCCACAAGCCCTTCCTTCCTTTACTGGTCTAACATGACTTCCCTCGTTTGTGGACTAGTTTTGTCCAGATATCTGCCCATAGGCCACAGGCCTGCATCCCAGCTGCCAGTAAGTAAATTACATGTCAGTTATTTCCCATACACCTACAAACATCCACCCCAGACAATCCATCTCCAGCATGTCAAGTTGGAACCCATAGCAGGGAATTGGGTTCCATTAGGATCTCTAGTTTTCAGCATCAAAAGTGGAGGATTGGGTGTAGGTCAGGGTGGTTTCCTGACATGATTCCTGTGACAAATAGGGCAACTTCCTATAATATCCTTGAAAACCCTTACTGTATTAAGCTTATGTATTATTGTGGGTCAGGATTGCATGTAAACTCTCGAGGGGGGAAATGTGACAGATGAGAGACCTGGGAGTTCAAAAGACTATACAGAAAATGTGCCAGACATGTATGGACTTTTGGCTAGGGAAAAGTTAATGCAAAATTCCCCAACTCCAGTTATGCAAAAACACAATCTTTTGAAACTACACCCTCAGGAGAGGGTCATTGTCTGCTGGTTACCAGTTACAGAAAATCAAGGTCAAAGGCCCAAGCTGTATAAAGAGATGGCTGACCTGCCCAAGCTTGGTTTGGGTTCCAGATCAAAGAGAGATGAATGTGTAACCATCAGAGCCCTAAGCTGGAGTTGAGGGTAACCTCTCATAAGCTTTTTAGCATGCATGCAGGGTATTTTATTGTTTTAATATTTTTCTCTGTAATGCTTTTACTTTAAGAAAAAGCATGCTTGCTTAAAGAAGTTGTTTGGTAACTTATAGCTATAGGCAATACACTGGTCATAGCCCTCAGAGAGATACTGTCCTTTTAAGCAGTCTGGCTTGCTGGGGATATCACAGCATAAGGCAAGGAGCTGTGCATCCTTAAATTCCCCAGTCAGGAGGGAGTGAGACATGGGTCTCTTCCCAAGAGAGGTTACAAGTGGGAGCCAGAAGCGTAAAGCGGGTGCCCTTGATGGACCACAGAGGGGGAATACAGGTGCAGTTACCCTGGAATTGTGACAATTCCTACTCCACTTACTCCCAAATAGATGCTCCCAGCCCTTATTGTCTAAGGTCCCTGCAGTACCTTTGGCCTAGAAACCCTTAGGAAATAATGAATTCCCCCTGGGAATTACCAAGGTTCTTAAGGGTTGAGTTGAGGGGCCAGTTCCCACTGAAGTAAGTGATAGGGTGGTTGTTTTTTTGCCATGTAGACAAATGGGATTTGGATTGGTTGACAAAGTGACTGCCTCAATCAATCATCATTCCTTTGAAACAGTCTGTGCTATATGAGCTGTCCAACAGTCTGATCCACACCAACACAAACAGTTGTTTGTTCCAATCCTTCCAGTCTGAGTGTTTCTTTTAATAGTGACCCCATTCAAAATCAAAACAGAGAGATTCTAAAATATTTTAACTGTAGGAGGCCAGATTTATTACTTGTATAACTCCACTTAATGGAGCTACACCCGGAGTAAGTTTGGCTCCATACATTTTGCTGTCATATTTATCTACAGAAAAGGAAAGGATGAGACCCCAGAATTTACAGAAACAGCAGCTATTCCTCACCAGGCACAATGAGAGTGTTAGTATTCAAGCTGATAGGTTTTCCATTCTTGAGCCAGCTGAGATCGGGAGGTGGGAAGCCAGTGACCTCGCAGGTCAAGGAGATAAAATTATTCACCACCACAGTCAAATTCTCAAAATTAGTACCAACAACACTCGGAGGAACTGCAGAAAGAAATACAGTAATAGAACATACCGCAGTGTCAGCAAACAATCCTCCCAAAGACCCTCAAATACTAAAACAAAGCTGAGTTGCTGAGTGCTGTCAAATGGCTGAGTTAAAAACATCTCTCACATCCCATGCACTGATCCTCAGCTTTCTACAAGTATCTGGAAATACTGTGATTAAAGCCAATCCTGCTCTCATCCCCTTTTCTACAATTCACTAAAGCCTTATCAATGTACCCACAGTTTGTTCCCTGTATGGGAAGTGAGTAATTCCAGATTCAGGAATTTTAAAGCAAATCATTTCTCAGGACATTTGCTCTGTAATATAAAGCTGACTAAGTTGGAGTTTACCTTGTCAGGGTGAACAGGAGGACTATACATCTTTTTGCTGATTTTGTATTTTTATTCCTGTTCTTTCTGCAATATTTTCTTTTTCATTACTGAGAAACCCCAAAAAGATTCCTTCAGAATAGGGTTTTTTCCCTCCTTTCATGTCCAGACAGGTCTGATTTATAACTGGTCAGTTGTGCAGTTTAAAATACTGCTATGTGTGTGTGGGGGGGGGGGCCTTCCCAATCACAAATTAATTTAAAGACAAAATAGTTCAAAATTTGGTCGTACTCTGCATTTGCACTTTAAAACAAAATATTTGTAAATATATTCCTCTCATTGAGATCTGAATTCAGGATTCCATGTTTCTTCTGCAGAGCTGATACCAACAACTCTGAAAGAAATGCAGGAGAGAGTTACTGGCTTTCTTTTGGGTGGTATAGCCATTGCAGGGAACACAGATTCTTGATCTTAGAACACGGCAAAAGGATGTGATCAAATGTTCTGGGTCATATCCGCCAGTTACTCTCCAGATGTTTTGTGTCATTTCAGTGACACAAAGCAGTGGTTATTAAGTCAGGTTTATGGCTGTTTTGTGACACGGAAGAGGCATACAGCAACCAGAGTCAACTAGTGAATCTGGCTTATAGTTTTAAAATTTAAATATGTGGGTCCTGTGTGGTCAATACATTCGTCCAACATGAGTATAAAATTCTACCACTAGTGTAAGTGGAGAATTGCATGTACACCATGTGTACATTGTCATTATCCACAGATATTTGAAAGTCTTGAAGTTCAGAGATCAGGTTTACAAACAAATGTTTGAAAATCAGGATAGCAAAAGAACATTGTAGTTTAAAAACAAAACCTGGACTCAGAAAGTCCAGAAATACTCTGTTAAAGTTCCAACAGCAGTCTTGGGATGTGATCCCAATGGAAAGTCTGCCATTGACTTCAGCTACCTTTGAATCACGTCCTTAACTGTGCCTTGAAATGGAAGAAACCCACTAATTGCCACATGAAAGAAATTTATGCAACATATATGGATTAGATTAAAATAGGCTTTTTTTTGTAAAACTGAAATTCCCATACCCTTTACAGGAGAATAATGGGCTGATCTTGTGAAGGCATATAGATTACTAGGGTCTGTGATTGTATTCAGGGAAGACATGGATAAAGTTGATACATCTTATCTGATGTGTTGAACAAAGTGGGTTATCGAACGGATAAGGGGTTGTGTGTGGATCATATGCAGAAGGTTATGTTATATGCTGAGATCTCTGAACCATACCATGATGGAAAATGTGGATGTAGTCTCCAGTGTCTACTTGGTAGGTGTACAAGGTCATAACCCAGTATGAAGTTTTCTATGATATAGTGTATAAGGCAGGTCTTTAGCCCACAGCTGAAAGTTAGAAGGAGGAGTGGACATTGGTCAGAAGTAAAGGGGTAGAGTCAAAGTTAGTGCTGAAATCTTAACTGAATATGTCCTTTTTGCAGCTTTTAGTTTTTTAAAATAGAAAATGTTCTAATTTCCTGACTGCACTTACATTTGTTTTATACTCGTCAGTCTGAAAATCCCATCTTTCCAACTTTATTTTATTCCAACAATATCATGCTAATGTTATTTTAAATGGAGTTATGAATATTGTAACTCTATTTCAGCAAAATATTTGTCCTCGGAATTTTTTGGGGGGGTTTAAGAGAAGAAAAGTAAGTTTCTATTCCCGATTATTTTTAAACATTATTTTTCGTTTAATTAAAATGTTAATTTTCAAAATTAATTTTCTTGAAAAATGTTATTTAATAAAAGAATCACAAAACATGTTATTACCCTATATCCTTGCAAATAAACAAATCCCTCTAATTCAAATGTGACAGTCAATAAAAAGACACTGCCTTTCACATAAGACAATAAAGATTTTTATATTGGTGCAATTGGCTTCAGTACAGTGGTCCCACTCATGGCCTAGTGCATCACTCCAGAAGCTTTATTTGAGGGCTTAAGTGGGATTTAAATATTGCAGAGACATTGTGCAAGTCCTCTGCAGAGGAGTGAATTTCACCTATATAGAAATATATATGGTAGCAGTGAGCTGGCGCCACAGAGTATCAGCAATACTAAGTTCTCCATTCAGCACGGTACTTACATATGCTCTTACCATTACGCACATGGTCTCATTGACCTTAAGGGCACTACCTAAATGCTGGAAGTAAGGCACGTGCTTAATAAGTGCCTTGCTGAAATTAGTGAGTTTAAACTAATGCAGAATCTGCAGACTGTTTACTTGCAATTGAAATATAAGCCACATGAGCAGTAACGCAGCATTAATTTCCTTTATTTGAAAAGGGAACAATCAGCATCTTAGGAATTAGTAATCTTACCATGAACATTAAGGTTAAAATACTTTTTGGCACTTCCGGCTATGTTCTCCACAACACAGACATACCTGCCGGTATCTGTTATTTGGGAATTTAGGATCTAAAAGAGAAAACAGGCTTCAGTAGAACGAATACGAGGTCATTTACAATTAAAACTGCAAGATATGTATTGCTGATGTATTAGTATTATAGGGATAACAATAACCAGTATCATGAATAGGTTAGCCTAGGGCAGTATGCACTCCTGCTACCCACACAGTACCTGCTCTACCAACCTGCGTGTTTCAATTGCCAGGACAGTCGGCATCTTTCACATTTATTTCTAATTTTGTAGTAATTTAATGAAATCCTCTTAAATGATTTAAAAATAAAGGCCTAATTCTCCACAGCATTTCACCATTTTAATGCCTGTGTAAAGAACAGAGCTGAGAATCAGGCCTATCTTTTTAACGGTTCTACCAACACCTTCCACTTTTACCTGTAACATCCTTCCACCAGATAAAGACTTGTGGTGGTCGTCTTCTGCTAGGAGCTGGCCATCTTTTTGCCAAGTTATGCTTGGAGCAGGGCTGCCAGTCGCCACACATTCCATCACTGTGGTCTTGTTCACAAGCACAGTGACCTCTTCAGGCTCATCAGCGCCGTTAATGGATGGTGGCACTACATAGCATGCAAAGCGGAACAAGGAGATTGCTATATAATACCATATAAGCAGTGATTTCTTTGTGAAATTGCCAGAGGAATAGAGTCACATATAGATCTTGAATTTGCAGGTTAAGGTAAAGAGAACTTCACAGTTAATTAGGGAACAATAATAAAATCCCAAGATAAAATACAGCACCAGATCCTCAGCTGGCATAAAGCAGCATAGCTCCAGGGACTGCAATGGAGCTATGGCTATTTACACCAGCCAGGGATCTGGTTCAGAATGGAGAAGAGGGGAAAATTAATTTTCCTGTTGTGAAGTTGAGTTTTTAGAGCCAGGACAAAGGAGGATTTCCCAGTCATTCCCCTCATCCTATTAATGAATCACTGGTTTTAGCAGTTTTGGAGTTGGAAAAAAACTGAGTACACTCAAAGCCAAGGCAAGAAGCACAAAGATTTCCTAAAAAAAGAACAGGAGTACTTGTGGCACCTTAGAGACTAACAAATTTATTAGAGCATAAGCTTTCATGGGCTACAGAGTATGTCTCTGACTGGATCATACAAGACTTAGACTTTGAAGCCATCCAACCCAACTTATGGAACAGTCCTACAGACTGTTAGGAGTAACTTCAATACAATTATATAGAAATGATCAAAAATCTATAGAATTAAATGCCAATTATATAGAATTCTATAGCAGAGATATATATTTTTATTACCTTTTATATGATCTTACTGAGCTATTCTATATAATGCAATCATTCTCTATTAATTTCGGCAGGACTTTTCCTTTAGGGTCTTTTGCAATAAAAAGTGAATTTGGAATTTTTAAAAATAGAAAATAATGCAACATTAGCTCACAGAGCACTTGGACATCATATTGAATGGAATCTTCTCCAGCGTCATTTACAGCCACACATGTATATCTCCCAGCATCTTCTGCCTGAGCCCGTGGAATCTGTAACACTCTACCTCCTGGAGGAAAAACACATTCAAAATTTAAATCTAAAATCAAGTGATTTCCATCACTCAAACACGCCACATTCCTCTGGAGACCTGAGTCAATGAAGTCATGAATGACTGGGGGCAAAGAGCTGGGGATGTAATTTTCTCCCCATTGGTTTGTCTTGAATGATCACTTTCAGTTCTGGACTAACATAAAGCTTTTTGTTTCATAGTTGCTTTCTCTACATCCAGCTTGGTTTTAGTTGGAGGTTCATAATAAAATGTTGGCAAAGAATTAATTCCATTGGAAGGAATCTACATTCTTTGGAGACATATCAGCAACAGAGCTGTTGATCAATCTAGAAGTGAAACTTTCCACAGTGAGCTAATAGAAAACTTTGTAATTGACTCCATTGGGGAAAGTATACCGAACTGTAGAATATTTGCTCTTTGGTTAACTATGTATGACTAGAAATTTTCGCTCTCAGTGCTCAGTTATATATGGTTTTACTCTTTGACTTTCTTCTTTATTTAAAATATTATCCTTTAACAAATTGGTGCAATTCCCTCTCTGCTCAGAGAAGAGAACAAATGTTGGAAATAATACAGATCCAGATTATGGCTGGCCTCTGAACAGATAAGCAAAGATGGGGAGGGCACAAGGAGTCTTCCCACCCATATGCTGTACCGCCACCCACTGTACCGCCACCAGATAAAACTGCTGTGCTAAGTGCAGGAAGTACTCCCTACTAGTGCTCCCTGGAGCACGAGCTTCTCCAAAGGGATGGGTAGCAGAAGGCCATGGGCCTGATGCCAACCTGTCTGCATGAGGCAGCGGAGCTGATTGGCTAGGCAAGGAAGTGCATTCTGAAGCCTCTGAAGGGGTGCTGCAGCAAAGTGTGCATGAAAGAGCTCTGGGACACATTGTATCATTCAGACAAAATCCCTTTTGGAGCTTCCTCTGGGATGATGTGTTTCTGCACAGCCCCTTACTCAAGGCTGTAGCGAAAGGGCACAATCAAGCCCACAGAATATGAACAAATCACCTATTTGTGCAGGGTTCCATAGGGACTGTTCCATTTTAGGGTTTCCATGGCTCTCAGCTTCAATGGAGAAATGTTACTACTCCAAATGTGATTGTTTTGTTAAAGTGAAACACATAAGGAAATGTAACAACAACAGTGGATTGTAGGTGTTGTTCAATGTCTCTGATGCATATTCACCCATATCTGTCAATCAGCATGTAATAGCTGAATGTCCATATTCACAATCAGTTAAGGGATTATACTTTAAATAAAGAGGGTGAAAAATCAAAAGCATATATAAAGTCTGAGCACTGGGTGTGAAAATTTCCACTCAAGAAAAAATGCATTGAGAAGGATGCACATCCAAAATTATTAGTAAATTGAGAACTTTGAAGATGAAAAATGTAATTGCTATATAAGTGCTAAGTATTATCATTATTTATTAAGCTCATCAGGTGATCCATTAAAATACCCACCTGGCAATATCAGTACTTTATCACTGGAGCTCAGAGGGTAGCCATCTTTATACCAGGTGAGAACAGGAGGGGGCATAGCATTGGTCTCACAATACAAAGAAAGAGGATTGTTCACAATCACATCTTTGGTTTCTCCACCTCTGCCTGTATCTACTGTGTTACCAACTTCCCATGCTCTGCGAGGTTTTTGGAACCTAGGAGGAACTACATTCAGAGAGAAAGAAGAGGTATAGAAGTTAGGATTTTATAGCAGAAATCCATATTTGGACAATCTAGTAACAAAAAAATACTGGAGTTGTTAAATAGCATCTTTGAGCTACACGACAAATAAGCATCCTAAATTAGATCCCATCACATCAGTCATGTACTCCATGCATGAAAATCCCAACGCCCAGCAGCAGTGTGAACTTGGTCATGCAAATAACTTAAGCACTACCGATTAATGTACTGGGCACTTCCTGTAGGTTAATGATTGACTAAATAGGAAGAACTGATTAAAAAAAAAAAAAGCCAGGAGAGGACACTACTTCAAGTTAACTGGAAGGTGTTTAGGACAAATATTGTGTTTATCCAAGATTTTCATAAGTGACTAGTGATTCTGGATGTCCAACCTGAGACATCTCAAAGGCACCTGATTTCTTAAGAAAAAGAATTTTTAGAAGTGCCTTATTATTTTACCCATCATCACTGCCCTTATAGCTAGTGTGAGCAAATTAATAGGTTTTCTTTTTCCTGCAACCTTTGTTCAGGCAAAACTTCCTGTGAAATAAAATTTGGTGAACTATGACACAAGAAATCAACCTAACTGCCAGAGCATAGTCCAGTGGCTAGCACGCAGGCATGGGAATGAGGAGAGCTCATCTCTAGATGTAGCTCTGCCAACCACTAGCTGTATGGCCTTGGGTAAGTCACTTAACTATCAGTGCTCATCCTCCCCATCTGTAAATGGAAATATTTGACACTTTCCTTTCTTTGTAAATAGATTTCAGATTTATAGATGAAAAGTACCAAGTATGTTTTCTCTCTCTTATGCTAAACAAGTTACAAAAACATTTCTGACATGAGTTTTTGGAACTGTCTTTTTTGTTTATGCATACAGTGCCTAGCACAACAGGGCTGCAGACTGGGGCCATTAGTGCTACTGTAGGGAGAAATTTAATATTGATGCAAAAATGATATTAATAAAATTATTATAAATTTTTTAGATTGCACCTTTACTGAATAGAAAATATAACTACAAGACTATCATAGCCAGGATGCTTGGGAATATAACAATACATACGTTTAGCTGGTTATGTTACAAAATATTTAAGCTAATCAAAGAAATACCAGAAGGTTTCCACTCCTATCTCCCAAGGACAAGCAAACCTTAAGAAGACAAACCACTTAAAATATTCATTCTAAAAAGGAATGTAGAGTGTGTTATCAGGGTCATAAATCTAGGTTGTAAAGTACCCATACCAAGGCCTTTTCTTTTCAAAGGAAAAACTCTGTTTGTGTTTTTGAAACTCCAGGAAAAAAACGTGTTGCTGGAAATGCTTTAAACTTTTGTTTATTTCTTAAATGTTGATCACTTTAGATAAGCTATTACCAGCAGGACAGTGGGGTGGGAGGAGGTATTGTTTCATATTCTCTGTGTGTATATAAAGTCTGCTGCAGTTTCCACGGTAAACATCTGATGAAGTGAGCTGTAGCTCACGAAAGCTCATGCTCAAATAAATTGGTTAGTCTCTAAGGTGCCACAAGTACTCCTTACCTTTGTGAAAGGCATGCTTGCAAATACATTAGCTAAATGCAAAGCTCCAAATATAACTCCTAATGTCATTGCTATGTAAATAGTAAAATGCTTTATGTACAACCTGGAATCTAGTGACCTTGTTAAACTGACTACTACTACTACTACTACTACTAAGAAGCCACGTATGTATAGAATATTTACATTAATGGGGAATTAAATAATTACTGGCAGTGCATAAGCACACCCTCGCTGAACTCAGGAAAACAAAAAAATTATAGTTCCAAAAATCTTCAATGCAGAATCAACAACTTAAGCTAAAGACTTTCTAAGAGTAACTGAACTTCAAAAGACTGTTTTGAGAACCTAAAACCTTGATATAAAGAACTAGAGTGTTGGTGGACTTGTTGAAAATAGAATTTCTTTTCTGACAAACTCTTAATAAAAATGAGAGAATATTTCAGAGAATGGACTGAATAAAAGAAAAGAGTTGATGTCTGATGCTGTCCGGCTACAAGAAGAACAAAGGCAATTAAAGAAATGTTACATAAAGAAATGTTATGGTCCTGGGGCCGGTTTTGTTCAACATCTTATTTAATGATCTGGATGATGAGATAGATTGCACCCTCAGCAAGTTCACAGGTGACACTAAGCTGGGGGGTATGCATATGCTGGAGGGTAGGGATAGGGTCCAGAGTGACCTAGACAAATGGGAGGATTGGGCCAAAAAAAATCTGATGAGGTTCAACAAGGACAAGAGAAGAGTCCTGCATTTAGGACGAAAGAATCCCATGCACCGCAGCAGGCTGGGGACCGACTGGTTAAGCAGCAGTTCAGAAAAGGACTGGGGGATTACAGTGGATGAGAAACTGGATATGAGTCAGCAGTGTGCCCTTGTTGCCAAGAAGGCTAACAGCATATTGGGCTGCATTAGTAGGAGCATTGCCAGCAGATCGAAGGAAATGATTATTACCTTCTCTTTGGCACTGGTGAAGCCACATCTGGAGTATTGACTCCAGTTTTGAGCCCCCCATTACAGAAAGGATGGGGACAAATTGGAGAGAGTCCAGCAGAGCGCAACAAAAATGATCAGGGGGCTGGGGCATATGACTTACGAGGAGAGGCTGAGGGAACTGGGCTTGTCTAGTCTGCAGAAGAGAAGAGTTGGGGGCGGGATTTGATAGCAGCCTTCAGCTACCTGAAGCGGGGGTTCCAAAGAGGATGAAGCTTGGCTGTTCTCAGTGGTGGCAGATGACAGACAAGGAGCAATGGTCTCAAGTTGCAGTGGGGGAGGTCTAGGTTGGATATTAGGAAACAATATTTCACTAGGAGGGTGGTGAAGCACTGGAATGGGTTACCTAGGGAGGTGGTGGAATCTCCATCCTTAGAGGTTTTTAAGGCCCAGCTTGACAAAGCGCTGGCTGGGATGATTTAGTTGGTGTTGGTCCTGCTTTGAGCAGGGCGTTGGACTAGATGACCTCCTGAGGTCTTTTCCAACCCTAATCTTCTATGATTCTATGATATTCATAAGGTGAAGAGGCTTCCCAGGGCTACCTATGAAGTCATGGAGCCAATGAAAGAATCACAGCAACCTACTTGAATCTAAACAAGCCTAAAAGAGGTGTGTTTTCCTATAATATCGTGAATATGAAGGAGAAGGGTATAAGGAACTCTGAAGTGAGCACCACATGTGCACACACCCCTGCTAAGAGAGCAGCACTACATAACTAATCCTGTTTCTCTCAACAAGCCAACTACCCACATAGAGAAGAAAAGTAGAGAAGACTCAAAAAGAAACCAACTCAAGGAAAACCTGCCCAAACTTCAACATAGATTGGTGAGAGAAAGTTAACTAAGATACTGCCAAGGAATTAGATTTAAAATTCTTATAATGAGTTTACTGGAATATTGAAAAGCTGTAGAACTTAAAAGACTAACAGTTTCTCCTGTTAATCATCAAATGGTTAGACCATAGATTCCTGGAAAGGAGACAGAGGCTAAACATTTATAAAAAATAGTGGAATTTAAGATCCTTAATATTTATAATTGGTCTGTATTAAGACACCTCATTACATAGCTTCTTCTAAGTACTAGTTTAAATATTTAGTAAAGATTTAGTTTAGATCATTTACCTTCAGCAACTATTTATGTATGGCAAATTAACTTGTTTAAGGACAAGTGAAGCCTGTCTAGTTATTACTAACCTAAACAGTAGATAAGTATTTAATAAGGGGACTAGATTAAATGTCCTTTGCTGTTCCTTTTGACCCTATGATTTTATGATACTAAAACCGAATACACAATAATTCTGGGAAACAATATATGTACTCTGGTCTTAATTTACCCAGAGAAAAGTGACCCACAAAAGGTGGGTTCATTCTCAAGGGTATAATCTATTCTCCACAGGGTCAATCTCCACAGAAAGGCATACAAAAGAGATTGTAATGGAAGTAACTAAGTTTATCACTTGTACTCAGTCATGTGTTGTTTTGTTTAATGATTTGTTTTTCTTTAATAATACAATAGCCATGGTTAATAACTGGGATTTGCTTGGTCTTGATCAAGTGTCCCCTATGGCAGGGGTTCTCAACCTTTTTCTTTCTGAGACCCCCACACCCGTCCATCATGCTATAAAAATTCCATGGCTCACCTGTGTCACAAGTACTGTTTTTCAGCATACCCAGTAGATTAAAAGTCAGGGCCAGTGTTAGCGGGTAGAAAACAGAGCAACTGCCAAATGCCCCATTCCCCAGGGGTCCCCCGTGAAGCTAATTTGCTCAGGTTTCAGCTTCAAACCCTTTGTGATGGGGCTCAGGCTTCGGCTTTCTGCCCTGGGCCCCAGGGAGTCTAACACTGGCCCCTCTCTGGTTTATTTTAGTGGACCCTCTGAAACCTGCTCACAGCCCCCCTGGGGCCCAGACCCCAGTTGAGAACCACTGCCCTAAGGTATGTAAAAGAATCCTGTGTCTAAACAGTGGGAACCATACCTTTGAGTTGGCAGAAACAAGTAGTAGACCTGGTCTACCATTTCTTGTTTCTCTGGTCTAAATTTTTTTTGTAATTTTTAAAATAACCAGGCCTTCTATTTCTTAAATATGAATAATATATAAATTTAATAAAGAGCTCATACTTAAAATATTTTCTCTTACTAAAGACCTAAAAAATTAGAGCAAGCAGGTCAAATTACCCTTGGTCTAGACTGATCCAGTGCGGGGAAAATAAGAAAAGTATAAACAATTTCAGTGCTCCAAACCAAATATTACTAGAAAATGACTCACACTGACAGAATAGGAGAATTTTATTATTATTTTAACTTTGTTTCCCTTTTTACCTTGTATGTTCACATCAAATTCTATTTCATCCTCTCCAGCAACGTTGGATGCCACACACATGTAACGACCAGTGTCTGATACCTGAGCTTCCTTTATCTGCAGAGTCCGGCCACTGGCTTGGATGGTAACATGAGCATCTGGTTTAATAGGCTGTGATTTAATTTAAACAAATTTATAAGTATTAAATAAAATAAATGCTTGAAGTATTAAGAATCATGAAAGTAATCTGATGGTACAGCCATTTTGCTCTAACACACCAGTCAAATTACTTACGTCTACCTTGACATGACTACTTGACTAAGTGTTTTAAAGCAAGTTGGGAATAAGAAAACATGTTCTTTTAAACTCAACTCTTTCCTTTTTGATTTCCTTGGCTTTGCCAAAAGTAACAGAAAAATATATCTATTATTATTGTTCCAAATAACATTAGGAATCACACTCCAGCCAGGAGGCCTGATCCTGTGAGATGCTAAGCCTATTAATGTGCCTATGGTCTAGAATATAGCAAAATGTGTCTATGGCCTAGAATATAGCAAAAAGTCACAGTACCATGATACTCAGCTTACAAACTAATGAAATATATATGATAAATGTAAGTGAAGAAACTTAATGGGAAAGGAGCCCTTTACAGGAATAAAAAGTTATTTACAAAGAAAAAAATATCTACTCTTTCCAAGCAGATGTCTTGCATTATTTTATTTTAAAATGCAATTAATCTGAAGAATGACTATAAATATAATGTTGTGGTGCCCTCAGTTCATTCCCTTTCAACAACTTTTGTACTCAGGGTCTCATTTTTCCCCAAAATCTGCACATGGAGGGGAACCCCTTTGGAAGGTCAGCTGCTTCTGGGGCATTGTCACCTCTTTTCAGAACCCAGTGGAGGGTTCTCTGCAAGTTCTAGAGAACCAGGGTGAAGAGGGGCAAGGCCAGGATGGCAAAGGGAGGACTGAGGGTGGGACCAGGATGTTACGCCTCTCTCCAGCACAAGCCTTGGGGGGAATCTGCACAAGAGGTAGTCAGCCTTCTGTGCAATGACCACTCAATACGAAGGAACAAGCAGTCTCAGGCAGAGGAAGTCTGGCAGCACTGTCCCACCTGTACTGCAAGTGAACCAGAGGGAGAAGTAGGAGCTCTAGTGCCAGTGTGCAGAGGGACTTGGCCTATAGCAGATTCCCTGAGATCCATAAAATTGTGGAGTAGTACCCACAATCCATAATATTGGGGATGGGGGCAGGAGGAGGACAGCAGGGAGCCATTGATTTCAGTGGTGCAGGATCAGGAGCCATGTGTGCACTGATGGTGCTATAAAAATGTTGATTAAAAATTATGATATTCAACTGCTTCTGTAAGAAAAACTACCCATTAAAAGGAATTAAATTTGTGACTGACCTGTCCATCCTTGTACCAGCTGATAGCAGCAGCAGGAATCGCATGAACTTCACACTCTAGTGTAAGGCTGTTGTTTACTTTGATCTTCACTTCTTTAGGAGAGAGACCCATCCTTGAGATATCTCCTTTGTTAATGACGGGTGGAACTGCACAAAACAAACATCCCAAAGAAGTGAAAGAGATTTCCCTGACTGAATTAACATGTTATACATCATTTAAAATGAACCAGACATAGGGACAGCAAGGATAATAACCATAGAGTAAAAAAATACATTCCTCTGTGATCCTTTTCTCCAAGCACCACAGCTGGGTTATTACAAAACAGCAGCGCTTAACTTTTTGGTGAAAATGCACCAGACTACATTCTTGACTGTCCCACTCTACCATGTAACTCGCTTTCATATTTACCTACTATTTAATCAAAAATAATAAATATTAAAGCCAGTATTTTCAAAAAATGTGCCTAAAGTTAGGCTTTTGAATTCTTAATGAGTAGAGCTGGTCAAAACTCAGAATATCCTTTCCTTGGGAAATTCTGACATTTTGAAATTTGTTGTCATTCTGATTCAGAATTTTGAAATTTGCCACAAAATGAAATTTTGGGAAAACAATGAGTTTTGGGTCAATGAAAACATTTTGTTCCAGTTTTGACTTGACATTTAAAAAATTATATTATAATTTATAATAAAAAATAAATGTCTACATTCCCACATAAAGTTTTGATTTTGATGAATAGGTATTTTCTGATGGAAGAACATTCCACTGAAAAGTTTTTGACCAGCTCTAATCTAAATAAGCTCCAAGTGAAATTCTATTTCTTTTCAGTGCCACTGTACAGCCTTTCTTAAACGGTGAGCTCTCTGGCACAGAGACCATCTTTACATTATAGCATACAGAGCCTAGCTAGCTCAATGGGACCACAATCCCTGACTGGGTCCTCTAGGTACTTCTCCAATTCAAATAAACAATAATAATAATAATTAATAATAAACAATAAAGTTACAAGACGGGGTTGGGAACAGCCCAAACTCCTTTTCAGTTTAGAGCACTAACCAATGAATGGAAGATGGGAAGCAATGTTTAACTGAGGGCCCAAGCAAAGAGTCTCAGCATTACAATAGAGTGGAACACTTAGAATATTGGCCCCAAGAGTCTGAAGTACGAGTACTGGTAATAGTTACTAGGGATGGTTGAAATCACTGTTGTAAGGAAGAATCAGAAAGAATCGAAAGTGCTGACAGGGAACGTTGCATGGGAAGGGGGGGAGTTGGTGGCATTTTACTACAAAATATAATAGTGAGTGGTTTTACCTCACTCAAGTAAAAACTTCCCATTAGATATTAGGTTCTACTTTTAAAAATAGCTCTGGAGCCTGTGGGCTTTCACAGTTCTTCAGCTGTGCAGTATCCATCTGACTTGAAAGCCCAAAAGACAGTTACCTCTTCCGTAACTGGTGTTCTTCGAGATGTGTTGCTCATGTCTATTCCACAATAGGTGTGCCTGCTCACCACGTGCACCAGTGCCGGAAGTTTTTCCCCAGTGGGGGAGCACCCCCTGCAACCCCTGGAGTGGCACCTGCCTGGTGCGGTATAAGGGAAACTGCGTGCTCCCCCCACCCTCAGTTCCTTCTTGCCAGACAACTCCGACAGAGGGAGTGGGATATGGACTAGACATGAACAACACATCTTGAAGAACACCAGTTACGGAAAAGATAACTGTCTTTTCTTTGTCAAGTGATTGCTCATGTGTATTCCACAATAGGTGATTCCAAGCTGTATCTGTTGGAGGTGGGTAGGAGTTCACAAGTTCCCAGGCCGGAGGACAGCCCTGCCAAACCCAGCGTCATCCCTGGTTTGGGAGACGATCGCATAGTGCGAGGTGAACGTGTGAACCGAAGACCTCGTGGTGGCCCTACAGGTGTCCTGAATGGGGACATGGGCCATGAAGGCAGCCGACGAGGCCTGCGCCCGAACACCCGCCAGCTCATAACAGGTACGGATGCACGAAGTGATCCAATTGGAAAGCCGCTGAGTGGAAATTGGCTGGCCCCTTGCGCACTCGGCCAAGGCAACAAACAGTTGCGAGGACTTTCTGAATGGCTTAGTCTGCTCAAGTTAGAAAGCCAGAGCCCACTGCACATCGAGCATGTGGAGACGGCGCTCCTCACTGGGCGCATGGGTCTTGGGCAGAGGACTGGTAGAAAAATGTCCTGCCTTGTGTGGTAAGCGGAGACCACCTTCGGGAGGAATGCGGGGTGTGGGCGGAGCTGGACCTTATCTTTATGAAAAATCATGTACGGCGGCTAAGAAGTCAGGGCCTGAGCTCTGAGACTCGCCTCGCCGACGTGATTGCAACCAGGAAGGCCACCTTCCACGAGAGATGACACCAGGAGTACATGGCCAGTGGTTCAAAACGGGGCCCCGTGAGACAAACCAACACCAGGTTCAGGTCCCACTGCGGGACCAGGGGTCTAGAATATGGGAAAAGACGGTCCAACCCCTTGAGGAACCAGCCAGTCATAGAATGGGAAAATACCGTGTGTCCCTACACTGGCGGATGGAAGGCCGATATGGCTGCCAGGTGCACCTTGACTGACGAAGGCGCCAGGCCCTGGGCTCTCAGGTGGAGGAGGTAGCCAAGAATAAGCTGGATCGGGGTGGTCATGGGATAGACACCGTGGTCCGCTGCCCATCTAGAAAAATGGGACCACTTTGCCAAATAAGCACGGCAAGTGGAGGGCCATCTACTTTCAAGGAGGACGCGCTGAACCTGTTCTGAGCACGTCCTCTCCTCTCCGCCTAACCACTGAGCAGCTCATGCCGTGAGGTGAAGAGCCTCTAGGTTAGGATGGAGGAGGCGGCCCTGGTCCTGAGACAGCAGGTCCGGGTGGAGCGGCAATGGTCACAGCAGAGCTACCACCAGGCCTGTGATGGTCCCATGCCAATGTTGCCTGGGCCACGCCAGGGCAATCAGGATGACCCGGGCCTTGTCCGTCTTTATCTTCTCCAGGACCCTGCTGATTAGAGGGAATGGGGGGAAGGCATAGAGAAGCCGCCCTGACCAGGACAGGATAAAGGCATCAGAGATAGCGTCCTCCCCGCCCCAGCTCCCTCCGAGCAGAACTGGGGACATCACCAGTTCTGTCAAGTTGCAAATAGGTCCACTTGGGGAATTCCCCACCTTCCTCATATTGCGAGGAAAAGTCCCTGCTCAAGTGATCCACTCTCTCATTCCAGGCGCCCAGTAGTTGGAAGGCCTTCAGTGGATGTCGTGGGATATTCAGAAATCAACAGCCTGAGGGCTTCGTGGCAGAGGATTGGGCCCCGCCTTGCCTGTTGATATAGAACATCGAGGCCATGTTGTCCGCGAGGACCCTGACTACCTTGACCTCCAGGTGCGAGCAGAAAGCCACACAGGCCAGGCGTACCGCCCTGAACTACTTGACATTTATATATAGGGTCAGGTCTTGGGCCGACCACAGGCTTTGGGTCTGAAAGTTCCCCACATGGCCCCCCAACCCAGGTCCGACATGTCGGACACCAGCTTCAATGATGGGGCCCTGTCCCTGAATGGGACCCCTTGGACCATGTTGTTTGGGGCAGACCACTACCATAGGGAGGTGATCACAGAGTCTGGCACGGTGAGGACCTTGTCCATCCTGTCCATGGCCTGGGAGAACTTCGAGGCCAACCAGAGTTGGAGGAGCCTCATCCTGAGTCTGGCATGACGGACCATGTATGTGCAATGCTAACATGTGACCCAAGAGCAACAGGCAAACCCTGGCTGTTGTCACCGGGAACTTTGAGACCGAGTCCATGAGACCTTTCAGGGTCTTGAATCTGTCTTGCGGGAGAGAGGCTGTGGCTGACGCTGAGTCCAGGAGAGCCCCGACAACCTCTATATGTTGGACCGGGACTAACATGGATTTGGTGCTGTCTACCAATAGGCCCAAGGCGGTACACGTGGACAGTAGGAGTGCCACGTGATCCCTCACCTGAGACCAGGAGGTACCCTTGACCAGCCAATTGTCCAGATAGGGAAAAATCTGGACCCCCCCACAGTCTGAGGTAGGCTGCTACCACCGTCATGCATTTTGTAAACACCCTCGGACAGACCAAATGGGAGGATCGTGAATTGGTAGTGATTCTGTCCCACCACAAAACAGAGGAAGCACCTGTGCCCCTCGAATATGTGGATGTGCAAGTATGCGTCCTGCAGATCGAGGGCAGCATACCAGTCCCTGGGATCCAGGGAGGGGATGATGGAGGCCAGGGAAACCATGCAGAACTTGAGTTTCACCATGTACTGGTTCAGACTTTGCAGGTCCAGGATGGGTCTGAGGCCCCCTTTGGCCTTCAGGATAAGGAAGTATTGGGAATAATACCCCCTGCCCATGAACTCCTCAGGCACTGCCTCTACCGCTGCTAGTCCTAGAAGCTGCCGCACCTCCTGCTCGAGCAGAGCCTTGTGTGAGGGGTCCCCCAATAGGGATGGGGGTTGGGGGTGGTTGGGCAGGGAGGAAGTAAACTGGAGGGTGTAACCCCGGGAGATGGTGTTGAGGACCCATCAGTCTGAGGTTAGCTATGACCATTCTGGGAGGAAAGCACACAACTGGTTGGAGAAGGGGAGCTTTATTGTGCGTGGATCCCTGATGAAGACTGGTGGGGTGCCCCCAAGCGGCCCGTCAAAAACACCTTTTCCCCACCTGCTTGCCCTTAGAGGAGCCAGGCTGGAAGGCCGGCCAAGACTGCCTCTGTGGGCGTCTCTTATAGTCCTGCTGTTTCTTGTGGGTGGCCTCATACTTTGGGAAGGCAGCCTGGGTGGGAGTCCGCTGTGGCCTGAACTTAGGTCTTGCCGGAGCCGGTACATATAGGCCCAGAGTCTGGAGGGTCGTATGGGAGTCTTTCATGCCATGCAGTTTTGTATCTGTCTCCTCCGCAAACAGGGCTTTCCTGTCAAAATGGGAGATCCTGCATGGAGGACTGTGCCTCGCTGGAAAGCCCAGAGAGCAGGAACCATGACGCCCATCTCATGGACACCGCAGAGGCCATGGATTGTGCAGCCGTATCCGCAGCATCCAAGGCTGCCTGCAGGGACGCCCTAGCAGCCGCTGCCCCCTCCTCCACTAGTGCCTTGAATTCCTTTCTATCACTCTTCTGGAGGGAGTCCTCAAACTTGGGCAGGGAGACCCCCAGATTGAATTCGTACCGGCCCAGGAGAGCCTGATGATTTGCCACTCGCAACTGGAAGCTCAAAGACAAATAAATTTTCCTTCCAAAAGAGTCCAGTCTCCGAGAGTCTTTATTCTTTGGGGTTGGGGCTGGTTGACCCTGCCATTTCCTATGGTTGACTGACTCGACCACCAGGGAGTTGGGCACCGGGTGCGTATACAAGTACTCATGCCCCTTGGTGGGTACTAAGTACTTGCGTTTCGCCTTCTTAGAGATAGGGGCCAACGAGGCTGGTGTCTGCCACAGGGCATTTGAAATTTTAGCCACCCCTTCATGAAGAGGCAAGGCCACCCTACCCAGTGCCGACGAGGACAGTACATTAAACAGGGAGTCTGAGGGCTCCTCCATCTCCTCTGCCTGGAGGTGGAGGCTTGCTGCCACCCTCTTTAAGAATTCTTGATGTGCCCTGAAGTCCTCCTGTCAGGCAGAGGGGGGCGGGGCCGCAATCGCCTCCTCCGGGCAGGGCGAGGAGACCCGGTGCAGCGCTCTGGGTATCGGCCGGCACCGGAGGGTCCAACAGCTGGTCGGACTCTGGGAACGATGCCAAGGATGCACGTCCCAGCGACTCCTTCCTTGGGGGTCTGGATAGGGTGGCCGATGGAGCCTCCGAAGCACCGGCCACCGAGTGGGCCTTCAACGGGAGCTGCACTGGAGGCCACGGTGCCCACTGGTACCATTGGGCCGGCCACGACACTCGGTGCCACTGCACCTGCTGTGGCACTGGTGGGGTTGACTGTTGGGCTTGGCTGGCCTGGCCTGGCCTATCAAAGGACGGCTATGAATGGAGGCCGGGCTGGCGTACGATCTGATGCTGCCTCTGGACTGGGAGGAGCGGCAGTGCCGGGATCGACGTTGGCCATGGGACCACGATCTCGACGTGGAGGACTGGTACAATGGTAGCAGCTGCTCCGCGGACAGCCTTGACGGGCAGACCCGCACCGGCGAGACACCGGCAATCGACGCCCGGGGCTGCAATGTCTTGGCAGAGACTTGGAGCAGGAGTCCGAGCAGGAACGGCATTGATGACCATGCCGTGACCAGCTGTGGTACCCCCTCTGAGACGAAGACCGTTGGCGGCGCCTGTTGCGGTCCCATCAATAATCACTCCTTGAGGACGAGCGGTGCCGAGAGTCCCAAACGGACGGAACCCAGACAGAGAGTCTGATCGGCGTTGAGGGTGATCCACCTGCATTCTGTCCCAAGCGGTTGCTGGGCAGTGAATGGCATCGGGAACATTTCCTCGACCAAGACCAAGCCGGAGGCTACTGCGGAGATCCCAGCGGTGGCTTGCCTCTAGAGCGTGGGGCCAACATCAGCAGCGCTCCGGGCAGCGGCATGGACATAACATCCCAGGCCACCTGGAGGGCTTCAGGCATGGAAGGCATCTGGACATCTGGAGAGGCCTGTTCTGTAGGGACCGGGCTACTCCACTCAACGTGAGTCGGAGGCCTGGGGCCCGGTGGGGAGCGAGGACTGCCCGACATGGGTCTAGCCTCTGTCCCAGATTTCCTTTGGTGCCGCTGTGAAGAGGGAGTCTTCCTGGCCCTCTTGGCATGCCCCATGAACAGGGAGTGGTGCCAAATGTTGGATGGCACCGGAGGGTTGCCGCGTACCGACACCATGGTGCCGGGTACCGGTTCGGAGCGGCGTGCCAGAGTCGGGCTCAGTGCCGACTCCATCAGGATGGCCTGGAGCCTAATGTCCCTTTCTCTTTTGGTCCAAGGCTTAAATGACTTGCAAATCTTGCACCTTTCGCTGATATGGATTTCTCCCAAACAGCGCAAACAGTCTGCGTGCGGGTCACTTCTTGGCATAGAACGCCTACAAGAGCCGCACGACTTAAAGCCCAGGGCATGCCCTGGCCCAGCTCACTGACTAACTAAACTAACTGAACAGCTACCTAACTACAGGTTCTAGCACTGAATAAATGAACAGTACTGGGGATCGAGCTACAGCAAAGCTGGAGCAGAGTAGTTCTGACACACCTTCACTGGCGGCAAGAAGGAACGGAAGGTGGGGAGAGCGCGCAGCTCCCCTTATACCGTGCCAGGCAGGTGCCACTCCAGGGGGCGCGGGGGACACTTCCCCCTACGGGTACTGCTAGGGGAAAAACTTCTGGCACTGGTGCACATGGCGAGCACGCACACCTATTGTGGAATACACATGAGCAATCACTTGAAGAAGAACAAACATTTCAGCAGAAAGAGAAGTGCATCATCTCTACATCTTCCCCTGGGCATTGCAAAGCCTCCAGTAACCTCAACTGAATGCTTGTAAATGGTGTCATGCAAATCTTCCTGATGTCTTTCAAGATGGTGGGCATGATTTGTATTAATGCAAGTGTTAGCTGGATAGAGTGAGTACCTGCTGGTTCAGAAACCCTAGTGAATAGCAGAATGGGTAAAACTGTAAAGAAAAAATGGAGGAACGAGAAAAAATTAAAACGTATTCCATTGTTATAACAAACTTACTGTAGATTTTCACTTCATAGTGTTTCAGTGTTTCCCCAGCTTCATTTGTGGCTATGCAGGTGTATCTACCAGCGCTGTCCTCCTGTGCATTTAGAATCTGCAGGATTCGCCCTCCTGCAGAAAGATGATATTATTCTCTAGCATTAGCATCATACTCTTGATCCTCAGGTTATTAATGTTTTCTGCAGTCATACTTTCAACTCTGAGAGCTAAATTCTTCTCTTGGATGTGTAAGCACAACTCACATTGAACTCAGAAGGAATTGCACATGTATAATTTAGGTCAGGATGTGGCACTATGTCGTAATGAATGTACAGGATCTGAATTGGGTATGGAATCACTCTCTCCTTGACTAGGTATGTGTTATAGTTCCTATGAAAGTGTTAAAGCAGTTCTGGACATGAATTAATTTATGGTCCTGTGCTTTGTCTGAATAATTGTGCTTCACCTTCTCTTTTCTGTGAACAAGTAAAAATGCACTAATTCTACATATAGGGCTGGATGGATCTGAGGCACTGTACTGTAGTTTAGTTTCAGCAGTGTACTTCAAGTGAAAAGATGCTCAGTGTGGAGAATAGAGAGAAGATAACACTCTTATGTGAAATGTTGTGAATATTAGTGAATCAACAGGATTTGAGACTCCAGATATGCAATTCACTCAAATTGCCTGTACGCTTCAGCATGCATCAGTTTCCTTCTCACAAATTCATGCTTATGTGTGATTTATACTCACTACATTCGCAGAGCACAACCCCAATTTAAACTGGCTACAACTCCCTTCAGCCTGAATTCTTAGGAACTGTCCCCCAGTGAAGTCATTTAATTCCCACATACTAGTAATGCTCACATTTCCTCCCACAGGTGCAAAATTACCAGTAGTGAAGTGTAACAAAAGTGTAACATTCATTTTCATTATATTACCTACAATCTTACCAAAAAAACTTTCCCCTATTTCATATGTCCACAAAGGGCTAGACAAGAGATAATCTAACAAAAGGACAATTACTTTTTTACTTTCTTGATGGTGAGTTACTAATGAGCTATAAAAAATGCTACAGCAGAACCTCAGAGTTATGAACACCTTGATAACAGAAGTTGTTCGTAACTCTGAAATGTTCATAACTCGGAACAAACGCTCTGGTTGTTCTTTTAAAAGTTTACAACTGAACATTGACTTAATACAGCTTTGAAACTTTACTATGCAGAAGAAAAATGCTGCTCTCTCCCTATTTTAGTACTTTACATTTAACACAGTACTGTACTGTATTTGCTTGCTCTTTTTTTGGAGGGGGTGGTGGAGAGGTGTCTCTGCTGCTGCCTGATTGTTTACTTTTGGTTCCAAATGAGGTGTGTGGTTGACCGGTCAGTTCGTAACTCTGGTGTTCATAACTCTGAGGTTTTACTGTATCTTATTTATTTAGCTTTTCTGTTTGTGCTGTCTGTCTATCTTCACTTCCTCTTCAATTATACCCCCCTATTTCTGAAGTGTTCCCATTATTTTCACAGACAAGTCTAAAGATTAACAGCACAAGGTATGACATATTTTTAGCAGACCTCCTTAATTCTGCTTAATTAGTTTGTAGGCACATCCATTTTATATCCAAATTGTAGTAAGAGGGTAAAATTGCCTAATTTGCACAAATAGATCTTCCTGCAAATTTTGCAGGACATAATTAAGGAGGTAAACTGGAAATTTCCATAAGTCATTCAATTTGCCTTTTTAATATAGATACGATTTAGTATGGTAATGAATACATTTTAAAGTTATCAAGCGATAGTGGTGATGTGTGTCATTATCAATATTTCAAATGAATTTACCATGTTATTATTATGCTGTTACCACCTAACTTTAATCATTACATTGTAACTGTGCAATTAACTTGTCTCATCACCATCATTTTACAGAGCAAAGGGATAAATATGTTCTGAATGCATAAAAATAATTAATTAGCTAACGTTTGTGAAACACTGAGATCCTGGGATGAAAAATGCTACAGAAGTACAAAGTGATGCTATTATTACAACTAATTGTTTTGATTTATGAATGTGTCATTTGATAAGTGACAAAACATTTATTTTATTTAAGAATAAAAATAATTACCTGGCAAAATTCGGATATTTCTGTTAGATTCCAGTGGAGCTCCATCTTTTAGCCAGGTAATTGTAGCTGGTGGGTATGAATAAGCCTCACAAGCCAGGGATGTGGGGCTATTTAGGATAACAGTGACGTCTTCTGCACTGCCATGACTGTCCGTACCCGCAATGGTTGGAGACACTGGGAAGCAATAAGAAGATCCTCAGCAATGGAATTGACAGCCATTAAAAGCAATTTAAGGCTACTATAACTTTTAAATTGAGAACTGCTGGTGTTATTTGAAGTCTCTTTATAAAGAAAATTCAATTTCCTGTTTAGGGACTTGGTTCTAACTTATATAAGTGGATGTGCATCACTACTAGGCGTGTGTGAACTGTTCACAACGAAACCCAGAACCAGGCAAAAGTCCTATAGCACTAGCTGAAGCTCTATCTGGTTTCCTGTTTTGTCCTGAAGTTGAAATTCAGCCTACGTTCATAGAGGCTGTCCTTTTCAGATGCTGTCAAACGGTGCAAGGGGAGAAGGCTAGCCACCAGCTACTACTCCACCACCTCCCAAAGACTATTATCAGCTAGGGTCAACAGGTCTACTGTCTGATCTTCCTGAAAACTATTGCTAGGCAGGGGATGTGGGCCAGGATATGAGACTATGTAAAAGAAACTCTACTGTATTAGTTGTAGTCTGTAACATGATAACCATCATAATAAAATAACAGGTGGTCTGAGTTTTTATGAAACAATATTTCCTTTAATGGTGTCCGTTACACATTTCTTCTGTAAAACACAAGACAATACACTGTTTTGTTCAATCTATATGTAGATTAATTCCTGTTCTAACTCCCTGTTTTCCAACCTAATTTGTTTCTTCTTAAAGGTATAAGTGCCTTATTAATATTAAATACTTTAGCAAGTATACAGCTGTAAGTATTTAACTCTAGTCAGGTAGCTTAGACATTGCTGCTATTAACTGTTAGAGCCACCCCAGCATGAATATCCACCTTTCAATGAGATGAATACCTTCTTTAGATAACCAGCACAATCACTTACCAAGTACATTGAGACTGTAACTTTTGCTTTTGTCACCAGCTATATTGGATGCAACACATGTATATCGCCCTGTGTAAGTAACTTGAGCATTGGTGATCTGAAGAAAACGTCCACTGGAAAGAATCTGGTGATCTCCATCCTGGGTAAGAGGCTGCCCATCTTTTACCCATGTAATCTTTGGTACAGGATTCCCTTAATAAAAATACAATTAATTGTAAGTGTTAATTACTGTAGCTTCTAGAATATGAAAAGTTACTGAACAATAGAAAAGAACATTTTCATGTGTCCACTTAAAATTTCCCTTTTAGGAAAGTTCTATAGAATACATATTCTATAGCCCTATAGGTTTTTGAACCATCCTCTAGAATTTTATAAGAACAGCCATACTGGGTCAGACCAATAGTCCATCTATGCCAGTATCCTGTTCTGACAGTGGCCAATGCCAGGTGCTTCAGAGAAAATGAACAGAAGAGGTAATCATCAAGTGATCCAATCCCCTGTTGCCCATTCACATCTTCTGACAACAGAGGCTAGAGACACCATCCCTGCCCATCTGGGCTACTAGTCATTGATGGACTTATTTGGTTATTTTTGGAACTCTGTTATAGTCTTGTCCTTCACAACATCCTCTGGCAAAGAGTTCCACAGGTTAACTGTGCATTGTATGACGAAATACTTCCTTTTGTTTGTTTTAAACTGATTTCCTGTTAATTTCATTTGGTGACCCCCTTGTTCTTATGTTATGAGAACGAGTAAATAACACTTCCTTATTTACTTTCTCCACTCCAGTCATGATATTATAGTCCTCTATCATATCCCACCTTAGTAGTTTCTTTTCTAAGCTAAAAAGTCCCAGTCTTAGAGAGTCCTAATCTCTCCTCATATGGAAGCTTCTCCATATCCCTAATCATTTTTGTTGCCTTTTCTGTACCTTTTCCAATTCCAGTACATCTTTTTTGAGATGGGGGTTGACCACATCTGCACACAGTATTCAAGATGTGGGCATACCAGGGATATATATAGAAGTAATATATTTTCTGTCTTATTATCTATCCCTTTCCTAATGGTTCCCAACATTGTGTTAGGTTTTTTGACTGCTGCTGCACGCTGAGTGTATGTTTTCAGAGAACTATCCACAATGACTCCAAGATCTCTTTCTTGAGTGGTAACTGCCAATTTAGACCCCATCATTTTATATGTATAGTTGGGATTATATTTTACTATGTGCATTACTTTGCACATAAAAGGGATATACTTTTCTGTTAAATTCTACAGGATGTTTAAAAAATAAACTATAGAAAGAGTCTCTCTCAAGTTTTATAGGATATTTCTCTTAGGGTTATTTACTAAAAACACATTCATTTAAAAAACCCACTGCATTGACAGTGATATTAAAACATGTAAAAAAGAACAGTCAAGATAAAACTAAGAGCCAAATTCTGGCTTTCAGCTATTTGTACATATACACTCAAACAACTGTGGTCAGGAAGGGAACTGTGATGTGGACAACTAACACACACACCAGGCTGCTGTGGGTTTAGCAGTTGAATAGGAAACATATTGTGACATTGCAAAGCCTTACCTATGACTTCACAAGTTAATGTAACACTGTGTTTTTCTTTCACTTTCACATCCTCCAGTTTATTCTCACCCACAATTCCTGGGGGCACTATTAGGGAGAAAAAAGGCATAATATTGCACACTATTAGTTACACCAATTTAAATATAACACACTACAGACCTATATTGGTATAACTATATCACTCAGGTGTGCGAAAAATTCATACCCGAGCGCCGTAATTATACCGACACAATCCCCAGTGTAGACAGTGCTATGTTGGCGTGAGTGCTTCTCCCATGGACTTAGCTACTGCCTCTCTGGAAGGTGGATTAATTACGCCAATTGGAGAGCTCTCACCCGTCGGCTTAGAGCATCTTCATTAAAGCGCTACAACATCAGCACAGCTGCACTGATGCAGCATAGTAAGCGTAGTCCTGCCCGATTTGTCTCTGTGTCTGAACATATCGCTTCTTTCATATAAAAATAACAAATGGCTGAATCAGACCTACTAGGAACAGGCCCACATTGGTGACAGTGCAAAATTACAACACCCGAGCAGGATTTACAGGAAACAAAATGTTCCACTCTGCAACCAGCCAGCCCCACTGGCCAGCACCCCCACCTCAATCTCCCCCGCTTGCTCCTTTTGAGCTGGCTAGTCCTTGTGAGGTACTGGTGAAGAGCAGTCCTTGCACACTCAATACAAGGAGTACATTTGTGACTAGCCCTGCAGGGGAACACAGGAGAGAATCTGCTCATGACCTCTATTACCACTTGAGCACTTGCTCAAAGGTCGACCTGCAGTCTGACCCAAAGTCTGTTCTATTTCTAACCACCTGTGTGCATACAGAAAACACACATCTGTGCAAATTACACATAAACAAGAAATACAGGCCAAGATACACTACTGTTAGTGAGAGGAGGATTTAACTCCCCGCTAATTTCAGGAGAGCAACCCCTGGTTTATGCCAGCAGAAGCAAAATCAGAATCAGGACAATAATGTTTGCATCACTGCTAACCACACTCACATATTCATCTGCAGCTTTACAGCCTAATTTCCTGGAAACAACCCTCATATTTTCAGTACTTGCATAAATAGACAAGGCACATGAAAACTGGCTCATTAATATGTGTACCAACATGACCAGAGGCAAGCTGTGAACCTCTTACTCCCATTTGTGAGCCACCCCATTGGCATGATATGCTTCATTTATTGTTGGGAGAAGTGCAACACAGTTAACTCTGTGGTTTTGGAGAAGCAATTGCTTCTTTAAATGAAGGGCATTTTGTAGTACTTGGGTCAAGGAAAAAGGAGTTAGGACTCAGAGCAGTAATATAGCATAGAAGCTGAAGAAGACAAAGCAACATGGCTATAAGGAGGACTGGTTAGGTTCTCTGAAGTATAACAAGGGATTTAGAGAGACCTTTATAACTGGGAAGGAAGAGAAGATGATGAACTAGGGACCAAATTCTACCCACATGTAACCCCAAATAGTGCAGGTGTGACACTGCAATCCACAATGTTTTATGGAAATATGCTTATGAGTGTGAATATAATGTAACTGGAATATGTTATATGCAAAAGGTCTCTTGTAAGGTATCATTACAAAGCTTATAATCTACTGAGTGTGTGCATCCTATTTGTAAGAATGTATCATTCTTGTCTGAAACTAGGAATATGAAGTATAACTCTGAGGTCCCATTGTAATTATGCAAAGTGTGGGCCATTAATGGTGGTTTGGAAGCTTGATGGCTCCCATTGACTAGGACAATTGGCTGTAAATGACTCTGTTAACTTTCAAACATTCCTGTGTATGTGTAGGCCCGCCCAGGAAGAATGGAGGATGGGGGTCTCACAGGACATGTGACCATGTCACATGATACTGGAATCCATCTTAAATCTGGTACTTTTCCATTCAGAAGGGGGGGAGTGGACCCAGAGAGACAAAAGATTCACGCCATGTGGCAAAGCTATAAAAGGGGGTGGAACAGAACAAAGAGGGCTGCAGTCATAAGAACACCCCAGCTTTCTGCCTAAGATGTCTGCAGGAACTAACAAGGGATATAACAGGGGAAAGAATTGGGCCCAGACTAGGAAGGAGTCTAGCCTGTGAAAGAAGCTTATTGGAACATCTCCGAGGGTGAGATTTTACTTGTAATCAGTTTCTTGACGTATTAAGCTTAGACTTGTGTGTTTTGTTTTATTTTGCTTGGTAACTTACTTTGTTCTCTCTGATATTATTTGGAACCACTTAAATCCTACTTTTTATACTTAATAAAATCACTTTTGTTTATTAATTAACCCAGAGTAAGTGATTAATGAGTTTACCCTGTATAAGCTTTAAACAGAGTAAAACGGATTAATTTGGGGTTTGGATCTTATTGGGAACTGCGTGTTGGAAACAGGTAACCTGCTGAGTGGTTTTCAGTTAACGCCTGCAGCTTTGGGGGCATGGTTCAGACCTTGGGTCTGTGTTGCAGCAGGCTACAAGGCAGGGTTCTGGAGTCCCAAGATGGCAGGGAAAACTGGCTCAAGGTAATTTCAGCGCGTCAGGTGACAGCCCGAAGAGGGGTCTCTGTGACCGAACCTGTCACAGCAGGACTGGGCTCTAGATAGCTAGAAACACCAGAAAGACAGAAAGTGAAGAATTTTTTGCTTTCACACAATTTAACTGTGACCTACCAGTAATTTGGAAGTGAAAGTTAATTTTTAAAAAACATTTCAAGATATAGAATTTACTTTAAACTGATGAGAAAATTAGATCAGATCTTAAGCAACTGATAAGGAGTAAAGGAGTTTAAAATGAAAGAGGGAGAACAAAAATAAATCAAGCCAACAACTCAAACCCTGGGCTGAAACCTGGAGACTCAGCTTTCATTGTCTTTCATTGTACTTCATTGTCAGTGGCTAAAAATTGTCCTCTGAACAATGTGCTTAGTGGGGTGATGGTTACTGGCAGACTCAGCCATGGTAGTAAGGTCAGTGGACAAGCAGACATGGCTAATATATGGCATATCCTTGCCAAGTGTGATGAAATTAGGGTCAAACCCTCTCAGTCTGAGTGTATGAAAACTACTGAAAAGGCTTTTATGAGAGTTCTACATTAAAATGTGACTAGACAAAAACAATAAAGGGGAGACATGGAAAAAATTACAGATGAAATCAGACACGCTCAGGACTGTTTTGAGGAAAGCTGGGCCAACTATTACTGCTCACAATAAATTTAAAAAAAGAAAAAGAATTACACACACAACACAACCTTGTCTCCAAATTAATTCAGTAAATTATTAACACTAAATTATTCCAGACTTTCAGAAAAATATGACATAGTTACCTCAAAAATCTTTTGCAGATATAGTACTAATAAGGCCACACCAATATGTCTGAACAACCTGGCTTCCCTGCCTGCTACAAAGTGATTTATGGAAACAAATGCCAGCTTGAAAATGGGCTGTTAGTATCTTTGTGGTACCTTCTGTTTAAAGCATTTACTTGTTTAACTTGGTGTATACTCTGTGTACCTACTGGCTTAATTCCTATAACTAGCCCTTTGAAATACAAATAAATTATTAGAATGCAAAAATAAATACAAAAAAGGAAAACAGAAGAGGCTTCCATCCTGCAAATTTCCATGTAACCCAATTAAGATAGGTTTCACTTAGCATTTCTGATCAAGGCAAGTGAAGACTATTGTAGTGAGGCTCCCAATTCCATCACTGGCATCTTCTGTTAAAGTTAGAACCATTTGAGAAAACAGTGAAATGACGAATACTTTTACCGCTTATCCCGCTTTTACATTTTTCCATGTGCCTGAGCTAATCAAATAAACGTGAATGGACAGAATATAGTTATCATTTACGGTCTGACTTTCAGAAGGGCTGAAGACCCACAACTCCAGCTGAAGTCAATGGGAGCACACATTGCTCAGCACTTCAGAAAAGCAAGAGCTTATAGTATTATCCTGCCAAATGGTGTGATTGTCAGTCAAGTTTCAGGATGCCTGACAATTACTTGCTGATGAAAAAATAATACTGACTACTAATCTGGAAATAGTATGCCACCCCAAATTTATGCACATTCCTGGGGAAAATGTAACTTAAAAAAAAAGTTTGTGACTGAGAAAATTATATAATACAGCATTTTGGGTAATTGTACTACAAAGTTCATTATACTGTTTAACTGTGCTGGCTGGCTCAGCCATTATTGCATGCATAGTTTAATCACTTTCTAGAAATAAAGTCATGGCCATGGAAGGTTTTCAGTGGAGCACAGATTTTTCAGATAAAGGTTTTGGTTCCACCTTCAGCTCAGCTCCACCATTTATTTTCATTGTAGGCTTCGGCTTTTCCTTTACAACTTTGTTATGGCAGACCATTATCCTGTAACCACTCTTTGTTCTATTTCCTTTATATCTAAAGTAGTATAAAACTTGGCTGTTTCCGTTCACAAGGGTTTTGCAGAAACATTTTGTTCGGTGCCCATGAGGTTGTACCCTGAGTGTTTCTCTGAGTTCTGGCACTGAATGAGATGGATTCACAGTATTAAGTTTCACATGGTTTCCTGCATATAATGCTGTAATTTTTACAAACTGAAAATAAGTAGTTATCAGTGATTCCATTATATGTTGTCATGCCTGAATGATATTAATTTTCAAATAAAACCATGGCCAGTTTACATGTAAGTCTGACTTGTTTAAAATTGATTTTCAGATCACGTTATCAAGTGCACTTTCATTTTTCGTAGGGCTTGTCTAGAAGAACTTTTAGTGCACAGCAATTTGGGGTGTAAATATACAGCACACTAGCCATGTGGCACACTAGGGAATTTTTTCAAAGCAGAGTAGATCAAAGTGCACTAGGGAACTTTTAGTGCATGGTAGGAAGGTCTACATGGACAGTGCATGGCATACTAGTGCACTGTAGATACACATCCAGCTTGCTATGCGCTAACTTTCTTGGGTAACTCAGATCCCACCCCATCTAATATCCCATCACAGGCCATTGGGCCTATTTACCATGAATATTTAATTACCAAAAACATGTTATCCCATCATACCATCTCCTCCATAAACTTATCGAGTTTAATCTTAAAGCCAGATAGGTCTTTTGCCCCTACTGCTTCCCTTGGAAGGCTATTCCAAAACTTCACTCCTCTGATGGTTAGAAAACTTCGTCTAATTTCTAGTCTAAATTTCCTGGTGGCCAGTTTATATCCATTTGTTCTTGTGTCCACATTGGTACTGAGCTTAAATAATTCCTCTCCCTCTCTGGTATTTATCCCTCTGATATATTTATAGAGGGCAATCATATCTCTCCTTAATCTTCTTTTAGTTAGGCTAAACAAGCCAAGCTCCTTGAGTCTCCTTTCATAAGACAAGTTTTCCATTCCTCGGATCATCCTAGTAGCCCTTCTCTGTACCTGTTCCAGTTTGAATTCATCCTTCTTAAACATGGGAGACCAGAACTGCACACAGTATTCCAGGTGAGGTCTCACCAGTGCCTTGTATAATGGTACTAAAACCTCCTTATCCCTACTGGAAATACCTCTGCTGATGCATCCCAAGACCTCATTAGTTTTTTTCTTGGCCATATCACATTGGCGGATCATAGTCATCCTATGATCAACCAATACTCCAAGGTCCTTTTCCTCCTCCGTTACTTCTAATTGATGCGTCCCAAGCTTATAACTAAAATTCTTGTTATTAATCCCTAAATGCATGACCTTACACTTCTCACTATTAAATTTCATCCTATTACTATTACTCCGGTTTACAAGGTCATCCAGATCCTCCTGTAGGATATCCCTGTCCTTCTCTAAATTGGCAATACCTCCCAGCTTTGTATCATCCGCAAACTTTATTAGCACACTCCCACTTTTTGTGCCAAGGTCAGTAATAAAAAGATTAAATAAGATTGGTCCCAAAACCGATCCTTGAGGAACTCCACTGGTAACCTCCCTCCAGCCTGACAGTTCACCTTTCAGTAGGACCCGTTGTAGTCTCCCCTTTAACCAACTCCTTATCCACCTTTCAATTTTCCTATTGATCCCCATCTTATCCAATTTAACTAATAATTCCCCATGTGGCACGGTATCAAATGCCTTACTGAAATCTAGGTAAATTAGATCCACTGCGTTTTCTTTGTCTAAAAAATCTGTTACTTTCTCAAAGAAGGAGATCAGGTTGGTTTGGCACGATCTACCTTTTTTAAAACCATGTTGTATTTTGTCCCATTTACCATTGACTTGCTGGAGGATTCTCTGCTCCTTGAAGTCTTTAAACTACGATTTGAGGACTTCAATAGCACAGATATAGGTGTGAAGTTTTTTGCAGGAGTGGTGGGTGAAATTCTGTGGCCTGCGTTGTGCAGGAGGTCAGACTAGATGATCATAATGGTCCCTTCTGACTTAAATATCTATATCTATATCTAACTGTTCATCTAGACAAGTCCTATGGGGAACTATGTATAAACTTTAATATATATGCTGGTGAAACATACAGTATGACACTTTTTGTCTACTTTCATCAAAATCATATACTTACCTAAAACTGAAAGGCCAAAATGTTTCCTCGCTTCTCCTGCAGCATTGGTTACTATACAGGTATATTGACCAGCATCTTCCACTTTAGTGTGCATTAAACGCAGTGTCCTGCCCCCTAAAGAGAAAAGGCACAAGAATATACAGGTATTAAAATAGCCTCCCAAACAAATAAAGGATGCCAAAAATCCCACACTGAATGCATCCAAACCATTTCTGTGATTTTACAATCACGTTTAAAAATAGATTATCTCCTGATGCTATATAAAAGACTCTCAAACAGGAGAAACTGACTCTGGGCTCTATTCTGCTTCCTTTGCAATCATTGGCAAAACTCTCATTGATTAAGGGGGGGCAGGATCAGACCCTAATACAGCAAAGGCCTGTGCTTAACTTTGATTATGTGACTATTCACATTGGAGTCAGTGGGACTATCACCTATATAAGTGCTTTGGTGAACACCTAGCTGGCTACACATGGAAAGCAAATTTACTAAACACAAGGTGCTATCAAATGCATAAATTAAGAAGAGGAAAAAAATTTTAAAAATGTTCTTAATATATTCTAATTTTAATATTAGTTTTAGGTGTTATCCATAAAAGTAGGCAACAATTTTAGTAGGCAAAAGATAATTTCTTATTAAGTTGATTGCTTCTCCTCCATCAACACCCTCTGAGCTGTGTAGTGAGCAAACACCTGCACAGGGCTGTGTGTCTTCCCTCACATCTTGTCCTCCCCACACTTGCACAGCAAAAGTTGCACAGCTTTACTGGCAGGGTTTTCCCGGATCATACTTATACTAAAACTTACTAAAAGCTCTTCCATTTCCTACATCTATTATCTTCATGCAGATGTGATGTGATGGGGGGTTTTCCATGTTTTTTAAAGGAACCATATTAGAAAAAACATGGACAAACAGAAGAGGATTCAGAGTGAATGGAAGCAGCGTGTGGGCCACTCAATCAGTTTTTGATCTCCTGCCATGCAAAGCATGCTTTTGATCTACAGAACTGAATTATTCCTTTGGAAGAGTTAAAGGGTGAACTATTTTAAGATATTAATTTAGGGATTGTTCCCTCAGCATCTTCACAAGCAAAAACAATGGAAACTCCAAACTCCAACTCAAAAGTCCATAAAAACAAAAGATCAGAATTCACCACCACTCTGTGCAGTTTTCCTGAGTGATTATACAACAGCATGTAAAGTTCACAAGAAAACAAGGCATGGGGTTGTTAGTTTCCCCCTCCACCAACATTCAGGGATAACTTGAGGACTTTCCATGGCTCATCTCTCTGAACTCTGCAGTGACTGAGCACTGTGGAGTTAGTGACGTCGGAGTGGACTGAAGCAATCAATGGACAGAATGGAAAAAACTGATCTCAAAAGAGGCTGTTTGAGCTGATGGCAATATCATCCACACAACAGAAAGCCAACATCAGATCAAAAAATAAGGTTTATGTAACATAATAACCAAACACCCAAACCCTTTTCATACATATTGTGGATAAGAAAGGGCACGTATAACTGGAAATAGAACTAACCTTTTATGTTAAGTGTAGGGATGGGAAAATTATTTCAGATAAAATAAAATATCCTCCAAATTTCCAGATTCAAGATTTAAACAAACTATTTTGAACCTCTGACAAGGTTTTGTTTGTTTTCCATTATTTTTCTATATTCATGTTCCTCTTCCAAGTTCTGGGCAAGTTTGAGAACAGAAGGGCTGAAATCCCAAGAGAGGGGCTGTCTTTGGGTAATGCATCTGGCCCAACCAGAAGAACTAGAAACTTCAGGAATATCACTTCTCATTAGATTTCTAGTCCAGTTTTGCAAACTCAACTTAAGAGAAGCATCCCAACTTGTATCAGCTTCTCCCAGCCACGCTCAGATAACAAACCTTGCACAGGTCATCCCTTAGTACTTGAATGTTGTTGAAAGGGCCTGAGCCAAAGCCAACTCAAGTCTATGCAAAGACTCTCATCAACTTCAAAGTGTTTTCGATTGGGTCCATATATCCCTTTGTTAGCTTCAGAGCTGCTAAGTCAATTATGTATTTTAAATATGAAGTTACCAAACAGCAGTCACACTATAGGTTAGGCACTCCAAAGCCTGTACTTCATTTCATTCCAGCTGATGACCTGCGGAATGATGTGCCCAAGTGCTGTCTTTTTTGGCTTTTATCAGAAGGTGCTCTGTCATATCAAACCATCTTAGTTTCTTGTTCTGTGTTTGCTCCAGGATTAGATCTGATTGGTTTTGAGGTTAAAAAGGAATTTACCACTTTAACTCCAAGGGCTCACAGGCAGGTTTTCCTCTGGTTCTGGTATTTAGAGTCACTGCAGACCCACATATATTCAAGGTAAAGTTCTCTTATTATTTGGGTTTTCATTCTGTTTTATGCTCAGCTAGTGAGCCCTTGCCAAAAAAACCGCAAAAACAAAAACAAAAAAAGTATGATCCAGAGGTAAAAGCTTGATTAAGTGAACTGACTTCATGGTGCACATGTACACTGAGAGCCTCACAACTATCAGCATCCACAAGGTAAGCAGTTACCATCTGAAATGGCTCTGGGGATAAATGTTCCTATGCATAGGCCCCTTTCCAGGTTGGACCAATCAACAGGTTGCCAAACCCTAGAGTGGGATCTCACTTGTAGATGTTAGCTCTTGCACACCATTGGATACTGAGCTACAGGCCATGCACTGCACCAGCACTGAGATTCTCAGATCTGCACAAGTTAGCATAGCTCCAAATCAAATCTGGTAAGAACTTTCTGCTTGGTTTAGATTTGGTTCGACTGGCTATTTAATAAATGCTGCAGCCAATCTGGCCCTAAACTATGAGTGTCTTTATTTAATAGGAACTCTTGCTGAGTGCTTTTCTATTTCTGCTTGTGTTGTTAGTATATCAGACTCTCAACTGTACCTGACAGAATTCTCACAGAGCTATTCAAGGGGACAGGCCGTCCATTCTTGAGCCATGTTATTGATGGCAGGGGAATTCCAGATGCTTCACAAATCAGAGTGACAGGATTTTTCTCCACAGCGCTGATGTTTTCAGGCACTTCCAGGTCACCTACAACACTTGGAGGGACTACAAAGCAACACAAAGGAAAAAACACACCTGATAAACTGAATAAAAATAACTAAGATTACTTCTGGATAAGACACACCACATTTTTTAAACTAACAAATTAATTCACTGCAGCTAAAACCATCCTGACCAGTATGGGACTGCATAGTTGCAGAGTAACTTCATTTTTCTATTCTAGTTACATGGTAGCAAAGTACCATCATTTTAACATTTTCAGTCTTCATATTATTCAGACGTCATGTCACAAAAGGAAGAAGATATCTTGGAGCTGATTCTATCAATCCCCTTATGGATTCAGAATCATAGTTAGTACACAATATTACATTTTGCTTGCTATGTCCATTCTACAGCTAGTGAACTGGTAAGGAAAATTGTGTCAGACAGCCAGAATACTGTACTTTCTCTAATAGAAAAAGCAAAAATATGATGTAACCCCCTTTCAGGGATTTAAATAACAACAGTAAATCTCTTCTCAGTTTTCCATTGTTAGGAAGAGGAATAATTCAATTTTTTGCACGGTTCCACATTTCACATTTCCACGCAGGAAGTTCAGGCTAAGGAACAGATCTGAGTCTGTGAGCAGATTAAGTTTACAATTTTCTCTTCGATACATCCAAGTTTAATAATAAAATAAGAGAAATCTTAGAAGTAAAAAAAGAACTACCCCAGAGGCTTCCAACTGGAAAGAACCACAGTGTAATTGTCACCTCTCTTTTTTAATAATTACAGAACTATACATATTTTCTTCATTTTCAACTTAATTTCTATCTTTTTCTCTCTCTTCCTCTTCCTTTCTTCTCTAGTTGCTGTTTCCCTTTCTCATTTTATAGGAAGACTTTAGAATTGGAGATGAGCTGCATTGCTCATAGGAAGACTTTAGAATTGGAGATGAGCTGCATGGCTTATAGGAAGACTTTAGAATTGGAGATGAGCTGCATGGCTCATAGGAAGACTTTAGAATTGGAGATGAGCTGCATGGCTCATAGGAAGACTTTAGAACTGGAGATGAGCTGCATGGCTTATAGGAAGACTTTAGAATTGGAGATGAGCTCATCAAAGAACTACCCCAGAGGCTTCCAACTGGAAAGAACCACAGTGTAATTGTCACCTCTCTTTTTTAATAATTACAGAACTATACATATTTTCCTCATTTTCAACTTAATTTCTATCTTTTTCCCTCTCTTCCTCTTCCTTTCTTCTCTAGTTGCTGTTTCCCTTTCTCATTTTATAGGAAGACTTTAGAATTGGAGATGAGCTGCATGGCTCCCATTATCTCAAGATGTTCATAAACCTTCATGTTTCAGTGGGATCTGTGGCAGAATACTTGTCAAACAGACCACGTTAGTGATGATAATCAGTCATCCTCATCCAGTGATACAGTAGCTACCCTAACCTGGTAGTCAAATTAAACCTGTTTTAGAGTAGCAGTCGTGTTAGTCTGTATCCGCAAAAAGAAAAGGAGTACTTGTGCACCTTAGAGACTAACAAATTTATTTGAGCATAAGCTTTCATGAGCTAGGTGTCTGATGAAACAGGAAGGATAGCCAGAGTGTAGATAAAGTCCCATTCTGAATCAGACTGGACACAGACCTGACACAGTAATTTTTGAAGTCACATACCATGGCTTTTCTTTTAAATGCAGATACTCACACTGTAATCCATGCCACTGAAGTCAGATTACTGAAATGTACTCTACCTGGGGCTATAAATTAAACCATTCAGATATTGCAGCTAGTGCCTGCTCATTACTTGTTCCTTCTTGCTGGGTGCACATGCACACTTGTGCTCCATAACTTGCACAGACCACCAGCCGAATTCTGGATGAAGTTTAAGGTTTGGTTTTAACCTGTAAAGTCCTAACTGGTTTGCATCCTGACTACTTGAGAAACTGTCTCTATCGTCATGCAATACCTTAGCAGCTGTGATTCTTCAGTGCATCCAAGCTAACACCCACCAAGTTTTATCAGGTGAGGACTAGCAGCAGGGTTTTCTTGGTTTCTCACTCATTCCCCATTTTAGAGCATCTGAGCCCAGATTTGATGACCTTCAGGATACTCCACAAGGCCTATTTTCCCAGCTTTTTCTTTGGGATGGAGATGGGGGTTGATTTGATTTTAGGAGGGCTATGTTTAGGGGTTAGAAGATTTGTATTTGTTTTGTTTTTTAAAATAACATTTGTGCTTTAACCTATGTCATGTGCCTAGAGCCATGTGATAGGCACAACTGAAACATCTCAATCAATATGACAACTGTTTCCTTACTGTCCCTGGGTAAACCTGAAAACATATCTGTGTCTACCTTGCCTGCTCCATTCATCTCCCCTACTCACCATGAATGTTTAAATCATATTTTCTGTCAGTCAATCCTGCCACATTCACAGCAACACACACGTAGCGGCCAGTGTCAGACACATGGGCGTTCTTCAGCTGAAGAAGATATCCATCATTCAGTATTTCTACTCCCCTCCCATTGACAAGGGGATGACCATCTTTCATCCAGGTTATTGCTGGCTGTGGGTTACCCTGTACTTTGCACTCCAGTGAAATATTATTCCCTCTGGTTACAACAACTTCAGACGAGTGGTTCCCACTGTTCAGTATAGTTGGGCGAACTATTAAAGAAAAGGAAACAAAATGTAAAACCTTAGCATGAGAAGCTGAGGTTCAGAATGTGCAGTGATTCTTACACATAAGAATGAGTGAAATACTTAAAAGGGAGACCACCAAGAAACACCTCAGTGCTGCAGAAAGTGATGCTGGCAATTCAGTAGGTTGCACTCTGTGTTCTGAGTCGGTACTCAGATAATGCTTGGTGTTAAGAGACACTGAAGCTAAGATGTGAAAAAACATAAGCATGTAAAAATGCCTTTCCACTTGTGGTCAATGGCCTTTTTCACAAGAATATAAGTATTAATCCCAGTATTTTGGCTAAATTCCAGTTAAAGTATTAATTGCATTTTAATGACTTAATATTCACCCTGCAGTTTCAAGTGGCTGCTTCATTCTTATTCAAGTTCCAGTCCCAAATAGATGTGTTGAGCTGCTGTAGGTAGGTTTCAACTTAAAGGGAGCTACATTTCAGTGGTAGGTGAAGTGGATTCCTGCCTGTGAGTAAGGATCCCAAACCACTTTATAAACATAGAATTATAGGACTGGAAGGGACCTCAAAAGGTCATCTAGCCCAGTCCCCTGCACTCATGGCAGGACTAAGTATTATCTAAACCATTCCTGACAGGTATTTGTCTACCCTGCTCTTAAAAATCTCCAATGATGGAGATTCCACAACCTCCTTCAGCAATTTATTCCAGTGCTTAACTACTATGACGCATGGCCAGAAAGGGTTAAACATCCTGCAAAATAAATAACCCTCAAAAGACATGTGGGAAGATAATGTTTGTGTTTTTGTGTATTTACATATGTAGGAGTAGGGTTGACAACGTAATCAACAATCCCTGTCTATTCTGTATTTTGATAATTCATAGATCAAAAGAACATCCTAGCATTTAAATGAATTGTAAACATGGGCTACCTCTGTATTCATCTCTCTTTGAAATGTATAGCAAATAATCTGTGAATGGTGGAGGAACAAGCAAACTGCCTTATGTTAATTCTATAGCTAAGTACCAGTTATGGACCTCCTTCAAAGTCATCCTAATTACCTTTTGTTCCCGGAGGAACTCCCAACTTGTCAAAGAAGACATGAAATTGTAATCCTTGGGTCCTGATTCTGTCATCTCAGATCTGCTTAAGCTTCATCGGGGGAAGTCTGAGTCGCAAGACTGAGGTCCCAGTTATGCTGGTATGCCCTGAATATGATATTTGGACATTGGACTATAACCTACAAACTGAATTGTAAAGGAACTCTTTGCAGCTACAAAGCTCACCATCTCTGCTATGAATCTAAACCTCAATGAACTGAACTCATGTCTGTATGTATATTGATCTTTCAACCATTCTCTCTCTCTCTTTTGTTTTTTTAATAAATTTTAGTTTAGTTCATAAGAATTGGCTGTAGCATGTATTTGGGTAAGATCTAGACTATTCAATAACCTGGGAGGTAATGTGTCTGATCCTTTGAGATTAGTAGAACCTTTTCTTTTATATGATGAAATAAGATTTTCAGAAATCACCATATTTGACTTAGGCACCTGGATGGAGGCCTGAGGCTGGATCACTTTAAGGGAACTGTGTTGTTTGGACTTCTGAGTAACCAGTAAGGTAATAAAGAAGCTGTTTTATGCAGTCTTGGTAAATCTAAGTATTGGAATATCCACCAGCTTTTGGGGGTTTGGCTGCCACATTCTTTGCAGTTCACCCTAACTGAGTTACCACAGCTGGCCCCCACTGGGACCCCTGTCACAACTACCATGACAGTTAGGAAGCTTTTCCTAATGTCCAGCCTAAAACATTCTTGCTGCAATTTAAGCCCATTGCTTCTTGTCCTATCCTCAGAGGTTAAGGAGAACATTTTACCAACCTCCTCCTTGTAACAACCTTTTATGTACTTGAAAACTGTTATCATGCCCTCTCTCAGTCTTCTCTTCTCCAGACTAAACAAACTCAATTTTTTCAATCTTCCCTCATAGGTCATGTTTTCTAGACCTTTAATCATTTTTGTTCTTCTTCTCTGGACTTTCTCTAATTTGTCCACATCCTCCTGAAATGTGGCACTCAGAATTGGACACAAGACTCCAGTTGAGGCGTAACAAGCATGGAACAGAACTGAAGAATTACTTCTCATGTCTTGCTTACAACACTCCTGCTAATACATCACAGAATGATGTTTCTTTTTTTGCAACAGTATTACATGGTTGACTCATATTTAGCTTGTGATCCACTATGATCCCCAGATCCCTTTCTGCTGTACTCCTTCCTACTAAGTCATTTCCCATTTTGGATGTGTGCAACTGATTATTCTTTCCTCAGTGGAGTACTTTCATAGAATCATAGAATATTAGGATTGGAAGAGACCTCAGGAGGTCATTTGTCCTTACTGAATTTCATCCTATTTTCTTCAAACCATTTATCCCATTTGTCCAGATCATTTTGAATGTTAATCCTATCCACCAAAGCACTTGCAACCCCTCCCAGCTTGGTATCATCGTCGAACTTTATAAGGCTACTTTCTATGCCATTTTCTAAATCACTGATAAAGATATTGAACGCAGAACTGATCCCTGCGGGACCCCACTTGATATGCAGAGGGATAGTTTGCCCATGTGCCCTTAATAATGTCTCTTTGAAAAACTGCCAACTCTCTTGAACTGTTTTCCCCCCTCAGACTTACTTCCCATGGGATCTTACCTACTGTGACAAGATGGCTGATGCTAGTCTGGTGGGTCCTGCGCTTTTCTTTGGTGGGGAGCTAAGATGCCACCCCTTGCCCCTGCTTTTGGGTGCCGAGGGCCCTGCTACTAGTCCGGGAAGGTGGTAGAGGAGGGAAATGGGGGAGGGGTCTGGGTTTGCTCCTCGCTCTGAGTCCCAGCCCCTCTCAACCCCTGCGGGTTTCTTACCCTCATCCCCCTTAGGTGGGGTTACCCTTGGTCCTTAGATGCTGGTATGAAGGGAGTCTCCCTGTCCTGCTGGGGCAGGGTCTCCCTTACTTCAGTACTCAGGTCTTCCAAATCTCACAACACACCTCCAAGCTCCAGTCCTCTCACCTTCCTCCTCCCTCACTGTCTGCCTGAAGTAGGGGATTTTATTAGGTTCCTAACAGGGCCTTGATTGACTGCAGGTGCTCCAGTTAACCCGCAGCCATCTTCCCTAGTCGACAGGGAACCATGCCTTAATTAGCCTTGAGCTTATATATTTCCCCTCTAGCACTCTCCAACTGCTCCCTGGCCCTCCCGTATCAGACTACCTTGCTGAAGTCTGCCTTCTTGAAATCCATTGCCTTTATGGTGCTGTTTTCCCTCCTACCATTCCTTAGAATCATGAACTCTACCATTTCATTATTACTTTCACCCAAGCTGCCTTCCACTTTCAAATTCTCAACCAGTTCCTCCCTATTTGTCAAAACATGTGTCTGTTTGTTGAAATGTTACAGGATTTTTCAGGCTGAAAGGAGTACTATATCTGCAAGGTTTTTAAAAACTTCAGTATTTAGTTATTCTCATAATTTTTCCTTAGCTGCCTTTTTTAGGCTGTCTCAATATTGTGTCCTTCGCTATTCACAATAACCGATAACGTATTTGTTGTATAACATGTGCAGTCTAAAAAACTGGAATAAGTGTGTATCAGCTCATTTCTGTATTATACCACATGCAAACCATACTCCTAAATAAACACAGCCTATATGTAATGTTATCACAGCAGAAAGTAATTTTCAGGATGAATTCCAGTGAAAATCACTTTTGCATCTGTATCTGTTAGATATCAGACAGACTCAACCAATTTCAGGAATTTCCCATCTGGTGGCTGGACTCACTGTCAGGGCACCCTGCATATTATTTCAGCTGAGATCTGAATCAATATCCTTATTGTATGTAGCCAGCAGGTTCATCAGGTGACTCCAGAAATTAATCCTCACTCTGGTTGAGCAAGTATGATCTTGTGCTGATGTTGTTTCATCTGGAAGTCACTCTCTGAAAACTTTACAGTCTAAACACAGTTTTACTAATTAAGGTTTCATAATGTAATTGTTTTTCCAGATCAATAATCACATAGAGAATATTACATAATGGCCTACCATAAACTTGCAAATTGTATTCTTTCTTTGTGTTTCCAGCTATGTTTGAAGCCAGACACATATAGGATGCAGCATCAGATTTTTCAGCAATTGCAATCTGCAACTGTCTGCCTCCAGACAGCACCCTGACTCTTCCTGTAGGGTCAGCCGGCAATGGAGAACCTGCAAGAGATATTCTTTCAAATAAAAACACAGAGAATGGTAAAGAGATTGTTCAGTAAATTTCACTGGCTCTTTTTAGAAATATCTGAGCCCAGAGTTGCAACTGATAAAAATAAAGAAGTTGCTTAGACCCAAATTTTCAAACTTGGATGCCTAACTTTGGATGAGACAGGCCAGTCCTCGCTTACAGACAGCCCCCAACCTGAAGCAAATACTCACCAGCAACTACACACCACACCACAGAAACACTAACCCAGGAACCAATCCCTGTAGCAAACCTCGTTGCCTACTCTATCCCCATATCTACTCTAGAGACACCATCAGAGGACCCAACGGCATCAACCACACCATCAGCGGCTCATTCACCTGCATGTCTACTAATGTTATATATGAGATCATGTGCCAGCAATGCCCCTTTGCCATGCATATTGGCCAGACCAGACAGTCCCTATGTAAAAGAATAAATGGACACAAATCGGACATCAGGAATGGTAACACACAAAAGCCAGTGGGAGAACACTTCAGTCTTTCTGGACATTCTATAACAGATTTGAAAGTAGCTATACTTGAACAAAAAAACTTCAGAAACAGACTTCAAAGAGAAACAGTAGAACTAAAATTCATTTGCAAATTTAACACCATTAATTTGGGCTTGAATAGGGACTGGGAGTGGCTGGCTCATTACAGAAGCAGCTTCACCTCTCTTGGAATTGACACCTCCTCATCTATTGTTGGGAGTGGACTACATCGACCCTGATTGAATTGGCCCTGTCAACACTGGTTCTCCACTTGCGAGGTAACTCCCTTCTCTTCATGTGTCAGTATATTTATGTCTGCATCTGTAACTTTCACTCCATGCATCTGAAGAAGTGAGGTTTTTACTCACGAAAGCTTATGCTCAAATAAATCTGTTAGCCTTAAAGGTACCCCCGGACTCCTTGTTGTTTTTGTGGATACAGACAAACATGGCTACCCCCTGATACTTAACTTTGGATGCTTATCTCTGATTTGTGCATTTGAAAATCGTACATTTCATAGTATCATAGAATCATAGAATATCAGGGTTGGAAGGGACCTCAGGAGGTCATCTAGTCCAACGCCCTGCTCAAAGCAGGACCATAATGTATCCTCAACTAACTCATCCCAGCCAGGGCTTTATCAAGCCTGACCTTAAAAACCTCTAAGAAAGGAGATCCCACCACCTCCCTAGGTAACGCATTCCAGTGCTTCACCACCCTCACAGTGAAAACGTTTTTCCTAATATCCAATCTAAACCTCCCCCACGGATAGAACCTCAATGTTGAATAGAGGGGAACGATCATGTCCCTCAATCTGCTGGCAATGCCCCTACTTATACAGCCCAAAATGCCATTAGCCTTCTTGGCAACAAGGGCACACTGTTGACTCACATCCAGCTTCTCGTGCACCATAACCCCTAGGTCCTTTTCTGCAGAACTGCTGCCTAGCCATTCGGTCCCTAGTCTGTAGCAGTGCATGGGATTCTTCCGTCCTAAGTGCAGGACTCTGCACTTGTCTTTGTTGAACCTCATCAGATTTCTTTTTGCCCAATCCTCTAATTTCTCTAGGTCCCTCTGTATCCTATCCCTACCCTCCAGCATATCTACCACTTCTCCCAGTTTAGTGTCATCTGCAAACTTGCTGAGGGTGCAATCCATGCCATCCTCCAGATCATTAATGAAGATATTGAACAAAACCGGCCCTGGGACTGACCCTTGGGGCACTCCGCTTGATACAAGCTGCCAACTAGACATGGAGCCATTGATCACTACCCGTTGAGCCCAACGATCTAGCCAGCTTTCTATCCATCTTACAGTCCATTCATCCAGCCCATACTTCTTTAACTTGCTGGCAAGAATACTGTGGGAGACCGTATCAAAAGCTTTGCTAAAATCAAGGAATAACATGTCCACTGGTTTCCCCTCATGCACAGAGCCTGTTATGTCATCATAGAAGGCAATTAGATTAGTCAGGCATGACTTGCCCTTGGTGAATCCATGCTGACTGTTCCTGATCACTTTCCTCTCCTCTAAGGGCTTCAGAATTGATTTCTTGATGACCTGCTCCATGATTTTTCCAGGGACTGAGGTGAGGCTGACTGGCCTGTAGTTCCCAGGATCCTCCTCCTTCCCTTTTTTAAAGATGGGCACTACCTTAGCCTTTTTCCAGTCATCCGGGACCTCCCCCGATCGCCATGAGTTTTCAAAGATAATGGCCAATGGCTCTGCAATCACATCCGCCAACTCCTTTAGCACCCTTGGATGCAGCGTATCCGGCCCCATGGACTTGTGCTCGTCCAGCTTTTCTAAATAGTCCTGAACCACTTCTTTCTCCACAGAGGGCTGGTCACCTCCTCCCCATGCTGTGCTGCCCAGTGCAGTAGTCTGGGAGCTGACCTTGTTCATGAAGACAGTGGCAAAAAAAAAATTGAGTACATTAGCTTTTTCCACTTCCTCTGTCACTAGGTTGCCTCCCTCATTCAGGAAGGGGCCCACCCTTTCCTTGACTTTCTTCTTGTTGCTAACGTACCAGAAGAAATGCTTCTTGTTACTCTTAACATCTCTTGCTAGCCGCAACTCCTGATTTGGCCTTCCTGATTTCACTCCTGCGTGCCTGAGCAATATTTTTATACTTTTCCCTGCTCATTTGTCCAATCTTCCACTTCTTGTAAGCTTCTTTTTTGTGTTTAAGATCAGCAAGGATTTCACTGTTAAGCCAAGCTGGTCACCTGCCATATTTACTATTCTTTCTACACATCAGGATGGTTTGTTCCTGCAACCTCAGTAAGGATTCTTTAAAATACAGCCAGCTCTCTTGGACTCCTTTCCCCCTCATGTTATTCTCTCAGGAAATCCTGCCCATCAGTTCCTTGAGAGAGTCAAAGTCTGTTTTTCTGAAGTCCAGGGTCCGTATTCTGCTGGTTCTCCTTTCTTCCTTCTGTCAGGATCCTGAACTCGACGATCTCATGGTCACTGCCTCCCAGGTTCCCGTCCACTTTTGCTTCCCCTACTAATTCTTCCAGGTTTGTGAGCAGCAGGTCAAGAAGAGCTCTGCTCCTAGTTAGTTCATAGGAAATTGTCCCCTACACTTTCCAAAAACTTCTTGGATTGTCTGTGCACTGCTGTATTGCTCTCCCAGCAGATATCAGGGTGATTGAAATCTCCCATGAAAACTAGGGCCTGCAATCTAGTAACTTCCGTTAGTTGCCGGAAGAAAGCCTCGTCCACCTCATCCCCCTGGTCTAGTGGTCTATAGCAGACTCCCACCACGACATCACCCTTGTTGCTCACACTTCTAAACTTAATCCAGAGACTCTCAGGTTTTTCTGCAGGTTCATACTGGAGCTCTGAGCAGTCATACTGCTCTCTTAGATACATACATTTGTTTATGGAGGAGATTTTTGAAGGGGCTGAGAAGTATGAGCTGTGGGTGCTCAGAACCTTTGAAGATGAAGCTGCCACTTTCAAATGTTTTTCTGAATGCTGAAATATTTTAATTTAATTTTAGGTACCAGAGTGTGAAAATTTAGTCCTTACTATACAGTAATAAGACACCTTGTATTTGCCTTTTTAGCTTCTATAAGATGACAGAATGACTAAATGATAATGCAGCATAATAAGGATTTGCCACAATTGAATCTTGTCTGAAAATTCTATTAAGTAAATGTAGTGTTTTATAACAAACATTTCTTTTCCTACAACTCCTACAAAATTCAGTTAGGTTCAGTCATTCAGATACCACAAGAACAGTGCCCTAAAAAGAACATAAATATACAGATAAATAGATAAGACACGCTGGAAAGGCATGTCCAGACTTAAACACTGGGACTGATTAAGAACATAGGAATTACCATATTGGAACAGTTCAATGGTTCTATCTTGTCTGATATCCTGTCTCCAATTGGTCAATGCTTAAGCGTAGTCAGGAAAAATTCAAAATGCACCTAACTGTGCAATACTAAATCATAAGGAGGACATATGCTGGTGATCAGTTTATACCCTGAAGCCACAAGGATTTACAGTTCCCTGTAAATATTGATCTGGGTAAAAGAAAGTTTGTTAAATCACAAATGGCAATGATTGTAGCTAGATACTATTGTCATCACGCTGAGGCTGAGAATATAAAAGGAGCCTAAGGAAATCCCACTGAATTTCAATGGCATTTAAGCACCTTAATTTCCTTAGGGTCCTATGAAAATTCCTCCCAAAGTGTCTGAGGGGGAAAATGGCGAAAACTGTAAGAAGAAAATTAACAGTTTGTAATTATTGACAATGGTAACTCACTGTTCTTTTTCCAGGTAAGGCTTGGTGGTGGAATACCACTGGATTCACATACCAAACTGATAAGACTTCCTTCAATTACTGCCAACTGGGAGAGTTCATCTGAACCATAAATACTCGGTGGCACTGAAAACAAATACCAAAAAATGCACTCAGTTTGAATCAGAATGAGACCTGCTAACACTGGGCCAATATCAGACCTGGTAAAAGCAAATGGAATCCCATTGTGCACTGAGCAGGACACAGGTACTGCATCCACTGCCCTGGAGGAATACCCCTCTGTGAGGTACAGCATACTCTCTCTGCGTGACTGGCTCCCTCCTCCAGGAGAATCAGAGCAATTCCTGTCCTCTGCTGAGCACATACGCTGCAATTCTGACTGGCTTTTATGCAGGTTGCACCATAAGAGGAGGCTCCTATGCCTTTACCTACACTACAGACCTGCCAGGCAGAAACTGACCCTGAATGATTGCCCAACTCATTATCTTAGCTTATGTACCTTTAGATACTGTAAGTCTGCAAGCTACTCAGCCCCTTTTAAAATTCAACTACAGCCACAATCTTGTTTACTTCCTGTGGCCACAAAATCTTTGATTGTCTGCATGCTTCACAAAGAAATATTTCCTTTTGCTGGGTCTAATATTGAGTGTCCCCTCTGTTCAGTTATTATGCAACAGGAAAGGAAGCACAGAAAAGAAGGGCCAATCCATTTTCACTCTGATCTTCAACAGTTTTTAATACTTTGGGTCAGGTCCCAAAGAAGAGATAATGGCCTGCTTGGAGCTGGGGAGGCAACTTTCCTTAACATACAATAGTAAATCCTTGAAAATTGACCAGGAGAAGCAGTGGATATCTCAGGCTGAAGTGGGAGAAGGGAATCTCACTAGTGAATGGCTTATCCAACACATTTCTGCCACATGAAAATAGGAAAGCATTTCGGTCTGACACTTTAGCCCTCTGATTCTCTTAATTTTTTATAGAGCAGAAACAGATGCATGAATTTCAACACTGGCGACTGTAAAGCTTTATACTGTATTATACTGGTTTCAAGCTTTGGTTTCATTTGTTCTGCTTCAAACCATTAAGCTTATGACAGTCTCCAAAGAGCCAAATATTATCTTTAGTACATAGGCTGTGTTCTGACAGTTTCTGCAATTCGAGTTAGCTCTGGGGATCTGACTAGAACTCAGAACATAGTCAGATGGACACATTTCCTGTATTTACCACTCAAAAATATGGCAAGTATCATTTCTGCTCCTAGTGTGTAAACAAAGGATTTCATTCTAAACAGTTAACCACAGATGGCTTTTACAGGCAACTTTTGGTTTCCATTAAGTTTTTCCAGTCAATGCTGCTAACTAACACAAAATTATCTCTTCCTTCAAAATGGTATTAAAATGCTCTCTGTGCACAAAAGGAGCAAATCCAGCTCCCTCCGCTGAAGCCACAGAAGAATCTTTTGCAACAGTGAGAGTCTGCTGTGAAACTGGGGATGGACATAAGGTGGGAGATGCAGAGAGTGGATGTGTTGCTGGTGAAAAGTGTGTGGAGACAGAAATTTTCTATCTATTCACAGACTAGGTACATCATAGGCATCGTCCACATTGTAACACAGCCCCCAACCACCATATAAATGCCAGTCTAAATTAAGATTTTATATCACCTGTTTTTCAAATAAATTCTGATTTTTGAAGGTTCAGGAAAATATAATATTTTACTAGAGTATCATGCATTATACATATCCAGAGCCAGATTGAAAAAACCTGGCCTCTGTTTTGATGACTTCATTTAAGAGGGAACAAGTAATTGCACCTAACTTTGCTGGTCACTAATAGGAAGCCAAAAATTAGGCTCAAAATATGCGCACTGAATACATATATCACTAGGATAAGGGAATTATTTAGTTTTGTTAAGGTTATTTTTTTGTTGTTCATAATGGGTGAAATTCAGCCAGCACAAGGCATATATGCCCTTCTAAGTCCCACTTACACTCTATTTTGAGGACTTATTTGAACTTAAGTGGTTCCTGGGCCTTGTTCTCGATCCCTGCACTGAGGTGAATTTTACCTAAACAGGACAGTTTTCATACCTTTATAATAAAACAAAATCAGCAGTCTAATTGGCTCTAAGCCAAGTTATTTATCCCATTAAAGTCACATGGTTTAGGATTCCATTCAGGTCTCACTTACTTGGTAGGGCACCATCAACCAAACTTGACATTGCTTTATATACTACTTTTTATAAATATAAAACATATATTTAGTATATAAAACATTGTTTTATATTACTACTTTTTAGTACAGAAAATGACATTGTTTTATATAAAAGAATGTTGTTTTCTATACTAAAAAGTAGTAATCAGTCATACTAATCACATATTGACTGATATCAGAAAATTTCAGTCAGCTAATTGTTTATGACTGATGACAGAATAAACTGATTATTATTTTTGAAGATACATTTATGGTCAGAAAATGACTATGCTAAAATAGCACCTCCTCACATATCTGCATCATGTGTGATTTCTGATTCATATCTGTCTATTAGCATTAACCTTTTTTTACTACAGCTATTGTTATTATTTACAACTGTTAAACTGTGCAGAGTAAATATAACTATGAGAGAGTAATTTGGATTCTCAGCCTCCAAAATTGCACACCCCAAAAACTCGGAAATTATGTGGGTTTAATCCAAAAGACATTGGTGTAAACAAATTGGTTAGTTATATATCTAACTACCCAAAGCGGATATGTAAATATTGTTTGTGCGTGCAAATCTGAGATTATGAGGTGTCTAAAATTTTGATTACATTAATTTAGAAGCCAAATTGAAGTCGTACTGAAAATATGGCCTAATATTTTTATGTGGGCAAAATTGTTCTTTTGCTTTCTTTACTCCATGTATCATAATGCATAGGTATACATTTTAGGTCTGCCTGAAGGTAACATTTGGGTAGTCCCATGTCAATTTCTAAGCTCCTTGTGAAACACTAAGCATGGCTTATTTTATAGGCAGCATAGGATCAACCTCAGAAATGAACTACATATGAAATACACAGTGTGCTCCAGCATTATGCTTCACAGCTTTACCAGAGTTTTGTCCCCAGGCTTGATATAGTATTATAGACTTACCCCAAACATTGACATTATAGTTCTTTTCTGTTTTCCCAGCAACATTTGTGGCTTCACAAGTGTAACGTCCAGTGTCTTGAACCTGAGCTTCTTCAATCTAGAAATAAAATTAAACCTTTTGACTATCATTATGAGTAGGTTTTTATTTTGTGTATAGAGTATTATGTATTAAATGTTATTAGGGTGAAGTTGTTTATTTTTACACCAGTCAATCTAAAACTTTAAACATAAATTTAGCAGGGATGATACACTATCCTAAAAACTCAGGAATATGTGTTCCCCATAGCACTCATCCATTATTCATATGGGTATCAATGGGACTTATACTGTAAAGATCTCCTCTCGAGTTGCTGATAGCCTGGAAAAAGAATAGTGTCTTCATGATTGATAAGCGGCCGAGAAAGTAAGCACTACAGGAGTCTCACAAGTGAACTTTACCTTCAATACACTTCCATCTTCAGAGATGCTGAGGCCTGGTTTCTTTAACAAAGGTCGGCCATCTTTGAGCCAAGTCAGCCTGGGTGGGGGAATGGCATTGCTCTGGCAGCGCAGCTCCACTGCTTGGCTGATGAGCACAGAGACATTCTGTTCTTCTCCCATAATGTTTGGTGGAACTAAAACAACACATAAAACAAAGAATAAATCCCCTGGCCAACACAGACTCTCACAAGACACACTGAGGAGTTAGTACACCCACCTAATAAAAATAAGACGGCAGCTATCAGCCAGTTTGACACATTGTGCGTGGAATGAAACAGCTGGTCTATGATCATGTATCAGACATACTGTCCCAATTGTGTACAAAGAGTTCTCACCACCAGAGATATGTTAGTGAAATTCCTAGTGGAGAGAAATGGTGAAATTCTACTTGCAGGGAGATGGTGAAGACACAGAGTAAGGCTATGTCTACACTACGGACCTTACAGTGGCACAGCTGTACCACTGCAGCTGTGCTGTTATAATGTCTTCTATGTAGCCGCTCTATGCCGATGGGAGAGAGCTCTCTTGCCGGCATAATTAAACCACCCCCAGTGAGCAGTGGTAGCTATGTCAGCGGGAGGCACTCTCCCACCGACATAGCACTGTCCACACCAGCACTTTTGTCGGTGAAACTTATGTCGGTCAGGAGTGTGTTTTTTTCACTCCTCTGACTGGCAAAAGTTTTGCCAACAAAAGTGCTAGTGTAGACAAAGCCTAAGGCAAGTACGCAAATAGTTGTAATATAATTTAGCAAATGAAAACCATTTAGAACCATGGAACAAATGTGGCTCAAAGGGCTACGATAAGGAGCAATGAGATGAGGAAAGAAAGGACAGACTTAACCTCCTTCTTGCAGTGCCATGATGGCTAATATTGAAACTATCTCACGTTAGGTTCCTTAAAGAACCATTAATGGAAATTGGCAATAGAAAGTTGTTGAGGAACTCTATGGCCCAATATCATTTTACTCATGTGCTACACTTTCTGATCTTTTGGAAGTGAGAGGAGAATTTTGCCCAGAGCAGGCTGAATGTTTATGGTTCCAGCCAAATGAACGATAATTAATGATTTAATCATCATTAGTTCATAATCTACCATTCTACGGTTATCCTCTATGTGTTATGTATGCTATTTGCTAGCTAGTTATTATATGTGCTGAGAACAAACACTATAATTAAATGCGTGTAACAGTTTCTGTGACAACTCCCTCCCCTCCCCCATTTTCACACATATATAACTACACTTTTCCTCATTTTAAAAATGGAAAAAAAGTTTCCCGCACACATAGGTAACTCAAAAGCAACTGCCTTAGCACTTGACACTTAATACTCACTGAGGAATACATTCAGGACCAAGTCTGAAAAGAGATTTAGATTTTAATGGGGGGACAAATCCTGCATATCCTTACTTACAGGAATAGATCTTATTCATGTGAGATACTCTTCTGAGTAAGGATTTGGAGGAGAAGGCCCAAAATTATGATTGAAAACTGGCTACTGTGAGTGCACACTTGGTTAAGTCTGAATTTCATAAGTGTGTGCTTATCTATGGTAGGCTGAGATTTTCAGACCTACTTGAGGGGGATTGGACAGAACTGGGCTTCCAAAAACCCTAAGCAGCTTTGAAAGTATCAGCTGTGCATTAGAGAGTAAAATTCTTGATAAAATCTTGAAATGACATAAAAAGTTAAGACAGCCTAGTTGCATCAGTACTCTTCAATCCGTAAAAAGCAACTTAGTGTGCTGTTTCAACCTTCTTTCCTTTGCTGCTATTTTTTTAAAAGGAGGCAAATTAAATATAAAAACTTTATTAATACAACATTAAGTTGACGTCAAAAATATAATAAATCAAGAACTGAAAAAAGTTGAGGTTCTAACAACATTTGCTTGGCTACATTGCACATGTCTAATGGGGTTTTTATTTCTGCTCTATACCACACATCTGTAATGTGACATAAAAGGGTGCTGCAAGAACTTTAACTTTTACATTTCCTTTTATTTTTAACTGTGCAACTTTAACATTCCATAAACGATGTGTAATATTAAACAAAATATGGTGGGGGGAGAAAAAGGAAACACTGTCTGTGAGAAATATCTAAAATGACCCAAAGAAGAGCACTGTGTAGCTCGAAAGCTTGTCTCTTTCACCAGCATAAGTTGGTCAAATAAAAGGTATTACCTCATCCACCGTAGGAGAAATACCATAAACCTTATTCAAAACAAAGAGACTTTTTCATAATTAGTGCATATGAGATTAAAACTGCCCCAAGGTAGCACTCAATACCCGAGCAATACAGGTCTCAAGATATCATGAGAAAAAACCCCATAATATAGCATTGTTTTTCTTAACACAGGAAATACTAAACAGAACAGCTGATATCACAGCTTGAAAATAATTTAGGGGAAAAGTCTGGTCTTTGTGGATAAGAAACATAATAACTGTAAAAGAATCTGTTTATCTTACTTTCTTTGTAGAATTTACAGAAGGCCTGGATTCTTCATGATAGTTTGTGGAACTGAACATTGAAGGCTGACCTGTTACTGCAGAAAGCTAATTTATTTCCGAATATTTTTCACCAATTACTTCTCCTTTCAGCTACATGACTTGAACTATGTTCAAAAGGAAACTGCATTACAAAACTGAGAAACAGGGACTAAAAAAAAATAGAGAATCTGTTTCTGAAGGAACAAAGGATTAAAATGAATCTAATTATCTTACAGGATATGTTAACAAACTTGTTCAAACTCTTAATTTGGTCAAGTATGTACCAAGTTTCTAACCATCTCGGCCTCCGTAGCATTCCAAATTCTTCTCTCCCTCTCATTTCTTAATTAGTCTACCTACTGGAGTTAAGTATTAACAATAATATTAATTTTAGGTGACAGCCTTCAAGGCTTCTCAAGATTGCCATGCAGCTGAGTTCAACCCAGACCAGCCTTTATTTCAATGCTCTTTTTAAGCATGCATCTCTACAGTGCACAGAACCCTCTGTCACAGCTGGTGAAATCGCTCTCCTTTGCTGTAACCTCAGAGAGGACAAGTACATCCAGTAATGGGTTGTGAGAAGGTCCCACCAGCTCAAGCCTGAGAAACATTGGCTGGGAAGTGTGGAGGAAGCTAACACTGCCCTGCCTCTGCTATACTTGTCTTGTAGATACACAGAGGAACATATTCCTTCTCGCTACCTGGTCTCTTTCCTAGTTTATGTTCAATTAGGCCCAGCCTTCCTTAAAGTAGCTCTAAGAGTTGAGCCCTTGTTATGGATAAAAACAAGTCTGGGCATCAATTTCAATGTTCATACTATAGGAAGCTGTCAGAATGCTCACCATAAACTCTGAGATCAATATCCCTTTGTTTCTCCCCAGCAGCATTCACTGCAACACAGATATACTTTCCTGTGTCACTGATCTGAGCGCTAGTCAGTGCCAAGACACGACCCCCAGAGAGAACCTGTAAAAGAAAGGTTGAAAGGACACTTTCATTATACTCTTTTAGTCTCTCTAGTAATATACTGCAGTATAACAGAGTTAGAACCATTATCTTTCATTATCTTAGAACCATTATCTTTCATTTTGAAGCAAAAAAATGCTCCTATTACATCTCTTCTCTCTTTCCCTTGTGTTTCTCCCAACTCAGATCCTGCAAAGACTGAAGCACATGCTTAATTTTGTGCAGGCCCCAACTGGGCTATGTGTATTCGTAAGTCTTTTCAGAATCTGGACGTCAGCCTCTCACTCTCAGCTTCACATCTATTTTGCCTCCCTCTATGCCTGGAACAATCTCCATTTTCTAACACATTCCCTCTCTCCCCTCTTTCAAATCTCTCCTTAAAATCCACTTCTTCCAGGAATCATCCTTTCCATCTTCTTTTCTCCAACTCCCCAACTATTATTTTGTGTCATATCTTGGCTATCTCAACAGGAATCCTTCCTTAGCACATACTTGAAACTTGCAATTTTACTGTATGGTGCTATATACATTATTTTTATTAACAACAATGCTACTAGTTAGCATCATGGCATTGTATCCATGGTTAACACTTCCCTGAATTCCTTTAATGGACATTTTTGTTTGAATTTACTACCACTGAAAAAGCGCTAGTTGACAGCCTCTATTTATCCACAGGACAGGTTTTCATAGGCAGCTGCAGTGCAAACTTCCCCAAATTGCCTGACCGATGTGGCTCAGTCTTGACCTCAAATGAATCACCTCACAGTGGCAGCACGGTTTAATTTCCTTATTCATTCTTTCCTCTCTGAGAAGTGCCAATTTTAGCAGTATGAACTCTTGACTAAGAGCACCAATTAATTTCATAAAGGCCACAGTGAGCAATCTTCATACCTATGGTTATTACCAACACAGGCTAGATTTGAACTAGTAACCTTGACAGGAAAGGCACACATGCCTCACTGAAAACCCTCTAAAAATCCAGTTCCATTAAAATAAACTAGTTTTAAGTACTCATGTCAAGATACCAAAAAACCTACAAGTACTAAGGTTTGCATCGATTACCTGGAGTCCATCAGAAAAGCTGGAAACGGGGCTACCGTCTTTCAGCCAAGTCAGAATGGGTGTAGGGATACCTCTGGCTTCACATTCCAGCCTCACTAGATTATTAACCACCACTGCCACCATCTCATTCTTGCCAGAAATTGATGGGGGCACTGAAAAACAGAACAAACTTAAGATAGGTATGGAGAAATATAAATCAGAACAAAATTAAATGTGCCACTTACTTTTGGAAAGAGTTTTTCTTCCTGAAACTGCAAGGCAGTCCATCGTTTGTCATTTGTCCACACTGTGCCAAATCCTACTCTCTTTACTTACATAAGTAGTCAGATATCTTCATTGGAACCACTTGTGTGAGTATGGTGAGCAGTATTGGGCCCGTTGCCCAGAGGGCAGCCATGAAAACCAGAAATCATAACATAAAATCTGAAAATGTTCTCTCAAATTTTTACAATACTGCATTTAGACCTTGTGAAAGATCTTACCAGTGAGTATTAAAGCAAAAATGTAAATCTAAATCTAATGAAGCAAATACATATGGAATATAGTAAATCAACCTTGTGAAATTGACATGAAAATGTACAGGTCCAGGCTCCTACAAAATCTACCTGCCCACTTTTTACATGATAATGAAAAACACCTTAACTACTCGTCATAAATTACTTGCTTTAGGTGAGTGGCTGAGTAGAATTTTGCAGGGCTGCATTTAAAGGGACACTTGCTTGAATTTTTAAATGAATTGCTTTGGCCACCCTTGTGTTCCTTTCCTTTTATGTTTGCTTCCCATGAACATTCAAGTGACTGGAATTTTATATTCTACAAATATTTGTATCAGTGCAATTCAAAGTCAAATGGATGAGTATTTGCAGAAAACAAAATTTAGATGTGCATATGGGAAAAGTTTGACTTATCTAGTCAGGAAATTAAAACAGTATTGTGTGACTTATCTCACCAATTACAACCAAGCAACATAGCTTAAATATTCAGTATCTGTAACAACAATTTAAAACTTGCAGTGAACCTTTCATGATTAACATAGAAAGAAAAGAATGTCATGATCTACTCACAGATGTTCTATGTATAGAAAAAGAGCATATGTTAATCAGATAAATTATTCATGGAAAACTAGTTGCTCAGTTGTTTTAATGAGTGAACAATTTCTGGTAAACCATGATGCAGACTATTCATTCTCCCTGATAAATAAGCTCTAGTAGAACCAGAAATGCTGGAAGATAAGCAGTTTGCCATACAATTTGCCATAACAAGTATCCATTGTTCTTCGATAATTGCAAATGTTTTATAATGGTGAGAAACAACTAAAAACACCTTCAGACAATGAAATCATATGAATATACTTTATCTGAATTCAGAAGATTTGGCACCTACAAATAGTTCTATAACTCCCTTCAATGTTAAGATTGGAGTATTGTTTTCTAAACAATGAGAACACAATGCCAATTTATGCTGTAGCTACTGTAACCAAAATACTGTTTTTACAGCAGAATTTGAATAAAATGAGATATTAATGGGATGAGAAATATGGTCATACACTACAGTGATGAGCATGGTATAAGAATCAAGATAAGAGAAATATATGCTCATTAAACTCAATATAACTTCTCCTGTGTTCTGCCATGAATCCTTTAGAGTCCATTATCTCCTCATTGTTCATAACTTCTACTTTAAACTGAATGAAATATAAATAAATAATTTACACATGATGACCGTACTTATGTAGGGTTAAAGAATAGTATTATGATCTCATGCTTCACAGTGTAAACTGATCACTGGATAGGTCAGAACGGATTCTCTTCCCAGACCCATTAGGTACACACTGAACTGGCTACGTGCATTAGGAACGGTTTAATCTTTCTTTGATTGCAACTGATTGCAGTACTGGGTGACATGTTTTGATCTGGAATGGTAAACAAATCCTGTGAGTCTAATCTATCTGGCTAACCCAAAGGGTATTACTGAACTGAAACTCCAGTCTCCATAAAAAGAAGCCCATGTGTTTAAGAGTTATTTTTTAATTTTTAGCTTTGAACAGAAATAATGACCTTGGCACCAAACATTTCCTGGGGATTAATGACTGGGTGGGGTTAATTGCTTTTGGCTGTGTTTTGGGCCATCAAATTCTGTCAGATAGTCATTAATCCCAAGGAAAGGCACTGCCCAAGGTCATTATTGGTTAATTAACATTAAAAGGAATTACATGCTGTTTGTGCATCTCAGTGGAAGAATACAACCCTGATACCACTGTGCCAAATTCTGGCTGCAGATTAGAGTGGAAGGCTCCCACTGAAATATGTTGTGTGTGAGCAAATTCTGAAGGCAAATTTGTCTTAGGGACTGAGGGGTTTTGATCAGGTTTTTAGTGACTATAAACTAAAGACTCACAATTTCATTTTAATTTTATACAACCAAATACAATTTCCTCTAGAGCCTCTGAACTATGAATCAGCTTCTGTTTTCTTTCTATAGTATATTTACCTGTTGTAGAGTTCAAAATGATCAACAATGAACAATACCCCATACCTTTTCAAACTGCTGCAGCAGCAACATTTAAGTTTCTCTGACAGATCTGGCTAAACTGCTCTCTCCTATCAGAATTGACAAACATCTTCAATCGAGTTTTCCCATGTCAATGCTCTAAAGAGAGAAATGTGGCCTTGGTATTCTCCACAACTCCCCTCAGAAAATGATTAGTGATAGGAAGGATTGTATTAAGTATGTATAATAAAACTGGAAAAGAGCAGGCAAAATGCACATAGATTATTTTCCTCAAGCTGTTTTTATGATATGCAACACTTACCATGAACCTGCAGGTTGTAAAAGAGCTCAGCTGTTCCTGCTGTATTGACAGCCACACATTTATAAATGCCAGTGTCAGAGATCTGGGCACTGTCAAGCTGAACGATTTGCCCCCTGTTTAAGAACGTGACACTTGCAGCGCCAGCAAGTGGATGACTATCTTTGTACCATGTGATAGCTGCAATGTGAAATAAGAGAGAGGGAAAAGTTACTGACTGTACCCTTATAGCTGGCAGTAACAAAGCTAGTTCTAGGCAACAATAGAAAGAATCTTTCCAAATTATCGTAAAACTTTCAGTCTTTGTTCAAACACTGGTTAAATTTTTCTAAACGCTAACTAAAAATAAATCAATATTCACTATATTTAAACTACAGTAATAATAAAGTTATAACAATAGTAGTGATAACTACTAACTTTTTTGTAAGGTACTGCATACACCTATGACATTCAGTAACAACAACAACTATAATTTTATATGTATATAGATACGTCTGTCCCAAAACAATTTATCAACCTAATAAACCATTCTATTAAGCATGTATATAGAGGCCACTTCATCTACTACTAAACTAAAATACACCTGTTTAAAAATACACTGCAACATGACAACATTTCAAGGCAGAAAATGCAAAATACTACATTAAACTGAAACTTGTGTGGATGCTTACAGAGGCAGAATACAGTAAGCCTAACAGGAATTCGACTTGGGTGGTGGAATTAGAGTGTTTTGGGATTATAATAGACCATAACTGTTGAGGACCTTTATTTTGCATCTCAGTCACATGATGGCCCTTCCATCAGCTCAGGTCTCACTAACACCTTGCTGGGACACTGGGTCCATGCTTCCTCAGATGAAACTTTTACATATTGAATCACTTCTTACAATACCTATGTTTTCTATGGAGGTCTCCTATCCAAGAAATACATTGGCTTGACTCTGATTAACTTGTGAGAACTGCATGCTAATCACAACACAAGGTAGTGTGACTGCAAGCAACACCCTATTTTTTTCAGTCACCTCAAACAAGGAGATCTGTTGTTGTTGCTTTTCAAGGCCATATCCTGCCATCATTTAGCACAAAGAATTCTCATGGAACTGAACAGGAGTTTGGGATTCATAATTATGGTGAGATATGGTAAAGTAGCATTCTAGCACAACAGTGTAGCAATTAAACATTTTTTGTATTTCAAGAACCTTTGATGCTCCTTCACAGGGTTATACAGAGTTGAAAACCCAGCACAGTAATTGGGCTAAATGCTCTGCCTTTTACTCCAGGAAGAAGGGAGTGAGATTTTCCTTGGTGCTTCTATTCCCTAATCTAAATAGTGATACACTCGATTGTTCGTTGGGTTTTTTTTTTGTAGGGGGGAAGGGTTGTTTTTGTTTTAGGTTGTTTGGTGGGGGGGGGCGGGGTTTAAGTTGATCAAAGTGAAATTTTTGCTCTGCACTGAAAATTATTCTTTCTAGACAGTTTGTAACACCTGGCAGTATATCATAAGTAGAAGAGCTGGCAGAATTCTATGACTCTAACCTTTTAAAAAAATAATCGTCACTAGGTTTGAAGAAACAGTGCTGAGGAAAAATGAATGCATGCCAAGTGGGCGTACAATGCTACCCTTTGGAACTGTTGATATGTTACATCTAACTTTCTACAGGTGTAAATGACTACACAAGGATGACAGGCACTGGAAAAATCAGATCCAAAAGGTACAAAAGTTCAGTTTGGATGCTCATTTGAACTTTAGTCAAATCTTTTTTCTGGAAACTGGGCTATAAACTAAATAAAAATAAGCCCTCTTGCAGAATTTCAGAATTTCCTGAGTTTAACTGGGCAGCAAATGCTACAAGAACAACCTCTCTCACATTATTGTAGTTCTTTCACTTCCTGGCACGAGCAGGAAGTTCTCAGACATACAGATTACAGAAAGGAAAAAATGCACACTTCTCAAACCTTAAAAGAGGTTCAAAGTGGGAAAGGATCCAAACCAAAATCCTGGATCTGAAAACATTCAAACAATAGGGTGTTTGAAATCCAGCTTCTTGAGCTTGTCTTTCAGGTTTGTTTCAGCCCAAGTTTTAGGTAAAGATTATTTTATCTGAAGGCATGCATCTGTCCTAATTATGAGCCAAATATTGAGGTCCTTACTCAGGCAAATTCCCATTGGAGTCAATGAGCATTTGACTAGGAAATATAATGAGGAAGGTTATTGACATGAATTGTGACTGTATAGATCACTGCTGCAACCAAGGTCCTATAGTTGTACCAAATCTTGTACAAAGGAGATCCAGTAAGGTATCTATGGAAAGGTTATGATGAGCTGGTTATGATTATGCTGTCTATATGTGTGTATCTTTTTTGTAGTTGAAGTTATTAATATTGGCTATTTACTTAATGTGTTTGATTCTTAGTAGCCTCAGTGAAGCATTTGGTCCGCTTCTTGAGAAGGGATTATTCTCAGTAAGTGCCCAGTCAAGAAACACTTAACTGACAATGGACTTTGGGAGATGCCAAATCCACATCTGAGCTTTCCTGGGAACGTTCCAACCAACATGTAAACAATGGCATCAGCCTGCAAACTGAGTCATGCATGGACATGTGACTTGCCATGTGACTCCAAGCTGCATCTTGCTGCTGTAATTTTCCACAGTAGGAACAAAGAGTTTGTCTTCAGTCCTGCTTCTGACCTCTGGAGGGACTTTGCTACAAACTGAAACTCTGAACAAAGGACTGAATGACCCATCCCAGCTGTGGATGTACTCCAGAGACTTGATTTGAACCTGCAGTTTATTCCATCACTGCTACATGCCTGAACCAAGAACCTTGCCATTACTGTATGTAATTGATTCCATTTAACCAATTCTAGCTTTCATCTATATCTTTCTCCATTTATGAATAAACCTTTAGATTTTAGATTCTAAAGGACTGGCAACAGAGTGCTTTGTGGGTAAAATCTGACTTGTATATTGACGTGGGTCTGGGGCTTGGTCCTTTGGGATCGGAAGAACCTTTTTCTTTTACTGGGGTTTTGGTTTTCATAACCATTTGTCCCCATAACGAGTGGCACTGGTGGTGATACTGGGAAACTGGAATGTCTAAGGGAATTGCTTGTAGGACTTCTGGATAGCCAGTGGGGTAAAACCGAAGTCTTCTCTGTTTGGCTGGTTTGGTTTGCCTGGTGTGCAAAGGAACCCCAGCCTTGGGCTGTAACTGCTCTGCTCTAAGCAATTTGTCCTGAATTGATACTCTCAGATGTGTCCCACCCAAGGCAGCATCGTTACAGAAGGATTTAGCACAATAAGAATAAATGTGAATTAAATTATGACTAGATATAAAAAGGCCAAATTTTCAAAGGCCAGCATTGAAGATGCAGTTCCAAAAACATATGCATAACCTACCACCACCTCAACAGGCCAATCAGGAAATAAACGTTGAGGTTTTCCATGTGCACGAGGGGCCAGATGCAAAGTCCATGGAAGAGTATGGAAAGACCCGGTGGAATAGTGTGTTTTTGGATGGGGTCCTCAGTGTTGGCCCATTTTTGCAGGCATACTCATTACACTGGGTTTTGTAAATTTGACCCACACTATGCAGTATTAACCTGATAAGATTAGGTGAGTGGATTTGTTTTTCTCTATTTTTTCACAGAAGCATGTAGTGTACAATAACATCTGCTAACATTGTTATTTACTGTGGACATGGCCGGTGGTAGAGTTATGAGAGGACAATTTATCCACATTTCTCATTCATTTGAATGGGAAACAGTGGGGATCACTGAATCCTTACTACTTTAACTTTAAATTTCATCTACTGTACATCACTGAAATTTATTGGAGCTTCCCATTATATATTCACTGTACTATTGATTTCACTAGTTTAAATACTACAGATTTATGTTCACATTAAGAATCTCAGTTATCATCAGGAGCCTTTAAAAATGAATAACCTGTTAACAGACTCGTTTTAACATACATACCTGGCAAAGGATTCCCAGATGCTTTGCACTCAAGGTGGATTGGGTTACTCACCACCACGGTTTCATTTAACATCTTTCCTGCATGCTCCACACTGGGTGGTTCTGAAAAAGGGCAGAAAAATTATGGTTTAAATCAGTTAGTCACACAGTTGGCAGAACATCTGTGCACAGAGCACTTTGTATACTGAGATACCATGCTTATTTACTGCTGAATGTCTGGGGAATATCCCACACCTCCTTTTTGTAGGCTCTCCCCAGATGAGCTCCCATCTGCAGTTGGACAGTTCTCTAGTTGTACAGGCTCTTCAGCATTAACGGGAATAAAAACTTCTTTTTGCCAGTAAAGTAGGGGTATTTGACTCAAGATACACACAGCTTGAGTGGGGTAGGAAGGGGCCAGTTTTCAAAAGTCACTTTTCTAACATGTCAAGCTTTTTAATCATACTCAGTTTACACTTTAAAATGGCTACATCGAACTGAATGCTGCAGAGAGCTTTAATAAGGAAAGGCACTTTACTTTACCTAGCCCACATATGTTCTAGAAGGTGGCAGACTAGGGTGACCATATAGCAAGTGTGAAAAATTGGGACAGGGTGGGGGGAAATAGGAGCCTATATAAGAAAAAGCCCCAAATATTGGGACTGTCCCTATAAAATCGGGACATCTGGTCTCCCTCTGGCAGACACACAAGGCACTGACACACAGCACTGCTGACAGGAAGAGTAGAAGAAAAAGACAAACTAGTGTGAGTCAGTCTTAGGACAAAATCAGCTGGATACATCAAATATGGCTTTAGGAATACAGGAGGAGCAAGGTTCCTCATTCCCATCCTGATGCAGGTAGGTGTTGCAATCTTCCATTTAATGTAACACACTTGCATATTCACAAATCAAACAGATACAATAGAAATCACAGAAAAACCACCACATCCACCTTTTGGCCACAGAGGGGTTCCAATCCAACTCCCACTGAAGTCACTAGAAAGACACCACATGACTTCAAAGGAAGTTGGCTCTGGGCCTGGACAGTAGTTTTGAAGCTCTGAGGTTCAAATATATAAAGCATGGTCAAACATTTATCAAATTTACATGCAAATAACTCCTGAACTTTCCTTACTCCCTTCTGTATTGGTTCATCTGGAAATTAAAAATCCCCTCCAGAAGTTTGAAAGAATAAAGGATCCTAACATATGGGGAAAAATGTTTCTGCAGAAACTTGCAAAGAACACTTGTTCTCACAAGATTTGGGTCCGATCAGTAATGCCAATAGTGGTACCTTGTTTCCTGGCTCAGGAACACCGAGTTTACCTCCTAATGTCTTGGAAACTTCTCTCAACTCAGCAGTAGTGTGTAAAAGAGGATGACACACTGTTTACTGGAGAGAGGTGCTCATTCCTGTGATATTTGGTATCAGCTGATGCAAAGGCCTTGTTTCTCCCCTGAACTTCTTGGAGAGACAATAATGAGTTCAGACAAAAGCAGAGTGACCAGGAAAGGAGGAAAATGGAGAGACACATCTCTGCAGATAATGCAAGTGTGGGAAGCTAACATAGCCTTCCTGAATGTGCTCAAAATAGAAGAAGTGAATGGACATGTTAGAAGCTAAAAAGTGGCAATTTTAAGGCAGTTTTTTTTAATAACACGCTGAAACATCATTACCATGCACATGAAGCCGAATGTGCTGCTGGGCTTCTCCTGCAGCATTTGTTGCCACGCAGGTGTATCTACCAGCATCTTCCAGGAGGGCCTTGGCAATTTGCAGAATGCGGCCTGAAGACTCCAGCTGCCCCAAAACAGAAAGCAGAGAATAGTTTTGCATTATGACTCCACACATAACCACTGAGATGAATGATAAGGTACAAATTTACACTATATACAATGTCTCATCTTCTTTTCAGACTGGGGCTTACATTCACACAGGAGGCCTAGTCTGGAAGGTTAGAGAGACCCTGAGCCACAGGGCTGTGATGACTCATTAGCTGATACAGCTGTGAAGAGATCTGGATGGCAAAGGGACAGGCAAACACTGTGAAGCCGTGGCTGCAGGCAGAGAAGGCTGCTACTGCATAGGACTGCCGGCAGGATGCCAGAAGCCATTCCAGTCTAGCATAGATCAAAGCAGCTTCAAGCCCCATTCCTGGAAAGCACTGTGGTGCCAAGGAGTTACAAGGAGAGGCATGGATTTGCACAAGATCAAGCCTCTGGGAGAGCCACACAAACCTCTCCAATGTGAAGGGCTGTCTCCAAACACTCAGAATCCCACAGTCCAAGGAGAGTAGAAGATTTAGGTGCCAAATTGACACAGAGGTGGTGCTTAGACAGAAATTTACATCATCCTGCTTCCCAGTCAGCAAATGGGTGGTGCTACCCCCAGTAGCTATTCCAGTTGGAAAGAAGACCACCCCTGGAGAATTAGGCACAGCTGAGAGGTGTGAACATTGTATCTACAGACTAGACTTCTGGCAAACACAGCATATGGATTTCTAAAGGGATTCACACAACAGAACACTGAGTGAAATCCCAAATTCCTTACTCAGACAAAACTCCCATCAACTTCCAGGGTGGATCTTTAGCATCTTCATTGTATCACGTGAGAAATAAAAAAGGAGAGGAAAACTAATGGGGGTGAGTGTTAGCACTTTTGTGTAACTATCTTTCAAATTTTGGATGCCACAAAAGCATTGTGCTTACTCGTATATTTCCTCTGGCTGTGTTTACTGGCTGGCCATCTTTTAGCCACATAATAGAAGGGCTGGGAATACCATTGGCTATGCATTGCAGTGTCATGGGTTTGTATACCACCACAGCTCTCTCAGAAGGACCAGTGGATTTGATTGTTGGAGGAACTGCAAGACACAACACAAAGATAAATCACTTCTTGAAAGTATTAATGTGCAACCTACAGAATCTCTCCAATGCAAATGGCTTTGATTATTACAATTCTACTCACTGTCTCCAGTTTATCACCGCATTGCTACAAATTTTACAGTTCTGTATAGAACTACAATACCTTCTTGCTAATGAAGGTATGCAACATCATTTTAACATAAAGTCAGTCTGCTGCTCTTTTCCTCCCTTGTGTAACATACCATGCACAGTAATATCCAATTTCCTTTCATGGTCTCCTGCCTTGTTTGTTGCCACACACTTATAGTGGCCTGTGTCTGACACTTGAGCACGGGAGATGAGAAGTTTGCGTCCATTTAGTAAGATCTTATATCCATCTCCCTCTTCAACTGGCTGGCCATCTTTCAACCACCTAGCATGAGAAAAGCAAAATCTTAAGATGCTTATTTTTTTAAAGTGGGTGACAGTCCAGAGACATGTTTCTATTAACTAGAAATGGGAAGTCAAAGTACAACTAGATCTATTTTTCAAGGAAGCCTGGAGATATTACATAGATTTCTGCTTCTTTCGGGCTCCCAGAGATAAGTGAGGGCTTGAAGCGAGCTATCAGGAAATATGGAAGCAGACACCAGAGAAGGGGAAAGGAAGGAGGCAGGCACTGGGAGAGGCAGAAAGGACAGCTGCCACCAAAGAAGAGGGGAGGGGACTGAAGTGAAAGATTCCATGCAAGAGAGACCATAGTTACCAGAGGAGAGGGAAAGGGTCATTAGTAGAGTTCTGCCACTTCTTTTTAATCCAGAGTGGTCTCTGAAATATTTACTTTGGTATACCAACAAGGCTACTTTAAAAAAAAAAGGGGGAGGGGGGGCAAAATTGTGAAGTCAGAGTTTTGCCATTGGCTTCAACGAGGCCAAGATTTAACCCACTGTATTTTAGTCTATGATTAAATGGTATGGTCAGTGCATAACGATTACTTCCAAGCCCAACTAAGCAAGTTGTGGAATTTATAACTGACATACCAACCGCCTTACATGATAGTCGGTGGAGGGGTTCCCGTTGCCGGACAATCCAGCTCCAGGGGGCTATGAAGGATCACAATATAGTTTGAAGGTTCCTCTCCCCCTTCCACAAGTGGTGGGACTGTAAAGTGATAAAAACGCACCAGAAGAAACATTTAAACATCAGGAAAAGTGTCAAAAAGAACCACAAATTGTAAAATATATATCTTAGCACTCACCTCACATTGGGACTGGGTATTAAATTGGGTTCAATGTACAGAGTTGTACCCTTGCAATAAAGGGCACCAAACAGATGGCGTCATCTGTTCTATAATTTTTATTGCTCTTGTGTGGCACTTTATTTATCTAGGGCCAGATTCCCCCTACTCCCTCTATGCATGGAGAAAGGAAACTAAGAGCCTTCCCCACCCCCCTTTCACATGGCCCATCTGATCCTTTGGGGATCATGGCACTCCAAGGGAGTGGGAAGATGGGAAGGAGGCAGGGTCTTCTGTCCCCACCTCATTCACAGACCAGCAAAGCCATGCAGGGGACAGTATGCTGGGCATACTGCATCTGCAAGCCTGTGGGCCCCCAGTGCTCCCCTGTGGTGGTGTGTCTCAATGCAAGCCCTTAAAGAATAGTAGTACCTACAATATAAGCAGCCTTACTATGCTGGAAGTTGCTATTTCATGACTAGCATTTGCATGACTCATATATAGAGATGGGCCAACGAGGCAATGTTCAGATCTAGATTGGAGTGAAGGTTTCAACGGAAAGAGAAACATTTTTCAAAGGAAAGTTTCGGATTTGTATAATGTAGACAAAAATGTACAGGCAGCCTAAAAATCAAAGAACCCCTTGATATTATTTTATTTATTTATTTTGCAGCTATGATTTTTCTCCTGTCCCTGATCTTAAGGCACATTTGGAAGACGTTTGTGTGTCCTTCCAAGTGATGTTTACAATCTCCCTCATGAAAACTGTCCCAGAAGTAGTCTGAAAGCAGCCGCCCACAGGCCTGTCAAACTTGGCAGAGAAAATGTGCAATGGCTGAGCTTAATTAAATGTGACGCTTGACCCACTGAACTGCAGCTTTGTGACACCAGCAAAAATAAATACAGGTTTAATTCTGTTGCAAGTTCTGTAAATAAATTGTTCTGCTGCTCACGCACCTAAGATTTCAACATCATATTTGATTTCTTTTTCTCCTGCTATGCTGGTGGCCACACATACGTACTGGCCATGATCGGCCTCTACAGCATTCAAGATCTCCAGTTTCTTCCCACCAGACACAATGTGGAGGTTATCACTTGCTTTCACAGGCACTCCATCTTTTAACCAGGTAAGGAGAGGAGGGGGGTTGCCAGCAGCTTTACACTCCAATGTCAGTGAATTGCCAGCAACCACCTGCTTGTTCTGGATTGTGTCAGAGCCACCCTCAATAACCGGAGGAACTAGAGAAGGGGAAAAAAATATATATTTCAAGTGATTAACTTTGCAGCCAGAAAATGTATTAACAGCAAATGGGTCAGTTCCTCCCAACCCTTCTGGCTCTACCTAATTTTATATTATGTATTATTTTATGTGAGAAATCTTTTGTCAGAAGAGGCTAAGACAAAGTACGTATAAAGAACAGTTAACGGATGCCAGCTCATGCCAAGGCCCCAGGCCTCACTGAATACTAACAAATACATAGCTGGCAACCAGTCTGGCATATCTGTGTGTTAGTATAGTTAAAACAGTTATTAGAGTTATAAGAATGTGTTTTGACTTTATGGAATGCTTGTAGGCTGCTGAATGTATGAACCCAACTTATAATATTTGTATCCAGTGTTATAAGGAAACGTCTAAATGTTTGCTCTGTAACTATAAAAATGTTTGCTAAGGGTATGTCTACACTGGCAGAGTTCCATTGCCAGCAGTTACATCACCACTCAGAGAGTACTGAAGGAACCACTGTTGTGTGTTCACACTGTCAGCTGCCCGTGCAATTGCATGTTCATATTTGTGGCACTTGCAGCAGTATTTGGAGCAGTGCACTCTGGGCAGCTACCCCACAGAGCATCTTTTCCTCTTCTGCTGCTAAGAATTGTGGGAAGGCGGAAAGCGTCATGGGGCATCCTGGGTCCTGTCCCAATTCTGGCACCAGACCACCTAGCCACTGAGTATATTAATCAGAAGGGGTATTTCTCTATGGTTCTCCAGGAGCTTGTGGATCACCGTGGGCATTTCACGGACAGTAACGCAGGCTGGTTTGGAAAGATGCATGGCGCATGCATTTTTTGGAACACTGGCCTATTCAGGAATCTGCAGGGACTTTCTTCCTGAATCAGAGGATCACCGTAGGGGAAGTCGAAATGCCCATCGTGATCCTGAGAGACGCTGCCTACCCATTAATGCCGTGGCTTAGGAAGCCAGACATGGGGAATCTTGACAGCAGCAAGGAGCAGTTCAACAACAGGCTGAGAAAATGCAGAATGACTGTGGAGTGTGCTTTTGGCCGTTTAAAAGCCCGCTGTACTAGGCCGATGACAATATTCCTATGCTTATAACCGCGTGCTGTACACACCATAATATTTGTGAAGGGAAGGGTGAAAACTTCACTCAGGGCTGGACCACTGAGGCTCAGTGCCTAGAAGCTGAACTTGAACAGTGATTGAACAGTGATGCACTGTGAAGATTTAAGAAAATTGCCTGTTGCTTTGCAGGGCTCTGTTTGCTTTCAATTAATGGAATAAAGATTGCTTTCAAACCAAAACAATTCTTTTATTAAAAAACAACCCAAGGAGAGAGACAAACAAAAAAAAACACGTCAGCACTACGGGGAATGGGGGAAGGGAGGGTCCGAGGAGGAGGTGGGGTCCTGGGACGGTTAAAGTTTTGTGTATGTCCAGGTATCATATGCAACCTTCTCCTTTGGAGTCCAATGCAGCGGGTACTGTACTTCAGCAGGGCCAAACTGCAGAGGGAGGGTGTTGAGTGCAGTGGGTACTGGGAGTCTGTAGGGCTGGAATGTGACAGGGCAGGAGTAGAATGCAGCGGGTACAGGCTGGAGCCAGGAGGTTGATAAGAGTGTGTTGGCGGTGTCTGGGGGGGGCGCATGGGAAAGAGTTTTGTGACAGCGGCTGTAGGGGAGGGCGGGCGCGGAGCTGCTCGGTTTGCAGTGCTAGTAGCGCCTGGAGCATGTCCGCTTGGCACTCCATCATGTTTCAGAGCCAGTCCACGGCTTCATTTTGGCGTGCTGTGTTCTCCTTTCGGTCCTTCTTCTTGATGTCCCGCCACTCCTTTAATTCTTGTTTTTCGACAGAGGAGTGCATCATGACATCACGCCGAAAGTCCTCATTAGTTCTTTGTGGCCACTTTCTAATTCTGAGCAGCCGTTCGGCTGGCGATAACAAAGAGGGGGGCTGGGCTCCCAAGGTCATATCTGTGAAGCCAAAATGCAACATTTTACAGAAGCAGTATTGTTTGCAACACAGATCACTGATTCAGTGATTTAAAACACAGCCACTATTCAGATTCCTGTCACTAACTGGTTGATCCCAGGCAAGCACACATGAGCCACAAGACCCTCAAAATGGTGAGTAACTGCAGAGGCAAGGGAAATCAGTGTTCCAGGACTGTACTGTACACTGGGCACGTGGCTCTTGGGGAGAACCAGCACTGTAGGGGGGTGCCTTATAATCATTCCTGTCCCCACATTTTCCACAGGCTATGTTCATTATGGAAGATTTCACTACTGAGGGTGAGCAGGAATCAAGGAAGGGTCTTCTCCAAGACTGTGGCTTCCACCCTGGCCCTTACGCGGCTCACCTGTGTACAGTAACGGTCCTCCCCACAAGTGATGGCAGAGTGGCGCAGGAAAGTTACCATTAATGGGGCAAGAAACAAAGCAGCTCTGCCAAAGTACCTGTGGCAGCAGATTACCCAGTATCTCCATGAGAGTTTCACGGAGATCTCTAAGGCAAATTCCCATGAAGTGGGGGAGTCAATGAACACTCTGTTCCGCCACTCAGAATAGGCATGTGGTGGTACGCGCATCATAAAGACACAAACCTGCTTTCTGCAACCCTCCTGCCCCCAACAACTCGCTTCAGCTATTCCCAAAATCAAAGCCACTTACCAGGGACCTCCTCTCCTGTTTGCACTTTGCCAACATCAGACAGCTGTGACTGGCTAGCCTCCTCTGGGGTAGAAAAGAGCTCCTGGCTGCATGCATCTCTGACCTCCGAGTCACTCTCTGCCTCTGGGTCCCTCTCCCCCTCCACATCATCATCCAAGATTTCCTCTTCCTGGCTCGGTCCACTCTCGACTGGCACATGAGCCACCAAAGTATCCACAGTGACCTTCGCTGTGGAGGTGGGGTCACCATTGAGTATCGTGTCCAGCTCTTTGTAAAACCGGCAGCTCGTGGGCGCAGCACTGGAGTGGCAGTTTGCCTCCTGCACCTTGTGGTAGGCATTCTGCAGCTCCTTCACTTTGACCCTGCACTGCAGTGGTCCTGGTCATGGCATTGTGAAATCTGTCCATAGGTATCATAATTCCTATGGCTGGAGAGCAGCTGGGACTGGACAGCCTCCTCTCCCCAAATGCTGATGAGGTCCAGCAGCTAGGCATTGCTCCAAGCGGGGGATCATGTGGTGCATGGAGCAAACATGGTCACCTGGAAAGATGAGCTGAGACCACTGCATGCATCACTGAGCAAACAGGAAGGGGACTTTCAAAATTCCCAGGGAATTTAAGGGATGGGACTCACGGTTGGTCACCTGAGGGCAGGGCAGTAGAGTTCAAACCAATGACCAGAAAGGTGAGAACAGGCATGTGGGACACCTCCTGGAGGTCAACTGCAGTGCTGTAATCTACAGGGGTGTTTATATTGGCACTGCAGCGCTGTAGCCTCAGCGCAGAAAGCAGTACACCTCTCGTTGGGGTGGGGTTTTTGTTTTTTTACAGAGTTGCAACTGCACAGTTTCTGCACCCTAAGTGGCTTGGCAGTGTGTACACCTCAGGAGTTACAGTGCAGAAAGCTGCTTTACTGCGCAGAAACTTGCCAGTGTAGACAAGACCTAAGACCGTAAATCCCATGCAGTCAGGAGAGAAGCATTATCAAGTGTGAAATACCAGTTAACACTTCTTGTAGCGATGTCTTCCCCAACAAAAGAAGGTCTACAGACATCAGACAAACCATTGTGGATGACGAACGTATTGGTTGCTTTTCCCACAACCCTGAAGAGGATACATGCCTAAACCCTTGTCCCATTAAAGCTGGAATGTGGAGGGAAGGGAATAAAAATGTCTTTTAAGGAAAATTCATTATTACTATGCTGTCTGAACTCTGAGGGGCAAGGATGTCTAAGCATATGCAAGTCCTCAGTTGTTTTGCCTGGGTTAGCCCTAAAGGATATACAAAGTTTGCTTACTATAGAAATTTCTATTACATTTTTAAACCTGACTGTAACTCATCTGTTATGTGCTTTAACTTTGTAAATAACTCTCATTTCTTTTTCCTAGTTAATAACTCTTTAGTTAGTTTGTTACAGGATTGGCTACAAGCATGGTCTTCAGTTTGAGATCTGAGTACAGTTGACCTGGGAGTAAATGGCTGGTCCTTTGGACCTGGAAGTAACCTGAATATTATTATTATTATTATTTTTGCTGATACAGACTAACACGGCTACCACTCTGAAACCGGAATATTATTGTGATTTTTGGTGCAAAGCAACCATCTACCAGAAAGTCTAGTTTGTCTGGGTGGCAAGATAGACTGGAATGCCCAAGGCGACTGTCAGAAATTCACTGGTAAGACTATAATAGTGTTTTAGGAGTCCACACTTGTTACTGGTGAAATTTAATTATAGAGAATAAAAAAAGTTTGGGGGTTTTGCCCTGCTTCTAGACAGTCTGCCTGGAGGTTGGCATTCATGGTCATGAGCCACTCCAGACGTGACGTTCAGGAAACTTAAGATGACAGCAGGGGGGAATGGGGTGGGGAGAGAATGAAGGGATTTGTGGGGAGAAAGTAATTTTAATATTTCCTACTTACAAAAGGTACCAACTGACAGCCCTCAAGACAGAAGCCTTCTTCATAGCTGCATAAATTATATTAGATATAACGCAGGCTGTGACAGTGCAAGCTTTCCCATGCTGCCTTGCTAATGTGTGCCAAACCTTAACTTCAGCAACCAACTCTAAGTGAGAGGATACTTCAGACCTTCAGGAAGCACTACACAACCTATCTCTGAGAGCACAGCTAGAGAGTTGAATAAGCATGCTTTATAAGCCAGAACAAATGGTGAACAAGCATGTTAAATAAACTTTCTCTTTACCATAGACATCCACTTGATATATTTTTTCAGCAGTGCCAGCAATGTTGGTCACCAGGCAGGTATACTTAGCAGAATCCGAGACTTGAGCCCGAGGAATCTGAAGGAACTGCCCCCTGTCCACATAAAGAGCTTGTGAACTAGAAATAATCAGGTGTCCATCTTTATACCATGTAATGGCAGGGGCTGGAATTCCCCTGGTTTCACATTCCAGCTTTATTAAGCTATTGAGCAGCGTGGATATCTCAGTAGTAACATTTCCTCCTTTAATCATAGGTGGGACTATTTAAAAAGACAAAACAACAGCATTAAAACCTTATTGCTAGAGTCTCCATTACAGCAAATTTGTACAGCCAATGGGAGCTGCTGGAAGCGGCGTGGACCAGTACGCCTGGAGCAGCGAACCGTGGCCACTGGGAGCAGCGAACCGTGGCCACTGGGAGCAGCGAACCGTGGCCACTGGGAGCAGCGAACCGTGGCCACTGGGAGCAGCGAACCGTGGCCACTGGGAGCAGCGAACCGTGGCCACTGGGAGCAGCGAACCGTGGCCACTGGGAGCAGCGAACCGTGGCCACTGGGAGCAGCGAACCGTGGCCACTGGGAGCAGCGATCGGCTGAACCTGTGGACGCGGCAGGTAAAGAGACCGGCAGGGGCCTTCCCTACACAAGTGGTGGAACAAGTTTAAGAACCACTGAACTAGATGCTAATATTTTAATTGATATTAATTTTTAATAAAGAACTGAGAGACTACAGGTTTATGAAACTGCTCCAAAACATTTTCAATAGCTAAAAAAAAACAAGAAAATATACCTTAAGCTGTCTTAGGCCCCATTCCTGCAAAAATTTATGCACATGCTTAACTTCACACATCTAGGGAGTTCCATGGAGGTCAATGGGATGACAGATAAATGTAAAATTAAGCATATGCAGTTCTTTGCAGGATCAGGCCTTAATCTGCATATTGTTTCCCTGCAAAACAGAAAGCTATTTTATTGGACAAAACAAAAGAATGCCTAATCCTAGAAAAGTCTTTTAATTTACCATGGATGATCAGCTTGACCTCCTTGACTTGTTTGCCAGCAGCATTGGTCACACTGCACTGATAGCGTCCTTTGTCGAGTCTTCGAGCACTCTTTATGCGCAGAACTTGTCCTTTGTCCAGAAGCTCGATATTAGGATCTCCCAAAAAAAGGGGCCTGGAGAAAAGTTTATTTCATTTCCTGGCACTGTACTCCCTATCCCCACAAGTATGTGTTAAAATAGTTTTTTTTTAAACCCTTCTAATAGTAATAAAGAATATTTGAATAAAAATAACTGCAATAAAATATTAATTCGTATTTAGCACTAGAACAGAATTTTTCATGCAAAGAGCTAAAATTGCTATACAATGGTAGTTAATGATCATTATTATTATTCCCATTTTACAGAAGAAACCAAGGCACAAAATACTTAAGTTTTGACAAATGTCACACAGTATGTCAGTGGCAGAGCCAGACATAGGCTAAGATCTCCTGATTCCCAGTCCCCTTCTCTAATTATTAGACCATAACGACTCCCTTAGTAATGACAAAATGCCTCTGTTTAAAAGATAAAAGCTCTGAAGTCTATACACCAAAGAATTACAAGCTGTCACATCAGGATAGCTGGTTTCGCTGGCTAAGAACTACATTGTGACATGTTAATGTTATTTTTTCAGCCTATTTATAGTACCACTTTTGTTTTTCAGCTAATATTTGCACTGCCAAAATTCCTCTCCTAAATGGGCTTTCTTGAAAGAAGAGCTGAAGAACTGAGACATGCAGTCTAAAGTTATAAAATCTCAAATCTATATATACACAGCAATACAGGGCACTATCTGGAAAAACGTTTAACAATTTGCTCCTGGGTACTATCTACCACCACCAAAAAAAACAGTCATTTTAGCAAACAAGTGACTGCACTTCGAACAACATTAAAATAATCTCGGTGGATAGACCTCAAAGAAGAGGCTGTGTGTTTGTCTTGGTTTGTGTGCTGTCTGGTTTTACCCACCATAAATATATACTGCATGTGCCACAGTACTTATAAATTGGCATTTTGCTATGAAACAGCAAGCTGATGTAGCTAACCACACAACATCAACATATAACAGTAGTACGAGTCTTAACTGATTACAATGGCATACCACTGACTGATTAGTCATAAGCAGCACTTGATAGTAGAGTGCATCTATCTCCTTTCTCCCCCATCATAACATCCTTGCCACAGACAAAGAGGAGGTACTTACTTGCCATCTTTGAACCACTGAATGACAGGAAAAGGAGAGCCTTTGACTTTACATTCCAGACTGGTCTCTTGGTTGAGGGTGACTGAAACTTCTGCTGGTGTGTCAGCACCTTTTATGTTTGGTGGAACTTGGAAAAAGAAATGTTACAGTGAGAACGAAACATGGCTAACATGGTGACTAAATGTGGAAGACTTGCTGACAATGGCACTAACTGAACAGATTAGATCATGGAGGCCATGAGCTGAGGATGACCATGTAATCAGTATATGTAGCAAAGCTTCAACCTTAATTGTGAAGTGAATGCTGCAGCTGCTGTTCTATAACACCTTTCTATTGTGCCTATGATCCTTCACGTAGAAAGCAATTCTGCACAAGTGCTGGAGAACTGACTATATAGCACAAGAAAAATCTTTCTAGCCTGTCATCTGTGTTCCATTAGTAAAATATGCACAAGACACTAAGATAAAATATCTTATATCAGAATTCAGAGATTGAAAGCAGCATTTTGTGTATGGTACCAAAAAGATGACAAAGTTCAAACACCGTCAGATGTTATTGTGTGGAGAGATACTGTATTCTGTATTTAACATGACCAAAAAAACCCAAAACCCGGCAATGTAATGACTAAGTATCAAATACCATTTTTTCAGATTACCAGCTTTAAAGAGCACAGTACTAACCTAGCACATCTACATTAAATAGCTTCTCAGAACTCCCTGCTATATTAGTTGCTTTGCATGAATACTGTCCACCATCACCAGTAGCAACTTTAAGGAGCTTCAGTATCTTCCCATTGTGCAAAATCTGGAGAGTACTGCTTTCCACAACCTTAAAAAAAAAAAAAATCAAAGAGATCAGCATCATGTGGTCCAAGTTACAACAGCCAAACACGGCAGCTGGATTTTGAAAAGAAGGCAGTAGTTCTTCTTAAACAATAATCTATCCATTTAATGTCCCTTCCCTATCAGAGATGTAATACCTTCAAAGAACAATGCAAGTTATCAAGCATAACCTGTAGGTAGTTATATAATAATGGGCAGATAACTGTAGGCAAGATTATAATTTGCAGTTGTATGATAATAGGATAATCAAATCTCCTTTTTAGTCTCTTTGTTGCAGGGATTAAAATATTTGTCCTTCTTTGTAAAGTATTTTAAGATCTAAGATATAGATGACAAGGTTTGGGGGAAGCTGAGGCCAATTTTTGGAGAAGCCTTGAAAGGTGCTTTTCTGTTGCTTTGATTTCATGAATGGGTGAGTTAATTTATTACCGGTACACAATTCAGTGGTCATCATTGTGAACTCTAGGGTACAGATGTGGGGACCTGCATGAAAAACCTCCTAAGCTTATCTTTACCAGCTTAGGTCAAAACTTCCCCAAGGTACAAAATATTACACCCGTTATCCTTGGAATGGCCGCTACCACCACCAAACTAATACTGGTTACTGGGGAAGAGCTGTTTGGACGCGTCCTTCCCCCCAAAATACTTCCCAAAACCTTGCACCCCACTTCCTGGACAAGGTTTGGTAAAAAGCCTCACCAATTTGCCTAGGTGACTACAGACCCAGACCCTTGGATCTTAAGAACAATGAACAATCCTCCCAACACTTGCACCCCCCCTTTCCTGGGAAATGTTGGATAAAAAGCCTCACCAATTTGCATAGGTGACCACAGACCCAAACCCTTGGATCTGAGAACAATGAAAAAGCATTCAGTTTTTTACAAGAAGACTTTTAATAAAAAATAGAAGTAAATAGAAATAAAGAAATCCCCCCTGTAAAATCAGGATGGTAGATATCTTACAGGGTAATTAGATTCCAAAACATAGAGAACCCCTCTAGGCAAAACCTTAAGTTACAAAAAAGATACACAGACAGAAATAGTTATTCTATTCAGCACAATTCTTTTCTCAGCCATTTAAAGAAATCATAATCTAACACATACCTAGCTAGATTACTTACTAAAAGTTCTAAGACTCCATTCCTGGTCTATCCCTGGCAGAAACCAGCATACAGACAGACCCAGACCCTTTGTTTCTCTCCCTCCTCCCAGCTTTTGAAAGTATCTTGTCTCCTCATTGGTCATTTTGGTCAGGTGCCAGCGAGGTTATCTTTAGCTTCTTAACCCTTTACAGGTGAGAGGAGCTTTCCCCTGGCCAGGAGGGATTTCAAAGGGGTTTACCCTTCCCTTTATATTTATGACAGTAAAGTATTTTAAGATCTAAGATATAGATGACAAGGTTTGGGGGAAGCTGAGGCCAATTTTTGGAGAAGCCTTGAAAGGTGCTTTTCTGTTGCTTTGATTTCATGAATGGGTGAGTTAATTTATTACCGGTACACAATTCAGTGGTCATCATTGTGATTTATGTGACCATATATTTAATTAGTTACAAAGGTGCCTAGTGCTTTGTGTTTGCATGTTTTTATTGTTGCTTAAATCTAAGGCCAGGTCAACACTACAAATTTCTGCTGACAAAAGGTATGATCCCTGACTAATGTAACTGTGTTGGAATAGGTGCAAGTCATATTGACAAAGTTGTGCTTTAACCAGTATAGCTGGTTTCACTTGTAGACAGTGGTTTTACTATATAGCTAAAAAGCAGTGTTTCCAGTAAAGCTGTGTCTATTTTCCAATACAATGTAATGGTATTCCTATACCAGTAAAGAGCTACTAGTATAGACATACCCTAAGTAAATAAATACATTTTATTTTATTTTAATTTTATTTTATTTAAATGAGCTTTCTTCTCAGGCACTCACCAAAAAGGCTTTAGAAAGCTAATGTGAAATCTCCTGGAATTGGCTTTTGTACATTTACAGTCATTTCACTTAATTTGCCATGAAATCAACAAACACTACATACCTGGACATCGTCTTTATACCATGTGATGATGGGAAAGGGGTTGCCTGACACTTCACAGAAGAGATTCACAGGCTGATTAACCACTACAGATGCATTTGTCACCTTTTCTTGATCTTGAATTTCAGGAGGAACTATAATAAATTATGTTAAGCAAAGATTTATTTAATCAAAAATGCCATGGACATAAACATTTAAAAAAGCAAAACCAACATGTTGTTTTAAAGTTCTGCACATTATTTTCATCATGTCAGGTTTTTCTTTATAGCTGGTATTTATTAATGCACATGTAACAGTCAAGTGTCTGTTAATGTCTGTGTCATCAAACCTGTGTTGGAGTAAAGGGTTAATATCTTATATCAAACTGTGTTAGGTTAAAAGCTGCCTCACTGTATAAGTTATCAAAGGTAGATGAAAGTGGAAGCTGTGCACAGTTAACTCAGATACAGCCAAATACAATGTAAGTCCTAAATGAATGTTTCAATGAATTGCAACATTCCATTTGCAGTTCCATTTAGTGTGATCCTTCTCTGGGGATGAAGATTTTCTTTGGGGAAAAAAATGATTTCATTGTAAGAGGAAGGGGCCCTCTTTATAAAGGAGTCCCAGTATTATTTTAAGAAGACAACAATGTCAAGTTTAGCCAGGTGAGAGGCTCTCTAATCAAGATCTTACTTTGGCACTTTCATCAGGCTGACACTTGCTATACAGGATACAATAGAACCCTTGTCACTTAGTTTCCTTCTTCCTATTGGTTTAAGTATAATCCTTGATTTTAATTTGACACATTGCTAATAATAATCATGGTTGACGCAGCACAGATGCACTGTGGGAAAGGCTGTAAGGAAACCCTTTCTCCTCCATGCTCTTGGGAAGGAGGGAGTCCCACTAACAATACTGGAAGTGCTCAGTGTCCCAGAAGGGACCTGTCTCCAAGGGGTAGGAGAAACACCATGATTCTGGTCCCTCACATTGTACACTGACTTGTGGATACAGAGCTGCACTGGAGAAAGTGTACGCTACACCTTTTCCAGAGGTGTAGCAATGGCCACTAGCGATCGCTCTCTCTACAAATGTAGCTGGAGGCATGATGCCTGCTCCTGTCCTGAATAGGCATAAAGGAAAGTTACTTACCTTTTTACCCAAAGTTCTTTGAGATGTATGGTCCCTATCTGTATTCCACTGTGGGTATGTATGAACTCCACATGCCTGAGACGGGAAAATTCTTCCAAGTCATGTCTATTGCTCTGTAGGCCCTTGCTCTCCTTGTAATCTCTGCCAATGGTTTAAGAGGCAGTGCAGACAGAATAATCAGACATGACCCAAAGCTGAGGGAAAGGAGGATGAGTAGTGGAATATAGATGGCGACCATACATACTGAACAATTACAGTTGCAATAAGGTAAGTAATTTCCCTTTCTTCTTGGAGTGATGGTTTGTATGTATATTCCAATGTGAGTAACTCAGAGAGGAGGAGGTTATGAGGATGCAGGTGGTATAGCTGCTTGTAGAATCGCTGTCCCAAAGGAGGATTGGACCAAGGTGTAATGTCTCATAAGTGTGTGGATGGAACTCCACATTGCTGCCTTGCAAATATCAAGGAGCAGCCTGGAACCCCACAGAGCCTATGGTCTACAGGGAAAGAAGGCAACATCCTAATGGATCCCATGGTAACTGCACTGGAAACAGATCTGCCTATGGTGCTCCTCTGAAAGAATGATACTGAGGGAGCCATGTAACCATAGGCTCTCTGCACATGCCTGTGCCCTACCTACCCCTGCTAAATAGAGTAGAAGACACAGAGGGGGAGTTAACACTGCTTGGGGCCATCTTAATTCCTGTGGGAATTTCCTATTGGAAAAAAAAACAGATTAGGATGGAAGTCCACTACACAGAGTAGCTGCTATCGGGGTCCACCGTCTCCTGATACACGCTGTAATAGATCCCCTACCAGGTGGTGTGGTAGGAGCTTTGTGGGATGGGGAGGAGAGAATGTCATGGAGCAGCTGCTTCTCCATTCTATGTTAAGTTCTTCGAGCAATGACTCCCCTCATCTGCATTAATAGAGGGGCATATCTAGCATTTATTCTATAAGCTCTTTGGGGGCAAACACCTGGTCTTTTACATGTTTTCCAAGTGTCATGTAAATTTATGGTTGTCTATTACAATCATTTGGTTATTTGTGTAAACAGAAGTTGGTTTCTGTATTAAGCATAAGCAAACAGAACTAACAATCAGGTAGCTACAGGTCAAATACTCAGATTTGCTCCCACAACTACAAAAATGCAGGCCCACATTTTGTGTGTGCAATTTACAAAAACAAAGGAGAAACTGCCCTTTTGAAAATTACCCCTTAATAGCTATAGTTATTTACCATGAACCTTCAGATTGTATTTTCTTTCTGTGCTTCCTGCTTCATTCACTGCTATGCAGATATATTCTCCATTGTCGTATGGTGTGACTGAAGCAATGATGAGCAGTGTCCCATCCTCCAAAATTGAAATGCCCGGCTCATTGCCAGTCAGCTCCCTGCCATTACGTAACCATTTGATGACAGGTTTTGGGGTGCCTAATGAGAGAAATTTATAGAACTTCAAGAGACTTCTTGCTTCATTTGAAAAAGGAAGGATTGATATTACTTTAGAGCAGTGCATGGGAGAAAAATAGACAGTAAGAAAAATCTTTGCTGCAGCTTCTGTAAATCACAAAACACACTGCAGTTTGAACTGGCACAACTGGCTAAAAGGGCTTAGGGACTTAACTCTCCTTCATGCTTAGAGACAGTCCCTGCCACTCCAACCACTGGGCAATGTGAAGAACCCTTGCACTGTCATTGTCCTACAAAAATATACTACCTAATTAGTTAAATTACTTAATAGCCATGGCCCTTTTTCTTAGTGTTAAGGGTTTTTTTTAATATCCTGGTGAGATGTTGTATTTAAGAAGGACTATACACTTTTACCTTTCCAGAAAACTCCAAGATGCTTTGCAACTATGAGTGCCTAAGAGAAAAAATATAGTTATCAGCCAGAATGGTTACAGTGTTGCACACCTTTTGCTGGACATGGAAATGAAACACGTTGATTTGCAACTCTTTCTTGAAATGGAGTGTTGTAAGGAGGGTCAAGATCATCTACTGTAGGAGGTTCTAAAAGAAAAACAGAAACAGAGTAAATAATCTTAGTCACTCCTCTCAAATGTCAAAACATACCATGTACACAATCAATTTACACCTCTTTATTCCTTCCCATTCTCAGATGGCCTGATTCTCATATCCTTACACACGCTCAGTAGATGGAAATATTCCAGCAGTCCCATTTATTTCACTGGGATGACTTAAACATTAAACTATGACTCAGTATGAATTAGGATTTCAGAATCTAGTCCAAATTGGTTTGCTCTGACAATTGCTATATTTACTGTGAAGGCAGAGGATGTTTCTGCAAAATTTGATGGAAATTGGACAAACTGTTTTTGAGCTACAGATCATTAAAAGAATTATCCTGCTTTGAAATTTTGATTGTTTTCTTAATGTTTCTTTGTCTTCCTGTAGCTCAAAGACACCATCCTACCCATTCGGACTTTCTGTCTTGCATCTCCTTGAAAACTCACGTGCTCAGTGTAGCTGAAGAAAACAGTTCATAATAAGCAAAGTTATTAACATTTTTTATTGTAGATAGTTCTGAACCCAATTCTGTTTCACTGTTTTGGGAATTATGGGCCAAATCCTGTTGTCAGCAGTGTTAATGCTCAGAGTATGGGCTTTAACACCACTATAAATGAGAAGTACCTCCACTGAAGTCAATAGAATTGTATCCATGTAAAGCAAGTAAGTGAGGAAAGACTCAGGCATTATATTTGTGTGAACATGTTGCCCACTGTTGGCTGTTTCCATTTTAAAAAGAACAAGAGTCCTCCTACATGTAGAGCTAACAGATCTGTTCCTTTAGCTCAAGTGACAGATGTTTGTGTTTTTGGAGCAATAGAGCCAGGATTCTAATGCAGTCTCGCAGGTGTGTTGTTTATTATGGAACAGGGGAAGCCTCACCATAGTTAAGGCTGATTTTGATCCCCCTTGTAATATCAACCAACCACAAGAAGGTCCCTTTCAAAATTAAAAGAATTAAAAAGTTTTGTTTCGTTTCATATTTTTGCAAACTATCTAATGTTTCTCTGTACCTCCTCCTGCTCAAAACAATCACATCATATTACAGCATTTGAAACGTATGTAGATTTTGATACTGGGTCAGGCAGCAGTGTCAATAGTGATATGTTTCCTAAGTAGGATCAGTTACAGGTCAGTGGAATCTAAGATCCTTTGAATCACTGAGTCTACCTCTCTGAAAGTGCAACAGTTTATCTTCCCCCACAACACAAGGTATAACATATATTAACATAAAGCTACACTTAATCACAGCTGTAAGTCCAAGACTCAGGCCATGTTATAAATACCTTGAACTTGTATTGTTATCTCCGATTCATCACTGCCAGCTATGTTACTAGCAACACACTTGTAGATTCCAGAGTCTGAAAACTGGACTTTGCTGATGCTCAGTGTTCCATCCAGATTGCTGATATACTGTCCTCCATCTATTAACATGGTACTTCTGCCTTTGAACCAGGTGACTGTTGGGGGCGGGATCCCTTGAGCATTGCACGGTATATCAACTCTGTGACCAACCTGTACTTTCATAACTCGAGGCCCACATCGTATCTTTGGAGGAACTAGGCAAGACAAATAAATCCATGGTAATGAGGAAAAGATGATCTGGCAGACTATTCATGGAGAAAATATGGTCAGTGTTATCCTTTTAGAAAATACCTTCCCTTGCCCAATGCAATTTAATGTCCCTAAGTAACATCAAGCAATCAGAACTGAATGTTTCTGCAGACAAGATTTACAGTATGCCTTTGCTCAAGTCATTTGGGGACATTACATTTAAAATCCTAAAACATTATTTCCAAAGAAGTATTATACTCTCATTTTTCCAAGCACATTTTAAAGAGCTCCTGGGTATTGGCTCCACAGAGTACAAAACAATCCAAAAGCTTTAAGATAAAGTCAATTAAATTTGCTCTTTGACATTCTAACTTCCTTCCTCTTAATCCCAGCTATGTATGTTTCTAGGCTAAATTCAGACAGGAAGATAAAATGTGGCTGGAAAAGATTGTTGCTGGTCTCAAAGAATAAAAATATGGTATAAATCAATATTATAACTGCCTTGCCCCAATGCTTTTCTTTATAGGAATCACCAAAGATAAAAAGACTCAAGTAGAGATACAGATTTGTCATGGAAATTTTTAATTAAAAATCACAGAACAGCCACACTAAATGTAGTAATAGTCATGGGTTTAGTAACTGCTCCTGGATATTTGATAAAAAAGGCCCAAGACAAATAAAATTCAACGATATCTCTTCAAAATCACAGCAGGCCAGTGCTCTCCTCCTGCACCACCACTGCCTCCTCCTCATCCCACGAACGGGGCACCACACACCTCCAGCATCACCTTCTGCTCCAGTACCACAACCCTGATCCGAGCCTGTTGAGGAGGAGAGGCCCTGGGGAAGAGAGTGGCTTCAAGAGAGACCCCACCCTGCAGTCATCCTGGGCACAGGCCATGGTAACTCCTGTGTTCCTTGAGGCTGGGCTCGAGGGTTGAGAGGGAACCTGCCTCACACACCCCTACAGGACAGGCAAGTGGCAGCTCCTGGGTCCCATGGAGCTGGGCCTGGGGTTGAGAGTGATTCCACCCTGCACTAACCCTGGACAGCAGCAGCTCCTGTGTCCAGCAGGGCTGGGGCTAGGTGTTGAGAGCAAGCCTGCCCCACACTCATCTAGGCCGTGGGCAGCCGTAGCTCCGGGGCCCCAGGGGTTGGGCCTGGCTCCGCACTCCAGGCATTGTGCCTTGGCACATCAGGTCACAGCGCCTGCTGCCTCTCTGCTGAAACACCTTTCTTTCAAGTTTGGCCCAGTCACGGCCCTATCATGACATGGGTTGAGGCTGCATGATGAGTGAGAGGCAGGTTCGCTCTCCGACCCCACCTCTTTCGTGGGGCCTGCCCTCCACATTGGCCAGTGAGCAACCCACCTAGAGCCTTCCTACATGGAAGCTGCAGATGGAGAAGCCATGGTATCCATGACTTTTTCACCACCATGACAAACTGCAGCCCTACACATAAGGAAACTCCGAAACAATTAACCGTTATGTTCATGGCATAAATGCAGAGAAGTTAGATAAAAATTTTATATACTCATGCTGGAAGGTTGCAACATAACATTACTTTATTTCTTTGAATTCAGAACAGTAGCACACATGAACCCAAACCAGAGAAAGACAAAGCAGGCTGCTCTCTAAAACAGAAAAGCACAATTCACCAATGTTCCCTCTAATTTTCCCCACACATGTGCAAATGAACTTTGTCATGTGCACCAATATGGAGGTGATGTGTTACACATCACCTCCATATTGGTACACATAACAAAATTCATGTGGCAGGGGTGGGGCCGAGGGGTTTGGAGTGTGGGAGGTGGCTCAGGGCTGGGGCAGAGGGTTGGAGTGCAGGGGGGTGAGGACTCCGGCTGGGGGTGCGGGCTCTGGGGTGGGGCTGAAGATGAGGGGCTCAGGGCTGAGGCAGAGGGTTGGGGTGCAGAAGACGATGAGGGCTCTGCAGTGGGGCCATGGATGAGGTGTTTGGGATGCAGGAGGGAGCTGGGGCAGGGATTTAGGGTGTGGGGGGGTGATGGCTCCGGCTGGGGGTGTGAGCTGGGGATGAGGGGTTGGGGTGCAGGCTGCCCCAGGGCTACAGTGGGGAGAGAGGATTCCCACCAGGTCTCTCCCTGCAGCAGCACCTCGTCTGGCGGGGAGAGGCACCTCTCCCCGCCGCAGCAGCTCTGGGGGTGGGACTACGGGATAGGCGCCGCAGGTCTGGGCCGGGGCTGGGTTGAGGCGCCTCTTCCCCGACCGCGGCAGGTCCAGGCTGGGGATTGGGGCACCTCTTCCTGGGTCATGGCAGGTCCGTCCGCAGTCCGGGCTGCCAGTGACAGTCTTCGCTTTGGGCTCCCCGGGGGAGTCCGAAGCAGCAGACAGTCCCACACCAGAGGAGTGGCAGCAGCTGTGGACTCCTTTCCACCCACCGACTCCCATCACTGGCAGGCAGCCAGCAGCTGTTGCCTGCCGCTGATGGAGGGCGGGGACAGAGAGAGGAGCCCTCAATCGGCCAGCTGAGAGGAGCGAGGGGGGGTCAGCGAGGGGGAGCAGCCCTGGGCCAACAGGCCTAGAGTAGCATGGGGGAGGGGCTGGAGAGGAGCCAGCACTTCAGCTGCTGGGCCGCAGTGCAAGTGAAGTGGAGTGCCAGGCTGGACCGCTGGGCCCCTGCTGAGCGTGGGCCTGGTGCCATTATAAACCTGGTACTGTCTGGGCCATGCTGAGTCGGGGCCAGGGGAGGGGCACCGCGGCAGGTCCGGGGGAGAGGCACCTCTCTCCACCAAAGCCCTGAGCGCCTGCGTGGCGCTTAATAGGCTGCTGCGCACCCGTGCGGCTTAGAGGGAACTTAGCAACTCACCCCATCTTTCTCTAGGATAGATGGTTACAAACTGACTCTGATTCCATGTTTTCCTATAGAGTCCTGCAGCCTACAAGCAGAACTGGGAACACCTTTCTCTCCCCTCCCACCCCCAAACTGATCGCTTGCAATTCCAGCACAGTCCTCAATATACCACATGAACAAGACTGCAGCCCTTGCCATTATAATACTTACCAGTATCTCAACCTTGCAATGGAGTCTGTGCAATTTTTTTGATGGCCAACTGAAATATCATTAGTTTTTCCACTATAATATACCACCATGAGAAAAGGCAGGCAAGTAGATTCTGTGTGTGCCCCCCGGATTGATAAATATGAATGAAAGTTTTGTAAATATTTGTGGACATTCTGGCTACTTTGCATTAGAACAGCAGTTCTCAGTCCATAAAGCTCTAGTGGTTCAAGGAGAGCAGACTGAACATATGGTGCTATATTTCCTCCAGGTTTCAACTTTCTAAATCACATTAAGAGAAGAGAAGGAAGTAGGTTATGTGATAGCAAATGGGAGGAGGGTGTAGTCCAGGTGATACTAAATAGGACAGGGAGATGCCTATGAAACGTGGTTCATACTATGAAAAAGTTTAGGCACTTAAATTACAGTGGCTTCCCTAGTAGGACCTCCAGAAGGGATTATTCTTGTAGTGAAATAACTCACCATGTACATTTAGCTTTACTGACTGAGTCACGTTCCCAGCAATATTTGTGGCCACACAGATATACATTCCGCTGTCTGAAACTCGCGTCTCAGTGATTTTCATTGACCCTGAGGGAAGGAAGGTGTGTCTGGAAAAATAGGAAACATGTATAACTGTATAAATATTTATTGAGAGAAGAATACTTTACTTAGACATTACTAATAAATACCATGAACTAAAATAGTCCTGTTTAGCATGACATTTAGTGCAGTTGAGATGGTTTTTATTTAACTATAATAAATAAAATTTTTGTGATTTATCATTGTGATTTATCATTCCTAAATTTTTCCTAACTCATTACTGAATCAATAAATTCAGAATACAAAGCAAATAATCTGAAAAATGGCAGGATCCACAGGACAAACTGTAGGTGTTTCAGGTACTCACAGGACTCCTTAAATCCTGCCCTTTTTCTAGTGGAAACAAACTTTCTGAGGAATGTGTGATTCATGGGATTGGTAATAAGATATGGAACCCTTTCATCTAAGTCACAGGCTCAAGGTCAGCCCAAGTCAGGTTGCTATTAACCAATTGCTCAAGTTTAGTCCATTTGGTGAAGTCCACTTCATCTAGGGAATAAGGATGGTCTTGTGATTAAAGCACTAATCAGAGACTCAGGAAGGCGGGTTCCAATTTGCAGGTCTGGTTCAGTGACCATGAGCAAGTAACTTAATTTCTCTGTGCCTCAGAGTAGAATGAGGATAGTAATACTTCCTTACTTCAAAGGGGTGATGTGATCAAAAATTAATATGTGTGAGATGTGTGGCAAATTGCTGGTACGATTATGATGGGTCCCATGCTTCCTCTTCTGGGGCGGGGGGGGGTTCAGGACAGAGATTCCTGCCCCAGAACTAGGGTATCTACTGTCCCACTAGTAACCCAGAGAAGGGTAGTGGAGAGGGAGGGACCTTGGCCCATCCTCCACTCCGGGTCCCAGCCCAGGGGCCCTAGGGATAGTGGTAAACCACTTGAACTAGTGCTTCCTTCCCCGGGCTACTTCCCTCTCCTGCTCTTCAGCTTGTGGGGCTTCCTGCCCTCTCTCTCTGCACAAGTGTCTCTTTACCTAGGGTCTTGGTCTTCTAGCCAGCCATGGCACTTCTCCAAACTCTCCACTGCTCCAACTCCTTCAAACTGCTCTCTACTCCAACTCTTTCAAACTGCTCTCTACTCCAACTCCTTCTGGTCTGATTGAAGCAGGGGGGTTTTATCATGTGACTGGCTTCAGGTGCTCTAATTGGCTTCAGGTGCTTTAATTAGTCTATAGCAAACTTTCTTCCCTCTACAGGGAATAGGTCTCCCTTCTAGTACTCTCCTGCTGCCCTCTGGCCATGCTGTATCACATATCCCCGCTCCCTGCTCAACACCATGGGATTGGGCTACTTGGGACGAGAAGCAGTGCTGTCGTGATAGGCCATCAGCGTTGCCGTGTTGGCTTTCGGCCCTATGCTGTACCTGGAAATGGAAGGGCTGCAGGGATAGGAACCACCTAGTCACTCTTGCGTTCTTCTCCTTGTTTCTGTGCACCCACTGGAGTGGGGCGTGCTCTGTTACAAGGATAAACCGCCGCCCCAGTAGGTAGTAGCGGAGAGTCTCCATAGCCCATTTTACCACCAGACATTCCTTTTCAACGACAGCGTATTTTTGTTCCCTGGGGAGGAGTTTCCGGCTGAGGTACAAGATCGGGTGTTCCTCCTCCCCTATCATCTGTGAAAGGACAGCTCCTAGCCCTACATCTGAGGCATCTGTTTGTAGGATGAATTCCTTCTCGAAGTCTGGGGCTATGAGTACTGGATGGCAGCAAAGGGCTGTCCTTAAATCTGCAAATGCTCCTTCTGCCTCATCAGTCCACTTTACTATCTTGGGGCCCCGAGCCTTTATCAAATCCGTCAATGGCCCTGCTCTTGTGGTGAAATGAGGGATGAATCTCCGATAGTATCCTACTATCCCTAGAAATGCTCTGATCTGCTTTTTACGGACTGGTCGAGGCCAACCTTGTATTGCCTCCACTTTATTCCACTGGCGTTTCACCAAATCTCTCCCTACTACATACCTGAGGTATCTGGCCTCAGCTAGTCCTATCACACATTTGAGAGGGTTGGCAGTGAGGCCAGCCTTCCGCAGGGCGTCTAGCACCACTTCTACTTTTCCTAGGTGCATTTCCCAGTCAGGGCTATGGATGACTATGTCGTCTAGATAGGCGGCGGCATAGTTGGCATGGGGTTGCAGCAATTTGTCCATAAGTCGTTGGAATGTTGCAGGGGCCCCATGGAGTCCAAAAGGGAGGACAGTGTATTGGAACAGGCCATCGGGGGTAGAGAAGGCAGTCTTTTCCTTGGCATTCTTGGCCAGGGAAATTTGCGAATATCCTTTGGTCAGGTCCAGAGTGGTTAGGTATTGGGACTTGCCTAACTGATCAACTAGCTCATCAATGCGTGGTATCGGATAGGCATTGAATTGGGATACTTCATTCAACTTCTGGAAGTCGTTGCAAAACCTCAGGGTGCCATCAGGCTTGGGGACTAGGACGATAGGGCTGGACCACTGGCTGTGGAATTCTTCAATAACCCCGAGTTCCAGCATCTTGTTCACTTCTGTCCTAATTTCTTCCCTTTTAGCTTCTGGTATTCGGTACAGTCTTATCATCACCCTTACTCCGGGACTGGTGACAATATGATGTTGGACCAGTGTCATACGGCCCGGCTGTGTACAGAACACGTCCTGGTTCCGTTGGATCATATCAATGACCTCTGTTCGTTGTTCTGGAGTTAACTCAGGAGATATCTTCACCTGCCCCTGTGGATCGTCTGTCTGGGGTGGAGCTCCCCGAATGGCCAGGCATGTCTCTCGGTCACGCCAGGGCTTCAGTAAGTTGATGTGGTAGATTTGCTCTGGCCTTCGGCGGTCTGGTTGTCTGACCTTATAGTCCACCTCCCCAGTGGCTTCCACTATCTCATATGATCCATGCCAGCTGGCTAGGAGTTTGCTTTCTGCTGTCGGCACTAGCACCATCACCCGTTCCCCCGGCTGAAATCTTTGTACTTTCGCCCGACAGTTGTAATATGTCTGCTGGGCCTCTTGTGCTTTTTCCAAATGTTCTCATACTATAGGGGTTACTCGAGTTATTCGCTCTCTCATCTGTGTCATGTGTTCAATGACATTCTTCCCAATCTTCTTTGGTAAGATCTAATATTCCGTGTGGGTGGTGTCCATATAGTAGTTCAAAGGGAGAAAAACCAGTGGATGCCTGGGGGACTTCCTGTACAGCAAACATTAGATACGGTAGAAGGGTATCCCAGTCTTTTCTGTCCTCTGCTACCACCTTCCGGATCATACTTTCAAGGGTACGGTTAAACCGCTCGACCAGTCCATCTGTTTGTGGACGGTAGACTGAGGTCCATATGGATGCGGAGTAGGGTACATAAGTCTTTCATTAATTTTGACATGAAAGGGGTTCCTTGGTCTGTCAGGATCTCCTTAGAGATGCCCACTCTGGCAAAAACCTGGAGTAGTTCTTTTACTATTGCCTTGGACATGGGGTTTCTTAAAGGAATGGCTTCTGGATACCGCGTGGCGTAGTCAAGGATGACTAGTATGTTGCCGATCTTTTCAGTGGGCCCACTATGTCCATGGCTATCCTCTCGAAAGGGACTTCAATAATAGGCAAAGGTACTAATGGGGCCCACAAGCGAGGTCGGGGGCTATGCAACTGGCATTCAGGGCAAGAGGCACAATAGCACTGCACCTCTGCACGTGTTCCTGGCCAATAAAACCTTCTTAGGACTCTATCCAGTGTCTTGTCTACTCCTAGATGTCCCCCAAATAGATGACTGTGAGCTAACTCTAGTACTGCCCTTGTGTGTTTCCGTAAGACTAAGAGTTGCTCTACTTCTTCCCCTCATATTTGCTCTATCCTGTACAACAGATTGCGTTTGAGCACGATATGGCCTTGGGCCTTTGGTCTTTCCTTCCACGGGTACGCCATTTACTTCTACCTCTTCCCTCACATTCGCATATAGCGGGTCATTAGCTTGGTCCTGCCCGAAATTCTCACGTGCGGTACCAGTCTGGCCTAATTCCAGGGGGCCTGTTTCTACTCCGCCCCCTGGGTTGCCCCTACTTAGGCTAGGAACCGCCTCCGAGTCCTCACTAGCCTGAATTATCTCCTGGCCTCCTGAAAGGGTTCGCCTACCAACAAGGGAAGTTTTCTGGTTCTCTGCTAGAATCCTGGTCCCTAATCTTTTATTTCCCTCCTTTCCCGTCTAGACTTTCGGGATTTTCTGGGGGATGAGAACAACTCTGGGGCAAATTTGGCAAACGTTGGGGTTAGGCTATCTGTAGGTGCCTCCGTCTCAGCCCGGGGGTTGCTACCCTCCCCTGGCTCTATTGGGGGGAGTAAGCTCTCAAACCCGGGGAAGTCCATACCAATTAAGATAGGGTAGGGGAGTCTAGGGACCACCCTGCTGTCACACTGGTAGTATTCTCCTGGATCTCAATCCGTACCGGGATTGTGGGGTAGAAATTTACAATGTCATGAACACATGTTACCCCTGTGTTTTTGGCCTGGGTTAGTTGGTCTTGTCTCATCAACTTCCCTGAAACCAGCGTGACAGCACTCCCAGAATCTACTAATGCTTTGTGGTCTCAATACCATTCATTTTTACTGATCTTGTATACCCATGCGAGGTCACTGCGACCCCTACCAAGCCGATTAGGCCACATTGCTCCCCGTGATCCCCCAGATTACATTGCATAGGCTCTTCCCTGTTGGGGCATTGGGCTGCTATATGCCCCAATTCCTCACGCTCATAACACTGCCCCCTTATTCTGGTTGCTGCCCTCTGCCTGGGGCTATTTGGCCGGCCCCCCCAGCCCTCTCTTCCCAAACCCCCAGATCCCTTCTTGGCTTCGGGCCATTCCTTGGTGTCTTTCCTCCCAGTTATGGTTCTCCTGGAGTTCTCGACAGTCTGGAGCCTTGGGTTTGGGACTGGCTTCCTGTTTTGCCGTGTCTCACCCCCTGGGGTCTGGAACAGTTCACGGGCTGCCAGCTGTCTTTCCACGAGGGCAACCAACTCATCATAGGTGGAAGGGTCATTCTGGCCAACCCAAGCCTGGAGGCCTGGTGGTAGCCCCCTCATATACTGGTCCAGTACCAGGAGCTCCATCATCTTCTCAGAGCTGAGGGCCTCAGGGTGCAGCCATTTCCGGGCCAGGTGGATCAGGTCAAACAATTGTGATCGGGGTGTCTTGTCCTCTGTATACTGCCACTCATGGAACCTCTGGGCTCGCAACGCCGTTGTTACTCCAGATCTGGCCAGGATCTCTGCCTTCAGCTGTGGGTAATCTGCTGAAGTCTCCATGGCCATATCGTAGTAGACCTTCTAGGCTGCCCCACACAGGAACAGGGTGAGGATACCAGACCACTGATCTCGGGGCCAGGCCTCCTGCAGGGCTGCTCTTTCAAAAGCCGGGAGGTATGCTTCCACATCATCCTCCCGTGTCATTTTCTGTAGGCAGTGGCTGACCCGTATGGTCCAGGTCCCGTCGCAGTTGCGGTTCAGTTCCATAAGGGCCTTCATCTGGTTCACCAGCTCTTGCAGCAGGGCTCGGTCCTGGGCAGCTTGACTCATCAACAGACAATTAGTCTCCTGCTGCATCCGAGTCGCCTCCTGCCTCCTGTTGGGCGGTTGCTTGGACCCACGTAGCCTCCTGCTGGGCGGCGGTGGCTTGTATTAGGGCCTTGACCACGTCGTCCATCTTAGGGATGGGAGGGTTTTGGCTAACTCTGGTTTAAGTCCCCAGCGCGTAGACCCCACTTCTGACACCAGGTGTGGCAAATTGCCGGTATGATTATGATGGGTCCCATGCTTCCTCTTCTTGGGGGAGGTTCAGGGCGCAGATTCCTGCCCCAGAACTAGGGTATCTACTGTCCCACTAGTAACCCAGAGAAGAATAGTGGAGAGGGAGGGACCTGGGCCTGCCCTCTACTCCGGGTCCCAGCCCAGGGGCCCTAGGGATAGTGGTAAACCACTTGAACTAGTGCTTCCTTCGCCTGGGCTACTTCCCTCTCCTGCTCTTCAGCTTGTGGGGCTTCCTGCCCTCTCTCTCTGCACAAGCCGGGTGTCTCTTTACCTAAGGTCTTAGTCTTCTAGCCAGCCACGGCACTTCTCCAAACTCTCCACTGCTCCAACTCCTTCAAACTGCTCTCTACTCCAACTCCTTCAAACTTGCTCCCTGCTCCAACGCCTCCTGGTCTGATTGAAGCAGGGGTTTTTTGTCATGTGACTGGCTTCAGGTGCTCTAATTGGCTTCAGGTGCTTTAATTAGTCTATAGCAAACTTTCTTCCTTCTACAGGGAATAAGGCTCCCTTCTAGTACTCTCCTGCTGCCCTCTGGCCATGCTGTATCACAGATGCTACAGCAACCATACAAATATTTGCAAATACATTCGCTCCCCATACACAAAAGCACTCATTACAAAAACCACCTGCACAACTGTAATTGCTAACTCTGTTGCAGTCTCAGGAGAAAGGGCAAAATCTGAGGGCCAGACTCTGTCATTAAGGTCATGTCTACACTACACACCATTTTCAGGGGTGTCCAGCGTACATGCAGCCACATGCCATAGTGAAAAGCACACCCTGTTGACACTACAGTGTGTAGCTACACTTATCAGTGAAAGGCTCCGACAAACAGGAGGCAGTGGTAAAAGGCTTCAGCTGCTCCCCGCTGCCAGGAACTTTCACGGAAGCAAGGAAATGCTGTGGCAGAAGGGAGGCTGCAGGGAAAGGCTGAGCCACCACCCCCTGCCACAGCCTTTATCCACTGCCAGAGCCTTTCCCTGTGGCAGAAAAGGGCTCCAGCAGGGGGGACCTAACAGTCTTTCCCAGCTGTGGAGAAGAGCATCAGCAGCAGGGAGCTTCCCTGCTGTAAAAACATTTGCCTGTGGAGGAGGTGGTCTCCAGCAGAGGGACGCTGCCAGACACTTTCCCCACTGTCAGAGCCTTTCCAGGCTGCTGGAGTCTTTTCCTGCAAAGGGAAAGGCTCTAGTAGCAGGACACCACACTGCTAAAAACAGCAGCACAGACAGGAGGCATGTTTTGGGCCAGTAGAGAACATGTAGGATATGTACACCAGGTACATACTCACACCTTGCAGCCATGTCTTTACTGAGTTACTCTATGCCTCATCATCTGTGCTACTATTTATACATGTACTAGGAGGGCTGTGTGTGTATATATACTACATGCCATTGAAAGAATGTCACAGTGTATATGCACCCTAAGGCACTGGCCCATAATGGGGGCTGAGACTTAACCCCACTGCATGGCAATCTCTGGGAGGTTCTAAAAGGGCACAGCATGCTCTCCCCTATGTCTGGCCAGCTCTGCTGGCTGGTGTGGTGGGGACACGTCCATGCCCCCTTTTCAAGAGGGCTGTAGCCATGGTGGTGTCAGCAGGCCCTGTACTCAGGGGAACTGAAACTATGCCTGCCCCTTAGCTGGGGTACGGTGGGGGGGGGAGAGGGGGAATGCCTCCTTGGGCCATCCCCAATCTTGTACAACACCACAAGAGCCAGGGCACAATCTGGCCAGAATTAACTTGGGGAATAAACCATCTCACCCCTAAAGATGGTCCCTGCACATAAGGACTGAGGTACATTAACAGGGCATCATGACGAAAGCTTGTACCACTGCTGCCCATGCTGTAACTGATGGGCAGACAAAGAACTTCAGTCTCCAGGGCAGTCAGTTCAACACTTTTCATAAGCCCTAAACTAATATGTTTTCACATTTTTAAAAGCAGCTGGAGAGTTTCTGAATCCAAGATACAATGGCAATAAGTGGATACCTGCAACCACTTTTAAACATTAAAGGTCATTCATATTCTATTAGGAATTCATACTTCATATAACACAGACAATTCTCCCCATAACTCAGCAATGAAACATATAACTGTAAAAGAAAATGGAACTTTTAAAGATTTAAGATCAAGCACAGATGATCAGTTCTGGGCGCCACCATAAAATAAATATTACATTATAATAATGAGGTGTCTGTGTACAGAAGGCTATTTGGACTTGGCCTCCTGAGCAGTGAAACACTGTGGTGACTTCTAATGCTTGCTTTTGCTTATAAATGCATATTGGAGTACAGTATATACCATGACTGAAATATGGTTTTAGTAATGTTCAGAGCTCAAAAAGACAGCCACAAGGATTAAAAGCTCTCTTTCAGATTGGTTTATTTACATCTATGAAGTGTTTTGTGATACATGTTGTAAGAAATATGCTAGACAAAACAACATAGTATTATACAGAATGTGAAGGCCCACAAAGACCATGGTGGAATTTTGTAGGCCTGTAGAATTTAAGAGATGGATTTTGCTCTCACTTTCCCTGCCTCCACCCTGCCCCCCACCCCCAGTGTAAATGCAGAGTTAGTCCAGTGACCACTATAAACTAATTCTGGTTTTACACTGGAAGAACCAAGAGCAGAATCTGAGAGCCTGGGGAAAAAATTGTAAAATGCCAACAGCAGGAAAGTCTAAAAAAATCAGTTCAAAAAGTGAAAATGTGCTAAGTTTGGGAATGAGAATTTCAAAACCAACTGACACAGAAGTACAGACTTTCCAATGCCTTCCTCACTCATCAGAATGGAACAGGCAGTTAAAAAAAATAAAAACTTCCAAAAACCTAAGAGCTTAGAAGAAATTGCATTTTGTTTCGTTTCTATCACATTTTGTTACCTTGGAGAGAATGGAGAGATAAGCTGCATTTCTTTGGCCCAGGTAATTATGGGGGGTGGTAAACTCTTCACCTCGCATGGAAGTGTGACATCTTCCCCTGCAGTCACTGAAATCTCTATGGGTTTGTCATATGTACCTCCTTGCTGGTCTCCAGGCCTGGACACTCTGGGTTTCACTAAAATAAGAAACATGTTAATAAAGTGAAATAAATATGTTGTCTATTTATACATGTGCAAGATAAAATAATGTGGTATAAATTAAACTTTTTCAGATTAGACTATCCTATATCATATTCAGTATACAAAAAAACAAACTTATTTATCTGACTATCCTGGAGCATAGTCCAAACCTTCAGGTAAACAGGGTTTCAGATGATAGTGGGAGATGGTCAGAAAGCATCAAAAGGGGCACTCTAAGGGCTTCACTGTTCTCTCCCACAAGGCGTAATTCCATTAACTTTTCTAGAGTTTCTGCCAGTTTACCCCAGTATAAATGAAATCAGAATCATAGAATAAGGCCAGAGGTCCCCAGTCAAAGAGCTCCAAGAAGTGAATGCCAGACAACTGTACAAACCAGACTGCTTTAAAGGAACCATACTTCTTGGAGCATAATCCCTCTAATCTCACTACCATGCAACTCTGGGGGCCACAATTAGATATTGGTTAATGGGAAGTTTGTTAAACCTGAGTTGCACTTCAGATTTTCCAACTGAGTGCATTTTGCAGTTGAAAACAGAGCTTGCTGGAGGCTAAATATGTTTGGTTTTAACTTATACTTACCATAAACAGTTAGTTGGACTTTCCGTGTTGCATAACCAGCCGCATTTGTTGCTGTGCACATATACTCCCCAGTCTCCTCTCCTCCTGGTGAAACTACATACAAACTTCCATCAGACCTGGCAGAAAATTTCATATTCCGGGGAGCAATCAGCTCTCCTTTCTGTGCAAAATAAAAAAAAAATATAAAAACCCTATGCATTTTTTCAGACAAAATAGCAATGTACAAGTGCCTGATCAAATAGAAATCAAAGCTTCCAAAGCTAAAATGAAGCCTAATAAAAACATTTAAAATATTAGAAGTATCAAACTTGTTAGGGCTAAAAGTAGCTCAGAACAGTTTATCTAGTCTAGGGGTGGGCAAACTTTTCTCCACCCACACCCGGGTAGAGAAATTGTATGCAGGGTCATGAATGTAGCGCTGGGGCAGGGGGTTGGGGTGTGGGAGGGAGTGAGGGGGAGGTTGTGGTGTGCAGGAAGGGGCTCAAGGCAAGGGGTTGGGGTGCAAGAGGGGTTGCGGAGTGTGGGAGGGGGCTCAGGGCAGGGGATTGGGGTGCAGGAGAGGCACAGCAGGGGGCTCAATGCAGGGGGCTCAAGGCAGGGGGTTAGGGTGTGGGGTGCAGGAGAGGTGTGGGCTCTGGCTCAGCGCCATTTACCTCGAGTGGCTCCGGGGTGGCAGCAGCGCACAGCGGGGCTAAGGCAGGCTCCCTGGCTGCCCTGGACCCGCACCGCTCCCGGAAGTGGTCAGCATGTCCGGCAGTAGCTCCTGGGGGTGGGGTGGGACAGGCAACTCAGCCACATGCTGCCCTTGCCTGTGGGTACCACCCCCGAAGATCCCATTGGCTGCGGTTCCCCATTCCCAGCCAATGGGAGCTGCAGGGGGCAGTGCCTGCAAGCAAGGGCAGTGCACAAAGCCCTCTGCCCCCCCCTTCCCCCAGGAGCCTCAGGAACTTGGTGCTGGCCGCTTCCGGGATCGGCGCAGAGCCAGGGCATGCAGGGAGCCTGCCTTAGCCCTGCTGGCCACAGGACTGGCAATCCTGCGGGCTGGATTGAAAGCCCTGATGGGCCAGATTTAGCCCACAGGCCATAGTTTGCCCTCCCCTGATCTAGTCCAATCCATTGCTGCTTCCGCCCACCCCCCTGCATCTCAAGACTGTTATTGATGGTACATCTCAAAATGCATCTCAAAGGATTGAATAATTAAACTCGCCCCCCAAAATATGTTCCAGGTGTAAGGCTCCTTAAAGAGCTGGACTTCTGACACAAGGCTAAGAAAGCACTCAGGAAGCTATTTGTAATGCACAGTAACTTTATGTAACCTACAAACTTATGAACAATGGTACATATTCTTATATGCCTTACATGTGTTTATATTAACTATCTACAAATACTCATTTAGACAGATATATATATATATATATATATATATATATATGTATCTTTTATACAGATTATCAGCCAAATTTTCAGTTTTACCTGTATCATTAAAGTTGACTGGATAACACCAGCATAACTGAGAAGAGAATTTGGCTCACTTGTATATAAGTAAGGATCTGAGTACTTGATCTGGGACAATAGACTTCAATTGGACACTGCTGCTTTAAACTTTATGTTGAGGAATATGTAATAGCCACATATTTAATATAATTCACTAGGCCAAATTCTGCCTTTAATAACAGCAATACAACCTCCAGGCTACTGAAGTCAACAGAATAGTAACTGAGGGTAGAATGCAGTCCCAATGATTATAACAGAGATGAAAACAAAGTGGCTTGGATACAATAAGAACTCTGACCCAAAAGTTTTTAGGAATGACCAGAAGTTCTGAAACATCTGGATAACTTTCTACATTGTTTCCGGGGCCACCCTTTGCTTCTCTTTCCAGCAAGTAATATGAGTGCAAGTGCAGGGAATCATAACAGAAAACCCTGCGAGCTTTCCATCCTAATTCTGGAGACTCAACAGATTTGGAGACTTCTACCATGTGTGACAAAGTTCCTCCTCCACTTTGGTGGGTATTGCGCTTATTGGCAGATTTGCTTGCCTTGGAGCTTCATGGCAGCCCTCAGTTTGGCCGTTTTCGTGAATCCACAGTCCAGGTCAACTCCTCCTGTGTCTGACCAGGAGTTGGGAGGTTTGGGGGGAATCCGGGCCCGCCCTCTACTCCGGATTCCAGCCCAGGGCCCTGTGGATTGCAGCTGTCTAGAGTGCCTCCTGGAACAGCTGTGTGACAGCTACAACTCCCTGGGCTACTTCCCCATGGCCTCCACCCAACACCTTCTTTATCCTCACCATAGGACCTTCCTCCTGGTGTCTGATAATGCTTGTCCTCCTCAGTCCTCCAACAGTATGCGTTCTCACTCTCAGCTCCTAGTGCCTCTTGCTCCCAGTTCCTTACATGCGCACCACAAACAGAAGTGAGCTCCTTTTTAAACCCAGGTGCCCTGATTAGCCTGCCTTAATTGATTCTAGCAGCTTCTTCGTTAGAACACCGGCAGCCAATCAGCCTGTCTGTCTTAATTGTCTCCAGAAGGTTCCTGATTGTTCTGGAACCTTCCCTGTTACCTTACCCAGGAAAAAGGGATCTACTTAACCTGGGGCTAATACATCTGCCTTCTATTACTCTCCTATAGCCATCTGGCCTGACCCTGTCACACATGTCTTAAATTGTCATTCTAATCTGAAATTAGACTAAAAAGGCACCTTCTTACTCAAAAGGTCTGCTCCCTATGTGCATCAAGAATCATATTTAATAACTATAATGACAAAAATAAGCTTTTATTGCTTTTTTTACTACCTTTAGCCCTGTAAAGCCAACACAGTTGAGAGAGACTGAACTGGACTCTATTCCTTCTTGAGCACCATGAACAGAATTGTTTACTGAGTTCCAATCGGTTACTTAATGTGCCCTGAAGAAGCCATTATTACATACTCACTTTTCAGAGCAGAAATTCACTTTAAATAAGCTTCCAAAATGAACTCTCAATCTATGGCAGTTTGCCCATCCCTAATTTTTCAAATCACAATAATTATATTAACATTTCCAAGGCTTTAAAAAAAAAGGATCCAGAGATAACTAATAAAATCTTTCTAGCTTTTCAAAGTGTGTGAATGTGTCGCAGCGAGACAGTAGTGCTTGGAAAAACAGAAGCAGATATGAATAAACAGTGTTTTCTAGGTCCCTTAGCAGAGAAAGTTTTGGCTGCCTTCATAGTACATAGCTCCTGTTATAGCTAAATCATGTGTCCAGTTCATCTTTTAACATAAACAGCTCAAAGTTTAGAAGTTACCTTGGACCAGATGATGGATGGCTTAGGAACTCCACTTGCTTTGCACGGTAATGTTACTGGGATACCTTCAATTGTACTGAATATCTGCTGTCCATGCTGAATGATAGGTAGAACTAAAAAGATATACATACACACAGATACGTATTTTAAACCATGATATAATTATCACACTGTATTCTGTACACAATCAACTGCTATTCAGCAAAGAAGACTCAATCTACTTAAAGCGGACCTTGAAAATACCTATTAGAATAGGGAATTGGGAAATTTCACTCTGCCCTCAATGACTCAACACTGACTTGACGCTACCCACCCCTAAGGTGTGGTCTACAGTACAAAAATTACCTGATGCTGACAATGAGTGTCATCAACAGGTTAAATACTAGTTTGGGTGCACACAATTTTAGAATGTGTAAAAACCATGACAGACTATGTTCAGCATCATGTCAGAAAGCCATGGTTAGGACATCCTCCAAGAAGGTTTTAAGCAATGTTTTCTGAAATGGTGCTGGGCACAATTTGTTCTCGTCTGCACTTGCAGTGAAAATGGATGCAGCTTATCTGCTGATGAAATCACTGCCATCAGTAGGGAACTTCTCTAGGACAGACCACTCCAGGCCCAAGGGCAAGAGGTAGGTCACTCACCATGCTCATTCAATCTTTAGTTGTTAAAAATGCTAGTAAAAGTCTTGTAGGGAATGGACTGGCTTTTGCAGCAACTTGACTGAGAACGCCAAATCATTTCTCACAGACCCCAAACATCCAAAAGATAATAAAGACTTCAGTTCACTGTCAAACTGGCCTGATTCCTATTTAGTGACAGAGACAAAAAGGCTTCATATTCCTAGACTATCCTACCCATATATCCTAGACTCTTTAACAACACATACCAACTTTTTCACCCCACCTCATGTTCCCAAGATCTGAAAAATCTTCCCAAAAAGCTGCTCACAAGAGAGAGTTTGTCAAACTCAAAACAGTTGCAAAGCACTGGCTAATATGACATGTATAGTGCGCAGTTTTGTACTGAAAAGGATGTTCCAGCATTCTCAATGAAATTTAAAACATGTCTCCCTTGATTAATTTAACATGTAAGAATTTTAGACCATGACACTACAGGGTCACTACAGTGCAAACATTCATTTCACTATGAGTGAGAAACTGCCATTTTTGATGGTATTAAAAATACAGCTTTGCCAAACAATTTATTTTTAAGCACTGTACTCTCATGAGTTGCGCTTCCTTTTAATAGTTATGTAACCTCTTTGACAGCACTTGGCAAAGTATTTCAATAAACTCCCACTCGTGTCTCTGTTTTGCTAATAAAGTAAGGGAGACTGCAAAACCCATCACTTGTACACAATTAAATAGGAAGATTTTTAAGGATGTCAAAAGTCTTTTTTGTCCTCTTTTTCAAAAGGGGCAGGCTTGATCATTTAACTGCATTATATGCAGAGTCCTGATTCTCCACTGCATTACTCCACAGTGTAACTCCATTGCGCCCAATAAATTTGAGGTATTATTGTAATTTTAAATTTAAAAAAGTTCTTCCACAAGCTACTGCTTCCAAAAAGCGCAACCTTATTTTGCAAACAAATGGAAGCCCTGAGACGATTTCCCTTACCAAATACACTGACGGTGGTAGTTTTGTTGTTTGTCCCAGCTACATTACTTGCCATGCAGGTATATTCCCCTCCATCCTGCAGCCGCACTCTTTCAAGGTGCAGACTCCCGTCACTGCGAACATTAACATAGGGATTTGGGACCAACTGGAGAAAGAGGAAGGTAAGTTTTAACGATGGAAAATACACACTTGTATTGTAGCCCTAAGTGTTTGGCTTTGGTTTAATAACTCAGGACTTTTTTTCAAAATTATTAATATAAAAGAACTTTCCTTCACTTGTCACATGAAATATATTTTGAATAGGATTTCAGTACCATCAAATAAGGCACCTAATTTTGAGTGCTGGAGTCAGAAAGAGAGTATTTACTCTATACCATAGTAGATATACATAACATGCTTCCCAGTTAATGTTAATGGGTGCTTGTGACCAGGCTCAATAGCATGGAAGGGGTCAAGGAGCTGCTTTGGGCTGGAGTGGCCTTTCACCTTTGCAAATTGTTCCAGGACTGGAGAGGTAAAAAGAGGGAACTCGACCTGGATGGGGGCAACCATGGGAAGGAAACAGACGGTTAAGCATCAGCAGCCCTGGAGAGAGGACAGACAGCCTCCAGAGCCGCTGCCCTCACAGAAAGAGGGTGAAGAACCCGAGTTGAAGGGGCACTGGAGCCCACTGAACACTGAGGCAGACATTGATTCCCCCAGAGCCCCTCTGAAGAAAGAGAGTCCCATATCCTGGAGGGAGCTGGTCACAGTTTTTTCTTTGTCTTTCTTTTGCTTAACTCGTTTTGCTAACTACAGGCTGTTAGGTGGACACAGAGAGTGGATGAGACAATTGAGAGGCTCTGGCTGGAAGTTGACCACCCACCTGCTAAAAAGATGTCCCATAGCACGCACTGGGGTAAGGTGGAGTACTTGGACTCATGTGCGTGCACTCCCCATGGAGTGTCAAGGGGACACACTACCATGAGAGATTCATGACAACTGGAGGAGAATACGGGTAGACTGATCTGCTCTGGTATAAGGAGATGGGACTTTGTTTAAAAAAATATGGCTCTGGATAAATTATCAAAACTGGCTACAGAAAACCGGAAGCAATAGCAACAACAGCAGCTGGCCTTCCAACAGCAGCCGCAGATGGCGCAATGGCTAATTAGAGACCTATCAGTACAACCACAGAAGCAGCAGCAATGCCGAGTAGAACAAATACTGTCCTTTTTCCTGTCTCCATGGGATTCATCAGAAGGGACCCCACCCTGCTGGCCACACAAATTCCCGTGAAGCTTACAAAAATGGTGACCTCCTGGAGACGTTCCTTACCTCCTTTGATCAGGTAGCAGTAGCACTCCCATGGGCCCTGGAGCATAGGGGCATCTTGTTGGCCCCTCGTCTGATCAGATCTGCCCTGGCTGCCTACTGGGGGCTCGACCCAACAACAATCCAGGATTACCCCAGAGTCAAGGCAACCATCCTTCATTACTTTGATACCTCAGAGGAGATGCACCATCATTGCTTTCAGGAAGAGAAGTATCCGTCAGCAGTCCAGCCCCACATGGTGGCCCAAAGATTGAGGGTGCACTGCTGGTGCCGGCTAAAACTGGAAACCTGGATGGGGGAGCAGGTTGCCAAACTCATTCTGGTGGGGCAATTCACCCAAAACTCTCCATCGGGGGACGAGGATGGGTCCTGAAGCACCAACTGGAGACCTTGGCTGAAGTGGTCAGCTTAATGGAAAACTACATAGCTGCTGACAGCCTGCCAGGGCTGCCAAGAGGAAATCAGATGGGCCAGGAGTCCGAGACAACCAGAGGTGAAGGCTAGCCAAGGTGAAAGCACCCACCAAGGGGCTCTTCTTGCCCTACCCCCAGGAACTACAAGAGCCTCAGGGAGGGCAACAAGGTCCAAGACAGTCCGCTGTGGAAGAAGTGACGACTGAGGGAGAAACCCATGTAGGCAGAATGCGGGTCCAGCCACATCCCCTGGAGAGAATACCCACAAGGGCAGAAGGAACTATCCCAGCTGGAAAGCTCGACAAGGAATCAGGGAATGAACCCAAGGGCCTGTTTCTCACATGATTGACTGATGAGTCTCCACCAGGATTGCCCCTTTATGGATTGTAATTTCTGTTCCTATCAGCTGGAGTCTCAGGCTAGCAAACCTTAATGATGACAGATATATTTCTTACATGGAACTCTCATGTGATCACTTTCTTCAGTGATGAAATACCAATTATTTGCTGCAATCTTTTATTTACAACTTTTCTTCTCCCACACAAAAAAATTAATTGCTTAAGAACAGTAGCTATATTACACTGTGCTAAGTTTATATCATGCCTTAAAATGTTAAATGCATATTTTCTCCCTCAGGAAATATGAAACTGCAAGACTATACATACAAATAAAAAAAGATTCTCTTACCACCATATCATTTTTAATCCATCTCCGCCCTGGAATTGGGTTTCCAGCCAGCAGTACACAAGGCAAAGTAAGCTGCTGTCCTTCAATTACATTGGCTACTGCTGGGCTCATTCCAATTAGAGGTGCAACTTGAATTTAAAAAAAAGATATTTAGGCATTTCTATGTGCTTGCAGAAAATGAAATACTCCTTACTATCATTATGATTTACCATAGTGCCTAAGGACCAACCAAGAATGGAGCCCCATTGCGCTAGCTACTGTAAAAACACAGAAGACCTTACAATTTAAATATACAAGACAGACAAAGGCTAGAGGAAAGGCAGAGTGAACAACGTGATGGCCAGCAAATGTCATGTTAGTGCCAAGATATACTTGGGGGGGGAGGCATGGGGGTTAGTCAAGAGACAACTAGCTAAATGTAAAGATGAGGGAAGGGAGGGGGACAATGAAGGTATGAGGACAATGGGGACACAGCACAGGAGAGAAGAGAAAAAGGAGGAAAGCATGAGAGGCAGGTGTGAAGTGAAGCTGAAGTGAAGAGACCATCAGTGCAGGGGTTGGAGCAAACAGTCAGTCAACATAGTTCAGAGATTGTCTATTCAAAGCTCTAAAATATATATATATATATATATATTCCCTTTGGGCTTGACACTGTATTTCCTGTTCACTCAAAAATCCTACTGATGTAAAGTCAAAATATTTTTTTATTTCTTGTTGGTAGCAGAATTTCTAGGAATAGAAATAGGTAGGTTCACAAGAGCAATGACCAGGAGGTGACTTCCCTTCTGAGCACAAGCTATTAGGTCTCATGGGAAAGGTCCATAGCCCGACAGAAAGTTCTGGATGCCAATAAACATCTAACAGATTGCATACCAGTTCATAAACAGCTTCACTTGTTTGTTTGTTTGTTTGTTTTTTAAAGTGACCTTGAAATAGCGGAGATTAAACAGAACGTTTAGATAGGTCAAAAACTCACTGTTTATAAAATGCTGCTTGCTATGAATATAAAGATTCCTGACATGTGGTCCAAGATAATAAACACTTTACTGGATGCATAGATGGACCCCCATTCACTTCCTCATACAAACGTACACATTTCACAGCATTATGTCTAATTATTTTCATTACCCACTCTCTACGATAAAACCAGTTACTTAAAGATAACTCTTGTACAAACTGTACATTCACTGTGTTCTTAAATCAGAGAGATTTCTTATACTCCAATTTTATCAAGAAGTTGCCTTGAGCACTCTCCCTGCTACCTTCAGTTTTTAAGATAAATTATGGCAGGAAACCTCTCCCACTCCCCACCACAAAATGTTTTCATGATGAAGATTTTTCTGCCTTTAACAAACTTTCCTAAGAGGAGGAGGATAAAACAAAACTAAGGATAAGTACCTTTTTGAAGATCCATTTAATTAAGTATAGTTGGAACTAATTCAAGTCTTGCATCAAGTCAAAATATAAAAAAATGTTCTAATGTGCAAAACTCAATGATTTTGGTTTATACTGTTCCATGTAGATATTCCTATTTCAGTTAGTATAGGTGTGTACATATACACACAAGTCTGATTTGCAAGTACACATCCTATTTTCTTACAAATTACGAATTCTGTCAAATGATTATGTGTATGAAACTATGCATGAAGATTTGTAGACTAGGTTACAAGTTTTGGGTGGCATTTTCAAAAGCTCTGCTTGCATTAAAGTTAATGGCAGTTTTACCATTGCCTTCAATGGGAACAGTGGTGGGCCATTTCAATCACTTTTGAAAATCCTACTTAGGGTCCCTTAAGGTGTTGAACTCAGTATAGAAGCTTAAGGCCAACAGGACATAACCAAGGGCCTAATCCTGCTCTTATTTAAGCTAAGGGGAGTTCTGGGAAAAGGAACAGGCCCAAAACTTCTGAACACATTTATATGAAAATAAATTATACTCTTGGACAGGAATAGTTCTCACTAAGGTCCAGATTCTGCACTGGCTTACCCACTGTACAGCCCCAATGAACTCAAGTGTCTGCACTGGATGTAAATCAGCACAGAATTAGTCTTATTATTTCTAATTTTAAATAAAATTGTATTCATAATATACAGTTAGTTCTAATTTAAAAAAACTGATTCTTCTATTTTGGACACAGAAGAAATTAACTTTTTTATTAATTAATTCTTATATAAAAATAAAATTATTGGCAATAGATGGAAATTAGAAATGGGTTTATGGCACTTAATTCAAGTCTGGAATTCCCACACCCCAAAGTTCAGAAGTATTCACATTCAGGATTTTTGTTCACCCCAATATAAACAGAGGGAGCATTTGCTAAGTTCAGATTCAATTCTAGGATCAGATTTCAAATACCATCAGAATTTGGGGGTGTTTCAATTCAAGGTATTTGGTTTGGGCTCATATCCAAAGAAAGAGTGGTCAAATATATTACAGCTATAGAACCTCTATCAGTCAACCCTTTTGCTAGGTTAGATTGAGATGTTAACCCGCCTTACCCAGTCCTGTTACTGTTATTGTGGCTGGCTGTGACTGGATCTTTCCAAACTGGTTTTCAGCTTCACAGATGTAAGTTCCCTCATCACTGACCCACAAATCTAAAAACAAATTAAATTAAAAAAGGACTAGATTGCATTGTCTTAAACTGTTTTGCACTAAAAGTTGCAATGCAAAAATATTTCACTTTTAATATAATTTTACTTGACCATTCCTTGTCACTGGCCACAATGGAGAGAAGCAATGTCCATATAAGAGAACTTGAAGAAGAATAACGCATTATGTATATATATACTGCTTTTCATCCCAAAGGATTTTAATGCAATTTACAAACAGTATACCTACTGGAATCACTTCACCCACCTAAGAATATAGCTATGTCTGGGAGGGAACAAGGCAGCTGTTTAACACCACAGAATAATACCGCACAACTGTTTAGAACAGGAGGTGAAGAATACAATAGCCAACTGAAGCTGCAAGAAGAAACAGCAGGCAGAATGTACAATAGCTACCCAAACTAGGACTTGGCACAAACAATGGACTTAACATCCTCTTCTCTTGCGAAGATTCCATGGAATCTTTAGTGTCAACAATTGGCCAGGACCCAAATTTTTATCTTACCCCAAACACTGTACTTCTGTGGCACTGACATTATTCTCACTCAAATACAAAGAGATTCAAATGGTAACTGAAGTGCATTCAGCCCTACCACCAGAATGCCAGTGGAATTTTGGTGTCTAATGGATATAGTCTGTACTAAAAACTGACATTGTTAAAGGCAAAATGAATAGTAGAGTATTACAGTAACTTTGATAAATACATTTTGTACAGTATATATTTTATGATCTTGTCTTTATAGATTTTTGTCTACCTACTGTTAATAGACAGGGCACCCGTTCTGAGCTGACTGATGGAACTAACTGCAAAGGGTCTGGAGAAAAGAGGGGCGCCATCCAGCCGTCTCCATTTAACCTTTGGTTCTGGGTAACCCTGAACATAGCAAGGCAATGTCACATTTGATCCAATATCCACAGATTCATCACTAGGTTCCTGTGTGAAAACTGGGAGAGCTGGAAGAGATAGAGTACACAGAACATAAAACAGAGAAGTAACATGGCATTAGTATTTCCTTTGCAGTTTAAGTTAAACTACAATTTCAAATACATGTTCCATCATACAGCATGTAATACCTAAATAACAAGTTCTAAATTTAGCAAAACCTTGTAACTGCAGTTTTGCATCATCATTTATTTATTTTGAGGGTGCTCAACAATATTCTAGGCACCTCACTGAAATAAGAACAGATCCAATTCTGTTCAAATGAGCTTACAGATTAAGACCTTGGCCCTATAAGTTACACTGCATGAGAGGACCTCTACACTAGCAAAGAGCCTCTCTGACAAAAGCAGGACTCCATACAGACACAAAGATCTGTCTCCACAGAGTAACTTACAGAACGGGGGCCAATATTCAACATGATGCAACAAGTCAGTGTCATTGTCAGACCAAAAAGGGTTGGAGAAAGAGGAGAGGAAGGACAAGAGTGACAATAATGTTGTGTGGTTATTCAGGTCAGTGTGGCATGTGCACAACTTCATGCTTGCACAGCTTTAAAAAAAAGGCAATGTTTCTCCCCTCTCTTCACTTTTCATGACCTTTGCAAAAAGATGTGAGGAGGAGGGAAAGTTGTAGGAAGGATTTGAATGAGGCAAGGGAGCTGGCTTGATGAACTACACTGGAGAGTATTCCAAGAATACAGAGCTGCATGGAAGAAGGCACAAGACATTTTTAAAAGGAGATGAAAGAGAAATGGAGTTTGGTGTTATTGACAGAGTGAAAGGTTAAGTGATCTGCACAACCCTACACTAATAAGCACAGGTTAAGTTAATGTGAAGCCTAGGTTTCTAATTGTCAGTCTTTCCAATGTCAGGAAATGGAAACATTTAAATCATGAGCAGTTAATGAACTTAAATACAGGATACTTACAACCAACATCTAAAGTTATCTTGCCAGATGCTCTTCCTGCATCATTGCTAGCCACACAAGTATAATCACCAGCATCCAGATCCTGCGTTTCCTGGATCTTCAAAAGACCCCGATGAGAGTCAATAAGAAGAAACATCGACGCCCTCAACTCTAGGTCACCTAGGTCCAGATAAAAAAGATAGTATGAAATAACACAGTATTTCCAAAACTGTTTCCTATGAAAGAAATACCCCTTTCATTCCCAATTTGAGATTACATCATTGTATGATTGTATTTAATTATGCACCACAGATAAATACATTGGCTTCCATTCATCAGAAAATGAGAACATCCACCATTACATTAGACTGAATAAAATCACTTTTTTAAAAGAAGAGCTATAAAGCCTCTTTCTTCAGTGAATAAGCCAACCTCTAACTGATGGGGGTAAGGAAGAGACTTTCCTTATGGGCAGGTTATCCCAGAATAATCCACTGTGAGTTTTTTGCACCTTCTGCTGAAGCATCTGATACTGACCACTGTCAGAGACAGAAACATGTACCAGAGAGTGCATCTGCCTGATCTTTTAGGGCAATTCTTATGTACCAGGGCTATTGGGATTCTGTTTAATTGAAGTCTTTTCTAGCATTCAGCCTATTTCAATAGTTTACACCTTTGTGCATGGAACAATAAACCCTTTTTTCTGGGAGTTCAGGCTCAGTTTCTGAGGGTGAGGGAGAACCTCATGTAGCTCTATGATGACTTTCTGAGTTGTGCCCCCGCAGTGTCATAGAATATCAGGGTTGGAAGGGACCTCAGGAGGTCACCTAGTTCAACCCCCTGCTCAAAGCAGGACCAAGCCCCAATTTTTGCCCCAGATCCCTAAATGGCCCCCTCAAGGATTGAACTCATAATCCTGGGTTTAGCAGGCCAACGCTCAAACCACTGAGCTATCCCTCTCCCCTGTCCTTCCACTCCATAAGTGGGGGTCTCTAAAATTTTGATGGCAGGAGAAGTAAAGGGCTCCTTGTGCTTTTTGAGGGGGTTGGAGGAGTTATTCAATTACCAAGCATAGAAAAATGCATTTGAGATTTTAGTCAAATATATCTAAACATTCTACAAAGTAGGAAGGCCATTATTTAGAAGACACAAGATTTGACTCACCATGCTGTTACACTCATTTTACATTAGTGTAACTTCACAAAGTCCATGGAGTTAAAAGAGTAAAACAGAGTGTAATATATCAGACCCTACAGGTCTAGTGCTGTATCTCCAAAATTAGAACCTCATGGTTTAGTCACCACTTCAATAGTAAACCAGCTTTTAGCACTATTAAGTCACAAATCAAAGTAATTGAGTAAGATAGTGTTCAGTAAATAAACCAAACCAAGCAAAATAGACCCAGATGGATGGAAGAAATGCACCTTTAAACCATTTAACTTGAGGAGGTGGGACCCCAGTGGTTTTACATTCCATTACAGTCGTGTCTCCAAGGGCAACTAGAATTTCACTGTGAACTACAGTCAACTTTGGACTCTCTGGAAAAAAGGAAAAATATTAGAGTTTTTTTTCAAGTAAACAAAGCATGTTTACTTTAAATATTTGTGACTTAAGTTAGGATGGTCTCCAATTTTCTCTTGTTACACGGACATTAGACAGAATATTTTAACTAAAGCTGGTCAAGCTTGAGAATCTTAGGTAAACTGCAAAATATCAAGGGAAATGGGGAGAATAAAGAAATTGGAGTGGCAGGATAACTGAAAGGTGAGTGGAATATTAAGGAATGAGAAATAAGAAATGAGAGGATTTGAATATCCAGAGGATCTGGAAAGATTCAGAGACTCTCTCTCGATGTCTACTTCCCAATATTAAATAGGTGCAATACCGTAGTGCTCAGAGGCCCACTGTGCTCAGTGTACTACAAACACATATATTATTACTCCTGAGGGCATTCTGCACCAAAAAATTAAAAATTCTGCAAATTTTATTTGTCAAATAAATGTGGAAGCTCCACCATGGCATTGGGGAGAACAGGCCACTGGCTGCACAGAGGTGGGAAATCCATCAGCAGATCCCCCCAGGGACACGGAGTCAGCTGTGAGGCTGCACCCAACCCTGACTTTAGTGGGGCATCTGCCCCACTCCGATAGGCAGGGGTTAAAAGCAGCCAAGCTGGGTTGATTGGGGAAGCAGCCACAGCAGCAGCCAGCTCAATCAGGGCCCAGCTGGCCCTGATAAGAGGGCTGGGGGCCAGGAGCTAAAAGAGCCAGTCTCTCTCTAGCCCTGGAGAGAGAAGAACAACCTGGCTGTCTGGGAGAGACAGGTATGTGAGACAGAGTAGTGCTAGGGAAAGGCAAGAGGAGCTGGGGTACTCCAGCCTGGTAACTCCCCAGGCTGCAGGTCTTCTGCAAGGCCTAAAGAAGGTACTGGGGCTGCAGAGGTACAGTCTGGGGTTAGGCAGAGGCAGCTGGCTCTAACCCCCTTGCCAGTGATGAGTGGTTTATAGACTGCAGTATGCCCCAGTGAGTGGGGGATAGATGATGACTGGCAGTAGCCATTGAGGCAAGGTGGGGATAGAGGGTTGGGGGTTCCCCTGGGAGGGGACACCCAGACTGGGTTTCTGCTGGGGGCAGAACCCTGAGGTAAAGGGCACTGGGGTCTGGGAGCCACTGGCAGAAGGAGATGCTCTGTATGCTGGAGAGCTAATTCCCAAGATGACTAGCAGGAGGCGCTGCATCAGTGAGTCATCACTTTGCTACACTGACACAGCACAAGGACCAGGCCTGCCCCTCTGTGCCAGGTGCAGGCAGGCTCAGCCAGCCAGGGTCCAAGTGTGGAGGGGCTTAGTGTGGGGTGATCCAGGTGGGGGTTGAGGGGGTTCTGTGGGGGGCAATCTGGGTGCGGGTGGCTCAGTGGGGAATCTGGGTACAGAGGGATCTGGCTGCACAGGTGCTTGCTGAGTGGTGTTGGATCATATTAAAGAAGTTCTGTATTAAAATCACAAAAGTTTGATTCCCCATAGTTTAAATTCCAGGGTATTACTAATTAAGAGGTCTCTTGGTTTTTGGTACTGTTTCTCTTCCTCTATGTGTGAAACTTGCAAGCTGCTAATTGTGTTAGTACGTTCTAACACAGTCTGTTCTCAAAGCAATTCTTTGTAACAACAACTACTCTCACAGAGAGAGACTCAAAGCAATACTCTGTAACAATAGAAACAGCACCCAGAGACTCCCCACCCTTTTGTTGTATTCATCTCGCTTTGTTCTCAATTGTGATTAAAATAGAGATAGAAGATGTATGTGGATGGATGCTTGGTGTGGATAATAACTGAATGATCAGGGAGGTGCCAGCCTAAGAATGCAGTGTCCATCGGCCGAAGAAGGCATCAAGTGGAAATAACCAGAGGATCCCCGGAGGGCAGACTGGAATCCACCCAACAGCCTCAAGAATGGGAGAACCAAAGAACAATATAACATCTGACAGCACGGAGCTGTCAGGAATGTGACATCTGCTGATGAAGCCATTCCCATAGACTGGCATAGGAAGAAATTCCTATAAAAATGGACTCTAGAAAGTGAGAACTTTGGGGTCTGATTCTGCAAACCAACTTCCAGGAGCATCAGATAGGCATCTGACGAGGCCCTGCTCCCTCCTCATGTCCAGGCCACCTGGCCAGTGGCTTGGCATGAGCAACTCTAAAGCTGGTAACTATGATAACAACCTTGCAGGAGAACCGTGTGTGTGTGAATGAATGTATGAATAAATGAGATTGAATGGAATGTTATAGCTATAACTAACTGGTTACTATGATTCTTTCCGTATTCATAATAAATGTGGTATTTTGCCTTTCTCCTTTAAGATCCTGCTGGTTTTTATTTTATTGGTATAACAGTGGTTCTGGGTGCAATGGTAGTGGGATGCTGCAGGGGGATCCAGGTGAAGGTGGTTGGGGCTCAGCTGGGGGGTGGTCGGAGCGGGGGGGGGGAATAAAGCTGGCGGGGGGTCTGGATGCTGGGGGAGTAGGGCTCAGTGAGGTAAGGATCCAGGTGCAGCTGACTGGGGCTCGGTGGGATGGGGATCCAGGTGCGGGTGGCTCATCGGGGTGGTCCAGGTACAGGGGGTGTGAGGCTCTGTGGGAGGGTTTGGATGCATGGGAGACAGATGGGGGAGCAGCTCCCTGTACAGTGATCCCTCCCCCTGCAGCTGAGGAGTGATGGGTGCAGGAAACTCGGGTGGGTCTGACCCAGCCCTGGAAGCCATGTAGGGGAAAACTAAGTCCCCTCCTGCCCAGCTGAGACTAGCAGCTGAGCCCGGTACAGGGTAGGAACCATCAGCTGGGTCATCCCCAGTCCTGCCCCATAGTTATTTACCTCTGCCAGCTGCCCTGGGCACCTGAAAAATACTGCTAGGGAGGATCGCATGACTGCTCTTGTGGCTTCTGCATCAGAAAGTCACTTTTCTGCAGGGAAGCAAAGAAATCTGCTGGGGACATAAATTCTGCGCATGCGCAGGGGCGCAGAATTCCCCCAGGAGTAATGCATGCACCAGAGAGCTGGCCTAATATGAAGGGTGATGGGATAAGAATAGATTAAAGTTGTCCAGTGGGAGGGATAAAGAAAAAGAGGTCAGTTGAGGCCTATTTGTCTCTTATGTTCACTGGCAGGTAGCACTGCTCACTGCAGATCTAATTTTTAACATTATTTCTCATTCTAAAATTAGAATTAAAATAAACGAGAGCTTTAAATGAATAAACAGTAACAACCACCAGCACCTTTAACATTATCAATATTTACAGCTGGTTAGAAAACAGGAATTAACATTTTTCAGGATTTTTTATTTTATTGGAAACTTTATTTTATTAGAAATGTTCAGAACAGTTCTATCAATATTATTCAACTTTTCCACTCAGATAATCTGTTTCTTTTTTAATGTCACTTCATTGTTTCTTTCTATACTTGCCAATGTATGTGAGGGTAGAAGTCTGTCTCTCTGTCCCAGCTGAGTTACTGGCCAAACAACCATAAAGTCCTGCGTCTTTTGGAATGGCCTTTTTGATTATCAAGGTGCCTTCTGGCCTCAAACTATATCTGGGGAGGGAGGAAAAAAAGGTATCAACAAAATTCAGTAGTCATTGTTGTGGCAGCAGTGTGTGTGTGGATGGTTTTCATATATGCATGTGTTTTGTATAAGTAGTAACTTCCATCAGAGCATCTCAAAGTGCTTTGGAAGTATCATCAAATTAAGTCTTGTAATATCCTTGTGAAATAGGGTAATCGTAATATTTCCATTTTACAGATGAGAAAACTGAGATTAAAGGGCCAGATTTGGGAGTTTACCCAACTTCCTTTTTTCCCCCCAAGCACTATTTACAAGTCTCACAGGCCTTTGAGGTTGGTAGGAAACTTTAATTCAGAACATTTCAAAATTCTTCAGTGCTAATTCCTGAACACTACCCTCCTCAAATAGAAAAGAGGGAAAGGCTGCAAGCCCATTACCATACCTGTCTGATCCCATGATAAACATGTCATTGTGTGTCCAGACTATTTTTGGCTTTGGATAACCTGTTGCAGAACACATTATAGACACCTCAGAGCCTTCTGTAAAAGACTGATTCTTAGGTGATACGACAACTTTGGGCGGTTCTGTTAAAAATAAAATAATATTGAAACTTCAGCTTGACTTTTATGATGATCAAGTTTGCAGCCATTTACTGAAAACCTTGATAATAAATTACTCTATACACTCTTCAGACATATTCTTATGATGGAAAACGCCACTAAGAAAGGACTGACCAGAATCCCTTCCCCCCCATCCCATTGCCTCTTTAATACTATTGATGATTCTCAGAGCTGCATGAAAAGAGTAACAAAGCAGCAGATGCTACTCAAAAGAATAAATTGTGATTATATATTTATAGAACTCCTTTTATTTAGATTGTCTCTCAAAATGTTTCGTATTACATACTACTTAAACTAGAGAGGTCTTCTTGTAGACACCTCCCTTCCCAATTGCCCAACCCCAATTCTTGGCAGGAGACATGCATGGCTAGATGAAAAAGTAGTATTAAAGATGGTATTTAGGTTACAAACAGAAAATAAATCCACATTTCAATTTGTTTTAAAATGTGACTGTCCAAATCTCAAATGCGGTGGGTGCCAATTTCACATGGTTTTGAGTGTTCTTACAACCCAAAACCTGAGCCAGATTTACCAAAAAGATTCACCAAGGCTCACAAACCTGGGCTGAGTTATGAGCAAGCTGTGCCAATTTATTACTTTTGGGTGGAAACGATGAGAAACTGTAGTTTTAATGGCTTCAGCTCCAAACCAAGCAAAACTTAGTTGCGTCAGCTGTATGTTTGTTCCAACCCAGATGTCAGCATGAAACTCATGGAGTGGGAATCCACAGGAAGGGAGACTTAAGAAAAAACTATTAAAAATCCTTGAAGACTAAAATGCCAATGAGTTCAGGATAACACCACTTGACTATTTAGGGATGCAGGAGCAAAGGACCAGCAGGGTGTAAGCAGCATTTAGGCAGCTCACAGGCTTTCTGGCAGCCCTCTCTACAGGGATGAATTTAATACTGGGTGACAAAATTAAATACAGACTTGAAATATACTATTTTTAAATGAAATCATCATCAGTCATTGTGGAGCCAGTCTGCTTCTGTGGTATTGATACCCATAGTGTAATAATGGGTTCTCTAGGGGAAGAGACTGATCAGAGTCCATGAAGCTGCTCAACAATGCCCTAGACTATCAATACAGTTCATTATGGCAAGTGATGAATGTGCTCCTTTTACAACACAGCTTCACGTGCCTTCATGCACTTTTAGGGGAGAATCAGCAGCAGCTGATGGATTATCAGAAGGAGAAGAATCTTTCAGGAGTAAAGGCTGATTCTTGTTAATGCCTTCTACAGTAATGTTGCATTTGTTTCACCACCACCACCCACTTTTGGATTAGCAGCATTTGCCTCCATTGCTGCAGCCTGTGTTACAACTGCATTAACTGCATCTGTCTTTACAATTGGTGCCAGTCGGGTACCATCTGAGTTTTAATACACATCTTTCTAACAGATGGCTATTCTTCTTGCTGGCTACCACCAATTACCCAAACTGCCTAACCCTAACTGTTCAGTGTATTAAGGGGAAAGTGGACTTAAAGAGTCAAGTTACAAAGACCAGGATGCATACTGCTAAGAGAGTCACTCTGCAACTAAAGCCAAGCTACAGACTGTTAAGGGTCACTCGGTAAATAAATGTGTAGCACACAGGTGTGATGACATCATCCCTTGGGAGAGGGTGTGGTAAAATCTGCACTTGTGCTGGAAAATATACGTACATTATTGCTGACATTAAAGTAACAGTGCAACAAACAGCAGCAGCAAAACGATTTTAAAAAACTAATCTCAAAAGTTCAAGCTGGAATGGTCACAGGCTACCTAATTAGCATGGGCGACTGATAGCAGCATTCTCACTGTCCCAATATTTGCCACGGCTTAATTTTTCTTTTAATACATATAAGAACTTGTCAAGAAGAAATGTAATTTACAGGTAAAATACAGTGTGATACATCAATATGTATACTCTCCCCTTCCTTCACCTTCAGAGAGTAAAGGTGGCCATATATGGCCACACATATATCGGGGGGGGGGGGGGGGGCCTTATCTGCTTCGATGGGAAAGGCTGTCAAATAAGACTGAGTATATTGCATATTTTATTTTATTCGTTGAGGGAAGAAAATATGTAAAATATTATCACAATGCTAATATGAACTGTGCATTTGTGTGCAGGATAGGCAACTAAGCATAGTGGAAATAAAGTTATGATGACTGCATGATTAACAGCATAACTCTTCCTAGTTTAGTCACTGGAGATCCCTCCACAATTAGTTTCAGATGATGTGAAAAGAGTCAATTTACAGGATGAATTTTTTTCCTGTAAATTTCACATTCTTCTTTCTTGAGGGATTTACACCTGCATCCAATCTGATGACCTGAATCCTATCTTTCCTTAACACTTATCAGGACCAGTCTATACTTTTTTCTAGAAAAGAGAAGTAGTTCACTACACATTGTTGCAGGGCAGAAATAACATGTAAACCCTCTTTATTCATAGTACGTGGTCATCCAATTAGTTAACTACATGGCAAATGTTATTTTGTGCCAATGTCTTTATTATGGGCTTGTCTACACTATCACTTAAGTTGATGTAAGTTATGTCCCTCAGGGGTGCGAAAAAACCACCACCCTAAGTGACATAACTTACATTGACTTAAAGCGATGTCTACACCACACTATGTTGGCAGGAAAAGCTCTCCAGCCAACATAGCTTCCACCTCATGTTTAGGTGGAGTAATTTATCTTGACAGGAGAGTGCTCTGCCGTCAGTGTAAGGGGTCTTCACCAGACATGCTGCAGCAGTGCCGATTTAGTGCGGTAGTAAAGACAAGCCCTATGTTATTGCAAGATAAATACATGATAGTTTCTATCTTCTGAATCGGAGTACAGCTTATAGGGTAATCACTTAGGGTTATACTCAGACAAAGTACCAACTGATCAAAGTTATTACAGGTCATATAGGTTTATAACACTAAACACTGCAATAAAGCCCTCTTTGATACATTTTTGCAAATCACTGGCTATTTTCAGCAGTATTTTTTAACAAATAAGAAGGCAGCACTTATATAACACTTTTCTTGCATAGATGTCAATACACTTTAAAGAGGATGGTATTATTGTCTCTATTTTACAAATGGAGAAAACAAGGTAAAGAAAAATTAAATAATTGCCCACCGTTACACAGCAAGTCCATGGCAGTCTCCTTAGTAATGGTATGACTTTTACATAGAAAGGTCTATCAAGAGAGTTACACATTTGGGGCAATATAGGTTGGGAAAGGCATAAGCACTATTAGTCAAGCGAGACTCATATTTGAGTTAACACAGAGTCTGTACCTGCAATGGGCTGATTAACCAACTTGGATTGTAAACATTAGGCAACTAAATCTTGCTAATCCTGCAGAGCAGGCAAGTTCATACCATCACCAGTGATACCAGAAGCTTTATTGTTTGCAAACATCAGAGATGCCACAATAAATTCCCCCAAGGGTTTCTAAAAGTATTTTTGAAGTTTAGTTAGTGGGAACATCAGCACATACTTTACCAGAAGCCTGCATTAAAATTGTCTTGTCTAGTGGTCATAGTAGAGGAATTGTATTCAGGACTTCAGGACTGTGTCCGGCTCTATCAATGACTCATTGTGTGACACTTGACAGAGCTCTAAGGTCCAAAAGCAAAAATGCATGCACAGTTACATTTCCAAAGGCAACCGCCACATTTGCATGTACAGAGCAAGGAACTAGTTAGGGCAGCAACTGATTTACATGCAAAGTTTCAGTAAATGTGGACATCAATGTAGGTTTCAGAGTAACCGCCATGTTCGCAAAAAGAAAAGGAGGACTTGTGGCACCTTAGAGACTAACCAATTTATTTGAGCATAAGCTTTCGTGAGCTACAGCTCACTTCATCGGATGCATAAAGTGGAAAATACAGTGAGGATGTTTTTATACACACAGACCACGAAAAATCACTTTAGATAAGCTATTATCAGCAGGAGAGTGGGGTTGGGGAAGAGAAAACCTTTTGTAGTGATAAACACCCATTTTTTCATGGTCTGTGTGTATAAAAACATCCTCACTGTATTTTCCACTTTATGCATCCGATGAAGTGAGCTGTAGCTCACGAAAGCTTATGCTCAAATAAATTGGTTAGTCTCTAAGGTGCCACAAGTATTCCTTTTCTTTTTGCGACATCAATGTAGTTATGCAAATTCCTATGAATTTTTGGTCATGAACCTATGGTCTCGTTTATTAATGTTTTGGCCTTAACCTCACTGTTCTTCAGTTTAAACCTCCCAGTTCTTCAGTTTAACCATCTATAGAATGGATATAAGAACACTGTCATGACTAGGATGTGGGCTATCTGACCTAGTGGTCAGAGCAGAAGTCAGGCATCAGAATCAGGTTACTGGGAGGCACAATCTGAGACAGACCTAGGAAGGCCATTTGTCTGTCTTAAAGCCAACAATCCTAGTTTTGCAGAGCACTCGTCCTGTCCAGTAGGGTCTTAGCAGCAGAAGAGGCTTTTGTCCAGTGAAAATGAAAGAAGGAGACAGCATAGAAGATTATGCCAGTGGGAGCAGAGGTGGGGGCGGCACCTCCATGTGATGTGACCCAGGCAGGAGCAGGCTCACGCAGTTCTATATATCACTAATTCCCTAATTAGTGTTGTGTGGTTGCTGGTGAGTATTTGTTGGTAGATGTGCAGGTGAACGAGCCCCTGATTACTCTCCAGCAACCACACATCACACAACAAAAACACTAACCCAGGAACCTATTCTTGCAACAAAGCCCGATGCCAACTCTGTCCACATATTTATTCAAGTGACACCATCATAGGACCTAATCACATTAGCCACACCATCAGGGACTCGTTCACCTGCACATTTACCACTGTGATATATGCCACCGTGTGCCAGAAATGCCCCTCTGCCATGTACATTGGCCAAACCAGACAGTCTCTATGCAAAAGAATAAATGGACACAAATCTGACATCAGGAATCATAACATTCAAAAACCGGTAGGAGAACACTTCAACCTCTGTGGCCACTCAGTAAAAGATTTAAGGGTGGCAATTTTGAAACAGAAAAGCTTCAAAAACAGACTCCAACGAGAAACTGCTGAGCTTGAATTAATATGCAAACTAGATATCATTAATTTGGGTTTGAATAGAGACAGGGAGTGCTGGGTCGTTACACATATTGAATCTATTTCCTTAAGTTAAGTATCCTCACATCTTCTTGTCAACTGTCTAAATGGGCCGTCTTATTACTACAAAAGTTTTTTCTCCTGCTGATAATAGCTCATCTTAACTAATTAGCCTCTCACAGTTTGTATTGTAACTTCCAACTTATCTATATGTGTATATATATCTAAGATTATATATATCTTACTATATGTTCCATTCTATGCATCCGATGAAGTGGGCTGTAGCCCACGAAAGCTTATGCTCTAATAAATTTGTTAGTCTCTAAGGTGCCACAAGTACTCCTGTTCTTTTCTTAGAGATTCAGTAATTCTTTGTTGTCTCTTTACTGTCTCAAACAACAATTCTTTGGAAAGGCATGTGATTTAAATTCTTCATCACAGCTAGCAATGCATAAACAAAGATAAACAAGTACAACCATTTAATTGTGTCCAAATCAAAAGCTATCACACAACAAGGCAATAGTTTTAGTGACTTGCATAAACATTTTGCAAATTTTGCTGACAGGATGTGATTTTTGCAAACTTCACTTGAACATACTGACCACACTAACTAGGCAAATCTCAGTCCTTGCAATCTGGCCTACCTGCAACCAAGCGAGAGCCCCATTATCTTCAAGAGGATTTCACAGGGACATCGGTATCTGTCTACATGGATCAGATAGCATGGATCAGATACCACGATCAGAGCCACCGTGTACTGGCTACTCTCTATAGGCCTGATCCAATTCCCACTGGGAAAGAGTCCCAATTAACTTTAATGGGCTTTAGTTTAATAGTCTATTTTCAGATGTGAGCAAGTGCGTGTCATATATCTTAATTTAAGCGGCAGGGCTCTGTACTTTTGGATCAGAAGAATCATCTCCACTTATAACCATGAAATGCTATGTGGTCAAAGCATGCAATAGAGGGATGCTTGTGAAGTTCTGTATGGCCATCGATTTGTTAAAAGATCTTTAATTCTGCATTTGTAAGTGCCAGGATGGAGGCACACAATTTTGATCTTCAATTTTTTGAACATCTGCAGTATGTTAGTGTCATGAATGCACATGCGAAAAAACTACAATAAGATCAAAACCTGCTTGCAACAAATATTAACATATATGTTGCTGAGAGAAAAGGAAGGATGGAGTTAGGATGATACTGTGCATTCCCCCTGGTATTTCCACTTTGAAGTCAATTCTGGCACAGAATCCAGATTGGATCCATTTCTAGGAAAGATTATCTTTATGCATATGCACATACACAGTCAATATATTTTCAAAAGAAATCTTTACTTCTCATCTGACTTATATTAGCTTAGATCATATTTCACCAATATGCACTGGATTTTCTATGGTTTCATATTAAATATTCATTGTAGTATTTCACATTTTTGGATTGTGAACTAGATGAAAATGCATTCGATGAAGTGAGCTGTAGCTCACGAAAGCTTATGCTCAAATATATTGGTTAGTCTCTAAGGTGCCACAAGTACTCCTTTTCTTTTTTAGATGAAAACAGCTGTGTAAAAATAAGGCACACAAACACAGTTCAGCTACTGTTGCAATGACAGGTCTGAAGAATAGACTTGTTAAAGTATGTATCAAAATCAATAAATAATATTTATTAGATACATGCAGAAGACTTCATTATCAAGTAGCCACATTGATTGTATTGGCCACAATTGCATGCACTTAATTAAAAGAAAAGTACAATCTTAGGGAATAGTTCTCCTTCTCTGAACCATGGAAGATGCACCGCATATTTATTGTTGAAAATTGAATGTATTTTTTGCAAGAAGGGGCATCATGGGAACATTAACATAAAAGTGCCCCGTATTCACCATTATTCCTCTAAGGCCCTCTCAGAACCCTGAGGATTACATCTTCTATCCTCCTCTTTTCTATGTCTTTCCCCATACAAACACCCACACTGTACTAACCACCATCCTGGACGAGGAGAGGTGGTTCATCCAAAGCCTAACCAGATTCCTGAATTAGCTATGGGTTGCCATACAGAACAACATGAGGCACCGGGGCATGCTCTAACCCTAATGTCACAGCAAGGAAAGCCCAAATTCTGTCTCATTTTTGGGTCACTGTATGGTAATGTGTAATGGCATCTGAGAGGAGAGTAGCTGGCCTATCCTTGTCCATGGATTATAAATATGTTCAGTCCTCCTTTATTTTAATTTTATATGCACTTCTCAAATCTTCTGCATTTACTAGACATCTCACTTTGGGAATGTCTTCCTGGCCATGTCCCAGTATTCTATCCTCTATGAACCTATCTAATTTTTTTTAACGTAACTATATTTTTGGCCTTCACAACATCCCACAGCTTTGAATTCCACAGGTTGACTGTGCATTGTGTGAAGTTGTGAGTTGTGTGGGTAGTACAGAATTCATATGGCCTGCAAGGGATGTTAAGAGTAACAAGAAGGGTTTCTACAGATGTGCTAGCAACAAGAAGAAGGTCAAGGAAAGTGTGGGCCCCTTACTGAATGAGGGAGACAACCTAGTGACAGAGGATGTGGAAAAAGCTAATGTACTCAATGCTTTTTTTGCCTCTGTCTTCACGAACAAGGTCAGCTCCCGGACTACTGCACTGGGCAGCACAGTGTGGGGAGGAGGTGACCAGCCCTCTGTGGAGAAAGAAGTGGTTCAGGACTATTTAGAAAAGCTGGATGAGCACAAGTCCATGCGCTGCATCCAAGGGCGCTAAAGGAATTGGCAGATGTGATTGCAGAGCCATTGGCCATTATCTTTGAAAACTCATGGAGATCCGGGGAAGTCCCAGATGACCGGAAAAAGGCTAATGTAGTGCCCATCTTTAAAAAAGGGAAGGAGGAGGATCCTGGGAACTACAGGCCAGTCAGCCTCACCTCAGTCCCTGGAAAAATCATGGAGCAGGTCCTCAAGGAATCAATTCTGAAGCACTTCGAGGAGAGGAAAGTGATCAGGAACAGTCAGCATGGATTCACCAAGGGCAAGTCATGCCTTACTAATCTAATTGCCTTCTATGATGACATAACAGGCTCTGTGCATGAGGGGAAACCAGTGGACATGTTATTCCTTGACTTTAGCAAAGATTTTGATACGGTCTCCCACAGTATTCTTGCCAGCAAGTTAAAGAAGTATGGGCTGGCTGAATGGATAAGGTGGATAGAAAGCTGACTAGATCGTCGGGATCAATGGGTAGTGATCAATGGCTCCATGTCTAGTTGGCAGCTTGTATCAAGCGGAGTGCCCCAAGGGTCAGTCCTGGGGCCGGCTTTGTTCAATATCTTCATTAATGATCTGGAGGATGGAGTGGATTGCACCCTCAGCAAGTTTGCAGATGACACTAAACTGGGAGGAATAGTAGATACGCTGGAGGATAGGGATAGGATACAGAGGGACCTAGAGAAATTAGAGGATTGGGCCAAAAAAAATCTGATGAGGTTCAACAAGGACAAGTGCAGAGTCCTGCACTTAGGATGGAAGAATCCCACGCACAGCTACAGACTAGGGACCGAGTGGCTAGGCAGCAGTTCTGCAGAAAAGGACTTAAGGGTTACAGTGGACGAGAAGCTGGATATGAGTCAACAGTGTGCCCCTGTTGCCAAGAAGGCTAATGGCATTTTGGGCTGTATAAGTAGGAGAACTGCCAGCAGATCGAGGGACGTGATCATTCCCCTCTATTCGGCATTGGTGAGGCCTCATCTGGAGTTCTGTGTCCAGTTTTGGGCCCCACACTAAAAGAAGGATGTGGAAAAATTGGAAAGAGTCCAGTGGAGGGCAACAAAAATGATGAGGGGGCTGAAGCACATGATTTATGAGGAGAGGCTGAGGGAACTGGGATTATTTAGTTTGCAGAAGAGAAGAATGAGGGGGGATTTGATAGCTGCTTTCAATTACTTGAAAGGAGGTTCCAAAGAGGATGGATCTACACTGTTCTCAGTGGTAGCAGATGACAGAACAAGGAGTAATGGTCTCAAGTTGCAGCGGGGGAGGTTTAGGCTGGATATTAGGAAAAACTTTTTCACTAGGAGGGTGGTGAAGCACTGGAATGCGTTACCTAGGGAGGTGGTGGAATCTACAACCTTAGAGGTTTTTAAGGTCAGGCTTGACAAAGCCCTGGCTGGGCTGATTTAGTCGGGGACTGGTCCCGCTTTGAGCAGGAGGTTGGACTAGATGAACTCCTGAGGTCACTTCCAACCCTGATATTCTATGATTCTATGCATATTTCTGTGCCCACCACGCAGAAAATTTTTAAAAAAAATCTGCCAGGGGACATGCACTTCTTCCCCAGCAGCGGATCTGTTCCAGCATGCCTGGAGCAGCCTTAGAAATCGGGGATGGGGACTGGTCGTGCATGCCTGTGTGGTTGATCACCATTGTGGGAGGTGCTGGGCCAACAAGTGAGAGAGAGGGAGAGAGAGACTGACTATGTCCCTCTCTCTTGCTACTGCAGCTCGCTGGTGTAGAAGGGTAGGGCTTTTTATTATGCATGAGGCAGGCTATGTCTGGAAGGCAGTGTAGCAGCCTGCCTCCTAGTTAATTGATCTCTTTCTCTGATGCACAAATCTAGCAGCCTGCCGGTAGTAACATTGTTAAAGTTGCTGTTGATGTTTAATTGATCTCATTCTCTGAGGCAGAAGTGTAGCAGCATGCTTATTGTTCCTATTGTTGGTTAACTGTTCCCATTATCAGTCAATTCCCCCAGGAGCATAAAACCCGTAAAAGTTTTAAGGCCCCTACATTGCCAGAGTGATGTAAAGGAGCATTATATAAATGACAGTATGGAAATCCTCATATAGGAAGATCTGTGTGATTTTTCACTCTTTTCCTGTGCCAAAGTGGCACAACGGGGTTAGATTACAGCTTAGGATTTATTTTACTTACCCATTTAAAAAAAAAAGACTTTGATGGCAAATAAAACATTTACCAAGCAGTCAATAAAATGTCAGGACAATCAGAACCAAGCCCTTCCCAAAGTACCCAGCCAGGTCCGGGATAATGATTAACAAAACTGTATGACTTTCATGTGTGAAAGTCTGAGCAATTTAAAATTACATTCTACTTTTTTTTTTTTGGCTATCTGGTGTTCTGTAATGTGATTTAAATAAAAATCCAACATTATAACTGGATTGCAGGATATTAGTTACCAAGTGTTTGTAACTTACCTTTCATGTGTTTAGGAAATGCTGAATAGTTATTGAGACATTTTTCTGTATTGTATTCTGTAAATAAATTACCAAAACAATTGAAACTGGTGTGATTATACTGCATTATTTTGACAAATAAAATATGTAGAATTTTGCAGAATTTTGATTTTTTTGGCACAGAATTTTGAATTCTTTGGCACAGAATCCCCCCCATGAGTAGCCATCCTCCATCCCTCTAAGTTCCTCCTCTTAAAACACACATATTTCAAAAAGCCTACAGACCAAGGACTGGCAAAACTTGGCACGCGGCCTGTCATAAATATAAAGGGAAGGGTAAACACCTTTAAATCCCTCCTGGCCGGAGGAAAAACCCTTTCACCTGTAAAGGGTTAAGAAGCTAAGACAACTTGCTGGCACCTGACCAAAATGACCAATGAGGAGACAAGATACTTTCAAAGCTGGAGGGGGGGAAACAAAGGGTTCTCTCTGTCTGTGTGTTGCTTTTGCCGGGACCAGAGCAGGAATGGAGGTCAGAACTCCTGTAAAGGGTTAATAAGCAATCTAGTTAGATATGCGTTAGATTCTGTTTTGTTTAAATGGCTGATAAAATAAGTTGTGCTGAATGGAATGTATATTTCTGTTTTTGTGTCTTTTTGTAACTTAAGGTTTTGCCTAGAGGGATTCTCTATGTTTTGAATCTGATTACCCTACAAGGTATTTACCATCCTGATTTTACAGAGGTGATTCTTTTACTTTTTCTTTAATTAAAATTCTTCTTTTAAGAACCTGATTGCTTTTTCATTGTTCTTAAGATCCAAGGGTTTGGGTCTGTGTTCACCTATGCAAATTGGTGAGGATTTTTATCAAGCCTTCCCCAGGAAAGTAGGGCTTGGAGGGATTTTGGGGGGAAAGACGTTTCCAAGTGGGCTCTTTCCCTGTTATATTTGTTAGACGCTTGGTGGTGGCAGCAATAAGGTCCAGGGACAAAAGGTAAAATAGTTTGTACCTTGGGGAAGTTTAACCTAAGCTGGTAAAAATAAGCTTAGGGCATTTTTCATGCAGGTCCCCACATCTGTACCCTAGAGGTCAGAGTGGGGAAGGAACCTTGACACGGCCCATCAGGGAAATCTGCTGGCAGGCCAAGACGGTTTGTTTACCTGCAGCATCCGCAGGTTCACCCGATCGCAGCTCCCACTGGCTGCAGTTCACCATTCTAGGCCAGTGGGGGCTGCGGGAAGCTGCATTGGCCGAGGGATGTGCTGGCCACCACTTCCCGTAGCCCCTGTTGGCCTGGAACGGCGAACTGCGACAAGTGGGAACTGCGATCAGCAGAACCCATGGACGCTGCAGGTAAACAAACCATCCCAGCTGACCAGTGAATTTCCCTGACGGGTCATGTGCCAAAAGTTGCCGATCCCTGCTATAGACTCTAGTTCTTCCCTCTCCCCCAAGGAAATGCTAACAAACTGACAATACAGAACAGGAATCCAACCCCAAATCATAGAACAAGATGTGATACATCTAGTCATTCAGTCACTTGGCTTTTTGTTGCATTTAATTCCCCATTCTTTGTCTGTACTTTGTTTCCTTCGATGCATAATCTCTTGAAGCAGGGGTTCTTATCTTCTTACTGTCTGTAAAGTACCCAGCATACTTTGAATACTATAAAAATAACAAATAGTAATAACCTCTTTTTGAGGTTCATTAATGACAAGCAATCATGTGTTGGAGGCATGGGAAGTATTTGATGAGAAAGCTTTGTTTGCTTAGCTCTTAAATTGCAAAGCTCTGCAGATGATCTCATCCAGGAAATATTAACACAAACATGCAACACACAGACTTTACTTATTTTTTCCCCTTAATTCCCTTTCACTGCAGGTAGGAAAAAAGACTATTTCTCTGTATGATCTAACAAGAGTCATTGAATGAGAAACTCTGGGAGAGAGAGATTATTAAACTTGTGATATTCACTAATTTCCCAGAGACAAGGTAGGTGAGGTAATATATTTTATTACACCTACTTCTGTTGATGAAAGAGACATCTTCAAGGTATACAGAGCTCTTCTTCGGATCTCTGGATAGGCTGCTCAAGCAATCTCTGACCCCTCCTCCAAACACATGTATTCCTGTGTAAGAGGCTAACTTCAAAAACCAATGTAATAACTATAATTAAGACTGCTGTGAATGGTAATTAGCAGCAGCTGAGCCATCCAGACATATGGATACTTACTGATTTAATTCTTTTTCATTCAAAGAACATTGACTTTTGTATCAAAGAACATTGCTGGGAGTTTAACTGTTTTATTTCCTGTTTTGAAAAGAGTGGAAGTACCATAGCGATAAGAGACGTTAGCTAATAACTTTAGTTAATCTTTTCCAAGCTGTGTATTTTAATCATCTGAGATAGCTCCCAAGAACAGTTTAGAAAGAACCACTGTGCTATCAAGACTGCTTAATGTTTTATTTTTTTTAGGACAGAATAATCTTGCATTTCCCCCCATTTAAAAAATCAACAAACTAGGCTGCAATACTCCAGTTTCATTGTCTTTTTTTTTTTTTTTTTTTTTTTTTTGGTGCTCGGAGGATCTCAGCATTGTATTTCGGACTATTCCTTTTCATGTTATATGGAAATCTGCACTGTGTATTTGAGGTTGGGGACGTCATGTCAGGAGAATGAATGGTATGTATACAAACTTTTCATTCTATAATGTCTTCATTTCCCTGTTATCTTTCTTTTTCTCTCACAACTGTTGCCAAACTGCATTCAGAATGCTTAACCTCTTGTCTCACCAGCACAGGGGGAATATTAATGCTGTTCCAAGGGTTGTCCAGCAGAGAGTACACCAAAGATATTTTGGGCAAATGATTCCCCAGGAGAAAAAAGCAATATGATTTTCCTCTTACACCACTGTACATTCACTTTACTGGAATTACTTCAGATTTACACTACTGTAGGTGAGCAGAGATTCAGGCCCAAAGACTGTGATTAGATATCATGCTGTGTTCTACCCCGCTTGCTGCCCTCTAGTATTGTCAACCAGAGCTGAACATGGTTTTGTCCTTGTTGTGGACAAGACCAAACCATGTACAGCAGGGGAGCCCAACCTAAGGCCCACTAGAGCATTTCATAAGGCCTGTGGCCTGCTTCAGCAGACTATACTCACTGCCAATCCATTAGTGTTTTGTCATCATGTTTACATCATTTTAGTTTACATAAGTGTGTAAATAGACAATACCATACCTAGAAACAACCTATCTAAATACATACAAAACAAGCTCAACTTACAATATAAATCAATAAATCTTATTAAAATATGTAGAATCTGTTTGCCCACACAAGGTTGTGGCTATGTTTATGTGGCCCTCATGTGTAATAAGGTTGGGCACCACTGATGTACAGTACGCCCAGGGCCAGATTCTAATCTTGATTCTGAGTTGCACTGGAGCAAGTCACAGTGATTTATCCAAATCTGTTCCCTGGCATAGAAATGTGGTTGACCTGTTAGGACAAGACGTTGAGAATGCTTTCTTACAACACGTAGTCAACACAGTTGACTCTATCTACACCATGAGAACTGAAATTGTTTCAAATGCTATCTTGGCAGAGGTAGGTAGGGGAAGTTGTCGTATTTGACACCTGATGTCAAACATGCAGTTCTTGTAGTATAGTGGCTACAGTATGTTCACTGAATTCCTGTATTAGGTACTGCTAAGATCTTTCCATCACAGTACCACTTGTAACAGGCTGATGCAAACCTTTCAGTTGTGACAAGAAAAATCCCATTTGAACCTTTACAAAAATGCTTAGCAAAATAAAGAGACAAAGTTGTTAGACTATGAATACACCAAATTAATTATTTATCACGTGATGCTCGGAATGTAATACAAAAAGTTTGTAGCTTTCTTTCTGTCTAGTATGTGACAACTCATGTAAATATGCTCATCAACACAAAAAGGGGACCTATATGTTGTATACAATAGGCCAAACCACGACCAGCCAATGCTTCTTTACCTTCAGCGGATCCCTATTTTTGTGAGATGAAAGCACAACATACCTCATTTCTTATTAATCTGTTGCTACAACCATGCATGAAATGCTGAAACTGCTGAAAGCTAAACTTCTCTATTAATCCTTGATCCACACACAACACAAACCACAGAGGTTTTCCCACACAATACGGCTCTGTTGCAGAGCCAAAGAACAAAGCCCAAATTCTATGGTAGTATTTAATTGCTTATCCTGACTCAGAGCTGGAAATCCACAAAACCAAGATTTTGCCAGTAAAATTAGATTTTGGCAATATGTAGTGTTTTGGAGATTTGAATGTCAATGGTACACATGAAATTCAACAGTCAAAGATCACCAAAAATGAATGTTTTCAGCAAAAAGGACATTTTTGGTTACAAAAATAACTCATTTATGCTTCCAAGCCAGAAAGATTTGTTAATAAACCCAGATATGAGAAACATTGGTAATATTATATAACTATCAGGACAACGCGTTCAAATATGGATCTACTCTAATAAACATGCATGTATCATGTTAATATTTTGTTTACAACACTGAAAAGCTGGAGAAATGGCAGAGATCACATGTTTATGGAATTTCTCTCTCTTCCTCGTGGAAAAAATAATCCTAGAAAGATATACGGATTAACATTTCATGCTCCTGGACAGTTCTTACCATTACACTGTTCACATGCTCAGAGGACACTCTCCAGGCTCCTGATCAGTGTTCTGAAGCAACTGAAGAGAAAACAGAGCCCTCGAACAATCCACGCCAGTTTCAACACCAGACCCCAATCTGGTATGAGACAGAACTTTGGGAAGTTCTGTTAGTGCTGTGTAGATCCCCAGACCATGTAGTCATGTTCACAGTGAATAGCTCATAGAATCATAGAGCTTAAGGCCAGAAGGGATCACCAGATCATCTACTCTGACCTCCTGTATATCACAGACCATAAACAGCATCTAGGTACCCACACACCAAACCCAACAACCGAAATTAGACAAAATGTCAAAACTCGCAGGAGATTAAGATAATGTGTGCCACAGGCATATAATAGGAGGGACTTGGATGCACCAAAGACCAAGGCCTCTGCAGTGCTGGGAACTGATTAATGATACACACCCAGATGATCCTAGCAATCAATGTGTGCCCCATCTTGTAGAGGAAGGTGAAAAAAAACCCAAGGTCCCTGCCAATGTGATCTGGGGGGAAATTCCTTCCTAATCCCACATACGGCAATCAGTCAGACCCTGAGCATGTAAGCAAGAACGAGCGAGCCAAGAATCTGATAAAGAGAATTCTCATGACCACCTTGGAGCACCAGCTCTAACCAGTCCAGTGTCCAATCTCCAGATGCTTCAGAGGAATGAAACAAAACAAAACGAAAAAAAAGTTTTTTTGGAGAGGAGGGGGAATCCTGACCCCCTGCAGTTACCTTAAAACAGTTTTAGGGCCAAATCAACAACAGCAGCAAATCCTAGACAAGTCCTTAGACACCTTACTAAGGCAAAATTACCATTCAGTGAATGAAAATGGCAAGATTGACTTCAGTAGGACTAAAATGTAGCCCTTTAAGGCTCAATTCTGACACCTTTGTTCACATTGTTTTGTACATCACTCCACAAGTAGCCCCAAGATTTTCAATAGGACTGCTTGTGGTGTAAGCGATTACTCAACGTGAGTAAGTGTTGGGCACTTAGTACATTAATACAAGAAGCTCCCATTAATATGGGATGTACCCCATCAAAAAAAGAGGGACTACTTCCAGTTCAAGATTTAACTTACAGAATTGTACAGCCCCTTTTCTCAAAAATCAGAAATGGCATTTCTTCATTACTATTCTTATTATTTTAACTTATAACTTTCAAAACAAAGGTTTAAAATAATAAACTAAAATGAACAGCTTCTGTCCACTCTTATTTTTACAGTTAATGACACCTTCATACAGCAAGAGAACATAACAGTGAAATTAGTTCTTTCATGATCCAAAATGTAATAAATTTCTTCATGTTAGATGTAGCTCTTGTGACAAGGTTCCTGCTCTACCTTGGTGGGTCTTGCGCTTATTGGCGGATTTGCTCGCCTTGGAGCTTCACGGCAGCCCTCAGCTTGGCCGTTTTTCTGAACCCACAGTCCAGGACGACGACTCCTGTGTCTGACCAGGAGTTGGGAGGTTTGGGGGGAACCCGGACCCGCCCTCTACTCTGGGTTCCAGCCCAGGGCCCTGTGGAATGCAGCTGTCTAGAGTGCCTCCTGGAACAGCTGTGTGACAGCTACGACTCCCTGGGCTACTTCCCCACAGCCTCCCCCCAACACCTTCTTTATCCTCACCATAGGACCTTCCTCCTGGTGTCTGATAATGCTTGTACACCCCACTCCTCCAACAGTCCGCGTTCTCACTCTCAGCTCCTAGTGCCTCTTGCTCCCAACTCCTCACACGCACACCACAAACTGAAGTGAGCTCCTTTTTAAAACCCAGGTGCCCTCATTAGCCTGCCTTAATTGATTCTAGCAGCTTCTTGATTGGCTGCAGGTGTTCTAATCAGTCTGTCTTAATTGTCTCCAGAAGGTTCCTGATTGTTCTGGAAGCTTCCCTGTTACCTTACCCAGGGAAAAGGGACCTAGTTAGCCTGGGGCTAATAGATCTGCCTTCTATTACTCTCCTATAGCCATCTGGCCCGACCCGGTCACATTCTATAATAGTGTGCTTTACTATGAATTAAGGAGCTATATTCATCCTTGGTGTAACTCCGCAAGACTTCACCAAGCATGGTTTCAGCCCACTATGTTGACGAGGCCTTAAATTTCCTTCTTTACAATGTTATTAATGATAAGATTCATTTTTTCATCCCTTTATATATAGCCAGCTTCATTCTTCTGCTGCCCAATATTCAGGCCAGAGAGACATGCAAGCACAAGGTTACTTCCCAGTAGATTCCCTCTGCATGTTATTCCACAGATAAGCCAGTAGTGAGTGCTGTATTTGATGTAATTTATTGACATGGATCAACATTGCAACTCTATATATTTGGTACTTTATTTGGTCCAAAATATTTCTAAAATTTAGTTGACCATAGAACATGACACCACATGACTCCATTTCAGCTTCCATACACAATATATTTCAGTGTCTGGAAGTGGATTACGCACTCCAGAAGAAAGTAGGAGGATGTCACTGCAGGCACAAGGTGGGTGAGGCAATATTTTTAATTGGACCAGCTTCTGTTGGTGAAAGAGTCAAGCTTCTGAGTTACACAGAGCTCTTCTCCAGGTAGCTCAAAAGCTTGACTCTTTCACCATCAGAAGCTGGTCCAAAACAAGATACCACCTCACCCACCCACTTTGTCTCTCTAATATCCTGGGACCAACACAGCTACAACACTGCAAACTGCAGATAGCCACATTCAGCTGCAGTTTAGTTTTACTACCTATTAGTGATATTCCAAGCATCTTTCATCAAACTCAGAAGAAAACAACTGAACTGACCCTGTCTAAACCATCTGAGAGGTTATCCCAGGCATGTTTTAAACAGTTAGCAATACCAAAACCAGCCAAAATGTAATTCCAATCTATTTGATATAATCAACCTAATATATAAGTGATTTGAAATGAAATATTTTGCTGAGACAGCAGCAAACCTCTTTAGCTTTACTGTGAAAACCTGCCAGAAGTCATTTAGTAATTGTGTTAAGCCTCCCAACTGGTTTATAGACATTAGGAAGAACATCTAAATCCCATGAAGGGATGGGGAGGGAACTGTAAGAATGCTTCTCTTTCTCCCCTCAATGGCCTCGAACAATTGCCCTTATGGAAAAACGCTGAAATTTAATAGAAAAAAGTATATCCTTTCTACATGGTTTTGTGTTTTTTTGTTTTGTTTTATTTGGGGGGAGCTCTCAGTTTCCACAGGCTTTTACCAAATTGCTCAAAGGGCAAAGTTGTTAACAAGGAGAAGGGAAAAAAAGGTGGGGAGGAGGAAAAAGAAAAAAAATATGCTTCAAAAGAAGATTAACATGCATCTTCTTTGTTACCTTGTACTGTGAGGAAGACAGAAGCCACAGTAGATCCACCTTCATTGGAAGCAGTGCAACTGTACTCGCCAGCATCTGTGAGCTTTACAGATTTTACTTCTAAAGACAAATTGCTCATCATCCTTATTCGGGAGGGCTCCACAAGCCTCAGATCATTGCCATTTCTCTGCCAGGTGAGATTATAACGCACTGTGCTTAGGGTTAGGCAGGTCAATATGGCTCTCTCCCCAGGGGTGACTGTGACATTATTAGGAACCTGAACCACAGGTGGGGGCTCTACATGGAAAGAATAAAGAGAAAGGATTCAGAAACTATTAGGCTCACTTGTAGGTACTTCGTAAGTAACCATGATAACACAGCAGTAACAGAAGTAAAAAGGCATATCGGTGGGTTATTTAATACTTAGTTTCATTTCACAGCACGGAAGCCAGCACACTGGGGTCTGATCCAAGGCCCACTGAACCAAAAGGGAGCCTTTCAATGAGATCTGAATCAGGTCCTAGATTTGTACATGCTGCTGTGTGAAAAAGAGATTACTGAAGAGCTACCCTCAAGATAACACTACTGTACATATGGGCTTTTTCCAGTGCCACTAAACAGCTCTGAAATTATCATTGTGTTCTTCAGATGTTAGTCTCAACTTGAGTTTTAATGGATTTTAGTCTCTTTTTGTTCACATCAGTGCCCATTCTATGCTGCAATTCCCCCCATATTTTGTTGTTTTCTTTCTGACTCCCCGTTCTGCTCCTTTTTACCACTGACTTCTCCCTCAGCAGAATGCAAACTCAGTAACTTTGAACTGGATTGAATTTTAAACACACAATGGTTTCAGATTAGGTCAAATGATCCTTGTTGAGTCATCCATGAGTAAAAGAGACAATATTTAAATCAGGGATTCTCAAACTGGGGGTCGGGACCTCTCAGGGGGTCACTTGGTTATTTCATGGGGGATCACGAGCTGTCAGCCTCTACCCCAAACCACGCTTCACCTCCAGCATTTATAAGTGTTAAATACAAAAAAATGTTTTTAATTTATAAGGTGGGGGTCATGCTCAGAGACTTGCTGTGAGAAAGGGGTCACCAGTACAAAAGTTTGAGAACCGCTGATTTAAATGCAAACGAGAAAGGAAATTTAAACTCATATAGTTTTATTGGGGTTTTGCTCCACACTTCTTTTGTTTAAATCCAGTGGCATTTGTTCTTAAACACAGAAATACAGATCTGCAGAGGATAATGGACTGAGTGTGACACAAATGTCAAAAGGTGGAGTAACTTACCAGGATATGACTGCACTCAATAGATTACCATTAGCAAAGCAAAGATAACCAAACAGGAGTTCTCTGTTAAAGGAGAAAAATTCATCCCTTTGCTGTGTAGGGTTGTCAACTTTCTCATCACACAAAACTGAACACCCTAGCCCTGCTCCTCCCCCGCTTCCTTCCCCACCCCTCCCCTGAGGTCCCACCCCTCCCCTGAGGTCCCACCCCCCCGCTCACTACATTCCCTCTCCCTCGGTGGCTCGCTCTCCCCCACCCTCACTCACTTTCACTGGGCTTGGGAAGGGGGTTGGGATGTGGGAGAGGGTGAGGGCTCTGGCTGGGGGTCCAGGCTTTGGGGTGGGGCTGGGGATGAGGGGTTTGGGGAGCAGGAGTGGGCTCCAGGATTGGGGGGTGGGGCCAAGGGATTTGAAGTGCAGGAGCGGGCTACAGGTTGAGGCAGGGGTTTGGAGTGTGGGAGGGGGTGAGGGCTCTGGGCTGGGAGTGCTGGCTCTGGGCTGGGAGGGGGCACTAGGATGGGGCCAGGGATGAAGGGTTTGCGGTGCAGGAGGGGGCCTCAGTGCTGGGGCATGTGATTGGGTTTACCTCTGGCAGTTCCCAGTCAGCGAAGCAGCAGGGATGCTAAGGCAGGCTTCCTGCCTGTCCTGGCATCGCAGACCGCGCTGCGCCCTGGAAGAGGACAGCAGCAGGTCCGGCTCCTAGGTGGAGGTACACAGACAGCTCTGCGTGCTGCTCTCGCCCACAGGCACAACCCCCCCAGAAAAGGTAGGGACTAGCCTGCCTTAGCCGGGCAGCACCAACGACCAGACTTTTAATGGCCTGGTCTGCGGTGCTGACCAGCACCACCATGGTTCCTTTTCGACCCGGTGTTCCAGTTGAAAACCGGACACCTGGTCATCCTAGTGCTGAGAGCCAGCCATTCAGCTCATTTAAGATCTCACAGTATGTGCACAGGCCTTGGGCTAGCTCTCTGCACAGTGGTGAATTTCTTCAAAAGCCCTGGGCACCTGGGTCTGGAGCCTTGCTTTCCCACAAGTATGGTCCCCGTGGGCTCCCCAGCAGCAGTCATTCTTATAGCCACCACCCTATCACAGATCACCCATGCAAGAGAAAGAAAGCCAGAGTTGCTTACTAAGGACTGAGTTTTACTCCTGCACCCTGTCAATATATATACATTCACGTGTGTGTGTGTGTCTGTATGCACACACAGTCATATCTTTGGTAAGTTACTCCACCTTTTGACATGTATATATAACTTTTATCTAATGCTCGTCATCTGTAGATATCCAAGCACTTTACCAAGTAGATCAGTATCTTTACCCCATTTTACAGATGGGAAAACAGACACAAAGAGGGGAAGAGACTTGCTCTGCAACCCAGAGGCAGAGCCAAGAACAGAACCCAGGTCTTTAGAACGCCAGTCCAGTGTTGTATCCACTAGGACACACTATCTCTTGTTGACCTCATGTACACATAGTACTTACCAATGTTTTGTTCAAACCTAGAACCAAATTCCTCACATTCAGTACACATGCCTTTGTTGGCCCTTTATTTAAGATGTCTGCACAAACTAACAAGCTATTTGACACTTTAAGATTTAATACTTGCAGGAAAAAACAAATGCAAATGTTTGCTTTTTCTGAAGTTGAAAATGCTGAGATCGTTCCAGTACCTTTCCGACAGCAGTTGACAAAAATGGACGATCTGTGATATACTGTCTGTCAACTTGATAAACTGAAAATACTTGAAAAGAGTAAGTTTACTTTGCTGGGAGTAAGAAAATCCAAATAATTTTGTTTCAAATATTTATGTGTAAGGATTTCAAAGTGTCTTCCTTACATCATCCCAACTGCACAGTTCAAAACAGATATAATAATTCACATTCACATAGAATCTTTCTTCCACAAGAATACCCATATGAATGATGCATAACAAGAATTGTTTCCTACAATATATTTTCTAGTGCTTTTGTCGGGCCCAGTTTTAAATGACCCAAGTAATGAGCCTTCAACCACTTATTTGGGACAATGTTCCACAATATAATGAATTTCATTATTAAGGCGTGTCTCTACATTCAACCTAATTTTTCCTTTATTTAATTTCATCTCATTATTTCTTGATAATCCTTTCAGGAATTAAAATAAAATAATAAATAATACATAATAATTAATAATAATTAATAAACAAAAAATTCCAGATTTCCAATAAATCATTAGGAACTTGCTTTAAAACTTAAGTAGAAATTAAATTTAGGTGCAAATCTTTGCAATTTCACAGCTATCTGATTTGTGCCTACAGTCACGGAGTTAGAAGTGTAATCGCTAAGGTTTGAGACAAAAAAAATATGAGTGGATTCTCTCAGGCTGCAATTTGTGCCTCCAAAAGAAATTCAGCAGCTCACATCTATTCAGGGAAGAACTTAAACGTGCTTAAATCCCACTGACTTCATGGAAGAGTGTTAGAAAGAATTCAACGGCACTTTACTTAACACGGATGAATTTATTTAAATGCTTTATACTGGGTCCTAAATGCTTCCATTAAGGTTTTGAAACATGATATATTGGCAACAAAAGAACATACATTAACATAAAACATTTTATTGGCATTGGATTGCCATAATTTATGCCACCCAATGTTGCTACTTTCTGTTAAGTAAAAATGACTGTATGCCAGCACTTTAGAGTTTAGTAGTCTAATTCAGAAGTCTAGTACAGAAGTAGTAAACAATATTTACCTGACACATCCAGAAATGTCTGAGCACGTCCAGTGCCCACACTGCTAATAGCAGTGCATTCATAATATCCTTCATCAGACAAGGAGATCTTGGCAATTTCCCAGTTCATGCTAGATGATTCTCTGTAAAATGATAAAGCCTCTGTAACTGCTTGAAAGAGATTAAGAGAAGGGCATTAAAGGGTCTAGTTTCCTACTGATTGGCATGTGACTCTCAGTAAGGCTAATGAAAATTTCACATATGTAGGAAAAAGCACACCCTTTTTAAATCCCTTTTGTTTATGCATTATATTACATGCAGTTTTTAGGGTCTGATTTAAATAAGAAGGTGGGAGGGGAGTGATTAGACTTTTGTGAGTATTAAGAGGCATGCATTCCTTACATAATACATACATGGAGACATATGAAAAAAAAAACCATGACAAGTAGTCACATCATAAAATAAAAAACTGCTGTCGCTCACTCAGCTATTTCTACTCTTGGATCAACCTCAGATTTCTTTTAAATGGAAGAAAGTACGAAATACTGTTATATTGATTATTTATCAGCAAAGTATGTACAGAATGCACCATCCCTTACAATGATGCAGACTGGTTCCCTCTACATGTGTGGGTCAGCTCCAAGGGCCAGTGCAGTGAGGGATGGAGTCTCACTCACATTTTCTGCACCTCATGCTTTGGTTTGGAGTACCTTGTGCCCACATGGAGACACACATGGAGCAATCTCTGCACTTCCCTATCTCTTGAATGAAGAGATTAGCGTGGTGAGTCTGTGTGCAGAAGGCTCTTTGACCCCAAAGTAGGACCAGGAACAAATATAGTAATTCAGCATTCTCCATGTCAGCTTACCAGCCACACACACTGAAACAAATGGAGCAGTAAGTTTAAATACAGAAAGATACAGAAAACAGTAAGTAAAGTCTGTGAGAGTTGGGTTTGGTAGAAGTTGCAGTCAGATGTGGGTAAAATAATCAAATGAACGCTCTTGAAACACCTGCTTTTGCCCATAGAACATATCACAAGTAAAGCTGCTGGTTTATAGTACCTTTGTCATTTATAATGCTATAGGGGAAAAAAGGAAGTAAAAATTTAACTACATCGTGTTACTGTGTGTGCTTCTTAAAGAAATTGTGATGTCTTCTTAAGATTCAGCAGCTACACTTTGTATGGCATGATATGGTGCAAGTATTACAATCATCTTCTAATTCTATATCCCATTGCTGACTCTGATCTGTTGTTTCAGTAAGTAAATATATCTAATGAAGACAAGACTGATCATGATGCCTTTGGGAAACACCTTCCACAATATGGGAAACCTGTGTATTAGTGTTCCCACTACCTTCGCTCTCCCTTATCTGCCCAAAATCTTGACTTAACTCCATAACATGTTTTGGGATACAGTAGGAAAAAAAGATTAGATACAAAATAAGGCCACATTTAATTTGGTATTATAGTAAAAAATTCAGTGCTTCAGCATTGTGAGGCAGTAGAATCTGTTTGCACAAAAGGTTAGGCCACAGATAACACCTGCAGAGTGATCTTGGACTTTCTGCTTATTCCCTCTGACCCCATGCTCATTACAAACTCACATATCGGAGCTGTTGTTCCAAGACATTCACCAGTGCACTGCCAGCAATGGAAACACTAGTTACTTCTAGCAGCAAGGAGATGGTAAGAACATTTACTTAAGAGATCTGCATGCTTCTCCCAAATATAAAGTAGAATTGCTCTTCAAGGAATATATACATAACTGCATTTTTAACAATCTTGCTCCTTTTCTGTTTCCAAATTTATCTTATACACCTTAAGTTATCCTATCACAAATGCCTGTTTATTTAAAAAACTTAAACTGGCAAAGAAGTATAATATGTGCTTGCAGTATAATTTGACCAACTCCCTGCAACGTCCATGTCAGTTCTTGGTACTCAGCACCTTTCAACATCAGGCCCTGCCTTTTCTCAGATTGTTTTAATTTACTTTACTGCACATTTTACTTATTCAATTTTAAAAAAACAACAACATGTAACTTGTGGATCAAGATGCTTATTTTGTCAGTTAAGGAAATGCTAGCACACTCCATCGGACAACCTGCAAACGCTGATGGCTGAGTACCATCCTTTCTCTAAGGTGGGGTGGAGATGAGCACCTCAGGGTAAGTAGATGTGGAACCTCAATCTGCCTGTGCAGAGTGAACATGGACAGAATGCCTCATGGGCACAAGGGAAGCACACTGCACAGTATTCCTTGTACCTTCTGTACGTACTGTGCCTGTCTCCAGGTGCTAGCAGACATCAAGACAGTCCTTGGCCATGCCACAATCTATCTGGCTACACCACTTTGAGGTGGTACAATTATCCTAGTTGAGCTAGCCAACAACCCCATTGTACTCAGGTACTAGTGGGTCCTTGTGAAAAAATGTGGGCTAATAGGTTCTCGCATCCATTCAGGAATGTATTCTGTGTGTTTGGCTGACTAGGATACAGACTTAGCTAACTGAACCACGAACATCAGTGGCTTTACATTGCATAGCTTTTACTAAATGGGCTCAGGGCTGCATTCTTTGCTGCCAAAACTGCAAATTTCATTTTCAGTTTTCATATTCTTTGGTGATCCCATTTAACGTTTCTGTCCTATACAATACAGGGGAGATTTTCAAAAGGCACAAATGGCAGTTAGGCACCCAATGCTCATTAACTTTCCATTGAAATGAGGTGCCTAATTGCCATTTGTGCCTTTGAAAGTCTTCCCCTGCATCTTTTCAAACCAAGAGTCACTTGGACAAAACATCAGACTTTTGAATGTACATTACTCTGAGTCCCTCACCACTCTATTCTCCTTCAGCTAAAATAATAGTTAATGATACTTCATACTTCCTATGTAGAAAACCATATATCTCAATGTGTTTCACAAAGATGAGTAAGCCTTATTAGTGCTACTTTTACAAATGGGAAACCGATATACCAAGAAGTAAGTGACTTGCCAATAATGTCATAGCAAGCTCTTTTGACTGCACCACAACATTAAAATTCATTGCAGTTTTAGAGATATTTCTGATTCCAGCAATATTCCGAATACTTAAAATGTGGAATAACACTAGAGCCACTAATATCTCTAGAACCAGAATTAACTTTTTAAAGCATGTCCACTGTAAATGTTTTTAACTCATATTAATCCTAATGTCATACTACAGCCAGAATACACAACTCTCATGATCAACAACATATGCAAATACATGAACCAAGCATATAAACAACCATTTAATAAACAGCTGTAGCTTGATCATCAGCAAAGTATAAAATAAAACTCATCAGATAAAGTGCAGTAGTACTGCCCAATTATACAGTTAAACCATTCATAAATAACTGAAGATCGACCAGTTCGGTAAGGAACTTCAGTACTAGTAAATCACACCAAATAGCAGCCAAAATAACCAATTAAATTGTGCATCAATGGCACCAATTCAGATATTTCGTGGGGGAACCCCTACTCATCCTCCCCTCCTCCCGCTGCAGGCATCCCAGGTCTTCCTCAGTGAGAGAGTATCCCCTCTCTTTTACCCACACAGTGCATGAGCAGTGTTGCCAGGAGCTCAGTTCTTGGTGACCCCCCAGCACTCCACGGCCCAAGAACAGATTCCCAGCGCACCAGGTCGCAGCACCACTTGGCGTGGATGCCCCGTCACCAAATTTTAGTGGTACTGTGACTCTGTGTATCAGGTTGCAACACCATCCACTGAAATTTGTCCTGGCTTCCCCTCTATCTGTACAGAGGGGTGGCCGGAGCAAATTTCAGTGGCATTACAAGCATGCCTCTAGACCAGAGATGGGAAAACTACGGCCCGTGGGGGACATCCGGCCCGCAGGACTGTCCTGTCCGGCCCTTGAGCAGCCCCTCCCCTGCTGACCCCCTCCCCTGCAGCCATGCTGCCACATGGGCAGCATTCTGGGCAGCGCGGCAGTGCATTTGGCACCAGCTGGTCAATGCAGCTGCCAGACATGCTGCTTTGAGTGGCATGGTAAGGGGGTGGGGAATGGGGGGGTTGGATAAGGGACAGGGAGTTCAGGGGGGCAGTCAGGGGACAGGGGGCAGCTGGATGGGGCAGGGCGGTCAGGGGGCGGGGAGCAGGGTGGATTGGATGGGGGTGGGGTCCCAGGGGGCGGTTGGGGCAGGGGTGTGGATAGGGGTCAGGGCAGTCAGGGGACAGGGAGCAGGGCACAGTTGGATGGGGCGGACGTTGGGGGGGCAGTCATGGGACAGGGAGTGGGGGGGTTGGATAGGCGTGGGAGTCCCCAGGGGCTGGTCAGGGGGTGGGGGTGTGGATAGGGGTTGGGGCAGTCAGAGAATGGGGGGGGTTGGATAGGGGGTGGGGTCCCGGGGGGCGGTTAGGGGTAGGGGTCCCAAGAGCGGATGGTCGGGGAGAAGGAGAAGGGTGGGGTTGGATGGGTTGGGGTTTCTGGGGGGGGCAGTCAGGGGGCAGGAAGTGGGATGGGTCGGATGGGGGTGGGGACCAGGCTGTTTGGGGAGGCACAGCCTTCCCTACCCAGCCCTCAATAGAGTTTTGCAACCCCGATGTGGCCCTCGGGCGAAAAAGTTTGCCCACCCCCACACCAGACTGCTCCAGTAGCAGCTGTCCTGATTTAGTATAGAACCACTGCTTAAAGTTGTCAGGAAATGGCTCCCCCAGTTCCGAGGTCTAGGGAACTTTGAGAAAGTGCATAAACCTTGGGAAGGGCATCTATTGGCACCAGTGCCCCCAATTGGCACCAGTGCTGTGCATCTTGCTCAGTAGCATTTATCTTGAAGAATATTTTGTTAAGTTAATGTAATATTCAGCTCCATTCTACAGATAAGTAACATGATCACTAAAAATGCAGGTTGGTACCTGTTATGAAAAAAATAAGAAGTAAAATATGATGTTTGATCTTTAAAGTATGAAGAGAATTACAGAGCAGGAGAAGTATGTACCTAGGATGTCTAAATGGAAATAGCACCTCATAAAAAATGGGGCTGCAGAATTTTACTCTGCCAAGAATTTACAGGAGGATTTCAGAATTTATTTGCTCTGTTATCAGGTATAGTTGCTATAGAATGTGGTCTTCATTCTTCTTCTGAAAGGTTTGGTGTTTTAAAAGAGGGGATGGTGGTTAACTGTTTTCCAGAAAATATTTTCTTAGACTTGGGGACTATTGGTTTTTTGCTTGTTTGATTACTATTTCATTGTTCCTGGATAGTTCTATAGAGAAAGAGACTGTATTATTCCCTGTAACTGCAGTCTGCATGGTGGTGGTGTAGACAGAGTCCAGAGATCCTTGTGATGTATTCCGTGGAAGCTTTCCCAAAGAAGAGAATGATATAGCCCTTGGAGCATAATAAAGCAAAGCACATAGATTTCTGCTGGAACCATATGATCTCTCCACCTACAAACAGAAAATGTGTTCCCCCCATCCCCACACACACCCCAAACCCACAACAGTATACAATCTTGATTTCCTCATGCAGTTATTTGCTTGTTATTCTTTGTTATTTGCTTAAATTCTCACAACTGATCCAAAAAAATCATTAACATGGTTACAATGTAAGTTTTGTCTTACATAGGTCTGACTTCAGTGGGAGCTGAGTTAGGCCAGTCCTGAGCACTTTGGAAAATCCCACCTTAAATGGACATTCACCATTATGAACAAAGTACAATAAAAATCATCAAGAATAAAGTTACAAAAGCTGCTCTGAAGTTTAATTTTGATTTTTTTAAATGCCCAAAATTATGTTAGGGAATGACTGCTTACTTGAAGAACTGATCCATTCCCAGTTTTACTCCATTTCTGCTGAAGCGCTGAATAAAAGGTATAAGACTTTCCACATGGCAAGATATATACCCCGGCTGCAGGTAGTATCCTGGAGTTTTCTTGGGCATTATAACTTTTGGAGCATCTACAGAAAGCAAAATATTCATAAACAAGTTATTAGCAGCTACTCACCTACACTCCATTCATTGTGATTAATACATATGCTAACAATCTTTTCCTTAAAGTCCAGATTTATCAAGACACTAAGGGCTGGTCTATACTAGAAAATTAGGCTGGCTTAAGCAGATTGCTCAGGGCAGCGAAAAATGTCATGCCCTGTGCAACATACTCAAGCCAGCGTAGCCCTGGTGTAGACACAGTTAAGTCAATAGAAGAATTATTCCATCAGCCTAGCTTCCACCTCTTGGAGAGGTGGATTTACTACAGTGATGGAAGAACCCCTTCTGTCACTGTAGTAAATGTCTGTACTTTAGCACTGCAGCTGTGGTGCAGTAGCATTTCTAGTGTAGAAATGCCCTTAGCCTAGACAAGGCCAAGGTGAAGCTAAGATTTTAAGGTGTTACATTAGATCATGTTAGCTAGCACAGCCTAACCAACTTCTAAAACTCTAATCAAGACAAGGCAAGCTGTACTTTAGTATGTTTTAAGCTGGCGGAGTTAAATTGGAATCTTCAGAAGTGGTCAGTCTCTGCTTCCACTGAAGTGGTAGTACTCCCACAGATTTCAATGGGAACCAAATTAAACTCTGTCGGATTAGCGTATGCTAAAGTAAAATTTGCTTTGCATTGACTAGAGCTTTAGAAGACATTATTTAGATCAAGACAGTTTATCTAGGTAACAAGATCTAACATTGAACCTTTAAATCCTAATCAAACCTAGGACCCAAGGAGAAGCAATTCAGCACAGAATCTCAAGAGCGACAAAACAGAAAAGAAATTAAGTAAAAAATCCAGGAAGTGTGGAAAAATGTCTGTCTGGAAAATGGCAGCTCTTGAATACTTTGGAAAGTTCTTACAAGTGAAAGTAACACTACAATTTTTTTCCCACACTACTGAATGTACAGTATCTTCCTTTATTATGCAATTTTTTTTTCTCCATGGTCTTGTCTTCACTCTGGGAAAGAGTGTTTTCTTAACTCCTGTTTACTTCATGTTGAAATGTCAGTGTAGACATGGCAATGTTGAAATGTCAGTGTAGTTTCAACACTTGTTGGGCTATATCTTCATAGTAAAAAAGGTATGTTTTTACATCGAATTAGCAATCTCAATGTAAAATCCTACCGAAGAGAAAGCACTGTCGTTTTTACTTTGATGTAGCTAATCAAAGGTGTATTAAAGATAGCTAACTCGACATAAAACACACACACACCTTTTTACAGTGTAGTTATAGCCTTAGCTGGTCAAGATGAAACAATAAACTCCTCCTTAGGGTTAACCTCAGTCAGCTAACACCAATTAAAACTCCAACTTGCCTTGTCTACACAAGGATTATATTCATGTTAAGAACACACGTTTATTGCTAGCACATTTCCGGATATGTCTATATTAGAGTTTTTACTGGCCTTTGCAAATGCGTTAACTACCTAACAATTAACTCTAGGTTAAAAACTCTAGAGAAGACAAGCCCAATAAGGGCCTGATCCTTAAGCATGCTGAGTAGCTACTGAGGATCCTTGGCTCCTATTGGTCTGAATGGGATCTGAGGGGCCCAAGCATCTATCAGGTGGTTTGCAGCACTTTTCGGGATCAGGCCCTGAATATGCTTTCCTTGCTAGTTCTGGCTCTATAGCAACAACTGCTAGTAGTGGCAGCTTTATTTCTTAATTCCCTCACACCTATTTCTATAATGAGAAATTTTTACCTAGAAAATAGAAATAAAATTAAGTCAATAAAATATTGTGTAGAAAAACTTTTCTTTAAAAATTGGCAGTTCTTGAATAGTTTGGCAAGCTCTTAAATGTGAAAGTAGAACACAATTTCCCCCACACACTACTGTACATACAGTATCTTCCTCTATTATTCAAATGTTTTCTCTCCATGACCTTGTCTTCCCTCTGGGAAAATTCATGTTAAAATTTCAGTGTAGACAAGGCAAGCTGTAGTTTCAACACTTGTTAGATTACTTTACAAGAAATTCAATATCTGACTAAAATTCTCCTTAGTAGATCCTCCAAGATGCTCAGATTGCTTTGTATCAACTTGAAAGTTTTGTAGGCAATGGGGTAAGACAAGTTTTCCTCATTATATGGGCAAGTAGAAAAAAAACATAAGTCATCCATTCCATTAATTCAGGCATAATAAATGTTCACTCAAGTAAAATAAAATAAAATAAATCTTACCAGGAACAATACTAGAAAATGAAACACTTGACACTCTCTGGAAGAGATAATCATCCTTGTCATATCCCATTATTTTAACAAAAAAGGCTTCGTTTGGTGGGATGAAGTCAGTAATATTCCATATTCCATAGGGTTTTCGATCAGGATAGTATTTCACAGGCATTGTCTTAAGAAGCTCCCCTGTGATACTCAGAAGTTCTAGACGGTCAACTCTCGCTGGAAGAGAGATCCCTGTTGTATTCAACAGCACATAGGTAGGTATTCCTATGAAAACAGAAATATATTGTAAGTGTTAACAAAACATAAGAAAAGGTTAAACTCTATAGATGTGTGTCTTCAGCTCCTGAGTAAATGCACACAATTCAGTTTAAAGCACTCTCTACCAGCTGTTAAGAAACACAAAACAGTGTGTTAGCATTGATAACATGATGTGCTTTATTTAGGATTCAGTTACTAATTTCCAACAGGTGCTTATAAAGCTGCCTCATTAACTCCCTCCCCCCCCTCCCGTCGAGGGGCCAAATTGAAACATTTTACAGTCTCTAAAAGTAAAAGAAGGGAAGTTGTAACTCTGAGCCATACCAGAAATAAAAACATTGGGATTTATAAGACATAAAAACTCTAATACACAAGCGTAGCATAGTATCATGGGGCACAACAGGTAATGACATCATGAATGGAATTAAGGACAGGGCATGGCTCCCTTCGGAACCTGTCAATGATGGTCTGAGTTTCAGCAGAGGCCTAATTATAGAGAACAACATAAAGTATATATTTCTTCCCTAGGGACTGAGCATACGGCCTCCCCAAACAATTAAATACAGTAGAAACAGAGCACAAACTGACCTTGCACTGGTCTGCTGGATGCTTTTTTGAAGTCTAGGGTTGGCTTTCTAGAAAAACCAGCTCGAAAATCAATAGTACTGAGACCTGTTATACGAACAGAGTGCCTTCCACTGCTGGATGTCTGAAAAATATTGAATTGAAACACTGTTGGAGCAATTTGCACTTCAAGCTTTGCAGTCCTTTGTAGTATTCATTGAGCTCACTAGACTCACGAAAAATGGAGTAAGAAGATATCAGATGTTATAAACAAAATGAACCATTTAAAAGCCTTTGTTCTAGATAATAAACCCTTCTGAATTTAGTACTTGTGAAAAGAAAGACTGAATGAAAGCAATATGCCTGTAGGGCATATTATGGTGGGCATCCACATGAGGCCAAATACTGCTGGACATAGTTGCATGACTCCAATGGGGGGACGTGTTTGAGCAAAGCAATCAAGATTAGACAGTTATAAAGTATACAGGTAATTTTGTAAAGCAAAAAACAAACAAACAAACAAACAAACAGAAGATAGCAAAAGATTAGTATAAATTAGTGTAAATAATGTCCCATAATTCATGGGTTTACTTCCTCTATCAAGAAAACATATTTACCCTTGTATTTTCATTAGACAATAAATGCTCTTTTTAAACAAACGTCACTCAAGTTTTAGCAATGAAGCAGATGAAAACATCATGGACATTGAATATCCAATAATTATATGAATAAGAAGTGTACATCAGCTGATATTATATATTAAAAGCTAAATTCTGGCTTTTACAGCCACAGGCATTCTGACTGAGTCAACCAGAACCATTCTGAAACCCTAGCAGAGCGCAACCCAGAGCAGAAGTTCCAACAACTTACAAAGTGTTGCACCATGAGGCCCTTAAACCATTCAGAAAAAGACTGGCTCATGTCAAAGGCCCCAGTCCTGCCCTGATCCTATTCCAGCCCATTTGGGGTATCTAGCAGCACTGTATGCCAGGAAGGAAAGGTAGTGATTTCCAAAGAACACAAGAGGCCAGGGCTCTTTGCATTCACCCACTCTGCGTACACATTGTGCCTTGTTGCTTATGGAACTATCTTTTAAATTTTTTAATCAAGAAAAATCTATGAACTATTTCACATAGAAAGAGTACAAAAAGATTGCACAGGAGGCAAAGATTGATAAAGGGTTCATTACGCTATGATTAAACTTTAATATGCAAAGTCTTCTCTAAACTTCATGCATAGAGAATGCAGCCTGAAATGTACATTTTTATCTACAAAGTAAATTCTCTATTAAATCTCCTCATGCCATTGGGAGCACAGATTGAGAGGAATTATTTTATCTAGTCATAAATGTATAATTTCTTAGATCTAGTGAAAACTCTGCTCATGATTATTTTTAGATGAAGCAGTTGTTTATCATAACTGGCTGCCTGGACAATCAGCCATCTAGGCACTATGACAAATTGGTATCTGTCTTACTGGAATGACCACTATTTATTTCTATTAGTTAGCTTTTCATCTCAGAAAATCACTATGTAAAGTCTTTTTAATATAAACCAGCTGTTAACAATATTAAAGGATACAAAGTAATATTAAATGCAATATCAAATAACTTCTGTTATCAAGAGTTAATTGGCTGTTAAATGTTCATTGGACAAATGTAGTAACAAAGTTTTCTTTTCGTAGTTTTATACGACATCTGTATAAGACATTTATAGCACAATTAAAAATTTTGAAAAGCTTTCCCTGACTTCTTCAGATGCTGTAAAATTTTAACGCAAGCAAAACAGGCCAAGGATCAGAACTCAGTGAACTATTCATAACAAATAATACATCTGACAAATATTTCTGTTAGTAAATTATCCAGATACTTGAGTATTAGTGACATTGATTATTACTAAAAATGGTTTTAAAACACTGTTATTTTTAGTAATAACCCTTTTTATTATTGTACAGCCTAGAGGCCTTAATCAGGATCTTCGCCCCATTGTGCTAAGTGTTGTACAAACATCTAGGAACAAACTTAACCCTGTTGGATTGTTTTCAAACTATGTTTTTTTGTCTATTTGTGTTGCATGATGGGTCACTGAAGTCACATATTAACTTTTTGCTCCTTGATTGGATGGCTGAATGTTTTATAAATAGAAGGAAGGAAATCAAAAAGATGTAAAGACAGCTGCATAAGCATTTGCTATGTGAAATTTTGTGCAAACACGTACTCATCACACAAACATTTGCAAGACTTGGAACATTCCAGGAACATTATTACAAACAAAAAAAACAAAAAATAATTCAAAATGTATGTAGGTGATGAATAAAGAGGTATTTTTATTTAAATTAAGAAATGTGGTGTCAGACAGCTTTTTGATTTTTATATAATTTGTTCCATGCAAGCTGAGAAAATTCAAACCACCATAGCTAGCAGATGCGGGAGAGGGTGTGCTAATTGTAAGATACTATTTACATATTGTTATTTACAGGTTACTGTAGAGACATCAATTTTGCATTAAAAGTAGATTTCAAAGGATGTGTTCATTAAATGGGATTTTTTCAGACTTTATCATTATACTCCATCTAAACAGCCGGATTTGGCTTGGAGGCTGTAAATGGGTAATTATAATGGCCATTTAAGAACTCTCTTGTTCACAATAATTACAAGCCTTTCTATTGACTCCTTTTTTCTTCTTTGGCCTTGTGTGAACAGCCATTTAACCTAAGTCAGCAGGAAGCTTCTGCAACATCCTCCAACAGAAAAACTGTAAGGCCTTTTTGATTCACAATTCCTGCCTTGTAGGAAAACAAAACAGTGCTTAAGGATATCTCATTGCTGTCTCTTCTCAATAGGATTGCCTCCTTCTATGCCTTGCTGACAAGCCTTTTTATCATAACAGGTCTGTAATTGTGTTAATGGCCTGTAACTTGTTACCAGCAAGACCTTAAGGAGTAATTAGATACAATCACCTACCAAAGCTTCTATTATGGAGCTAGTAAATAAAGATTACAAGTTATTTCCAAGCCAACCTGCGGAAACAGTACCTTTAAAGTATAGTTTGAAGCACTGACTTCATCTTTGATCTGTGTTGGAAGGCTTTTGTTAACCAAAGCGATACACCATGTATATTGAAATATCTATTTTATTATGGGATAGACTGTAGCTTTTAAGACCTGTCCCAGGATGGGGGAAGGAGGGCAGCAGGACCCCCTAGAGAAATTTTGGTTCTCTGCCAGCATTTCTCCTTAGTGCCCAGAAAATACATACTGCACTGGCAGCCCAACCACCTTGAAAGAGCACCTTTCAGCAGGTCAGTTCTGTTGACTGATGCAGAGTGGAAGAAGGAGCCAGGGACTTGTCCTCATACCATCTTCTCATTGGAACGAAGGCAAGTGCTGCCATTAGCATCTGCCAGGAGCATTGTGTGCATTTTTCATCAGGGCTGTGGCAGGATGGAATCTCCTTGTTTAAACATACATGTATCCACTTAATTGGCACTCTGACAAACAGAATATTTGCTTAACTGGCATGACTGGAGACAACTAGCCTTGGTACAATGCAATTCTATTTACTCTAGCCTCTGATTTATGGCCACACTTAGGACTTGTCTATACACAGGACTTGCACCGATTCAATTAACCATTGATGAACCTATCCTCCATGAATTTATCTAATTCTTTTTTGAACCCAGTTATACTTTTGGCCTTCACAACATCTCCTGGCAATGAGTTCCACAGGTTAACAGTGCATTGTGTAAAGAAGTACTTCCTTATGTTTGTTTTAAACCGGACGCCTATTAATTTCATTGGGTGACCCTTGGTTCTTGGGTTATGTGAAGGGGTAATAACACTTCCTTATTCACTTTCTCTATACCATTCATGGTTTTATAGACCTTTATCCTATCACCCCTTAGTCATCTCTTTTCTAAGCAGAACAGTCCCAGTGTTTTTAATCTCTCCTGGTATGGAACCTGTTCCACACCCTCAATCATTTTGTTGCCCTTCTCTCTGTAACTTTTCCAAGTCTAACATATCTTTTTTGACATAAGGCAATCAGAACTGCACAAAGTATTCAAGGTGTGGGTGAACCAGGGATTCATATAGTAGCATTATGATATTTTCTGTCTTATCGTCTCTTCCTTTCCTAATGGTTCCTAACATGTCAGCTTTTTTGACTGCTGCTGCACACTGAACAGATGTTTAAAGCATATGTTTTCAGAGAAGTATCCACAATGATTCCAAGATCTTTCTTGAGTGGTAACAGCTAATTTAGACCCCCATCATTTTGTACGTATAGTTGGAATTATATTTTCTAATGTGCATTACTTAGCATTTATCAATATTGAATTTCAGCTGCCATTTTGTTGCCCAGTTACCCAGTTTTGTGAGATCCCTTTGTAATTCTTTGCAGCCAGCTCTGGATTTGAGTAATTTTGTATCATCTGTAAAACGTTACCACCTTACTGTTTACCCTCTTCCAGATCATTTTTGAGTATGTTGAACAGCACAGGCCCCAATACAGATCCTTGGGGGACAATGCTATTTACCTTTTTTCCACAGTGAAAACTAACAATTTATTCCTACCCTTTGTTTCCTGTCTTTTAACCAGTTTCTGATGCACGAGGGGACCTTCCTTCTTATCCCATGACTGCTTACTTTGCTTAAGAGCCTTTGTTATGGGACCTTGTCAAAATCTTTCTGAAAATTTAAATACCTTATATCAGCTGGATTACCGTTGCTCACATGTTTGTTGATCCCCTCAAAGAATTCTAAAAAGAAAAGGAGTACTTGTGGCACATTAGAGACTAACCAATTTATTTGAGCATAAGCTTTCGTGAGCTACAGCTTTCATGAAAGCTTATGCTCAAATAAATTGGTTAGTCTCTAAGGTGCCACAAGTACTCCTTTTCTTTTTGCGAATACAGACTAACACGGCTGTTACTCTGAAAAGAATTCTAATAGATTGGTGAGGCATGACATACTTTTGCAAAACCCATGTTGACTCTTCCCCATCAAATCATGTTCATTTATGTGTCTGGTAGTTTCAACCAACATGCCTGGTTCTGAAATTAGGCTTACTGGCCTGTGATTGCCAGGATCTATTCTGGAGACTTTTTAAAAAATTGGAGTTACATTAGCTATCTTCTAGTCATCTGGTAGAGAGGCCGATTTAAATGATGGTTGACATATCACATTTAGCGTATGTAGTTCTTCAGTTTCATATCTCAGTTTCTTCAGAACTCTTGGGTGAATACCATCTGGTCCTGGTGACTTATTACTGTTTATCTATTTGTTCCAAACCCTCTTCTATTGACACTGCAATCTGGGACACTTTCTCAGATTTGTCATCTAAAAAGAATGGCTCAGGTGTGGGACTCTCCCGCACATCCTCTGCAGTGAGACCAAAGCAAAGAATTAATTTAGCTTCTTCGCAACTGCTATGTCTTCCTTGAGTGCTCATTTAGTACCTTGATCGTCCAGTGGCCCACTGATTGATTGACAGGCTTCCTGCTTCTGATGTATTTCAAAAAATAATTGTGTGTTAGTTTTTGTGTCTTTTGCTAGTTGCTCTTCAAATTATACTTTGACACTTGACTTGATAGAGTTTATGCTCCTTTCGATTTTCCTCATTAGGATTTGATTTCCAATTTTTTCCCTCTAGCTGCCTCTTTTCCTCTGCTGTTTAGCCATGCTGGCATTTTTAGGGTCCCTAACCCTAACCCTAAGTATACCTTTATTTTGAGCCTTTATTATGGCATTTTTAATAGTTTCCATGCAGTCTGTAGGCATTTCATCCTTGCGACTGTTCCTTTTAATATCTGTTTAAACTAGCTTCCTCATTTTTGTGTAGGTCCCCTTTCTGAAGTGAAATGCTACTGTGGTTAAATGCTACTTTGGTATTTCCTCCCTACAACTATGTTAAATTTAATTACATTATGGTTGCCATTATTGAGCAGTTGAACTATATTTACTTCTTGGACCATATCTTGTGCTCCACTTAGAACTAGATCAGGAATTGACTCTCCCCTTGTAGGTTCCATGACTAGCTGCTCCAATAAACAGTTATTAATGGTGTCTAGACATTTTGTCTCTGCATCCTGTCCTGAGTTGACATATACTCAGTCAATATGGGCTTATTTGAAATCACCCATTATTATTCGGTTTTCTGTTTTTGTAATCTCTCTAATGTTCCTTGGCATTTTACAATGCCACTATTTTACAATGTCACTATCATGGACAGGTGGTCAGTGGTATATTGTTCGAGCATAGAATTTCTAACCATGGAGATTTTATGGTACAATTTGATTCTTTTAAGGATTTTTACTATATTTGACTCTATGCTTTCTTTCATGTATAGTGCCACTCGTCCTCTAGTGTGACCTACTCTGTTATTCCTATATATTTTGTACTCTGGTATTACCATGTCCCATTGATTATTATTGTTTCATCAAGTTTCTGTGATGCCTATTATATCAATATCTTCATTTTTACCAGGCACTCAAGTTCACACATCTTAGTATTGAGATATCTAGCATCTGTATACAAGCATTAATAAAATTTAACAATATTTCTCCCTGTCAGTCAGAATAAAGTCTAAAATGGCTGTCCCCCTGGTTACCTCTTCCATCTTCTGAAACAAGAAGTTGTCCACAACAGATTTCAAGAACTTACTGGACATTTTGTGTTTTGCTGCATTACTTTTCCAATAGATGTCTGGGAAGTTAAAGTCCCCATTACTACCAGTTCCTGAGTTTTGGATAACACCTTTTACCTTGATTTAGCTAGTTCAGGACAAATTAATTAAATGTGCTAACCTGAGTATACAGTATGTGAAGGTAGTTGATAGGTCAGAGTTAGCTAATGTGCTAATCCCAACACAACCTTAACCACTTGTTCTAATCTACACATACACACTTAGGCTTGTCTACACACTGAAATTACACTGTTTTAACTACTAAATTCATGCCTTTAGCTTAAGCAGTTCAACTTTATGCATAGACCAGGCCTTACAGTAGTTACTAGATGTAAAGAAATGGTTACTCACCCTGTGCAGTAACTATGGTTCTTCAAGATGCGTGTCCCTGTGGGTGCTCCACTCTCAGTGCGCTTGTGCCCACTGCACCTTTGATCGGAGATCCATTCGGCCTGTGCATGCGTTAATGAATCTCATGCTCTGTGCTCTTATATAGCACTGTGTAGGCGAACCATCCTCAGTTTGTTCTCTACCACAAAACTCCATAGCAGAGAACTCTGAAGTAGAGAGGAAGGAGGGCAGGTAGTAGAGCACCCACTGGGACACATATCTCAAAGAACAACAGTTACTGCACAGGGTGAGTAACTATTTCTTCTTCTTTGAGTAGTGTCCCTATAGGTGGTCCCCTCTAGGTGACTTCCAAGCAGCTCTCTTTAAGGAGGAGCGGGCTTTGGAGTCCAGTATTAAAGAAAGTATAGCTGAGCTCAACGCAGCACCAAAAGCTGAGCCGTGAGTTATTGCATAGTGCTCAGCAAAGGTACGTATAAAGGTCCACATCACAGCTCTACATAGTTCAATGATGGGAACATTTTTAAGAAAGGCTGGAGAAATGGAAATAAATCTTGTACAGCGAGTTTGTATGTCTGAGGGTGCTTGGAGATTATAAGATTGGTAGCAACAACTAATGCAGTCAGATATCCACTTGGAAAGTCTATTTACAGATCTGTCTGCAATCGAAACAAACAATTTAGTCTTTCTGAAAAGTTTAGTCTGGTCAAAATAGAAGGTCATAGCTCTTCTGATATGAAGTGTGTGTAACAATTCCTCCTCTTTATCTAGGTGAGGTTTAGGATGGAAGATTCGAAGGTGAACTGGTTGGTTAATATGGAACTTGGAAGATATCTTTTGTAAAAACTTGGGGTGTGGTCATAATGTAACCTTGTCTTTAAAAAATATTGTGAAAGGAGAGTATGCCACAAGAACCTCTATTTCTCCAACTTGTTGAGCTCCCATGATAGCTATCAGAAATGCTGTCTTCATCGACAAATGGAGGAGTGAGCAGGGAGCCATCAGTTCAAATGGAGATTTTATAAGATGTTTAAGAACCAGATTGAGATCCCAATCCAGAGTGGGACATTTGACTGGTGGAAAGAGAGTTCCAAGTCCTGCCTGAGGAACCTCATCCTCATTGGGTTGAGGAATACAGAATAACCTTTTATTAGAGAATCTTCTTCTGAGCATATATGCAACGTGCCTCAAGTGGCACATGACCAAAATTCATCACCAAATTTGCTCCACTGGTTGGATTGTTAGCTTCCCCAGCTTGGGCTGTGTACTGACAGGGAATGCGATGTGAACACTGATCCATGAATGGAAAGCTGTGATGGCTGAGAGGTGAACTCTAATGGAACTCAGAGACAGCCCTGAGTTTTTTATTTCTAGAATGTAGTCAAGTATATCTGATAACTATCAGGCTGTAGGTGGAATGTGTTTGAGATCACACCAGCAGGCAAATCTTGTCCATTTTTGTAAGTAAGTGTAGTGTGTAGATTGTTTTCTGCTCCGTAATAGCACTCTTTTTACTTCCTCTAAACAGGTCATCTCTAATCCTGTGAACCATCAACCAGCCTGCTTTGCGCCCAAGAACCCTAAGATTGGGGTGAAGGATCTTCCTACCTTCCTGGGAAAGGAGATGAGGAGTGGCCTGGAGAGTGATCAGTGAGTGTATGGCCAGCTGAATCAGGTAAGGAAACCAAGTTTGTCTGAGACATATCAGGACTCTTATGTCCATACAAGGTCAGAACAAAGGTCCATCTAGCCTAGTATCCTGTCTTCTGACAGTGGCCAATACCAGGTGCTTCAGAGGGAATGAACAGAACAGGTAATCGTCAAGTGATCCACTCAGCCATTATAACAATTCTGGCTTTGTCCTTTTTTATTTTGAATAGAACTTTGGATATTACAAGAGTTGGGGGATGGACGCGTACAGACCACTGCTGGTGCAAGCCATCCCCCAAGGATCGGTGACCCAGCCTGCCTCTGGAGCAGAACTGGTTGCATTTCTTGTTTACCATCATGGTGAACAGATCTATTTGAGGAGTGCCCTGTGCCAGAATATGTAGGCAAGTATGATAGAATCTATCTCCCACTCATGGTCTTGAGAGAAGTGCCTGCTGAGTGTGTCCATGGTCACATTCTAAATTCCTGGGAGGTAAGCTGCTAAAATGACAATCTGACTGCATATGCATCAGTTCCAAAGCTTGACAGCCTTGGTGCAAAGGGGGGGGATCTTGCTCCTCCTTGTTGTTTGATACAGAACATGCATGACATGCTGTCTCTCATGACCTTTATGTGTTTGCCCCTGATTAGTGGTAGAAACTGGACATGGACGTATCTGTCTGCCCTGAGTTCCAGGAGGTTGATGTGCAGAGTGGTTTTCTGAAGCATCCACCTGCCCTGCGCCATGTGGGTGTCTAGATGCACTCCCCACCTGTGACATTATCTGATTAAAATATGACCATGTAGATCATTGTTGCTACCACTGTTATATAATTACAACAAATCTTGTACAAAGTATGTCAAGTAAAGTGTCTATGGAAAGGTTATGATTTGCTGAATATGATTATGCTATTGGTATGCATGTATCATGTTTGTATTTGTAGTTATGAGTATTGGCTTTATACCTGTCTGATGTTATTGGCATAAACTGTGACCGTATAGATCATTGTTGCAACCAGGGTTCTATGGTTGCACCAGGTCTTGTACAGAGGCGGACAAGTGGGATGTCTATGGAAAGGTTGTAGTTTGCTGGTTATGATTATGCTGTCTGTATGTGTGTATCACTTTTGCATTTCAAGTTATGAATATTGGCTATGTACTTGTATCTCAATGTGTTTGATTCTAAGTAGCCTCAGTGAAGCATTTGGTCAACTTCTTGAGAAAGGACTATTCTCAGTAAGTGCCCAATCAAGAAACAATTAACTGATAATGGACTTTGGGAGACACCTATCCACATCTGAGCTTTCCTGGGAATGTTCAAACTAACATGTAAACAATGGTGTCAGCCTGCAAACAGCTGAATCATTCATGGACATGTGACTTGCCCAGGTGGCTACAAACTCCATCTTGTTGCTGTGACTTTGCACAGAAGAACAAAGGGGTTTTCACCCACGAGAGAGAGAATTTAAAAGGCCCTGGAAGCCTCTCCATTTTGTCTTCAGCTGGCTTAAGAGATGGCCTCTCCACCCCCAAGAGATGCCTGAAAGAAACTGGAACAAAGGACAATAACTACAGGGGTGTGAGTGATTGCTGGACCCAGACTAGGAAGGAGTCCAGTCTTTGAAAGAAGCTGACTGGAACATCTCTAAGGGTGAGATTTACCTATATGCAGTTTCTTCATGTATTTGGCTTAGACTTACATGTGTTGTTTCATTTTGCTTGGTAACTTACTTTGTTCTATCTGTTATTACTTGGAACCACTTAAATCGTACTTTTTATACTTAATAAAATCACTTTTTGCTTATTAATTAATCCAGAGTAAGTAATTAACACCTGGGGGAGCAAACAGCTGTGCATATCTCTCTATCAGTGTTATAGAGGGTGCACAATTTATGAGTTTACTCTGTATAAGCTTTATATAGAGTAAAATGGATTTATTTGGGGTTTGGATCCCATTGGGAACTGGGTATCTGGGTGCTGGAGACAGGAGCACTTCTTAAAGTCTGCGGCTTGGGGGACATGGTTCAGACCTGGGTCTGTGTTTTCAGCAGACTGACTCAATAAGGCAGGGTTCTGAAATCCCAAGCTGGCAGGGAAAACGGGCTCAGAGGTCGTTTCAGCACATCAGGTGGCAGTCCCAAGGGGGTCTCTGTGACCAAACCCATCACAACCTGTATTTCAAATATGTTTGCTCCTGTGGTAACACTCACAAGGTATTTAGCCTGCACATCTTGAAGAGACTATTCAAGCTAAGTGGCCCATCAAGGAACACTTAACTCACAATAGACCATGGAAGACGCCCATCCATGCCTGATGGACTTTCATGTGAACAACTAGAGTATGGCAAATGGTTCTGCTGAGACTAAGCGAAATCCTGCATGGACATGTGACTTGCCCATGTGACTCCAAACACCATTTTGCTACCTGTAATTTTCCACTAGCTGTGCTGAGGGCTTTGTTTGAAACAATAGATTTCCCTCCACATGGCAGAAGCTATAAAAGGCCCTGGAATCATCTCCATTTTGTCTCTTTCCTGCTCAAACCTCTGGACTATGAACTTATACTAATGGAAGCATTCTAACCAAGGGACTGAGGACCTTCCAATGATTTGGAAGCAACCAGTGACTTAACAAGCCAGCAGTTTATTCCATCACTGCTACAAAGCCTGATCCAAGAACTTTGCAAATATTGTGTGTATTTGATTCCTTTAACGAATTTTAACTCTCACCTTTCTTTTCTTTTTTTTTTTTATAAATAAAACTTTAGATTCTAGATACTAAAGGATTGGCAACAGCGTAATTATTGGGTAAGATCTGAGTTGTATATTGACCTGGGTGTGTGGCTGGTCCTTTGGGATCAGAAGAACCTTTTATTTGATTAAATTGGTTTTAAAGAACCACTCATCTTTAAATCTAATGTTTTTGGTGGAGATACAAGGACTGGAATACCTAAGGAAACTGCAGTTCTGACTTCTTGTTAGCCAGTGTGGTGAAACAGAAGTTTACTTTTTTTGCTGGTTTGGTATATCTTAAGGGAGAATAACCACCAGTTTTGGGATGTGTTTGCCCTATTTCTCAGCAGTTTGTCCTGAATTTGGTATTCTCAGTTGTGACCCACAAAGGCACAGCTACACCACCCCAACAGTGATATATCTGTTGTTACGATAACTGCTGGGAGAAGGACAGGTGAAAGGGACTCCCACACAAACATTGTGAGGGTATTTCCACCAATTGAGAGATTCCTTTATGAAGATGGGTATGGAAAGTAGTGTAGTTAGACTGTCTCTTCTGTGACTAAACAGTCCTGAGCCACCCCCAAGGGCATCACTTTTGCAGTCTTGTATGGTCTATAATGAAAGTAGCAGCTGCCATATGCCCCAACAGCTGAAGATAGCTCTTGACTGGGAATTTGAGAAGTGATCTGGATTGTATTGACTATGTTGGATAGGGCCATGAATCTGTGAATTGGGAGGTAGGCTCTTGCCACCCTCGAATCAAGATGAGCTCCTACGAATTCTAACTTTTGCAAAGGGGTTAAGGTGGATTTTTTGAATGTTCAATTGCAGGTCCAATTTGAGAAAGAGGTCTATGGCTTTGCAAGTTGCCCATGAAGTTACATCCAGGGAGCAACCTTTCAGAGGCCAACAGTCTAGGTAAAGGAATACCAGAATTCCTTTGCTGTGGAGATGTGATGCTACTACTGACATAATCTTTGAAAAGGCCCTTGGGGCAGATGTTTGGACAAAAGAGAGCACCCTGTACTGAAAGTGGTCCTGATGGACAGTAAAACTTAGGAACCTTTTGTGGGATGGGTGGACTGCTATATGGAAATATGCATCCTGGGGTTCGAGGGCTGAGGACCAATCCCCTTGGTCCAGTGACAGAACTACTGCTGCAAGTGCCATCATTTTAAATTTTTCTGCCTTCACAAAGTGGTCTTAAATCTAGGATGGGTTGAGTTAAATCTAGGATCTAGTTGAGTGGTCTTAAATCTAGGATGGGTCTCCAACCACCATTCCTTTTGGAACTAGGAAATACCTGGAATAAAACCCCTTTCCTCTGTGCTGCATGGGAATCAGTTCTATAGCACCCAAGAGAAGAAGAAAGTCTATTTCCTGTCATAGCAGGTTCTCATGAGGGGTGTCCCTGAAGAGGGATGGGGAAGGAGGCCTGGCAGGTGGAAGAGAAATGAAGTGGACGGAGTCTCTTGTGGAGATGATCCCCAAAACCCACTTGTCCTTAGTGATAGACTCCCAATCCTGCCAGAAGTGGTAAAGGTGGTTGCTAAAGGGAAGAAGGCAGGTGGAACATTGCAGTTGGTATGAAAGGAGATGGCAGCTCAGGATCTTGACCACCACATGAAAATTGGTGCTTCAAGGTGGACGGTTGTATGGTTGAAGTTTGGGAAGTGGCTGGTTTTCTCCTCTGGAACCTGTCTCTTGCGTTGAGGTTCTTGGAATCCAAGAATTTGGTGGGGTGGGACCTCTTGGGGTCCTCTACCATATTCTAAATCTCCTTTGGAAATCCTGAGAGCTGAAGCCAGGAGGCCCTCCTCATAACTACCACCATAGAAATTGAATGAGTGGCAGTATCTGCAGCTTTAAGAGAGGCCTTCAAACATGTTCTGGAGCCCAGTTGGCCTTCTGCAATAATTGCCTGTAATGGCTCTCTGTGTTCTGTTGGTAGAATGTATACTCAGTAAAGGAGTTCAGCTTGATATAATTCGTATGGTTGTACTTTGTCATTAACACTTGGTAATTGGCGATTCTGAACTGTAAAGTAGCAGACAAATATGATTTCCTACTGAACAGGCCAAGGCACTTATGGTCTTTATCACAGGACAGAGATTTAGCGTGATCCTGCCTTCCACATTTGTTAAGCACCTCAACCACTAAAGAGTTAAGAGACGGGTGAGAAAATAAAATTCTGAATCCTAAGAGGAATCATTATATTTTTTGTCTGCTCTCTTGCATGTGAGCGGAATTGAGGAAGGGGTCTGCAAAATAACCTTTTCAGGCTCCAAGAGGATTAAGCTGTATGAAGGATGTCAAGAAGCTTACGATGTGATTCTTTAATCTCCTCAAGAGGGAGCTGCAAAGAATCTGTGACCCTCTTAGAACTGTTTAAAATAATCAGCCAGAGATGGTGGAGGTGGCATGATCACTTCATCCAGAAATGAAAAAGAGATGTTAGCTAGTGGAGAGAGCTCTTCATCAGTCCTACCTTCCTCAAAGGGTTCTTCCTGATGTTTCAATCTCTGGGAGAGGAAGGGTGATGAAGATTGTTTATCTCTTTGATGGGAAGTGCTTGAGGCCCTAGAGAATTGCTGGTGATAGGCCAATCAAGGGTACCAGTATGGTCAAGTATATATGGCATGGGTGGAGGCATCCATGAGTGCTCATACCAGTGAGATGGCAGCTGTGGATGTCTCTCAGGAGTAAGATCAACTTCCTCAGAGACCTCTGGAAGAGAGCCTCTATAGGGATGGTGTGGAGAACCTTCGATAGATATTTGAGAGACTGAGGCAAGATCTTCAACAGAATCCTCCTCTTCCAAGTCACTCTGAAATCGTGAACCACCAGAAGAAACCTGACATGAAACTGTCCGTACTGGGCAAAAATCTGAAGATCTGGAGGTCCTCGGTACCCAGAATATATCAGAGCTGAGCAATGGTGAGTCAGGCATCTCAGACACAGCGAGGTCTCGGGAAAAGTGAAACTCCTGCAATACCAAGAGTGTTGTCGGTACTGTGTCCATGGCCTGCATCGACGCGACAGTTGGTGAGGGAGTTGACGGTACCACAAATCCCAAACGCTCCAACAGGAGTCCAGATGAAGCCAAAGGGGGCTTCTTCAATACCGAGTGAGAAGAGGAGGACCTCTTGGAGCCCGGGATTTTTTTAGTCTTTAGACTTAACTGTGCCCTTGGTATCTGAGGGGCCAGCAGTCTCATGGATACCAAACAGCTGTGGGCATCAAAGTGGCTGAAGTCATTGGAGACCTTGACACCTTTGAGGTAGATTCCCTACCTGGAGAACTCAAGAGACAGTCTTTGGGAGTCTTATGAGAAGAATCTTGGGTGTTCCTCTTAGATGCCCCTGATGAGTGCGGTTCGGAGACAGTGAAGGCAGCAGACTTTACTTTGAGACTGGCATATGAGGGGTGGGGGGAGTGTCTCCTAGCCAGCATCAGAGGCCGCACTTAGTGAGCTCTCCATCATGAGGAGTTCAAGTTTGATCTCCCTATTTTTTCTGGCTCTAGATTTTAATGTCAGACAGAAGTTGCACTTTTGGGAAACATAAGATTCCCTGAGGCAACAGATACACCGTGTGTGTCTCTCACTCACCGGGATTACCTCCTGATACAAAAGACAGTGTGTGAAACCAGGAGAAACTATATAAAAGCTATATAAATAAATAATTTTGGGGAAGAGGTTAAGTTTTTTTTTTAAACTACAACAGCTGAAACTACTACTAACTACTGCTAAGAACAACTATAATAAACTAACTACTAAAAGAGCTAAGGGGTCACAGTTCCCGTAAAACTCAAAAAGGACAACTGCTAAAGCTCCACCTCAGGCCAAGGCCGGCGAGAAGGAACTGAGAGCAGTTCGCCCATGATGTGCTATATAACAACAGCATGGAACATGAGATTAACATGCATCTTCAGGCCGAATGGACACTGCTATGAAAAATCTCCAACCAAAGGCACAGGGAGCACAAGCACACCTAGAGTGGAGCACCTACAGGGACACCACTCGAAGAAGAACAGGTGTTTTCAAAGTGGCCCTTAATTCACTTAATACCAATTTCCTGTTCTGTTATTGCTGCTAAACAAGTTGGTATTACATCTATCTAGTTTCTAAGGGCTTGTCTCCACTTACAGTGCTACAGTGGTGCAGTGCCACTGTAGTGCTTTAGTGTAGGCACTACCTTCGCTGACAGAAGGGATTCTCCCATCAGTGTAGATCAGAGGAGGGCAAACTACAGCCCGCGGGACTGTTCTGCCTGGCCCCTGAGCTCCCGGCTAGGGAGGCTAGCCCCCGGCCCCTCCCTTGCTGTTCTCTCTCCCCCACAGCCTCAGCGCACCACCAGCGCTCTGGACCGCTGCTCCTGCCGGGCAGCGAGGGCGGCGTGGCTGGCTCAGGCCTGGTGGTGGGGCTGCGAGCTACTGCCACTCTGAGCAGCATGGTAAGGGGGCGGGCGGGGGGGGGGTTGGATAAGGGGCAGAGGGTTCCAGGGGGCAGTCAGGGGACGGGGAACAGGGGAGGTTAGATAGGCGTGAGAGTCTGGGGGGCCCATCAGGGGTCAGCAGTGTGAATTGGGGTCGGGGCAGTCAGGAGACAGGCAGCAGGGGGGGTTGGATAGGAGGTGGAGTCCTGGGGGAGCGGTTAGAGTCGGGGGTCTCAGGAGGGAGCGGTTAGGGGACAAGGAGCACGGGGCGTTGGATGGGTCAGGGGTTCTGAGGAGGGGCAGTCAGAGGGCGGGAAGTGGGAGGGGGAGGATACGGGGCGGGGGCCAGGCCATTTGGGGAGGCACAGCCTTCCCTACCCAGCCCTCCATAGAGTTTCGCAATGCCGATGTGGTCCTCTGGCCAAAATGTTTGCCCACCCGGTGTAGATGATCTACCTCTCTGAGAGGCAGTAGCTAGGTTGCCTAGCACTGTCTACATCAGGACTTTGGTTGGCTTAATTATGCTGCTCAGAGGTGTGTGGATTTTTCACACCTCTGATCAAGATAGTTATGCTGACCTAATTTTCTAGTGTACACCAGGTCTAAATCTTTTAAGGCCCAATCCTATGAATGCATATGCAATGACAATACTCACATGTGTAAATGTACTTGTCTGCTCGAAGGTTTGAAGGTTGGGGCCCTACACTCTCTATTCAATGTTCATTCATAGAGTAATGCATCAAATAAAAGATTGTCTGCACAGTTCATAAGCCTACAAACCAAATCCTTGGCCTGCACATTGTACTCCCTTTCTATCACATGTCCCACTGTGCACAAAGAGCCATAAAGCAGCAGTCTCCCCCTGCACATGCTCTCTGACAGCACAGCAAAAACACACTGTGACCACTGTGTTTTGCTCCTGTGTACAGGAAAAGGACAAGCAGGCAGAAATTGACCAAAAATAACTCTCTAATTTTTCTATTACCTGGGCAAAGTTTTAATTCTACTGCTATCAAAAGTAGTGACTGCACATCATACACAGAGACAATAAGTTAATACCTTAATCGTCCACATTCCAGGTTCTGGATCTTTTACATTCACCACCTTTGCAGAGTTATGGATATTTAGCAACTCATTCAAGCCAGATCCTTTCCTTATCTCCTTACCTAAAACACAAGTAAACATGGCGTAAATATATTTCTCTTAGCCATGTCACACATACGGTTACTATATGACTTATTAGCTAGCTCATTTTATGATATTTACAGTAATCTCCAACTTCAAGCTGTTACTGGAAATTCTTTGTCAGGATTCTAAAAATGTTCAAAGAGACATTGTACCTTTTCCATTAATTTAATAACTTAATACACCTCTGTGTGGTGAGTAATGACTTACTGATATAAGAATCAAATTATCAGGCAAATAACTTTCTCTTCTTCTAACTTTCCCAGAACAAACTGATGCTGAATGAGAGGTGTAGGTTCAGTGGCAGATGCTGTCTATGGCCAGTTTTCATTCAGAATTTTAGAGAATTCTTCCATTAGTGATGGCACTGATAGTACTGACCAGCTGCCAGCATGCTCACCCTTCTGTCCTCTAGACCTGCCCTTAGTAGGGTAGATAGCATGGTGGTAGAAACACTGTTAGCCAGTCCCCACTAGCATTTCCACTGTTGTTAGAACTGTTGGTGCCACACCAGTGTTTTAACTTTAAGGAATTTTCCCACTTTTGTTCAAACTCCTTAAATTCTCATTGTGAATTTAGCCTGGCTATCAGGTACAACATTCTGCCTCAATAAGGGAGTACCAGTTTTCATAATGTTTTGGTACTCAGATAAGTTTATAGGCTGGAATTGGTTCTCTAAACAGACACTGGACAACCTACTCTGCTAATCATTAAGTGCCATCAGTAGTTGAACAATATGAGGAAGAGCTCCAAAACAGCAAATGAGGCTCAAGTGCAGGAAAAGGGCTCAAGTATGGGTACTGGATATATGGGCCACATTGTTGGCTGATGTATATTGACATATCTCCACTAATTTGGAGCTATGCTGATTTAAACCAGATGAGAATCGGGCCCTTAGAACATGAACAAGAAGGGCCGATTGGCTGAGGTACAGATCCTCAGAGGAGGCTGAGAAGCACAGAACGCAGGTCAGCATTCCTTTGATTCTGAGTTGTGAGCATGCCAGATTGGTCCCTGGTGTAAATTAGAGCAGCCTACCAGGTACTGATACAGCTGACAATAAAAAGGGCAGAGGGACATGCTGGCCATGCCCTTTTCTCTCCAGTCTTCCCCCTGATGTCAACAGTGGAGGGAGGAGGAAGAATAGGGACCTCTGTGCCTCAGGTGGTGCATCCCACCAAAGTGGGGTGATCTTCCTGGGGCTGTACACGAGGGCGTTGGGGCTGGGTTGTGCTGGTGGTATGTCACAAGCGGCTGAGCAGCACAGCCAAGGATCTGGGACATTACAAAGAACAAAGGGATGGAATTGTTTTCTAATTCAGGGCCTGATCCTGAAATCATAGAATACTGGATATAGTGCTTAATCCAGCAAATAGTCATACTGAAGTGAAAGGGACTACTCAGGGCAGTAAACCCAACTCTGGCAGTCCATGTTTACAGTCCGTGTTCATGCTTCCGCACATGATAAACTGAAAGCACTGTCATGCAACCCTTAAACACATTTTCCCAGATTACCCATGATTTGAAAGTCACTTTAAACAACAAAGGGTGATATGCATTTTTAAGGTAAACAAAGCACATCTGTCAGAGCTAGTATTTAAGGCAGAACTCCACACATAACTGTGTTAATCGTGCTCTTCAGAGACACACTCTAAGCAAAGTCCCCCTTCCTGTAAACAAAGGAGGAATGCCTCAGATGGAAGGCTTGACCAGGTGCCTTGCAGAGAACCCATGCTGTGAAAAGGAACATTTCATAGACACTTTAAAGAGCTCAGAATAAATCTCCAGCTGAAAGTCACTCAGAGCCCAGAACGCACAATCTTGAATTTTAATTTCTGGAGAATTACGCAGGCTCCTAAGGACTCTAACTCATAAAGGAGTAATAAACCTATCAAAAATACCTTTATTTATAATAGTATCCGAAATCAGTAACCTACATTATTTTTTTCACCACTAAATAACTATGGGCACATGATGCAGAGTTTGAATTAGAATGTTCTCATGGTTCAGGTGCATTTGATTATTGGTTTTGGTTTGGTTCACAAATAGTAAGGGCCAGCTACCATATTCCAGTATGTTCAGCCCCTCTGTACACATATGACATGATAAAGCCAAAAACCCACTGAATGTGAGCGAAAAAAAAGTTGTATGTTGTGGTGTCATCAGAGGGCACAGCTGTTGAATAAAATAATTAAAAGACTTTATAATGGCATTAAAAGACTAAATGCCTTCATGCTAGCAATGCCCATTTACAGTGCTATCACTTTTAGAATGGGGCTGATCCATACCTCATGGCCACACTAAAGGAAACCCTTCATGTTAATTCATCTGTGATACTAGATTGGATAAAGCACTAAAAACCGCTGTAGAAAACAATCCTGCACTAACTGGGGATTTTTAATGAGAGTTTAACCAATTTAAGCACCCACCTCCCTTAAGCCCTTTTGAAAATCTCACTCTGGATCTTCCAGGTCACTCCCTAGATGAACAAAATAGGCCTTTTTCATTATTCTAGGACTCACCACTTCAGAATACATTCTTGGAGCAAGTAGGAGGAAAGTCCCCATATCTGTTTTCAAAGTTTTACGAACTTTATTTTCACTAAGAAAAGCATATTTAAGAGTTGGTTACTCTCAAATGGGCTTTTTCCAGTCAACTTCCAAAACAATAGCTTAAAGCAGGGGTGGCCAGCCTGAGCCGGAGAAGGAGCCAGAATTTACCAATGTATATTGCCAAAGAGCCACAGTAATACGTCAGCAGCCCCACATCAGCTCCCCACCCCCTGCTCCCAGCACCTCCCGCCCACCGGCAGCCCCGCAGATCAACGCCTCCCCCTCCCTCCCGGCACCTCCAAATCAGCTGTTTCGTGGGTGCAGGAGGCTCGGGGGAGGGAAGAGGGCATGACAGCTCAGGGGAGGGGGCAGGAAGGGGTGGAGTGGGGACAGGGCCTGTGGCAGACCCAGGGGTTGAGCAGTGAGCACCCCCTGGCACACTGGAAAGTTGGCACCTGTAGCTCCAGCCCCGGAGTCGGTGCCTATACAAGGAGCCGCATACTAACTTTTGAAGAGCAGCATGTGGCTCCAGAGCCACAGGTTGGCCACCCCTGCTTAAAATGTCAAAGGAAGTGGGTGCTTCTCCTGTAAGCAAATATTGAGCCAGACAACAATCCCAGTTACTGCTCTATAAATTCAGAGTAACTCCACTGAAATCAATGGATTACTTCAGATTTATGCCAGTACAAATCTGGCATAAGGTGTAAGATTTTTTTAGAACTGTAAAGATTTCTTTCTTGCCATGGAAAGCATACTTGAGCATAAGCAATAAAGCAGGGGAAACAGTGCCTATTTTGTGAATAAACACAAGCTATTCCAGTCTTCGAAGTTAGCAATGTTGCACCCTGCATGCAAGCAAGTTAATTAAGAAAAGTCAGGAAGTGTTTTAGACATTTACATTTCTGGGAATTATGTGATTAAACTGCTGAGTAACATTCGGGCTATATACTCCTCCAACTTTTCTTATAGACTGATCAGCCAGGTTTCAAAATAATACAAAGGAGTTTAGACCCAAACCTGCTCCCACTGAAGTCAATCAAAGTTTTACCACCGGGCTCGTAGTTGCATCAGTATAAATCCAGAGTAACTCTCTGAACTCAGCTGAGTTATTCCAGAGCCACATAGGTGTACGGAAGCAGAACTTGGTCTACTGACTTCAATGGGAAAAGGACCTGGCCTTTACTGTTGGAGAGTGCAAAGCTGGGTTGTCTTGTTTATTTTTCCCCCCACTAAATATAAAAGAATATATAGATATCTCACCTAATGGATCATGAATTTCTACTACTGGAGAAGGGCCACTCAGTGACACTGTGACCTCTTTCAGACTGGGATCAAAAGGAATTTGCCAAGTATTTACTGCCAAGGTCAAATGGTCTGTGGATAGGAGATGCACTTTGGAGGCCTGCACTGCTTCTTCTACCCACTTCAACACCTATAAGAAAAAATAATATTCATGTCACAATACAGCATGTAAATCTTCCATAGCACTGTTTATTGCAAGTTGTAGGTACTATTTTGATCAATGTTTTGACTGCTCGGAGCAATGACCCTGTCACCTAGACCCATGTTAGAACCACAGTTATCAAATCACTGAGAAAGTTGCATGGTAAAAGACTTGTCAATACTAAAAGTCCTGCTTGCCTGATCAAGCACTCCCACCAATTTCAGTGAAGCTATCCTGCTGATAAGACAAGCAGGATTTGCATCCATATCAGGTAACTACAGCAGCCCAGCAATAAAGAAGTAAAGAGTTGTAATATCTGATGTAGGGATATCTGTAGGACAATAAACAAACACACAAACAACCTCTAAGCTAAGGTATGCCTTTATTTTCATTGTGCGATATGAAAACAGACAGAAAAATGTTTGCCATGTAAATCATATACTAAATAAAATGGATATGGTAGAAAAACATCAAGGGTCAAATTCTTGTCACCTTACTCATGTGATTATCCTTACTGAAGCCAATGGTACTGTTCACAGCAGTGGTTCTCAACCAGGGACCAGGAGCCCCCTGTGGGACTGTGAGCAGGTTTCAGTGGGGTAGCCAAGCAGAGCTGGAGTTAGAGTTGCTGGGGCCCAGGACAGATAGCCAAAGCCCCAGTGCATGGGGCTGAAGCCAGGGCCCTGAGTCCCACCACCCAGGGCTGAAGCTGAATCCAAAGCCTGGGCAACTTAGCTTAGCGGGGCCACCCGTGGCTTGGGGCCTGGGCAATTGCGCTGCCTGCAACCCACAATGCTGGCGCTGGCTTTTATATGAAGAAAAATAGTTGTGGCACAAGTGGGACATGGAGTTTTTATAGCATATTCTGGAGGATCTCAGAAAGAAAAAGGTTGAGAACCTGTTGGTTCACAGGATTAAGACAAGTAAGCGCAAAACTAAAAAAAGAAACTTTGTTAAAAAAAAAATACCATAAGTAATTAGCCTATGAAATTTGCTGCCATGAGATATCACTGAGGCCAAGAATAACAAGATTTTTAAAGGATTAGACATGGATATAGATATTGAGACCCACCACAGTTATAATGGGACATAAACTCTTATGCTTCAGGGCATATGCTAATCGTGGACTGTCTGGGCTAGGAGAAAACTTTCCTTATACATGTTATGCCATAACATCTATGGAGTTTCTTGAACCTTCTTTTGAAGCATCTGGGACAAGTCATTGTCATAGCTGGGATACTGGATTAGCTGGACTGCTGGTCAGATCCAGTGTGACAATTCCTATGACACTACATAGACATTTACATCAGGGCTGAATTTGTCCTTAGGAGAATTATGACCCTTAACATTTTGCATTTGTGAACAATCAGCATCAAATCAGCATGAGAAAGTAAAATAAATTACCAGAGTTCAAGGCTCTGTATTTCTGCTGCAGCTGCCAATGATCTTACTAACAGAGCTGTGAACAATTTGGCATATTTGCTTGACAGCGCTTTATGCAAATTGTTTTTGGTACTGGTTCACATTCCCTGAGTTTCAGTCAATCAAGCCCTATAGTTCAAGGCTAACCCTGTCAAAACCACTAAAAATCAAGTCAAAATCATGCAAGGTTTAAATCTTTCAGTAAACCTGGGCTGAGTGTCAAGTTTTTACTACAGGAGAAAGCTTGACATTTTTCATGGGATTTCAGGTTTCACTGTGTTTGCATAGCTCTTACGCTTAAAGCAAAACAAAGAACATCCCCAGGACACCTCTTTAAATCAGCTGTTACAGAGGAAACAATTGAGGGAGGGATAGCTCAGTGGTTTGAGCATTAGCCTGCTAAACCTAAGGTTATGAGTTCAATCCTTGAGGGGGCCATTTAGGGGGATCTGGGGCACAAATTGGGGATTGGTCCTGCTTTGAGCAGGGGGTTGGACTAGATGATCTCCTGAGGTCCCTTCCAACCCTGATATTCTATTGTGAGAAGTGATATCGCCATAATGGTGGGTGCTGAGCACCCACTGGCAGGCCCCCTATCAGCGCTTTCCCTCCCCTACAGCACCTCCTGCTCGACGGTGGACCCCGCCAAATCCCACCGATTGGCACCTCCCCCTCCCTCCCCGCACCTCCCGCCGGCCGCAATCAGCTATTTTACAGCATGCAGGAGGCTGGGGAGGAGGACGGAAGAGTGAGGAAGCAGTGCACACAGGGGAGCGGGTGGAGCAGGGGTGGGAAGCGGTGGGGAAGGGCTGGGCTTTGAGGGAAGGGGTGGAGTGGGGGTGGGGCCGGGGATCGAGTACCCCCTGGCACAATGGAAAGTCGGCGCCTGTGGATATAGCCCAGGACCAGCTCTAGGCACCAGCAAAGCAGGCACGTGCTTGGGGCGGCACAATTCCAGGGGCGGCGTTCCGGCCACCTCCCTTTTTTCTTTTTTTTGTTTTTTTTTGCTTGGGCAGTTGCGCTCTCGGAGCTTGGGGCAGCAAATATTTTGCTTGGGGTGGCAAAAAACCTAGAGCCAGCCCTGATATGGCCCTATCTAGATTCACTAAAGCACTACAATGGTGTAGCTGCACCACTACAGCACTGTACATGTAGAGAAGCCCTAAATTGAAAGACATGGCTAGTGGAGAATATGAGAAACACAGGGAGTCATATGGCATCAAAGAAGAACCATTCTATTATAAGCTTCCCATTGACAGATGGTTAACTTATTAATGAAAAAAAAATTCCTCAAATGTTCTGCAAAAATGTTCCAAAAATGATCCCAATAAGAATCAAAATCAAATCTCAAACATTTTCAGCCGCTAAAAGGGGGAGGGGAATGAGAAAAGGGAGAGGAAGATGGAAAAGCAGGGTGGGTGGGGAAATCATTTTTCTTTTTTTTTTCTCATAAAAACCCAGAATTTTTTAAACAAAAGTTTTCTGCCAAAATATCAATTTAGAGAATGCCAGTTTTTCCCAAAAATGTTTTCAAATGAGACATTTCAACCCAATCTATTTACACTATATTAAGAGAAAGGATTATGTTTGTGTTCTTTTTATTTGTAGTGGCTGTGAGGGTGAAGAAGGTTCCCATTAATTCTGCGGGTTTACCTGCATGGGAAAGTTTGATGAGTTAGGCCTCGTTTACACAGGACATAACCAATGTTATTAGAAAATACAGATTATACAAATATATTAATCTAATTAGACCATTCTGAAGCTATATTAAAGACTGTAATCCATCTCTCCATAATATAAACCAATGGCCTAAATTTGTTACAGTTACAATATTAAAATTATTAATTGATATCTCACATTACTACAATGTCTCCAAGGATCCCAAAGTGCTTGACAAACTTTAGACAAAAACAGCAACAACAGAAATGCAGCCATCCCTGAAGCTGGAATCAGAGATGTCCTGACAATGATCCTCATCCTGCAAGCAATTACACCCATGGACAACTTTAGGCATGTGAATCATCACACTGACTTTAACCTCCACTGATGCCAAATGATGGCATTCATTTAGGGTACGTCTACACTACAATAAGAGACCTGAGCCTGAATGTCCACACTGCCATGTTTAGAACCCCGGAGCCCCATGAGCCTGAGTTAATTGACCTGGGCTCTGACACTCGGTATTGCAGGTTTTTTATTGCAGTATAGATGTACCCTTAGATTACTTCAGTGGGACTGCTCATGTGTGTTTGCAGGTTTGGGACCAGTATTTATGAAAAGGGTTTCCCATCTTAGCGTTCCCATTAACCCAGGATGAATCTTGTATTGCAGTGTGTGCGTTTGCAAAGCATACAATGAGAGGCTGTGGAATCTATTGATTTATTTCCCCATTTGAACACACATACTTTCTCATAACCATAACAAAGGAAGCCACTGAGCAAAAAGACCTAGAAACCTTGCTAACAATTTTTTATTAAGACACGCTTTGCTGGATGTGTTTATACTTTGTTCCTTCAGATATACTTTGCCAAATTTAACACTGGTATAAGGGATGCAATTCTACTGAGCTTTATCTTCAGAGGAGTTTATGCACCTTTGCAACAGAGCTGAATTTGGCTCACTGAATATTATTACAGTACTGCACCGTGTTTCAGTTTGAGTAATTTCAGGGGGGAAGTGGGAGTATCATCCAGTGGGAAATTTTTGAAAATTCTTACAAATCAGTGCAACAGTTTGTATTTCAAAGGCCAAAAAAAAAATGCTCTTCAAAATATTATGAGACCCCTGGATGCCCTCTTTGGCAGGGATGATTTAGGAGTTTTCATAGGAGTGGTGAACTCTAACAGAGCCAGGGAAATCATTCCATCCCTCCTTTCCGTTTGGAAGCAGAGTTTTAACAAGGCATTGCTGCATATCACTAGGTGGAATGTGACACCCATTGAATGGTGGACGGCAACACAATATATTTCAAAATAAAAATGGAAGAAGAAAATTGCATCTAGTTGAAAATGCATGGGGGACTTTACGTAAACAAAATAGATTGGTTCTTTTGCACTATTCCAGCTGCTCTGTGCAGATCAGCAGCACAAAGCAGCTATAAAACCAGTTTAACCAACCATCTGAGGATTCTAGGTGGCAAAGACATGTAAAAGCTCGTACACCACAACACACCTGCCTGAAGTAGGGGGGAAAGGCAGCAGAAATGCAGACATGGCCAGGTATCCCTCGCCCCGCAGAAATCCCTGACTGCTAGAAAGGTCCCAGGAGCCACTGGCAATCGTGACTGCTTTAACTTACATCAGAGAGCCTCCTGATCCCTGGACTGAGGGAAAACCACCTTCATTTCACCTCCCTTGTCCTGGAACAGTGCTTCATTTTTGCCGGGGCTTGCCAGGGCTGAGTCCAGCATCTCTAGGCACCTCATAGCCCTGGCATTTCTGGGCTTGGTGCGTCAGTTATGAAAGTAAAAAAATTACTTGAGCCCTGGCACATCTTTCATTATAAATTGATCACTGTCCTGGACTAAGCACAGCTCAGCACAGGATGTAGTTACTAATGTAGTTACCAGGGCTTGATGTAGTTACCAGGGCTTGATCCTGAATTACTTATACAGTCCTTACTCAAGCAGAACTCCCATTGACTTAATTATGGGTGCCATAAAACATCCAAGTGATGGACTATAGTTGATAAACTAAAATACATGCCTAATGTGCAGTTGTAAGCACTATTTGCATTATGACTTTTGCACAGCATACAGCATAAAATACATTTTGAAAATTTTCCATTGTTTATCTGCAGTATGGCAAACTTAACTGTAACTTAAAAATACCTGCCTAAATGAATATCTAGTACTTATCTTTTATCTGTTCAGGGCCTGATCCAACTTCCAATACTAATAATCTGGTACCTTTTTAGACCAGCGATATCATACCTAAAAGGATAACATCTCCAATGGTTCTATTGATCATCCAAGCTCTATCAGTCAAAATCACTATTCAAGGATTAGCATAGGGATAGCAAGTTGGTAGAAAGGAAGTGAACGGGCTCGTGAGTCTACAGCTTTGATTGAAAACCATATTTTAAAAAGAAAATCCTGTCAAAATCTGATTTTGTTTTTTTCTTGTTCACAAAATTTTTTAAAGTGACAGACAATGAGATAATGCCAAGAACAAAAAGAGGCAGGAGAATCTTAATGAGAAATACGGGACGACTGAGAAAATCAAGAACCGCCCACGCAGTATGTTACTAATTCTTACATAAATATGCAATAGAATTTAAGTTAATTCATAATGAATACTGGAATGTAAGTGCATATTTCATATGTTTTTGTTTAAAGACATGGGACCAATTTCCCTCAAGTGCTGCCTGTGATAAATGGACTTCTTTTTGTGTTTACCTTTTTATAGAGCTGAACATTAAAAGAAAGCCAACTCTAGGGCACTGCAGCAAATATAATTTATTATTTTATCCACAGAGGGCCCCTAAATTCTATTCAGTGGGTCTCTGATGCCCTACATAATCTAACTAGTGGATGAGTCAGCAACCCCATCAGAAAAATTGATGAACAAGCACCTTCAGCACAGTAATTTAGGAATAGTTTTTACAGTAGATAGGTAAAGTGGTTCCAATAAAAGAACCCCCAGTTTGAACCTCAGTCAAAACGCTAATCGATTTTTTTGAGCTTTGAAAAAAGTTAAAGTTTTCATATGTCTCTGTATTTCCTGTTTATTTTATCCAAAAGCAGAAATATCTATCTTAAGTATCTGTGTGGCCCCCATTAACACACCATCTTTCATGTTTCAGAGGAACAGCCGTGTTAGTCTGTATTCGCAAAAAGAAAAGGAGTACTTGTGGCACCTTAGAGACTAACCAATTTATTTGAGCATGAGCTTTCGTGAGCTACAGCTCACTTCATCTCACGAAAGCTCATGCTCAAATAAATTGGTTAGTCTCTAAGGTGCCACAAGTACTCCTTTTCTTTTAGAGAAAATCTCAAAATTCAGCAAGGAACTGAACCCAGGTCTCCTGTTTCTAAGGCTACTGCCCTAATCGCTGGACTATCCTTTCTCTCAGTATGACAGTAGTGTGAGAAAATCTACTCTGATAGTATTTCCAGCCAGGCCTAACTCAGGAAGTACCAGATAACTCACGAGGCTAATTTTTGTGAGATTTCCAGCCTGATATCTATGCCAAAGAAATCTGGATTACTGAAGGGTCTGAACATCCCTGAATTTTTAAGAAATTTTGATCCAGATCCATAGCCAGATCATTACTGCTGGTTTTCAAGTGCCAAAATATATGGCACGCAGTTCACAAAACTTAGTAAAGAAATTAGGTAAACCCTGGCCCCTTTGAAATCAATAACACAACTCCCATTGACTTCATCAAGGCCAGGATTCCACCTGTGGTCCCTATCCTGAAAAGTGTATGATTTAAATTCATCATGTAAAAAAATGTTAAGATTACAAATTAAATCAACAAAAAACCCAAAGGATGAGGAAGCAAGAAAGGACAAGGATAATAATAATGAGGTTACTGAGTAATGGCCTGGTCCAGATCCCATTCCATTCAATGAAAGACACCCAGTGGGGAATGGATTAGGCCCAAAGCAGTTACTTATCTTGATAGTTAATTCAGGTTTTGTACATTTCCCTCCTTTCACTTCCCATTGGTAAGGCAGCTGAAATCCAGGGAGGTAGTTGGGAGTGCAGTTTTGGGGAGGGTATTTCAAATGCAATAGACAACATGGAAGAAAGCATAAAGACACCAGGAAAAGGAGGCAGCCATAGGGATGTCTGTCTGTGTCATTGGTGCAGTGAAAAGGATGGGAAAAACAAGAAAAGAAAGCAGGTCAGGGACAAGAAATTCAAGAGACTGAGGTTCAGGGGGTTCTCTAGCTTTGGACAAACATCTGAATTCTTGGATGCTTAACCAGACCAACTGAACCTCTGGAGAGTCACCCATCACATATGGCTTGAGCTGAGGAATTTCAACTCATTATAAAGACATAAACAAGCAGCAACAGACCAAAATAAGGAAAAAAAAGAGCGGCATCTCCTTCTTTCCTGTTTACACCATAGTTTGGATTCTCTTAGTAAAGTCAACAGGAACAATCTCTACTTGTGGAAATAAAGCAGTTGCCAGACAACTAAAATTCTCATTTTAATTACTATAGCACTTCATTAGTCCCTGAAGCCAAATTACTTCTCTGGCTAGTGCAGCTGTTCAGAAATACAGTCCATGGGAGGGACTGGAGATCAAGTTTTGAAATTAGATGAAAAACTAAAGACGGGTTAAAAATGAGAAAAATAAATACAATAATATAGAGCAATCTTGCAAGGAAAGAAAAGCAAGCCATGGAAAGAAAACAGATTCAGCAAAGGAAAAGAAAATGTAGGTACTGTAAAACAAATGACAATGAAGGCATCACAGAAAGTGTTAAAATTCTAGAAAGAGCACTTTTTTTCTGAACAAATATTAATTAAATATTATTACTCAAGCATTATTACCCCATTTTGCAGATGGGTTGACTGATTTGGTCAGCAAGCCAGAGTTTGAAAAGTTGTGTGTACAATCCATCCACCCAACGTTCAGTGATGTGCTTCAACCATTAGAGTCTACTCTTGACCATACCCCCTCTTTTCCAGCTGCTTCCCCAGCAGATGGTGAGCTATGTCTAAGCACATCTAGTAAATGTGCTACAGCAGCTCATTACTGCAGTATTGACTCTTCAGGCCAAATTCTAACCTAAAGGGCATATAGGAGAGGTCTCACTGAGTTTATTGGGAATTATGTATGCACCCCATGATGTAACTTGGCCCTTGGTATATTACTTAAAAGTAACGTGGGACTCAACACCATCCTGCGGTCCAGACCACAGCATACAGACAGCGAGTGATATGTATTCATCTGAGAGAAATGCAAGAAAATAATGCCACTTAGGAGTTTTGGAAATGTTGTGGTTGGAGGGCTGTTAGTGTTGTATATTCCATTATGATTCCGTCTGGTATGAAAGTAAATCTGGGGAAGATTAATACCAAATACACATTTTACAATGAGACACAAAATATTGTATGTATAACATGTAACATGTCAAATATACAGTGACTAATGTGTTATAGAAGACATAATATTGGCATAATGGGAGGAGACAACTGGAATCAATTTGCTGGCTTACTTTATGAATTTCAGAGTAGAGTAGGGTGACCAGATAGCAAGGGTGAAAAATCAGGACAGGGTGTGGGGGTAATAGGCACCTATATAAGAAAAAGCCCCAAATATCGGGACTGTCCCTATAAAATTGGGATATCTGTTCACCCTAGGGTAGAGAATTGTGTTTCCCTCCTTCAAACAGAAGTAAGATGACATTTTCTGACTCTCTTTTCTACCTTGATCTCCCTCCTTACAAATAAAAAAAATGCTTATCTTAAAACCTATCTAAAAGGTACAAGTTCCACCTAAGGATTAAACTCTCATATAATGGTGGACTTTAAAGTAGCTAAACACAATTTTAGAAGAGTCAATCAAAAGCAACTGAAACACTAAAAATATTTGCATGCTTGCTTTTTAAAAATCTATCTTTGGTTTTAAAAGGACTAAAATTTCAACTTAAAAAAATCAATCATAGGCTGATCATTTTTATAACAATTTAAATCATCAAAGTTAGCAGAGGGGGCTTCTGAATTAGAGTTCACAACAGTGCAGGGCAAATTTTCAAGTTTTCCAGTCCCTGCTGGAGCTAGACAGTGCAGAGGCAATGAAAAACAGTTACTGGGGGAAAATGGTATTTGAATATTTACAAAGTTTCATCTTAATTCCAGGACAGATCTGCATGTTAGTTCTTATTTTATCTTTATTGATCTGTCTATCTTTAATCCTTAATGGAAACATCATCTTAACTTTCAATACATGTTGAAGTTTTGTAGATCCCTGAAGACTTGTTTGCTACAATTTGACAATGTGTCTAGGGATTGCATGCAGGGTCAGGAGCCAGAATTTCCAAATTATAATCTCTGATTTGCTATGTGACTTTAAGTCACAGGTTATGTTCTCCATTGTCTCAATGTGCACATCTGTAAAATTAGGATGATAGTATTTACCAGGCATGTTGTGCAGTTTCAGTAGTTCTAATTATCCAGCTATTTTAATACTGCACATATCACATCACCATACTAACTAGCATGTTTGTAAAGAATTTTGAAAATATGAATTACCATAGGGCCCAGTCCTGTGAAGTGTTGGGCATCCTCAACTCTAACTAATATCACTGGGAGTTGAGGATGCTCAGCACCGTGCAGGATGTAGCCCTAAAAGTACTAAAGTATGTTTATGATTGGGAGTATTAACTATTCACAAGTAACATTTGTCCAAAACTCTCCAGAAATTCAGAAGCAAGAACCACAGTGTAGTGGGGTGGCTGCCGCACTCTGATAGGCAGGGGTTAAAAGCAGCCAAGCTAGGCTGATTGGGGAAGCAGCCACAGCTCTGGCCCGCTCAATTAGGGCCCAGCTGGCCCCGATAAGAGGGCTGAGGGCCAGGAGCTGGAGAAGTCTAACTCTAGCCTGGAGTGGGAAGGGCTAGCTGCCTGGGAGCAAGGTACCTGGAGCGGAGCAGTGCTGCGGAAGGGCAGTAGTCACTGAGGCAAGGTGGGGATAAAGGGTTGGGGGTTCCCTGGGAGGGGAAACCCAGAGTGTGGGTTACTGCTGGGGGCAGCACCCCAAGGTAAAGGGCATCGGGGTCCGGGAGGGACACGGTGCCAGCGGCAGGCGAGACATCGGGCATCAGGAGGCGCTCCAAGGCTGGACGAGCTAATTCCCAAGACAACCAGCAGGAGGCGCCGCACCGGTGAATCTCGCTTCGCTACACGAGGATGAGTTATTATTACTCCAAACAAACGGGTCTCTGAAAAGACACATTTTCCCCATTATTGTACTTGAGAAAGATATTAAGTAGAATTTTCCAGTCTCCTCTCTAAAGAACTCCTCTCTAACCTGCCCTCCCTCTTTCACCCCTGCCCCCAAGTTGAAAAGAACAGTCACTGACGACATAGATTAGTGGAACTGCTGCTAACACAGAATCCGGTTGACTGATGAAGTGTCAACATGACAGCCCCCAAAAAACCCTTCTTCTGTGGAACACAAGACTTTACTTAACACCCTGAAAATCATAGAATGATAGACTTTAAGGTCAGAAAGGACCATTATGATCGTCTAGTCTGACCTCCTGCACAACGCCGGCCACAAAATCTCACTCACTCCTGTAACGAACCTCTAACCTATGTCTGAGCTATTGAAGTCCTCAAATCATGGTTTAAAGACTTCGAGGTGCAGAGAATCCTTCAGCAAGTGACCTGTGCCCCATGCTGCAGAGGAAGGCGAAAAACTCCCAGGGCCTCTGCCAATCTGCCCTGGAGGAAAATTCCTTCCCAACCCCAAATATGGCGATCAGCTAAACCCTGAGCATGTGGGCAAGACTCACCAGCCAGACACCCAGGAAAGGGTGGCACTGAGCTTCTAAACGTTTAGTGAAATCTGCTTTTATTTTTAAATATATAGTTATATGGGAAAATTTAATATTAACATTTGGGAGGTGATTTTTGAAGCCCTCCAGTGTCTCTGCTGATATTATAATTACAGGATGTAGGTGATAGTTATGGCCTGTTTCTTATATTTTTACTTTGTGAACAGTTTACTTTGTGTAGTCACTCAGGCCCAGGTGGTGGCTTTAGGCACTTCAGGTGGTAGATATGCTGCAACACCTCAGGAATAGCCCTTGGAGGCACTGTGACTCTCAGACACCCTCTGAGGCACAGTTCCCTCCCACCTTGGATGCTGGTGGGAGTTGAGTAGCAATTTGCTGCTGGCTTAAACCAGTGTTGCGGGACAGAGCCAAGACTCTGGACACTTCCTGTCCACTGAAAATAAGCATGTGTATGGCAGTATTGAGGGAGGGGAGCGTCTCCTTATTCTTCCCTATTCCCTTGTGTGGTCAAATGGTCCAAGTCACAATTGAATCCCTCAGATTTTTACTTTGTGCATGTGGTTGTGATCCCAGGAGTAGGGCAGACATTTATACTCAGAATTAAAGCTACATGTTAAAGCCACCTTTGGAATGCCTGATTTATTAATTATTATTAATAATCATTTGTATGGACCAGGACTCCATTGTGTTAAGTGATGTATAAACAGAGCACCACTATTACGAAGCCAGCAATTACCACGAGTTACCCCACATATCTCAGATACTGCTGCTATTTCCTATTTTAAGTATAAGAAGAAATTGATATCTTGGACAGTCTGTTGTAACAGCTGGCACACAATGACTCTTTTAGTGGGGGCGAATAGAACTGAGAGGTCAGGAGGATGTAGCCTCACCCTCTTCTCTGTCAGCTGAATTACTGTTTACCACCAGTACAGAAATTAATATTAAAAACAGTCCTTTCAATTCTGGGCGTTCTTTTAAATGCTTTGGACTCTTGTCACCACTGCAGAGGCTAACAGAGCTAAGCAATAAAGCTGGATTTTATTCTAGGTCATGCATCAACAACAGGAATGGGAAGCAGAAGGTACTGGCCTAGGACTCAGGAGACCTGGGTTCAAGTCCCTGCTCTACACAGGCTGTGTGTGTGACCTTAGTTAAGTCACTGAGTCTCAGTTCCCCACCCGTAAAATGGAGATAACGATACTTCCCTACCTCAGGGGGAGGGAGTTGTGAGAATCAATACATTAATAACTATGACTGGGGTGGGCAAACTTTTTGGCCTGAGGGCCACATCTGGGTATGGAAATTGTATGGCGGGCCATGAATGCTCACAAAATTGGGAATTGGGGTGTGGGAGGGGGTGAGGGCTCTGGAGTGGGGCCAGCAATGAGGAGTTCAGGGTGTGGGAGGGGGCTCTGGACTGGGGCAGGAGGTTGGGGTGCAGGGGGGGGTGAGGGCTCCAGCTGGGGATGTGGGCTCTGGGGTAGGGCTGGGGATGAGAGGTTGGGGTGCAGGAGGGTGCACAGGGCTGGGACCGAGGGGCTCAAAGGAGGGGGATCAGGGCTAGGGCAGGGAGTTGGGGTGCAGGAAGGGGTCAGGGTGCAGGTTCCAGGTGGCACTTACCTCCAGCAGCTCCCGGAAGCAGTAGCATGTTTCTCCTCCGGCTCCTATGCGAAGGCATGGCCCAGGCAGCTCTGCACACTGCCCCATCCACACATGCCGCCCCTGCAGCTCCCATTGGCTGAGGTTCATGGCCAATGGGAGCTGCAGAGCCAGCGCCTGGGGTGGGGGCAGCATATGGAGCCCCCTAGCTGCCCCTATGCATAGGAGCTGGAGGGGGATATACCACTGCTTCTGGGAGCCATGCGAGCCACAGCACACAGGGACCGGGGCAAGCCCTTCACCCTACTCCCTGGCGGGAGCTCGAGAGCCGGATTAAAACTTCTGAAGGGCCGGATGTGGCCCCCTGGCCGTAGTTTGCCCACCCCTGAACAATGAAGTGCTCAGATTTAATGGTTATGGGGACCACATAAGTACCTAAATATAGATCAGAATTGTTTACTAAACTCCAGTTAATGAATCCTGTTAGTAAACTCCAGTTAGTGAACCTTTTAACCTAAGCTGGTTGAAAGCAACAGCAGTGGAGCTGCACTGGTGTCACTGAGGGCAGAACTTGGCCTGCCAAACCATTATTACTCATGATGAGGTATGAGCAGGGGGGAAAAAATCTGCTTGGATTCTCAGATTTGGAGTTGAGGGTGCATGGCTGGCAGTTAGTTTAAAAAAACAACAAAAAAAACCCACCTTTACTTGTAATCCTAGCATATTAGATATGCAGTTCATCAAGCATCAATAAACATGGACTCGCATTCAGAGCAGAACCGGACTTCAATTTTTAAACAAATACATATGTGAGTCTGTCAAGCTCACATCTGAATATCAAAGCCAAATCAAATAACCCAGCTGTCCTACCTCGGGAAGTAACTTACCAGTTTGATTATAATTTTCCCCGAAGTGTAATCAGCAATTTTGGGAGACCCCATTTTCCCTCCTTTATTCTTAAGTGGTTTTTTCAATTCTCCTGTAAAATCGACTTTGAAAGTAGTTTTTTTCCCCTTTGGGTTCCTTACAAAAAATCCCAAAATGTGTAATTTTGCCAAATTGTGGCCTGACTAATACTATGGAGGAAAAATCAGAAATAATTTACAACATTTCTCCAGAGATTTCACTCCCTTCTCCTCCTGTCGTCAGGTCAACCCTTGGAATGCATACAGAAACCTGGAAAATATATAGAGCATGGACTATTCCCATGTGTTTATTCTGGGTCATAAGAAAGATTTTCAAACATTTAAGGCAAGAATTTAAAGTTAACTATTTAATTGCTTAATTAGCTAGTTCCCCCATGCTTCCTGAACAGAAAGCTAAAATCTTGATTGTCTTCTAGTGTGTGCGCGCACACACACACATTATATGAGAGAGATCAATATCTGAAATAGTGTAGAGGATGAGCACTGTGAAAATTATGCCATAAACATTATATATACATATGCTTATATTATACACCAAAAACCGGCACTGAAATATCATTAAGGTTGAAAAATCAAGCACTCAGATGTTAGGAAATGCCAGAATAAATGTTGCTTGTTGCAGCCCTGCCTGTAATACATATATATTTACATTTGTAAAGTCTTCCACAGACTTGATGGTGCTGTGGATCTTGCATTTATGGCATGCTTTTCTAATCTAATAGTAAAGTCTGCAAAGTACTTTGTGTGCCATTTGGTTGAAAAGCGTGCTATAAATGCAAGATCCACAGCAGGCTAGCATGGGAGGAAGGTGAGTTTTATTTAAAAGCCCAAAATTGTAATCACCACAAATATGCAAGAAACTAAATGGAGTATGAAACTAATATAAAAAATATAAAAACTCTACTTTTAATAAGAGAATGTAGCCCTGGTACAAGGACGGATATTCTACACATTTTTTTTAAAGAATGAATAAGCTTTTAATAACTATTGTCACTGTTTTCAAGGTAAATGCACCTTTGAATGGGGTCTTCACGGCCTCCTTAAGGCCACCCACTTAGGACTCAGGCCGCTAGCAGTCACCTTCCTTGGGGCAAAGTCCCATGATATTCTTCCTTTTGGACCAAGATTTAAACTGCAGAATTCTGAAATTTACTGTGATCATCTCACCAGGTCTGACTTTAGTTCAGCATCTATCATCCTGTTCTCTCAGGGGCAACTAGTGACCAGCCAGCCTTCATAAAGCAAAGTATTACCTATTCAGAACAAAAGCATTACAAAGGAAACCTATATTCGAACCATCAATAGCTTCTATGCGGGTCTGGCTTACAAGGTTTCCACGGCAGATTTCAAAGTATTTCAGGTCCTCTCATAGGACCTGTACCTCTGGTCACAGTGTCATGTCAGTCAGTTCTCAGAAAGAGTGTGTGAGAGAAAAGACATACCTCCTGATGTAAGGGAATCTTACAGTATCTCTAAAGAGTATGAGTACTTGTGGCACCTTAGAGACTAACCAATTTATTTGAGCATGAGCTTTCGTGAGCTACAGCTCACTTCATCAGATGTACATCTGATGAAGTGAGCTGTAGCTCACGAAAGCTCATGCTCAAATAAATTGGTTAGTCTCTAAGGTGCCACAAGTACTCCTTTTCTTTTTGCGAATACAGACTAACACGGCTGTTCCTCTGAAATCTAAAGAGTATGTCCTCCCAGTGGTAACGAAGCTATGTGGTTTCTCCAGCTACGTCAGACACAATAACAGATTAATTAATGAAAGAGTTTCCTTTCTAGAAAAAAAAGTCCATCATAACTGGAACATTAGAGGGTTTTTTTAAAATAAAACTGACAAAAGAAAATTAAGGCCCTCAATCCTGCAGTGAGCTCTATGAAGGCAAGTCCCCTTCAACCACATGGAGGCCCATTGAGGTTAGTGGGGTTTCCCCTGCAGGGAATAGCTTGCAGGATCAGGACATAAATAATTTTGTATCTGACAAAACAACAAATCAGTTAAAATAGATAAAATAATCTTATCAAGGAAAAGGAGACAAAGTGTGTAAATTGTTTACCAAAGGGTGTTCATTTTAGAATAGAGTTTATAAAAGAAAAGCCCAATATTAGAAACATTGCTGGGAAATTTTAAACAAATTATAAGGCTATTACTCTCAACTAGTTCAAAAAGAAGTATACAAAAAGAGTTTCCAGATAATATTAATTTATTTAAATTAGACCACCAAGAAAAAATTTGACCTTTTGAAGAAGTTGCCAATGAACTCTTTTTGCTCCCTTCTAATGCAGCCCTTAGATCAGAAGTTTACAAAATAAGTAAAAAAAAAAAAAAAGCATCTATTGTGCTACTGCAAATCTGTAATTTCTGAGTTCAGAGTTACCCATGAAAATGATGATGAATGCAATATTTCAATTAAAGGGAAAGTTAGGGACTATTTTAACTTTGAGATCAAAATACTATCTAGTGTTTTGGCTTTAAAGTTGGAGGATCTCCTTCCTAATTAAATATGTAAGCAGAGTCAGAACAGGCTCTACCCTGACATCCAGTGGTGAGCTGTGGAAAAGGACTTCAGGGGCTGATCTCGCTTGCATGGGCACACACTGCCTAGCATGACGGGACTGTTGGTCCAAATGGTCACTTTGGCTGCTGTGGGATCCCCAGTATCTTTGTTATTGGGGCAGGAGTAGTAAAGTGTTGTTATCCTGGTTATGTGAATCAAGGACAGTAGAACTGTACTTGGCATTTTATGATGGAGGGACTTGCCCTCAACTAAGTAGCACTCACTAGGCAAGGGACATGGGTTCCAAAACCCAGTGAATTGAGAGAGGTTAGGGATTGGTATTTGTATCTGGTAGTGTGGGTCCCTTGTGAGGGCCCTAAACACTGCTTTGATCCCTCCTCTCTCCACGGTGTAATAACAGAGCTAATTTTGACTCCATTAGGAGTCTTGTTACATGCTGCAGAGCTGAAATCATGATACCCAGGTCTAAGCATTAAACCTACTTTGGGCTAGTGATGCACCAGCACTGAGGCTCCCCTACTACCAGCTGAAATCACTAAAGAGCTGAAATCACTGAGAGCTGTGTTAAGTGTGTGTGGGGGAAGGGGGCTGGAGACATATTGGTGAGCGGCTAGGGGGGAGGAGTGGCTCATGGTGAAGACTGCAGCAGAACCCCATGGAGAGGCGTGGCAATTGGCCATTGACATGAGCAGTGGAGCACATAAGGTGCCCCCATACCTCCCCCACCACTCCTTCTGCCCATGCTGGGAGGTAAATTCTGCAGAGGAACTTCTAAACTCTGTGGGGGGCTGCATTGACTAAGGGCAGAAATTGTGGGAGGGGCAACTTTGGGTTACTGGACTCAAGAACCGCTCTGGGGCTGCACTGACCAGGGACAGAAACTATGGAAGGGGCGACTTTAGGTTGCTGGACTCAAGAACCAATGGGAAGGGACACACCCCAATCTGCTTGGGGTTGGGTCTTCTGGTTCATGGTTTGTGTTTACCACCCTAGTTGTGGTGTTTTCCCAATTTAATACTATGTTGTTTACCTCACGTTATTAACGATTTTTGCTACACCAAGACTCTGTGCTTGCGAGAGGGGAAGTATTGCCTCTTTGAGGCACCCAGGGGTGTGTGTGTGTAATTTTCCCAGGTCACTGGGTGGGGGCTCGAGACGATTTTGCATTGTATTGTTGAAAGGGAACCCCTATGTACTGAACCCAGCCTTTGCTGCTGTCAACTCGGCCTGGCAGAAGGGTTACAAATACACAAAGACTAGGTTTGTTTTGTCAAAAGATGACACTCCTTTGACACTGTAGAGTCCTAAATGTCCTGCATGTCACTCAGTAAATAACAAAGCTCTTCAATGAGACTATTCATATGCTTAACACTTTACTGGACAGAAGTCTGACTCCAACATAATTTTGTCACTTGACACAGAGAAAGTCTTTGACTAAGTTGAGTGAAACTATTAGTTTGAGGTGATGCAATGAATAGGAATAAATGATGACTTCTTAAACTAAACTGACCCTGTACAGTCCTCCTACTGCTTCCCTGATAATGAATAGCAGGCGAACAAAAAATTTCAATTTAATTAGGTGCAAGGCAAAGATACCCCTTCTTCTTATTTGATCTTTCTCTTGAAATTATTTCTCTTGAAATCATTGTGTGTATGATTAGATCTAGGGCAAAAGCGCTGTAAGTGTAGATAAGCCCTAAGATACTAATAAGATCCCAATTTTACTGTGATTTAAGTCAAAGGAAATTTTATCACTGACTTCAGCGGGAGCAAGATCAAGCCCTAAATAAATAGGCAAAGCTATTCAGGCACAAGAGGAAGGTTATATTTTCCAGTGTTGCAGCAGAAGCATAACAACATTTCTTACTGTGGAATGCTTTCTAGAAGAAGTGGGCTTTTTGGAGAGATTTCAATTAAGAGATGGTTGCCCTTTTTTCCCCGGAGTGCAAAAATACAGCATAGTCTTTTATTCTTCTTGCGACCACGCAAATATTAGGTAACTACCCAAGTATTCTCTTTGTTGTGTTGTGTTTACTGGTAGCTAGTTTTTCTTTTCTGTTTAGTTAGTTAACACTGCTTCTTTTCCCACTTAACATACAAAGAGCAAGGATGAGGATGTGGATTTGAAAACTTAGTACATTATAAATAGTTTTTTTGTTTGGTGTTTTTTTGGACAAAGCAACAGAAATAGTTTCAACAAAATAAAATACTGGCTTGGCAGGATATTCAAATTCAGCTATTTGAAGCCCTTTCCAAATTTATAATTCAGCATTAGCAATGAATAGATCCAAAACAGGGATTATGTTCTAAAATTTATATATTTCATTCTACAAACCTATACTGATGAAAGGGAGAGTAGCATTTATTTCTGTTAAAGCCCATCTGAGGAATATGCTGTCAATTGTGGATATGTATTGCCACTGTGTATTCTGTTTATTAGCAGCTGTACTTCTGGTGGACTCATCAGCATATCTGGGTCCCTTGAGGAAGCAGAAATTCTGGGCCAGAACCTGGGGTCCAACTGATCTGCATGGAGTACTGCGGGGGTACTCACCCCACCTCTCTGCCAATCAATTTGCCGCACCTGACGAGACAAAGTAAGCAGTCTTTGGACTGGGAGAGGGGTCCTGACCTCAGACATTTAGTCACTAAGACTGCTAAAAGCATATGGTGAGAAAACAAACTGTGTTAAATTCAAAGAAAAGTTAAGTTAGGCACACGTTGCATTTTTATCTTTTCTTGTAACCATTTCTGACTTTTATGCCTCATAAATAGTGCTCACTTAAAATCTCTTTGTAGTTATCTTGTTTTACTGTTTTATCTAATCCAGTGTGTTGTCTGGGAAACTCCATTTGGAGTGGCAAGTTATGTGCATATGATTTCTATTAAAGAAATAATAGATTTAATATAGCTTGTATTGTCCAGAAGAGGCCTGGGCAGTCCAGGACATATATTTCTGGAGGAAAATCTAAGACTGGGGATGTGCTGAGGTCATCCTGCAATATAACCAAGGCTGGCGAGAGCCGAAGTGTAACCCAAATGTCGCTGGCAGACTGCAGTTGCACCCAGCCACTCAGGGTGAGGCTTGTATGCTTGAAAGCTGTTTGTGAGCAGCTCAGATGGGAACTCTTTCAGCAAGGTATCATAAGGCACGCAAGCTTGCAGGGCAAGGGTGACAGCTGCTCATTAGTCTAGATTGTACCCTGGTATGTCACAGGATCCTTCCTTTGACTCCCCATATAGGTGACTGGTATTACAGAGGCTGGAAAGATGGAGGCCCCACTATGTAGGAATAGACAAACTGAGGCAAACTGCCAATAGAATATTATATGTTAACTCTTTCTGAATACTGGTCTGATGCTTTGTAACACCAAACAGGTATACTAGGGGAGCAGAGAGAAAAAATAATATGTTTATTATATCACTGTTCCCTATCTACAGAACTGGCCAAAGCTGAGCTCCCTCACATCCAACCCAAACAAGAAAAATCAGTACCCTGACATTCAAGTTCTGAAAAAGGAAGTTTCCTGTTAATGTTTTCCACTAAGTTTGTTTTAAAAGTTTCTATTCTGGGCTAGTTCTATGAGACCAGTGGCTTTAGTATTAAATATTTTACTATGCTGGATGAAAACAAAGTGAAATATTTTGCTTTGTAGACTGTTTGTATAGTTTGGAATTTAGGTGCTTATGTGTACTGTTTTTGGTTGCGCTTTATGTGGAAATTTACTGAAAAAGAAAAATGGCAGCATGATAACTTCCAATTTTCACACACAAATAATTACAAAGTTAAAGTTAGAAGTTGTGCACAGTCCTAACAGTCAGTCTCTCTCTCTCTCTCTCTTTTTCTCTCACATCACACATGGTTTATTCCTTAAAAAGTCGGAAGGTAGGAATACCTTCCCCCCTTCAAGGGGAAAACCATGTAAAACCATGTCTTTCTAGTTACTTTTAACCAGAGCCGGTGCTAGCCCATTGGGGGCCCTAAGAAGGAATATTTTGGGGCTTCCCCATAATTAAACAGGCACTTTCTGATAATAAAAACGAATAGGAGGCACCCTGGACCTGCTCAGGGCCCGAAGCAATTTCTTAGTCTGCTTATGCTTAGCTCTGGCTCTGCTTTTAACCCTTTGCCAACAACTGAACAGGGATACAACCTCATTTCTACCAGAGAAACCAAGTGCAGCGCACTGCAGTGCACCAGCATTATTTATGAAATCAGACAAAATTGTGACAAAGTGAAGTAAACAAACTTTTTTGTTTGAATTTTACTTGTTTATAATAAAAAAAATCACTAGCCAGTGACGGAATGTTGTGTACACCAGGAAATCAAGGTCATGTTTACAACATTGACAGATGATTTCAATTACCCAAATAACTAACATGTGACGTTGTCTTCATCAAATTAATTCTCATGCATTTGGGAAATTTCAGTTCTGTTTGTAATAATATAGAACCTGAAAGTCACTGGATGTTCTGTAGAAAATATTCGTTTTAGTCTATGGTTACCAGCACTTCTAATTAGCAATAATAAAAACCATTTATTTAGAACAGAATCTGCTCCATCATCTCACTTAGTAGTAAACCAAGGGGATTACTCATGAGCAAGATACTGCTCAAAGGTTCTAGTCCAGAAAGCTGCTCCACAGAGGCAGGCTGAAGTCAGTGGAGCTCATCACAAGCACAGGAATCCATCCTGTCCTAACAACATAATTAAAATTGGCAGAATCAGGCCCTTAAGAGGCCTGGCAGAGGCGTGGGATAGAGTCAATACACCAGGTCTACATCCAGAATTCACCTTATGTAAAATTCCCAAGAAGCTGGCTAAACCAGCTCTCTGTCTGCTTTGTACCTCAATGGCAGCACAAAGGAGTTGGAATAGAACCAGAATTGGTACCATTAAGCATACAGAGCCATTAAATGGAAGCCCATACCTTACTTCACTCTGTATATAGTAGATAGCCATAAAAATTAACTACAAATTACCTCATTAACTTGCTTTTTGTCCAAATGGAAAATTTGACCAGAACTTGTTGAGGCAATTTCCTCGTAGACCTTGTAACCAATATGTGATCTATCATCACAGTCTCCAGTCAGCACAAATACAACCTGGGGTTTAAAAAAGAAAAACACACAAAGGAAATGAAAATATAGTCAATCAGCACCTATGGCAAACCTCAATGGGAAAAATCTTACTCTCAAACGTAACAGCTGAGTATGCCAGAAAAATTGAAAGGTTCTCACTGCTCTGTGCGAGGGACAGCCATTTTACTTTTGATTAATCTACTCTGAGTTCTGTACAAATGAGATGTACACCCCAAAAAAGGCAGGCAGGGGATTTGGAGCACAGCTGAATTCTGTACCTACTCCAAATGATTTCAATGTGATTTTTTTTTTCAATGGGAGTTCCATATGGAAGGCGAAGCCCATCAGGATTGAGTGATAGAAAGTGGCTGATTGAAGAAAACAGACATACAGAAATCATGTCAAGAGGGGATGAAATAATATAGCTTATATCAGCACTTTTTATTCCCAGAGTAATCAGTATTATAACTCTCAGACAAATCCACAGACACCAATGCAATTGACAAGAGAGCCAAGAAGACAAATATTGGCAGTGGAATATCTTATAGTATTTAACTAATTACCTTAATTAATGTCCCTTTAATGTTAATTTTTTATTAGTCATACCAATTTAATTTTTTTAAACAACAAAATAAAAACTAGTTGCTAGAATGGTAACAGCATGACTTCTTTTACAGAAAGATATCACAAATATCCTGGAAAGGAGTTTTTCTGGACGATGCTGCTACTGCATTAGTAGTAAATGGGTAAATGAACAGGAATGGTAGAATATGAATCTTCTCCTTACCTGTGACTGCTTCTGCTGAATGAGCTGCAGTACTTCATGTGTCAGCCTATAATCTTTGGATCGTGCATCAGTAAATACATAGACGAAAGAACCAGGAAGAGAAATTTCTAGAGCAATTTTGATTGCACCAATGCTCATCTCTGGACAGTCACCACCACCCTATTCACAATTAGAGACAGAAAGAAAGAAAAAACAATCACAAGAAAGGAAAATGGATGTTAGCTATAATAATTGGTTTCTTTTTCGGAAAGATCAAGGCCGATTTCTTTTCCAGCTTCTAGCATTTTATTTATTTTATTCTATTCACAGCATTGCATGGTTTTTGAAAAATACTTTATTAAAAAACGGGGGGGGGGGGGGCGCAAGCCTAGTTTTAAAACTTCTCACTGATGGTCAAGTTGTAAAAAAATGCAATAAAGAATGCAACTAACAAGCAAACTACACAAAATAGGGTAAGTACATGTCCACCTCTGCAAGAGCGTGTCTGAGCAGGGGTGTTAGTAACAATGAGGAATGCATAACACACTGATTGATCTATTCCTACCTACCCCCACCACACCCAGAATCTACCTGCCATTGTACACAATGGGCCATGTTCTGTTCTCAGTTACCCAGGCAAAAATCTGATTTAGCTACATTGGTTAGATTTACACCTAGATAACTGAGAGTAGGAGAAATAGCTTAGTTGGTTTATAGTTTGTTTTTATATATGTATGCACGCGCTCACACAACCAAGAGAGAACTAAGTTAAAGAAATGAGTTCTGTGTTTAGTTCTGAAAGTGATTAGTTTCACAATCATTCTTATCTCTTGTGGGAGTGAGATCTGTAGTTTAGATCCAGCTCCAGTGAAAGCTCTGTCTCTTGCAGTTACAAGCCTCCCTCACTGGTGACAATGTGATTGTTCCAGGGGCACATAGCTGTACTGGGAGGTCATGGACATAAAGGGAGAAGTAATCTCTCAGGTAGCCAGGACAATCCTATGGAGGACTTTGAATAGCAGAACAGCGAGACCTTGAACTGAACTCTGCAGGGGCGGGGCGGGAGGGAGAGGGCAGGGTGGATAAAAATCAATGATTTTTTAAAAATTGATTTTTATTTAAATCGGATTTTTTTTATAAAATGTTTTTTCATCAAAAAGCATTTTATCTAAAGATAGTTTTAATTAAGATACATTATAGCTCAAAAATATCTCATCATGGAATAGGGATTATAAATTCTAATTCTATAGTATGAGACAATATATTCATATAACATTTAAGAAAAGTTTTGTAAATGAGTTCCAATAGTTCATGGATTATGGACACAACCTTATGGGGTTCCACAGGCTTCTGTATAGATTAGTTAGGTTAATTTTTCTATCTACCCAATGGGACTCAGTGCTCAGTCTAGAAGATACCATCAGAATGCTTAGTTTTGCAGTTCTCAAACTGTGGATTTGTCTCTAAAGGTAACATGCTTGTTAACAGCAAAAATGTTTTAAAATAAAATAAATAAACAATATATAGAGTGAGGAATAACAGACCTCAACTCTATTGTCCCTCTGCAAATTTGTGTACACAGAGTCAATCCCCTATCTCTCTCTAAAAGTGCAAAGTTTCAAAAAGTTCAATGAACAGAAGATTGTTGGCGGTAGAATAGATCTGGACAAGGAGAAGAAATCTGGAGATAAATGTGAGACGCAAGGGACATATGCTTTTTTGTTAAAATATTATGTTTGCTGTTGAAGAAAAAAATCCAGAATACTTAACGTTGTTGTTTTAGTTAAATAAAACAATTTTAATGTCTGTCTGGTGATGTTCTCCTCCTAAGACAGCATGGCAAGAAAATCCTCCAAATATTAATGATTAACCTGTTGAATTGGAGATAGTTCACCTCCCAGTGACTTCATAAATATCTGCTTCAATTACCTTTGGTAAATGAAATAACCAAACAATCATTAATTTTCTGATATAGCTGTAAAACTAATCTGAAAAGTTTTCAAAATATATTACTGTTTAAAAATTTATAGTATATACCTTCTAAAAATGAAGCATACATCTATCTCTGAGTTATGAAAAATATGTATTAAGGTTATTACAACCAACAAGAATGCTCTTTTATGTAGAAAAGTATGATTAAATCGAGTCTTCCTGACCAGTGATATAAATCAAATCCACCCTGCTCAGGGGTTTGGATTTTTCACAACTCCCCTGAGCCACATAGCTCTACCAACCTAATTTCCTAATGCAGAACAGGCCTAAGGCTTGAGAGTAACTTCACACTTCCACACTGCAGCCCCCGCTGGTCTCAGCTTCCTAGTTTTATACCACTGTGACTGTCTGGGGTGTCACCTGGTGTGCTGGGACGCCACTGAGTCAGACTATTCTGCCAGCCTGGGTCCCCTTTACCACTGTAAGGTCCGTAGTGTACACATAGCCTTAGTAACTATAAAGGTTGTAATCTCAAAGAACTGTTTACATATATGCTCCCAAAGTAGGAATACTTTATCATCTTCTAATGTAAAGAGTGCATCTGTTCTTTAAATGTAATTCTAGTTATAAAGCCTTCCAAAATGTCCCTTCTGACTTTCATGGGAAAAGCAAGCAGTAAAGCAGACAGCCAAAACACTGGGAAAAATAAGTCTCAAAAACCCCTTTTTGATTTTCATGTGTCAGAAATTCATCCTGGCAATGCTTGTGTATCCTAGAGGATAGCTCAGTATATCCCAATTAATTTTAACTGTTGTTGTTAAGTGCCCTCTTCAACAAAAATGACTCCTCTGCTTTGTTTCAGAGTAGCAGCCGTGTTAGTCTGTATCCGCAAAAAGAAAAGAGTACTTGTGGCACCTTAGAGACTAACAAATTTATTTGAGCATAACCTTTCATGAGCTACAGCTCACTTCATCGGATGCATGCAGTGCAAAATACAGTGGGGAGATTTATATACACAGAGAACATGAAACAATGGGTGTTACCATACACACTGTAACAAGAGTGATCAGGTAAGGTGAGCTATTACCAGCAGGAGAGCGGGGTGGGGGAGGGGGGAGAAACCTTTTGTAGTGATAATCAAGGTAAGCCATTTCCAGCAGTTGACAAGAAGGTGTGAGGAACAGTTGAGGGGGGGAAATAAACATGAGGAGATAGTTTTACTCTGCTTTGAGTGTTACATGTGGAGACAAAGACTAGACAATGGTTACTTCCTATAGTCCTCTTCCATTAAGGAAAACCTCTTGCTAGTCACACTTAAAATCTCTCAGAGTATTGTTACACACCAGTGAAGTGTTCTATTATGCTAATGTTTATTTTTCATATAAATAGTCAAACTACTTTGTTACTCTATATACACAGTGTTCCCAGTACAGTAGGAAACAGAAAACACAAAGGGCTGCCTTCTCAAAAGATATATCATATTACAAAAAAAATGATTGAGGAGAGCAGCTTTACATATCAAACTTTTCCAAATGAAAAATTCCTTTACACATTTTTTTTTTCCAAATTGCAATTAAAAGTGCTTTTCATAACGTCCTGAAATTCCCTGGGAAACTACTGTTTGGTTCAGTCTAGTTTGGATAAGCATCCAGACACTCCAATTAAATATCTGAATTTATCTGAACTAGCCACATTTCTGAGTCCTAAATTTAGCCTTGGTATAACTCCACTGACTTCAAATAAGAGTTGCACCCACTTATAGGAGGGCTGAATTTGGCCCTTAGTGTGCAAAATCTGACTGGAAACATCATTAGAAAAGACTCTTCTAATTAAAACAGTGATAATTTTTCTATTGGGCTCTACATTAAGCACAATCAGGGGCTCCTTCTATAACTATTAGCAGCTGAAAGCCTGTGCTGTCACACTGCCATATTCATAAAGTCAGGTGTGTAAAAAAGCCAAAAATGGTTGAGATCTTAAAAACTGGATAGTAACAAACATGGGGTTGGTCCTGCTTTGAGTTGGGGTTCTTCCTCCTTTGAGGAGGGGGTTGGACTAGATGACCTCCTGAGGTCTCTTCCAACCCTAATTTTCTATGATTCTATGAATCCCAGTGATGATTGAACCTGGTGATAGTCTAAACAAAAGGAGCTTGTGCTTTTTAGTTATTTCCATGGCTTCACACTGACTCAACAAACATTGTAGGCTTCAGAGTGATGTTTGGAGTTATTGTGTGTGGTGACTGTGTTATATGAGGGATTGCGTTGATTTGTGTGTAGGTTGTGTTGTGCTGGGAAAGTTGTGTAGATTTGTGCGGGTGGTGAATGAGGGGTGTGTGCTACTGTGAGGGGCTATTTGTGCTTTGGGTTATTGTGTATGCTGGTTGTGGTTATGGGTGGATGGTTGTGTTGATTTGTGTCTGGGGGGTTGTGCTGGGAGATTTGTGTTGATCTGTGCAGGTGGCAGTTAGGCCAAGTAATCCACCATCTGTTCAGTATTACTCACGCAACCAATGAAACTGTTACATGCAAATTAGCTGAAGAGTAAGAGCAGTGATTGAGTTACCTTTGATATCATAATGCTCTAGGATCCTTGACATGGCACAAATACTGTAGTTGTACTCTGCATGGTTGTAATTCATAAAGTCAAAATGGTCTGAGAAACTAAAAACTGGATAGTAAGACTATGAAACCCAGCAATGATTCAACCTAATGATATTCTGAACAAAAAGAGCTCTCCACCACCCTTGGAAGCTATTTCCATCACTTCACGCTGACTCAACAGACATTTTATGCTTCCGACAAGGGCGACAGATTCTTTCTAAAAGTGGGGGGGGCACACGAGGCTCCACACCGGCTCTGGCCCTGCCCCTCCCCTCCTCTTCCCACCTGAGGCCCTGCCCCCCGGCCAAGCCGGAAGCCAGAGTTGGGCCGGAGAGCCCGAGATGGGGGGGGCCCAAGAGCAGACCCTGGCCATTGTCCCTGCCCCTTATGTCCCCCGCCCAGGGCAAGTGGAGGGTCCACAGCTCTCTGGGCTGCTCTTACCTGGGCCAGGGGAAGAGGAGGGGCAGAGGTCTGTGGGGCCTGTGGCAAAAAGTGGACTGGCCAGGCCCATCCACTTTCAAAAGTGGGAGAGCCATCACCCCTTGGCCCCTGCTGTTCCAGCGCCCCTGGATATTCCTGGAACCTAATAATATCTATTATTTCCGTATCAATTTTATTTTCTCTAAGGGCTGGTCAACACACAGTGTTTGTACCATAATACCTATAATCAGTAAGGGGTGTGATATTTTTACTGAGATAGATATAAAGGAACAACTATTAGTGTCAAACAGTTATATCACTAGCTGTCTTCAGCGGCCACAGAGTACCCCCCCTCCCAAAGGGAGGAGAGCACCTAGGACCTGCGGAGACCCATCCTACAGCCCTGGGTGTTCAATATTGCGATGGTGAGAGGTGCCATGAGGAGGGTTTGGGGGGGATCCTCACCGGCAGGGATGCTCGCGGCTCCCGACAGCGGCCGCACAACAGTCCATGACCTACCCCATAGGTGAGTAAGGAGTCACGGAAGAGGCGGACCCGCTGGTAGGCCACAGCGGCCTGCTTCCCGGTCCTTTTACCCTCCCCCATGAGGGCCCTCGCGGCTCAGAGGATTTGATGAAAGTCCCCCCATCGCTGGAGCGCAAGCTGTACCTTGTTGCGGGAGCCACGGACAGCTTCTAAAAACTCCTGCAACTCCTCTCGCAGCGCATAGGGGGGTGGGGTTACGGTCTCCTGGTTATTCCCCGACGGGGCCCTTGGTACAGCCCCGTGGCCCACCGAGATGGGCAGGCAGGGTGCAGACCCCCAACGGGGAGCCTGATGGACTGGCGCCACTTGGCCCGCCTTGAACCCTGGGGCAATAGGGGGCAGCAGAGGGAGGATAGCAGCCCCTAGTGGGTCGGGACAGGTGAACACAAAGGCCGCTCCCTGGGGGTCATCTACTGGAAATGGGAAGGAGACAGCCCCAGGGGCAGCAATAACATCGCGGGAGGTGGACGGGATAGGGACAGAGGCAGGGGCAGAGGCGAGATTCTGGGCTTCAGAAGCCAAGCAGCTGGATGGTGGCACCTCCCGATCAGGCTCAACGGTTGAGGTGATGGGGAGGGGGCTCTCAGCGATGCCGGGCGCAGGCTCTATGGTGGGTTTGGCAGCCATGGCATCAGGAGGTGGACTATCTTCTGTAGGGCCCCAGCCTGGGAAGGAGGTCAATTGCTCCACACCAACGAGGGGTGCCCCTGGTGGCTCGGGTCCCGGCTGCGTGGCACTGGCCGTTGCCTGAACAGGGCTCGGTGGCTGTCAGTGGGGTGCCTTCTACGGCCGGGTTGATGGAGGAGTCCAGGGGCTCCTCGAACAAGGGAGCTGAAGCAACGTTTAAGGGGAGGGAGCATGGGAAAAGTGGGGCTGGAGTGAGGTCGCCCGGATCGAGGCCCACTGGCATAGGGTCGTCCTCCCCCTGGGTGACCGGGGTCAGACCCAGGGCCTCGATCTCCTCGTATATGGATGGGAGATTGCTTTCTGCCACCCCGGGGTTCTCCCCGCCGGCACCTGATGCGACGGTCGCCTCGGGGCTCACAGAGGCTTCAGATGTTTCCAGGGCAGGAGGGGCTCCCTCGGGGGCCTCGGAGGGGAGGGACTCCCGTGGAGGGGAGATACTGCCTTCTGGTGCTGCAACGTCTTCCCCAGCCAGCACCGGTGGATGGAATACACACGTGGGCAAAGCGGAAGGCTTGGCATCGGTACCCCCTTCCTGGTCTTCCAGGGGGCCTCCACATCAGATGGGAGAAGCAGAGCTCGAGCCTTCTGCTTGCCCTGCTTCCCCTGGACTAGGGCCCAGCCCTCCATGGCATCATCCAGGGGGTGGCTAGCAGGGGTCATGTCAGGGGGCAGAGGCGATAGCTCAGGGACTTGGGGGGGTAACGGTGGGGCAGCATGAGGGAGGGAAGATTCCCCTTGGGGCGGACCCTCTCCCATGCCCGGCGGTGTCCCTGCCGCACCCTCCTCCACAGGCCCCGCCAGATTGCAAGCAGCGGGAGCGGGGCTCTCCCGCTCGTGTGGGCATAGTGGGGGAGGTGCCCCTTGGGCCCGAGCAGGAGCAGTGGTGGACTGGGAAGGAGGAGGGGTGGCTTCGGGCACCAGGAAGCCAGGGGCATCGGCGATGACGGAGCCGGTGCCCTGTCGGGGCTCAGGAGTCCCGGATGCCCCTCCTTGCCGGGCCAAGGGGCAGTCCTTCCGGACGTGCCCCATCGCCCAGCAGAGGTAGCACCTGGCCTCCCCCGTGGAGCAGTGCACCCAGTAATAGGCCCCCTGGTAGGGGACCAGGAAGGACCCCTTGAGCGCCTCTCCATCACACGCCGCCGGCAGCAGTTGAACGAGAGGACATGACCGAGGGTGGGATCTTTGCAGCCCAACGGGAGAGGGCTGACCACGGAGATGGGTTTCCCCAGGGTGGAGAGGGCAGGTAACAGGGCAGCATTGGGAAGAAAGAGAGGGACAGAGGTCAGGATCAGGCAGATGCCCAGGTCCTCTAGCGACTCCAGGGGGACAAACACCCCCCCCCCCACCAGGCCCTTCTCCACCGCCTCCTGGGTGGCAGCCTCCAATGCTAAGAAGAAGACGATCTTGCCATACATTTTGGAGGCCGCCACAATGGCCGTGGACCCCACCACCCTCACCAACGCCTGCACGTAGGTCTCCACGTGGGGTGAGGCAGGCACCAGGAGGCAACAGACGCCATGCTTCCTGGTCATGGTGGGAAAGGGGCCCCGGCCGCTATAGATGGTAGCACAGGCGGTGGGCGGGAGAGATGACGTAGTGGCAGGCGGGGGGGCTGCCGCCATCTGAGAGTATGCCCTGGGGGCCAGGGGAGGGACACCCGCAGAGCTGGTGGAGGGAATAGCGGGGAGGGACACCGCGGCCGGTGGTAGGGCCACGGCAGTAGGGGTAGCCCCTGCCATGGAGGGCCTGGTCTTTTTAGTGGGGCCCTTCCCCTTCTTCTTACCCTGGCCCTTCCCGCCGGCTGGGGGGGCTCCCCCAGCATCTGAGGGGGTGAGGGACGTGGCAGCAGCGGAGGTCACCCCGGTGCCTGCTGCTGCCGGCACCCCAGCGGGGGCGATGGCAGGTGGTTCGGCAGTGGCAGCGGAGGTAGAGGCTTGGGGGGGGGTGACGGAGGGGCAGGCGGGGGAGGGGTAGCTGGGGCTGCTGGAGGGACCCCACCCATCTCGTCCCCCACCATTGTGAGCAGGGAGGGAAGGGGAAACACCAGAAGGAGGAGGGGAAAGGGGAAGCAGGTCGACCACTCCTCCCCGCTAGGCTGCAGGCAGGGGAGGAGGGCACCAAAAGGGGTGGGCTGGATGGGGGAACAAAACAGGGGTTAGGGGTCAGTCGCCGACACGGGGTGGAATTCCGGCTTCTCTAGCTGCATTAGAGTTGAGGGGATACAACAACATTGGGGGTGCAGAGAAGAGGGTTTAAACTAAAATGGGGAGTGGTACAAGCGCATGGGAGGGGGCATGAGCGCACAGAGCAAGGGGCTAAGCGGGCTGGAGTTAGGGCAGGAAAACCAAGGGGCTAGCTTCAGAGGCTGGGGCGGGGCAAACAAACAAAGGCTGCAGAGGGAAACGGGCGGGGCAGGCAAACAAACTGAAGCTAGTGGGGGGGGGGCTGGGGCAAAGGGCTGCAAGTGGCAAATGGGGCAGGTAGAAAAGGGCAAAGCTGTGGGGTGGGCAGTCCGGGGGCGGGGGCACGGGCGCTTGCACAAAGTCTGTTTAGGCTGGCTGCTGCTTCTGGCCCAAATGGTGGAATCAGGGCGTGGCAAGCCAAGCAAGCAGCTGAGTCCAGAGGCAGGAGCTGAAGCAGATGGTAAACAGCCAGTGGGGGTGGTAGAGGGGGCAGCGGTGGTGGTAGTGGTGGGAGTTGGGGGACACACAGATGGATCGGGGGGCAGCTCCACGCCACACCCCCTGTGTCACTGCAAACACAATCAAGACCCCCACCTCAAGAGCACAGTTCTAAAGTTACTCAGTCTTAAGGCCCCCTCCACGGTGGTCTGCAAAGTCTCTTGGTGCTTCCCCACTGGTAGATGGTCCTCTCCTTCTCCTCCTCGGGGCTTCAGCAGCTCCAGTTAGCAGACTCTGCAGCAGCAGCTCCAGGAAGTCCAGGTGGTGGTCCAGGCAGGCAGAAAGGACCCCTCTCAGGTGGTGTTGGTGGTGTCCACAGCAGCAATGGCTGGGGCTGGGGTCCCTCACTCCCCTCCGGGGAGCGGGCTAGCAGGCTCCCCCCCCGAAAGGGCTGCAGTTGGAGCAGTAGCAGCACCCGAGGGTGGGGGGGTCAAGCAGCCGTCCAGCAACCAGGTAGCAGAGAACGGTGCGGGGAGTGGTCTGGTCTGGCCCAGCCAGGGGAGCAGCTGGAGCAGCAGTAGCAGCAGCAGGGAGAGCCCAGGGCCTAGTACCAGCAACCCTCTCCCTCCTTCTCCCTCCAGGCCAGAGGGCTACAGGAGAGTAATAGAAGGGCGATATATTAGCCCCAGGTTAAGTAGGTCCCTTTTCCCTGGGTACAGTAACAGGGAAGGTTCCAGAACAATCAGGAACCTTCTGGAGACAATTAAGACAGACAGGCTGATTGGCTGCAGGTGTTCTAATCGAGAAGCTGCTAGAATCAATTAAGGCAGGCTAATCAGGGCACCTGGGTTTAAAAAGGAGCTCACTTCAGTTTGTGATGTGTGTGTAAGGAGCTGGGAGCAAGAGGTGCTAGGAGCTGAGAGTGAGAACGTGGACTGTTGGAGGACTGAGGAGGACAAGCATTATCAGACACCAGGAGGAAGGTTCTATGGTGAGGATAAAGAAGGTGTCGGGAGGAGACCATGGGGAAGTAGCACAGGGAGTTGTAGCTATTGCACAGCTGTCCTAGGAGGCACTCTAGACAAAGCTGCATTCCACAGGGCCCTGGGCTGGAACCCAGAGTAGAGGGCGGGCCTGGGTTCCCCCCAAACCTCCCAACTCCTGGTCAGACACAGGAGGAGTCGACCTGGACTGTGGGTTCACGAAAACGGCCAAACTGAGGGCTGCCGTGAAGCTCCAAGGCAAGCAAATCCGCCAATAAGCACAAGACCCACCAAGGTAGAGGAGGAACTTTGTCACAAAATATATAGACAATAGTCATCTCACCCTTACTCTCAAGATTAGACCCACTGAAATCAGTGGATATAAATAATAACAGTAAGGGCTTAAGGATTAGGCTTGTATTGGAAGCACCCCTTCTAGCGACTCATTCAGTCTGTGCTTTTGTTTTGTGGACAGATTGATTTCGTTATCCACAAATGACCCCTCCTAGATGGATGTCAAGTTTAGCCTTGATGATGTCTAATGAAGACAAATTTCATTATCTCCCTTGGCAGCTCATTACACTGTCTAATTGTTCTGATAGTTATCAGCTCTTCCTTAAAATATTTAATATTTGGCACGAATTCTCTCCTTTTTGATTAATAAGAATAATTGTTCCATGTCCTGTCCATCTGCATTAATCTCTCCTGTTGCAATGTAAAGATGATCTGCTTCTCAAACTGCTTTTGTTTTTTCCAGTTTTCTCTTTCAACTCAATTTCCTGTCTCTTAAATGCTTTACTTGGAAACACAAAAATGGCAAGCAGTTGGAAAATGCTTCACTGCTCTGGGAGAAACCCAGAAGTTTTAATCAAAATATCCTAAAAAAATTTACATAGTTCCAATTACTTTTTAAATTTTAAATTTCTGGTCTTTCAAAGGTTATAGTTCATTCAAATTGATGTATTTTGTGTACTTATATTAACTTATTTAAATGCCCACAGTTTGAATATGAAGTTATTAAAACAATATGCCATTGGCTAGACTTAAAAAATAAATAAATCATAACTTAAATAGAACTTTACAGTAATTTTTAAACAAGTTGTTTGGAACTAAGACTTTGCTGAACATTTATTACAAGCTTCATCTGATCTGCAAATTATTTGCAAACACGTCAAGGAACTATGACGTGATTGGAATAACAGAGACTTGGTGGGATAACTCACATGACTGGAGTACTGTCATGGATGGATATAAGCTGTTCAGGAAGGACAGGCAGGGCAGAAAAGGTGGGGGAGTAGCACTGTATGTAAGGGAGCAGTATGACTGCTCAGAGCTCTGGTACGAAACTGCAGAAAAACCTGAGTGTCTCTGGATTAAGTTTAGAAGTGTGAGCAACAAGAGTGATGTAGTGGTGGGAGTCTGCTATAGACCACCAGACCAGGGGGATGAGGTGGATGAGGCTTTCTTCCGGCAACTCGCAGAAGCTACTGGATCGCACACCCTGGTTCTCATGGGTGACTTTAATCTTCCTGATATCTGCTGGGAGAGCAATACAGCGGTGCATAGATAATCCAGGAAGTTTTTGGAAAGCGTAGGGGACAATTTCCTGGTGCAAGTGCTAGAGGAGCCCACTGGGGGGGAGCTTTTCTTGACCTGCTGCTCACAAACCGGGAAGAATTAGTGGGGGAAGCAAAAGTGGATGGGAATCTGGGAGGCAGTGACCATGAGTTGGTTGAGTTCAGGATCCTGATGCAGGGAAGAAAGGTAAGCAGCAGGATACGGACCCTGGACTTCAGGAAAGCAGACTTCGACTCCCTCAGGGAACAGATGGGTAGGATCCCCTGGGGGACTAACATGAAGGGGAAAGGAGTCCAGGAGAGCTGGCTGTATTTCAAGGAATCCCTGTTGAGGTTACAGGGACAAACCATCCTGATGAGTCGAAAGAATAGTAAATATGGCAGGCGACCAGCTTGGCTTAACGGTGAAATCCTAGCAGATCTTAAACATAAAAAAGAAGCTTACAAGAAGTGGAAGGTTGGACATATGACCAGGGAAGAGTATAAAAATATTGCTCGGGCATGTAGGAATGAAATCAGGAGGGCCAAATCGCACCTGGAGCTGCAGCTAGCAAGAGATGTCAAGAGTAACAAGAAGGATTTCTTCAGGTATGTTGGCAACAAGAAGAAAGCCAAGGAAAGTGTGGGCCCCTTACTGAATGAGGGAGGCAACCTAGTGCCAGAGGATGTGGAAAAAGCTAATGTACTCAATGCTTTTTTTGCCTCTGTCTTCACTAACAAGGTCAGCTCCCAGACTGCTGCGCTGGGCATCACAACATGGGGAGTAGACGGCCAGCCCTCTGTGGAGAAAGAGGTGGTTAGGGACTATTTAGAAAAGCTGGACGTGCACGAGTCCATGGGGCCAGACGAGTTGCATCCGAGAGTGCTAAAGGAATTGGCGGCTGTGATTGCAGAGCCATTGGCCATTATCTTTGAAAACTCGTGGCGAACGGGGGAAGTCCCAGATGACTGGAAAAAGGCTAATGTAGTGCTCATCTTTAAAAAAGGGAAGAAGGAGGATCCTGGGAACTACAGGCAAGTCAGCCTCACCTCAGTCCCCGGAAAAATCATGGAGCAGGTCCTCAGAGAATCAATCCTGAAGCACTTACATGAGAGGAAAGTGATCAGGAACAGTCAGCATGGATTCACCAAGGGAAGGTCATGCCTGACTAATCTAATCGCCTTCTATGATGAGATTACTGGTTCTGTGGATGAAGGGAAAGTAGTGGATGTATTGTTTCTTGACTTTAGCAAAGCTTTTGACACAGTCTCCCACAGTATTCTTGTCAGTAAGTTAAAGAAGTATGGGCTGGATGAATGCACTATAAGGTGGGTAGAAAGGTAGCTAGATTGTCGGGTTCAACGGGTAGTGATCAATGGCTCCATGTCTAGTTGGCAGCCAGTGTCAAGTGGAGTGTCCCAGGGGTCGGTCCTGGGGCCGGTTTTGTTCAATATCTTCATAAATGATCTGGAGGATGGTGTGGATTGCACTCTCAGGAAATTTGCGGATGATACTAAACTAGGAGGAGTGGTAGATACGCTGGAGGGCAGGGATAGGATACAGAGGGACCTAGACAAATTGGAGGATTGGGCCAAAAGAAATCTGATGAGGTTCAATAAGGATAAGTGCAGGGTCCTGCACTTAGGACGGAAGAACCCAATGCACAGCTACAGACTCGGGACCGAATGGGTAGGCAGCAGTTCTGCAGAAAAGGACCTGGGGTGACAGTGGACGAGAAGCTGGATATGAGTCAGCAGTGTGCCCTTGTTGCCAAGAAGGCCAATGGCATTTTGGGATGTATAAGTAGGGGCATAGCGAGCAGATCGAGGGACGTGATCGTTCCCCTCTATTCGACATTGGTGAGGCCTCATCTGGAGTACTGTGTCCAGTTTTGGGCCCCACACTACAAGAAGGATGTGGATAAATTGGAGAGAGTCCAGTGAAGGGCAACAAAAATGATTAGGGATCTGGAACACATGACTTATGAGGAGAGGCTGAGGGAACTGGGATTGTTTAGTCTGCAGGAGAGAAGAATGAGGGGGGGATTTGATAGCTGCTTTCAACTACCTGAAAGGTGGTTCCAGAGAGGATGGTTCTAGACTATTCTCAGTGGTAGAAGAGGACAGGACAAGGAGTAATGGTCTCAAGTTGCAGTGGGGGAGGTTTAGGTTGGATATTAGGAAAAACTTTTTCACTAGGAGGGTGGTGAAACACTGGAATGCGTTACCTAGGGAGGTGGTAGAATCTCCTTCCTTAGAAGTTTTTAAGGTCAGGCTTGACAAAGCCCTGGCTGGGATGATTTAATTGGGGATTGGTCCTGCTTTGAGCAGGGGGTTGGACTAGATGACCTCCTGAGGTCCCTTCCAACCCTGATATTCTATGATTCTATGATTTGCTTTTGGCTTCTTTTAATCTAGAAAACAGCACAGTTTTTCAAGTTATTTTTCTCTATGCCAGTTATGAAAAACAAACTTGAGAATGGCAGCCATTTTTAAACTAGCAACTTTAAGACAAATGTCAAAACAGGGTTGTTGGGTTTTATTATTCAAAATATATTATTGTTTTCTCTGAATTTCTAGTTTAGAATTTTCTGCTACATTTTAAATTGTATTCATTATGTTACACAAATGAGCACCACCCATTTACAAGTAGCTTTTTATTAAAAGGATTCATCCTAATGCCAGTTTTCTAAGCCAGATCTGCTCTTCAGCCACAGAAGATCTAGACCTAGTCTCCACTACAGAGTTAAGTCAATGTACAGCAGCTTACATCAACCTAACTCTGTGAGCATCTACACTAACATGCAGCTCCCACCGAAGTAATTTTCCCACTACACTGACTTAATAACAACTCCACCTCCATGAGATGTATAGCGCTCAAGTCAATGTTGTTAGGTCAACGCAGCGTTGACACTGTGTTGCTTACATAGACGGTTGCTGCCTTTCAGAAATTCTGCCATAATACCGCACACTGGCAGTTAAATCAGTGTAAGTGCTTCCGGTGAGGACACTGACCATCAACACAAGGAGCGTAGTGTGGACGAATAAAACCAATTCAATTACTGTGGTAGCTGTACGTCAATGACTTAATTTTGCAGTGTAGACCTGCCCCGGTCCCACACTACTAAGGCTTGGTCTACACTGGGAACTTACCTCGATATAACAACATTGCTCAAGCGTGGAAAATCCACACCCCAGAGCAGTGTAGTTACACTGACCTAATCTCCAATGTAGACAGCACTGTGTTGATGGCAGAAGCCCTACCGTTCCTCGGGAAGGTGGAGTACCTATGCCGACAGAAGCAGCTCTCCCACCGGTGTAGGTAGCATCTTCACTAAGTGCTACAGCAACGCAGCTGTGCTGCTGCAGCGCTGTAAATGTAGACAAGCTGTCACTCAGGCAATACTCTAAGGAGGGAAGGATTGAACTTCCAAACACTGCCCCAATCTGGCACGGGAATTTTTCCATTGTTTTAAAGAGGAAATAGACCAGGTCTTATTTGACTAAGGGCTTGTCTACACCGGGACTTTACAATGCTGCAACTTTCTCACTCGGGGTGTGAAAAAACACCCACCTGAGCGCTGCAAGTTTCAGAGCTGTAAAGTGCCAGCATAGACAGCGCACCCGTGCTGGGAGCCGCGCTCACAGCACTGGTAGCTATTCCCCTCGTGGAGGTGGGCTGGTGCCACAGCAGCACTTTAACGTTGCCAGTGAAGATGTGCCCTAATGGCAGCCCATCCAAATCCTTCACGTAGTGGCCCAATTCTGATCTCATTTACAGCACCTTTAAACCAATGTAATTCCACTGACTGCAAAGGAGTTACACTTGATGATTAACATCAGTGTAAGACCCGAATCAGGCCCGAAGGTGATTCCCACTCTGAGCCATCTCACTCATGAGCACAGCTAAAGACACAACTTAGGAGATTTGCACGATGACAGAGTGCTTCAAGAACTGTGTCAATCTGATGGAAAATTTACCTTTAATCAGCCTGTTTCAGGTGGTACTCTGGTGGATGATGTCACACAACCTTTGGATATGTATATTAATTGAATTAGATATTTTGTAGAGCTGGCTGAAATGTTTCAACACTGCAGACAAATTTTTCCCAAATATAGAAAATTGAAAAATTTCAACAAATTATTTGCAGTGTTTCAACCAGCTGAATTGGAATTAATTTGCAAATTGGATACAATTAACTTAGGCTTGAATAGAGACTGGGAGTGGTTGAGTCATTATATAAAGTAAAACTATTTCCCCTTGTTTATTCCCCCCTCCCACCCACCCACTGTTCCTCAGACGTTCTTGTTAACTCCTGGAAATGTGCTGGAAATGGCCCACCTTGATTATCACTTCAAAAGGTTTTCTCTCCCCCCCACCCCACTCTCCTGCTGGTAATAGCTCATCTTAAGTGATCACTCTCCTTACAATGTGTATGATAAACACCCATTTTTTCATGGTCTGTGTGTACATAAATCTCCTCACTGTATTTTCCACTTCATGCATCCGATGAAGTGAGCTGTAGCTCACAAAAGCTTATGCTCAAATAAATTGGTTAGTCTCTAAGGTGCCACAACTACTCCTTTTCGTTTTGCGAATACAGATTAACACAGCTGCTACTCTGAAACCAGCTGATAGAATCAGTAAAAAAAAAAATTACAAAATAATTCTCAGAATTTTCCAACTTGTTCTAGTATTTTATATTGTTGAACAAGATCGGTAAGTTTAGTCACCCTGCTGTAGAAAAAGTCACATGGGTGTCAATTATGCATGCAGGTCAGCTAGCGTAATAGGGCCTGACTAGGGCCTCTAGTAGAAACAACAAGTGAGAAAGAAGTCTAAGGAAATAAGGACCATAGCAAGTACCGTATTCAGAACAGGTAAGTTACTCACCTGAACATAAAGTTCCCGGAGTTCATACTGAAATTTCTTGGAATCTGTGGTAATTGTTACTGGGCCAATTTCTGGAATGAAAAGAAAAAAATTCAAATTGTGTAATAAGATTGCAATAAAATCCCAAAGACTATTAAATTACAATTCCCCTGAGAGTCCATCATTTCAGTCATACAATCTGGTAGTTTTAAAAGCATTTTTGTTTTTTGGTTGTTGTTTTTTTTTAAATAAAGAAAAGCAATAACATTGTATTTAATGATAAAAGAACAGAATACTATTTCAAGGCACTGACCGGTATTGGGCATTATCTTTCCCATCCCCAGCATGCTTGGGGAACATATGCACTACTGTACCACACCTTTTGACAGTGAAGCATGCTTCCCTTTCTGCAGCCAGCCAGCTCCAGGTAAAGCAAAATACTACAGCTTTCAATTACTAATTTTTGACACTAAGCACTTTGCATATTAGCACTTGGGAAAGGATAGCCATTTAAATGACTATGTTAAAGGAGAGTTGAGGGGTTATGTGCAACAGAGGGCAGCTGATTTACAGAGAAGGTGGGTCTGATTTTAAGTCTACCAGTCTTGAATAATTAAAAACAACTCTGATAATTTTGTACAAATATTATTCTTAGTTCCATGTGTCTTAAACACATACATATACACTGACCTGTCTGTATGTGTCTATCTCTCTCACATACATGCACTGCTGTTTTCTTTTGCCCCATATTTGTATTACTCCTGGTGATTGGGAAGGGGGAAGTGGTTGCACCAGAAATTAATATGAGTTTGTTTCAGATGTAGTTGTGTGGCTGAGCATGAGGAAACTGAAGTCCTTTAGCCACAGAACAGATCAGCAAGCTTCTCCCACCAATGTTACACAAATGTACCTCAAGGGCCAGGCCAGGCCTGAAGGACATCTCCCTTCTAGAAAGGAGAACATAGGTCAGCCTCCATGCCTGGTCACTCCCTGGTCTCTCAGAGCAAAAAACTGTCAGCAAAAGCACAAACTAGAAATCAATTCCAATTCTGGGTTTTGTGGTGTAGGCATGTGTCCACTGACAACCAACCTGAGCATCATCAAATTCAACTCAACTGGCCATCAAACCACCAGGAAATAACTTTCAGTAATCACAGGGCTCTATTCATACTGGCAAGTTTAAATATCACCTTAAATATTTAAATAATTAACACCCTGCCCCCAAGCCATCCATTCCCTCCTGATGTCTTCCAAATCATCATCCAGTTTGCTTATAGCAAAATGTTTTCACGAGTGTCCACATTTATTTCCCATCCTTGCTACAAGTTAGAGCTTTTCTAAATGGGGATATATAATAGCTATTCCTGATTAACTATTCCCAATTAGTTGGATGCTCTTAATCTGGAATAAAAGCATCCACATATGAAGTTAATAGTTAATCCACTTTAAATCCACACCCTACCTTATTCCAGATTACCTTTCATGTGTGGACAAGCCTTGAGTGAGCATTTAATATCCATGTAATCTTGATATTTTTTCCTTTCAAACCATCCAGACAAAGCTTCACTTGATAGCACTTTCAGCAGCAACCGTGGCTGCAATCTAGTATAATCACACACAAGGGTTTATTTTGGGGCTGTGTTTATGAACGCCTGGCACTGTGTAGTTTTCACTTGGTTTACAAAGGTCATCAGAGAGATCACACAAAATATTTCCTAGTGTTATGATCTTATAGATGCCTTAAGACTTTTATTATGGCTTTGATTTGAGCCATTTATCCATAAATGCTGTTTGTTAAACTATTTAACATGTTCATTAAAAAGCTGTTGATTTTAAGAACACTGTTCTTCTTTGAGTAATTTTGTTTCCCCTTTTCCCACCCTAATCCTGCCTCACATTCACTCACCAACTCATTTCCTCTTCTTCCTTTCAGCTTCTTTAAAAGCATATGCCTGCAAGTTGTTTCCAAACTGCTTAGGTTGAAGTCTATCCACTGACAACCATTGTTCTTAATATAGGCAATGTCTGGTATTATATATATATATATATGTGTATATATATATATATATATATATATATTGTTCTTAACATAGGCAATGTGTGGCATATTATATATGCGCATGCATGCATACAGTAACCACCAGCTCATTTATTTCTTCATCCACTCTACGAACTAGACTTTTAAATCCCAGAGCAGTAAGTGCTTTTGAAAATATTTTCTCTGCTTATCAAAAAGAGATCTAGAAACCCACTATTGGAGACATGGAGCCAGATCCTTAGCTGATTTAAATCACCATAGCCAATTTAAACCAAGTGAAGATCTTGCCCAGTTTTAAACATGGAGTGGACCCCTGTCTTTGAAAGTGAACACCAAAAAAAGACAAATATCTGTACAATTAGTTTTCATCTTGATTTTATGGTTGATTTTTTTCCTCACCAGATAAGTGGAGCAGTTCCACTCCAATTACTTGCATCTCATACCAGCTGGACATACAAACATTGACAGCGTGGCTACATTCATAATTTTCGTCCATAAGGTCATTTCCCATTATTGCATACTGGCAACTGGGACTGAAATTCCATAACAAGCTTGAGAGAGGAAAAAAAAGGGATTCAAGCTTCTTCACAGAATAATTAATTTGGATTTTAACTCAAGATGGTGAAGTTGTCAATATACAGTAAAAATTAATTTTAATCACTCTTAGAAGTTTAGCTGCCTGTGTCAGAGTCAATGAAATTGCCATGTTATCGCTAAACCAGAGAGTAATAAAACAAAAGACAAGTGCTAGATATAGTGAACACTGATAATGATGAAGTGGTACTCTCTCCATTTCAGAGGCACTAGGCATTACTCTCAGGCTTTGTCTACACTGGATTTTCGTCGGTGAAACTTGTGTCATTCAGGGGTGTAAAAAAAAACACACACACACACGCCGAACGACAAAAATTTTACCAACGAAAAGTGCCAGTGTGAACAGCACTTCGTTGGCGGGAGAGCTCTCCTGCTGACAAAGCTACTGCCACTTGTTGGGGGTGGAAGTTTTTTTTTCTCGGCAGGAGAGCTCTATGCTGCCAACAAAAAGTGGCTACACTGTGTGCCTCTTAGTGGCACAGCTGTTGCGGCACAACTGTGTCACTAAAAGGCATGGAGTGCTGACTTGGCCTTAATACCCTGCCACAGTGCTGGAAGGAATGTAAGGGGCGTTCTTGGTAACAGTTACCATGCAACACAATACAACTTTATCTTGTATATCAGACTTCATAAACACTATACAAAATACTTTATGGAATTAAATTACACAAGATATCACCATATGCACTTGGGGAAAAACTGCAGAGAGCGCCCAGCCAGACACTGCAGCAGACAGGGACAGAAGCAGCCAAAGCAGAGATCTCTGGTCACGTACAACTATATAATATTCTTGGACTTTCACTGCCCTTCACTGATTGACTGTTTGCTCCAACCCTCTCCACCCCTGCCCTGTCCCCCTTGCCCTGCTTTTCTTTCCATTCAGCTGATCCCCCCCACAAGTAAATCCACCACCTCCATCCCCCCAAAAAGTAGAACATAACATTTTCCCCCATCAAACTGTTCACTCAGCTTGAGTGTTCTATTCCTTCCTCACTCAGTATCTTTTCTATTGAGACACTTGTCACATTGTTTCCTTGTACTCTCCCATCTTTCTCTATCCATCTGCTTGTCTTATACTTAGACTGTAAGCTTTTTGGGGCATGGACCTTTTGTCCTGAGTGTATATAGCACCTAGCACTGTGGGGTTCTAGTCCTTGACTGGGGTTTCTAGGCACTATGAGAATACAAATAATAAATTAGTAATCAAAATACCTTTTAGTGCCTGATTTTCAGAAATGTGTATGCATAAATGTTGTATTTATGTGCCTAATTTCTATAGAGTAGTAGTAATTGCACCCAAATAAGTGACCAACTAATACATCTAATTACCAGTTTATCTGCATGCTCAACTGCCATAGTAGTGCATGAAATCACAGTAAACACACACACACACAACTTCCAAACAAGTTGCATGCCTTCAACTGAACAGCTGCTGCTTTAGGTTTAATTCATGTTAAAATGTCATGGAACCTGCAAACAGATCATTGGAGTACAGCAAAAGCCGTATTTGATTTCATTTTCTGGATGTTAAATTGCTTCCGAGGTGAAGGGAAGCTAGAAAATTTTCTAATGTGAATGCATACATTCAGGTGCTTAAATATAGATTAAAGGGACTAACTTTAGGCACCTACACTGGCAAAGCTGGGATTTCATTCATTATGGAGGTTTCCTCCATTCTTCATTACTCTGATGCTTTTCTCCCCCCACACTCCACAACTGAGGCTATGTCTACAATACAAAGTTAAGTCGACGCAAGTTATGCCAGTGATCATAAACTGCTATAATTATATCGCTTGTGCATATTCACACAACATTCCTTGTGTTGGTGGAGTGCATCCACAGTTGGCACTCTAGCATCAGTGGAGAGAGCAGTGCACTGTGGGTAGCTATCCCACGGTGCAACTCACCACCTTCTGCAGCTAGGAGTTGTGAGGAAGCGGAGTGGATTGCAGTGCATCATGGGAGCAGGCTCAACGTCCCACATTGCAGTATTTTCTGTCTCATCATTCCATGGTCTTCCGACTACGTTTCACGCCCTTTTTCAACAGCCCCTGTATATTGTTTGTCTGCCATCTCTTCCTGAAACCATGGATCCTGCACTGCTCTCTAGTGTTGTGATCAGTGTTAGGAACACAATGCAGCTGATCATACAGTATTACATGACCTTCAAATCTGAATAGGAATCCATGGTGCCTGCCCTCCTGCGTGCCATGGAAAGAAAATTCCAGATTATTTTTGGCATTCACAGAGCAGCTGCACACAGTGGACCATCGCTTTTGGACTCAGGAAACAAGCACTGAGTGGTGAGATCGCGTTGTTACGCATGTCTGGGATGAGGAGCAGCGGCTGCAGACCTTTCGGAAGTGCCAAGCCACCTTCCTGGAACTGTTTGTGGAGCTCACCCCCGCCCTGTGGCACAAGCACACCAAAATGAGAGCTGCCCGCTCGGTGGAGAAACGTATGGCAACTGCTGTGTGGAAGCTAACAAGTCCAGACTGCTACGAGTCAGTAATGAATCGGTTTGGAGTCACTGTAGGCGTTGCATTCATGCAAGTGTGCAGGGCCATTAATCACATCCTGCTATAAAGGACTGTGAGTCTTGAAAATGTGTGTGAAATAGTGGCTGGCTTTGCGGCAATGTGATTCCCTAACTGCAGCAGGGCAATAGATGGCATGCATATCCCAATTTTGGCCCCAGACCATCTTCTGACAGAGTACATCAATAAGAAAGGGGTACTTTTCCATGGTATTACATGTGCTTGTGGATACCAGGGTCATTTCACTGATATTAATGCTGGGTGGTCAGAGAAGGTGCATGCCACATGCATCTTCATGAACATGGGCCTATACTGAAAACTGAAAGCAGGGACTTTCTTTGCAGACCAGAAGGTACTAATGCAGGATACTGAATTGTCCATAGTGATCCTGGGAGGCCCAGTGTACTTCTTACTCCCATGAAGCCTTACACGGGAAACCTAGACAGCGGCAAGGAGCACTTCAACAATAGCTGAGCAGGTGCAGAATGACCACTGAATGCGTGTTTGTCAAATTAAAGGCTCACTGGCATTGCCTTTATGGCAAGTTAGACCTCAGTGAGGAAAATATTCCCATGGTCATAGAGGCCTGCTATATACTGAATAATATTTGTGAAGCTAAGGGGGAAAGTTTCCCTAGGGATTGAGCATGGATGCAGATCGCCTAGCAGCTGATTTTGAGCAGCCAGGTACCAGGACTATTAGAGGGGGACAAGAGGGGGCTATTCGAATCAGGGAGGCTTTGAAGCACCATTTTGACAATGAGCACCAGTAATGTGTCTTTATGTAATGCATTCTGCCATGTTTTGTTTACTTGCCATCTGAAATAACCATTTTGATTGCTTCCTGACTGTGATTTGTAGTCTGCAAATGTGCCAATTGCCACAGCAGCAACTACTGTGTGTAGGAGACAAAAAGTTTTATTTTGTTTCAGAAAGGGTTTTTTTAAAAAACAGGAATAAGCAACAAACAGAAAATGCCTTCTTGAAAGGGACAAAACAGTGAGAGGAGCACTCTCTTGAGGGAGGCTCTCATAGCTGTCTGTAAGTCCAGCTATCACTGGGGAACTTGTCCGACGGGAACGGCCTTACTGGATCAGACCAAAGGTCCATCTAGCCCAGTATCCTGTCTTCCAACAGTGGCCAGTGCCAGGTGCCCCAGAGGCAATGAACAGAACAGGTAATCATCAAGTGATCCATTCACTGTAGCTCATTCCCAGCTTCTGGCAAACAGAGGCGAGAGACACCATTCCTGCCCATCCTGGCTAATAGCCATTGATAGACTTATCCTCTATGAATTTATCTAGCTCTTTTTTGAACCCTGTTATGGTCTTGGCCTTCACAACATCCTCTGGCAAAGAGTTCCACAGGTTGACTGCGCATTGTGTGAAGAAATTCTTCCTTTTATTTTAAACCTGCTGCCTATTAATTTCATTTGGTGACCCCTAGTTCTTGTGTTATGAAAAGTAGAAAACAACACTTCCTTATCTACTTTCTCTACACCAGCCATGATTTTATAGACCTCAATTGTATCTCCCCTTAGCAATCTCTTTTCCAAGATGAAGAGTCCCAGTCTTATTAATCTCTCTTCATACGGAAGTCATTCCATACCCCTAATCATTTTTGTTGCCCTTTTCTAAACCTTTTCCAATTCCAATATATCTTTTTTGAGATGGGGCGACCACATCTGCACACAGTATTCAAGATGTGGGCGTACCTATGGATTTATATAGATGCAACATGATATTTTCTGTCCTATTATCTATTGCTTTCTTAATTATTCCCAGCATTCTGTTCGCTTTTTTGACTGCCGCTGCACATTGATTGGATGTTTTCAGAGAACTATCCACAATGACTCCAAGATCTCTTTCTTGAGTGGTGACATCTAATTTAGACCCCATCATTTTATATGTATAGTTGGGATTATGCTTTCCAATGTGCATTACTTTGCATTTATCAATGTTAAATTTCATCTGCCATTTTGTTTCCCAGTCACCCAGTTTTGAGAGAATGTGTGTGTGGGATTTGAGGAGGGCATGGTAAGCAGTTTTGTATGGGCTGGGGGCAGGAAGCATGCATGTGTTCTGCTTGCAGCGCGATTAAGAACTTCAACATCTCTGTGTGGTCCTCACCATGGTCAGCTGGAAAGAAGCAATGAGAGTAGTCAACGCTGAGCAAACAGGAAGTGGGATTTCAAAAATTCCCAGGCCTTTCAAGGGGGAGGGGCAGATGCCTTTGTACCTGGGTGCAGGGCACTGGAGTTCGAACTGCTAACCAGAGCGGTCAGGCTGGGAATTGTGGGACTCCTCCTGGAGGTTATCTGTGGCCGCATAACTAAGCACGGTGTCTACACTGACACTGCAGCGATCTAACTTTGCTTCAAAAAGCTCTACACCTCTCATCGAGGTGGTTTTATTTTTTTGGAGTAGCAGGAGAGTTACATCGGCAGGAGGAGCATTGCAGTATGTATGCGTCTTTTGTCAATGAAAGCCAGCTTTTGTCAACACAACTGGGTAAGGTCGACAAGGCCTGATTTTCCAACAACCGTGACGCTTGATAGGGCTACATCCTGATAGTTCACATTGATAAGGCTGTAATTGTATTCCTTTGTTCTGAAACTACGTTATAAATGTCAAGTCTTCCAAAGTAACCTTGGGGATTTTAGGTCTCTCTCACACACACACACACACACACACACACAAAATTGATTACATATGAAAGGATTTTTTTTAAAAAGGAATGGTTGCATGTTATTGAACAAAGACTGGACTTTCTAAAACTGTAAAACCAGAAAACTCAACTTAATACAACCAATGTGGTGTTTGGTCAGTTGCTTAGGGACAGGCTCAAACACCACTACATAGAATTGTCTGCCAATGAATTTGACAGCGATTAAGAATGTTGATATTTCCCTCCCAAGACAAGTTTGAAAAAACCACTCCTCAGTAAATAAACAGGAAAAGTTCTCAATAAGTAAACTGATAAATTGCTCACTTTGGTGTATTTAAAGGACTTCCCACACTGTCATCTGGCTGCATGTTTACATGAGAGCTGGAGAGTGACCACTCTGGGAAATCCTAAAATCGCCCTGATTACACAGATAGCTCAAACGCTGCTATGCTATTTGTAGTTTTGGCAAACAGCAGTTAATCCACATACAATACAAAACATCTATACAGTAGAGATTTGGTATAGAGGGCTGAATGGTCCAGAAAACTAGTAAAGACATATGGAGTGTTTTCCCTCTTTGCCATCAATTCAGTAGTGGCTGAAAGTTGTTTGTTACCATACGATGGATGTTTGGCAGCCTATGTGAAATAAGTGGCCTTTGTCCAGTTCTACAGCACAAAACTACAATCACATGGGAATTAAAGCAGACCAACTAAAGTTCTGATTGGTCTGTGAACTATATTCTTACCCTGAGTGTTCATTCCTCCAGGTTAGCATGGGGGCATGTTAGCAAAGGCAGCATCAGGGAAAACTGACTACGATGCCCAGGCTTCACCTTATTATGAATAAAGGCCTTATTCTATGGTCATTCAATAGATTTTTCTATATGAGGCCTGAGCTGGTTCAGGATTGGGACTTAAGGCATTAAACCAACCATGAGAAACTTAATTATGAAAGGCAGGTGGCCTTTACTAACTTCCTGTTTTCATCATGCCATTGCAGTACAATACCTACTAGCCCAAATTCTCCCATTTACTGGCATAAATTTGAAGTAGCAGCAGGGTTTTACCAGAGTTACATCTATATAAGAGAGCAGACTTTGGCCCTATGTACCTTCAAAACTGTCCAGCTACAAGCACATTTGGCCCTTTCTTTTCTAGCTAGTATGTGACTCATGAAGGAAATAAACCAGTTTTCCCCCATACAACAATGCACTTTCCTTTAGTTTAGATGGTCTTAAGATTAAAATGAGTAACACTAACCAATCCCATTACTTATTAGTTCATATTGTACAGTATATTGCTGTTTTACATTAAATTGAAGTCAGATACTAAAATGCTATCTTTGAAAGAAATGTTTAAGACAAGACATCATTGAGACTATCCAGTTTAGAATATGCATTTTTTGAAAATGAAAAATACATACACTGCAAAGCAAAATAAAATAATGCACACACCATGAAAACCGTACAGTCTTATTATATAACCACCACTCTTAAGAGATCACCCCTCAAAGTTAAGTATAATTCTGCTCCACACCTTAATTAGAAAGCTGCCTTTAGTAAGCAACTGATTGTTATTGTTTTCACTGTACAGTGTACCCTACATTTGTCCTTTCAATTAAAGTGAAACCTGTAAATCAGAACTCTGTATAGTAAGGCCAGAATGTGCAAATGCGAGTGCCTACAATTAGCTACATAAATCTATATTTAGTCAAGTAACAAGTGTCTGGTTTTCATACATGTTGAGCAATCCTGCTTTCCGGGGGAGTTTGGAGTGCTTTGGCTCAGGAAAAGTCAGAATACTTGATTAGGGGAAGATTTTCAAAGGCACAAATGGCAGTCAGGTAACCTCATGTAAAAATGTTGGCATAAGTACATTATGCTGGAAAAATCCTATAGATGGTAATGACCTCCAGTACTGCTTCCTGTCCCATACCTGAAAATCTGCCAAATATACCCATATGTAATAGGCTGTGGGAGTGGTCTCCAGACAGGAAGAAGTTACCCACTCACCCTTTTTATGGGGAATGCTTCACCAGTCAACAGCCTCAGACCTGAGGCCTACAGTCCCTGTCTCCACTTGAATTGTGACTCCAAGAAACTCACTTTTCCTGATATCTAAGTTGTAACAGATAGGAGTAGCATAAATCTGAATTAGGGATGTAAATATTGTTTACCCAGTTAACCGATTAAAGGGAGAGGGGCTGGGGCTGCTTTGGCCAGCAGGCAGGTGGGTAGGGCTGTTCCTGGAGTCAGCCGGCACGCCCCAGGGCTGCTGCTAGGGTTGGCCAGCTGGCATGGCCCAGGGCTGCTGCTCCAGCCGGGGGGCTGTGGCTGGGGTTGACCAGCTGGCCAACATGGCCCAGGGATGCTGCTTCGGCCAGCCAGCAGGGCTGGGGTCAGCCAGCTGGTGTGGCCTGGGCCTGCGGCTGGTGTCAGCCGGCGGGGCCAAGATCAGCCAGCCAGGGGCTGGGGGTTAACAGTTATGCTGGGTTAACCAGTAAGACTAATGCTTACTAGTTAACCAATTAAACATTTACTATTTTACATCCCTCGTCTGAATATGGGATAAGTTGTGGACAATGCAATATTGCACGTGGAGTGTTATGTGAAAATGGTGAAGAATCACAGGAAGAGTTGCTTTCCACTAATACTGAACAAGCAACTATATTAGAACAACAAAAATAGTGTTATCCCTTAAACTTCTCTCTGACTCATTGTAGAGCTTCTGCCTCTAACCTTCCATGTCCCATATGTGTGGCTACTAGCTACAGATTTGAAGAACCAGTACACATTTCTCCTTTCATACTCAGATGAGTGGCTTATTCTTGGGGGAGGGGCATGTAAGGAGTAACCTTAAATACCAAGGATAGAATTGGGCCCTCTGTTCTGGGACTTCACCCAACTAATGTGCAGTGAGCTGCAAATGGGTAACATTTTGTGATATTTTCTTTCTCAGTCAACAGAAATTGGTAACTATAGATGTGAGGAAGAGGAGGAAAATATCTACTGCCCAAAATCTCTCCACCAGCAGCCTCAGAGAATGTAAGTTAGGGGCATATTAATAATCACCATCTGGGAAGAACAATTTGTAACAAAAGGCGTGATTCTGCAAGATGATGAGCTCCTTAACTCCCACTGAAGTCAATGAAAGTTGTGGGTGCTCTCCACTGCAAAGTTGGCAATAAGCACTTTACAGAAATGGGTAAACAGTTTATCTACCCAACAAAAGCCCATGTGATATATGCTCCACTGGAATCTTTACATACATAAGCAGTCAATGATTCATTTCAACTATAGCTTGGTGAATGCTCCTTACAATCATCAATTCCTCCCTTGAGCTCTTATCCAAAACCCAATGACCTCAGTGGGCACTGGATCGAGCCTTTGCTGCCGAGTGGCTCAGTAGTTGAAAGATTTCATAAACTATTAAAATTTCTTCCTACATAATATCCTCTAATGACTCAGATGCTCTTGGATCTGAGCCTTCGGCCTGGGTTTAATTATATTCATTTCAGAAAAGCCCCAGAACTGCAATGAGCAACATTTACAAGATCATTTCATGGGGAGGGGGAGGAGTGGCAGTGAGAGAAAGACATGTTTTTTTCAATTGCAGTGACTTTTTACTATTTTTAGCCTTAATTGAGGCTAAAAAACAATAACTTTAAATTACAAAATTCACTTTACTTAAGAAGGATACTAATGAGAGATTTGTTTAAAGGAGTGTGACTGGATACAGAACTTTTCACCTCCAGGTTGATATTCAAATCAAAACCAGATATCAGGTGGTAACAACGTTCAAAGACTGACTTATTTGGTGACCTAAGCCACATGAGTTGGTGGCCTCAGTCCAGTCCTTACTGGATAGTATCATATCCCAGTTACCAACCTCACTGCACCCTCATTCCAGTTTCAGCAGAGAGGCCAAGGTATGAATAAACCCTTAGACTGAACTGCCCTCTCATGCCTAGAGGCAGCCCCTCCAGAACAAATCTGAGGCCCATTGACAAGGCAGTGGACAGATAAGTTGCACTTCTGCTTTCCCTACTCCATGGATGCTGCAGAAAAAGGACATCAGCCTGTGTGTGTTAATCTGGCACCCTTCAAAAGCAGTGCATTCATTTTTACTAGTAAGTGAATAAGAGAACACACAGGAAGTTCTTAAAAAGACATCCCCAAAGTTATGCATTAGTAAAGGACACAGCCTCCCACATAACACTGAAAGATAACAAAACATAGACACTAATGCTATCATGTGACACCACAGGACAGCACAAAATCTTTCAAGCTGGGATTTTGAACAGGAGACTAATGGAGTTAGGTGCCCACATCGAATTGAGATTCAGTGGGAGCTGGCTGCTTATCTCCCTTTAAGCGCCTTTGAAAATCCCAGCCCTGTAATGACTCCTTGATGTTTCCCTTGTGCACATGTAGAACTTTACCTGAGGGTTTCAGCTTTAAAAAATAAAAGTTGTTCAAAATTCTTGTAAAACAAAACATAACATGGAGATCGGCAAAATTCTTGAGGGACAAAAATTGATAAGGCTCCTGTGTCCAATGTAACTAGTACTAAATTTAGCTGGTGGATGCAAAACACCAATGTTTGCAATGTATATTAACTAAATGCAATAAGGAATAGTAACAAAGTGTGTGCTCATTCATCCACAATGGAGAGTAGCCTACATGAATTTAATATATTATATACTCTTCCCTTTTAAAAAAAGTACAGTGATATCACTCAGACTTGACAGATATACTCAGCCTCTATTTGGGGGAGTGCAAAATGTAGTTATGATCACATTGTAAATTCCTGATTCTCTCAGTTGGACAACTCTAATAAGTAGCGCTTTATTGCTCTTGGTGCCTCAAATTTGAAGGACATTATACAGTACCCAGTATGGAGTCAGGGAATTATTAGCTGGGATTTAAACTAATGAAATACAGTTTAAATTAAATAAGCTTTAAGGTTTAACTCTAGTTCCAAGAAAAATACACCACTTAGAAGCACATCCTCTCTGGTAGACAGAAAACTTATCATTATTGGCAAACAAACATGGAAAGCTGGAGGCCAAGAACCCTGACTCCATGTGGTTAAAAAACAAGGCAGTGCCAATGGGCATAAATGTTACAATGTTTAAAAGGATTAATGTAAGCCAAGTCTTTCTTTTGTGGGGGAACAAATGAATTTCCAGGATCCTGAAATTGATGCGTGACGCACCTTCCAACCTATTCAGTTGAACCTTTTGAACTGCCCTGTAGCTAGGTCTGGTCTCGGTAAGGGGTCCAGCATCATCATTTCTGAAATGACTTTGCTGGTTTCCATCCAGTTCTCAATGGATGATTGCCTAAATTACAAAAACAACGGCCACAGTTGGCAAGTCGGTTGATAAGTCCCACAAAAGAGGCCACAGGACTGAAGGAGCCATGAAGAGCGAATGAGTCTCACATTTTTAGGTGGTTCTCAAGGTCTGAGTTGAGCCACATTTGTGAGGCATTGTGGGTAAATTCTGATTAGCTGCTCCCAGTACTGCACCTCTTCTGTGCATAAAGGATTTTAGTTTTCAAGGCTGTCAACCTACCACTTTTCAAGAGTATAGAAGTTCACACACTATTTATCTTTTCCAGATAAAGTACAGTACCAGCAAAATAAAAATACTTTTCTTTACTCTATTATATCCAAGCTTTGCCCAACTAATTTGCTTCTTTCAATCTAAACTAAAAGATAAACAACTGATAAGAACCAAACTTACTGTACTGCTTCCTTACTGTACTGAGTAGCATGCAATGACAACTATTTACTGAAACTGATCTACGTTCCTAACACATACTGGACGTCTAAAGGGTCATCAGATTATTTTTTGGTTTTGTTTTTTTCCCTGTTAATGGCAATCTTTTTGCAACCCAGGAACAAAATTTTACAGTTCTTTATCCATGATGAACTAAAGCTCAGTGCAGGGCTATGTTGTATGAAACTATTTCTGTCTCCTCTTTTGCTGTGTATATATTGGCAATGCTTTTTCAACACTTGTAATGTTGCTCGAGGAAGAAATAATGCTTAAGAAGAGGGCAGGATTAAATATAGCTACAAACTGTGCAATGCTATTTTGGGACAGACAGTCTGAATATTTTATTCTTTGAATGTTAATTCAAGGAAGATTGGAAACTATTTTTAAATTTAAAACTTAAAACAGTTCATAATATATTAACAAATTAATAGAGTAACATCCAGGACAGATTCCCTTTCCTTTCCTTTTAGATGTGCCCAAGGAACACAATAAAAATTGAAAAAATGGGTGGCTCATTCTAAGACTCCAGCAACAAAACTTTCCTGAAGGATACTGAGTGTTAAACACACTCAGCCACTCACCTATACAAGACAGAAACAGAACAGCACTCCCAACAACAGCTCAGTGTTCTTGCGAGCAGGATTCTGTTACTTAAGAACAACTGACAGGTGATTAACATTTGTGAATGGAATATATACACCAAAAACAGTCATGCTTGTAGCTTCTCAGGCCAGGATTTCCCTACACCGCCCCTGAATTTTCCCAACACCACCCCTCCCCCCAAGTTTTGTGAACTAGTTACATGCAGTCTTGCCACTTTAGTGATTGTTTGGAAATTTGAATTGAAATTGAAACATTAATACACACTTTAAAAGCATATAAAGTATATGATAAAATACGTGTATCTGAAAAAGTATAATAGATTTGAAAAGTATGAACACAGACTAGCTTCCTTATACAGCTTTTGTTTTTTGTGACTGTCAGTGCATTCATTTTGGTGATGTTGGGCCAACCTAATAATTTCAAATTATGATTTGTAAGCAAAGTCTAAATGAGCTCTCCCTGACAGCTAGTGATGAGCTGGGGGAAAAGGTTTCAGGACCAGACTGTATTTACATTCACACCTAATCTACCCAGGTATCCAGAAAACAGAGCTGTGTTGCCCAAGTGATAGATTTTGGCTAGGGTTGAGTTACAAATGACTTCAATGCGTGGGGTAATGAAATGTTGTTGTTTTTATTGTACAAGTAAAGGACAGTAGAACTGTACTTAGCCTGTGCTGATTGAGGGCATCGAGAGAAGGTGGGGACAGGTGTTTTGCTTGACAGTCTGCCTGAGTCACAAGTACTATTTGACCTGCCCCTCTCCACTGTTTATGAAGCCTAATCAGCTCTGTCTTTAGAGAGTCTTTTGGTTTGTTAAGTGACCACTAGAGCTGAAATCTCTGATAATCAGGTCTAAGTGCTTAGACCTGCTGTGGGACAGTGTTTCTGTGGAAGAGATGGCCCAGTCTGCACTAGTACCGAGGTTCCCCCCAACCCCGAAGAGCTGAAATCACTGAGAGTCAAGTGGAACCGTGAGAGACCGACTCACAGAGGTCACAGTGGCAGGTGGAAGCATAAGGTGACAGTACAGGGCTATTGGGGCAGAGCAATAGAGTGAACGGTGGCATGACAAACAGCGGCCAGAGCACTGGACTTAGAGTGACCAGATGTCCCAATTTTATAGGGACAGTCCCGATTTTTGGGTCTTTTTCTTATATAGGCTCCTATTACCCCCCACCCCGTCCCGATTTTTCACACTTGCTTTCTGGTCACCCTAATTGGACTATGTTTTAGTGACCTATCTCCAGAAGCTATATTTGTGACTGGGAAACTTATATAAATATATGTTTCCAAGTAGGCAAAGATTTTAAAAAATGCATTATTTGCCAAGATCATTATCTCACATCATCACTATCTTAAGAGGTCATTATCTTGGGGAGTTTCTGTATTAAACTTTTTTTATTATAATTATTTTTATGTAAGAATGGCTATATCTTATGTAAGATGTAAAATGGCTATATTTTATGTAAGAATGGATCAATGGTCCATCTACCCCAGTATCCCATCTTCCGACAGTGACTGTTCCAGGTGCTTCAGAGGGAATGAACAGAACAGGGAATCATCGATTGATCCATCCCCTGTAATCCACTCCCAGCTTCTGGCGAACAGAGACTAGGGACATTCAGATCATGATGTTGCATCCCTGCCTATCCTGGCTAATAGCCATTGATGGACCTATCCTCCATGAACTTATCTAGTTCTTTTTTGAACCCTGTTATAATTTTGGCCTTCACAACATCCCTGGCAAAAAGTTGCACGGGTGACTGTGCGTTGTGCGAAGAAATACTTCCTTTTGTTTGTTTTAAACTTACTGCTTATTAATTTCATTGGGTGACCCTTGGTTCTTGTGTTAAGTGAAGGGGTAAATAACACTTGTTCATTCATTTTCTCCTCACCAATCAAGATTTTATAAGACTCTATCAAATCCACTCTTAGTCGTCTCTTTTCCAAGCTGAAAAGGCCCAGTCTTCTCTCCTCTTATGGAATCTGTTCCATACCTCTAATCATTTTTGTTGCCCTTCTCTGTACCTTTTTCAATTCCAATATATCTTTTTTGAGATGGGGTGACTAGAACTACATGCAGTATTTAAGATGTGGGCATGTCATGGATTTATATAGTAAAAGTGGAGGAGCTTGGTTTGCCAGACTGATGAGCTAAGCGAATACTGACAACCTACAAGAAAAGACTGCAAAACACCATGCCTCTGGACTGCATCAACATGCAGAAAGCCTTATAAGCCCGTCACTGTCAAAGCCAATTTTAGAAGAACTTAATGAGGCTGTTAAGAATGCTGGAGACACAACTCAGTTTATGTGAACCAACATGGGTATTGCATCATACTTTCTATTTAAGCAAGAGATACCACACACTACAAACTAGAGGCCTATATTAAGTGCATTGTCACTTGTTAATCCTGAAGTTGGACACTGGTTCCGAACAAGACTGGCAAATGCTCACTATCTTTCTGCAAAAAACTCAGCTGACTCTCTTGAAACCAGTGCCACCCAGAGGATTCAGGGGGCTTGGGGTCTTCGGCGGCGGGGGTTCTTCCGCTCCGGGTCTTTGGGGCACTTCGCCGAAGACATGGAGTGGAAAGTCCCCCCGCCGCCAAATTGCCGCCAAAGACCCGGAGCAGAAGAAGCAGCGGCGGGTCCTTCACTCTGGGTGTGTTTGGCGGCTCTGAAAGACCCACCACCACCGAATTGCCGCCGAAAACTCTCATGGGGGCCCCTGCGGGGGCTGGGGCCTGGGGCAAATTACCCCTCCCGGGCAGCCCTGCTTGAAACATGTGGTGCAACAGTGAAAGACTCAGGAGTTGAAAAAGTGAAGAATTCTTTCACTATATTCAAAATATGTGCATACATGGCCGACAAATGGACCAATGCAAATAGGCATCAAGTATTAAGTCATTACGTATGTTATCTTGATGTCCGTGGTAGGCCAGTAGATGCATTCTAGATGTTCAGGTTATAGAAGACACATCAGCTGCATCTGTGACATCTTAGAAGAGTTAAATGCTTGTAAATTGAAGCCCAAACAGATGGCTGCTTGTGCATTTGATGGAGCTACAAACTTCTCTGGAAGAGAAGTGGAGTACAGGCTTTGCTCAGGGAAAAGTGTAACCCTAATCTTTCCTATACACACTGTAGGGGCCATCTACTCCAGCTAGCACTAGTACAAGCTGCAGAATCTTCAAAAGACATTAAAAAGCCACAAATTTAATGGCTTTTTATACTCTTTTTTCAGCAAGAGTCCAAAAGGACTGAATATTTTGGAAACAGATAGAAGATACACTGGGACTGAAGTTCAAATGAGTCCAACTTGGGAAAACCTGCTGGCTTTCTCATGAGTGATTCTTGGTAGTTGTTTTAAAATTACTGCAACCGTTATTACTGGCTTTAGAAAGTATCCACCAAGATAGGACAGATCTAAGTAGTGAGGCTGGTGGAGTACTTTTGTTACTAAGTTCAGAGAAGACTATCGCCAATCTCTCTCTTGTAAACCTACTGTTGAAACCACTTAGGTCATTAAACAATGCAATCCAGGCATCTGCTACAACAGTAGTAGATCTTTGTCCAGAAATAGAAGCTATCCTTGGATCAATCAGAAATATCCATTGAAAATGTACGGGAAGAAGCAAAGACTTCAGTCCAGAAGCTGACTAATGAAGATACTTATATTGACTCCATAAGTGAAGAGGACAAGAAGTGTTTGTTAAGCCAGCTGAAAAAGTACAAACACTTGATTCTTACAAATCTACAATAGAGATTTCTGGATTCTGTTCAACCTCCATGTAGCTTTCACAGATGCCTTGTCTTGTAAAACACCTACAGTTGGGTGGAGTGAGGCACTACCAGCAATGGGGCTGCCATGTGATCAGGGCAGAACAGAGAATTTTGAACACAGAGTGGAATATCATATGATGAACGAATGAAGATTTAATTTCAACTTCTTTATCATTACTAGTGATTCGACCCAATCTTTGTGCTATGTTTCCTGGGGTGAAAGTAGGAATTCATCTCTTGCTAATTCCAGTCACAACAGCTACAGTTGAGCATATTTTTTCCTCATTGAATAGAATTTTGTGTTCTGAAAGAAGTTGCCTTCTGCCTGATCATGAGCATATTATGAAGGACTGGAAGTAAGGGACACACAAGATGACACCAAAGAGTGCAAAATTACAACAAGAAACCAAGACTGATGTAGATGTAGTGCTTCATAGTAGGCTTGAGTAGCCAACTTTAATTTTTGTGATGGCTTTAAAACATGAGTTAAATCTAATAAAATGGTCGTGAAACATTTTTCAGTTTTTACTATGGTGCCATACAGCCCATCTTTGCCCTCATGGTCTCAGCCCTCACCCGCCCCCCCGAATATTCCAACACCCTCCCTAATTTCAATTCCTGGGAAAACACTCTCAGGGTAGGTCTTCATTGCAGAGTTAAGCAATCTACACTCAAGTTACTCCACTGGAGTTAGCCTAGCTCTAGTGAGAATGGGCACACTGTGAAATAACACCTTAGTTGCTGTGTCCACATTGGCACTGTACTTACTGTATGTGGCACTAAGATTTCAGGTGGGCACCCACATCCCATGATTCTTAGCAATATAGTCAACTGAGCTGTTTATTAATTCTTTCCCAGTGAATTGTGAACAAACTCATCTATCCTTTCTGGGCACACGTGGGAAGCTGTGGGAAGGTATCATAGGATGAGTGGCATTTCACTGGCACCAGCTGCATCCACACTAGACAGTGGTTGCGTTAGCAGCTTGTGAGTTATGTCCACCTGAGCTTTAACCTATACCCAGTCAACTGAAGTTAGAAGTACCACTGCACTTGAGTTAAGGGTTTTGTGTGTGGACAAGGGTGTTGCCCTAACACTACTCAAGTTAGAACTTGAGTTCACTTTGCAATAAAGACAAGCTCTAAGGACAGGAGAGCAACATGTGACAGGCACGGCAGGGGGAGGTCCTTGAGCACACAGGCACTGCCCTGCCTGCCATCAGTTACACCAGCAGAGCTGCCTGCTGTTTCCCCTTCAGATGGTCTGAATACTCTACAGGGATAACAGGAGAGTGGGTTGGGAGAAAACCTGGATTTGTGCTGGAAATGGCCCAACTTGATTATCATACACATTGTAAGGAGAGTGATCACTTTAGATAAGCTATTACCAGCAGGAGAGTGGGGTGGGGGGAGAGAAAACCTTTTGTAGTGGTAAACACCCATTTTTTCATGCTTTGTGTGTATAAAAAGATCTTCTGTACTTTCCACAGTATGCATCCGATGAAGTGAGCTGTAGCTCACGAAAGCTTATGCTCAAATAAATTGGCTAGTCTCTAAGGTGCCACAAGTATTCCTTTTCTTTTTGAGAAACCAGAAAGCCACACTTATTTTGTATTTAAATTGACTAGGATAGGAACTGGAATCAGAGACATTCCTGGCTTTCAAGGACACAATCACTCTAGACCAAGGCTATCCTTACATCAACAGTTTGTGATTCTTTTACCTACTTTGTATTATAAAAACTAAATTAAGAACTGTTCAGTGTATCATGTATAGGTGTTCTTGTTTGGTTTTGGTGGGGTGGGGGGGAGAAGTGAGTTGAAAGGTGACAGGATAGCATAGTTGTCATTCACTGGAAGATCATATGCAGTTCCAATGAATTTTAGTTTGTTTATAGTTTCTTCTTCCCATTCCCCATATGAGGGTGAGAAAACAAAAATAAAGATAACCTAAAATCCACCCAAATGCACATAAGCCCCCAACACTACTTTATTTGAAAAAATGTCCCTTGAAAATTTTTTGCTCTCTCATCCCCAAATCATCCCAGAACTGGTCAGTATAATAATTCAGAGCAGAGTAATGGATACAAGTTAATGCTGAGGACTTGTCTACACAGAGCAGAAATGTGCCCCTACAAGGATGTGATTTTGACAAAACAATGTTAAAGTGCAATAGGGAACATTTATTGAACACCAGCAGGATCTACACAGGCTAAATAATGTGCAGTATGCTACTATGCATTAGAAAATCACACGCCTGTAGGGTGCATTACCCCACCATGTAGACAATCCTTAACATTTTATTTACAATCCTATCTTTCAAGCTACACCTTCCAAAGAATGGCAGAACTACTGTTGCAGCTTGAAGTGCCTCCAAGTTGCAGGAGTCATTCTCTCCAAATCAGCCAGAAGAGCTCATAGGATATCAGCTTGTAGCATGGCTCCTCTGCACAATGATGACCTGGGCTCTGGCTTCCAAGTCACAATCTGGCCCTTTATGGATATAAACTGGCCATCAGGAAGTTTAGACTTGAAATTAGATGAAGGTTTCTAATCATCAGAGGAGTGAAGTTCTGGAATAGCCTTCCAAGGGAAGCAGTGGGGGCAAAAGATCTATCTGGCTTCAGGATTAAACTCAATAAGTTTATGGAGGAGATTGTATGATAGGATAACATGATTTTGGCAATTAATTGATCGTTAACTATTCATGGTAAATAGGCCCAGTGGCCTGGGATAGGATGTTAGATGGGGTGGGATCTGAGTTACTACAGAGAATTCTTTCCTGGGTATCTGGCTGGTGAATCTTGCCCACATGCTCAGGGTTCAGCTGATCACCATATTTGGGGTCGGGAAGGAATTTTCCTCCAGGGCAGATTGGAAGAGGCCCTTGGGATTTTTCACCTTCCTCTGTAGCATGGGCCCTGGGTCACTTGCTGGAGGATTCTCTGCACCTTGAAGTCTTTAAACCATGATTTAAGGACTTCAATAGCTCAGACATAGGTGAGTGGTTTATTGCAGGAGTGGGTGGGTGAGATTCTGTGGCCTGCATTGTGCAGGAGGTCAGACTAGATGATCATAATGGTTCCTTCTGACCTTAATATCTATGAGTCTATGAGTCTATGCTCTAAAAATAAAGACAGGTTTGAAGAATAACATCCAAATCCAATTTGGGCTTTATAAATATAGACCTGATCCTGCAAGATGTCAGGTGACTAGGTTGGGAGTTGGCCTCTCAGTAGCACTTAGCATCTCACTGGATCAAGCCCTATATGGGCAGTTAGACTCAACTAATAAATGGAGAAGGAAAAGTAATTTCCTCACAATTTGCATTATAGTCCGAAATTCTATTTCAGTGTTACAAAGTAACAATGATCTCCATACATGTCACAGACAAAGATATCTGGTGGTAGATTTGCTAGAATTTTATTTCACCAAAATAAATTCAACTGGTGAACACATTCATTTCTAAAATTTAGTTTTACTTATATTTAACATACCTGTTCATCAGACAGGCAGCTCCACTAGTAAGTGACATTAAACAAACTGCTTTTTCCCTCTGTCATATGCTCAAAGGGTAAAAAGTCCTCAAGAATGGAATGCTCTGAATGGTGAGCATTCATTAAATGGGGGAGGTGGAGGGGGGTTGTTGAATAACCCTAATGAGGAGAAGATGCTTTAGGTCAAAAGTAAGCGCTCTGTGTCTGTTCAGATAAATCTGTTTCCAATTTTCTGCAAGTGATTAGTCTGCAGTATCCTAGGGTTGAGTGGCTGACCATACAAAGGAAAAGCTATTCTGAAAATGGCCTTAGAACTGTATTCATCTTCATTAACAAAGTCAGTGCTAAGAGATGACATTTGTTATTAAGAAAGGCATACAAATAAAAAGAGGGTTAAATAAAACATCTACATCGACTTTCATTTGTATTTACTTTAGACTATTTTGATAAAAGAATTTCTTTATAGCAACTTATTCCCCTCATCATTATTTAGATAAAGAGAAGTTGAAATAATGGAACAATCCAACAGACATTACTGAAATATTTTAGAAGTGAAATAATAGAACAATCAACACCCAGAAAAAAATTGAACACTTGCTCTCCTGTTCACATCTAAAATTGAGTCTGTTTGACTTATCTGCTTATCTACCCATCCATTTAAATGTTTATAGCAAGCCCATTATTGTAGTATCTGAGCACTCATGAAATGTAAATGAAATGGATGGATATTATACATATGGAAATCATTTCAACATGTTATTTAGAGCCCACCTCTGCAAATCCCGAAGCATGTACTAAACTTTTCTCACGAGTAACTCTTTTGTAGTAAATGGAGCTGCTCAGTTGAGTGAAGTTACTCATATACATCAGTGTTTGAAGGATCAGGGCTTTACCAAACAGTCCTTTGGAGAAATCTTCCTCATTTTACTCATGAGAATAAGCCCCATTTACTTCAATAGAGTTACTCACATGACTAAGGCAAGCATGATAAACCCATAATGAAAGTCTTAATTTATTTTTATTTCCTGACTCTGGGTCCAATCCCATTCCCATTGGAATCAACTGAAATAGGATTAGCCTCTTCATGTATGTTTAAATATGCAACTAAAGGGTTTCATTTTCTTCTCTTCATGTATGTTTAAATATGCAACTAAAGGGTTTCATTTTCTTCAATTTAGCCTGCACATTATTTTTACACCACTGTAACTTCATTAACGTCAGTGGAATTACTCCTGATTTATACCAGTGAGAGGAGAATCAGGCCCTTACTGTTGCATTAAGGTTTTGCATTTAAATGCACTGGTATTTAAAAGGAAAAGGAAAAAAATCTCATGTGATGGGGTTGTAAAATACATTAACCACCATTTTACAGTTACCACCAAAACCTAGCTATATTACTGTACAGTTGCCCAATGCACAAATCTACAGTGATAGAAGCAACTGGGTAATTTAATTGAGTTTAAAAAAAATATTGTGCATACATTTATTAATTGCTTCTAACTTCATTAATTTTTCTCTAAGCTCAACCAGTAGACCTCACAGAGGACTAGCAATCTATGAAATTTGAACTTTCCTAAACGGATTTTTTAAATCCTTGTTTGCATTCACTACCTGCACCTGCAATTACATGAGGAAATATATGTCTAGCTACTTGACCTGTAATGGAATAAGGTAGTTACACATCTACAAGTCCTCGTTTGTATCCTCAATTAATCAATCACAAACACAAAATGGGAAACTGGGCTTCAAATATCTGAGACTTGATTCAAACTAAGTCAATGGAAGTCTTTCCACTGACTTTAGTGGACTGGATGGGGCTCCTGGTCCTGAAAGGTTAGCCATTTCTGAATTACCATCCGCCCCAAAAACCTCCCATTTGTTTTTGAAGTACAAATCTTGCAGATGGAAGACAGGAGTTTCCCCACATTTGCATAACTCAAAAATCGGTGAACATATTCTCCTAAAAGTTTCCAGATCAATTCATCATTGGCTCAAAGGAAAATAAAAAGAGATTTCTTTTGGAAAATTACCAGAAAATGAAAACACAGACTTATAATGAAAGTCACCTGGCAACCTTAACAAAATAACATTTCATGACAAAGTTAATTTGCAAGGAAATTTGAGGAATTTTTGCTTATAAGCAAACACAGATGTTGGCAAAAATTTAGCGTTCCAACACTTTGATAGCAGTGAAAACTGTGAAGTAATTTTTAAGAAAAACAAACTAAATCAGAAAGTTTTACTATTTTGAAACATGGCATTTGTCAGTTCAATGTTAACAAATTTATGTATTTGCTCATGTATGTGTATCCATGCCTCTTCAAAACTTCTTACAAATTATTATTAAGGAAACAAGCTCTGGCTTTGAAAATGTCCATATAGCAAGGGCATATTTTAATACCTAACAATGCATTATGGTGTATCCAATAACATCCTTTAAGAATAGATTTTTCTAAGCATGACAAAAATAAAGTAATTTGAGAACAGTTTCTAGACAAGTTGTGACAAACTCTACACACAACTTGTATTTGGTTTACTAAATCTTACTGTGTGTTGGGGATTTTTTTTTTTTAATATCCAGTTTGCTTCTGACTTCAAAGGAAGCAGTGACACAACTCTTAATGATTTCAGTGGAAGAGGTTCAAGCCCTCCATCTTTAACTATTACAACATAAGAGAAGTTCCTAGAGGACATCCATCCCCATAATCTTGCACAGGAGACCCCCAGAAGTTCTGCTACAAGACATCTCTCAACAGCCACAGAGGAAGGAAAAAGATATGCTCCAGTAAACTAAACTTCCTCCCTCTGATTACATTGGTCACTGCCTTCAGATGAAATTGTTGAAGTAAGAGTTTGGCCCTAAGGCATTCAGTGGATCTATATGAATATTCAATTGAATAAATCCTGTTGCATGAGTGTGATGCATAGGAAGGTATGGTTCCAGTTCTCTATGGCTGTGGTGCAGGCAGCAGACTCTGATGCTGAAGGCACTGCCACTTATTTGGCTGCTGGCTTGTAAATAGTATTAGTTTCATCACCACTATGGAAACAGACCAGGTCACAAGCTCATTGACTCATTTGAGTTTCATAGTACAAAATCAGATTCCCAGCCTACTCCATACTCATCAATCTCTATCATCATAAGAATATTTAACAGAACTCAGGCAAACACTAAAAACAATGTTACTGATACATTTTAAACTGCCATGTGCAGAGACTATGAGAGAACCAAATCTGGGAACAGGGGACACACACATAGTCTCTGGGAATGGTGTAAGTCACCGCCAGTCACTCTCTTCCCTTCACTATATCTAAACAGAAGCACTGAAATCAAATAAGGAGGGAAGGACTTCCAGGTGAATACATGATGCCTTGCTGAAGTTGTATCCTTTCTACGACCACAGGGATATTGTAAACCAGGTTGATTATGGCTGAGTGGAATGCAGACAAGGGCACCAGAACCTTTGTAGAAGTGGGGGGCCACCGGCGCCGGAACCACAGGGGCCAGGTCCTCCCACTTTTTAACGTGGGCGTAGTTTGGGGTGAAGGGGACAGTGTTGCCCTCCCAAACTGAAAGCCTTGGGCAGGCGTGGAGTGGTGCCAATGGGGGCTGTGCTTCACAGCGGGGGGACTGATAACTGTGATCAGCTCCCCTGCCGGAAAGTGCAGCTCTGCCAGCGCCGCGCCACGCCTGTCTGAGGCTTGTGGTTTGAGAGGGAGAGAAGCAACGCCACTCTCTGCCCCCCCAAACTATGCCCATTTTTAAAAAGTGTGAGGTGGGACCCTGTGACCCCTCCGGTTCCGGCATCGTTGAATCCAGATCTACCAACATTTTGGTGTCCTCTCACCAAACTCCAGATGAACCCATTTATACCACCCCCACACATTATCCCACTGTTCTTGTAGGCCAAATACTCTCATTCCTCTGGCAACTATTCCTCCCAGGCCCAACCAAGTGATTTTCCAACCAAGTGAGGCAACATACCCATCTCAGCAGGCAGCTGCTTAGAACCACCTAACTGCATGGCATATCATCGCCTGCTGTTCTCCCTCTGATCTTCTGTTGAATCCAGATTGCCTCTGATTGCTAGACCCATATTCCAAGGACCCTGCTCTAATCTGACCCAATTAATGGCATATTATATTTACATACATATATAAATGCTGAAAAAGGTGTATTAGCATGCATTCATTCTAACTGAACAGCCTGGAGAGGGCTGCCTCTTGTACAACCTGTCCCCACTCAGTAGGAATAAATTGTGGAGGGAGCTGAGTGTTAAAGACATTTGCATAAAATATTCAAAACAAGCTCCTTGAACTCCGATCATACCTACACATACACACACACGCACACCATGACTTCTGTAATGGAGGCCCTCCAACGTGGTTTCTCCACACGTTTTCAGGAAAGCCAAAATGAAGGCACCCACATGAGTTGTGCTAAACCAGGCAGGATTCTAGGATATGGTGGTGGGACAGGGAGTGATGGTGGCTGGTTGGTTGCTCAGTTGCCACAGGGGTCCTCCTGTCCTTTGCCCTCTTCCTGCATTGGATGGGGGGAGGGGAGGGGTTAAACAAGGGATTATTCATGACACAGGCCAAAAAACCTATGACATTTTTTATTTATTTTATTTCAACTCAGACTGCTTTTTGCCCCCTTTTTGTATTTTTGAACTCCTCTGGGTATAGCCTTTTATTTTATTTAAAGTGAATTTTGAAATGTGGTATTACACCACTGTGGGTTTGGCTCTGGCGGCTACAGTTTCAAGCTTAACAGAGTGAAAGTCACCTCTGCTACTTGGTTTAGAGTCTGTAGGAACACATATAGACCAAGGGTAGTGACCACACATACATTCACAAGTACAAGGCCTAGACTGTTTTACAAGTTTTATTAAAGTTACAATTAAAGTTATGATTACCCAAGTGTTATACTTATAAGAAGCACATGGGATCTTTACAGGGAAGAAGGCAGCACACCGCATTTATTGAGAATACAACAGTTAGCATATGCTTTTCAATCTCACACACCCCATGCACACAGTCCTGCCAGTTGATGTTCATAGTTACCAGTCCAGAGTCTGGATCAATCTAGTGGCCAGTCAGATTGGTTGCAGAGGGGAGCAGGGCTCTGTCGGTTGCGATCCGATGCTCCTGGAGTGTGGCAAGACGAACCGCAAAGTCCCATGGCCAAGCACCCTGTTCTTATACTCTTTTTTCTCTGTTGTAGTCTATGGATTTTGCTGGGTCAGTTTGTGACTGGTTACTTCTTAATTGGTGTATCTTTTGATGTAAACATTTCAATACACCTCTGAGAGGGTTATCCTGTCCTGGTTTTGATTTAATCAACTGTCCTGTCTTTAGGGGTGCCAGCCTTCACCTCAGGGTCGACAATTTGCCCTTCCTTCATTATGGATGTGCGTTGATGATTTTCTGGTGTCGTTAAGACTCTTTACTCCTTTTTCCTTGACCGTCTGGCTATAACAATGGCCTTCACATCTTATCTTTTCCTGATGCATACATTCCTCACTCACACAAACAGTCTTTTTACAGAGACCTTTGAGAATACAGTGTCAGTTTATTTTGAATCTCCTTAACATAGACACAATACAAGATCATGTCTTTTACTTACTAAACCTTAAAACAAAGAAATGTATATTTAATTAGAGTGCCTAATTTGTAACACATATAGGAAACCATATTAGACATTATAACTTATTCTAAAACAAAAGGGTGACCATAATCAGTCATAAGGATTGTTCTGGTCTGTCCCTGCCTTAACATCAGTACAGACACTGGCAGTCTGTCAGATGCATTCCTACCTATGTCCCAGAGGGTCATTCCTTTCTGCTATTCAAAAAGGGTGGCTGGCAAAATGAAATCAAGACATACATTAGTACCTCTATTCTTACAGTACAATTATAAAATCCTGCTCCTACACAAACATATAGAAATACTATACAGACCTATGCAAAAGTTACAAATATAGTTATACTCAGATCATTAATAACAGTGTTAGGGTCTGATGGGTCTCTCATGGCTTGATCATCAGCAGAGGGATGGTTACTGCTGGAGTCTCCCATAGGGCACTCAATTTTCCCATTCTGGGCATCCCCTTTTTATAATGTGATTCTGTCTATACCTACATTCGGTACATGTCCATAGAAGTGTCAACCCTCTTTTCTCTGATTGGTCTGTGTCCCCTGGAAACTTAAGGGACCCCAATTTTCTATAGGCTGTGTAAATTCCCTTTATTCTCATTAGCACTGACACACAACCTGTATCCTGTGGTTAAGACACATGTCAGAGACAGATGCGCCTTTACAGTATTTTTATGATCTAATATTGATCTTCTGGATAATTTTATGCAATTTTATCACTTGGTTCATCTTTTCCCATAATCTTAGGGTATGGGGTTATTTTCCTGTCACTTATGTCATCATTTCTTGTCTCCAATGCCTAATATATCTAAGCTAAAGTCTTGCAGGCCTCAACGTACAGGTTCTTGCATTTCAGCTGGTCTTACTCATGTCTAATACTTGGTTCCCCTCAATACTGATCAATCTTATACTTTTATAATCCTACAGATTAACTCTAATTAACATACAATGAATATATGTAATATAATATATTGATTAATCATAACATCACACAATAAATAACAAACTAAAATCATTGGCTACCAGGGGCATTGGTCCCTTGTGCTTCTGAATGTTTCAGGAAACTCATCCCAAAATGCACAAAAAATACTGACACAGATTGTGGGGACCTCTCTCTCTGTCACTTATGGTTGATTGATTTGCCACCTCGCAAATATCATCCGTTTTTCAGGCACTGATCTCAACTCCCTCCTCTGTGCCCTGCTTTCTGCAGGCCTCTCTCTTGCTTTCTACTCCTGCTGGGCACTGCCCGCTGTCCAGCTCCCACTCCTAGACACAGTTCCCAGCTCAGCTTCTTTCCCTCTCACTGGATACTGAGCTGGTCAAGTCCTCTTCCTCCCAGGATACCACTCCTGGCCCTTGTCCACTCCTCAACCCTCTCCCTCCACTTATCTCCTGGATACTGTCCCTGCCCAAATACCTCTCCTTCCCCAACCTCAATACTGCTCCTGCTTAGCTCTGGGAGAGTGCAGCTGCGCTGGGGAGAACTGCCTGCAGCCTGGAGCTGAGGGGTAAGTGACGCACGCTCCCGGGATTCCTTTTCTGCCCCCCACTTACTGCTGGATAGAGGAAGAGAATGCCCCCGCTGGCCCCATGCTCTGCACAGCGAGCACAAGTAGGAGAGCAAACAGATGTTTGTGCTACAGAAAAAAGCAAGTGCCCCTGCAGCCTCTGCTTGTGGCAGCTGGACTTGCAGCCTAGGGTCTTCAGCTCCATCTCCCAGCTGCATCAGTTACAGCTCAGGCACAAATCCTGCTCTTGTAAGAGGCCAATTTTTAATGCCATAAAATTGCAGCATTCATGAAAATATTGCAAGAGTTGACAACCCTGGACTACAAAGCCTAGCTCAGCCATTGGGCTGAAGTAGCCTTCACAGAGCTGCTCAATAGCCTAGGATTTCACCCAGTCATTTCCCTGTGCAACACCTCAGCACCCAGCCTGGCTATGTCACAGGCCCATTAACGAACACACAGGAAACAAAATAATCAATCGAAAAAAGTGCTAGTAATGCTATTGCCCAGGTCTCCATATGACTGTTAAGGATTTTTTTCCTTATCCTTTACTAAGAAGTAATACATGGTCTTCTTCTGGTGGCATATTTTTCAAATATTGCAAAACCCAAAACCATCTGAGAGGATATTTTCTAGGCAATGGGCCTGCTCCCATGGACTTCCATGGCAGCAGGACTTGGGACCAAGAAGCTGTCCATATTCAAATTGCAACTGACTGAAAACACGTTTTTCATTCCGGTTTACTGAGCATACATGAGTATGTTCTAATATTTCATCTGTCAAATGTTTGGACTGACTCATAATTGAGCATACACTGAAGAGTTACAGAGAAACAGAAGAAAGAGACTTACTATTTCATAGGGGGGGAATGAACCTTTGCCATTCACTGCCCAATTATAACCTATTCTCCTCCAAGAATTCAACAGGAAACAACCACAGGAATATTTTAGTAGCTTTCATGGTGTGGAAGCCTGTTGAATGTGCCTTATCTATCAAATCTGAGTAACGCCAATCTGACAGCACTTATCTAAGCACCAGGGTTAATCATTGCTGGCTAACCTGCCAGAACAAAGGTGGATGGGAGAAGAATAAAGTAGCACTGCTGTACACAGACTTACACTGGAGAGCTCCATGCTCCAGCACTGACCATAAGCAAATATGACATCACCTACACCGTATATTCAGAACAGGAGATTAATAGATGTCAGATCACTAGTTCATGGCCCTGAAGATGGAAAAGGAAAATCAAAAGATCATGATGTAAATGTGAGCACTCAGCAGTTTTTAGGAAGCCAGAGGAGGGAAGGAAACATTTCTGTTCATCTTAAATATTGGTATATTCTATTTGGGGTTACAAAATTCCATTGAGTTGGAGGGGGGCTGCAGCACAAGCAAACCCTAAAATAATTTGAAAAGCAGATGTTTAAAAAATGAAATCAGAACATAAACTTTAAAAACAAAAACACAACATCGCCAAGCAATCAGTGATAAAAGTAAACAAACAAACATAAAAACACCCTTGCTTTAAATTTGCTCACTTTGAGTAATTTGTGTAAAAGAAAGAATGTCATTGGTAATTGTTCAGACTGTTAAATCAACTAGAACATAACATGCAAAAGTAACTTTAAACAACACACATTTCTCTTGATCCCTATGCTTTTTCGGTATAATTTGGCCCTTTTACAGCAGAGGCTGGGTTGGTCTTGCCCAATCACAATGGAAAGTACCCAGAAGATTGTTGTAGAAATGTACAACCAGCACATGAAAAGCTCAACAATGGTCAGAATTACAACTGACTGAATAATTAATTATTTGAACAATTAAAATTTGTTCAAATGTGAAACTGCTAAGTTTCATAAGAAATTATCATCTGCAATTAATTCTTTGGCTAGCTCTAGTTAGAAGGATTTTTTTGTGTCCCTAGTCTGTTTGCCAGAAGCTGGGAATGAGTGACAGGGGATGGATCACTTGATGATTACCTGTTCTGTTCATTCCCTCTGGGGCACCTGGCACTGGCCACTGTTGGAAGACAGGACAATGGGCTAGATGGACCTTTGGTCTGACCCAGTATTGCCATTATGATGTTCTCCTCTGTGAGGAACTCAGATTCGCAGCCCAGAGGACATGCCCACTCAAACTTCAGAGTCAATACCATAGCCCTGCCTTTATATAATATCTCTGGGACAGTCTGAAGTACATTCACAACCCTGCTATCCTAACACACTGCAAATAACAGAAAACCTCTGCAAAACTCTTGGAGCCTGGCCTGCTCCTGCTGAAGTCAATGGGAGTTTCATCACTGACTTCTGTGAAAGTAAGACTAGGCTCATAATTTGATCTACACCAGCTGGTGTTTATCCTCACACCGGTAAGATCCCTAGCTGCCTTGTTAGCGCTGATCCCCCCTCCCCCATCCTCTTTGTGCTGACACAGAGGTTGGAGTGGGGCTGAGGATATGGTCTCAGTGTTTATTTGTATTTACATTTCCCATGGGCTTTTTAAATGCCTAAGGGATCCATCTGTAGGGCTGAAACAACAACAAATCTGGTTTTCTCATTAGTTTCTGAAGAGTAGAAATCCCACAAAGAGACAGGATCTTGTATTATTTTGGTCCCATAAATGATTCCTTAAAGAATTTGTAATTGTATTTGGAAAATGTAAAGAAAGACACAAATATGTGAGTTTGTCAGAACAGTTACTTTTTTCATCTCTATTTGGGATCGTGTGGCATAGCCCCTCTACACACCTTATTCCTTTACATATATGCATTCAGGAACCTGATAGTTCACACACAACTGTTCTTCCAAGTGAATGACAGCCTCCTCAGAGTAAGTCAGTAGGATTTGCGCTAACCTAGTCTCAGGCTATGGCTAATAGCTGTTTATATATTATACAGGCTGCCATTTTTCTCCCCTTCTGACCTTTTCCAAGGGAGTCAGATTTTCAACAAGGTACAATATTTCTTTCATCGTCCCTGAGGAATGAGTGAGGAGGTCAGTGAATTGTGTGCACATATGTAAAGACAGCATATTCCTAGGGGTTTAAAAAAATAAACATGCACAAAGTGTCAGAGTACGTAATATTGTGTCAGGTTTGGCTAAATATCGGCTAAAATACTTAAAGTACTCAATCAGAATGCTTGGCTAAACAGATAGAAAAAAGTTAATTTCTCATTAGAAAAAGAAATATGGTATGATCGTCTCTCCTTCCCATTATGAACTTAAAATCCTATATTTTTGTCCCACTCTGCAAATTTTCATTTCCTCTTTGCTTGTAATTGACATGAGGCCCATTTCTCCTCTTCCTTACACTAATTTTACACCAGTGCAACTCCACTGATTTAGCTGAGTTACTCCTGATTTACAGCTGGGAGATTGGAGTCAAGCCTTTTGTTCCTCTGGTTTTTCCTCGCTTTTTTGCAAGAATCAAGCAGAGAATGAATCCAAGAACTGAGTTTCCACTGATGATCTTGATAAGACTCCAGTATTGCTTAGGAAAAAAATCAACCACACCCAAACCACAAATCCACCAAGCCGTTAAAAAAACCATAACCCTTAAGAGATCATATAAACTACATAACAGTAATACAAATGACCCAGACTATTCTCCTTCTGATAAGGATAACTGTCAATAATAACGAAAATTACATCTGCGTATCTCGGAGAGAATAAATGAATGATGAAGTTAGTCTTAACTTAGATAGTCCTTACTCTTATGAATTTAAGTTAGACACTTGAATGCTGCCTCATTGTAGCTTTTTGGCCTTTAATTTAAGTTTTCCTATAGGAAGTTTTATCTAGTTATATCTAAAGGAACTGTTATATCTATGTTTACTGTGATAGTGCCAAAGAACATAAATCGTGTCAATATTCTACAAGAAATGTTGCCTCTAAGACTTAAAGTAAGTGTATATTATGGCATGTCTTCCCCTAAATACTTTTAGACATTTTTTTTCTTTTTCAACTTACTGATATTAACAAAACTAAATATTTTTCCTTCTATTCTTTATGTAACCTTCTGCCAGGTGGAGCCAGCAGCAACCAGGGCTGAGTTCAATATCTAGGGGTTCCTTTCCATTGATAAAACACAGAACTGGCTCAAGACGGGTAATTTATAGTAACCTGGGAAATTTATACACCACCCCTGGGCGCCTTTGAGAGGCAATACTTCCCCACTCACAAGCACAGAGTCTGAGTGTAGAAAAGAAACTTTTACTAAAAGGAGGGAAGTAACTTGGCATTAATTTGAGAAAATACCACAAACAGGGTTCATAAACATAAACCATGAGTAAAAGACCCACCCCCAAGTAGGTTGGGCAGTGTCCCTTTCCCCTCAGGTTCTTAAGTCCAGCAACCCAAAAGTCCCTTTCATGTGCCCAACCTTTCTCTGCACCCCACTCAGAGTTGCTGTCCTTGGACAATGCAGACCCAGAGTTCAGAGATGCATCTGCAGAGTTCACCTCTCCCCTGATTGGGGTAAAAAGGTACCTTACACACCCACTGCTCAGGCACCCTGCTCACTCACTGCCAGCCACCCTGCTGGCCACTCCTGCCAGCCGCCTGCTTGACGTTTCCACCGGCAGCCTACTCATCCCTCTCGCCGCGCCTCTTCACCAACCATCCTGCTGACCGCTCGTCACAGCTCTCCACCGCCGCCCTGCTGGCCACCTGCTCACTGCTCTTGCCACACCTCTCCACCAGCCACCCTTTGGCCGCTCATCGCGCCTCTCCGCCATACCAAACACTTGTTCACCAGCTGTTAGTCGCCTTCTGCTGCCACCTGCCTCTGTGCTGTGACCTCTGTACATCACTCTCAGTAATTTTCAGCTCTTTGCAGGCTGGGCAGAAACACTGCCCCATCTGGAGTACTGTGTCCAGTTTTGGGCCCCACACTACAAGAAGGATGTGGAAAAATTGGAAAGAGTCCAGCGAAGGGCAACAAAAATGATTAGGGATCTGGAACACATGACTTATGAGGAGAGGCTGAGGGAACTGGGATTGTTTAGTCTATGGAAGAGAAGAATGAGGGGGGATTTGATAGCTGCTTTCAACTACCTGAAAGGTGGATCCAAAGAGGATGGATCTAGACTATTCTCAGTGATAGCAGATGACAGGACAAGGAGTAATGGTCTCAAGTTGCAGTGGGGGAGATTTAGGTTGGATATTAGGAAAAACTTTTTCACTAGGAGGGTGGTGAAACACTGGAATGTGTTACCTAGGGAGGTGGTGGAATCCCCTTCCTTAGAAGTTTTTAAGGTCAGGATTGACAAAGCCCTAGCTGGGATGATTTAGTTGGGGATTGGTCCTGCTCTGGGCAGGGGGTTGGACTAGATGACCTCCAGAGGTCCCTTCCAACTCTGATATTCTATGATTCTATGATCTCAAGTGATTTCAGTTTTCAGTTATTTTTAGCTCTTAGCAGGCAAGGCAGAAACATAGTCCTACCACAACTGAATTCAACTCTGACTGGGCATTTAACATAACAAAGAGGCTCCTAATAAAGACTATTTAGCACTATTCTTTGAACAGTGGTGAGGAACAGGTTAAACCGTCTAGGGAGAGCCCTTGATGACAGTGTGCAGCCTCCTGGCTAGGGATACCTGCCCCAGCCCTCTTACTTTCACAGGGCTCTGACATTCGGGCCCCTGGCTTAATGAGGTTCTTTCATCTGAGGGTGGCCCTCATTTGGGACAGGTTAAGCACAGTCCTGCTTTCCTGCATTCCTACAATAATTACAACAGTGGTAACCATATTTCACTACTCCTGCATTCAGTACTAAGATGATTTGTACCCAACGCCAGCAAAAGTTGATCACTTTGTCACCACTGTATCTGCTGAAAATGTAAGCAGAGCAGGAGCAAACTTTATTTACATAAACACACCCAAGTCATTCCCCCTCTCAGCTAGCTGTCAGGGAAGCCTTCATTCTGACCCGGCTTACATTTATATAGCTTTATTACTTCAGATGTAACTGCAGCAACTTTTCTTCATAAACACACCTGTAGCACTGTTACAACTTAGGCCAGCCCTCCTGTTTCAATAAACAGTCTGTCTATTGTGACTGGATCCAACCAGGGCTTAATTTGTGCTGGGGTTTGCCGAGGCTGAGTCCCGGCACCTCTAGGCTTGGTAGTTCATAGCCCTGGCACCGCTGGGCTGGCCACATCAATTATGAAAGTAAAAAAAACTGCTTGAGCTCCAGCACCTCTTTCATTACAAATTAAGCACTGGATCCAACTACTGAATCCCACACGCTACGAACCCCCTGTGTCTGGGTAGTGACTGGTCACTTGTTCCTAGATCTGGATCTGTGAGGCACACTCCCAGGAGCAGACACCACATCTGACACCCTGCAATCCAGCTGCCTAGACCTCAGAAGCAGTGCAACAGTCCTCCTGAACTCCCAGTTGCTTAGACCCATCACTCCTCCCTGCCCCTGAGTCCACCTCGATATGGCAACTTTGGTTTCCTAGTCACACCCTTCAGGGAAAATGTGGCAGTAAAGGAAGGAAAACAGGCTTAACCAAGATATTTCTTAACCACAAACACTTCTATTCTTAAAAGCACAAGAGGTACAGATCTGTGGAAAACAACAAATTCCTGAATTAATCCCTCTCTCGGTCTGACCTCACCACCCATGTGAGTACTGGGTTTGGTCCGAATCCTTAGGACAGCTTTTCCTGCCTGCTTGGCAGGAACTCCTGTAAGTGGCAATGGAATGTCTTCTCTGGCCTGTAAAAGGAGCTCTGGAAGCATACCTGCCAAATGTAATTCATCTGGAGTGACAGTGACAAACTGGGTCAAGATGCCTGTGTCTAACGCACAGGACTATGCGTGAGGGCTCTGGGGCTCCATTCCCAGCTCTACCACTGGGAAAGTCACCAAAGCTCCCTGTGCCTCAGTTCACCCATCTGTAATAAGAGACTAATACTATGGATGTACCTCCAAGTAGATGAAAGTACTCTAAGATCCCCAGCTGCAAGTATTCTCATTAATTTATTATTAGATAAGAGAGAGGAAGAGACTGACTGGCTCAAGACACACTCCCTCGCTTCACACATTCACATCTGCAAAAATGTCACACAGGGGACTACTTAGAGTGTGGCATCTAGGTATATACCATGCCTCCCAGAGCCCTGCAGAACAGCCAGAGCCTTGCCTTTTCCATATCCCTTTTTGGGATGGCCAGCACCTGCTGGAGTGTTAGAGGGTGCAACACTTGAGCTCAGGAGAGCACAGGGCCTGTTGTTACTATTCGTATTAAAGTGGTTACTGGTTCCAACTAAGATCGGGGCCTCACTGGGCAAGTTGTTTTACAAGACAAGACAGCTAGAGGGTGGAAAGGAAAACAGAGGCACAGAGAGATAAAGTGATTTACCCAAAGGCACCAGCAGGACAGCGGCAGAGATAGAACCCAGGTCTCCTAACTTCCAGTCTGGTGGCTCTAGGCAGTAAGAACCTGATCCAGAAAGACATTTAAGCATGTACTTAACTTTAAGCATTTAAAATCATTGTACCAATGGGATTACTCCCGTATTTAAAGTTAAGGACTTGCTTAAGTACTTTGCCAGATTAGAGCCTAGATTACTAGCTCCCACACAGCAGTAGTGAGGCCACAATCTGCTTTTGGGTTTGTTAATAAAAATACACATCATTAGAGGGGACAAAAATCACAGTAAAGATTCATTGTGAGCTATTCTTCACAAGACAAACATACTTTTTTCCTAAATTGCCTTTTTTTCCCTTTTCCCTTTCTTTCTCTCCAAACAATTAGAAGCCCAAGATTACATTGGTTCAATGAGCTACATTACGACCTCACTAACTAAACAAAAAACTCTGTCCTTGCAAAACAGAGTCGGACATACCATTGTGCACTTAAGAGAACTCAGGAAATGTTTCAGTGATATTCAGCATCCCCAGAGACGCTTAACTTCAGCTCATGAAAATACACTAGTGTCCAAGGCATGAAAATTACAATGGCTTCCTGCATACACCCCCTCTAGGTCTTGAATCTAATTTAAACAACATGGCAGGAATCCAGCAATAACCTATGGTCATGGATTAGAGCTCTTATCCTGAGCATGCTGACCTGGATTTCTATCTGTGTCTTTTTTCATTTAACTGTGAAAACATTTTCTCCCTCATAAGTAACTGATGATAGTAATACAATTGACTCTACTACAGCAGGAATTTTCAGTCTGAAAACTTGGAACAAAATTCTCTGCTTCCCGTTACATATCAGAGTACCTGAAAAGTAACTCTACTGATTATAATGTTGTTACCCCACACTTACACTGGTGAAACTGAGTACAGAATTTGGACCTATTTTAAGTCGTTTCTTTGCCATGCAGTGTGTATTAAGGACAGCTGACTTAGTACAACAGTCTGAAACATTTTTTAAAACTGTCTTCATATTTTGTAGTGCTGCAGTTAGAATAATAGCAGACATAAGAGTGGAAAGGAATGTTACAGCCATTCTGAAAAATGGTGCCAAATTACAAAGGAGGAAAGTTACAGCTAACCCTTCATTTAGACCTCAGTCCTGCAATTGACTCTGCATGGGTGGACCCCCTAAACCAGTCCAGAGATCTACCCAAAAAGTGTCAATTCCAGGGTAGGAGCTTAGTTTGCAATTGTTTCCTCACACACTTGTTAACATTCCCTTCACACTATACTAGCAGATGCAAGTTTTTCTTTGTGAGTAATGTTACGTGATACAAAGGCCCCAAAACATCTATGCATTTGAGCTAAATGTAATTAAAGTTATGCCCATGCTTAAGTGCTGGCAGAGGCCTGTGGGTAATGAGTCCACCACTATGGAGGATATAGATTAGATGGACAAAACAGGTAATTCGAATAGACTACTGAAGATAAATTCATTATTTTCAGCCCCGTTTTGCTATGTGAGATTTATGCAACTCTTCTTGTTGGCTTGGTGTCTGAGAATGTTTCATTTTCATATTACATATATATATTAACCTTAATATCCTGCAGATTAAAATCTGTGGTTAAATATATTTTAGGAGGAGAGCTGTAACTAGAGCAGAACTAGATAATTCCACTCTAGGCCTCTTGGAACAGGAGGAGATTACCAAAGGTTCCAAAGACAGTCAGAATGGAAGAGCACATCAGATACAGTGCAACAGGCTCATATATCTTAATAAAAAACCTGAGGTCCTGCAGCCTGCCTGCATTTGTAACAAGCTTGTAAAGTTTCAGAGTGGTAGCCGGGTTAGTCTGTATCAGCACATACAATGAGGAGTCCTTGTGGCACCTTAGAGACTAACAAATTTATTTGGGCATAAGCTTTCGTGGGCTAGAACCCACTTCATCAGATGCATGGAGTGGAAGATATAGGAGCCGGTATAAATACATGAAAGGATGGGGGTTGCCTTACCAAGTGTGAGGTCAGTCTAACGAGATAAATCAATTAACAGCAGGATACCAAAGGAGGAAAAATAACTTTTGAAGTGGTAAGAGAGTAGCCCATTACAAACAGTTGACAAGAAGTTTGCAAACTGCATACCATCAGATTAGGCCTGAATAAAGACTGGGAGTGGTTGGGTCATTACAAAACCTAAACCTAATTTCCCCAATACTAATTTCTCCCTACTGTTATTCACACCTTCTTGTCAACTGTCTGTAATAGGCCACGCAAATAACTGGGAAAGAACCCTAGATCCTCTCAGCACGAAGAGCTATGGGATATAACCCCAGATACACATAAGTGAATGCAGAAATGGTGAGGACACTGTAATGTGGGTAGGGCTTTGGGGTGGGGCTGTTCACACCTGGGCACTGATCACCCAGCCTAACTCTGCAGTCAAGACATACCTTAGGGGGCAAATCCTGGGGAGCGTTTAGGGGAAGTCCCTTACTATCATGTATGCCAGCTGCAAATTCACTCAACCAATCCTAGGCGCACCAGCTTAAGTGCAGAAGGGGGTAGAAGCTAGGAGCACTCTGTGCCTGAAAACCCTGGTCTGGCTCTGTGGAATTTGATAGGGCGAGGAGCCCCTACAAGTGACTTCAAATGACAGAGTCATTGGGAGTGTGGCCTGGAGTTGAGCACCACACATCCAGGGGCAAAATTCAAATTGGGCAGGGCTTACATACTTTCAACAAAGAGAAACAATGGAAGTTCTATACAGCATCAACAGAAGAAGCATGAATGATGCTAAAAACATTGAACCCTTTGAAACACAAAGTTTATTCCAATTACAAAATACAAATCTTGAATCGGTAATGGACAAACCAATAGCTCATCAAATAATAGACAGCTAAAAGCAAACTTGTAAGAGTTGAGTATAATAAGTCAGAATAATAAACCTAAACAGGAAATTCCAAAGACCGCCACCAACTATGAATGAACCATACATAGTACTGTAATTTATGTATAAATATGCATCCTTCTCAGCAGCAGCAAATTAAGTGCATGCAGCCGTCAGACCAAATTAACAGGAGAAAGCACAGCTCCTCAGTCTATCCTGATCCTCTTAACAAAATTATCAATTACCAAAGCATAGAAAGTAGCTCAAGTAACACCGCAAGCCTCTTTCATCAGTTACAGCTTTTGTCATCCAGGATCTAACAAACATATGTTCCCAATATTTCCCTTGATGAATGTGTCTCCTTCAAAACCAAAACACAGAGCATATGCCAACACCAAATCTTTGATTGGAGAGCACATACCAATTGGCCTCTGGTTTCTTTTTCCTATCTGTAGGTTTCCCCCTTTACATTCGTCAGGCCACTTTCAAAATCAATTACTAAATCAAATTTCCGCCCCTTCCCCACCAAGTCCCCTCTGCATTGACCTCTTGGTTATCTGATTCCTAATCAACTACCTCACCTGACTAAGGGCCAGATTGAATACACTAATTCACCACTGGGCTTGTGTACAAGCCTGTGTGTGTTATTTGGAGGTCTGCCACAGCTTTATCTAAGTTTCCATGGCAGAGAAGCTAGATGGCATTTTGACTGAATCTGGCCCCAATACCAAGGTCATTCTGCATTACCTTTGAGCCATGCTTATTTAAAACTCTCAGTAAAATCTTAAAGGAATTATCACCAATCCCTCTCACCTCCCTCACATTAAAAAATAAAAAAATTAGACTTCTAAATTAACTTGTATAGTTGAGGACCTCCAGTTGTAGCCACCATGGGCTGTGATCTTAAGAGATCTCATAAGATAAGTAGAGTTAGGCACAGTGGCAGGAAAAGCTCAAGTACTGCAGAAAGTAAACTTAGTGATTCAATGGGAGCTACTCTTCCCTCTGAGTTACCAACAAAACAGTGTTCCTTTGGGGTGTTAAAGGATTCCATGCTAGGAGAGATGCCATCTTTCACAGAAGATATTAAATGGAGATCTCAACAATTTGCAGTCATCAAAGAATCAAGATTCCATGGTACTTCTCATAATCTGGCCATACAGCAAACTGAATAATTATATTTTGTCTACTTCAACATCCCATTGGTGATTGAATTCTTCACTTTCTCTCCTACACTTTTGTAGTGCTGCAGTGCACTGTTAGCCAGTTGCTGAATTCTACCACAGAACTGGCTGACATGATTACCATATTTAATGTTTATGAAGCACCTTGGGATAAACTGTGATGTATACATTCATACATATGATTTTCATTTGTAATTCCTTTTTCAATAGGCTTTACCTTTCCAGTTAGAAAATGGTAACTATGGGAGTAATGGTGACTCCATTAAAGTTCAAAGGCAAAACTCCAATTAATCAATGAGACCAGGATTTCATCCTAAGAGAGTGATTTTCAGTTGCACTAAGGTTCCTTCAAAATGCTCCAACAGCATAAGAAAGTGTGTAGAAATGGCCCCTGAACTGCCTCCCCAGCCATGGTAGAGTGCACACAAGTGCTGTACACCAGCACTGCTCCCAGCCCGTGATGTATGAAGTGGACTGGGGACAAGTCAGGGTGTGGCTGGAGTGAACTGCCGTGTTCCACAGACTACCATTCTCTGCTTCCTAGGACTACTTACAGGGAGTCCTGGGATGCCAAAATACAAGGAGTGCAGAAGTGGCTTTAAAGCACCTTTCTTCCCCATACCTGACCCAAAGATAGAACAGAGTAACTGAGCATCAGACCCTACATTTTAACTTTTCTCACTGCTTGATTTTTTTAGTATAACAAATGATCTTTTATGGTATTTAACCTGAACTTCAAGTTTTTTTTCCTTCACTGAGGGCTTTTAATATTAATATCCCACTGCACAAGGCATTTCTGTTTTATTTTTGATAACTATCTTTCAGCAAATCTGCTGTAATTGAATGAGATTAGCAATTCAAGAGCCAAGTATTCTGTGGCTGATGATCAGTACTTGCAAAATTCTACCCTCTTCATCATTTCCTTTAGAATATATCACTGAAAAAATTATTGTATAATGAACATGAATACTTGATTAAAGTGAGAGCTTGTATGTAATATTTATGCCTCCTGGCTCACAGTGTGTTCACCTCATTGCTGTGCACTCTCATTAAACAATTACTGTTTCCAGAAGTAAAAGGGACAGTGTATATAAGTCTTGGGGCAGGGAAAGCGTAAAGAGCTTTATTCATAGCTTGAAGGCAGTTGGGGCTCCAGACCTAACTTCTGTTCTGCATTTAACAAGAATCACTAAAGGTTCTATTTTATTACGTGTGTGTGAGTGGGGGAGAGAGAGATTTCTCCCTCCGTACCCAATCAACAGAGGATATGAATCTACTACAGCTCCCAAGTAGGTGACTAAGGCCATTAGCCAGTCTTGCCAATGATTGTGAAATTATTGCAAGCAACACTATTTGTTCCTGCTGCAGGAACTCTTGCAAAAACACAATTAAGTTCCTGCCTTTGTGAAATTTGTGGGGCACAAAACCAGAGAAAGAGAGATAATTCACTGAACTGGAAACCATGAGGCTATGAGTTCTAGCTCTTCCATTAATGCTGTTAATGTTTCTGTGCCCTTCACAGCCCTTACTATTAAGCAAGCAAGGCTTCATATTATTACCCCCAGGGACATAAATATCACTCACCCATTTTACAGATAAGATAACTGAGAAGTTGCACAAGGCTATTCTGGAAACAGAACTCGAATATAACAGACCCAAGTCTCATTCACTTTGCTACATTGCCTTTCAGAAGGAACATGTCACACATGCGTGTGTAAGTCACACTAATACAATGTGCCTCTGTGTTGCCTTTTAAAGACTAGGCCACATATAGAGATTTTTGACTCTGCTACTGCCTCCACAAAAATATTTGTGGTTCTTCAGCTCAAGTGGGAGGGGCTAATGTTTTTAAAACCTGAGGTTCCAGGCTCAGTCCTCACAAATGACCCAAACAGGGGTATTGTTATACTTGGATACAACCCCTACACCAGTGTTTCATCAGTGATCAGTCTGTGGACCGGAGATCTCCCTGATACAGTTTAGGAAGGTGGCAAGCAGAGTCCTGGTATCAAAAAGGTTAAGAAACACTGTCCTAGACTACCTTCTGCTCCTAGAGCCAGGAATTCTGATGCCCAGCATTCCATTGTTGTCTCCCAAACACTTGTCATGTGACTTTGCTGGTGGATTACATATTGCCCTCTATGGGCTGGCTCACATAGAGTATAACAGAATGCCTTCCCACATACTCCTATAGCAGAAGTGAAAAAGGTCTTGAGATACAAATCCTGCTTGCGATGGAAAATAAATGTTAGTGTTAAGAGTCTGTTTGAATGATTGTATATTGTATAACACTACTTAGAAATGAATTTGATATTTTAATATTTTAGTGTTGCATATTTAGTGTTTCAACTTTGGCTCATGGGAGCCTTCAAGAACAGGATGTAGCATTTTATTATAGAGTATGGTTGAAACTGAGAACAATACATGGGAGATCTTGCCTGTGTGCCCAAAAAGTGGAAGATGCTACTTGTGTAAACTCCAGAAACTTGATATAATAAACATATATTTTCAGAAAGCAAACCTCATTCTCAAAGTTGTAACATTATAATGAGTGGGGTTTGGATGCCTCAGGCATTGCTAATGATCTACAGAGCCTTTCACTTATAGGTCACCAGTTTGAATCCAGCACAGATGAGTACGATGACCCCTACGTAAGGTGAGTTTGGTGGACCATGGTTCTAAATTCCATGTCACAAATTCATCATGCTGTTTCGCACTAAAATGAAAGTTCTTCATGGTAGGAACTGTTTCTTCCTAAGGGTGTGTACAGAGCCTAACCTGGATCTCAGTTGGGTCTTCTAGCAAGAACAGAGGCCAAAAACTTATTTATGAGAAATTTGCAAAAGTTGGCAACAATGTAATTGTCACAAACCTTTAGGGGTGGGCAGGGGGAATTCAAAAATCAGAAGACAGACCAAAAAACATGATTTAACTTTTCTGGACAATCTCACAAAATGTTGGGTCTGCCTCATGATTTTTGAACTTTTGGTGTTGTCAATAACGTCTTTTGCTCAAACTGTAGAGATTCCTGCTTTTAGATCTGGAGTACCTAGGTTAAACCTCTGGGGATGACCAAGATGACGGCTGTCCTATTATACACCAGTACCTTGTAAATATCACAAAGGATTAAATTAAGGTCACCAAACACATTTACTGTTTATCACAGAAATTTCAGTAGAGATGGGCAGGATATGTAGATCCTTTAGTGTAACCCTTCACCTGATCAGAGTTATTCTCCACAGTTACAGTACAGTAGGGTCAAAAATACCAGAAATCTTGTTCTTTCACCATTTTAAAATCAAAAATGTGTAAGTCAATGATTAATAAAAATATGTGAATAGGCTCCACCTTCAGTACCAGGGTAGCCAAACATTTCTGCTAACTGATCAGTAGTGAAATAATTAACAATCCCGACCTTCAAGCAAGCTTAATTAGATTTCAGATTTAGCACCTTTTGAGCTGAGTTCTTGTTTCAACCTAATCAGCAAACTCAGTAAGACAGCATTACACAGCTTTACATTTAGGAAGTTATCTTTTAACCATTAATGGACAAAAACTTAAAAATACCATTCCAAGGGCACCCATTGCCCTAACTATGCTTCCAGTGATGTCAATAATAAAACTTCCATTGAATTCAATGGAAGGAGATTTTGGCCACTCCTCCAAATTTCTGAAAATCTCACCCATAAAGCTTAATTCTTCAGAAACTTCTGGAGCCACCAGAAAAGTGCTCGTCAGGAGATTCAGTTAGCACAGCCTGAATCCGACCCCTTATAACGAGTAGCTAAAAATTAGTGTCAGAACAATCATATCACACTTGTTAATTTATCAGTCATATTTTATTCATTAGATAGTTTAGCTATATAACAACTCATACTTCTATTGATAAAAGTAGTATTTGAATTGAGGAGAGAGGAAAAAAAGGGATTCCTCTGCCTCTAGTGGAGTTTAGACCTCACTTTAACAGCTATGCCTGGGATAATTTTTATGCTTGGCTCACATGTATACTTCTGGACAGTACACCAGATTCCACCAAATATCAGAAGTTATCAAAACATTTCCTCATAGGAACCTGTCCCCGAGACCTCTTCTGCAAGCACTTTATTCTTTCTCCCCTCAAAATTACCCAAACACTGGATATAAATATGTGTCAAACAATTTAGCCTACTTAGTAAGGGGGAAATGATGTACTGAGTGCAGAGGGAAACAGTTCCTGTGTGACAGAGAACACTTGCAATGGAGTGGATCAGAATGTGAGAGCTCAAGCTGGTGTCTTCAGTGGCTGATGGACTGGCACTCCAGTTTGCACATAAGCACTCTAGAGCAGGAGAATATGCTAGCAAAATATGGGAGAGGGCGCCACGTGACTTGTCTGCCTAGAACACACACACAGCTTGCACCGGCCTTGCTTAATCTCTCTCTCACACAGAAATCTTGATGTCTCGCTTTTTCTTTTCCATGTGCAAGAATAATCAGTAGCTCTCTGGCAGCTTTGCTCCACAGCATCAAGGGTCAAAAGAACCTCACCCTCACATCACTCCATCTGTTTGCAAGCCTCGAAACCATTGTCACAGCTTTATTACAGCATCCGGAATGGTTCTTTCCATGGTCAGACATCAGGATGCAAAGAAAGCTTGTGCTACAACACACTGTTGCACACAAAAGACCAATCTCAGTATATTCTGAAAACTCATCCACACATCTATTCCCACTGAAATTGCCAGTTCTAGAGATGCAACAGGGATATAGTACATTAAGTAGAATGCTACACAGTTATATATCAATCCATTTTCCTGCTCCCCACTAAAACATAAGGTCTGAGTTTTGAAGTTTCAGAGTAGCAGCCGTGTTAGTCTGTATTCGCAAAAAGAAAAGGAGGACTTGTGGCACCTTAGAGACTAACCAATTTATTTGAGCATAAGCTTTCATGGGCTACAGCCCACTTCATCGGATGCATAGAATGGAATATATAGTAAGAAGATTATATATATATATATATATATATACACACACACACATACATACAGAGAACATGAAAAAGTGGAAGTAGCCATACCAACTGTAAGAGGCTAATTAATTAAGATGAGCTATTATAAGCAAGAGGGAAAAAAATTGTAGTGATATTCACAATTTTGCAGCAGAAAAGCTTCAAAAACAGACTCCAAAGAGAAACTGCTGAGCTTGAATTAATATGCAAACTATATACCATTAGCTTGGGTTTGAATAGAGACTGGGAGTGGCTGGGTCATTACAAATATTGAATCTATTTCCCCATGTTAAGTATTCTCACATCTTCTTGTCAACTGACCAAAATGGGGATGGCCCAATATGGGAAAATTCAAGGCAACACACTGCAGATAAGCTATCAGAGGAGTTCTGAATACCACAGTAATACTGACAAGTGTCTTTTAAATTTTATTTTGTTGTAGCTTGGGAAACTTATAAGCAACAGCAGAGGCAATGCTACTGTCTATTTGCAGACAGGAATACATTGGTTCATATTTGCAATCATGAGGGAATACTTTTAAATCAAAGATCAAATTGTGCAGAAATAGATGGCTTACTGTCACTCACTGGGTACAATATACTATTCATTATGTGCAAGTGGATTTTTCAGTGCTGTAGTTGACACAAAGAAAGGTTCATACTTCACCATTCCTGCACACAGCTTCATATCTCCCTTAACAATAGATTAGGATCCATTGCAGCACTTTTTCATTTCAAAAGTATGAAACCTTTTAATTCAGTGCCACTAAAAGGTATGTTATCATGCCTTGTGTTGTGCCCAAGACATATAATCATGTATCCAAAAAGAACCTTCCTATGGCCTTCTGAACATGTTCCAAACTATTGTATACCATAGCAACCAATACATTGTAATAGCAATGCCAGCCAAAGGTACGTCAAAGGAATGACACTGAAGATTGTAAAGTTAAACATGGTATTGTGACCGTACTACTTTTCAGGATTAGTGGATAAAGCACAGAAGTGGGACTATTTGAGATGTGGTTCTATCCGCAGCTCTGCCACCGATGATAGACCCATTATGTGACTCTAAAAAAGTCATTAAGCTTTCCTAAGCCTGTTTCTCCATCTGTAAAACTGAGATAATAATACTTTCCTACCACCTATAGGCATGATATGAAACCTAATTCATTTATGTTTGTGAAGGGCTTTGAGAGCCTCAGATTGATGATCCTGCAGAAGTGCAAGGAGTTAATTAGCAAGGATTATCAAATTCACTAGAATGTTCACACAATCCCCAGTATGTGACATTATTACACAAATACAACGTCCATCAAATTCTCAGGAGAAAATAAGACCTGTGTCTAAAAACAAATATGTATCAAAAGTTTTTCAGTAAAATTACACAAATAACAACAATTATTGGTTCTCATGTGGTCCAAAACATTCAAGTTAATCATACCAGAATTTACAAACAGAACATTGTACTCCATTTCTGAGGAATTGGGTTGGGAGTGGGAACCTTCCTAAACATTTGGGGTCTAATTTTAAAAGGTGCTCCTCTGAAGATCTGGAATCTGGGTGTCACATTAAGGTGCCATATTTGTAACTGGACTACCTCTAAAAATATAAGATGTGTATGATATATTGTTCATGTTCTCTCAGTTACATATCTAATGCATTAGCTGCAATTTATATTTCATGGTAAAGTCATTATCTTACCTTCATTTTTCCTTGTAATTTAAGATAAAATTATGATAGTGTATTCTTTAAAACAGACATTCACAAAAATATTTGTTTAAAATACAGGGAGAACTACATGGGACCACATTCCTTTCTGGTGTGACTCCATTTGCTTTAACCAAGTAGCATCAAGGATTAATCTGTCCCATTAGGCTCATTTTCTATTCCAAAATTCCTTAATGGCATAAAAAAATGAGCTGGCTGGCCACAGTCATTAAATACAGGCATTCTGGATCTTGTCCTACTTCCACTGAACTCAACGAGAGTTAACCAGTGGGATGTCAGAACCAAACACAGACAACTGAAAAGTAGTCTTTGATCTTGAGCTTTAGTTCTTATGCAAAATCTGCCTGTGCCAACCCTCCTTAATTTAGTTTTGTAATAAAACTTTGGCATGGGATATAAATGTTTTGCTGTAGATTTGTCAATAACAACCTTCACAGTCTATACAACTTCTACTTTCTTCTTTAGGCACTGGTAAACTGATTCCCAAACCCCACTCAGATATACTGGATGCTTCACGAGTACATGGAACCTAACACAATGGTTAGTTATTGTCAGAAGACAGGTCTGGGGTTAAAAAAAGGGTGGAATGGCGTCGATCAAAACAACCCAAAATTTCAATGGAGGGGGAGGGTACAATCCGGAACTTAGTTTTGTGCAAACCACCATTCTGGGCCAATCCAAATCCCAGATTCCAACTCTCAAACTACAGGTATTCAAAATCTCTCTAAATAGGACCCATCTCTAGTGGTTAATTTTTTTCTCTTCTACAAGGGGACAGTAGTTTCACTTAGATGTTATTAAAACTGTATCCATCTCCACCACCTCAAAACCATGTTATTTCCATATATTTATACTGCAGCACTGAGATAATATGTAACATACTGTACAATATATTAATTACCATTTGTGTCAGAGATGGTAGGACTTTTAAAGAACTCGGAAGTCATTTGAAAGTTTGTGTGTCAGAAATGGATAAGCAGGGCACAATCTTTATTTAATGAAAATTTACTTGAGGTGATCCACCAAATAACTTTTTATTTAAAAAAAAATTATGAATGACAAGAATGACTGGATTTTCCTAATAAGCATGGGACACTGGAAGATCCTCAAAATCTTTCAAATCACATCACATCTGAGTTTTTTTGTTTTATGCCCTCACAGCATCATTTATAAAACATTACAACTCTTTCCTCAGCAATACATTTAGGTGACCCGAATGTTACATCTACCCCAGAAGTACTGTAGGAACTTCCCCTAGTGAAGCTCTATGCAGTAGAAATGTGTAAGTCAGTGGAAGAGTCTTCTCAATATTAATTCTAAATTCTGCCAACCAATTCTGTACAAAATCCTGGGGTTAAAGCTGGTACAGGCTGGTACAGCATACAGGTAAAAAGTGGCCACCGGTACTCGCCCATACAGCTGACTTTAAAGCACTGCAGCGCTTTACGACAGCACTTTAACGTCGCTGCCCCTTTTGCACCCGCCGTTGGCGGCCCTGCCGGGTCCCTATTGACGGGGCGGGGGAGGGCGCAAAAGGGAAAGTGACGTTAAAGCGCTGCTGTGGCAAAGGACCCTGCTTAAAGCGCTGCCACGACAGCACTTTAACGTCATTGCCCCTTTTGCCCGCCTGGGCTGCTGATGGAGCGGGGGTGTGGCGGAAGGAGCAGCTGCCCTGGGGCTGGCAATTTAAAAGGGCCGTTTAAATTGCCACTGGAGCCCCAGGTGGTGCAGGCCAGGCAGCGCGAATGGGCTAGCTGGGGGACGCTGACCCCCCCAACCCCCGCCCCTTCTGCCCAAGGCCCCACCCCCTTCCGGGCGGGGCGGGCGCAGTCCAGAGCCCACCCCTGTACCAGTAAGAGTTCAGTTTTACATTCACCTGTGACAAAATTGTTCTGTGCAAACCTGTTATGAAAAAGGCCTTGTGCAGAGAAACAAAAGGCACTCTCGTGGCTTTTTCCATCTATCACGTACCCACTCCATGTCGACTTAAGAGGGCCTCTTTTTGAGCCAATTGGTAACTACTTTTTGAAATTTGTCCAGACCAAGGGACGGCAACCTTTCAGAAGTGGTGTGCTGAGTCTTCATTTATTCACTCTAATTTAAGGTTTCGCGTGCCAGTAATACATTTTAGCGTTTTTAAAAGGTCTCTTTCTAGAAGTCTTTAATATATAACTAAATTATTGTTGTATGTAACGTAAATAAGGTTTTTTAAATGTTTAAGAAGCTTCATTTAAAATTAAATTAAAATGCAGAGCTCCCTGGACAGGTGGCCAGGACCCGGGCAGTGTGAGTGCCACTGAAAATCAGCTCGCATGCCACCTCTGGCACATGTGCCGCAGGTTGCCTACCCCTGGTCCAGACAACAGCTGGATTAATTTGGGTATATGAAGCAGAGACACACAAGAGGAGAGATTGCTGGAGATCTTTGGTGAACACTTTCCTCCCTCAGCAACAATGACTGTCTCCACTCAATATCTGGTTCTCTGAGTCTGGTTGGATCATTTCACTAGCCCACATGGGACAAGCTGTACTGCAAGAGACTGAATCCAACAGAGCCCAGTGTATACTATGCAATGTCACCTCGGGAACAAACTAATGTACACAAGGCCAAATTCACCCCAGCTGTAATAGTGTAACTTCACTGGACGAAATGGCATTGCATCAGACGTGAATCTGGCTTATAAGATCTGATGGTATGAGGCACTAAGTGTCTTCAAAACACACTAAAACTCAGCATTTCACAGGAACAAACCTTCAATAAGCTAAATGAAAATTAAAAAATTCCAACAATAGCTAAGTTTATAAGACAGGCATGGTCCAGTTACTTATCCAGTAGTCCATCCAGACAATGACATGCAAAGACAGTGGAAGTCTTTGAAGATAAAGGTTACCCATTGTGGGACCACAATATGAATGCACTCATTGCAGGACACCTGTTGGAAAGAATACATAATGGACACCAACACCTCACTAAAAAAGAAGAACTAGCCAGTTTGTCTGTGTGGAAGCTGAGCATAAGGCAAATTACAGAGTGGAATCATTCAAATCTTATATAATGACAGACAGACATAACTTAAAGAATCTCTCATAGCCACCACTTCACCTAACAGAATTTCAAAAAGAATAGCACTAGATCTGGGCCAAGAAATGGGACACAATGCAGAAAGCCAGTGATTATTATTCCAGATTTGTAGAAATTCTACTTTGTACTACATCCACAAGGTTAGTGACCAATTCTGGAACAGAGTTTCTTAACCATCTTCTGAAGCACCTGGTATTGGCCTCTCTCAGAGATAGGATACTGGACTTGACACATCAAAGTCTGATCAGATATGGCAATTGCTGCATTTCTATGATTCAAGGTAGAAGAAGCCAATACGGAAGAAATTGCTATTGGTTTGTGGGGGCCAAATTACAGAAATAAAGTTTTCAAAAGTTAAGAAAGCAAAAATTATTTTAGACTTAAGACGACATATTTATTTTCCACTTTAAAACATTCACGAAAGTGGACCAAATTATCACTTGTCCTCCAAGGCTATATGTGGAAGCTGAGCTTTCATCTAAAGATGCAAAACAGATGTATAATAATGTAAAATTTGATACTGCAAACAGGTTTTGCTGTATGCTTTCCAATTTATAAGGGTTTAATTTTCATTTTAATTACTAAATGAAATGTTAACATTTCAGTAATCAAGGAAAGGGATTTCCTGGGGGATGGAAGGAAGGAGACAGTGAGGGGAAGGGGCTTCCTGGATTTTGAGAGAGAAAGTGGCACTGGAGTTGTGGTTCCTTTGCACAGGGGGGAGGGGACAACAAAGAGGGATGGAAAACAGAGGTGGAAAACCAGACTGAAATGAGAGCAAGGAGACTGCAGAGACAGTGAGAATAGGAGAGGAGTGAGAGACTGAAAAAGGAAAAACCCTAGGGAAGAGTAGGCAAAAGGAATAGAGTGACTGAGGGAAAGAACACAAAGGGTATGGGAATGAAAAGAGGGTTTATGGAAATGAGATTTAAAAGTAATCCGCAATACAAACAAAGCATTGAAAGAATCACTGAAATATAAGTGGGGTGTCCTACCCAAAGCTTATTGGGAGGAGCAAAGGGAAGGAGCAAATCTATACTAACTTTTTTTTTAAATGTCTTTGCCTGACAAAAATTACCTTCCTGCTTTTGGGTTTGAGAAACGTGTTCCTGAACAAATCATCCTAAAAAGCAGAGCAATCTGGTTAGCTGTTACAGTGAATCACTCTATGGGGGAATTTCTTCTGTTTAGAATGCATCTGATCAATCTTCCATTTAAAAATAAAAGTTTTAAAATTAAAAGGCAGGACAATCAAAAGGGAACTGTCAACCTGAAATCCAGATGATTTTTTTAAAATGACATAAAAGTTGTTTCATACTCTACACTCAACCCAGAATCCCCCGCAGCTGATTTTTGTGACTTTACAATCACCATATCCTATTTTTTAAATGTGTGTGTTTCAGGCAGCAACAGGAAGACAAAGGAAACTGACTGCCTTCACAGAAGAAATAGTGAAACTGACAATTTTCGCAGAAGCAGTCTTATATTATGATGGACAACCTTATAAAAACATAGCAAATATAAAAATGCACCAAATAGACAAACTGAAAAAAGAAAACATGAATTTTTCAATAATCTTTCAGCATTATAGATATTAGCTGTTATTTTTGACAATATCAGGTAAACATTTTGCAGGCAGATATCTGGGCGGAGGCAAGGGGTGTTCTCTTTTTTACATTGACGACGTCACTCTAAAAGCACCTAAATATCTGAAATAGAGGGAAGGGAGTCTTACCTGAGCTCCTGTGACTGATTCCTAGAATGCTGCAATCTGAAGTGTCTCAGAGGAAACTAGAACCAGGAAAATCATGTTCTAAAACAGATTTTTTTGGTTTGGGATTTTGTTAAAAAAAAGTTTGGTTTGAACTTCTCCCTGTGCTGGCTAATCCATATCACAGCCTAGGGGCATCCAGTTCCTATTTCCTTTTCAAATTGTGAAGAGAGATTTGACAAGGGAGGAGGAGAAATCCAGACAAAAGGGATAGGAAAGGGACAGAAAAGAGATACTGAAAAACAGGAAGACAAGATACACCAAGACATACAGCAGAAAAGGAAAAAAGTGGAATGAGGGAAAAACACAAGCAGCACAGTAGAATAGTTACCTGTTTCACAGAAAGCTTGTTGAAGTAGTACACAAAGACTACAAACAAACGTGCGATTTTTTCAGAGGAGACCGGATACATGATTCTGTAGTAGTAGGTAATGGAACTCTGTAGTCCTAAATTCTTTTTATGTTCTTTAGTAGGACAAAGTCTAGTTTTAACATAAAATGGCTTTTGCAAGAGCAATACTGGATACTTTCAAAGTCTGTGCGTGTGCATGTTTTAAAATCAATTTGCGTGTATGTGATGGGGAAATACAGGCATATTAAGCACTCAGAGGTGACAATGCATATTTGTGTATGCACGTGACAGGAGGGAGTGAGTTAACAGAATGTAACTTGTTACTGGCAAATTATTCTGGTTGAGAATTCCATGTAAAAAGGGTTACAGACATTAAACAAAATATGTATGCACTGATGTTCAAAAGTGCACAAAGTTGCCTCTTATTTTTTAATTCATTTCCAAGGAGAATTCTGTGCTCCCCCTTTTTTTTCTAAAATGTGGTTGCAACCCTCTGCCTTTACATATTATATACTGCATTTAGTTAATTCAGCGGATGACACCAAAATCTTCACACACATACATACATACATACACACACGGATCTTCCCAGTTAACTGGACTTGGAAAAATATTTCCTTACCTGGATCATGGAAAGGCACCAAAGCAAAGTTGTAAAGTGGTTTCTTAGGTCTTTTCAGAGAGGTTTCCAAAATTTTAGATGCGCCTTCAATAACTTGAACTAAGTCATCATACATAGAGCCAGTCACATCAAACACAAATGCCAAGGTGGATGCTCCCTCTGGGATTTCTTCAGCTCTGGGCTCCTTCTCTGCATTGGCATCTTGTGCATAGCAAGAAGAAAAGAGAGCCAGCAAGAATACTGTGCAGAATCCCGCTCTCCAAATGGGGATATTTCCACAGGAAATCATTTTTCTCCCCAGTGCCTAAGCAGCGTGCTTGGTACTCACTAAGTGTCAGAGGGCTTCCACTCCAGTTGAGAAATGCATTTGAATTTTTTAAAAAACAAACAAAACAAAACCTTTTTTGCACAACTTAGATCCGAGTTGCTACTTCCCTCCCCCTCCACACACACACACACGCACACACACACACACCCCACCAGCCCTCTGAGAGAGGGAGGGTGGGAGAGAGATGCAGCAGTTTTTGTTTGTGTGTAGTTTCTGGTTCCTTTCCCTTTCCTGTCTACTTGTCTGTAGGACTCTTGTAATGTCTCATGGAGTGAGGGGAGAGAGTCCCATCCATGCCCTGCTGTGTGTGTTGCTGCTGCTGTTGGGATCTTTGGCAAGAGGCAGAGAGAGGCTCCCAACGTGCTGCTGCGGCTGCTGCTGGAGTCTCCGGCCAGAGCCCGAGGTTCCCAACTGCTGCTGTGAGACACAAGGAGCGGATGCCTAGCCCGGCCTCGGCTTCCCATTGGTCACCCGTTCTCCCCCCTGCATTTGCCTTAGAGGCCCTTTTTTAGGGAGACTTTTTAAAATGTTTATAGGGTCACTTGAGTGCCACAGAATCACTTGGAGCAAAACCTTCAGTGATAACAATAAAAGCAGGACTGAGCCATAAGCAGGAAATTCACCCCAGATGTGTGGTTCCCCCACCATTCTGTGACAGTCAGGGGAGCTGAATGTTTCCATTAGTGATTAGGAACAATGTACTTACCAGGATTGGCCTGCAAATTCCTGAGCTAGGAGGACATGGATAACCCTCGTACTCCCTCTCAACCTTAGGGGTGGGGAAATCTGGATATGAACCTCTCCTTCCACAATAAAATTAAGCTGACTGCCCCCCACCACCTGCCAGGAGCCTACGGGGGGCGGGGAAAGAGAAAGATTTCCACTGGGAAGTGCAACCTAAGGAATTTCCCCACCGACCCTCTACTCAAGTCTGTCTGTACCCCACCACCACCAGGCTCTACCTCTTCTCCATTCACTTACGTTTGCAGTGATCTGGAGCAAAAAGAAATCACAGTGGCCTATATCCTCCCAATGTCTTTGTGGTCTAGCAAGCTAGCCAGCCCAATCCACACTCTACTCAAGCTTTCACTCCTACAAGCGGAGTGAAATTCTTTAATAGTTGGTGACACTCAGATATTAAAAGGCTGGAGGGCCATAAAAACATCTGGATAGATAAAGTGCTAACAGACAGAAAAGAGCAGCCTATATCACCTTACCACCACCAAAGTGGATGGAGGGTGACAATCAACACTAAAGTGGTGGCAAGTATTCTCTACCCCTCTCCTCAGTCTGTCCCTTCAAAAGATGAAACACTGGCGGGAAAGGTTGCACATGCCCTGCCCCCAATTTTTTGCCCCCTTCTTCCCCTCTATTTCTTGTTGAATACCAGTGCTCATTATCTAGCTGGCAAGTTGCTACTCCTGGCCTGTTCCACAGGCACTGCAGCCTCCAAACGCTTCTGGGGACCTGGCAACTCAACAGAGCTGCAGCGAGCTGGATCACCAAATAGTCCACCCCCAGAAGCTGGACTTTACATTTCCCTCCTCAGGGAACCTATGGGAGCTGCTCTCTGCTCAGCTGCTCACAGAGAGAAGTGGCTGGCTGGTTCCAGCCTCTCCAGCCGAGAGGTAGGTACATGGAGGAGGGGGAATCCTGTCTGCCCCCCCGCCCACTCCCTGTTGTGCCCAGATTTTCCCGCCCCGGCCCCTTGCTCCAGGGACTGACCCCCCTCCCTCTGCCCTGCACTGCCCTGACTGGGCAGGCAGGCAGGCTCTGTGTCAGCTCCTCCTAGCCCAGCTCTGCAGTTGGCAGGTGAGTCCTGGGACAGAGAGGGAGTGAGCAATGGAGGGAGCAGGAGACAGGAGCGAGGAGGGCCTGGGGGAAGAGGCAGGGCCAGGGCAGGACCTCATGGGAAGGAGCAGGGCAGGCTGTCCAGTTTTCAGCAGTTAGAAAGTTGGCAACCCTAGTGGGTGGTGGCATATGATGAACGGAGTCAGTGAGGAAAAGGGATGGAGGGAGCCACAGAAGAAAGGTTACTTTGTGAATGGGGACAGGGAAAAAGAGAAAGTGATAGAGACCAGTGGGGCAGAGAGAAAGAACAAGACTGAAACAGGATAAATAGCGGGAGGTGGGGCAGAGACAATGACAGGGAGAATGGATAAATTGAAAATTAAAGAGAAAGATTGGAGGGAAAGTAAGGCCTGGTCTACACTACAAGGTTAGGTTGACATAAGCCAGCTTGCACAGAGGAACAGGAAAGGATGGGATGATGGGTAGGGGGAGAGATGTAAGAGTGACTTGCAAATGAAACCTAAGCACTGAGAGAAGCTTCCCTAACATGTACTGGGCAAATTGCTCATACCTCAGTTTCAGCTAATTGACGGGAATAAATGTGTATCTAAAGTAAGCAAGAGTCTTCATGGGGTGCGATATCTGAGAGGGGTCAATTACTCAAACTCATCTCCCCAAAATAATATTTATGTTTATGCAATATGCAATTATACTTAGTGGGGCAAGTGAGTGTAATATAATGCAATAACTGTACACACATTGGGGAAGGGCCAAAGCCAAATATCTTACTCACAGTAGTACTTTCACTGGGCTTGGTTCTTTTCTCAGTTAGTCCCCCACTCCAGCAAACACTGCCTTAAAATATTCTTCTAGTAGTATTACGGTAGCAACTAGAGGCCCCAACTTTAATTGGAACCATTGCTCTAGGCACTGTATATACACACAGTAAGATAAAGTTTTGCTTGGAATAGCTGACAATACAGAGAGAAGGTGGGAGAAAGGAAGTATTTTTATCCCTACTTTACAGATGCGGGAAACTGAGACACAGAGAGATTCAGGGCCAGATTTGTAAAGGTATTTAGGCTTCTGAAGATGTAGATAGGTGCCTAATGGGATTTTCAAAAGCATTTAGGTGCCTAAGTCCCATTGTCCCAAGAACTGAACCTAGATTACTTGAATCTCTTAGGCACAAACCATCCTTTTTATCCTATACCGGTGTGTATAGGAGGAGTTAACAGCAATTACTGAAGTTAATAGCAATACATCAGTTTAAACTCAGAGTGAGAGGAGAACCAGGTCCTTTGCTTTCTATGGGATAAGTCATGTGGCTGAGGTAAGCAGGGTGCAGTTTAGTTATATTTGATATAGTTATGAAAAGTATTTTATTTTCTAAATTCATATTATTCATTTCCCCCATTATTTTACAAACTTTAATCAGTAATAAACTACAGTGCTCAAAACCATCATTCTATGACTGGAAAATTAATCATGTAGAAACATTTGCTTACTCCAATCAAGTTATATGCCTGGAATTGGTTTATAAAAAACAGATGTTTACATTCTTTTTCCCCTTCAACACTGACATCATAAGAAAAAAGTACATAACCAGAGCTGTGCAAAATGTTCACAATAAAACCAAACACCATGGAAAACTTGCCTTGTGTGGAACTTCACTGGCAGAAAACTCAAACCAGGTTAGTCAAAACGCTCACATATCTTCTGAATAAAGATGCGCCCAAGCCACAAAATCGGAATACAAATTTTGAATGCTTCAGAGACTGGAAGTATTTGGATCCAGGATTTTGGATCAGTCCTTTATAAAGATAAGTTCCTGTTAATGTTTTTCCTCACACAAAGAGCAGCCATAGACCCTCATTGTTGTTACTTTTAGATTAAGGAAAACAAAAAGAAAGAACAGAAGTAATGTCTTCATGAGAAAGTAGTTTATCTCCCCTGTAACATACTGCAGCAATCCTTAAAACAAAATGTCTTTCACATGGACAAAGTTCTTAAAAATTTAAAGGCACAGTACGGGGGAAAATAAAATAAACTACAGTTTCATTAGAAGGAGAGCTGATATATTTAGGTTATCTAATGCTTTCCCTTATATAAGATTCTTACAGGTTTTATTTGTTTTGCTTTCTTTTAGAATCTCTAATACCTTCCCTGTTTGCAGAAGGCCTTTGAAATTTGAAGAAGGAAAGTCTTCGGGCTAGAGAACTGCTTTTATCATTGTCCAATGAAATTCCATTCACATTTTGCTCAGGTACAATCCATTGAAAAAAAAAATCACCATTTTTCATCTGAAACTTGCATTCTACAGGAAAGTGTTAGCAGCATACCAAAATAATAACTGAACAGGAACACTCTAAGGACAGATCCAGGCCACTGCTAAAGCAGCAGCCACTGCAATGGGAACAACTTGAAGCTGACAGACCAGTTGCAGCAGGACGGGGAAGGGAAGAGAGCCAAGCCAGGTTCCCTCTGACTAACCCCTTGGACCTAGCACATCATTCCAGTGGCACATCCCACACTGCAGCACTGTATGGTACACAAGGCTGAAGCTCCACAGTTCATGGATGAGGGGGTGGAGGAATGAGAAAGGCTCTGGATTGTGCCCACTTCAACTACTCTAGCACCTTCCCACATTCCCCATCCCTGGTATAAAAGCCATCTCCTGCTGTCTACTAAATGTAGTTATCCCTGTAGCTGAGTAGTAGTCTGTAGTCCAGTGCTGAAAGGCTCACACACTTCTCATGCTGCATTGTAAGAGAGTTGTCACAGTTGCCTGTAACAGAATTTGGTTTTACTGTTTTCTTTTTAAAGACATACCCAGGTAATTACACACACAAAGACTACATATAAAGAATGTAATTTACTTAGTTTGCAAAATCAAGCACTCAGAAGTTAACAACGGCCAGATTTGTGATTGTCCATGCAGTCTCAATTCTTCATTTTTATGTGTATGTATTATAATATCGTCACTAATTTCTTCATTTCCTGACTTTTAAGCACTTAATCATGTAACCTTAATGTTCTTTTAATGTATGCTTTTTGTATAGAATTTGTCTGGTTATCCTAGGTCTCAGGTTAGGAAGAGAAAATAAAAAAATACTCTACTGCCTTGCACCTAGCACAGTCATTCACACCTATGTACAGTCAGCATATAATGGCACCATTATAGGCTGGCAACATTTTCACATGTTCTTTGCACAGCTGTAAATGATTACACCAAGTGCAATGCAGTAGAGTATTACACCCTTTGATTTCTGCTCTCCCCCAATAGGTCTCAAATATAAGAGCAACAAAATGTCCAAGAAACAAAATGTACTATTATGGAAGATAGGTGGGATCAGAGTATTGGAACAGAGATATAAAGGCTTTCACATTTAGTCAACAAGTTTGAATTCTGCTCAGGTCTTTCAGTGACTGAAAATTGTTACCTTCTAATGCCTGTCTACGGGAAATGAGTTTCTGGTTGAAGTCCAGTTCACAGTGAACAAGTGTCCAAACTTCAGAAACCACTGAAAATGTTTTCTGGTTTCCTTTGAAGCTAAATATCAAAACAATTGTATTTAAAGCTCTCATTACTCTTAATTACACAACAATCTGCCATTATAAAAATACACAAGATTCTTCCTCTCTCTGATCCCATGGACCACACTCAGCAGGCTACATCTACCAGAACCTTTTCTCATGATGCTGCCTCTTTGGTCAGAAATCTCTGCACGTACACCAGATGCTTTAGGCCATTTGGCCACAGGCATTTGACAAATTTCCCCACATATTATAAACATAAAACTCTTCTTCCCACACCTCCTCTAAATCCCATCTTCTTGCTTTATTTGGACTTGATTCTTTGTTTTAAAGAAAGATGGAATCACTGCTGTTAGTTTGGGGATCTAGCTATTGATTCTCTCTGCAAGAATATATGCTGTATATAGACACACTGTTAGTTAGGAGAGATTACATATGGAGATCTCCACTTTGTAAGTTGTGTTCAAAACTTTCTTATGTAAGTATTGTTAAGCTGTCACTTATGTTTTTATATATTTTATGTATACACACACTAGTTATTGATATGAGCCTAGATAATCATGCACTTGTAATAAGATCAAATCACTACTCTATAAATTCAACATGAAGTGATGTTTTGGGTCTTGATTTCCAGTTTCTCACAAGCTAAAACAAAAATAACTGGAAGTGTTATGGGTGATGCATACGCAGTATTTGGCATGGATAGGGTTAAAATGTCACCCATGAACAGGAATGCTACAACAGGTTTTTGCCCTTGTTGCAATTACTGCTGACAGACTTTAAGGTCAGAAGGAATCATCATGATCATCTAGTCTGACCTCCTGCACATTGCAGGCTGAAGCTCATTGCTCTGTTACGAAGAGCAAACAGAGGTTAAAGGGAAAAGGGTTGAGGAATTGGTCTTTGGCAGGGACAGCTCCAGGCACCAGTGTTCCAAGCAGGTGCTTGGGGCGGCAGTCAGAAAGGGGTGGCAGTGTTTCCACCGCAGTGACAATTCGGCGGTAGCTTCTCCATTCCACCGGCCGCGGAGGCAATTCAGCGGCAGTTTCTCCCTTCTGCCATTCGCGGCGGTAATTCGATGGCGACAATTTTTTTCATTGCTTGGGGTGGCAAAAACAGTAAAGCCGACCCTGGTCTTTGGTTCAGTGTGGACAAACACTGGGACTCAGATTCACACAGAGACCAAGAAGAGAGGGACTTTCCATTTTGTGGGGGATTTTGTTATATAGATATTACCGTGTGATTTGAGGGTACAAAACCTAGAAGCGTTGCAATTAAACCTGGACCATTTCCAGCCAGCAACTTCCATTTCTAGAGCTGTGGAGGGGGCCCAGCTTTAACATGCTGTGGTTTTAGAACAAATCACTGCTTTCCTGTTCCTTCTTCTCTCTGGCCAAAGCATTGCCCATTATAGCTAAAAACTCTCCTTAAAAAAGCAAAAACAACCTCCAGGGTACAATCCCATTCAGAATGAGATGAAAAAGGGTAGTCTGGATGTTTCCTTTGGTTTCACCAGCTGTAAACTCTCACATTTGCTAGAGTTTGTATCAGCATCAGCAACCCCAAACATTCAAAAAACTCAACTTTATATAACCTAGTACGTGTGGGGGCATTTTTATTTGCCTTCTGGTGTTTAATTTTTCAGAGTGCAATTGCGTCACAGTTTCAAACTTTTCTCCACAATCATAATGGCTAGAAACTGTCATTAAAAATTTAAAATAAATCAAGATTCTCACAGAATCACTTTTGTCTAGTACCTGAGGCTTTAAGTACAACATCAACTACTGAGAAAGCTGGCAACACTGTGATCAAATAGTGAGGTTCTGATCTGAATTTTCCAAAAGTTCAGGTGTATTTGGATCTAGGGTTTACATACAGGGTAACTACACAGCTTATTCAGCTCCAGATCTCAACTTCTAAGTTCTGGGATGTTTGGTTCCAGAGTTCTGTTTTGAACCCATTCATACTTTGTATCACATCTTCCTACATCCTGAAACGTTGGTACTTCTAGCATCACCTCTGCACTGTGAGCCCAACCACCACCATTAGGGAGTCAAATTTTTACATGGCTTTGGCAATCAGTGCATTATAGCATATGATGACATGAAGGAAGATGTGCGGAACTTAGCTGTCATAGACATACTGTAAACATTTATGGAAAGGCATTGCACAGCTTTTAATGTAGATGTTGCAAAAATCTGAACATTTTATGGCAAATGTTTCACACTCCAATGAGCCCCAAAAAAATCACATGAAGAGTTAATCTTTTACCATTTTCAATCTCCTTCCTTCTCCACCCGACAGAAGTTTTCTTATATATAAATGTCATTTTGATTCACAGCCAAAACCTGGAAAAACATCACCACATGTAATAAGAGAATAAAAAGCTACCTGTGGGCAGCATGCAGTACTGGGGACATGAGGAGTTTAACAATCAATGTGCACAAGCCACAAGAATAATTTTTTAAATTTTCCACAGTGCATGGGGTTTTGATCGAGTATCTATGCTCATATAAGTGAAATAACTTCTCTTTCAATTGTAAAATACCATTTATTTTACAGAACCAGAATTGTGCAGTGCTCAAGACATGGGATTGTCAAGAGCCCAGGTTTTATTTCTGGCTCTGTTGCAGAGTTGCTGGTGCTATTATTTAATGTTTGTGTTACAGTGGTGCCTGAAGGCCACAGCCAAGTTGGGCCCCAGTGTGCTTCACACTATACAAACATATAACTGCCAGTTCCTGCCCCAAAGAACTTACAGATAAGACAAGACATAATGGGGTGGAGAAGACTAAAAATGTGGTTGGACAGACAGGGTAACAAATATTATAAGTTTGTTTAACCTTAGCCAACTGATGGTCATTACCTCTTTTCCTAGATGGTTACTGGGGCTCCAGTCACTGTAGTATCTGAGCACTTTACAATCATTAATTTATCCTTACAAAGTCCCTGAGAGATAGGGAAGCATTATTCCCAGTTTACATATAAAGAACTAAGGCACAGAGAGATTGACTGATTTACTCAAGGTCACATAGGAAGTTTGGGGCAGCTGCAGGAAATGAATCCAGTTCTCCTAAGCTGCAGTCTGGTGCCTTAAAACCATCCTCCAACCCTTCGCTGTGACTCAGCTTCTCCAGCTCTAAAATGGGATAATGTTTCTGTCTCTCTCAAGAATGTTAGGGACATTCATAAAAGTTTTTTACATGGTTTTGAGTCCGCTGGTCATCAGGGACTATTGAAGTTCAAAGTGGTGTTAGTTTTGTTTTATCGTTTGTTTCGGATGTAACCATATCCCAGGCTTTTTTTTTTTTTAATGTAAACACATCTAAGTAAAGATTCCTTCCTTCCCAAATCTCTATCAATTGCTATTCATTTTTAAAAGCTTCTTAAGAGCCTAATTACTACCACAAAATATTGTTTTGAGCTATTATTTGTAAGAGGCTTTGTGGTGTTCTGCACTGTAAAAAGAATTCCCAAATAAAAATAATTTTCTTTTAAACCTACAATCCAAAACACTTGCCTAGTCTGGAAATTTCAGCATTGAATGTAAATATCTGCTTCAAGAAATGAAATATTTTCAATGATCCAATCTCATGTCATTCTTTCTGAAAAGAAGAAAGTAGTCTCATATCTTGAAAGCACAGATGAAATCATTCTATGAAGTTCATATTCAAACCCAAATTTCCACAAAGATTACATGTCCAAATCCAGAGTTTTTTTATTCCTGCACACAAGAGTACTTGCTATTTTTTTTATATGCATGCAACTCAAACTTGCATGTCTACATAGCCACACATTCATGCAAATCTTACTTGTGCTCACACACACACTGGGTGTGATGTGTGCAAGATGGACACTTACGAAAATACATTGAACAACTTTGTGCACCCACTTGAATAAATGGGTCATGAATCCCATTAGATCTAAAGGTGATGTGGTAGTCATGAACAGTGAAAGTAACTTTTTTAGTTTACTAACAGTTCTGGAAAAAAAATATTGTTTTAGGTAACCCTGAAATCAGCTTTTTTGGAATATTTGGCTAATCAAAAAAAATCCATTTTGGGTTGAATTAAATGTTTTGTTTAACCCAAAACTAAACATTTTGCCTCAATTTTAGGAATTTTTAGAATAGAGGGAATTTGGAAAGAAATGGTTAAATTTACAAAGAGGATTTAGACCCCATTCATAAAACAGAGGAGAAGGTGGTGGTAGCGGTGGCCCCCTTATAGCCTTAGAATAGTCCAGTCTTCAGGGCACTCACTTAGGAAGGGGCAAGCCTTGGCTTCAAACCCCTGCTCTAAAGTGAGCATTTGGACTTCTGTCTCCCAGGATTTACTCCCTCCCAGGTGAGCGCCCTAATCACCAGGCTACTGGCTATTCTGAAAAAGGGCCCTCTCAATCTGTCCTGCTGATGCTTTTATACTTAGTATACATATCAAGATTTTACCAAAAGCGCAGGACTCGTGGTTTCTTCAAATATAAAATTATTTCACTGCAACTATATGAACATCAGAGACTGCCATATCAGAGCCACTTGACATTAGGGTGACTAGATGTCCCGATTTTATAGGGACAGTCCCGATATTTGGGGCTTTTTCTTATATAGAGGTTGATTACCCCCCACGCTGTCCCGATTTTTCACACTTGCTATATGGTCACCCTACTTGACATACTATAACATGCATCTACTCTACACCTGAAAAAGTGCTCATCTGTCTATAAAAGACATATCCATCCAGTTTCTCCTAGACATGCCCTCTCAAGTACAGTATGATGGAAAGAGTGATTCTATATCCCTAGGTCAGTTTATGTTTATATTAAAATATATTTTGATGTAACAAGATGTTATCTGTTTACTTATAACATTTTTGCTGCTTTTGCAAACTGAGTAATTTCCCATTGGATGTAAGAATGTGTCTTGCTTCCAAAATACTGGAATGTTTGCAAAACTTCTGGAGCATTATTCTAACTAATCTGAAATTTTAAAACTTTCATTCCAGATTGTTATGAGATTACTATTAACATAGGCTGGGATTTTCAAAAGGACCTAAGAAAGCTAGGCATTCAAATCCCATTGAAAAAAAAATCAATGTTCAAAAAAGAAGTGATAGCTAGAGAGTTTAGCAAAGAATACTACTTCCACCTACTGGCAAATTAGAATAAGATATATTTGGAAAATTATTACAGAAAAGAGGATTTTTTGTTTCTTTAAGATCAGCATAGTACACAGTACGGAACCAAGTCCATATAATGCCATAGCTAAGGTTGAAACTAACTTTAAATTATAGTCAATTTTGATGTACACTCATCCTTTCCGCATCCTATCTACTTATTTTCTGTAGATATTTTACACTGTGGTCTCCTGCTGGAGGATAATTTTTGGGGAAAGCAAGTTTAATCAGGCAAACCGATTTGGTGATATGAAAGCTTGGGAAAATTTTTCACTTTTAGAAGAGTCTTTAACATTTACTTAAAACATCACATCTTTAAAATGCCTTGGGCCAGAAATGCCACGTTTTATTAATTTGTCCTTAATAAAATCTAGTGTCTGTATATTTTTGGAAGGTCTGGTGAATAATCTATGACCATTGGAACCTCTGACAAAATCCACAGAATCCGTGTCAAATTTTGTAAAATCATAACACAAACTGGAGTATTTCAAGTCCAAAAGAGCTAGCTGTAGACATCTTAAATTTTGAAGCAAACCAGCTACATCAAAGAAACATCTCATAGATTTGATGGAACTTTGCTGCAGTACCAGCAACCCAGTTCTACAGTCCTTTATGTTAAAAGTAAGCAACACCCTTTTCTAGGTTATTCAATACCTAGTCAAACTCAGCATCTGAACAAAAAGCAGCTGAAGTGATGCCAGTAGGAAGGGGAAAGCATTTCAAAGAACCTGCATCTTCTATAACATCCCCCTCTACTGAATGCACTTGTCTTCATCATCTAATTATATTGATCCTTAATCTTGAGGTCCTTTTGGACTTCTCAGTACTACTGAATGCCCAAATAGTGTATGGTTTCAAAAAGTGCCCACTTCCATTTATAAATGGTCAAAAGTCCATCTCCATCTAGGCCAGTCCAAAGTGAATTTTCTTTGCAACCCTCCCCTGCAAATATAAACTTATCCCCCTTGCATCTACCCGTGGAGGGCCAAATCCTGTACGCCATACTGAAATTAAGGGGAGTTCCCCACCGCATGCATGTAAGGACTGCAGGATCTATCTCACAGTTCTGATCTCAGATACAATAATGCAGCCTCCCTGTACACTTCTCTGTGGAGTTGACTGGTTTAACTACTTTGCACATTATTAAATATCCTGTTTTAAACCTCGTCACTGGTACAGTGGTAAATAACTTCAGACACTCAAAATGTGTTTCCCTAACTTTTAAATAAACTAAGTACACAGAGCTTATAGCACTAATTTTTTTTAAGAGTCTGTCAGTTCAGTTTTTACAATTAAGCCCCATGGTGGCCTTTAAAATTCTGCTAGACTATAATTTAGCACCTCACTAATGGTTACCCAAGTGTAATTTTCCAAAAAGACTAGGAAGCTGGAGAGCAGTTTCATTACCAACACAGATTCCATTCTATACACTCGTACTCTTCAATAACATAATGGAGACACTCTTAAAACCAGGAATGTGTTCCATGCTTTTTTAAGTATAATGTGTACAATCTGTGCTCCTTTTCTGGATAGTGGGAGGCATCTGTGATGCCTTCTATTTTCCACGGATAAATGGATGAGTTAAAAGACCCAAGCCTTTACTCACAATGAGAATAAAAGCTTCTTGGAGGGTTCAAGACACTTTGCAACACTTCCCCCTGTACTTTTGCAGGGGCGGCAAGTTGTATGGGCCCGTGATACCCATGCTCCACCAATATGAGAGCACGGGATGTTACCAGATTTGCCCATTACTTTGGGGTACGCTCATTTATTAGGGTTACTCTTCCGGGGGGAGGGGTTCTGAAATTCTATCAATGTACAGCTTGTGTCACTTGTGTGTTCATATGGAGCTCTACTTCTCCCTTCTGCAAGTCGCCTCCCAATGGAACTATCCTGCAGGACCTAGGTTCCCCAGGGCTGGGTTCCTCCAGCCCCAGAATCAGATGAACACACACACACACACTAACAGAGCAAGTCTGAGTGGACCGGGCCAATCAGCACTCTCAAGCTGACCCCTTATATGTCCCTGGACTTAGTGGGCTGGGTCAAGCAGTATTTCCAAGCTCCCACCCCTATATGCCTCTGGGCTCAATAGACTGGGCCAAGCAGCACTTCCAAGCTGCCACCCTTATATGCCACAGGTACTGCACCGGAATAGAGTAAGCCTGAGCAGTCTGGGTCGAACAGCACTTCCAGGCTGCCACCCTTATATGCCCCTGGACTCAGACTCGGTCAAGCAGCACTTCCAGGCTGCCATCCTTATATGCCACAGGTTCAGCATGTTCCTATCCCCACTTTCACGTTACAATTGTTCTGGTAATAACTCACTTGATGAGCAAACCCCACAGTATTTTTGGGCGCTACAGGAATCTTTAGCTTAGGTAAGAAAAGCATTCCTACAGAGCAAATGGGGAAGCCAGAAACACAAAAGAGTAAAGTTCAGAGAGAGAGAGAGAGAGAGGGAAGCAACCAGCTTAATGATAAAAGTTATTTATTGAATAATAGTGATAACCACACAAGGAGAGCCTGAACAAACATAACAGTTACATCATAAAAGATTACAAAAGTCATAGATAGAAAACTATACCTGATCAAACAAGTTGGTTCTTTCAGAACTCAACTCAGACATGCTGGAACTCATAAGAAGGGCTGTTCCTATGGTATTTCTGGTCTGACCAAAAACAGGCAGTGTCTGAAAACTTGCTGTCAAGGTTCCTTCCCCACTCTGAACTCTAGGGTACAGATGTGTGGACCTGCATGAAAACCTCCTAAGCTTACTTTTACCAGCTTAGGTTAAAACTTCCCCAAGGTACAAACTATTTTACCTTTTCCCTTGTACTTTATCGCTGCCACCACCAAATGTCTAACAGATATATAACTGGGAAAGAGCCCGTTTGGAAACGTCTTTCCCCGCAAAATCCTCCCAAACCCTACACCCCCTTTCCTGGGGAAGTCTTGATAAAAATCCTCACCGATTTGCATAGGTGAACACAGACCTAAACCCTTGGATCTTAAGAACAATGAAAAAACAATCAGATTCTTAAAAGAAGAATTTTAATAGAAGAAAAAGTAAAAGAATCACCTCTGTAAAATCAGGATGGTAAATACCTTACAGGGTAATTAGATTCAAAACATAGAGAATCCCTCTAGGTAAAACCTTAAGTTACAAAAAGACACAAAAACAGGAATCTACATTCCATTCAGCACAGCTTATTTTCTCAGCCATTTAAAGAAAACAGAATCTAACGCATATCTAGCTAGATTACTTACTAAGTTCTAAGACTCCATTCCTGTTCTGTTCCCGGCAGAAGCATCACACAGACAGAGAGAGAGAGGCTTTGTTTCTCTCTCCCCCCAGCTTTTGAAAGTATCTTGTTTCCTCATTGGTCATATTGGTCAAGTGCCAGCGAGGTTATCCTAGCTTCTTAACCCTTTACAGATGAAAGAGTTTTTCCTCTGGCCAGGAGGGATTTTTAAGGTGTTTACCCTTCCCTTTATATTTATGACACTTGCAATCAAACCTATGTTTGCAAGATTTCAAACTCAGTTTCCATATTCAAGAAGATGAGATGGTTTATATGAGGTCTGTCAAGCATCCACAATCATAGATGTTTTTCCAGATAGAACTTTCAACTTTTTCAGCCTTGTCTGACACAAAGACTACTTAGTTAACAGGGGTCTTTCCATTGCCTGCAATGGACTTTCAATCAGGCCCTATATGCACATTTCAAAGTGCATCACCACAGCACAAGCTGAGCCCCTCAGTGAAACTGTTAAAAATAGTTACAACCCACATTTTCGCTTGGCAAGAGGTTGTAATGGTAGCTGTCACTTGTTCGGTGCCCCTACCTATAACAAAGTTTTGCCAGTACCAGGCCACAAATTAGAATTCTTGCAGAGAGACTGTCATATAGGAGAGAAATATGACTGACTAACTGGTCTGAAGCCAAACCAGAGGGGCATATGAAATAAGTAAACCATTCTACTCTTACTTGGTTGAATGATTACACCCTGAACAAAAAATAGGTTGAGAGCACTAAAGAGCTTGCCTACCCTAGTCCAGCAGGGTAACAGCTTCCAAGTTTCTCTAAGAAAAATAACACTGCTACATTTAAACAAACAGGTTTCTCTTTACAAAATAGAATCCTTTTGTCAGACCATCCAGGAGATCAACCTGTTGGATTGAGGTTTCCGGCTCAGATGCTGAAAGCAAAGGGTTGTTTAGTGGTTAGAGCTTGAAACTAGCAGTCGGGACTTCTAGCATCTATTCCTGCATACTGTGCAATTCAAGGGAGTGAGGTAACATCTTCTATTGGACCAACCAGAGCTACACAGAGCTGAAGAAGAGCATGTCTCTTTCACCAACAGAAGTTGGTCCAATAAAAGATATTACCTCACCCACCTTGTGTCTCTAACATTCTGGGACCAATACTGCAAACTATTATGTAATACATTGAGCCAGTCATTATGGGCCTGATCCAAAAACTACTGAAGTCAACAGGAATCTTTCATTTACTCTAATGGCTTGTAGGTCAGACCCTTAGTCTCGTTAGTACCCAGCTTCCATAGCAGAAAAGCAAGATACTTCAGCTGAACTCTCAAAACTGGGTTATAGAGTATTTTGGAACTTAATGGTTAAGGTCCAGGTTCTGACACCCTTACTCACATTGAGTAGAACCATACCTTACTCTGGTCATGGTCCCATTCAAACCAATGCTACTACACCCTGAGTAAGATACTACTCAGCATGGATTAGGTTATCACAATTTAGTCCTAGAGTTACATGAGCATTTTCAGATCTCATAGTCATGTGTTCCATTTCTGTTCTTACGTTTTCTGCAACCACTAAACATGAGATTTTGTTTTTTGCTTCTCTTGCACCACATAATCATTGTAATAACCCACAGTTTTTGTAAAAAGGGCAATCTTGCACGAAAGTTTAAGTAAATCCTGATGTCAAATTACTACAGCATTGGAGGTTTTCATGTAAATAAGCAGTAACTCACAGAACACAGTTAAACTGTTTTGTTTAACAGGCTCTGAATGTACATAGGCAAGCACTTAAGTAGATGTCTCATTTCTCAACTCAAAAATTAAAAAGCAAAAACATACCTAACTGAAAAAAGCAATGCTACTCTAAGATTATAAGACCACAAGTAACAGTTCCCCCTATTATGGAGGGATGTAGGTACATGCATTTCTATTAATAAGATTATTTATACAAATATGATACAACCCTTATTGAATTTATCCTTGCATCAAATCCTCACTTTAGTCACGAGTAAAAATGTTTATGGTGTGCTCGTACTTGTCTCCATTTCCACATATCCTTAAGCCATCCAAAAGTTCAGCATGGTTTGCCATTTTTGCTCAAGAGAGCCCCAACAACTGAAACAATAGGGTTGCTGGTAAGCTCAATACTGAAGCATATGGGGAGAGCTGTGCAAGAAGGACTCTTGTTGTGCCTACCAGCTTCTGTCCAAAGGTATAAGTTAATCACGTTCACAAGCACTAGAATCTAGTTATTAATATATTTACAAAAAAGAATATTACTGTGAAATGCTTGGGTAGGGTACGGGGGGGAAATATAAATAGACTGATGTTGCTGAATTTCAAGAATGGTGAAAATCCTGGCCGCAAGGCATAACATTTAAAGAAGCTAAACAAAAGATGAGAAACCAATAATAAATTACTGATGGCCTATGACAATCTGACTGATGCTATATCTATGTCAATTTCCTTGAATAACATGATGTAGAAGCAAGAGTGGTAAACATTTCAAAAATCATTGGGAGCTAGGGCCCCTAAATCACTGAAGCAGTTCGGAAGATTTCAGCCCATGGCCTTGTCAGGGTATACGCCCCTAAATCTGAACTCTGGGGTACAGATGTGGGGACCTGCATGAAAGACCCCCTAAGCTTATCTTCTACCATCTTAGGTTAAAACTCTTCCAAGGCACAGTCTTCTGCCTGGGACAGATATTGCTGCCACCCCCAAGTGATTTTCACAAATATGCAGGTAAGGGTCACTTGGAATCCCTATCCCCACAAAATACACCCCCCAAGCCTCTTTACCCCCTTTCCTGGGGAGGCTTGAGAATAAAATACCAACCAGTTGCCTTAGCCATGTAAGCATAGACTAACCCCTTGTCTAAGGGCTTTGAAATCAAAGAATTCTTTTAAAAAAGGTAAATTTTATTTAAAAAGAAAGAAACATCTGAAAACTCAGGCTTTAGGAATTAAACACCAAAAATAACTTTCTTGGGGTTCAGCTTAAAGGTTACAAGAAAAACAAAAGCACCTGGGGTTAGCACAGAGGAATTCACAAACTAAAACAACCAAAAAGGTTCCTAATCACATCTGTCTTAACTTTTCCTGTGCTACTTACATATCTGGGGTTCCAAATGAGGAGTTTCTAGGTATGATGCTGATGATTTTCCATACCTGCCTTAAAGCTTATAGCTTGTTGCTGCCTTCCCCTCTCTCCAGTCTGAGAGAGGAAGAAGAAAACCCCCACACCCAGCAGTTTTTCCAATTCGAAAGGGTACAGCCTCCCTATTGGTTCCGTGGTGAGGTGCCAACTCCGGTTAAGCTTCTCTTAACCCTTTACTGTTAAAGCAATTAGGGTACAGCTGCTAAGAAGGATTCTATAGCTACAGACTGGCTGGGTGTCCATAAAAGGGAGTAACCCCCTCCCATTTACCACAGGTCTTAAATATTAATAAAAATTAAAACTGGATCCTTTACTACATCAGCAGCTGGTGAAGATGAGAAAATAGTGGCTACACGAAGGGATGTTGAGGACATTGAAAAATTAGGTTAGTTGTATGATTCAGGATGTAGGGATTATATGAGCTATACAATTAAAGGGTTTAGCACAGAGCTTTTAATTGTTTGTGTTTGAGATGTTTTGTTTTAATCCACCCCCATTTCTGCCCCTCTGGATTACTTTTCAGCATTTTCCTTCTTGCCTGTCAGAACAAGTTAGCAACTACAGTTCCAACAAATGTTATTATGTTCCTTTATTAATAATGCATTTAAGGATACTGATGTATGAAACAAACATTATCCCTCTTCCTGCTCCACCACTGAGTTTAATGCACCTATGCTTTAACCATCCTCTACTAACATATAATTTCATGCTTCAGGGTACAAACTGGTCTCTGCAGGAACCAGGAAGAATATTCTTCCCCTTTGTACATTACAGTTTGTTAGGAGTATTGCTTTCATTTTCCTCCGCAAGACCATTTATTGGCCACTGCCAGAGGCAAGACACAGTACTTGATGAAGCAATCTGATTTGTTATAGCAAATCCTATGGATTTATAGAACTGGGATGAAATGATATGCTGCAAGAGCTATTGCTGTAAGTTAGTCTTCTTCCTTTTATGAACAGAGGCCAAGCACGAACACTTTTTGCTGGCAGGCAGCTGTTCTCAGTGATTACTAAGGGTATGTCTACACTGGCAGAGTTACAGTGCCAGCAGTGAGCGCGCCACTCAAAGAGCACTGAAGGGAAACCGCAGTTGTGTGTTCACACTGTCAGCTGCCTGCGCAATAGCGTGTTCACACTTGCAGTGGTATTCAGAGCGGTTCACTCTGGGCAGCTATCCCACAAAGCATCTCGTCCTCTTCTGCTGCTAAGAGTTGTGGGAAGACGGAGCAGGTCACGGGGCATCCTGGGTCCTGTCCCAATGCCCTGTGATGCATTGCTTCATATCCCAGCAATCCCTGTGCTTCCATCTGCATTTAGCGCCATCTTTCAATGGTTTGTGTACTGTGCACCCTGCTTCTTCAGGCTGCAGGAATGGATCCCGAATTGTTAACCAGTATGCTGCTCGCTCTGACTAACACATGACGAGTGGCAGTGGAGTTATTCCTTAAACTACAAAGGCAAGACGACTGCGACTTTGATCTCACCACACATAGTAGTTACGACACAAGATTCCTTGTGGCATTCATGGAGGTGCTGACCACAGTGGAATGCTGCTTTTGGGCTCGGGAAACAAGCACTGAGTGGTGGGATCACATTATCATGCACGTCTGGGATGACGAGCAGTGGCTGCAGAACTTTCGGATGAGGAAAGCCATATTCATGGGACTGTGTGATCCGCTCGCCCCAGCCCTGCAGAGCAAGGACACGAGAATGAGAGCTGCCCTCCTGCTGGAGAAGCAAGTGGCGATTGTACTGAGGAAGCTGGCTATGCCAGACTGCTACCAATTAGTCGCTAACCAGTTCGGAGTGGGAAAGTCGACCGTTGGACTCGTGTTGACGGAACCGTGCAGGGCCATTAATCATATCCTGCTCCAAAAGATCATGACTCTGGGCAACGTGCGTGACATTTTGCATGACAAAGTGGATGGCTCTGCATAAATGGGCTTCCCTAACTGCGGAGGGGTGATAGATGGCACTCTTATTCCAATTCTGACATCAGACCACCTAGCCACTGAGTACATTAATCGGAAAGGGTATTTCTCTATGGTTCTCCAGGTGCTTGTGAATCACTATGAGCGTTTCACTGACATTAATGCAGGCTGGTCCAGAAATGTGCATGATGGATGCATCTTTCAGAACACTGGCCTGTTCAGGAAGCTGCAAGCAAGGACTTTCTTCCCAGACCAGAAGTTCATCACAGGGGAAGTCAAAATGCCCATTGTGATCCTGGGAGACCCTACCTACCCCTTAATGCCATGGCTTATGAAGCTGTCAAGGTTCCTCCCCCACTCTGAACTCTAGGGTACAGATGTGGGGACCTGCATGAAAACCTCCTAAGCTTACTTTCACCAGCTTAGGTTAAAACTTCCCCAAGGTACAAATTAATTTTATCCTTTGTCCCTGGATCTCCACTGCCACCACCAAACTCTAACTGGGTTTACTGGGAAACGTAGTTTGGACACGTCTTTCCCCCAAAAATCCTCCCAACCCTTGCACCCCACTTCCTAGGGAAGGTTTGGTAAAAATCCTCACCAATTTGCATAGGTGACCACAGACCCAAACCCTTGGATCTGAGAACAATGAAAAAGCATTCAGTTTTCTTACAAGAAGACTTTTAATAGAAGTAAAGAAATCACCTCTGTAAAATCAGGATGGTAGATACCTTACAGGGTAATTAGATTCAAAACACAGAGAATCCCTCTAGGCAAAACCTTAAGTTACAAAAAAGACACACAGACAGGAATAGTCATTTTATTCAGCACAGTTCTTTTCTCAGCCATTTAAAGAAATCATAATCTAACACATACCTAGCTAGATTACTTACTAAAGTTCTAAGACTCCATTCCTGGTCTATCCCCGGCAAAAGCAGCATACAGACAGACCCAGACCCTTTGTTTCTCTCCCTCCTCCCAGCTTTTGAAAGTATCTTGTCTCCTCATTGGTCATTTTGGTCAGGTGCCAGCGAGGTTACCTTTAGCTTCTTAACCCTTTACAGGTGAGAGGATTTTTCCTCTTGCCAGGAGGGATTTTAAAGGGGTTTACCCTTCCCTTTATATTTATGACAGAAGCCATACACAGGGCACCTTGACAGCAGCAAGGAGCAGTTCAACAACAGGCTGAGCAAATTGAGTGTGCTTTTGGCCATTTAAAGGCCTGCTGGTGCTGCCTATATGGGAAGCTGGACCTGGCCGCTGACAATATTCCTATGCTTATTGCCGCGTGCTGTACACTCCATATTTGTGAAGGGAAGGGTGGGAGCTTCACTCAGGGCTGGACCGCTGAGGTTCAGCACCTGGAGGCTGAATTTGAACAGCCAGAGACCAGGGCTATTAGAGGGGTGCAACATGGGGCCATAAGGATCAGGGATGCCTTGAGGCAGCAATTTTTAGCTTGAAGCCACTAATATTTGTTGCTATGCTCAGGAGTGCAGTGCTTGTAATGCTAGGAGGTGATTGTGATTGGTGCAGACAATGCACTATAAAGGTTTAAGATAATTGTCTGTTGCTTTGCAGGGCTCTGTTTGCTTTCAATTAATAGAATTGCTTTCAAACTAACACAATTATTTTATTAAAAAATGACAACCAGAGCTGAGAGACAACAAAAAAAAACCACATCAGCACTGAGGGGGATGGGTGAAGGCAAGGTCCGAGGAGGAGGTGGGGTCCTGGGATGGTTAAACATTTGTGCATGTCCAGGGATCATATCCAACCTTCTCCTTTGGAGTACAGTGCAGCGGGTACTGTACTTCAGAAGGGCTATACTTCAGAGGGACAGGTGTTGAGTGCAGTGGATACTGGGAGTCCGCAGGGCTGGACTGTGAGGGGGGAGGAGTGGAATGCAGAGGGTACAGACTGGAGCCAGGAGGTTGATAAGAGTGTGTTGGCGGTGTCTGGGGGACGCATGGGAAAGAGTTTTGCAACAGCAGCTGCAGGGGAGGGTGGGCGCGGAGCTGCTCGGTTTGCAGTGCTAGTAGCGCCTGGAGCGTGTCCGCTTGGCGCTCCATAACGTTTAAGAGCCGCTCCGTGGCTTCGTTCTGGCGCGCTGCGTTCTCTTTCGGTCCCTTTTCTCACTGTCCCACCACTCCTTCAATTCTTGTTTTTCGGCCACGGAGTGCATCATAACCTCACATAGAAAGTCCTCTTCAGTTCTTCGTGGCTGCTTTCTAATTCTGCGCAGCCGTTCAGCCAGCAATAACAAAGAGGGGGGCTGGGCTCCCAAGCCAAAGTGCAACATTTTACAGAAGGAGTATTGTTTGCGATACATAGACCTCTGATTCGGTGATTTAAAACACAGCCACTATTCACACACCTGTCACTAACTAGCTGACCCCAGGCAAGCAAACATGAGCCACAAGACCCCCCCCAGATGGTAAGTAGCCGCAAGGACAGTGTAAGTCAGTGTTCCCGGACCCTGCTGTACACTGGGCACATACTTCTTGGGGAGAGCCAGCACTGTAGGGGGGCCTGATAATCATTCCTGTCCCCACATTTTCCACAGGCTGTGTTCATTATGGGAGATATCTTGCTGCTGAGGTTGAGCAGAAAATTAAGGGAGGGTCTTCTCCAAGATTACGGCTTCTGCCCTGGCCCTTATGTGGCTCGCCTGTGTGCAGCAATGGTCACCCCCGCCAGTGAGGGCAGAGTCGCGCGGGAAAGTTACCCTTAATGGGGCACAAAACAAAACAGCTCTGCCGAAGAACCTGCAGCAGCAGATTGCCCAGTATCTGGAGATCTCAGATGCAGATTCCCGTGAAGTGAGGGAGTCAATCAACACCCTGTTCCGCCTCTCAGAATAGGCATGTGGTGGTACACGCATCATAAAGACACAAACCTGCTTTCTACAACCCTCCTGCCCACAGCAACTCACTTCAGCAATTCCCAAAATCAAACACTTACTAGGGGCCTCCTCTCCTGTTTGTGCTTCGCCACCATCAGACAGCTGTGACTGGCTAGCCTCCTCTGGGGTAGAAAAGAGCTCCTGGCTGCATGCATCTCTGACCTCCGAGTCACTCTCTGCCTCTGGGTCCCCCTTCCCCTCCTCCTCCAAGATTTCCTCCTCCTGGCTCAGTCCACTCTCAACTGGCATGCAAGCCACCGAAATATCCACAGTGGCCTTCGCCGTGGAGGTGGGGTCGCCACAGAGAATTGCGGCCAGCTCTTTGTAGTACCCCCGGCACAGAAAGCTGTACGCCTCTAGTCGGGGTGGTTTTTTTACAGCGCTGCAACTGCGCAGTTTCTGCGCACTAAGTGGCTTGGCAGTGTGTACACCTCGGGAGTTACAACGCAGAAAGCTGCTTTACTCCGCAGAAACTTGCCAGTGTAGACAAGGCCTTAGTCTTTCAAGAAGGTCTGAGCACGTTCCTACAAAAATGTCTCCAAGTTCTTGAAGGAATATGCTCCACCATGTCATGGTGCTGTCGCTTCATAAATCATGTCTAGAAACAGAAGCGACCTATTAGAGCACAGTGCCAATGCAAGGGATTTTTTTGGTCTAATTTTTATGTTGGAAATTAAGTGAAGAACTATAACACAATGTTGCACAAAGATCCACTCTACCCACGTAGGCCATGATACCTCAAAGACTTATTAATGCATTTGTTTTTAAATTTACACATGTGAGTAGTCCCTTGGCTCCAATGGAACTAATTACACAAAAGTGGAGTTAAACACATGAGTATATCTTGGCCAATTGGGGCCTTATTGTATTATCATACTAATTAACCAACATCACCAGTTAAAAGTTATTCCACTAGGAATAATCATTAGTAATTAATAATGTACTTTTACAAAAGTAGGCCAAGCCCCATGGAAGTTTTAATGTTTTCATTAAAGAAACACTCCACTATTTTATAAAAATTCATTAAATGTTTTATTAAGCAATTAAACCAGCTTTTTCTTTTCTTGAAGAGTAAAAAAAAAAATTAATATAACATTTAATGAACAGCCTGGAGTCTACCATTATGACAGGAATATAGCACTATAAACAGATTAAGGAAGAAGGATGTTCTTGTATTTAAACCAGGGCCTGATTATCCACTATATTACACCGGTTATACATCGGTCTAAAACCGTGGAGAATGAGAATCAGAGCATAGTGTACATGTCAATCATAAATCTAAAAGTGTTTTCAGTTATACATCTGCAAAACATTTGCCAGGTTTTGTCTAATTTAGAGACTTATCTTAATGATGAGAGTGTTGAGGAACAATTTTATATCATGAATTAAATTAAAATGAAAAGCACCTCAAAATGCAATGAACAAAATCACTGATTAAACTTTTTTGTAATGATTCACACACATAAGGTTGTAGTTTGAGTAAAAGCTCTTTGAAAACCCATGTTGGAAGAAGAAAATATTGACGTTTTGTGGTTGTGGCGCTCTTTAACCCACCCGACCCCCACACCACTACCACCTTAAAGTCAGGGGGTGTAATGATACACAAATACTAGAGTACAATAGTGAAACATAAAAATAAAGAAATTGCTAAACGGTAAGATTAAGAGCTTTGTTAGTTATATTTTAATAATTTATAATTATGGATAGTGAATGAATTTAGATGCAGTACCATTTAGACCAAGGCCATGCCTGGCACGAGTTTTGCTTTCCCAATTCTTCTCCTTTTACATAGATTTGCCAATTTACTTTAAATGGTGCTGACAGGACAAAGGTATGTGTTGTGCTGGAAGCTTTTGGAGTGAAAGGTACGCAAACCTGTCATAACAAAAAAAGCCCACTTTTCCTGGGAAAATACAGAAGCAGGATGACTCAAACAGAATGACATGAAAATTGTATAAACTGCAAAAGTTGTGTAACTGAAACTTCCATATGCATCTTGTACAGATTATATAAAACAAACATTTAACATGCTTAATGTTGACTGGCAAAAGGTTAATTAATATGCAATGAGAAAATGTATAAAAATGGCCCAAATAAACAAGGCCCAAATTGGAGAAACACCAGACCAGAAACTGACAGATCAGGACTGAAGGACCAGAGATCAGAGGTGGTGATGACAACCATGAAGTATAGGAGAACTTCTCAGAATGTGGTAATTTAGACCCCCTACCTTTTCAGTCTTATCTGTTTTTCATCTGACATATGTTCAGACACGAAAAGTGACAATAATTCTGTCTGAAATTGTATAAATACAGGTGAAAATTTATTAAGCCTAAATTGGGTGGACTCATGATTCTGTTTACCACCTTACACTCCCAACAAGAACAAGGAACTTGGTATTAATAAACCTGGCTTCTATTTCTATCTCTTCCACTGACTGTAAAATTTTGGAAAAGTGATTTAATCCTGTATGTACTAGTTTACTTATCTGTAAACTGGGAATATCAATAGTTATCTAACCTCGCTGAGATGTTGTAGAGACAAATCAAGTATATATAAATGCCAAGACTATTCATATTAAAGTAGTTCAATTAGCTGAATGGAATGGAATATGATTTTGGTGCTGTATTTACCGGCTGCTAAATGAACTTTTGTTACTGTGTAATGCTGCTGAGTGGTATTGCTAGATGGATTGTGAGTATAATTATGATCACGGCTTGTGTATAGGCTTTTTTGATTAAACAAATATAGGTGGTGGTCTTTTTAAGTTGATATGTTTTAATCTTTGTTAATCAGCTTCTAAATCGACTTGTAAAGATCCTCCCATACACACCACCCTCACTCCAACCCAGTATCAGTATAAGCAAGAAAGAGATTGTATTTATTTATTTATTTATTTAAACTATATTTTTCACTACTGGAAAAAAGAATCAATACTATTTTTATCGTCATCTTAATTTCCTTAGAGTACATGAACCCACACCCTGCAAAATGGATCTAGGTCCACGTGCTGTATAGCCTCACTGCCCTTCGTAAGTAAAGAACCTTTAAAAAGACATTACCTTTGGCAATAGCATGCAGAGTGGTTCAAAAGATCATTCAGACTTACAAAGGAAGGCCTCAGTAACAAACTACCAAAGGCAGTGGGGCCTGTCCAATGGTCTGGGGGGGGGGGGGGGGGAGTCAGTTGCATCCAAACTCTATTTTAGCCTTCTATGCAGACTTTTTATTCTTCTGCCACAGAAACACAAGAAGCATGGAAAAATAACAAAAGCAATAATGCAGACCCTTCAAGAGTCAGACCTCCCTGTTACAAGCAGCCTCTCCAGAATTGTAAAAGCCACTCCTGTCCTTGATAGCATGGCAGTCAGGTGGCAAAGATAATAATCTCAACTAACAAGACTGTCTTTTTGAGATACTTCTTAGCCCAACCAGTCTGAGGGCATCAGTGAAGCAAAATCCAAGGAAGACAGAAGGCTGGTGACTAGACAGAATGCAATGCTGTCTCAGAAGAGACAGTTTGCTTAGCTAATATTCTGAGGCAGTGTGTCTACAATACAGAGTTTTGACAAAAGTTATGCTGCTATAATTAAAAGCGCTTTAAACAAACTGCTGCTACATCTCCATACTCTGTTCCTTGTGTCAGCAGAGCATATCCACACTAGCAGCTCTTGCAGAGAGAAGTGCACTGTGGGTAGCTATCCCACTGTGCAGCCGGCTGCAAGGTGCTTTCGGAAGGGTTTGAAATGCCTCAAGGGACAGGTACAGCATCACATGATGCAGGTTTCTCAATCCCAACATTACACGGGCATCCTACTAGATTATCAGCTGCCTTTCAGCTGAAGTGGGAAGCCGAGGGAGCGGGGAGAGTGTGAGGGAAAGACAGAGACACAGTTTGTTGGGGGAGTGAGAGAGAGAGTGGAGGGAGGGGAGTGTGTATGAGAGAGAAACAGTGTGTGTTGGGGAAGTGTGTGTCTGTATGCTGTCTCTAAATTCAAACAGCAGCTTGACCAACCAAACCTGAGGCGGGGAGGGAGACACACACAACCCCACATCAGCCCCCGGGCTCTGTACAGCACAGCAGTCTCTCCCCTCCCTCCTCACTGCAGCAGCAGCCCGCTCTGCCTGCCTATGGTTCTGTGATTCCTTCCAAGTTCTCCCACAGTCTCCTCAGCAGCAATGTGAACTCTCCACACTGAGGAACGTCAAAGCTTCCAGGAGCTTTGAAAGGGGAGGGACGCAGGGCAGCTGAGTTCAAAACAGTGAGCAGAGAGGTCATGGCAGGCATTGTGGGATACTGGGGGAGGCCAGTTATGGCGACAATGAACAGGAGTGTCTACACTGACACTTCATTGCTTTAACTTTGCTGCAAAAAAGCTCTATGCCTCTCAAGGTGGTTTTATTTTGTCAGCAAAGTAGCAGCGTTTTGATGCCAAAAGTAGTTTTATGGTGTGTACACCTCCACAGTACCGGATTTACCATGGCGTCACTGGCACCGGGCCCACAGTCCAAAGGGGCCCCAATCCAGCCCACTCTTCTCCGCTCCCCGCTCTCTCCTGTGGGGGCAGAAGCTTGATGCTGCCAGCTCCTGGGGCTCCTGTTGCAGCAGGGCAGGCTCTGCCAGCAGCCAAGCTCCTCCCCCACCTCTTCCCTGAGGGTGCTCCATTCCCCCTCCTCCCCCTCTCTCTACTGCCGATCAGCTGTTTGCTGGCAGGATGGAGGGGGATGAGTGGAGCCTCAGCACGCTTGCCGCTCTGGGGAGGAGGAAGAGAAGAGGCAGAGGCAGGACCTTGGCGAAGGGACCAGAATCGGGGCTACCACCTCCAGCCCCCTGACGTGAGCACCCCTATTACTCCAGTTAGACTACAAGATCAAGGTACCTCACTTTATTTTCATTTACTTGCTATTATTTATAGGAGGAGGAGGAAGAAAAAAGAATGAAAAACGGGAGCAGGGGAGAGATAAGAGAGAATGTTCTTTTTCTTGGCTGGGTCCCAAGGAGGGGCACCCAAAATGAAGCTGAGCACAGGGACGGGGGCCCCCCACTAACTCTAAATCCACCACTGGCTGTCACGTCACCTGGGCTGGGGATACTGTGTCAGCTGATCCCCAGTCTCCAACTTACCTGGGCAGTACAGCAGACATAGCCCTACTCACTAGCTCTTCTCCACTCCCTAGCCCATCCACCACTTGCTTCCCCCCGCCGCTTAAAAATGATTGCTTGCCCCTCCCCACCCCGGCTTTTCTGGCAGCCCTGTTGCCAGGTATCCAGATTTAGACTGGAAACTCCAGCAGAAAACAGGCCCTGAGTGTTTGGGTACCAGTGCTGATTAGAAGCTAAAAGTCCAGTTAAGGAGTAACCACATTAGCTTCTGCTCCTCCCACTCCCAAAACCCACCCCAGAGGGCTGGAAGAGAACCTGTCCTGCTGCTGTGGGAGGACGGGCAGCTCAGTGCAAAGTGACACAAAGAGAATGGTCTAGAACCAGGTAGGAACCCGTTCTATGTGGGCGGGGGGGGGGGGCGGAAATCCTGTTTACCTCCTCCCCAGCCCTGCTGTACTTGCTGTTTTCCTGTGGCCCCTCCCTTGCTCCAGGGACCAACCCTAACTCCCTCCCCACTGTGCTTTTGCCCCCAGCCCCTTTTACAATCATTCCCTAGGGGGCCCACAAATATGCTTGGTGCGGGGCCCACAAAAAGTTAATCTGGCCCTGCACCTCCATTGTTTTGTCAGCAAAAGCTGCCTTTTGCCGACAAAACCAGACAAGTCACTGCTCCTGAAACATGCTGGTTCTCTCACTGTATATGCACCAGTGTCTTTGGGGTACTGGCAAAAGCCCAAACTCAGGTGCATTGAAGTCCTTGTGATATGAATAGATAGAAATTAAAACAAGGTTGAGATTGGAGAGAAGTAGACTCAATGAATAATTGTTCTTGCCCTCCATATCTGTGTCTTTTACACTACCCAGTTTATCCCTAGACTATGCCAGGATAGTCATCTTGGCATTGGTTCTCTGACTTTACCTCCCCTGACAGAGGCAAAAGTAGATTTCTATTGCTTTCTCATTGTGTAGACGACACTTTCTGAGAATAGTAACAATCAGTATTTCCACAAACAGAACAGTCACATTTGAGCCAAAGTGGATAAAACAAAACATTTATTTTCAGGTGCAACAGAGAAAACACATAGAAAATATTAAAGTTTAACTGCAACATTCAGCATCTTATCTATATCTGATGAAGCTTTTCTATTATTAGTTACAGTAGACTGAATAAACCAAGGAGCTCCAGTAGCAAGGAGTTAAAAATAGTGTTTCCCAGACAACATGCATTGCTATACCACCACTATGTGAATATGCAGGGAGACTTCCAAAATGTAATGTAGAATTATCTCCCCTAACTATTGAAATACACCATTCCATTTTGAAACCTTATTTTGCCATTACAGTATTGTTGTTGTACTTAACAATGAAGTGCCCTAGTTAACTCTGTTCACAATGCAGTGTGTCCTTGATGACACTGTCAAATGGCTACTCTGCTGTTCTTTAATTAAAAGGCAACTCCTTAGATGGTGGGCTATTTACTTCTTGCAACACAATGTTTTAAAAGATGTAAATTAATTTAAGCAGAAGAGTTCAACAAACATTATCTATTCAACCGCTTTATACCCAATCTTCTCTTTGGTATATGTCACACCAGAGAGTTAATCAGCTTTCAGGAATTGCCAAGCAAGGTGTCCTTCCTGCAGGATAAGATCAGATACTGAGCAGTGTTTTTATTTGTGTTTGTTTCATCGATTATGTTTTGTAACTATATAGACAGAAGGGGAGTTTTGTATGCATGGAGTTCTAGAATAAGTCACAAATTTCACCATTAGCTTGCTCATTTATTGAATTATTCTTTTAAACACTCATGTTATTTTCTTAATTTGTCCTTGGGTTTTATGACAAAGGTGAAACTACCCCAGATCAGATCAGGCATTTCCCTTGTTAAAATGATAAATAAGCAATTCAGGGTTCAAGACTGTTAGCCACAGAGTTTTAGTGACACACGGTCAGGGTTAAATGTGTCTAAAAGAATGGGGTACGATTTCATTAACAAGCAGAAGATGCTTCATCAGACATAGCTTATGCAGCAGTTACAGTTCTGCCTTTTATTCCAAGAGCATATACTGGTGTAAGGACATGATTACATAGTCTATATAAAATATATAATAGTTCCATGAAGTAATATTCTGGAGTTCATTAGTCCAGAGCAGATTCAATTTGCTTAATCCCAAGGGGCACCCAAAAATTCAGTAAATGGGGTACTGGGAGCTATATTCCTCTCAGAGGAGGGATCTTTTCTTCTTTCTGCACTAGAGTTGGCTTTGATGGATTGGAATCAGAGATTACAGAGTGGAGTGTAAATTACATCTATACAGGGCAGGTCTGGAAATATTTTTTTTTTTCAAAAAAGTGTTCATGGACATTTAGGTTGGACAAATTTTAAGAGAAATCATTTACATTCTCACAGGGATTTCTGTAGAAGAAAAATATTGAACAGAGGATTTTGCCAGAGAAGGATTTTGGGTTAAGCTCATTAAAAAAATGACTCAGTTTTACCTTTATTTAATGTAAGTAATAATTATAGTTTTACTATAATTAAGTTACATTCTTACAGAACCAATTTGGCAGAGGAGGTTATAGTTCTGACAAGAAAAACCTATTTGTTTTTGATCTAATTAACTTTCTGAGTTAAAGTGTTGGTATAGCTCATGTTTATTGTTTTATACACAATTAGGCTACATCTATAATTTTAGGTCACTGGTGCGAGTCAAGCACCTGGAGGCTTTCCAAAGACCAAGACTACAGCAGGAGGCTTTGAAAGGATCTAAAGATTTAGTTAGTGGAAAGCTAGAATTCTACAACTAGCTAGCATCTTTTCAGCAAAAGTAGCAGACCTGTAAAGTATGTAGAGTTGTGCATTCAGCAAATACTAACACACAAAGAATACATTCTAAGGTAATCATAATTGTGAACAATTCACTAACCCGCACCCCAACCAAAAGGTGTTACTATCTTTTTAACAGGTATTATTTATAATATAGTTCAACCATATCTAGCCAAAATATTTTATTTCTAGATCAGTTTCCAGTCCGAGTTCTCTGTAGACATCCCCATAGAAGTCTGTCTTAGATTTTATCCAAGTGGTCTCCTCTCACATTTGGTGTTTCTCATATCAGTCCTCCTTATCCACCCTTTAGTTCAATAAAAACTATTTTTTTCCTTCTTTTCCCAGGTCAGTGGTCTGATACCTCCCTGTGCTCATTAGATCTTTAATTGTCTACAGGTGCAGGTACAGGTACAGAACTACAAGGAAATTGTTCCACACACAAGAAAAAAAGAAAAAAAAGAAAGAGTTGTCTTGACAAAACCCTCTGAAGGTCTTAAGCAATTACACTCCAAATTAATAACACACAGCAACACAAAGGGCATCCTACTTCTCTTCTCTTCAATCTCTGTTAGAAGCACGAAAGAGAAAAGTGAGCCCCTGTTACACAAATGCACAATACATAGCTGTCTGTTGAACCTACACATCAAGCTAAATGATATATCCTAGTGACATCTACTTCCTTTGCAGCAAAAAGCTAAACTGAGCTCTGAAGTAGTGGCATTTCATTGCATCTTAACAGCAAATATAAGAACTGAGAAATTACCAAACTGGATCAGGCTTGAGGTTCATCTACTCCAATATCCTGTCTCGGACAGTTGCCCACACCAGATGCTTCAGGGGAAGGTATAAAAACACCTCAGCAGGCAGATGTATGGTAATCTGATAATACAGTGCTCATGCGAGGTGCCAAGTTGTCAGTTTAATTGCTAAGTGATCTCTTCTCTTTATTCACAGAACAGGTACAACAGTAGGCAGTGCTAATATAGTGCATTATGCTTTGCCCAATATAAATTAACTCTCAAATGGCTACTCCTAGCGGTGAAAGTTACTTCGGTCTTTGTGAAGAATCAGTCCTTGGCATCTCTGCTGAAATTGCCAGGAAGGGTGCCAATTACAAAAAATAATAATAATCACTCAAGCGACTGACAAAAACTGGTTCTTCAAGAGGATTGGTTTTCTAGCAGGGGTGGAGCAGATACTTTGGAATAACACCTTGGTCCTGCACCCCGCCACTCCCATTCAGCCCCTGTCCCAGTCTGTCACCCCACTAGCCCTTCTGAATCCCAAACTGTGACCCCCCAGCAGCCTCATGTGCCCCATATCCTGTGCCTGCTAACCTTGCCCTTTGGGCAGGGCTCTGCAAAGAAGTCTGCTTGTTTCTCTTCCCTATCCAAGCCTGGGCTGCTCATGCTCAGGAGCAGCTGCTCCCTGTTTGGCACACAGCATCTCCTGGTGTGCAAAATGAGTAATTGCAGCATCTTTCCAGAAGAATGTATTTTCTGTGGGGAAAAAAATTGTGTGGCACATTAATTCTCTGTGTGCACAATGGCACAGAATTCCCCCAGGAGTACTCGTTGCATTGCTCTGAACTATCCACTTTTCCCAGCTGCCTCATAGGGCCTGTCTGCATGCAAACTGTTACCAAAACAACTAAATCAGTTTTAAATTTCCACCCTTTGTTATTTCAGTGCAAGCCTGTGTGGGGGGAATCAATTACAGCATCCATACACACAGCCCTACCCCAAAACAACAAGTGATGTGAACTCAGACTGAATTATTTTGGTAACCCTATGTGTATGAACAAGACCTCATTTTTAAATGAAATTTTCACCAGTTCTCTGGAACTGTATTTCTGCTCTGGAAAAAAAAAATTGATTCCAATGGCATTATGAGTTCCATGTTTTATTTTTCAATGGCTTCCAAGTCAGCTTTCAACAAGATGGTATTTCCAGTATCCAGCCCTGAAAACTCCACTTGGAATCTGAAAAGCAAGCTGGGATCTTTCCTTATTGCACATCATCCCAGTAATGAAGTTTCTGTATGGGGGAAAGCCAATTGCTGCACAGGAGCACGTGGATCAGACAGACTTCTCTTAGAGGAGAGTCTATTGATAGAGATTCTGTAGGTTTTAGTCAGGAGAGAGGATGGAAGAGGATAAAGTATGGGCCAGATAAGACAAGAAACATTCACATAGAAAAGAAATCCGATACATCAGAAAAGGGAAGACAAAACAGTGACAAGTTTTTAAAGTGCTTGTACACAAATGCTAGAAGTCTAAATAATAAGATGGGTGAACTAGAGTGCCTCCTGTTAAAGGAGCATATTGATACAATAGGCATCACAGAAACCTGGTGGAGTGAGGACAATCAATGGGAGACAATCATTCCAGGGTACAAAATATATCGAAAGGACAGAACAGGTCGTGCGGGGGGGGGGGGGTGTAAGGGGAGTGGCGCTATATGTGAAAGAAAATGTATCAAATGAAATAAAAATCTTAAATGAATCCACATGTTCCATAGAATCTGAATGGATAGCAATTCCATGCTCTAATAAGAATATAACAGTAGGGATCTATTATCAACTACCTGACCAGGACAGTGATAGTGACGATGCAATACTAAGGGAGATTAGAGAGGCTATCAAAATAAAGAACTCAATAATAGTGGGGGAATTCAATTATCCCCATATTGCCTGGGTGCATGTCCCCTCAGGACGAAATGCAAAGACAAAATTTCTCGATACTTTAAATGACTGCTTCTTGCAGCAGCTGGTACAGGAACCCACAAGGAGAGAGGCAACTCTCAATTTAGTCCTGAGTGGAGCGCAGAATCTGGTCCAAGAGATAACTATAACAGGACCGCTTGGAAACAGTGACCATAATATAACAACATTTAACATTCCTGTGGTGGGAAGAACAGCTCAACACTGTGGCATTTAATTTCAGAAAGGGGAACTATGCAAAAATGAGGAAGTTAGTTAAACAGAAATTAAAAGGTACAGTGACTAGAGTGAAATCCCTGCAAGCTGCATGGACACTTTCCAAAGACACCATAATAGAGGCTCAACTTAAATGTATACCCCAAATTTAAAAAAACACAGTAAAAGAGCTAAAAAAAGAGCCACTATGGCTTAACAACCATGTAAAAGAAGCAGTGAGAGATAAAAAGGCATCTTTTAAAAAGTGGAAGTCAAATCCTAGTGAGGTAAATAGAAAGGAGCATAAACACTGCCAAATTAAGTGTAAAAATGTAATAAGAAAAGCCAAAAAGGAGTTTGAAGAACAGCTGGCCAAAAACTCAAAAGGTAATAAAATGTTTAAGTACATCAAAAGCAGGAAGCCTGCTAAACAACCAGTGGGGCCCCTGGACGATCGAGATACAAAAGGAGCACTTGAAGACGATGAAGTCATTGCAGAGAAACTAAATGAACTCTTTGCTTCAGTCTTTATGGCTGAGGATGTAAGGGAGATTTCCAAACCTGAGCCGTCTTTTGTAGGTGACAAATCTGAGGAATTGTCACAGATTGAAGTGTCACTAGAGGAGGTTTTGGAATTAATTGAGAAACGTAACAGTAACAAGTCACCGGGACCAGATGGCATTCACCCAAGAGTTCTGAAAGAACTCAAATGTGAAATTGCGGAACTATTAACTATGGTTTGTAACCTGTCCTTTAAATCAGCTTTTGTACCCAATGACTGGAAGATAGCTAATGTAACGCCAATTTTTAAAAAGGGCTCTAGAGGTGATCCTGGCAATTACAGACTGGTAAGTCTAACATCAGTACCGGGCAAATTAGTTGAAATAATAGTAAAGAATAAAATGGTCAGACACAAAGAAGAACATAAATTGTTGGGCAAAAGTCAACATGGTTTCTGTAAAGGGAAATCAGGTCTTCCTAATCTATTAGAGTTCTTTGAAGGGGTCAACAAACATGTGGACAAGGGGTATCCAGTGGACATAGTGTATTTAGATTTCCAGAAAGCCTTTGACAAGGTCCCTCACCAAAGGCTCTTACGTAAATTAAGTTGTCATGGGATAAGAGGGAAGATCCTTTCATGGATTGAGAACTGGTTAAAAACACAGGAAACAAAGGGTAGGAATAAATGGTAAATTTTCAGAATGGAGAGGGGTAACTAGTGGTGTTCCCCAAAGGTCAGTCCTTGGACCAATCCTATTCAACTTATTCATAAATGATCTGGAGAAAGAGGTAAACAGTGAGGTGGCAAAGTTTGCAGATTATACTAAACTGCTCAAGATAGTTAAGACCAAAGCAGACTGTGAAGAACTTCAAAAAGATCTCCCAAAACTAAGTGATTGGGCAACAAAATGGCAAATGAAATTTAATGTGGATAAATGTAAAGTAATGCACACTGGAAAAAATAACTCCAGCTATACATACAATATGATGGGGGCTAATTTAGCTGCAACTAATCAGGAGAAAGATCTTGGAGTCATCGTGGATAGTTCTCTGAAGATGTCCACGCAATGTGCAGCGGCAGTCAAAAAAGCAAACGGGATGTTAGGAATCACTAAAAAAGGGATAGAGAATAAGACGGAGAATATCTTATTGCCCCTATATAATCCATGGTACGCCTACATCTTGAATACTGCGTACAGATGTGGTCCCCTCATCTCAAAAAAGAAATACTGGCATTAGAAAAGGTTCAGAAAAGGTCAACTAAAATGATTAGGGGTTTGGAACGGGTCCCATATAAAGAGACATTAAAGAGACTAGGACTTTTCATCTTGGAAAAGAAGAGATTAAGGGGGGATATGATAGAGGTATATAAAATCATGAGTGGTGTGGAGAAAGTGAATAAGGAAAAAGTTACTTACTAGTTCCTATAGTGTACAGTCAACCTGTAGAACTCCTTGCCTGAGGAGGTTGTAAAGGTTAGGACTCTAACAGGGTTTAAAAGAGAACTGGATAAATTCATGGAGGCTAAGTCCATTAATGGCTATTAGCCAGGACGGGTAAGGAATGGTGTCGCTAGCCTCTGTTTGTCAGAGGGTGGAGGTGGATGGCAGGAGAGAGATCACTTGATCATTACCTGTTAGGTTCACTCCCTCTGGGGCACCTGGCATTGGCCACTGTTGGTGGAGGATACTGGGCTGGATGGACCTTTGGTCTGACCCAGTATGGCCATTCTTATGTAGACCAAATTATGGCCTCAGTTCCCATTGCCTTAAGGCGATTTGCAGATGTGTAACTGATTGAGCCTGTAACTAGAATTCAGTATAAAATTTTGCTGATGATACACAAGCAGGAATTTCCTTTTAGCTGCGTCGGCTCCGCAGGATAACAAGATAAATACTAGTAAAAATGTATTTTTGTCATTCAAGCAAGTCCTATGAGTCCCAAAGTGCAACAGAACTGATGAAACATCCTTAAAAGTGACTCTTCAAGGAAAGATGGCACTTTATGGTATTTTTCACATTGCTATATGGTTCTGTAGGTTTGGAAAAAATTCTTAGCGAGAACATATGTCAAAATAATACACACTTCTAGCTGAAAAATACACATCATAAAGAAATAATCTCTATACTAATAACTAGCTAGAGCTGCAAGCGTAGGGGACAAAATGTACACTCCTTAGAATTTAAGCACCCTTAACAATACCAACCACAAGGTGGAGATCTACATCACATATTAGTTTAAAAAAAAAAAAAAATTGGATGCTATCAACATGCAAACCTGTTTATCAAATGTTAGGATTGTTAGCACTTAGATAACATGCATACCTACAAATTACTTTTGTTATAATGCTAGCTTTAGAGGTGATGAACACAGTGCAAATCTGTATCAGGTGCCGTTTTTCCAAATCAGAATCATGTCTGGTATACTAATTCTGCACTTTCCTGCCAACTACATGTACAGAATGTCCTTTGAAATCTGACCACTACAGATCATCATCATACTGGTAAAAGACATGATACAATGCCCATTTGATTTTATTTCTGCTCTGCAGTATATTTGTATTGCTTGGATCAGGCTATAAGCTTCCTTCTGATAAAGATGCTTAATCTAAGACTTGCTCATGCTGACTTTTGTTTTTAAAAAATAACTTGCTTTGAAAACATATCTGGATATATCATGTTATAGGCTTTCACCACTACTCCCTCCGCTTTAGAAAAGAATTGAAAACCACCTACAGAATGGGAAATTTGTTTTTGCTCTTTTCCACAATGTGGTCTGAATGCAGGACTAAAGGCCAGAAACTCCTGATTCCTAATTCTAGCTCCGAGACTAACTGCTTCTGGGGACTAGAGCAAGTGATTTACACCTCCATACCCCAGTTTCTCCATCTTTAAAACGGAGGGATACTATATTTAGCTACCTCATGGAGTCTTTGAAGGAGTAGTGAGTTAACTATATTTTCCATGAAGGATTTAAAAAAATGTTATTAATGCCATTCCTGTTTCTGAATTAAGAGATCATACAGAACTCTATACCAGGAGAGTCTGGTCCCACATCTCAGCAAAATGCCATCTCTCTTTCCCCACCCCTTCTTTACTTCCTCCTTTAGACACTATGATGTGGGTATTTTGTCATAAATTAAGCATCAAGAAACTTTAGGCTGGAAGAGAGATTTATGAAGGGAATGAAGATGGTAATATCTTTGTGAGATTTGTTATCTATATATTACAAAGTCAGTAAGCGTAATGGCAATGTTACACAAGGTCTTTATTATCCACTATAGAGGAAACTTAAAAGTACGACACCGGAACTGCAAAATACGAAAGCAAAGATTACAACACAAGAGGTTTTGTTTTGAATGTTAACTGCTCTGTTAAATCATTCCAGTTCCTTTCTTCTCAAAAGGGAACAGAACAAGCCAAGTCATGTATATAGAATAATGGTATGAATTTACTGTTTATGGAAGCTGGTGGATTGGCAGGCCTCTATTTAACCACAAAATACATACAACACCAGCAGAAGTGCAAAATTCCCAGCATTGCTCTGTTGATTCCTCTGGATCAAGATTTATATATATTATCTTTAAGACTGAGAAATTCTTGGATTTAGCCAAACTGTGCTTGACCCAAGACCTGATTAGGAGGCGGTGGGGGGTAGGATGGCCAAACATGGAGTTACATGTCCTTCAAATATGGGTTCATCCATAAGCATTCAGATACCATAGTTTAATGGAGTTTAAGGCCAGAAGGGAGACTATCATCTTCTAGCTTGACCTCCTGTATATCACAGGCCATTAAATTTCACCCCAATATTGAGCCCTTAACTTTGATTATATTACAGCATTTCATACCCCAGGAAACTGAGCTGGGAGCCACAGGCAGGGAACAGGAGAGAATGCGTTGCCTACCAATTCCCAAGGCCCCTGCAATTGCAGGGAATTGATTAGGTGAGAGATGACCAGATGATTCTACCTGGTGATCCATGCCTAATGCTGTAGAGGATGACAAAAAAGGTCCCTGCCAACCTAACAAGGGGAGAAATTCCTTCCCAACCCCAAGTCCGGAGATCAGTCTGAATCTAACCACTGGTGCAAGATACACCAGTCAAGCACCCGAGAAAGAGGATTCTCTGCACCAGCTTACAGCATCCGTCCACTTCATCCAGTGCCCTGTCTCCAGCTGTGGCCATCCTGATTCTTCCAAGGTACGGGGGAGGGAACAACAAAAAACAATCCTAGAATATATCTGGCCAATTGTCCATCAGAGACAATTCCTTCCTGGCTGCTGCAGGTGACCAGCTGAAGGCTTGAAGCATGAGATTTGATTATCATCCTTGTCTTAATGCAGAGCTGCAAGAGTTATGACGACACTGAGGGCAACACAGAGCTTTCTGTTCTCTCCACAGCCCACTGTGACAGGACATACAAACTCAAAACTAGGCAAGAAAGAGCTAAACTACTGCTTTAGGAACAGAGAGCCCCATCCCACCATACTTGCAAGGCACACCAATCTTAGAGAAGGAGCCTTAAAAATAGCGACGCTCAGTTCAGAGCTGCCCAGCCTGGGGAGATGGATAGAATTCTCATCCTGAGTACCCAGAAAGGAGCACAGCAAAGAAACAGGCTATTTTCAACTGCCTGTGAGCAGAGTGGTAGGACAGAGAAGCTGATGCTGGTCTTTATTTTTGTTAGCTTCCTTTCCTTTGTTACCTTAAAAACTGGGAGTAGGAATTTGACACTGGGGTAGACCCCCACTGAGAATACGAGCCCCCCTGAAGAGAAGGTGGTAATATAGGTAACATCCCAGGGAAGCAGCAAGACTGAGAGTTTGACCAGACAGATCTTAAGCATTTGCGACAGGGGTCCCTGGGTAGAGGAAAGGAATGGGTTCCCCTACAACCTCATCAGGAAGACCCCAGACACAAGGGACCAGAAAGACTATTAAGTCTGGACTAGGGCCATCAACCTGGTGTGAGATCCTGGGATCATTGGGTGAAAACCCTGGTTTAGCCTGAAAGGGGTGAAACTAAAGGTAAACTGGTAAGAGATCTGACTCATAAGGTAAAAGGCAACCACAAGATGATCAAGTCAGCAGGAACAGAGTAAGAAACCTGGCAATGCTGTACCTAGCCACAACACACACAAGAGCAAAGGGAATGGATGGGGATTTGTAGATTCACAGATACAGACTTCAAGGCCAGAAGCTACGTCCCCACAAACCACAGAACTTCTTCCAGAAGTTGGATTGATGCATATTTTTTTACAAATACCTAATCTCACTTTGAAGACTCCAAGCAAAGGTGAGTCCACTACATCCCCGGCTAAACTGTTATAAAGTTTACTGCCCCTCACCACTACAAAATGGCATCTTATTTCAAAATTGAATTTGTCTAACTTCAGCTTCCAGCCATTGGATCTTGCTATGCATTTGTCAGCAAGACTGAAAAGCCCTTGATCATCAACTATCTTACTGATGTATAATTATCTATACTCCCAGAGGCTGCTCCAGCCAAACTGCTCCCATAGCAAAACTTCAGTATGCCATCCCCTCTTATAAGTTTGTGGCAGGGACTCACTCCGCATCCACCCCTGCAACCCTTCCACAGCCTCCTCCACCCCCTGGGACAAGGGACCCACTCCCTATCTGTCCCCCACAACCCTCCTCATTCTCCATTTGCCTGGGACCAGGGACCCCTTGCAATCCTTCCCTGGAACCACTCAGCTCAACCACAATGGGACTCCGACACCCTCCTCCCATTCCAGCCTGCAACCTCGCCTGGCCCCCAACAACTCCCTCACCTTTCCAGTTTAGCTTCTTGTGGTCAGGCTGCATAGCAAGGAATGACCACAGTGAGGTCTAGGCAAAAGAGCCCACGAGGGCCAGGTGCCGAGCAGCAGGTGTGGGCTTGGGGCCCACATGGAGCACGCAAATTACTCTGCTTGTGGTCAAAACCCCAGCAACGATCATGGTGCTACCAGGAGCAGCCCTGAGATGCTCAATACCTGGATTACAGCTGCAATCTTACCTGTGCTGAGGCAGGGAGTGCACCAGGGGAGGGTCTAATCTCATGCCTTCAGAATAGGGTTGCCAACTTTCTAATCGCACAAAACTGAACTCCCTAGCCCTGCCCCTTCCTTGAGGCCCCGCCTCCACTCACTACATTCCCCTTCCCTCAGTGGCTCACTCTCCCCCACACTCACTGCTCTGGGGCAGGGGATTGGGGTACGAGAGGGAGTGAGGGCTCTAACTGGGGGTGCAGGCTCTGGGGCGGGGCCAGAACTGAGGGGTTCAGGCAGTGGGAGGGGACTCCAGGCTGGGGCAAGGAGTTCGAGTGTGGGGGGACAGGGGTAAGGGCTCCGGCTGGAGGTGCAGACTCTGGGGTGGGGATGGGGGGATGAGGGGTTTGGGGTGCAGAAGGGGGCTCCAGGCTGGGGCCGAGAGATTCGGCATGTGCAAGGGGGCTGCAGGTTGAGGCAGGGGATGGGGGTGCAGGAGGGAGTACGGGCTCTAGGCTGGGGCCAGGGATGAGGGGTTCAGGGTGTGAGAGAGGGCTCTGGGCTGGGACAGGAGGGTAAGGGCTCTGGCTGGGGGTGCAGGCTCTGCGGTGGGCCTGGAGACGAGGGGTTTGGGGTGCAGAAGGGGGTTCTGGGTTTGGGGGTGCTCAAGGCTGGGGCAAGGGTTGGGGTGCAGGCTTACCTCAGGCAGCTCCTGGTTAGCAGTGCAGCAGTGCTGAGGCAGGCTCCCTGCCTGTCCTGGCTCTGTGCTGTGCCCTGGAATTGGGCAGCAGGTCTGGCTCCAAGGTGGGGAGGGCATGAGGCTCTGTATGTTGCTCTTGTCCACAGATACCATCTGCCCAGCTCTCATTGGCCATGGTTCCCCGGCCAATGGGCGTGCGGAGCTGGTGCTCAGGGTAGGGACAGCGCGCAGAGCCCTGTAACCCCCGCCCTCCCACCTAGGAGCCAGACCTGCTGTCCGTTTCCAGGGCGCAGAGCGATGCCAGGACAGGTAGGGACAAGTCTGCCTTAGACCTACAGCACTGACAACTGGACTTTAAACAGCCCGGTTGGCAGTGCTGACAGGAGCCACCAGGTCCCTTTGCGACCGGGTCTTCCAGTTGAAAATCGGACACCTGGCAACCCTACTTCAGAAATCTACCACCCAAGGCAGCCACCTAGCTTGCCTGTGCCTGGCGAGGCCTCTGTATACACAGTGATCAAGTTGCCTCTCAACCTTCTGAATAAGGTTGGGCTCTTCAAGCCACACCCGTGAGGCTTGTTTCCAGCACCTGGATCATTTTAGTGGCCAACATTTGAACACTCTTCAGTATTTCCACATACTTCCTGAAGTATGGACACAAGAACTGGACAAAGTATTCTAATAGTGGTTTTACCAATGGTGCATACAGAAACAAGATCACTTTCCTATTTCTATTTAATATTCCCCCTTGTATACATCCAAAGATTGTATTAGCCCTTTTTGCCACAGCACTGCACAGAAAACTCTTGTTCAGGCAATTATCTTTGATGACCCCTAAACCCTTTGCTGAGTCACTGTCATATGCAAAATGTACCAGCAAAGATTTTATATCATTGTCTAGATAGACCATTTATAAAAATATTGAATAGCATTGGACAAAGAACCAAGCCTCATGAATCCCACTACAAATAGTCTTGCTCATTGATGATCTCCCCTTTCATAACTACATTTTGAGATCTGTCAGTTATGTTTATAATCATCTAATGCGTGCCCTGTTAGTTCCATATAATGCAAGTTTTTAAATCAAGTTTCACATGGTGCTAAGTGAAATGCCTTGTAGAAATTCAAATACATATATCAGAACAGTTACCTTTAACAACCAGACCTGTAATTGTCAAAAAAAAAATCAGATTTGTTTGACAAGGCCTGTTTTCAATAAAACAATAATAACTGGCATTAAATATATCTTTAGCCTCTAATTATTCATTAATATAACCCCCAATTCTGTTATTTTGAATCGACATCAGGCTAACTGGTTATAGCTGGTCATCCCTTTTACCCTTTTTAAATATTGGAGTTATATTGGCAGTCTTCCAGTCCTTTGGAGTTGCCCCAGTTTTTTCAAGATTTGTTAATAGTTAGCATTAGTCAAGTCTGCAGCTTCAGAGTGTCATTCTAGAATCTAGTTTAAGAACCAGAAGGGTTGATCTGCACTCTGAATTAATTTTGTTTGATCCTTTTTGCCTACATATTTGACTTGACATTTTCTTTGCTTAGAATGAAAGATCAACGCATGAAAAGCAGAATCAACAACTCTTTGCAGAAATCCTTTTAGACTTTTTTGTCCCTATATATAAGTAGATATGATTATAGTGCCAGTTGTTAAAAAATATAATACAAGAGTTAAGATACTATAGGATCAAAGAAGCCTGTAAAATAAGCAGGCATTAGTAATTGATATATCTGAGAGCAAACTTTAGGCTTAGGAACTTTAAGGAAGTGGAACTGAATAGCTTCAGAGGATTAGTAAAGGGCTAGAGATCTTTGCTTGATCATACCCACGATGGTAGTGAATAAAAGTTAATCTCATCCACTGTTCAGTGGTCTCTGTGGCTATTAGCAGTTGCACGTACAGAGCTGCAAAGAAGAAAATATTTGTACAACAAGAATTTTTATTTATTCTATTAAGATATTCACCTTTATAGAGAACATCTCTCTTTTACAGAGCACTCCTTGAACAGGGGAATATAGTTCCTCATGATCAGTAACTACCACTATCTGCCATTAATTCACACCCCTGGCAGTCTCAGACCAAGCATTTATAGTTGTGCCATCTTGCACTATTTTAGTCATAAGTCTTATGATTTGGTGTTTTTCTTCAAGTCCCAGCTCTTGGAACCAGCTGTTCATGTAAGAATCAACACTTTCATTTAAAAAAAATTAAAAGTTCCTATCCTTTCAGGGTTATGAGAAAAGCTCGAAAATGAGTGCACCCCACTGGCTCAAAAAACAGAAGGCTAAAGACACCCAAAGTGTATTATTTTTAAAAATAATTTTAAAACCAATCCTGTGATTTTGGAGGGCCACGATTCATGATTTTTGAACACTTGGCGTTGATAATACTACATTTTTATTGAATTCCTACCCCTAGAAAGGATTCCTCCCACTCTAGTTTGAAGCACAGTCAGGGAAGGTAGAGTGGGGAAATATGCACTTCTGCTTATTGTATTGTAGGATAAACAGACAACTATCATAGAATCATAAAATATCAGGGTTGGAAGGGACCTCAGGAGGTCATCTAGTCCAACCCCCTGCTCAAAGCAGGACCAATCCCCAACTAAATCATCCCAGCCAGGGCTTTGTCAAGCCTGACCTTAAAAATATCTAAGGAAGAAGATTCCACCACCTCCCTAGGTAACGCATTCCAGTGTTTCACCACCCTCCTAGTGAAAATTTTTTTCCTAATATCCAACCTAAACCTCCCCCACTGCAACTTGAGACCATTACTCCTTGTTCTGTCATCTGCTACCACTGAGAACAGTCTAGATCCATCCTCTTTAGAGCACCCTTTCAGGTAGTTGACTTCTGCAGACTAAACAATCCCAGTTCCCTCAGCCTCTCCTCATAAGTCATGTGTTCCAGACCCCTAATCATTTTTGTTGCCCTTCGCTGGACTCTCTCCAATTTATCCACATCCTTCTTGTAGTGTGGGGCCCAAAACTGGACACAGTACTCCAGATGAGGCCTCACCAATGTCGAATAGAGAGGAACGATCACGTCCCTCGATCTGCTCGCTATGCCCCTACTTATACATCCCAAAATGCCATTGGCCTTCTTGGCAACAAGGGCACACTGTTGACTCATATCCAGCTTCTCGTCCACTGTAACCCCTAGGTCCTTTTCTGCAGAACTGCTGCCGAGCCATTCGGGCCCTAGTCTGTAGTGGTGCATGGGTTTCTTCCGTCCTAAGTGCAGGTCTCTGCACTTGTCCTTGTTGAACCTCAGATTTCTTTTGGCCCAATCCTCTAATTTGTCTAGGGCCCTCTGTATCCTATCCCAACCCTCCAGCGTATCTACCTCTCCTCCCAGTTTAGTGTCCTCTGCAAACTTGTTGAGGGTGCAATCCACACCATCCTCCAGATCATTTATGAAGATATTGAACAAAACCGGCCTGAGGACCAACCCTTGGGGCACTCCGCTTGATACAAGCTGCCAACTAGACATGGAGCCATTGATCACTACCCGTTGAGCCCGACAATCTAACCAGCTTTCTATCCACCCTATAGTCCATTCATCCAGTCCATACTTCTTTAACTTGCTGGCAAGAATACTGTGGGAGACAGCGTCAAAACCTTTGCTAAAGTCAAGGAACAACACATCCACCGCTTTCCCCTCATCCAGAGCCAGTTATCTCGTCATAGAAGGCAATTAGGTTAGTCAGGCATGACTTGCCCTTGGTGAATCCATGCTGACTGTTCCTGATCACTTTCCTCTCCTCTAAGTGCTTCAGAATTGATTCCTTGAGGACCTGCTCCATGATTTTCCAGGGACTGAGGTGAGGCTGACTGGCCTGTAGTTCCCAGGATCCTCCTTCTTCCCTTTTTTAAGATGGGCACTACATTAGCCTTTTTTCAGTCGTCCAGGACTTCCCCCAATCGCCATGAGTTTTCAAAGATAATGGCCAATGGCTCTGCAATCACATCTGCCAACTCCTTTAGCACCCTTCAATGCAGCGCATCCGGCCCCATGGACTTGTGCTCATCCAGCTTTTCTAAATAGTCCCGAACCACTTCTTTCTCCACAGAGGGCTGGTCACCTTCTCTCCATGCTCTGCTGCCCAGTGCAGTAGTCTGGGAGCTGACCTTGTTCATGAAGACAGAGGCAAAAAAAGCATTGAGTACATTAGCTTTTTCCATATCCTCTGTCACTAGGTTGCCTCACTCATTCAGTAAGGGGCCCACGCTTTCCTTGACTTTCTTCTTGTTGCTAACATACCTGAAGAAACCCTTCTTGTTACTCTTAACATCTCTTGCTAGCTGCAACTCCAGGTGTGATTGGCCTTCCTGATTTCACTCCTGCATCCCCAAGCAATATTTTATACTCTTGCCTAGTCATTTGTCCAATCTTCCACTTCTTGTAAGCTTCTTTTTTGTGTTTAAGATCAGAAAGGATTTCACTGTTAAGCCAAGCTGGTTGCCTGCCATATTTACTATTCTTTCGATACATCGGGATGGTTTGTCCCTGTAACCTCAATAAGGATTCTTTATCTCCTGTGCTGACAATCCTGTACCTTTCACCAGGATTAAATTCACTTAAAAAAATCCAGAATTGAAATTCACAGTTTTGCATCAGAACCATAAATATAATGACATGCCTGACTGATGGGGAAAGTCACTTGTGGGGTGTTATTGAAAGGCACATACTGAAAACAATAATAAGAATAATTGCAAAAAGCAATTACTCAGTTTTTGCCAGAGGCTGTACTGGATTTATGTTTTGTTCTTTTAAAAGCAAGGAAGGCATGCACACTAATTCCAAATCAACTCTGTATTTATCTACTTATAAAACTTTTACAAATCTGTAAAAGATGGATATGAGGCAGATGGTGTTTTTTCCAGGATTATGAAATATGCAAATCACGATGCCTGTAGAAAATACATGTCACAACCATTTACCATATCAGATTTGGTATAAACATTATGAAATTAAAGACCGCAATGAGAATATTTTACCTTTGACAAAGAACTTGGGAGCAGCAGGCACTGCTATTCTGAGTTCAGTGATCCCTGCAAACTGTGGCATCACACAAGAACACAAAGAAGCAGAAATAGCCAACAGATCAACAGTCCATCTATTGCATTGTTTTCCAAACTCTGAGGCACAGAGGCATGACAAGGTTAGCTGGGGGTTGTAAAGACCTGACTATTGTCTCACTAGCTGAGTCTCCTGCTCCAGCTCTTGCCACTGCAGTCAGGCTGGAAGATCATGGAGGAGAAAGGGATCATGAGCAAAGGGGTAGGCCTCTACCTGCTCAGGAGGTGAGGGGGGAGCATTCCAGCTCACCTGTCTCTCCAGAGACTGATAGATATGTGTCCACTTGGGAGGTAGTTCCTCCCTGCCCACACATGCTGGGGGCTGTACCACAGTCAGGGGAACCTGAAGCTTGTGAGTGATTCCAGGGGTGGGGGTATGAGGAGAGGGGCAATTCCTCTCCAAAAAAAAGATAATGAGACAAACAGGTAGAAAGGGGCGCTGTAGGTGGCCAGTTTACCAGAATGTGCATTAAAACATGTGCTGTTCACTTACAGTGTACAACAAAATAAAAATCATGCAACCATAACTGCTAATATGAAATCTGCATTAAAGTTTCTCATCAGCCCTATCCCATGCAGCAGTCAAACCATAGTTACTAAAAGAGATCATCTTTGAGCAGAATATCATGCCATCAACATTTCTTTCCAACATTTCTTTCCAGAATAAGAAAGGAAAAATTTCACTTCTGCCTGATCAGACAAACACAGATTAAGTCAATGGGCTAAATTAATCCCTGGTGTAACTTCATTAAAGTTCCTTTCTAAACAAATCAATGTGTTGCAAAACAAGAAGTACAATTGCACGAATTTTACACACAAAGTTGGAGTAGAAGCCTAACCCTCCAGCTCCAAAACCACAGACCTCTATTTGTGCTAAAGGAGTACTCTCGTGGCTTAGGTCCCATCTATTGTATATGCTAGCCTCAGAGAAATACGTCCTAGTTCACTCATACACAACGCCAGTGCACCACACTTTGAAGACTGGGAATTTCACTTGCATGAGGACTGCAAGATTTGACCCCCAAATGACAAGTAAAAGCAAAATGCTTTTACTGTTTGTTCTCCAAATATCTTCTGACTTCCTAGGTTCTGATTTACCACAAATAAGCAAATTCAAGGCACTTTCCACTTCTGAAAGGAGAGAAAACACTTGGGCCCAATTCTATACCTAAGTGTGAGTTTTGCCTCGCTAAGCGGAGAGTATGTAGTGCAGGGCTGGGTATTTTGAGTAATACTCACCTTTACAGGGAGAAGGACAATTTTTTATTCCCAAAGAAGTTTCTGAATAATTTTTTTTTCACAGAAAGTTGCTGCCTTGAAAGATTTTACTATAAGAATTAAATAACCCAAAAACCAGCATTGCCGGTTATATCTATAAGCATCACTGGGATTACATATTATGTATGAATAATTCATTTGCTATATTACCTTTCAGTAGATTACCAAAAGATCTCCCTTATGTAATACAAAAATAAGTAGATCTGAAAATAGTGACTCATACACATCTGCTTCATGCCAAATCCAGTGGTATGCAACCCAATTGTTCAAATTTTAATAATTCCCTTCAGATCTATCTTTTATTCTTCTGCTTTGTCAGAAAAACCACTTTAATACCCCCAGTCTCTGCTAAATCCATAAAGTGTCTCCATTCCACACAGCTCATCTTATTACAAAAGCTTACTGCACAACATAGCAGTTCTTTTCATGGTACATGTTGATTAGGAATGGATACATTGCTGCTCTTTCAAAGAGTGCAACAAACCTCTAAAGCCAAGAAAACAACTCCAAGTTACCAAGGCAAACACTAATTAGCCACAGTTGATTGCTTGGTATTCCACTCCAATTAGCCACCACACATGTATTTCTTTGACTTCAGTAGTTTAGCCAATTAATTTGTTTGCATTTATCTAAAAGATAGGCTGTAGTTCAAACAGGAATTTCAGGAAGTTGTATGGCCAATTTTGTATAGAAGGGCAGACTAGATTATCACAATTATTACCCCTTCTGGCCTTGGAATCTTTGAATCTACAAAATAGAACAAGCATAAGATTCAACATGGCTCTCTCCAACCAGGGTAAGGGAAAATACCTAAAGAAGGTCCTTGTGAAAATCCATTTCAGAATTAGAAATGTTCACTAGTTTTATGGTAAGTGAAAATGTGCACTGGAAACAGTGTTTAATAGTTAGTGCAAGGAGCAGGATTCAGAGCTTCTGAGCTCTAGTTTCAGCTCTGCCACAGACTCACTGATCCTTAGGCAACTCACTTTAACTCTTTGTGCTTCAGTTTTCCTAACTCTACAATGGGACAGGAATGATATTTCCCTACCTCGGAAGGGGTGTGAGAAGTTTAATAATTAATGCTTTCAAAGGCTTTAAGTTGCCTCAAAGGAAAGAGGTGAGAACAGCTCTTAAGGAATCCTGAGTATGAAGTGCCCCTTTGTCAAGGCTCTGTCAATCCTTCACAAGAGCCAAGATTGGTGCTGCCCTCCCTGCTACCAAAGCAGGAAAAGCAGCTGGCATTGATGGCATCCTTCCAGACTTCCTGAAATATCTTGGGCCGAGAGGATGGCAATCTGATTCATGGAAGTCACTGCCACCAGCAAACTCCCAACAGCTTGGAAATGATCAAAGATCATTGGCATTTTAAAACCTGGAAAGAGCCCAATGACCACAAAAGCTACTCCCCTCTCTTTCCCCTCTGTACAACATACAAATTACTGGCGTGGACAATCCTGCCAAACCTGACCCCTATCCTGGAGACTGCAACTCCCCTGGAACAGGCAGGTTTCAGGGAAGAGTGAAGCTGCTGTGACAAAGTGCTTGCACAGACAAAGTTTGCAGAAACAAGTTTGTATATTGAGGCAAACTTCCAGCAGAAGCGAACGGCTGCAGCTTTTTTCAGCTTAGCCTCTGACACCATCTGGCACAAGGACCTACTGCTGAAGCTATCCATCCTGCTTCAATGTGACCAGACATTTGACTCATTAGGTCAATGCTTTCAGACAGAACATTCCATGTCCATTTCAGAAGTCAGATTAGCGAAAAGCAGGGTCTGCACAATAGCCTTCCACAGAGATCAGTGCTAGCTTTTTAAACATATATAAGAGATGTGCCTGAAATGGCATGCCACAAGTTCATTTATGCCAACAACCTGGCACTAAACGACATAGGCTACAACACTCAAAGAAGCACAAGACACCTTTAATGTTTATCTGAAGTGGACAAAAAAGCATTTTCAGTATTGATGGCTCAAAACCAATCCATCAAACAGTGTTGTCAGCTTTCCATCTCAGCAATACCAAAGCTAAGAGAATACTGAATGTGAACTTCTGCAGCAATCATCCATTATCCTAACATTGCTACCTAGGAGTCACTCTTAATTGCAGCCTTACCTATCAACATCTGAAGCAGGTGAGCTATAAAATGAAGAGTCATATCGATATCATCCAAAAGTGAGCAGATTCTAGGTGGGGTTGTGATGCTTGAACACTACAAATGGCAACGCTGGCTTTAGTTTATTCTACAGCTGAGTACCGTGCAACTGTTTGGGGAAGAAGCTTGCATATAGACCTCATCGACATACATCCAAATGCAGCTATGAAACTTGTAACTGGCACCCTGAAGTGTACTCCATTGGCTGGGCTTCCAGTCCTCGCAAACATCTCTTCTCCAACCAGCCAGCAAGGGATGGCTATGTTATGCAAGTACTATAAAGCTCTTGCTAACCAAAAGCTCCCACTCCATGACAACCTAGTTCACCCACCTCACACTTGCCCATCGACCATTTTGGGTGGCTGGAGAAGTTCTGGGTTGAAGTTGGATTACAGAAGAAGACACTTGGCAGATACAATGGGCAGGCTCTGACAAGAGGCTCATAGATGATCCCACCATCTAACAACCTGTTTTCTTACTCCGTTGAATACAGTGGATGACCAACTGTATTAGGATGTTACATGGAAGAGGTTCACAGCTGATACACAAATGGAGAATCAAGGGTTCACTGCAGCACAAATGAGGAGACCTCCAGACATGATGTTCACAATTTTTCGTTTCCAGGAGGTTTTGCAAAGGTGTACTCTACTCCTCCTCAAGCCCTTGAATGGATTTCAAACCTTTCAACTAACCTGTAAATGTTACTATTTCCATACAAAAGAAGTTGCCTCAAAGTCACTGTATATGGTATCACTGCACATTTTCAGGCAAATGTCAATTAAGCAATTCAGCAATGCGTTTCAAGCTATCATTCACTTGAATGGAACAAGTCAACCCTAACCCTGGCACTGAATCTGGAAACCTATTTATAAAATGCATAACTATTATATAATGTTTTTCATCTATAGCTCTCAAAGCCCATTTTATAGATGGGGAAACTAAGTCAGAGATCACAGTGACTTGCTGAGGTACCATGGCAGGTAAGCAGCAGAGTTAGGAACAGAACCTAGTATTCCTGACTCCCATTCCAATGTCTTCTCACGTGGCCACACTGTCTTCCACCACAACACCATGGGAAAGGTTCTGGCTGCTCTTACACAGGTATGCAAGAGAGCTATGGAAAGCAGGCACAGAGTCTATTCTCATTTTTATGTTTACCTGCGCAGAGGTTTGCCAGCAATCTCCAAGCCCAACATGTGAGGAAACTATAAAGCTACCTCATTCTGCACTAGATGGCTGCTGCAACCATTAGTGCAATGCTGCATTGTTTTAAAGGTTGTAGCACTGGTTGCTACTTCATGCACTACCCCAGATGCATTCTGCCTGCCTCTGGCCACTGTCATCGGTATGGCGCCCAGGGCTGGATTTATACCTTATGTGCTCCTAGGCACAGGATCTTCAGCACACCCCCTCCTCCCCACTACAGCTGACCTTCATGTTGCACAGTTTTAGAGAGATACGGCACCCCAGAACACTGCCACCCCAAGGCACGTGCCTACTATGCCTAATTGGAAATCCAGCACTGGTGGTGCCCCTTCACAATCTGCATATGTATAAAGCTAATAAAGTCCCAATTTAGCTTTAAAACTTATGACAGAGCACTGCACACTGAAAAATATGTAAGTCTGAAAGTACTGTACCATGATAAATAATTCTCTCTCAAACTATGGATTAGATACTTAATGTCATTATACGGAGGTGAAAATACTGAACCCATAAACAGCAGCTAATTAAAGCAGCCCGGACACTCAGAATTTACATATTCCATACGCATTAAGATTATTTAGGAAGGGCAAGGACTGGAACTGTTCCAAAAAGTACACTAGACTCCTTTCACTCCAAATGCAGATAGGTTTCTCAAGTGTGTCCTAGATCATGAGCTCAGCAGACAGAAAGGTCATATTTCTGGTGTGCATAATCTTCTGATTGCCTAATGTCTTAATTTCTGCCTGTTCACATCAGGTGATTTAAACACAAGCCAAGAGACATTGAGAACAAATGCCAGGGGACTTGACGGGGAGCCTGTATCTCCCTGCTTTCTGTTAGTGCCTCTTCTTCCACTTAAAATTTGTTCTGTATTTAGAACTACTTTGCCTCCAGTGAGAGGATATTTACATATTTTAGCTAAGGTTAATATGGAGATTGAGTTTTTCTGAACCAAGGACATATTTTTATCATCCATTTTCTTGAATTAATTTGGGGCTCACATGAAAAGTGCTTGATTGGCAGTCCTGGATAATGACCACCTCTGGTTATACACAAAGCAGATACAGCTGAAGTGCAAACTTTCCCCATACTATGCCGCCAGTGCACATCAACCCTGATGTGGAAGAACCACTTCTAGGGACTGGGGGGGTGGGGGGGAGAGGAGTTCAGCCTCCATAACTATTCAACATTTGGACTCTCTTCTGAGATTGCAAATTAGGTTTTCTGTTGTAAGGATTCTGTAAAGCTGACACTGCTCAACTTGAACTGGATCCCCATCACAAACTTGATATAATATTATAACTTTCAGGTACCACCAACCTGAACTTGATTTGAATTGTTGACCAAGAGATGAAAGACTATATCCTGCGAGCAATCTCCTAAACAATCCATTTCCTGGAAGTACTTTTTCCCACACGCCTACATTGATCCAATTGACTATGCAGCTTCTTCAGAGTCCATCCAAACCTAATTTTCTATAGCACTTTTCAAACTCAAGATTCCAAAGCACTTTACAGTAACAACAGGTATTGATAGTGCACACATCTATGAAGGATAAAACAATTGATGTTGGAATGTCACTAATGTCAACATTAGAGATGAGCCCAAGTTTTAGCTGTATAGCTCCCATAACTGAGCCCAATCCAACACTGTCAGTGACTAACTAAGATATCACTACATGTTTGAAATGGTAGAGTGTACGGTCTCCAAAAGCAGTCATTTATAAATAATCAATCAGAGCTTTAAAAAAAAAATCAGTTAAATAGTGATGTGTCGAGATGCAGTGAAATCTTTAAAACACGCACTGATGTTTTAGGAGTCCAACAATTGAATACTAGCCCCCTTCCGAGAACTATCACATCCTCCGTTATGCATAGTGCCTCAACTGTTTATTGCCATGTTTAATCATTCATAACATCTTAGAGGAAGTAGATCTTACAGTCAAGAACAAAGTGATTCCTCCCAAAAAAGTTGTCCTTTAAAGTCAAACTTTTTGTATTTTAAACAGGCTTGGCAGAATTTGATTTAAAAAAAATAATTTCAATGCATATTAATGTTTATTTTAAGCAATATTTTGATTTTTATCCATTTTAAATGGTCATAGTTTGGGAAATTATGGGTTTAAGCATTTTGTTCTTTATCAGTTCAAATTTCACAGTTGTGAAAAATTATGGGAGGGAGGAGTCAGAATTATATGATGACACTATGTGGTGAGATTTAAAAAATTAAAGCTTTACAAATGTTAAAATGCAAATTTTCAACATTACATATCAAAATATACAAAATATGCTCAAGCAGTACTTTTCTTTCTTTGCCTATCTGTAAATTTCTATTTTGATGGAAACATTTTCTTTGTCAGAGAGAGAGAGAGAGAGAGAGAGAGAGAGTGTGTGTGTGTGTGTGTGTGTGTGTGTGTGTGTGTGTGTGTGAAATGAAGTCTAATCCTTCCAAGCCTCATTTTAATGCAATGGGTGTCTTGTAAAATGGGAAATTATCAGTGACATCAGAGGTTAAGGACTATTGCCTTGTACTAGATCTAGTCATATAGGTGAACAGCCTTGTAAAAAGAGAACCCTTAATACACATTACTGTAAGTTTATAATTACCTTTTGACACAACAGATCAACCCTGTCATGCTAATTCTAATGCACTCAGAAGCAGACCCAGCAAGGTACCCTCAACTCTTGGTAATGTCTGTGGGAAATGAGGATGCTAGCATACAACATTCTAGGATGCTAAATAATATGGTAGCCCACCTGCTGGCAATAATTTATTGAAGTGGGAGGCTGTAGGGTTCTTCTCCCCACTACCCTGACAACAGGAAGAATCTTTAGGGTGAATCTTGGATCCTTCCTCTACAACTGGAAGTAGAGAACTCTCTTTCAACAGCTGGAGACTTATTGGCAGGCCAACCCTCCACCCCAAATCCCTAAACCATCACCCGCTTTGGCGCGCACACATACACACACTCTCTTCCACTTCTATGGATGACTTGAAGTTGAGTCTGTGTAAGGCATCTCTAACTCTGCTTTGAATTTTCCCTTCCTTTGGGATGCAACAAATACCAGAGCATGTGGCAACTTAGCAGAGGCACCAGGGTTTATCAGAGACTCAGCTGGGCTCCAAAACTTTTATAGAAAAGTAATGAGGAGCCAGAGCTCAGAATGCAACATGGTGCACCATTTACAGAGGCCAAGAGATAGAGAAGGGCAGAAGGCAGCAAAGAAGGTTTACTACGCGAAACCTAACCACATCCTTACCTAGAGGTTTAATGTTTCTGCAGGGACCAAAGCCAAGGTTAACTTCTGCATCAAAGTTGAGCGTATCATCCTATCAAAAATGAGCTCCAAATTCTCTCTAACGCAAGTTGGGCCGAATTCATCCCTGGTAGAATACATTGACTTCAGTGGGCTGAAACCAGAGATGAATCTGGCCCAGCACCATTACAACAGAGCCTTCATCTGGTTTGACTGTTAACTAGAAAATGAACAACAATGCCCACTGTGCAAAGAACACTGTTTTTAGTAGAGAGAGGTATTAAGGAGAAGAGAGTATATTCACTCAGAAAACTAGAAAAGGTCTATTATCCATCCAACCAGGAATTCTGTCTCTCACAAAGACTAATGCTAGATCCTGTGAAGGCAAGAACCCTCCACTACTACACACATCCCTCACATAATTAACCTAGCCGATTCTTTCTGACTCGGCCTGCCGATCAACCTGAAGCATGAAGATTGGTAGCCTTTATAATTTCTTCCTAGCTAACTGCAAAGTAAGGTTAGGAATCATTTCCTGCAATGTAGAGAACAATGCTCTATCAGCATGAATGTCTGTGTGTGTTAAAGAGTTGTGTGATGACCTATTGTTTTGCATGTCATTATATCGGTGTACATAAATATTAATAAAAGGATGGCCAAACAGGAACTGAATCCTCTCTGGGAACGGCTCTCATGTTGCATACCCTGGGAACCAAGTAATGTGTGAGAGCTATTGAAAAAACAATCAACATGGCTCTCTTTTATTGTGTCTATCTTGTGAGTGAAAGAACCCTTGAGAAATTAAACAAGTGTGTTTGGGTTGTTTAAATGTTTTTGACTAACATTAAAATAAAAAATAAAATATTGTTTTCCTTGAACAAAGTTACATAATAGATTTGCCTGATGATATCCAGGAGATTCGGAGAAATAATGTAAGTTCTCTTCCTTTCTTAGATCTCGTTAATTTCTCTCCTACTATTTCAAGTATTTGAGGATATATACGAGACGCTAGACAAAATAAAATTATAACTTACTTATACCGCATCAAGAATGTGCGGTCTGCTCATGATTTTCTTAAACAAATAGCCAATAAATAATAATGAATATTTGCAGGAAAAAAAATGGTTCTGCTGGGCTACGAAGGAAAATAACAGAATGTCTCACCATTTTAAAGACCATTTCATTCTTATTTATTATGGAATAGAATATTTATTATTTGCATTTGAGACCACTTGGGGTTCTAAAAGCATAGATTTTAAGCAGTGCAAACCAGCTTACCCTTCCTCTTATACTTTATAAGAATAAAGTGCTCCTGTCTTCCCACCATCACCACTGCCCCAATAAGATATTAGGTCAAAACTATACTTGTAGTTACTAGTTTGTGGACTTACACCAGGATAACTCTGGCCTACCATGTTTAAAAACTACACCTGCTGGGTTTGAGAGGGGATGGTAATATGATCCATCGTAACAATTAAAGAATTTCTGTATTAAAATCACAAATGAGTTTGATTCCCCTTAATTAGTAATACCTTGGAATTTAAACTAAAGGTCTCTTGGTTTTTGGTCTCTTATTTTTACTGTTTCTCTCCCTCTCTGTGTGAAACTTGCAAGCTGCTAATTGTGTTAGTACATCCTAAGACAGAGTCTGTTCTCAAAGCAATACTTTGTAACAACAACAACAACTACTCACACAGAGAGAGACTCAAAGCGATACTTTGTAATAACAGAAACAGCACACGGACTCCGCCCTTTTGTTATATTCATCTCGCTTTGTTAACAATTGTGATTAAAATACAGATAGAGAATGTATGTGGATGGATGCTTGGTGTGGATAATAACCGAATGATCAGGGAGGTGCCAGCCTAAGAATCCAGTGCCGATTGGCCGAAGAAGGCGTCAAGTGGAAATAACCAGTGGACCCCCAGAGGACAGACTGGAATCCACTCAACAGCCTCAAGCCTCAAGGATGGGAGAAAACCTGGATTTGTGCTGGAAATGGCCCACCTTGATTATCACACACATTGTAAAGGAGAGTGATCACTTTAGATAAGCTATTACCAGCAGGAGAGTGGGGTGGGAGGAGGTATTGTTTCATGGTCTCTGTGTATATAATGTCTTCTGCAGTTTCCACAGTATGCATCCAATGAAGTGAGCTGTAGCTCACGAAAGCTTATGCTCAAATAAATTGGTTAGTCTCTAAGGTGCCACAAGTACTCCTTTTCATATTACTAAGCTATGATAACAGAATCCAAGTCCTATTGTTCGCTGAAGTATCAGGGGCAACAAGAAGGCCTAAGGGCCAGGCAGTACTGCTCGCTGGTACAAGGAGTAGCAGGATCAGAGAATCTAGGCTGTGTCACTCGCTGACCTGTGCCAGGTGTGACGAGGAAATGTAATAAGCTACGATTTCTGAATCTAGGCTGTGTCACTCACAGAGTAATACCAGGAGTGACAAAGAGATTGAAATACCCGTATTAAGATGTTTACAGAAAACAGGGTAAGCCAGTACCAGAGGGAGGAATGGAGCTGCAAGGAACTCCAACTTCACCTTTTGTTAAAGAAATTACACCTTTTAAACAAATCCTTCAAAAATTTGGGCAGTCCTTGGACTAAACAAGCCCTGGCTGATGTCTGTACTATTTTGGACCTAGAGGATATATTGGCTCAGTATATCCCCATATACAAACCTTCTAGTGCTGCCAGAAGAGATGCAGCAGCAATTTGGTTGTTGTGGGAGGCATGTAAGAATTCTTACCTCCGCTTGTCTTTACAGGAAAAGGCATCTTTACAGGAAAAGCTAAACCAAAACGAAAAGGGAGCAGACAATTGGAAGGTGCTGGCTACAAATATCCATAGTCAGCTGAAAATAGTGAAAGACACTCCAGGAATGCAGAGAGAGAGAGAAAGATTCCTGGCAGACCAAGCTAAAGCCTCTGAGAAAACTGAAAGAGAGAATCATGGGCTCCAAGGTATGGTAAAGAAATTAACCAGAGCACTTGCAAATCATAGTCATTGTGAGTCACTAATTAAAAGTCTGAGACAAAAATTGGGCTTTTCCACTAAACAGGTAGCAGCCATTACAGTGGGTGAAGGGGGAGAAGGTTGTATGTATGGCACCCCCAGGCATAATTACGAAGAGAAAAGAGAGTGAAAAGTTAATTCTGCAGAGGCTGGAAGGAATTAAGCAGTTAAACTTTGTGAAAATGTTAAAAAGGAAAAAGTGTTAGAGAAAGAGAATTCTTGGTTTCTTTGCAGCCATTCTGAAGGAAATATGGGCCCTTTTCCAAAGGGATGTGTGTAAATAAGTCAGACAAAAATAAACTGATTAAAATCATTTGACTGGACAATTTAGTTTAATTGTCCATTTGAACATTGAAGGAGTAGAATCTTCATTCCTCTTTGGAAGAGTGTGGTTTTGGGAAGAACACAGATAAGTGAATGGATTGGTTAAGGTGAAATGCTTAAACTACTTTAGAGGTCAATTTGGGGGTGCAGAAGTAAAGAAACCTTATCCTTATGGAATATAGTATATGGAGGATCTGCCATCTCTCCAAGTTCACCAACCCTTCTCCCAGAGGTGATGGCTATAAGAAAAAAGTGATTTTCATGGAAAAGAGCAAGTAGCTAAAGGCTCAAAGCTGGGTCTTATGAGTATGAGAGAACAAGGTTTAGGTCCCACTGGGGAATAGGCTTCTGAAAAGTTGGGAAGGTTATTAGACCTTTCTGGAATCTATTGGTCAATGGATATGAGATGACCAAGTAGCCTTGAGAATGTGGATAGTATGCGCTAATTGCCAAAAAGTGGATTTGAAAGAAGCTGATGGACAAACGTGATGTCTTCAAAAATAGGATATACTCTAAAATGAGAGGATTATCGGTAGTCTCAGAGAATTCCTCCTTGGTGTGCCCAAGAAGAGAAGCGCTTCCTTTTAGCTAGGTAACATTTTCTAGTAGAGTCCTTTCTACTACTAAAGAGGATGTCTTGTACGGTTGTTGAGCATGAGCATTCTGAGGATGATGCACTTCTGAATACCAAGCCCGGAGGTGGAGCGGACACAGATCAGGATGCTTGACCTTCCCATTAACTTTTCCTGAGCTCTGTACATAGTGTGAGAGGATGATTGGTGGTTGGGATTACATGCATATGAGGTTGGGAAACCAGAACTGCCCGGACCAGAAGGTGGCAATCAGGATGACCTGCACTCTGTCCTGCTGCATTTTGCATAGAACTCATGGTAGCAGAAGGAAGGCATACTTGAACTGGTCCGACCAAGGAAGAAACCACTCCCAGGGAGACGCTCTGTGACTTAGGGCTCCTCTAGAACAATACAAGGTTCATTTCCTGTTTGTTTGAGAGGCAAACTCATTGGAGTTCCCCATAAAAGTAAAAATACTGCGCAGTACCAAGTTGTGGAGCTCCCACTTGTGGTCAACTGCAAAACATCTGCTGAGGGAATCTGCAAGCACTTTTTGTTCCATCAGAAGGTAGGCTGTCGATAGTGTAATTTGATTGCTGATATGCCAGTTTCAGAAGCTGACTGCTTCTGTGCACAGAAAGGCAGATCTTATCCTCCCTGCATGTTGATGTAGAAGACAGTCATAACATTGTTTGACATTATAAGGACATGGTGAGTATGGATGAATGGAAAAAAGGACTTGCCTGCCTTCCAGACTACTTGCAACTCTAAGATACTGATGTGCACCCTGGACTCTCAAGATGTCCAGGTATCTTGTGCTGTGTGGCTGTTCATGTGGGTCCCCCAACCTAATAAAGATGCTTGCATAATAATGGTCCTGTCAGGAAAGAAAGATAAAAATGGGACGCCCACACATACCTGACAAGGATTGGTCCACCATAGCAGGAAAGACACTGGAATGTCACCATGAAGACCGTGGAATGATGGCTAGGGAGTATACAGACTGCCGCCAAGATTGAAGGCAATAGAAGTGGAGTCTTGCAAATGTGGTGACGTAGGAGCACAAGGCCATATTAAGAGAGACAGACATGTCTTGTCAGGCGCAACCCTCCAGTCATGAGCTTTCATGTTGTTTGTGGTCCGGAATCTGTCCATAAGCAGGTATGCTCTTGTGGTGATAGAATTTGAGGTTGCCCTGATGAAGTCCAGAGATTGTGTGAGGGTAAGAAGAGATTTTTCTGCATTTACATTGATTCCCAGTGAGGAAAGGTGGTGTAGTATCATAGAAGTTGAGGAAGAGGCTTCCTGGAGGGACTTGGCAACAAGGAGCCAGTCGTTGAGGTAGGGGAAGAAATATGAGAATATCTGATGTGGGTCTCTACTACTGACAATATTTTGATAAAGACGCTGAGGGCAGTCACTATTCCAAAGAGGAGTACTCCGTACTGAAAATGTTCAGAGCCCACCATAAATCTGAGAAAACATATGTGGATGGGATGAATGTCTATGTGAAAGCAGGTGTCCTTCATATCAAGAACTGAACGACATGCCCTTTTCCAAAAATGCAATTATTGCTGCCAATGTGACCATGCAAAATCTGAGTTTGTACATTAAGTGGTTGAGATGGCGGAAGTTGAGGATCGGACTTGAAATCACACTTCTTTTTGGGTGTCAGGAAGCAGGTCGAGTAAAACCCTCTCCCCTTGGTATTGAGGAGGGACATATTCTATAGCTCCTCACCTGTAGTAAGGCATTCACCTCTTGTTTGAGAAACTCTCATGAGAGTGGTTCACGAAGGGGGATGAGTTTTGGAGGAGGTACAAATGCAAACTTTATTGTATAGTCAGAATCAATGACGTTCAACACCCACTTGTCCATTGTTATTGCACTCCAGATGTTGAGAGTGCTAGATGACCCCCAAACGGTGTAGGAGAGTTGGGAGGTGCTCGGCTTAGTGTTGCATGGCTCTTGAGCTCCTGTCAAAAATAACCTTGAGCTGGGGGCTGAGATTGAGATGCCGAGCCTGTTGCAGAGGGTGTAGGGAAGTGGGACTTCTGAACCCTCTGTCTCTTCCATGGTGATTCATAGGGCCTCTGATGGAAAAACTGCTGAGCCATATATCTAGATTTAACTGATGGACAGTGAAACTTCCTCTTAGGGGTACGGGTGTATATCCCCAGAGAGCACAGGGTAGCTCTGGAATCCTTTAGAGTATCGAGGCACTCATTTGTCTTCTGGTTGAAGAGGTGTGGTTTACTGAAGGGGAGGTCCTCGATGGTATTCTGGACCTTTCTAGGGAATCTTGACACGTGGGCCATGAATCCCTGCATATGACTATGGTTGTTGCCATAGATCTAGAGGAGGTATCAACTGCATTGACTGCAGATTGGAGGGCAGTCCTGGCTCTCAGTTTGCCTTCATTTATCAGAGCTTGAAAACAAGCCCTGTCCTGTTATGGAAGACTGTTGGTAAAATCCACAAATTTGGCGTAGTTCAGAAAATCACATTTAGCAAGTAGCACTCAGTAATTGGCTATCCTGAAGTGGAAACTAGACGAGAAGACCTTTCTTCCCAGCAAATCCAAGCATTTGCCCTCTGTCAGCAGGAGTAGGCCAAGGATATTTTTGTCTATCCCTTTCAGAAGTGGCATGGACCACCAGTGAACAGGGAGTGGGATGAGAAAACAAACATTCTGCACCATATGGCCGGCACATAGCACTTCTATCCCCCTTTGGGGGGTAGGAACACAGGTGGCAGGGGTATGCCAAACTGTCCTAGCTGGCTCCACTATGGCTTCATTAATGGGCAGAGCTATTCTATTGGGTCTGGAAGCTAGCAGGAGGTTTACGAGTTTGTGCTGGGAGTCTTGGATCTCCTCAAGAGGAATATGAAGCTCTCCAGCAACTCTGCAGAGAAGGTCCTGGAACTGCCTGAAATCATCAGGTGCAGGGACATAGAAGTCACTGCTTTGTCCACAGATGATGGCAGCAGTCTTGCTGGTTCCTCTGGATCCAGAGTGTAATGTTCCTCCTCTGTCCAATCCGGGGGCGGATCTGAGCACATCAGAGGGGAGGCAAGAGTTGACTCCCCAGCAGATCAGATGGACTCTGCAAGGGGGTATCGATCCCAAGGACTCCAATACAGCCAATAGATGGGGTTGATAGGTGTTTGTGGTGGCTCCCCTGGCATGGGGTACCAGCAGCTCAGTGTAAGAGGAGGTGGAAGTTGGTCCCAAACTGGTGTGAATCTCACGAGGGTAAGGGAAGGGCAGTTCATTGGATGGTTCAAAAGTCTCTTGATGAGAAGAAGGCTGATTTCAGTTCCAGCGGTAGAACTGTCAGTGCCACTGGAGGGGAGACGTAGTCTGCGTATGGGAGGGCAATCAGCTCCTTCCAGCAGTCGATTCTCTCAGAGATGATATCTCCTTGGAAACAGAGAAGTATGAGGGAGGAGGGGATTCCAGATCCAAGACAGCGAAAACGTCCCATTGGGCTACAATAGATATAGATCTGCCCGGTTTGAGAGCGGTTCTGCTTGTCCGGTCCAGTACTAACAGAGTTTATGTTTATGGGCTTTCCTGTGTGCCTCTGGAATTTAGGACATCCTAAGTCTTCAGGGGCTGAGTTGGCTGGATTGCTTACACTTCTTTGAAGTGGATTTTGAGGAATACATAGTCTCATGCTTATGAGAGGTCTTCGACAAGACTCGGCCATGGGGGCTGTTGGGACAGATTCTCCTGCATCAGAGTTGGACTTTGCAGCAGCAGGTGTACTCCTTGCTGAATCAGGCTGATAGACTGTGGGGGAGGAGGGTCCCAGCCTGGGTCAAACTGGGGCCTCATGGCCTCTTCCATGAGATATTTGAGAGGGCAGAAACTTCATTTCCTCAAGTATGGCTGGGGAATGATTGACAGATACTGCACCTCACCATAATGTGAGCTTCCCCAAGACAGTACAGGCAGAAAGGTTTGGATCTGTATCCACATTTGAATTTTGTAATTTGTTAATCTCTCTTTCTAAGAAGTCTGACATCTCCGAAAGTTTACATCCAAATACATATCTGAAATTTTACATCTTGGGCCTATCTCCAATATATACATTTAAAAGGTATGTTTCTACCCAGCCACGCCACCTTGTGCTGTAATCCCATCAGACTGTATGAACTAATCAGGGTCTGTCCTGGTTAAAACTTGGATCAGAAATATCCTAGGAAGTATCCAGTCTCCACTGCAGACTTAGCCCGAGCTCCTATTTGCACATTTCAGAGTAACAGCCGTGTTAGTCTGTATTTGCAAAAAGAAAAGGAGTACTTGTGGCACCTTAGAGACTAACCAATTTATTTGAGCATAAGCTTTCGTGATCTACAGCATCCGATGAAATGAGCTGTAGCTCACGAAAGCTTTATGCTCAAATAAATTGATTAGTCTCTAAGGTCCCACAAGTACTCCTTTTCTATTTGCACATTGCCTCTTACCTCCCTCGCACACACAAAAAGCTCTGCTCCAAGTTTAGAGTTGCTTTCTATCTGGGGTAGCTGGCCCACCTCTGACTACAGGCTCAAGCCCAGGTGCTGCTTTCACTCAGGCTGGTAACTCACCTATTTTGCAGTGAAAATGCAGGCAAAACCACTAACACGTTTATGGTCCTCCTATACCTCCTCACAATTGAAGGACAGATAAGTTCTCCCATAATTCACAGGGAAAGAATTACACAGCAACTCATCTTATTGCAATAAAAAGAACCATGAGGCATGCCTTCAGGAGTTCCAGCAACAAACAGAGAGAGTACAGCACATGGGCACAGACAATTGGAGGGGCAGGGGGTTAGCTCCCCCCAAAATGTAGGGATTGCATTAATAAAAGTTTGGAACAGAAGCTCATTTATCACACTTAAAAAGTGGACAAATTTAGTCATGGTACAAAACTACTCATCTAAGTGATTTTCAGCAGCTATTATTTTATTTAGCTCCCTCTGAAATTAAACAAAAAAACCAACTGTCCACATCCCTGCAGGACCAGAGAGAACACAGTAACTCAAGGGTGGCTTTGTAATGCAGCTGGTCAGACCCAAGTGCCCATCAACAGAGTTAACTCTGCAGTAAAGAAATATCCTTAGATCTCAATCCAAAGCCCACTGAATTCAACAAAAAGCCTCCCAGTGACATCAAATGGGAGTTGGATCAAGTCCTTGGCAAACTAGCCTCCACGGTATGCATCTGATGAAGTGAGCTGTAGCTCACGAAAGCTCATGCTCAAATAAATTGGTTAGTCTCTAAGGTGCCACAAGTACTCCTTTTCTTTTTGCGAATACAGACTAACACGGCTGTTCCTCTGAAATCTCTCATTTGAGGAGCAGTTCAAATGTTTCACTTAGGTTGTAAGTAGAAACAAGTTTGGAGGACATCTCTCCCTAGTCCCCCTTTGTCCACATCAGAAAGTCTGAAAGTGATTCAGCATGGATGGAAACTCTTACTCAGGATAGGTCCAGAATCAGAATACCTAATAGTGTTAGCAGGTCATAGGTGGATTGGCACAGAACTGGTCCACACTATATTTGGCTCTGGTCTGTGCTATTAAAGCCTAACTTTCACAAGCACCAGGTTGCCTCATGTGTTGTTTTGTTCTTTTGGGTTTGTTAATTTGTTTTTTTAAGAGGACTATTACCCCCTGCGATCCCAGAATATTATTTTCCTTTCTGTGTCAGGACTGAAATGTGAGTTACTCTATATCTGCCCTATTAATATTACTGATGCCTACACTTTGTCCAGCCTGCAGATTTAATTTCTAAAGCTGTTGACCCTTTAGCCTTAACCAACAGAGATATTCAACAGAACAATCATATATTGCTGTGTATATCTGCAGAACCTTTTCTATTCCCAAAATAATATGACACTTCCCACCAGCATCTGAGTAAGCTTCTGTCTGCTCTGCCTTTTGCATTAGAAGGTGGAAAACAGCTGAATACACATAGGATAAATGGCAACATAACTAAGTGCTGGAGGGGTAGGGGGAAATGTTGATTTCCCACATGCTTGAAAGAAATAATTTCTAGAGGCTCAGTGAGTGTCAACTTTTTTTGTTAATAAAATCCACAATAAACACAGACTATATTAATACAGAAAGGAGCCTATCAGTCCTTATGAATAACCTGCATTCTTCTACCAGATCCAAGCCAGTTATCCTTGGACTGAATTCCTGTTTACTTTGTAGTGAATGTGAGAGACTTAGTCTGCCAGAAGCTGTTAGGACAATAAAAACACAGCCAGAGGCTGTCACAAGTGTGAAAGTCACAGAGAAAAGTCAGGTTTCAGAGGAACAGCCGTGTTAGTCTGTATTCGCAAAAAGAAAAGGAGTACTTGTGGCACCTTAGAGACTAACCAATTTATTTGAGCATGAGCTTTCGTGAGCTGCAGCTCACTTCATCAGATGTTTACCGTGGAAACTGCAGCAGACTTTATATACACACAGAAATCATGAAACAATACCTCCTCCCACCCCACTGTCCTGCTGGTAATAGCTTATCTAAAGTGATCAACAGGTGGGCCATTTCCAGCACAAATCCAGGTTTTCTCACCCTCCACCCCCCCACACAAATTCACTCTCCTGCTGGTGCTAGCCCATCCAAAGTGATAACTCTTTACATAATCAAGTCGGGCTATTTCCTGCATAGATCAAGGTTTTCTCACATCCCCCCCACCCCCATACACACACAAACTCACTCTCCTGCTGGTAATAGCTCATCTAAACTGACCATTCTCCAGGTTTAAATCCAAGTTAAACCAGAACATCTGGGGGGGGGGGGGTAGGAAAAAACAAGAGGAAACAGGCTACCTTGCATAATGACTTAGCCACTCCCAGTCTCTATTTAAGCCTAAATTAATAGGCTTAAATAGAAAAGTCAATTTGTTAAAGGCCAAAGAGAGAGAGAGATGCCAAACAGAATAGAAGACTGAAGATTGGTTTATGTATTGTGCATATTACTTTAGTTCAAAAGACAGATTGTCAAGTACTTTTTCCAAAAACGTTTTCTTCTTTGATTATAAGCACGAAGAGGAAGTTCCCTTCCTTAAATCTGTCCTTTCCCATTTGGCTAAGGTAAGTGTTTTCTTCATCCATCCCCATGTCTTTCCTACACAGAGTACCAGCCAGCACAGCTGCATTTTGGATTCATACACATCTTGCAGAAGTGAGTTTACACAAATATAAGATAATCCTGTGCTCCCTCTGTAGTAGTTCAACACAACAATGTAGGTCCTATATAAACTCACTACTGTTTGGGGTGTAGTTTCTCAATGATAGGATAGTGATCTTAAAACCTAAACATGCTATTTAGTGTTCTTTCCAGCAAAAAAATATTTGTAGTCTCCACAAGGTCTTCAAAGGCCAGAGATTTGACTCCAGAGACCAAGTTATTGAAAGTAAGTCATCTTAACATAGAAGCCTATATAAAACCAAAAACTAAAAAAACCCAAACAGCTGTAGCTCACGAAAGCTTATGTTCAAATAAATTTGTTAGTCTCTAAGGTGCCACAAGTCCTCCTTTTCTTTTTGCGGATACAGACTAACACAGCTGCTACTCTGACACTTATTTATATTGTTTGTTTATTTTTATTGCATTTTAGACATTACATTTTATTCAATTAAGGTGAACTTGTATATCAGTTTCTATGTTCACATGAGCTGTATTCCCCTAGTTGATAAAACTTAAATATTAACTATTACACAATTTCCATTAAAAATTGAAAATCAAAATAGTTTCTCATTGCATTTAAATTTATCTTTTTGAAGTAAAAATTTATCTCCCTGCTAAGTGTTTTGAATCATTCAACTGGTGACCAATTGGCATGATGACAGGACATACAGACCTCTCTTTCTCTCTGGTTCATTTCCCTCTTTGCTCTTTCTAGTACTTTTGTAAAAGCTCTTCTTATCTCCCCTAAAACCATGTTCTAGTCTTAGCTGTTTTGCTTTTAAAGCTATTTGTTTTGAAGTTAAGGACATGTTTAAGTGTTCTCCTGAATAAGGGCCCAGCCACAGGTGATTTGATAAACTTGCAGTAGTAATACAAGCAAGGGACAGAAATACCCTCAGAGGCTCATGCAGAAATCTTACATTAAAGCCTCTTCCACAAGATTTCCAGTGTAATTTTGCAGACCCAAGAGGTTTGGAAAGATTAAACATGGTTCAGATAAACATCCAGACTTTTTGATGATTATCCAAACTGTACTGAGCTTCTGAAACTTTGAGGTTTGCTCATCACCACACAGAACATACTGCAGGTGAGTTCAAGGGTAAGACTGTGGCAATCCTTTCAGAGATTGGTGATAGTGCTATGCCTGCATGAAGCCAGACAAAAATTCATCAGTTTGATCAAGTATGTATGGTGTTACAACACAACAGATGCTACAAGAACCAGAGAGTGACTCAGGAGGGATATGATCAGTTATAAATACCATCAAGATAACACTATCAATGAAGGAAAGAAATTATTATTCACAGTCTCTGAAAATGCAATGACTTGACGCTAAGGAAGAAAAGGTTTAGAATAGATAATTGGAAAAATTTCTTAGCAGTGGAGAAATTTAGCAGTTAAATTTCCAAAGGAAATAGCTGAAGCACCATGATTGTAGATACTGGAGAACAGGTCAGGTAAAGCAATAGCAGGAATGCGATAGTAAGTAATCAGGAATCCTGCAACAATGTCTTGATTCCCCCATTTCAGGATACATGCAACTTCCACTGCATTGCAGAGCCCCCAGAGTCAGAATGGATAAAGCAGGTGACCTTTTCTGGCTTTGCAGTCTTCTGTGATTATTTTGCTTTACAGTTTTTTCAAGAACAATAATGAAGGAATTTTATAAGCCAACCAAAACAGTAGTGATAATTACCAAAACATACAAAATGTATTTTCCATCACGCATAAGGCAAAGCAAATAGCAAAGGAAAAGTTTACAGTTGCCCTTCCTTACTCAAGAGAAATCATCAGGAACCTGGGCAAACAAAAGATCAAGGTCCTGATTCTTTGGTGCAGCTAAGCCATGTCATCTGGCTTCTGGGCTAGTATCCAGAATAAGCTACGGTTGGAAGGAGGTGGCTGCAACTCAAGTTCTGGGAAATTCTCAGCTGTTGCATTTTACAAGGAGTTGGGCAAACCTAGAGATTCTGGAAATCAACTTTAAAAGGTCTCAGACCTCAAAGCAGGAAAAATGAAGCTCTCTCCAGCTTCCCTCCCATACAGCCCCATTACTCGTTACATCTCACAGAACATTATAGTAGAGAAACAAAACCATATAGAAGGGTACAGCTTCCTCAGGAAGTACAGGCAGGGGGAAAAAGGGGAGGAGGTTGAGATAGCAGTAGGAGACAGATTTGTTGACAGTCTCTGGGTAAGGATAAAAGTTGTAAAAAGCAAGGGTGATACCATGGTAGGGGTCTACTACAGACCACCTAACCAGGAAGAAGAGGAGGTGGACGAGGGTTTTTTTTAAAACTAACAAAATCATCCAAAGCACAGGATTTGAAGTCCCATCACCACCTACCCACACATCTATTGGGAAAACACCACAGAAGGGCACAGATTACCTAACAACTTCCTGGAATGCACTGGAGACCATTTTTATTTCAGAAGGTGGAGACAGCTACTAGGGGAGAGGCTGTTCTATTTTAAAAATAGGGAGGAACTGGTTGAGAATTTGAAAGTGGAAGGCAGCTTGTGTGAAAGTGATCATGAAATGAGAGAGCTCATAATTCTAAGGAACGGTAGGAGGGAAAACAGCACAATAAAGATAATGGATTTCAAGAAGGCAGACTTTAGCAAACTCGGAGTTGGTAGATAAGATCCCATAGGAAGGAAGTCTAAGGGGAAAAACAGTTCAAAACAGTTGGCAGTTTTTCAAAGACACATTATTAAGGGCACAAGAGCAAACTATCCCACTGCATAGGAAAAATAGGAAGTATGGCAAGAGATCACCCTGGCTTAACCAGGAGATCTTTAATGATCTAGAACTCTTTTTTGAGTTTCACAAAAAGGGGAAACTAGGTAAAATGACAAAGGATATTCAAACAAACACACACAAGTATGTAGTGACAAAATTAGAAAGGTCAAGGCACAAAATGAGATTAAACTAGCTAGAAACATAAAGGGGAACCAGAAAACATTCTACAGATACATTAAAAGCAAGAGGAAGAGCAAGGACAGGGTAGGTCTGTTACTTAATGAGGGGAGAAAAACAACAGAAAATGTGGAAATGGCAGAAGTGCTAAATGACTTTTGTGTTTCAGTTTTTACCAAAAAGGTTAGTAGCAATTGGATGTCTAACATAGTGAATGCCAGTGAAAATGAGGTAGGATCAGAGGATAATCCCAACCCTCTGCCCCAGCCCCGAGGCCCCCCGTCTACCCCAAACCTTTCATTCCTGCCCCCACCACAGAGCCTGCACTCCCAGCCAGAGCCCTCGCACCCCTGCCTGCACTCCAACTCTGTCCCAGCCCTGAGCCCCTTCCCACACTCCAATGTGATGGGGGTAGGGCTGAGGGGTTCGATTTTGTTATGTGCACCAATAGGAAGGTGACGTCACACATCACCTCCCTATTGGTGCATATAACAAAATTCATTCTGCACAGGAACATAAAAAATTAGAGGGAACACTGTCTCTGGTTCTTGTAGCATCTATTGCATCATACTGCTATACATAAGCACGACAGGAGAAGCAATTCTTCTGCTCTACTCTGTAGCGATTAGGCCTCAACTGGAGTACTGTGTCCAGTTCTGGGTACCACATTTCAGGAAAGATGTGGACAAACTGGAGAAAAGTTCAGACAAAAGCAACAAAAATGATTAAAGGTCTAGAAAACATGACCTATAAGGAAAGATTTAAAAATTGGTTTCTTTAGTCTGGAGAAGACTGAAGGGAAAAAATAACCGTTTTCAAGTATATAAAAAGGTTACAAGGAGGAGGGAGGTAAAATGTTCTCATTAAACTCTGAGGATAGGACAAGAAGCAATGGGCTTAAATTGCAGCAAAAGTGGTTTAGGTTGGACATTAGGAAAAAATTCCTAAATGTCAGGGTAGTTAAGTACTGGAATAAAATTGCCTAGGGAGATTGTGGAATCTCTGTCATTTGAGAAAGAGCTGGTTAGACACACCTGTCAGGGATGATCTAGATTATACTTAGACCTGCCTTGAGTGTATGCGACTGGACTAGAAGCTCTCTCAAGATCCCTTCCAGTTAAACAATTCTATACTTAATTGGACAAGGAAAGTGAGGTATTACCCTCAATGTGATGGAGTCTGTCCATCTGTCACACTAACTTTGGCACACCACTTCAGATCAATTCAAAAATTTTAGGGAAATTTTAAAGCAGTGATAGAACCCTATTGATTATGGTGAAGATTGAAAAAAGAAGAGGGTATATCTGGGGACACAAAGCTGCCTAAGCCCCCTCTGTAACTTTCTATAGATCAAAGAACCAGCTGATGGCAGCCATTTACACCTTCCAGCACAGTACCACCTCCCATCTCACCTCTGCCCATCCTCCCAATTCAATTTTAAAATGCTGACACCCTGAGTGGCTTCTCCCACAGGCAAAAAGAAAATAAATAAGAATGGGAGGAGTAGGAGGAAGGAATGGGAGTGGACACAGGACCCATCATACAGGTGGGAGAATGGGTCCTCTATATCTATGCATCTATTAAGTGGGAACAGAGAACCCATGGCATGGGAGGGAAGGGAGTTGGTGGGAGGTTCACACAGAACCCTTGGTGGGGAGAGAATGGAAGACCCTGGTATGGGGGGAAGGAGGCATGGAGGCAGCATACAGGACCTCTGGTGGGAGGAGAATGGTGGACAAGTATTCCCGCCATGGATGAAATAAGGGGGAAAATGAGGGAGCACCCAAAGTCCTTGGTATGGGGGAGAATGGTGGACAATAGTATGAAGGACACACAGAGCCCTTCCATGGTGGGGAAAGGGGTACACAGAGCCCATGGCATGTGGGAGGGGGTTGAGGGAATCCTTGAAATAGATGGCACACAGAGCTTGTTCGGGGGGGGGGGGGGACGAAAGGAGGAATGCAAGAAAAACCTGGTGTGTCCAATGTGCTCGCCCTACAGAAGCAATAGTGTATGACATCTAATATATATATATATATTTTGAGGTCTGTAGTATCCCTTAGGACGAAGATGAGAAAAGACCCAAGACATGTCTATACTACAAAATGATGCTGACCTAAGTTCCGTTGGCATACGGCCACTGCAGTAATTAAATTGGTTTTGCATGTCCACACCAAGCTCTTTGTGTCAGCGGTGCATGTCCTCACTTGTACTGATTACATGTACATGCTTGTACCGATTACACTGTCAGTGTGGGGCATTGTGGGTCAGCTTCTGAAAGCCAGTAACAGTTGAGATAACACAGTGTCTACATTGACACTGCATCGACCTAACTACATCAACCTTGACTCTATGCCACTCGTGGAGTTAGTCAGCATAGTGGGGCAGTTACATCAGCGGGAGCAAAATTTTACTGTAGACACTTAAATAGTTAGGTTGACGCAAGGCAGTTTATATCGACCTAACTCTGCAGTGTAGACAGACTTCAGTTGCATTAAACAGAGAGGGGATTCTTTACTTATGATGGTGGGTTTACAGAGAGCCTGGAGCTCCCTAGCAAATGCAAGAACACAGCTTGTACTGAACAGAGTTAACATGGAAGGGCTGTGTAATCTCTGGTCTGGTTTAAGAAATTTTGAAAGGGATTGCTGACTACACTACAAGGTCTTCAGTTAGTTGGAGGGCACTTGTGTTATGCTACAATGAGGCTCTGCCTGTTAAACTTAATTTGCATCTAGGATTAGTGATGTGTTGAAAAACTTTTCAACCAGGGGCTTCCCCCAGAATTTTCTGCCTCAATCAGTGGTATACATATTGTTTGTTTGGTAAAACACTTCTCTCCCCCATCTCAAATCTAACAATCCTTCCCTCACTCCATCAACTGACCCAGTATCTCTTGACTATCATGCTTCCTCCTCACCAGTATGTCCACAAGGCAAGTCTAGGTGGCTCCCACAGCAGCAGAAGTGACCTGTGTGTTGCCTTGAGCTCTCTGTGGGGTACTTTGTCAGGTGGGGGGAAGGGGAAGGTTTCCTCAGGTGGCAGGCTGGATGGAAAAGACCACCCCTGATTTTTGAGATAGAAGCAGAGTCTGCTTCCACAGGAAACCTTCTCTTACTCTTGTAGGAACTGGTCTTCCTTGACTGACATTGTGTGCGTGGTGATGGGGAAGGCAAGGTTTATCCCTGAGCTGATGGTGAGAGAAATTAGGGTTGTTCAGCATTTTAGATTCTGGGTTGAGACTAAAAAAAAAAAAAAAAAAACCAGTGATAAGAGGGCAGGCTTCAACAGCTGCAGGACTCCCCCTCATTGCACAAGCAGCTTGGTGACATCTGCTTGCCTCCTTGGTATGGGGGAGAATGTCAGAGCAGCTGACAAAAACAGGGGCTGCATGAACTATGTGCTACTAGCCACTCCACACCTAGAAATAGTGGTGTGGAATATTAATTTAGCAGATTTACTTGGAGAGGGCTGAAAATATCAGCAGGCACAGCTGGCATTATTTTTACCTACAATTTTCAACCCAGTAACACTCACATGTAAGTTTAGGGGAAGGTAGTGGAGAGGACTTTTGGGGATATGCTCCGAGCATAATGGATTCATTTTTATTTATAAAGAGGTGTGAGGAGGAAAGGTAGAAGGACCGTTAGCAGCCCCTCACCTCTGGAGCCTGCTGTGGAAGACCAGCTCCATATTCTTTTCAATCTAAACAACTGGTTTACACAGGTTTGTGTTATCTTTTCAAGGAAAAAAATCTAGATATTTATTTTAAAATAAAAGCTTAAGTTTCTCCTTAGGCTTAAAGACTGTTAAACAAGGTTTACAATCCCTCTGAAAGCCCACAGCTCACCAGTGTGAATGTTTATCTCTACAATAGTAAATTGGAATGCTTTATCAGTACCTAGGACTCAGAGGGTATATCTACACTGCAGCTGGGAGCATTCCTCCCAGCTTTGGAAGACAGCCTCACACTTGCTTCGCTTGAGCTTGTGCACCAAAAATAGCAGCGTGGATGTTGCAATATGGGTGGTGGCGGCCCTAGCTAGCCACCTGAGCTCGGACCTGGGGCAATAGGGCAGCTTTGCACTAGGGTGGCTAGTCCACTCTGCCACCACCACACCAGTCAAGTCGAGCTAGCTTGAGTCTTTCTACCCGGTCTGGGAGGCTTCCTCCCAGCTGCCGTGTAGACATACCCAGACAGGCAATAGGGGTTGGATCCAAAGGCCACTGATTTCAGTGGGCTTTGAATCAGGTGGCTACATTCAGCTAGATGCTGTTTACAGGCAAAAATAAATACTGGTCAAAGTTGTCAAATGTAAACCTAAAGCTAGACCTCTAAAACAAGTGGCCTGATTTAGCAAAGATATTGAATACCTGCACTTATCCAATTATTTTAATTGAAGTTTTAGATACTCAGTACTTCTGGAAAAAAAACCCTCAAGACCACTTAGCTAGGTGTCTTAAAAGAACCAACCACTTCTATCTGGCATGCTCTCTCTTCTGTGAATGATTAAGACTGATGTCAGGGTTCCTTCCCCACTCTGAACTCTGGGGTACAGATGTGGGGACCCACATGAAAGACCCCCTAAACTTACTTTTACCAGCTTAGGTTAAAAACTTTCCCAAGGCACAAATTCTACCTTGTCCTTGAACTGTATTCTGCCACCACCAAGTGATTTCGACCAAAAAAAATATATATATATGTCAGGGAAAAGGACCCCTTGGAGTCCTATTCCCCCAAAATATTCCACCAAGCCCTACACCCCCTTTCCTAGGGAAGCTTGAGAATAAATATCCTAACCAATTGGTTACAAAGTGATCACAGACCCAAACCTCTGGATCTTGGGACCACAGAGAAATCAGTCAGGCTCTTAAAAGAAAGAGAACTTTATTAGAAAGAAAAAAGGTAAAAGCAGCACCTCTCTAAAATTAGAAGGGAAGCTAATCTCACAGGGCAATCAGATTTAAAAACACAGAGGATTTCTCTCTGGGCAAAAACTTTAAAGTTACAAAAAGAAAACCAGGAATACACCTTCCTCTTGGCACGGAGAAAATCACAAGCCAAAACAAAAGTAAACTAATGCATTTCCTTGCTAGTACTTACTAATTCTAATGGAGTTGGATTGCTTGCTTTCTTGATCTCTCTCCGGCAAGCACACAGAACGGACAGACAAAAGTCTTCCCGCACCCTAGATTTGAAAGTATCTTGTCCCCTTATTGGTCCTTTTGGTCAGGTGCCAGCTAGGTTACCTGAGCTTCTTAACCCTTTACAGGTAAAAGGATATTGTGCCTCTGCCCTGGAGGGATTTTATGGTACTGTATACAGGAAGATTGTTTTCTCCTACAGCTCCAGGAAGAAATCACAGCCAGTGTGGAACCAGCTGTCCAACACTATCTGTTATTTGGGGGGCATGTCATAAATATACAGGGAAGGGTAACAGAGTTAGTAAGACACAGGTAACTTTAGATATACTACTGACTATTGTGACAGGGCAAGGCCAGATAGATCTATAGCTATCTCCCACTACTTTTCTATTAGCGCCAAGCTAAACAAATCCCTGATACCAGGATAAGTGAAATGGCAGCTGCTCCAGGTCCATTAAGACACCTGGGGCCAATTAAGAACTTTCCAGAAGGCAGAGAGAACACTAGGTTGATTGGGACACTTAAAGCCAATCAGGGACTGGCTGAAACTAGTTAAAAGCCTCCCAGTTAATCAGGTGGGTGTGGATGTCAGGAGCTGTGGGAGGAAGTTGTGCTGTTGGAGACTGAGCAGTACACACCATATTGGCACAAGGAAGGAGGCCCTGAAGTGGAGCTTGAGGAAGTGGGGGCTGCTGCGGGGAAGTGGCCCAGGGAATTGTACGCATCATGTTTCTAAAAGGTCAGCTACCATAGCTGATACTATTAGGGTCCCTGGGCTGGAGCCCAAAGTAGAGTGCAGGCCCGGGCTCCCCTCCTTTGCCCCATCCACTGATTAATCAAGGAGACTAGGAGACAGAGGCTGTGCAAGGGAAGATAGCTTCTCCTCACCTCCCTCGCTGGCTTATGATGAAAATGGCTCAGTAGACTGTGAGCCTTGTCTCTAGAGAGAGAAGGGTTATGTGGAGGATCACAGTGAGCCTCTGAGGCTTGCGAAATCGGCCAGGAAATGCGTGACCCACGGAGACAAGGACAGAGCTTTGTCAAAACTGGTGTCAGTCGGATTTTGTTCACAGCATGGTGGAAGAAAGGTTTAAAAAAAAACGTGCACTGGGGTTTGGGATTTTTTTTTTTGTTTGCTTTGTACCACAATGGAGGAGGTGGTAAGAACTCTGGTACAAGCCACGGCAGCCCAGCAGGAAGCCACCTGGGTTCAGGCAATGGCGCAACAGGAGTCTATGCAGTTACAGCAGGAAACCAATCAATTATTGATGAGCCAGATGACCCAAGATCATGCCCTCTTGAGAGGGGTGGTGGACCAGCTGAAGATCTTCACCACCCAGGCCCAAGGGTCCGACGGGATGCGAACCCTGAGGGCCACTGGTTGTCTGCCAAAGATGACATCAGGAGAGGACGTAGAGGCATATCTCTTCTCATTTGAAAGGACTGCTCAGCATGAGGCATGGCCTCAGGAGCAGTGGGCCAGCATTCTCACCCCTTTTTTGTGTGTGGTGAGGCCCAGAAGGCCTACTTTGACTTGCCTGCCACAGATGCCACTGACTATACCCGTCTGAAGGCAGAGATCCTAGCAAGATCAGGGGTGACGGCAGCAGTAAGGGCCCAGAGGTTCCATGAGAACAAACCCCTGAGGTCCCAGCTATTCGACCTCATACACCTTGCACGGAAGTGGTTACAGCCCGAGGTATGCAGCTCTGAGGAGATTTTGGAGACCCTGGTCATGGACCATTACATGTGGGGACTGCCGCCAGATCTCCGCAAATGGGTAGGCCAGAACGATCCGTCCATGTATGACGAGATGATCACGCTGGTAGAAAGATGGTCAGCAGCCAGGGAACTGACCCGACTACCCAAGGAAGGTCCCTTTTGAAGCAAGCACCCGACCCCATCTCTGGAAGGTTGGGCAGCCAAACCCCAGGGAGTCCTAGGTGGAAGAAGGGGGGGCCAAAAACCAGCAGGGACCCCAGAAGGAAGGGATTGGCCTGAGTGGGGGGGGAACCCCGGGACTAAACCCCCTAACCCCTGGGATAGGGGAGTGATCAAAAGCAATTATAGATGTTATGCATGTGGGGAGTGGGGACACATAGCAGCACAGTGTCCCAGCCCGAGGAGCCTATGCAATGTAACTTGGGGGATTGGGAGGTCCCATGCTCCCTTATCCACCTCACGGGGGTCGCATTAGCCCCGCATAATTATACCAGGCCAGTGAGGATAAATGAAGCAGAGACTACAGCGCTTGTGGACTCTGGGAGTGCCATCACACTCATGGGTAAGCTGGTAAAAAGTAATCAGCTGCTACAAGCCAAACACGTAGCAGTGACGTGCGTGCATGGGGCCATGAGCCATTACCCCACCATCCTGGTGGAGACAGAGGTTCAGGGGAACCCCATTGAGGTGACTGTGGGAGTAGTTCCTAAACTCCCATATCCTGTAGTCATTGGGAGGGACTATCCAGGGTTTGATAACTTACTCCCCCTGGAGAGGCTGGAGGGAGGTGGGGACCCTGAGGACAGCAACTTGTCACCTGGGGAATGTCAACCCCCGATGTTCGCTGAGATTTCTCTGGATCTGTTCTCAGCCCCCCGAAAGACCCAGAAGACAAAAAAAAAAGGAAGAGGAAGAGGAAGGCCACAAAGGCCTTGGGAACCCGGATCCTGACCCAGGGCCAGAAGACCTCCCTAGTAGGCAGATGGACATGAGCAGCCAACAGAGAAACTTCACCACAGAAGGTGAGCCAGAGGCTGCCCTTGGCCGTGACGACGGCAAGCCGTTGGAATAAGCAGAAGCCAGCCCCTGGGAGCTTGGGAAGGTTAGTACCAGGAGAGAGACTTTTGGGCTGGACCAGGCGGAGAACCCAAGATATGATAACGCCAGGAAAGAGGTGGCAGAGATCGATGGGATACCCATGGATGGGAAGGTCTGGGGTCCTGGACCTTTCTTCACTATAAAGTGAGATCTCCTGTACTGCATGGTGCAAATGCAGGAGCAAGAGATACAAAAACTTCTGGTGCCATGAAAACATGAAAAAGCCATATTGAGTCTTGCCCACAGTCACCTGTTTGGAGGACACCTAGGGGTGGAGAAAACCCAGGCATGGATTCTACGGAGGTTCTTCTGGCCAGGAGTACATGAAGATGTCCGGCGATACTGCACCTCATGTCCAGAGTGTCAGTTACATAGCCCTTGCCCGCACTTGTGGGCTCCTTTGATACCTCTTCCAATAATAGAGGTTCCTTTCGAATGGATAGCCCTGGATCTGGTAGGGCCCCTAGAGAAGGCAGCTTGGGGCCACCAACATGTGCTTGTTGTATTGGACTATGCAACCTGGTACCCGGAAGCTGTTCCCCTATGCAACACAGCTTCCAAGACAATAGCTAAGGAGCTAGTACTGATCTTTGACCGGGTTGGGCTACCCAAGGAGATATTGACTGATCAAGGGACACTGTTCATGTCCAAGTTGATGAAAGATCTCTGTTCGTTGCTCCATGTACAAGCCTTATGGACTCTGTATACCACCTGCAAACAGATGGCCTTGTGGAAAGGTTCAATAGGACCCTCAAGGCCATGATCAGGAAAGTGGTGAGCCAGGATGGGAAATATTAGGATACCCTATTGCCTTACCTCATATTCGCTATCCGGGAGGTTCTGCAGGCCTCCATGGGTTTCTCCCCCTTTGAACTTGTCAAGGTTCCTTCCCCACTCTGAACTCTAGGGTACAGATGTGGGGACCTGCATGAAAACCTCCTAAGCTTATTTTTACCAGCTTAAGTTAAATTTTCCCAAGGTACAAACTATTTCCCTTGGACTTTATTGCTGCCACCACCAAGCTAACAGATAGATACATAACCAGGAAAGAGCCCGCTTGGAAACGTCTTTCCCCCAAAAATCCTCCCCAAACCGTACACCCCCTTTCCTGGGGAAGGCTGGATAAAAGTCCTCACCAATTTACATAGGTGAACACAGACCCAAAACCTTGGCTCTTAAGAACAATGAAAAAACAAAACAAAAACAATCAGGTTCTTAAAAGAAGAATTTTAATAGAAGTAAAAATAAAAAAAAATCACCTCTGTAAAATCCGGATGGTAAATACCCAACAGGGTAATTAGATTCAAAACATAGAGAATCCCTCTAGGCAAAACCTTAAGTTACAAAAACACAAAAACAGGAATATACATTCCATTCAGCACAGCTTATTTTCTCAGCCATTTAAAGTAAACAGAATCTAACGCATATCTATCTAGATTACTTACTAAGCTCTAAGATTCCACTCCTTTCTGTTCCCGGCAAATGCATCACAGACACAGAGAGAGAGAGAGAGACACTTTGTTTCTCCCTCCCTCCAGCTTTTGAAAGTATCTTGTCTCCTCATTGGTCATTTTGGTCAGGTGCCAGCAAGGTTATCCTAGCTTCTTAACCCTTTACAGGTGAAAGGGTTTTTCCTCTGGCCAGGAGGGATTTTAAAGGTGTTTACCCTTCCCTTTATATTTAGGATAGAACTACTATATGGGCGCCACTCCTGGGGCATATAGGATATAGCCAGAGGAGCCAAATCCCCGAAGGTACATAGTTGAGCATGTACTGCAGATGAGAGATCGGATAACCTGAGTTATGTCCGTTGTACGGGAACACTTAGAGAGAGCACAAGAGACCCAACGAACCCATTATAACCACCAAGCGAAGCTTCGACTGTTCCAACTAGGGGATCGGGTGATGTTACTGGTGCCCACAGCAGAAAGTAAACTGTTGGTCCAGTGGCAGGGACCCTACAAAATAATCGAAGCCTTGGGAGAGGTGAACTATAAAAGGTGTGGCAGCCAGGCCGCCAGAAACCGGAACAAATTTAACCACATCAATCTTCTAAAACCTTTGCACAATCGAGAGGCATGCTTAGTCATGCAGGAGACTCTTCCCCAGGAGGATAACTTACATGAGCAAGTGAGGATATCATCCGACTTGATACCAATCCAAAAGATTGAGGCAGCCGACACAATTAATCGCAACCGAGATGTGTTCTCTACAAAACCAGGGCGGACGACTGAGCCCTATCACCATATCCGCACGATCCCTGGAGCCATTAAGACTCTACCGAGTCCCAGCAGCTGAAAGAAGAAATCAAGGCTAAAGTAAAGAAAATGTTAGAATTAGGGGTTATTGAAGAATCTTACAGTCAGTGGTCCAGTCCAATTGTTCTAGTGCCTAAATCTGATGGTACCATGAGCTTCTGTAATGACTTTTGCTGACTGAATGAAATATCCCATTTTGATGCATACCCCATACCACGCATTGATGAACTGGTTGACTGACTGGGTAGTGCCCGATTCTTGACTATACTGCATCTGACAAAAGGGTATTGGCAGATTCCTCTGACCAAAGAAGCTAAAGAAAACACAGCGTTCTCCACCCCAGACAGGATATTCCGGTACACCATCCTCCCTTTTGGGCTACCTGGGGCCCCAGCCACATTCCAGCACCTCATGGATAAGCTGCTGCACCCCTATACTAGTTATGCAGCCGCATACCTAGATGATGTCATCATCCATATGCCAGACTGGGGAACCCACTTGGAGAAAGTGGAGGCACTACCACGCACCTTAAGCGTGCTGGCCTCACTGCTAATCCCGCTAAATACGTCCTAGGGCTAGCAGATGCTAGGTACCTGAGATATGTTGTGGGAAGGGGCATAGTGAAGCCCCAAATGAATAAGCTAGAGGCAATTCAAAACTGGTCCCGGCCGACCCAAAAGAAGCAGGTCCATGCGTTCCTAGGCGTGGTAGGCTACTACTGATGTTTTATTTCCCACTTCACTACTAGGGCAAGTCCCCTAACGGACCCGGTGAAGGCCCGAGGTGCTTCCAAGGTGGGGTTGGGGGGCAGTTCTGTCGCAAATGGTGGGAGAAGAGGAACACCCAATCCTCTACCTAAGCAGAAAGCTTCTCCCAAGCGTATTTCTGTTCTCAGCAGTCGAGAGAGAATGCCTTGCTGTCAAATGAGCTATGGAGACACTGCGTTATTACCTCGTAGGCTGGCGATTTATTCGTGATGGACCATGCACCCTTCCAGTGGATGAGGCGGAATAAGGAAAAGAATGCAAGGGTCACCAGGTGGTTCTTATCCCTCCAACCATTCCAGTTCTCCATACAGCACAGGGCTGGATGCCACCATGGCAACACTGATTGTCTGTCACGAGCATACTGCCTGGCGTCCCAAGTTGCCCAACTCTATGGTGTTGAGCGGGGGGGGGGGTGGCATATGTGACGAGGCAAGGCCAGATGGCTATAGAAAAGAAGTGGGAGATAGATCTATTGGCTCCAGGCTAAACAAATCCCTGATACCAGGATAAGTGAAATGGCAGCTGCTCCTGGTCCATTAAGACACCTGGGGCCAATTAAGAACTTTCCAGAAGGCAGAGAGAACACTAGGTTGATTGGGACACCTGAAGCCAATCAGGGACTGGCTGAAACTAGTTAAAAGCCTCCCAGTTATCAGGTGGGTGTGGATGTCAGGAGCTGTGGGAGGAAGTTGCGCTGTTTGAGAGACTGGGCAGTACACACCACATCAGGCACAAGGAAGGAGGCCCTGAGGTAAGGGTGAAGTGGAGCTTGAGGAAGTGGGGGCTGCTGTAGGGAAGTAGCCCAGGAAATTGTACGCATCATGTTTCTAAGAGATCAGCTACCATAGCTGATACTATTAGGGTCCCTAGGCTGGAGCCTGGAGTAGAGGGTGGGCCCGGGCTCCCCTCCTTTGCCCCGCACCCCCCCCCCGCACCTGCGATTACTCACTGAGACTGGGAGACAGAGACTGTGCAAAGGGAGATAGCTTCTCCTCACCTCCCTCACTGGCTTATGATAAAAATGGCTCAGTAGACTGTGAGCCTTGTCTCTACAGAGAGAAGGGTTACGTGGAGGCTCACAGTGAGCCTCTGAGGGTAGCGAAATCGGCCAGGAAATGTGTGACCCACAGAGACAAGGACAGTTTTTATATAGTGTGACAAAGCTCTAACAATATTTTCCACATTTCAAGGACTATTTTAACCAGTTGATTCTGGGAAAACTTTCACAGGAGTGCATCAGCCACTGGGTTAGAAGCTCCCGAAATGTGTTGTATTTCAGAATCAAAATCTTTGAGAGCTAAACTCCACCAAAGACATTTTTTGTTATTGTTCTTGATGGTGTGAAGCCACTTCAACACAGCATGGTCAGTTTGTAGTTGGAAATGCCATCCCCAAATGTATGCGTGTAGCTTTTACAGCACATACACAATGGTGTAGCATTCCTTTTCCCTGATTGACCAGTGGCCTTCCCTCTCAAATAGTTTCTTGCTGAGAAACACGACAGGATGGAATTCTTGATCCGGTCCTTCCTGCATTAAAACTGCTCCCACGCCAAGTTCGGAAGCATCTGTGGTGACTAGGAAATGTTTGTCAAAGTCTGGGGCCCTTAGCACAGGGTCAGACATGAGTGTCGTTTTAAGCTGGTTAAAGGCCTTCTGACACTTTTCAGTCCACTGAACTGCATTTGGCTGTTTCTTTTTGGTTAGGTCTGTCAGTTGGGCTGCGATTTGGCTATAGTGCGGTACAAATTGCCTGTAATATCCAGCCAAGCCTAAAAAAGATTGGACCGGTTTCTTTGACTTTGGGACAGGCCACTTTTGGATAGCATCCACCTTGGCCTGTAGGGGGTTGATAGTCCCTTGACCCACCTGGTGTCCAAGGTAAGTCATTCTGTTTAGGCCTATTTGACACTTTTTAGCCTTAACAGTTAGTCCTGCCTCCCTTATGCGCTCAAAGACTTTTTGCAGATGCTCCAGGTGTTCTGCCCCTGAATCCAAAAAGATGGCCACATTGTCAAGGTAGGTGACTGCAGATTCTCCCAATCCTGCTAGGAGACCATCTTCAAGTTTTTGGAAGGTGGCAGGTGCATTTCACAGCCCAAAAGGGAGCACATTAAATTCATACAGCTCTACATGGGTGATGAAGGCTGACCTTTCCTTGGCAGATTCATCCAGTGGTACTTGCCAGTACCCCTTGGTTAAGTCTAAAGGTAGAGAGGAACTGGACACATCCCAGTTTCTCCAATAGCTCATCTACGTGTGTCTGGTCAAGTTACCGCATTTAGTTTATGGTAGTCCACACAAAAGCGTATCTCCCTGTCTGGTTTGGGAACTAGAACAACTGGAGATGCCCATGCACTGTCAGAGGGGCAGATTACACCCATTTGTAGGATATCCTGGATCTCCCGTTCTATAGCAGTTTTAGCTTGAGGAGACACCTGGTAAGGTTGGGCTCTACTTGGGTGAGCATTACTTGTGTTAATGGAGTGGTCTGCCTGTTCGGTCCACCCTGGGGTGGCGGAGAACATCGGCGCGAAGCTAGTGCACAGCTCCTTGATCTGCTGGCGCTGCATATGTCAGAGTCATTGAGAGGTTCACCTCTTCCACACCACTATCACTTTTTCCTTCATAGTAGATACCTTTAGGCCACTCAGCATCATCTCCTCCCTGGGCTGTAAACTGACAAACTTTCAATTCTCTGGAATAAAAGGGCTTTAGAGAATTAACATGGTACACCTTAGGCTTTAGGGTTGAGGTGGGGAATGCTATGAGATAGTTAACTGCTCCCAGGTGCTCTTGGACTGTGAATGGCCCTTCCCACGACACTTCCATCTTATGGGCCTGGAGCGCCTTCAAGACCATAACCTCATCCCCTACTTTGAAGGAAGGCTCTCTGGCATGTTTATTATACCAGGCTTTTTGCTCTTCCTGAGCATCTTGTAGGTTCTCTCTAGCAAGGGCTAAAGAGGCTCGGAGGGTGTTTTGTAGGTTGTTTACAAAGTCCAGAACGTTAGTTCCTGGAGAAGGTGTAAACCCCTCGCATTGCTGCTTCACCAATTGTAATGGCCCCTTAACCTCATAGTCACACACAAGTTGAAATGGTGAAAACCCTAAACTGGGATGTGGTACAGCCCTGTAGGCAAAGAGCAACTGCTGTAACACTAGGTCCCAATCGTTGAAGTGCTCATTTATGAATTTACGTATCATGGCCCCCAAAGTTCCATTAAACTTCTCCACCAGGCCATTTGTTTGATGGTGGTAAGGAGTAGCAACCAAGTGATTCACCCCCATGAGCTTCCCAAAGGCTTTCCATGGTTCCTGCCAGGAAATTAGTTCCCAAATCCATAAGGATGTTGGAGGGCCAACCTACCCTGGCAAAAATGTCTGTTAGTGCCTGGCACACACTTTTAGCCCTGGTATTGCTTAGAGCTACTACTTCCAGCCATCGGGTCGCAAAATCCATGAAAGTCAGTACGTACTGCTTTCCTCTGGGTGTCTTCTTTGGGAAAGGACCCAGAATATCCACAGCTACTCGCTGAAGTGGGACCTCAATTGTGGTGAGTGGCTGGAGAAGGGCTTTGACCTGGTCTTGGGGTTTTCCCACTCTTTGGCATACCTCACAAGACCGGACATAGGTAGAAACATCCTTGTCCATTGCCTCCCAGTGGAATGGCCTCCACAAAGTCTTTGGTCCTGCTTACCCCAGCATGGCCACTAGGATGATTGTGGTCTAAGCTTAAGAGCTTTACCAGGTACTTAGTTGGAACTACCAACTGTCGGAGGATGCCAGTCTTCCTGGTGCCCACCAGAAAGTTTTCTTGTATAAAAGTCCTCTTTCTACAACAAACTGATATTGATCAGAAGAGCAGAGAGGCAGTGGGTTGCTCCGTGCCGCTGTCCAAGCTCCCTGGAGGCTTTCATCTGCTTCCTGTTCAGCCTGGAACCATTCCCTTGATGCTGGAGACATCAGTTCCTCACTGGATTGTGGACCTGGGCCTGGTCCTTCTGGAAGCGATGCAGGTGATGGGGCTGTTTCCATTGACTGTGAACTGCTCTCCGCTGGTGCGCCATGTGGTATTTCAGGCTCTGACTGAGCCTCTTGTGTAGGTTTATCTGCTGCTGCCGCCGCCAGCTCAAGCTTTGTGGCGCCCTCTGGTGTTGAAGTTGTAGACAGGTTTGCAAGCTCTCGACACCGGAACTGGCAAACTCTGCTTTGCCAGTTCCGGTTCTGGGACTGGATCCGGCAGGGTGTCTGGGAACTGGATCTGCTATGGCTGTTGCAGTTGTTGGCAGGGGATCCAGTTCCACCACCTCTGTCTGGGTCTCTGGTAACACAGACTGGGCCCTGGTGGAAGGCTCAGGAACAGGGATAGGTGTGAAAGCTTGCTTAGCCCAGCTGCAGGTGACCATTCCCACCCTCTTGGCTAGCTTCACATGGTTGGCTAAATCTTCCCCCAGCAGCATGGGAATGGGTTAATCATCATAGACTGCAAAGTCTACATTCCTGACCAGCCCTTGTACTTGACAGGCAACTCAGCTGTAGGTAAGCTTAAAGATCAACATGAATGGTTGAATCATCACTTGGGCCTCTGGGCTGATGAATTTGGGGTCCACTAAGGATTGGTGGATAGCTGACACCTGTGCTCCAGTGTCCCGCCATGCTGTAACCTTCTTCCAGCCCACACAGTTTCCCTTTGCTCAGAGGGTACCTGAGAGGCCTGAGGACCTTGTGTGTGTCTGGTGTAATGAACTGCAGTCTGTTGGGATTCTTGGGGCAGTTGGCCTTCATATGCCCCAGCTTATTACATTTAAAACATCATCCAGCTGACTGGTCACTGGAGCGAGATTGGTTGCTGGAGACGGGTGTGGTGGGACGATAAGGTGTTTGGGGTTTTCCTTGGAATGTAGTTGGGGCCTTGGGTTGCCCCCCGGTGATAGGGTTTCGTTTCGGGTTGCCCCTTCTGATATTCGCTCCAGCTGCTACCAGTTTCTCTTTTCTGCCACCTCCACCCATTTGGCTCCAATCTCCCCCGGCCTTGATTACAGTTTTGTACATCCTAGATGGGAAGCCCCTTTCTATTTCTTCTGGAACACCCTCTAGGAACTGCTCCATTTGCATTAGGAAGGGCAACTCCTCTGGAGATTTAACACTTGCTCCTGATATCCAGGCATCCAAGTTTTTTACAATGTGGTAGGCATGTTGGGTAAATGACACGTCTGGTTTCCACCTTAGGGCTCTGAACTGCCAATGGGCATGCTTGGGTGTTAGCCCCATTCCAATTCTGGCCTTGGTTTTTAAAAAGTTCATAGCTGTTCATGTGTTCCTTAGGCATTTCAGCTGCCACCTCTGCTAAGGGTCCACTGAGCTGCGGCCTCAGCTCTACCATGTACTGGTCTGTAGAGATGCTGTACCCAAGGCAGGCCCTTTTGAAATTTTCCAAGAAGGCCTCGGTATCATTGCTTGCCTTGTAGGTGGGAAATTTCCTTGAGTGGGGAGCGGCACCCAGAGAAGGATTTGTAGGGTTAACTGGTAGATTCAGTTTAGCCTTTTCCAGATCTAAGTGCCTCAGTGCTACCTCCATCTCCAAGCGTTTCACCTCCGTGCGTTTCACCTCTTTCCTCTTCTGCTTCCAACTCCAAGCGTTTTAAGGCTGTCTGTCATGCTTTTTGTCTCTCTTCAGCTTCAAATTTAGCCAATTCTAGTTGCTGTTGGACATTGCATTTCACCATCCTAGCTCCTGTTTATCAGAGAGCTAAAAAAAGAAAAGAAAACCTGTTTGTAAATTTCCTTGCTGCTATAACTTAACCCCTCTGCCCTGAGGCAGAGAAAAAAACTCTGGCTGCTCTCAGCTAAAAAAACCTGCTTCCAAGCAGCCAAAAGGAAATAAAAAATTGTCTTTTTAAAATCCTACTGTGCTTTTGGTTCAAAATGATCTCTGGTTCAAAATAATCCCACTTCTCTGCCACCAGGTCAGGGTTCCCTCCCCACTCTGAACTCCAAGTGGTCCTTTCCCTAATTCCTTATTAAATCACTTGGTGGTGGCGGCAGCAGCGTACCCTCCAAGGGCAAAAAGTTTTTTGCCTTGGGGAAGTTTTACCCTAAGCTGGTAGAAATAAGCTTAGGGGGTCTTTCATGCAGGTCCCCACATCTGTACCCTAGAGTTCAGAGTGGGGAGGGAACCCTGCCAACTGCATATCCAAGCCATGCACACTATCCATCAACACAAATTATCATACTGTCAAACTTAACTGGCCACTAAAACTGGGAGAAATGTTGTGGATGATTATTCACCAAAAATGCAGTTTCAGTCAACCAAAAACTATTTGGCTCAAATCTGTGTCAAAATGGCCAGAAGCGGTAGCACCACTGTCCCCATGTTATAACCTCTATCTCAGTTAGGACAGTCACATCAGATACGGGAGACTCAGATTCAAATCGCCATTCTGGAAGAAACCCAAAACAGACTTTGATTCATCAAAAATTTCAGAGTTGCTTCCACCCACAACTGAAGTTTTGTTCTGTTTTTTGGAAGTGTCAGTGAACCCAAAAAGACATTTATTGCCCAGATCTACTGGCCACTCAAACAAGAGTGACACACTTCACTGTGGTTATGACACTTTCTGAAAAGATGCGAGGAGCAAGTAATGTTTATAATTCCACACAATATATTGGAGAAGCTAGGATCCTGTAGTTCTTCCCACCAGATTTAATATTTTCCTCAAGATGTTCATGAAAATCAACATCACTACATAAAAATTGTTACAGGTTCTTCCAGGCTCTCAACTGGAGAAACCCTTGTTTTGCTGCATCATTTTTGTATGTTAATATGTAATTACAGTCCCTGTGCTGAAATTATCAAATCATGTGCAGCAATGCGTTTTACTACAGCACAGTCTGATGATTAGTATCAGAACACAAACTACATTTACTGCCATTTGGAACATTTTAACTTCAATAGGAAATTATTAATAGCAATTATGTAAATAAAACCAAACCTCTGCACTTTCATTTGACCTTGCCTCCAACCCATACATTATCTAAATTATACATTAAGTGTATTGCAGTGACAGACATTTTAAAGCAGTGGTCACCAACCTTTTTACTCCCAAGATCACTTTTTGAATTTAAGGGCAACCCAGGATCTACCCTGCCCCTTCCCCGAAGCCCCATCCACTCACTCCATCCCCAGTGAAGGGGTATGGGGTGCTAGCTCTGGGAGGAAATTCAGGGATGGGGTGCTGGCTCCCACTGGGGGGGGGCACTTATCTCAGGCGGCCCCCAGTCAGCAGCACAGCAGGGCTAAGGCAGCTCTCTGCCTAACCCGGCCCCACTCAGGCACATTGGCACCGCCTCCCCATCATGAGACGGGTCACCCCCACACCGTGCCAGTCAGTAGTGCACCACATGACCACACCACTCCAGCCCCTGGGGGAAGGCATATTGCTCCAGGTGCTGCCTCTCTCTGCAGGCACCGTCCCTGCAGCTCCCATTGGCTTGGAACAGGGAGTTGTGGCCAATGGGAGCTACAGGGACGGTGCCTGCAGAGAGGGGCAGTACACGCGCACACACACCCCCACCCCCCGTGGGGCTGCAGGGGCATACTAGCTGCTTCCAGGAGTGGCAGGGGGTGCCACGGCAGGCAGCCCTGCTATGCCTTTGCAGCCAGAGATCGCAATCAGCTGGGAGAGTCTCCAGGATCAACCAGTTGATCGCAATCGATGGGTTGGTGACCTCTGTTTTAAAGGGGCTTGAAGTGGGTAGTATATATATTTTTAATTTCATGAATGTAGTACTCATGAGAAGTACCAGATCGACACCTCTAGAAAAATCAAGTGGTCTCTGTGGAATAGGGTAACACAGTCAATGGTATTACAAGCAACCCTTTAGTACCTCACTGCCCAATCAACGTGCCTCAAATCTGAAATCTAGCTCTACAGCTGCATCATCGGAGGAAAAAACGCTTACCGGTGTTCCTAATGTACACAAGGAACAATGGTGAGAAGGCAGATTCCTCTCCGACAAGACTGGTGAAGTTCCATCAAGAATCCACAGGGCAAATAAGTTTACTTAAGCACTGAGATGAGAAAAACAGAACGAGAATAAAAAGACAAAAATAAGATAACACATGAAAAAGACCATTAGAAATAAAGATCTATTTTAAAAAGAAATAATCCAGGCTTCCAATTCAGCACCAGTAACTCAACACCAAACACAAAATTCTCTGTTAGCCCAACTACTAATGTTAGGTATGTGTCACACTCCTGTGACTGCTCTTCTAACTGCAATGTTTGCTTAGCCATACCCTCTACAATATACCACTTTATACATTGTAAGAAGATTTGTATGTTCTTTTTCAATGCACACTGGAAGATTCTGGTCAAAGGATAATAGCCACATTTAGATGAGAAAACGTCCTCTTCGTTCTCATTCATAAAATTCATCTGGTGTAAATGAAAAAGAACATCACGGTAATAATTTCCACAGTCTTTAATGTAACTGAGGCAGCTGAGCAAGCATCTGATTAAACTGTACTACTAACATCAGTTCTGAAAAAAGTATTAGAGGATGTAATAGAGGAGGTCAAGTCATTATTCAAGAGAAATGGCTTGCTTTGGAAAAAAGACAACTGATTAAATGGCTTACAGTGATAAGTCAGTTGCAGCAATACCTACTAACAGTACTAATGACACCTTTTGAATTAAATAAGAGGAATATAGGAGGACATGTTTCAGAACTGCCCCATCCCCCATTCAATTTCATTTGTTTTATCACCACATCCATTTCTCTAATTTCCTGATCTATCAAGATAAGGGAAGAAAAAATTGTTCTGTCAACTCAATCCTCTGGAGCCTGCTTACACCAATACACAGTAGTTGCCATACCAGATACTTTGTTTATCCGGCCTGGTTCTGTACTCCATTGTCATTGAATACACTAATTCTCCAGAGAAAAGGGAAAACCCCTCTGCCTTATTAATGAAGTTAGCCATCGCATGACCCCAAAAGGCCACCAGTTTGAAGACTGAAATTTGACTGCTATTGTTATGGGGTGGGTTATTGTTATGAGTTAAACTTCATTGAAGCCAGTGGGTGCAATCCCCACCATTCATTTAATATAGCTGTGCAAAACCATTGTACAATAAGCTGAAACAAAAGCAACCTCACCCAGAACAAAGGCACATGCAAGACACATCAGCGGAAGTACTGAGTACTGTTTAGTAGGAGGTGTGTAGGAGGTAGAAAAGCAGTGAGAATACACCACAGAAACAAATTCAGAAAATGAGCAGAAAGCCAAGGACACAACCTGAACAAGCACTGGGAGTATGTCCCACAGAAAAAGCCGAGAGATGAACTTTTGTGACTGACTGAGCGCTGCCTGAAAGGAGCTTGGAAGTACGTGCAGAAAAATTGTGTCCAGTTTGATTCCTCCTGGATGCAGGGAAACAAGACTTGGTATACTCTCTATAAATAAACAGGACTGTATCCTGCATACGTAACTCCAACATCAATTTCTCCTCCTGATGAAAGCAACCTGCAAAACTCTTTGGGTCAAAAAAGGTAACAATCTTCAAAACTACAAACGTGATTAGGGCACAACCCTGCAAGATACTGAGCATTCACAATTTCTTGCAAGGCCCCCATGACAGTATTCAAAAAAGAAACATCTGATAAATACCTTAAAACATAACTAGTACAATTGTAAAAAGAAAAGGAGTACTTGTGGCACCTTAGAGACTAACCAATTTATTTGAGCATAAGCAAGTGAGCTACAGCTCACGAAAGCTTATGCTCAAATAAATTGGTTAGTCTGTAAGGTGCCACAAGTCCTCCTTTTCTTTTTGCGAATACAGACTAACACGGCTGTTACTCTAGTACAATTGTGTTTCCTGACCTCATTTTCCAAAAATAGGAGGACAGAACAGAATTAAAGGATTACTGTGGCAGCCAGCCGGCAGCAGAACAGCCAGTGTCATGAGTTCAGCTTCAGTCTTTAAGTGGTTGAACAACAAATTCAAAATTTTAGCTGTCTGTGCCTTTAACTTCCAAACAAACGGTAACTCTTAGGGCTAGTCTACACTACAAGTGCTACTTCAGCGCAGCTGCACCAATGTAACTGCACGTCTGGTGAAGACACTATGCCGATGGGAGAGAGAGCGCTCTCCCATCAACATAATAAAACCACCTCAGAGAGCCAGTAGCTATGTCAGCAGGAGAAACTCTCCTGCCAACATAGCACTGTCCACACTGGCTCTTAGGTCTATGTAACTTAAGTCACTTGGGTGGTGGTTTAGTCATACCTCTGAGCTACATAAATTATACCAAAGTAAGTGGTAGTGTAGTCACCTAGTCCTTTAAGCAAAAGCCCTGAGCAGGCCCTGAGGTTCTGGGCTAGTACTGAGGTGCTCTGCTGCAGTTCTGTCCCAGCCTCACCCAACACATCACTCAGAGAAAGCAGGCAAGTCTTTCTTTACTGTCTTGCTGACTCCCAATTGGTCAGTATTTCCTCCTGGCCTTTCCTAGGCCTCTGGAGGACTAAGTGTTATTGTTGCCCTGGTCTGAGCAGGTTTTCCTTAAGCAGGAGGGTATCAGGGTCCCACCTCCTCCAGCAGGGAAAGGGAACATCTAATAGACCCCAATCACACTTACCTTGCCTTTCAAAAAAGAAAGTGAGAATTTAGAAATAAACCCTTATACTGCTTGCCTCGTAGGAACCCCTTGAAAATCTACCTCCACAGGGACACACTCAGGCAAGAATGCAAAAAACAAGAAAATCACACACATGGATGATGCAAGGATTAATTTTTCAATAATTCTGTTTAGTTAAGGGGTCTCTTGCATATTCCATACATGATCCTTTCACTATCTCTCATGTGTATGTAATTTTAACTTCACTATTTTCTGATTGAGTGTTTCATTTTACAACCTTAACCATTCTGTAACAGCAATTTTTAAACAGAATTTCCTATGTTTCCTTTTTAATTATAAATAAAGAATTCCATTGTGTACAGCTAGTGGCTAAACAGTATTCTGAGAGGTAGAACAAGAAACAATGTCTTCAAAGACTAAATGTCAGAGAGCATATATTGCAGCAGTTTAAAGACATGAACTGAAAGGCACACAAGTTAGAGCTGAAAAATCTTAGATCCTGGGTCTCGTATGAAAAAGTGTCAAGAAGTCCAGTACTGCCTCTTTAGTATCAAAATATACTACCAGTACCTGTCCAAGTTTCCAAATAGGGATACAAATCTGAAAATATTAACATAAGTAATGAGGTTGTATGGGCATTAGTGGGGCATAAATGAGGCTCTTCACATTGTATAAGTGTAGATGTATTTCCATTTCAAAACACAACTGATTAAAACTTAACTCTTCTTGCTGAGATTCCAAACACAGAAGGCAAGTTTAAAAATAATTCTTAATTCCTGACAACATCTTTTCTCTCTTTCTGGGGGGGGGGGGGGCAGTCAAGTTGAAAATGAGTTTCCAGCTCCACTGACTGACTGCCCATGTTTGGTAAATGTTTCTTCTATCTTTCTTCAACTATTTTTATCAGGACACATACATAGCTCTTTGCTGATAGGAGAATGTTGATGTATGTTCTGCCAGAGACAACAGATAAATATTCTGCTGTATTTTAATAATCTCTTGCTCCGTAAATAACTAATGTGTCATTTCAGAGCTTTCATTGCTTATCTGTGTGCAAGCCATGTCCCTGATCCTGCAAAATACAAAGCAGTTGAGGGGATCAGCATCTCATAAGCTCTGCACCTTGTATGATGAGTCAGGACTCAACTTGGTCTCCTTTTTAGCAAGGAAAATTTTGCACACACAGTAAGTCTGTTTTTTATTTGATGGTAGACAGTTATTGAGCTACATGTTTGCCCCATTAATCAGGTAACTAGAGGTTTTGCAACTAATATCTGCACCTACAATTGACTACAGTTAAAAAAAAACACCTGCCCCCACGTAAACAGCAGCCACTTCTGAAAATACTTGTGTGTACATATATGTGAGGAAAAAAAAAAAAACCAAACACAGGTTTAATGCACTATGGTGCAACATTTGCCTATGGCTGGTAAAATCTGCCTTTAAGACATGTTAAGCACTAGGTTAGGAGACTAGCTGTAGTTAATGAAATAAATAAGGTAAACACTTTAAATATGCAAATTCAGCTCAGCTAAAAGTTTGAGCTTTAGTCTCTGGTGGAGCACACTGTACAATATGGGTGTGCCTGGATCACTTCAGGATATGCAGGGAGCTGTGCGACGCAGGCTTGTCTCAAAGACCCAGAGGCTTCTCTTCCCCTCCCCTTGGAGGGCTTTATTTTTCAACCTTCTCTACTGTGTGCTAAAATGAAGATGATGGACACAAACTTGGTCACTTGAAGGAAGAGAAAAGATTATGGTGATTTACTACTTTCATTCAATGAAGTAGAATAAAATTAAAAATGTCTTTCTAGCACATCAGAAAGTATGAAATCTGATCATATAAGACGCCCAGTACAATCACTTGAGGTGGGAGACAAATTTTCTCCCTCTCCAATATATTGCACAACTTAATGAAAAGCAAATATTTTTCCTGCTGTATACAATGTTTATCTGCCTCCCAACCTGCAGCACCACTACAACCACAGAGCTTTTACAGCATTTTATTTCACATTTGCCTCCTCTGTTGATGCCCCCAAACACCTCTGGAGAAAACTAGATAGAATAAGGGAAAGCTAAACGATCATGAATAAAAATAACTCAGAAAAACTTAGCAGTTCTGAGAACAATGACAGAGGGTCTCTGAGTGACACTTTCAGGGAAAGAGCAGCCTAAATGGAGTCCCTCCCTGCCAGTGAAGAGTCCTTGCTCTTAGCCCAATCTAATGTGAGTCTCAAAGGTTAAGCTGAATCAACCCAAATGATCTCCATTGCCTTAGCAGGACAATGGGTTACTTGCAGAACCATCTTTCATCCTATGTGGTGCACTTTGCTGTACACTGCACCTTTAAGACTTTCACTTGCAGCATTTTATAATGCAGAGTTGATGCAGCATGTTACAGAGGAGATGCACACTGCACACTCTCACTAATACTTACTTTTGCTCTCTTGTTATGCTGTCTTTCATTTAAAATGGAAGTCCTTCAGAGTGAAAGCAGTCAGTTGTTCTTTGTGTATATTAGTAAGATGACCTTGAAATATACATACCTTTTACACAGGCTGTGCAGTTTGTGGACAACAGGCACCACTGATTTCCATGTGCCCATAGTAAGGAGCAGGAGAGGACCCTGAGTTCAGAGAACACTATTCAGCCTGGCTATTAGTATTTAAATTCCACACTGATCCGTAACTGGCAGGAGCTTGATTCCCCTTTTCTCCAGACATTACTGTACCTGTCCCCATTTGGTTAGGATGGAGTGAAGTGACATGGTTGATTGTTACTTAACAAGGAGCTGACTGTGTTTAAGGGATCAGTTTTCAGGGACTGCAATATCTACTGTGACAGAGTCTCTTTCTTCTGTCTGATAGTCTGTAGCTTTGAACAGAGAAAAGGAGGGGCATTTCAGTTCATCTCAGAGAGAAAGAGAAATGGGAAAAGAGCAGTTAATAAAATATAGGTTTAAATTAAGAAGTTATGCCGCAACCCCATTCCCAAATAGTCACACTTCCCCCTTCTCCACATACCCCTTTCACTATCTTGCTTATTCACTCTTCTTTAAACACTTGCACTCATCTATTATGCCCCTCTCTCACATTAGTTCTGATTTAACCACCAATTCATCCCTCATATGCCCATTCTCACCCACCAAAGAGCTCTCCTTCTTTGATCTGTATTCAGCCCTTCTCTCTCAATCTATCACTATTATGGCCACAATAATGTAATGTTAGTACAGGAGTGGTTATTTGAATACCACTGTTAAGTCTCTGAATATGTCTAGTGTAAACTAGATGTTTCCAGAAGCCAGAGCAGATTTAGAGAGAGAGAGTTATGTGCTTGTGCAGTTACAAAGAGCCTGCTTTTCATATCCCATTGCCTTCAACTGAATTTTTGGCTCCTCAAAATCATTGGACAGAAAAACAAAGAAAATCAGGCTCCAGAAGTGTCATGCCTTCACTCCTGTCAGCTCTGACTCATTTAATGGGGAAGTGGAGATTGTAATGTTTGCTATTTCCCTATCCTCTTCTCTCCCAAATCTCCAAGTTCCTCCCCCACCTCATCTCTAACACAGCCCACTCTTTGTTTACAGTTCACATTAATTCAGTCCTGCAATGTCTGCTGGCTTTGAGCTTAGGGAGCTGTCAGGGTTCCTTCCCCACTCTGAACTCTAGGGTACAGATGTGGGCACCTGCATGAAATCCCACCTAAGCTTATTTCTACCAGCTTAGGTTAAAACTTCCCCAAGGCACAAAGTCTTTGCCCTTGGATTAGGTAAATGCTGCCACCACCAAGTGATTTAAATAAAACAAAAAATACCAAACAAACAAATCAGGGAAAGGACCACTTGGCGTTCTTATTTCCCCAAAATATTTCTCCCCCCCCCCCCCAAGCCCTTACATCCCTTTCCTGGGGAGGTGTGAGAATAAACAAGGTGAGCACAGACCAGCCTTGGATTTTTAAGGCCCCCCAAAAAAACAATCAGATTCTTAAAAAACTGAACTTTATTAGAACAAAAAAAAAAAAAACCCGAACAATTCTGTAAAATCAAAATGTAAGATAATCTTACAGGCAGTCAGATTCAAAACACAGAGAATCCCTCTAGGCAAAACCTTAAGACACAAAAACAGGAATACACATTTCCTCCAGCACAGTGAGTTTCACAAGCCAAAAACAAAAAAAACAAAAAAAACTTAAGGCATTTTCTAGCTAGCTTACTTACTAACTTGACAAGAATTGGAGGGCCTGCATCCTTGATCTGTTCCCGGCAAAGGTATTATAGACAGACAAAAGCCTTTTTCCCCCCTCCACATTTGAAAATACCTTGTCCCCTCATTGGTCATTTTGGGTCAGGTGCCAGCCAGGTTACCTGAGCTTCTTAACCCTTTACAGGTAAAAGGACTTTGCCTCTGGCCAGGAGAGATTTTATAGTACTGTATACAGATAAGTGGTTACCCTTCCCTTTATATTTATGACAGGAAGGATGAACTTCAGTTGAAGATTAGTGTGCTTTTCAGCAGAGGACTCCCTTTATAATGAAAAGGAAAAGTGTTTGAAAACAGTGAAAATCCTTTTGTTCTAGAATTTATATCATTTTTGATTAATAAGCAGCATTTAATATATTGAATATTTCTTCCTTCCCCTGAAGGACAAACTTAATACTATTAAAGGAATATTATAAAAAAAAAAAGAGACTGAGCCAACTCTGCTATCCTAGACACAATATACAGAACAAAGATTTGCAATGCTTACAGATTAGATTATGTCTTGAAGTCACTGACATGGTATGCAGCATACCAAGAAACAGCCCAAGTAGTATTGTGTATCATGCTGGCACAACATGGTACCTTGAGGAGCGCTGGAAGCACACATATAGTGGAGACTGCCCCCTTGACTAGGGTGCAGTGTTTATGAGGAGTGAGTAATGTGTTTTCTAGCCCCGCTGTCAGTGCTAGAGTGGCCTCTTCCACAGTCTCACTCCTCTCCTTCCATAGCAGGTTAGACACAATCATGTCCTACTCCATGTAATTTTTGTTCTGGGTGGTGGCTGAAAGGAGCCACTCAGAGCTCTGAATCTATTGTTTTGGCTTCAGACATACAATAAAAAATATAATTTAAGCAGGAATTATGAAGGTCAAATGCTGCAAACCCAGCATTTATGAATATTTGGTCATATTCCTAACTGCTGTTCAGTTCAACTAAATACATACTCCACCCTCCTCTACCTTTTTATTCACTGTTTGAGAATATTCAGGCAAACTGATTGGAGGTGGTATAAACGTTTGGGGAATGGCCGTTCTTCTTATGACGGCCTATGAGGAGTATTTTTATAATAAAAATATTATTCACTATTCTCCAATTTTAAATAGGACCCCCTTTTCCCAGCTGCAAACAGGTAAAACACTGATCTAGATCACAGGGCTGTCATGGGGTTTCACTGAAGTTTGTAAAGCACTTTTGAAATCCTTGGATGAAAAACCACAATAGAAATGCAAGTGGTTTTAACTCTATATTGCACCATAACATCAGTATTTCTGTTTTGGCATATGTTTTTTAGGATGTTGACAATTCAGCAATTAAAATTGGATGTGTACTGCATGCACGGGTGGAGTGAAAGCTAAAAATGCCTCTTGGTTGCTAGAGGGAGCATGATGAGCAGCAGCTCTTTCTGTATCTTTACAAAGCTGTGACCTGTGCTCCTTCCATTGCAGCCCTGCCAAATTGGGGGCCGGGACAGACCATGCCTTACACCACCCTGACATGTCCTCTCTAGAGCAGTGAGTATTGGCCACAAATGTTTGTCACTCCTCCTCTCTTGTGCTTTCAGCCAACTTATGGCTGCCTCCTACACTGGTGTCACAGCGGGAAGGGCCTCCTTGTGCCCCTACTCCCTCTAACACTCAAAGTGCCTGTCAGTTTGGTCCCACAGCTTACAACTGCATCAATACATTGCAGTGTTGCCATCTCTTGTGGCTATCACAAATCTTACAATATTTAGAGTTTTCCTTAAAGCCTCAGATCCAGGAGTGATAGGATTACATGACAATCTCTGCTTTCATTTGGAAAAAATTTTAACTCACGGATGCAGAAGGAAAGCTTGAAAATGTGAACCGTAAATGCTCAAACACTGGAAATCAAAAACAAAAGATCCTAAACATTTAATTTAAGAGTCATGATTTTTAACCAAATTCCATTTTTTAAGGGCCTGACTCATTTTTGAATGCTTGGGATTGGCAATACTGACTTTATTTGAGGCCATCTCTTTGTTAGGAGAAGACCCCTGTATTTTAACTGGCTTTAACAAGCTAGTACACAAAGAAGATGTAAAATGTATGGATGGTTTTAATAATACATTTTGGGTGCGCAATCTGGGACACCATAAAGGGGCCTGATTTTTAGAAATAACTGAGTACCCACCTCCTCAAAAATGATCCCCTCCTACCCCCCAGTACATTTAATACACATTTTCCCTAGCACTTCAAGGTCTCTTTTCTGCAACTTTAAAAACAGGCCTAATGCATCACAGGAGAAAAACAAAGGAAGCTGAAGCCACAGCCATGCACAAATAAGTCTGAGCTTTTCCTTCTGAGAGGTGGGATTGTGTTTTTCCGCTCAAAGCTGTTTAGATATTGCAAGAGAGGTCAATGAATCCGGTACTAAATATCCAAGTTTTCTGGAGCAGTGGAAGCAAAGTAAATGATCACATATCTCCGCAGTTAGGAAGCAGTAAATAGTAGGGCTGTCAAGTGATTAATCGCAATTAAATTTTTTTAATCACACAATCAAGCACACTTAATAGAATACCATTTATTTAAATATTTGTGGATTTTTTTCCCTACATTCTGTGCTGTAACTGAAATCAATATTTGAAAGTGTACAGTGCTCACTTTATACTTATTTTTATTAAAAGTATTTGCACTGTAAATACAAAATAAATTGTATTTTTCAATTCACCTAGTACAAGTGCTGTAGTGCAATCTCTTTATCATAAAAGCTGAACTTACACATGTAGAATTATGTACAAAAAACTGCATTCAAAAACAAAATGTAAAACTTTAGAGCCTACAAGTCCACTCAGTCCTACTTCTTGTTCAGCCAATCGCTAAGAGAAACAAGTTTGTTTATAATTACAGGAGATAACGCTGCCTGTTTCTTATTTACAATGTCACCTGAAAGTGAGACCAGGCATTCGCATGGTACTTCGTAGCCAGCATTGCAAGGTATTTACATGCCAGTATGCTAAACATTCGTACGCCCCTTCATGCTTCGGCCACCAATCCAGAGGACATGCTTCCATACGGATGATGCTCGTTACAAAAATAATGCGTTCGTTACTTAGTGACACAAATCTCCCCCAAGGAGTTCAATGTCTCCTGCTCCATTTTACACGCATTCTGCCATATATTTCATGTTATAGCCATCTTGTATGATGACCCAGCACATGTTCGCTTTAAAAACGTTTTCAATGCAGATTTGACAAAAACGCAAAGAAGGTACCAATGGAAGACTTCTAAAGATAGCTACAGCACTCGAACCAAGGTTTAAGAATCTGAAATGCCGTCCAAAATCTGAGAGGGATGAGGTGTGGAGCATGCTTTCAACAAAGTCTTTAAAAAGCAACACTCTGATGCAGAAACTACAGAACCCCAACCACCAAAAAAGAAAATCAACCTTTTGCTGGTGGCGTCGGACTCAGATGATGAAAATGAACAGGTGTCGGTCTGCACTGCTTTGGATCATTGAGCAGAACCCGTCATCAGCATGGATGCATGTCCTTTGGAATGGTGGTTCAACATGAAGGGACATATGAATCTTTAGTGCATATGGCATGTAAATATCTTGTGACGCCGGGTACAATAGTGCCATGGGAATACCTGTTCTCATATTCAGGGGACATTGTAAAGAAAAGGGAGCATTATCTCCTGCAAATGTAAACAAACTTGTTTGAGCAATTGGCTGAACAAGAAATAGGACTGAGTGGACTTTTTTAGGTTGTTTTGTTTTTGAGTTCAGTTATGTAACAAAAAAATTACATTGTAAATTGTACTTTCATGATAAAGATCACACTACAGTACTTGTGTGAGGGGAATTGAAAAATGTTATTTCTTTTGTTTATCATTTACAGTGCAAATATTTGTAATAAAAATACTGTATAAAGTGAGCACTGTACACTTTGTATTCTGTGTTGTAATTGAATATATTTTAAAATTTAGAAAAACATCCAAAAATATTTAATAAATTTCAATTGGTATTTTAGTGTTTAACAGTGCAATTAAAAGTGCGGTTAATTTTTTAATCATGGTTAATTTTTGAGTTTATCGCATGAGTTAACTGTGATTAATTGACAGCCCTAGTAAATACCATTAGTTTTTAGATTGCTTTGGGTTTCATAAGCTGCAAGAGAGTATGTACTGAGAGTCTGGTATTTAAAATTCGGGCCTGAGCCTGCTCCCATTTGAGCGAGTGGCAAAACTGCCACTGACTTGGTGGAGAAGGACAGGCTTCTAAAGGCTTCAGAGTCTCTTCTGTTCCATAATTTAGAGTGTTCATATAGCCCCCACCACCACAAAAAAAGTGAGTTTCAAAACACTAACGCGAGACAATATCAAATCTAACAGATCAAAGAAAGTGTGGATCAAAACAAATGCCATCTCAATAATATCGTTTTACAGGTACATAGCACCTTCCATTCTAAAGCAGTTCACACATTAGTATAGCAGCAGAAAATGCTGCCACATGGTGTGGAAAAAGTCAAACTGTCCACAGTATGTTTCATAATAATTGATAGAGGGTTCCCATTTGGTAAGGGATACTGAGAAAACCGCTACTCCTTTGAAAAGTATTGTGGTATCTTTAGTATCCATGGAGAAGACGCAGAGCTTTTTTTTTTTTAAATTGTATCATGACTATCCCCATGCAGTAAGTTGTACTAAACTCATTTTACCCTGGAAGGCTAACAGGCTTGGACCCTGCATGGACCTGAACCTGTGACTCCAAGGAGTGAGTATGTCCTTTTAAAAAAAAAAAAAAAGTCTTAGAGACTTGTACGTAGTGTTCAGGATTCCCCAGTAAGTTTTCAACATATTCTACATCCTTTTCCTTTAGTTTCAGAGCAACAAGAGACTGGGAAAATCAAGGACCTTCCCTCATGTCTAAAGCATTGTTTCTCAACCAGGGGTCTGCACTCCCAAGTCTTCTGGGGTTGGGGGGGGACCTCAACTCACCTCGATGTTTGCCTAGTTTTAAAAACAGGCTACATAAAAAGCAGTTTCTCTAGCAAACTAAGTACAAACTAAAATTTCATACAGACAATGACTTGTTTATACTGTTATACATACTATACCCTGAAATGTAAGTACAATATTTATATTCCAATTGATTTATTTTATAATTAAATGGTAAAAATGAGAAAGCAAGCAATTATTCAGTAGTAGTGTGCTGTGACACTTCTGTATTTTTATATCTGATTTTGTAAGCAAGTAGTGTATAAGTGAGGTGAAATTTGGGGTACACAAGACAAATCAGACTCCTGAAAGGGTACTGTAGTCTGAAAAGATTGAGAGCCACTGATCTAAAGCATGTGATAATTCAAACAGATCCTTCTTAATGCAGCACATTCTTTGGATTGTTTTCTCACTGTGTTTAGACAATCCCAATGTGATTTCAGGCTCCCACCCTCTTCACCACCACCACCACCCCCCTAAAGTTGTTTATGTATCAATGTGGTGGGGGGGGGGGGGGGAAACCAACCACATAGTGTGCACTGGACCAGACACTGCTATAGTGCCTGAAGCCAAAAAAACAAAAAGGTTGTGCATGTAATTTTTTTTGTAGTATAATCATTCTGTCATGTATAATGGATGCACAGGCATAGTGCTAGCTTTTGAAAGCCTCAAGCAAAGCTTTACTTTATTCCATTAAATCTCATGGGGTTCAAACAAAAGCGTTCTCTATGTCAGCATCACAATGCTTAGCAATGAAATTCCACAGCCAGAATGGGTCCTTAGAGCTGAATGTATTTATATATATTTTATTTTAGCAAACTATTAAATCAGAATCCCCAGGTACTTTGAAGTCCCAAAGAGGAGTGGAGGGGCAGGGTGGGGCAGTCATGAATAATAACTTAACTTTATTAGTGTGTTTTAAGGTATAAAGCTTTTGGTGGTTTTAAAGAGAAAAGGAAGTAAAGCACGTACCTGGATATACAAAGAATTTGTTGTGCAGATTCTACAGCCCTAAGGGAACCAGCAGGGTAATTCTTACCATTACTCATTGGGTTGAGCATTGTAGCATAGTAGGTGATTGGCAGCTGGGGTCTTTGATATTTACTTGGTTGTTCAAATTTGGACTCTGAGGTAGCTGTGGAATTTAAAACAGAAAAATATGAGAAGAGATACTGGAAATACTTTCAATATCCAGCCTGAGGAGTGGAATCAGATGCAATGGCTTCAGTGGATAAAAATAAAATAAACTACTTGTTTTCTCCATCTGGTGTAAGTATGTAATACTTATCCGGTTCCCTGCACTATAGTATCCCAACACATTAATTTATCTTCACAACAACCTTGCAAAGTAGGGAAGTACTAGCATCCCTCTTTACAGAGAGGGAAACTGAGGCAGATAGCAAGTCTGTGGCAGAGATGGGAAATGAACCTAGGACTCCTCAGTCCTTGTCCAGTTCTATAAATCACAAGACCATCTTTCCTGATTTTTTAGCAAAATAACTAGACAATGAAAGTCATATAGTCATAGAGATGGGCCTGAGACACAAGGTGCAGATTCAGTTCTGGATTTCAAACTTTCAGAGTTTTGAGGAGTTCTTTCCATGGTTTTAGTTTGCAAGTGCCTCCCTGCTCTAAAATGGCCAATGTCCAGAGCTGCAGCACTGGTTCTAGCTGGCCCCTCTATAGCATGGCCTTTGCCTTCTTCTTAGGGCTTAATCATTTGAAGCCCAGAGGTGTTTAAATACATTTTGTTTTTATTTACTTAAAAACATGGCGTATGACTCAGGAGACCACGAGCCTATTGTGAATGGCACAGTCACTACTGAAGTGAACATATGCAACATTAAGACTAGAACTCTCATGAGTTTGACTCTCCCAATAAGGTACATATTCAGCTCCACTAGCTCAGCCACTACAAGTTTATCCAGTGGAACGCAGCGCCTGGCACACATACATAAAATCAGTACATTATAAGGGGCTACCCAGTTAAGACATACAATACCTCATCCACAAACTCAATACATGCCATCTGGGACGTACTGGAATACAGTCCAACTGTTATTCTATGATTCTATTATATGTACCCACAAAACAGCACATATCAGAGTTGGAAGGGACCTCAGGAGGTCATCTAGTCCAACCCCCTGCTCAAAAACAGGACCAATCCCCAACTAAGTCATATATTACATTATACATACAGCTGTGTGAATGAGCTGCAACATCATCATTTATTCAGCAAGTTTCACTTCTCTCTATTTGCACCATGTTTGCAGACAGACAGATATTTTCTTAAAAAGAAAAAGAAGTACTTGTGGCACCTGAGAGACTAACCAATTTATTTGAGCATAAGTCTCTCAGGTGCCACAAGTACTCCCTTTTCTTTTTGCGAATACAGACTAACACTGCTGTTACTCTGAAACCAGATATTTTTTTGAATCAATCATTGGAAGTTGTTCAGAATGTGTTGTAAGTTTCATTTACTCTATGGTCTGCTATTTGAAATTCAAAATTTAAATTATTCCTTAATTATTATTGTTCATAAGTGACTTGCTATTGGTTTCTTGTTCCCTGCTTGTAACTCTTACAGAAAGGTTTCTGGAACTACTTAACTGTCCAAGAGCATTAAAGAGCATGACCTAATAAGTTAACTCTCTCTGAGCAAAGAGTTTTAGCAGTATAAACTGTACTAATGTTTATTTGGTTACAACAAACACACCTAACCAGCACCTATCCCAGCCTCTAGGTGCCCTTGACAATTAAATTAATACAACCAACCATAAAAACAAAGCCAATAGCAACCTTCACCACATAAAGCAGTGACTTGTTAGACCTAGATTATGTAAAGCAGACAAGAAGCACTTGAAAACACCACTGAACCAAATTCATTATAAAAAATCCTGGAAATATTTTTGAAATATTTCCCCCCCCACCACCACCCTATGTCTTGTATTAGATGTACACAGAGAGTGATATTCTGCAATGTTATATTCATGTGGTATTGGGAATATAAAAAAAAAAATACGACTTTCCCCTAAAAAACCTACAGCCTTCAATTTGGAAAACAGGAGGAATGGCTCTATTTAACCCAGCTTAACCTCATAATATTATTAATCTTATTAGATATTTTTGCATGCCTGCTCTACAAAACTGAAAAAAAAAAATCACAGTAAAGTGCTGGAGGGAATGCCATGATACAGGGAGCCACCTTCAGATCTTCAGGGAACAGCCTTATACCAGTAGACTTTCAAATGAGGAGAAAGTAACACTGGGGTTAGGGGAATGGCAACCACTTCCCCATATGCCTGTTACCATGGTATTAGAAAAAAATGTCCAGATTTATTTCAATTAAAGTTCAGGATCATTACGAGTACAATATATATATATATATTTTGTTACTATGGTTACAAAAATAACCTCTATTGTTATGATATTAACAAGGATTTAAAACAAAAATGGAACAACTCACTGCCAGTCCTGGATTAATAGAACTATTTCAGAGAAGTGGGAGATACTGGTTAAAAATAAGTCACAGCTGTAATTTTAATATCAATATGTTAACTTCCCCAACAACCTAAAGCAGAGTCCAAGCAGTTTATTTCCTTTTCTCTTTTGACCTAAGAAAACAACTTGACAATTCTGTTTATCTTTAATAAGTGAATAATGAAGACAATCACTAATAATGAGCAATTTACACAGCAGTTAATAGACATGGATTCAGATCAGTTCTCTGCCCTGAAGAGTTTAAACCTAAGGGCCAGGCTGTATTCAGCTGCTCCCGAGGTGCAAGATGACTGCATGCCCTTATCTCCCTGCACAGTGGCTTAGCCATGGTCTTGCACTGCTCCCACCCACTATGCACTGGCTAACATTGTGCATGTATGTGGGAGGGTGCATGCTGACTTCCTAGAAGGGTGCTGTAGTGCAGGAACACTTCTGCAGGCCAGGGAACTCACTCACTGAAATAAGAAAAGGAGTACTTGTGGCACCTTAGAGACTAACCAATTTATTTGAGCATGCGCTTTCGTGAGCTACAGCTCACTTCATCAGATGCCACAAGTACTCCTTTTCTTTTTGCGAATACAGACTAACACGGCTGTTCCTCTGAAACTCACTGAAATGTAATTCCTCCCAAAGCCCTCAGAGGCCATGCAAGTTGATACCACGCTATAAGCCAGTGCCAGAAGGCATACATAGCTGAGCCCTGAGTTATATAACGTTAAGGCAACGGACAGGACAATAATATATGAATACTCTGGTAATTTACCCTCATGGTGTACCACCACAGAAGCCAGCACAAGAGTAGGAACTAGCAGGGTACCCTAGGATATAAATGAAGGAACAGAATACCAGGGAAGAGGCAGGAATGGCAGAGAGGTAATTTCCATTACAAGTGTGTCTAGTCTTGTAGTCTCTGCTAAAAGCAGCATATTTTTACCTTTGAGTATCTGAAGCATGTGAGCTATCCTGTGGATTTTTTTTATTATTAATGATTATTATTAAAGAGACACAATGAGGACAAGACACTGTAGTTTTACCATGAGGTAAACTAAGCAAGGTCAGACCACACCCAGGGCTGACCTCCTCTAGTTTAGTTTTGTTTTCCTTTAAAGAGGCCTAGGTCAGTAGTTTCAAGCGAGAAGGAGGTTTTAATGAAAAGGCAGACGAAGATTTTGCTTGCTAAAACAGATTAAGTCACCCTGAAATTTTCTCTCAGGACTTAAAGTGAAGCTCCTATGTTTTTGCCCAGCTCCAGAAATGACTCATGGCAAACAGTAACTTGCATCACAAAACTTGGCAAAAATACTGTTTGTTCAGCAGCATCCCAAGACTCAAACCACTGTAATATAATTATTTACAGTAAAACAGACAAAGTCACATAGAAAGTTGGTATATACACCACACTAATGTGATTCTTGAAAAATACTTTACTTACAATGAATGTGGTGAAAGGCTGAAGTACTTGCTTGCTAGCAAAGGCTGAAAATTTCGAGTCACATGATTCTGTATTTATATGCAACTTCCCACATCTGTTTGAATAAGTAATACCTTACAATTAATTGGCGGGGGGGGGGGAATAATATGATATCAGCCACCTAAAGATATATACTACTTTCACTTTGTTCTTGTGAAGCAAAGTGCTGTTTTAAGTGTGGCTGTATTCAGTACATACTAAATGTTACCGACTGGTCAGTAGGTGTTAAGTGTCGTCCTCTGTGCCCAATCCAGAGGAACTTGTATTGGACCAACTTTTGTTGGTGAAAGAGATAAGATCATTACCTCACCCATCTTGTCTCTCTAAATTATCAGGTAGACAGATGAGTTAATAAGCTGAATTTATCAAAGCTGGTTATGAGATTTAGCTACAGTACAGTGTTGTAAATCAGACTTCAGGAAAGGGTAAATTTACCTGTGAGCCATTCCCCCTTAGTCAGCCTAATAATTTTATACAAAGAAATATTGTTTAGGCAAGATATTTTAGTGAGGTTACTTCTGAAAAACTGAATCAGGGAATAGTGAAAACAGGAAAGTTTAAGCACACATCATTGCACATGTACATATAATTGCATATGTACACACACAGGGAAGAAAGCAAGAGACAAGTCAGTTTTTCCCAAGTGAGATGTATAAATGTTTGTTATGTTGATTGAGATGCTAGATTTCTTTTTAATTTGATCCATAAATATAGTTCTGTATCTTATATACCAATGTGAAATTGATTCTCACTTCGTTTGTGTATTCATATTTCAGTTCTCAACTTCATCTACGTGAAGCACATTTTTTTTATTACAAAGATTGATCAACTCTACAACAAAAACCCCAAACACTTATGCATCCAGGATGCTGTGTAAAGCAGAGTCTCTGACTCCACTCACTGTGTGTTAGTGTGTGTGTAAATGTAATTACATCTAATAAAAACATACCCACTTATGCTATAAAATGTATTGTAATTCTATTTTTCACCTTCTGTTTGGAAAGAAAAGGGGTTGAGAAAGGAAAACTGGAGAAGTTTCCTCTGATGTAAAAATGACTAAGGGCACACCCTACAAATAATTAGTTAGGAGAGTAATCCTTTCTCCTGCAAGTAGTTCTATTGACGTCAATTGGACATCTTCGGGAGGAAAGATTACTCATGTGACTCAGGCTTTGCAGGATTAGGGCCAAACGTATTCCAGAAAGTTCTCATTAGTCTCCAAGTTTATCCTAATTATTATCCAGTCTATAAATGACTCATTCAGAAGTTGCAAGTCATCGCTCCTCAGTGAGAGAAAATCCAGAATTTTACAGCTCTCCCCCGCCCCCCCCCCATTCAGTCATAATGATGCATACAGTGATTTGAGGTAACATTCTCTATTGTACAGTAATCCTATTGCTGGGATGATATTAAATAATTCCCAATACAAGACCAATGTTTTTTAAAATAGTTCCCCTCTCCCCCCCACACACACTATGGTTTTGTATAACCATAATGAAATCCCAGAGCATATACCTAGAGTTTACTACTGTATTAGAACAAAGGAAACACATCTCTATTTTCCTTAAACCATTTGATGTAATTATTTGATACCATTATCTTACATCATTAATGCAGAAATCTGGCTTCTAGAAGACAGATAAAGGATAAAGTTTTTAAGATAGGAGGGATTAACATAGGAAGAAAAAGTCTCCTTTCCCCATAGCACTTCAATCACTTTTGTACTGTTATGGAACAGTGTGACAGTACATAGTAACTGCACATTACTTAAATGAGTGCTGCAAGTGTCAAAATATGCTCACATTATTAATGCTTCTCTATTGATTTTTAGACTTCAGCCAATCTTGTGCTTATTCCTACTAACTGTAGCAGCGTATATATATTTTAATACCACTAGTAGAACAATGTTAGCTCAGTAGTATGGTTTATCACATTTCTCTCAGCACACACAGTATGGGATGTATAATATTCCTCTTAGGTACACATTAGGCACCCATCAAAATAGCATTCTGGCAGTTTACAATTTTTTGAAAGCATGTACATGTTTCAGGTTGCTGAAAACGTGACCACATAATACTGCAAACCATATTAAAATGTTGGGGCTTCATGTTCCCCTATACCAACACTGAGAACTGGAAACTCCATGAATTTGTAACCTAAGAGGTTCCTTCTAATGTGTGCCATTTATATGGAACTCCTCTGATTTTGCACTTCCTTCCTTCTCACTACCTTCTCTAGCTTTTTGGTAGCTCTAGGTTACCACCTTTGCTGCTGCTTCCCAAACCTCTGCTTAGAGAGGAAACCCATTTTTAATAATGTTTGTTTGCAGGGTTTTGATTTGTTTAGTTTAAGTATTTGGATCTAATATTGAGCCAGGTCCTTTTGGCTAGATTTTGAAGTTCTTACCTTTCTTGTTATTCATGCACAACTCCCAGAGAATTCAGTGGGAGTTTTGTCAAAGTAAGTGCCACTGCTGAGTAAGAATTTCAGAATATGGCTCACAGTGCACTGACTTCATTTTCTGATCATCCTGGAAACATGATAGTGCTCAAATTTTTATTTCCTGAAAATACTATTCATTGTTTTGCCATCACTAGAGAGTCTGTGTCTGGCAACACAAAGATAAAGTGAAAGCTTTCCAGAGAGCAAATAAGTCATGTTATGTGGAAAACCTCAATCAAAGCAAGTTTTATCACAAGCAGAAACAATCTGTAAGCAAACATAGTATGCAAACTCTCATATTGTTAAATAGAGGACGAGAAAAGGAGAAAGGCACCAGAAAGCAACATCCTTATGAGACTCAGTGATCTACTTACTCTACATTCCAGTCTGATAGTGAGTAGCGCCAGAAAGCTTTAAAGACCCCCCACAACTCTTAATGCATTTAACTGTGCAATACTACAAAAGTGAGTGAGGATATTTTTCCTGACTGCAGCCAGTGATTAGCTTATGCTCTGCAGCATGAGGATTGAGAAGCCTTTTAAAATTTTATCCTAGCTACTGTTAATCAAATGTTTACTATAAAATGTCTATTCTTTTTAGAACCTTATCAAACTATTTGCCTCAGTAACTGAATTCACAAAATGGCCCTAAATGCACACTGTACCTAAATCACTAAGGAAAGAAGTGTATTGTATTCATTTATAACTTTATCTCAGAGGGGCATGATGCAGTTGTGGTTTGAGCACAGGAGTGGGAACCACAAATTCCTGGTGATGACATGGACTCCTAATATTACTTTTCACATACAGTAATTGCTGTAATTGCCACAGGGATGTTATGTGATCACAAATAGGAATGGAGGTTGTTCTAATGACAATGAATGGGAGAAGCGTTATCACAGACGGTTTGAAAGAGTGGTCCATATTATGAAAAGGCTTGAAAAACCTCTGCTTTAATGGATCTCCCCCAATCCATTCTAAATAATTGACAAATACTATGTCCTGCAGAAAGCATGAGCTGCCAGACTTTTTTTGGCTATTTTCTTTAAAACCTGATAGAAAGAGAAAGATAGTCAGTAAGAAATACCAGGGGATGAGTCACTCGTCAGTTTTCTACTGTACAGATCTTAAGAACAGATCATGGTGTTGACTCAATTCAGATGAAAAACCCTACAACTTTTGTTGCTTCCATGTATAACAGTGACTGCAGTTCCTAGTACTTTTAAAAACTTGTGTTAGAGATGGGCTCAGACCAAATCCACAGATCTAGATTTGGATCTAAATATGCAGTTTGGAAACTGTCTCTATTATGATCCCAATCCTAACATTATTTCCTCACACACACCACCCCCACACCTGGGAAAAGTTCAGGTACAGATTTATTTATGCATCCCCAATCTGGGAAAGATTCGTATCCAGAATTTTAGTTCTGCCTATTATAAAGGTATCAAGCTTGGATCCAGGGTTTTAGATTTGGCCCATTTTTCACTTATACAATCAATTGAGAGTAAGTAGGGAAGAGTAGCAGACCCTTAAAATAGTAGAATACTAGCATTACCATTTGTTTTCCACCAGTTGGAATTTAGCATCAACATCATTCACTGCTCTTTGGCTGAACGTTTTACTCCAAAAATTAGTTGACCACAATAGCAAGAGAAAGTGCCACTAACATTGTGGACTCTCAGAAGGCCCAATCCTGCAAGGTACTAGGAACTCGTTGCTCTCATGGAATTCTGGAACCTAGTTTAGAGAGACGGGTTATGCCTGAATTTTTGGCAGGCGTATGCAGTGGGGGAAGGTGCAAGGAACCCTTCCTGGAACCCTTTCCCCCTTAGCCAAGAGCCAACTACAGCTGCATTTGATGAACTGTTTCCTTTTAGAGACCCTATGACTGAAACCTGTTCCAAAGAGTTGGAGAAGAAAAGGTGCCAGTCTCGCAAGGAAAGCATACTACTGTATTATCCTTATGGAAAATAGAGGCCAATGTACAGATCACAGGGTCAGACCTCTCACTTATTTCTCATTTCAAGTGAGGTCATTCATTTTAGTCTTATTGTTTATCTATGTCCCACACAAGTTTCAGATCCCTTCACTTTTATTGTTGAAGATTTACATTCAGAAAAAAACAAACAATAAATCAGGAAATGATGATGATTGTAGAAAGTTATTTATACTAAAGGAACTAATCCAACAGCCTTTTAAATTTCCCACAGGAATCATTTCTCTCATTTTGGGTCTATGTCACACATGGAACCCTATTTGCGAGGCTGAGACACAGGCACACAATCTGGCTCTATACTTGGGAGGGATGGGACATAGCATGGCATTAAAAATAGCTTTTGAATAAGGCCTAGTTGGAAGCAATTCAGATTGTACAGAATCCTTGATACTGCAGAAGTGAGCTTCCAAGTTATAAAAAGCTTTGTTACTACAGTTCTGAGGCTCAGTCCCAGCAGTGCTCAGAGATAAACACTTTGTAGAATTAAGAGTCTTTCCTGCATTAACTGAAAGATTTTCTTACTGTGTTTTCCGGGTCATGCACTGCTCTAGTCACATGGACCTAGGGTAGTATGACCTTCACGAGTAACATTTAAAAGATAATTACTGTGTAAAATAACAAACACTGTAAATATTGGCTCTACTTAGAGGAAAAAATGCAACACAGCCTTGCACCTTTAGTTAAACTCACTAAATTCTTTGTAAAAGAAAGCAGCTGGGTGTTTATCGCAAGTGACTGTACTGGATAACCCCATTTGTGCAATTCAACCACTGACAGTACACCTTCTTAAGGCTCTCCTACCTCCCGATCCTTTAGATACAGAGGTTTTGAAAGCTGAATAAACTAGAGATGGGATCAAGTCGCAAAACATGACTCCATAACTAGATACCAAAAACCATAAATTTCAGGGTTGTTTGGATCATCATCATCATGGTAAGACAATTACTTGTTAAATACAGATCATCAACTGGAATTCAAAACTCCTCTGTCCTATACACCAAAGTTTGGGCTATGGTCAGAGGCAGTGTTTGGTATTAAATCTGGAATGAACATTCCTATAAGGAGATAGCACACTCTAGAAGTGCTATGTAAAAAAAGGTAGCTGACAAACATAGCTGACAAAACAGATTTTTGTTGGTTTGGAGAAAATATCCACCACATTTACATAGCAAGTGTCAGCAAGAATTCTGGTTAACTGTGAAGTTATTATTATTATTTAGGCCCACAATAGTTGGGACAGGTTCACTGTAACTGATTCAAGGAGCCTGAAACTCTACAATAAGAATGCACTCATCCAGAGGGAGAGTAAGCATGGGTGTCAACCATACTCACTTGGAGTTTTCCATAGGGGGAGAAAAGAAGCAGATTTAAATGTAGGAGCTACAGCCCCTTTGGGGAAGGTTATTAAAAACATGTATACAGTTTCAGTGCACCCCCGCCATGCTTACTCCCTAGCCAACACTACTCTACACACCCTCAATTACTCACTACACCCTGCAAGCTCCCTGGTGTAGTGGGGAGAGGATGGTCACTTTCATCCACTACAGTCTTCTCAAGTGGCAGACTTCACCGCCAAGATCCTCTGGCATGGTCTACACTGGCAAAAGCTAGTATATACCCTGGAATTAACATGGACTGTGAAGTGACTGCAGCAGACTCAGGCACAGAATCCAGTCCTATCTGCCAGTACAGGCGATACTGGATCTTTACTGTTTTCCGCAAAAATGAATGGCAGCTTTGGCAAAGATAAAGTCATTTTTCTCAAGTGTTAAAAACTATCATTCTGCCAAGATAGCAAGTAATGCTATTTAGGGACAAGAGTATGCAAATCTGCAATTTGTTTGTTCACTAGCATACATGGCAAAGTATCATCCTTGGTCAAATGACCATTAATAAAACACATACAACAGCTATGATAAAAAGGAATCAAACACATTCCATGACATAAAATGATATCTTGGGGGCATCAGGAAGGAATTTAGAGTCCCAACAAACATCTTCAGGAATCCATATTTGTTATATACATATATATATACACACACAGCACTATGGTACTGCATCATGCCATTGTCTAAATGCATCATGGGTGGATTTTTCATTTTTTGCACAGGTCTGAGGCACGATTACTGATCACTGCCAGAGGATGGATACCAATGTACAAAAGATGAACCAATGACCTGATATATCAAAGCTTGTTGTCCTTATTTCTTTTAATGTTTTTTAAAAGCCACCTATCCCAGCCTCCAAGCAACCTGGCTAATTATTAAACCACAATGCATAATAAAACCAATACCTATATAGTAAGGTTCTATTCATCATAAAAACAGTCCGCAAATAAGGAGGGTCATAACGGTCCATCTAGCCCAGTATCCTGTCTTCCAACAGTGGCCAGCACCAGATGCTTCAGTAGGAATGAATAGAACAGGACAATTTTGGGTGCTCTAACCACTGTTGTCCAATCCCAACTTCTAGCAGTTGGAGGTTTAGGGACACCCAGAGCATAGGATTGCATCCCCTTGATTTCCAGTTCCTCAATGCTTAATTACACCTAAAATACACGCCCAAAAGCATGAAACCAGATCTCTTACCACACTGAGTTTTCCTTGCTCCCAGTGGAATCCTAGCACACAGCATTCTCAAACTGTACCAAGATGCAACATGGGATCTTGCTGCTCCTGTCTCTTTCTAGCCACAAACCAATCAGGGACCTTCTTCTGGACAAACACTTTGTGCAGTTTATTTACAGCATTCTCCCCATCACCCTTACAAATTGTGAAGTTCAATAATCGAAAGTCTTTAGCTCACTCAGCCAAAAATGGGAGACACAGAAAATATCTTTTCCCTTGAGCTCTCTTAAAAGCCTGCCAGTCTCTACCACACTTTTTTCCTTCATCTTTTCTACTTTCTAGGGTAAAAAGAAAAGGAGTACTTGTGGCACCTTAGAGACTAACCAATTTATTTGAGCATTGGTTAGTCTCTAAGTTGCCACAAGTACTCCTTTTCTTTTTGCGAATACAGACTAACACGGCTGTTCCTCTGAAACCTTTCTAGGGTAAATTAGCCTTAGAACCCTTTCCAGTCCATCCCCAATCTATCCATTGGTCACAGCTTTAACACTCAGGTTTACCCCAGAACAATCTAATTGGTGATTCAATTATCAGAGTGCAGGTACAGCTGCTGTAGCCCAGGACTCTGCGGGCATGGCTACACTTGCAGATGTAGAGCGCTCAGAGTTAACCCAGCCCTCAGAGACTGCAGCAGGGAAAGCGCTGCAGTGTGTTCACACTATCAGCTGCAAGCACACTGGTGTGGCCACATTTGCGGCACTTGCAGCCAGGGGCGGCAGGTTTGTATAATTTTTGGTGGTGCCCAGAACCCCACACTCCACCCCTGCACCTGCCCAAGGCTCTGGGAAGGAATTTGGGTGGGGGAGGAGGTCTGGGGTGCAGGCCCTAGGCTGGGGCAGGGGATTGGGGTGCAGGCTCTCGGAGGGAGTTTCGGGATAGGACGGGGTGCGGAGGGAGGGCTGTGGGGTGAGGGGTGTAGGGAATGAGGGCTCTGACTGGGGATAAGGTGTTTGGGGTGCTAGAGGGGCTCAGGACTAAGGCAGGGGGTTGGAGGGCAGGGGGATGAGGGCTCTGGCTAGGACTGGGGATAAGGTGCTTGGGATATTGGAGGAGCTCAGGGCTAGGGTAGAGGGTTGAGGGTGTGTGTGTGTGTGTGTAAAAGCTCTGGCTGGGGGTGTGGGCTCTGGGGTGGGGCAGGGCTGGGGAGGAATTTGGGGTGCAGGCAGGCTGCTCCGGGACAGGGCACAGAGAGAGAGAGAGAGGACTTCCCCCCCCCCCCAGCCCTTTCCCTGCCTGTCAGCAGTGAGTTCTTGGGGAGGAGCCCCCCTTTCCTGCCTCCTGAGCAGCACACTCAACCCCACCACTGTCACTGCACATGCTCCTCTCAGGCCCTTCTCAGGTCCAGGAATCTCCCTCGCCTCCCTCGTGGTGGGTGCCTCCTGCTGCCCCTCACTGTAGTCTCACTGGGGGTGAGGGATGGGGCTGCCTCCTTGCCCAGCATAGGGCAGGAGCAGTGACTGCGGGTGGGGGGGCCCTGTGCTGGTGGAGGGTCCCACCAGAAAAGAGAAGGGTCTGAGGTGGAAGGGCAAGCTCAGTCAGTCTGCCCTGGCAGTCAATTTGGGGCAGGGCGGCACTAGGACCCTGCGGCTGCTGCCTGCAGTTGCTGCAGGGCGGCAGCATGGAGCTGCTCAGAAGAGGCAGCCAGGGATGCTCTGCTCTGGGGCTCAGGGAGGTGTGTGGCGGTAGCAAGCGGGGGCTGGGGGACACCAGGGCTCGGGAAGCCGTGGGGGGGAAGGGGGGACACCAGGCTCCAAATATTGGTGGAGCTGGGCCCCTGGGCTCTGAATATTGCTGATGCCAAGGCACCACATGGAGATATAACTCATTGCCCCTGCTTGCAGCGGCATTGGGAGCGGTGCATTATGGACAGCTATCCCACAGAGCACCGCTTTCCATTCTGGAGCTGTGGCTTGTGAAAACGGGATGGGGGTGGGTGTCAGGGCATTCTGGGTCCTGACCCAATGCCCCATGATGCATCGCTTTGCATTCCAGCAATCCCTGTGCTTCTATCCACATTTGGCACCATCTTTCAACGTTTTTTGTACTGCGTGCTCTATCTTTCCTTTTGGTCTGCGGGAATGGGTCTCGAACTGCTGAGGAATATGCTCGTGGGTCTCGCCAGCATGTCACGAATTGCAGTTGAGTTACTCCTTAAGCTACAAACTGACAGTGCGGAGTCCAATGAGGATGATGATGATGACTCGCAAAACGCATATGACACATTGCTTGTGGCATTCATGGATGTGCTCACTACAGTGGAATGCCGCTTTTGGGCTCGGGAAACAAACACTGAGTGGTGGGATCATATAGTCATGCAAGTCTGGGATGACGAGCAGTGGCTGCAGAACTTTCGGATGAGAAAAGCCACTTTCACTGGACTGTGTGCTGAAGTCACCCCCACTCTGCGGTGCAAGGACACCAGGCCTCCGAGTACATAAATTGGAAGGGGTATTTCTCTCTGGTTCTCCAGGCACTTGTGGATCACTGTGGGCGTTTCATGGACATTAACGCAGGCAGGTCCGGAAAGGTGCATGATACACAAATCTTTCGGCACACAGGCCTGTTCAGGAAGTTGCAAGCTGGGACTTTCTTCCCAGACCAGAAGATCACGATAGGGGAAGTCGAAATGCCCATTGTGATCCTTGGAGACCCCACTTACCCTTTAATGCTGTGGCTCATGAAACCTTACGCAGAGAGCCTACACAGCAGCGAGGAGTGGTTCAACAGGTTGAGTCAGTGCAGAATGAGTGTGGAGTGTGCTTTTGGCTGTTTAGAGGGCTGCTGGTACTGTCTGTATGGGAAGCTGGACCTGTCAGATGACAACATCCCCATGGTTATATCCGCGTGCTGTACCCTCCATAACATTTGTGAAGGGAAGGGTGAAAGATTCGCTCAGGCATGGACCTCAGAGGTTCAACACCTGGAGCCTGAATTTGAACAGCCAGAGAGCAGGGCTATTAGAGGGGCCCAGAGTGGGGCTGTAAGGATTAAGGATGCCTTGAGGGAGCAATTTGAGGCTGAAAGCCACTGCTAATGTTTGGTGCCCTGCATGGGAGTGAAGTGCAGTGGTTCCAGTGTTTGTAGGAATCTGTGTTTGCTACGTATACTGCACTGACTTGCAGTGCCTGTTGCTTTCCTGGGCTATGGTATCTTACTTCATGCAATAATAAAGAATGTTTTCAAAGCCAAAAAATTCATTTCTTGAAAAGAAACAACTTCTTGGGAAACAGAAAGAGCATGACACATCTGTGCTATTTGGGACAGGGGACAAGGGATGGGGTGGGGAACGGTACAATCACAGATTTGCATATGTCCTGTTATACTCAGCCTTCCTGTCTGGAGTGCCGTGCAATGAGTGCTGCACTTCAGGCTGGCTAAAATGCATGGTGATGGAGGTTGAGTGCAGTGGGTAAGGGTCATAGTTTGCAAGGCTGGGTGATGAAGCTACAGGTGTTGGAGGCAGCTCGTGGAATAAGTACCCGGATGTTGGGGAAAGCGGGTTGGCGGTGACATGGAGGCACAAGGGAAAGAGTTTTGGGACAAGAGCTGCAGGGGGAGCGTGGGTGCAGAAGTGCTCTGCCTGCATTGCTATGAGCCCCTTTATCGAGTCTGCTTGGCGCTCCATAATGCTTAGCAGCCTTTCTGTGCTTTGGTGCCAGCAATCTGCATTCTGGTGGTAGACCCACCTTTCACTCTCCTGCACTTTGATTTTCATTAAGGGACTGCTGCATGACTTCATGCAGCCTGTCCTCTTTGCTTCTTCGTGAATGCTTCCTGATTCTTTGGAGTCTTTTGGCCATTGATAACAAGGACTGCTGGGATCTCAAGTTTGCATCTGTAAAGCCAAAACACTTAACAGAGGCAGCATTGTTCACACCAAACAGAGCAATGATTCGGCCGTACTTAAATACAAGCACAGTGTACACGATAGCAGAAATTGCCCATCCCAAAGCGAGCACAAATAACCCACAGGAGCCCCAAAATGGTGAGTAAGCACAGGGTCAAGGGAGACTGATTTTTTTCATGACTGTACTGTCCTCTGGGGTTCTGTGCCTTGGGGAGAGCCAACAGCGGCAGGGGACCCCCTATACTGAACATTGTCCCCACATTTTCCACAGGATGAGTTCATCCTGGAAGATATCTCGCTGCTGAGGGTGACCTAGGAAGCAAGGGAGGGTCTTCTATTACAATGTGGCTTCCACCCTGGCCCATATGCAGCTTGCATGTTTGCAGCAATGGTCCCCCCACCCCTCAGGGCACAGTGGCGGGGACATATTAGCCTTAGGACAAGGAGCACAGTAGCTCTGCCAAGGAACCTGGGCAAGTGGATTGCCCAGCTTCTGCATGAGACCTTTGAAGAGATAACTGAGGCTGATTACCATGACGTGAGAGCACATCAATGCCCTATTCCACATCTAGGCATGCATGCGGCCCTAACCCTCCTCGCCCCAAGAGCCTGCACCGAACAACTTCCTTCCCAAAATAAAAGTTGCTTACTGGGCACCTCCTCTGGTGTTTGTTCTTCCACAAGCACCATCCGCTGTGACTGGCTGCCTTCCTCCTGGCTTGAGAACAGCTCCTGGCTGCATGAATCTAGGGAGGTTGGGCTGTCTCCCTCCTCCTCAGCACCCTTGCTCCTGCTTTTCTCCTCCTCCTGCCTTGTTGAACTGAGCTCTGATGTGTCCATGATGGTCTTTGGAGTGGAGGTGGGGTCACCCCCAAGTATTGCATCCAGCTCTTTGTAGAAAAGGCAGGTCGCAGGGGCAGCACCAGAGTGGCAGTTTGCCTCGCGTACTTTGCAGTAGGTATTCTGCAGCTCCTTCACTTTAATCCTGCACTGCAGTGCATCCCGCTCATGACCCCTTTCCATCATGTCCCTTGATATCTGCCCACAGGTATCATAATTCCTATGGCTGGAGCGCAGCTGGGACTGGACAGCTTCCTCCCCCTAAACACTGATGAGGTCCAGCACCTCGCCATTGCTCCATACTGGAGATCGCCTGGAGGCATGGTCATCTGGAAAGATTCGCTGAGGGCACTCCACCTGTTGCTGAGCAAACAGGAAGGGAATTTTCAAAATTCCCAGAGAATTTAAAGAGCGGTTTTTGACAGTTGGTCATCTGAGGGCAGGGCAGTAGAGTTCAAAGCGATGACCAGAGTGGCTAGAACAGGCATTGTGGGACACTTCTGGAGGCCGATCAGAACGCATTAATAGACCAGGGTGTCCACACTGGCGCTGCAGCACTCCAACCGGGGTGCAGCAAGCGTTGTGCTTCTCGTGGAGGTGGATTGCCAGGAGCGCTCCAGCCGCGGAGTCCAGGCGCTCTACGTGCCTTGCCAGTGTGGATGCGTCATGAGTTGGGGCACATGGGGCTGCTTTAATGTGCTCTAACTCGCAAGTATAGTCAAGCCCTAACACAGGGTCTCACCACTCTTAGCAGCTTCCAGGACAAAAGCACCTTCTAGCTGTGCCTCCATTTCCCCTCCCCCAGACCAGTAAATGGTTCTGTCAACCCCAAAAGGTGTGAAACCAGATCTTACCACCCTGAATCTTCCCTGCTCCCAGAAATTTGTCCTGCTCTCAGCAGAATACTGCCCCACAGCTATTTACCTAGCTCTACCAGTGACTAATGGCATCCAGCAGTTTTTGGACCACAGCACATTCTAACTGCCTCAGTTTCCCTGCTCATTGAAATTCTGGCCCACCGCTTTCCTAGCTGTGCCAGAGTCTCACCATTCAGCAGTCTTCCCTGCTCTCAGCAGAGTACTGGTTGATAACTATTTCCTAGGTGTGCCAGTGTCCCACCACGCCCAGCAGATTTTAGGCCACTCCTTTTAGCTGTGCCACAGACATACTCACCACTGACTCAGTTTCCCAGTGAGGATTTATCCCCTCAACCACTGAGTCTGGTTATGGTGGGTTTGTACCTGAACCTTTGGGCTCAACTCTGTTACATCATTATAGAAAACAAAAATAATTCCCACTTTCTGAATCCCAGAACAACCTTAGTGTTCATAATGACTCAGGCTACAGGCAGAGTGATGGGGTCCATCTGCACATTCCTCAGCTCCCTTAAAAAAAAAAAAAACCCACACACCCTGCACTCCATACATCTTAGCCTTCCCCAAACAGCCAGTCAGATAGGCGGGCTTTGTGTCTTGGTCTGAAAGTCAACCAATTTGGGCTATTTCAGAGCATGGGGAGAACAAGTTCCAAGTCCAAGGCTCTCTCAGAAAAATCTCCCTACCAGCAGACCAGTGTCTTTTAAAGCAAGGGGACTTCGACTTGAACACCGCCGCTAACGGCAAATGCAGCAGTATTATGCAGGGAAAGAGGTAGTCTCTCAGGAAGGCAGAGCCCAATTCATGCAGAGCTTTATGTAGTTTAATTGGTAGAAAGTTAGTCAATATTCAAATAATTTCACAAACACTTCCTCATATCACCCCCAAAGTAATGCAGTTTAAAAACTGATTTAATTTTTTTTTAAAGTGGTCCAAAAGACTATTTGTAGCACATTTTCCTGCACTTGTGGCTCAGATGCAGTATTATGAATGCCTTCAGAAGTACTGTGTGGTTTATCAGCAAACAGTTAAGCCCGGGAGAGAATTAGCTACTCTATTCCAAAAGGAAAGCAACAGAATCTGAAAATGTTTCTCTGGGAACACCACATGATCATTTGAATCAATACAACAAAGGAAACATTTATTTTGAGAAAAGCCTTCACTGCATTATGAACATAATGTAAGGCTCCATGTTTGAAATCCTGGTTTTATTTAGGTCACTAATATAAATCTACAAACATTTAACATCATGTGAACTCAGACTATTTGTGCCTTCTTCAAGGACACTAAAGCAACAAAACCTTCTTGCTACACACAGCTGTTCCTTTGCATTTTCCCCCATTGCAAGCAGGGATGGGTCCAAGCTACCAAGTACAAATCCAGACCCATACTCTACTGAATTTCAATGGTGACAGTTGCAGGATTTTGGTTCAGGCTTTTTCTCATTACCAAGAAGTGCAGATAAGCATCCAAACCCTGTTGTCACTGAGGTTAATGGGAGTTTTGACGACTTTAATGGGAGCACAAGAAGGTCCCCAGAATTTATCTAAGTCTCTTTAGTCTAGATATCATAAAAACATGCTCTCTGTAAGATTGCCAGCAGTTCCTGGACCAGTTGGACCATAAAAATAGCCTTGCTTGGGATGTTTTGATATTGATAGTTCTTGCCCTAGTCTGAATCAGAATAAATAAAAAAAACTTAGAGCTTGTTTTACCAAGGCAAGTGCTTTCAATTGCTATTGAATCCAGTGAGAGCTGAGGATGCTCTTTACCTCATAAGAATAATCAGCACTTCCTACTTTTAGGTTCATCTGTTGCTTTTCAGCTAAATGAGCTTTAGCCAATTATTCCTCATAAATATTTCATATGTGCTCAGATCCTCAAAAGGTGTTTAGAAACCTAACTCTCAGAGGCACCTTAATGCCTTGGAGGATCTGAGCCATTATCCCTATTTTGCAAGGCCCATACTTTCACAAGTGACCACTGATTTGGGTGCTCAACCTGAGACAGTTTAGGTAGAGAACCAGTAGCTCAGCCCAAATCTGATTTTTGTATGCAGTTCATCATGCCTTTCATATCAGTTAGAAATAAATACAGAGATTGGTCTTTTGTCTGCTTTACTTTGTTTGTATTTTTAGATAGCAGGAATTTACTGTCCATTCAAAATATTTTTCAAACTCTTTTACCAGAGTGTATTTCAAGGAAGGCAAACAGTGTGCAGCACCTTTCAAAACTGGTGCTAATATTTAACAAGTGTCTTTAGTTAATTGCAGCATTTTGTAAGAGAAGCTTACACCTAGCTATTCAAATTAAAAGGTCTTCACAATAATCTGCAGTTTATGGTTTTAGATTTGTTTTTATTACTCAAGATTATGGTATCTTTATCTGCCTAATTTCTTTTGTATTTTTGTTACTGTGTAGTTCCCTTCAGCTCAGAGGTTTCTTTTTTTATTTAGTACAAGTACTGATAAGTTTCCCCAAGTCTTGTGTAATTGATCTTTATGTCTTATCTGGCTGGCACATGTGGCCCATATAATGTATTATGCAATATAACAAAAGCACACTTATCAACTGCTTTTTGGTGACCTCCTTTCCAGTGTTCAAAGTACAATCACAGCTTGGTTTAGCTATTGGTCGGTCACTTCAGCACAAGATCAATGAACCATGGAAGTATCTGATGCAATACTGGATAATGTGGGATGCAGTACTACTCCTAACAGCTGATCAGATTCTAAAGCATCTTTATTATGAAAGTGTAGAAAGACAAGGTATGTGAGGTAAGAGCTTTATTAGACCAATTTCTGTTGGTGAGAGAGATGAACTTTTGAGCCACACAGAGCTCTTGTTCAGGTATGAGAAAGCTACTCCCCTGTCACAGCAACATGCTCGCTGGAACAAATCTGACCTCTTGATTCTCTCCAGTTGCTAAAACATACTCCCCCAGAGTCCAACCTACTTGTGGGCACTCTGGTTTCTAGTTTAACTCCTTCAGGGACAACATGGCTGGAAAGCAGGGAACAGGCTTAGCAAAGGAACTTTTAAAAGTCACTTTACTCTTAAAAAGCACTAGACAACTACAGATCTTCGCAAAAAAAAAAAAAAGTCAACCCATCCTCTAGTTTGATCTCACCTCTTCTGCAAGTCCAAAGTCAGGTCAGTGTTTCAAGCTAGGCAGAGTCCCTCCTGCCTTTTCCTCTCACCCCACCCACATCTTCTTGCATATGGTGGTGGATGCCTTCCTCCCACACTGGATCCGCCTCAAAGAAACATCCTCCCCTTAGATATCTCTCTCCCTTTTAGCCATATGCTCAAACAGAGAAGCTGCTGATCCACCAGCCAGGCTGGCACACTCCCCTGTATAGAAGATCCATTATTTCATGAGTTGAGCCAGCAGCTGAGAGAATCAGAGCTGATTACTTGGGATAGTCATTCAAGTAGGTGTCAAGCACCTTTCCTGGTGAGGGTAGCTGTCTGGACTACACTGAACTGCCTACTCAAAAGTCATGAGGTTATTTTATTGTTTTGTTTGTGTTTCTGGGTCAAAGATTGTATTGTGGTTTTGGTCTGTCTTCATTTTTGAACTCCCCTTCCCTCCCACCAGTGTGTGATAATTAGTGGTGTTACACTTCCAAGTTTATCAAAGGTTTCAGAGTAGCAGCCATGTTAGTCTGTATCTGCGAAAAGAAAAGGAGTGGAACCTTAGAGACTAACCAATTTGAGCATAAGCTTTTGTGAGCTACACCTCACTTCATCAGATGCATTCAGTGGAAAATACAGTGGTGAGATTTATATACACAGAGAACATGAAACAATGGGTGTTACTATACACACTGTAACGAGAGTGATCAGGTAAGGTGAGCTATTACCAGCGGGGGGGGGGGGGGGGAAGAGAAACCTTTTGTAGTGATAATCAACGTGGGCCATTTCTAGCAGTTGACAAGAACGTCTGAGGAACGGGGGAAAAGAGTGATTTTGGCCCCTGCTGCAGGAGCTCATCCCCACATCTGCCCATCCCCATCTCCCAGCAAGTAATTCTGCCCTCAGATTGGCCCAGCCCCCCCCCCCCCCCACCACCCCCCCCTAGGCTCAGGGGATGGAGGAGGCAGCAGCAAGGTCTCCTCCCACTTCCAGGCTGTGGGGGTAGCTTAAGGAGTTCTTCACCTCTTTCTCAGCCCCTTCCCAGGCCAGGTGTTGCTGGGATGGAGAGGGGAGGAGGAGAGCAGCCATCTGGTTGCTCACAGTAGGAAAGAGGGAAGGAGAGAGTGGAGCCACCAAACTATTACTGCTACAAGAATGGTGTTGGCTCCTGAGAGGAAGGGGAAGAGAGCTCTGCCTGATTCCTGCAGCAACTCTGATTGGCTGCTCTACTCCAAGAGATGGGGCAGTGGGGAAAGCACCAATCAGAAGAGGTTTTCCCCAGATAGAGAAAATAGTCATGAGAGGGTGGGAGTGTTGGATCATATTAAAGAAGTTCTGTATTAAAATCACAAATGAGTTTGATTCCCTATAGTTTAAATTCCAGGGTATTACTAATTAAGAGGTCTCTTGGTTTTTGGTACTGTTTCTCTCCCTCTCTGTGAGAAACTTGCAAGCTGCTAATTGTGTTAGTACATTCTAAGACAGACTCTGTTCTCAAAGCAATTCACACAGAGAGAGACTCAAAGCAATACTCTAACAACAGAAACAGCACCCAGAGACTCCCTGCCCTTTTGTTGTATTCATCTTGCTTTGTTAACAATTGTGATAAAATAGAGATAGAGGATGTGTGTGGATAGATTCTTGGTGGATAATAACTGAATGATCACGGAGGTGCCAGCCTAAGAATCCAGTGTCCATCAGCCGAAGAAGGCGTCAAGTGGAAATAACCGGAGAGCAGATTGGAATCCACCCAACAGCCTCAAGGATGGGAGAACCAAAGAACAAGATAACATCTGGCAGCACGGAGCCATCAGGAATGTGCCATCTGCTGATTGATTCAGCAGCAGCAGCATGAAGTAATTCCCATAGACTGGCATAGGAAGAAATTCCTATAAAAATGGACTCTAGAAAGTGAGAACTTTGGGGTCTGATTCTGCAAACCAACTTCCAGGAGCATCAGATGAGCATCTGACAAGGCCCTGCTCCCTCCTCACGTCCAGGCCACCTGGCCAGTGGCTTGGCATGAGCAACTCTAAGGCTGGTAACTATGATAACCTTGCAGAAACTGTGTGTGTGTGAGAGAGAGAGAATGAATATGAAATTGAATGGAATGTTATAGCTATAACTAACTGCTTACTGTGATTCTTTCTGTATTCACAATAAATGTGGCATTTTGCCTTTTCCCCTTTAATAAGATCCTGCTGGTTTTTATTGGTATAACATTTGGAGGGGGAAGAGAGCTCTGCCTGCTTCCTGCAGCAACTCTGATTGGCTGCTCTACTCCAAGAGCTAGGGCAGTGGGGAAAGCACCAATTAGAAGAGGTTTTCCCCAGACAGAGAAAATAGTCATGAGAGAGTGGGAGCTTCTCAGCTATTATGAGCCTGGCTCTGGCTCTAGCTCCAGCAGGGAGTTTGCAGGGGAGGGAGGAAGAAGGGGAAATCGTGAGATCTGGCAACACTGAATACATTACAAGTCTTGCCCAAGACAAGCATGCAGAGATGGCTCACAACTGGGCTGTAATACAATATACAAGCTACTTCTCCAACTGGGTGCTTATGGCATTTGGAACTTGCTCTTCTTGGCAGCCTCTGAGACAGACCTTAAGTGATGGAATTAATGTTTTTGTGTTCTTAATTTTGGAGTGGAAGGGCTTGACAACACATGCATGACAAGAACTAATCAAAGCATCTATATGTCATTGTGATATGTGCTACAGAAATTAGTAAAAAAAAAGGGGGAGGGGGGACAGAGCTACATATACAAATGCAGAAAAAAAAACAATGTTTGTTAATGTTACTTGTGGAAAGTTTCAAGGCTGTTCTGAAATACACTTCCCAAGCAGTTACAGACATAGCTAAGAATCCTACAGTAACTCCTCAGACAGTTTGTAGCATTTTACTCTTATATGCAAAATAAGGAATGATATGTTTTGCTCAGTTCAATTAAGAGTCTGTCCATCCTAAGAATGGTGTGTTTTTGCCATGCTTTGCAGAACAACATCATTGTATATCAGTAACATGCAATTGTTTGACAGGATTGCTTGTGATGGTAGGACTCAGCAGCCCTGGGACTCAGTTCCAGTTATGTCCTATATTCCTAAAAGCTCATGCTTCAGACAGTCACTTACAGGGGTCAGGAAGAGATTCCCTCCCCCCACCCCAAATGTAGTCTGGGTTTAATTTCCTTCCTCTGAAGCATCAAGGATGGCCATGGCTGGAGATGGTACATTGGATGGGGTGAGCCAGGGCTCTGAGGTGACACTGAACATCCTCTCACTCTCAGGTACTTGGCTGGATGGGTCTTGCTCGAATGCTCGGGATCTAATGGATCATGATATGTGGGTTGGGAAGGAATTTTCCCCCAGGTCAAATGGGCAGGGATGTTGGGGGGTTTTCACCTTCCTGTGCAGCATGCAGGTACAGGCTACTTGCCAGGATTATTTGCATATATATCTCACTTAATATTTCCCAGCCAATGTGGCGGCCTTGGGCACTACTGCACCTCAATCCCTCCTAAATTCTGCCTGTGACACAACAGTCTAGTCTCCTGGGTGCTGTAATAATTTGGGCTAATTCCAGTTGTTGGGTTTAGTATGTGGGTGCTGGTGGTGGCATGCAGGAGGTCAGACTAGATGATCCCTTCTGGCCTTACACTATGACTCAAGTGCAATGCAAACACATCTTATGCTTCCGTTTCCTTAGTTGGTTTACTGCTGGGTGTTCAGATGTTTGCAAAGCATGCTGATGGATGGAAAAAAAAAATCAAGTTGGATCTAGTTCAAAACTAGTTGAATAATATTACCTATCACCACTTGTTTTGTATACAATGGAGAAATAGTACAAACAGTTTCCAGGGATAGTTATGGGAAAAGTCTATTTCTGTTAGAGCTGATGAAATTCTCAATGCTGTATACAGCCATCAGTGAACTTACAACACTGTGTACTAACATTGTGTTGTTTTTGTCACCTTAAACATACTTGTTTTAATGACTCACATCCTGAAATCAATCATATGCAGTTGCACAAAGTACTGAGAAATTTGGATATAATTTGGAAATTTGAATTTTGGAAATTTGGAGTTCAAAGGCAGGGATATCTATGTTTCACCCAATTTAAGGCCACCTTGACAGACTTCCAAAGGGCAAGGGTTGCACCTAGTTTGCACAGGATGGAGCAGATTAGTTTGCACCCCCCACTTTCACTAATGAAGTATGGCCACAGGTCCTGCAGGTGGCCTGGCTGCTTGTGGCAAGTTGGAGCAATGCAGGTAGAGACTGTAGTCTCCATGGGTCACCCTTCCATATTAGGAGATGAAGGTGGTGACAGGCTCCACTGTAGAACTGTGTGTTACATTTGGCCAGACACATTGTTTTCAGTTGGAGCACACAGCATTCCAAAGCGGTTAAAGCCTTGCGTTGATCCACAGAACAGGCAGAGCTTGGGCAGTAGCAAAGTTTCTGCTGCTGAGCCTCACCAATGTGCCTCAGATCTGAATGCACTGTTGTTTCCATATTCACACAGTCTGACCAGTTGATATTGTCACCCAATCTCAAAACAATTACAAGTGGACTAAGACCACCAGCTCATTTACATAGATCAGCAGAGTGGGTCTCTCCACTACCTTGTACAAAAACCAAAAGATATTGCTCCTTGCAAAGGTACATGAAGTTTAATTCAGCCACTGATAGTAAAGAGTTTGGTCTGTGGACTATTAGAAATTGTCTTAGTGATGTAACTTGTTCAACTTAGAATTAACTCCTTAAACAGGTCTATGGCAATGTCACAGTCCTTGGGTAAGCTGCGCCTTCTGAGGCCATTTCCCTGTCCCCCAAGTGCACCACAATGGATGGCAGCCCATGTCTCTACTTGTTTGGGAAGGGACCCTTCATCCAACTACACTCTGAATTACTTCTCCGGGGTTGCCATAATACCTAACAGAGCCAATGACTTAGCATCTGCAAGAGTTTCCCTTTGAGGGTCAGTGGTCAGCAGTGTTCTGCAGTGACACAGAAGCAGCTTCAATTCAAAGTATGACTTGTTTTCCAAAAGGTTCACAACATTCAGATAAATTAAAAAGACAGACCTAAATGCATACTGTCATACTTGGCATTCTCCTCAAGATGATACAGCCTATGTGACCCTGTTCTTAAGGGCCAAGATACAGCCTGCCTGCTGTTGATCCTGACAAGCTGAAAACTTTGCCCTTTTGTGAATCTCAGAATGCTTTAGCAATCAGTGTATTTTATTTTTGATCTCTAGGTTCTCAGCCTGGGCAAGGCAGCTATGACACCTAGGTTGGAGCTCTGGAGTTGCCTCTTCAGAGTTATTAATCTAGCTATTGTGAGTGTTTGTGGAGACGCTCCTTATCTAAGCCACTGCATTGCCTTTCCGGCTTGGTTCCCCTAACACAGTGGTTTTCAAACTGTGGGTTGCAACCCAGTACGGGTCATGGAATGTAAGGCACTGGGTCGTGGTGGCACTGGTCAGCACCGCCACCCGGGCCGTTAAAAGTCCCATCGGCGGTGCTGCCTGGCTAAGGCAGGCTAATCCCTACCCTGTTCCAACACTGCGCTGCACCCCGGAAGCGGCCAGCAGCAGGTCCAGCTCCTAGGCAGGAGGGCCACAGGTCTCTGTGTGCTGCCCCAGCCCTGAACACTGGCTCTGCACTCTCATTGGGAACCAGCCAATCAATGGGAACTGGGGGCAGAGGGCAGTGCTTGCGGGTGAGAGCTACACAGAGCCACTTGCACGCCTCTGCCTAGGAGCCAGACCTGCTGCTGGCAGTTTCTGTGGCTCAGCATGGTCCACAGTGCCAGGACAGGTGGGAAGCTTGCCTCTGCACCGTAACTGCACCACTGACCAGAGGTAAGCCCGTGCCCCAACCCTGCGCTCCAATCCGCTGCCCCAGCCCTGAGCCCTCCCAAAACCTGGAACTCCTTCCTGCACCCCAAACCCCTAATCCCCAGCCCAACCCCAGAGCCTGCACCCCCAGCCCAGAGCCCTGACCCCCTCCTGCACCCCAACCCCCTGCCCCAGCCCTGAGTTACCCCAACCCAGAGTCCCTTCCTTCACCCCTGCCCCAACACAGAGCTCCCTCCCATACCCTGAACCCCTCATTCCTCTCCCCACCCTACAGCCCTCACCCCTGCACCCTAGCCCTGAGCCCCTCCCACAGCCCCCTTGGGTCAATTTTCTTCAACTGGGTTGCCAAAAAAAAAAAAGTTTGAAAACCACTGCCCTAACAAACCCATTTGATCTAACTCCATAAAAATAACCCGAACACACAGAGGCATGCACAGTATTCATAAGTAGTACAAATATTTCCTAGTTCTTTACAGATATCTTACCAAGTGCAACTCTCTAAGGTCAATAATAAAAGCCAGCACATTAAACACTCCATTATTCTGCTTTATGAACCATGAGCCATAGAAAGAATGCCACTCGTTTTCAGACACATCACAAAATCAATGCTTTAAAGTCTACAGGCACCATCAGTAACTGTCATCCAGCTGTAGATCCTATTCTATTAGGACTTAAATCCCAACATATCACCACCTATAATCATTCCTGCTGAGATTAAATATACATTAAGGGGTGTTTATGAAAGGGGCCAGACTTACCATATAGACTGAATTCCTCTAATTATCTAGAGAAGAATAGCATGTTTAGAAACAATACAAGCTTTCCCACACTGCCCTGCTAACATGCCTCAAACCTTATCCAGTTTTAAGGGTAAGAGAGCAATTTCAGTCTCCTTGCTCATTCAGTTCTTCAATGCTGATAATCTGAGAATACTAAATAGAGCGTTGATTGTAAAAGAGCCTTTTTTGGAACATTGAGAGAAGATCAGGAAGTGGACTGAGAGCCCTAGCTTATTTCACACAGGTCTCCAAACAATACTCAGACAATAATTATTGCTGTTAAATGACATAGCTAGATTTAAGGAGGTGAGAGATTCTTTACTGTATCATCAATCCTTTTACCCAACCAATCCCCAAAATGTATCTTCATCTGAACTCGATCCAGTTTGTGAAATTTAAGATCCAGAGAAAAATGCGAAGCTCTCAGTAGGACAGCCTGCAAGCCAGTGTGGTCATAATCAGTCACTAAGAAAGCTGACAGTGTCACACTGAAGAGAGAGATTTTGCCAAAAAGACTTCACAAGAAAACGTCATGACCAAAACTTAATAAAAATTTCAAGATGAAAATCAAAAAGACTAACTTGAATCAAATGGGAACTTGTTTCAACATCTAAAAGATGTTTACATTGGCTGCCCCGCTCCCCCCAAAAATCTTATTGTACTTGGTGGCGAAAAGGAAGATTATCTAGCTCAGGTGTTCTCCACCTTTTTCTTTCTGAGCCCACGCTAAAAAATTCCACAGCCCACCTGTGCCACAAAAATTATTTTTCCGCTTATGAAAGCCAGAGCTATCATTAGCAGGTAGTAAGCAGCACCAGGTGGCAGGCCATCAGGCCATGTGCTTCAGCCCCATGCAGTCAGTGGCTCTCAACCTTTCCAGGTTACTGTATCCCTTTCAGGAGTCCGATTTGTCTTGCATACCTCCAAGTTTCACCTCACTTAAAAAACTACTTGCTTACAAAAATCAGACAAATACAAAAAAGTGTCACAGCACACTATTACTGAAAAATTGCTTACGTTCTCATTTTTACCATAAAATTATGAAATAAATCAACTGGAATATAAATTTTTAAATTGGAATATAAAAATTTCAGTGCATGGTATATAGAGTAATATAAACAAGTTATAGTACAATCCAAAATTTCACACAGACAAACTTCCCTAGTCATGGGTGGCGGGTAGCATAGGCTGGGGAAGGCTGTGCCTCCCCAAACAGCCTGGCATAGCCCTGCCCACACACTGCCCCAGACCCCCTCCTACCTGCTTCCAGACCCCTTCCCAGTGCTCTTCTGTGACCGAGAGGCTGGGGCAGGCAGGCTGGGGCTGCCCCACCAACCTGGTGCTCAGTGCGCTCTGGGGCTATGGGCTCTGGAGAAGGGGCAGAAGGGCTAGCCTCCCTGGAGACAGGGCCTCAGGCAGATGGGGAGAGGGCTAGCTGCCCCCCCCCCCCCACACACACACACAGCTTGTTCACCCACCACCCATGTCCTTAGTGCTTTTTATGTAGCCTATTGCAAAACTACGCAAATATCTAGATGAGTTGATGTATGACCTGGAAGACCTCTGAGTACCCCCAGGGGTACATGTATTCCTGGTTGAGATCTATAGATCTAAGTCCTTAACGTGCCTCAGTTTTGAAGAGTTATAGTGGCCAAAGGAAAAAGCCTAGACATTTTATTACACTCAGTGTCAAAAAGAGGGAAAGACAAGCCTATTGTGGCTTCTGGCATTTTCACCACTTTGATAGTTACACATACAGAATTGGTGGCAGACCTGGTGGGAATTTTCTAAAGTTACCATCCATGTGTAAAAGGTTTTAAATGTCTGATCTGAAAATGAGTGAAAGAAACAAGAGACTGAAAACATGAAAGTTACTATTTCCAGATGAGGGTAAAGAAAAAAAATTAATAGGCCATTCTAGAAGAAAAGCAGTCTCCTGTAAGATGGCTGTTCAAACACAAATTAATAGTGACAATTTAGCTTGTACAGGTTGGGTGGTGGCCTATGTAAAGTGCAGCAGATTAAAAGTACCAGCAAAGTTGGGGCAGTGAGGAAACACAGTTCAGTGCTGCAAGCCTCCCTGCTCTACTTATACAAAAGTATAATTAGCCCCAAACATTCCCTCCTTTATAGTTCCCAGACACCTCCTTCCTCTCACACACACTTCTTATTCTCTCCTCCCAATGGCTCACTGACCCTTCTTCCCTGAGCACAATCCCTCTGCTGAAGAACTCCCTGAACTGGTGTCTCATCCACCACCCTACCCCAAGGCCTCCACTGTGGTCTGTTTTCCCTCAGACTTCCCCAGGTCCCCATCTTGCAGCATACAAGGTCTGCCCCAACCCCGGATCCCTTTACCACCTCCAACTCCCACCCCATACTTGAGCCACCTTCATTGGAGCAGAGGGAGGGCACAGTGAAGGGGAGCCTGAGCCACTGCTGGGTAGGAGGCAGGGATCATTGTGTCCTCTGATGGAGATTTAGCCCTTGACTGATTAGGCTTCCCCCGTGGCAGGAAAGGCAGCTGTCGCTCTAGACAGCAGCCTCTAGCTGCTCAGCAGGGTGTACAGAGCAGTCCTTAGTGACAGGAGGCTCCTGATGCTGTCTCCTCCCTGTCTAGCTAATCAGTAAAAATGCAACATGCAAGGGGAAGGGGTTGAGTTACACTAAGCAGCAGCCTCAGACTGCTCCCTCCCTTCTAAGAGGGAGCTAAGAGATACCTATGTTGCCCCAGATTAGAAGTTGCCACTCTTACCTTCCCTTAAATGTACACTCATGGTGAAGTGAGCCAGTGCTTTCAATCTAGTCCTTGGTAGATATATTGTCTTATAAAGACAATATATACATTTGATATCGTTAATGGCAATCTCAACTGAAAGCCAGCCTGCAAGAAGGAACCAATGTTGGTCTTGGATTTTGTTTGTTATTTGGGTTTGCATCTCTTTATGATATTAGCAGGATATTGTGGGGAAACTTGACTTGCTATTGCCTGTCTTGTACTTATTTTACAAACAGAGTGGGTGGGTGGAATTATATTCTTCATAAGTATTAAACCCATATCTTTCAGCCTCAATTTCTCTTATTAAATAGAAAGAGAAACTGTATGGAAATATTTGAGAAGAAAATGAACTAAATTAAGTTTAAAGGCACATGGCAGATTATAGTACAAGGAAAATGTAATACACATGTGATGGGTTCAGTCACAGAGACCCCCTTTGGACTGCCACCTGATGTGCTGAGACTACCTCCGAGCCCATTTTCCCTGCCAGCTTGGTATTTCAGAACCCTGCCTTGTTAAGCCAGACTTACCAGTCTTCTGCAAACACAGACACAGGTCTGAACCACATCCCCCAAAGCGGCAGACTTAACTGAAAACAGCTTAAGAAGTGCTCCTGGCTCCAGCACCCAGCTGGCAATGGGATCCAAACCCCAAATCAATCCATTTTACTCTGTATAAAGCTTATAAATTGTCCTCCCTCTACAACACTGATAGAGGGACATGCACAGCTGTTTGCTCCCCCAGGAATTACTTACTTGGAGTTAGTTTATAAGCGAAAGGGATATTAAATATAAAAAGTAGGATTTAAGTGGTTTCAAGTAGTAACAGACAGAACAAAGTAAATTAACAAGCAAAATAAAAACAAAAACATGCAAGTCTAAGCCCAATACATTAAGAAACTGATTACAGATAAAAATCTCACCCTCAGGGATGTTCCAATAAGCTTCTTTCACAGACTGGACTCCTTCCTAGTCTGGGCCCAATACTTTCCCCTGGTACAGTCCTTGTTCCAGCTCAGGTGGTAGCTAGGGGATTTCTCATGACTGCAGCCCCTTTGTTCTGTTCCACCCCCTTATATAGCTTTGGCACAAAGTGGGAATCTTTTGTCTCTCTGGGTCCCCATCGCGCCTTCTAAATAGGAAAGCGCCAGGTTTATGATGGATTCCAGTACCAGGCGACATGGTCACCTTCATTCTTCCTGGCCTGACTCACAGGAAGGCTTGCAAGTAAACAGCCATTTACCACCAATTGTCCTACTTAATGGAAGCCATCAAGATTCCAAGCCACCATAAATGGCCCACACTTTACATAATTACAATAGGACCTCAGAGTTATACTTCATATTTCTAGTTTCAGATACAAGAATGATACATTTATACAAATTGGATGACCACACTCAGTGGATTATAAGCTTTGTAATGATACCTTACAAGAGACCTTTTGCATGAAGCATATTTCAGTTACATTATATTCACACTCATTAGCATATTTTCATAGAATCATATGGAGTGCAACATCACAATACATTGTTATGTATTTTGGAGATTAGCAGTGTACAAAAAGAGTTGGATAGATTCTGTGCATATCTGTAGAGTTGGATAGATTCTGTATTTGTCACAGAACAATGGGTCACACAATACCAATTAGTGCCTTTTTGCACTGCTATGCACCAGTAACTTTTCTGACGCTTTTAGAAGTTGGAGATTTAAACTATAGTTTAATGAAAATAAATATGTTTCCCTAGCTTTACAATGAGGTCTACTCTAATTTAGTCCCACAATATATTAACAATACAGGTAACAAGCAAGCAAACATGTATGGGTTTTTTGGTAGGCCTTCCAATAAGTTAAAAACTCAATAAATTATAAACTCAATTGATAGAACTAATACATTATGAGCTTTAGTTTGCTTACAATGAGTAGTTCTTGGGGGGCATGGATCAGTGTTCACATTGCATTCCCTGTTGGTACTAGCCTAGGCTGGGGAAGCTAAGGATCAAACCAGCGGACCAAATTTGGTGATGAATCCTGGTCACGTGCCACCTGAGACACATTGAATACGCTAAGTGAGGGGTTCTCAGATTTTTGTGCTGGTAACCCCTTTCATACAGCAAACCTCTGAATGAACCCCCCCTTAGACATTAAAAACACTTCTTTATATATTTAACATCATTATAAATGTTGAAGGCAAAGCAGGGTTTGGGGTGGAAGCTGACAGCTCATGACCCGCCCCATGTAATAACCTCATGACCCCGTGAGGGGTCCTGACCCCCCAGTTTGAGAACCCCTGTGCTAAATAGTAGTTTTTCACATGGGTAGCTCTAATAGTATTTAAAATATTCAGCATCTCTCTTTTCTTTGCCAGAGCAGTTTTCCCCCATGAATTTTCTTAAACCCACATTTTAATGTAGCGAATTGCTACTTCCTTATCTCTGTTGCCCTGGAAACATGGGCAAAGATTAGCTTTTCCAGTCAGGCAATAATAAATTTCCCTCCTTTATGTATTTATGCCATTTGAAAACATATTTACAAGAGTTATGTTCCTATCAGGTTCACAGCTTGCCTCAAAAACATTTTATATCAAATGTGTGCTATTGACATGATCCTTCCATGTTATCCATGTTTCAAATATTGACTCCTAGAAAGACTATAAGTTTTGAGTAGGAAGAGATCAATTTACACATACAAAATTTCAAGAATTCAAGTCTAGCAATTTATAGAGGTTACTGATGGCATATTTTTGCAACAGAAGCTGTGTGGTATCTTGCAAGTGTCAGCTTTGTTTGAACAAACAGTTGTAGCATTACTACTTAAAGGAGAAGCAGCTAAAGACTGATCAGTTCAGTAAGCATTATAGGCATTAACTCAAAAATAAGTTTATAATCTAGGCCAAAAGACACCTTTTCATGAGGCCCAGTTGCAGAACCACTGGCCCATTTAGTGACTTAATTAGCCTGTAGCAGATAGCTCACTCACCGGTGTGGTGCATCCTGCTGGTCATCTTGGGAATTAGCTCAACTCCAACTCCAGAACACCCTCTGCTGGCCAGTGTCTCACCTGCCACAGGCCCCATTTCCCTCCTGGACCCCAGTGCCCCTTTACCTCAAGGTTCTGCTGCACAGTACCCCCACACTATGGGTCTCCCCTCCCAGGGGAACCCCCACTTTGCCTCAGTGGCTACTGCCAGTCATCCTCTAGCCCCCTTTCACTGGGGCAAACTGTAGTTTGTAATGGCCACTCATCACTGGCAAGGGGGTTGGACCAGCTGCCTCTGCCTATTCTTGGGCTACACCTCTTTAGACCCAGTACCTGCCTTGGGCCTTTAACAAGGCCTGCAACCTGGGGCTGGGGCTCCCAGGCAGCTAGGTCCTTCTCTCTCCAAGGCTGGAGAAAGACTCCACTCTTTCCTGGCCCCACAGCCCTTTTATCCAGGCCAGCTGTGGCCTGATTAAGCCAGCCACACCCAGGGCCAACTACCTCACCAGCCTCCTTCAGCTGGGCTTAATCCCTTTTACCTTGGAGTGGGGCAGCCCCCCCACTACCTAGCCTCTGAAGTATACTTACACCAAGATGTCAAACAAAAGATGATAGCCTCTAGAGGTAGACAAATACAGATTCTGATCCCATTCATACAGATGAAAAGGTAAAGTCAGTGGAGTTTCTTTGAATTTACACCAGTGTAAATGAAATCGGAATCTGTTTTTGTCTACCTCTAGAGTCTTTAATTGCATTTGAGACAATGGAGTTAGTTCAAAATTTGCACTGCTGTAACAACTGTCCCAAAGACTTCATCACAGGTTTGTTACAAACATTACAGTGCTTAATTTGTAATAAAAGAGGTGCTCAAGCAACTAGGTGCCAGGGCAGAAGCAATTTTTTTACTTTCATAACTGATGCGGGAAGCCCAGAGGTGCTAGGGGTATGAACTGCCAAATCTAGAGATGCTGGGGCTCAGCCTGGCAAGCCCTGACACAAAATTAAGCACTGAATATAACTCTGTAGGAACTATGATATATGTATTGTTGCAATTCATCATTACACATACACATTAAGACTAAGTGCTTGCAAAATATAGTTTAAACAAAGCAATTCTTTTGTTCAGGAGGGTCAAGGTAGATAAACCTATTTCACCATTCTCAGGGCCATCCCGGGGAGCGGGGGGTGCATGGCCCAGGACAACTCCACCCCTCTGGCCTAGGCCCTTGCCCACTCCCTTTCTGGCTTCCACCCCCTCCCCCGAGCGACACCGGGAGCCAGCGGGGCAGGGCAGGCTGGGGCCAGGTCACTCGCTGCTGCCAGTGCCAGGCCCCCCGCTAGCTCCCCAGGCCATCCTGGACCCCACATTCCAAAGCACAGGGCCCAGAGCAGTTGCCCTGGTCCGTCCCATGGATGGGATGGCTCTGACCATTCTGAATTTAAACAACAACAAGATTTTTTTTTTCCTAGTAAAGTTGACCATTTGTAGTATAATAATATAGCGGTTTTCGTGGGGAGTAAATCTTTAAATGGATGGCTGAGTCTTTGCTACTTGCATGTGACCTTCAACCTAACACTTGGGGAAAATTAAAGCAGAGACTCTCTACTCTTGAGATCATAGGTGCTGGAACTAGGGGTCCTGCCACACCCCCTGGCTTGAACTGGTTTCATATACAGGGTTTACAGTTTGGTTCAACGTCTCTCAGCACCCCACTATAAAAATTGTTTCAGCACCTTTGCTTGAGGTTAAGCAGAAGTTGTTTAACCTGTCACATAGGAATACTGTTCTCTAGATTTTCTAATGGGAAGTCACAAAGAAGACAATCTGGGGACTTTCAGTGGAGAAAGGGAATTGTTTCTCATGAACCCCCATACACACACACACGAGCCAACTTGTGACATCTGGAGATCCATAGTAGAAGCTAGGCTTTGCTTATTTAACTAGGTTGTTTAAATGTAATGTGAATTTTCCAATAGTTATGCCACACAATTATTTGGCTGAAACTTAATCTTCAAATATGAACTGAATTGGCCAAATAAGGTTTGTAAGAGACAGCATCTGACATTTAGTGGGACCATCCTACTATAATAGGATATTATAATATAGTGAATATATATTAAACAAAAAGTCTTAGTCATACATGCCTCTTTGTAGTTAACATGAATATTATCTAAGCCCTGCAATGCCCAAGGGAATATATTGATAGTGACAGACAATACCAATGGACCGCTATTGAATTTAGATGATTAGAGGACAGACTCAAGTGTTTACTACTAAAAATTGATGTAACATGTCTGATGTAAGAATATGGACCAAATCAGAAGTGGAACAACCAAAAGCACGTGATTCACTGGACGTGATCTTTATTGGCCTCAAATTGCAATCAGCTCCACAAAGTCAGATGTGTGTGTGAACACCACTGTATGCTTATGAACCCTTTTGGGTCACCAAGTCTCATTGACTTGAGTGAGATTCCACGTTGGCATAGGGAAGGGAGTGTTCTCATGGATCTGAGTGAGGGATCAAGGCCATTAAGTGCTTATAATCTATACAACACTGAGCAGACTGCAGAAACAGACCTCAGAGTACTTACGACACACAGAAATAATACAAACAAAATTCAGCAAGTGATCAGTCGACAGTCCAGTCATAGAGCTGAGCAATTTTTGAAGTATTACATATGTCTAAAGGGGCCCTATACTGTGGATAGGAGATGTTTTCTCAGTAGGAGACTAGTGAAAAGATTCAAAGAAAGACTGTGTTTAAAGAATAGGAACCTGTTTGAAAAAACGGTGACCAAACAGCAAACTAAGGGGATGGGAGGATGGGGGGGGGGCGACTGTTCTATGCATACATAAAGAGGGTGTGGAAGAAAATATCAAAATGGCAGAGGAAACAAAAAGCTCAAATAAACCATAATGGCTGATAACAGAAGAGCTATATATGTTGGACTATTTAGAAAGAACAAATCAAACTGTGGTGGTGATCTTGATACCAAGAACGTCAAATCATACGATCTGTGGTGTAATGTTCAACAATTAACAAGCACACGTCAAGCATGATAGGTTGTCATTAAGATATTAATGCAGCCTACTACTACTGAAAGAGGCAAGAGCAAAGAGGTGAGGAAAGTTACTAGAGAGAGAGCTGGGATTTGAATTGCTATTCAAAATAAATGCTAAACACCTAGGCCAACAATTAAAGTTAAGAGTCAGTGAGTGCTCCATGGAGTAAAAGCTATAACAAAAACCATCAGCTATAGCAAAGCAATCAACTGTAAGCCAGTGTGTTGATGTAGCTAGATAGGATGATTGAAATACATATGGAATGAAAAGCACATTCAATGAGCTACAACATAGCTGCACATAATCCATCCACTGGTAACGAAATTAGCAGGAGCACAATAATTGCATACAATTAGTTTGATCAGCCATGCAAGTAAATTACAGCCTGAAGTCCTATTTAAATCACCTAAAGCTAACACAGGGCAGACATTCACAAAACAGTCTAGATCATGAGAGAGAAGCACAGTGGCTGGCTGGATGGGTGGTTATTTGTTTAGGTGGAAAATTCACCCAATGTTTGATTTGTGTAGAAGTTAGTTTGTGATGGGCTTGTGGAGCCTGAGTACATTATTAGCCTTCACCTCTGTGTCCATTTTTTAGAGAGGCAGAACTTTCAGAGAGGAGACAATGTTTTACCCCTTTCACATCTAGACAGAGGATTAAGGACCCCCCTTTTCTAGAAGTTATTTGGGAAGATGCGTGTTTACCTCAGCTTTGTGCATCTGCTGGGTTTGTACTCAACTTGTACTGTATTTGCAGCTCTGATACAGTTAAGATTGAGCAGCACTTTGTTTCAAGGTCAGCTCTTAAGTGCCCTAAAATCTAAATGATTAGTCTTATTGTCTTGAAATTTAATTAATTATTTAGAAAGAACAAGTTTAATTATTTAAGAACAAGTTTACCTGCTGTTTGAAGTATTCTTTGCCATCCTACCTAAGTAGGTACAGTTCCATTGCCTTCAATAAAGGCTCCACTCTGCTTACCGCCCAGCAAATCTTCCAATGCTGAAGGAGGGAAGAGGAAAACAAACTCTCCTCTCATTGCAGAGGAATCAATTCACACATCTTTTACATCTTTCTTCTGCCTCCAGCAATGGGATCCAGCAGGCTACAGGCAGAAGCATGTGGTTATCTCAGTTCTTTGTTAGGGCGAGTCTACACTGGCAACATTAGGGCTAGTCTACAGCAGCAGCACTTTAACGTGGCTTTTGTAGCCACGGCACAGCACTGGGAGAGAGCTCTTCCAGCGCTCTAAAAAAAAAACCAAAAAAAATCCCTCACCACCTCCATGAGGGGCGTAGCTCCCAGTGCTGGGGAGCGCAGCTCCCAGTGCTGGTGCACGGTCTACTCTAGAGCTTTACAGCGCTGAAACTTGCTGCGCCCTGAGCGAGAAAGCTGCAGCGCTGTAAAGTGCCAGTGTAGACAAGCCCTGAGTAATAGTTTGGAAGTAACAGAGTCCGTTCACTACAGCCAGAAGTTGTGACCTACAGCATCAACTCTGAGTGCTTTCCAGCACAACAGCTTTAAAAATCTGCTCTTAGAACTCAGTCCATTTATCAGAGCACCTAACTCAAGTCATCCCACCACTAAACAACAAGAAATATTCTGTTCCAAATTCACCTGGAGTGAATGAGTTCAACTCCGTAGCAGCCTCTGGGCCAAGTTAGGTGGTCACATAGATTGCATGTGTAGCTGTTATAGTGGTGGCACTTGCACTGGTTTGCCAAGAGGGACGATATGCTGGAAAGCATGCTTATTTTATTTATCCACTAACATCAAATCAGCAGCAGAACATGCACTTTGCCACTTGCACCTGAAGTGTAACTTACCCAATCAACAAGAGAGCCAACCCTACCAGACACATCCTTAGAGTACTGATAGTCTGAAGCAGACAGCTGGAAGCAGCAAGAACTACATCACTGCAGGGTGCCCTAAACTTAAAACCAGGGGCTGTGTGTATTGCTGATCAAGGAGACTAAAAAAGCTGGGCCAACAATGAGGCTTATACAAGAGATAAAAGAGAACTATTGTAACCAAGAGCAAATGAAGTACCCAAAAAACTTACATATATAGGTATATTCAGAGTCCTGGTTCTGCAGTTGTTCCCAAAAATATATGGAAACATGTTTTGCAATTGATGAATTTACAATTTGTAGTGTTGTTTTCATTATTGCTTTGACTTTTTTCCTGAAATTTTGACAAAAAGTGCAGCCCCCTGATTAATATACAACCAACCACCACTTCCCATTTCTATCCATACACAGTCCGCTTATGCCATCAAAGTCAAGGCAAACACCTTATCTGCTGCAGAAGCTAATTTGGCCACTGGACAGCAACTTGCAGGTATACAGTGGGAAGAAACTATGATAGATGCAGACTATTACAAGTGTGTTCTATAGTCTTCACCTCAAAATATATGAAGAACATACTAGAGCAGAGGTGGGCAAACTATGGCCCGTGGGCCACATCTCGCCCATGGGACCCTTCTGCCCCGGCCCTCCTGGCCCGGGAGGCTAGTCCCCAGCCCCTCCCCTGTTGTTCCCCCTCCCCTGCAGACTCAGTTCACTGCGCTGCCAGTGCAATGCTCTGGGCGGCGGGGCTGTGAGCTCTTCCCAGGCAGCGCAGTTGCAGAGCCGCAGCCTGACCCGGTGCTCTGTGCTGTACGTGGCGTGGCTGGCTCCAGCCGGGCGGCACAGCTGCCTGTCCTGATGCTCTGGGTGGGGTGGTTGTAGCGCCGCCAACACCAGGGCTCCGGGTAAGAGGGCACCGAGGGGGGGGGGGAGTTGAATAGAGGGCAGGGGAGTTTGGGGTGGTGGTCGGGGGCGGGGATGTGGATAGGAGTCGGGGCGGTCAGAGGGCAGGGAACAGAGGGGGTTGAATGGGGTCAGGGGTCCCAGGGGGCAGTCAGGAAGGAGGGGAGGTTGGATGGGGCGGTGGGGGGCAGTCAGGGGCAGGGGGGGTGGATGGAGCAGGGATCCCGAGGGGGCAGACAGGGAACAGGGGGGTTGGATGGGGCAGGGGTGCCGGGGGGGGGGCGTCAGAGAGCAAGAAGCAGGGGCAGGGGGGTCAGATAGGGGGCGGGGGCCAGGCCAGGCCTGGCTGTTTGGGGAGGCACAGCCTCCCCTAACCAGCCCTCCATACAATTTCAGAAACCCGATGTGGCCCTCAGGCCAAAAAGTTTGCCTGCCCCGTACTAGAGCCTAAGGCACATTTATGTTCATTTTAACTATGAGCTAGTCTGAAACAACTTTGAGAGATGTTATCTGTTCTCCAGAATTTTAAGTTAATCTGCATCCTAAACTGACTCACACAGGTTTCAGGCTGCTTACAGCAGCAATAATAGTGATCAAATCAGATGTGTTTCATAGCTCTGGACACTTGCCATGTGCTAGCTGAACTTTATTGTTTAAGGTGTAATACATAATTCAAAATGCAGCTAGAAAACAGGATGAGTGAGTATCAGTCTCCTGTTTGTTTAACTGACAAGTGGTAGTACTGGTCCACTAAAGTGGGCTTTAAAACTCTGGTATAAATTTGTGCAACTGCACAGGCTTCAGAGCTGTGCAAGTTTACAGCAAGTTTGGTTCCCATACTATAAAGAGTTCATTTGATATATAAATCAAAGTGTCATATTCCAAAATAAAGCGAGTATTAGGAAGAAATGAGAATTATAAAAAGAAACTGCCACTTTACTAATTGGCAAACAAAAGACCATATTATAAGGCCTATAAATTAAATTAAGGAATGGCACACCATTAATATAGCAGTTGAGCTGTTAGTTTCTATATACTTTACTCTCACCCCTCCTCCCCCTTTAATATAGGAAGGACTCCATTTATCTCCACCAATCTGGGGTATTTTAAATCTGTGGGAATTAGCACTTCTTTGAAGGAATTTTCACTTCTACAGCATGTGTCAGGGAGTTTTACCTTAAAAAACAAGGAAGATGTTACTGTACTCCTTGATACCCAGGCTGCTTAACAAATGTAAAGTAAATCATTAATCTCTTGGTGACATCAGCACTTTCAAGAAAAGTTTTAAGTCCAGGAGTATGAACGTCATTAATTATGTATACACAAAAGACACATGGGGCCCCCCAATTCTGATATTATGCACACTAATTTTAACACCTCTTCAATGTCATTGAATTCAATGTAGTTATCCCTGATTTACATGTCTGATATCACAATCAGGCACCTGTAGTACAATTAGTTTAGAACTTTATGGTAATATATTTCAGAATATTAAGTGCATCACATAAGGTAGTAGTTTGCGTCATCAGAGTGCTTTACAAGCACTAAATAACCCTCACAGTAGCCCTATGATATGGTTAGCATTATTGCACCTATATTACAGATGGGGAAATTGAAGTGAGATGTTTAAGGCAACTGGAGTCCGGGCCCACCTATATTATATTATATATTATAGCTACTGTATTGAGGGAACCTGATAGAACATTGTTGTCCCATAATATGGCTCAATCTTGCAATATAGAAGAAAATCTGTTTTAAATGATGCCGCCAAGCAATGCAAAATGACACAGCAAGTCAACATCAGAGCTGGGATTAGACCTCAGTTTCTAGCTTCCAGTCTTGTGATCAAATTACCAGACCACATTGCCAGTGGGAAATAAAACTGTTCTTTCTTCTCTTTAATCACCATCTTTGTTTTATTGCACATAAGTAATCATGGTAACAGAATCCCTTGTGCCCAGTTTTGCAGCGGATCAGAGGAAAAAAACAAGATACCACAACAGAAAAGTGGTAGACAGTAGGGCAAGAAAGATTTGATACTAATCACAGTGAAATGCTAATCACCAGCCTAAGGGTATGTCTACACAACAAAATTAGGTCGAATTTGCAGAAGTCGATTTTTAAAAAGCGATTTTATACAATTGATTGTGTGTGTCCCTACTATGCGCATTAAGTCAGCGGAGTGCGTCCACAGTACCGAGGCTAGCGTCAACTTTCGGAGCGTTGCACTGTGGGTAGCTATCCCACAGTTCCTGCACTCTGTGCCGCCCACTAGAATTCTGAGTTAAGCTCCCAATGCCTGATGGGGCAAAAACATTGTCGAGGGTCGTTTTGGGTACATGTCGTCAGTCGCTCCTCCCTCCATGAAAGCAACGTTAGACAATCATTTCGTGCCTTTTTTCCATGCGAGCACCATACTGCTTTCAGCAGACGGTGCAGTAGGACTGCTAACCATCATCATCGAACCACCGCTTCCACTGCCACTCTGCTCTCTTGCTCCTGCTCGTCTTGATTTCTCCATGTTGTCTCTCATGGGCTCCTGCCTCCGCTGCAACTCTGCTCTCATGAATCCAGCTTGCAGGTCGTCAGACACCGCTTCCGCTGCGACTCTGCTATCCTGGTAGTCTCGCAGGGCCGCTTCCGCTGCAACTCTGCTCAGCTGCTCTTGTCTCGCCACAATATGCAGCCCGCTCAGCTGTTGTATCCTGGCAGCAGACGGTGCAGTAGGTCTGCAAACCATCGTCACTGAACGACTGCTTCACAGCTGCCACTCTGCTCTCCTGCAGACGCCATACCACTGCAAGCATGGAGCATGCTCAGATCACTGCAGCAGTTATGAGCATTGTAAACACTTCACGCATTATCACGCAGTATATGCAGAACCAGAACCTACAAAAGCAGGCGAGGAGGCAATGGCAGCGCGGTGATAAGAGTGATGGGGACATGGACACAGATTTCTCTCAAAGCACGGGCCATGGCAATTTGGCCATCCTGGTGGCAATGGGGCAGGCTCATGCTGTGGAACGCCGATTCTGGGCCCGGGAAACAAACACAGATTGGTGGGACCGCATAGTGTTGTGGGTATGGGATGATTCCCAGTGGCTGTGAAACTTTCGCATGCATAAGGGCACTTTCATGGAACTTTGTGACTTGCTTTCCCCTGCCCTGAAGCACAAGAATACCAAGACGAGAGCAGCCCTCACAGTTCACAAGCGACTGGCGATAGCCATCTGGAAGCTTGCAACGCCAGACAGCTACTGGTCAGTCGGGAATCAATCTGGAGTGGGCAAATCTACTGTGGGGGCTGCTGCGATCCAAGTAGCCAACGCAATCACTGAGCTGCTGCTATCAAGGGTAGTGACTCTGGGAAATGTGCAGGTCATAGTGGATGGCTTCGCTGCAATGGGATTCCCTAACTCTGGTGGGGCGATAGACAGAATGCATATCCCTATTTTGGGACCAGACCACCAAGGCAGCCAGTACATAAATCGAAAGGGGTACTTTTCAATGGTGCTGCAAGCACTGGTGGATCACAAGGGACATTTCACCAATGTCAATGTGGGATGGCCTGGAAAGGTACATGATGCGCACATCTTCAGGAACTCTGGTCTGTATGAACAGCTGCAGCAAGGGACTTTATTCCCAGACGAGAAAATAACTATTGGAGATGTTGAAATGCCTATAGTTATCCTGGGGGACCCAGCCTACCCCTTAATGCCATGGCTCATGAAGCCATACACAGGCAGCCTGGACAGTAGTCAGGAGCTGTTCAACTATAGGCTGAGCAAGTGCAGAAAGGTGGTAGAATGTGCATTTGGACGTTTAAAGGCACGCTGGCACAGTTTACTGACTCCGTTAGACCACAGCAAAACCAATATTCCCATTGTTATTACTGCTTTGTGTGTGCTCCACAATATCTGTGAGAGTAAGGGGGAGATGTTTATGGCTGGGTGGAAAGTTCAGGCAAATCACCTGGCCGCTGATTACACGCAGCCAGACACCAGGGCGGTTAGAAGAGCACAGCAGGGCACACTGCATATCAGAGAAACTTTGAAAACCAGTTTAATGGCTGACCAGGCTACGGTGTGACAGTTCTGTTTGACAGTTCTTGTTTCTCCTTGATGAAAACCCACCCCCTTGGTTCAGAATACTTCCCTATAAGCCAACCGCCCTCCCCTCCCCCCTTCGATCACCCCTTGCAGAGGCAATAAAGTCATTGTTGTTTCAAATTCATGCATTCTTTATTAATTCATTGCACAAATAGGGGGATAACTGCCAAGGTAGCCCGGGAGGGGTGGAGGAGGAGGGAAGCACCGGATGGGGTGGTGGAGGAGGGGAGGAGGGAAGGACAAGGCCACACTGCACTCAGAACTTATTGAATGCCAGCCTTCTGTTGCTTGGGCAGTCCTCTGGGGTGGAGTGGTTGGGTGCCCGGAGGCCCCCCTCTCCCACGGGTTCTTGGGAGTCTGGGTGAGGAGGCTATGGAACTTGGGGAGGAGGGCGGTTGGTTACACAGACGCTGCAGTAGCGGTCTGTGCCTTTCCTGCACCTCAACCATACGCTGGAGCATATCAGTTTGATCCTCCAGTAGCCTCAGCATTGCATCCTGCCTCCTTTCATCATGCTGCCGCCAACTCTCCTGTTGCTCCAGCCATCTGTCCTCGCATTCATTTTGTACTTTCCTGGACTCTGTCATTGTCTGCCTCCATGCATTCTGCTGGGCTCTTTCAGTTTGGATGGACTGCATGAGCTCAGAGAACATTTCATCATGAGTGCATTTTTTTCGCCTTCTTATCTGCGCTAGCCTCTGGGATGGAGATGCTTGTGGCAGCATTGAAACATTTGCAGCTGTGGGAGGAAAAAAAGAGAGATTAAAATTGAAAAAGATGCACTGGCCATTCAAAAGGAGGGGCTGATGTTTTCGGGTTAACGTGCAGCAGAAACCCAACTAATCCCTCCCCTTACACCCAATTCTCTGGGATGATCGCTTCACCCCTCCCCCCACCGCATGGCTAATAGCGGGGATGATTTCTTTTCAGCTACAGGCAAACAGCCCAACAGGAACGGCCACCTCTGAATGTCCCCTGAATAAAATTCCCCTTTTTCAACCAGGTGACCATGAATGATATCACTCTCCTGAGGATAACACAGAGAGACAAAGAACGGATGTTGCTTGAATGCCAGCAAACACTGGGACCACATGCTGCCATGCTTTCTTATGCAATGATTTCAGACTATGTGCTACTGGCCTGCCATGGTAAAGTGTCCTACCATGGATGACACAATAAGGCTGCCCGCCCTAGAAACCTTTTGCAAAGGCTTTGGGAATACCTCCAGGACATCTTCATTGAGTTGTCCCTGGAGGATTTCCGCCCCATCCCCAGACACGTTAACAGGCTTTTCCAGGAGTTGTACTGGCCGCGAATGCATCCAAAGTCTTCAGGGCAAAGTAATCATTAAACACGCTTGCTTCTAAACCATTTATTATATTTACAAAGGTACACTTGCCAGAGGTGCCTTCTCCGCCTTCAAGGTCCGGGAGTCCGGGTTGGGACGGTATTGGATCCAGGGTGATAAACAGTTCCTGGCTGTCGGGGAGAACAGTTTCTCCGCTTGCCTGGTGTATGCTATCTTCCTCGTCCCGAAAATCCTCATCCCTGTTGCGTGAGACTCCCACCTTGCAGGAGTCCACGTACAGAGGGGGGGCAGTGGTAGGGGCACCCCCTAGAATTACACGTTGCTCATCATAGAAGCGGCATGTCTGGGGCTCTGACCCCGAGCAGGCGTTTGCCTCTTGGGTTTTTTGGTAGGCTTGCCTAAGCTCCTTAAGTTTCACGCGGCACTGCTGCAGGTCCCATAACCTCTGTCCTTCAAGCCCTTGGAGATTTTTTCAAATATTTTGGCATTTCATCTTTTGGAACGGAGTTCTGATAGCACGGATTCGTCTCCCCATACAGCGATCAGATCCAGTACCTCCCATTTGGTCCATGCTGGAGCTCTTTTGCGATTCTGGGATTCCATGGTTGCCTCTGCTGATGAGATCTGCACAGTCACCTGTGCTGATCAACTTGCCACACAAGCCAAACAGGAAATGAAATTCAAAATGAAATTCAAAAGGGGCTTTTCTTGTCTACGTGGCCAATGCATCCGAGTTCAGAATGCTGTCCAGAACGGTCACAATGGAGCACTGTGGGATAGCTCCCAGAGGCCAATACCGTCGAATTGCGTCCACACTAACCCAAATTCAACCCGGCAATGTGGATTTCAGTGCTAATCCGCTCACTGGGGAGCAGTACAGAAATCGATTTTAAGAGCCCATTAAGTTGACAAAAATGGCTTCGTTGTGTGGACGAGTGCAGGGTTAAATCGATCTAACTCTGCTAACATAACTCTGCTCTGACCTAAACTTGCAGTGTAGATCAGGGCTAAGCAGAAAACCCCTGTGCAAACTCTCTCCATCCTGCTCTGCTGATGGACCTTAACTTCCAGCTCTCCTCCTGGGACAATCTTACATGTGGCATGTTGCAGTATGACAGCTGTTGTTCAGTTGTTCAGCATATATTTCAGGCTGGCATGAGGGCCCACTGCAAGTGTCAACATAGGGACAGTATCTTTCTGTTGTAATCCTATTTCTATTCTGAGGTACCTGGGAATTTTAGGTGACTCTGTAATTACATGGTCTGTAGGTAATTACAACCAGACATGCTCATAGGACCACGAAGGTGTTACTTTTCTGGCCATGAGTCAAATTATAAGGCTCTAAAGTAAAACAACATGTTGGAGTTAGGACCCAAACCAAGATCACCACAAGTATGGGTTTCTGTGATTATATTCTCTGCTTTTATGGATAAGCAGAATCACAGTAAGGAAAGATCCTATTGAATTCAGGATGTGCACAAGTCTTTGGATGATCTAATTTGGAGGTTTAGTAAAAGGGCCCAATCTTGCAAGTAGCAACTCTATTTCTAGAGTGCACATTGATTTCTACAGCATTTCTTTCTTCTGCTTTTAGATTATATCCTCCACAGACTCCTGCACCCACTGATTTTAGTGGGACAATTCACATATTTAAAACTATGTGCATAAGTCTTCGCAGGACTGTGCAGGCCTGATAGAAAAAATTTAAATGTTCTATCAGTTTTTGAGCCATCCTATAGAGAATTATATTCCTGCTACAGAACTATAAGGAGTGATTCAAAAACCCAGGAGAAAGTATAGCATCCTCTATGTGTTTAGACTGATTTCTATTATTTAATCCCTGTTGAATTCTAGGGGACTTTGAAAATATAATGTATAGTTTGTCAAAGATTTCTCTAGTTCTGGATTGTTTACATTTTTAGGAACTCTGTACTCCAGACAGTGAAATTAATTTGAATTAGCTTGTCCTGATTTCCTGCCAGCATCTCAAGAAGTCTTGTCATTGGGTTTAACAGAAAAATACCTTGCTGCTAAATAACAAAGGACACCCTGGCTTTACAGTACCATGTATATATCACATATTAACAGAAGCAAAACTACAAGGAATAAAGGGATAGCTCTATTTGAAATAAGTGAAGGAGCAGTGATGTAAAGGAGGAAGTAGACCTTTCAGGATCAGGCCCAATGGGATTACTCACAGTAAATAAAGTTAAGCACATGTGTAAAGTTTTGCAGATTGGGGCAATAGTAGTGCCTTACTGCTAAATGATGAACAGGGAATGCCTTACTTCTAAATGATGAACTAGCACTCAGCTGAGCTCTCAAGGGTTAACACATTGTTGTTAATGTAGCCTCACACCCTACAAAGCAGCACGAATAGAAGGAGGAGAAACAGCATGGCAGAGAGAGACAGAGGCACACACCATGTGTGTGAGAGATGCTCATTGCTCCTTTAAGTACACTAACCCCACTATTAGCCCTGGTCTACACTAGGACTTTAGGTCGAATTTAGCAGCGTTAAATCGATGTAAACCTGCACCCGTCCACACAATGAAGCCCTTTATTTCGACTTAAAGGGCTCTTAAAATCGATTTCCTTACTCCACCCCTGACAAGTGGATTAGCGCTTAAATCGACGTTGCCGGCTCGAATTTGGGGTACTGTGGACACAATTCGATGGTATTGGCCTCCGGGAGCTATCCCAGAGTGCTCCATTATGACCGCTCTGGACAGCACTCTCAACTCAGATGCACTGGCCAGGTAGACAGGAAAAGAACAGCGAACTTTTGAATCTCATTTCCTGTTTGGCCAGCGTGGCAAGCTGCAGGTGACCATGCAGAGCTCATCAGCACAGGTGACCATGATGGAGTCCCAGAATCACAAAAGAGCTCCAGCATGGACCGAACGGGAGGTACGGGATCTGATCGCTGTTTGGGGAGAGGAATCCGTGCTATCAGAAGTCCGTTCCAGTTTTCGAAATGCCAAAACCTTTGTGAAAATCTCCCAGGGCATGAAGGACAGAGGCCATAACAGGGACCGAAGCAGTGCCGCGTGAAACTGAAGGAGCCGAGGCAAGCCTACCAGAAAACCAGAGAGGCGAACAGCCGCTCTGGGTCAGAGCCCCAAACATGCCGCTTCTATGATGAGCTGCATGCCATTTTAGGGGGTTCAGCCACCACTACCCCAGCCGTCATGCTGTCCTCCCACACTGACAGAGCACAGATGAATGCGTGGAGGCAAATAATGTCAGAGTGCAGGAAAGCACAAAATGACCGGGAGGAGAGGTGGCGGGCTGAAGAGAGTAAGTGGCAGGCTGAAGAGAGTAAGTGGTGGGCTGAAGCTCAAATGTGGCGGCAGCGTGATGAGAGGAGGCAGGATTCAATGCTGAGGCTGCTGCAGGACCAAACCAGTATGCTCCAGTGTATGGTTGAGCTGCAGCAAAGGCAGCTGGAGCACAGACTACCACTGCAGCCCCTCTGTAACCAATTGCCCTCCTCCCCAAGTTCCATAGCCTCCACACCCAGACGCCCAAGAACGCGGTGGGGGGGCCTCCGGCCAACCAGCCACTCCACCACAGAGGATTGCCCCAAAAAAAGAAGGCTGTCATTCAATAAATTTTAAAGTTGTAAACTTTTAAAGTGCTGTGCTTAAAGTGCTGTGTGGCATTTTCCTTCCCTCCTCCACCACCCCTCCTGGGCTACCTTGGTAGTCATCCCCCTATTTGTGTGATGAATGAATAAAGAATGCATGAATGTGAAGCAACAATGACTTTATTGCCTCTGCAAGCGGTGATTGAAGGGAGGAGGGGCGGGTGGTTAGTTTACAGGGAAGTAGAGTGAACCAAGGGGCGGGGGGTTTCATCAAGGAGAAACAAACAGAACTTTCACACCGTAGCCTGGCCAGTCATGAAACTGGTTTTCAAAGCTTCTCTGATGCGTACCGCGCCCTCCTGTGCTCTTCTAACCGCCCTGGTGTCTGGCTGCACGTAACCAGCAGCCAGGCGATTTGCCTCAACCTCCCACCCCGCCATAAACGTCTCCCCCTTACTCTCACAGATATTGTGGAGCACACAGCAAGCAGTAATAACAGTGGGAATATTGGTTTCGCTGAAGTCTAAGCGAGTCAGTAAACTGCGCCAGCGCGCCTTTAAACGTCCAAATGCACATTCTACCACCATTCTGCACTTGCTCAGCCTGTAGTTGAACAGCTCCTGACTACTGTCCAGGCTGCCTGTGTACGGCTTCATGAGCCATGGCATTAAGGGGTAGGCTGGGTCCCCAAGGATACATATAGGCATTTCAACATCCCCAACAGTTATTTTCTGGTCTGGGAATAAAGTCCTTTCCTGCAGCTTTTGAAACAGACCAGAGTTCCTGAAGATGCGAGCATCATGCACCTTTCCCGGCCATCCCACGTTGATGTTGGTGAAACGTCCCTTGTGATCCACCAGAGCTTGCAGCACTATCGAAAAGTACCCCTTGCGGTTTATGTACTCGGCGGCTTGGTGCTCCGGTGCCAAGATAGGGATATGGGTTCCGTCTATAGCCCCACCACAGTTAGGGAATCCCATTGCAGCAAAGCCATCCACTATGACCTGCACATTTCCCAGGGTCACTACCCTTGATATCAGCAGATCTTTGATTGCGTGGGCTACTTGCATCACAGCAGCCCCCACAGTAGATTTGCCCACTCCAAATTGATTCCCAACTGAGCAGTAGCTGTCTGGCGTTGCAAGCTTCCACAGGGCTATTGCCACTCGCTTCTCAACTGTGAGGGCTGCTCTCATCTTGGTATTCATGCGCCTCAGGGCAGGAGAAAGCAAGTCACAAAGTTCCGTGAAAGTGCACTTACGCATGTGAAAGTTTCGCAGCCACTGGGAATCGTCCCAGACCTGCAACACTATGCGGTCCCACCAGTCTGTGCTTGTTTCCCGAGCCCAGAATCGGCGTTCCACAGCATGAACCTGCCCCATTAGCACCATGATGCATGCATTGGCAGGGCCCATGCTTTCAGAGAAATCTGTGTCCATGTCCTGATCACTCACGTGACCGCGCTGACGTCGCCTCCTCGCCCGGTATCGCTTTGCCAGGTTCTGGTGCTGCATATACTGCTGGATAATGCGTGTGGTGTTTAATGTGCTCCTAATTGCCAAAGTGAGCTGAGCGGCCTCCATGCTTGCCTTGGTATGGCGTCCGCACAGAAAAAAGGCGTGGAACGATTGTCTGCCATTGCTCTGACGGAGGGAGGGGCGACTGACGACACGGCTTACAGGGTTGGCTTCAGGGAGCTAAAATCAACAAAGGGGGTGTCTTTACATCAAGGAGTATTTCAGGCAGGACTTCACGGAGGGTTCCAATAAGAAATGGTGCACCTAAGTTATCGTTCTTATTGGAACAAGGAGGTTAGCCTGGCCTCTGATTGATACATGGCTAGATTTACCTCGCTGCACCTTCTCTGTGAGTGACTGCAGTGTGACCTAGAGGAATGAGTCCCCTAGACAGGGGAGGAGGCAAATGAGTACAAAACAAATCTGGTCTATTTCTTGTTTTGACCCACTCCATCTATCTTTTACATCTTTGGCTGGCAGCAGACGGTGCAGAAGGACTGCATGCCATCCACATCTCATGGCTGCTCGGCAGAAGATGGTACAGTACGACTGCTAGCCATCCTCATCTCTTGCCTGCCTGGCAGAAGATGGTACAATACGACTGCTAGCAATCCTCATCTCTTGCCTGCCTGGCAGAAGATGGTACAGTACGACTGCTAGCAGTCCGTATCGCCTGCCCGCTCACCATAAGACGGTTCAATAGGACTGACTGCAGGACTAAAGAGAATGACCTGGTCAAGTCACTCCAAATTTAGTCCCTGCGCCCATGTCTGCCCAGGCGTTCCCAGCCAACGTGGCCAGGAGCACCTCGGACATGACGATGACGGCTACCAGTCGTACTGTACCGTCTGCTGGCACAAGGCAAGGGGTTGCTGCTACTGTGTAGCAATGCCGTACCGCGTCTGCCAGCACCCAGGAGACATAGGGTGACGGTTACCTGAGCGGGCTCCATGCTTGCCGTGGTATGGCGTCTGCACAGGTAACTCAGGAAAAAAGGCGCGAAACGATTGTCTGCCCTTGCTTGCACGGAGGGAGGGAGGGAACGGGGGCCTGACGATATGTACCCAGAACCACCCGTGACAATGTTTTAGCCCCATCAGGCATTGGGATCTCAACCCAGAATTCCAATGGGCAGCGGAGACTGCGGGAACTGTGGGATAGCTACCCACAGTGCAACGCTCCGGAAGTCGACTCTAGCCTCGGTACTGTGGAAGCGCTCCGCCGAGTTAATGCACTTAATGCACTTAGAGCATTTTCTGTGGGGACACACACACTCGAATATATAAAACCGATTTCTAAAAAACCGACTTCTATAAATTCAACCTTATTCCGTAGTGTAGACATACTAAGTACACTGCCTATTTAAGTCGATCAGCAAGTTGAGACAGCAGTTGCTCCCAACAAGCTCCCTCCATCCTGAGTCCTGTTGTGTCCTCCCCCTGCTCCATGGAGATGGGTTAAAGGAGCAGGGAGCAGGAGCTGGGGGGAGGGGGACACCCTGATATTAGCACTCCTCTTTCCCCCACCCATTGCACAGCAAGCAGGAGACTCCTGGGAGCAGCTCCAAGGCAGAGGGCAGGAGCAACACACGGCAGTATGGGGAGGGACAGCTGAACTGCCTGGCCACTGATAGCTTGCTGGGTGGCTGCCGTACAGGGAACTTAGGGGAGTGGGGAGCTGATGCGGGGCTGCCTGTCCACCCTGGTTCCAAGCCCCCATCAGCTAGCTGCAACGGGCTGCTCTTTCTGCAAGCAGTGGACAAAACAGGCAGCTGCCAAACAACATTATAAGGGAGCATTGCACAACTTTAAATGAGCATATTCTCTAATAATTGAACAGCAACGTAATAACATTAACTGGGATGACTTTAAGTGAGGAGTTACTGTACTCTCCCACCTCTTGCTGAGGTGCTTGAAGCATGACAATTAATTTATGAATGATCATTTTTTAATATTATTGTGGATCTTTCTGTAGGCTATTATTTACCATGTGATAAACATTATTGTGCTCTCTCATCATTCAGTTTTCCAGTATGTTTTTTCTTTCTGGACTCACTGTAGGTGTGAGTGATGATTCATCCTTATTACTCATTCTGCACACTCAGACCACAGCTTTTCTGCCAGGATGATTTATTAGGCATAGCATGTCCTCAGACTGACACATTGCTGTCATTCTGTTCAAACCAACATGGAAGAAATTGCAGGTTTCAACCTCTCTTAGTTTCAACATCTTTGTTTCAAGAAAAAAATGTTTTGAACGTTAAGACAGTGGTCAAAATACAAACTAAAGTTAGGGAGAAAATATTTTTTTTAATGACTCTGATCAGTTAGGAAGCCATTCTCAGACAATTTTAATTTAGTGTTGAATATTCTAGAGCTTTTCTATAGTACAAGTACTCACTCACTGCCTTGCTATCTCTGAGGAAGAAGAGGAGAATTTATTACCTGTTGTAAAACATACTGCCCGCCAGTCTACCTCTATACATTCCAGTGATAGGAGAGCTGAATACCCCTGTTTCTAAACTGTCAAAAAGCTCAGACCTGCATGCAAATCTCATGATTTACCCTTATTTCCGTAAAGGACTTGCTGAAATCACTGGATGATGACTACCCCACTTGAACTTTGAGAAAGTTTTCAACTGGATCCAAACTTTGCAGCTCAGGTCTATTTATTCATACAAGACAATACTCAGAAGCCAGTTGTGTAGGTCCTGAACAAAATAGCTATAAGGCTACGTGATAAATAAAATGTGGGGATAGCTCCCTTTGATGAACACTCAGCCAGCCTGTTAGCTGTAAAATTACTCTTGGTAGCTGTTCTTTACTTGCTTTACCTGTAAAGGGTTAAAAAGTCCCCCAGGTAAAAAAAAAAAAGTGGGCACCTGACCAAAAGACAATGGGAAGGCTAAAACTTTTTTAAATGGGGAAAGAAACTTTCCCTTTGTCTGTTGTTCTCTGGGCTGGAGCGACAGAGCAGCTATGCCATAAGCAGCTTTAAGCCAGGTATGATCATAAATCATCAGATCATACCTAGAACTACTTATCTGAACTCCAAATATGTAAGTAAATCAGAATGTTTAGCTAGATGCAATGAGGTTTATTTCTGTTTATTTTTTAAGGCTTGTTGGTCTCCTCTGTGCTAACCCCTGATGCTTTTGTTGCTTATAACCTTTAAGCTAAATCCCCAAGAAAGCTGTTTTGGGTTCTTAATTTTTCTAATTGTTTCTTCTAAGATCTAGCAAAAAGCCCAAGTTCCAGATGTATTTTTTCCCTTTTTGTTTTTAATAAAATTTACCTTTTTTAAGAACAGGATTGGATTTTTGGTGTCCTAAGAGGTTTGTGCATGTTGGTTGATTAGTGGATAGCCACAGCTAATTTCCGTTGTTTTCTTTCTCGGCTCTTCCCCGGGGGCAGGAGGGGGGTGAAATGGCTTGAGGGTACCCCACAGGGAGGAATTCCCAAGTAATCCTTCCTGGGTTCAAAGTGGTTTTTTGTTTGTTTGTTTGTTTTTTGCATTTGGGTGGTGGTAGAGTTTACCAAGCCAAGGTCAGAGAAACGCTGTATTACACTCCCAAGGTTACAACCCTGGAGTGGCGAGTATTATTTTTTAAAATCGTTGCGGGCCCCCACTTCTGCACTCAGAGTGGGAATTCAGCCTTGACAGGCTAAGTCTCTCACCCATTACACTACCATTGGTGCAGGTCTGTAAGGCAGGGGTTTTTACCACTGTGCCACCTAACCCTGCTCCGAGCAGGTTTAATGCTACTACTAGGCAAGACCTAAAAGACAGAGAACTCTCCCACTACAATTTGTACTATGATTTGGCCCTGAGACTTTCCAAAGAATTTTTTTGCACTTTCAGAGAAAAGGGGATGTGAAAGTTTCATCATGTAGTGACATGATATAGCAACAGGACAATGTACAACAAGATACTTGTATATAATTTGTAAAGCAATTTGCTATGATAGGCTATACATCTGTTTGATACATTTGTAAAATCCTTCTTTTGCTACATTTGGGAATCATTAGGGTGAAGGTTTCTGAATATATAAAAGCATGTTCATAGTCATAATCAGGAAGCTAGTATTACTGTGCAACAGAACAGCAACCTTCTGAATGCATAGCTTCCCCCCTCATACCCTTCGTGATCCCCCATAGCCTTGGGGCTACACTGCAAGTAGTCCCTCACCTCATTTTCCCTCTTGGGACACCAGTAGCTCCATGCCAGCTTATCCTCTTGTCTATTTAAATAGTGGAAATAGTCCATAACAAGAATCCCAGAATATAGTGCATATCACCTCCATGAGATTAGTCCTTAAAAGTTACACATCATCTTAGGCACTGCCATAACACATTCCAGTATCTTCTACCACATCCAGACACTCTTTGCCCACTTCTGTCCCTCTGTCAGGGCAGCCAGCCCAGCCATCCCTTCTGGGGTAAAAACCTGCTTTTCCCAGTGGGAACTCCCACAGACTCTCTCTTGGGAGCATCCCTCATTCCTCCTGGCCCTCTTACTGTTTCTCAGGGTCCAGCTCTCCAAGAAAGTGACATCAGCAGATAGTCCCCTCCACTGCTCCCCCTTATTTCATCTCTCTCTGGCCCTTTGCTCTAGTTTAGAGCCAACAGGAACCCTCGTCCACTGCTCTTTCTGTCTCCAGCCCTCTGGTTTGGAGATGCCAGCAAACCCCTCTTGCTGCTCTCCTACTTTCATCCTTCCCCAGAAACCACCATCTCTAGCTTCTCCTAACTCAGTCTGCTCTTACTTCTGACTGACCTTGTGTAGCCCCAGGTGCTACCCTGCCCCCTTAATTTGCCCAACTGTGAGCACCTGGAGTGGAACAGGAATGCTGATCCCAGTCTTATTTAATGAACCAGCTACCCTGTTAAAAACATATACAATATCACAAAACATAATAAAATATCAGTCTTTAAAAAAGTCAGAGGTTCTAGTTTTAAAAAGGGAAAGAAAGACTGGAATAGAAGGGAATAAATAAGTATATATAGTGCCAGTAGTTGGAACCTTCTTCCTTGATGGACTGTATGAACAGTCACTACGAATAATTTTGAAGAGACAAGAGTAAGCAAATTATAATGGTTGCACAGTTCAGAGGTTAGAGCCCGCATCTTGTAAACCAGGGGCTGTGTATTCAGTTCTCATAGGGGCCTAGTGAGATTTCTCTTTGCATTTGCAGGGAGATCAAGTGAATAGTCAAATAGTTCTAACTCAGTCAGCTATACCCCCTTGAGACTAAGAAGTACTGCCAGAAATCCTATCCTGGCTCTATCATGTGCATAGGGAGCATAAATGGCAGAATTCTGCCTGCCTCTTGCATTGGTCAGTTGGGGTAGGAAAAGACTCATTGCAACCTCTCTCACCATTCCCAGCCCACCTGCACAAAACCAAACATATAATTATGGCCCCATATTTTTTTTACTGCATTTAAGTAATTTTCTATCACACTCTGATATTGCCCACTGCCAGAACTAGAGTATGTCTCAGGGTCATCTGCACTGGGACATTTTGCACTGGTGTAGTTACACTGGCTTAGGTACACTGGTGCAATCCCCTAGTATAGTCATGAGGCACCAGTGTCAACTGTGACTTGCACCAGCACAGCAAACCACATCAGTGTAGCTATTCCAGTGGAAAAACACCCCAGGGTGGATACAGCCTTATTCTCAAGTATACACATCACGTTGGGAATGATCCAATTACAGTGGTCTACCCTTCTCCACAGACAGACATTCCACTTCCAGGAGAGGTAACTGCAGCATAGTTTATGAGGCTGGTTGATCATCTTGCATTTGTAAGCCACCAACCCATGGGCTGTGATCCTGAATTTAAATCGGTTGTATTTTCTTTTGTGATCACACATGCTCAGCACAGCTCTGCATTTATCAAAGAGTAAAAACAGTGATTCTCCCAGACGAATGAATTAGGAAATAGGGAAAATTTAGAGCACAGCAAATCTGAAACTGCCACCAATCCTAAAATAATAGAATTATATAATTTGAAAATGAGACAAACCTGTAAAACCATATAGTTCATCTCCCTGTCAGTGCAGAATTGTTCTCTTCTATAGGGCATATTCTTTTTAATTATTTGGTTATGTCTACAATGTGTTAGAATTATAAGAAATGCACAGTGCAGGAATACAGCCACTCACCAATTCCAGACCAGATATATAATGCTTTACCATAGCAATTAGTTAAACAATTGTGAGATAAATATTCCATTTCTATTATAATGCACCTTAAAGGGGCTGGAGATTAAGGAAACTGCGCAGATACCCAAATTATGCCAAATAGGTTTATATTTCCCTGTATTACTCAGACAGTATTTCCTTTTAGTCATATACTGCTCTTTCCACCAGATGGTTTGCTAGTTTTTACTCTGGCTAAAAAGGATTTAACCAGATTAGGGATTAATCCCTAGAGTTGTCATCAACTAAGTGTTAACTGTCTGACACTGATAAAATTTTGTGGGATTTTTTCCTGTTCCTCCCCTTCTTTCCCCATCCCTTCACCCCCCATGCTTTTTTGTTTGGTTTTACATTTATAATATTTTGCTTGGTAGAAAGTAGAGAATTGACTCCACCCAATTGTGACATGTCATTCCATATTCTTTATGAAAATATGTTTATGTCATGAATATGACAAAACAGATATACTTTAAGCAAGATGGTTCATGTGAGATATCATTGGAAAGGTTATGATTTACTGAACGTGATTATTCTATTTGTATGAATGTATCATTTCTGTATCTGAAATTAGGAATATTGACACTGTATCTGTATCTCAACTATGCTACTTCGGGTGACGCCCACTGCTAACACTTCAGGTACAACAATGGAAAAGCCAGGCAGGCGGATGGCCCATCAACAAGGGCAATGGACTGAAAATCTTGGCCTTCCTGTGGACGCTCCATACTGCCCCTGACTCATGGGCGCTGTACTCCTACAGAGGCAGGTGGTCTTGTCACCTGATACTAAAACATTACCTGGTACTTCTTGTAACTTTCCACTATAAGGGAAGGGGGGTCTAATTAGGGAAACAAAGCACTCCCAACTTATGCAAATCCTATTTAAGGGTGGGGAGTGAGGCAATCTTGGTCGTCAGTTCTCCCCAGCTACCCCACCCAAGATGACTGTTGGAAACAACCAAGACTGATCTGGGGGAAAGAACTGAACCCACGCTGGAAGGACATCTGGCCTGTGAAGAAGATTATTAGAACCACATTTAGGGTGAGAACTCACATGTAACCAGTTTCTTTAGTGTATTCAGCTTAGTTTGCGTGCTCTGTTTTATTTTTTTATTAATCTGCCTTGTTCTGTCTGCTACCTCCTCAACTACTTAAAATACACCTGTTATAGTTAATAAATTTATTTCTGGTTTACAATATAACCCAGTTTATGTGATTTCTAACTGGGGAGCAGGGCGATAAGTTGTGCACACCCTCCTCCACATTGAAGGAAGGGGCAAATTTCATATAATTTTGGGTTTGTACTCCAAGGGTGGGGGGAAAGGGACAGACATCTGGGTGCCGTGGCAAGTCCCTTAAGATGAGCCTTCCCAGAGCGGATCTCTGTCTCTCTGCGCAGGTGGGTGTGGCCATGCCCGTGTGCATTGCTGGAAAAGGCTGGGGAGCCTAACCCAGCAAGGCCAGGTAAAGGGGACGCAGGCTGGCAGAATAGTCTGACTCAGTGGCATCCCAGCACACCAGGTGACACCCCAGGGGATTCAGCCCATCACACCAATTAAACAACAGGCTTCTAGCTGAATAACACAGCCAACTATTTTTAAAGGATAAATACAAACAAGTGGGAAAGCTCTTTCTATACCATAGGATGAAACAGGAATTAAAATGACTGTATGTAGTGGAATCTGATGCATGTAAATATTTTGCTGTTCTGTATTCAGCTTCCTATGGTTGGATCTTTCTGACTCTGTCTTGATTTCTTTCATGCTCATCCTGTTTTCCCACCCCTCTCTTTTTAACATATATAATTTCTTTATAGCTTCATATTAAATTTACAAGAATTTCTTTAAAAAAAAAAAAAAAAACCCCTCTCCTCGAGCCTATATATATTTATCACTGCATACTGAAGAAAAACAAAATCTAATACACCTGTGAAATTTCTGCATGTACTAAAATTAACTCTTAGAATTAGGGATGTTAGAATAGCTCTAATCCCTGGCAATCTAACTGTGAATTCAATTTACATGCTCATTTTACATAGGATTTTCATACATTTTTTTTCAGAATTCATGTAACATTCTAATGATTTTTTACCTGATTAGCCTCATTACCACAAATGTAAGAATCTTTCTCTTCCCATCATCCCTCTAAGAGGAACGCAGCTCAAAAGGGAAGTGGAATTACTACCAATATGATAATCCCACTTCAATTTTTATACTAGTAAATATGAGTACAATCACACAGTGGTCATTTATCAATCTGCCTTTCTACCACTAGAAGAGTATGAGACGCAGCCCCTCACCTTAACCATGAGCAAATATTACAGTTCTGAAATGTTATACAGCAGGAGTCTGGTTATCATTGCCTGTCCCCTCTGTGACTAGCCTTGTCTCCATAAATGCTTTAGTACATTCTGCAAAGTGCACTGTTTCCATTACAAAGAGAACAATCTGAGAGCTTCTACATGGAGTCAGGATGGTTCTGCAGCAGTAGGCTCTGCGAGGAGCCAAGATGGTTCTGTGGCTCATCCTCTAGCCACGTGGAAAGAGGAAGATCAACATACCCCAAGGGCCCCTTCAACACACAGATCAAAGGAATGATCTGGACCATTGTTTGGTTTGAGATAGTTTTCTGGAGGACTTGGCTAACCAGCTTCAGTGCTGTTTATATTGTGACAGCTATATCTTTGTAACAGAAAGAGAAGCACATTTTTTCCCTCTCCTGATTTCAATGTTAAAGCAATTTTGTTTGGAGTATTATACTGAATATTTTGATGAGAAACGTGTAATCTCCCTTATGTAAGTTGTGCCCACAGCAATTAAACAGCAGCAGCCCTGGGCCTGTCAGAGAAAATATGAAGGGATGTAGTCATGGGGGCGGCGGGGAGAGAACGGGAGGGTTATGCAAGGGAGACAAAGAATTTACAAGAGGTTTAATGAAAACTGTTCAGCAATTGTGCTGCAGGTGGGCCAGCCCATAGTATAAAAGTTTTATAGTTTCTATAATTCTTTAGAATTTTAAAGGTCTCACCTCTCACTCTTTCCCACATGATCTCACAGGGTACATCTACGCTGCAATTAAAAACCCGTGGCTCGCCTGTGCCAACTGACTCGGGCTGCAGGCTTGTTTAATTGCAGTGTAGACTTTCAGGCTTGGGCTGCAGCCCCAGCTCTGGGACCCCCCCCCCACCTCGCAGGGTCCTAGAGCCCAGGCTCCAGCCCAAGCCCAGAAGTCTATACTGTAGTTAAACAGCCCCGCAGCCCAAGCCCTGGGACCCTGAATCCACCGACATGGGCCAGCCACAGGTTTTTAACTGCAATGTAGACGTACCCTATAGCTCAGCCATTTTTTCCCCTGTACTCTGAAGTGTCCGTGAAGATTTGGACTTGAGAAGTGCATTATATCCTTGTGAAGAGAGAAACTGACACAATATTCTATCCCAGTCATATTTATCTGTATGTAGATATTCTTGTACATGCTCTAGAACAATTTTTATAGCACCAAAAAGTTGGTTATGTGCTCTGTGTTCACTGTCTGTTTTTTCCCTGCACCTCTGTCAAACACTAGTCCAAATGCTCTAAAGGTCCCATCCTAAAGCTACTCCTGAGGGAATTCTGCACCACTGTGCATGTGCAAAATTCATGACCCTCACAGATTTTTTTTTCTCTGCAGAAAATACATTCTGCGAGAAAAGCACTGCAGTTATGCCTTTTGCCTACCAGGGGCTGCTGTGCTGTCAGAACAGAGGGCAGTCAGCTCAGCCAGCCGTAGCCAATTGGAAGGAGGAGAGGCTGCGTTCCTCACAACGTGCTACCCGCAGGGCCAGGTGAGAAGGCATAGGATATGTAGGGGGACAGAGAGTTGGGGGGACACATGGGGGATTACATAGACTAAGGTTAAGAAGGGATGGGGGAGGGGGTGCAGGGCCACATGGGGACATGGAAGGGGTATGCCTGACTGAATGGGTAGAAGCTGTGGTGGGGAGGGCTAGCTCAGTGGTTTGAGCATTGGTCTGCTAAACCCAGGGTTGTGAGCTCAATCCTTGAGGGGGCCATTTAGGGATCTGGGGCAAAAATTGGGGATTGGTCCTGCTTTGAGCAGAGGGTTGGACTAGATGACCTCCTGAGGTCCCTTCCAACCCTGATATTCTATGATTCTAAGCTGCGGGTCAGCTGGGGGAGGCTTCCTAACAATCCCCCCCAGAAAAACAAACGAAAAAAAACATATCTGTTCCATACTTCTCCCAAACAACCTTTCAGGTTTACTCCCAGCAATAATTTCACTCTTCCTCCGCTATCCCCTGACTCCCCCAAGCCTTTGCACTGCTTCTGAGGGGCGCAGGAAACAAGTTCCTGTATTGTAGTTTAAATGAATTATTACCCAAAGTTATGTATCTAATATGCCTAGTAAGGAATCTATTTGTCAAAAACATTTCCTGAATCTTTTTTGTGGTCTGTATTGTTACAGACATATTTGCTGACAGGTATTTTGAAATAAATTACCAAAATAATTGAAACTGGTGTGATTATATTGTGTTGTTTTGACAAATAAAATATGCAGAATTTTAAAATATTGTGCATAGAATTTTTAATTTTTTTGGTGCAGAATTCCCCTGGAGTAAATAGCCAACTGAAGTCAATGGGAGTCTTTTCATTAACTTCAATAGGCTTTGGATCAGACCTTAATTGCAAAAGCTCCGAGTCCTGCAGCCACTCTATCACATGCCCTTTGAGGCTTTGTAACACAAATAAAGATTACATAAATTCAGGAATCAACTATCCTCCCTTTCAACACCTCGGTTGAACTGTTGGGTGTTAATGAGAACAAGCACGCAGTGTACTTACCTAGGCGCTGCTTCAGTTTATCATGATTAACTTTAAATATCCAAGTAGTTCCAATTATGTCAATGTGATTATTCACATGCTTAGAGTTAAGCATGTTGTCACAGGTTGAAACATCCTGTTTAGGACAGGCTTGGGCCCAGCTTAGGGGGTAGTACTGCAACCCCGATAGTTAAAATCATGAGTCAGAACCCCTTAAAAGGATTATAGTTTGTTTTCTGGTCTGCCTTCTGATTTTTTAACTCCCTATGCATACCCCAGTGTGTGTGACAATTATGGTGTAATCCTCACAAATGTATAATAAATGTGATTTTAGCCTGTACTGCAGTAGCTCTTGTTACAAGACCCAACCCAATCAATTTACTCAAATTTGCATAACATGCTTCTGGTAGTGCAGGGAACACTCAACTTCTCCCAACACCCAAACAGTCTCATTCATTAATGCGCTGCTCCCCTGACCCACATCTGCCCACCTCCCAACCTATCAGTTAATTAGGCACTCCCCAGCCCCACATCAGTTGGATGTCCCTTCATAAATAAGTTGTCTCCCTCCCTCACACTAGCCCCAGCCCCACATCAATTTTACTACCAGCCACCTATCAGTGCTGTCCCCCATACTCACCTGTCTGTCTCTTGTACCCCAGCACACACCAACTCCTCCTGCAGCTGTGAAGGTCCTTTCCCAACACACACACACACACACACAGAGGCTGTGGGGAGGGGGCAGGTCTGGGGGTTCTTCACCCCTTCACACACTGAAGGACAACTGCAGTAGAGCTCTTTTTCTTCTTCTTCTCCCCCTTCCCAGGTAAGGTAATGCAGGAGAGCCAGAGGGAGAAATATGGAGGTGCCTCCCATTTTTCATAAGGGAGAAAGGGGGATTGGCAATAGTGGTGCTAGGCAGGAACAGGCTAAACAATTGCTTAGGTCCCCCAGCAGCTCAAGAGGGCCTCAATTTAGTGTTACTGCCAAAATACCATTCATCTTATTTCACATGGACTTTTTGAACAAATGTCTCAGTATGTGTTGTGTTGGCTTATTTTTTGGTTTATGGAAATAATGCAATTACTGTTTTTGTTGGGAGGGCTGGGTAGGGTAAAGTTCCCCTCAGACATTTATTCTACTAGTTATGACAATAGTTTCATATTGCTAGCACTGTCTATTTTAAACCTTCTCTCCATCTTAAAAAACACACAAGCTGTATTTTTAGTTCAAACTTTAAACAGACACATATTCCCACTAGGAGAAGAGTAGGGGATATAACTGAATGCTGGATGATGTTTGATTATTTTCTGTTCCAATATTTTGGTTTCCCCCTAGTTACCAATATTTTCATGACAACAGTCTTTCCATGTCTTAGCCTAAAGCATAGATTCAGTCTTCTCGGGGCAAAAAGAAGAATTCTGAGATCCTTATTTTGTATGTATTTGCTTATATTCAAGACTAGCAACTAAATGGAACTATTTGAATACATAATCAGACACTCGGGAAAGCCCTGTGGAAACATCTGTAGGACTCATTTTCTGAGATTTTATCCAATTCATACTGGCATTCAGAAGACAATAGGTGTACAGCAAGCTACGGCTGTTTGTTTTCCTTTACATTTTTTGGTGTGTGTTGAAATGGTATCCCCTGAAGAAGACCTCAGTGTAGTTTGTCTCTTTTACCAACAGAAGTTGGTCCAATAAAAACTATTACCTCACCCACCTTCTGCAAACAATCAATGAAAAGTTTCATGTTAGCCTCAGAGACTGAAGTTGCCTGTACAGCCAGAGACCAGGTACAGCATGAGGACTGACAGAGCAAGTTTTGAGCCTGCCAATGGTGTGCTACTTACTGCAACTGGTGGCAATGGAAAGCAGACATGTGGACCTGCAATAAGGCCAGACAAATTCCTCTCATATGCCACTGATCAGATAGTAAATGGTAAGAACTTGAATTCACTGGCAACATGGAGATAGATCATGATTTAATCTGCCTCCCACCAGTTTTATTTTGTCAAGCAACACATTTGTGTGTTGTGTGCTTATGAATGTGTTTGTGCTGATATTCTCTGTACTTACCACTTCCTATTTCTCTTGATGTATTTGATCTGCTAAGGGCCCTAAGCATACAGCTAAAAACCAAATACTAGCCAAGCTGTGAATAATCCTGAGAATTCACTACTCTCGAACACATTTGATATGATACTTGCAGGATACACCACAGGTCTGTGCTGATAGGCTGTAAATTTTAGTTCTCAGTGGTATTAGGTGTATTTAATACAAGTCAGACATTGGACCAGAACAACTGTATTGATCTAATACAAATGTTAATGTTTAATTGGAGATGGTGACAGGCTTGGATTTTTCACTAAAGGCAATAGAAAGCCATCCTAATTCACTCCTTTATTACTAGATTTCTATTTTTTTTTTAAAGGAACTGTTGGTATGGTATGTTAACCTGGAGACACCTTCAAAGCCATGAGTATGGTTCCTATCCCTTGAAGACAACCCATAAAAATCTGCCTATTAACACTATAATATTCCACATGCTATCACAATCACTTGTACTATGACTCAAGACAACATCTTCTATCAACCTGTCTCCCACAGTTAACAGGATTTCAAGGAGGCAGGGCTGGTCCACCTGGATAAGGGTCTAATTTTCTCTTATTCAATTTTTAATTGAATATAACTCCTAAAGTATATATTTGGTAGTTGTATGGTTACAATTTCTTATTCAAGTTAAATCCAGATGTATTCTATATTATGCAAAGCTACAGGCAATCAAATAGCATTGCATATGTTTGAGATTCATAATCCTGGCAGTAAACTATTTTTATCACTGTACTTCACAGCATGTTGGCTTACACTGTTACATCTGTTTAGTTTTTCTGATGCATTCACAAGCAGTGGTTAAAGTAGTTCAAATAGGAGGAGCAGCCCAACCTACTATAGCTTATATGTAGTCATGAGTGTTGAAGTGGTAAAGTTGCATCATTGGCTGATAAGACATGGCATAGTGAAGAGAACAGGGACAAGGGAATACATTTATCTGAAAGGAGTCCACATCCCCAGAGGCAGCCAAACTTCTCTCTGATTACTTATGCCTGCAAAGGGAATGGAACATTCCTTGTTCTGCTAGCCACCACTCTGTTTAGACACTGTGCTAGGAGGAGTGAGGGACTTTGCAAGGGCTATTCTATTTTCCCCTGGATTCTGGCTAGTAAAGAAAAAGTGAAGTGCAGGGTCTCTTTGTGTAGTGGTTGGGAGGGAGAGCTGAAGACAACAGCCTTTATCATACTCCCCTCCCTTTGGGAGGAAGGGGAGCCAGCATGAGGACAGAACTTGCTGCAGAGAAAAGGAGGTAGATAGATATTTCAGTGGTGGTGAGGATTGCCCCCTTCTTCCTCCTGACAGATACTGGTGGTCTTCCACTAACTAGCAGGAACAAGTTTCAGAGTAACAGCCGTGTTAGTCTGTATTCGCAAAAAGAAAAGGAGTACTTGTGGCACCTAGAGACTAACCAATTTATTTGAGCATAAGCTTTCGTGAGCTACAGCTCACTTCATTGGATGCATACTGTGGAAAATACAGAAGATGTTTTTATACACACAAACCATGAAGAAATGGGTGTTTATCACTACAAAAGGTTTTCTCTCCCCCCCACCTCACTCTCCTGCTGGTAATAGCTTATCTAAAGCAATCACTCTCCTTACAATGTGTATGATAATCAAGGTGGGCCATTTCCAGCACAAATCCAGGTTTTCTCCCCACCCTCCCCAACAAACCCACTCTCCTGTTGGTAATAGCTTATCTAGAGTGATCACATTATAAGGAGAGTGATCACTCTTTTGTTGAGTTCTAACTAGGAAAGACTCTTGAAGAGGGTTTTCAGTTTCTTTGACTAAGGCTTCACTGACTTGCAGAGTACTGGAACCAGGGCCTGGCCACAAAGGCAACTGTGCTGTTGGATATACTTCCATTCATCCTAAAGTAATTCTCTAAGCACTTCTTCAACTTCCACGTTAGCTTAATGATGACGACTTGCTTCACTTCTTCTGTTCCGATGAAAAAACTAGTTTGGAAAAGATCCTAAACATCAACCTTCTTCTCAAACTGAATCTAAATGTTGAAGTATTCAGTCAGTTCAAATAACAACTTTTATTAGGGGGTCAGGAGAGGATTTGTTGGTCAGATAAAGGGAGAAGTTTTCACTTCTGATCCTCAGTCTCTCTCTCAAATGCCTGACCCTTCCCTGCAGAGCCTACCATGTCTCCTTTTAAGAACATGTTCCTCACAAGTTCTGCAGATCTATCAACCTCTTTCCTGGTTTGGTTATTCTATTTCAGTCTCAGAAGCTTCAGAGATCTCCCTGTGGTTGGATAGGCACAGCATACTCCGGAACATCTACGCCCAGGCATACCCCAAAATGTGAAGATCTCAACAAAGCAGCTAGCTGGGCTTAGAGATTGCAGACCCAAGAGTCCCTGATAGGAATATTATCATAGTTAAGGAAGTCTGTTGTAGATTGGAGAAAAGTGCTCACAGAAGAATAGGGAAACTAGGGCACTGTTGGACTAGTCATAGAATGGAAAAGGAGTTTGTGAATGACCGGTATCCACAGTCTTTCTAGCAGCACTGGTTAGTCATTAACTTTGGTGCATATAAAGTCATACAAAAATGTATTAGCAAGCAGAAATCAGAGACGCTTGTTAGGGTATGAATACTTACCCTTCCTATCTGAGAAATCACAGCATTTGGGGTAATTAGGAAAAGTGAATTATGTATTTGCCTAATGTATTGAATTACCCTCTTTTTTTAATGTGTATCTAAATATTCCCAGCTCTACCATTGCTTTGTTGTTGGGTAAATTGATAAGCTCCTCGCAGTAAAATTGAGATAACTTTCTAGCCCACCTTAGTGTAGAACTTGGAAGTCCTCTGACAAGAAATTCTATGTAAACCCAAAAGCATAATTGTTCTGAGTCTAGTTACCCAGAAGAGACTCAAATAGGAGATTGCACAAACAGCCTAGCAACATACCGTGTAGTTAACCATGCTAGACTTCAGAATGTATCTCCTACGTGACTATAGCACAAAAGAAAAAACAAGAGCTACTGGTTTCAAAAGAAACATTTTTTTTTTAATTTCACTTCGTGCTTCAGAGTTTCCTTTTTCCTGAGAAGCCTTGGGTTGCAACACACATTGCACTTTAAAGAGGTCATAGAATCAAAATGCTTTTCCTGAGCATACTTTGAGTTTTCTTGGATGCTCAGTAGAATAGTTGACAAAGCAGAATGTTATGTCTCCTTAATGGATGAATGGGCTGAAATGGCCTACATTTCATGGCCTCCTCTTCTCCCAGAATGCTACTACAGTATTGTCACTCTATATAACCAGTCACCGTACTATAAATCAGTAAGCTACTTCCCCTCACTAGGAAAACAATAGCACTAAGATGATCTCTCCACACTGTATCTAAATGATTTTTATTAGAAATATAGCAACTACTCCACTTTGTTTGTTTTTAAACTATCTGGTTATGAAAACAAGATAAAATTAGAAATACATAAGATTTTTTCATGTGTCCCAACTTAAATATAAGTTTCTTAAATTGATATTACTATCTAAAGACTGATTTAATCATATTAATTCATTTTAGTTGAATCAGTGAATTGGACGATTGAAATTGTCTATAGTACCACAACACTAATATTAATTATATTTTTGTAGAAGAGTGACTCCCCAGTTGATGTATCATCTCATACCTGGGGCACAGCATTGAAAGACCTTCACCCCAGTCACCTCCTTCTGACAGCTGTTCAGGTGCTGTTATGATCTGACTCCTCTAGTGACTCAGACCTCCAGCCAGGTCATCGTAGTCTCACCCCTTCCCTTCTGAGATATTAATGTGTCAAACACAATACTGATCACTACCACATCTTCCATGCCTCCTGGGCTCCTCTTCAATCTCACTCTTACTTCAGAGCAGCAGGTTCCCAGGTTCCTCCGAGGTTTCCCCCAGCAGAACTCCCTTTCCCCCTAAAAAAACCCCAAACGAAAAACAACTTAAGCCACTTCTGTCCATTCCAGACTTGAATTTATAGTCCCTCTGGGTTCCCCCCAGTGTTCCTCTTCCAGAACACTGACCTACAAGGCTACCTGCTTGGGGCCTAGACCCTACCTCAGGGCCCACATGGGGATAGTTCTACTCCTCTGGTGTCCTTATTATTATTTTCCCAGACAGCAGGAACTCTAGACCTCTTTTCTGCTGGGTCTCTTTTCCTCTCCAGCTGAGTCTGATAAGGAATTGAGTCTGACAGCTCTCAAGGTGCACAAAGTTAATTATGCACATTGAACTAATTGAGCTCTAGGGCTCCTGTTAACTATTTGTCCTGTGGGATTTACATATCCTATTATCAGTCATTTGAACTATGCAGTCCCCTGTGGGCTTCCTTATGTGTTTGCTTCATACTTTATTTCTTTCTTTTATAGACATATGTTTCACATGTTTATTCACTGGTGTAACTTGCTAACTTTCTCTCTCTCAAACACACACACACACCTCAAATCAAATCTTCATGCATTTGAGTAAGTGCTCAGTAAGCTCACGGGCGGAAAAGGATATCATTCTGGTGGCATTATACCACACCTTCAATAGAAAAGTTCTAAGGTGTGGTAACAAGTACTACATATTGTACTTAGAGGGATAGATAACTCTGTAAATGCCATTACATAGTACACCCTGTCAGATTTACATTTGTCTAGTAATACATCATAGGTCTTAACATTATTTTGTTGAATAATTTTATTTTCCCCTGAAAAAGTTAAATTAAGAAGTACGTACTCTGAATGTGGGAATCTTGCTTTTAAAACTATCAGAAAAGTTTCAGAGTAGCAGCCGTGTTAGACTGTATTCGCAAAAAGAAAAGGAGTACTTGTGGCACCTTAGAGACTAACCAATTTATTTGAGCATAAGCTTTTGTTAGCTACAGCTCACTTCATCGGATGCATTCCTCTCATCTCAGGTTATATTGTTAAGTAGTATATATTGGCCAAGATACCCTGGGCTGGCTGAGCTATGCTCAGTATAGGACTGGAGCACAAGCAATGGTAGCTTTAGTCAAAGCAACCAAAGCAGACCCAAGAATTGAGGTCCATTGTGTCTCTAACCTTAAAAATATTTAAGGCTATTCTTTCTTTCTGAATTTGCTATTTATTTTTTCTTCTGTTTCTTCAATATCACTGTAAAGCCTGAATCATTACATCTCACATTTGTAGACAGCTGACATCCCATATATTGAAATCAACAGAGTTGCACAGGAAGTAAAACAACACAGAATTTGGTCAACAGATGGCTGTGCTAAATTGGATCTTGAAGTTAATGAATGTCAGGGCTGATGCGGCCACAGTGGATTGAACTTTTCTTTAGCATTTGTGTACTAAGTATATAAAATTACTCTTACTTCATAAAAAGAAAAGGAGTACTTGTGGCACCTTAGAGACTAACCAATTTATTTGAGCATAAGCTTTCGTGAGCTACAGCTTACTTCATCGGATGCATACTGTGGAAAGTGTAGAAGATCTTATTATATACACACAAAGCATGAAAAAATACCTCCTCCCACCCCACTGTCCTGCTGGTAATAGCTTATCTAAAGTGATCACTCTCCTTACAATGTGTATGATAATCAAGTTGGGCCATTTCCAGCACAAATCCAGGTTTTCACCCCCCCCCCCCCACAAACTAACTCTCTGCACACTTTCCACAGTATGCATCCGATGAAGTGAGCTGTAGCTCACGAAAGCTTATGCTCAAATAAATTGGTTAGTCTCTAAGGTGCCACAAGTACTCCTTTTCTTTTTGCGAATACAGACTAACACGGCTGTTACTCTGAAACCTGTCTTACCTCATATAATATTTTGCTGTTCAACTCCTACATTTTACTTCTGCTGCTCGTGTATTTTGCTATTGACTTTAATACAGTCAGTACCACCTATAAAATCAACTCTTAAAAGAATGCCCAGATTACAGAACAGTAATCTTTCCATGGAACGGAACATAGCCTGTATTTTCCAGTGGTAGTTTTCCCACTCTAAAATATTACAGACATTCATTTTAGTAATTTAACTTCAAACCACTGTGATCTCTGGTTGTTTTAAGAAGGGCACCTTAAAACATGTCACAGATTCTGAACTAGAGCCATCCAGGGAAGTGCAAGATGTTCCCTTCCCTGGAAACATGTTGGTGGAATAAAAATGAACAACAGGCCTTGCAACGTGATCTGCATTCTTCAATACCACTTGCAACTTCACTGTCTGCATATAAGGAAGGGGGGTAGAGGGATCAGTTTTTAAATCTCTTTTTGTAGCCAGAGTTTTCTTGTTAGACCATATATCTAAATTAATCTAATCCCTTCATTATTCAGCCAGATTTTCTTACTGTTTTATTCTTTTTTACTTTATCTTCGATGGCATGCTTGCGTATGCTCCTGCCAAACCACAGTAGTGGGTGTTATGATTTATATTGATACATATAATTTGTGTCTTTTCAAGTTCCTAAAATACCTCCTACAATATATTTTCCACATTAATTATTCTTAAACCCTTTTCCAGTTTCTCTTGTGTTTTTATTTTTTAGAGTTTGTGTTTCTTAATGGTATCAGATTAATAGCCCTGTACACTGAAATACTCTCTTTATCCACAAAAGAGAGAGAGCACAGGCAGCAACCAAGGAAGCTTCCCAACATAAACCTGTCAGTTTGCCTCAACGTTGATGAGAAAGGCCCTCTATTAAGGGGGAAGAGTTCAGTCTTCAAACCCATTCGGTCCTTGACCTCTTTGCTGAGACTGTCAACATGGTGCCAGTTACACTATTGCTATGGTCATCTACCCATCAGGAACTCGACTTAAACCAGTGGTTCTCAAAGCCGGACCGCCGCTTGTTCAGGGAAAGCCCCTGGTGGGCCGGACCGGTTTGTTTACCTGCCGCATCCGCAAGTGCAGCCGATCGCGGCTCCCACTGGCTGCGGTTTGCCGCTCCAGGCCAACGGGGGCTGCGGGAAGCAGTGCGGGCTAAGGGACCACCAGTTCACTTCATGCAGGCCACCAAACAGCTTTCAGATTGTAACAGTTTCTAGCAATTGCAAACCTGAGTCAGATATGAACTGGTGACCTGTGGAGAAAATAATGGGCAAAAATAATCTATAATCACCGCTATTTGATTTTATTGTTGAATAAATCCATAGTATTGCTTTTTGCAAATGCATGCCCACAGACATCTCAGGTTAAAAATATTTATACTGGTATCTGACTTCAAGGCAGAAATCCCATCTTTGATAATTAAACACTGCTTTGCAGGTCAAAGTAATAGAAGTCTTCCATAAACTTTCCTTTTACATTTCTATATGTCTTTTGTATGCATCAGCACTGTTCATTCTGATTTGCTGTATTTTATGTGACGGCCTCCATATCTGCTGGGTTTTTTTCTTTCCTCTTTCTTTAGAAATAGCATGGCCCTTCATCCATAAAACCAGTCTGCTTAATCTATCTTGTTTTTTAATGCACCTTTCTGTGTCCCATGATGATGTAAATTCCAGACCATATTATCCTAGTTTAACCAAGTTTGGGTTATCCCAATTACATCTTGTTTCCCTATAAACCCAAATAGTCATGCAAAATTGTTTTGTGATACTGGTTGCAACTGCATAGACAAAACTCTGGAAAAACCTTTTCCAATTTGGCTTATTTTAATTTTCTGGTAATAAAATTCTCTTTAGTTTTGATCATGACTATACAAAATAGAATCATTGTTGGCTAATCAGATTTCTGAATTGTCAAATTACCTTGATTTCATGTTGTAATTGTGATAACTCTGACTTTGTTAAACCAGGATAACATGGCTTGGCATTTTTAGTATCAGAATACAGAAGTACCTCCAAAAAGTGGCCCTGGTGAGAAGGCAAGAATTATAGGTTCATGGATGAAAGGGGACACATTATTTCTGAGTAAACAAAACACTTAATTGGAATTAACCATGTAGAATATAGTAACACAGACTGAACAAATATATACCTACAGAAATGCATATAGAGTATATTTATCAGGGGGTAAAAGTCTTCCCCACACACCAAAATCCACCAGATAAAAAGATTACATCTACAGTCATTTAGTATACATGGAATGAAGCCATCTTCATAAAACACTATCACAGGATCAATGTCTGAAAGTAAATCGCTACGCTTTACTTCAGGACTTATGTATCCTGTGACTATATACTATTTACCAACATTTCTCTCTTTTAAACCTTTTTCTGGATTACTTTTGCTCTGCTTTATCATCTACTTCATTTCTTAAACATTTGAGAAAGTTATGTTTCTAGACAATGACTCATTGCTCCTTTCCACGTTAAAATGTTTCTCTTATTTAAGGTATACTACCATACATAGTAAGCCCATATCTGCAAAAAAAATTGACTCATTGTCTAGTTATTATGTGTATCAAAAGGCCCCAGGAGTGAAAATTCCTAAGTGCGAGGATATAGAACACAGTGTTATCTGACCTGTTTGTTTAAAATCTGAACCTTTATGTTGCATAAATGAATTATTTTTTGCATCAAATATATACTGCACATCTTGCCTTGTTATTTTTTCCTTTAAAAATATAGCACAGGATCCTTGGCTTTGTTCAAGGAGTATTCTGTGCAGCTCAGTACAGGGATGGAAATGGGAGGCAAAGGTTGATTTAAGCTACCTTTATTTCCCTGCTGTCCTGGGACCATCCAGACCCTAGTCCAGTCCTTGCTGTAAAAGTAGAGCAGCATCAGGTTTGCTCCACAATGCCAGCAGCCTCAAGTTGCCATTTTGGCCAGCTGGGGAGTAGAGCCTTTATGGTCATGTTCCCTAAATTGGAGGGATGAGATAGGTCAATCAGGCTGTAGCAAGGCAGGGAGGATATTTTGCTACCTGGATCCCCCAGGTGCACACTGGTCTACCAGTGTAAAGCAGCTTCAGCATGGCTAAAATACTGGGCCTTAACCTCTGTAATCTCCACTCTAGGTTAGAATCCAATATCCACTCTGGCATCTGGCCCTTTCAGGTCTTCCTCCATTTGTTTTTTAAGTGGAGTGCACTAAATATTTTAGAACCCTTTATTATTCTGTATTAATGAACATGAAATTTCATGGGCTACCTGTCAGCCTACCTACTGTGAAGATCCAAATGCTGCTCTCTCTCTAAGTCGGTTATTTCACTTTATATCCCAGTAAATCTCTGCCACAAGAAAATATATCTATAGATGAAAAGCAGGTCTGGTCTACAACGAGTACAGACCATGCTGTGAGATCTCATTCTATAATTTAGATTGAAGGGCTGCCCTCTAGTAAGACGGTGAGATCCTCAGCTAGTCTACGTCACTTCATTGATGTCAACAAAGCTACAATTATTTATTTCAACCGGGGATTTGGGCCAGTTACAATCTCTTTTAAAAAATCCTTTTGAGCTAGTCATCTTCTTTCAGAAAATATTTCTGTGTATTCAGTCTTCTAATTTTTCATCCCTACGCACTAGTTAAATTTGCAGTTTGTAATCAATAGGTTGGTCCCAGGAGGCTAGTGGTACTTTCAAATGTTTATACACTCTTAGTTCCTTGGAAACAAACATTTTTAAATTTAGTGTCCTGAATAATTGTCATCACCCCCCACAGTGATGCAGAATCTACCAAGTCCTCCTTTAACACTTGGATAAACCTTAACTTGCTCCAGGGATTTCTTGGTTTTGAGCATCTCCAATTAATTATTTTTGCTTCACTGATTCTGACGCCATCCAGGATACCGAGTAGATATGCAGACAGTGTTAGAACTTGAATTATCTAATGCAAGTACATTTAGAAACTATTCACTTGCTATTTACAGATAACACTTCAAATTGATTTTAAAGAGCTGTTTGTAAAGTCTTGTTGTTATAGTCCACCCAATATTTGTAACTGGCTTTTAACTATCTCCCATGTTGTGCATTCAACTTTTTTAAATGTTCCAGAAATAACTCTGAAACCGGCTCCCTCAGTGTGAAATCCATTTCCAACTTAATCTATGAAAATATGAAAAGTGTAGTGATCCTGGCCCTGACACTAGTACCTGCTGCAACTGTGGGGCACCACTGTAGAATGCTGTCCTGAGGAAAAAGACAGACAGCCAACAAAAGGGCAGCTCAAGCTCGGGAATGTGCCTAATCAGGGGCAATTGGAAAGTAGGTAGAGAAGGAGGAGGTGAAAAGAGACTGCCTGAGATAAAAAGGGAATTTGTTGAGGAAGCTGGAATGTGAAGGACAGTGTGCAAAGAGCCCAGCCGCAAGGGGCACAGAGCATAAGACCCGTGGGGGTGACTGTTGGGATGCTGACAGAGGGAATATAGTTTGGGTGCCTGGGAACAGGTGTAGCCATCCGGGTGAGGCGCTGTCATTCTCAGGTGGACCTGCTGGAAAGGGTTGTCATCATCACAGTATCAAAGCAAAGGAGCCTCGCAAATTGGAGAAAAGTGAAGGTGGGACAGAAAGGGTGAAGCTGGCCTTTGCAGCCTGAGAAAAGAAGAGCTGATTCCCTCTTAGGGTGACACAATGTGTTTTTGAAAAGACGCCTTTTATAGTGATGGTAATTTTCAGTTTATTATTTTTCTAAGCCAGTATTTGATGTTTCTTTATATTATTTTATTATTTTTTATTCCTGCCAAATTTCTGTTTTTGTTCCCCTTTATAAAGTTTATCTCCATTTTATTGGTTTGCCTCTGCCTCTCCTCCCAGTAAGCACAGTCTAGCTGAGGCCTAGTCACTGGTTAGTCTAGCTGAGGCCTGGTTAGTTTTCAAAGAAAAAAAAAGTTTTATGTTGGCTGCAGCTTTTAAACAACCTCAAAACATAAAGCACTCTGGGACTTTTGCAAAGAATATATTTTGATTTGCAGTTTAGTTTTGTTTATGCAGTAAAGGCCTGATCCTATTCCTATTGAAATAAATGGGATCTATTTCACTGACCTCGCTTGGAACCGGATCATACCACAAAAGAGTAGGACTCTGTTTATTGAATGGAAGAGGGTTCTCAATCTTTTACTTTCAGAGCCCCTCACTCTCCCCAACATGCTCTAAAAACTCGATGGCCCACCTATGCCACAACTGTTTTTCTGCATATAAAAGCCAGGGCTGGCGTTAGGGGGTAACAAGCAGGGCAACTGGCCAGAGCCCCACACACAGGGGACCCCGTGAAGCTAAGTTGCTTAGGCTTCGGCTTCAGCCCTGGATGGCAGGGCTTGGGGCTGTGGGCTTCAGCCCTGTGTGACAGGGCTTCAGCTTTCTGACCTGGGCCCCAATAAGTCTAACACCAGCTCTGGTCAGCAGATGCCCTAAAACCTGCTCGTGTATGTACACACACACACACACACACACACACGGCTCCAGACCCCTGGTTGAGGACTTCTGGAATAGAGGACATGGAATTTCTTTAGATAAACAGGGCTTCTGATTTATACCTGATTGTCTTCTAAAATATGAAGTAATTCTACTGAAGTCATAGAATATTAGGGTTGAAAGAGACCTCAGGAGGTCAACTAGTCCAATCCTCTGCTCAAAGCAGGACAAAGTAAGTGGAGTTGCATAAGTTTTACAACAACGTAAGTGTTCTCAGAATCAGGCCTGAGATTTTTATTTAAGTGATACATACACATGATGGACATTACCTAATTCAGGTAATGTGTTAGCTCTTTTGTTTTGTGTGCTTTTCTTGGACAACAGGGATTTTATTGCATTTGTAAACATCTTCCTGAGTTTAGTTTAGTATTTCTCATGTTCTTCCTTCTTATTTGCATTTTTTAAATCTTTTATATCAGTTGTGCCACTCCTTTAACTTTGTTTTCTTAGCACCTTCTTTACCTATGAACCTGATACATTCTTTGCATAAGGATGTTCCTGGTGGAACTCTTTAAGCTACTGTGCAAATGAGTGAGAGCATATTTTTAACCTTGTCCAATGCATCATCATCAATCACTAACATATGAAGATGACCTGTTTTTCTTTAATGGAAGTGCTATAGACTTGAAGGTCTATAAACACTATGGCATCTAGAAATACAGAGTTCCCTGAGAAACTTCCACAGAACTTCCACAGAGATCCTTAAGCCTTTTTTTTTTGTGTGGTCTGGACACAATGCACTGGAGAAGAGAGCAGTGCCTGCTTCCCACTCCCACTGGTTCTCTGGAGCCTCCAGGGAAGAGTCCAGTGCATCAGCTGAGAATCTTGGACCATTCTATCTGCCATCATGTGACTGGATACTTCAGGCTAACAGTAATGAGCTATGAAATCATCCAGGCTGCCAGTCTATGTACAGTGCAGGCCAGAGTGAAGTTGTTACATTTGGTGCACATGAAATGAGTATTATCTCACTCCAGTTCCCCATCCCAAAAACCACCGCCAGAACTGGCATTCTTCTCTCAAATTCCTATGTCAATTCCTTGTCAAAGGTATTAACCCAGTAAAGGAGACACAGTTAGGCGATGGTGCCCACTGCACATGGGACAACTACACTGTAACCATGTTCACTTACTCAATTATGACTTTACTGTAGGCTATGGCTTAAAATGTGACTAATAATCATGAACAGTGAAGTCTGTTAAAGCTTAAAGTACTCTCATATGCACACATAAAAGAGCAGTCCATTTACTCAGAAATCTGGACTTTTGGGGAAATCATGTTTAAAAACAGGAACATCTGAGTGTTAGCTAACAGGAAAGAAAATGAAGTTGCCAAATCCACAGTTGGGTTATAAGGCTTACTGTAAGTTTTATTGGTGACTAAATTTGATCTGCCTCTGCAAGTGGAAAAAGTGTATTGGCCACCCACTGCCCTGCAGAGCAATTTCTCAGGACTATTAACTAAAAGAGAAAGAAAAGAAAGAAACATTACCTTGTAACTTGAGTTACACTAAGTAAACATATTTGTTCTAACTTTTCCTTTAAATCTTAATACAAAATATCGCGACACACTTGATACCTGGGTCAACACAGATGCAATCTGCCCAACATATCTAGCATGTTGAGCAGCAGTGAAGCAGATAATAATTTTCACAGAATTTTCAGTCCCAGTAAAACTGAGTATTTACGGCCTGATCTATATAACCCAACGAAGTCAGAGTCACAGGCTTTGGTTTGAGCCCTTACGGTATAAAATGTTCCTCATTTGCAAAGCACTATACAATTATGCTCGAATGCAACCCTATTAAAAATATAATTACCCCATTTTGTACATGAGACAATTGAGAAATAGTGCTAAGGTCCTAATGATCTGCTACATCTTAGTATGCCTTGCATGTAGTGGAGAGTGGCAGCAGCAAGGAGCTAATTGTGGTTCCCTGATCTTTGGGAGCCTGGTCCCAGCAAAAGCTAGAGCAGCATGGAGTCTGCTGTGATGGGGGGGAGGGTGGGTTTGCTCCACCTATGCTACACTTCTTCCCCTTATTCTGGGATAAGGAGCATCTGGCACAAAGCCCTGGTGTGCCTCTCTGCAACAGGAACTCTCCACCAGCTAGCTCTAGCCACTTAATGCTGTTAGTTGACTGGCGAATGTGGCCCTAAATGATTTGCCAAAGGCCACAAAGGGAGACAGTGTCAGAGTTAGGATTAGACTATGAGATTTCCGATCTTCCACTCCAGGGCTCAGGCCCTCCCATTTCATAAACTTTGTTGACTGAAAATGATGTGACAGGAAGGTGATCATTGCAGTTTATAAAAGTGATTGTATGCACTGTTTCTAAATCTATTCCTATGAAACTCTTTCAGACAAAAAACTGGTAACTGTCTAAACCACAACAGAGTTGATTAAAACCCAGTACTGGCAAATAAGTGAGTTATTCCTTTCCAGAGGACACTATTCATAAGAATTAAAAAACTATGTCCCTACTTTAATGCATCATTATGTCTGTGCCACCTATTTTCACATGAAAATAAAAATTTAGTACTCAGATATTACTGAACTAAATACCTCTTCCCCACCCACACACCTAGAGAAAAGATGTTAATGTCAAACAAAATTAACTCACGAGAGAAGAAACAATTAAATTGCTACCCCTATTGATGGACTGTAAAGAAATGAAAAACATTTGTATGGAGATGAAAGGAACATGAGCAAGGGAGTATGTTATCCTCTTGAGGAATGTACATGCAGAGCCCATTATAATACATGAATAATGTCATTTTTACAGTGCTTTTCAGCTTCAAGCATTTCACAAACTCTATCTAGGCTGTGTTGTGACTGCTTTCACATTATGTATAAGCGAAGGCTCAGAGCCCCCTCACTCCCATTGCATACTTATGCATTTGGAGGCAGAATTTAACAAGGGGAGCTTCTTCGAGTAAATTTTTTCCATATATTTGGTATGAAATTAAACAAATTCCACTTTCCGTAGCTCCACAATGGAAGTCTGGTAAATGGCCAAACCACAAAAACAACCCCACCTTGACCCACTTAAATATGTAACTGACTGTGCATATACAGTATCTTGCCGATACAATTGAGCCACTGACAACACAGTATTGTGCTTGCCAATTGTTCAGCCGTTTTGGACATCAAGAAACTCAGGCTTACAAATGGGCAAAGTTTTGAATATTTACTCTTCTAGCATATAATGTACCTAAGACCATGGTTCCTTTTGCAATTCAAAGAAACTAATTGTACATTCTTGGTTTTTAGAGTTTATTTTATTTTTTATTTTTATTATTTTTTATTTTGCAGATACGTAATAAACATATCATTTTATGTTGGGGGTGTGATCTAGTGATTAGAGCAGGGGATTGAGTGTAAACATTCACAAGGTTCTCTCTTCCCAGCTCTGGAAATGACTTGCTTGCCAAGTCATTTAACATGTGTGCTGCCACTTCAACATCCATAAAATGAGACTGATAATATTTGTCTAGCTCTCAGAAGGGATGCAGGGCTCAGAAGCTCTTTTTATGGCATGTCAGGTGAAAGGCACCATAGGCTCAATCCTACAATGTACTGAGCATTCTGACCCAATCTAGCAAAGCACCTAAGTAGGCCCATTGATTTCACTGGAATTACTTGCTTAATAGTGTAATCATTCAGATTAAAGGTTATCAGAATCTAGTCCAGGAGTAGTCCCCTTGACTTCACTGGGATAGTCATGTAAAATAAGTAGGATTTGGCCCAGCCTGTACTACTAGGACACTGGTGTCTAGGACACTGGTGCCCAACTTTATTACATAGGAGCTTCTCGGTGTGGTGTTCTGTCCCATCTAGTGGCACCAAGACCACTTAGAGAGAGAGTTAAATGAGTCTGTTCTACAGCCTTAGCTAACATCCAGCTGGCTTTTAGCTCATGCACTAAACTCCTGAGGTCCCCAGTTCGATCCTGCCCATCAGTGACCGAGGTCTGTCAGTGTTACATAAGCACGACCTTGTGTGGGCCAAACAGATTTAGCCACCTGCACTGATTTATATTTTAAGTTCAGTTTGTTTCGTATGTATTTAGATAGACAATACTGTACATAGAAACAATCTATTTACATGTGTAAACTAAAATGATGTAAACATGATGACAAAACACTAATGAATTGGCCATTAGTATATTGTGTTGAAGCAGGCTGCAGGCCTCATGAAATGCTCTGGTGGGCTGTGTATGGCCCATGGGCCATATGTTGGGCACCCCTGGTCTAGGATGAGTTGGTGGCAGAAGGAATAATAGCACAAAAGCCTATGTGATTTTTAGCCTTTGCCCTGAAGAATGTACTCTTATGAAGGAGACTGTCTCCCTTCAACTTTTGCCTACCACACTGAGTCTGGCTGTCACAGGCAGCTGTTCTCAGTTCCTGTCAATAATCCACTCTGCAGAGAGTATCCTGTATAGGACACTGGTGCCACTGCCAGAGAGATCCTGCCAATCTGATTTACAAAAAAAGCTTTATAAGATTTTCTGTTTCTCACCATCTGTGTATTATCAGAAAGTAGTGGTACAAGATCTTATACCTCTCTGTGTTTGTGACAAAAGAGGCGGCCTCCAGTGTCAAAATGTTAAGAGTGTGAGGTTTAAAATCCCATACTAAAAGAATACTAAACATACAAAGTGTCACTTTAATCTTAACACAAATTAAAAGATCACTTTAAGTTTACACTTTCTAAATGTTTTCAACCATCTTTTGTTTTAATGGAACGTTGGCTGCATATTTTAAAGTAATTGTTAACACGTTTTAGCCATTTTAGAGGCTCAAACATAAAATCTTTCCCTGACAGCTTTTGCTCGTCCGTTTAACAAACAGCATCCTCTGTTTTTTCTGTCACCAGTGTTGCAAGAACCAATGCAGCTGCCTTTTAGTTAGTATCTTATGGTCCCAATCCTGCAATTTTTAAATTTATATTTTTATTTACTTTTTCCCCAGAAATAAAGGGAGAAAAAATTAACAAAAAACTAAAGGACTAGAAAGGGAGGGAAAGACAGGAAGGAAGGGGGACAGAGAAGGAAAAGGAGAGTGACATCTTTGTCTCCACCCACGAGAAATTAATAAAAGATTTCTAAAAAGTCTTCTCAAATTTGTCTGAGGTCTCTTTCTACCAAAAACATTAACCACTCTAACTGCCAGGTCAGCCAAGTCCCTGTGCCAAGTCTCTCTCTCTGGAGGAACTCTGCTCTCCCATGATCGATCTAACTAATGAGCACTGCTTGCCCCAAAGTGCAGCATCAATGTGTGAGAAGGGATGGAATTTAAATTTTTTAGCCAAATTAGCCTATATTGTCTGGTAGCTAATATTGTAGAAGAAGCAGCTCTGTGTAAGCTCAAAAGCTTGTCTCTTTCACCAACAGAAGTTGGTCCAATAAAAGATATTACCTCACCCACCCTGTCCCACACAATATTAGAGAGACGTTTTACAAACAAAACTGTAAGAGGCTGATGCTGGTATTCCTGCCAATGGGAGGGGATGGACCAACTCCCATTCCACCAGCGGCCAGGAAGTGGTCTGCTTTGCTATGACCTGGAGCTACCAGGTTGCCTGGCTAAACACAAAGTCTATATGATAATGCTGCTAATCGGGCCAATCTTGCATTCTGATGTATGTGAACAAACCCTCCAAAGGCTCTCCACAGGGCAGCAGGTGCAGGGGTTGCGTGCGTGTATTGGATCATGTGCTGCTGCAGCTTCACTATTCCCAGGAACTAAGCTATCTAAATTTAAAGTGAGCTCAGACAGGTGCAGCACAGGCTAGCCCTGTGAGTAATTTCCCAGGGTTCAGGGTGGACTTGTACAATCCCCACACTGAAGAACCCACTACTGTGGCTTTATTGCTCCAGGAACATCTACTCGAGCCACAAACACTCCTTGTAATTAGAAAAGGAGTACTTGTGGCACCTTAGAGACTAACCAATTTATTTGAGCATGAGCTTTTGTGAGCTACAGCTCACTTCGCCGATGAAGTGAGCTGTAGGTCACGAAAGCTCATGCTCAAATAAATTGGTTAGTCTCTAAGGTGCCACAAGTACCCCTTTTCTTTTTGCGAATACAGACTAACACGGCTGTTATGTAATTGTAGTTTACACTTACCATTAGGGAAAAGGCAGGGACTTAGCCAAAGTTTCTGTAAGAGGGGGTTATCCATGTGCAGTTTGACCCCCTCCGTTCAAGTAATCAGGATTTGTGTAAATTTTGTAAATAAATAACACTAAGAAATTACATGACATGGCATCACCTATTTCTCTTCCAATTGGAACTGACCTGCAAAGCCCTGGAAGCTTTCCCCATTTGAGAAAAGGGTCAACAAACAGTATGCTTATTATTCCCATTTTAGAGAAGAGAAAACTGAGACATACAGAGTTTAAAAGGCCTGATTTTCAAAAGTATTTGGGCACCTAAAGATGCTGATAAATGCCTAGTGGGCTTTTTACAAGTGCTTACATTCCATGGGATTTAGGCACCTAACCTGCTTAGTAACCACTTTTTGAAAATCCCACTAAGCACTTACTACATTGTTAGGTGCCAAAATACCTTTGGAAATTTGGCTCTAAAGGACTTGCCCAAAGGTAAATCAATAACAGAACCCAGGAGTACTGAATCTCATGCCCTTGCTGAAATCACTGGACACACCGCCTCTCTTTGTCAAGCTTATGCAGCCAGTCTGGAAAGGTTAATGAAATTTCATTGCATGAAAATGTCTAGCAGAACATGATTACAAATGTTTGAAAGTTAGGATGTCACATTACCTATCCTATTTTTTCCCCTTGAAACGCAGTGTGGAATGCAAGGATATGTACTGTAGCCATTTTTCCTGGAATAAAATGAAAATATTTTCACTTTAACACAGTATACATCAGCTTAAAGATTTCAAATGAATTTATTTTTATCCTTTCAGGATGTCTTTTTCCATGGTGGTTTAAATCTTCCTGTGAGTCAGTGTTTACTTCCTTTATTTAAAGAGGGGGAGAGAGATTCCCATTTTAAATGCTGTGTCCTGTATTCCTGCATCCTCTCCTCCCCCAAACCCTGGATGGAAATTTTTACCATGTTGAAAAAAAGGGTGTATACTGTTGGGGTAGGAGACTTCACTTAATTTAACTCAGACCTCCTAACAGATCAAAATATTTGTTTATGATTTGCAAGGCTTCCAGTTTTACAGACAAAAAACAAAACAAAAACCATCATTAAAAAATTGCATCCGTTTCTTCTAGCATTCTCACTAGCTTTCTGTCAGACTTCAAACGCAGAAGAGAAAAGCTTTGAATTAAATTGTATAGGGAGATTTTTCATGTATGCGGGTGCGTCAGCCTTTGTGTCTTCATGTGTCTGTCACAGCTCTTTACTAAATATTGCTCACTCATTGAAGTTTATGTAAGTGTGTGAAATGCATGAATCTGTAATAGGATTTGGAGGTTTGAGTCATTAAAAGATTCAAAAATTAGTTGTGCGCTGATTTGCACTTGAATTTGAACATGACAATCAAAAGTATCCATACTGTTTCCACAAATCATAAAGCAGAATGAAAGCCTTTCAGACAATGAATACGAACGTGTGCTAATTTTAGTTATCCAGGTCCTGTGATTATGCAAATGTAAACTGAACTAATGGAAATACCTTTCCCAAACAATACCTAGCACTTAAAGTTTTTAATCTTCGAAGTGCTTTATAAACATTAACTAATCCTCACAATGCTCTTTTGAGGTAGATTAGTAAATGTATGCCCAATTTGCATATGGGAAGCCATGCAAGGCAGTATAGTGACTTTCCTGCAGCCACAGAGTTAGCTCTATGAGAAGAGGTCAGAAGTTCTTGGCTCTCAAAAGGAAGAGAAGAATAGCCTTGGAGCTGAGGCTCTGGACTGTAACTAAGGAAACGGATTAATTTCTCAGCTCTGCCACAGACTTCCTGTGTGACCATAGGCAAAAATCACAATCATGCTGAGTCTCAGCTTCCTCAAATGTAAAATGTACCACTTTAATCTATGAATCCATAAATACTTGGAGACACTCAGACAATATGGTGATGGGGCACCATAAAAGTACATAGCTAGTCATGTGCTCTGATCACTAGATCCTCCCTTTTTTTCTATGGCCATAGGAATTTATGTAGCACATAATTGAGCGAATATTATTAGCCATCAGGGATTCTGACATGTTTAAGTGTAATTTCTGAACATTTAACTACACAAATACAAAAGGACACCATAACATTTAATATCATACCTCTGTCTGAATATCTTTCACTGTTATTGTTATAACTAACACCACAATACCTGAAAGATTAAAGAGGGGAGGGGGGAAATCTCTACAGAATTTGGGTAGCCAGCTATGTCTGCTTTGTGGCTAATTTGCACTGGTGTATAGCTGACACAATGTGGGCCAGAATCTGGGCCCAGTAGTTTCAGACCAGAGTAGAGCAAAGATAATACTGATGGTATACTGATGTATAAGTAGGGGCATAGCGAGCAGATCGAGGGACGTGATCGTCCCCCTCTATTCGACATTGGTGAGGCCTCATCTGGAGTACTGTGTCCAGTTTTGGGCCCCACACTACAAGAAGGATGTGGATAAATTGGAGAGAGTCCAGCGAAGGGCAACAAAAATGATTAGGGGTCTGGAACACATGAGTTATGAGGAGAGGCTGAGGGAACTGGGATTGTTTAGTCTGCGGAAGAGAAGAATGAGGGGGGATTTGATAGCTGCTTTCAACTACCTGAGAGGTAGTTCCAGAGAGGATGGTTCTAGACTATTCTCAGTGGTGGAAGAGGACAGGACAAGGAGTAATGGTCTCAAGTTGCAGTGGGGGAGGTTTAGGTTGGATATTAGGAAAAACTTTTTCACTAGGAGGGTGGTGAAACACTGGAATGCGTTGCCTAGGGAGGTGGTGGAATCTCCTTCCTTAGAAGTTTTTAAGGTCAGGCTTGACAAAGCCCTGGCTGGGATGATTTAATTGGGGATGGGTCCTGCTTTTGAGCAGGGGGTTGGACTAGATGACCTCCTGAGGTCCCTTCCAACCCTGATGTTCTATGATTCTATGATGGTATTCCTTCACTAACTGCACCACTTCCATCACCTTCTCAAATAGGCTCCTTAGTTCAAATTCTGTTTTCAGTTTCACAGCAGCTGTGAATTCCACTGAAGTCAACATGCAGTTCTTCTTAGGGGGCCTTTGTGCATTCCCTCTTGTGGGATAAGGTGCCCTTGGTATCAAGTTGTGGAACTGCCTTGAAAAGCACAGCTGTGTATGAGATTTCACACAAGCGTGGTATCATTGCTCTGTTCTTTATAAGAGAGAACACCCCTAACTGTCTCAGTTCCTTATCACCACTGCAGAGGTTGAACTGAAGTTGCCTCTTCCACCCTCAAGCTAGATTTTTTCCTTCTACTTTTTTCCAGGATCCTTTGGTTCCTCACCAGGCCCTGAGCCCCAAAAGGGTTTCAAGAAGTATGCCACATGGGGCAGTCCAAGATCCATGGACAAGGCCTTCTATGTCTGGGCAAGACTCATTCAGTAGCCCAGTGTGTAGTTTGCCATGCCTTTGTTCCCCACAACAGAAAGGAGACACATGAGGTTCCAGGCTCAGCTGGCTTATCAATTCCTACACTCCGATGCTCCAGGAGGTCCATTAAGGGTACTGAGACCAGCCTCCATACCAAGGTACTGTACTCTGACACAGGATTCAAGATGCGTTCTACCGTTTAAGCCTCAGTGCTGCATACCCCTGAGATTGGAATCTCTTCTACCTTATACTGGGAGTGAATTCTTTATCTGGCACCACCAGCACCAGCTAAATCAAAAGAATCTGAAAACAAACCAGCAACACTTATTAAGGTCTCAGTGACCATGGCAAAGAACAGGTTGTGCACTGCTTCCTAATCTCCCATAAGTGGAAATGTACAGAGGCCCTTGAAGAAGAAAGAAGTTACTTATCAGTAACTGTCATTCTTCAAGAGTCACTCCTGTTTGTCCACACTCCCTGCCCACCTTCCCCTCTGCCTCTGAGCATCTAGCCTAGACTTCTTTTCCTGATATTTCCCCACTGTTGCTACCATTAGTTCACTTCCACCTGTGTTAGTAATGGTGAGAATGTGAAGTAAACCAGCCACGAGTATTTTAACAACTTTGTTGCCTAACTCCGCTCAGCATGTTTGTTACAATAACATCACCTGCCAGTCAGAATTAATCCTTCCACCATTGCTAGCACCCATAGGAGGTGCACCAGTGGAATATTGTAATGGGAAAAACAAGTCTAGACAAGGCCAGTGAGTCGAATGCAGCCCTAGTGTAACTCTATTGAAGTCAGTGATGTTACACCACCATTAATTTAAACTAGCAGTCTTTAACTTACCTTCAGAATGGTAGAAATCCTAACTAGTGCTATCAAGAATAAATTACAGCTCACCATGCAGGCTTGACAATGAGTCACCTTAATGCCTCCATTTAGCCAACCCGAATATTTTTTCTTTGTTCAGCAATCAAAGTGTAGGTTTTGGAGTTTAAAACAATTTGACATACCCTTCTTAGTCTGGAAAATTCAACTCGGCCAATTGCAGTTTCCTGGGCAAACCTTCTATTTCTGTTTTTCTCTCACTAGTGTTTATCAGGAAAAATACTTTAACTTTCCACTTGCTCTTTTAAAATATATATTTTAAAGAGAGAGAACTTGTGTGCTTGACTCATGATCTGGAAAAAGCTGTAATCTTTGTGATGACAACGGGCCATATTTATTCCTGATAAAACTCCATCAAAGTCAATGCAGTTACTTCAGGGATGGATTTGGTCCAAGATGTTAATTCTTCAGGAAAGCAATGCAAGCATTTTAAAAATATAATAATTCAGCCTGTCTCCAAATAACTTGCCTTGTCATTTGGAAAGAGAACAATAAAGTGAGATGTGGATGGGATGGAGCTGGTTGCTTAGTAATTGGATACGGTGCCTTCCATGTCTAGTTAGGTTCTAAGTTAGTCCTAACAGTCACCTCATGATTGCTATTAGTGAACTATGTGAAATGAGTAGGTCCCCTCAGTAGAGCAGTTTCCATATCACAAGCCTCCACCATGGCAAATTGTTGGTATCTTCATTTGAGAGGTAAAGGACTAAATGGCATTAGAGAGAGAATGTACCTCTTCCACTCCTAATAGTGGTCCCTCAGTTAGAGTTGAGGCCCACTGATGAGGCAGTATGACAAAACTTGCACTGCAGTTACCTATCTTGTGGATTTCAGTCTCCAAAGTTCTTGGTATAATGCCTCTCAGAAGCACCAGTAATTTCTGCTCTTTTAAAGAGCTAGAAAAATCAATATATTATAGTCTTTTCCAGGAAACAAAGTCCAGTTTATACCTATGGTGCTTCGGATTGTGAAACAGGTGCTTTTCTGAAATTGCAGGGGGAATTGAGTGGCCAGAATGTAAATACCTGAAATAGAATTTAGGCAGGAGACTCTTGGAAAAGAGTGTCACGGAATCTTTAATGACAAGCAGAGGTGCCGGTCATTAAAAGCTAATGTGTCTTAGACCCACCAATATTACCACAGAAATCACCTACGTTGTAGACAGTGTGTTCTGTGCCTGATGAACTACAAAGTTCAGTACACCCTACCATCATCAGAGGACTTCTAGGGAACTGAAGTTGCTCCAGGCCCTGGAATCTGGAGTATACCTGGCTACCACTGGAGTCTCTTGACCCTGCTGCTCTTCCAGTTGGGATCATGGTGGGCATAGAAGGAAAGAAGGTGCCATCTGTTCCAGAAAGCCTTTTTAAAAAGCGAAAGGCTTTTGCTGATATAATGGCCAAGTGTCTGAAGAAGCTAGTGGTTCAAAAGACGCTTCGTAAAGTGCAAAGAAAACTCATCTATGCAAGAGCTCAGGCCTATCATAAGGAGTACTGGCAAATGTATAGACGTGAGATTCGTATGGCCTGAATGGCACGCAAAGCTGGCAATTACTATGTACCTGCTGAACCAAAACTGGCCTTTGTGATCAAGATCAGAGGTATCAATGGAGTTAACCCGAAGGTCCGTAAGGTATTGCTGCTCCTTCGCCTGCGTCAGATTTTCAATGGCACATTTGTAAAACTCAACAAGGCTTCAATTAACATGCTGCGGATTGTTGAACCCTACACGTTGCATGGGGCTACCCCAATCTGAAATCTGTGCATGATGATCTACAAGTGTTGTTACGCCAAGATCAACAGGCAGCGCATTGCTCTGACTGACAATTCTCTGATTCAGCGGTGTCTTGAGAAATAAGGTATCATCTGCATGGAAGATGTGGTCCATGAGATCTATACTGTTGGCAAGAACTTCAAAGTGGTGAACAACTTTCTGTGGCCCTTCAAGTTATCTTCTCCTCGAGGTGGAATGAAAAAGAAAACTATCCACTTTGTGGAAGGTAGAGATGCTGGCAACAGGAAAGATCAAATTAACAGGCTCATAAGGAGAATGAATTAATGGTGCCCAGCAGTGGACTTTCCTACTCTGATCTGTTCATAAAAAAAATTGTGCAAAAATAAATAGACTACAGGAGGCAGCAAACTCAGGGGAGACAGAGAGCTAAGAATACAGGCTTCTGCAGCTGGGTTTCCAACCGGTCAAGCCACTTCCTCCTTCCCCCCTACACCTGACCTCCCCAAATCCAACTTTCAGATCTTACTTGTTATCATTCATAAGTAGAAAGGACATTACACAGGATTACCAGAAATGTTCAGGCATTAACAACTGTGGGTTACTATCTTCACTATCAAAGAAGCCGGCAGTTTATTGGCTTGTCAACAGACATAAAAGCAGTCTGTGAGAATTACCATAGGGGAGGCATTTTAGAAAACAGCCTATAAATGAGCAAAAATATTCCCATGAGCATGGAATAAATTAAGGGGAATCTGCGGGGGGGCAGAGGGCACAGTGTGGTTCCCTGCCTACTTACATGGGGTGGATCTCAGTCCCAAGAAGCACCCTCTACAGGGCCTCATGAAAAGAAAAAGAAAAAGAGTGCTGCACAGACTGCTAATCTCTGTCTGTGCAGGGCAGAGGGGTCCCATGGGTCAGAGATCCCACCCATCCACAGCTCTCCGGGCATGATCTGGCCCTCTGAGATTTGGATAGTAAACCAGGGTTAACAGCAGTACACATGCAAAAGTCTCAAGCGGTCTTTAATGACCGGGGGCTAGCAGAGTCTCTATTTTATTGTAGAAAGAATGGATTTGTGGCTAAGATGCTCTGGGAATCAGGAGACTTCGGTTCTACCAGTATTGCCAGCTCTTCCACCGACTGCCTGTGTGAGCTTGTGCAAGTCACTTAACCTTTGTACAACTGTGCTACTCATTTGTAAAACAAACAAAATAGGGATAATACACAGTGCCCTCTCACGTAGGCTGGATCTTTGGTTCAAAACTGATTTTCTTCTTCTTCATTAACACCACTAGCACTCAACCCTCCCAAACTCCAGACTGATTATAGCACCCATCAGTACTCTGGGGGAGGGGAGAGCTATACTATAGAAAATTACTTTCCAAAACTTCAAATAATGATACCCTTTTAAAAGACCCTTTGTGAGAAATCCTGCCACCACTGAAGTCAACGGGAGTATCAAAGTTATTTTTCTTAAACATTGTGATGTGTTATAGTAGGATTCACAGCAATAACATTGTTATAATAAATCTGTGTATGGTGTGTCATACAGAAAGAATACATTAAGAGCTTTTTAAGATTTATTAGTTGCTACTGATCAAGAAACAATATATCCTACATGTTTTAGATTTATTTCTACAAAGTGGCATGAATTTTATTTGTCACTGTGCTATAACAGTAGAAGTGGGTTGTTTTTACGATCTACAGTCTGGGGAAAGGTTGCTACCCTACCACCTCTGGACACTTTCATCTAACTCATCCCTGTGCATATCTGAAAAAAGCTTGCTAAGCAGCTTTCATATGAAACCTCTAGTTTCCAGAAAGGCTGGAAATATGATGTGAATAGCTTTTCCTCAGAAGATAGAAAGGACCTTCTAATGGATAAGGTACTAGACAGGGAATCAGGAGATCTGGAAGCAATTCTTATCTCAGCCACAAACTTTCTGTGTGACTTTATGCTAAATCTTCCCTTTGCTTCCATTCCCTATCTGTAAAATGGCGATGATACTTCCTTACCTCACAAGGGTGTTGCAAGGATAAAATGCATTAATGACTGTGAGGTGTTGAGATACCACAGTGATGAGGGCCATCTATGTTCCTAGATACATTTGGCGCTTCTGAAACCAGGAGCTGTGCAAAAATGAAGAATAAGTTAACTAAATAATTTTGAACCCTTGCAAAAAAGGTTAATTCAGTTCTTACTTCATCCACACCTGTTTGCCTGTCCCTTGCTATAAACTTCAGAAATGTAGGCTATGTCTGCAAGAGGGTTTCTTGGCAAAATTCTCTGTGTAGCTAAAGGCTTATCTACATTGGATTAATTTTCCCGAATGCTCCTAATTAACTAAAGTGAATTCCGAAGTGAATGAAACTAATCCAAAGTAAAACCACTTTAATTCAGATTAACAGCATCCACACAGAAATATAATGAGGTTTAACCACTCCGCTTCAAATTCACATCTTCAGTTAATTTGGATTTAATTTCCTGGATGTCCCTGTGTAGACAAGCCTTCATACATGTACAGGGTCCACTGGTGGTAGTAATGATAGGAGTCCTAGTGGAATAAAAATGTTGGCAAACAGGGAATCAATCGCGTAGTCTAATTGTGCTCAGAGAATCATGTAGCGTAATGGGTCCACTCACTGCTAGGGGGCCCTCCTCCTGGCTGCTCTTTCCAGGTCTAATAACCCCTCTGCTACCCATTTGCACACCCTGCTGCCTCTCTCTCTCTCTGCAACTCAGGGTGCTCTCTCTTCATGGCTTGGCCTTCCAGTTAGGTCACTATAGTCCTCCCCTTCCAGGGTACCAAAGTCCTACTGTCCAACTGTACTAGGCAGTTTTCTGCTCCACTGCCTGGTTTATGCCACTTCCCCAGTGGCTAGTAGAGGAACCCAGGTCCATCCCCTACCTAGTCCAAGTTCCAACACAAGGATGCTACTACCAGCAGCCAAGGTCTGCACTGTCCCAAATCTAGTTGTTGTTACTCTGAGCTGCTCCTACTTTGCCTCTATCAGACTCCTTCTCAACTCTCCTCTGGGTACACTCTTCCCTCAGGGCCAGGATCCAGGGTTTCTATTCTCCCCCTGGTTTTCTCCTTTCCTTCTTTAAGGACTCATCTAAACTTAAAATGCTGCAGCAGTGCAGCTGTAACATTTCAGTGAAGGCACTACCTACACTGACGGGAGGGGTTCTCCTATCCATCCTGGTAATTCACCTCACTTGGAGGCAGTAGCTAGGTTGATGGGAGAATTATCTGGTCAACATAGCACCACCTGCGCTGAGGGTTAGGTCAATTTAATTGCATTGCTCAGGGACAGGGTGGATAAAAATCAAAGATTTTTTTTAAAAATCAGATTTTTTGATAAAATGCTTTTTGAGGAAAAAACATTTTATCTAAAGATAAAGATACATTATAGCTCAAAGATATCTCATCATGGAATAGGGATTATAAATTCTAATTCTAAAGTATGAGACAATATATTCATGTAATGTTTAAGAAAAGTTTTGTAAATTGAGTTCCAATAGTTCATGGATTAGAGACCCAATCTTACGGGGTTCCACGGGTTTCTGTATAGATTTAGGTTAATCCTTCTATCTACCCAATAGGGCTCAGTGCTCAGTCGAGAAGATACCATCAGAGATGCTTAGTTTTGCAGTTCTCAAACTGTGGGATTTGTGTCTCCAGAGGTAAAATGCTCGTTAACAGCAAAAAATGTTTTAAAATAAAATAAATAAGTAAATAAATAAATAAATAGATGTGAGACATAACAGACCTCAACTCTATTGTCCCTCTGCAAATTTGTGTACACACAGTCAATCCTTTACCTCTCTCTAAAAGTGCAAAGTTTCAAAAGTTTAATGAACAGAAGATTGTTGGGGGCGGAATAGATCTGGACAAGGAGAAGAAGTCTGAAGATAAATGTGAGAAGCAAGGGACATATGCTTGTTTTGTTAAAATATTATATGTTTGCTGTTGAAAAAAATCCAGAACACTTAATGTTGTTGTTTTAGTTAAATAAAACAATTTAAATGTCTGTCTGGTGATGTTCTCCTCCTAACACAGCATGACAAGAAAATCTTCCAAATATTAATGATTAACGTGTTGAACTGGAGATCATTCACCTCCCAATGATTTCATAAATGTCTGCTTCAATTACCTTTGGTAAATGAAATAACCAAACAATCATTAATTTTCTGATATAGCTGTAAAACTAATCTGAAAAGTTTTCAAAATAAATCACTGTTTAAAAATGTATAGTGTGTAAAGAGCCCCGGTAGTTAAACAACAAAGTAAAAGAAGCAGTGAGAGGCAAAAAGGCATCCTTTAAAAAGTGGAAGATAAATCCTAATGAGGAAAATAGAAAAGAGCATAAACTCTAGCAAATTAAGTGTAAAAATATAATTAGAAAGACCAAAAAAGTATTTGAAGAACAGCTAGCCAAAGACTCCAAAAATAATAGCAAATTTTTTTTTAAACACATCAGAAGCAGAAAGCCTGCTAAACAACCAGTGGGGCCATTGGACAACCGAGATGCTAAAGGAGCACTCAAAGACGATAAGACCATTGGAGGAAAACTAAATGACTTCTTTGCATTGGTCTTCACTGTTGAGGATGTGAGGGAGATTCCCAAGCCTGAGCCATTCTTTCTGGGTGACAGATCTGAGGAACTGTCCCAAATTGAGGTGTCATTAGAGGAGGTTTTAGAACAAATTGATAAACTAAACAGTAATAAGACTCCAGGACCTGATGGTATTCACCCAAGAGTTCTGATGGAACTCAAATGTGAAACTGCAGGACTACTAACTGTCATCTGTAACCTATCATTTAAATCAGCTTCCGTACCAAAGACTGGAGGATAGCTAATGTGATGCCAATTTTTTAAAAGGGCTCCAAAGGTGACCCTGGCAACTACAGGCCAGTAAGCCTCACTTCAGTACTGGGCAAATTGGTGGAAACTATCATAAAGAACAAAATTGTCAGACATATAGATGAACATAATTTGTTGAGAAATAGTCAACATGGTTTTTGTAAAGGGAAATCATGCCTCACCAATCTACTAGAATTCTTTGAGGAGGTCAACAAGCATGCGGACAAAGGAGATCCAGTGGATATATAGTGTATTTAGATTTTCAGAAAGCTTCTGACAAGGTCCCTCACCAAAGGCTCTTAAGCAAAATAAGCAGTCATGGGATAAGAGGGAAGGTTCTCTCATGGATAGGTAACTGGTTAAAAGATAGGAAACAAAGGGTAGGAATAAATGGTCAGTTTTCAGAATGGAGAAAGGTAAATAGTGGTGTCCCCCAGGGATCTGTAATGGGCCCAGTCCTATTGAACATATTCATAAATGATCTGGAAAATAGGGGTAAACAGTGAGGTGGCAACATTTGCAGATGATACAAAACTACTCAAGCTAGTTGAGTCCCAGGCAGACTGCAAAGAGCTACAAAAAAATCTCACAAAACTGGGTGACTGGGCAACAAAATGGCAGATGAAATTTAATGTTGATAAATGCAAAGTAATGCACATTGGAAAACATAATCCTAACTATACATATACAATGATGGGGTCTAAATTAGCTGTTACCACTCAAGAAAGAGATCTTGGAGTCACTGTGGATAGTTCTCTGAAATCATCCACTCAATGTGCAGTGGCAGTCAAAAAAGCAAACAGAATGTTGGGAATCATCAAGAAAGGGATAGATAATAAGACAGAAAATATCATATTGCCGCTATATAAATCCATGGTACGCCCACACCTTGAATACTGCGTGCAGATGTGGTTGCCCCATCTCAAAAAAGATATATTGGAATTGGAAAAGGTTCAGAAAAGGGAAACAAAAATTATTAGGGATATGGAATGGCTTCCGTATGAGGAGAGATTAATAACACTGGGACTTTTCAGCTTGGAAAAGAGGTGACTAAGGGGGGATATGATAGAGGTCTATAAAATCATTACTGGTGTGGAAAAAGTAAATAAGGAAGTGTTATTTACTTCTTCTCATAATACAAGAACAAGGGGCCACCAAATGAAATTAATAGGTAGCAGGTTTAAAACAAACACAAGAAAGTATTTTTTCACGCAACGTACTGTCAACCTCTGGAACTCCTTGCCAGAGGGTGTTGTGAAGGCCAATACTATAATGGGGTTGAAAAGGGAGCTAGATAGATTCATGGAAGAGAGGTCCATCAATGGCTATTAGTCAGGATGGGCAGGAACGGTGTCCCTATCCTCTGTTTGCCAGAAGCAGGGATTGGGTGACAGGGCATGGATCACTTGATGATAACCTGTCTGTTCATTCCCTTTGGGGCACCTGCCATTGGCCACTGTCAGAGGACAGGATACTGGACTTGATGGACCTTTGGTCTGACCCAGTATGGCTGTTCTTATGTTCAGTCCAATAACAATCCAGCAGCCTTGTGCCAGGGCTCTAGCCCAACAAGGCCTTATGACTCTGGCCTTTCATTCACAGGCGCCAACTTTTCTCAGCACCAGTTGGTGCTGGAGCCCCCCGCCCGGCCCCACCCTGACTCCACTCCTGCCCTGCCCCATCCCAACCCCTTCCCCAAAGTCCCTACCCCAACTCCGCCCTCTCCCTGCCCCTATTGGACCCCTCCCCAAATCACCGCCCTGGCCCCGCATCTTCCCCGTGCACACTGCGTACCCCCTCCTCCCTCCCAGCCCTTGCCGTGCAAAACAGTTGCTTTGTGGCGCAGGCGCTGGGAGCCAGGGGGAAAAGCGGAGATGCGGTGTGCTCAGGGGAGGAGGCGGAGCGGAGGCGAGCTGAAGCGGGGGGGCGGGGAGCTGCCGGTGGATGCAGAGCACCCACCAATTTTTCCCCGTGGGTGCTCCAGTCCTGGAGCACGCATGGAGTCGGTGCCTATGCTTTCATTGGTGGCCTATAGGGGAACCAAGTCCCTCCTACTACCCTGGTTCCAGCCCAGGGCCACTGCAGGAAGCAATTACGGTCTGCTTCTTCAAACCTCTTGCTTCCTCCACAGCTCTCAAAGGAAAATCATAACACAAAAATAGTCCAAACAGTCCCTGGCCTCCCTCCCTTCAGGCAATAGCTGATAAGCCTTAGCCCAGCTCAATTTCTTCAGAGCTATCATATGATGTTCAGAGGAACCCCCTGCCAGATTCATCCTCCATCATGCTACTTTTTAGGAGCTAGTGAAGAGAAGTGTATTTATTTCCTAGCACTAGACCCTTTTGAACTAAGCCGTTTCCTTTTAAGGCTCCTCCTCTAAGACTGACATGGCATGCAGGTATGGCAGCGCAGCACTGCCTGAGCCCAGTGCTGCTCTTTAGCCCTTTCTTGTCCAGTTTGATGCTTCCTGAAGAGTACTCAGGGTTCTAAGGCATCTTGCTACCACCATAGCTTGAGGAAGCCTTTTTTGTGCCTGACAGGGGTCAGGTCTCCAACTCCAGCGGCTACAGGCAATACAAGCACTCCCCTCTAGGCCTTGCAGAGCCCACTGTCACTGTACAAGTTAGCGATAGACACATTCCAACCCTCGAGCCCAACCGAGCAATCCCCAGAGTGTCCAGCCCCAATGCACTGCACGCTTGCAGTATTCACACATTCACTGCTTCCAAAGAAACAGCACAGCCCAGTTTACCAGTTCCACTCAGATCACTGCTCCTCTTAACACACAGCACTGAGATATATTTACAGAGAAATCAAGTATAAGTTTATTTAACAAACTATAGAGATTCATAGATTTCAAGGCTACTTGGGACCATTGTGATCATCTAGTTTCATCTCCTGTATACCCATAGAACTTTCCCAAAATAATTCCTAGAGCAGATCTTTTAGAAAATAACCAATCTTGATTTAAAAATTGACAGTGATGGAGGCTCCAAATCAGCAATTGTTCCAATAGTTAATTACATTCACCATTAAAAATTGACATCTTATTTCCAGTCTGAATTTGTCTAGCTTTAAATTCCACTCATTGGATCATGCTATACCTTTTCTCTGCTGATAGAAGAACCTTTTATTAAATATTTGTTCTCCAGATGGGTACTTAGAGACTGTAATCAAGTCTCACCTTAACCTTCTCTTCGATAAGGTGGAAGACCATAGAAAGCTCCCTTGCTCCACTAATGAGTGTCTGTATGTGGGGCTTGTCTGTCCAATCTAAAGACACCTGCAGTTGAAGGAGGTCATAGCGGAGGAAGAGCATTGGTGTGCTGAAGCTGAAAGGAATTGCCTCAGAGTTTATGGAAAACAATCCAGCACAGATCAGTACCTCCAATATAGCTCCTATACCCTAGCCACATCATTGCTAAGGAGCCTGGAGCCTAAGATAACAAAAAAAAGTGTTCCAGAGAAAAATTTCTGCAACTAACCAAATGTCCAAAGTAACAACTCTAAAATGCAACCAAGAAAAGCTGTGGAACCAAGCAGCTCTCTCAAACAGGGGTCAGTGGACATAGCAGTGATGGGGGAACCTGGTAGTATTTTGAGTTACATGAAAATTATGTAACTGTTTTTGAATTGGGTTTCCTTAAACTTCTTCTAGTTTCATAATATGTTTCTTCATTAATATATCCATTGTGGTTTTTTTAAGGGTAATTTAGTTTAAAAACCTTAGGCCAGACAGTCAGCTGGTGATGTCACAAATTGATTTGTCAATTTACACTAACTGAGGATAGCCCAATGTATTTCTAATTAAATTTAAGCCTCTGCCATATAACCCATAAAGTTGCCTACTTGAAACAGGTTCTTGCTCTTGCTTCTGAGACCACCCAGAGAATAACGGTTTTTTTAAATGCAGCAGTCCAGAATGCATATTTTGCTCCAGCCAAATGGAACCTGAACAATTTTCGAGTGGGTTTTAAATTTAGTAAGATTAATTTTTCCACTCCCGTTAAGTAGCAATCTGCCTGTAAAGGGGCTAGGCCAGGGCTCGACCCTCTCCGGGGCAGCGGAGAGCCACACCGGCTCGCTACACACAGTTGACTTTGGGGGAATTTGTCCGGCCACCAGAGTCTCCCTTGGCAGCCCTTGCAGTAACTGGAACGAGCACCGTAGGCCTGGACCCTGAGTCAGGGTGGGGCACCAAATAGTCAGTAGCTCAGGCCCTCAGGCAGGGACTGAGCAACACAGCATGTGTGAATTAGCCCAGGCCTCCAAGGACCTGGAAGAGGGGGAGACTGCCACCCACAATTTGGGTGGCAGGGGGGACGCACGCCCACCCACTCCACTGCGTCCCAGCCCGGGGCCCTAGCAGCGGCAAACAACCCGCTGCTGGGTCAGTGGGGATCCTGACCGCAACACACTGACATGGGTTCTGGCAGAGTTACAGCCAGACTAGGGTCGGTTGTCCCCAGGCTACTTCCTAACTCCCCTCCTTCTGGTACCTGGATCACCGCGGTGTTCTCCGGGGGGTCCAGCACCATGGGTTCCTCGGGGCAGTGGACAAGCTGCAGGCCTGATAACTCCTCTGGATAGCTGGCACAGGGCAGGTCCAGCCAGTCTTGGCTTGGACCTGAGGCTGCACGGTTTTTCCCAGTCGTGGGCTAGGCTGGCTATGTCTGGCCTTCCCGGCAGCTGGTTCTCTAGTGAGCTCTGAGGGCCTGCCTTTTTACTTCCGGGTTGCCGCCTGTCCCTCTGAGGGGTGGGCTCAGAGCTTCCTGGCTCCACCCACTCTGGTGTCTGGAAGGGCTCGACCCTCTCCGGGGCAGCAGGGAGCCATACCACCTCACTACACTGCCTGACAAAGCCTTAGAGAAAGCAGCATTTGTGTCATGCATTGTGACATAAGGTGCAACATCAGGCTGCTGTGATGCCACATATTTGTAAAATCAACCTCTGTTTAAGGACTAGAAAGGGATTGATTAGGACATCACAGAAGCAGACTAGGATCAAGGGAACAAACTTGTAACTACACACATTATCACTACTGGCCACATAATCGTCTCAGAAGCTGACAAACCCAAAGCCAGTGTAAACAGACATTAGAAAAACAAGTAAACGAGTCCCTGATCCCACCCAATGGATCATGGCAGTGAGAACATCTGTTCACAATGGTAAAAAAATCACAAAGAAAAAGTGACAGAGACGAGTTTTCCAGATGTATAGGCAATAGGGAGAATGAAGGTGTCATAAATATAAAGGGAAGGGTAAACCCCTTTAAAATCCCTCCTGGCCAGAGGAAAAATCCTCTCACCTGTAAACGGTTAAGAAGCTAAAGGTAACCTCGCTGGCACCTGACCAAAATGACCAATGAGGAGACAAGATACTTTCAAAAGCTGGGAGGAGGGAGAAAAACAAAGGGTCTGTGTCTGTCTGTGTGATGCTTTTGCTGGGGACAGAACAGGAATGGAGTCTTAGAACTTAGTAAGTAATCTACCTAGGTATGTGTTAGATTATGATTTCTTTAAATGGATGAGAAAATAGCTGTGCTGAATAGAATGAATATTCCTGTCTGTGTGTCTTTTTTGTAACTTAAGGTTTTGCCTAGAGGGATTCTCTATGTTTTGAATCTAATTACCCTGTAAGGTATTTACCATCCTGATTTTACAGAGGTGATTCTTTTTTACTTCTATTAAAAGTCTTCTTGTAAGGAAACTGAATGCTTTTTCATTGTTCTAAGATCCAAGGGTTTGGGTCTGTGGTCCCCTATGCAAATTGGTGAGGATTTTTACCAAACCTTCACCAGGAAGTGGGGTGCAAGGGTTGGGAGGATTTTGGGGGGAAAGACGTTTCCAAACAACGGTTTCTCAGGAACCCAGATAAAGTTCGGTGGTGGCAGTGGAAGTCCAAGGGAATAGGATAAAATAGTTTGTACCTTGGGGAAGTTTAACCTAAGCTAGTAAAAGTAAACTTAGGAGGTTTTCATGCGGGTCCCCACAGCTGTACCCTAGAGTTCAGAGTGGGGAAGGAACCCTGACAAAAGGTCACAACAGAATGCTGCATAGAAGTGAGAACTCACAACTACCTAATCATAACCCATTCTCCTCTGCAGCTCAGCAAAGGACATGAGAACAGCTTCTATTAACAATCCTTTCTCATCTACCAGCACAGCCAATGACCTCAGTCTATTATCCTTTCCCCCACAAAGGGAAACACAGTGTAACACATAAACTGCTCCTCTAAAATTAAAACATGCAGTGGAAGAGTCAAAAATGGAGGTTGCATATATATACTGTAGCTCACACCAAGTATTGTTGCACTTGCTATTTGTTAAATAACAAAATACAAGGAAACATGGGGTCACATTATGATGTTATTTACACTAATTGTATGCAGTGTGGTAGCCAGATTGGTCACAGAATATTAGAGAGACAAGATGGGGGAGGTAATATCTTTTATTGGACCAACTTCTGTTGATGAGAGAGACAAGCTAGTGGACAACACAGTGGACAAGATATAAAGAATTACTAGGCAAAATGGTTAATCAAATTTAAGATTATCATAATCCAGGCCTTCAATTAAACATCATGCCAGCCTTCATTTTATTAATTTTAAATGATTGGATCTGGTTCTAACTATTTTGTTTGTTGTAAATGTTGCAGTAATACAGAGATGTCAGGCAACAGGTATGTGGAACATCCAGAAACTTCACAACTAGGTTTAAATTTTATGTATTTATTTTACTGAAAATGGAAGGCTGTGTGGAATATAGTAGAACCTTAGAATTACGAACACCAGAATTACAAATTGACTAATCAACCACACACCTCATTTGGAACCAGAAGTACACAATAACGCAGCAACAGAGACACCCCCCAACTACCCAAAAGGCAAATACAGTACAGTACTGTGTTAAATGTAAACTATTGAAAAAATAAAGGGAAAGCATCATTTTTTTCTGCATAGTAAAGTTTAAAAGCTGTATTAAGTCAATACTGAGTTGTAAACTTTTGAAAGAACAACCATAACGTTTTGTTCAGAGTTATGAACATTTCAGAGTTATGAACAACCTCCGTTCCTGAGGTGTTTGTAACTCTGAGGTTCTCCTGTAGCTGTCGTTGTCTAAGGATGAGGGTGTGGCTGAAGAGACCACAGATCACTCTCCATATTAGAAGACAGGCTTCTCGATTGTAGGGGGAGAACTGGCTGGCTGTGTCTGACTGAACCTTATGGGAGGGTCTAATTGCTGTGCTATGTAATATTTAAATTAAAATAATTTACTTGTAAAATAAGCACTCTGTGCCTTATTAAGAACACCACCACAATCAGTACGACATACAATATAAGTAAAATACATATTCTATAAGAAATTACTTATCTATAATGGGGAAAAGTTAAACAAAGTGTTATTCTCTCTCTCTGTCTCTGAAGAGATCTTAGGCATGGAGAAAAGTGCAAGATATAAATTCTCTGTATATTGAGTAGGTACAGGATGAGGAGATGGGTTTCTTTTAGTGATCCTTCTATGGACTTCCTGTGTGATCTTGTGAAATCATTTAATCTCCATACCTCAGTTTCATTATTTGTAAAATATTATTATTATTACTCTTTAATATGAGTGATGTAAAGCTAAAATCAGGTTCCTCGTAGCTGCTTTTTCAAAGTTCCCAAAAAAAAGTTTAAGTGAGAGTTTGAACATTAATCCTTGCTTACATTTTGAGAAAAGGACTAGGAAATGGTGCTGGTGCCCAGGGAATAATGGGAGTTTGAACTATTCTCCTACAATCCCCATCTCTGTGAAGGTTTCCAGAAGGCCATTAAAAATGACCCAGATGCCATAGCTTCAGAGAGCTGTGCTAGGACCTGTGGGATAGGTACCCAGAGGGGAGTGTAACTGCAATGGCGTAGCACACACACAGTGCAAGAAAACATTCTGGATAAAACTGTAACCAAAACAGCATAGCTTCTATAAACACACTGCTCCATTGGTGATTATTCTGGTGCTTTAGATTTTAGCTGAGAATGCTATCTTTGAGCTAGAAGAACAGAACTACATAAAAGCATTAGAACAAAACAGTACATTTCTGCAGCAATAAAATGTTTCCAAAACTTACAAAAGTGATAGAAATTGTGTTATAATGAATGACCCTGAGGACATCACTACATAAACAGTGCAATTTCTATGGTTTATACTCCATTAATTCTTTCGGTATATTGTTTCTTAATCTTTTTCATGTATCAGAAGACCTCCCTGAAGAGTTGCTGTTACAACACTTTGTCATCTATCTGCTCTGGACTGCCAATGCTAGCAACTGTTGGTTTGATTGTTCAGTTAATCATATCATGTAACATTTTTTCCCAAGTGTCTCATTTAGAAGATTGATAGAATGCTCTCCCGTGGAAAATTACCTTGCAAGAGATTCTGCAGGCTAGGACTAACTGGGCTGAATTTGATTGAAGGGGCAGGTTAAGCAAAAATGTCCTCAGTATGTGTAACTTTAATTCTTACAAGTGCTCAGTTTAGTACAAAAGAACAAAACAATTAAGAAGTGAGAAAATCAGAACTCATCTTCGTAGAGATTTCCTGTTTTTTCTAGAACAAAGGTGGCATCTGGGAAGAGTGAGCTCATTTCCTACTCACTGTTGTTGTTTGTCAGAGTAGTAACAACTATGTTACATTTATCATATCTTTCACCCTGAAGGATCCTAAAATGCTTGGCAAATTTAAACAAACTGATTTGCAATTATAAGAATCACTTCACCCTCACAAAAATGCAGCCACTTCTCTGGTAAAACAGGGCAGCTGTTCAAAGGTGCAAAACAACACTAGGGGGCATGAAGTGAAGAAGAATCCGTTATCCAGTTGAAACTACAGGGGCCATTTAAGTACAGTAACTCCTCGCTTAACGTTGTAGTTATGTTCCTGAAAAATTCTACCTGAAGCAACAATGTTAAGTGAATCCAATTTCTGCATAAGAATTAATTTAAATGGGGGGGGAGGGGTGTCGGTTCCAGGGAAATTTTTTTCACCAGACAAAAGACTATATTTTATATATATTGTGACGGGGCAAGGCCACATGGCTATAGAAAAATAGTGGGAGATAGATCTATTAGCTCCAGGCTAAACAAATCCCTGGTACCAAGATAAGTGAAATGGCAGCTGCTCCAGGTCAATTAAGACACCTGGGGCCAATTAAGAACTTTCCAGAAGGCAGGAAGAAGGCTAGGTTGATTGGGATACCTGAAGCCAATCAGGGGCTGGCTGAAACTAGTTAAAAGCCTCCCAGTTAGTCAGGTGGGTGTGCATGTCAGGAGCTGTGGGAGGAAGTTGTGCTGTTGGAGAGACTGAGTAGTACACACCGTATCAGGCACAAGGAAGGAGGCCGTGAGGCAAGGGTGAAGTAGAGCTTGAGGAAGTGAGGGCTGCTGTGGGGGAAGTAGGCCAGGGAATTGTACATGTCATATTTCTAAAAGGTCAGCTACCATAGCGGATACTATTAGGGTCCCTGGGCTGGAGCCTGGAGCAGAGGGTGGGCCCGGGCTCCCCCACACCTTTGCCCCCTGATTAATCACTGAGACTGGGAGACAACAGAGACTGTGCAAGGAAGGATAACTTCTCCTCACCTCCCTTGCTACCTTATGATGAAAATGGCTCAGTAGACTGTGACCCTTGTCTCTAGAGAGAGAAGGGTTGCGTGGAGGGTCACAGTGAGCCTCTGAGGCTAGCAAAATCCGCCAGGAAATGCGGGATCCACGGAGGCAAGGACAGAGCTTTGTCACTATATATATATAAATAACACACACACAGTATACGTTTTAAACAAACAATTTAATACTGTACACAGCAGTGATGTGAAGCTTGATTGAGGTGGTGGAGTCAGAGGCTGGGATATTTCCCAGGGAATGCCTTACTGCTAAATGATGAACTAGCACTCGGCTGAGCCCTCAAGGGTTAACACACTGTTGTTAATGTAGCCTCACACTCTACAAGGCAGCAAGAATGGAGGGAGGGGGAGAGAGCATGGCAGAGAGAGACAGACACACACTGTGTGTGAGAGAGAGAGAGAGAGAGAAACGCGCATTGCCCCTTTAAGTACGCTGACCACATTCTAAGTATATTGCCTTTTTAAGTAGATCAGCAAGTTGAGACAGCAGCTGCTGCCAGCAAGCTCCCTCCGTCTTGAGCCCTGTCCTGTCTTTCCTGCTCTGTGGAGATGGGGGGCAGGAGCAGGGGCAAGGGGGACACCCTGACATTAGTGTCCCTCTCCCCCCCACCCGCCGCACAGAAAGCAGGAAACTCCCAGGAGCAGCTCCAAGGCAGAGGGCAGGAGCAGCACAAGGCAGTGTGGGGAGGGACAGCTGAACTGCCCCTCAATTGACAGCCTGCTGGGTGGCTGCAGCACAGGGAACTTAGGGGAGCTGATAGGGGGGCTGCTGGCCCACGCTGGTTCCAAGCTCCCATCAGCTAGCTGCAATGGGCTGCTCTTTCTGCAAGCAGTGGAAAAAGCAGGCGCTGCCAAACAACATTATAAGGGAGCATTGCGCAACTTTAAATGAGCATGTTCTCTAATTGATCAGCAATGTAACAACTAAACAACATTAACCGGGAGGACTTTAAGTGAGGAGTTACTGTACATAACTACACAAAGTAAGATTTGGCTAGAACATTGGGGTTAACCATTGTTTGCAAAACAAGTAAATGTTCCGTTTACAACTGGGATGTACGAGAAGAGAACTCAGAAAGCCCAACTCTGGAGCAGCCTTTAAAGTTTGTGCTGTAAGGAGGATGCTGTAGTTGCTCTTTGACATCAACAGTAGCAGCTAGAAATTAAAATGAGCAGTGAACAGACTGCCAGAAAACAACCCAAAAACTTGGTGATGCCTACAGACAATTTCTTTGCTAACTAATGCAATGGTGGAACAAGGTTTGCACAATGCAGAGTTCTCTTTAATCAAGAAACATCCTCAGAAGTGTGTTAACTGACAGCAATGCTCTTCTCTTCACCTCGTCTCCTCGTTTCCCCAACCTTACCTATTCTTTTGTTTGCCTTGGAGACATTTTATTGTTCAAGGACAGTCTTCAGCCAAAAGGAAAGCAAACAGTAGGTGGTCGATGTGTGACGTTGCACTCCACATGTTTCTGGAAATATGCTTATGAGTGTAAATATAATGTAACTTGAATATGCTTTATGCAAAAGGTCTCTTGTAAGGTATCATTACAAAGCTTATAATCTCCTGAGTGTGTTCATCCTATATGCATGAATGTATCATTGTATCTGAAGCTAGAAATATGAAGTATTACTCTGAAGTCCTATTGTAACTAACTATGCAAAGTGTGGGCCATTAATGGTGGCTTGGAATCTTGATGGCTCCCATTAAGTAGGACAATTGGTGGTAAATGGCTGTTTACTTGTAAGCCTTCCTGTATACCCGTGTGTCAGCCAGTGGGTAATGAAGTCTCACAGGACATGTGAACATAAGAATGGCCATACTAGGTCAGACCAAAGGTCCATCCAGCCTAGTACCTTGTCTACCGACAGTGGCCAATGCCAGGTGTCCCATAGGGAGTGAACCTAACAGGTAATGATCAAGTGATCTCTCTCCTGCCATCCATCTCCACCCTCTGACAAACAGAGGCTAGGGACACCATTCCTTACCCATCCTGGCTAATAGCCATTAATGGACTTAACCTCCATGAATTTATCCAGTTCTTTTAAACCTTGTTATAGTCCTAGGCTTCACAACCTCCTCAGCCAAGGAGTTCCACAGGTTGACTGTGCGCTGTGTGAAGAAGAACTTCCTATATTTATTTTAAACCTGCTGCCCAAGAATTTCATTTGGTGGCCTTATATTATGGGAACAAATAAATAACTTTTCCTTATTCACTTTCTCCACACCACTCATGATTTTATATACTTCTAGCATATCCTCCCTTAATCTCTTCTTTTCCAAGATGAAAAATCCTAGTCTCTTTAATGTCTCCTCATATGGGACCTGTTCCAAACCCCTAATCATTTTAGTTGACCTTTTCTGAACCTTTTCTAATGCTAATATATTTTTTTTGAGATGAGGAGACTACATCTGTACTCAGTATTCAAGATGTGGGTGCACCATGGATTTATATAAGGGCAATAAGATATTCTCCGTCTTATTCTCTATCCCTTTTTTAGTGATTCCTAACATCCTGTTTGCTTTTTTGACTGATGCTGCACACTGTGTGGACGTCTTCAGAGAACTATCCATGATGACTCCAAGATCTTTCTCCTGATTAGTTGCAGCTAAATTAGCCCCCATCATATTGCATGTATAATTGGGGTTATTTTTTCCAGTGTGCATTACTTTACATTTATCCACATTAAATTTCATTTGCCATTTTGTTGCCCAATCACTTAGTTTTGGGAGATCTTTTTGAAGCTCCTCACAGTCTGCTTTGGTCTTAACTATCTTGAGCAGTGTAGTATCATCAGCAAACTTTGCCACCTCACTGTTTACCTCTTTCTCCAGATCATTTATGAATAAGTTGAATAGGATTGGTTCTGGGGAACACCGCTAGTTACCCCTCTCCATTCTGAAAATTTACCATTTATTTCTACCCTTTGTTCCCTGTCTTTTAACCAGTTCTCAATCCATGAAGGGATCTTCCCTCTTATCCCATGACAACTTAATTTACTTAAGAGCCTTTGGTGAGGGACCTTGTGAAAGGCTTTCTGGAAATCTAAATACACTATGTCCACTGGATACCCCTTGTCCACATGTTTGTTGACCCCTTCAAAGAACTCTAACAGATTAGGAAGACCTGATTTCCCTTTACAGAAACCATGTTCACTTTTGTCCAACAATTTATGTTCTTCGTGTCTGACCATTTTATTCTTTACTATTGTTTCAACTAATTTGCCCGGTACTGACGTTAGACTTGCCAGGATCACCTCTAGAGCCCTTTTTAAAAATTGGCGTTACATTAGCTATCTTCCAGTCATTGGGTACAAAAGCTGATTTAAAGGACAGGTTACAAACCATAGTTAATAGTTCTGCAATTTCACATTTGAGTTCTTTCAGAACTCTTGGGTGAATGCCATCTGGTCCCAGTGACTTGTTACTGTTAAGTTTCTCAATTAATTCCAAAACCTCCTCTAGTGACACTTCAATCTGTGACAATTCCTCAGATTTGTCACCTACAAAAGACGGCTCAGGTTGGGGAATCTCCCTAACATCCTCAGCCATGAAGACTGAAGCAAAGAATTCATTTAGTCTCTCTGCAATGACTTTATCGTCTTTAAGTGCTGTGACAAAGTTCCAGCTCTACCTTGGGTCTTGCACTTATTGGCAGATTTGCTCGCTTTGGAGCTTCACGGCAGCCCTCAGCTTGGCCGTTTTTCTGAACCCACAGTCCTGGTCGACTCCTCCTGTGTCTGACCAGGAGTTGGGAGGATTTGGGGGGGAACCCGGGCCCCCCCTCTACTCCGGGTTCCAGCCCAGGGCCTGTGGAATGCAGCTTTCTAGAGCGCCTCCCGGAACAGCTGTGAGACAGCTACAACTCCCTGGGCTACTTCCCCATGGCCTCCTCCCAACACCTTCTTTATCCTCACCATAGGACCTTCCTCCTGGTGTCTGATTATGTTTGTACACCTCAGTCCTCCAACAGTCTGCATTCTCACTCTCCGCTCCTAGTGCTTCTTGCTCCCAGCTCCTCACATGCACACCACAAACTGAAGTGAGCTCCTTTTTAAACCCAGGTGCCCTGATTAGCCTGCCTTAATTGATTCTAGCAGCTTCTTGATTGGCTTCAGGTGTTCTAATCAGCCTGTCTTAATTGTCTCCAGATGGTTCCTGATTGTTCTGGAACCTTCCCTGTTGGAAAACGGAACATCCTTTGCTTGCTCCTCACCTATCTGCTTTCTATTCTTTCCTAAAGCCCCCTGGCCTGGATTTTTCTTTCTTTTTGAACCTGCCTTAGTCCCGTCCCCCCCCCCGACCGGGCCAGACACTTTTTTTGCTTTTTTTTGTTTTTGTTTTTGTCTACGTGCTGGTCGGCACAATCTGGGGAAGCTACAAATCATCGTGAAGGGGGCCGTAAGACTGAGTAATTTTCTGAATTATACTCTCGTGGGGGGGAGTTTGACTGTGGTTACTCGCGTTTGTGGCAGCACAGGGGGTGTGGCGCGGAGCCCTCCCTGATCCATCGGTGCCCACCCCCCCACCATTACTACAAGTGTCACGGCCCCCCCGCCGTCCGTCCCTGCTGGCAACCTGCCATCTCCCTTCGGATCCAGCTGTTCGCTTTGAACTTTGCCTTTCGGACCGGACATAACAGCCGACCAACCGAGACGCTTTGAACAAACGTGTGTGGGTCTGCACCCCCCTCCCCGGATTGCTTATTCCACAGCTTGCCCCTATTACTGGACCCCGATTTTGTTTTCCCCCCCCCCAGTCCAACCCCCTTGGCATTCCCCCCCCGCCTGCAGCCCAGCAGGGAGGAGCGGTTACTTTGCTTCCCCCTCCTCTCCTACTCCTTCCGGTGTCTCCCCGTCTCTCCCTGCTCACAATGGCGGGGAATGAGAGGGGCGAGGCCCCTTCAACAAAATCAGTTGTCCCTCCCCCACCCCCCCCTGCTTGACCCCCAAGGTCCCCCCCCACTATTGTTAAGATACTTGCCCCCCCCCGATGGGGCACCGGCAGCAGGAGGCACCGGGGTGATCACTGCTGCTGCTGCGCCCACTGCCCCCCCAGATTCTAGGAACCCCCCCCCCCCCAGCTGGCCGGAAGGGTCAGGGCGGGATGAAAGGAAAGGGCCCTGCTGAAACCACTAAGCCCTCCATGGCAGGGGCTGCCCCCACCGCTGTGACCTCGTCATCAGCTATGGCGCCCCTCCCTGCGTTTCCCTCCACCAGCTCTGCGATTGTCCCTCCCCCGGCCCCCAGGACATATGCCCGGGCGGTGACGGGCTCCCCCCTGCCTGCCGCCTCGTCATCTCGCCTCTCCCGCCTCCGCCACCATCACCAGCGACCGGGGCCCTTTCCCCGCCTTGACCAGGAGGCACGGTGTCCGTTGCCTCCTGGTGCCCGCCTCGCCCCACGGGGAGACATACGTGCAGGCGTTGGCGAAGGTGGTAGGACCCACGGCTATTGTGGCGGCCTCCAAGATGTATGGGAAGGTTGTTTTTTTCTTAGCTTCGGAGGCTGCCGCCCAGGAGGCAGTGGAGAGGGGCCTGGTGGTGGGGGGGGTGTTTGTCCCCCTGGAGCCGCTAAAAGACCTGGGTGTTCGCCTCGTCCTCACCTCCGTTCCTCCCTTCTTACCCAATGCTGCCCTGTTACCCGCTCTTTCCACCCTGGGGAAACTTGTCTCTGTCATCAGCCCTTTCCCGTTGGGCTGCAAGGACCCCACCCTCCGTCACGTCCTTTCGTTCCGCCGGCAAGTGCAGCTTCTACTGCTGGCAGGGGCGCGTGATGGAGAGGTGCTCGAGGGGTCTTTCCTAGTCCCCTACCAGGGAGCCCGCTATCGGGTCTTTTACTCCACCAGAGAGGCCCGGTGCTACCTCTGCCACTCAGCGGGGCATGTCCACAGAGACTGCCCTTTGGCCCGGGGGGGAGGGGCACCCGAAACCCCCGAGACCCGGCAGGCCATCGGCCCCACCGCTGCCAACGCCCCTGGCTGCCCGGCACCTGAAACCAACCCTCCTCCCACTCGACCCATCGCTGCTCCCGTCCGGGCCCAAGAGATACCTCCCCTACAACGCCCGGCCGAGCAAGGGAGTTCCACCCTTGCTAGTACCAATCCAGCAGAGCCTATGGAGGAGTGTGCGGCAAGGATATTACCGGGTATAGGAGAGGGCCCGCCCCAAGGAGAAACCCCCGCCCCTCATGCTGCCTCACCGCTACCCCCCTGAACCCCTGAACCATTGCCTCCACCCCCCGACACGACCCCTGCTAACCAACCCCCAGATGACGCTATGGAGGGCTGGACCCTAGTCCAGGGGAAGCGAGGCAAGCGGAAGGCTCGAGCTCTGCTGCATCCATCCGACGCGGAAGCCCCCCGGAAGACCAGGAAAGGAGGCACTGATATCGAGCCTCCCGCCACGGCCACGAGTGAGATCCATCCACTGGTGTCGGGAGGGGAAGACGGACTGGCATTGGAGGGCAGAATCCCCCCTCCATGGGAGACCCTCCCCTCCAAGACTCCTGAGGACGCCCCTTCTGCCTGGATACCACCCGAACCCCTCGCAGACCCCGAGGCGACCGTTGAGGCGGGCCCTAGAGGAGAGGCCCCCGGGGTGGCAGGAGCTGGCCTCTCCCCCGTGTATGCGGAGATTGAGGCCCTAGATTTGACTCCGGTCACCCAGGGAGAGGATGATCTATTGCCGGTTGGCCTCGAGCTGGGCAATCTTACCCCAGCCCCCCTTTCCCCATGCTCCCTCCCCCTAATTGCCTTCCCGGGCGAGCACCCTGCAGAAGGTGGTCCACCACTTGATGCCATGGCCGCTAAGACCACCATAGAGCCAATGCCTAGCATTATTGGGAGCCCCCCCCCCTTACCCCTTAACCCTTGACTCTGCTCAGGAGGCACTTTCCTTTAGCTGCTTGCCTCCTGAACCCCAGAGCCTTACCCTTGCCCCTGCCCCCACCCCTGTCCCTGCCCAAGTCCCCTCCTCCTGCAATGCTAATGCCGCCCCTGGGGTTATTTCCTTCCCACCTTTTGCAGATTCCCCCCAGGGTGCAGTCTTTGCATTTTCTAGTCGCGACCCATTAGGAGTGGCAATTTTTTCCCTGCCATCCCCCTCCACCCTAAGGCATGAAATGAATTTAATAACCCCAGCCTGTCAGACGCCCCGTCGGTGGTCCGCACCCTGTCTACCCGCCTTAGCGGACCACAAGGCTGTATTAAGAGTCCCACCAGGGAACACCCCGGAAATTGTAACCCCACCCCCCATGAGCTGCGGCATGCACTACGGAAGTTCCTAGAACACACCCGTGGTGCCCGCAATAGGGTACAGCTGGCTCTTCAGCTATGGGGGGACTTTGACCAAATCCTCCAGGCCACAAGGGCCCTTATAAAGGAGGGCAGGGGGCAAGAGAGGCGCGGTGCTGCGGCCTACGAGCGAGTCCGCAGCTTCCGACACGATCTACTCATCCACGGGATGGGTCACGGGTTGCTGCGCAACCCGCCAGGGGCCCTGAACACCCCCGCCAACAAGAAAACCCCACCCCCCCAGCCCTCCGCATGACGCCTCTTATTATTGCGACCCTGAATACCAGGGGCTGTAGGATGGCTCTCCGCAGGTCCCAGGTGCTCTCTTACCTTCGGGAAGGGGGGTACTCTGTAGTTTTCCTGCAGGAGACCCATACGGACCCGGCCGCCGAGGACAGGTGGCGGCTGGAGTGGGGGGACAGGGTATACTTTAGCCACTTCGCGACTTGGCAAGCTGGAGTGGCGACCCTGTTCTCCCACAACCTATGGCCCGAGGTGCTAGGGGTCACTGAGGCCGTGCCGGGCCACCTGCTGCACCTTCGAGTCCATATGGAGGGGCTCGTGGTCAATCTTGTTAACATCTATGCCCCGCAAATGAGCTCCAGACGGCCACAATTTTATCAGCGGGTGTCCGACTTTCTCGGCACCCTGGATTCGCACGAGTGCCTGGTCCTGGGAGGGGACTTTAACACCACCCTCGAGGAACAGGACCGCTCAGGGGCCGAGCCGAGCCCAGCCGCCGCGAATATTCTCCAAGGGATAGTTGAACATCACTCCCTAGTGGACGTCTGGCGTGACCATCACCCAGATGACACTTCCACGTTCACCTTTGTCCGAGTGGAGGCCCATCAGTCACACCACTCTCGGTTGGACCGTATTTACTTATCCCGTTTCCATCTTTCACAGGCCCACTCCTCCGCCATTCGGCCGGCCCCATTCTCCAATCATCATTTAGTCACCGTAACGGTCTCCCTCCGTGCAGAGGGACCGGGGCCGGCATATTGGCACTTTAATAACAGCCTGTTGGAGGACGAGAGCTTCGTGATGTCCTTCTGGGAGTTTTGGCTGGCCTGGCGAGAGCAGTGGCATGCCTTTCCCTCGGTGCAGCGATGGTGGGATCTCAGGAAGGTGCGCGCCAAGCTCTTCTGCTGTGACTACACTCGGGGCACCAGCCGACGGCGAAATGCGGCGATAGAGCAGTTGGAACGGGAGGTCTTAGAGATGGAGAGGCGCCTGGCTGCCAACCCCGAGGACCCGTCCCTCTGCAGAGCATGCCGGGAGAAGCGGGAGGAGCTCCGGGCCCTCGAGGACCACCGGGCCCAAGGTGCCTTCGTTCGGTCCCGCATCCGCCTCCTTCGGGAGATGGACCGCGGCTCCCGCTTCTTCTATGCCCTGGAGAAAATGAGGGGGGGCCAAGAAACACGTCACCTGCCTTCTTGTGGAAGACGGCACCCCCCTCACGGATCCGGAGGAAATGTGTAGGAGGGCCCGTGACTTCTACACAAGCCTTTTCTCCCCGGATCCGACCGATCCTGGCGCTTGTGGGGTGCTCTGGGAGGAACTCCCCACGGTCAGCGTGGCGACCGAGACCGACTCGAGCTGCCTCTCACCCTGGTCGAGTTCTCGGAAGCCCTCCGTCGCATGCCCACCAATAAATCTCCGGGCATGGACGGGCTGACCGTGGAGTTTTACCGCGCGTTCTGGGACATCCTCGGCCCAGACCTAGTCACCGTCTGGGCTGAGTCATTGCAGAGCGGGGTCCTCCCTCTGTCGTGCAGGCGAGCGGTGCTCGCCTTGCTGCCGAAGAAGGGGGACCTCCGCGATCTACGAAACTGGCGTCCCGTCTCACTCCTTAGCATGGATTACAAAATCGTAGCGAAAGCAATCTCGCTGCGGCTAGGGTCCGTGATGGCGGACGTGATCCACCCAGACCAGACCTATACTGTCCCGGATCGCAGCATTTTGGCAACCTATTTCTAGTCCGAGACCTCTTGGAACTCGGGCGGAGAGATGGTCTGTCGTTCGCCCTCCTGTCTCTTGATCAGGAGAAGGCGTTCGATAGAGTAGACCATGGGTACCTCCTGAGCACTCTGCAGGCGTTTGGATTTGGACCTCAGTTTGTGAGTTTTCTCCAGGTGCTGTATGCCTCCGCGGAGTGTTTGGTTAGGCTCAACTGGACCCTGACTGAACCGGTCAGCTTCGGGCGAGGAGTGCGGCAGGGGTGCCCCCTCTCAGGCCAGTTGTACGCTCTGGCGATAGAGCCTTTCCTCTGTCTCCTCCGCAGGAGGATGACAGGGTTGGTGCTGCGGGAGCCGGAGCTGCGGCTGGTCCTGTCGGCATACGCCGATGACGTACTCCTCGTGGTCCAGGACCTGGGCGACTTGACGCGAGTGGAGGCATGCCAGGCCATCTATTCGGCAGCCTCGTCCGCCCGAGTCAACTGGGTCAAGAGCTCTGGCTTGGCGGTGCGGGACTGGCGGCAGGTGAGCTCCCTCCCACCCGCGCTTCAGCCCATCCGGTGGAGTGCGGGTCCACTGCTCTATCTCGGCGTTTACCTTTCCGCCACGCACCCTTCCCCGCCGGAGAACTGGCAAAATTTTGAGGGCGGGGTGATAGAGCAGATCCGGAAGTGGACGAGGCTACTCCGATGTCTCTCCCTCCGAGGGAGAGCACTGGTGCTTAACCAACTAGTCCTGTCCACGCTCTGGTACCGGCTCAACACCCTGGCCCCGGCCCCGGGTTTCCTGACCCACCTCCGGAGATTGATTCTAGAGTTCTTCTGGTCAGGAATGCACTGGGCCCCTGTTGGAGTTCTTCATTTACCCCTGAAGGAAGGAGGGCAGGGCCTGAAATGTCTGTACGCTCAGGTCCACGTTTTCCGCCTCCAGGCCCTGCAGAGGCTCCTTTATAGTGCAGGTAGTTCGACGTGGAGCATATTGGTGCATGCCTTCCTGCGCCGCTTCCACGGGCTCCGATACGACCGGCAGCTCTTTTATCTTTGTCCGAGAGGTTTTCCGCGAGACCTCTCCGGGCTGCCGGTCTTCTACCAGGACCTCCTCTGGACCTGGAAACTGTTTCTAACTACCAGGTCCATGGCGGCCACCGTGGGAGCAGATCTCCTCACGGAGCCCCAGCTACACAATCCCCAACTCCGTGTGCAGGTGGTGGAGTCCCGCTCGGTGCCCCAGAGGTTGGTCCTGGCGGAAGTCACGAGGGTCGGAGACCTCCTGGACTACGACCGGAGAGACTGGCTGGATCCCCTGACGCTCGCTCGGCGCATGGGGCTCTCCAGCCCTCGTACCCCCCGGCGCGTACTTCAGGAGGTGAAGGCCGCCTTGACCCCCGCTGCTCGGGCTTATGTCAACCGAGCCTTGCGCGAGGGCGCACCCCGGCCATCCTCTACCCCAGGCCCGCCGGATCTTTCCATTGGGCCCCTACCCTGCCGATCCCAACAAACCCCTCACCCTTTCACTGCAAGCCAGCTGCATGAACTGCAGCCGGTCAGTTTTCAAACCGCACCACGGAAATATTTATACACACTCACGCTTCACACCCTTCACGCCCACACCCTGGTGTCCCGCCCCGATACAAAGTGGCGGGACCTCCTGCCACCTTTGGAGGGTGAACAACCTCGGTGGGCCAGCCTGTATTCCACCTTGGTCCCGAGGCCCGTCGGGGACATCAGTTGGCGGCTCCTTCACGGAGCTGTGAGCACGGGCGTGTTTCTGACACGGTTTACCCCCATCCTGGATACTTGCCCTTTTTGTAATGTGAGGGAAACCCTGGGCACACGTATATCTAGAGTGTGCCAGATTGCAGCCCCTTTTCCGGCTCCTCACAAATATTCTATTGCGCTTTTGGCTTCATTTCTCCCCTCACCTTTTTATCTATACACTCCCCATCCGTGGCCCCACAAAATCGCGAGATCTCCTGGTTAACCTCCTCCTAGCCTTGGCTAAAACAGCCATTTATAAAACCAGAGAGGGGAGGTTGGCCCATGAAGTGTCCTGCGATTGTGGGGCCTTTTTCCGATCCTCAGTACATTCACGTATCCGGGCGGAGTTCCTCTGGGCGGCGTCCACCGACTCCCTTGACGCCTTCGAGGAGCGGTGGGCGCTGTCCAGGGTTCTCTGCTCGGTGACCCCATCCGGTTCCCTCCGTCTGACCCTTTGATTGAGGGAAAGAGCGAGAGACGCCAGCCCCAGCCGTTGCCGCTGTGGATACCATCATTACGGTCATCTAGGAGGGGTCCTATAATACATGGGTGTCTACCCCCCCCACCCCCAAACCGCCCACCCCGCAGCCGTACCCATCTTGCTGGGCACTCTCAGGAGAGGGATAATCGGTGACACTGGGCACGGCCCTAGGTAACTCAAGGGGGTGGAAGACCACGAGTGTCGAGGAAGCCCCCCTGCTCTGGGCCCAGGCTAGCCTGAACACTTCTCCCTCCTGAAAGCTGCTGTGTTACACCTTCTGTTTGCGTTGTTTTGTTGCATAGTTTGTTTTGTTTTCTTTGGTAACTCTTTGCAAGTGTTACATAATAAAATTCTTTTCTGTTTCAAAAACAAAAAACCTTCCCTGTTACCTTACCCAGGGAAAAGGGACCTACTTAGCCTGGGGCTATTACTCTCCTATAGCCTTCTATTACTCTCCTATAGCCATCTGGCCCAACCCTGTCACAGTGCTCCTTTTTGTATCTCGATCGTCTAGGGGCCCCACTGGTTGTTTAGCAGGCTTCCTGCTTCTGATGTACTTAAAAAACATTTTGTTATTATCTTTTGAGTTTTTGGCTAGCTGTTCTTCAAACTCCTTTTTGGCTTTTCTTATTACATTTTACATGTCACATGATACTGGAATCCATCTTAAACCTGGTGCTTTTCCATTTAGAAGGAAGGGTGGGAACTCAGAGAGAGACAAAGGATTCCCACCTTGTGCCAAAGATATAAGAGGGGGTGGAACAGAACAAAGATGGCTGCCAGTCATCAGAAATCCCCTAGTTACCACCTGAGCTGGAACTAACAAGAACTGTACCAGGGGAAAGGATTGTGCCGAGACTAAAAAGGAGTCTAGTCTGTGAAAGAAGCTTACTGAAACATCTCTGAGGGTGAGATTTACCTGTATTCAGTTTCTTAATGTATTAGGCTTAGACTTGCATGTTTTATTTTATTTTGCATGGTACCTTACTTTGTTCTGTCTGTTATTACTTGGAACCACTTAAATCTTACTTTTTATACTTAATAAAATCACTTTGGTTTATTAATTAACCCAAAGTAAGTAATTAATACCTGGGGGAGCAAACAGCTGTGCACATCTCTCTATCAGTGTTATAGAGGGCAGACAATTTATGAGTTTACTCTGTATAAGCTTTATACAGAGTAAAACGGATTTATTTGAGGTTTGGATCCCATTGGGAGCAGGGTGTCTGGGTGCTGGAGATAAGTGACTTGCTGAACAGTTATTGGTTAAAGTCTACAACTTTGGGGGCATTGACCAGACCTTAGTCTGTGTTGCAGAAGACTAGCATATCTGGCTCAGCGAGGCAGAGTTTTGGAGTCCCAAGCTGGCAATGGAAAACGGGCTCAGAGGTAATTCCAGCACATCAGGTGACATCCTCAAGGGGGTCTCTGTGATCGAACCTGTCACACTTACCTATTCTTTTGTTTGCCCTGGAGACATTTGATTAATATGTTCAATGAGAGTCTTCAGTCAAAAGGAAAGCAAAGAGTAGGTGGCTGACAGAGGAAAGGGAAGTGAAATAGAGGGATCAAGGAGGTGTGGCTAGCAATTTAAAAGCTAAGAAGAGCAGGGCATGGAGTTGAGGCACCCATGTTTGCTGTAGGCATAATGATGCAATGTTCTGAAGAAGGGAGCAATCACAGAGCAGGGGTTTGGTTGCTGTACAATTATGGAGAAACAGAAGAAGAGTACAGGCTGGACACTGAGAAATAAGCATATAACTATGGGTTAGTAACTCTACTGCACTCCGATTAACCAAGACAATTTTTTCAGTATAATAAATCACCAATTTAATAAAACATTGTTCTTGTGTGGCCTGATCATGTGTTGCTGGTTACTTTGCAGTATAGAACCACATGATGCTTTTCTTCCGGAAATCTCAAAGCATTTTAGACAGATAGGTATTTATTAACCCCATTGTACAGACTAAACAATTGAAGCATGCACCTGAGTCTACCCTAGTCTTTTGTCCCTAAAATTTCCCACAATTGCTATCACCAGTGGAGTTGTACCAGTTATAGCAAAAGTGAAAAGCATAGGGAAACATATAGCGTAGACAATGGTAGGATGCATTCAGTGAGTTACTGGCAAAATTCAGGAAAAGAAACAAGGAGTCTTGATTCTGTCTCCTAATATTATTTTTATTTATTTCTTTTTTGAGTAGTGGTGGCACCTAGGAGCCCCAGTCCTGGATGAGGAACACACTGTACAAACAAGGAACAAAAAGATGGTATGTCAGGAGCAGGGGTGTCAGAACAGTGAGAGCCAAGGGGCCATGGCTCCCCCGCACCAGCCATAGGCGAGTGACAGGTGGGTAGGGAATGGAGAGGAGCAAGCAGGGGCCAGGATCTTTGGGGGGAAGAGGTGGCACAGGAGTGAGGCCTTGGGGGAAGCAGTAGTGTGAGGGCTTGGCGAGAAGGGATGGTGTGGGGGCGGGGCCTCAGAGAAAGAAGTGGCGTGAGGGCCGGCCCTCACGGGAAGGGACGGAGGAAAGGGACCACGGTTCGGGCACTGATGGGGGAGGAGGGCCCCCCCTCACACTTTTAGGGACCTTCTGCTGCTCCTACTCAGGAGTCCCTCAGAATCAGCAGTGGCATTTTACAAATATCTTATTTCTACTCAGAATTGGGATTTATGCAGAAGGATGGGGAAGTTTCTTATTCAGCGTGATAAGCTGACTTTACTAGATCAGTTCACAGATTTTAAGGTCAAAGACGGGACCATCATGACCATAGTCTGACCTCCTGCACAATGCAGGCCATACATTTGTGCCAGTAAGTCCTGCATCAAGCCCAATAATTTTTGGCTGAACCGAAGCATATCTTTTAGAAAGACGTCCAATCTTGATTTAAAGACTTGAGTGACGCATGGGAACCAACATTTAGGGAAAAATTTAGCTAGCGTTTTACTGGTTTTGAAAATAATAATAATAATAATAAACTAAAGTAATTTGTGTTTGTGGTTCAGGGACTGGTCAAGAACAAATAATAGCAAAGTTATGGGGCAGTTCTTTATTTTAAACAGATAAGAACAAAACAAAAAATATCCTAAGGGCCTAACAAGACATGTACTTATCATCATCCTGACATCTTTGCTTTATGTTGTATCTCTTTATCCCTCTCTTCATTCTTTTTAGATGGATGTTCCAGGATGGGATTGTCTTCCTCTGTGTTTGGATAGTACCTAACATATTTTGAGCACTGCTGCAATCAAAATAAAATAACAGATGGGACCACTAACAAGGGGAGCTAATTTTTAGAGTTTACATGTTTGACAACGTCTTTAAGTTCAAATACCAAACTTTATGTCCTGATTCTGAAAACTGACCCATGTAGGGTGACCCTTGCTCCCACATGAAGCCCCACTGAATTTAAATATTCAGATTGTGAAACAGTATCTAATAATGCACAGCTTCCCGAACACTTTGTGTCAGAAGCATAACTGTGTCACGCATCATTAAGCGGACAGCCTGGCTTATAATTTATGAGGAATCTAAAAAGATGATGACAAAATACGTTTGTCATTATATTTTTATACATAGCTAAAGACCAATTCTCAGAAATTCTACTGATATACATACATTTTTTTCCTTTTCCTGGCCAACCTTTAAGCATAGGTTGGAGAATTAGGGAGCCAATTGTACAGACTGCAGAGCATTGTAGGGTTTTATGATAGACACTACTGTGTAAATACAGCAAAGAGTCCTGGGACACCTTATAGACTAACAGACGTATTGGAGCATGAGCTTTCGTGGGTGAATACCCACTTCGTCGGATGCATGTAGCGGAAATTTTCAGAGGCAGGTATAAATATGCAAGCAAGAATCAGAGCTAGAGATAATGAGGTTAGTTCAATCAGCGAGGATGAAGCCTTCTTCTAGCAGTTGAGGTGTGTGTAAATACAGGTTATTAAAATCTGCCCTGATACTACAATCAGATCTGTGCAGATAAACCCCTTGTGTCTCTGTCCACAGAACCCCACTGAAGCTAATAGGGCTGTGTTTACATCCATCTGGATAGAACCGATTGCAGGATCCAGGCCTTGGACAGTAAACTCTTCAGAATTCGGACAATGCTTTATTTTTTTATCTGGGAATAAACTGCCATACACTTTTATAGTAATATAGAGAAATACTTAATGTTTTAGTATAATTATTATTATTTTTCACTCTAGATACCTCTTTTCCCTTCAACACACTATTGTTGTAAGTGCCAGTTGTCCACCTGGCTACCATCCTCCACCTCAGAGGATCAGTAAGCAGGTATTTAGTTGGTGAATCGCTCTGATAACCCTCAAGCTCATAGATGTGAGATTTTCCTAATCCTAGCTCTAGTACTGACTTTCTGGTTTGCTTTCCAGGACATAAGGATTGAACTCCAATAAGAAAGGCCTCCTATACAGCAGAGAGGTGACATACAGTGTACACTTTACTGGTGTATCAACAGGAGAAGCTAAGATGCGAGAGGGGAGGAAGAGGGGCTAAATCACAACGTCTCCCTACTAATAATCTTCAACGTTTAGCTAGCAATCAACCAGGGGTGCTGCTGGAATAATTTTTACAGTGGGGGTGCTCAGAGTCTTTGAACCAAACTGTAAAACCTGTATATGGTGGAAACCACTTTAGCATCGGTTCCAGCACCTATGCACGCTACACAATGGGGCATAGTCGTGGTGGCTCTAGGCCCAGCGGGCTTCTTTCTGCAATGCAGCAGGAAGGTTATTGCCATTACCTTTGGGACGTTTGCGAACGCTTATACTTGGCTCTGTAGTTCTAAAGCACGGTGTCCCGTTGCAGCACAACGGCGGCGGCGCAACAAGTACGGGCAGCAAATGCAGCCCAGCCGCCCGCAGCAGGAGGAAACCAGTTCTGGGCGGCGACAGTAGCAGCGCGCGGTAGCTTCCCTTCCCCTCAGCTCAATCACCTTCCACTGCCCTACTTTGCAACACGAGGGAGGGGGAGATCTTAACGCTGAGCTGTCAGACGGGACTCGTTTCTCGGCGGAATGATTCCAAACCCTACTCGGCCTCCGGGGGCGGAGTGTCTCTGTGAACATTGGCGGCGCCGCGCGCGGACGGGGGCAGTCGCAGGGTCTGGAGCTGGCTGGTGGCGGCAGTTTAGCGCCTTCCCCGCCTGTGCGCGCGCTCACTCCGGTCTGAGTCGCCTCCCGTCCCGATCCCTCTCGCCGCCGCGGACATTCCCGCCGCCGCCTCCGTACTGGGCTGGGTCTGCGTCTCCGAACCGACTTCGTCCACAGCCTGGAAGCTCTCAATATGAACGGTGTCGTCTGCGCTGAAAGACACCAGGTACCTGGCTCCAGGGCCGGGGGCGAGGGAGGAGGCCCGGGGGGCAATGAGGCTGGGCTGGCGGATTCTTTCTCTCGGGCCGCGTAAGGCTGTGTGAGTCTGATGGCCGGGCCGCGCGCGGCGCCATGTTGGAGCACCGCGTGTCGTAGCGCGGGCTGCACAGCTTCGCCCAGGCTGGCGCCCTTCTTCACCTGTAGCGCGGCGCGCGCGCGAATGGCGGATCCCGCCGCCTGCAGCAGGGGCCTGGCGCGCGAGCCTCGTCCGCCGTCCTCCCGCCTGGTGGAGCCCCGGGTCACTGCCGCTCTCGGGGAGACGGGCACATGGTTTTCGCGTGCTAGGGGGTCAGTTTCTGGGGGAGGAAAGAAGGATAGTGACTGTGAGGCTGGGCGATGCCTTCCTCACCATCCTCAGACCCATTCCCCCAGTTCTCCTTGACAAAGGAAACAATGCGGCTAAAGCCACACTAGCTGTGGGGGTTGCAGGGAACGTCGTGTCGCAACCGCTTCTGCGCTCCCTCTCTGCAGTGTGGCAGAGGGACGTGGATAGTCTCCCTCCCCGATGTTTCTTTTGTTCCTGTCTCCACGTTGCGGGCTCCTGTTGCCAAGCCCATGGGATTGAACGGCGGCTGTTCCGAAGGGAGTGGACGTTTTAGCCAGTCCAGAGCTGGATGCATAATGCATGTTGAACAAGGAGACGGCTACAGTTCTTTTGTCGGGTGGAGGTGGGGGCTAGTGATTTAGGTGCCGTGGGCTGTCTTCTGGTTTCGGATAAAAAGATTCACACACCTAAAATTCAGCAGTTTAAAATGTGATGCCTTGTTGCAATTCTTTCATCCCTTTGTCCCATTTCTGAAGGGCTTGCTGGAAGAAGTAGAAGTTGAGTACCATTAGTTCTCTAGAATCTTAGGTTTTGCATTTGAAAAAACAACTTAAGGTTGGAATGATATTAAAAATATGAACAGTGCTGTCTTCATGAAATCTTGGCTAAACTAGGCTTGTGTCTGAAATTTCCCAGAGTTCAGTTCTACTGGTGGTAGCATGGCTAGAGGGCTAATGTGAACCAGTGTGTCAGCTGGTGGGTAGTGACTTACTGGAGGGTGGCATGGCCAGAGAGGCTCATAAGACATTGAAGATCTTATTACAGTGTAAAGCAAAGGAAAGCTTGCTCCCCTACTCCCTGCACATACTTTCCCTTCACGGTAAAGTATTTTGTCAACCTCTGCAAACACACATACCCAAATTTATTATATAGGCTTGATACTTTGACTTGTTTGTTGTAAAAATGAGGGAGGTGTTTAAATATTTTTTGACTTCCTATAAGGGGTTGCCAAGCTGGTGGAGAGGATGCATTGCTGTATCTTAATCTCCATGTCCTCCGTATGTGCTCTGAGAAGTGGTAGATGATGCAGATAAAACAACAGTGGCTAGTCTGCATTCCTGCTTTCTGCAGTTGCTACCATCAGCAGAGTTACCTCATTAGTAGGAATAGAATGAAATTTTAGAGAAAAGACAAGCATATTCACCTGTTGTCTGCAAAGTTCCCCTGTCTCAATTGCCTCTCATAATTTTCCCAAAGTGCAGTAAAGTGAAAACTGACCAGTTTTGTCAGTTTCACTTAGCAGCAATACAAACTTAAAAGAAACAGGGCAATTGTAACTTGATGCTGTGTGGAAAAGCTGAGTGGTAGCAGAGGCAAACACTGGAGTTATTCACTAGGATGGAGGACCCTGAATATAGGCTGTGGAATGGTAGATGTATGGAAACACACCATCACCTCAATAATTGCAGTAGCCAGGGGGCTTGTGGATGGGGGAGATAGTGTGGTGTGAGAAAACTGTTCTTTCCAGCAGCTACTAGTGGGGGTGGGCTTCAGATGTCAGACACCTGCTGGCTGGGAGCTACAAAAGATGAAGCCACCAGACACACAGTACTGTGTTGATTATATTAGCTGTTATAAGTTTACATTTTGAAGCACAATATGCATCCTCGATGGAAAATTATTGCATTGGTGAGCTGCTGCAAGCAAGACAAATTTGACTGCTTCTTTTCCCAATAGCTTGAGGGGGGGGGTGTGACTTGGCTTTTTATCTGGCCAGTGTTCAGCTTATTAGTGTTCTGGGAAATTTTACATGTGAAAAAAGGGAGTGTGTATGAATGAGGGAGTAGGTGTATGGTAAGTCAAGGGAGAGTGATTATTGGAATAGAGAGAGAGAAGTGTGAGAGAAGTAGGAGAGGCAGAAAATACAGAAGAGGTTTAGAGGACATGGTATCTAATGTGTACTCCTGAGAGCATTCTGTGCCAAAAACTAAAAATTCTGCACAGAGTATTTTAAAATTCTGCAAATTTTATTTGTCAAATGTGGAGGCTCCAGCCTGGCATTGGAGAGCACAGGCCACTGGCTGCACAGAGGTGGGAGATCACTGTGCAGCTCCATCTCTTCTCCCTCCCACCCCACCCCGGGGGACACAGACCCGTGGTGAGGCTGCACCCAACCCTGACACAGTGCAAGGACCAGGCCTGCCCCAGAAACACTCCAGGACCCTGCCTCTTCTTGCTAGGTGCACTGGGTATTGGTAGGCAGGCTCAGCAAGGCAGGATCCAAGTGTGGAGGGGCTTAGTGTGGGGAGATCCTGGAGTGAGTTGAAAGAGTTCTGTGTGGGGCAATCTGGGTGTGGGCGGGTCGGTGGGGGATTCAGCTGTGGGGAGGATCTGGATGCATAGGAGCTTGTTGAGGGATTCTGGGTGTAATGGTAATGGGACTCTGCAGGGGGGTCCAGGTGAAGGTAGTTGGGGCTCAGCGGGGGGTGGGGTGGGGAGGATAGAGCTTGGCGGGGGGGTCCAGATGCTGGGGGAGTGGGGCTCAGTGGAGTGGGGATCCAGGTGCAGCTGGTGGGATCTTGGTAGGATGGGGATACGGTAGGTAGCTTGTTGGGGTGCTTCAGGTGCAGGGGGGAGTGGGGCTCGTCGGGGGGGTTCTGCGTGTGCGGGGGTGAGGCTTGGCGGGAGGCTCTGGGTATGAAGGGGTCTGGGTGTGTGCATGGGAAGAGAAAATCCTGTCCTCCCCAGCTCAGCCGGGACTAGCAGCTGAGCCTGGCGCAGGGTAGGAGCCACCATCCAGGTCTTCCCCAGTCCCGCACCTGCCGCACAGTGATTTACCTTTCTGCAGGCTGCCCTGGGCTCCCAAAACATACTGCTGGGGAGGGTCGTATGACCGCTCTTGTAACTTTCCTTTGCCTCTCCTTTAGAAAGTAATTTTTCTGTGGGGAAGTAAAGAAATCGGTGCGGGACATAAGTTCTGCACATGTGTAGTGGCGCAAAATTCCCCCAGGAGTAAATGTGGAGGGTGGAAAGAGGAAAAAAGAAGCATGCTGAAAGCAAGTGCATCAAGAAGGCGGACATAATGACCTAATCTGGGAAAGAATTAAAACTTTCAGGAAAGAAAAGGTGAAACAAAATTTAAAACATATTAAATAGAAATTTGAGATATATTTTCAGCTAACAAATATGTTATAGTAAATTCACTGACCCATTTTTCATTTGGTACTACAACTAAAGATTATGTGGTTATGTCACCTCCTTGTTACATTTTGTTGAAGACATTGTAGTCCTTAATGACCATTCCAAGATCTCTCTCTTTAGTAAGTTGCGCCGCATACATAGGACTATACTCTCTGGTCTAGAGTGTGTTGATATATCTTAAATACATTTAGTCCCTTTTTTAAACTATCTTTACCTCAAATACAAATCCAGACATACAAAGGTGGCATTTATTGATCATTATAAAAAAATGTGAGAGAGTTCAGGATAACTCAGGAAGGAAACCTATTCATGAAGACTTCGGGTTTTATATTCTGGTTTCTAAATAATGAATGGACTACAAGTAGACATAAGTGTGACCTAAATATCTTGCAAAATAGAACATGAAAAGCAAGAAAGCCTGCTGCAACTAAAAAGGTTTATTGGGTTAATTAAGTTCCTTTTTATTTGATCATAAAATCAAATTTTTGCGACAGGATTTTATCAAATTTTAAAATTTAGAGTCTTAATCCTACAAACACAAGTATGTGGGCCTGGCACAAAAAAACAATGTTCTTTTGCTTTCCTCACAATATTAAGGGAATGTAGTGTTCAGGGAAAGAGCTGATTGACAGCAGTGAAGATTGGAAGAGTTTATTCCAGAAATAAAATAAAATTAAAAAAAACCCAACAGGCAAATGCAGTCCAGGTTTATTCATATTACCGTGTTGGTGTATCTCATTACTTTTCTACAGGACAAAATAAGTAATGTCTCTTCACCCATTCAGTCTATGGCACCTCTACAACTAATGTCATTTATGATGGTGGTTTATATGCAGTGAACTCCTTTTCAGTAGAAACTGCATTAAGACTCAAATTTGTTTCACGTAAGACACCAGTTACTATAGAATTTGGCAAGATTTGAACCACAGACCTAGAAGCATAACACTATATTTTATTACTGAAGATTACTTATCTATCTCGCAGGAGTGGGGGGGGTGAGATTCTGTGGCCTGCCTTGTGCAGGAGGTCAGACTAGATGATCATAATGGTCCCTTCTGACCTTAATATCTATGAATCTATTAAGACATCTAGTTCTCCAAATTCCTTTCTATGCCCAACAAATATAATTATTTAAACTGTTTTAAGAACAGTATCAAAATAATTTCAGTATAATATTTTTAAAGCAGTCGAGTGTTTCTTTAAGTCTGATTTTAAATATTAAATTAAAATGAACTTTTTTGGTTGTGGAAATTCAAAAGTCTATCCTTCTAAATGATACAATGTATATGAGAAATGTTGACTTGCAAATTTAGACATTTACTCTTGTATTTGTTAAATTTCAGTTACATTGTTAAAGGATTCTAAATAAAGTTACGTTTTTTATTTAACTATATAGCTTAAAGGGACATTTTGTAGTTGATTATTCAGCATTTCTGTCACTGTCAGAAAGTGGAATGAAGTTCTGGAACAGTCTTCTACTAGGAATCTTGGCGCAAACAACTGAATTAGTTTTGAGAGAGAGCTGGACAAATTTGAGTGTAATTGTATGATGGGGTTGCTTGTGATGGTAACGGCTAGGGCTCAACAGCTGGGGCTCACTTCAGGTTTACATTTTATGTTTCTAAAAGCTCATGCTTCAAGGTTTAGCTAGCTGCCTGCAGGGGTCAGGAAGGTATTTCCCCTTCCCCAAGTGTAGGAGGAGGAGTTGTTGTTTTTAAATCTTCCTCTGAAGCATCGGGGATGGCCACAGCTGAAGATGGGACATTAGATAGGGAGGGCCAGGGCTCTGAGTTAGCACCAAGCATTCCTCCTCTGATGCTTGGCTGACTGGTTTTCTTGCATGATCAAAGGGTCACTGATCGCTATCATGGTGTAGGGAGGGAATTTTCCCCCAGATCAGAAAACAGTGACCTTGGGGGTGGGGAATTGGCAGTGACATTGGGGGTGTTTCTTCCTCTGCAGCATGTGTGTATGGTCACTTGCCAGCATTATCTTGTGGGTATATCTCACTTAATCATTTCCCTTCCATTGTGGGCACTTTGGACGCTGGTGAACCTGGGTCCATCCTGTTCTCTTCCTGTGGCACATAATTGTATGCAGTGTAGTTGTAGCTGTGTCAGTCCCAGGATATTAGAGACACGAGGCTCGAAACATGTATCTCTCCAACAGAAGTTGGTCCAATAGAAGATATTACCTCATTCATCTTGTGGCACATAATTGTTACTCTCCTGTGGGCTGTAATGCTTTGGTCTAATTTTGGTTGTTGGAATTAGTGTGTGGGTGCTCCGTGTGGTGGCCAGGAGGTCAGACGAAATGCTCTAGTGGTCCCTTTTGACCTTAAACTTTATGACCATTACTTTTTGCCAGCTGAGAATGTATTGAGGTCGCCATTAAAAAATGTGTGAGAGTACTTGGAACAAAATTTGTGAGGATAGATTATATAGAGAGAAGTTAACTGTACAGTTAAACATTCTAGCCCTGGATTTGAAAGGGATATTAATTGCTTAATCTGAAACATAAAATACTGAAATTATTTTGTTTTATATTTAATTATTAACTTTTGTTTGGTTGTTGCAGATTATGATGCATGATTATCACAGAAGAAATTCATGTCTATAGCTCTTAAGGACTTGATTACATCATTTGCAAGCCTGCTAGTTTTGGAATAGTCATTGCAGCTCACAGGACACAACCCGTCTGCCTGCACTTCAGCAAATTGTCTTCATATAAGAAGATATTAAAGTGACGTGCTCTGATTTAACACGCCATTACTATTGGATTATTTAAGGTTTCCCAGTTATAAATTTACAGCATTATATTTAGCAGGTGAGTTAATGCTGTTAATTAAATGTGTATAAGATAAAACATATATTTGTAGTTAGCAAATTTTTGTTCTGTTACTGTAATAGGCAGACATAACATAGTATTTGACTATAAATGAAAGTGCATGCAAAGGAAGAAGCTTGTAATTAAGTGAAACTTATCATTAGTATGTTTATTTGTGGTAATTTACTCTAGTAAACGACTGAAGTAATTGGATTTACATCTGTGATTTACAGGGTTTTTTTAATAAGGTTTATCTTTCTTAGTACTAATCTTTACTCTAGTTTCCAGTCTGACCTTAAAATATTAAAAAAAATTAAATCTTATGCTAATTACATGCCTTTAATTGCAAACTAAAAATGCAAATTGTTCTGTAATAATAAATTAGAAATAGCATACTTCATGTTCTTTTCTGAAAAGTTGTTTGGCTAACTTTATAGCGTGGGATTTTCAAACGCATGTCTAACATCTTCATTAGGCACTTCTGAAGTTACATCCTCATTTTCCTTGTCAATCCTACAGGCTTCTTTAAATCTGAAGTCTAGTCAAACTCATCAAATAAGTTGTCACTTCAAGTACTATTCTGCCTCTGAGTTTCCCTGTCCTTTTTTGAAATTCTTGCAATCACACTTTTCTGTTTCACCTATAACTATGTGAATGACCCACACAAACAGAAGTGACTGATTTGACTGAGTCCAGGGAACCAGGGAAACTGACTGCTCATAAATTGCTGTCAAATGCACAAAGTAAACTTTGAAAAAATAATTTCTCCTGTTATAATAATTTTAGGGTTTCGCTACATGATGCTACAGTGCAAACTACAAGAGTATGAACTGTAGAGCATTATTAACTGCCTGTGTAGACCCTGCTGCCTCAAACTAAAAGTTACCTGCTGTGCGTTAATATGACTAGATTAATGTGCACTAGGTGCCTTTTCATTTATATCAGAAGAGTCCACACAGGGCAGTTAGACAGCTCTACAAATTAATTCACTCTCCTCTAGTTTGCACTGTGGTGCTATGTAGATCAGACCATAGGCATTATTTATAAATAGGTAAAACTGCAGGTAGAAAAGACTTCTAACTTGATAGTGATCCTTTAAATATATGTTTGCTAATTGTTCAGGATGTTTCATTCTAATGTTATTACATAAAGCTAAACTTTTTAAAGATTTTTTTTGTACAGTTGAAAACTGTATATAAAGTAGGCCTTAAGAGTAGTTTAAACAGAAGGTTGAAGTCCTGGCACTTTTCAACTATGAATTTGCTTTCTTTGACCTCTGAAATGGTTATATTGTGCAGACCTAATGAACCATGCATGGCATGGAGTCCAGAGAACCAGGGGAAATTAGTTCAGAGGAACAAACAGCACGAATCTTAGAATCATAGAAATTAGAGATGGAAAAGAGCTGTTATCCTCCCCCTGCCAGTGCATTTTGTCCAGTCTAGTTTTAAATGGGTCACTGCTCTTTATTTTATTGACATCAAACAAAGCGTCTATATATTTTCAAAGAAAGAAGGAGCTGGTAATAAGGAAATAATTTATACACTTTGGTGCTGTGTATGTAAACTTTACAAATTGAAAGACGCTTACTTTTTTTTTTTTTTTTTTTTGTTGGACAGCCAAATCAACAGCAAAATGATTCCTAATGGGTATTTGATGTTTGAAGATGAAAACTTCATAGAGTCATCTGTTGCCAAATTAAATGCCTTGCGTAAAAGTGGTCAGTTCTGTGATGTTCGGCTTCAGGTAGGTTACAAAGTGTCATCTGGGTGCAACATTTAAACAGTGCTCTTTGTTGTCTGTATACATTGATTCTGTGACTCTTAAGACTTTAGAATCTGATTTTCCATGGGATATAAATTCAGAGAAATATAGTTAAAAACCATATATTGATAGTTGAAAATGTAGCCGTTTAATTCATCTGGTGCAAATTGAAAAAAAAGTATATTGATAAAATAATTTTTCTAATATATAGTTATGAACAAGACTGCATAATACTTTGCATTTTTGTAATGTACATTCTTAATTTTTTCCTGTCCTCTCATGTATGTTTTTAAAATAAAGGTATGTGGACATGAGATGTTGGCACATAGAGCAGTCCTAGCTTGCTGCAGTCCCTACCTGTTTGAAATCTTCAACAGTGATAGTGATTCTCATGGAGTTTCTCATGTTAAATTTGATGATCTCAATCCACAAGCCGTTGAAGTCTTATTAAATTATGCCTACACCGCTCAGTGAGTATTACTTTGCTAATAAGTAATAAGAGATAAATATTAATATTATTTATTTTAGAATAACACCTAAATTTCTTTAATAGGTTGAAAGCTGATAAAGAGCTAGTAAAAGATGTATACTCTGCAGCAAAGAAGCTGAAGATGGAGAGAGTCAAGCAGGTATAATTTGCAGCTACTACAGCAGTCCCATTATTAACCTTTGAGTGGCAGAGAGAACACTATATTTAAAGTGAACTGGACACTCAAGTGAGATTATACTGTGGAAAAGTGATTAAAATGACTACTTGTCGCTCAGGCAATCTGTTCTTTGTGTACTCAAAATCATATGTACTGATTTTTAGTGACAGAAAGGTGCTTACGACTTCCACACCTGTTAACGCTGTCGAACCAAGATAACAGAAACGGATTCTGTACTGGTGTTTTATCACTAGAACTGTTGACTTAATTCCAGTCAGTTACATCCGTGCAAGCCCACTGAAGGCACTGAGCTTGCAGAGAAGGCATAGTTTGGCCTGAAAAACTGTAACTCATATATGAATATGAATAATCCCCATTGACTCTCAAATTCCTGGTTTTTGGCAGTCTGTTTGTAAACAACACATTCGATAGGGGAGACAGGCTACAAATTCATTTAAGAATAAACAATATGAACCTTGATAGGTGCTTAGATAATATAATGTGGAGGCCATAAGTACTCAGGTAGATTTTATTTAACAAAACCACTAGAGATTGAAATGTTGCCTTTCTGAAAGAGTTGACCAGAAAATCTGTATCATAACTATACTGTGCTCCCTTTCTATGGTATCTTTCATATTAAGTGTTTGCCATATGTTGAAAAAGAAATGTATGTATAAAAGTGTAATATGCTACTAGTAAATTTGGGATATTACTCAATTTTTTTTAAAGGTTTGTGGTGATTACTTGCTCTCTAAGATGGACGTTCAGAGCTGCATCTCTTACCGGAACTTTGCAAGTTGTATGGGAGACTCACGTTTGTTGAACAAGATTGATGGTTACATTCAGGAACATTTGTTGCAGATTTCAGAACAGGAGGAATTTCTCAAGCTTCCACGGTTAAAGGTTAGTAGCAATTTAAAGCTGTTTCTTTAATCTTGTAATGAAATAAACCTAGGTAGTTAAGGTATGAGGGATAGAACATAAGAACGGCCATACTGGGTCAGACCAAAGGTCCATCTAGCCCAGTATCCTGTCTTTTGATAGTGGCCAATGCCAGATGCCCCAGATGGAATGAACAGAACAGGTGATCATCAAGTGATCCATTCACTGTTGCTCATTCCCACTTCTGGGAAACAGGCTAGGGACACTGCCACTGCACATACTGGCTAATAGCCATAGTAAGGTAAACAGTAAAAATCGCTGGTTCCTTTTTCAATGGTGGAAACATTTCACACATGCTTCAGAGTAACAGCCGTGTTAGTCTGTATTCGCAAAAAGAAAAGGAGTACTTGTGGCACCTTAGAGACTAACTAATTTATTTGAGCATGAGCTTTTGTCACATCGGATGAAGTGAGCTGTAGCTCACGAAAGCTTGTGCTCAAATAAATTAGTTAGTCTCTAAGGTGCCACAAGTACTCCTTTTCTTTTCACACATGCTGAGTTTGCAGAGTAGTTTTGAAATTGTTTAACACCATATGCTAGCATTTTATATAACATTTTTCTGTTAGAAGTCTTCATTAGATTACATTCATTGGTGCCATGACACTTGGTTGCGCATGATACATGCGGTCTTCTATTCTGAGAAGACTTTAGATATTAAGTCAAAATTAAAGGATGCAAAATTATCATTTCTGTTGCCAGGGTGTAGGAAAACAGCCAGGGGCTGACCATTGGTGGAATGGTAAAGAGTAGTATATGCATTCATTTTCAGTATGCAGAGCTAGAAAATTCTGTCGTGTTTTAATTTCTTTAGGAATAATTAACTTCAGTAAAATAGTGACATGCTGTAAACTTATAACTTGTATGCAGTAGTGTAAGATGGACACTAACTATTCTTATTTTTAACTCAAGCTTGAAGTAATGCTTGAAGACAATGTTGGCTTGCCTAGCAATGGCAAATTATACACAAAGGTAATCAACTGGGTGCAGCGCAGCATCTGGGAAAATGGAGACAGTCTGGAAGATCTAATGGAAGAGGTTAGTCTTTAAGAAAATGGGATTAAATAGTTTTAAAAAAATTAAACTTCTGTGACATGAAAGATGATCCCTTTTTTCTTTTATTTTTTTAACCATGACCCTAAAGAATTTAAATTTTACTATAGGTACCCATAAGCTGAGAAACGGGGGGGGTGTCCAGGTGAGCTGAATGAACTGTTCAGTCTGGTCTTCTGCTTTCCTTTTTTGTTTTTGTTTTCTCACTGTGTGCTGTTTAACAACTTCAAAGTGCATTTAACTTTGCTTTGGAAATGGGGAGGTGGTACTGAAACTTGCTGTAGATTCTTAAATGTTTTCTTCCACAGGTTTTTTTGCTTGTTAGTGAGAAGTAGGTAAAAGCTTCTAATGGTTGTTCCTCCCCATTGATTTATCTCCCCATAGGTTTATTAACAAAACTAGGATACCAAGGCTGAAGAACCAAGAAGAAACCTCAAGTGTATTGACACGTAATGAAGCAGCAGTCCTGCCCCAGTTCTCCTAAGAAAATCCGCTGTGGGCAGAGAACGATGATGATGATTTAATGGTGTTTACTTACTCCTTTACAGGATATCTTATTTTTAATGTTTTGTGTGTTGTTTAATGGCTTTACTCATGAATACCGCTAGAACAGTTACACTGTGGGCAATTTTTTTAATATCTGCATTTGATGGAAATCGTAGCAGAATTCTAAATTTTTAACTTGCTTGGAAAAATGAAGTTTCACAAAACCTGTTGCTCATCATAAAATCTTTCCAGTTTGTTATTCCAGGCAAGGTAGATAATCAGAATACTTTTGTATAGGCAAAAGTACATGTTTATACTGTCAAATATATTCTCACATGTATGTTTCCCCTTTCAATAGTTATTTTTTAAAATGCTCTGATTTTCCCATTTGCAACTCAGGTGTCCTTGATTAATGTATTGCATTTGGTAACAAATCATGGGCAACATTTTCTCCAGAACTTACATTTTTGATCCCCTCTTCCAATTCCTTACTTTCCTTTTTAGAATCCAATCTTTGGCTTCACATGCCCCCTCCCCCTCCCTTTTTTTTGGGGGGGGCCACAGAAAGCATTGTGTTTGCAATTCAGAAAACTTGTTTGCAGGGAATAACGAGTGCTTGCATGAGATTGTGGATTTGTATAATTTATTCTGAAAGATAATGTACATTGTACTTGTGATATATATTAGTTACTGTACTGGTAAATAATAGAAGTCCTTGAAAAATGAAGATTTCTTTCAAGCTGATAAATCAAGGATCGTTCAGCCGATATTTGAAGACTTTCACCATGACGTCTGCTTCCTTTTAATTTTGCCATTCTACTAGATTAAGATGAGATGACATGACGAGCTGTGCTGGAGAGGACCTTCTGGAGTTTGTGTAAATCTGCCTGTTGTTAAGTAGCTATGGAGACAGCAGCCACATGGGTATTCTGTTCCTGTTTTGCAGGTTCAAACGTTGTACTACTCAGCTGATCACAAGCTGCTTGATGGAAATCTACTAGATGGACAGGCTGAGGTGTATGGCAGTGATGATGACCACATTCAGTTTGTGCAGGTACAAAGTGCACATGGTCTGAGGTTTCATCAGGTACAAATTTGGTTAGAGCAATTTATAGCACACCTAAAATCTTGTGTACTATAGTAAAGGGAAGAAGCAGTATCTCGATGATTAATGCAGATAGGAAAACATTTTGCAGAAACAGCTTCTGTTTTGGTATTGGCGGTTCACTTGCTTCATCTTGTTGTTAACCATACTAATTTCAGTGCTAAATGTGTGTTTTTAAAAACAAAACCCAGATTATCAAAGAACTGAAAAGATACAGAAGAGGGAGGCAAGTACAAGAGATGCTATAATAGAAATATTAGAAAAATCAAATTTAATATTAATAGCTTGAGAAGAGTGTGGGAGTGTCTAATTTACACAGTTCATATGGATTAGAAGATGTGGATGCCATGACTGAAAAAGTTAATTGGCTAAAAACAAGAGGGTGCAGACTGAATGCAAGAGGAGCCAGGCATTAAAGGAATTCTAGAGAAATTTCTCTGCGCAAAATCTAACAATGTGTAAGCATGGACTTGCAAAGGAGGCAGTAAATTCTTTTGATTGTAGAGCCAGAAGAGTGATGTAATAGATATTCAGCTTTCATCTGTGTTTAAATTCAGGCATAAGTCATAAGTTAAATTGAATTTGGTGATTTAATCTTAGTTCTTATTTGTTCACATCCTTGAAAAAATAGACAACTTTGCACAATTATTAGTTTGAGCAAGAAGCAGAAGTATGGAATAGTTAGAGGTTGAAAGCCAGAGCAGAGGTATATTGGAAGAGTTGCGCAGGAAAGCATGTTCATTTGTCTTCAGCTATTGTGGTTAGTCCTTGATTTTATAAATGCCAAGTTCATGAATCTTCCCACTTCTATCTTCTCACCCGCCAAACTTTTTAACGAGTTCAAGAAAGGAACTTAAAAAGAAATGGATGGGCTGATAGACCCAAATAAGAATTACTGTGTCCAAATTTGAATTGCCTCTAGTTCTCATATATTGAGTTTAAATGCAATTTTACTTTGATTTCTGAAGTCATAGGAATGAGAATTGCAGACAGAAGCAATCTGGTTTTGGTAAAGTTTTTTTTTAGTAAACTTTAAAAATACATTTATGGTTGCATAGAGCATGGATTTTAAAAATGAAAATCTGTAAAGAGAAGAGTTGAGTAAATAAACCCCGTTTGCCTCAGTGGTATTTAATGATTCTATTGGATTAATCTTGTTCCGACTCAGTAGATCAAATATCTGTTGGCAGTTCTCATACTTGGAAGCCAAGGACCAAAGTAAACTTAACTCTGATTTTTTTTTTTTTCATATTTGCAGAAACTAGGGCAAATCGTTTAAATTGTGTACAGCAATAATTTTTAGATACACTATCATGGAGGATTTAATTCAATCTTTAAATATCCTTTTTTCAAATAATTTAAGGGACATCCATGTATGTATACAAAAAACTGTAAAAAATGCCTTGGTGGGATTTAATACTTGAAACTGAAATAGTTTCACCATAATGGGGAGGTGGGAAAGAAGACCAGACCCGTTTTAGTTGAGATACAAAAACAAATACATTGTTTGGTCTCCTCAGAAACATATAACTTGTTGGGTAGTTGGTCTGTTACAACGTAAAGTAAAAGAATGTTGGCAGATGACAGAGCCTTGCCATGTGATATATATATGGTTCAGTGCAGAGTATGGGAAATTCTTGGTGGAAAAGCTTATGGATAATCTTAGATTGGGAGCTAGTATTTTACAAATCTGGCTACCTTTTCTTAATATGAAAAACCATACAGTTCAAGGGTCCGCACAGGTGTAAATTTCACCTGTGGGGTTTTAGAACATTGTTACACTGAATTAATAGAATTGATAAATGTTGGACTTTTGCTCTTTACCTGGCTTCTACTTCAAACATTGTCAGTGATGTGATCTGAAATAAGTTTTTTTTCCTCCATATCTGTTAAGTCTGAAAAATAAATAGCTTATAAAGTGAAATACTGAATAAACTATACTCGGGATGAGACTCAAGAAAATAACCCTTCCTTGCAAAGTATTAGCATAAGAAAAGTAAGATCAGAGAAATCACTAAACAGGATCATAAAGACAACTGGAAGCCAAATCACAAACACTTATTTTAGATGGAGAACACAAGAATAGCCATATTGGGTCAGACCAATGGTCCACCTGGTCCAGTATCCTGTCTTCCAACAGTGGCCAATGCCAGATGCTTCAGAAGGAATGAACAGAACAAGCCAGTTATTGAGTGATCCATCCCTGTCGTCCAGTCCCAGCATCTAGCAGCCGGTGCCTTAAGGCCATCCAGAGCATTGGCCTGTGTCCCTGACCATCTTGGCTAATAACCATTGATGAACCTGTCCTCCATTATCTTATCTAATTCTTTTTTGAACCCCATTATAGTTTTGGTCATCGCAACATCCCCAGGCAATGGGTTCCACAGGTTGACTGTGCTGTGTGAAAGGGCCTCTAATCTGAGGAATAGGAATCTATTAAAAACCAATCAGAAATGGGCATTGTAGGCTTAGCCCAAATTCTGAGAGTGTTTGAAAATGCATACTTCCATTTTATTAAGCCTGGCAAAGAATGTGGGTTTGTTTGGGGTTTTTTTGTTTTTTAATCTGGAAGATACAGGAAGTGTGAAAACGCTTTGTCTAGTGAAAGTGCATGCTTGACTTCTAAAAAGGAGTTCAGAGGCATATGATTTCTAAGGCTGAGTCTGTGATAGAGGCTCAGGTAGTGGTATGAGATGAAATAAATACTAAGGTGGGAGTAAATCGACTTAGGTGTTTTAATTATGTAAGCAATTCTATTTAAAATTTAGGTGTGCTATAAATGATGCTTTGCAGAGGTGGAAACGATCAAGCATTTTCCTCAGTTGTGTGGATTAGTTTAGAGAAGTAAAGGTAGATCAAGGTGTGGTCTCTGGCTAGGGTTCTGTAGCTGCCTTTTGATTTTGCAGAAAAAGCAACCACGTGAGAACGATCACAAGCAGATAAGTAGCAGTTCCTCTGGAAGCTTTTCTTCTCCAAATGCTACTGTACAGAGTCCTAAACATGAATGGAAAATTGTTGCCTCCGAAAAGACTTCAAGTAAGTGTCTACATTTTTTTTGTTTAGGGTTTTCCCTGTTGCACATAATCATAGCATCTGAGCACCTTCCATACATTAATGAATTTCCTTCAATACCCCTATGGGATAGGGAAGTATTGTCCCCATTTTACAGGTAGAGAAACAGATAAAGTGAATTGCCCACAGTCACTCAGGTCTGTAGCACAGCTGAGATCAAAGCCCAGATATTTTGAGGCCAAGGATGGAACATTTTGGTGAATTGTGAGGAAGGTGGACAAGTGCATTATTTACGAGTGAACCATGAACAGAAGTTATTTTGTGCTTGGGTGGGGGGAGACTTCCACCTAAAATGTTTTCAGATTGATTTATGGGTTTTTTTAGGTAGAATCTTAATTGAGTTGTCTGATACAGTGCGTCTGTATAACTGGAGTGAATTTGGAGTCTGTAAATCTCAACTGTATTAATATTTTAGAATATCCAGACTTGTTAGGGTTAAGTATAGGCTTATATTTGGAAGCCACTAGTTATTTTAAATATATAGAAAAGTTTTTAAAAATTGTTTTTCAGGTAATACCTACCTGTGTCTTGCTGTTTTGGATGGTGTGTTCTGTGTGATTTTTCTTCATGGGCGTAACAGCCCTCAGAGCTCTCCAACTAGTACTCCACGACTGCTGAAGAGCATGAGTTTTGAGATTCAACCAGATGACCTTATAGAAAAGCCCCTGTCTCCAATGCAGTATGCTCGATCTGGGTTGGGAACAGCGGAACTTAATGGCAAGCTAATAGCTGCAGGTAAAAATACCATTAAAATAATTAAAGCCCAAACTTGTATGGATTGAACCATGTCTAATATACAGTACCTTCCATAACAAAGTGATCTGAACAAGGTTCATAGATTCTATGCTAACTTTAATGAAGCTAGTAAACAATGTTTAAGACTTACTTTGATTCCCAATAAACTCCTTGCATGTGATTTCTTGTGGCTTACTGTTAGGTGGTTATAACAGAGAGGAATGTCTGCGCACGGTAGAGTGCTATGATCCACGAAAGGACCGTTGGACTTTTATCGCACCTATGAGAACACCAAGAGCCCGATTCCAGATGGCAGTTCTAATGGTATGTGCAGATAAAAAAAAAAAGCATTTTCTTGTGATGTATAAATGCCCATGTAGATTTGGATTTTGTGAGAGAAAGTAAGGATGGGACAAACGGATTTAGATCTAAAATGTCCACAAATCCACTGAAAGGTATTCAGAATTTCTAGGATAGTGTTTCAAAAAGACATATTGCAGCTATGCAGAGGATATTATGATTTCATGCCCCATCTGCCAAGTGGGACAGTTAGTGTTTCAGTATTCAAAAGCAGCCAATTCTATAGGTTTGGCCAGGAGGGATTTTATTTGCTTGTATGGGAATTAGTGAAGAAAACACTTCCTCGGTTTAACTAATAATTAAATAGAGGGGTTTAAACTGTGTCCATTAGAACATGCTGTGCTGAGGAGAGCTGACCCTAGAGACTTCTGGAAATAGTTCTGTCAAGCATTCACATTTTTCTTCATTTGCAGTGTCCTCCTTGGTAGCTCCAGCCTTTGAGGAGGTTGTTCAGCAATGATAAAGATATTGTTCAATTACAGATGCAGAGATCCCTGACAATGCAGAAAGACCGTTTTTCTTAAAATGTAACTTAAGTTTCAGTAATAAATGCTGATACACTAGTCTTGTTTGGTATCTGGTTACATCTCTGGGGTTGTATCTTGAAAAGCTGGATTTGTCAATCCTTAAAAGAAACATACAGGTTCGCGGTAAACTACATCATATTTAACTGATAACTTAATTGTTCTTGTACATCGGGACTTCCCCTTGCAATTTCTGTTGCTAGCAGTTGAGTAATTGTAATTAATACCAATGAATTGCTATGGAACAGAATTAATTTCAATTCACATGTGAAACAGTGGTTGTTTTTTCTTCCACTTAGGGACAGCTGTATGTTGTAGGGGGATCAAATGGCCACTCTGATGACTTGAGTTGTGGGGAAATGTATGATCCAGAAATAGATGACTGGACTCCTGTTCCAGAACTGAGAACCAGTCGTTGCAATGCAGGTAATGGCTGTTTTGTTGACTGTGGCTGTTTAGTTCCTTACTAATTTATTAGATGATAATCACTTTTATTTATATACAAACAGGAGTATGTGCTTTGAATGGTAAGCTGTACGTTGTTGGTGGCTCAGATCCTTATGGGCGGAAGGGACTGAAAAATTGTGATGTGTTTGATCCTATAACAAAATCTTGGACAAGCTGTGCTCCACTTAACATTCGTAAGTTTGTTGCGCTGTTTTTAAAGGAGAATTTTAATGTTGCTGCCTATGTGCATATTTTATTTCTAATAAAAAAGGTAGCTGCCATGCACTAGCAAGTCTGTGTTGCTGAAGTCTTAGGAGTGATGGGTTTGTGGTTTTTTGGGGTCCGGATATAACTACTGGCTTCTGATTTGTAGGTAGACATCAATCTGCAGTATGTGAGCTAAATGGATATTTATATATAATTGGAGGAGCAGAGTCCTGGAATTGTCTGAACAGTGTAGAGCGTTACAATTCAGAGAATGACACCTGGACTCTGATTGCACCTATGAATGTGGCTAGGCGTGGAGCTGGAGTGGCTGTTCATGATGGTAAGTTTCGAATCTTTCAGCCAGTTAAGCAAAGGATTGGCGGGCGGGGGACACACGACGACATTCCACATGCTTCCTGGGCTTGATTTTTATAAAGGACTTCAGACAATGGAAGTTGTATCTAGTGAAATCATCAGCATCCATTATCTAGATAAACAACATTCGAACACTAATGGGAAACTGTTATGGAAGTAATTCTGAAATAAGTACAGAAAACTGGTGTTAGTAACCAAGAGAGCACAAGTAGTTTGGTGGTATTGGGAGTACACAAAACCCCTTTTCCTAGATTTCAACCTCCCTTCATGTTGACTTAATTTAATAATTTATTTTTCACAAATGTACACAAGTAGAGGCTCATGAAGTAGAGGCTTATGGAACATAAGAGGTTAAACTTTTATCATTCCCTTTTAAATAGGAAAACTCTTTGTTGGTGGAGGCTTTGATGGTTCTCGTGCTGTCAGTTGTGTGGAGATGTATGACCCTGCTAAAAATGAATGGAAGATGATGGGAAACATGACTACTCCAAGAAGCAATGCTGGTATTGCAGCTGTGGCAAACACCATTTATGCAGTTGGAGGATTTGATGGCAATGAATTCCTGAATACAGTTGAAATCTACAACCCAGAGTCAAATGAATGGAGCCCATATACAAAAACTTACAAATTTTAACCACTTTAAGTGCCCCTGGCAAACTAACAGGCTTAGTGATGTAATTGTGTTTTAGTAGAGGTACATGTCAGTAGGGTAGGGGAGGGTATAGAAGTTGCCAACAGCAACACAAAGCTTTTGCATATTGCATACTATTAATGTGCTGTATATACTTTTTTTGGAAAGATGAAGGGTGTTGTGTATTTTTGGATTTTGTTACTTAAATTTTGGAAACTGATAATATTGCAAGAGAAACTAAGAACTGATTGGGCATATCATTTCAAGAGCTTCCCCCCCCCCAGTGTTTGTTTTGCCAATTTGCACATTTTTTCCCTTAGAATGTGTGTTTGGGGCAGGAAGAATAGGGTTTTTGGTTATAGACAGTTGGTTTTTCAGGCTCCCCCACACCCCAGTAACTGGAACAGTCTGTAACAAGCCTTATTTAACATATACAATGCTTTTTTTATTAAAGTTGACATGCCTGCCACTACTTAACCTTTTATGATTGTCTTTTTATAACTTTTTATATACTCAGCAGAATATTACCTGTTGAAGTGAAAGTGGCAGATAGTTATTGAGGCAGAGAGACAATCTTGGCGTTCATAGAGATGGAGTGGGATATTTAATTTACCACTGTACATGAGCATCTAAGCTTTTGCCTCTGCAACAGTATTGTACTTTAGTATGCAACACTGATCATTAAATTTGAATGGTGTTTCTGAACATAACTGAATTTTTATTTAAAAATCATTTTAGCTCCCAGTATTTTGACACCTGTTGAAGGTGCTTTCTGTACAGCAGTTTTATTACAAGGGTTGAGCTAATATTTGTAAAGCCTGAAGTGTTCATGGTTTTAGAATATTACTAGTGGGTGATAAACACTTCTTAAAATGGTATTTATTTTTCTAGTAGTGCAAGCTGACAAATGTGCTATAATATGAATAGTACTTAATTTGTTTCATAAGCACTCGGTATTATGGTTTGATTCATTTTCTCTATTCATATGTAAAAGTGTTGGTTGGGATGACTTGGTGTCTGTCTAATGTGTAGTGCTGCACATCCAACTTTCTTGGTGCCAAACTTAGCACTTAATGCTTGCTGCTGATGGAAACACATTAAAAGGTACCTTTCAGGAAATCCTTGCACCACAGAATTACTATCAATGTTGTAGTTGTGGCTTTGTTCACAGGTCACTAACAAGCTCTTTATTTAAAAGATAAATCATCATGCAACACAAATGGAAGTGAACCTACCCACTAAAAGCAAAAGTTTAGGATTTGCTAGAGCAGTGATATTCAGGCCTCAGCAGCCAAATTAGCCATCAGCAGTACGCAGAAGTGCCACAGTAGTGAGTTCATTGTTTCATTTACTATTTTTATTTATATATTTTTCTCACAGCAAAATGACTGACCAGGTTTTCTACAATTGGTTAATACTGAACTTAATGTGGCTCATTCAGCATTATTCTAAAGCATAGCACTTCCAAATCTAAGTAAAATGTAGTCAGAAAAACTTAAGTTAAAGTTCTGATCCATACAACTAAATTAGCCTAGGCTTAGGTCTAATGTTCCACAGTGAGCACCCCCCAGCTTTTGTCAATCTTACTCCTTTCCAAGTCTGTACAGCAATGATACTCCACACCCTAGAACTAACTATGGTGGGATATTTGAGAGGTGGACCCAAATGTCATAATGCCCATGAACTGAACATTGCTTAGGTATTGTTGGCTAATGACAGACCTTCATCCATATTAAATCAGTTTTAGTAACTGGTCAGAAAATTACTGAGAGCTCTTTAACTTTTAGCAGGCCTGGGGAAAAAAAGTATGTATATGTAAAATACATGCTGTGATGCATTCCTGACCCACTACTGCTGCTTTGAAGAATGAAATTGTCAGTGTTTGAGGACAACATCATTGACAGTATGTCATGAACAATCCTGAATTTTTTACCCCAAGCATACTGGGTACACATTAGAACAATCAGAATAGGGTAGCAAGGTATTTTTAAAAACAATTATTTTTCTGCAACTCAGAGCCTGTACTGTAACAGCTTCTGAGACATTTGTGAATTCAGTACATAGACTAGTATATAAGAATATGAACAAAAGAAACCTTTCCCCCCTAAGGTGGTAGAATTTGCTTGCCAGATTTTATCAAGACCCGAATAAAATCTCATCCTGCTGTTTTCTATAAGTGATTGGACCCATTTGCATCTACATAAAGTGAAGATTGTGCTATTTTGAACAGCCCTATTTATTAAGAAGTTATACTTCCAATAAAGCTGTTAAAAAAATCAGTGAAACAGTTTTACAGGTATCTCTGGTCTCTGTACAAGCAAATAGGTAGTGTTAAAGGGTAGAAGTATTGTAACTAGCTGTAGAGAAACTGAATAGCTGTGAACTGTTTCAGGAAACAATCTGGTTATAATTACATTCCAACAGCAATGTGTGCAACTTGAACAGCAGCAAGGGAAATCATTTGAAGGTGCCCAGCAGTAGAAAAGAAGTTCCCTTATAAAGGTAGGTTGAAAAGGTGTGTGTGTGTGTAAGCAGTTTACTTGTTAGTACCTGTTTAACTCGTACACCTAATAAGAAACACTAAGATCTTACCTACATCTTCTTTGCTTAAGGACAGGAAATTCTCAGCCCTTTGCTGTATGTACTGGTCTGAGTGTTACTAAGTTGATCACTGAACTCTCTTTCTAAATTGGTGAAATCTATTTTTTCCTCCATTTTGCCTGTCATGTTTTAGGCAGACCAAAAAAATTTTTCCCTCAGGCTTGTACTTAAAGGTGTTTGAGCACAATAGCTTTTGTAGATTTGGTCTTGAACCTCTGTTTCGCACCACACCGTTTTCTTGCTTTGTTTGTGATAGAAGGGAGGTGTTTATAGGGCGGTCTTCTATACTATACAAAAACACGCTTTATTTTTTGCACTTTTAAATTAAAGTTGTCTAAATAGTTGATGTATGTTAAGTGTTCGTCTCTGGAAGATGAGATTTAACATGAATGCCAACAATTAATGCTGCTGGTGGACTCCTGTTACTAGCTGAGTCGGGGGGGGGAGAAACATTTAATTCAGGAAATAGATTCAAGTGTAAATTAAACAGCACAGAGAAAAATGACTAGATTTTGGTTGTTCTAACAAAGCTTCCATTTTATTTTTAAAAAAAGAGTACAATTTAAGGAAGGGGAAGTTCAAGGGGGGAGAGAACACTAACTCAAAACCTGAATTTGATTGTAGTATCATAACCAGCCCCTATTTTTGGCCTCCATGTGGACAGATGCATTGCATTGTGTAATAGTGTATTCCAGCTGTGCCAGTTGGCAACATCCAACTGTTAACCTCTCTCTAGAAGGAAAAGAAAAGATGTATATTAAACCAACCTGTCAGCAGTCAGTAACTTATAAAATGTCTATTTTGAGAGCAAAGCTGCATATTGTTATTCAAAGTGTTTTAATTTTTAGAAGTAACATGGTATGTTCAGAGAGGCTGTGCACGCAATCTTGACATCTGCTAAAAGTGCCATCCTTTATCTATATATTGTTTTAATCTTTCAAGTAGTAATATTAGTGAGTTTCAAAATAAGCTAAATATTCCCATCCCCAGCTGCATGCTGCAAGAACAGAAATCACTATCACCATATTTATGGAATTAACATTTACCTAGACAGTCATGTACATGGAATAAAGTTGCCCAATGTATGCAATTGAAACTACAGATTTGATTTTAAAAGCTCTTTTCCACTGAAGCTGTTTTTGAATTAAAACAATTTATGTAAATTCCACAAGTCACCTTTTCCTTTACTTTTGATTTTGTCTTCAGTTTTTCCTAAAATTGCCTCATAACAGACATTTCCATAAGGAATTTAAAATTAAGGGCTTAAGTATGTGAGCAGTCTCAGACTTCAGTGAGACAAGTTAGGCACAGTACCTTGATGAATTAAAGCCTATTTGCTGTGTTTTCTGTTTCCCTACAGTAAACATCTCAGTTTTTATGGTAACCTCATCTGAGATCATTGGAAAGTTTATAAAGGTTGATCATTGTATGGCCCTGGTGCTCAACTGCAGCAAAAGAGCATACAGTGGAACTTAACTACCTAGCCATTAGATATGGGGTTCTCAAACTTCATTGCACTGTGACCCCTCACCCCCTTCTGACAACAAAAATTACTTCACAACCCCAGGAGGGGGGAACTGAAGCCTGAGCCTGCTCAAGGCCCACTGCCCTGGGGGTTGGGGTGTGGCAAAATCTGATCCTCTCTGCTCTGGGGAGCCAAAGCTGAAGCTTGGGAGTTTCAGCCCCAGGCAGGGGGCCTGTAACCTGAGCCCTGTCTTGCAGGACTGAAGCCCTTGGGATTTGGCCCTGGGCAGAGGGCTTGGGCTTCAGCCCCCCAGCAAGTCTAAGCCAGCCCTGACAACCCCATTCAAAGGGGATCATGACCCACTTTGGGGTCCCAACCCACAGTTTGAGAACCGCTGCACTAGAGCTACTGGAGCTAGAAGCTGCCCCGATGCTACAGACAAATCTGTGACCTTCTTTTGCCCTCTCCCTCAGTCTAGAAAATAATAAGTGGAGTGTGTGTATTCTCAAATTAGGCATTTAACTTTCATGGGATTCTGTTAGTACAATCATTAACATTTAGTTTAGACATAATACTGCTCATTCAGAGTATAGGTATTGTATGACTTATACTGTGTTTCTGAAAAGGAATCCTGAGGACCCATTGTTCTAGTGTTAACCAATGATCGTTCAAAATTTATTTTGTTTCACTTTTGTTTTTTGTTTTTGTTTGTTTAATTGTAGCTCATGTAGATGAAACAGGAGCCTGTTACAATACCTCCTTAACACAGTACACAAGCAATACATACAATGGGCAGATAGTCAACTGGTGAAAATTGTAGAAGTTACATTGTCAGTTTACAGCAGTTGAGGATCTGCTCTAAGGGGTATTAAACCCTAGGTACCTGCAGCAATCAGAGTAACTTCTATTTTAAACAACACACTGAGTATGCAGAGTGGCAACTGCCGAGTTTTAATTTAAAATGGTATCCATTGCAGACACACACACAGACCTTTCAGACTATGAGTAGACCCCTTGTCTGAGAAAGGTAATAAGTTTTTAGAGGAGAGAATAAATTGCCTGATTTCCAATTTTTGTTAAAAAAAAGTCTGAATACATATTTGGTGTGGCTGTAAAAAAAATAAAGAAGTCAATGAGTTTCATAGTTTTTACTGAGGTAGCCTCTGCTCCCCCTCCCCTGGGGTTTCACAAAACCACACAGAGATGCTCTTTTAAACTTCATTCGAACAGCTAAACCTTTCCTAAGGCAGCTAGCTATTTTGCTAGATCTGACATCTGTATGTCTTAAGTGTTCTTTCTAACTTGATCTTGTGTTGGATATTAAGTGGTGGATCTCACGCTATTTTAGCTTCACGTCACTAGTAAAGCTGGCAAATACTGAAACAAAAAACCCACAGTATATTCAAAATGTATTTTGCTGCACTACTGGAAGAAAATTAAGACTCAAAGCAAATTAAAATATTAATCTTAACACGTTTACCAGCACGAATATCCACAAAAATAACTAACAGTAACAAGCTATTACTGATTCTCACAGATTTTAAATTCATGCTAGTGAGAATATGCCCTGTGCAAGGGATGCTAAGATACTGAGCCAATTGGGAAAAGGAGCACATTATAGGTCCTCTGTATCCAGTCAAAATAGCTCATACTTGTAACAAACCGCCACAATTGAGTTACATACCAAGAATTGTTTGAAGTAGTAACTCAGCAAATAATTTTGAGCAGATTGTAACTTTTCTCATCAGAATATGTGAACAGACAAATATATTTGTTGAATAACGTTCCTTATGAATTACTTGCTCCATTCTAATTGGGAATGTCAATGCTCACAGACAACTTATGGAACCAATTTTTGCAAGTCTTAAAATGCATATGGGCAGAGGAAGTTACAATTACCTAGATGGCAGATGCATAATTTAAAGACTAGGCTACAAAGAGAACTAGAGATAATCATAGAATATCAGGGTTGGAAGGGACCTCAGGAGGTCATCTAGTCCAACCCCCTGCTCAAAGCAGGACCAATCCCCAACTAAATCATCCCAGCCAGGGCTTTGTCAAGCCTGACCTTAAAAACTTCTAAGGAAGGAGATTCCACCACCTCCCTAGGTAACGCATTCCAGTGTTTCACCACCCTCCTAGTGAAAAAGTTTTTCCTAATATCTAACCTAAACCTCCCCCACTGCAACTTGAGACTATTACTCCTTGTTCTGTCATCAGCTACCACTGAACAGTCTAGAGCCATCCTCTTTGGAACCCCTTTCAGGTAGTTGAAAGCAGCTAACAAATCCTCCCTCATTCTTCTGCAGACTAAACAATCACAGTTCCCTCAGCCTCTCCTCATAAGTCATGTGTTCCAGTCCCCTAATCATTTTTGTTGCCCTCCGTTAGACGTTTTCCAATTTTTCCACATCCTTCTTGTAGTGTGGGGCCCAAAACTGGACATAGTACTCCAGATGAGGCCTCACCAATGTCGAATAGAGGGGGACGATCACATCCCTCGATCTGCTGGCAATGCCCCTACTTATACATCCCAAAATGCCATTGGCCTTCTTGGCAACAAGGGCACACTGCTGACTCATATCCAGCTTCTCGTCCACTGTAACCCCTAGGTCCTTTTCTGCAGAACTGCTGCCTAGCCATTAGGTCCCTAGTCTGTAGCGGTGCATGGGATTCTTCCATCCTAAGTGCAGGACTCTGCACTTGTCCTTGTTGAACCTCATCAGATTTCTTTTGGCCCAATCCTCTAATTTGTCTAGGGCCCTCTATATCCTATCCCTACCCTCCAGTGTATTTATTGATTACTATAAATCTTCTAAAATGACAGCCACATAGAAATTCTATACAAATATCTCTGTGGTAACCACCCTGCAACACAGCATACAGTCACCACCCCCCTACCTTCAAATAAGTCTCAGTCGCTCTGGCTGTTGTCCATGAAGCTATTTTGACTTATTACACTGGCTTTGTCATAGTGTTGAAAAAAAATCTAATAATAGTTGGACAAAACAATTTACAATAGAAGTTTTATCATGAAGTATGTTGCAGTTGGCACTGAATCTCTTAGATCTACATCCATTGCAATTATGTGCAGTATTAAAAATCTAACACCTATTGGCATTACAGTCCCAATACCACCGTCTACCCAGGCAACACTTGATATGAATTTAGAGTGCATTTTGACCAAGTAAGGATTTCAGCAGTATGTCCTTGATGCCAAGGGGTTCTAATGCAGTTGTCTCCAAACCTTTTGGATCGCGCACCCCCAGGCCAGCTCTAGGGAAGCGCAAAAAAAAAGGGGGGGGGGGAGAAGAAGAGATGCCGCCAAAGAATCAAAGGTGCAGGAGCGCTGCAGCCGCTGTGCCAACAGCGCTCCTTGGGCAGCGCGCCTCCTGCCGTGCACCCCCAGGGATGATCTTGCTCACCCTACTTTCGAGACCACTGTTCTAATGCACAGGTAATGTAATGCCTCTGAAAAGCAGAGTGGAAACAGTCTGGCAAAAAGTCAAACTGTCACAAGATCCACAAGTAATGCTGAGATGGTCCAAAACTATTGCTAGTCCTACCATTCAGTCAAGACCCCATCTGTATTTGAACGGTTAGGTTTTTATTTCCTATCAACACTTTGCTCAGCTATTGAGACTTTTTCTAGCTACAGAAATACATTCCTTTCATCTGTTTGTGAATTGATACGTTACAGTTATTTAAATAATGGTCACTTAGTGTCACGCCAGAAGTGGCTCCACTGCTGTCAGTGGATGAGGTTCTCACTGGTTTATAAATGGAGCCATCAGTTTGGTAATGATGGCAGTATATACATTTCCAATATCATTAATGAAGGAAAGATAGCCTTTGGAGACAGTCTAACTAATACTTGTATATTTCTATTTAGTCACTGCAGTACTTGAATAACTAAACATCCTGAGCATCCATTACTTTGTCACAAGAGAATCTTGGGGGTGGAGATTGTTTCTGCCCCCCCCCCCTTTTTTTTAAGAATGCATTTTATTTCACTTTACTATGCAAAGGAGGCTATTGTACGGCACCTTTAACATACAAATTTATTGCATAAATAATTGTTACAAGCTGTCTGCCTAGCCAGAGGTCTAGACATGGCCAAAACTATGGAATTCCACAGCCAACATCCAACTGATTACATAGAAATCACTAAAAGCCCGGATATCACTACCCTGAAAGATTCTTGCTATAGAAATAGCACAAAATTCTAATAGCCCCAATTACTAGCCATTAAATAAATAAATAAAATTACTAGATATAAAACAGAAACAGTAAGAGTCATGCAACAATCAATCAAGTACAAAGGGCTAAAGCATGGTTTTGGTAGAAAAAGTTAACGATAGTGACATCTATGGGGTCCATATTTATATTTTGTTAATGACTTGTCCAGGGCAAAGAATCACATGAGTTGGCCCACTGATTTAATTGGGACTACCTGCATGAGTAAGGATTTAAGGGATTATGGGTTTTACATTCAAGCACCCAAATCTGCTAAAGTACCAGTCAAAACAAGATCGTTCTAACTGCTTTTCAAATCCCGAATACAGTTTTCCAGTGCTGGAGAATACATTTCTACCTCATACCACATAGTTACAATAAAGATTCCAGAAGCAGTAGTTGGCTGTTATGTTACCTCTGCATTATCCAAAGTAATAAAACTCAATTTTTTCAGCAGATAAGACACAGAGGAGCGGAGAAGAGCAGTAGGAAAAGTTTTGTTTTGTAAACAGTCACTTTCACAATCATTCCCGCACACTTCTATAATACCCAATACATAATCACAGTACATTAAAGGCTGCATAGCAGAAATATACCTTTTTCCATTTTACATCTACACCTGACCATCGTTCTGAAAATGCCAGTGGCTCGTTGCTCTTTCCTACCTCATTGCAAGAGCAGGAAGCATTAACAGAGCATGTTGTCTTTGCCAAGTGCCAAAAATACCTGTCTGCTTGAATTAAGCATTGTGTGTGCAAGGCAGCAACGTAAAAACACTGGAGATCATTAATCTCAGCCCTTTTTAAACACAGGTTATAATTATTCGTTTCGGGACAAATGAGGCAAATGCCTATGCAAATATTACAGTAGGATTAAGTTAATGCCATGCTTGAAATAATGAATGCAGTGGGCATTTGCCTGGGTAAAGAGTAAGAGACAGACCCTCTACATCCTTTGGCTCTTTATCCGTTAAGCTTCTTCATTCACAGCAAGTTTTAAATTAATCAGTGGTATCACACCAGTTTACTTTGTCCACTTCGTAGCTCCTCTTTCTGTGTAGCTAGGAATTTCAGTTACAGCACAAGTTTCCTCCAACACAACCCATATTGTTGATGCTTGCTTGTGCTTTTTAATGAGTGATGTGTGTTGTGTTAGTTTTTGGCTAACTCTGTCGAGATCAAATAGGATCACAGATATTGAATATAGAGCCTGGTCCTATAACCCTTATTCACATGAGTAGTCACACTCACTGGAATCAGTGTGTGCCTGGAAGTAAATAGAAACAATTTGCACAAGTAATGACTACTAGTGCAAGTAAGAGTTGTAGGATCAAGCCTTTACTTTGAGCTGCAAGTTTCAACTAAATGCTTTCATGCAGCCTGAAGAAACAGCAATTGAGTTAGTTGCAGATCCAAGACTAAAATGACTAAATTACTTAAGATAAATTCAGTTATCTGCTCCAGGCAAGGGTGCATTTACACTATATCTGCAACTATTTTGCATTTAGAGTTTTGTTAGGCAATAACAATCGGAACATTAAGGATCTAAAGCTGGTTAAATGCTATTTCAGTGATTTCCTCACCTGCCCCCCCCAGCCATTTTGAACATTTTTTTTTTTTTTTAACCAAGAAACATTTTATCATGGATCTACTAAAATATTTTATCACAGAGGACTTAGGGACATTAAACAGCCTACTCACATAAGCACACGACAAGTCTGTTCCCTTAAATAACACTTCAAACCAGGTGCTGCATAGTTTACACACACATTATTTCTCTTCAACAGGTGAATATTACATGTCAATACAGCCCATCTATGAAAGCGAAATCATTCAATGTATGACATGACTTCTGGGAATAATTTACAGCAGTGACAGCATATGCATGAAGACATTCTAATTACCAACTATAGTTATGTTTGAACACAACTGTTAGAAACTGCCTGATTATGTCTCTTTGCCCTTCTATACACTTGTGGTGGCAGGTAGTATAAGTGTAGCTACATGCGTGCTTTCCACTGTGGCTATATCCACACTGCAATACATAGCAACATGTGGCAGTGAAGGACTTCTTCAGCAGGGAGAGGCTCTGGCAGTGGAAATCTGCAGGAAAATTTCACTGCAGCAGAGAAATGCTCCAGTAGCAGGGAGCTGCCAGACCCTTTCCCTGCTGCCTTTTCCCACCAGTGCCTTTCCCTGCTACTGGAGCCTCTCTCTGCAGCAGGGAAAGGCTCAGTGGGGAGGCAGCAGGATGCTGCACTGCTAAAAATTCCAGTGTAGATGGGGGAGGCATGGCCTGGGAATTAAGAGACACATATATATATATACACACAAACCCTAAAGTTCTGGCATGTCTTTGTTCGCCTAAGCAGTGCGTCACTGTCTTCATTGCTATTTATACCCATGCGGGGGGGGGGGGCATGCAGTGTACATACTCGACATGATGCTGTAAGTGCAGACAGCCTTACAGACATTTTCCTCCACTTATCTAGCCAATAACACAACAACAACATACAAATGACATGGGGCAGGTCTATTTACAAAGTTAGCTAGTGAACAATACCGATACAAATTATGAACTTGGAAAGCAATTAGAATGATTTTGACAATACAGTCTAAGATATTCCTTAGAAACAAGCTCAGGAAAATATCTGCAACTCAAACACAAATATTTAATTTCCTTCCGACTTAATTAAAATACTGCCTAAGATATTGTAGTGCCAATTGATTAGTAGACAAGATGAACATGAAAGGCAAGATTTAACATCCAGGCTCTCTTACGCTAACAAAGAAATAGTGCAATAGGATAGGAGTTCCATCTGGGACTATCTATTTATAGTAGCTATATCCAATTCTCAATGGGCCAACAGGGATTGTTTCTACATCTCCTTACTGCAAGAGGGAGCCTGATAGCATTAGCATTTTTATAGCATGTTGTTTTGCCATCATCACAGCTCAGAATATGCCACTGATGTCACAAAACTCAAATACATCCCTTTTCTACTTGTGAAAAAAGGGGATAGGACAAAGGAGATGCATGGAAGATACTGAAAATAGGCTCTGGGTGTACCAGTTAAAGATCACCATTCTTGACTCAGAAGTGTCTTTGCCTCTCCTGTCATGCATGATTTTATAAATATTATTGCCAGTGGCTCCAAGATTTCTTCAGCTAATTCCTTCCATAACCTCAGGTGAATAGCATTCGGCCCCATTCAAATTGGTCAGAAAAATCTCTGATATGTTCTTTACTTATCCCGATCTGCATCCCTTCCCCTTTATTGTCTATGGTAACTTCTCCCAAAAAACAATATGTGACCAGATAACTAGCAAAGACTGAAGCAAAATAGGGATTGAGCAGCTCCGCCTTCCTATCATCTTCCATTACCAACTTACCTTCTCCATTGAGCAATGGACCCACACCATCTTTGATCTTTCTTTTTTGGCTGATGTATTTGAAGAACCCCTTCTTGTTGTTGTCTCTAACATTTCTACACACACACACACACACACTAAACATTTCCAGTTGCTCAGATCCAAATATAAAGAAACACACTGAGAAAGATGGGAAATTAAGTAATTTGAGGCAGTATCTCCATTTGGTTTAAGATCAACAATCAAGCCTCCATTATTTCTGCCTGTGATAGGTCACACCATGGCTCTATTTGTGACAGTTAGAACTATGTTCCCAATTCAGCAACGCATTTACTCATGTACTTACGTTCCACTGACATCAATTTAAAACACATGCTTAAGTCCTTTGCTGAATCAGGGCCTAAGTTCATAAATGGCTGTCAGAGCATGATTTTCAACATGGCTGTGGATAGGGTTTTGTTTTACCAAGTATTCTCCCCCAAAATAATGTGCACATTACCCTAGGTGTGTGCACAAACACTAAGCATGGTAGACTTCTTGTTCTCACCTATATTAGCAGGGTGTTGAGCTTTGTTAGCCCTGTCCACACCAGCAGGACAAAAGTCCGCAACTAGCAGGTGTAGGGGAAGAACAGTGCTTGATGTCCATGCCAAATGCAGCTCAAAATTCTAGTGTAGGTAAAGCTTTAGACACCAGTGACCCTTATCCCCAAATGTTTGTACAATTCAACCTCTTTTTTCAATTTAATTTTTAAAAAACAAAACAAAACAAAAGCTTCTATATTAAGTGTGTTTACTTCTAAGAACCTACTTCTTTGGACTGAGTTTATTCCAGACTTAGGGCTGGTCTACATGTGCATTAGTCGGTGCTAAAATATGTGAAATTCTAGTCTGCGCTAGCATGTCATGCACTCACTGGCCTATATGAACCCTGCTGGCACACTCAAAGTCACTTAGTGTACTTTAGTGTCCAGTTTCTAGGGCCTACATTAATACTCACTAGGAGACATTTAGAGTGTACCAGTGGTGTCCATACGGGCCAGCATGTAGACAAACTCTTAAGAAAAAACTCAAACATTTAGTGGATCAAAAACAGTAAGTTGGAAGCAAACAACAGATCAGCTCCCTCAATAAATCTTAAGAACTATTTTGTATAGTAGGGGGATAATGGTTATTTTCTCTCAGAAAAATCTCTAAGTACCATAAAGTAAAGCTGAACAAAATATAGTGCTACAACTGTTTAAGGAAATCCAGTAGACGTAATCAATCACTGACTTACCTATACACTTCCTGTGAAACACACTCATAGAGTTCCTCAGCAGTAAATTTTATGCTGGTATTTATCTAAGATGAAAGAGGGAGAGTTACTCAGGATCACATACTAATTAAAATCACATGGCTGACATAACATACACTGGACCTAATGTTTACACACTTAACTGGAACGATCTCAAGTCTAGACAATGGGAAAAGAACTGAAGTCAGACTATATAGTACAGATCAAGTACTCCCTATTCAGAATGATAGGGCAAAACAATCTGGAGCTAACAGTGTAAGTATCATCCTGATTTTATTTAATAGCATTTTTATAGCAGCTTCCAGATAACTCTCTAGTACTGAAAGAATCATTCCCCCAATTCCATAGCAAAAGATTTAAAGAATTCTGAGCTCTGAAATCCATAAATATACTAAGCATACATGGTAGATGTGAAAATAGTAATACATCCTGTAATAAAATGCCTATATTCCACATATGGAATACATATTTTTTGAATCCTCATACTTATATGGACCCATTAGTCTTTTATTTCGAGTTCAAGTGTCCGACAGTGTCCCTGATCTGTTATCAACAGAACAATATTTTCTATTTTACAGGTTTAACAGGATAGGAGAGACACTGTTGTCTGCTTTGTAACAGGATTTTTAAGGATGTTGAAGTGGCTCCTAGAGGCAGATTTTTAAAAAAATAAAATAAAAAAAAGAGAGACCTATATAAACACAGTTCTGAATTTCGGGTTTCATGTAAACATTCCAAACACTGCAATACCACATACTTGCTTTTCTGTTTGGGTCCTTAGGTTGCTGTTTTGGGTCCACACTTTTAAAGGGAAAAAAATTCAAATAATGGATAGGAGTGACCTAGTTACAATAGGGACAGTTGTCGTTTAGGGGTCATCTTTCTGTAACAACTGACCCATGTGGTTGTGGTGAGGGTTATTTATATTCTAGTAGGTCTTAGAGGTTCCAATCAAGACTGGAACTCAGCTGTGCTAAGAACTGTACAAAACACACGGGCAAGGCAGCAGCCCTGAAGAGATTACAAATATACCTATAGCACCACCCATTGTATAACCCTGCAGAACTAGCAGCAAAACTGCTAATGTACACTGATTCCTTAAACTTAGTTGCCAATTGGGTGCTGTTATGACAAGTTTAGACTTTAAAAATAACTCATTTTATCTTGAATGTTGGCTCTATTAGAGTGAGCAACACAACCAAAAGTAAGATAACTGGTGATTCCAATGCTAGAATTGAATGTTATCCCTAGAATTAAGTTTTTCAAAGTAACTACATAATTTCATTACAAATCTTATGTAAATTATTTGTACTCTGTGTGAAAATATATTTCTAAGTTTTGATATTTCCACATGTGATGTAATTCAACTTCAAAATAAGGAGTTAAAAGTTATCTAAATATCGACAATTTAGAAAGTTAGGAACCTAGACCAAAAAAAAAAAAAGTAACACATGCAATACATTACCAGGAAAGTGACTGAAACAAACATAGAAGGTGACTATCATTTTACTGATGGGGAAAATGAGCACACATGTTGAGCCTCACTCAAGGTTACAAAGCCCATTTCTATGGAAGAGTCAGGAACAGAACCCAGATCTCCCAACTTTGCATCCTCAGCTGTAGTCACAACATCCTTTCCAATTTTATACAGACACGTTTTGCTGGATTGTCAATTTGTTCCTGAAATATTTTATTCCTTGCATAGTGTATATATTCATATATATTCTAACAAGATACAGTTTGATTTCTTAGTGTGTTGTGTAAATGCGGTTTTTAGGAATACTGTTGTTCATGTTAACTAGTGTACAAGCCATCACTCATGTGGCAATGGCTACCCATACAGGCACTCACTTTCAAACAAACACTTTTTAACTGAAGTCCTATAAATACAACTGGTGATCTCAGATTACCTTAATTTCTCTAAATTGAAGGCTGCAGGCCCCATATGACTGCCTAATGGATTAAGTTAGGATTATTTTTGTAAATTATTAGACTGGTGATATTTTGGTGACTGTTAATTTTAAAAACTTCCCTGTAATGAGTTTATAATAAACCAGTGTCCTAAATTTCAAGGCTGCAGCTTGAACAGGGTACCTGAATGGTTGGAGTTCCATTAGAAAGTCCAATGACATCTGATCAAAAGAAACAGTTCACATTTTTCCCCCTGAGACTTTATGACGAATAATGACCAAGAGTACCAAATTTCACAATTCTAGCTCAATTGGACCATGAATGGTAGCTCTACTGGTTAGGCAACTCACTACATTTGCCTGTAGTATGACATTTGGGGATTTTAAGAGCAGGCTGGACAAACACTTGTCAGGGATGGTCCAGATAATACTTAGTCCTACCTTGAGTGCAGGGGACTGGACTAGATGACCTCTCTAGGTCCCTTCCAGTTCTATGATTCATCTTCATTATACATTTCCATTAAAGATTTTCAAAAAGATAAATTTCATACCTCATTACTGATTAGGAAGTTATAGAGCATCCAAATGTCTTGAAAACTACTGTTTGGGGTCAAAACTCTAAAAAGAAAAAGAAAAAAGTTTAAAAGATGTTTTGTAAAAGAGCAAAAATACCCTGGAATGATATACATCTAAATTAGTAAGATACAGAAACGCCTCACTGTGTAAAAATTCTAATGAGTTCCAGAACAAAACAAAATGAACACTCACAATCATTTCTGACAGCTGATATTTCTCCCCCCCAATTAAAAGAACTAAAAGTTTATTCTCTTAGTGGTAAAGTTCTATAGAAGGTTTTTCCCCAATTAAAAATTCTAATGCGGTTTTCACATCAGCCACTTCACTACATAGAAAGGGGGGAAAAGCATATAACTAAAAGCCTTTTGTTTCTCACTAGCAAAGCCTCTCTTGTGTCCAGAGGGCAACAGAAAACGGATACACAATGCAAAGCTTTCCCACACTTCAAAACAACAAACAAAAATGAAGGACTAGGTACAGTTTGAATTTTTCCTGCATATTTCCCATTGGGTATTTTAGTTTAGGGGGTTTTGTGAGGGAGAAGAGAGGGGAAATGGGACTGGTGAACCAGACTGACATGCCAAGTTACTGATTCTTTTATTCATCCACAGAACACATACAGCACTGTCAACAACACTTCAAGTTTCCCCATAGCGCCTATGCATGTATTTTACACCACAAACAGAGGTACCGCCTGTGGGAGCGAGATGGAAGTTCAGTCTATCCATACCCATTCAGTCCTTGGCCCTTCTGCCGAGATTGCCAAGGAAGGTACTTCATCAGTTTTAAGAACTGATCTACACTACACAGTTAGACAGACTTAAGGCAGCTTATGTTGACCTTATTATGTGAGTGTCTACACTACAGCCTTCCTCCCACCGATGTAAGAGCCTTACTACACCAAAATAACAACTCTGCCTCCAGGAGAGGCGTAAGGCTTATGTTGGGGTAGTTAGGGCAACATAGCATCTCTGTAGACACTGCAGTTCCTTACATTGTCTGTTGGCTGTCTTGTCAATTTAACGGCAAGAACTCTGAAGTTGACAAGAAAGCTGGGAAGTTAGAGCCCAGCTGCTCCTCACTCTCTTGGAGTATGCCTGCCCCGGCTTTCCTGGTCAGGAGCCAGGGCAAGAAGCCCGGGCGATGCTCCTCACTCCCTCCTGGGAGCCAGGCAGCTGTGTCAATTTATGACTGGCATATGAAAATGATGGAATGGATGGGACACACTGAAGAGGAGGGAGGGAAAGAAAGAAGAAAGGATGGATAGGAGCAAGGAAGGCAGGGGGAATGAAGCTAGAAGCAAAAGGACTGTAGGGGGAACATGGGAGGGGAAGTCAGAACTAAACAGCCAGAGAGCAAAGAAACAACATCCATACAGTAGCTCAAACTGAAGAAAGCAGAGTCTGGGGTCCTGCTTGAAATGTGGACTAGTGTCCTGCTCTGACTGGCTGTAGGACTGACTGCAGGACTGACTGCATCAAGGAGTGCTGTTCATTCTCCCTCAGCCCATGTGGCTGAGGAAGGGGAAATCATGCTGAGCCTAACCCTGCCCCACTCTTATGCTGCTGACCAAGTTTCTACCAAATGAACGTCCTGTGTATATTACAAGAACTATACTGGGATCTGCGCTACGAGACCTGCCTATAAATCGACACTTAAGTGATGTTTTCACATATCTCTGGAAACTAACTGCTGGCTAGATAAGTGGTACAAGATAAAGGGTTTGGTTTTGTGAAACACTGGCCTTTTTTATGGAGAGAAGGGGCTATACCAGGGTTTCTCAAACTGGTATCCACGGACCTCTGGGGGTCCAAAAGGGTACTCCAGAGGATCTGCGAGTTATGTCCAGGGCCACCGACGCCGTTTACCAACTTCTCCCCCTCCTCCTACTGCCTCCTGCATGCAGCAGAATAGCTGTTTAGTAGCATGCAGGAGGCACTGGGAGAGAGGAGGAGGAGCAGGGAAGGGGCACACTCGGAGGAGGGGGTGGATTGGGGGCAGGGCCTGGGGCTGAGCTTGGGGGTCCATGAAAATTTTAAAATCAAAATGGGGGTCCTTGGGTTGCTAATGTTTGAGAATTACTGGGCTATACAATTTGGAGGAACGCCATCTCAGTAGAAGGGGAACCTATTTTCTAGGTGACAGGCCGGTTAGGCTACTTAGGGGGGCATTAAAATAACAAAAAGAAAAGGTGAAAAGGGGGAACAAATGAACACATTTAGGATAAAATCAAGACATTGACAACAAAATTAATCAAGGGATGTGAAGAGAAGTTCTTTAGTTGCTTATACATGAACGCCAGGAGCCTGGGTAATAAGAGAAATTGATCATTTATGAGCTTAAATTTCACCAAGTTGGTATTACTGAAACCTGGTAGGAAGATTGATATAATTGGAGTGCTAAAAATCAGTGGTTATAAGCTATTTAGGGGGGACGGAGTGGGCAAGAGGGGAAAGGGAGTAGCACTCTATGTCAAAAATTATCTTACCTTTTTCTCCTGAGTCACTGACCACTCAGAAGCAAGTGATCTTGGGTGCTTATGGATCAATGTCTTAACAAATAAAAGCACAAAATGGGGCTACTAACTAGTGTCTGCTATAGACCACCAAAAAAAAAAAAAAACCACACCACCCCAAACCTGGATAAGATTAAGTAGGAGAAAAAAAACTGCACTATCATAGGGGACTGCAATCTGAGTGACATTCTGGAGGTCTCATGCTGCCAGCACTAAAACATTCAGAATTCCTAACAGTTACAGATGACAATTTCCTAACTCCAATCCAATATGGGGAAAGAGAGAGAGAGTGTGTGTGTGTGTGTGTGTGTGTGTGTGTGTAATTATCTACCTCAAGTATGTACATACATACACATACACCCATTTTAAAAGAGCCAATTTCACAAAGCTGAAAACAATTATGAGCCAAATCAGCTGGGAGAAAGAATTTGAAAAGGAAAATGTGAATAATAATTGGGAACTATTACGTTTTACTAAATGCACAAAAAGCCATGATAAAAAAACAAGTTGGCTTAAGGGGGAAGTAAAAGTAGCTATATATTTAAAAAAAAACCTAAACACATGCAAAAATCAAAAAAGGGGAAATTTTTAAATCAAGATTGGATGTTTTCCAACAGACATACTGCAGTTTAAATAGGAATTAATTTGAGGAAGTTCTATGGCCTGTGTTAAGCAGGAAGTCAGACTAGATCAGGGGTTCTCAGACTTTTGTACTAGTGACCCCTTTCACACAGAAAGCCTCTGAGCGTGACCTCCCCTTATACATTAAAAATACATTAAAAAGTATTTAACATCATTATAAATGCTGGAGGCAAAGCAGCATTTGGGGTGGAGGCGGACAGCTTGCGACCCCCCATGTAATAACCTCGTGACCCCCCTGAAGCGTCCGAACCCCCAGTTTGAGAACCCCTGGACTAGATCACAACGGTCCCTTCTGGCCTTAATCTAGGAATATGAATCTATAAAACGGTCAGTCTGAATAAACTGCTCAAGACAGTACAGTATTTTCAGGTTTACAACCAGTGTCTTTCTCACTGAAGAAAGATTACATGAACTTAAAAAAATGGAGAGAGAAGTTATGCTAGAGATATATTTACAACAATTTCTCCCACATGAATTCTTTAGAAGACAGTTTTTTTCCTAAATGTGCCTAATTATTGTTTCCAACTAAAATTAAAGAAAGAAAAAAAAAGTCTTGGAACAGAATTCTTGCAAAAAATTCTAAATGCGTTTCTAGGCTACGGCAGTCATTTTAAAGAATGGCAACCGGAAGATCATAATCAACCATCTACTGTTTTTTTTAAAATATCCCATTTCTTCCCTGCCCTGTAACCACTTTTGTTCTTTAAAACTACATTTTCTGTTTTAGTAGGAGATGTACATGAATCAAACTCCTAGATCCAAAAGCCGTCTGAAATCTGGAATGTTTGGATTCAGATCAATCCGAGTTAAATTATTATATCAAACTCATCACTTTGTTCGTAGCTCAGGCTCATCTCTATTTTCAGTGTAAATGTGTATTCTCCTCAGCCATGGAAAGGTATCTAAGAAGCATACTCTAACAATCCCATAAGACATTGAGTGAATGAGTTCTTCGGTTTAAAATTCTAATTGTGAACTAGAACCATTAGTTTTGTGACCAGCTGTAATAGGGATAGCTCAGTGGTTTGGCCTGCTAAACCCAGGGTTGTGAGTTCAATCCTTGAGGGGGCCATTTAGGGATCTGGGGCAAAAAAAATTGGGGATTGGTCCTGCTTTGAGCAGGGGGTTGGACTAGATGACCTCCTGAGGTCCCTTCCAATCCAGATATTCTATGATTCTATGATTAAATTACTTTATCTTTATTCCCAACCTTAGATGGCAAGCACAAAAAAAAAAAAAAAGTGAAGTGAAGTGTGGAAAACCATTGTGTCAACTGTATACTAAGCTATCCGGAAACATAAGGGTTACGTCAAACCAAATAATAAATGGGGACATGCTGCACAATTTAGATCCAGCTCCAAACTTCCTAAAGTTCAGACTGTTGTAGAATACAACTGCTTCATGATAGTGATCATACTCAAAAACCCCATGCATCTGGACATCCCATACCCAGACACCCCCGCCAAGCCTCACCTGTACACCCAGAACCCCATAGCACTCCATACCTGAACCCCACCGAACCTCCACTCCTGCATCTGGAGCCTCCTGCACCCAGACCACCTCCTAGAGCTCCCTGCACTTAAAACCCCACCCTGACAAGCCACACCCTCCCGCACCCCCTGAGCGCCCACATCCAGATCCCCCACACCACTGACCCCAACTAGTTGCACCCGGACCTCCGCCCCACCAAGCCCCACTCCCCCAGCACCCAGACTCCCCCTTTGAGGCCCCCACACCCTCTTCTGAGCCCCAACCACCTTCACCTGGAAGCCCCTGCAGAGTCCCACTGCCCTGCACCTAGAACCTCCCCTGCCCACAAGCCTCTGTGATTCCAGATCCCCCTACACTTAGACCCCCAACTGAGCTGCCTGCACCCAGATTGTTCCACACAGAACCCTCTCACCCCACACCTGGATCCCCCCACACTGAGCCCCTTCACATGGCCTGGTTGAGCCTGCCTGCCCCACACCTGGTGTATCTGGTGCAGAGGGGCAGGGCCCCAGGGTATTTCTGGGCTAGGCCCAGGCGTTCGGCTGCATCAGGGTCAGGTGCAGCCTCACCATGGAGTCTGCTTCCCAGGGGGTGCTGCAGGGTGATCTCCCACCTTTGTGCAGTCAGTGGCCTGTGCTCCCAACTGCCATGGTGGAGCCTCTGCATTTATTTATTGACAAATAAAACTTGCCGATTTTTGAAATATTGTGCACAGAATTTTTAATTTTTTGGCACAGAACGCCCTCAGGAGTAAAGACCACTTTAAAGCAAGGAACAGACCAGGAATAATCAATGGCCGGTATTAACATATATCCAGGATTCCTGTTTAAGAACTAGAAGCCATCCCAAACTGTTTCATACCAGTTACCCAAACTAAATAAGCTATATCAGCAACAGGACTTTTTGCTAGTATAAACTGTCCACACTAGGAGAGTTTGCTGGTATATCTATATTGGCAAACCCTGGAAGTGTAGACAAGCCTAATTCACTGATTCTCAGTTGAAGCTGGTTTCTAGTTCTTAATTTCTCAGTCTGGTGGAGGAAAGGTTGGATCCAATGTTCTAGTTTGGACCATTTTTAAACTTATAAACTTTTAAATAAAACTTATTCGCTACTAAATTAGGTCTATGTTAGCCACCATAATCATACTTAATGACACAATGGTGTGGACTTAACTTTTAAACTTGACATGTGTCTATGCACAAGAATACACATTACATAAAATAGACACACACATACCATTTGAAAAAGAACTTTTGCAGAAGCTTACTTTCACCTCCTCCCGTGACCTCCATGTATTGAACTGACAAATTTATAAAACAAGCAAACAAGTTATATCCAGAAAGAAGCAGAATATACTAGTACTGAAGTTTGATAGCACAGCGAAGGAAACAGAGAGCAACTGTCTTCTAAAAGGTATGAAGAAACCTCGGTTGCAAGATAACTCAAGAAAGGCCATATAGTGCTAAGAACAGTGCTCTTCAAAACTGTATTTACTCTGTATCTGCTAGTGAGAAACTTTTTGTACCAGCCAACTTAGTTGTTTTTCTTCCATTAAGGCATTAAAATAAAGTTAAGAACCACTGTGTATTTTTTAAACACTATGTGCCTGATTTTCAGGTAAGTTCCCACAGGTCCAGCTGAAGTCACTGGAAATTCTAGGAGCTCAACAGCTCTGAAAAATCAGGTGCCATGTGTTTAAGAAATGAAATTATAATCCTGGACTTCAATTTATTAAAATGTTTCCATCGCTAGATCTGCACTTTTTAGATACAATTCAAAAGCATTAAAAATAAAAATATCCCTTTTCCATTAGATGTTACTAGCATACGGAGAACTAGTTAAGAAAGTCAAGTCATTTAATGCAACCAAACATGCTCCATTATGTTCCACAAATGCACTATCTAGGATTAGATGTTTAAAACAGGACTATGTGAATTTTTTTTCCCCCCGTTATAATGCACTATGATCAGTTAACAGATTCACTGTGAAAGCCTTGTTCGAAATGGTGAACTATTTCAAAATTGGGACAGGAACAAAAAGCCCACTTTTCTTAGAAGTGTACTGAGGGAAAAGGACATTTTAAATTAAAAAAAACATGCCTTAGGGTTACTTACTGAAACAAGTTTTAATTATTTTTTTCAAAAAAATCAGTTTAAGAGCGAGAATATGGTACTGAAAACATGCAGGCACTAATAGTTTCTCACATACAAATTCTCAACGGCCCAGATTATGCATAAAAACATTTTTTTCTTTTAAAAACTAGCTATACTTGCCAGAAGAAGCTGATGGCTTGTACAAACCCCTCTAGGAACCTTAAATGCTTCTCTGGTTTAAGCTTTTTAAAGATTAGCAGATCTATTCATCTTTAGTGCTCCCATCAGCATGGTAACTGGAAGACGAAAAGCAGCTAACAAAATAATAATTAAAAAAAACTTTCATAGGATTAAGTTGGTCTGGGCCAACTATAGCTTTTATTACCATTGATATTAATATTTGGCACTTATATAGTGTCTCTCACCATAGCATCTCAAAGTGTTAATTACAACTTTGGGCTAAATTCACTGCTGATGTAAGTAGATGCAACTCCAGTATATGATTTTGGACCATTATATCTAACACTCTTAACATTTACAATTTACTCTTAAAATTCAGTTAAGTTAGGGAGAATTAGTGGTTTCCCCACGATCACGCAGCAAATCAGTGTCAGAGCTGAAAACAAAAGCCATGACTCCTGATGTCCTATTCCAGCGTTTCTCAAACTGGGGTCCCTGGACCCCTGGGGGTCCCCAAGGGTACTCCAGGGGGTCCACGGGCCCTGCTGAGAAATTGCTCCCCCTTCCTCTCAGCATGCCAGGGAACAGGCTTTCTACCTGCCCTGGCTCCGTGCTGCTCCTGGAAACAGCCAGCAAGTCCCTGCATCCCCTTGGGGGGTGGTGAGGCATGGGGTGGCTCAAAGCTGACTCCGCAACTCCCATTGGCTGCGAACTGCTGCCAATGGGAACTGCGGGGGTGGTACGCAGAGATCCCCAGTCCTCACCCTCCCGCCTAGGAGCTGCTGTCAGAAGCATGTGCTGGTTGCTTTCAAGAGCCGCCCCAGGTAAAAGCTGCACCCCTCACCCCCTCCCACACCCAAACTTCCTCCCCAGAGCCCGCACCCAAACTCCCTGCCCCAGCCTAGTGAAAGTGAGTGAGGATGGGGGAAGAGTGAACAATGGAGGGAGGGGGAATGGAGTTAGTGGAGGCAGGGCCTCAGAGAAGAGGTGGGGCAAGGCTGAGCCGGGCAGCTCAGATATCCCCAAAAAATTTTAAATCAAAAAGTGGGGTCGTCGGTTGCTAAAGTTTGAGAACAGCTGTCCTATTCTAATGCAAGACACACACTAAAATATACAAAATTTTGTTCTCTTGTGCTGGATTAAAATGTAGCCTTACTGTGTAGAGTTACTGAAAGACAAACACTTCCTAGATGTAGAAAATATCTAAAGGCAAGTGCTAATGTAACTTTACTTCCAATTCAAGCATATTGTTTCTCATAAGTCCAAATCCTGCAAGGTATGCAGCATCTTATGAAATCAGATAATAGAGATGATTTATTTATTTGTTATAAAGCACAATATTTAAACTTTTCTTCTCCTGAAAATCACAAACAGCCCAATCTTACTCCAAGTGAAACCGAAGACAGGCTTTCTATGGACTTCAGTGAGGCACAATCCTGAAAACCATTTATTGTATGAATACATCCACTGACTTCAGGAAGACTATTTGAAGTCTCAGTAAAGATTTACAAGATCAGGCCCTAAGTTAGTACATCAAAGTATTTGACTCCAAAATAAACCCTAATACATGCAAAACTCTAACCAACCCTGAAAATTTAACAAATATCATCTATGCAATAACCCTTTAGCATGTATTTTAAGATTACATAAAATTGGCTTTAGAATATGCTTAGGAGAGAGGCTATTAGATTTCCACAGAACAATCAGCCCTTCTCATCCTCCTCAGTCTCTGGAATTTTCTCACCACCTGAACAACTGTAGAAACATTCTTGAATTTAAAATATCTTTCATAACCTTCAGCATAAGGAACAGATGAAGCACTGAATGCTGGCAAAGAACAAAGTTTAAGTACATTTGCTTGGCTTTACAATCTGGCTGAGAGTATTAATTTAAGGAGTTTAAAACCTTCTAGAAGAAACATAGTAAAATGTTTTCTTTTGTCAATTTAAAATATGGTTATAGACAGAACAATCCCTGTGGAAAAAAAGTGATTCCATTCTCGTTCTTTGGCATGACCAATTTTCATGTATTTACAAATATAGAAATGGCCTTTTGCATTGGGATATATTTGATCCAGAGAATAAAATAGTTAATTTTACCAAACTGTTCTGCCTTGGAATAATCCATGCCTTTGAGTGGCACAAGTTTCCCTTAGCAACTATCTCTGCTTAATATGGAAATGGAAGCAGCACTGTTTCCAATTCATTTTCATTAAGATAGTGATTCTGTGATGTATGTGTTTAGAAATGGACAAAAATAATGACACCACCATGCATTTCTCACAGGCCACTGAACTACAATTAGAAAGTAATGGACTTTCATCCCTTACTAATCTGGGCCACATTCAAACCCAAAAACTGCAAATGAAAGGTTTCATACCCCACAGCCAGTCAGTCCTGTGTGTGCTAACGGACAGATTTCCAAGAGTTCAGCTACACCGAAGTAAGAGGCAAGATTTTCAGCAGTGGCAAGCACCCACAACTCCAACTGAAGTCAATGGGAGTTACAGGTGTTCAATATTTCTAAAATTCAAGCACTACAGGACAGATTTTCAAGTGCTCAGCACCAACAAATGGGCCAGCTTTTCAAGAGTGCCCGGCACCCAGCAGCTCCCATTGTGACTCTCAGTATGCTGAGTTCTTTTGATAACCTGGCCATTTGTTTTTGGCACATCGGTGAGCGTTGAGCTGAAACTTCTGAAAAAAATCAAAGTTTTACATGACTAAATCCTTAAGATTGATTGTTATCATGTAGATAAACAAATCATTTACATATATGATTGGCACATCATCTTTTCCTCTTAACTGAAGTTTTTTGAAAAATCTAAAATTTTAAATCAATAATAAACTTAAATTCTTAACCAGTAGAACTTTAAACACAAGAAAAACGAGGAGTAATGGTCTCAAGTTGCAGTGGGGGAGGTTTAGATTGAATATTAGGAAAAACTTTTTCACTAAGAGGGTGGTGAAACACTGGAATGCGTTACCTAGGGAGGTGGTAGAATCTCCTTCCTTAGAGGTTAAGGTCAGGCTTGACAAAGCCCTGGCTGGGATGATTTAACTGGGAATTGGTCCTGCTTCGAGCAGGGGGTTGGACTAGATGACCTTCAGGGGTCCCTTCCAACCCTGATATTATATGATTCTATGAAAAATCATATCTCCTAACCCCATATGACAATGACTTAAAACACAAAACACACATCACAAAAAAACCACTAAGTCCCTCACTCCTCCCAGTCCTAAACTCTGTGTGTGTGTGTGCGCGCATATGTGTGCGCGTGCATTTTGAAATGCACCCCTGGAGGTAATACTACTTAAACAGAAGAAACATGATATACTATGCATTATATTACATAATCAAACTATCTATTCTATATTTTTAGAGTCACAATATAGCAAACATTTCTTAAGGGATATAATGCTTCCTAGCGAGAAAAGTTGCAAGTAACTATCCAAGGTATGGAGCAAGGCACTTAGAAATGTTTCCAGTATTGGTCTTAGATTTCTCTCTCATTCATATGCACACATGTGCGAGCTCACACTTTTCTTCAGAAATTCTTGCTGGGAAATTAAGAGATTTTCTCTTCATATGTATTATTACACAAGCTTTAATTACATGATCACATATATAAATTGCAAGTTCCATTTTCCCCCAAACTTTTTGTTAAGTGAACTTTGTAATTAAAGAAAAAAAAACCTATGCACATGTCACATAAGTAAACATGGTTTTAGTAATCAAGTATTTAATTAACTTTTGGATGGCTACAGTAACCCCACCTGATGTTTATCAAGAACTGAAATTACACCTTCACCCATTTCTCCATAGGAATGGGCTGCTTGATTTTTGGTCTGAAGTTTAGAAGCCAGTTGAGTTTTCAATTTAACTTACTAGTAGACACCCATGTCTTTTTCACAGGATCTAATTTGGGAAATTTCTGTTGTAAATCTCAACAAACAGGCACAGAAAGTTTATTTTACCCTGAGATAGGTTACCGCAAACATTATGAAGAATTAATTCCAGTTTTAATAATTGTCTTTCCTCAGATGTTCTCCTTCCTGTAATCATATAATTATTTTACCGACTAATCCAAAATGTAAACAAGTTTGAACCTACCTTTTAAAAAAATATAAAGGACTAAAGAAAATAATGTTAAGTTAATCTGTTTTCTTTAAGTTCACACACACAGCATAACAACCACATACCAAGTGGTATGCATTTTCCCCCCACCCCAAGTTCAGACTTTTTGTTTTGATGTTCAATATTGTGATCACTTGGAGTTGATGGGTAAATGGTGTTGGATATGGGGGGGGGGGGAGGAGAAGGGGGGAAGTAATTCAGAAGCCTCTGACAGATTTAAATACCTGTAATAAAAGGTTAAAAACAGAACAAGCCCTAAATTTACAGGGTATAATTTAATTCTGGTCTGCAACTTTCTATGTTCCTGAATTCTTTTCTCCACAATGCCCCCTACTGCAAGTTTGCAAACAATCAACACAAAGGCTAATCATTTCTAAATAAGAAAAGGAGTACTTGTGGCACCTTAGAGACTAACCAATTTATTTGAGCATGAGCTTTCGTGAGCTACAGCTCACTTCATCAGATGTATACCGTGGAAACTGCAGCAGACTTTATATACACACAGAGAATATGAAACAATACCTCCTCCCACCCCACTGTCCTGCTGGTAATAGCTTATCTAAAGTGATCATCAGGTGGGCCATTTCCAGCACAAATCCAGGTTTTCTCACCCTCCACCCCCCCACACAAATTCACTCTCCTGCTGGTGCTAGCCCATCCAAAGTGACAACTCTTTACATAATCAAGTCGGGCTATTTCCTGCATAAATCCAGGTTTTCTCACATCCCCCCCACCCCCATACACACACAAACTCACTCTCCTGCTGGTAATAGCTCATCTAAACTGACCACTCTCCAAGTTTAAATCCAAGTTAAACCAGAACATCTGGGGGGGGGGGGGGGGGGGGTTAGGAAAAAACAAGAGGAAACAGGCTACCTTGCATAATGACTTAGCCACTCCCAGTCTCTATTTAAGCCTAAATTAATAGTATCCAATTTGCAAATGAATTCCAATTCAGCAGTTTCTCGCTGGAGTCTGGATTTGAAGTTTTTTTGTTTTAAGATAGCGACCTTCATGTCTGTGATTGCGTGACCAGAGAGATTGAAGTGTTCTCCGACTGGTTTATGAATGTTATAATTCTTGACATCTGATTTGTGTCCATTTATTCTTTTACGTAGAGACTCACCAACAACCACATACCACACAACAGAACCACTAACCCAGGAACTTATCCTTGCAACAAAGCCCGTTGCCAATTGTGCCCACATATCTATTCAGGAGACACCATCACAGGGCCTAATAACATCAGCCACACTATCAGAGGCTCGTTCACCTGCACATCCACCAATGTGATATATGCCATCATGTGCCAGCAATGCCCCTCTGCCATGATTTCTGGCCAGGGTTTACAACTACTACTACTACAACATTTTTATTGTAATAAATATTCTATTCAATTAAAATCCTTAATTAAAAATAATTAATTAAAAAAGGCAGACAATGAATATTCCTTGCCCGGCACCTTGTCCACCTCAGAGTTTAAAAGGCAGAAAGGACCAGCAGATCATCTAGTCTGACCTCCTACATATAGGACCCTACCAAATTCACCGCTATGAAAAACGCGTCACGGACCATGAAATCTCGTCTCCTCCCGTGAAATCTGGTCTTTTGTGTGCTTTTACCGTACACTACACAGATTTCAAGGGGGAAACCAGTGTTTCTCAAATTGGGGGTCCTGACCCAAAAGGGAATTGCCGACAATGCCATACCATGCCATGCCATCCTCACTTCTGCATTGCTGCTGGTGGAATTCAGCAATCATATGATTAGGCCCAAAAGATACCTTAGAAGATTATTTTTCTAGCTGTTTTCATAGGTGAACAATCTTTATTACCTTGTGGAAGTAAAGAGGATACTCCGACAAAGCCATAACATTTCTGAATCTGCATTTTTAGTCATTCTGTGGTCTTAAACAAAGGGCTCGATCCTGCCACCATTAATAATCCATACATAAAGTCCAACTAATTTTATTAGCATCAGGGTCAAACATAGTTGTTTTTGACACCATTATTACAGCAGCATTATAGGTTTGCTAGAGTAGCCAATTGTTATGCTAGTTGTGATGCCAATCATGCCCCAAGTGTTTCTCTAAGGCTTTGTCTGTACTGAAATCAGGGCAGATTTCTAGTAACTGATGTAGCTATATTGGTACAAACTTTAAGGACAGGCAAGCACAGCCACAATTTGTGCACCAGAGCATATCCATGTTTGAAACCAGGGCTCCACCAATGCAGATTTCAGTTTACTTTGTCTACACTTAGGGTTTACACTGGTGTGCCTATCAGTGGCTGGTCAACAACTGCTGGAAGACAAGGCCCAAAATTATAGGGGAGGGGGAAAATTGCTCCAAGAGATCCAAATGGCTAACCATTTAAAATGTCTGCACCAACTTCATATTCATTTTTTTACTGACTGAGAAACACTCTTCCAAGTATGTACAGGTATTAATCTCAGAATTAGTAAAGGAGAGAGATATCTGAGCACACAGTACATTACAGTTTAAAAAAAAGTTATGCACTTCGGTCTGCTAAAATACTTACCTACGAATCCCTGCAAGAATATTATTCACAGCTGCCATCAGTTTCTGCAGGCCTAAAAAAGCTTCTTCAAATGAAGAGATCTTTGCAGTGGTGGAAGTGATTATATTGTGATCCAGCTTCTGGAAAATTTCAGTACTAAGATGAGGGCAAAAACAAGAGAAAACATTCTATCAGAAGAAGGTCACTAAAAACAGACTTTTTTTGCCTTGTATCATGTGAAACAAGAAATGCATCACAAATACTATATTTTGATTACCATAGACAAACACATGCACATTGTCTCAAAAGGTCAAATACAAATGTCAGGTACATCAGTGTTGTCCAAAACACACACACAGGAGTACAAAGTTTTTATTTTGTTTGCATGCATTTATTTTAGATAAGGTGCTTAAACAGGTAACAGAAGCCACCAATTGAATTGTTTTGTAAGTTAAAAGGGTAGATTTCTGATCACTTATTGTTACTTTAATAAACAAATGTCACATTGACATAGGATGTTCCAGCTGAGGCTTTCAAAACACTTTACAAAATAATGAAGAGCCACATTCCTGTGAGTATGGAAAAGACCCTGGAGTGGGTATGCAAACTGCTAACTGAAGTGCTAGTCCCAGTTTCTAACCAGGAAGCTATTCTCACTATTTAATTTATAATTATTAGTCAACCACTCTATGGCGGAGACCTTAAATTGTCAAGAATTAGTCTTTAGCACGTTTTGTAAAGTTGAATTATAAGAGAAACTGTAATAGCACTCTACAAAACCCTTCCATAAATAAAAAAAATTTGACAAAATGAAACAATCCTTCTTTTTAATTTTTCTAAAAAATTTAACAGATATCTTTCCTTACAGAGTATCAAACATTCTAGCATAGAAGTAGGACCAGATTTCAGGGTTCATAACATGTTTTTAATGGCTGTGACTTTGGTAGGGCCCTCATATAAGTATAGCCTTGTATCCGTTTCTGAAACTTGGGGTCAAATTTTCACGTGGGTCTCAAAATGCAACTCCAAAATGTGCAGACACACACATTTTTGATTTGTGCAACTGGAGCAGCAACAGACGCCAGATATGGATTTTCAGATATCTTGTTTAAAAATTCAACCATTAATACACTTCTTTATAAACTGCAGAGACCAAGAACTTAGTAAGATTTAAAGAACAGTTGGTCATTTATATAGATAAATTATAATACCTAAGCCCCCCAAAAAAAAAAGTGAAAGGGAAAGCCTCATGTCTGAGTTTAAGCCAATCTTTATTAGGGATTAGGAGGAGATCTTCCTGTAGAGCAGACTACCCCACATAAACCTATTGTCAGGTTCTTGCATCTTACTCTGAAGCATCTAGTGCTGGATAACGTCGAAGACAGTATACTTGGCTGATGGACCATGGCTCTGATTCAATATGGCAATTCCAATGTCATTACTAACACATTCAAAACTAGAATGTATGATTTTTTTCCCCCTAACCCATGTACATCACTAATAGGACAGCCTTGTAGGGAAAGGCAGACAGAAAGTTTCCATAAATAAGTGTGTGTTTGTGGAAATCACACGAAACAACCAATAGCATGCAAAATCCCCCCAACCCTTTCAGCACTTTGTACCTGTACAGGTTTATTGTATTCCAAATGCTTTCAAGGACAGACCAGATTTCCTGATGTCTTTTATCTTGGGACAGCTGAGTGTTTGACAATGACTTGCCTTCCTCACACGTTTGCAGATGCAGCCTCACATCTTCCTTTTTTGAACCTGCAGTGTTTTCTGAAAGAGCTGTCAGGGCTTCTGATGATTTTTGTCCACTGTCTGACTGAACCTCATGAAATAGACAACCATACAGTGTTGGAAAACTAAAAAAAACCTACATAGGAATTTTTTTTTTTTTTTAAAATAATCAATGTATCTAAGGTACTGGTACTTGTATGTCCTCCATCACCATAGCATCTGAGATCCTCACAATCTTTAAATGAGAGAACTCAAAATGTCCCTGTGAGGCAGGTCAGTCTTCTTATTCCTATTTTACAAATGGAGAACTGAAGCACAGAGAGGCTAAGTGACTTACCCAAAGTCACACAGGAAGTCTGTGGTGGAGTCTCCCAAGTCCTAGGTTAATGTCCTAACCACTGAACTATCCATGTATAGTCAATCCATAGAAGACTCCAAAGCTGAATTTGCAAATTTTAACCCACGCCTTCCCCCCCAAACATAGCTCATTAATGCATAACAGAAGTGTTTCATTCTGTTTAATCTTCACTTAAAGATGTAAAGCACATGATTGTCACAGTAAAAGAATTTCAACACTCATTACAAACCAAGGACATGGAATTTCTTTCACACTAATGCCAGATACTCGACAACTTATTCTGCAAAGCGAGGATTTGAGGGCATTTTACATATAAATTACTACATTAAAAACACCACAACAGGCTGTGGTGTGTACAAATATTGTCTTTGTCTGTAAAAATGGGGATACTGAGAAGAACTGAAATGATTTCAGTAAGGTCATCGTTACAGGGCTTTCCCTTCACCCTCTCCCCTGGTTCTTGTCATGCAGACAGAAAGCAGAAGACCAGAAGTCCGAAGTGCAGGCAATGCAATGTTTATTGGGGTTAGTTCCAAGCAAGCATATCCACAGCTCTACATGCCAGCAGAGTCTGTTTCTTAGCGTCCTCCTTCCCAAGCCGCAGAGCTTTGCCTGTGTCCCCGTTCCCCATTACCACCTCCTCTTTCTTAGCAGGCCCAAATATACCTGCAATGCATGCCCTCAGTCTCACCCCTTACAATTTATGTTCCGTTTTGGGGGGTGTCAAGGTTCCTTCCCCACTCTGAACTCTAGGGTACAGATGTGGGGACCTGCATGAAAACCTCCTAAGCTTACTTTTACCAGCTTAGGTTAAAACTTCCCCAAGGTATAAACTATTTTACCTTTTGCCCTTGGACTTTTGCTGCCACCACCGAACGTCTAACCAGTATTATTGTTAGGAAAGAGTCCGTTTGGAAACATCTTTCCCCCCAAAAAATCCTCCCAAACGTTACCCCGCCCTTTTTGGGGAAGGTTTGATAAAAATCCTCACCAATTTGCATAGGTGACCACAGACCCAAACCCTTGGATCTTAAGAACAATGAAAGAGCATTCCGTTTCTTAAAAGAAGAATTTTAATAGAAGAAAAAGTAAAAAAGAATCACCCCTGTAAAATCAGGATGGTAAATACCTTACAGGGTAATCAGATTCAAAACACAGAGAATCCCTCTAGGCAAAACCTTCAGTTACAAAAAAGACACAAAAAACAGGAATCTACATTCCATTCAGCACAGCTTATTTTTCTCAGCCATTTAAAGAAATCAGAATCTAACGCATATCTAGTTAGTAAGTAATCCAAGTTCTAAGACTCCATTCCTGTTCTATCCCCGGCAAAAGCATCACACAGACAGAGAGAGAGAGAAAGAGACTTTGTTTCTCCCTCCCCCCAGCTTCTGAAAGTATCTTGTCTCCTTATTGGTCATTTTGGTCAGGTACCAGCAAGGTTATCCTAGCTTCTTAACCCTTTACAGGTGAAAGGGTTTTTCCTCTGGCCAGGAGGGATTTTAAAGGTGTTTACCGTTCCCTTTATATTTATGACAAGGGGGTTGTGGTCTGGAGTCTTCATCCCACCTCTTTTGGACCCCATGGGAGGGGTAAGGAGTGAGATTGTGTTCTGGCCAAGGCCAAGCTTTTATTTGGCCGGTAGTGTTTCTTATGCCTCCTCCCATCCCCATCCTAACTGGTTGCTTGACCTTGGCTTGAGAAAGGAGCCAGGCAGCCTTTCAGTGTATGCTCATATATTACACTTCCACCATACCCTGTAACACTTTAGCACTATCCCTCATCTTTTCTCATTGTAGTAAAAGCCCCATCTGGTTGCGGGAAATGCAACACAATGTCTTTGTTAATTGTTCTTCACTCTTATATCTTATACTAATATGTGTATCAAAAAGTCAAACCCAAAATTTTATCTCAGGCTGATAAACAAACCTATATACTAACCAGTCATACTGAACCAGTGGCAAACCTAGGAATAAAAACCCTCTAGTTTTAAAGCAGGGCAATAAAAGTTAAAGATGACAAATTTAGCAGGGGAAAATAAACAAGCAAACAAAAAAACACCCAAGTGATCCATGGTATTGGGTTGTGTAATTCATGCAAGACTACCTTCAGATAACAATTTTGCAGACCGAGAAAGGAAAATGAGTTGCTCTAAAAGCAAAGTAAGGTCAGAAAAAACTCTTGCATCTACTCTATTTAATGAGCTTTAAATTTCTATAATGTTAATCATGCCTAACTTGAGTCCAACGATTTATTCATATATAGAGCATACTAGATAAGGGCTCAGGAAAAACTCATTACTGAAGAGAACTTCGGTAATCAATTATGTATTTGACAGGGAAAATAAAACAACTCATGCAGATACTAAGGCACTCCCATTCTGAAGTGTAGGAGACAGCAATTGCTGTTCCAATCAATTAGATTGCCTTTCCTCATTTTATACTGAATAACTAGCAGTGTCCGCCAAAAAATCTTCAGGTAGCAGTTTGAAGACTACCTCTCAATAACCCAGTAGCAAAACAAATAAGGATCTAAGGAAAAACAGCTCATGTTGTAAAAATATACAAAAAACCAACAGCCTCTTTTTGATCTCCTTGGGACCCTGGCTAGGCTAACTGGCTCAAAGTTACTACTTCCCTATAATACGGCTTTTTGTTTTGTTTAAAAAAAAACCTTTCCTCTGCCATGACCTATACATTATTTTTCATCCTTAGCACCAGAATAAGAATTACCAGAGCTTTTAATTGGGCAGTCCAACAACCACCAAGTATAATGTGTCATCTTTCTGCTTTCTTTCACCAATTTTTATACTTGAGTGGAAAGGGGAATTAGACATTCCGGATTTCTGAAGTGCACAAAAGAGAAACTCCACAACTGAATCACAAACTGAGTTGTCAGGAGGAGGAGAGGTGCACCTCAACCTACACAGACATATTCACAAACCAAGTGAATCTTACAAGATCATTGTAATTAGAGAAAAAAAGATTGGAATTGATGATTTAATAAATCACCTTCAAATGCAGGATAACAGTTATTAATTTGATATGATGTTCAATCTTTATCAAAAAGCAGCAGTATGCACTTGCTTTTCAGTCATTCACTTCCTTTTTGAGAGTTAATAGAAGCAAAATTCTGTCAAGGATATTTTTATAAACAAAAAGCCCTCACTTTTGTTATGGGGGCAGGGTTACATTTGGGACGCACCACTTATGACAATATCCTGTTAACCCCCACCTAGCACTGTTTACAATATTTTTTTTGTCATTATAACACAGAACTAGAAAATCCTTAGTAAGTTTGTAGTGTCAATGATTGGTGACACTAAAATTTCAGTTAAGCCATAGTTTTAGTGTAAAAACTACGTACATTGACGTGCAGCTTACCTCTGCAAGCATCTGGAGCAGTTTAGTCACATAAGCAAAAGCCTGTGGAAGTACACCATCATAGTCTGACCTTGAGCTGAAAGCATGCAATAGCTTTTTAGATTCCTGGAGCAGGATGTTTGCTGTTATGTGGTCAACTGTCTTACCTGACATAAAAACATTAAGAAGAAACATGGGAAATCAGTTTTAGAGAAGTAGGCTAGTTTGGTGTTAAAATGCACAAACAGTAAAGGAAAAAACTAACAGTTCCAAACTGAAACCAAGTATAATCACCATCAGTTCTATCATTTCAAAAAGGTATTACAATTATTGTATGAATTAAACATTCTAGGATATCCGTACATATAAAAATAAGTGTGTGTTATTATGTAAGATTATCAAACAAAAAAGGGTCTGAAAATCCTATTGACATAAATGGTATAAGATCAGGTGCTATTGTCTTCTGAGGGTTTAATGCCTGTAGTCAAAGTCCAACAGTAAGCCTAAAAAATAGTTTCAATGTGCTAGCACATCACTAAACTTAAAGTCTTCTCTAGAACACAAACTCTGATGCACTTTACAAACTCTCCTCAATTCAAGGGGCTGAAAGATTGTAAAGTGCTCCCAAGCTCCACTAGATACAGAACTCTGGCTGGAACAGGAAGCTATGTCACACATGCTTGCAATTTTGTTTTTGTGGGTAAAATGAGAGCATGGAGGGAGAGAAGATCATCCTCATCAAATGTTGATCAGGAATAAACCTTGTGTGCCTATGTTAAAAAAATGTAAGAATAAAAATCTAGAACACTGCTGTTTAATGAAAAACAAAACACATTTAAAGACTCATCTACGTTGTTTATTTCAGCCAGTATATGAAATATCTTGGATACAAACCATGAGCATTAAAAAACAAACAAATAGTTTCAGGAAGGAACATAACAAGCAGTGTGTAAGAATAAGACTTTTCATTTTGGATCAAATCACCCTCCATTCAGGATCTGGCATAGGCTCATTAGACATGTCATTGTGAGATAATCTGCTCATAACCTGTGCTAGCACACCTTCTTGTAGGCCATATCCCAGCATAACTATGGATACAAGTACTGAATGGAAAACTACTGCCAATTCATAAAAGCACTGACACTTTCATAACTAAATGCAAGACTCATGTCTTTGACTTAGCTTTCCATCAGTAAGTTCTTCAGAGACACAGCACACCTACACAAATGCCTATAAACTAAACTAATGAAGCTGTTTTTCTTACAAACCAGGAAGGAAGATTTCAAATAGAAATAACAAATACTTGGAGGTACTTGAGAACTCTGGTAACCAAAGCTATATAAGTTTCTTAGATTTGTTGTTCCACTTTTTGGTAGCACGCACATGAATGATTGATTTCAGTCGTGCCTGTTCAAATTTGTTAAAAACAGGAAAAGAGCAGCAGACTATCAAAATATTTAATTAAGGCTGCCAAACAGTCTCAAGAGACAGTTAGCTTTTTTGTAGCTTCTTCAATAAGTGGTAGTGAATCCTTGCCCCATTTTAAGGCCCATGTCTGGGCAGATTTGAGGGTTATGCAGATTCTTCTTTTTGTTTTACTGACAAAGTGTTGTATCATGGATCTTTGGGCTAAAGTTACAAAACACTTGCAAGCACCAAACTCCAATTTTTGCCACACATCTGGCAAAACCATCACATTGTGTGAAAGACAAGAAGGAAGACTACTTCTCCAGGGTATAGTCTCCCTTGAATAATCCACGTAACTCCCATTATTCTTGAATTAAAAAGGAGAAAAAATAAACCCTTTAAATATATACTATATGTATATTTTCATAATGCACACTTAAGACTCCTGTGATTAGAGGGCTTGACCTCAGTGGAGAGAGGTTTATGTTTAGAAGTTTATTACTAAAAAGGAGTCACATAAGATTCTTACCTTTACAAAGATGTTCATGCAGGTATTCAATGGTTGCAAGTAAGCTTCTGGGCACAATATAGCCAAATACGGCCATCCAGTGTTTTTTAAAGCACTGCAGTAAGCTTGCTAGGGTCCATGGGGGCTTCAGATACAGTACCTAAAAGTGAAAAGTTTAAAACTTCACAACCATACAACTTTATCAATGTACATTTCTCAATTGTGCTACTCTTTAATACCAATTGTACATGCTGAAGAAACATCCAAAGCATTCTCAGAAACAAAAGATCAGGTGGATTTTTCCTGGTAAAGCGATTGTATATTACATGACAAACCACAGCCTTGTTCAATTTAGTTTTACTCAGGAGATGTCTCTTACACAGGTACAGACCCTTCTTAAAAGCATTCCAATTAGCATATGTGCACTGCTGTGACTAGGACTATTGAGAGTTTTATGAGGCATTTCTGTGAAGGACATTCTATTTGTACAACACTCAAGATGTACAAGCTCAAACAAGAAGTGTTTGTTCTAGTAACTTGATAGCCCTCAGAGTTCATCTTGTGCAGATGATTATAAAAGTAAAGTAATTAACCATTCCTGCTAGATGAAAATGTTAATTGGAAGACACAGAGCTAAACAACTGTATTGATAGTCTTCTGGCTATATAGTCAGAATATTTTAGTTCTACTCCGAACTCTGTCACAGACTTCCTGTGTGAAATTTGACAAGACAGATAATCTTTGTGCCTCAGTTTCCCCACCTGAAGGTGAAGGTAGTACTATTTCCCCTTCTCTGGAGGTTTTGGAAAACTTAATGTTTGTGAAGTGCTTTGAGCTCTTGGATACTATGGAACACGGGTACAGCTTGCTCAGGAAGGACAGGCAGAGGAAAAAAGGGAGGAGGAGGTGTTGCCTTACATAATAAATGTATACACTTGGACTGAGGTTGAGATGGAAATAGGAGACAGACTTGTTGGAAGTCTCTGGGTAAGGATAAAAGGGGTAAAAAACAAGGGTGATGCCATAATAGGGATCTACTACAGACCACCTAACCAGGAAGAAGAGGTGGATGAGGCTTTTTTTAAGCAACTAAACAAAATCATCCAAAGCACTGTACTTGGTGGTGATAGGGAACTTCAGCTACCCAGACATCTGTTGGGAAAATAACACAGCAAGGCACAGATTACCCAACAAGTTCTTGGAATGTATTGACACAATTTTTTTATTTCAGAAGGTGGAGACAGCTACAAGGGTAGAGGCTGTTCTAGATTTGATTTTGACAAATAGGGAGGAACAGGTTGAGACTTTGAAAGTGAAAGACAGTATGGGTGACAGTGATCCTGAAATGATACAATTAATGATTATAAGGAATGGTAGGAGGGAGAACAGCAAAATAAAGACAATGGATTTCAAGAAGGCAGACTTTAGCAAACTCAGGGAGGAGGTAGGTAAGATCCCATGGGAAGCAAGTCTAAGGGAAAAAACAACTGAAGACACTTGGCAGTTTTTCAAAGAGACATTATTAAGGGCACAAGAGCAAACTATCCCACTGTGTAGGAAAGATAGGAAGTGGGACAAGAGACCACCTTGGCTTAACCAGGAGATTGTCAATGATCTAATAATCAAAAACATCCTACAAAAAGTGGAAAACTAGGTCAAATTACAAAGGATGAATATCAGAAATTAACACAAGCCTGTAGGGACAAAATTAGAAAGGCCACAGCACAAAACGAGATCAAACTAGCTAGAGACATAAAGGGAAACAAGAAAAACATTCTACAAATATATTAGAAGCCAGATGACGACCAAGGACAGGGTAGGCCCGTTATTCAATGAGGGGAGGAAAAACAACAACAGAAAACATGGAAATGGCAGCGGTGCTTAATGACTTCTTTGTTTTTGGTTTTCACCAAGAAGGTTGGTGGTGATTAGACATCTAACATAGTGAATGTCAGTGAAAATGAGGTAGAATCAGAGGCTGAAATAGGAAAAGAACAAGTTAAAAATTACTTAGACAAGTTAGATATCTTCAAGTCAGCAGGGCCTGATAAAATGCATCCTAGAATACTCAAGGAGCTGACTGAGGCGGTATCTGAGCCATTAGCGATTATCTTTGAAACGTCATGGAAGACGGGAGAGATTCAAGAAGACTGGAAAAGGACAAATATAGTGCCCATCTATAAAAAGCGAAATAAGGACAACCTACAAAATTACAGACCAGTCAGCTTAACTTCTGTACCTGGAAAGATAATGGAGCAAATAATTAATCAATTTGCAAACATCTATATGATAATAAGGTGATAAGTGACAATCAGCATGGATTTGTCAAGAACAAATCGCGTCAAACCAACCTGATACTTTCTTTGACAGGGTAACAAGCCTTGTGGGTCGGGGGAAAGCAGTAGATGTGGTATATCTTAACTTTACTGAAGCTTTTGATACGGTCTCTCATGACCATCTCATAAACAAACAAGGTAAATGCAACCCAGATGGAGCTACTATAAGGTGGGTGCAAAACTGGTTGGAAAACCATTCCCAGAGAGTAGTTATCAGTGGTTCAGAGTCATGCTGGAAGGGCATAACGAGTGGGATCCCGTAGGGATCAGTTCTGGGTCCGGTTCTGTTCAATATCTTCATCAATGATTTAGATAATGGTAGAGAGAGCACACTTACAAAGTTTGCAGAGCTGGGCAAGGTTGCAAGTGGTTTAGAGGATAGGAATAAAATTCAGAATGATCTGGACAAAATGGAAAAATGGTCTGAAGTAAATAGGATGACATTCAATAAGGACAAATGCAAAGTACTCTACTGAGAAAGGAACAATCAGTTCCACATACAAAATGGGAAATGACTGCCTAGGAAGGAGTACTGCGGAAAGGGCTCTGGGGGTCATAGTGGACCATAAGCTAAATATGAGCCAACAGTGTGACACTGTTGCAAAAAAAAAAAAAAAAAAAAAAAAAAAAAAAACCACCACACACCACGCAAGCAGACATCATTCTGGGATGTATTAGCAGGTAGCAGGAGTGTTGTAAGCAAGACACTAGAAGTTATTCTTCCGCTCTACTCTGTGCTGATTAGGCCTCAACTGGAGTATTGTGTTCAGTTCTGGGCACCACATTTCAGGAAAGATGTGGACAAATCTGAGAAAGTCCAGAGAAGAGTAACAAAAAAGATTAAAAAGTCTAGAAAACATGACCTATGACGGAAGATTAAACAAACCCAATTTTTTTCAGTCTGGAAGAGAGAGAACTGAGAAAGGACATAACAGTTTTCAAGTACATTAAAAGGTTGTTACAAGGAGGAGGGAGAAAACCTGTTCTTCTTAAATCACAGATGACAGCACAAGAAGCAATGGGTTTAAATTGCAGCAAGGGAGGTTTAGGCTGGACATTAGGAAAAACTTCCTAACTGTCAGGGTGGCTAAGCACTGGAATGAATTGCCTAGGGAGGTTGTGGAATCTCCATCATGGGGGATTCTTAAGAGCAGGTTAGACAAACACCTGTCAGAAATGGTCTAGATAATACTTAGTCCTGCCTTGAGTGCTGGAGACTGGACTAGGTGACCTCTCTAGGTCCCTTCCAGTCCTATAATTCTAAGTTACAGAAGTCCAAAGTTACTGTTAATAAAATATGCATTTTGAAAATTCACATTGAACAACCAGACAGCACATAAATTACTATTAAATGTAATGTTGCACAAACATTACTAGTCAAACAATCATCCCAATATCAAATACATAATGAAATTTAACAATACTCTATGTGAGTGGATGGCTTACAGGATTGGAAATGGGAAGCACGAATCTTCGCTTCTAGGTCATTTGTTCAAATTCCCATCAGGTTAGTAGTGACTAAGTTATCAGATGGCCAGTGTAAAGTGAATTACTGCTCTTAGCCAAATACATATTAGAGAGGTGTCCACATCACAAGAACACCAAAAGGCAAACTCTCAAAAGAGGTGAAGTACAAAATGAGTTTGGAGACTGAATTTCCCTAGGTTGGACTGAGCTACACTAGCAGAGCAGTTGCAGGAGGTGGCAATGGGAGGGAGAAATGCTTCTATTGATGGTGCCTGTGATGTAACTGTCCTATAATTGTTTTTTTTAAATAAATTTAAAAAAAAAAGACTTCATCTAAAATGTTATAATGGTCACACTGGCACCTTGCAATTAAACACACGTTCTACAATGGGTTGTAATTGACAAATGAATCAAACCCTCGTGGTTTAACACTAGAATCCCTAACCAGAACTGTGGCCTTATTGCAACATTACTTATGAATTTATTCTGTATATTTTAAAGAATGTTTCTCATCACATCTCTTTTCCTATTGGTGCATTTTTACATGAACAGTTATCTAGATCTAGATAGATTTTAAAATCTATCTCAAACTTTGAAACTCTCCTAAGCACAGAAGCAGGGTCACTGAAGAATCATGACAGAGGGCAGCACAATTGGTCAGTTTTGCAGTTTTCAAACAAAGTCTGTTTAAATTTTCATAAGAAGTTATAACTGAAAATGAGTTCAGGGATCAAGAACTGTAATGCAGTTTGAGACATCTTCCACATCATTGTACTATATCAGCCCTATGTGTCATTAACATTGTAATGTAAAAAGCAGACAGATTGAACTTTGAACTCCAAGACAATCTTTAACTTAACATTTGAAATATCAAGCAAATCACCACAAGTAACCACCTCCATCCACAAGTTTCCAAAAGCTATTTTCATTTCAGTTTCTAATATCGAGGATAAAGCTTCTCCTAAACTTTTCTCAAGGTCAGGAACAACGCTTAGGAGTGGAGTAGTAAGGCTGAGATCTTCCTTCTTGGTTTTCTGGGACCCAGTATCTGCCAAGTAAACAGTTACAGTAAGTGCTTTCTTTAGTGCATTATTCATAGAAATTAGTTAGAAAAACAAGTTGCTAGGTTCTGTAATCCAGTCTTTGGATTGTTGCCTACAACATATTTAATATTTTGTCCGCTAGTTGTAGGTCTCCAGCTACAGAGGATTCCATCACTTTACTTCTACTACTCCATGACCAAATATCTGAGCACCTTCCAAGTATTTTAAAATAGAATCAACAGCGTTCATATTTCTCACTCCTTCCCCTCACCCACCACCACCAGAAGGAGAGATAGCATGATTCTTCTCTAGAGTGTTTAAGTTTGTGACTTGCATGTGTGTTGTGTGAAGAGCCTACTGAACTTAAGGGCTGCCATACAAGGTCAGACCAATGGTCCATCAAGCCCAGTACCCTGTCTGACACTAACCAGTACCAGAGCTTCAGGAGGAGTGTACAGAACAGGGCAATTTGATGGATCAACCCTCATCTTCTCCTCCCAGCTTCTGGCACTCCGCAGTTCAGGGTTGCCCTGAGCATGGGCTTGCATCCCTGACCATCCTGGCTAATAGCTATTGATGGAACTATCTTTTTTTTAAATCCAGTTATACTTTTGGCCATCACAACAGCCCTTGGCAATGAGTTCCATAGGTTAGCTGTGCACTGTGTGAAAAAGTACTTCCTCTTGGTTTGCGTTAAACCTGCTTATTAATTTCATTGGGAGACTTGGTTTTTGTACTGTGGGAAAGGGTAAAAAAATATATATATATTTTCTATTCACTTTTTCCACTCCATTCATGATTTTACAGATCTCTATCATATACACCTCAGTCATCTTATTTCAAAGCTGAACAGCCCTAAACTTTTTAGTCTCTTCTCGTACGGAAGCTCATCCACACACTTGATCATTGTTCCTCTTCCATGAATCTTTTCCAGTTTCACTATATCCTTTTTGAGATGGGGTGACTAGAACTGGGAATGGTATTCAAGGTATGGGTACAACATGGATTTACAGAGCGGCACTATGAGATTTTGTCTGATTTTCTATTCCTTTCTTAACAGTTTCTAACATTCTGTTAGCCTTTTTGATTGCTGCTGCAAATTGAGTTGAAGTTGTCAGAGAAGTATCCATGGTACCTCCAAGATCTCTTTTAATTGGCTAATTTAGACCCCATCATTTTATATGTATAGTTGGGATTATTTTTTCCAATGTGCACTACTTTTCACTTAACAGGTTGAATTTCATCTGCCATTTTGTTGTCCAATCATCCACTTTTGTGAGAAACCCCTCTCTCTTTTCACAGTCACTTTGGGATTTAACATAATTTTTTGGAAAGCGTCAGCATAGTTTTTGTAAAGGAAAAATCATGCCTCGCCAATCTACTAGAATTCTTGGGGGGGGGGGGTGTCAACAAGCATGTGGACAAGGGGGATCCAGTGGCTATAGTATACTGAGATTTTCAGAATGCCTTTGACAAGGTCCTCACCAAAGGCTCTTAAGCAAAGTAAGCGATCATGGGATAAGAGGTAAGGTCCTCTCATGGACTGGTATCTGGTTAAAAGACAGGAAACAAAGGGTAGGAATAAATGGACAGTTTTCAGAGTGGAGAGAGGTAAATAGTGGTGTTCCTCAAGGGTCTGTACTGGGACCAGTACTATTCAACATATTCATAAATTATCTGGAAAAAAGGGGTAAACAGTGAGGTGGCAAAATTTGCAGATGATACAAAACTGCTCAAGACAGTTAAGTGCAAAGCAGCCTGTGAAGAGCTGCAAAGGGATCTTGATAAATGCAAAGTAATGCACACTGGAAAACAATCTCAACTATACATATAAAATGATGGGGTCTAAATTACCTGTTACCACTCAAGAAACATCTTGGCATTATTGTGGACAGTTCTCTGAAAACACCCACTCAATGTGCAGTGGCAGTCAAAAAAGCTAACCATGTTAGTAATCATTAAGAAAGGGACAGATAATAGGACAGAAAATATATTGCCTCTATATAAATAGAGTGACAACTTAGGGGGATATGATAGAGGTCTATAAAATCGTGACTGGTGTGGAGAAAGTGTTATTTACTCCTTCTCATAACACAAGAACTAGGGGTCACCACGTGAAATTAATAGGAAGCAGGCTTAAAAAACAAACAAAAGGAAGTATTTCTTTACACAATGCACAGTCAACCTGTGGAACTCTTTGCCAGAGGATGTTGTGAAGGCCAAGATTATAATAGGGTTTAAAAAAGAACTAGATAAATTCATGGAGGATAGGTCCATCAATGACTATTAGCCAGGACAGGCAGGGATGGTGTCCCTAGCCTCTGTTTGCCAGAACCTGGGAATGAGCGACAGAGAATGGATCACTTGATGATTACCTATTCTGTTCATTCCCTCTGGGGCACCTGGCACTGGCCACTGTCAGAAGACAGAAAAGTAGGTTAGACGGACCTTTGGTCTGACCCAGTATGGTCATTCTTGTCTTGAATAATTTTTAATCACTGTTCACCCCCTTTTCCAGATCATTGATGTATATGTTGAACAGCACTGGTCCCATCAAGATCCTTGAGAGAAAGATCAGCGAAGAACTGAATTTTGTATTAGTTCTGGAAGTATGCACATCCGTCATTCTTTTCTCGTGGCAGACAGTTCTCTAGTTAAGATCCTCTGAAAGTTTAGTCTTGCACACTTCATGAATTTCCTCCTACTAGCAGAGTTTCTTTGTTTGGAACATACCAAATATGGGAAGTCACAAACACACAGGGAGAGGTGATCTCTTTGGTACCTAGAGCCAGTCCTACAGAGGGCTCTTAATATCAGGCAAAAACCTGATCTGGACTCTGTATTTAAAGGGCAGCAAGTGCAAAGAGATCAGCACTAATACATGTCCACAGAAAGCTGTGTTACTAAGCACACGGGGTATTTCAGCCTTCTAGATCAGATGAAGTCACTTCCCAGCAGGATTTTCTTAGGTTTTCCTCAGTACATCTTATTATGCCAATTTGTATTATGCTTTGTCTTAAGCGACAGACCACTAAGCAAGAGGACCTAATTTCTCAGAATATATTTATTCATGACTCTACTCCACATTCCTGATTTAAGTGACTGTAGAGGGGTGGTTACCCCGCTCCCAGGATAAAAAAAGTGAGCGCAGCTGAGGGAGGCTGGTGAGCTGGCTACAGGTGTGGCCAGCTCAATCAGGGCACAGCTGGCCCCAATAAGAGGGCTGTGAGTAAGGAGCTGTATGAGTCTCACCCCAGCCCTGATGTGAGAAGGACCTCGCTGCCTGGGAGAGACAGGGTACCTTTGACAGACCAGTGCTGGGGAAGGGGCAGGCTGAGCTGGGGAGCTCAGGCCTGGCTACCTCCCAGGCTGAGGCCTGGCAGGAAGGCCTAAGGAGATACTGGGGCTACAGGAAGACAGCTAGGGCTAGAAAGGCAGCAGGTCCAACCCCCCTTGCCAATGATAAGTGGCCATTACAGACTGCAGTTTGCCCCAGAGAAAGGGGGCTAGATGATGACTGGCAGTAGCCACTGAGGGAAGGTGGGCATGGGGGAGGGGGTTCCCCTGTGAGGAGAGAACAGCACCCCAAGGAAAGGGGGCCTGAAATGCCTGAAGTACAGTGGTGGAGATTGACAAGTAAGCAGGTACCGGTAGGGAGAAACTGGCCAGCAGGAGGCTCTCCGAGGCTGGAAAGAGCTAATTCCCGGACAACCAGCAGGAGGCGCCATGCTGGTGAGTCAGCGGCTTGCTACAGTAACTTAGAAATGAACTTACATTTGTGTGTCCAAGAAATACCTCTCTATAGAATACCAGGGGCCAAATACAGCCAGGATCTAAGTAGGTAAAATTCCACTGATTTCAACAGAATTATACCTGGTATATTACAAGACAACTCCATAATACTGTTTAATATCAACAGCTATCTTGAATCCTGAACAGCCCACTCAAGGCTAAGTTACACCATTATAACCCATTGCTCAGGTACAAGTATAGCTGTTCATATTAAGCAGTATTATTGAGTGAACTTAGATTGATAAGTTAGTTCAGGAATCCAACTAATAGTGGATTCATGACTTAGTATGAAACCTTTTCGAGTTAGAGTTGTGTTGGGGCTAACCTCTATTTAAAGAATACATTTTTTAAAAGGTGGCTAGAAGTTTTGTTTTAATGCATACCTATACACAGAGCTGGGAAACATACTTAATACTTTTATCATTGGATCAACTGAAACAGTTTTATTCAAGCTCTCAAACTTCACACGCACATGCACGTAGAGACCAAAGATGGAAAATTTCAGCCCTCAAGGTGAATGTTCTAGAAGTTCTGAGTGTATGAAGACAAAGTAACAATGGAAACTTTTCTGTACACTTAATTATGCTCCGCATGACTCACGGGGCCACTATAAATATGCGCACACATGCAAACTAACCTGTTTTTGATTGTTGTAGGCCAACACAGTTCTGATGGCTGTTTACATTCAGGTTCTGGAGCGCACTAACCAAATCTGCTTTGCATAGGGCCTTTACATCACTCACCAGGGCTTTGCTGCATAAATTTTTATCATCCCTATGAAAAGAGATTTACTTTTGTTTTGATCTATTAACTGCTCAACAACACTATTATATTCTAAATCATAAAGCTAACCCATTGACAAACTTGTCTTCAGTAAGCCCATATAAATCTTGAAGGGCTTCACTATAAACAACATGTTGCCTGAGAAAGAAAAAAGGTACCTATATAAGAAAGCAGATGAGATGGTTAAACCAAAAATATCTATTCTGAAAAGCAACACAAAATATATTGAAGAGGATGACGACAAAAACTTTATAACCACACTTTAGGCCTGACTTCACCAGAAAAGCAACTGCAAACACTGGCATCTTTTAGCTCAACAGATGAAACCATATTTGCTTACTTACTGCCAAAAAACAAAAACACGCCCTCCCCTCCCCCTTTCAAACCAGCACCCTATACATGTCTTTACTCTTAGACCTGAAAAGCAGGATGTATTTTTAAAAAAATCAAATTGGATTTTTTAAATTAAACTGATTTTAAATTTAAAACTAAACAATTTTTTTAAAAATAAAACTAAAAATACATTTGAATTTGTAGCCTATTTTACTTAATCTAATCCATTAAAATTAAATAAAAATATTCAAGCAGGACATGTTTGCTACTAAAATTTTAAAGAAAGTCAAACCACTAAACTGGTAGAAGTCAGTGGCTAAAGCACCTGGAACCAGAGTAAGTTGAAGTGCTAAATCAGCTTTTGACAATAGTAGCGTCTTCTACAGGTGCAGAGATAGTATTTCAGGTCAATGACTAATTCATTCAGAAGGTGAGAAACCAATTGGGAATTTGAAGAAAAGAGAAAAAAAAAGCAAAGCTTGTTTTTTATTCATATTGGAAGAGAAGGAGGAGGAGCTCTACTAGTTCCAAAATCTTAAAGGACTTAATGGCACTGATAGTTTCTAGTCAGTGCCTATCGATAATACCTTCTTTAATAAATCCATTTTAAATGCAAACATTTTTGATACTACTTATGTATCCAGCACATTTAAAAGAGATTTTTATTAATTAAATAAAACCAATTTTAAAATGCTGTTTGTGCATTAATTGAATTTCAATTACCATTTAAATGCAGCTTGACACAAATCACAAGTAAAAAAATTAATGCACTAGCAAATAAGAAATGCATTATTCAGAATTTTCTAATATCATAAAAATGTAAAAACTACAAATATGAATACATGTATATTAAACTATACAATTGCTTAAATGTGTATTGATTCAATGTATCATCCAAAGTGGCAAAAAGAAGTACCAAATTTACTGTGATGGCTCTATGTAGTTGCAAATCCATGTGTTTTAAAGTTAATGATTAAGGAGACTCAGCCACTCTTAGGAAGAATAAAAAATAAATAGTTACATGTCTGTTCTGTAACTGTTGCTCAAGACGAGTTGCACATGTACACTTCACTTAGTTGTCTGTGCACCAGAGCACTCTTTCCCATAGCAGTACCCCTGGGGCACTCACGCTGCTTGGAGACAGGTTTAAGGGCAGAGCCATCCCAACCTCCCCCTCAGTTCCTTCTCATACCAGAAGCCACCATACATAGTGGCTCCAGGGTAGAGGGGAGAAGAGCAGATTATGAAATGGACACGCATAACATGTTGAAGAACAACAATTCCTGTAGCCCATGAAAGCTTATGCTCTAATAAATCTGTTAGTCTCTAAGGTGCCACAAGTACTCCTGTTCTTTTTCCAGATACAGACAAACACAGCTGCTACTCTGAATTCCTGAACTCATCTGAATTCATCTCTTTTTCCCTTCTTTGAGTGCTTGCACTTGTCCATTCTACTTAGGTAACTCTCAAGCAGATCCTGATGGAGGAGGGTATCACTGTCTACCTAAATAAGGACTACACCACTCTTCTCCCAAACTTAGCATTATCTCTGGAGAGGAGATGGCATAAGGGTCATCATATAAACCAAAGACCACATGACAGCCTAGCAAGTGTCAGTAATAGGAACATGACCCAGGAAAGCTGTTGAAGCCACCTTTTAGTCCTTGCAGAGTGGGCTAACACTTTGTGGAGAAAAGATACATGGGCAATATCGTAACAAGGAAATGCAAGTGGAAGTCCAGGAGCAGATCCTCTGGGAGGTTACTGATTTCTCTTTCATACAATAATAAAATGAAACAAACAGCTGAGGAGATGCCCAAAACTCCTTAATTCTGACAAAGTAAAAAGCTAATGTTCTTTCAATGTTCAAGGTATGTAGCTGCTCTTCATCTTTGTGAGAATGGGAAAGAATGTCAGGAAGTAAACAGTCTGGTTCAAATGAAAGTCAAAAACCACCTTGGCAAGAAATTTGGGGTGAAGATGTAAGGCCACTCTGTCTTTGCTTACCAGCAGCGTCCGCAGGTTCGGCTGACTGCAACTCCTACTGGCCGTGGTTCTCCGTTCCAGGCCAATGGGGGATGTGGGAAGTGGCGACCAGCACATCCCTAGGCCCACGCCGCTTCCCACAGACCCCATTGGCCTGGAACAACTAACCACAGCCAGTGGGAGCTGCGGTCAGCAGAACCTGCAGACGCTGCTGGTAAACAAACCGTCCTGGCCCACCAGCAGATTTCTCTGACGGGCCACATGCCAAAGGTTGCTTATCCCGGCTATAGGGGAAGCCATCCTGACCCTGAGTTTGTAAGCTCATAGGATGTGCTCCCCAGCCAAGGATAAAGCATCTGTGACTAGAGGCACTAATGGTAGATCAGAAGTAAAAGGAACCCTTGTGCATACATTGCCTGTGACCATCCACCAATTCAGAGAGAAGAGAACAGTTGCAGGCATTTGAGTCAGCATGCCCAGCAGATGTCGGGAACAATGGTAAACTGACTTCAACCACCTCTGCATGACCCTAAGGTGAAGTCTGGCATGCTGGGTAACATATGTGCAAGTTGCCATAGTGTCCTAAAAGTCTCTTGCAATTCCTCACTGTTATACAGGGATGCACCTGGAATTCTGAGCACAGATTGTGTATTGCTTGAAACAAATATGGCCTTGCTGTGGTTGAATCGAGAACTGCCCCTGCAAATTTTATCTTCTTTGCAGGGGTGAGATCTGGTTGGTCTTTGAGTAGCAGGCCTAAAACTTGAGACACAAGACCTTCTGCACCCCTTCTTCCACCTGGTTCTTGGACTGTCCAAGGAGCAACTAGTTGTTCAAGTATAGATACACCTAATGCCCACCCTTTGATCATGTGCTGCCCCACCACTGCACACATTGTGAAAACTCAGGGCAGGGACAGAGGACAAGCCAAATGGAAAAATGTGAACTGATAATGGACATCTGCCAGAACAAATCTTAGGAACTTCCTGTGACAGGCCAAAAGGAAGTATGCCTCCTTTAAGTCACAGGTAGCAAGCCAGTCGTTGAGAGACAGGAATGGGATAATAGTAACCATTAGAATTTTTTTTTAAATGAATTGCTTGAGATTCTGCAGGTCCAGAATGGGTCTGAGGCCTTCCTTGGACTTCAGAATGAGAAAACACCAAGAATAAAATCCTTTCTCCTGATGTAGGAGGCACTTCTATGGCCTCTAACAGCAGCAGAGACTGTCCTTCCTGAATTAGTACAGTCTCAAGGGAGTGATCCCTGAAAAGAGACAGAAAAAGTGGATGAGAGAGTGGAATAGACATGATTTGTAGAATATATCCCAGTTCCACTGTGCTTAGAACCCACCTGTCTGACAACATGATTCCAAGCGGTACAACTTGCAGCCAAAAGGAGGGAAACTCTCTTAAGTGGTTTGGTGCTCTCAACTGAGTCAGACAGACTGTTTGGAAATTGACAGCTGTCTCACGGTCACAGATGTAGGTCTCCTCCTCTGGAACTTGTCATGTCTTTTAGAAGTTGTCAAGGTTCCTTCCCCACTCTGAACTCCAGGGTACAGATGTGGGGACCTGCATAAAAGACCCCCTAAGCTTATTCTTACCAGCCTAGGTTAAAAACTTCCCCAAGGTGTAAACTTTGCCTTGTCCTTGAACCTTATGCTGCCACCACCAAGTGTTTTAAACAAAGAACAGGGAAAGAGCCCACTTGGAGACATCTTCCCCCAAAATATCCCCCCCAAGCCCAACACCCCCTTTCCTGGGGAAGGCTTGATAAGAATCCTCAAATTGTACAGGTGAACACAGACCCAAACTCTTGGATCTTAAGGGCAATGAAAAATCAATCAGGTTCTTAAAAGAAGAATTTTAATTAAAGAAAAGGTAAAAGAATCACCTCTGTAAAATCGGGATGGTAAATACCTTACAGGGTAATCAGATTCAAAACAGAGAATCCCTCTAGGCAAAACCTTAAATTACAAAAAGACACAAAAAACAGGAATATACATTCCACCCAGCACAGCTTATTTTACCAGCCATTAAACAAAAGGAAATCTAATGCATTTCTAGCTAGCTTACTTACTTAACTTTACAGGAGTTGTAAGGCTGCATTCCTGATCTGCAAAAACATCACACAGACAGACTAACCCTTTGTGTCGTCCCCCCCCAGCTTTGAAATTCTTGTCCTCTCATTGGTCATTTTGGGTCAGGTGCCAGCTAGATTACCTTAGCTTCTTAACCCTTTACAGGCGAAAGGGTTTTGCCTCTAACCAGGAGGGATTTTATAGCACTGTAAACAGAAAGATGGTTATCCTTCCCTTTATATTTATGACAGAAAAGTTATGCTCCTTCACCAGGTAATACGATGGATACCTCTGATGACCCTGAGGCAGAAACTGTTTTCTCTTTGTAAGGACCCAGGTCTGCGGAGTCTGGGACAGCTATATTTCTCACTGTGCCACTGGGAGGACATCCAGAGGCTCACCCAGAGAGCACTATGGAGAGTAAACACTGTAGGAAAATACCGCCCAAGAGATCCAGAGTGACAGTACCCTACACCCCTCTGATTGGCCAAGTGCACTATTTAACCCCATGGGTTGCCCCAGGAAGTGGTCTAGGCAACCTCACAGACTTCAGCCTGCTGCAACGCCAGACTCTGCTTGATCTCCTGTGTCCGACTCCAGCCTTACTCTCACCCTGATTCCTGACTCTAGCCTGCTACAGGCTCTGATCTTCAGCCTCTGACTGCAGCCTGACTCTTGCCTCCTGATTCCAGCCTTGTACTACTTCTGAGCTCTGATCCTGGCTTGACTCCAACCCTGGCTCTTGCTTACAGAACTTGTTTTTGGAATTCCTCCAACTCCTGCCTGGTGACTACTGTCCCTGCTGGGCAGACCTCAGCCCAGCTGTGACCAACAGGCAAGACCACTTATGCCACAGTCCTTTTCAGTTTTTATAGCAGGAGTATAAATACCCAAAGATTTCAGGATTGCTGAGGAATCTTTTAAAGAGTGCAGAGTCTCAGCTATTTTGCCAGAGAACAGACCTGAACCTTTGAAGGCAAGTCTTCTATAGCATGCTGCACTTCCAGTGCTTGCAGCCATGAAGCACAACGCATAACAATGGCTGCTGCCGTCAGTGGAGCTGCTGTGTCTGCTTCATCCAGTGAAGCCTGTAGATAGGACTGGGAAACCAAACAACCCTCATTAATAAACACCTTAAATTCCTCTTTGACACTGTTTGGTAACTTGTCTTGAGATTTAGACATTGCATTCCAATTTAAATAATCATATCTGGCAAGGCACACCTGATGATTTGCAATTCTACATTGTCCTGCACAATTGGTACCATGTGGGTTGGTGCCAATGCTGTCGGATCTGGGAGTTATCCTGCCTGAGAGGTGAAGCTGGCACTGACAAGCACAAGAGATCCTGTGCCACCGCATATGCCTAATACATAGTTGGTACTGACAAAATAGCCTGAGGAACAGAAATCAGTGCCACAGATGAAGTAGGCAATGGAGTCTCTCTCGCCAGAGCCTCTGGAGATGCTGGAGTCAACAACTTAACATTGCAGGAATACAGTACAGGGGACCACCTCACCTCCTAACCTCAGAACTATCCTTAAGGGAGTCTGATCATTTAGCCCTCAAAAGGAAAAGACTTCAGTATATCGCAGTACAGAGCAAAGCTCAACAAAAACAATGACAAAATAATAAGTAAATGGAAACCTAAAATGGATAGAGCTAGCTAGCTAAGTAACTAACACACAGAAAACATGAAGAGCTCACACTTGCTCTGACCACCAATCACAGGCAGAGAGAAGAAACTGAGGGGCATCTCTGCCTTTCATGCGCCTGCTAAGCAGCACCAGTGCATGGAGGACACACGTGCTGCCCACATAGGTTCCACTATGGAAAAATGTTCTCTAGCTCTGGTGCACTGGCACAGACATTTAAGTGGAATGGACATGTGCAAGCACCTGAAAAAGAATTAAGCAATACAAATGCAAAAACAAGATTTAAGCCAATGTTTTAAATCAATCCACCCTGCTGCGTACCCAATGAAGATGTGATGGACTAAGCTGAATTCTGTTCTGTCTAATACAACAAAATTAACCAAGTTCCAGCTGGAGAATCTTTATTACTCATGAGGCTGTAAAGAAGCCAAAAAGAGTAGAGTAGAGATGGATTTTAAGAGTATAGATCACAGTCTGAGTTTAATAGAGCCGCATAATAAAAGAGTCATCCCTTAACTCAGATTGTGCTAACTTAACATGGAATCATTAACATGGACAGTCTCTCCATACTCATGTTTGCCTAGGTTTCCATTGAAAACATTAATTTGGCTCCCACACATTAAGTTTGCACAAATTAAACCAGTTTCCATTAGAGAACTCATTTCCACTTTCTGAAATGGTATTGATTTTGTCTGGTATTCACTCGAACAACCTTTTCAGTATCCATTCAAGGAGATCAGTTGCTGAAAATGAAGTTTCAATTCCTAGTGTAGCCAAAGCTAGAATCAAGTCACAAAAATCAGCAGCAGAATTAGAACAAAGTCAATCCCTATCCATACACACTGTAACACACACTACTACCAACTCCACTGTGTATGAAATCCAAACATCTATGTACAACCAGATCTCTGCTCTGTTCCCACCCAAAAAGTAAAAAGAAAAGGAGTACTTGTGGCACCTTAGAGACTAACCAATTTATTTGAGCATGAGCTTTCGTGAGCTACAGCTCACTTCATCGGATGCATACCGTGGAAACTGCAGCAGACTTTATATACACACACAGAGATCATGAAACAATACCTCCTCCCACCCCATTGTCCTGCTGGTAATAGCTTATCTAAAGTGATCATCAAGTTGGGCCATTTCCAGCACAAATCCAGGTTTTCTCACTTACCATGCACATTGTAGGGAGAGTGGTCACTTTGGATGAGCTATTACCAGCAGGAGAGTGAGTTTGTGTGTGTATGGGGGTGGGGGGGTGAGAACCTGAATTTGTGCTGGAAATGGCCCACCTTGATTATCATGCACATTGTAGGGAGAGTGGTCACTTTGGATGAGCTATTACCAGCAGGATAGTGAGTTTGTGTGTGTGGTTTTTGGAGGGGGGTGAGAGAACCTGGATTTGTGCAGGAAATGGCCCACCTTGATTATCATGCACATTGTGTAGAGAGTGGTCACTTTGGATGGGCTATTACCAGCAGGAGAGTGAGTTCGTGTGGGGGGGGTGGAGGGTGAGAAAACCTGGATTTGTGCTGGAAATGGCCCAATTTGATGATCACTTTAGATAAGCTATTACCAGCAGGACAGTGGGTGGGAGGAGGTATTGTTTCATGATCTCTGTGTGTATATAAAGTCTGCTGCAGTTTCCACGGTATGCATCCGATGAAGTGAGCTGTAGCTCACGAAAGCTCATGCTCAAATAAATTGGTTAGTCTCTAAGGTGCCACAAGTACTCCTTTTCTTTTTGTGAATACAGACTAACACGGCTGTTACTCTGAAACCACCCAAAAAGTGATTATTAAGTCTTTGGTTACTTTATGCAGCACCAGTAATATTAGCAATTGTTTTCCAGCAAATTCCAGTTTTAAGAAAATTAAGAACTTGAATTAACTCTAACCATAACACTTTAAGTAGAGTGACTGTTTTTAATTATTCCTTTATACCACAAAGGAGTTATATCAAGTTATTTTGCGTCTCAAAAAAAAATTATTTCAAATCACATCTAAAACTGATGGGTGTGTAGTCTCCTCCCCAAACACAGAATTCAGCAATCTCAGACTTGAAAACAGAACATGAGATGCAAATGTAACTCACGTGCACAGTATGACAAAAGCTTGAGGGAAAAGACTCCGATACTGCAAGCAGCATTGTAAAACACGATCATCATTGTTTTCATCACTCAATCCATCTGCAAATTTAGCAAACACAATGGCAATATATTCAGAAATAATCAGGCTTCATAAGCAATATCTTAATATATTTATTAAGATACTGTATTCAAACACTGTATTTGGTCAAGCAAAGGGGAGATGTGTGGTCTAAGTACAGATCTGGGACCCAGGAATTCCCTGAGTTCTACTAGAAACTGCTGCTTTCTTGCTGTGCAACTTCAGACAAATTGCTTACAGAGCTCTGTGATCAACTAGGTCAGTAGTCACCAACTGAAGACGACACGCAATCCATACCTAGCTTGGTAGGATGAAGTAACTCCCCACAGCCTATTTATAAAATGGAGACACAGCTAGAATTGAGAATGCTGTAATAAATAAATTTATTGATAACATGGTAGGGAATGAAGTACTAGTTTTGATTATAAACTACCCATGTACTAAATATTTAAAAAATCCTTTACTACTGATTAAGGTATATTTGATGGGTTCATGCTGAAAAAATATAGGTGATGTTGATCTTTCTGAGTTATCAGAAGACCAACACCAACCCATCACAAAAGATAGAGAAATATATAGGGCCTGATTCTTCACTCCATTACACCAGTTTTATGCCAGCATAACTCTGACATCAATCAACAGTATAAAATTGGTGCAACAGCATGGAGAATCAGGCCCATAGCGAATAATAGTCAGTTTTAATAGGGAAATTGCAAAGGTAAAAGTGAAGATTATATTAAGCCCAGAAGTAGATGCTGATTCTCACACTAGTAGAGCTGTGAGGACCATTCAACCCAGAAATAAATGTAACTATGTACATAGCTTACATATTTTCTGAGAGGCAAGCTGCATGGATTGCCCCCACAGCTTTGAATCTTGGTTTTTGAGACAAGTATAGATGAACTCAACTGCAGGGACAGCTTTGTGCCGAACATGTTGTAGTACTTTGCCTTTCTTCAAGTTGTCCAGTTCTTGTAGAACCACCCAAGGAATTATCAGTGCAAGTCTGCCCGTGCCTAGAAAAAACAATTTTTTTTTTAAATGCCAATTGAACTACAGTAGGTTCCATTTTAATGTGAACATAGCTCCTGAGGTTTGTGTGTATTAGCAGATTTCTGCATTACTGGGCAAGACCCATTTCATTTGTATACAGGAGGATTAATTTTATTTTATTTTTTTAAACAGAAGTTAGCTTTCCTAATGTTACATTCAATATAAACACTCATTCAATGGGTTATCTTAAAAGTGATGACATGCAAAGTTGAGGAGTAATCAGTAAACAATTTTTATCACATTACTGTACCATATTTTGACATAATTGTTGTGGTAATCCCGTCATGCTGTTTGCCACTCAGTGAATACCATACTGTGTGATGCTTGATGCTAAAATAAAGTCACAGAGCAGTAGAGGAAAAGGGAAGACTGACATGTTCACAGATGATTGTCATTACATATAATCTAATAAATAAAAAGCAACAATGGTTTGCAAAGACCATCATTCAACAACACTATATCAGCGATAAATGCTATGGACACTAGACAAAAGTTTTAACGTCCTACATTTTCAATGAACATGGTTAAAAAAATTCTTTAAAAATATGGACTAAACTTTGTCATTAAAACTGGAATATACTAGACACACAATGAATACATTAGAAAGTGAATGACTATTCTGTCAATGCTATATACGTTGGCCCCATTCTTTATCTCTGGCACTTACATGATCAGAAATACACCACATACATTACAGCATAATGGGGCTAAGTTTCCAATTGGTTTGCATTATAAATCAGTGTTCATTAGCTCAGAATGTCAGAAGCACCCTAACGGACTTCACTGGTGCATGCCAACATGCTGGTATCTGCTGTCTTAGTTCCTCTAGCAGTACAGACTTAGAATTCAACAAGATACTAGGAGGCAGTACTGAAAGCACGGGGTTGGACATCAGAACTCCATATGTATTATTTTCAGCTCTGTTATATAACTCAGACCTCAACTTTTTTAATTTGTTCCTGTGCCCTCAGCTTTGTTACGAGGTTTAAACAAAGTGCTTGAAGATCTTTGTATTAAGGTGCAATAGAAGTGCAAAATACTTACTGTTAATAATGGATCCAACACTTAAGCCCCTATTCTGCCCTTACCCCAGGTAAAAAAAAATTCTTATTGATTTTCTATAGCATCCAGGATCAGATAGAACCAGACCTGGGGGTTTTTAGAAGGCAAGGTTTCCTAAAATTTATGTATACAGAGGAGTTTAAAATTTGTAAAAAAGTTTACTGCTCTGCTTTCAAATGTCAGTTTCCTTAATAGGAAGCCTACACTCTGAATTTAGACTCTCACAAACAGGCATTTACATGTGAAAATCTAAGTGTCCAAATGTGGGATTTGGATAGCTTGTTAAGGAGCCCAGTGTTTGAGAGTTAGCCTCAATATGTACGAAGTTATTTTCCATTATGTACATTCCAGTACAGTGTGTTAGGCATTGTCCATAGCCTGAAGAGCTTACTATACAAACACACGAACCTGTTGATTGTTCCTCTTCTATAGGGGCTATAAAAGCATTCACATACCTGGTATATCTCTAGTTTTCAAAGAGATGATAAACTGAAGGTGACTAATCATTATGTTGGTGTCAATCACTATCAAGAGGTTCAAACCAGAGGTAGTAGTTGCTGTAGAAGAGAACACATAGCAATTCATTCTTTTGCTTTCCTTACTTAGATCACTTATTACTTTTAATATTGTAAGTGTGGAAGCAGAAAGCAGAGGAACCTCCTGACAACCTTACAGATGACATACCAGCCGGAATATCTGCATTCTCTTCTGGGAGATCTATTTCCATACTTGTCAATTCTCCACAAGTCTGTACGACTGGCAAAGCCATCTTTTTGTCAATACGAGCAGCATGCAAGTCTTCTATTATTTGCATCTATTGTAAAACATGAATACATAAAATAAGAGGTGGGTAAGCTCTTTAAAAAAGTTGTCTGACAGGAACAAGCATCTTTGGTATCACTGCTGCTGGTTTTGTGCAGTTCTTAGCCTTAGTCAATTTTCAACTGGTGCAGCAAATTTAAGAGTATGAACATCTGCAGCCTATATCCAAAATATGTGAAGTCTAAGGTCTGGCCTAAAAGTTCCATTTGTGACCACATTTCTATCCAGTAGTTAATAGGCTTGATCTGTTCCTTGCTACAGAGACCAAAAGCGCTCTGCTAACAACAGTTCTTCGGGAATATTGCTCTATTTCAGTGGTTCTCAACCCAGAATACACAAACCCCAGGAGTACACAGAGGTCTTCTAGGGGGTACATCCACCCACCTAGATATTTCCCTAGTTTTATAACAGTCTACATAAAAAGCACTAGCCAAGTCAGTACAAACTAAAATTTCATACAGACAATGACTTGTTTATACTGCTTTATATACACTACACCCTGAAAGGTAAGTATAATATTTATATCCCAATTGATTTATTTTATAATTATATGTTAAAAATGAGAAAGTAACCAATTTTTCAGTAATAGTGTGCTGTGACACTTGTCTTTTTTATGTCTGATTTTGTAAGCAAGTAGTTTTAAGTGAGGTGAAACTTAGGGGTACTCAAGACAAATCAGACTCCTGAAAGGGGTACAGTAGTCTGGAAAGGTTGAGTGCCACTGCTCTATATCTTTACAAAAAAAGTAAAGGGATGCTGGGAAATAAAATTGGTGGGATTTGCAACCAAATATTCTGACCCCACTTTCCAACATGGAAGCAAGAAGTCTAAAACTAGGTTGTACCATGTAAACTTGTTTCATAAAGCCCTTGACAGGAGCAACAAACTCTAACTGGATTTTTTTAGTACTTAAAGAGATACCACGGCCAGTAGGAATGGAAGTGGCATAGCAACAGTGCAAAATGAGGATACAGTTGTTTAAACTGAAATATCACTAACCTCTTGGTCTGTCTCTGTAACCTGAATGGCTTGATGGGAGGCAGAAGGGCATGGGACTTCAGAGCTCTGTTGAGAAATAATGCCAGAAGAAAGACATTTATAAGAATGCAAGCACTTGCTACCTGATGACAAACTTTAATTTTATTGTCAGGTCACAAACAGAACTTGTTTAAATTAATGTTCTATTCAAATACTATCTTTGCAGTAGTATTAGAAAGAGTAAAGAATGCAGTGGGCATATAGAAAAGGAGCAGAGAGTACATATTTAAATTGGCACAATCATAATGATACAAAAAACATGTTAAGATGCTTTAAAAAAGTAGACAAGTGTCTTGTATAAATGAGGTTGGGATCAACAAATTCTTCATAGTTGTGGCCAAACTTAAGCCTACGTCTCCATAAGCAGAGAGAGAAGATATATACGGTCATCTAGAAACTACCATTTAAAAAAAAAAAAAAACACTAACCCATTTGTCTACTACTAACTTGTCCAGGATTTTATTACTTTACCTGTCTTAAATGTAATGGTACGGCTTCAAAGGTCCTTCCTTCAGTTCTTGAACTACTAACAGTTTTGCTGGAATCAGGATGCTGTTTTTTCTCTTTAAGATACTGCCATTCCTGAGATGTTGCAGTTGAATAAAATGATGGTATATGTTTAGTATCATGGTGATTTTTGTTAGATAGTTCTTTGGAGTTTTGTAGTTGTTCTTTCTTCTTACAAGTCTTTGATGATGTGTGTGACATATTAGTGGGGAAACTGCAGGAGATAGCAGTCTTTGGAAAGGTGGCTGAGGGCTTTTTCAGAATTCTGAAGTCATCACTCAATTTTTTTGATCCATGCAACTTCTTACTTAGCAAGTCTGTAGGACTAGCTACCTTGAACTTCTCCAACATAGTTTGTTCAACTCTAGCCTTTAGTTTGCTGAGCTCAGTTTTCTCTTTCTTCTTCCTCAGCTTGTCTTTCTGGATTGCAAAACTATGCCGCACCATTTTCCCTCCTGTTCCATCATTCTCAAAATAGTGGTCTTTTTTACAGCTTTCCCTGGTAGTAGGGACCACACCAGAATCGCTTTGGTGTTTCTCTCTTCCATGTTTAACATCATTATGTTTAAACTGTATAGATATCCTTTTTCGCTTCTCAGTTTGAGTCAAAACAGCACTGATTGTTTTGCTATCATTTGAAGACTCTCCTTGGAACCCTTCAATAGTGCCTTGTGGAACATAAGAACTTTGCTTTTGTTTCTTCTCTTCAACATATTTATGTCCTTTGAATCTGCAGAAACGTTACATAAATGGAAGTTACATTATAAAGAAAAAGTTACAATATAACTTGATTGAAATCAGCAAACAAAGAGAAGCCTGAACTAGACTGTTACTGTACTTCTTCACCCAGCTAGTTACTGCTAAGTATTTGAAATTTCATTAATTTATTCTGAATTCAGGACAATGTCGATCCCTTAAAAGAGTTTGGGGGCGGGGGACATATTTTTGCTTCTCATGGACATGCTTTGCTCTCACTGGTTTTACATCTTGCATAATTTTCTTAATTTGCTGACCAATAAAAGGTAACATAAGGTCACAGTCTACATTGTACCAGCCTGGTACAATGATTACAATACCGCAGTGTCCTCAACATTGTTAAGACACTGTTCAGCCTTATAGCATAGGCAAGATTGGTTAAAATGCTGTTCATATACCTGAGCTGAACTTGCTGAAATTCAAGGATATAGCCCTCAGGTTCTGTCTGCACTGTGGGGAATAGCGTAGTAAAGTAGATGAGACCCAAGTCTAGCTATGGCAATGCACTGCAATTTCAGCCTGAACAGAGATTCTTAATCATGGCAAAATGTCTGTAGCAGTCTTTTTATTTTTTATTAAAAAACAAAATGATGAAACGTTAGTGTAATAATTTTGAAATATTTATGCCCATAACGCTTTTTGCATCTGTGTTCAACACAGTGACAGTCACCCACCATGCTTCAGTCATGCTAGGGGTAGCCAAAAGCAAAGTTTTGTCTAGCATAAATTGAAAGGGGGTGGAGGAGAGAAAAAGATGCCCCTTTTGCAAATGGGGCCCAAGATATGCTAAAATTATTATTTTTGAACACATTGAACTATAAAGTCAGATATTGTTCCACCGGAGACCAATAAAAACCACTGAAAATGTAGTTAATAGAAATCCTAATAGATCTATTAGTTATCATAAGAGTATAAACATTTAGTCAACAATAACTGAGGAATCCACTTAAGGTATGAATTCACAAGTCAGTCAAAGAGCCCTTTGCCGTTACACGACTTGACTGATTTCTCGGTGCCTGTAACCTTGAAAATTACTTGAAGCATCGAGTTAGGACAACTGGATTGATTTGGAGGCTACCTAGAGCTAACAAAAATGGAAAATGAAAGATATTATACTTAATGCAAAATCCTCCTCTAAATTACACTATGGCTCTCTACTGTACATTTTGCTTTTGTTCCATGCCCAGTACTTCTGCTGACGTCTACAGAACAACATGCAACACAGACATTTCCATTACAAGGCCCACTGTTCAGAATGAGGAGGATAACACTGTCCCTGATCTCCAGCGAGCAGCAGAAGGGTGTCATTCTTCTCTTGTTTAGCACAAATTTATAGTGAATTTAAAAAAAAAAAAATCTTAAGGACCTCATTTCTTAATTACCATCACAACCTGACTGACTTAGGCAGAGTCCATTCATGAATGCAAATGGAAATATTTTATCCGTTAAGACCCAATTCTCTATCACCGCACAAGTAAAAAACCCAATATTTTTGCTAAAATACTAAGCACTATTCTGTTGATTTTTTACAAAAATGGTTATATTTAGTGACAAAGCAAGCATTTACCTTTGAAATTCTAGCTGTCCTCTTATGTTACAGATTCCTGTCTCTTCTGATTTCTGAAAAAAGAAAAGAAAAGTTAAAAACTTTAACAGGAACCACTAAATTGCAGTAAAATAAAAAAAAAAAAAACTCAGTAAAGAATGTGTTATTGTGACCTATCACTGGATACATTCACATTTTTACTAGCTAAACTCTGAAACAAACTGGCCAGCTGCTTCATTACAATGTATATGCTTCACTGTATTCTGTTGCATTTTAAGAAACCTCAAGGAACTAGTGAGTAACAGCATACAAACAGACCTGGATTACAAAAGAGAAACAAAGTATAACTGATCACAGATCTTTATAATACATGCATATCCTATATTCTACAAAGAAACCAGTAGATAAAGAATATACGTTATCCAAATTGCTTTCTAGAAGCTTCTATCTAGTCTAGAACAGAGTTTTGACACTGTTTGGTCACAATCATATTAGCCAGCATTAGAAAGTTGTTCGGTTTTTTTAAACACAGAGTTTCAACAGTTTTCTGAAATGAGTAAAAGTTCTGAAGTCTTCTCTACAATGGAGGAAGTTTTCCAAGAACTCACCACCATTGAACTGAACTGGAATTAACAAATGGCACTAACACTGGAAGTCCTAATTCAACAGATTGCCAGACATTGCTGGACTTTTTTAAATACGGTGTCATGTAATTTTGCTCAAAAGAGATGTATCCACAGTATTCGGTCTTAAAGTGCTGGTGGTAGCCAGCACCCCATCCAGACTACGGCTTCCAACACTGCTATCTCCAATGAGCCTGAATAAGTTAGCAACAGCCTAAAAGTTTCCCTAGTGTGGAGGCCTTGTTCAAATGGAGCATCAGACCTCGTCCTTGTGCACAATCAGGTCAACCTAACCTCCAACTGTATATTCCGTCGACCTAGCTACTGCCTCTTGGATTTACTACAGCAATGGAAAAATCCCTTCCATCATTGTAGTAAGTGTCTACACTACAGTAGTACAGCACGACAGCAGCTGTAGTGTTTGTAGGATACACATCCACTTACAACAGACCTCTCCCCCAGATAATCAATATCTAGCCATCACATCAAGTTCAACATGACTAAAACAGAGCTCTCTTAATCCCCAACTCCCTTCTCAATCTCTGTGAACAATACTACCATTCCGCCCATTACTCAGGCCTATATCTTGGACATCATATTTGGCTGAGAAAGAAAAAACACATTGTTTGCTTGCACCCAGCTTACCAAACAACTAGATTGCGCCAAATCAATGAGCTGTCCGCTTCATTATTTACCACCAATTTGTGTGTCACCTGCAAACTTTCAGTGATGACTGCTTTCTTCCAAGTCATTAATAAATAAATAAAAAATAATAAAATAAAAAAAAATTATATAGCACAGGCCAAGAACCAATCCCTGTGGTACACACTAGAAACACCAGCTCAATGGGGATTCCCCATTTATAGTTACATTTTGAAACCTATCAGTTTTTATTCCATTTAATGTGTGCCACATTAGAAAAAAACCTAGCACCAAAAAAAAAAAAAAAACACACAAAATATCATGCAGTACTAAGTCAAATGCCTTAGAGAAGCCTAAATACATTACAACACTATTGTCTTTATCAACCAAACTTGTAAACTTGTTTAAAAAAAAAATCAAGTTATCTATTTTCCATAAACTCATGTTGATAGGCATTAATTATATTATACTCCTTTAATTCTTGATCAAATCATATACTCTATTAACAGCTCTATTATCTTGCCAAGGATCGGTGTCAGGCTGACAGGTCTACAATGACCCTGGTCATCCCATTTAAGAACGGCCATACTGGGTCAGACCAAATGTCATCTACAACCAGTATCCTGTCTTTCGACAGTGGCCAATGCTAGATGCCCCAGAGGGGGATGAACAGAACAGGTAATCATCAAGTGATCCATCCCCTGTCGCCCATTCCCAGCTTCTGGCATTTACTCTTCTTAAATGCTGGAACATAAACTTTTTTCAAGTCTTCTGGAACTTTCCCAGTGCTTCAAGATGTATCGAAAAAATTAACATTAATGGTTCGGCGAGCTCCTCAGCCAGCTCTTAACTTGAATGCAAGTTTGGACCTGCTGATTTTAAAATGTCTAACTTTAGCGGCTTTTATTTAACATCTTCCAGAGATAGCAGTGGAATGGAAAGTGTTATCCATATGTTGAAACTATATATCAGTTTTTTCCTTTAAATACAGTACAAATATTTATTGAACACTTCTGCCTTATTATTGATAATTCTACCATTTTCATCTAATAATGGTCCAATACCACTCTAAGGATTCTTTTTGTCTTTATATTTAAAAAATAATAATTAAACACTGTCCTTAGCTCTGCTGGCCATAGATTTCTTCTTGTGTTCCTTTCTGGAAAATTGATAAGGAAAGCAAGTTATATTTATGGCTTATATTAATGACTATCAACTTCCTCTTTATTCCATCTGTTTTTAATACACACACACACACACACACACACACACGCCTTCACTTTTCCTCCAAGCCAGATCATTGTTTTAAACCAGCATGGGCTACTTCCTCAATTATGGCTTTCTTAAAATGATTCCCCAATTACTCGTATACATTTTTCTGATTAACATCACATGACTAGGGCTCCTATGAGGTTAGTTCTCATGCAGTCACTGGGACAACAGAAGCAAATCTGACATATTATGCAGTAGGATGCCTGTGAGGTACAGGTGTCTGTTGAAGCCATCCACCCATCATGTTTTATGTTTTCCAGGGAGTCTTTCCATTTTCCTTTCATTGGCTAAGTCAAAGATGATTCTTGCAGGGAAGATAGTAGGCATTCAGAGCAGATGACGAAATCACCTTTGAGAGCTTTGGGTGACTGTGAGAGCAGGACCTGTTTAGTTAGAAAACTGATCTCTTCATTTGACTTTAAATTTGTACAATTGGAGGTTTTCAATCATTCAGAGATACTTCATCTGAATGGAGTCCAATTTCTTTAGTCCTAATAGTTGGGGCCATGTTTCAGTCCCTTAGGTCAAAATACTAACCATTGAAGCACTATATAGCCTCAGCTTCATCTCTCCACTTGCATTTGGTTTATGAAAAGATGTTCTTGATGAGGTGCCCCACTACCCCACTATACTTTTGCATGAATTCTTTCCTGATACTGCTCAGGTTATCAACAGCAGAGACAAGGTAGATGAAATCACAGACAACCTTGCTGTTGGCCCTAGAAGCTAGGGGGATGACCACTCAGTCATGTTCAAAATCGCCAGCCACAAAAATTAGGGTTTTACCCCAATTAATTCCCAGGCTGACTTTTGCCACTGAACTTTCCAGGGCTTTAAGTGCAGCCACTAGTTTGTCTACTGATTCAGCAACTAGTGCTATGTCATCAGGAAAGTTGACAACGGTGAGGCTCTTATCAAAGCATATGCCTAAATTGCACTGACTTAGACAGCATGCTTGACCAGACATCATGATGGTGGCACTGAAGAGTTCTAGGGCAGCAATGCATCCTTGTCAGATGCCAAACCTAATCTGGAAGAATGTAGTTCTTTTCCCATTTGCAAGAAACAGTCATATTGGAAATGGAACATTCTACATAACTTTTCAGTGAGGCCTGCGAGTTTTAAGATCAGCCAAAGTGACTCCTAGACAGAGTCAAACGTGGTCCTGACATCTAAAAGTGCAACATGAATGGAGTGCTTGAAATCTGATGTCTTCTCAGTAAACTGGTATGCTGTGAAGATTTTCTCCATTGTGGAATGGCTGCAGTTAAGCCAGCTTGCTGTGCTCTTCTCTTGCTCCTTAAGAAATCAGCAGCCTGAGCCAACAAGACAGAAGCAAACAAACACTTTCCCTTGGACAAATAAAAGTAATGCCAAGAAGTCATTTGCTGCCTATAGATATCCAAATCAATAAAATATCTTTTAGCCAGTCAGACAGGACTGACTGTTCCCCAGAGGATATTGAACAGTGTACAGTCACAAAAGAATAGCTGATCCAGCACTTTTTAACAGTTCTGCAGAAATTCCAGTTTCCTGATGCCATATTTCTGTAGATTTTGACAATAGTACATTGGCAAAGATCATTTTACGCAGAATAGGTCAACTCGGCAGCAGACTTAATGTCAGGGTCCAAAGAAACTGGGGGTGCATTTAACAGCTGGCTGAAGCAGTCATTCCAGCCTGTCATGCACTCCATCTCTGTATTGATTAGCTAAGCAGAACTGGAATAGATTGCACAAAGTGAACGACCTCTCTCATCAATAAGGTCATGCATGTGTTGATAAAAGGAAGCAACACTGCTCCTGGCAGAAGCTTCCTTGAGCATGATGGCTTTGGCTTCCACAAAAACTTTGCAATCAGTACGTATTACTTTATTATAAGTGCTATTTAGCTTATGATACATGACCATATCACCTCTCAGAGAAGTCACAGGACACTGTTCAATGCTGGTTAAGATATGAACAGAGATCCAGGTTTCTTGACTCTTTTTTGGGACCAACAACAGTCATAGCAGCATACGTCACCAGGGCTCTGAAGTTCATCCAGGTGGACTCACTATTAGTCTACTCTGGCAGGGTCTCAAATCAATTCAAGATTTCAATGGTTTCAAATTTTAATCAATTTTTAGGTTAGATAATTTGAATTTTAGTAACCTTTTTATTCTACAAAAGGAAGCCTGCAGAGACTAAGATGTGGTCAGCATTATCAATCTCAGCAGACCAATAAATTCTGCAGTGGCTGATAGGGGTGTGAAACAGATTCCATATGTCTGATTATTTTTAGATATTATTATATCTAAACCTTTTCCAATTCTAATACATCCCTCTTAAGATAAGGCAACCACAACGGCATGCAGTTGTCTTGGGTTCCTACATAGCATAGGGCCGTTATTATTTGTCTCCTTCCTGCTAAGTTGCAGAAGTTTTAAATTTAATAGCATACCAAGTTCACTAGGGAATCACAGAATATACCATATTACCCTCACAAACCCTTAATTTTGGTTATATAGCACTTCTCTCAACGTTTTTTGAAGAAGTGCTCTGTGGGGTGTATTTTTAAGTTAGAAAATGCTAATTTTGCAATTATATAATAAAATTGTAAAAAATTAGTTTAAAATGACCAAAAGTTTGCTTTGGTAAAAAAGCTAGTGTCGTTAAAACTGTAACAATTTTCCTTAGTACATTATATATAAGCCCCTTTGCTTTTGGTAAAAGTTGGTTTAAACTGAAAAAAATCCCTGGTTTTATAAAAAGTATTATTAGTTTTCTCCACCCCCACCCCTCCAAATTTTTACCCTACTTTTGTATCATTCAAATGTATTAAAAAAAAAAAACACAAAAAAGAACTTGTTTTATTAGGAAAATACAATACATAGCATGAGAGATATGTATTATGATAATACATTAGTCTGTATGTATATGCAAAGCTGCCTGTTGAAATAAGGCTATGTATTAGTCTAGAAGATACCTACAACAAACAGGCACACACGTAAGCCCTGAAGTACATGTGCGTTTCAACGTATTGATGAATCTCACGCCCACCAAGTACACATTTCAAGCTGTTAGCAGATACCAGTTTAAAGATTTGACACACTAAAATGGGAGCTGGACCTGCTGACAGCTTCCAGGGTGTAGCACAGTGCCCCAGGACAGGAAGGAAGCCTGCTTTAGCCCCACCCCACTCTGCTGCTGACCAGGAGCTACCAGAGGTAGAGCCCGTGCCCCAACCCCGAGCCCTAGCCCTGAGCCCCACCCAAACCCACAGCCCCCTCCTACACCCCAAACCCCTCATTCTCATTGGCCCCAGCCCAGAGCCCCCTACCATGCCCTGAATCCCTCATCCCTGTCCCCACCCCAGAGCCCTCACCCCCTCCTGCACCCCAACCCCATGCCTCAACCTGCAGCCCCGCTGCAGTCCAAATCCCTCAACCCCACATCCCCAGCCTGAACCCCCCCCTGAACCCCAAAACCCTCATCCCTTGCCCCACCCCAGAGCCAGCACTCCCAGCCCAGAGCCCTCACCCCTCCCAACCCCAACCCCCTGCCTCAACCCACAGCCCCCTCCCACATTCCAAACCCCTCATCCCCACCCCCAGCCCAGAGCCCCACAGCCCCCTCCTGTACCCCAAACCCCTCATCCCCACCCCCAGCCCTCACTGCCTCCCAACTCCCTGCCTCAGCCCAGAGCCCCCTCCTGCACCCTGAACCCTCATTTCTGGCCCCACCCAGAGCCACACCCCCATTTAGAGCCTTCACCCTCTCCCGCACCCCAACCCCCTGCCCGAGCGCAGTGAAAATGAGTGAGGGTGGGGGAGAAAGAGCCACCGAGTGAGGGGGAAATGTAGTGAGCAGGGGACGAGGCCTTGGGGCAGGAGTGGGGCTAGGGTGTTTGGTTTTGTGCCAATAGGAAGTCGGCAACCCTACTCTCTACTGTTGCATGCCTGCACATGCGTGAGAGAAGAACATACAAAACAATACCTATTGCTGATAAGAGAGGTCAATAATGGGTACTACTGAATACATCCAAGACACCTAGAGGGACATTTCTACTATGTTTCCATTGTACCTGTATGTAAGGTAATTATTTATTATATTGCAGTAGTGTCTGGAGATCCCTCCTTAGATCAAAGATCCACTGTGCTAGTCACTATACAAACAGATTATGAGATAGTCCTGTCCTAAAACTCAGTTTATATTGGAAACAAGATAGACAAATGGTTAAGGGGGAAAAGATATTGGACATAATCCTTTTATAAAAGTTTTAGACACTACTCACCCATTTCCTTTTCTCTGAGGAAGGTGTTGAGCTTGCCAAGCTGCATGCCTTTGTTTTATTACTGGTAGTCTTAGAACAAGAAGGCTGAAAGAATATAATTGAGACGCAAACAAGGGGGAAATCATCAGGTGATTATAACATTTTTAATTTTATGCTGTATTCATTTTTAAGTACACATTTGCTACACAACTAAAGTCTGAGAAATTTGTTTGCCAAGAATCAAGAGTGATGTACTTATATTCATTTTCTCCTCACACACATCATTCCTTTTTCCAAAAGCCTCCCAGTGCCTATAATCACCTTCAGAGAATGCCATAAACTCTGCTAGCCATATTTCTGCACTTTTCCAAACTACTCCCACTTTGAGGAGCCTGTATAACACCATTTGATGGCTCTCTCCCTCACTTCATCCCTCCTAAATTCTGAGTGAGAAAACTTGCCGGTTTGAAGAAAACTTGTTGCCAAGAAGGCCAATGGCATTTTGGGATGTGTATATATAGGGGCATTACCAGCAGATCGAGAGATGTGATCATTCCCCTCTATTCGACATTGGTGAGGCCTCATCTGGAGTACCGTGTCCAGTTTTGGGCCCCACACTACAAGAAGGATGTGGAAAAATTGGAGAATGTCCAGTGGAGGGCAACAAAAATGATTAGGGGACTGGAACACATGACTAATGAGGAGAGGCTGATGAGGGAATTGGGGTTGTTTAGTCTGCGGAAGAGAAGAATGAGGGGGGATTTGATAGCTGCTTTCAACTACCTGAAAGGGGGTTCCAAAGAGGATGGATCTAGACTGTTCTCAGTGATAGCAGACGACAGAACAAGGAGTAATGGTCTCAAGTTGCAGTGGGGGAGGTTTAGGTTGGATATTAGGAAAAAAATTTTCACTAGGAGGGTGGTGAAACACTGGAATGCGTTACCTAGGGAGGTGGTGGAATCTCCTTCCTTAGATACTGGTTTGTCAGTAGCATAGCACACAGCCACCAACAAAAATAAAGTAAAATCCACAAAAGGTTGGGAGATGATTTTGACTGTGTGTGCAAGCGTGGCCAAACAGGGGTTGTGGCCATTAGAATCTACATTTAGCTTGTTGGACTACGATTTTCTTAAGTGATTTGCTGAAAAAAACATCTAAAAATCAATCACTGATTACAGGCATGTTACCATCACTGGGAATCTACTCATAATAAAACAAAAGGTTTTCTCTCCCCCGCCCCACCCCACTCTCCTGCTGGTAATAGCTTATCTAAAGTGATCACTCTCCTTACAATGTGTATGATAATCAAGGTGGGCCATTTCCAGCACAAATCCAGGGTTTAACAAGAACGTCTGGGTGGGGGGGGCATAGGAAAAAACAAGGGGAAATGGGTTACCTTGCATAATGACCTAGCCACTCCCAGTCTCTATTCAAGCCTAAGTTAATTGTATCCAATTTGTAAATGAATTCCAATTCAACAGTCTCTCGCTGGAGTCTGGTTTTGAAGTTTTTTTGTTGTAATATCGCAACTTTCATGTCTGTAATCGCGTGACCAGAGAGATTGAAGTGTTCTCTGACTGGTTTATGAATGTTATAATTCTTGACATCCGATTTGTGTCCATTTATTCTTTTACCTAGAGACTGCCCCTCTGCCATGTACATTGGTCAATACGTAAAATTAACTTAGGCTTGAATAGAGACTGGGAGTGGCTAGGTCATTATGCAAGGTAACCCATTTCCCCTTGTTTTTTCCTACCCCGCCCACGCACAGACGTTCTTGTTAAACCCTGGATTTGTGCTGGAAATGGCCCACCTTGATTATCATACACATTGTAAGGAGAGGTTTCAGAGGAACAGCCGTGTTAGTCTGTATTCGCAAAAAGAAAAGGAGTTCTTGTGGCACCTTAGAGACTAACCAATTTATTTGAGCATGAGTTTTCGTGAGCTACAGCTCACTTCATCAGATGTATACCGTGGAAACTGCAGCAGACTTTATATACACACAGAGAATATGAAACAATACCTCCTCCCACCCCACTGTCCTGCTGGTAATAGCTTATCTAAAGTGATCAACAGGTGGGCCATTTCCAGCACAAATCCAGGTTTTCTCACCCTCCACCCCCCCACACAAATTCACTCTCCTGCTGGTGCTAGCCCATCCAAAGTGACAACTCTTTACATAATCAAGTCGGGCTATTTCCTGCATAGATCCAGGTTTTCTCACATCCCCCCCACCCCCATACACACACAAACTCACTCTCCTGCTGGTAATAGCTCATCTAAACTGACCACTCTCCAAGTTTAAATCCAAGTTAAACCAGAACATCTGGGGGGGGGGTAGGAAAAAACAAGAGGAAACAGGCTACCTTGCATAATGACTTAGCCACTCCCAGTCTCTATTTAAGCCTAAATTAATAGTATCCAATTTGCAAATGAATTCCAATTCAGCAGTTTCTCGCTGGAGTCTGGATTTGAAGTTTTTTTGTTTTAAGATAGCGACCTTCATGTCTGTGATTGCGTGACCAGAGAGATTGAAGTGTTCTCCGACTGGTTTATGAATGTTATAATTCTTGACATCTGATTTGTGTCCATTTATTCTTTTACGTAGAGACTGTCCAGTTTGACCAATGTACATGGCAGAGGGGCATTGCTGGCACATGATGGCATATATCACATTGGTGGATGTGCAGGTGAATGAGCCTCTGATAGCGTGGCTGATGTTATTAGGCCCTGTGATGGTGTCCCCTGAATAGATATGTGGGCACAATTGGCAACGGGCTTTGTTGCAAGGATAAGTTCCTGGGTTAGTGGTTCTGTTGTGTGGTATGTGGTTGTTGGTGAGTATTTGCTTCAGGTTGCGGGGCTGTCTGTAGGCAAGGACTGGCCTGTCTCCCAAGACTTGTGAGAGTGTTGGGTCATCCTTTAGGATAGGTTGTAGATCCTTAATAATGCGTTGGAGGGGTTTTAGTTGGGGGCTGAAGGTGACCGCTAGTGGCGTTTTGTTATTTTCTTTGTTAGGCCTGTCCTGTAGTAGGTAACTTCTGGGAACTCTTCTGGCTCTATCAATCTGTTTCTTTACTTCTGCAGGTGGGTATTGTAGTTGTAAGAAAGCTTGACAGAGATCTTATAGGTGTTTGTCTCTGTCTGAGGGGTTGGAGCAAATGCGGTTGTATCGCAGAGCTTGGCTGTAGACGATGGATCGTGTGGTGTGGTCAGGGTGAAAGCTGGAGGCATGCAGGTAGGAATAGCGGTCAGTAGGTTTCCGGTATAGGGTGGTGTTTATGTGGCCATTGTTTATTAGCACTGTAGTGTCCAGGAAGTGGATCTCTTGTGTGGACTGGACCAGGCTGAGGTTGGTGGTGGGATGGAAATTGTTGAAATCATGGTGGAATTCCTCAAGGGCTTCTTTTCCATGGGTCCAGATGAAGAAGATGTCATCAATATAGCGCAAGTAGAGTAGGGGCTTTAGGGGACGAGAGCTGAGGAAGCGTTGTTCTAAATCAGCCATAAAAATGTTGGCATACTGTGGGGCCATGCAGGTACCCATAGCAGTGCCGCTGATCTGAAGGTATACATTGTCCCCAAATGTGAAATAGTTATGGGTAAGGACAAAGTCACAAAGTTCAGCCACCAGGTTAGCCGTGACATTATCGGGGATAGTGTTCTTGACGGCTTGTAATCCATCTTTGTGTGGAATGTTCGTGTAGAGGGCTCCTACATCCATAGTAGCTATTACCAGCAGGACAGTGGGGTGGGAGGAGGTATTGTTTCATATTCTCTGTGTGTATATAAAGTCTGCTGCAGTTTCCACGGTATACATCTGATGAAGTGAGCTGTAGCTCACGAAAGCTCATGCTCAAATAAATTGGTTAGTCTCTAAGATGCCACAAGTACTCCTTTTCTTTTTGCGAATACAGACTAACACGGCTGTTCCTCTGAAACCTGTCATTATGCAAGGCCCTGCATTTAGCCGTATGGAGTGGAAATCTATCAACTGCATGAAAAAACTTGTACAGATACAGACAGACATCATCTTCCTTTCCAAATGCAAACAGATGGACATCGTACCAAAAGGACTGAAGGTCAAAAATCCATTACAATCTACATACCACACAGACTATGCTGACAGCTTGTGCCTCACGCTCCCAAAGAAACTGCGGAATCACCTGATCAAGATCCTCTACAGCAAACAGGGAAAGATTAAGAATGAGCTCTCAAAAATGGATACTCTCATAAAGAACCAACCTTCCACACAAACTTCCTCGTGGCTGGATTTTACTAAAACTAGACAAGCCATTTACAACGCACACTTTGCTTCTCTACAAAAGAAAAAGGACACTAAACTTTCTAAACTACTACATGCTACAAGGGGCCACAGCAATGGTTCCCTCACCCCACCTAGCAATATTGTTAACCTATCCAACTATACTCTCAGCCCAGCAGAAGCAGCTGTTCTATCTCGGGGCCTCTCCTTCTGCCCCTCCACCCCCACGAACATGATACAGTTCTGTGGTGACCTAGAATCCTATTTTCGACGTCTCCGTCTCAAGGAATATTTCCAAAATACCTCTGAACAACATACTAATCCACAGAGGTCTCCCTGCCAACACTACAGAAAGAGGGATTCTAGATGGACTCCTCCTGAAGGTCGAAACAGCAGACTGGACTTCTACATAGAGTGCTTCCGCCGACGTGCACGGGCTGAAATTGTGGAAAAGCAGCATCACTTGCCCCATAACCTCAGCCATGCGGAACGCAATGCCATCCACAGCCTCAGAAACAACTCTGACATCATAATCAAAAAGGCTGACAAAGGAGGTGCTGTTGTCATCATGAATAGGTCGGAATATGAACAAGAGGCTGCTCGGCAGCTCTTAAACACGAGTTTCTACAAGCCATTACCCTATGATCCCACTGAGAGTTACCAAAAGCAACTACAGCATTTGCTCAAGAAACTTCCTGAAAAAGCACAAGATCAAATCCGCACAGACACACCCCTGGAACCCCGACCTGGGATATTCTATCTACTACCCAAGATCCATAAACCTGGAAATCCTGGGCGCCCCATCATCTCAGGCATTGGCACCCTGACAGCAGGATTGTCTGGCTATGTAGACTCCCTCCTCAGGCCCTACGCTACCAGCACTCCCAGCTACCTTCGAGACACCACTGACTTCCTGAGGAAACTTCAATCCATCGGTGATCTTCCTGATAACACCATCCTGGCCACTATGGATGTAGAAGCCCTCTACACCAACATTCCACACAAAGATGGACTACAAGCCGTCAAGAACACTATCCCCGATAATGTCACGGCTAACCTGGTGGCTGAACTTTGTGACTTTGTCCTTACCCATAACTATTTCACATTTGGGGACAATGTATACCTTCAGATCAGCGGCACTGCTATGGGTACCCGCATGGCCCCACAGTATGCCAACATTTTTATGGCTGATTTAGAACAACGCTTCCTCAGCTCTTGTCCCCTAAAGCCCCTACTCTACTTGCGCTATAAAGGATGACCCAACACTCTCACAAGTCTTGGGAGACAGGCCAGTCCTTGCCTACAGACAGCCCCGCAACCTGAAGCAAATACTCACCAACAACCACATACCACACAACAGAACCACTAACCCAGGAACTTATCCTTGCAACAAAGCCCGTTGCCAATTGTGCCCACATATCTATTCAGGGGACACCATCACAGGGCCTAATAACATCAGCCACGCTATCAGAGGCTCGTTCACCTGCACATCCACCAATGTGATATATGCCATCATGTGCCAGCAATGCCCCTCTGCCATGTACATTGGTCAAACTGGACAGTCTCTACGTAAAAGAATAAATGGACACAAATCAGATGTCAAGAATTATAACATTCATAAACCAGTCGGAGAACACTTCAATCTCTCTGGTCACGCAATCACAGACATGAAGGTCGCTATCTTAAAACAAAAAAACTTCAAATCCAGACTCCAGCGAGAAACTGCTGAATTGGAATTCATTTGCAAATTGGATACTATTAATTTAGGCTTAAATAGAGACTGGGAGTGGCTAAGTCATTATGCAAGGTAGCCTGTTTCCTCTTGTTTTTTCCTACCCCCCCCCCCCCCAGATGTTCTGGTTTAACTTGGATTTAAACTTGGAGAGTGGTCAGTTTAGATGAGCTATTACCAGCAGGAGAGTGAGTTTGTGTGTGTATGGGGGTGGGGGGGATGTGAGAAAACCTGGATCTATGCAGGAAATAGCCCGACTTGATTATGTAAAGAGTTGTCACTTTGGATGGGCTAGCACCAGCAGGAGAGTGAATTTGTGTGGGGGGGTGGAGGGTGAGAAAACCTGGATTTGTGCTGGAAATGGCCCACCTGTTGATCACTTTAGATAAGCTATTACCAGCAGGACAGTGGGGTGGGAGGAGGTATTGTTTCATATTCTCTGTGTGTATATAAAGTCTGCTGCAGTTTCCACGGTATACATCTGATGAAGTGAGCTGTAGCTCACGAAAGCTCATGCTCAAATAAATTGGTTAGTCTCTAAGGTGCCACAAGAACTCCTTTTCTTATTGTAAGGAGAGTGATCACTTTAGATAAGCTATTACCAGCAGGAGAGTGGGGTAGGGGGAGAGAAAACCTTTTGTAGTGGTAAACACCCATTTTTTCATGCTTTGTGTGTATAAAAAGATCTTCTATACTTTCCACAGTATGCATCCGATGAAGTGAGCTGTAGCTCACGAAAGCTTATGCTCAAATAAATTGGTTAGCCTCTAAAGTGCCACAAGTACTCCTTTACTTGTTAAAATATTGGCAGCACATCACTGGCTCCTAATCTAAAAAAAATGAGGATCACTACTCTGCCTTCGGATGTAACTAGGAGATAAACACTGCTTTCTGATTGACAATTTCTCTAGGAAAAAAATGCATATACCAAGAGGAAAGCCTCTCTGACAAGTTCTATACCTAAACTGCTCACAGCCTTCCTGAAAATCAGGAGTGAAACTTAAAAGAAGCTCACTGAGTCACTCTTGTTACTGCCCTCATGACCCTATCTTTCCTCTCAGCCACTGATTCACTCCTCTGACTATTAAGCATCTGCTAAGCAATTGAAACTCTGCTTTAAAAGTATGTTATTTTCACAAGAGTATTAGTTTTCTTACCTTGTTATCCAAGGCATCCGAACTTCCCTCCTTTTGCTTAGACTTCTTGGATTTCTTTTTGGACATCTCAAATTCCTAAAGAAAGTAATGTTAATCAATATTATTTCAAAATTATCTTTCCACTTCTTGCCAAATACATGTAATTTAATCTTTAGCAGCTGCATCAAATGTGATTGTGGGGAGAAAAATACTTTAGACTTAACTTTCCTCTCCCTGAATTCATCCTCATGAGTTCTCATTTTTTTCCTATTTACACTTAACAGAACAATAAAAGCAGACCTCTAGTAGAGCTGGATTCTAAGATCTCACTTTAACACTAGAGAAATACGGGGGAGGGGGGCAAGAGAAACAAAAAAAACACCTACCACAACACACGCTTCTCTCTGGGGGGAGAGAGCGCAAATGACGAGATAACTGGCTCTGTGGATGAGGGGAAAGCGGTGGTGGACGTGTTGTTCCTTGACTTTAGCAAAGCTTTTGACACAGTCTCCCACAGTATTCTTGCCAGCAAGTTAAAGAAGTATGGGCTAGATGGACGGACTATAAGGTGGATAGAAAGTTGGCTAGATTGTCGGGTATCAAGTGGAGTGCCCCAAAGGACGGTCCTCAGGCCAGTTTTGTTCTTTATCTTCATAAATGATCTGGAGGATGGTGTGGATTGCACCCTCAGCAAGTTTGCAAATGACACTAAACTGGGAGGAGTGGTAGATACACTGGAGGGTAGGGATAGGATACAGAGGGCCCTAGACAAATTAGAGGATTGGGCCAAAAGAAATCCGATGAGGTTCAACAAGGACAAGTGCAGAGTCCTGCACTTAGGATGGAAGAAACCCATGCACTGCTAAAGACTAGGGACCGAATGGCTTGGCAGCAGTTCTGCAGAAAAGGACCTAGGGGTTACAGTGGATGAGAAGCTGGATATGAGTCAACAGTGTGCCCTTGTTGCCAAGAAGGCCAATGGCATTTTGGGATGTGTATATATAGGGGCATTGCCAGCAGATCGAGGGATGTGATCATTCCCCTCTATTCGACATTGGTGAGGCCTCATCTGGAGTACCGTGTCCAGTTTTGGGCCCCACACTACAAGAAGGATGTGGAAAAATTGGAGAATGTCCAGTGGAGGGCAACAAAAATGATTAGGGGACTGGAACACATGACTAATGAGGAGAGGCTGATGAGGGAACTGGGGTTTTTTAATCTGCGGAAGAGAAGAATGAGGGGGGATTTAATAGCTGCTTTCAACTACCTGAAAGGGGGTTCCAAAGAGGATGGATCTAGACTGTTCTCAGTGATAGCAGACGACAGAAACAAGGAGTAATGGTCTCAAGTTGCAGTGGGGGAGGTTTAGGTTGGATATTAGGAAAAAAAATTTCACTAGGAGGGTGGTGAAACACTGGAATGCGTTACCTAGGGAGGTGGTGGAATCTCCTTCCTTAGATATTTTTAAGGCCAGGCTCGACAAAGCCCTGGCTGGGATGATTTAGTTGGGGATTGGTCCTGCTTTGAGCAGGGGGTTGGACTAGATGACCTCCTGAGGTCCCTTCCAACCCTGATATTCTATGATTCTATGAAATGACATGAAAGATGTTAGACAAATTATTAATGCATTATTGGAAGGCACTCTGGTACTATGGTGATGAGCATGGTATAACAAAGTAAAAAAGAGCTTCCCTGTCTTCAATTACACAAATACCTTGTTCTTGTAAACATTTCACAAGTTTGTGGAGCTGGACCTCCATTTTTCTTCTCTCCTTTTATCTGTTGCTGCCTTATGAACTTATTGCAAAGAAGAAAATTATCACTGTTGAGCTGTGTAGCTGTGAAATCACTATTTTATTCCCCTCCTAATTTCTTCTCCATTCCACTCTTCCAGTGGAATCTTGTAGGACTGCATTAAAGCTACATCCCTGAAGTATGCACAGAGAGAGGGACCAACTGATCCTAGAAGACTGATCTTTTTGAATGCAGCAAGCATGAAGCACGGGCTGTGAGAGGTGGCCAAGTTGCCCAGAAAAACCTTTGATCCAGGACCCCATCCCTAAGCATACGGGGGGGGGGGGGGGTTGCTATCTTAGGTAGGGGAAGAATGCATGGGGAAAAAAAAAATCCAGTGGAAGTAGAAGCTCCTTGCACCCAGCAACCCAAACTGCACAATCTGGCATTTAGTTGGAATAGTGGTAGAACTAGTTTCAAAGATCAAGGACTTTTCAGACCCCTCCCCACTAGGAAAAAAAAAAATTAAGAAAAGGGACATTTTCAGGTAAGGTAGGCCTAAAAAGTTTGATTTCAGGATGGGTGGGAAACTGTTGTTTGTAATGTTAATAAAAACATTTTCATTAATTTTAAAAGAATTTTTGATCATAAAACATTTTTCGTTTAGATTTAAAGTTCCCCTAAAATATTAGTGAACCAAATATGAGAGAAAGCTTTGGTGCACAAGAACTGAAATGTGCAACTGATTTGTGTTAGTTTCATCATCATATATAACTTAAAAGAAAAATGCAAACCAAAATTAAATCAGAAAAAGCAAATTAAATTTTTAACTCCGATAAACTCAGGTGTTCTTAAAAAGACACATAATGACGTTTTTCTAACAACAGTCTAACTCAATTTATTTATTTGGCCTATGCAATCCAGTCAAGCCAAGCCACAGCATTCTTATCAGCAATGTTCAAGGCACAAAGACCATCAAAAAGTTGAGTTATTTTGTAGTCCTCAACAACATGCATCATGGTTTGTGGCTGCCCACGCTGATATAGCAGACTGTTTCTAAAACACCACTAAATTCTGCTGCAGCACAAGTTCCATGTCCAGTACAAAACCAGCTAAGAAAGCTCCACTGCCTTTGTGGTAAATAAAACACAGGTTGATGCTGAGTGGAGTCCGAGACAAGATAATTATTTGTCAGTCTGTCTGCGGACCATGAAGCTTGCCACGTGTCTTCGACTGTAAATCCCTCACCCGGTAAACTTATCCGCAATGGGTGCTGTGAGGGCAGATGATCATGTGGTGGATTAAACAAGTCTTTAATTAATGGTAGATGTGGCATATCACACAATTTTGTTATGAGCTTTGCTACACTTTCCACTCTATGAACAGTGAGTGGAGCAATATTGCAGAGAACTGGTAACTATAGTAGAGGAGTAGATTTAAGTGTGCCTGAAATAATATGCTGTATGTAATGTTGATCATCCTTGTATGAGACAAGTAAGCCCAATAAAGTCATATCACGGAATCATAGAATTTAAGGCCAGAAGGCATCACTAGATCATCTAGTGTCACCTGTCTATCACAGGCCACTAACACCACCCAGCAACCCAAATCACACCAAAGTATTACAATCCTCAGCAGACCAAGCCTCTGGATGCCACAGGTAAAGAACTGCAGGACCAAGGTACACCAATGCCCCTGTGATGACAGGGAAATGATTCCAGACGATCCGGGCAAGCAATCTACACCCCATGCTACAGAAGAAGGCAAGCCCCCGCCCCCTACTCCATGGTCATTACCTATCTAACCTAGAGGAAAATTCCTACTCAGCGCCACATATGGTGCTCAGTTAGACCCCAAGCATGTGGGCAAGAACCAGCCTGTCTAACACTTTCAGGCTTATTATTATTATCACCATAGAGCCTAGGAGCCCTATTCATGGACCAGTACCCATTGTCATAGGCACTGTTCAAACACAGAACAAAAGATGGTCTCTGTCCCAAATAGCATACAATCTAAGTAAGAGACAACAGCTGGAAAAAGGCAGACCGATGGGAGAGTACAAGTAAATAATGAGACAATATTGGTCAAGTTGTGTTTGTTTGTTTGTTTGTAGGCATCACGGCAAAGAAGTTTTAAGGAGGGTTTTGAAGGAGCATATGGATGTTTACAGGCAGCTCTTCTCAAGCATGAAGCTCAGCACGGGATACAGCACAAAGCTGATTGTTTTAAGAGTGAACAAATGGGCGATGGAGGCTGGCCTTCGAAGAAACGCCACCTGGAATGGGTGCGTCAGGTCCGTCAGTACTTACTATCCAAGAGCTATTCAGTAGGGTGACTAATCGCTGTCAGGACAGAAACTGAGAACTTACCTAAACCCCTTTGCACCTCGCAGGTCAGTATCCTTGTTCCTAGTGCACCTACGATCGTGGCACCCACGCCAAAGAAGGGGAAGCAGAGAGAACTCCAGCCCGAGAACAGCTCGTTGCCGCCCCCCGCCCGCAGCAGCTCCAGCTGCTCCCCAGCCCCACCCCACCCCCTATGTTTACAGCAGCAGCAGCGGGGGCGGGATACCTCACAGACCCCGCGGGCAGCCTCCCTGCCACCCCGAGGAAATGCCCCATCCAGCCCCAGAGAACCACACGGCCCCTATCCCTCAGAGGAGGGGCAGCCAGCCGCCCGCCCCCCGAGCAAGCGAGCGAGCCTCTCTCCCAGCCAGCCCAAGGCAGAGGCTGGGGAACACAGACATCCCCGCAAACACAGCCCGGAGCTCTACTCACTGTGACGCCGTCTAGCCAAGGCCCAACGCAGACCTCATCGCACTGGCATTCTGGGCAGCGTAGTTTTCTCACTGCGTCTTTTGGCCGCTGGAGTCATTTGAACGTCACGCTCCCTGCCACGGGAGGGCAGTTGTTTGCTTTGGTCCCGGGGTATTCTGGGTAGTGTAGTTTTTTGCAGATATGCATCTCAGGAAGCGTAGTTTTTATTGGCGGGGCCCGAACAACGGCAGCCCGCCCCCTTGCGGCGAGTCGGCGCGGCCGTCTGCCCAGTGAGAGGAAGCGAGCAGGGAACAGCGCCCTCTCCCCTTCCCCGCGGTCAGGAGAGGCGTTTGCGGCTTCTGCTCGCGCTCCGCTCGCCAGCCCAGTAGTTCCGTGCTGTGTGTGGGGAAGATGGCGGCTGAGGAGGCTGTAGTGGCAGCGCTGGCCCGGCTGCCCCCCGAACAGGAGGAGCAGGAGGAGGAGGAGGCGGCTGGAGAGATCAGTAAGGGAGCGGCTGTGGGTGGGTGCGTGGGGAGGGCAGCCTGCGGTCTGGGGACAGAGCTGTGGAAGAAAGACACCCCCCCGGGCCATAGGGGCTGAGCTGAGGGGGGCGGGCGGGGGGCTGGGCGCCGGGGTGCCATAGCAGCAGCATCCCCACCAAGCCCGGGCATGGGAGTCAGGACTCCTGGGTCCTGCTGCTTCCCCGGCTGCCGGGAAGATACTGCCACCTGCGAGCCGGGCCGGCTCATGGTGGTGAAACGCCTTGAGCGGATGGCGCTAGGGAAACGCAACGCCTCAGCCGCCTCTGGTAGGTGGATAACCTGTGTTATTCCTACACTGCCAGTTCTCTCCTGCCTCTGGGACACTACTGGAGCCCATTGATGGAGCTGCCTCCTGCTCACAATCTCAGGGGTGTGATGCCCGTCCTGGGGCGGAATTTCAGATGGGGGGGCAACTTTAACCATGATTCTGGGGTGAGTTAGGCACCTGAAAACTGTAGGTGTTTTGCAGATAATAACTTAGAAATTAGCTGGCAGGAGCATTGTATCTAATTCCTATGTAAAGAAGGAAAATTAAATAAATATTATACTCATTCAGCTGTAGTAGTAACATGTTCTGACATCTTCTGTCAAGTCACTTAAGAGACACTGGTTAGGTTCAAAATATTAATGTACGGTATATTCTTACCTTATTATTAACTCTTGAATACAACAGTTGAAAGAGTTGTAGAAAAATCTAGATTCCTTTCTGCCATTTAGACTTCTTACTCTTTGCAGTTCACCAAGCTTGGAATAGGTCATTTAACTTTTGAAAACATCCTACTAGGGCAAGGCTCTGTGAGTTTATACTGCAACTGCCTGGGGCTCTAAGGGTGTTACCATACCACAAATAATAGACTAGAAACTTACCTTAAACAAGAGTGAAACTGACACTTTCAGGTCTTTTTCACAGTATTGTCAAACCCTAATGTTCAAAAATTATGAGATTGGCATAAAAATCATGAGAGTATGTAAAAATAATAGATTTGGTGTTCTTTTTGTTAGTCTTTGGCTTTTGCACCCTCAAGGGTGCACTGGGGTCACATTTTGAAGCTATCTCCACAGCCACGAGGGCTAGAAACTTACTTTTTCTTTATGAATGAAGGCTGAAATCATCACATATCCTTTGACTCCAGGAGCTGGGGTTTCAAGGAAAACAAGGACAAAATCATGAGAGCTGGCAACACTGCTTTCACTTCTGTCTAAAGGCTCGTTACTTTTAAAAAGGCTCTTAAACACAACACTACAATGATTGAGTTGCAGTTCTCACAGGAGAATTTTTAAAACTAAACACTAAGAAAATTCCACATTTTAAAGTTGAGGGTGGAAAATTAGTCTTCTGAGTTATATCAGGGTCACTGCAGGCAGGAAAGGAAAATAAACAGACACAGGAGTTCTTTCTCTTGAAAAAATATTGGTGGGTCAAACCTTCCAGTTCTTAATCAGGGAAAACTTTTATTGCCATCAGTGCCTCCACTCACAGATATTAACATTACACAATGAACATGTGATAACATGTGGTCAATAACTATACACTTCATACCTAAATATCTGAGCCATCTTATCCAGAATTATACATCTTATATGCATTGGCTCAGGGACTACACTTTCTGCCATAGTCTGAGCAGTGCTGAACACAGATAGTGCCCAGTGAATTATACAAATAATGACAATAATCGTCTACTTTATGGACTCTGTGGCTGCAATTTCTGTGTTCTTTGTCCTGCAGTTGGCCTGAATACAGCTGAAACCCTAAGCATTTGAGGCATAAGCATATCCGATACTCATGTGACACTTACTCTTTCCTTTCCTTTTCTCAAACTCAGAACAAAAAATGACAAAACAAAATGGTTTTCAGTTAAAATGTAAGATTTCACAGCAGCTATTGCTCTACAACCCAGCCTGGGGCAGAACCTGCCACCCTCTCAGGGTTAAGTGTTCTCCTCTCATCTGAATATAAGAACGGCCATACTGGGTCAGACCAAAGGTCCATCTAACCTACTTTTCTGTCTTCTGACAGTGGCTAATGCCAGGTGCCCCAGAGGGAATGAACAGAATAGGTAATCATCAAGTGATCCATTCCCTGTCGCTCATTCCCAGGTTCTGGCAAACAGAGGCTAGGGATACCATCCCTGCCTGTCCTGGCTAATAGTCATTGATGGACCTATCCTCCATGAATTTATCTAGTTCTTTTTTAAACCCTATTATAATCTTGGCCTTCACAACATCCTCTGGCAAAGAGTTCCACAGGTTGTCTGTGCATTGTGTGAAGAAATACTTCCTTTTGTTTGTTTTTAAGCCTGCTTCCTATTAATTTCACGTGGTGACCCCTAGTTCTTGTGTTATGAGAAGGAGTAAATAACACTTCCTTATTTTCTTTCTCCACACCAGTCATGATTTTATAGACCTCTATCATATCCCCCTAAGTTGTCTCTTTTCCAAGCTGAAAAGTCCCAATCTTATTAATCACTCCCCATACGGAAGCTGTTCTATACCCCTAATCATTTTTGTTGGCCTGACTCTTGTTCTCTTTCTTCATCCTTCCTGACCTCTGTGCTGCTTCTGATGCTGTCAACCATGACATCCTTCCCAATAGCCTGGGACCATTTGCTGGACGGTCAGAGAGCTAGCCTTCTTGGTTTTGCTCTCATCTAGCCGACAATCCGAGTCTCTTTTTTTCCCCCCTTCCCAGCATTCAGCAGAGAGAGAGGCTGGTCCAGTGGATAGGGAGCTAGCCCTGAGAGACCTGCGTTCTACTTCCCTGTGGATTTCCTGTCTGACTCAGGCCAGTGCCTTAGGGACAGAGTTTCAAAGGTCTTGAGGCACCCAAAGATGCAGGTTAGGTTTACAAAGCACCACTTTTGAAAAAAGCACTAGGTGCCTAAATACCTTTGAAAATCTGACCCTTAATCTCTCTGTGCCTCAATGCCCCATCTGTACAACGGGAATAACAGCACTGCTCTACCTCACAAAGAGTATGTGAGGAGAAATAGGTTAGACATTGTGAGATGCTCAGATCCTATGGTGATGGGGCCACATAATTACCACAAGTAGGGTGGGAACTTCTCTAAATCACTGCTGTCTCTTCGCTTGGTTTTGACCCCTTCTTTTCACCTATCCCCCTCACATCTCCCTCTTTTCTGAACGTAACCTTGGCTCTGACTTCTGAGCCTCCTGTGTTCTCTCTTCAACACCATTCTCCTCCCCCCCCCACCTCCACACACACAGAGGGAATCCTGTTTTCAGGCTCATCTCATGCCTTCCAGATCCTTAATTTAAATTACCAGCACTTTCTTATCTTAATTCCCCCTGCCTCTGTTTATAAACAAAATACGACTCCCTGCCCCAAGGGAACAAACTGGGAGCAGCACTTCTCTTCTGCAGAACTCACATTCCACATTCAGGCTGTGCTGCAGTTAAGAGCTCTGCCTGGGGCTAGGATGTGCACTGTGAGCAGCCCTGTACAAAACTCAGGGGCGAGGCAGGAGACCTCCTCCTTTCCTCCCTAAATGGTGCTGTGAATACTGTGTCAGAATATTCCCAACAGACAGGGATGCTTTTGCTGTACTACTCAGTATAAAGCTCTGGAGAGCAAGTTTGAATGGACCCTGCCATTCAGAATAGCCCTGTCCTTTGTGAGGAGGTAACATCCGTCATGTATTTGAGTTCTTTGTCTTTTTACACTGGTCAAAAAGGCATTTAAACTAACTGGAACGCTTTGAGCTTACAACACCAGTTTACCTTGCATCTGTTACACGCACTAACCTTTCCAGTTGCTGGTGGTAGTTGGTTGGAACACGTGTGACAAGAGGCCAAACTTTCTGTTGCCCTAAATCATTGGTTGCAAGGCCAACAGTGTGATCATCAACAGTGTGATGATCTGACCTCCAGTACAACATAGGCCATTGGACTTTCCCAAAATAATTTCTAGAGCAGATCTCTTAGACAATCATGCAATCTTCATTTAAAAATCACCAGTAATGGAAAATCCACCAAGACTTTTGTAAATTGTTCCAATAGTTAATTGCCCTCACTGTTAACATTTTACACATGATGTCCAATCTGAATTATTTAACTTCAACTTCCAGCCATTGGATCATGTTATACCTTTCTCTGCTAGACTGAAGAGCTCATTATCAAAGGCCTTTTCTACACTGGCAAGTTTCTGCACTGTAAAGCAGCTTTCTGCGCTGTAACTCCCAAGATGTACACATTGCCAAGCCACTTAGTGCGTAGAAACTGCGCAGTTGTAGCACTTTAAAAAAAAAAATCACCCCAAGAAGAGGCATACAGCTTTCTGCGCTGGGGCGCCAGTGTAGACACTGTGGTGGTTACAGCACTGCGGGAGGTGTCCCAAAATGCCTGTTCTCACCTCTTGTCATCAGTTTGAACCTGCCCTCTGGTGACCAACCATCATCCCCACCCAAAATTCCTTTGGAAATTTGAAAGTCCCCTTCCTGTTTGCTGGTGATGTGTGCAGTGGTCTCAGCGCATCTTTCCAGGTGGCCATGCCTGCTCCACGCACCAGGCGATCGCACTCTTGGAGCAATGCCGAGCTGCTGGACCTCATCAGCATTTGGGGAGAGGAGGCTCTCCAGTCCCAACTGAGCTCCAGACGTAGGAATTATGACACCTACCGACAGATTTCACAGTGCATGACAGAAAGGGGCCATGACTGGGACACATTGCAGTGCAGGGTCAAAGTGAAGGAGCTGCGGAACGCTTACAAGAAGGCATGAGAGGCAAACCGCCGCTCCGGGGCTGGGCCCACGAGCTGTTGGTTCTACAAAGAGCTGGACGCGATACTTGGCAGCAACCCCATGTTAATTGCAAAGACCACTGTGGATACTTCATTGGCTCACATGCCAGTCAAGAGTGGACTGAGCCAGGAGGAGGAAATCTTGGATGAGGACGTGGATGGGGAAGGGGACCCAGAGGCAGAGGATGACTCGGAGGTCAGAGATGCATGCAGCCAGGAGCTCTTTTCTACCTCGGAGGAGACTAGCCAGCCACAGCTGTCAGAGATTGGCAAAGTGCAAACAGGAGAGGAGGCCCCTGGTAAGTGGATCTGATTTTGGGAATTGCTGAAGCAAGCTGTTGGGGGAAGGAGGGTTGCAGGAAGCAGGCTTGTCTCCCACCGCATGCCTAGTCTGAGCGGCAGAACAGGCTACTGATTGACTCCCTTACGTCACAGGAATCTCCCTTAGAGATCTCCAGGAAACTCTCGTGGAGATACTGGGCAATCGGCTGCCGCAGGTTCTTCGGCAGAGCTGCTTTGTTTCTTTCCCCATTAACTAGAGTGACTTTCCCACCCCACTATGCCATCACGGCTGGGGAGGGAAGGGGAACCATTGCTGCATACAGGCAAGCCGCATAGGGGCTAGGGCGGAAGCCGTAGGCTTGGAGAAGATCCTCCCTTGATTCCCTGCTCATCCTAAGCAGCAATATATGATCACATCCTGCGGAAAGTCTGGGGACAGGAATGATTATCAGGCCCCTCCACTACGGTGCTGGCTCTCCCCAAGAGCCACATGCCCAGTGTATAGCAGGGTCCGGGAAGAGTGATTTACCCTGCCCCTGCAGCTACTCACCATTTTGGGGGTCTTGTGGCTCATGTGTGCTTGCCTGGGGTCAGCCAGTTAGTGACAGAGGTGAGTGTACTGGCTGTGTTTTAAAGCACTGAATCAGTGTTGTCTGTGTTGCAAACCATACTGCTTCTGTAAAATGTTGCATTTAAACTTCACAGAGATGACCATGGGAGCCCGGCCTCCCCCTTAGTTATCAGCGGCTGAAAGGCTGCTCAGAATTAGAAAGCGGCCAAGAAGAACTAAGGAGGACTTTCTGTGTGATGTTATGATGCACTCTGCCACTGAGAAACAGGAACTGAAGGAGTGGCGGGTCAGTGAGAAGAGGGACCGAAAGGAGAACATGGCACGTCAGAATTAAGTCACGGAGCGGCTCTTAAAGGTTATGGAGCACCAAGCAGACATGCTCCAGGTGATACTAGCTTTTCAAACTGCGCAGCTCTGCACCTGCCCTCCCCTGCAGCCCCTGTCGCAAAACTCTTTCTCATGCGACCCCCAGACACCACCAACACACTCTTATCAACCTCCTGGCTCCACTCTATACCCGCAGCATTCCACTTCTCCCCCTCACAGTCCAGAACTGTGGACTCCCACTATCCACAGCACTCAACACCCATCCCTCTGCAGTTTGGCCTTGCTGAAGTACAGTACCCATTGCATTGTACTCCAGAGGAGAAGATTGGATATGATCCCTGAACATACACAAATCTTTATCCATCCTGGGACCCCTTCTCCTCCTGGAACCTTCCCTTCCCCCATCCTCCTTACTGCTGATGGGGTTTTTGTTTGACTCTCTCCTCCAGTTGTTGTCTTTTATTAAAAGAATTGGTTTGGTTTGAAAGCAATCTTTATTCTATTAATTGAAAGCAAAAAGAGCACTTCAAGCAACATACAATTTAAACCCCCTTATTGCATCATGTGCACCAATCACCTCCTAGCATTACAAGCACTGCATTCCCAAGCATAGCAACAAATATTAGTGGCTTTCAGCTTCAAATTGCTGCCTTAAGGCATCCCTGATCCTTGTGGTCCCGTGCTGTGCCCCTCTAATACCCCTGGTCTCTGGCTGCTCAAACTCAGCCTCCAGGCGCTGAGCCTCTGCGGTCCAGCCCTGAGTGAAGCTTTCACCCTTCCCTTTACAAATATGGAGCATACAGCACCCAGCTATAAGCAAAGGAATATGGCCAGGTCCAGCTTCCCATAGAGGCAGTGCCAGCGGGCTTTTAAATGGCACACTCAACAGTCATTCTGCACTTGCTCAGCCTGTTATTGAACCGCTCCTTGCTACTGTTAAGTTGCCCTGTATATGGCTTCATAAGCCATGGCATTAAGGGATAGGCGGGGTCTCCTAGGATCACAATAGGCATTTTGACTTCCCCTACGGTGATGATCTTGTCCGGGAAGAAAGTCCTTGCTTGCAGCTTCCTGAACAGGCCAGTGTTCCAAAAGAAGCCTGCGTTAATGGCTGTGAAACGCCCACGGTGATCCACAAGTGCCTGGAGGACCACTGAGAAATACCCCTTGTGATTAATCTACTTGGTGGTTAGATGGTCTGGTGCCAGAATTGGAATATGCGTGCCATCTATCTTCCCTCCGCAGTTAGGGAAGCCCATTTGTGCAAAGCCATCCACTATGTTATGCATGTTGCCCAGAGTTACAGTCTTTCGGATCAGGATGCGATTAATGACCCTGCACACTTCTGTCAACATGAGTCCAATGGTTGACTTTCCCACTCCGAACTGGTTAGCAACCAATTGGTAGCAGTCTGGAGTAGCCAGCTTCCACAGTGCAGTTGCCACGCCCTTCTCCAACTATAGGGCAGCTCTCATTCTCATGTCCTTGCGCTGCAGGGCTGGGGCAAGCTTATCACACAGTCCCATGAATGTGGCTTTCCTCATCCAAAAGTTCTGTAGCCACTGCTAGTCATCCCAGACATGCATGACGATGTGATTCCACCACTCAGTGCTTGTTTCCCGAGCCCCAAAGTGGCGTTCCACTGTGGTCAGCACCTCCATGAATGCCACAAACAATCTCGTGTCGTAGCTACTATGCGTGGTGAGATCAATGTCGCACTCCTCTTCCCTTTGTAGTTTAAGGAATAACTCCACTGCCACTCATGACATGTTAGTCAGAGCAAGCAGCATACTGGTCAACAGTTCGGGATCTGTTCTTGCAGCCCAAAAAGGCAGGGCGTGCAGTACACAAACCATTGAAAGATGGCTCCAAATGTGGACGGAAGCACAGGAATTTCTGGGATGCGAAGCAATGCATCACGGGGCATTGGGACAGGACACAGGATGCCCCGCAACCCCCTCCGCCTTCCCATAAGTCTTAGCTGCAGAAGAGAAAGAGGTGTTCTGTGGGATAGCTGCCCAGAATGCACCACTCCGAATATTGCCGCAAGTGTGAACACGCTATTGCGCAGGCAGCTGACAGTGTGAACACCCAACAGCGGTTTCATTTCTGCACTCTCTGAGCAGCGCTGTAACCGCCGGCACTGTAACTTTGCCAGAGTAGACGTGCCCAAATATTTTTTCAACATGTAGGTACTAATAGATTAATCAATTCATTTCTTAACCTTCTCTTAGTTAAGCTAAATAGGTTGAGCTTCTTTAATCTTTCACTAAAAGGCACTTTCTATTCCTTTAATTGTTCTCATGGCTCCTCTCTGAACCCTCTCCAATTTATCAACATTCTTCTTGAGGGCACCAGAATTTGACACAGTATTATGCATCCTTGCATTGCATTGGCCGCAGCATCATATTAGGAGCTCATATTCAGGTGATTATCCACCATTCCCAAAATCTTTTTCAGAGTCAGTTCTTCCCAGGATAATCCCCCATCTTGTAAGCATGGTATACTTTCTTTTTCCTAGATGTACACATTTACATTTAGCCATATTAAAACATATATTGTTTGCTTGTGCCCAGTTTCCCAATGATACAGATCGCTGTAAATCAGTGACTTATCCTCTTTATTATTTACCACTCCCCACAATTTATGTGTCATCTGCAAACTTTATCAATTATGATTTTATATTTTCTTCCAGGTCACTAATAAAAATGTTATATAGTGTAAGGCCAAGAATTGATACCTGCAGGACCCCAGTAAGAGAACCTCCCATTCAATGACTACTTCCTATTAACAGTTACATTTTTAGATCTATCAGTGAGCCAGCTTTTAATCCTTTTAATATGTGCCATGTTAATTTTATGTTCTAGTTTTTTAATCAAAATGGCACATGGTACTTAGTCAAACACTTGACAGAAGTGTAAATATATCAACACCACTACCTTTATCAACCAAACTTGTAATCTCATAAAAAATTATGTCAAGTTATTTTGACAGGATCTATTTTCCATAAACCCATGTTGATAGGTATTAATTATGTTACCGTCTTTTATTTCCTTAGTAATCATGTTGTGTATCAGCCACTCCAGTATTTTGCCTGGGATCAGGCTGACGGGCCTATCTTTACCTGGGTCATCCAATTTACCCTTTTAAAATATTGGCACAACATTAGCTTTCTTCCAGTCTTCTGGGATTTCCCCAGTGCTCCAGAACCTATTGAATATCAAATTAATGATCCAACAAGCTCCTCATCCAGCTCTTTTAGGACCTTTGGATGCAAGGTATCTGGACTTAATGATTTTAAAATGTCTAACGTTAATTGCTGCTGTTTAACCTCCTTCTGAGATATTAGTGCAGGGGTTCTAAAACTGGGGGCCATGACCCGTCGGGGTCTTGAGGTTATTACGTGGGGGGATGCGAGCTGTCAGCCTCCACCCCAAACCCTGCTTCACCTGCAGCATTTATAATAATGTTAAATATTTTAAAAAGTGTTTTTAATTTATAAGGGGAGGTTGCACTCAGAGGCTTGCTGTGTGAAAGGGGTCACCAGTACAAAAGTTTGAGAACCACTGTATTAGTGGAAAGGCAAGAGTGTTGTCATGACATTTGATCTGACTAGATCATCTGTTTTCCTTCCTCCCCCCCATGGAAAACAGAAATATTTATTGAACATTTCTTCCCTTTCTTCATTATTATTTATAATTATACCATTTACATCTAACAGGGGCGCCATTTCAGATTTTGGAGGAGTGGCAACTTTAACTGTGATTCCAGGAGCTACTTGGGTACCTGAAAACACTCGTTTTTTTGCTGATAATAACTTAGAAATTATTATTTGACAGGAGCACTGTATCTAATTCCCATAGAAAGAAAGAAAGTTAAATAAATACTGACCCAATCAGCTCTAATACTAACATGTTCTGACACTTTGTGTCAATTCACTTAAGGGTCACTGCTTAGCTTTAAAATCTTAATGTATATTCTTACTTCGTTACTAACATTTGAATACAACAATTGCAACAACTGTAGAAAAATCTAGTGGATTACTTTCTATCACTTTTTTTCAGTTCACCAAGCTTGGAATAGATCCTTTAACTTTTGGAAACATCCTACTAGGGCAAGGAGTTTTTAGACTGAGTTTAAACTGCATCTCAGGGTGTTACCTCCACTACAAACAATAGACTAGAATCTGATTTTAAACAAGAGTGAAAATGACACTTCAAGTCACTTTCACAGTGTTGCCAAACCCAAATGTTCCAAAATCATGAGTCAGGCTCACAAAAACCATGAGACTGGCTTTAAAATAATAAGATTACGTAAAATAGTAGATTTGGTGTTCTTTTTATTACTCTTTGGCTTTTTGAGTCTTGAGGGTGTACCGGGTTAACATTTTTAAGCTTTCTCCACAGCCACAAGGGCTAGAAACTCACTTTTTCTTTAAGAATGAAGGCTGAAATCATCACATATTCACTTGACTCCAGGAGCTGGGACTTTAAGAAAAACAAGAATTATCAGAAAAACAACAAGGAGTCCGGTGGCACCTTAAAGACTAACAGATTTATTTGAGCATAAGCTTTCATGGGTAAAAAACCCCACTTCTTCAGATGCATGGAGTGAAAATTACGGATGCAGACATAAATATACTGACACATGAAGGGAGTTACCTCACAAGTGGAGAACCAGTGTTGACAGGGCCAATTCGATCAGGATGGATGTAGTCCACTCCCAATAATAGGACTCATCTATTATTGGGAGTGGACTACATCCATCCTGATCGAATTGGCCCTGTCAACACTGGTTCTCCACTTGTGAGGTAACTCCCTTCATGTGTCAGTATATTTATGTCTGCATCCGTAATTTTCACTCCATGCATCTGAAGAAGTGGGGTTTTTTACCCACGAAAGCTTATGCTCAAATAAATCTGTTAGTCTTTAAAGTGCCCCCGACTCCTTGTTGTTTTTGTGGATACAGACTAACATGGCTATCCCCTGATACTTGACCCATGCAAAATAATTATCATGACACTCATGACAAAGTCATGAGAGTTAGCAACACTGCTTTCATTTTTGTTTAAAAGCTAATTACTTTCCAGAAGGTTTGAACACAACACTACAGTCATTGTGTTGCAGTTTTCACAGGAGAATATTTAAAACCAAACACAAAGAAAATTCCACATTTTAAAGTTGAGAAAAAAATTGAGACTTTTAAGGTATATCAGGGCCTGAAGGCAGGAAAGGAAAATAAACAGACACAGGAGCTCTTGGCAGCTCTTCCTCTTGAAAGAACGTTGGAGGGTCAATCTTCCAGTCCTTAATAAAGTAAAACTTCTATTGCCATCAGCACCTCCATTCATAGACATTAAAATCACAATGAACATGTGATAACATTTGGTCAATAACTATACACTTCATACCTAAATATCTGAGCCATCTTATCCAGAGTTATACATCTAATGCGCATTGGCTCAAGGACTACATTTTCTGGCATCGTCTGAGCAGTGCTGAACAAACAGATAGTGCCCAGTGAATTATACAGATAATGACAGTAATTGTCAACTTTATGGACTCTGTGGATGCAGTTTCTCTTCTTTGTTCTGCAGTTGGCCTGAATACAACTGAAACCCTAAGAATTTGAGGCCTAAACACATCTGATACTCATACAACAATTCCTTCCTCTTCTCTAACTCTGAATAAAAAATGACAAAACAAAATGGTATTTCAGTGAAAATCTAAAATTGCACAGCAAGCATTGCTCTGCAACTCAACCTGGGGCAGGACATGCCACCCCTTGCATCTGATTATTTTCTCTTTCTTTCTTTCTTTCTTTTCTTTCCACTATGCTGCTTTTCATACTGTCAACCTTGATATCCTTCCCAATCACCTGGGACCAACTGCTGGAGTCTCCGAGAACTAGCCTTCTTGGTTTTGCTCCCTTCTATCAGATCCCTCTCTTCTGTAGCATGCAGCAGAGGGATAGGCTGGTACAGTGGATAGGGAGCTAGCCCTGAGAGACCTGAGTTCTATTTCCCCCCCCCCAGACTTCCTGTTTGACCTTAGGGACAGGGTTTCAAAGGTTTTTAGGCACCCAAAGATGCAGCTAGGCATGGGAAGTACAAAGCATCTAACCTAGGGGCTTTAAAAATCCCTCTAAGTGCCTAAATACCTTTGAAAATCTGGCCTTTAGTTTCTCTGTGCCTCAGTGCCCCATCTGCACAATGGGGATAACAGCACTGCTCTACCTCACCGAGGGCCTGTGATGTGAGACGCTCAGATACTATGGTGATGTGGCCACATAAGTACTACAGGTAGAGTGGGAACTTCTGTATACCACAGCTATCCCATCCCTGGGTTTTGGGCCCTTCTTTTCACCTACATCCCTCACATCTCCCTCTTTTCTGAATGTAAACTTGGCTTAGAGGGCTTGGCTGTATTTCTTCTGAGTCTCCTACAGACTCAGGGGGTGGGGATTTCTTCAATACCCCCACCCCCTGCAGTGGGATTCCTGTTTTACAGGTTCATCTAATGACTTCCAGATCCTTAATTTAATTACCAGCCTTTTCTTATCTTAATCACCCTGTCTCTGTTCCTAAACAAAATACTGACTCCCTGCTCCAGGGGCACAAGCTGGGAGAAGTATCTCTCTGCAGAACTCACAATCCCCACTAATGCTGTGCAGTTAAGAGCGCCCCGCCTGCGAGCACACCTCCTGTACGAAATTCAGGATTCTTATTGTCCTAAACTCTGGGTGCCACAGATTTCTCCATGTGTTCCTTTGCTTTCCTTTTTAATTTTCTACAATTCATAGCTTCTGATTTATATTCATTACTATCAACTTCCCATTTCTTCATATATTTATATCTGCCTTCACTTCCCCTCTACATCAGGTTATTTACATAAGCACAAAGTTAGTGTGAAATCCTATTTTTCAGAGTTAGTGCTTTACGCTAAAGCCATGCAACTTGACTTGAACCGGATGTGACCCAACTGGAAGTGTCGGATCAGGTGGGAAAACAATTGGACTCTGATGGGTTTAGTTGACTCTCTTCCTGCTTGTGACAGGTTTCAGAGAAGCAGCCGTGTTAGTCTGTATTCGCAAAAAGAAAAGGAGTACTTGTGGCACCTTAGAGACTAAGAAATTTATTTGAGCATAAGCTTTCGTGTAGCTCACGAAAGCTTATGCTCAGATAAATTTTTTAGTCTCTAAGGTGCCACAAGTACTCCTTTTCTTCCTGCTCGTAGTGTCAGCACAGTGGCAGCTGCGTGCCCTGCTCCAGCCTGCTACCACCACTTCACTGCACTGTGTGTGCCTACTGAGGAGCTGCAGCACCTCTCACTTGGCAACACGCATAGGGTGCAGCAACGGGCAGCAATTGGCAGGAGCAGAGCATACAGCCACTGGTAGTGGCACAGCCAGCTGCTATCATGCTGAGACCATGGGCAATGGTGACTCAAGTTCAGGGAGAACAAACAGGTCAGAAAAACGACATGATGCTCTTGAGGTCAGGCCTAAAAATTAGTCCTGAACAGATCTCTCTACTTTATATTTGCTTTGCCTTGTTGTAAATGACTACTGACAGTGCAAGGTGTTGGAAAACCTGGCCTATGGTCTGCTCACCTCTGGCAGAACCAATGCAGTCTGAACCAGTTTGTCCCCACTCTGGATAGGAAGTTGCACCAGTTCAGATAGTTGTCTTAACTCTGTCTGACAATGCAGTTCCTAACGGTTTACAACAAATTAAATGCTCCGCTTTTAAGCTCACTTTTTATTAAGCTTTTCTTAATAATTTATTTTGGTATATCATATTGTGTCGTTTTTTGAGTGCAATAACCTGTACTTTTATCCTGAAAGCTCAAACAATTCATCCTCTCAGTTTTGCACTTCAGTTCCAGCATTCAAATACGGCTTCTATTGCTGCATGAACTGACTACACAATTGTACCAGTTGCTAATTATTTTGGTTTTTAGCAATTTAGACATGAAGACTAAATCAGTTTTAGCACATGTAACACATTTAGTCACATCTCATTTGAATTTCGCACATGTATTAATTTTATATATATGATGGAATTTCTCCTCCATTCCCCCTCTGCTTATTTAATTGATAAACAATATAAGAACATATCCCCAAATAGCTAGAATCTTTCCCTTTGCCTGTGTACTTTCCACTTATAAAAGCTGGCTGCTAAATAATAGGACTTTCACGAAGAATTGGAAACTCTTTCAATAACTGGCTCCTACCACTTGCAAACAGTTAACCTTTTTTACATGGGTGGTGGGTGAACACCCGCTTTGGGGAGGCTAGCCCGCCAGCTGCGCCCCTTACACCCGACCCCATCCCCGTAACAGGAGGAGCCTTGAGGGGGGGCCCCCCCGTGACTGCAGGAGCCCCAGGGCTCCCCACCCCAGCCACGCAGGGCCAAGCCACCTCCTAACGCCACTGAGCGCCGGACCGAGCTGCCCGGCCAAACCAGGCCAACCCGGGCCGAGACGCCCCCCAGCCGGGCTGCACCCCGGCCCCCCCAAGCTCCAGGCCAGCCCCAGCCACGCCAGGCCAGGGTGCCGAGGAGGAGGGATGCAGCAAGCAATGGCAGGCAGGCAGCAGCAGACGGTGGGGGCTCAGGGAAGGAGAAGGGGCAGAGCCACTGTGGCTTAGCCTTCCCTGGCCTATTATAGCTGCCACCCATGATCATTTATCATTATTAAGCTAACCCACTGAGTTTGGACCCTGAGCTTCTCCCATCAAATTCTCTAAATTCATTTCTTGGCCTCCATCTCCAGTGCCCCCCCCTTTGAATTCCGCTACGTGTGTTATTTTAAATTATTAAGTACTAATTAGCTATATTTTAAAATAGATTCCTGGAGTTTGGATACCTTATTCTTGTCTACTTTATGGGTTTCTGGTCTGACAGGGGTTTTCTGTCTTTGTTTTCATTCCCTGTGCACTCATCTTAGGCTCTGCCATCTGCCAGAAAGTAAAATTTACTTCATCATCTGTAAAAACAGCAAAGAGTCCTTTGGCACCTTATAGACTAACAGACTATTGGAGCATAAGCTTTCGTGGGTGAATATCCACTTCGTTGGATGCATGTTCATCATCTGTATTTTCTCCAAATGCTTCACTGTATTCTTTTGGCCACAGATCCTAAATTCCAAAGGAATGTTTTCTTCTTTTGGATCATAGAAACTATAAAAATGGTTTTGAAAAATAAACAGCAGTTTAAAAGGGAATCCCCATTTATAGAAGATGTCTCTCCTATCTCTGTAATATCTTGTAGTTCCTATCTTAAAGAAAATGCAATGGAGGGGAGAGAAATTATGTCACGTTACAACATTTTTGCCTAGATTAGAACCATCTAGTTTGAGGGTATGTCTGCACTGCAGATAAAGGTGTGACTGTATCACAAGTAGGCACACCTATGTTTATTTGAGGCTAGCTAACGTGAGTAACAATAGTAGTGTAGACATAGCAGCACAGCTTAACAACCAGAGTACAGATACAAGTCCCCAAAGTGCTTGTACTCTGGTTGCTAGACCATGCTGAAGCCCATCCTTCTATATCATTGCTGCTGCTGTTACCCATACTATCTAGAATAATGCTAGCACAGGTATGCCTACGCATGCTAGGATCACATCTTCACTTGCAGTGTAGACATACCCTGAGTCCTCGATCCAAAGTAATGTTTATCCAAATTTTGTTTAATAACCTATATCAGTTTTGTAAAATTCTACTTGCCCAGGATAAATAATTTAATTTTTGACAAGCAAGTGAAATATAAATATTTCATTAACATCAGACTCTCCATGTTCAGGGTGGGTGAGTAGATTTTTCTGTCAGAGGTAATAAATTTTCCTGGCTGTTTTTCAAAAATGAGATGTAGGTACCCTGAGTTACGCTCCTCCCTCCAAAGTCACTGCAATCCTTTTTGTATGTGATATGTAGCGGGAAAGAATGGGAAACTGAAACCATAATTAACACATCATTCAAATGTTATATAAACAAGTTGATTGGTTTCTGTTTTTTTTTGTTTTTAAGATGGCGTGGTTGTGTCTGGAAAAATGGATAACAAACTAGATGTGTACATGTCTGAAGCAGAAATGAAAAACAAAGAGGAAAGAACAGAACAAGAGTCTATAAGGGAGTCTGATAGTACTATTTTGGATGCCTCATCTGATTCTCCAAGAGGTTTGCTAATAAACTGCAGGAATCTTTATAGTAGGGGAGGGGGAAAGGATGTGAAATGTCATAGTACAGGTTGTGCTCCAGTTTCTATTTCAGCCACAAATATATACTGATACACAGAAAAGGCTGTACTCCCTCTGATGCCCTGGATTTCAGATGTTTTTCATCTGAGCTGGCATTTTCCCCTGAATCATTTCTAGAAATCTCTTCTAAGGCGCTTACTGACACAGGAGCATAAAACGAGTCATGTTGTGAAAGAGCTGGGGTCTGCATCCATATTGTAACTGAAAGTGCCACCTTTTTCATTCTCTTGGTTCAGATCCGTGACAGTGACTAGAGAAAGGCATTGTATTGAGCACAGAACTGGGAGCTAGAAATTTCTGGGTCGTAATTCCAGTTCCAACACTTACGAGCTCCCTGGCCTTGGGCAAGTAATGTAATCCCTGCTTCAGTTTCCCTACCTCATAAGGTACTGTGAAGTTTAAGGTTTTTAAAAGGTTTTAAAAGTGGAAAACCACTATAAAGTCAAGTATTATAATGAATCTGGGTCTCCTGTGTCAGAGCCGCGCAATACAGTATGTAAAGGCAACAGCCAGACTGGTTATCTGTCAGTAAGGAATGGTGCCGAATTTAGTAAAAGCAAGAGAAGTTGTGAGTATTTGAAAGGTTTCAGAGGAGCAGCCGTGTTAGTCTGTATCCGCAAAAAGAACAGGAGTACTTGGGGCACCTTAGAGACTAACTAATTTATTACAGCATAAGCTTTTGTGGGCTACAGCCCACTTCATCAGATGCATAGAATGGAACATATAGCATGAAGATAGATAAATAGATATGCATACAGAGAAGGTGGAAGTTGCCATACAAACTGTAAGAAGCTAATTAATTAAGATGAGCTATTATCAGCATGAGAAAAAAACTTTTGTAGTGATAATCAAGATAGCCCATTCAGACAGTTGACAAGAAGGTGTGAGAATACTTAACATGGGAATCCACAAATAAAAGATGTAAACGTGTGAAATTCTTCAGTTTAGCTTTTTGAATATCTTTAAAAAACAAAAACATGGGTTAAGTATCCTCACACCTTCTTGTCAACTGTCTAAATGGGCCATCTTTATTATCACTACAAAAAGGTTTTTTTCTCCTGCTGATAATAGCTCATCTGAATTAATTAGCCTCTTACAGTTTGTATGGCAACTTCACCTTCTCTGTATGTGTGTGCATACAGATATATATAGATCTTCTTACTATATGTACCATTCTGTGCATCCGATGAAGTGGGCTGTAGCCCACAAAAGCTTATGCTCTAATAAATTTGTTAGTCTCTAAAGTGCCACAATTACTCCTGTTCTTTTTGAGTATTTGAAAGTAATTTTAGAGGGAGTTAATCTCAACCCTGCCAGAAAAACAGCCCAGAATGGATGAGGGATTTGAGGTGTATAATGTGCCGTGGTTGTATTAATAATTGTACTTTGTACTAATATAGTAAAGTAAAAAGAAAAGGAGTACTTGTGGCACCTTAGAGACTAACCAATTTATTTGAGCATGAGCTTTCGTGAGCTACAGCATGGAGTGGAAATCTATCAACTGCATGAAAAAACTTGTACAGATACAGACAGACATCATCTTCCTTTCCAAATGCAAACAGATGGACATCGTACCAAAAGGACTGAAGGTCAAAAATCCATTACAATCTACATACCACACAGACTATGCTGACAGCTTGTGCCTCACGCTCTCAAAGAAACTGCGGAATCACCTGATCAAGATCCTCTACAGCAAACAGGGAAAGATTAAGAATGAGCTCTCAAAAATGGATACTCTCATAAAGAACCAACCTTCCACACAAACTTCCTCGTGGCTGGATTTTACTAAAACTAGACAAGCCATTTACAACGCACACTTTGCTTCTCTACAAAAGAAAAAAGACACTAAACTTTCTAAACTACTACATGCTACAAGGGGCCACAGCAATGGTTCCCTCACCCCACCTAGCAATATTGTTAACCTATCCAACTATACTCTCAGCCCAGCAGAAGCAGCTGTTCTATCTCGGGGCCTCTCCTTCTGCCCCTCCACCCCCACGAACATGATACAGTTCTGTGGTGACCTAGAATCCTATTTTCGACGTCTCCGTCTCAAGGAATATTTCCAAAATACCTCTGAACAACATACTAATCCACAGAGGTCTCCCTGCCAACACTACAGAAAGAGGGATTCTAGATGGACTCCTCCTGAAGGTCGAAACAGCAGACTGGACTTCTACATAGAGTGCTTCCGCCGACGTGCACAGGCTGAAATTGTGGAAAAGCAGCATCACTTGCCCCATAACCTCAGCCATGCGGAACGCAATGCCATCCACAGCCTCAGAAACAACTCTGACATCATAATCAAAAAGGCTGACAAAGGAGGTGCTGTTGTCATCATGAATAGGTCGGAATATGAACAAGAGGCTGCTCGGCAGCTCTTAAACACGAGTTTCTACAAGCCATTACCCTATGATCCCACTGAGAGTTACCAAAAGCAACTACAGCATTTGCTCAAGAAACTTCCTGAAAAAGCACAAGATCAAATCCGCACAGACACACCCCTGGAACCCCGACCTGGGATATTCTATCTACTACCCAAGATCCATAAACCTGGAAATCCTGGGCGCCCCATCATCTCAGGCATTGGCACCCTGACAGCAGGATTGTCTGGCTATGTAGACTCCCTCCTCAGGCCCTATGCTACCAGCACTCCCAGCTACCTTCGAGACACCACTGATTTCCTGAGGAAACTTCAATCCATCGATGATCTTCCTGATAACACCATCCTGGCTACTATGGATGTAGAAGCCCTCTACACCAACATTCCACACAAAGATGGATTACAAGCCGTCAAGAACACTATCCCCGATAATGTCACAGCTAACCTGGTGGCTGAACTTTGTGACTTTGTCCTTACCCATAACTATTTCACATTTGGGGACAATGTATACCTTCAGATCAGCGGCACTGCTATGGGTACCCGCATGGCCCCACAGTATGCCAACATTTTTATGGCTGATTTAGAACAACGCTTCCTCAGCTCTCGTCCCCTAAAGCCCCTACTCTACTTGCGCTATATTGATGACATCTTCATCATCTGGACCCATGGAAAAGAAGCCCTTGAGGAATTCCACCATGATTTCAACAATTTCCATCCCACCACCAACCTCAGCCTGGTCCAGTCCACACAAGAGATCCACTTCCTGGACACTACAGTGCTAATAAACAATGGCCACATAAACACCACCCTATACCGGAAACCTACTGACCGCTATTCCTACCTGCATGCCTCCAGCTTTCACCCTGACCACACCACACGATCCATCGTCTACAGCCAAGCTCTGCGATACAACCGCATTTGCTCCAACCCCTCAGACAGAGACAAACACCTACAAGATCTCTGTCAAGCTTTCTTACAACTACAATACCCACCTGCAGAAGTAAAGAAACAGATTGATAGAGCCAGAAGAGTTCCCAGAAGTTACCTACTACAGGACAGGCCTAACAAAGAAAATAACAGAACGCCACTAGCGGTCACCTTCAGCCCCCAACTAAAACCCCTCCAACGCATTATTAAGGATCTACAACCTATCCTAAAGGATGACCCAACACTCTCACAAGTCTTGGGAGACAGGCCAGTCCTTGCCTACAGACAGCCCCGCAACCTGAGGCAAATACTCACCAACAACCACATACCACACAACAGAACTACTAACCCAGGAACTTATCCTTGCAACAAAGCCCGTTGCCAATTGTGCCCACATATCTATTCAGGGGACACCATCACAGGGCCTAATAACATCAGCCACACTATCAGAGGCTCATTCACCTGCACATCCACCAATGTGATATATGCCATCATGTGCCAGCAATGCCCCTCTGCCATGTACATTGGTCAAACTGGACAGTCTCTACGTAAAAGAATAAATGGACACAAATCAGATGTCAAGAATTATAACATTCATAAACCAGTCGGAGAACACTTCAATCTCTCTGGTCACGCAATCACAGACATGAAGGTCGCTATCTTAAAACAAAAAAACTTCAAATCCAGACTCCAGCGAGAAACTGCTGAATTGGAATTCATTTGCAAATTGGATACTATTAATTTAGGCTTAAATAGAGACTGGGAGTGGCTAAGTCATTATGCAAGGTAGCCTGTTTCCTCTTGTTTTTTCCTACCCCCCCCCCCCCCCAGATGTTCTGGTTTAACTTGGATTTAAACTTGGAGAGTGGTCAGTTTAGATGAGCTATTACCAGCAGGAGAGTGAGTTTGTGTGTGTATGGGGGTGGGGGGGATGTGAGAAAACCTGGATCTATGCAGGAAATAGCCCGACTTGATTATGTAAAGAGTTGTCACTTTGGATGGGCTAGCACCAGCAGGAGAGTGAATTTGTGTGGGGGGGTGGAGGGTGAGAAAACCTGGATTTGTGCTGGAAATGGCCCACCTGTTGATCACTTTAGATAAGCTATTACCAGCAGGACAGTGGGGTGGGAGGAGGTATTGTTTCATATTCTCTGTGTGTATATAAAGTCTGCTGCAGTTTCCACGGTAAACATCTGATGAAGTGAGCTGTAGCTCACGAAAGCTCATGCTCAAATAAATTGGTTAGTCTCTAAGGTGCCACAAGTACTCCTTTTCTTTTTGCGAATACAGACTAACACGGCTGTTCCTCTGAAACCTGTCAATATAGTAAAGTATATCTGTGATATACTGGGCTTGCCAAACAGCTCATAGGACAGTTTTGCATTTGCATACCACATTTTTCATGATGTGCTCTCAGTCTATGGAATGGCATCAGCAAAGAATCCACAAATATAAGATATAAACATTGTGTGAAATTCTTCAGTTTAGCTTTTTGAATATCTTTAAAAAACAAAAATAAATAAATCTGGAACATGTAGGAATTCAGATAAGTTACTCCATTCTGTCTATAGCACTTTCATCAGATCTAAGTTTTAAAGGTGAAGAATACAAAATATTATTCCAGGTGGCACAAGACGCCCTCTCAGCTAGCATTAGAATTGAAGTGGCTGACAGAAGAACAATATGAACTGAAAAATAATTGGGATGTGAAAGCAGAAGTGTTTAACTTGAAAATCTCTTTAACTTTTAGAGAAACATATTTCAATTCAAAAACAGCTTGCTGATCTAGAGAAACTAGCTGACCTGAGTGAAAGTGAGTTTACCTCAGCTGTTACCCAGAATACAGATCAACATGTTGCAGGTATTTACATTCTTCTTTTTAATTTATTTTAAAAAATTGTCATTTTTTTGTACTCGAGTGTTTGAGTCTTCAAGTTTGGAAGTTTTGTGTTTTTTTAAATTGCTTACTGTTTTTTCCCCACCATTTAGCTAACGTCAGTTCCCACTTCATGTACCCCATTCTTAATGAAATAGGAAAGGCCCCAGTGGCTCCATTTTTGTTTATTTTTCTCTCAGCATAGTAGCATCAGTACTGTCATGAACATACATAGCTAAGAAAATTGTGTTACCCTGTTGGCCTACAGCTAGAAGTTATGCTCAAACATTGTTTTCTAGTGTCATGCCAGAGGGGTGATCAATATATTCCTTGTTTGAAATTAAAAGAATAGGATTATTATTTGAATAGTTGTCCTCTTTGCAGCTGTTATTTCACTGTCTGGCTTGCCTCAAAGCATTTTTACTTGTAACTGTTACCTCCCCAGGAAGCATCGTGGCCAGAAAACATTGGAAGGTTAGTCTCAGTATTCTTTTCAGGACGGTAGCTGTTGTCCTGAATTTAAGGGTCGTATATACCCCAGAATATGATCAAACTAATTGCAATCATATTATGTGCACTCACCCACTATAAAGTAATAAAACAAAACACCACATAGTTAAGGGTGAATTGAAAAACAGGATTTCAAAAGCAAGGTCATAATTATTTGGCAGTTTCTGCTATTCAAAATTTTTTTTTAAAAAAAAAGAACAAGTCAACGACTAAAACAAACAAAAACAATGGATAAAAAACCTTAAATCTAGTCACCTCTAATATTAAAAGTTTATTAAAAAATTTAAAAAGTAATAATTTAGTAGGCTCACTATAGCCTATACGTTTTATAAAAATTAATTATAAATAAATTAGCTAATAAAATATACTTTAAAACACACCTCTAAAGCCATATTAAAAAATATTTTTCCTAATACCTTTTCTCCATGGTGGGTAAGCAACTGGCCACTGTGAACCTGCTGTTAATTACCTAATACAGTTGCATGTACGAATCATATGTCAGAGCAGAATAAGACTCTGAAAGCTGGATTTTTATTTGAGGGTGGCATTTGAGTTATTCTGAATACCTTTCAGTGCCAATGGATTCTTATACAAATTAATCATCACATCCCTGACTTTAATGTTTCTAGAATTGTTGCTTTAACATAGACTAGAGAAAATGATTTATTCTAAAGAAGGGATTTAAGAGTCTTGTCTGAAAGTTCGTTTTGGAGATTCGGAGGAGAGAGAGAAAGCAGACTCTAGCACTAAACAAAGTAGGGGCACTGCCAGCAGATCGAGGGACGTGATCATTCCCCTCTATTCGACATTGGTGAGGCCTCATCTGGAGTACTAAGTCCAGTTTGGGGCCCCACACTACAAGAAGGATGTGGAAAAATTGGAAAGAGTCCAGCGGAGGGCAACAAAAATGATTATGGGGCTGGAGCACATGACTTATGAGGAGAGGCTGAGGGAACTGGGATTGTTTAGTCTGCAGAAGAGAAGAATGAGGGGGGATTTGATAGCTGCTTTCAACTACCTGAAAGGGGGTTCTAAAGAGGATGGATCTAGACTGTTCTCAATGGTAGCAGATGACAGAACGAGGAGTTATGGTCTCAAGTTGCAGTGGGGGAGGTTTAGGTTGGATATTAGGAAAAACTTTTTCACTAGGAGGGTGGTGAAGCACTGGAATGGGTTTCCTAGGGAGGAGGTGGAATCTCCTTCCTTAGAGGTTTTTAAGACCCGGCTTGACAAAGCCCTGGCTGGGATGATTTAGTTGGTATTGGTCCTGCTTTGAGCTGGGGGTTGGACTAGATGACCTCCTAAGGTCCCTTCCAACCCTGATCTTCTATGATTAATGTGTTTTTTTAAAAGATTTTGCTTGAAGTGTAGTTACTCTGAAATGAGGAAAATGGCACTGTGTGGGGCTCCATGGGTATTGTGTTTCAATGACTTCCTGATGAAATTTACAAGTAAAATTTCCCCCCATCTCCGAGCTTGGTAAACTCAACCTGAAAACTGAAAGTCAAACTGGGTTCTTTCTGCCTTGTGCATCAATAATAGCAAAAGTTGTATAGTTAGAACTGTGTAATTCTCTGATTGATGTCCATGCCAGAAATATCTAACTCATGCTCCTGAATCTGTATTTACATGGCTCATTAGCAATGTTCCCTCTAATTTTTGACAGGCCATGTGTGCAAAAAATTTCTTCTGTACAAATTGTTGTGCTTCTGTGCAAATTTTTGTGCGTGCGGTGTTTCACCATTTGCGTGGGGTTTAGGATCTGTGTGTGCGCACGTGTAAAGCTTAGAGGGAACAGTGCTCATGAGTAAAAAGTAGCAAAAACTTAGTTTGTCAGTAACTAGATATGAATCTGAGTACACAGAGAGAAGATGAGTTGAGTAAGAACATGTCAGAAAAATGACTGTGTAAATGACATTAGCCACACTTTGAAATATTATTTGATGAGCAATTCACTGAGAGTGGATTGGGTTGAAATAATTATTATTTATTTGTATTGTGGTAGTGCTTAGGAAGCTCTACAAACACACAACAAAAAGATGGCCCCTGCCCCAAGGAGCTAACAATCTTAGTATAAGACAAGAGGCAACAAGTAGATAGAGCATCATGAATAAAACAAAAATTAGAAAATGTTGTTGGAGGTTTTAAAGGGCATATGATACCTGCATGAATGGCATTTTGGGATTATAAACTTAAATATGTCTGAATTTACAGAGCGTAATCTTTTATTAGACAAAAACACAATTCTACCTATACTAGATGTGGAGGAAAATAATGTTTTATCTCAAATATGCATTAGTTGAATGTATGGAAATGTATACAACTATATAGCGACATATACAACTCTAATCTGCTTATTAACTGCATACTTGTATCTCCTTGTTTTGTTCTTATACGGATTTTCAGCTGGAAAGAAGCCTTGCCCACTGTGTCCTGAAGAGAAATTCAAAGCTTGCTATAGTCATAAGCTCCATCGCCACCTTCAAAATTTGCATTGGAAGGTTTCTGTTGAATTTGAAGGTAAAGTCTTTTATACTTGAATAGATTGCTTATATTTTATGGAACAAAGTACAGCATAAGATTAAGTGGCAACGTAGAGCCCAATTCTGTAGTCCCCGTACATTTAAAATTTCCATTGACATCAGTGGGAGTTTCACTGTCATAAAGACTGCTAGATTTTGACCCTAAATCAGAGCCAATGGTATGTTCCTCTTTAAACTTGGTGTTTATAGCAAAAGTTAGTGTCTGTATTTCATTTTTTTCTGCCAGTTTAAAAATTGCTACATGTATATATTAAATTACTTTTTAATATTAATATCAGGAAATATCTATGGATATTTCACCTTAATGTGAGTTTGTTTATATACACCTAATCAGTGGTGCAAATAAAATCCATTTCTTAGGGCGGGGCGGAGACCAGCAAAGGGGAGCACGTGACCCTCCATGTGACTCCTCACTACCCAGCCCGGGGCCCCGTCGCCTCCCCACATCCATCCCATGTTACCTAGTGGGGAGCTCTGTCATCCTCCTGCTGCACCAGAGACTTTTGGGCAGTAGTCTCCCAGGAACAGCAGCAGGGAAAGGAGCAGAACCCCCAGGCCTGCCCACTGCCCTTCCATGGAGTTGTTTCTCTGTCCTCCCTCTGTGTACCACAGCAGCAGCCCCGCCAGAGGACTGGGCTGGGGGCGGGAGTGAGGCTGGGGGCAGTTCAGCCGCTGGAGAAGCTGCCGGCCTTCTGCTCCTTTCCCCGCTGCCCCTCCCAGCGGGAAAAGGAGCAGAACTCCCAGCCCCGCCCCCCAGCCCTCTCCTCTGGTGGGGCTGCTGCTGTGGTACACAGACAGAGACGCAGCTCCTTGGAAGGGCAGGGGAAGGGGCTGGGATTTTTCCAGGGGGCTGGGTGGGGCAGTGGGGAAAGGAGCAGAACCCCCCCAGCCCTGACCTCCAGCTCTCTTCTCCGGCAGGGCTGCTTCTGTGTCTTTTCGGTATGCCATACCAGCTATAAATAGTTTGCTAGTATGGGATACTGGCCTATTTGCACCACTGCACCTAATCCAATTTCAGAGAAGTAAGCCTCTCTATAAAATGCAGAGCTTTATAGTGTATGGACACTTAACTAATACCATAAAGTTTTGTAATGTATAACCAAATGAAAGTCAATTTTGGCCTATCATATAAATGAATATCTCAAACTAAAAGTATGTGATTCTCTGTTTTCTACTGCACACTTTTAAAATAGTTTCAAGCTAAGCATTTTTTAATGGAAAGTAATTGCTTAGCAAGTCATGAAAATAGTGTTCAAACTGTAAATATTTGTGATTTTCGTTTTGTTAGTTAAAAGTTTTCAGTTAGTTTCTCAATATAGTCATTTGTGCATTTACTTTATATAGCTGTACAAGCTGATCAGGAAGATTCTTCAGTTCTGAAGAAATTGTTTCAAATACCAATGTATTTAGTTGTCATGTGTTATATGTAAGCACAATATTGTGATGACTTGTTTACAAAATGCATTGAAGTCCAATAGTAAAAATAGGAATTGGAATGGAGGGAGCATACACGCTCAAAACAAAGAAAAAGATAGCGTGGTCTGCTATAGAAAAGCAAATGTAGAGTGAAGGCAGGAAGGGGGAACAAGGTGCCAATAAGAAGACACAGTAGGTTACACTTCTAAAGTTTATTATATGGAAAATTGTTTGGCAGTATTATATTTACCTACAGTACACAAAAGTGTTTTATTTGTTTAAATTGTAGTCAAGGCTTTTGTGGTGTTCACAGCACAGGTATTTTCATTGGTTAGTAGGCTGTGAGTTTTATTTGAAGTCTATGGGACTTGGAACCTAAGTGGTTAAAAGTCTCTTTTGAAAATGGAACTTAGGAGCCTAAAAAGTTTAGATGCTTTTGAAAAGGTTACCAGTCAGGTAGATGTTTCAAGTCCTAACAACTACCCAGTACAGTTCTGCGACCTGAGTGCCTGTCAGTGATTTTTTGTTTGTTTTAAAGTTTAACAGCAGAAGCATCTCTATATTGATAGGATATATGTACCAGAATACAAATAAATAATAAGAGTAAATAATAGCATCTACTTATTGTAGAAGCACCTAAGGTGCTCAAGCAAGGTCCCATTACAATTGTACTAACAAGTAACAAATAAGATAATCCTTACCCCCAAATTGCTTATGATATATGATAGTTATGTACTATGTATTTACCATACTGTAAGGTGACCAGAACTAGTTTGTTTTCCAGGATACAGAATGTGCATCTGTCACTTACCTTGTCGCCCAGTGAAGCCAAACCTCATTGGAGACCAGGTAACAAATACTAGATCACATATGCTCATTTACTCAATAAAAAAGGGGAAACTAGGAAGAACTTTTGTGAAGTGTTTCAGTGTAGTCTTCAAACATACGTTGTTTTCTGTAATGGGATACAGAACCTTATGATCCCCAATTCAAATTCAGCCAAGATCTTTAGGTGGTGAGAATTAAACCTTTCTGATGTTAGTTGAATGGCCTATGGTATGTGTAATGGATTTGGTGGTCTCAGTCCTGTTCACCATGGAACGTCACATAAAATAGTACCACATTTTGGACTAATTAGCAACCTTGTTTGCAGTCACAGGAGAGGCCAGATACTTAAGACACAGAAAATAAATGTATTCTTTTGACCCCTAGAAGTGATCTTTTTGGGTCAGATAGAGAGAGGGGCAGTCGTATGGAGAAAGCCAGTACTGTCACTTCCCATGCTATGCCTTTTCTGTGCACGTACTTTTGTCAGCAGTCTCCAGTCCAGAACCCTGTGGGATATCAATAAATAATTACGATGCATACTTATTGGGAACTAAATCCTGAAACAAATAAGTCCTGAACCCCTTCTTCTGGCCTTCCAACAACCCCCCAGAAGCAAGCTCCCCACAGACCAGGACACGCCAACTCAAAGCGGAAGACCCTTCCATAACAGACGCAAAACCTGTAGACACATTTCCACTGCTGTGATGATCTTAACCCACCCAACACACCCTGCAAAATCCATGGGTCCTACACATGCCTATCACTGCATAGTGTACCTCACCCAGTGCACTAAATGCCCCAAACAAGAACAACTATATGGGTAAAACAAGACAATTTATGTGCTCTCAAATGAACATAAAAGAGAAAAAACACACTATCACCTATGGGTGAATACTTTTCACAAAGCAGTCATTCCATATCCAATCACTCTCAGTCCTCATCTTGAAAGGAAACTTGTATAACACTTTCCAAAAAAATGAGCATGGAAGCTTAAATTCGTAACTTTGCTAGACACTAAAAATCATGGACTGAATAAGGACACTGAATTTACGGTTTACTACAACAATCTGTAACCCACTAACCTCCCGTTTCTGTCTTATGACTGTAGCGGTGTTAACTCACCACTTCACCTTGAGTGTTGTCTTTCAGTGTGTGCTAACTATTTATGATAAACAATCTGTTCCACCTTGAATTTAGCTGTGATATCAGGTCAGGTCTACACTACAAGCATACATCGGTATAACTACATCACTTGGGTGTGAAAAATCCACACCCCTGAGTGACATAGTTATACCATCCTAATCCCCAATCTAGACAGCTACCATTTCCCGCAGAGGTGGATTAACTATGCTGACAGGAGAAGCTCCCATGTGGTAGCATCTTCACTAAAACGCTACAGCAGCAAAGCTGCACAGGTGTTACTTCACTCACTTTGTTTCCCTGTATTTTAAAACTACACTGACTCCTTTACAGAGCTCTACGAAGATGGGAGCCCATTATCACTGCATCATCTGTTCTGCAACCATCACGCGAAGGACTGACATGATAGGGCATATTAAGCGCCATGTGAACAAAGGAGAAACTGAGTCCAGGTATATTGCAGGTAAATTATTTAATGTTCCTGCTTTATTTGTAAATGGTTCCTTTACACGGTGCATTGTGTGTTATAGCTGGGCTATATGTTTGAGGGACTGTCAAAAGTAAGCCTGTGCTAAAAGCAAGTTTGCTCAGGGTTAGGAGGAAATAAAAACAAGAGAGATCTATCCTTTATAATATAGGTTGCCAAACCTTTATAACATAGGTTGTTAATCTGACCTTTTTTCTTGGATAACCCCAAAAGGCTGGCGTGCTGAGTTTGTAGTGTTTACCCTCTGCTCTGCCCTCCTGCTTTGTAGCCTATACATGTAGGTATTTGCTAGGTAAGGCATCGGCATAAGAAAGCTAGTAAAGCAATGAGCTTACAGGCCTCAGGCCTGAAAGACAATAGGTTAGCTAAACAAGGCACAAGGCCCAAAAGCCTTAGCATACGCAGTTAACCAGGAGTAACCCTAGGTCAGAGGTTCTGAATCTTTTTCTTTCAGAGACTCCTCCCTCCCTCCCTCCCTCCCAACAGGCTATAAAAACTCCATGGCCCACTTGTGCCACAATAACTGGTTTTCTCCATATAAAAGCCAGGGCTGGTATTAGAGCATAACAAGCAGGGCAATTGCCTGGGGTCCTATGCCACAGGGCCCCCCCCCACAAAGCTACATAGTTCAGGCTTCAGCTTCAGCCCCTGGTAGTGGGGTTCAGGGACCTGGGCTTCAGCCTCATGCCGTGGAGCTTTGGCTTTCTGCCCTGTGCCCCAGTAAGTCTAATGATGGCCCTGCTTGGAGGCCCCCCCTGAAACCTGCTCAAGGCCCCCTAGGGGGCCCTGGAACCTCTGGTTGAAAACTACTGCCCTAGATCATAAGATATCACAAGATGGAACACTGTCATGACTCAACTGCTGACAGATAACCACAAGATGCTAGGTTATAGCAGCTATTTGGGATATTTTAAGTTAGGAACATCAGCAGATATCTGACACAAGAGAGCCATGGTACCTAATTGATGTATATGCTAATGAGTTTGAGGTAAAAGGCCTAGTAACCTATGGGAGAAAGGCACCCCAACATTAGTAGGGTGAGGAAACACAAAAGGGGAAAAGCTCTTACTGAATATGCATTAGGCATAGTAGCATCAATGTAATACATTATAGAAGTTATATCCCGGCCTGCGTCCCTTGGGAAAAGCAACTCTTGGGAGATGCCAGGATGACTGTTACTGGTGATGGTGATGATGATGATGGAGAGAATGATACTTCAGGTCCTTTTGAAAGGGATGGTGTGAGTATATGGCTGCTCAGATGCACAGTCTGTATTATCTCTATCTACATTGCTGGGTTTGAAGTGTTTGACTTTACTAATTGTGTTGGTAAAACTATTGCAAATTCAAAGGCTTTTCCTAAGTGAGAGTGTTGCAACCGTGCACGTCAGGGTTCCCATCAGAATAATAATTGTAATACCGGGCCTAATCTTTGGACGAGAACCTACCAAACCTCAGTGTTAATTAGGAATTCTTAAGTGATTGATATAATTAGTACACGATTAATAGATCAGGCAACAGCTCTGTTTTTTGCTCATAAAAAAACGTTATTTTGCATTAGCTTGATAATCTTGGAAATGTCAATACCCAACCTTTTCAAAAGAATGGCACAGATAGTGGGAGACAGTACCCGTAAAACAAAACTGGCATGGCTAATTTCATGCCTCCCTGTTTTGGCAGCATCCATTTATTTTTAAATCAATCCCAAGTATAAATCAAGTTCAGATAAATGCCAAAATGCTGAATTGTTTTTGTTTGAAGTGCATAAACATGGACTATTGAAACCAGCTGACTGTCTTCAGATCTACAGCATGTTGATAAAAGTGTAGATGGTGGGTTGCTCATATAATTCAGTAAATCAGAATCCTATTGCAAACCCCCATAAATTATATGCACTAATCTTTTGACTGGATCGGAGATAAACTGGAAAAGCTAAATTATATTATTGGAATGACTCACTCATTCAAAAAAAAAAAAAAAAAAAGATAGTTTAGCACTAGATTTCAGGTACTTTATTTTTGCAAGTTATTAAAAGAAGAGGTTACCTGTAACTGTAGGTTCTTCAAGATGTCTGGTCCCTATTTGTATGCCAAATGTGGGTGCACAGGTGCTCCATGCACCGGAGCCAGAATTTTTTCAGCAGCAATGCCTGTTGACACACACGGCTGCCTTATGTCGCCATGTGCTCCAGGCGAGGTTATAAGAGGCCTTGTAGGGTGACGCACCCTCAGTCTCTCTCTTACCACAGAATAGAGAGTTTGCAGCAGAGAGGAAGGTGAGCAGGTATTGGAATATAAATAAAGACTACACATCTCAAAGAACCTCCAGTTACAGGTAAGTAACCTCCTCTTCTCCTTAGAGTGATGGTCCTTATATGTATTCCAAATGCGGTTGAGTATGGAACAGTGATCAGCTCAGAGGTGGGTGCAAGGACGTGATTGGTAAGGCCTGTTGCAGGACGGCACGGCCTATGGTGGCATCAGCAGCTGCCCACTGGTCTGTGGCATAGTACGCTGTGAAGGTGTGGACAGAGCACCATGTTGCCACATGGCAGATCTCATGCTAGGGTACGTCCACCAGGGAGGTGGAGGTGGTCACATGCAGGCCTCATTGCCACCTCTGTGGCCAGGGAGCAGGAGGACATGTCTGCTGCACCCACTGCGGCCTGGAGGCTGACTTGGCCTCAGGCAGCCCTCATCCAGCAAGGCCTGGAATCACTGGCCTTTGGTCTGTGTCATGTTCTCCAAGAACTCCACTAGCTTAGTATAATTGTTGAAAGCGTACTTCGCTAGCAGAGCTTGATAGTCAGAAATGTGGAATTGAAGGGCCACGGAGTAGTGTTTGCATGCCAGGAGGTCCAGGTATTTCACCACGTTATCTGGGTGCGTGTGTAAGAGTTGGAGTGCTAGTGTGCCCGTTCCATGGCCACGTGCATGACCAGCGAGGCCAGAGGGAGGTGGGAAAATATCTTCCACCCCTCTTAGCCAGTACGAAGCACCTGCCTTCCACCCTCTTGGGTGTGCAGGTGCAGGATACCGGCATGTGCCACACTGCTCCTGCAGGTTGTAGAACAGTATTGTGAATGGGCAGAGCTACGTGTGTCAGGCCATGGGGCTGAAGAATGTTTAACAACTGGTCCTGTTGGTCTTGGACCTCTTCTAGAGGGATGCCCAAGTCAAAGGCCATGCTCTGTACCAGCTCCTGGTACTGGTGGGGATTGTCAGGAGGCAAGAGGGTCGGAGAGATCAGGGCCTCATCTGGAGAGAAGAGGCTGCTGTCCGGGCTGGCGGTACCGGATCAAACATTGGGTCCTCTTTCGGGTCTGAGACCATTGGAGCCGGCGGAGGGGCTGAGGTGGTTCTGGTATGAGGCCACCGATGGTGGGTCCAAGCAGTGATGGAGTCCCACATGGGCCAGTGATGCCATGAGGCCAGATCTTAATAGTACTGCGGGTCCCATGGATACGAGTACCACACAGGTGAGCCCGGAGCATAGGGAGCCGGAAAAGGCATGTGAGCCTGAGAGTCCGCATTACACCGAGAGACTGGGAAGAAGGATGTCTCTTCTGCTGAGAAGCCCTCCAAGTCTGAAGAAGGCTCCAGCAGTGGTGGAGCCATCAGTGCGGGTGGTACCGCGATCACCGGGAGTGGGTCGCAGCTGAGGAGGAGTGACTCAGCCGCTGGTGAAGGTGGCCAGGAGGCAGAAAAAAGCAGCGAGGGCGGGTACGACAGCTTGAGATGGGACAAGGAGACCAGCGGATCCATCTGGCCTGGTGTTGAGAACACATCCTATCCTCTGCCACTCTGAGGCGGGGTATGCAGAGCACAGCCTGGAGAGTGCTGCCATGGCTGAGTAGTGCACACGGGCAGGCTGTTGAGACCCTTGGTCCTCACAGGAGCTGGTGGGTCTCGCTTCTGCTTTTCCTTGCCCCCTGGCTTAGGGGGTGGCAGTGCAGGTCACCATCCGACCAAACCCATCTTGGGGAGGAAACACAGTGTGGCTCAGTGGTCTGCAATGGGGACCTGCTGCAGTGTTCTGAGAGCGCTTGTGACTGTCCTTATGTGCCTTCTTGTGTTTCAGTGGTGCTGATGGGTCCAGGTGTGAAGCCGAGGCCAGGGCGCTTACCGCCAGTCATGGGCAGTGCACCACCAGCACGAATGTTCTGGGATCAAACTCTGCACGAGGCTGGAGCGCTTCCACTATGAAGAACTTACAGAGGCGCTGAAGACAAGCGTTGCGAGTCCTTGATGGGAAGGACTTGCAGATATCACTGTATGTGACCGTGTGTCTTACCCAGGCATTAGAAACAGCGCATGTGCTTGTTGCTCACAGAGAACGAGTGAGGGCACGAGGTGCAGTTCTTGAACCCCAGAATGTGGGGCATATTCCCCCAAATGGGTCAGGATAGGCCCTGTGAGGGGCTACTATATAAACTAACGTATTTACAGAAGTATGGGAAGAAAGAATCAGAACTCACTAACTATCTACAATGGACCATTCATTCTCATAGAGTGCACGAGCACAAAGAGAGGATTCTGATTCCAACCATGTGGTGAGAGGGAACCGAGGGCGTGTCGCCCCACACAAACCCCTATAACCTCACATGGAGCACATAACAACATAAGGTGGCCGTGCGGGTCAATGGACACTGCTTCTCTAAAACTTCTGGCTCTGGTGCATGGCATGCATGTGCACCTGCATTTGTCATACATATAGGGGACTATTACTCGAAGAAGAACAGTTATTACTCTTCTAGCTGGTAAGTTATGCAGTTCTGCTCCTCTCTGTCCTCTTCATCCATCTTTTATTGTGTCCTCTCTACCACTGCCATGTGAAGGGCACGTAAAATTAAAGGTAGTTCCCATTCTGATGCTGCCATATGAACAGGTCATTGTAGAAAGTGAACCTATCATTTGGCCCCCCCCACACATATATATGCACGCATGCGCGCACGCACACACACATGATCCTCACTAGAACGCGGGATTCGGGATCCATGCGCAATACCGTGTTAAGGCGGGGACTGCGTTAAAATGAATTGCAATTAAAGTAATTAAATTTGGGATCCATGGCCGCGACCGCGTTATATGCGAATTTGCGCTATATAGAAGCGTGTTCTAGTGAGGGTCCGGTGTACATGTGCGCGCGTGCACACACATGCATGCACATATACACACACACACAAACATGCTCTTCTTCATTTAGGGGGAAAAGGTGATCTAATCAACTGAGTATGGGATTGGGAGTTAGGAAATCTGGGTTTTATTCCCAAATCCTCTCACTAATTATTGGACTTGGATCAATCTCTCAACTTTTATGGTTCACTTCCCACCCCCATCTACAAAATGGAGATAATACTTCCACACCTGTGTAATTCTGAGATTGACAAATGGAAATCACAGTATAAACTGTGAAGTTCTTCATCTTTGCTCCTTCCCCTTTTCATTTCTTCATAATGTAGTCCTGTTGGTTAAAATGCCATAAAAGTCTAATCAATTTGTATTAAAAATGAAATATTTCATTTCAATTTTATGGATGGTTGGGGAGAATTATATAAATATCTAAGCAATAAATATGTGGGAGGCAGTTATATGTTCCTGATCCCCAGGATATCTAAGTACCTAGACAGAGCTACAAAAAAATCTTATTTGTGAGACACCTCACTTGTCCAGGCTGGATCAAGGCAGTAGAAGGAGTACACAGCACATGGATACATTCTCTCTCCAATTCTCAGTTAGTATGATTCTACTGAAATGGCAGTATTCTATGTTCAAGTATGCAAAATAGAAAACCTGTCTTCAGTGATCCTGCCAGAGAGGGTACATTTGCAAGGTTCAGAGTATATAGCCAATTTTCTGCCTATAGGAGAGTAATGGTTTGTTTCAGAAACTATTCTGAATTTTTCAGGTAAAAATGAAGGTCTTTGAAATCCTGGACTGACTTTAGCCCTTCTGTCTTTTTAGTTATCAAGAAGTGACTGGAGTACTATCAGAAGCTCAGTGGTATTTTTTGTTATGAGAGAATGTATTTCCTGCAGCATCTCATACTATTCAACTTGAACAAGTTCTTGAAGGGGTGTAATTCTATGAAAGAAATTTGTATGATGAAACTATGGCATTTTATAGGGTGTAAATCAGGGTAGAATTTGGCCCCAAGTCTGCCAATGTCCTGAATATAAACTAGCTGTGATCTCCTTTCCTGGCACCAAACGGTAATAGGCTGGTTTTCATGTGTTAACATTGTTATGTATCAGTGGGATTGGGGCCCTAATTATTTGAAAGATCTTTTTTGAATTTTATAGCTAAAATGTACAAATAAAAATCATCATTAACTCTCTTTCCTCTCCTAAAATATTTTTTTAGCCCCTGCTCCTAAGTCTTCTCATGAAGTGCTGAAAGAGGCAGACACAGATGTACAAGTTCTTCCTAACTACTCCACACCTCAGAAATCAGATTCCTATTTTAATCCCAAAATGAAACTCAACAGGTGAGGGGGGTAATGGGGAGAGGTTGCAAAGAAAATGCTCTCACTTAAAAGAATTATCCCAGTAAACAGCCCACTATGATGTCTAGAGGAATAACATTTTTCAGGCAGTAAAAATAAGATGCCCAATATAGGAAGGCTCCATTTTGATGCTTTTCTAATTTTGCTCACTGAACTATCTTCCTTATATACTGCTGGGAAGACTTTTCTAAAACAACAGAAATAGTCTTCAGAACAAAATGTGTTCCAGTTTCTAAGGAAATAAAGATGCTAGCTTATGCAGCAGCGTGGGAGTTTGAGGGGAAAAACCAATATAAACCACACCTGAGGACTCAAAAAACCTATTCAGTGAAATGTTTTCCTTTGAGTTTTTGTGACTAGACACCACTTAAGTGCTCTCCTCCAGCACAGCTAAGGCATGAGCATACTACGTACATATCTCATATCCTAGGACTCCTTTTTATAGGTCCCACTTTATTGGAGTAGATTCTTTCCTCTAGCTCAGGGGTGGGCAAACTTTTTGGCCTGAGGGCCACATCAGGGTTCTAAAACTGTATGGAGGGCCGGGTAGGGAAGGCTGTGCCTCCCCTAACCCTATCCACCCCCTCCCACTTCCCGCCCCCTACTTTACCCTTCAGAACCCCCGACCCATCCAACCTCCCCTACTCCTTGTCCCCCGACTGCCCCCTCCTGGGGCCCCCCTACCCCTAACCGCCCCCCCGGGATCCCATCCCCTATCCAACCCCCCCTCCCCCCTGACTTCCCCACCCCCTGTCCACACCCCTGTCCCCTGACAGGCCCCTGGGACCCCCCCCATCCAACCCCCTCCCCCCAAGCCCCTTTCAAAATGTGACCCTGCGAACACAGGCAGAGGACATGGGAGGAGCAGGGGCCGCGGCGCAGCCAGAGAGAAGCAGCTGGTTTCCCCTTCAAAGCGCCGCTTCTCTCCAGTCGGCTGCGCGGCTACCCAGTGCTCCTCCTGAGTCCTCCACCCGCGTTCGCCGCACTCCCGCAACCCGCACCGCCCACCTGCTCCCCTGAGACTGTAGATGAGCCTCCCTTCCTGCTCTCCCCTGTCCTCGCTGTGCAGCCTCCCGCACTGGTGGCGGAGTGCACTGAGGCTGCGGGGGAGGGAGTATAGCAGGAGAGGCTGGGGGCTAGCCTCCCCGGCCGGGAGCTCAAGAGCCGGGCAGGACGGTCCTGCGGGCTGGAAGTGGCCCACAGGCTGTAGTTTGCCCACCTCTGCTCTAGCTCCTCTTCACATCACTCGTTTTAATGTCAGTAGAGTGGGTAGTCATTTCGTCCTCAGAAAAATCATAACCTCACCCTATTGCTGCAATACCAAAGCCTGTTCCCTGAAACACTGAAGTTCAACTACCCTTCAGTCATTATCAGGGTCCTTCTCCAGAAGGAACACTGCCAAAGATAATTTTGAATCTGTCTGGGGAAATTTCTCAGGTCAGTCTAGGAAGACTGATGGTTATTTCCAGACAGCTGTTATTAGCAGTGAATGGTTTTAAAAAAAACAAACCCACCACCAGTAATCTCTCTGGTCTGTTCTTTCATAGAGCACATTAACTTCCTATAGAAAGCAGCATAAACCCCAAACAAACAGCATATTCTCTTGAACCCCAGTCAGTGGTGTCTAACCAGCAAGTGGAATCTCAAGTTCTTATCTTTCATACTACTTTTTTGCCACACTGTGAAGGATTCCATTCCACTACAAACTCTTAGGCCAGGTATAAACTACAAATTTATATTGGTATAACTACGTCACTTAGGGGTGTGAAAAATGCACACCCTTGAGTGACAGTTATACCGACCTAACCCCCAATTTAGACACCGCTGTGTCGATGGGACAACTTCTCACATTAACATAGTTAATCCACCACCCTGAGAGGCAATAGCTATGCTGACGGGAGACGCTGTCTTGTTGGCATAGTAGTATCTTCACTAAAGCACTGCAGCGGTACAAGAATACAAGCCCTTAGGCCAGCAGTTGATACTTTAAATGCCCAAACAATTAGGCTGCATACCAAATTTGCCTGCTACATGGACTCACTAATCATAGTAAGAAACCATGATATAGTGGTGTTTTATATCTCAGTGCTCCATGGATAAGTGTTAAAGTCAGCACTCCTAGAAAGTTATCATTGGAATTAATTTAAGAATATTTGAGTACTCTGAGACCTACAAATGCTGTTAAGGTAGTAAAAGCTTTAGAAAACCTTCTGGTGGCTGTTAAGCCCAGTTATTGCAAAACCTGTTGCTGGAACAAATTACCCTAAGCCCTGGTCTACCGTGCGGGGGGGAGGAAATCGATCTAAGTTCCGCAACTTCAGCTATGTGAATAATGTAGCTGAAGTCGATGTATTTAGACCTACTCACCGCGGTGTCTTCGCTATGGTGAGTCGACTGCTGCCACTCCCCCGTTGACTCTGCCTGTGCCTCTCACGGTGGTGGAGTACAGGAGTCGACGGGAGAGCGCTCGGGGATCGATTTATCCCATCTAGACTCGACACAGTAAATCGACCCCCGCTGGATTGATCGCTGCCCGCCTATCCGGCGGGTAGTGTAGCCATACCCTAAGATGGAAGAAACAAAAATATGTGAAATACATACTCTAAACTTTATTATACACCTTTTTATCTTCTAGGCAACTGATATTCTGTGCATTAGCTGTTTTGGCTGAAGAACGGAACCCCTTAGAATGTTTGGATGCATTTGGGGCCACCGGTAAATAAACAAACTTTTGGAATCTCATTTTACTTCCTTTAAATCTCGAATTTTATTTTACAATTTGTAGCAAGTCCCTCTCATGAGAAATAGACATTGTATATTTAAGTATTATGTGGTCGTTGCTTAGGCAGACTCCTTTTGACTTCCTTGTGTGTTTCCCCAGTTCAGGATTTGGCTCTAGATGTGTAAAAGGACCATAAATATCTTTGAGATGAAGTTACTGATGCTCAAAAGGAAGATTTTTTACATTTTAAAGTGCATGAAGTACCGTGCATCTTAACTTGATGAGTTATGTCCAAGGTCCCATGTATTCTGATTCGATAGCTGTGGAGTTTGGCTTCAGAATCAACCCCTAGTCGTAGAACAGTGCCACTGAATCCAAACTTTCATTTAAAAAATTGTTTCCAATCTCTATATTTATAAAGAAGAATCCTGACCATGAAATTAATGTAAACCAATGTGGTGGTGTCTTCCTGAATCTGTAGACAGTGAAACAATAGATTGGAAAGGTGTGAACTGTCCCCATGATCTCAATCAGGTGTTAATTCTAAAACCTGAAGACAAAAATTTAAATGCAACATTTATGCTAAAAATGCTCAGCAGTTCATGTCCTGCTAATGTGTTTATTGCACAATTCCAAGCCACACCAAAAGTCTTAACTGCCTCCTATCCAGCTATCAAAACCTCCTGTTTTCCCCCCACAACAATTTTTACAATACAGTCACCTATTGTTGTTACAAATATCTGCAACACATCAAAAATTTAAAATTTAGGGGCAGCATAAAAACAATTTAATATCAGACTAACAAGGACTGCTATATTAGTTAAAATGTTAATTTTCCTGTTTCATTCAGTTAAATTAAACTGAGTGTTTTTTTTAAATCTTGCTCTGCCACAGAAGTTCCAGTCTGCTGCATTAGAGTGTTGCACAAGCCCAGGGGACTTGCTACAGATTTGAGGTCCAATTTGTTTCACAGTACATAGAGCATTTTTATATCTATGGCACTTACCTTGTAATGAGAATTGGGTAGGCAAATCCTTGTACCCATATAGACTTCAGTGAGTCTTCACACAAATGCTGGAGTTTGTCAACAGAGTTCTTGCACGATGAAAGCCTGTGTATGGATCACATTTCTGTATTATGCACATTTAGGGTTTGATTGTGTTTTTATTGAAGTTAAGGGGATCAAGAACCAGGCCTTTATTCTATTGCATGCAACCAACCATAAAATTATGCGCTTGCCTTTCTCCTCAGGTATAATGGGATTACAGTGGGCAAAGCACCTTGGAAATTCTGTGAAGGTTACGATTAATGATTTCAATGAAAATTCCGTGACAATGATTCAGGAAAACTGCCATTTAAACAAGATGAAGGTGATGATGAATACTAAGGAAGAGGACGACTGTGATGAAACTATGGAAGAAGGAGAGGAAAATGTAGGCATTATTGAAGTGACAAAAATGGATGCTAATGTCATAATGCACTTGAGATCCTTCGATTTTATGTAAGTGAAGAGTGTTTGCTAATACAAGTTTGTCTTTACTCGATGCTTTGATCTTGACTGTAATTTAATTTTTGCCCCAGTGGTTATTTAGAGAAGTCTGAATGGATGAGACAACAAACAGCGGCTGGTTATTTGCTTATTAAAAGTTTAATTGTAGCAACTGAAGTGCTACGTAAATAGAGACAATTTTAAATCTTTTAAAAAATAATCACTGGGAAAACATTTAAGTCCTTCTGGCATCCAAAGTGGAAAATAAGTACCCAGGTAATGTGTGTTGGGTGCTGTGTTCTCGGTGGTCAGGCGTGGTGGTTGGAGCCATGGTTGAGAACAGGTACCAAGGTCGAAGTCAGCCATAGAGTCAGGACCAGGATAGCGCTGAAATCAGGGTCCAGGGATAGGCTGTGGGTCAGAACTGATGTCAGAGTCTATAGACAAGCCAAATCAGGATCATAGTTGGAGTCTGGATGCAGGCCAAAGGTTGAAGCTGGATTGGAGTTAGTCCAAGGGTCAGGAGGCAAGGGCAGGGCTAGAGCAAGGACAGAGTAAGGAATGGGCAAGGCTGAAGTGGGCTGGAACAAGGCTGGGGCAGGAACAGGAACTGGATCAAGAGAAGGCTGGAAGCCTAATGACACTAACACTGCAAGGCAGCAGGAGGATTCCTGGCTGAGTAGTGCTGTTGTACAGACTAACTTGCTGCTCAGGCAGGATCAGTGAAATACCTGTGCCTGGGGGTCACCTGACCCAGGCTCTGCCCAGGAATAGGCTGCTGCAGCATGCGTTAGTGCTGAGGCTTTGCTTATGGGATGAATCCCTGCAACTGAGTTGCTGCAGCATGCCTGAATGATGAGCAGGGATCCTAGTTTTCCATAATAAAAAACCCTCAAAATTCTCCAATAAAAAAACCCCCATAAAAATGAGTGTTTTTCCCATGATTATAATGAAATGCTGAACTTTAGTTTCCCTAATCACAATAGGAAGCACAGCCACCGGGGGCTGACAACCCAAGCCTCTCCATCCAGGGCTCTGGCTTTAAGTTCTGGTTCGGTTAATACAGAGAGCTGGATAATGGAGGCTCAGATAACATGTACCGTAGAACCCAGTTTTTCATTTTTTACAAAATGTAAAAACTAAAGACTATAAAAACACAAATTCTGGATTTTTCCATGGCAAAGGGATTTCTAGGATCCGTGGTGATGAGTCACTGCAGGCTCTGCTGGAGGGGGAAGTCACAGCAGCTGAGTGAGCAGCTCTGGTTTGGCTGCAGGTTTGCCTCACAATGTGTATGAACATTTTAGGCCAGACTTGTGGATTTTTGGTATAACTTTGTCTGTTTGGGGAAAAATGAAATATAAGAATATTTTTTCTGTAATTTTAGCTAATTTGAAATTCATATCTGTGCATGTAGTTTTTAATAAGGCCGCATGTTTATGGATCACTTATTGTAATCCATTCTTAAATAGCATAGCTGATTTAATTAGAATCTGTGACCAAAATATTCAAATGTTAGTGCCCAAATGCAGGCACTAAATCCATACATAGATATCAAAATAAGTGGTCTGATTCTTAGAGTTGCTGAACATCCACAAACCAGTTGAATTCTGTGGGAGTTAGTTTATTTGTATATTCTCCCGTCTTTCAGAATAAACACCGGTATCTTGGCCAGCATTCTTCTTAGTTCAATTATCCAGTGTACTAGAATGTGAGAGAGATTGTGCTGGATGTGTGATGACTGTTGCAGTACTCAATATGTACTGCCTGCCCCCTCTAAATTTGTTGCTTTGTAAATTATTTGGGCATGTTGGAGGTATGGAAGGTGTGTTGTAAAATCAAATTCTATTTTTATTTTACTTCAGATGTTATGGGTGAGGATTTTTTTAAACCGTTTTTTTCTCTGATAGCTTGAAAGCTAAGTAGTTATGTACCAGAGATGCTTCTCAGTGTATATTTTGTTTTTAGACACCTGGACCCATTTGGAACAGCTGTGAACTACCTGGATTCTGCATTCAGAAATGTAAGAAATCTTGGAATAGTATCAGTGACATCCACAGACATCTGTTCTCTGTATGCAAAAGCTCAGCATGTGGCCCAGCGTCACTACGGCTGTAACGTTGTCAGAACGGAGTACTTCAAGGAACTGGCAGCTAGAATAGTAGTTGCTGCTGTGGCAAGGTACTATTAAAACATAGAAATCGTGGTCAGCTCTTAAGCTCTGGTAGAAGAGGATTGCTAATGCATGCTTTTGGTGATTGCTAAAGCAAGTTGTGTCTTTGCTTTTCAGAATTCCTTAAGCTCTACAAATTAGGCATTGAAATATCAGTTTTGTACTTGATTTCAAGTTCACTACTATAGAACAATTTAAGTATTTTAAACTGAAGTGACTGGCAAGATGGCAAATGGGTACGGAGTGTATTATTAATCTTCAGAAAGAAAAGGTAATCTAATGCAAACTTGAATATCTGAAGATTTTAAGTTCCTTTTTCATTTAGTGGTGATTTAATGCTGCCTAAGCCTTTATAAATACTTCAGAAGCTATTAAAGCAATTAATTATCTGTGGGAAAGAGCATTAAATTAGATTTGTTTAAATGGAAATAAACTCATTAGTGTCAACTTTCACAGTATATTTCATAACTAGCAAACAGATATTCACTCCAAAATCTAGGCCCCCTATCCTCAAGTGTTTACAAACAATAAACACAGTGTGGCTAAATTTTTCACAGGTTAAATATTATGGTTAAGGAAAAAAAATGATCTGGTGCTGTAAATCTACTACCTACAAGTAAATCTACTTACAAAGCAAATATGATATAGTGCCTGTCCTGCAAACCTTGTTCATAATATTAGTCCTTTCTCGTACAAATATTCCCAGTGACTTCATAAGTGTACTCAGAAGTGAAAGTTGGGGGTTTGGACACTAAATCAAGACATACAAACCCAGATCAAGATAATGGAACAATCAGTTCAGGGAAGAGCGAGTGGGAGATTAGGTGTGAAAGATCTTGAGACTATGTAAACGAATCCACTCACTGCGAGGTGCCCCGTTGTGGCCAGGAGTAGCATGGCAGCACACTCCAGCACTGTGGTGGTTTCTCTATCAGAAACTTGGCCTTCTTGCTGGGTCACTATCTTAAATACACCCTTTCTTGGGTCATATTCATCCAAACTAAGAGTCTTCAAAATATTTTTAACACAAACAAAAATTCTTCCCCCTCTGTAGAGTTCTTCCTCACCCTGTTTTCGACAGGACCTGTAGCCCCCTTGCTGGGCTCAATAACCGTTGTGGAAGGCTTTATATGCCCCTTTCTTTGGAGCCAGTAGGGGACCCAATCCCACCCTCTACTCTAGGTTCCGGTCCAGGGGTCTTGTACTGAACAGACAGGTCTGCTCCCTTACCTGAGCTACAGTTTTCCATGGGCCACTTCCTACATAGTCTCTTAAGTTCTCCTTTGGGTATGTCCATTTTGTCCCTGCATAAACAGGATCTTTCCCAGGCCTCTCTACAGGGAGAACTTTTCCAGACTCTTCCCTTTTTGGTCTGGGTCTCTCACGGGCCTTCATGCCTGTAGAACTTTTCCTTACTGTCTGAGCTTTCTGCCTGGTTCTTTCTCCAGCCCTTTCCCCAGCTGGGCTTTATCATCACTTAAGCCTCATTCCCCTCAAGTGGGACTCATTCGGTAATCAGACTGGTTTAGTCCTATGCTCTCCAACCCACAGAGCAAGCTACCCTGTTACAGACTCCATAGTCAATTATATTAAATTGGACCTGTTTAGATTGTCTTGTCCAGCTCCTTGCCCATGCTAGCTTATTCCCTATAGCATATTCTCCAGTGCTATATCCCATTTAACTTTTAACTGATTCTAGCACTAGGGGTTTCATCTGTCCCTGTAAAACCACACCGCAGGCTGAGACCTCATATTGGAATAACTTTTCCAGAGTGTCAAGCTAAATTTTCCTTGCTAATTTTCACCTTGCTTCTAATTACACCCCTCCAAAGTACCCTAAAGGATTCCTCTTTTCTTGGTAAAAAGAAAAGGAGTACTTGTGGCACCTTAGACTAACATTAGTCTCTGAGGTGCCACAAGTATTCTTTTTCTTTTTGCGAATACAGACTAACATGGCTGCTACTCTGAAACCTGTTTTTTCTTGGTGTATACCAGTTCAGATACTAGTAGCTAGTGATTTATCTCCCCTTAGTCTTCATTTAACTTAGATCTACTTATTTACTTTCTGTAATCTTTCCTTTGAAGTCTATCCCTCCAAGTCTTCTCGGCATCGAGGAACCCAAGTCATGGACCAGCACCCTATTGTGCTAGGCCAGGGGTGGGCAAACTTTTTGGCCCGAGGGCCACATCAGGGTTGTCAAATGGTATGGAGGGCTGGGTAGGGAAGGCTGTGCCTCCGCAAACAGCCTGGCCCCCGCCCCCTCCCACTTCCTGCCCCCTGACCGCCCCCCTCAGAACCCGACCCATCCAACCCCCCCGTTCCTTGTCCCCTGACTGCCCCCTCTTGGGACCCCCCACTCCTATCTAACCCCCCACTCCTATCCAACCCCCCCACTCCCCGTCCCCTGACTGCCCCAACCCCTATCCACACCCCTGCCCCCTGACACGCCCCCTCCGGGACTCCCGACCTATCCAACCCCCCTCCTCCCACTCCTTGTCCCCTGAACGTCCCCTCCCAGGACCCCATGCCCTATCCAACCCCCCCTGCTCCCCGTTTCCTAACCGCCTCCCCCATCCCCCCAAACCTCCATCCCATACAACGGCTCCCTGTCCCCTGACTGCCCCCTGGGACCTCCTGCCCCTTATCCAACCCCCGCCGCCCCCTCACCATGCTGTTCAGAGCGGCAGGACAGGCTCATTGGAAAGCCAGGGAGGTGGGTGGGTACAAGCCGCACTGCCAGCGTGGGGGAGCAGGAACAGCAGGGGAGGGGCCGGGGGCTAACCTCCCAGCCGGGAGGTGCTGAGCAGGACAGTCCCGCGGGACATAATTTGCCCACCTCTGTGCTAGGCTCTATACAAACACAGAACAAAAAGATGACCCCTGCCCTTCAGAGCCAACAGTCTAAGTGGAGGCTGTTTATAGATAGTGTAGGATTTTTCCAAACAATGGATGATCATAAATATATATATTGCACATGGTGGAACAGCTGGGAAAATTAGTCTTTGTTGAATTCCTATGGTAATATGCTATCTTTTTGCTTTGGTAGAGCTGCAGCTCGATGTAACAAAGGCATTGAAGTTTTGCTTGCAGTAGCTCTAGAACACTTTGTCCTAGTAGTGGTGAGAGTTTTGAGGGGACCATCTCCTGCAGATGATTCAGTCAAGAAAATTCGGTATCTTATCCACTGCCAGTGGTGTGAGGAGAGGATTTTTCAGGAGGGTAATATGGTAGAAGGTAAATGGATTTTCCTTGGGTTTCTTTTAAAGGTATAATCCCTGCATGTTTATTGTATGTACCTATGTTAGGCACGTAGTAAATTCCAACATGTAAAAATACTTGCTTTCACTAGAAATATTTCGTATAAAGCATTGTGATAATGGTCCTACACATAAAGGGGAGGGTATTTTGATTATAATCCTTTAGGGTTCTTTGAGTAACTGTTATATGAATCCCACTGTAGGTGTGGGTGCACAAGCTTGGAATCTTTTGACGAGCAGTATCCATTAAGGCTACCCATGGCACCCTGCATGCCCTCACCCCACAGCACCAGGGGCTTAGAGTAGAGCAGCTTCAACTGCCCCTCATTTCCCTCTTCCCACTTGTGGCAGCGGGATGAAGCAACACTGTGTCTAACTGCTTCCCTGCAGCATTCTTGTTGTAATTAGTTTCTTATATTCTTGTTCTTAAATTTCATTTGGCCTGTTTGCACAGAAAAATAAAAATTCTTCAGTCTCCTCTAGGCCAAGGTATCTCTAATGGCTGAGCCTAGGTCTCCAGGTTTCAAAACCTACCCTGCCTGTGCCTCTGAATGATTGGCACAATAAATGTATCTTTTGTCTAGGGGAGACTCATATCACTGACCATTTACTATTTGTAAACCTTTCTCCAAGTGCACACACAAAGCTGCAAAACTTGTTTGAAGCTGGTTTTGATGGAGAAACCTACGAAGAACATATTGGATTCTGAGATTCCATTGGAAATAGTCCAGGAACATCCCTGTTATTCAATATTCTTCATCTGTTCCCTCAGGGCCATTTAGCAATGCCCATTAATAAGGGTATTCTTGCACTGATCAAGGACCTCTGGTAGACCCCAGCCTCCATTTCAGCCTCATCGAGGAAGTCATTTTGCCCCTAAGGGGTTCAAGTAATGTTTCCATTCATCCTGCTCTGGGATCACTGGTAGTGGCAGTGGCTCATGAAAAATCTAAACAGCATCTTATTGTGAAATCCACCCCTGGTATAAGGAATCAAAACTCTCTTTCGGGAGAAAAATATACTCAGCTAGCCTACAGTTCTGTATAGTCAGTTACCAGGCTCTGTTGGCAGAATATGATACAGTTGGATACAACCTTTCAGTCTGCCAAGAAGTTACCCCTGGACTCCGGAGATGAGTTCAGGGCTGTGATTACAGTAAGTCAACCTAAGATGGCCATTATGTTTTTAACTCAACAATGAACAAGAAATTATCCTTTCTGAATGATTTCAAGTTGATCCTTAGAGCTTTATACCACAGCTCTGAGCAAGAAATAAGGAAGGATTCTACCTTTCTCAAGCCAGAGACCTCCCTTGTCTTACTCGTACCACCAGATGGCTCCAGCCTCTTCTAAGAGACTGTTTCCAGAAGCAGAGATGCCCTACCACTACTGAAAGCACACATTTTTCTTCTGGTCAAGGAGGGAAGGATTCATGCTGCTGTCAAGAGTCTTGGACTGATTTTCAAGGATCTGTACCTCTTCTCCCCTTCTTTGGCAATAGCCTACCCCATCCCGCCTCATGACAATCTGCTGGTTTTTTGCTCCTAGGGAAGATGCATTGCTGATCAGAAAGGGATCCTTTCACCCCTATCCTGTTATTTCCCAGAGTTCTCAGGAAGATGCCAAAGGACAAGGTCCAGCTGATAATGGCCTGGGGATATCAGTTCTGGTACTCCAACTTCTGATGCACTTATCCCTCCATACCCTTCTACCACTTCCAAGCCATCTTGATGTCATTTCACAGGACCGGGGGCTTGGATCTAGTGTCTCTGCCTCTGACAGCATGGAGATTAGCTGACTAAACTGGAGAAAGGAGCACAAGACATTCTAATCCAGAGCACAAAGGCTTCCACAGGACTGATTTACACAACCTCAGTGAAAGCGTTTTTCATTATAGTCCATTCAGAGGTACTTTGAACCCTTGGAGTTTTCTATTCCTACTATCTGCTGTCTTTTGAAACAATTGGGGCTATCCATCAGAGTACATTTAGCAGTTGTCTTTGCATATCATCCACCTGTTCAAAGCCATTTGTTTTTTTCCCACCCTACTGTTTCAAAGTATCTAAAACGACTATTAATTCATATGTTCCCTCTAGTCAAGGAGCCTTTTTCTACATGGAACATGAATATGGTACTTTGGTCATTTAGACCTGTCATGATTTAGACAAAAGTCAAAATGTGCATTTGTCTTAAAACTTTCTGGAAAATTACTCTGTTGGAATTTCTCATACTGCTTCTCTACCGCACTGGTGGTGGTTGGTTGTTTCGTTGGAGGGGTAAGGTTACGAAAAAAGGGTGTTAACAAAAAATCTGCCATGTTTTTGAGATGTAAAAAAAATATTCACTGAGTATTTTCCCAAAGATCTTTACTACTCAAACTTCAGATAAATCAAATATTTAGTTCTTAATGAAGACACATGCCTTTTGCATATCTGAAATATTTTTAGGAACAGTTTGGTATATACAGATAGTGCACACAAGATTATTCTGCAGTTTGAGAATGTATTGAGTTGTGAAGCTCCAGAGTACATCCAGTGAGTGAGCTGTAGCTCACGAAAGCTTATGCTCAAATAAATTGGTTAGTCTCTAAGGTGCCACAAGTACTCCTTTTCTTTTTGCGAATACAGACTAACACGGCTGTTACTCTGAAACCAGTTGTTTAGCTGTATCTTATTTGAATGTCTAATCCTATCTTATTTCTCATTGTACTTTAAGGGCCCGATGTCTTGGGCTGTTAAGGTATTAACACTTCCTTAAGACAATGATGCATTTTTTGGCTATGTGAGCATTAGACTGCAATAAGTATCACATTTTCTTTCATTCTTAAGAACAGAAATAAAATTGTCACCTGTATAGGTGCAATGTTATAGCTGAGATTTTAAATGGACAAATTAACAGCATTCAGAGTCCTTCAACCTAGTACATATGCACAAGGGAGCTGAGCTATGGCTGTCATGAAAATGCTATGAGTCAACTGAATTCTGTGCACATAGGCAACCATAATTTTAACAATTTTTTGCATGATACAATTTTTCTTGAAAAGCTTTTTTAGTTTAAACTTGTTTTTGCAGTGGAAAGTTCTAACCCACTAGCTAGAAGCAGTTATTTAAAACACATACCAAGTAATATGGAGCTCTGGGTTTGTTTTATTTTAATTTAAAAATAACTAAAGTTACAATGCCCCTCATTAGATTCCAGCGGACACCAGTTAGTAACTTGTAACAACATTAATAAAAGTTGGTGTCTCAGGCATTTTTACAGTTGTTTGTGTATGTTGGGTTCTGATGTTGCTCATCCTATTAAATGCCTCTACTTAGGCAGAATCACTTCTTGGTGGGTTCAACATTTCTAGTATCTAAAACATCTTTCATTTTGTTTGTATTTTGAAATAACTGAATCTATAGAACTCACTTTAATTCTGTTTTCTGTAACAGAAAACCCTTACCGGCAACTATCTTGTGACTGCCATGGCAGTATGCCTGGGAAGACAGCAGTAGAGCTTGGTCCTCTGTGGTAGGTACAGCACACAGCCTAACAAAAGTGAAAGCTTGTTCATAAAGCAGTAAGTTTATAGCTAGCAACTGAGATGGCCTTGGCAGCTGGTTATTTAATTGGAGAGCTGAGTAATAAAAAAAATGAGTTTCCCTAGTCATATTGGGGTAGACAGCAAGCAGTGAGTTTACTAAATAAACAATAGTGAACTAGTTTTCAGTTTCACATCCTGGACATATTAAAACAATTACACTGCACAGGAGAATCTGGCTGAGTAGCTTGATGTTTTGCGACCAGAGAACTAGTATACATTGAACTGTAATTGATAACTAACTTGGTGTGCCTTTACATAATATCAAATACCTATGCACTTCCAGTAGTATAAAATAACTTGAACTGTTAAATGGTAAACAGCAATGGTGTTTATCCTTGGTTTTTTGGATTGAAAGAATAGTTAAATTTAAATGTGAGCATTTCAGAACTAGATTATAGAAACAGAACTAATCCTTTGCACTAGCCCTGCTTTTACTGTTTCTAAATACTATTAGTACACCACCCTAATTTTGACAGTGCATCCCTGTGATATGGGTATCATTCCCATTTTACACGTGGGGAAATGAGATGAAGTGACTTTGCCCCAGTTGACACAGTAAGTCAGTGGCAGAACTGGGCTTAACACTCATAAGATCTTAGCTTTCAAGCCATGACTCTGAACTGCCACTACCTAAAACAAAAATAATTTTAATAGTATCACAAACTATGTACCCTGTTAATATAAGTATAGTTCAGCAGCTACTCAGTTTGTGGAAACCACTTTTAAAGGAGCAAAGGCCTTTTGCTATAAATCAAAATACTTTGTCATACACCAGTCTCCTTATTTTCACTGGCATTCTATTGCACTGTCCAGGTCAGGGTCCCTCTTTAACACTGGATTCCTCAGAAGAATGCTGTTTGAAGCTGTTCAGCACGGCTTAGATGAGATTCAGCCACTTGTAAAGACATTAATTTGTGAAGCAGAATGTACAACTCTAAAACAGTTTTCAATCCATGGTCCTGCCAGCCAGAACAAACAAGGTGAGATAAAATGGCAAGTTGCTTACAAAAACTCATGGGATTTTTAAATGTCTAAAACCAATTGAAAATTTCTTGAGCAAAAGTAACTATAGCGGTGCATGTTAAAAGAAGATTAGGAACATGTTCCCTATCACAAAGCATGGGACAACAGTCTTGCCATATTATGGGGCTTTTGTCATACTCTTTAAACCTCTGCTGTTAAGGCTTGCTCGACACAGGGTGCTAGACTTGAACCAGTATGGAAAAATCCTACATTAAGTAAACCAGTGCTGACACAAGGTGCCACGCTGACAGTCCTGTAGTCCAATTTATTCGCAAAACAGGCAGTAGTAGCAGAAGCTTCCCATATACTAGCCTTCGTACTGCAGCCCTGAGGGGGAAGTTCCTCCCCTTTGAGTGAAATGGGACTCTGCCCTTCATGCTCAGTCAATCCTGGACTTCTCTACAGGGACTGCCAATTGCGGGGGGTGATTGAGATGGCTGTCTACAGTGGGATACTATTCTAATAAGAACAGACTAGAGGCTACCAGTTCACTTCAGATAAATCACCATATAGTAATTTTACTTGAATATTGTCCTGTGCCAGATTCAAACTGATAATGTTTAGTGAAAGTTTCCATAACCTATTACCTATCCTTTTGCCTCTATCATTTTTACACCTTTTACTTTGTCTAGAAAGTTTGGGATTTTGCCCTTTCAAATTTTTGTGGATCCCTTTATAAGGTAGCAAAATAAAATCTATTTAAAATGTTTTGTCACACTTCAGATTTAATTTTGACTTCTGTATTCTAGAAGAATGTGGCGTCTTTATTAAAACACCAGATACTGCAGCTGACTACTATGTGGTACAAGGTATGTGGTTCATCCATCACAACTGCATGTACACCCCTTGTGGTTTGTGCTAGCAGATAACCACAATCAATGAAGGAGGGATGGGGTGTTAAAGGTGGGGATAGAATGGTTTTTGTAACCTTGGCTTGTGATGGCCCCAACTTTTAAAGGTTTTTTTTTTTTTAAATGAATATGCTCAGTGGTTCACCTCCAGTAAAGATTAATGAAACTTTAAAAATATTATATCTTTACCCAAACTAGTATTTGCTGGGAAAGACAAGGAGCCATTATTGCATGAAGTGCACTATGTACTTTTGCAAGTCTAGTTTATCTGTGCAGCCCTTGGCTCCTATGGAAGAAAGTTACAGAAAACTTTAAAATTATCTATTAAACTAGACTAGATTTTAGATCCCCTTCAGCTTTTAAGGAATGAGAGGTTTTTTTCCCCCTAGAAGTGGTATAGTTGTAGCTTTAGTTCAATCAGTCTGAGCCAGGAATGCTACCTAAAGAAAAGCAAGAGAGGCCTAAGGTGAGTTCCCCACAGGGGACTTAAATGTTAAGCATTGCATTGCAACACTTATCATTTCAGTACTCTACTGCTTAGTGAAAGCCACAGCTCAGAGTTGGGCACCAGTGCTCCTTATACAATGCGGGGGAGAGTTAGGGATCCACAAAATCCAGCTCACAGAGCTGTCTAAGATAGCCACTACAAAATGCCAAGGAAAGGGGCGAGTCCTGAGCCCTGCTCCTCAGAGGGACTTACGTGCCTAACTCGGGGCTGGAGGGTAGCACCTCCCTCCACTCAGGATTCACAGCCGTGAACCCTCTCCTGAAGTTTGCGAGAAAGGGCTTATGCACCTTTCTCGTGCACAGACTGGGTGGCATCATCACTAAGTGCTACAATAGCTCTAGTCAAATGTGTATAATTTAGCCCTGTGCTAAGAGCACTCACCTACCATATTGGAGACCTAGTTTGATTGTCCCCTCCCACCGATGTCAAGAATAAACTTCAGCTCTGGTCTCCCCCTCCAAGGATAGTACCCTAACCACTGGGCTTTCTATTTCTCCTGTTGAAGCTGTTCCACTATATATAAATAAATATGTACTGGAGCATTCTGGAACATGGGTCTCCCGTGTACCTAGTGGATTACTCTGGCCCAATACATGTTAATTATATACAGTGGAACAGTTTCAACAGAAGAGAGATCTGCCTCAAAATACCCCCTGGCACGCTGGTTATGGTACTCTCCTGGGAGGCAGACCAGAGTTCAAATCTCTTCTTCATATCAGGGGGAAATTCTCCCACATCCCAGGCGAGGGCTCCAGCTATTGGGTTAAAGGTTATAAGTTGGCACCACCATCTTCGGTTTCTTTTGTGGGGCCTGATCCAGTAGGTGGCTTCTGAGAGCACCTGCCAGATAAGCAGGGGAATACTTAGTTAGAGGATCCCACTGGACTTAGACACCCAGCTGCCTGGACTGAAGCAACTGTGTGCATACTCAGTAGTTGATTTTTTAGGTGGCTACAGAGTTAGGCAGAGGTTGAGGAACTACATTTTGAATCTTGCCCCTAATGAGCATTTCTGTGTTTTAGGTAAAAGGAAAAGTAATGAAATGAGTAAAAACATAGCAAAAAGACAGAAGTCCGAAAGCAATGCTGAGCACCCTGCATTTTACTATAATATCCATAGACATAGTATCAAAGGAATGAACATGCCAAAGTAAGGATCACGTTCCAGTTTCTGATTTCCAACAAAATCTGTGTTGAAACCAACTAACCAGTAATAACTTTCTCTCTAATTTTTTCAGGTTAAACAAGTTCTTACAGTATCTGTCCCAAGCTGGGTATAGAGTAAGCCGAACCCATTTTGATCCCATGGGAGTTCGCACAAATGCACCCTTGGCACAGTTTAAATCTATCCTTGTGAAGTACAGCACACCCACGTACACTGGGGGGCAGGCAGAAGGCCCTGTCCAGTCCACTGAAGATGCCCAGGCAGGAGACAATGTCCAAGCTGCTGTAGATGACAAGTCAGGAGACATGGAGTTCACAGAAGATGGTAAATCAGGAAGTACTCTTTATGTTCACAAAAGACAGCTATCACGATAACTTTATTGCTGCTGAATGCAAATAATGTGTTAATTTGAGATTTGCAACTAAGCCCTACTCATGTAAACCAATCTACAGAACTGGTTTTGAAAGCTTGGGTTTCCAGTTATCTTAATGCGTGGGAGACATTTTAGAATTACACAGAAGAACTTGTAATTGATCACAATACATATGGTCAAGTTACAATTAGAGTGGAGAAAGAAACTGTAGAGGGTATTGACTTCTATGCTCGTCTTTCTTTTAAACACTGGCATTTTGTGACTACCCCCAGCTCTTCGAAAAGCCTTATTCAAACTCCTAGTGCAATTTCCAGTACAGCGGATAAGCGATGGGGCCAAAAGTCTTAAGCATTTCCTTAAGTGTTGCTAGAGCATAACCGAAGTATGAAATCGGCCATCATGCCTGCTGCTTGATTGGTTAGAGTTTAGCAATAGGTCAAGTCTGTAAGACACCAAAAATGTTGCACTATAAAATGTGGTATTAAATTTAAGCAAGCCAGAACATTTTAAATAGGTACAAGTATATCCTTAGGTAGCAAACTTAACTTTTACCTAAAAGCAAAGACCTAGAGGCAAGTGGATCGGGAATGAAATTAAACTTTTTGCTATTTGAATTTTTATTTTTAGCTCTACATAGCTATATATTTCAAGTGAATTAGCTACTTTGAACAAAACAACAATTACCTGCTGGTAATAAAGGAAAAATCTGGCAAGCTATTGGGGAGAGAGGACTGAGTGGCAAAGAGTTAATTCACCAGGATTTAACTCATCCTGCATTTAAATGGTCACCAGTACTATTTGATGATTAAGTCAATACATCTGCACTCTAGTCAGTTATCTAATTTAACCTGCTTGTGAGATTCCTTTTACAAGTCAATGATTAAATTTGTACATAAACAGGTTATTTTCACTATTAGAACCATCTCTTGTGATATAGGTTGAAAAAACACATTTAATAAATAGTCATTCCTTTTTAAAAAGTTAATATGTAATTACTTCAGCCATAAAATCATACAGTTCATTTTTGTGTGGGTTTTTCCAACTGTTAGAACAAAGAGTTTGGTTCAAGACTTCTGTCATTCGCTAGTTCTGATCTAGGAACAACTGTCTTATACTGCTTTTAAAACAGGATCTTCCATACAGCAAGGGTAATAATTTTAGATTCAGGCTTAGTCTATGAAGTTTTGGCAACATAGCTATATATCGGCAAGGAGATTGAGGGGAAAAAAATCAGACCCCCTAAAAACCAACATAAGTGTGCCAAAAGAAACTCCCCCCATGCAGCCAGAAGAGAGTTTCTGACGGCTTAGCTAATGTCATTTCCCTGGTGGCTTAGCTGTACCAGCAGAACTCTTCCTGTCATGTCAGTTTATGCTATATCTCCAATAGGGGGTTCTGCCAGCATAGTTATGCCAGTAAAGCACAAGTAGTATAGATACACTTTCAGATACAGGTTTTAACAGCCGCTATGGCCCCCTTCCTCTCACAGAACCACTCTATCACTTCCTTCTCAGCCATTCTGTGCCACTCAATTCTACAAGATAGGGTATTTGTGATACATAGCACTTTCAGGCCTTGCCAAGCTGTAAGACTAGTCATGTAACTCTTTGACTTATAGAAGAAAAATCTTCTTTCAGAAATCCACAAAATAAACACTAGTGGTGTGAGGTTTAGCATAAAGTACATGAACTAGTCTAACAGGACTGGGAACACAGAAGGAGTGAATAATGCATGGCTTACTGCTGCTGGAGAAAAAGCAAGTTCAGTGTAGGCACCAGAGAAATCTTCCACAAAGTACCCACTTACTTCATGCTAAAGTTCACACAAAAGTTTTCTTTTTTTATAAGAAAAAGAAAATTCCATTAAAAGTGACATGGGGTCTGTACAGCAGCTGTAGAACCTGGAATTACTTAGCTCAGTTTTTTTTTTAAGTTGACAAGGTTTCAAATTGAGTGTCCTTTTAACTAAATACTGGCCTTATTGGAGATTTCAGACCTCATTCTTGTTTTTAATCTCTATTGCTGTGGAAGAGTCTCACACCAACAGAGCAACTTGACTATACAGTGAAACTGACAAACCAGGAAGTTGTCAAATGCAAAGCAAACAAACTGGCAAAATAATAAAAGTTTCTAATCTTTCAGTTAAAGAAATCCAACACCACTGAATTGAAACCAATTTCAGAGAGAAATATGATTTTAAAGTTGACTAACTAACTGCAAAGATTAGGAGAACAGGTTGTGTATACCTCTATCTTAACACTCAATATCCAAATCTTGTTGGTGAGGCAAATCTGGCATGTAGTCAACTAGCTCCTTAATGCATAAACTTTAGTTTAACTTGCCAAGGTTCAGCAAGTCTCAGAAGTACAAATTAGCTTTCAGTTGTATGTATTCATGGAAAAGTAATACAGCAAAACACAAAATGTCCAGTAAGTTCTTAGAGTGTATTGGGGCAACTTTTTGTTTAAGAAGGTGGATTTTCGACTTGATTCTAACAGGGAGGAACTAGTTGCAAATCTGAAGATCGAAGGCAATGGGGTGAATGTGATCACAAAATGATAGACTTCATGTTTCTAAGGAAAAGAATGAGTGAGAACAGCAGAATATGGGCAATGGACTTCAAAAAAAGCATACTTCGACAATATTTCTCTGTTAGTATGGAACTCTTCCAAATTCAGAGAGCTGGTAAGTAAGAAAATCTAAGGGAAAAAAGTTTTAGAAAGCTGGCAGTTTCTCAAAGAGACAAGATTAAAGGCACAACAGCAAATTATCCTTATGCTATAGGAAAAATAGTAAGAAGTCAATATGGCTCCATCAGAATCAGAAAATCAAAAAGGAATCCTACAAAAAGTGGAAACATGAATGGAAAATGAATACAAAAGACCTGTACAAACATGTAGGACAAAATGAGTTACACCTAGCAAAAAACATAAAAGGCAATAAAAGAGGTTTTCTACATACATGAGCAAGAGAAAGACCAAGGAAAGTGTGGGTCCTCTACTTAAGGATGGAAAACTAATAACTGACAGCATCAAGAAGGCTGCGGTGTTTAATACATATTTTGCCCCAGTCTTTACTAAAAAGGTAATTTGTGATCCAATACTTAACACAATATTAACTTAGGGGAAGAAACCCAAGCCAAACTAGGGAAAGAACAGGTTAAAGAATAAGGTCATGTCTACACTAGTGAGCTTAGAAGCACAGCTGTACCAGTCTTACAGTGGCACAGCTGAGCGACACCCATGAGCAACATAAATTTTGCTGACAGAAGTGATAGTGTAGACTTGGTCTAAGTTAAAATGTATTCAAGTTAGCAAGACCTTATGAAATTCACACTAGAGCATTTGAAGTAGCTGAAGCAATCACAGAACCATTAGCAATTATCTTTGAAAACTTATGGAGGATGTGTGCGGTCCCAGAGGACTAGAGAAGGAGAAACATAGTACCTATCTTTAAACAAGGGAACAAAGAGGACATGGGAAACCATAGACCAGTCAATCTAATGGCGATACCTGGAACAAATTATGAATCAATTTGTAAGCTCCTAGAGAATAACAGGGTTCTAAATATATGCTAATACTGGATTTGTCAAGGACAAATCATACAAAACTAATTTCTTTCTTTGATAAGGTTACTGGTCTAGTGTATGGGGGAAAACTGTAGACAGGATATCTTGATTTTAGTAAGGCTTGTGACACAGTCCCACATGACATTCTCTTAAGCAAACTAGGGAAATGTTGTCTACATGAAATTACTATAAGGTGGGTTGTAGCGAGGAGGTGCGACTCCTGCTCTGTCAGAAGGGGAAAGACCTGAGATTGCCTCCTGCTGGGCAGAACCAGACCACCTGCAGCCACCTCACCGGAAGCAGAGGGGCAGGACAGGAAGCTGGACTATAAAAGGCCAGCCTCCTAGCTCAGTAGGGGGAGAGTTGCCAGAAGAGCAAGACATCTCTTCCTTGCTGCTAGGGCCTGGAGCTGAAGGAGATGGCTGCCTGACCAGAGGAGTTACCTGAATTACCAGAGACCAGCAACACCAACGAACTGTCGGGGCTGCCACTGGCAGTTTACCCTGGAGAGACTGAGGACAACCCCAGAACCCAGGTGTCCCAAACTGGGGTGGGTAGGAAGGAGTCCAGGAGCACCAAATAGGGTTCAGCTGTGGAATTATTGTGAACTGGCCATGATGTTGCAGGAAGATCCCTGCTGACGTAGTGACAAACTACCCCGCCACTAACAGGGCCCTGGGCTGGAACACAGTGGAGTGGGAGGGCCTGCATCTCCATAGCCCGGGTACCCCATCTGTTGAAGGTGGCCACCTCCCCACTAGAGGCCAGGAGGCCTGAATTTGTCTGGTGCCCGCCAAAGCTAGGGCACCAGGCACACTTGCTGTCGCTCCCAGATGAGAACTAATTCCCCACCCTGAACTGCTGGACTGTATTGCACAGACTCAGCCTGAGCTGTAAACTGAATTGCCCTGAAAGAGGGACTTGGGGGGGAGAGACTAATTAAGGCCTGGGCTGATTGTCAGCCAGGCCTGCTAACTGCCCTGACTAAGGGACTGCGCAGAGGGACTAACTGCTACTTGGATTAATCACGAGGTGGACTCACTAGCTGGGAGCTGCACCCTGCTTGAGAAAAATCGAGGCAGCACAGCCTCCCGCCCTGTCAGAAGGGGGGAGATGCACGCCCCTTTTTACATGGAGATGCACAACTAGTTGAAAGATCGTACTCACAAAGTAGTTACCAGTAGTTTGCTGTCATACCGGGGAGGACATATCTAATGGGGTCCCAAAGGGTCTGTCCCTGAGTCTGGTCTCATTCAGTATTTTCATTAATAACTTGGATAAATACGGGGGGAGTATGCTTATAGAATCTGCAGATGACACCAAGCTACAAGGGGTTGCTAGCACTTTGGAGGGCAGGATTAGAATTCAAAATGACCTTGTTAAATTGGAGAACTGGTCTGAAATCAACAAGATGAAATTCAATACACTTTGGAAGGAAAAATCAAGTGCACAAATACAAAATGGAGAATAACCAGATAGGCAGTAGTACTGCAGAAAAGAATCTGGACCATCCCCGATGTGGTCCCAGCACAGATACCTACCAAAAATCAAACTTTTATTGTTCGTATAGATAATTTAAAAACAAACACCTAAACAACATGGAATGTATGTTGGAGGACAGCTGGAAGCACAAAGCATCTGCAAACCATTATATCCCACAAATTGTGACAACTTTCTTCTCATCAAAATAGCCCCAGACATTTCTTGACCCTAAACAGTGGGAGGAAAGAGAAATCCTAATTATGTTTTTCTATGAAGGGCATAAGGAGAGGGAGATATTTTATATTCAGTATAATCATGGCTTGATGTTTGATCCAGCCCTAAGTTGTGTTATAACGAAGGGCTGAGGTTTAGAGTGCACAATATAGTTTCATCTTAGACTTTATCAAATACCACTTTTCTGGTAAGTGAATAAAACTACTTATCTTACAATACATTTATCCTCAAATATAGTTGCAGTTGTAAAACTTAGGAAAACTTGACACTGCATATTTTTATAAAAGTTCAACCCCAATGCTATGATCCTACTCCACATATTCCAAGTCTTCTGTCTCCATTTATGTTGGGAAGGTCATTAGCACACACGTAAATCACCATGCATAAAAACTGATTTTGCTGGGGTTCCCAAGTAGGGCATACCAAACCAAACGTCATCTTTTCATATCACTGAATGATAATTATTTTGTGTCCCACCCAACAGAATAACTTGTTATACATGCCATGGCAGCCATTGAAAAAGTTTGACATTACCTAGTGTTATCACACATGTACATCCCATGCTAAGGCCCTGATCCAAAACCCACTGAAGTAAATGGGAATTTTTCAACTGATTTCAATGGACTTTAAATGAGGCCTTACAAGTTTGCGGCGGAAACTGAGGCACCAGATTCCACTGTGTGGTGTTGGCACGTGTATCCCGAAAGCATCTCCCAGCCCTCTGTCTAGAAAACTGCACATAATAGTGGTGTTAGACAGTGCTAGATTTACTGGTGGATGTATAATGCAAATGGTTTCTTTTGTAGACTGAAACAGGAAGTGATTGAATTTACAGTATTGTGTTCACAGCATTTTTGCTTTATTATGACAAATGTGAGATGTTAGGTAGGACTTGAATTTCAGATATTATAACTGTTCAATTTACCATACCTAACAAGCACAAGGTACCAAAAATGAAGATCTAGCTAAACAGGAAGGCAGTATGAAAGTTGTTTTGAAAAGTAAAATTGTTTATAGCACTAAAAAGTCACAGTGCATCAATGGTATAATCAAACACCTACATAATATATATTTTTAAAGAACATAAATATTTAGTAAATTCACTATGACATGAAAATAAGTTTCACATTCTTCCACACTTTTTTAAACTGTGGACAAAAAAAAGACATTCTCTAGACAGAAACAGCTCAGCTTCACAAATACTCCTTTGCTCCTTAAACATTCTTAGATATCACACACAGAATTTGCCATTCTGCTGCAGCTAACCTAGAAGTTTCTCCATAAAATCTAAGTATCACAAAAACAGGATTATATTTAGTGGACATGCACTAGTAATCTATACAATTGAACATTACACCAAGTAATACTGAATAAAACAACATTTGAAAATAAATCCTCGCCCTCCAATATGCTTGGTGACTGGAAATGTCAGTTTCATGGCACAGATTACAAAAAGAGTAGTAAAAACATTTTAGATAACAAAAAGAAATATTAAAAGTTATTCAAGAAGCCTATGAATTTTTCATATAGAGATGAAACTGACCCACAACAGCTGTCAAAATGGACATATATTTACAAATGTTAGACTTGAATGACAAGGAGTAGTGGAAAGCTTGTTCCTTTCCAACAGAAACCTAGGGATTTGAAAGTGTACAAATCGCATATACTTTAGAAACTCATCCATCTTAACTGTGAGCAAGATAAGAAGGGAGAAGACAAAGTGTAATATTCCTCACCTGCTTTAAGGGTCTTTTCACTTTCAGCTTCTAAACTAGAGACAGGAAGGCTGTACTGATAAAACCTTAGAGCAAAGAGAACATCACTGTGCTATTTCCCTAACATTGCGTATTCTCTTTAGCTGCAGCAAAGCATCACCACTAGGTGAAGGCAGGGTTCACCCCAGAAAAAAAAAACCCACCTGTTTATCATGCACATGAAAGGTAAATGCAAAACGTCACACAGCAGCCAACCGCCAAGTTTTAAAAAAAATAAACCTACTGTAAGACACTAAATGGTAAACCTGTCAAGTACTAACACATTTTCTTCCAAAGTGCTAAGCCATATTTGTTAAAGCTTTGGCTAAAACAGAATACTTAGAAGAGTTTGTAGTTGAAGCAGTTCTTTCCCTCAGTGATGAACTACAGTTATAGCTCACAACTGGTGTGGATAGAGTGCTATAAAATAAGATAGTCTCGCTGCAACACAATGCCATCATGCTGGAATTTTAAAAGGGGATTTTTGTTGCAAAATTGTATTTCCAAGGAAGAGAATCCTTTAGAGCAAAGTCTATGATAATTTCCACGATAAAGTCTGCCATTACACTGGATATACCAGGACTTTAGAATTGTCTGAGAAGATTTTGTACAATAAAATGTTATCTGCCAAGCACATGTGCACAGGATAATTCTGCAACAGGAGTCAAAGACCAGAAATTAGAGAGTGCACAGGGACTGCCCGGGGGGGGCGGGGAGAGAAGGTTTCCTTTTTTAATATAATTTTTTTCTGATACTGAAATTAATGAAATCTAGCAGGTAGCAAGATTTTTTTAAAGTGTCAGAAATTTTTCCCTTAATCCTTCATCTTGGTCTACTGAAAACTTACCTGGACTATTACCAATAATCTAAGTCTTTCAAGGAATCAGATTACTACTGTAAATACCTTGGAGCCAAAATGGTATGCTGTTATCAGAATTGAGTTCTTCAACGTCTTTTACAGTGACAGTAGTTAGCAAATCACCACCATTACCATACCCCCACAACATCTGCTACTATTGACTACTACCATTGACTACTTTAGACCCTCGATATTTCACCTAAGGGCTGGTATAATTGTGTCAAGCATATTAGCAGACCAACAGCTTTTCCTGGACTAAGTTAAGACATTCCATGCTGGAACCTTTGCTTGATCTGATACCATAAACTGGGAATAAAAAAAGCATATCTTTGATAACAATGGAATGCACTGGAGAAGGTTATTCAGTCCCCTGGGGAAAAAATTAAATTAAAAATAAAACCCAGAATACCATCTAATTATAATAAGAAGTATGCTCTGTGAGTAGTCTGAAGACATCCCAAGTACTGTCCATGAAGATGACGGTGGTGTCTCCTTAATATTAAAGAAATCACAGCTATAAAAATTAGAGTCCTCTCTCCAAACCTTCTCGCAAAGCCTATTTATGTTCCTTTGTTGGTGCATAGTAGAGTTCCATGGGTTTGTTCACTTTCCAGTATTTCTCACTGACCAGCTCCAAGGAAAAGGAACCATTTAATACCTAAAGGAGGAGAAAAAACCAACAGTTCCTAAAATATATTTTCCATCATCTCGCTATGAACTTCTGATGCTCCTGTCACTACTATCTGGTCACTGTGAAAACCCTGCAGTAGACTTAGAGAGGAACATTTACAGAACAGAAGCCTCCTGTGGTTCTGGCTGCAGTTAATAGATATTTCCTGTAGTGCCTGTCATTAAATATGTTATCAGTGTTTCTGGTTGCTTATCTGCTCATAATCCAGTGACTAGCACCTCAATTCTAATACTCGCTAGTTCCTAGCAATACAGATTAGATCTTAACTATACTGATCACCACCCTTTCATTTATTATGTTTTGGGGGGGGCAGGGGCGGTATTTCTATCCCACCCCTACCCAGTAGCATCAACCAATGTGCTAGTTACTTTCCAAACACAAGAAATCATGATCTCTTCTCGTAAGATCTTGCATGTTAACAAGAAAAACAAATAGACAAGGACAGGGGCAAGGAGAATCAACAAGCAGCAAGGTAATCAGCGGATGACTATGTCATCACGATATATCCAAACTGTTACTGGAACAATGAGTTTTTGGTGTGTTGGATGTACGGTGGTGAGTTTTTGGAAGAAGCAGACAAATGATGTGTAGAGGTTGGCATCACTGATGAATAGGGAAGCCTGCATGATGTGCAGAGCAACACAGGTGGATAAGTAAGGAGGGAAAGAACTATGCAGGAACTTGAAAGCAAAGAAATAAGCTCGAAATTTCACTTTAAATTTATGCACCAAGACCTGAGGTCAGGTCTCAGCTTCCCTACCAACAGGAATTTAAAATAGCTAGTGATACTGAGTATTCATCTAGCTAATGACTGTATTGTCCAGTGTCAGATGCCAGTGATTTTGACTGAATTTCTGTGGATTGTGTTCATTTAATATTTGCCTGTCTGAAATACTACTTAGGTGTGAATTTGACTTTATACCAATAGATGTGCCTCCTACTGATAAAAAGGCAGACTGAACTTGCCTAGGAAGTGCTACCACCCTTTGGCAATGAAGGACATTCTCAATAAGCAAGTCCTCAAATCAAAGTACCACTTTTTTCCTCCTAAATTTTTACATGTAAAATAAAGAGCCAGATCTTCAGCTTGCATAAATTAGTAAAATCCCAGTGATGTCAACGGAGCCACACCATTTACCCTAGGTCAGGGGATTGTGCCCAGAGCATCCACACATTTACATGCCACTCCTTTTCTACTATCAATGCTTTTGCTGTATGTAATGGCCACAGAACAGACTTTTGCCTAAACCATCACAGCGAATAACGCTCGTGCTATGCTTGCTTTTAAAAATGGATTATGAATACAATCCATAGACCAATTTATAGAAGGAATCCAAACAGGATAACAAATCCACTGTGCCTTCAAGTTGTAGTATTATTGGGTCTAAACATTTCTAAATTAGACAGAGTATCAACCAGATCAACTACTCACAGTGTACTGGCCATTGGCCGTAGCAATGTAAATTGTATACTGCTTCTCACTGGCTGTGTCAAGATTCATCTGGTTTGACTCTCCTTTGCTCCGAAGTTCCTCCAAAGCCAACCTCACAGCTAGGTACTTAGACAAGTGATCAACTGTGGCATTGCCCGAGGTCTTTATATACCTGCAACAGTATCAACAAAGACAACCAAACATATTTGAATCACTTGTGCAGAAAAAGGCACTAGATAAGCTGCATATGTAAAAGTAAACAAACTTGTATGTAAAGAGTACAGTGTGCCTCAGTGTTTTGACTTAAGATACAAAAGAAGCAATTTACTGAACAAGAAAAGAAGTCCTCACACCTCTCTCAACTTCCTCTTCCACAGGTTCCCACTCTATTTGTGGATAGGAAATATTACTACTTTGTCATCTGCCTGAATTAACTGATCGTGCGACATTTAAAAAAAAAAATTCACGACTGCTCAAATCCTCTGAACACAGATGTGTGACATCAACTCAGTGGACAAGAATTGGATACTTGGCATGCTCTGTGACCTCTTTCCTTGCTCTAGCTACTCTTCATTGACTCCTCATTCTCTGGAAATCTAAACCAAAGAGTGAGATTTTCAAAAGTGCCGAATGCCCTGGGATGTTGTACTTCTAGAACCCATGAGAAAGCTCTCGTGCTGAAGAGGAATAAGAAAGAAGGTTCCAGATATTTCAGGAAATTCTAGAAAAAAAATACAAACCTGCATACTGCAGATTTCAGAACTTATGAGCATGGATCTGGACCGGATTAAACAGACTTTAGAGTGAGATTCACTTTTAATAGGACTTGTGCTCCTGAGCCACTTTTGAAAAATTTCACTCTTCTTTCCCAATTTCCAAAGACAAAGGAATTCACATGTTGATCCATTCAGTTACACTCTAACACTTACATAAGGCTTATTTTTATATACATATTTTCAAAAGGAGTGAGAAGGGACTGGAATCTAAAATCATCTGTGGTCTTAAAATGCAGTCAACCAAGCATACCACACCAAGAATAGTGGTGTGTTCTTAACTTTTAGGAACTTTTTCTACAATCAAAGCGTTAAAACAGACTATAATACTATAAAATATGAACAAAAATAAATGGCTACCCTATTTAGGACGGTGAAAGTGCATTCAGTTCAACAGGACAAGATATAACTAGAGAAGAAATGTCTACATTTGATTTCAAAAAGCCTCAAGAAACAACAGATTAAGTAAAAAGAAAAGGAGTACTTTTGGCACCTTAGACACTAACCAATTTATTTGAGCATAAGCTTTCGTGAGTTACAGCTCACTTCATCGGATGCATACTGTGGAAAGTGTAGAAGATCTTTTTATATACACACAAAGCATGAAAAAATACCTCCTCCCACCCCACTCTCCTGCTGCTAATAGCTTATCTAAAGTGACCACTCTCCTTACAATGTGTATGATAATCAAGGTGAGCCATTTCCAGCACAAATCCAGGGTTTAACAAGAACGTCTGGGGGGGGGGGGGGGTAAGGAAAAAACAAGGGGAAATAGGTTACCTTGCATAATGACTTAGCCACTCCCAGTCTCTATTCAAGCCTAAGTTAATTGTATCAAATTTGCAAATGAATTCCAATTCAATAGTTTCTCGCTGGAGTCTGGATTTGAAGTTTTTTTGTTTTAAGATAGCGACCTTCATGTCTGTGATTGCGTGACCAGAGAGACTGAAGTGTTCTCCGACTGGTTTATGAATGTTATAATTCTTGACATCTGATTTGTGTCCATTTATTCTTTTACGTAGAGACTGTCCAGTTTGACCAATGTACATGGCAGAGGGGCATTGCTGGCACATGATGGCATATATCACATTGGTGGATGTGCAGGTGAACGAGCCTCTGATAGTGTGGCTGATGTTATTAGGCCCTGTGATGGTGTCCCCTGAATAGATATGTGGGCACAGTTGGCAACAGGCTTTGTTGCAAGGATAGGTTCCTGGGTTAGTGGTTCTGTTGTGTGGTATGTGGTTGCTGGTGAGTATTTGCTTCAGTATTTGCTCCTCAGGCCCTACGCTACCAGCACTCCCAGCTACCTTCGAGACACCACTGACTTCCTGAGGAAACGACAATCCTTCGGTGATCTTCCTGATAACACCATCCTGGCCAATATGGATGTAGAAGCCCTCTACACCAACATTCCACACAAAGATGGACTACAAGCCGTCAAGAACACTATCCCCGATAATGTCACGGCTAACCTGGTGGCTGAACTTTGTGACTTTGTCCTTACCCATCACTATTTTACATTTGGGGACAATGTATACCTTCAGATCAGCGGCACTGCTATGGGTACCCGCATGGCCCCACAGTATGCCAACATTTTTATGGCTGACTTAGAACAACACTTCCTCAGCTCTCGTCCCCTAACGCCCCTACTCTACTTGCGCTATATTGATGACATCATCATCTGGACCCATGGAAAAGAAGCCCTTGAGGAATTCCACCATGGATTTCAACAATTTCCATCCCACCATCAACCTCAGCCTGGTCCAGTCCACACAAGAGATACACTTCCTGGACACTACAGTGCTAATAAACGATGGTCACATAAACACCCTATACCGGAAACCTACTGACCGCTATTCCTACCTACATGCCTCTAGCTTTCACCCTGACCACACCACACGATCCATCGTCTACAGCCAAGCTCTGCGATACAACCGCATTTGCTCCAACCCCTCAGACAGAGACAAACACCTACAAGAGCTCTATCAAGCATTCTTACAACTACAATACCCACCTGCGGAAGTGAAGAAACAGATTGATAGAGCCAGAAGAGTCCTCAGAAGTCTCCTACTACAGGACAGGCCTAACAAAGAAAATAACAGGACGCCACTAGCCGTCACCTTCAGCCCCCAACTAAAACCCCTCCAACACATTATTAAGGATCTACAACCTATCCTGAAGGATGACCCAACACTCTCACAAACCTTGGGAGACAGGCCAGTCCTTGCCTACAGACAGCCCCCCAACCTGAAGCATATACTCACCAGCAACCACTTACCACACAACAGAACCACTAACCCAGGAACCTATCCTTGCAACAAAGCCTGTTGCCAACTGTGCCCACATATCTATTCAGGAGACACCATCACAGGGCCTAATAACATCAGCCACACTATCAGAGGCTCTTTCACTTGCACATCCACCAATGTGATATATGCCATCATGTGCCAGCAATGCCCCTCTGCCATGTACATTGGTCAAACTGGACAGTCTCTACGTAAAAGAATAAATGGACACAAATCAGATGTTATAATTCTTGACATTCATAAACCAGTCGGAGAACACTTCAATCTCTCTGGTCATGCGATTACAGACATGAAAGTTGTGATATTACAACAAAAAAACTTCAAATCCAGACTCCAGCGAGAAACTGTTGAATTGGAATTCATTTGAAAATTTGATACAATTAACTTAGGCTTGAATAGAGACTGGGAGTGGCTAAGTCATTATGCAAGGTAACCTATTTCCCCTTGTTTTTTCATACCCCCCCCCCAGACGTTCTTGTTAAACCCTGAATTTGTGCTGGAAATGGCCCACCTCGATTATCATACACATTATAAGGAGAGTGGTCACTTTAGATAAGCTATTACCAGCAGGAGAGTGGGTTTGTGTGGGGAGGGGGGGTGAGAAAATCAAGTTGGGCCATTTCCAGCACAAATCCAGGTTATCATACACATTGTAAGGAGAGTGATCACTTTAGGTAAGCTATTAGCAGCAGGAGAGTGGGGTGGGAGGAGGTATTTTTTCATGCTTTGTGTGTACATAAAAAGATCTTCTACACTTTCCACAGTATGCATCCGATGAAGTGAGCTGTAGCTCACGAAAGCTTATGCTCAAATAAATTGGTTAGTCTCTAAGGTGCCACAAGTCCTCCTTTTCTTTTTGCGAATACAGACTAACACGGCTGTTACTCTGAAACAGATTAAGTAGCACTAAGACAATTATTAAAAGATGTTGAAGATACTTACCTGGTCTGTGCACTGTCATCATTCTCCATGAGTGTAGGATGGGGCCTGAAGACTAATTCTATTTCACTAGCACCGTCCATTACTGGGTCTATTGCCACAGTTGTATTGTTATTGTCCAATTCTAGCCCAGAATCATCTGATGTTTTGGTTCTTTTGTTACTAGGCCCTGCTTCCTGATTGCTGTGTGTTGAAGCATTGCTACAGTGTGAACTGTCACCATTATCCTCTGCTCCACTGCCATTCTCAATCTGTTGTTTCTTGCCTCGTTGTAGCCTGTTTAAAGATATATGTAAATAAAAGTGATCTCCGCAGCAGCCAATCAGAATTCAGAATTAATCAAATTTCTTTAAATTTTCCCACGCTGGCTCACACAGTATCTCTCAAACAATTTTTTTTCAATTGTCTATAATCAATCACACACAAAGGGTGTTATAGTAACCATATTTCTAGACACCAACATTTCATATTAATTATCAGTTATAAGTTCAACAACAATGAATTTTTGTAACGTTCTTTTCCATAGAGCAACTATGCTTAAATATTTTGTTCTGATACTGAAGCTATAAAAAGGATTTTCTTTTTTATATATATGCACATATATTATACACATGAACAACTTTGTTTTAAAAGGTGTAAACTCTGAAACAGATTCTTATAGAAATATCCCATACAGTTTAATAGCTTATATTTTTCCAACATTTTGTTGTAGCAGAAGGCCTTTGGGAACACAGGTCAATAATTATTTTCACACAAGACTGCAGATTCTTTTCTGAACATTACTGTGTTTCCTGGACACACACACACTCAAGTTGTTATATATCAGAATAGTGTATTTACATCTTCCCATCCAAGACAGATTGGAAAACTGAGCAACCTGAAAAGGACACTGTGTACTATGTTTCCAAACATCACATATTTAATTGTATTAGATTCAACAATGCATTGGCAAAATATTAATGACCTACAATTGATTTATGCCATCCTGTTCTTAATTCTTTTATCTAAATATGATCTCATATGTATGCCACCATATTAGTTACTTTGAGCACTGTGAAAGAGTAATAATCGTACCACCAGTGTGAGTTTCAAGCACATTTTATTCTGTAGTTTATTTATACAAATTGTTTCTCTTTTAGGCTTAAATATAGTGCTACAGCAAGCTGAGAAATTCTATGTATGCTTTTCAGCCTTGCAAAATAAATTGTCAATAAAATGTCCCAGTCCAGATGCAAGATCTATTTCCCTGTTAAACCCTATCCCCCATGACAAAAGACAACCTAAACCAAAAATCCTTACAAATGATATTTTACTTACCCAACAACAACAAAATCCCTTATACCAGGTCAAGTATTCTAAAACATCTAGATGTTAGGGGTGTTCTCTTCAAACACAAGGTTGCCCAATTGGGGCAATTCTTTGTACAGGTTTCACTGTACTGTATAATTTGAGCATCTGTATGATGATGTAAAAATACTCTGATGCCTCTACTTTTACTGATTTACAACCTGGGTTCTTACTGTGATACTGATGTCCATCTTTTGCACACAGTACAATCACTAGTTTGTGAAGCCTAATATTTGGCTGTCATGGAGAGTTTGGGAAGTGATACAGGAACTCAAATTGCTGCTCAAAAGGAGAAAATTTTACTTTTTTTAAGACTAATAAAAAGTATCTGGAAAAAATGCTTACCTACCTTTCATAACTGTTGTTCTTAGAGATGTGTTTGCTCATGTCCATTCCATTCTAGGTGTGTGCACACCCACATGCGCGGCAGGAGATTTTTGCCTCAGCGATATCTGTAAAGTCAGCTGTAGCACCCTCTTGAGGGCTGTGCCAATGCATCAGTATATTAGGCACTGCCAACCCTACGCCCTCTCAATTCCTTCTTGCCAGCAACTCCGACAGAAGGGAGGGTAATGGAATGAACATGAGCAACACATCTCAAAGAACAACAATTACAAAAAGGTAGTTAACTGTTTTTTCTTCTTCAAGTGCTTGCTCATGTCAATTCCATTACAGGTAACTCACAAGCAGTATCCCTGGTGGCAGGCTCGGAGTACACAGCTGTGTGGCTTGCAACACAGCTCTGCCAAAGCCAGCATCGTCTCGGGCTTGCTGGGTGAGCACATGAGATGTAAATGTGTGGATAGATGACCAGAAAGCGGCCCTGCAGATATCCTGAATCAGCACCTGGGCCAGGAAGGCTACCAACGAAGCCTGTGCCCAAGTCGAGTGGACAGTCGCAGACACCAGTGGAAGCACCTTTGCCAGGTCATAGCAGTAATGGATAAAGGCTGTAATCCAGGATGAAATACTCTGCACAGACACTAGGCAACCTTTCATCCTGTCTGCCACCACAACGAACAACTGTGTTGACTTACGAAACAGCTTGGTCCTGTCTATATAGAAGGCAAGCGCCCTCCTGATGTTCAGGGCATGCAACTTGTGCTCCTCTTCCAATTTATGAGGCTTCTGAAAGAAGATAGGTAAGTATATGTCTTGACTGGTATGAAACTGTGAAACTACCTTCGGCAGGAACGTTGGATGCAGCTGCAGTTGGACCTCGTCCTTGCAGAACACCGTATAGGATTGCTCTGAAGTAAGCACCCGGATCTCAGAGACTTATGGGTGGACATTATTGCAACCAGGAAATAAACTTTCCAGAAGAAGAGGAGAAGGGGGCAGGAGCTAGAGGTTCAAAGGGAGGACCCAGGAGCCTCAACAGCCCGAGATTCAAGTCCCAGGGAGGGACGGGATCCCTGATGTTTGGATGGAGATGCTCCAGACCTTTCAAAAACCTGAACCGACATGTCATGAGCAAAGACCAACCTATCCTGGAGCGGAGGGCGGAAGGCTGAAATAGTGGCCAAGTGAACTTTGATCGATGACAGGGACAATGCCTGGAGCTTGAGGTATAGAAGATAGTCAAGGATCACCTGCAGCGAGGACTGCTCAGCCCAGATCCCTGGTCTGAGGCCCAGCACACAAACCTCTTCCACTTGGTCAGGTAGGTTGCTCTGGTGGAGGGCTTTCTGCTACCCAACAAGACCTGTTGGACCCAGGCTGAGCATTCACATTCCTCAGCATTTAGCCATGCAGAAGCCACTCTGTCAAGTGCAGCACCTCTAGGTTCAGATACAGAAGACTGCCGTGGTTCTGGGACAGCCGGTCTGGCTAGAGAGGTAGCTGCAGTGGGGCAGCTACCCAAAGATGCAACAGCATGCCGAACCAGTGCTGCTGAGGCCACGCAGGAGCTATCAGGATCACCTTCGCCTTGTCCTGTTTGATCTTCATAAGGACCTTGTGGATTAGCGGCACCAGTGGACAGAAGTACATCAGAGCCCCCAACCATGGGAACAGAAAGGCATCTGACAGGGAGCCCCTGTCCAATCCCCAGAACAAGCAGAACACGTGACATTTCCTGTTCTGACAAGATGCGAACAGATCCACCTAGGGAATCCCCCACCTCTGGAAGATCACACTGACCACCTCTGGGTGGAGCGACCACTCATGGCAAGAAGAGACGGTCCGGCTGAGGCAATCTGCTACCATGTTCTTGGCCCTGGGCAGATGTGGGGCCACCAGATGGAATGCATGCCGCACACAGAAGCCCTACAGGCAGAAAGCTTCTTGGCAAAGGGCTGATGACCTGGCTCTGCCCTACCTGTTGATATAATACATCACTGCGGTATTGTCTGTCAGGACCTGCACCACTTTGCCCTTCTCTTGGGGCAGGCAGGCCAGGCGAACCGCTTTGAGCTCCCTGACATTTATGTGGAGGGACAGATCGTCCCACGACCAGTTGCCTTGCGTGCTGAGCTCACTCAGGTGGGATCCCCAACCAAGGTCTGAGGCATCAGAAACCAGGGTCGGGGATGGGGTCACGAAAGGAACTTCCTCCAGCACCGACTCAGGACTCAACCACCAATCCGGGAACGATTGGATGTGAACCGGCACCCTGACCACCTGGTCTAGATCATGTCTATTGGGGATGTAGACCCACGCCAACCACACCTGCATTGGCCGGAGATGGATTCGGGCATGTTGGACCACAAATGTACATGCAGCCATGTGGTCCAACAACCACAGGCAGATGTGAGAAGCGCTGAGTGGGTAGTTTTTCATATGGGAGATCAGGTCCGACATAGCCTGGAAATGTGCTTCTGGAAGGAAGGCTCTGGCTTATGTGGAGTCGAGAACCGTCCCAATGAACTCTCTTCATTGCACTAGCCTTAAGGTTGATTTCTTTTTGTTTACCAACGGGCCCAGGTTGCAGCAGGTGGAATTAACCAGATCAAGGCTCCTTTGCCCTGTTCCCAAGATCTGCCCTTGATGAGCAAATCAAGATATGAACCGCTCGGCGCCTGAGGTTAGCAGCCACTGGTGCCATACATTTTGTAAACACCCTTGAGGCAGACAAGAAGCCAAAGGGCAGCATCATGAACTGGAAATGGTGCCTGCCCACCACAAAATGGAGGAATTGTCTGTGACCTTGGAAGATGCAGATATGGAAATAGGCATTCTTCAGATCGAGGGCGGCGTACCTGTCTCCCAGATCCAGGGAGGGGATGATGGAGGCCAGGGAGACCATGCGTAACTTCAACTTTTTGAGCGACTTATTCTGGACCTGCAGCGCCTCAATGCGTCTTAGACCCTCTTTTACTTTCAGAGTAGGAAATAACAGGAGTTAGAACTCTTTTCCCCTCATGTTCCAGGGGACCTCCTCCACTGCCCCCAGCTGCATGAGGTTCTCAACCTCTTGTATGAGGAGTTGTTCATGAGATGGGTCCCTGAAGAGGAACAGGGAAGGTGAGGGGTGGCCGAGAATTGCAGGGTGTAGCCCTGAGATACAATGTCTAGCACCCAACTGTCCGAGGTGACCCGTGACCAGGCCGAACGGTAGGGACAAAGACAGTTGAGGAAAGAACAAGGCAAATCCAGGGAGTTGACTGGGGCATCGCTCTTAAACGCACCCTCAAAACGAGCATTTCTCATCCAGAGAGGCTTCGATGGGCTGGATTGTGCGGGGAAGCGGGAGGAGGAAGGGCGGCAATGACCAAATCTTGTGTCTCTATCCCTTCTCCTTGTAGGCCCCTGTCAAGGCTGCCAAGGCCTTAGCGGTGGGGGTGGCCGGAATTGCTTCCTCATCAACTGTGGCATATACAGACCCAGCAAGCGAAGGGTGGCCCGAGTGTCCTTCCCATGCAGCCTCGGGTCAGTCTGTTCTGCGAGGAGACCATTCCCATCAAAGAGAAGATCCTGGATCGAGGCCTGCATCTCCTGGGACAGGCCAGAGGTCTGAAGCCAGGAGCTGCTCCTCATGACCACTCCTCCTCCACCAGGGCCCCGAATTCATGGGCCAAGTCCTGGGGCAGTGAATCCTTGAATTTACGGAGAGAGTCCCATAAGTTGAAGTTATATTTCCCCAAGAGAGCCTGGTGGTTGGCACCCAGAACTGAAGGCTGGCCGTCAAATAAATCTTTCTCCCAAAAAGGTCCAGTGTCTTGGCCTCTTTATTCTTGAGATTCGATTTGGTTCGTCCCTTATCTGTCCCTCTCGTTGGCCACAGAGACGACCAGCGAGCCCGGAGGACGGTGGGTATACAAATATTCAAACCCCTTGGCCGGCAGGAAATACTTTTTCTTGGCATTCTTGGAGGTGGGAGGGATGGAAGAAGGAATTTGCTGAAGAGCTTTTGCTATTTTTAGGACCCTATCATGTACTGGTAGCACAACACGGACGGGGGTAGAAGCCAAGAGCACACTGAACAGGGTGTCTGCCTGTTCAGCTATCTCCTCCACTTCCAAGCCTAAGTTCTTAGCCACCCTACAAAGCAGGGCATGATGTTCTTTGAAATCGTCTGGCGAACTGACAGGGGAAGGGCTCACCACCACCTCTTCCGGGGATGAGGACAACGACTGGGTCCCTGGGGGAGGCCCTGAGAGATCATCCCCCATGGGGAAAGAGGGTTTCGGTGTAAGCGCTTGGTCCTCTACCCCGACCTCCAACTGTGCCTTGCGCACCAAGCTTAGTGCTGCCAGTGCCACTGGTTGTCGCTCTGAGATGGTCGTCGAGGAATGGATGAGCGAGGCATTGGCATCACAGGCATGCTCCACGTGCTCCAGTAGGGTCATTGTGCTGGCCACTGACCTTGCTGCCACGACGGCATCACAGAGGTTGATGCAGCCTCAGGTGCCCACTCGCGCCAGTGCAGTCGTGGTGAAGGGCTGAATTCCATTTTTGAAACCAGAGGAAATACCTTCCCCTTGATCACAGAGGGGTTGTTGAAGCTTGCGTCTCATGGCTAACCATTGCTGCAGAAAACCGGTGCCTCGAGTAGGAGGATCAGTATCGTGACAGAGACCACTCCCACCATGGAGATCGACGGCTAGGACACAGCTGGTGGGAGGATGATTGGTGCTGGCAATACAGTGACTGGTGCCTTCCTCTAGGCGACCTGCATTGAGAGGGCAGAGACCATGAACATGGTGCTGGCAATGCAGGATGTCCTGCAGAAGACAGACCTGGGGCATGGAGACAGAGAGCGCCATCACATCTCCGGAGACCGGCCTCGTTCGCCCGCCCTCTGACGGGTCTTTACGGCTGGCTTGCCCTCACTGGGAGCCTTTGCCATGACCTCTGACACTCATGGTGCTGGAGGCACTGGTAGAGGCCTCTGCTCTCTAGGTGCCGGGAAGACATAGGCACTGCCACCAGTTTGGGTCCCCTACCCACCTCCTGGAATCGGTGGCAGATCCCTGTGGGAACTAGGGGGCCCCCATCAGGGGGATGTCCCCATATGACTCCAGTGTGGGCTGTCAGCCCAAACTGGGTCCTTTGCCCTTCTTGCTTGGTGCCAGGGAGTCACTTCTTTGACCTCTTCTTAGACACGGTGCTGGAGGTGCGCTGAGCACTGAGGCTGAGGTGCTCAGGGCAGAGTCTGACCAGGAAAGCTGGGACACCAGACAGAGAACAGCCTCCATGAGGAGGGCCCTCAAATGGATGTCTTGCTCTTTCTGAGTTCTGGGACGAAAGTTCTTACAGATGCGACACTTTTCCTTCACATGTGATTCCCCCATGCATTTGAGGCAGCTGCTATGCAGGTCACTAACAGGCATGGGCCTGTTACAGTCAGAGCAGGGCTTAAAATCTGGAGATCGGGGCATGCCCCATCTGACACGAAGTCCCTGCTGGGACTCTCTCTCTAACTACACTACTTAACAACTACCTATTAACTAACCACTGTAAATTAACAAAGATTTAAGGCTCAAAGACTGAAGTAGAAGAACCGCAAGTCCTTGCGAGGCAAGGGAAAGTTGCTGCAACTAACCACTAAAGGCGGTAAGAACGAACTGAGAGGGCGTAGGGCCAGTGGCACTTAATATACTGAAGCATGGGTGTGCACTCCAGAAGGCGCTACAGTCGACCCTAAGGGTACTGCTAAGGCAAAAATCTCTGACAGCTGCACATATGGGCGTGCGCACACCTTAGAACGGAATCTACATGAGCAAGCACTCAAAGAAGTTTTTATGGTTTAGTTTGCTTTGAATTTTAAGTTAATGTTACAATAATCACAAACAACCCACCTTCAGAGCCCCATACCTGTTCATTGCTTGAATCTTTAATCCCTCCTCAATGCTGTGGCTCAGAGCTTGCTGGTTATTGTGCTTACTGATCCTTGCTAGAACTCTCTCTTGATGAGCCTCATATTCATCACGACTTGGGTAAATTTTACTGATGAGGGCATCAAAATTTGGATCTGGTCTCAGTGATCTTTTAGAAACAAGCTTTTTACGACACGTGGGACACTCTTTGTTTCTAAACCAACAAAAAAAGAAAGGGGACAACAAATGTTCTTCATGGCTGTAATCCAGAGTTCCCTGTCATGATGCAGTTCATGCTTTCCCTATGACATTGACTGTACAGCCAACGTCCTCTTAGTATTGTCTAGGAATAGATCCCCCTCTGCCTAAGCATTTGACAGTAGTTATTACACTCCCTCCCCTAAGTGAGAGTTAGTTTTTATTCTTACTGAGAAGTCTGCAGTGATCACAGCTTATATTTACATTTAAGGATTCAAGTGTCTAGCTTTTCTTTGCAAACAGGTTCTTTCCCTTAGCCTCTCAAATTGTGTCTTAATTAATAAAAATATCTTTTACACAACTCAAATTAGCATCCTAGTCAAGACAAGACAGTTCATAGCTTTCACCTGAATTCGTAAATCAAGTTAAAAACTATGAAGAATCCTACTTTTTAGCTTGACCTGCTAAATCATGTGAAAACTACCAACTGTCTTCTCTTCACTAGGATTTTACTTTGACTTGGTTAATTCACATTAAGAACATTTCTTCCCCCCAATGAAAGCAAGAGCTCCATGGTGGCGACCATATTTGTGTCAGACAGTGTTCATTCATTGACATTCTTACTACTCTAACTTCTAATTAAATTACAAAATGGAGACAAATATACCCTTTTCTATTGCATGTTCCAGTTCATTCAATAATGAATGAAAATATCCCTTGACAAATTTTTTGTTTCTATTTCACGACACATAGGAATCATTTTGCTGGACATGAGATTAGAACAATCTATTTAAACATGCATAGTTTTTATTGTCTAAGACAGGAGGGTTAATTTTTGCAGAGTAGTGCAGCACTGCCCATTTTCTATTTTCTCTAGCTCAGCAGTTTTAAACTTGTGGTCCATGGACCCATGGGAATTGCAGACTATGTCTAAGATTTCCAAGAGGGTCCGGACCCCTATTCAAAAAATTGTAGGGGTCCGCAAATGAGAAAAGGTTGAAAAACATGTATCTGGTTTAATCACTGGCATTCTGATTAAACTAAGGCACAAATAAAATAGTAAGGGGATCAGATGTGACATCTCAACACCGGTCATTATGATTATCATACTGTCATTGTTATTCTCATAGGTTTGATATTTGTATCATTGGATTCGTTTTAAATACAAAATAAATACATGTTCCATACATTAGGGAATCTTGTACTCTATACATTTACATATTCATTTGGTAAGATTCCACTGAGACAGTTTAGTTAATTCTTGTACTATGATTTGTTGTTACTAGACCTAGCTAGCTTAAGAAAGGAGGATTTTTTTCTGTTCCTTAAACCATGATTTCTTTCTTCTACATTGGTGTATATAAGGAAATGGGTATACTTCCTCCTAATATCTGGACTGCCACAAGAGAACAAACATTTAAACAGTGAAATTACATGAGAGTACACACATTAGGTACTGGATGCAATGTTCTTTGGTTCCTTGCAATCTAGTAGTGGTGTGTTTGCGTATCTCTGAACACATGGGGCTTCAAAGGGGCCTCGTATCATTTTGATTCTTGACCACCATCCCCCTCACCCTGCAATAAGGTAGGATTCTTAGGTATACATTATTTCTTACATACCCACTCCTGAGAGCTGTAATGATACAGTCAGCACAGAAACGATGCAAGCATTCCTTTGTTGTCATGGTGTTTTTCAACATATCCAAACAAATGGGACACATCAGTTCACTGTGCAGGCTTCTAGGTGACACCACTATTTCCAGGCCATCAGTTATTGCTTCCTAATAGTCAAATATTAAAGTGAAATCATATTAATGGAGTTATTGACATAGAAATAACGTAATCTTTGTAAGAAAATTATTAGAGAGATACTACACTGTAGAAAACACTTTAAAATAAAAGCAAACTACGGTATATCATTTTATATTTGTAACTGTTGGATTGTTTATTTTGTTTTTCAATGTGTTACGATTTTAAATATGAAATTAGAGATTTTACCAAGCATCTTACAAAAAATACTTAACAAAATTAAACTGTCCTATGATTTATATAAGAAAAGGTATTACACTCTATTTTTATGGCAGTGCCTTGCATGAAATTAGCTTCTTAACCTGTATTACCTGAGGTGTTCTCTGTAATTCATATAAACTGAGCTCCCATGTTTTGCTTAAAGGTTGAGTTCCATTGGTCTGCACAGCCTGAGACATGGCTAGGAAAAAAGAGAAGAGGGGAAAAAATTACATAAACAATCATAAAACAAAAGCTTAAGTGTGTTTAACTGAAGCTAGAAGCAGATTCCCCTCTTCTTTAAATGGTAGTGCTCGTTCAGCATTTTCACAGAAACAGCAATCCCCAGATTCCCTGCAGATGCGTTTGCAACTTTTATTCTAAGAAGGAAGAAATGAGAAAAATGGTTCCTATAGGATGAAGCCAGAATAAGCACCAAATGCCACTCTCTAATTGAGACATTTGCAATCCCACTCATGTAACTGCAATAGTACAAGTGACACTAAGGGTGTTATTCAAACACCCACATCATGAAAGTCAGTTAAGGTTGCTAAGGGACAGTAACGTAAAACAAAACCACAAAACCTAGGAAGTACAGCATAAGAGCTGCACACATCACCCTATCAAATACATATCCAAAAGACATTTAAAACACACACTGTGGTTGAGTAGGGTTGACTTGCTAAGGGAATGGGCAGTCGCTAAAGTTACACGCAGACAACCTTAACTCTTCCCTCTGATGTGAGTGTTCCTATGGGAACAATCTATACGCCCACCTTCTCCTTTCCCCTCAAATCCTTACAGGAGGTTTTCACTCCTAACAAGTTTTAAAAAAATATTGATGCATGAAGTAAGACTAGCTGGGTTTGGGGGCATTTAGAAAGTATGTTTCTAGCTTTTTGTTTCAATTATGAGCCCAATTCTCCTCACACCAGTGTAATTCCATTGGGTTCACCAGAATTATTTCTGATTTACAGTGGTGAAAGCATGAGGAGAATCAGCATCAGAAATGATAAGTCTCAGATAAGCAATACGCCTAAACCACTACTATCACTACTCTAGTTTCTCTCCTTATTTCTTATATTAATTGGGGGAGGGGTGTTAAGCCAACTCTCTCTCCAACAATGCATACTTGAAAAAAAGTTGAGCATAAAAGATGAATGAAAATAATTTAAGACTTTGCATTTCCGTAGCACTATCCACCCAAGGTTTTCAAAATGCTTCACATGGTCATGAGTCCACAGAAAAACAGGTGAAGGGATACCTCCTTTTCACAAAGGGGGAAGCGGCGGGACAGAGACATTTACATGGCTTGCACAACATTGCAGACTGGAGTCAGTGTCAGATTTAGGAGTAGAACTCAAGTCATCTAACTCCCAATCAGTCCCTGAGTTTTTAACCAGTAGACATGTATACTGCAATTATAGCCACACCGGAGAAAGTCTCACTTTAGCCTTATGCAAACTGTAAAGATCAAAATAATGTAAAAAGGAATGTAAAACGGTTTCTGGACAGAAAATAGTTAATTACGGGGGGCAGGAGGGGAGGAAGGCACACTCTCCAAAAAGAACGTGCAGTAATCTGGAAAGTTATTTTGGGAGAGTGTATGCATGGCTATTTCTGAATTAGGAGAATACAGTATGATGCAAAATTACAATTGCAAATATCTGTACTAGAAGAGGAAAAAATGAAGTTTTTTCAGTTCACTTAAAAAAAAAAAATCTAAATGTGCACTTCCAAACCATCCCAACATGTAGCCAAGTTGCAGATCCTATTTTTGTATGACTACCAAGTGTATAACAGACAGTAATTACCAGATGAGAAATGTCAACTCCTCTGCTCCAAGGGAGGTTGAACAGGCTTAAGTAACTTTTTTGAGGAGGGTAGGGGGGATGGGAAGGAAGAGATAAAAGAAGCAACACAGTTTACTACTATGCCTGTTCATCTTAATCTTGGCCGTGGTGCTTGGAGCACATCTGTTACTACTGAAAAGGAATGGTCAAATGAAGACTAGTTCTCAGCAAGCCAAGTATTACACCTAAATAATAACTTGGGGTTGGAGAGATGGCAGAAGAATTGGGAAAATGAGGATGATGGATTTAGGCTGTCAACTCCTGTTTTAGTAGCATAAAAAGCTATTTTCTATGGCACAAGGGACATGTTTCTCTGCATGGATCAAAGAAATAAGACATCCATTTAGTGCCCTAACAGACTACTGAAATTGACACGCTGCTAATAGCTAACTACAGACTGTAACCTGCAAAATGAACACAAACTCAGAATCCAACCAACCATATGACTGTAGCGTCAGGGTCCTGACTATTTATTTAACAGAGCACACACGTGCACACACGCAGCCAGCAGCTTATTCAGACTTCCACCCTCACTACTGATTGTGCTGACAGAGCTGCGCTGATGCTGCAGCAATGGTGCAAGTTACTCACAGGATGGGGAGACCTAATGTGAACAGTAAGCATATTATTAACTTTTATATCACTGTAGTGTCTTGAGACTCAGGCACATCAGGGCTCCATTGTGCTACACACTGTACAAACACAGGAATAAGAGTTCCTGTCCCGAAATAGCTTTCCATCTTAAACTTCTAGAGTGCTAAACTGAGCTCACAACGGACCTTCATAGGTTCATAGATTTTTATGACCAGTGTGTTCATTTCTTCTGACCTCCTGTGTAAAACAGGCCACAGAATTTCCTTGAATTAATTCATGCTTCAAGTACAATAGCTGTGGACCACCATACCAAAGCCTAAACAATAGTAATCCTTGCACTGTGACCTGAATGTCATTAAACCTGGGGCTCTCTTGGACCAACAAGGAACGCACAGTCCAGAATCAAGAGCCTTCTATTCGGTATTCCCAGCTGCCTGATATACAAAACTTTAGCTAGGGTCTGTCTGTAAGAGCAATCAAGCTGATCTCAACTGCCAGGGTGGTGAATAAGGAGAGAGGCAATGTCTAGTGTAGCCAGGGCCCAAACCATAAAGGTCTTTGTAGATGATGACCAGCATTTTAAATTGTACCCAAAAATGAAGGTCAATGCAGATTATGGTGCACAGGTGTAACATGCTACATATATGAGACACCACTGAGTAAGCAAGCAGCCATGTTCTGCATAGCTGAGGTGTCTGAGAAGCCTTCATGATTGGATTGCTAGAGAGATTGAGAATGTTTCAATAACTTAGTCTGGAGGTGACAGAGGCCTGGCTAACTGAGAGCCGTGTCTAAAAGGAAATGCTGTTACCCCTTTGCCAAGAAAAGATGGGTTTGGTTGTTGGAGAAAGACGTGGTTTCTGCTGCTACATGGGAATCCAAGAGCACCTGGAGTGCAACTCCATCTACCCAAACAGGAATTGTAGCACCTCTGTGTGGCTTACAGTAGAGGCAACTGCCACAGCTACAATGGATATTTTCCTAACGGTTCTCCATACAGGAGGCCCAGGCAGTTTTTGTTCCCAGTTCTAAAGCCAGACTGAAAAGGGTCAGCTAACAAGAACTTCCTCACACTTGTATCTCTCCTCATACACCAAAAACTAGGGAGAGACAAGGTGGTGATTGTTGAGAATCTCTGTGATGGGATGACATTGACCCCGGGTTTAGGACTAGTAGTTTCCTATTGGAGAGATACTAGCACCTTTCCCACTCCTGAAGAGACGGGTTTTTGATCTTTACCAATTTTGCCTACTCTCAAACATGGCCTTCAAAATCGGTTTGCACCCTTTCTTATTTTGTGTTTTAGTTAAAAAAACAGAGGTGGCCAGCACGTTTTTTTCCAGCTTGTTTTTTCACTGAAAATATCAAGAACGTTAGCCTGATCTCATCTGTTGTGGTTTTGCTGGAAGACTCCCTGGAAAGCTAGAGAACTTCCTCAGATCTTATTTGAAAGGGCTGAGGTATCCAATCTTCTACAAAGATCCTTCTGCCTTTCCTTTCCACCCCGTCCACCTGAATTAAAAAAAAATATCGTTTTGTTTACACTCTGAATAAAAACCTGTTTCCCTTCTCAGTTTTCACTCTTTTTACTTATGATAAAATCCTACCAAGAAGAGAGAATAAACTAAGGCCTGAATTTCAAGTGCAAAAAATATATATTGGGGGAGTGGCATCGGAGTGGTGGGATGGGGGCAGAAGAGAAGCAGTTTATGAAGTGACAGAAAACTGAAAAGTTCCATTAAAGAAAAAAGAGCACCTCCTTTCCTTTGCAAGTCACCTTTGAACTAGCACCCTCAATAATGTTCCGAGTTTAAATAGCCTCCCACATGCTTGTTACCACTTTTGTTTTGCTTTTTAATAAACTGATATGCAATTCTAAAATACCATCACCACAGTATCTGGGTACCACAGTTTCACATATAGGCAGGATTTTTCAAGCTAAAATTAACAAAAAGCATGTGCTTTTGACAAAATTGTAAGAAGGGAAGGCTGTGAGGGGGAGAGAAAGTCAAATTTGAGTAAGCAGATCAATCATCTGAGATTCATAGATAGATAGATATTTAGGTCAGAAGGGACCATTATGATCATCTAGTCTGACCTCCTGCACAACGCAGGCCACAGAATTTCACCCACCCACTCCTGCAACTACTACTACTTTTCAGAGTAACTAATAACAAGGGATATGATTTACACAGATATCCTTCTGACGCCTATCTGCTCATTACTGACGTCAGAGTCACTAGGACACCTCAGACATCAAGAATTATAACATTCATAAACCACTTCAATCTCTCTGGTCACTCGATCTCTGACCTAAAAGTCGCAATATTACAACAAAAAGACTTCAAAAAAAGACTCCAACGAGAGACTGCTGAATTGGAATTAATTTGCAAACTGGATACAATTAACTCAGGCTTGAATAGAGACTGGGAGTGGATGAGTCATTACACAAAGTAAAGCTATTTCCCCATGTTTATTCCCCCCCCCACCCCACTGTTCCTCAGACGTTCTTGTTAACTGCTGGAAATGACCCACCTTGATTATCACTACAAAAGGTTTTCTTCCCCCCCGCCCCCGCGCTCTCCTGCTGGTATTAGCTCATCTTAAGTGATCACTCTCCTTACAGTGTGCACGGTAACACCCATTTTTTCATGTTCTCTGTGTATATAAATCTTCTCACTATATTTTCCACTGAATGCATCCATTGAAGTGAGCTGCAGCTCACAAAAGCTTATGCTCAAATAAATTGGTTAGTCTCTAAGGTGCCACAAGTACTCCTTTTCTTTTTGTGAATACAGACTAACACGGCTGCTACTCTGAAACCTGTCATTATGCAAGGCACTGCATTTAGCCGTATGGAGTGGAAATCTATCAACTTCATGAAAAAACTCGTACAGATACAGACAGACATCATCTTCCTTTCCAAATACAAACAAACAGATAGACATCATACCAAAAGGACTGAAAGTAAAAAATCCATTACAATCTACATACCACACAAACTATGCTGACAGCTTGTGCCACACGCTCTCAAAGAAACTGCGGAACCACCTGATCAACATCCTCTACAGCAAACAGGGAAAGATTAAGAATGAGCTCTCAAAAATGGATACTCTCATAAAAAACCAACCTTCCACACAAACTTCCTCATGGCTGGACTTTACAAAAACTAGACAAGCCATTTACAACACACACTTTGCTTCTCTACAAAAGAGAAAGGACACTAATCTATCTAAACTACTACATGCCACAAGAGGCCACAGCAATGGTTCCCTTAACCCACCCAGCAATATTGTTAATCTATCCAACCATACTCTTAGGACAGATTCTTCTGCTGGGCTATCTTGGGGCCTCTCCTTCTTTCCCTCCACCCCCACGAACATGATACAGTTCTGTGGTGACCTAGAATCCTATTTTTGACGTCTCCGACTCAAAGAATATTTCCAACACACCTCTGAACAACATACGAATCCACAAAGACCTTCCTACCAACACTACAAAAAGAAGGATTCTAGGTGGACTCCTCCAGAAGGTCGAAACAGACTGGACTTCTACACAGAGTGCTTCCGCCGACGTGCACGAGCTGAAATTGTGAAAAAGCAGCATCACTTGCCCCATAACCTCAGCTGTGCAGAACACAATGCCATCCACAGCCTCAGAAACAACTCTGACATCATAATCAAAAAGGCTGATAAAGAAGGTGCTCTCATCATCATGAATAGGTCGGAATATGAACAAGAGGCTGCTCGGCAGCTCTCCAACACCACTTTCTACAAGCCATTACCCTCTGATCCCACGGAGGGTTACCAAAAGAAACTACAGCATTTGCTCAAGAAACTCCCTGAAAAAGCACAAGAACAAATCCGCACAGACACACCCCTGGAACCCCGACCTGGAGTATTCTATCTGCTACCCACACAACTGCTACTCAAACTAGAACACCTGCAACCATTCTGCATGGCTCAGACTTCAAACTCAGGGCAAAGTTGTAAGTATAAACTTTTTAAATTACAGAGTATGCTTTGATAGTGGTATTCATGCAACAGCTGACTCCAGTAAACCCAAAATCCAGAAAAAGGGATTAGTAATTTGAGAACAAGTAGTGCTGGAAGCCTGTTTAATTTTCATTTCCTGCCCCCCAATTTGATATGGCATTCATTTCTTTTTTCTATACATGATCCCAGCACATCTAAACCAACACACAATATTTATTGCTCTTTATGGGCAAAGGAAAAGGAATGCTGCCCCTCCTTTGCACAACATCTCCCACAGAATATCTATAACACAAAACTTGACCATTATCAAATGGTGAAATTGACAGTAGAATACAAACTAATGTCTGTTTAAATACTATACCATCTGTTAGTGAGATTTGCCTGGTTGCCTCCTCTACATCTTTTACCAAATACCATAAAAGGCAGAACGGCGGGGGGGAGAACCTGTTATGAGATTACAATCATTTAGGTAGACTTTAGGGCCAGAAGGGTCCATCATGGTCATCTAGTCTGTTCTTCTGTACATTGCAGGCCAGAGAACTTCACTCACACACTCCTGTAATAGCCCATAACCTCTGGCTGAGTTACTGAAGTCCCCAAATCTTGATTTAAAGACGTAAAGTTATTGAGAATCCATCGTTTACTCTAGTTCAAACCAGCAAGTGACCCATGCTACACGCTGCAGAGGAAGGCAAAAAAAAACCTGAATCTCTGTGAATCTGACCTGGGGGAATATTCCTTCCTGACCCCTAATATAGCTATTTGTTAGACCCTGAGCACATGGGCAAAACCCACCAGACAGACACCTGCAAAAGAATTGTAACTAGTAATTCAGAGCCATCCCCCTCTAAAGTCCCATCTATAGCTATTAGAGATTCCCTGAACGTATATGCCAGTTTAGAATATTTCTGAGCATTTTGCCAACATTTCCTTGCATCACTACAGCACTTATCTCAAAAGAAGGTTGCTGTTATTTTAAAGGACCTTCAGAAATGCTCTCAGTTCTAGCTGGATAAAGTTTGGTTATGGAATACAAAAGAATCAAATTTATCCAGCTAGAATCTAAAGAGCAACCTACAGACTAAGCAAACAGCACTATATCACTTTACATTTTGGAAGTTTTATCTTCACATACGTATGCGTGAGTGGAGTTATTACTTCTACTATTCGCAGCTCATTTTCTGTAGAAGTTCTCCACTCCCTCTAACCAGAGTAAGATTCCTGCTTGCCAATGCCAAGCACATTTTCCAAGGCCTGCAGTGAAGTACACTTAGGTAAATAATTAAGCATAATCACCTCCTTTTTGAAAGGTTTATTATTATTTATTACATAAAAACAAAAAGCAGCATTAAAATACAAACCAGCAATTGTTTATTCAGAACAAAAATTAAAATTAGATATTTGAACATTCAAATGAAGAAAAAAAGTAGGCCTTCTTTTGGAAAACAAGTCTTCAATATAGCTTTATTTTTAAAAATTGGGAGAATCTTCCATTAAAAGCAGTATCTGAGTCTACTTGCTCTGGAAGCTTAATAGGAATAAACTTTAATTAACAAGACAATTTATTTCATTTTACTCTCTTGGACTGATTCTGTAGTTTCATTCTATTAGGGATAGAGTGCAAGTCTGGATACAATAAGACTTTCACCCAAACCTATACCCAATTCAAAATAGTCAGATAATTAGTTCCCGGCTGGGACTAGAGTTAAAATTGCTAAAATACTGCACCCCACCCCCACCCCAAAGAAAAGATTTCAAGCAAAAAAAAACAAACAAATAAAGGTTGTTCCCATTCCATTTTTGCCCGGATGCATCAGAAGTTTTATGAGAGAATTTGTTCTCATGGGATTGGCAGACCAATTATTATTTTACATGCAGTTGATGGATTTTTGCAGTGTGGTACTGTTTATCTGACACAAGAGGAGATTTCAGATAGATAATAGTTGTTCCACAGTGCTTTCCTTCCAGGATCACAGCATAGTGTTGGGAGGTACTGTGTCAAATAACTGGTGTCCCGGACTGCGAGTCGGGGACCAGGGTTCTGGTCCTGTTTCTGCCACTAACTTTTTCTGTGATTTTGGCAAGGTCACTTCACATCTTTGTGCCTCCATTCCCACAACCTTTGTATGTCTTGTCTGTTTAGATCAGGGGTCAGCAACCTTTCAGAAGTGGTGTGCCGAGTCTTCATTTATTTGCTCTAATTTAAGGTTTCACATGCCAGTAATACATTTTAACATTTTTAGAAGAAGGTCTCTTTCTATAAGTCTATAATATATAACTAAACTATTGTTGTATGTAAAGTAAATAAGGTTTTTAAAATGTTTAAGAAACTTAATTTAAAATTAAATTAAAACGCAGAGCCCCCCAGACCAGTGGCCAGGACCCAGGCAGTGTGAGTGCCACTGAAAATCAGCTCGTGTGCCATCCTTGGCACGCAGGCCATAAGCTGTCTACCCTGGTTTAGATAGTTAACTCTTTGGAGCACAAACTATCTTTTGCTATGTTTGTATTTTGCCTACCACAATGAGATCCTGATCTCAGTGGGGGACTTGGCGCTTTTTAATACAAGTTAATAGAGCCCAACAGACTTAGGGGAAAACAAACAAACTAAAGCTTACTTTATTCAGTAGGTCAGCTTCTCTCTTCCAGTACCAGAATTTGATGTCATATAAAGTGCGGTGAATCAAGTTCTACTGAATCAAAGAAAATTGAGTTTTAGCATTAAAAAAGTCAGCAAAGAGAAGTACAGACCAAGTTTCATATGGGTCCCAAAAACCTTCTTTCCAATCTGGATCAACTGAAAACCTTTCACATAAAGTAACCCCAACTGTCAAAGTTCCCATTTAGCACTATGATTAAACGAATATGCACTGACTGTTGGAGCTTGTCTTCACTACTGTGAAGTTTTACTGTGTTTGTAAATTGTGTTCAGAACCACATCAGCTAAGATGTTTGGTCATACTTAGCTGACAAAGTGAGGAGTATGTTAGTCAGCATAGACTAGGACTAATCATGTAAACTAATATGATTCTTCACAATCATCTTCCAACACAGTAACATTCTGTAGTCCAGATCACCCCTCAGTTGCAAGATTTCAGGCTCCAGTCTCTCAAACTAGAGCAACTTGATAGCAATATAAATGATTTGACATCCATCCTAACATTTTATTAAAATGACTCCCAGGGATTTGAGATGTGGAATCATATTGTGAGACACCGACATTAAACCATGATTATGGAAGCTACCAAAGCATGGATGCATCCGATGAAGTGAGCTGTAGCTCACGAAAGCTTATGCTCTAATAAATTTGTTAGTCTCTAAGGTGCCACAAGTACTCCTTTTCTTTTTACGGACACAGACTAACACGGCTGCTACTCTGAAAGTTGGAGGAGAAACTATTTGATATAAGAGATGGAATGAATAAGACAGAGTCTGTCTGGGCAAAAATCACACTGGGGAAGAAAGCTACTAAATCATCCCCTGGGATAGTGCTTGGGGTGTGCTATAGACCGCCAGGATCCAATCTGGATATGGATAGAGACCTCTTTAATGTTTTTAATGAAGTAAATATTAATGGGAATTGTGCGATCATGGGAGACTAACTTCCCAGATATAGGCTGGAGGACAAGTGCTAGTAATAATAACAGGGCTCAGATTTTCCTGGATGCCATAGCTGATGAATTCCTTCACCAAGTAGTTGCTGAACCAACAAGAGGGATGCCATTTTAGATTTGGTTTTGGTGAGTAGTGAGGACCTCATAGAAGAAGTGGTTGTAGGAAACAACCTTGGTTCAAGTGATCATGAGCTAATTCAGTTCAAACTAAATGGAAGAACAAACAAAAATAGATCTCTGACTAGGGTTTTTTTATTTCAAAAGAGCTAACTTTAAAAAATTAAGGAAATTAATTAGGGACGTGGATTGGACTGAAGAACTTGTGGATCTAAAGGCAGAGAAGGCCTGGAATTACTTAAAAAGTCAAAGTTGCAGAAACTATCAGAAGCCTGCACCCCAAGAAAGAGGAAAAAATTCATAGGCGGGAGTTGTAGATGAAGCTGGATGAGCAAGCACCTTAGAGAGGTGATTAAGAAAAAGCAGAAAGCCCACAAGGAGTGGAAGATGGGAGAGATTGGCAAGGAAAGCTACCTTATTGAGGTCAGAACATGTAGCGATAAAGTGAGAACGGCCAAAAGTCATGTAGAGTTGGACTTTGCAAAGGGAATTAAAACCAACAGTAAAAGGTTCTATAGCCATATAAAGAAGAAAACAAAAAGAAGAAGTGGGACCGCTAAACACTGAGGATAGAGTGGAGATTAAGGATAATCTAGGCATGGCCCAATATCTAAACAAATACTTGGTCTCAGTGTTTAATGAGGCTAATGAGGAGCTTAGAGATAATGGTAGGACAACAAATGGGAAGGAGGATATGGAGGTAGCTATTACCATATCCAAGGTAGAAGCCAAAACTTGAACAGTTTAATGGGACTAAATCAGGGGGCCCAGATAATCTTCATCCAAGAATATTAAAGGAACCGGCACATGAAATTGCAAGCCCATTAGCAAAAAATTTTAATGAATCTGTAAACTCAGGGGTTGTACCATATGACTGGAGAATTACTAACATAGTTGCTATTTTTAAGAAAGGAAAAAAAGGGTGATTTGGGTAACTACAGGCCTGTTAGTTTGACATCCATAGTATGCAAGGTCTTGGAAAAAATGTTGAAGGAGAAAGTAGTTAAGGACATTGAGGTTAATGGTAATTGGAACAAAATATAACATGGTTTTACAAAAGGTAGATTGGGGGGAGGGACAGCTCAGTGGTTTGAGCATTGGCCTGCTAAACCCAGGGTTGTGAGTGCAATCCTTCAGGGGGCCAGTTAGGGACTGGGGGCAAAAATTGGGGATTGGTCCTACTTTGAGCAGGGGGTTGGACTAGATGACCTCCTGAGGTCCCTTCCAACCCTGATATTCTATGATTCTATGTCAAACCAACATGATCTCCTTCTTTGAGAAGGAAACAGATTTATTAGACAAAGGAAACACAGTAGATCTAATTTACCTCGGTTTCAGTAAGGCATTTGATATGGTTCCACATGGGGAATTATTAGCTAAATTGGAAAAGATGGGGATCAATATGAAAATTGAAAGGCGGATAAGGAACTGGTCAAAGGAGAGACAACAATGGGTTACACTGAAAGGTGAACTGTCAGGCTGGAAGGAGGTTACTAGTGGAGGTTCCTCAGGGATTGGTTTTGGGACCAATCTTTTTATTGTTGATGTTGGCACAAAAAGCGGGAATGTGCTAACAAAGTTTGCGAATGACACACAGCTGGGAGGTACTGCCAATAGAGAGAAGGGCTGGGATATCATACAGGAAGATCTGGATGACCCTGTAAATTGGAGTAATAGTAATAGGATGAAATTTAATAGTGGAAAGTGCAAGGTCATGCATTTAGGGATTAAGAACAAGAATTTTTGTTATAAACTGGGGATGCATCACTTGGAAGTAACAGAGGAGGAGAAGGACCTTGGAGTATTGGTTGATCACAGGATGACTATGAGCTGCCAATGTGATATGGCCGTGAAAAAAGCTAATGCAGTCTTGGGATGCATCAGGAGAGGTATTTCCAATAGAGATAAGGAGGTGTTAGTACCGTTATTCAAGGCACTGGTGAGACCTCACCTGGAATACTGTGTGCAGTTCTGGTCTCCCATGTTTAAGAAAGATGAATTCAAACTGGAACAGGTAAGAGAAAGGCTACTAGGATGATCCAAGGAATAGAAAACCTGTCTTATGAAAGGAGACTTAAAGAGCTTGGCTTGTTTAGCCTAAGCTAAAGAAGCTGAGGGGAGATAGGATCGCTCTCTATAAATATATCAGAGGGATAAATACCACGGAGGGAGAAGAATTATTTAAGCTCAGTACCAATGTGGACACAAGAACAAGTGGATATAAACTGGCCATCAGGAAGTTTAGACTTGAAATTAGATGAAGGTTTTTAACCATCAGAGAGGAGTGAAGTTCTGGAACTGCCTTCCAAGGGAAGCAGTGGGGGCAAAAGATATATCTGGCTTCACGACTAAGCTTCATAAGTTTATAGAAGGAATGATATGATGGGATAGCCTAATTTTGGCAATTAATTGATCTTCAACTATTAGCAGTAGACATGCCCAATGGCCTGTGATGGGATGTCAGATAGCGTGGGATCTGAGATACTACAGAGAATTCTTTCCTGGATGTCTGGCTGGTGAGTCTTGCCCACATGCTCAGGGTTTAGCTGATTGCCATATTTGGGGTCAGAAAGGAATTTTCCTCCTGGGCAGTTTGGCAGAGTCCCTGGGGGTTTTTTTGCTTTCCTCTGCAGCGTGGGGCACAGGTCACTTGCTGGAGGAATCTCTGCACCTTGAAGTCTTTAAACCACGATTTGAGGACTTCAGTAGCTCAGAGGATTGTTAATGGAGTGGGTGGGTGAGATTCTGTGGCATGCGTTGTGCAGGAGGTCAGACTAGAAGATCATAATGGTCCCTTCTGACCTTAAACCCCTATGTTTAAGGTCAGAATTCTATGATTCTAAGAGGCACATTCACTAGAGAAGTAGCTGCTGGTAGACACAGCAACAGAAATTCAGAACTCCATCAGTGTCCAAATATAAAACTTCTGTTGAATACACATTGTGTATGATGTGCAGTATTCCATATACAGGCTGGGATTCTATGGTCAGCCATGGTAACCAAACTACACTGGAATGTTTTGACTTCTAACATGTAACTTTAAACCAATACACTTATTCAGCGCTATGAACAAACCACTCTAAGTGCAATAAATTCTTTGTCATCCTTTACAAATATTCCTCTTAACATAGGAGACCACCTCAGTCCCAGCAGCTTTGTCAACATTAGTAATTTTTTATTTTTTTTTAAAAGCTCTCCTCAGCACACATCTAGCAGTACAGTTTCACTGTTGGTGGCATTGCTCAGTGTGTTAATGTAGGGAAGGCCACCAAGGTTTATCTTAGGCCTAGTCTACAGTACGCGTTTATTTCGGAATTAGCCGAGTTAATTCAAAATAAAACTGATTCCGTCCACACAACCAAACCATTATTTTCGATTTAAAGGGCTCTTTAATCAGATTTCTGTACTCCATCTCGGCAAGTGGAGTAGCGCTAAAATCGAGATCGCAGTTCTGGGTTACAAGTACTGTGGACCCAATTCGACGTTATTGGCCTCCAGGAACTATCCCAGAATGCTCCCTTGTGACTGCTCTGGACAACACTCTCAACTCCGATGCACTAGCCAGGTAGGCAGTAAAAGCCCCAGGAACTTTTAAATTTCATTTCCTGTTTGGTCACCATCAGCACAGTCCACCATCACAGGCGACCATGAAGAGTCCACCATCACAAGAGACCACACAGTCCCGGATTCACAGACAAGTTCCAGCATGGTCCAAACGGGAGGTAACCCGTTGCATGTTGGGAAGACGAATCTGTTATGGCAGAAGTACATTCCAAGAAAAGAAACGCAAATATGTACGCTAAAGTCTCCAGGGCCATGACGGAAAGAGACTACTTCAGGGACACAGAGCAGTGTTGTACAAAAATCAAGGCGCTCAGGCAAACGTACCAAAAAGCCAGGGAGGCGAAAGAGCGCTCTGGGTCACAGCCCCATACATGCCGCTTCTACCGTGAGCTGCATGCAATTATGGGGGGTGACAACGCCACCACCCCACCACTGTCCGTGCACACCTGCAAGGGGGAAGTTGTACAGAGCGAGGAGGATGAGTTATTGGAAGACGAAGAGGAGGAGGATGACGACAGTGCACAGGCGGCAAGCGGGAAATCCGTTTTCCCCCCTAGCCAGGAACTATTCTTAATGCCAGACCCAATAGCCTCCCTCCACTCCAAATGCAGGCTCCTGGACCATGACGCTGGAGAAGGCACTTCTGGTGAGTGAGAGCCTGATCAGAGCCACACAGTGGGGGGAAACCCAGCCATGCTGGGCTGTTCGCATTTAGTTTAAAGGGCTCATCCCTGCTCAGAGCCTCATCAGAGCCACACGGTGGGTGTGAGGAGGGAGGTGTTGTGTGAAGCGATCACCCCAGAGAGCCTGCAGGCCGTCCTTTTATATGGCAAACCCACCAGGCATTGCGTACTATGGGAAAGGGGGCCTGGCAATTTGAAAGCATTAAAATGAATGCAGAAGCAGCAGAACCCCGTGTGCCCCTAGGGCTTACCATGGCTGCCTGCAAGCTGAATTCTGTTGCCCAGCCACGTGTGATGGCTTACTCATACCAAAGTGACAGGCACTTCGGTATAAGAAGCAAAATGTGACCTTGTATAGAAATAACATGTGCTGTGTACTATGAATTGCCTGTTTCGCTGAGAAAGTGTCCCCTTTATTCTCTAAAACGTATCGTTCAAAATACTATCCTCCCTTTTTCTCCTACCGCAGGTGCAAATGTTTCAACATGGCCCCATCTACTCCATCCCAGAGGCTGGTCCAGGTTAGAAGGCGGAAAAAACGAACTCGGGACAACATGTTTGCCGAGCTCATGCAGTCCTCTCGCACTGATAGGGACCAGCTGAATACATGGAGGCAAACAATTGCGGAGTCCTGTAAAACGTTAAATGAACACGAAGAGAGGAGGGACGCATGCGATGAGAGCAGGCAGGATGCTATGGTCAAGCTCATGGGGGAGCAAACTGACATGCTCTGCTGTATGGTGGATCTAATGCAGGAAAGGCAACAAGATCACAGACTGCCGCTGCAGCCCCTCTATAACTGCCCTCCTTCCCCCACAAGTTCCATAGCCTCCTCACCCAGACGCCCAAGAACACGGGGATGGGGTGGGGGGGGAGAGGCTACAGGGACCCACAGACTCAACCCCAGAGGATTGCACAAGCTAGCAGAAAGCTGGCATATCCGAAATTTTTATTTGGTTTCTGGACTTGTCCTTCTCTCCTCCTCCACCCCCCTCCCCCAATACCCCCCCCCCCCCGATCTACCTTCTGATTTCTCTCAATGTGTTGTGCAACAAATAAAGAACGGGTTTTAAACAATTGTGACTTTATTTCCTTTCATATATATATAGGGGGCGGGTCACTTTAAGAGAAACAAACAACTGTCACACCGTACTCTGGGCAGTCACGAAACTGGCTTTCAAAGCTTATCTGATGCGCAGCGTGCCCTGATGCACTCTTCTAATCGCCCTGTTGTCTGGCTGTGTGAAATTGCCTCAACCTCCCACCCTGCCATAAGCATCTCCCCCTTACTCTCACAGATATTGTGGAGCACACAACAAGCTGCAATTACAATTGGAATATTGGTTGTGCTGAGATCTAACCGAGTTAGTACACTGCGCCAGCGAGCTTTCAAACATCCAAAAGCACATTCTACCACCATTCTGCGCTTGCTCAGCCTACAGTTGAACTGCTCCTTACTACTGTCCAGGGTGCCTGTGTATGGCTTCATGAGCCATGGCATTAAGGGGTAGGCTGGGTCCCCGAAGATAACTATAGGCATTTCAACATCCCCAACAGTAATTTTCTGGTCTGGGAATTAAGTTCCTTCCTGCAGCTGTTCAAACAAACCAGAGTTCCTGAAGATGCGAGCGTCATGCACCTTTCCCAGCCATCCCACACTGATGTCAGTGAAACGTCCCTTGTGATCCACCAGCCCTTGCAGCACCATGGAAAATTACCCCTTGCGGTTTATGTACTGGCCGCCCCGGGGTTCCGGGGCCAAGATAGGGGTATGCGTTCCATCTATTGCCCCGCCGGAGTCAGGGAACTCCAGTGCATTTAAGCCATCCACAATGGTCTGCACATTTCCCAAAGTCACTACCCTTGATAGCAGCTGGTCAATGATTGCGTTGGCTACTTGCAGCACAGCAGCCCCCACAGTAGATTTGCCCACTCCAAACTGATTCCCGACTGACTGGTAGCTGTCGGGCGTTGCAAGCTTCCACAGGGCTATGGCCACTCGCTTCTCAACTGTGAGGGCTGCTCTCATTTTGGTGTCTTTGCGCTTCAGGGCAGGGGACAGCAAGTCACAAAGTTCCATGAAAGTGGCCCTACGCATATGAAAGTTTTACAGCCACTGGGACTCATCCCATACCTGAAACACTATACGGTCCCACCAGTCTGTGCTTGTTTCCCGGGCCCAGAATCGGCGTTCCACAGCATGAACCTGGCCCAACGCCACCATGATCTCCCAATCACCACATGCCGTGCTTCTAGGAACGTCTGTGTCCATGTCCTCATCACTATCGTAATCACGCTATCATCGCTTCCTTGCCTGGTTTTGCAGGTACTGCACATACTGCTGGATAATGCATGAGGTATTTGCAATGGTCAAAACTGCAGCGGAGATCTGAGCGGGCTCCATGCTAGCCGCGCAATGGCGCCTGCATGGGTAATCCTGGAAAAAGGGCACAAAACGTAGGAGAGCAGAGTGACAGCACAAGAGGTGCCGTTCGGTTCACGATAGCCGAAAAAAGGCAGGAAATGGTTGTCTTCTGTAGCTTTCACGGAGGCAGAAGCCCAGGACAGATAACATGGAGAAGCTCGGTAGCGCGGCAAGAGCAGGAGAGCAGAGTGGAGGTGGAAGCTGTGCTGCTCGGTTCATGATGGCCGAGCAGAGTTGGCAGCGGAAGCAGTCGATGAGGAAGAGAAAGAGTAGATACTTCTAGAGATTACATAGAAAGACTAGAGATAATGCGAGGTGGATTCATAGTAGCAGGAGAGCAGCGGTGCACCGTACTGCACCATCTGCTGAAAGCAGTTTGGTGTCTGCACGCCAAAAAGGCGCAAAACGATTGTCTGCCGTAGCTTTCACAGTAGGAGGAGCGACTGATGACACACACCCAGAAACACTCGCAATAATGTTTTTCCCCATCATGCACTGGGAGCTTAACCCAGAATTCCAATGGGCGGCAGGGACTGCTGGAACTGTGGGATAGCTACGCACAGTGCACCGCTTGGACATTCAATGCTAGCCTTGGTACTATGGATGCACTCAGCCAAATACACATGCTTTCGTGGCGACACACAAGACCAAATGTGTAAAATTGCTTCCGAAAATTCAAATAGAATAATTTCTAAATAATTTCATACTGTAGACGTACCCTAAGACAACATGATTTTAAAAGACTGAATTAATACCATATGACTAATCTCTGGCCATGGCCAGAAAATTTTTAAATGGCTACGGGGTGGCCAACCTGAGCCTGAGAAGGAGCCAGAACTTACCAATATACATTGCTAGAGAGCCACAGTAATACATCAGCAGCCCCTTATCAGTTCCCCCCAAACTACTCCCAGCGCCTCCCACCCACCAGCAGCCCCACCAACCAGCGCCTCCCTCTCCCTCCCCCACCTCCCGATCAGCTGTTTTGTGGCTTGCAGGAGGCTCGGGGGGAGCGAGGGCAAGGCAAACTCAGGGGAGGAGATGGGAAGGGATGGAGTGGGGGCAGGGCCTGTAGCAGAGCCAGAGGTTGAGCAGTGAGCACCCCCCAGCACATTGGAAAGTTGGTGCCTGTAACTCCAGCCCCTAAATCGGTGCCTATATTGACTTCTGAAGAGCCACATGTGGCTCCAGAGCTTCAGGTTGGCCACAATAGGCAAAGGGGTTAGCTAGCTATGGATACAACCTGCACTTGGGTGCACTGCCCAAAAAGTGACAAAAAGGTCAAGGGTTTGCAATGGCAACTGGTTGCAGCATCTAATAATTGCTTAGTGCCATTCATACAACTCCATTTCCCTAAAAAGTGGTTTGTTAAAAGATGCAGAATCCCAAAAAGGGCATTCTTTCCCCATCCGTCCACATGCATGCACATACAACCCTGGCTACATTAGGAAGTTAGTGCTGAAAATGGTTACCAGTGGGTTTCCTTTAACCAGACAAGACAAAAGAATGTTTTCTATGCCATTACTAAGAAAGCATTTTGGAGATTAGAGTGATAGCTATCTTTATGACAAAGCGGTCATATAATTCAACCAATGGACTCAGCAGGGACGTGGCATTTGGATCGTAAAGACCAAACACAACTTTTCAGAAGTTAAATGTACGCATTGTACATCTCTATAGTCTTTCCCGTCAAATATGTAGTTACACAATGTGTTCAAATAAGACTATATTCTTAGAAAAAGTAATTTGTGGAATTATCAGTTGCGGAGTGATTTACAAAGAGCTAGGTATCTTATTTCTGTCATCAAGTTGTGACATTTATTTTACCACTTTAAACTACACAAATACAACCTATCAAAATATATATTTTTAATAGCACCTTTCCCATTCTCTCTCTCTCTCTCTCTCACACACACACACACAAACTACTAATTCTTCCATTGGTTTAATAACAAGAGAACAAACAAAAACCTGTTTATGTACATACATATACACACACACACACACACACACAGAGCCCCCTTAGGTCATCTCATTAACAACAGCCATCCTAGAAAAGCATATAGGCCAGGGGTGGGCAAACTTTTTGGCCCGAGGGCCACATCAGGGAATAGAAATTGTATACTGGGCCATGAATGCTCAGAAAATTGGGGTTGGGGTGCGGGAGGGAATGAGGGATCTGGCTGAGGGTGCAGGCTCTGGGGCGGGGCCAGAAATGAGGAGTTCAGGGTGTGGGAGGGGACTCCAGGCTGGGGAGTAGGAGTGTGGGGGGTGAGGGCTCTGGTTGGGGGTGCAGGCTCTGGGGTGGGGCTGGGGATGAGGAATTTGGGGTGTAGTTGAAGACACTAGGTGGGACCGAAGGGTTTGGGGGCGGGAGGGGGATCAAGGCTGGGGCTGCAGGCTCTGGGATGGGGCTGGGGATGAGGGGTTTGGGGTGCAGGAGGATGCTCCGGGCTGGGATCGAGGGGTTCGGAGGGTGGGAGGGACATCAGGGCTGGGGCAGGGGGTTGCGGCATGGGGAGAAGCTCAGGGGTGCAGGCTCTGGGAGGCACTTACCTCAAGCAGCTCCCAGAAGCAGCGGCATGTCCCTTCTCCGGCTCCTACACAGAGGTGAGGCCAGACGGCTCTGCCCACTGCCCCATCCACAGGCACTGCTCCTGCAGCTCACATTGGAGCACCAGAGAGGGGCCAGGCCACGGCTTCCGGGAGCCACATGGAACGGCCCTCTACCCTGCTCCCCAGCTGGAGCGCCGGAGCAGGGCAAACCCCAGACCCCACTCCCAGCAGGAGCTTGAGGGCTGGCTTAAAACAGCTGGCAAGCCGGATCCGGCCCATGGGCCATACTTTACCCACCCCTGATATAGGCTATTTTGCCAGTTTTGCAACTGTGTTCCAATACCCTTTAACTTCTACTGTTATTTTACTGTTCAAAAATTCAACAAAGTAGTTACACTTATGAAAGGCACTTCAAGATTACATACAAAGAACATATTTTTACCATAGAAACAGCTTTTAGTCATTATCTCTGCATCAGCAGAACACCTCAAAACTACATCTAGAATATAATTTATGAAGACATTAGAAAGAGAAGACTCCATCATTTAATCATTGTCCTAGTAACAGAAGTATGGTTCTTTATGCATGCTTATGATTCTTGAAGATATGATTAGTAATTAGTAACAGTTATGTAAAGTCATTGTTTAAAATAATTGTGTATAAATTAACTGGTGTGATATGTTCAAGAAGACTAAGATCTGTAAAATGCAATCAAAGCTAATTTAAAAAGGCTATTAATGCACCAACTCATTATATAACCTCTGAAGTTGAAACTTCAAATAGAAGTTACATGCCTCAAGAGAAGTCAAACAATGATTGAGCACTTACATATGTTGTCCAATCTCAAAGACCTTTGGAAACAAATTAATCTTTGCATTATACCTGCAAGGCAGGGTAGATACATGGCTGGCGGCACAATTGGGAATCACCAGACATCTACTAGTTAGATGCCAACATGAAAGGCAAGTGGGGGCTGGCTCGCCAGTATATCCATTGGCAAGGTCATGCTGATGGGCAATGGGAAGGTGGTGGGATTCTTACCAAGGTGCTGTCCCTAGACACTACTTGTGGGCCCTCCATCTTATAGACCAGCCCCCTTGCTAGCAAGTGCTTTGATGAACTTAGTCACCTTCCCCACCCCACCAGAAATACACTATATACAATTATAGAAAAGAAGGAGAAGGTGCTTTCTCTCACTGTTTCCTCCATCCTCACCCCACAGCCTCCTGGCTACTGCAAAGAAAGGTGTCTGCTCATCTTTTATTCCCCAGGCCAAGCCTCCTGGCTGCTCAGGAAGCAGTGGGAGTCCACAGGGAGTGGTTGCTTAAATAACTCTGTTGCTGAGGCCCATATATTTCCCAAGACAGCAGATAGAATGAAAGAGAGATGATTGTTTCACTGTTGCCCACAGGGGTTTCCATTAGCACCAATGGGACCAGGAATGATACCACAGAGTACCAAGGGGTAGTGGGTGCCTCCCACCACAAAAATATTTCCCACTACCCCACCACATCAGAGAATTGGAATAGAAGCAGAGGCATTTTGTTCCCTTATTATAGTGTGCGAGCTGTGACTTTGATAGTTATTAGTGAAATACAAGCAGTGATTACCTCAGAGAGCAGGGAGATTCCTGCTGAAATGATCAGCATACAGGGGATACACCAGTGTAACCAAGGCCAGGTCCATACTATAAACTGACATTGGTATAACTATGTGGCTCAGAGGGTGTGAAAAATCCACCTCTGAGCAACACAGTTATACTGACATAAACCCCGGTGTTTATATCAGGAGCCAGAGAAGGTTGATCATAACCAGGCCAGACCCCCAGCTGCCGGGCTAGGGCCAGGAGAGCCTTTGTGCAGGGGGGAGGAGCGGGGGGTCGGGGAGGGGGTCAGTGCATGAATCCTTTCCTTTTCCATGCAATCTCCCCTGCAGGCTTGGACTATGGGCTGGCACTGCTGCCCCCTTTGTCTCCCCTATCCCAACTTTTTCCAGCTGTGTGGACTCAGGCAGGAAGAGGAAGCTAGCCTGGGAAGTCTAGCCCAGACTAGTCTAAAACAGTGGCCTGTAAGAGGGATCCGGCCTGGGCTCCCACCTGTGAGGCCTCCATTTCTGAACAGAAGTAGCTTTAAAAAAAAAAAAAAAAAAAAAGTTTTTTAAATACCAAGCAAATGATCACGGACAATTTCAGAACTTTTCAGCAAACAAAATGCATCAAAGAAAAGCAAGTTCTCTGAAATTTGCCAAGACATACCCTCAACTTCAAGAATAGGCCATCGGTAGGAGAGTCCTCTACCGGTATTACCTCCAAACTATGTACCTTAGATAATGACGAAAAAGACTGTATCATAGAAGAATGGAAAGTGGAACATTCAGCATCAGATTCTTCATTAGAATAAAAAGAGGTGGAAGGAAATGACTGAGCAATTCGGTACCATGAACGGAAACTGGAAAAGAACCCACATGGTAATAAAGTAAGCCCAGGAAGTAAGATTCCACCGGAACCAAGTGATACTGTGCAAATTGTATCTGAAGGTCCAAAACAACCACAGTTAGATCTTCTCTTCAAATGAAACAAGAATGAGTAGAGAAGTTTCAAAATAGAGGTTCGGTTTATATCCATGGGTCAAATACAGTGAAATAATGAATGCAGCTTACTGCTTCCCATGCAGACTTCTTTCATCACCTATTGCTGTACAAAAATTTGTGTTTATTGGTAATGGCTTCAGAAAATTGGAAAAAAGCTATGGCATAGGATGCAGGTTTCCAACAGCATGAAAACAGAATCACAAGAGCTGTCACATGGTACGGGCTTAATTCAAAATCATTCAGTCAAAAGGTGATGGTCTTTCAGTTCAGTTGAAAATTACTGTTGCATATTTTGCTTCAGTGCAGGAGAACTGTATGTATATTGAAGTTGTGGCAGATGTCCTCCGACTCACTGTAGTCCAGGGGATTGCTTAAAGAGGAAAAGAAGAGAGTGACAGCAGCAGCAACGACAACTTCTTGGTACTACTGACTCTAATAGCCAAATACTTGAGTATTGGTAAGAAAGAAAATTGAAAGTGGGCCACGCAATGCAAAATATACCCATTCATCAATACAAAATTCTATCCAAAAAAACCCATTAATGCATAAGCCAAGAAGTGAAAGAGACTAATGTTTTCTCTGCAATGCTTAATGAAACTAAAGACATTAGCAAAGTTGAACAAGTGTCAGTTATGTTGAGATATTATTTGCATAGCATAGTATATGAAAGATTTTTTGGCTTCCATCTTGTCAAGTCACTTAATGTGTTCTTCACATCGTGAAAGAGAGTGCATCGTCACAGTGTTGTACTGATATGCAGAACTGTATTACAATGGTGTTCATTGTTTCAACCACAAGCTCAATTTAGTTATTGTTTATGTATGCAGAGGAAACAAACATGCACTGGATTTTTTCACTATCCTGGAGAAATTGTACACTTTTCTCTTTGGTCAGCTTTACACACTAAATTCACAGCCATTAAGAAAGTACAACCCAAAAATAAAGTCTTGGCATTGAAGAAGCTCTGTGACACTCAATGGGCATACCAAGTTTCTGCTTGTAATGCTGTGAAAAAAGGCAATTTCATCCATTCTTGTGTCATTTGCTATAATATCTCGAGATATATCAAGAGATGACAGGGCAATGGGTTCACAAGGTCTTTAGTTCAGTATTAGTCTGACGTTGCTGTTCTCCTTTGCATGTTAACAAAAATTATTTAACTGCTTAAAGTTCTATCTGACTACCTGCAAGCAGTTGAGTGTGACTTTTCTCAGGCATGCTGATCTGTGGACACCCCAATCAGTGAATTTCTGAACATGAGACATTTGGAAGAGGCATTTGATGAAATATGGAGCAAAGCCATTACCACTGCTTCAGAAATGATTTGAAGCCATCTAAAATGTTGGGAACACACAGCGTAGTGAGGCAGTGTGGCTCCCCGCCACCCCAGAGAGGGTCAAGCCCCTCCAGACACCAGAGTGAGCGGAGCCAGGAAGCTCTGAGCCCACCCCTCAGAGGGACAGGCGGCGACCCGGAAGTAGAAAGGCAGGCCCTCAGAGCTCACTGAAGAGCAGCCACCAGGGAGGCCAGACGCAGCCAGCCTAGCCAGAGACTGCGAAAACCCCGCGGCCCCAGACAGGCCAAGACTGACTTGACCTACGCCCACTATCCAGGGGAGTTGCTGGACCTGCCCTGCGCCCGCTATCCAGGGGAGCTGCCGAACCTGCCGCTTGCCCACTACCCCGAGGAACCCATGGTGCTGCACATCCCAGAGAACACCGCGGTGACCCAGGTTCCAGAAGGAGGGGAGTTAGGAAGTAGCCCAGGGACAGCCGACCCTAGTCTGGCTGTAACTCTGGCAGAACCCATGTCAGTGTGTTGCGGTCAGGATCCCCACTGACCCAGCAGCGAGTCATTTGCCTCTGCTAGGGCCCAGGGCTGGGACGCAGTGGAGTGGGAGGGCCTGCGTCCCCCCTGCCACCCAACTCGTGGGTGGCAGCCTCCCCCTCTTCCAGGTCCTTGGAGGCCTGGGCTAATTCACATATGCTGTGTTGCTCAGCCTCTGCTTGAGGGCCTAAGCTATTTACTGTTTGTTGCCCCGCCCTGACCCCAGGGCCTGGGCCTGCCTAATCTTGAACTGTTTGCTCTGTCCCAGCCTGAGGGCCTGAGCTACTGACTATTTGGTGCCCTGCCCTGACTCAGGGCCCGGGCCTATGGTGCTCATTCCAGTTACCGCAAGGGTTGCCAAGGGAGATTCCGGTGACCGGACAAATTCCCCAAAGTCAACTGTGTGTAGCGAGCCGGTGTGGCTCCCCACCGCCCCGGAAAGGGTCAAGCCCCAGCTAGCCCCTTTACAACAGTTATGTACAAAAGTTGCTTAAAAAACTTCAGGAATACATTTCAACTGAAGGACAGACAAAGGAGACTTCAGGACAAACTCCTTTTTGTCAGAGATTGATTAAATTACTGGAGAGAACTTCAGATAAGATGTTCTGAAAATAAAATTTGTTCTTGATGGTGTCAATTGCCTTCACCCAAAGTATGTAAAATTAAAACACTAGAATCATAGAACACTATGGATGTGATATAGACATTGTGAAGACAGAGGTAAACCTCTTGCAAAAGTAACTGAATGCTATGAAGAAGAGAAAAAGTCCAAGACTGACAGTTTGCTGCAGCTGCTAATTTCTTTGGATAAATACAAATTTGCCTTCCACAAGCTGCATAAATTCTGTGTAATTGGTACAAGTATTCCTCCATCAAATGCTGCATATGAAAGGGCATTCTCATGTCTTCAATGGGTGAAAGACTAGCTGAGGAACTGCATGACAAGTGACCAGGTAAGGGACTTGGATGTCATGACTATTGAAAAAAAGTTGTCCGAGTCTCTGCAGCTGGAGAGAGTTGTCGACAGATTTACTGCTGCTTTCAACAGGCATATCAAGCTTCAATATGGTAAGTAAATTGTGACCAACATTATTTATCCCCATTTTATAAAGTGTATATGTAGAAAAATCCATGCTCCCTTAATAATAGTCTTTACCACCCCTTTGCCACCCCAAACTAATTATTCTAGCACTGCCCCTGAATGGGACTGATCAGGGTCTTTTTAATTTCTCTACTGCAGGTTGGGGAATGTACCAACCATGAGGCACCAGAGCAATGTGCCTGCAAATACTGGAGTTTGTCTACAAACAAAAGATGTACCTAATGGTATAACCTCCCTCACATGGGCACAGTTATACCAGTGTAAAGGTGCTTAGACCAGTACATCTTAGGGTATGTCTACACTACGGAATAAGGTCGAATTTATAGAAGTCGGTTTTTTAGAAATCGGTTTTATATATTCGAGTGTGTGTGTCCCCACAGAAAATGCTCTAAGTGCATTAAGTGCATTAACTCGGCGGAGCGCTTCCACAGTACCGAGGCTAGAGTCGACTTCCGGAGCGTTGCACTGTGGGTAGCTATCCCACAGTTCCCGCAGTCTCCGCTGCCCATTGGAATTCTGGGTTGAGATCCCAATGCCTGATGGGGCTAAAACATTGTCGCGGGTGGTTCTGGGTACATATCGTCAGGCCCCCGTTCCCTCCCTCCCTCCGTGAAAGCAAGGGCAGACAATCATTTCGCGCCTTTTTTCCTGAGTTACCTGTGCAGACGCCATACCACTGCAAGCATGGAGCCCGCTCAGGTAACCGTCACCCTATGTCTCCTGGGTGCTGGCAGACGCGGTACGGCATTGCTACACAGTAGCAGCAACCCCTTGCCTTGTGGCAGCAGACGGTACAGTACGACTGGTAGCCGTCATCGTCATGTCCGAGGTGCTCCTGGCCACGTTGGCTGGGAGCACCTGGGCAGACATGGGTGCAGGGACTAAATTTGGAGTGACTTGACCAGGTCATTCTCTTTAGTCCTGCCTGCAGTCAGTCCTATTGAACCGTCTTATGGTGAGCGGGCAGGCGATACGGACTGCTAGCAGTCGTACTGTACCATCTTCTGCCGAGCAGCCATGAGATGTGGATGGCATGCAGTCCTTCTGCACCGTCTGCTGCCAGCCAAAGATGTAAAAGATAGATGGAGTGGATCAAAACAAGAAATAGACCAGATCTGTTTTGTACTCATTTGCTTCCCCCCCTCCCCTGCCTAGGGGACTCATTCTTCTAGATCACACTGCAGTCACTCACAGAGAAGGTGCAGCGAGGTAAATCTAGCCATGTATCAATCAGAGGCCAGGCTAACCTTCTTGTTCCAATAAGGACAATAACTTAGGTGCACCATTTCTTATTGGAACCCTCCGTGAAGTCCTGCCTGAAATACTCCTAGATGTAAAGCCACCCCCTTTGTTGATTTTAGCTCCCTGAAGCCAACCCTGTAAGCGCCCCTCCCGGCGTCAGAGCAACGGCAAACAATCGGGCATCTGAGAGTGCTGTCCAGAGCAGTCACAATGGAGCACTCTGATGGGGCTAAAACGTTGTCGCGGGTGGTTCTGGGTACGTATCGTCAGGCCCCCGTTCCCTCCCTCCCTCCGTGAAAGCAAGGGCAGACAATCATTTCGCGCCTTTTTTCCTGAGTTACCTGTGCAGACGCCATACCACGGCAAGCATGGAGCCCGCTCAGGTAACCGTCACCCTATGTCTCCTGGGTGCTGGCAGACGCGGTACGGCTTTGCTGCACAGTAGCAGCAACCATTGCCTTCTGGCAGCAGACAGTGCAATACGACTGGTAGTCGTCCTCGTCGTGTCCGAGGTGCTCCTGGCCACGTCGGCTGGGAGTGCCTGGGCAGACATGGGCGCAGGGACTAAATTTGGAGTGACTTAACCAGGTCATTCTCTTTAGTCCTGCAGTCAGTCCTATTGAACCGTCTTATGGTGAGCGGGCAGGCGATACGGACTGCTAGCAGTCGTATTGTACCATCTTCTGCCAGGCAGGCAAGAGATGGGGATGCCTAGCAGTCGTACTGTACCATCTTCTGCCGAGCAGCCATGAGATGTGGATGGCATGCAGTCCTTCTGCACCGTCTGCTGCCAGCCAAAGATGTAAAAGATAGATGGAGTGGATCAAAACAAGAAATAGACCAGATTTGTTTTGTACTCATTTGCCTCCTCCCCTGTCTAGGGGACTCATTCCTCTAGGTCACACTGCAGTCACTCACAGAGAAGGTGCAGCGAGGTAAATCTAGGCATGTATCAGTCAGAGGCCAGGCTAACCTCCTTGTTCCAATAAGAACAATAACTTAGGTGCACCATTTCTTATTGGAACCCTCCGTGAAGTCCTGCCTGAAATACTCCTTGATGTACAGGCACCCCCTTTGTTGATTTTAGCTCCCTGAAGCCAACCCTGTACGCCGTGTCGTCAGTCGTCCCTCCCTCCGTCAGAGCAACGGCAGACAATCGTTCTGCGCCTTTTTTCTGTGCGGACGCCATACCAAGGCAAGCATGGAGGCCGCTCAGCTCACTTTGGCAATTAGGAGCACATTAAACACCACACGCATTATCCAGCAGTATATGCAGCACCAGAACCTGGCAAAGCGATACCGGGCGAGGAGGCGACGTCAGCGCGGTCACGTGAGTGATCAGGACATGGACACAGATTTCTCTGAAAGCATGGGCCCTGCCAATGCATGCATCATGGTGCTAATGGGGCAGGTTCATGCTGTGGAACGCCGATTCTGGGCTCGGGAAACAAGCACAGACTGGTGGGACCGCATAGTGTTGCGGATCTGGGACGATTCCCAGCGGCTGCGAAACTTTCGCATGCGTAAGGGCACTTTCATGGAACTTTGTGACTTGCTTTCCCCTGCCCTGAGGCGCATGAATACCAAGATGAGAGCAGCCCTCACAGTTGAGAAGCGAGTGGCGATAGCCCTGTGGAAGCTTGCAACGCCAGACAGCTACCGGTCAGTTGGGAATCAATTTGGAGTGGGCAAATCTACTGTGGGGGCTGCTGTGATGCAAGTAGCCCACGCAATCAAAGATCTGCTGATATCAAGGGTAGTGACCCTGGGAAATGTGCAGGTCATAGTGGATGGCTTTGCTGCAATGGGATTCCCTAACTGTGGTGGGGCTATAGACGGAACCCATATCCCTATCTTGGCACCGGAGCACCAAGCCGCCGAGTACATAAACCGCAAGGGGTACTTTTCGATAGTGCTGCAAGCTCTGGTGGATCACAAGGGACGTTTCACCAACATTAACGTGGGATGGCCGGGAAAGGTGCATGATGCGCACATCTTCAGGAACTCTGGTCTGTTTCAAAAGCTGCAGGAAGGGACTTTATTCCCAGACCAGAAAATAACTGTTGGGGATGTTGAAATGCCTATATGTATCCTTGCGGACCCAGCCTACCCCTTAATGCCATGGCTCATGAAGCCGTACACAGGCAGCCTGGACAGTAGTCAGGAGCTGTTCAACTACAGGCTGAGCAAGTGCAGAATGGTGGTAGAATGTGCATTTGGACGTTTAAAGGCGCGCTGGCGCAGTTTACTGACTCGCTTAGACCTCAGCAAAACCAATATTCCCACTGTTATTACTGCTTGCTGTGTGCTCCACAATATCTGTGAGAGTAAGGGGGAGACGTTTATGGCGGGGTGGGAGGTTGAGGCAAATCGCCTGGCTGCTGGTTACGCGCAGCCAGACACCAAGGCGGTTAGAAGAGCACAGGAGGGCGCGGTACGCATCAGAGAAGCTTTGAAAACCAGTTTCATGACTGGCCAGGCTACGGTGTGAAAGTTCTGTTTGTTTCTCCTTGATGAAACCCCCCGCCCCTTGGTTCACTCTACTTCCCTGTAAGCTAACCACCCGCCCCTCCTCCCTTCAATCACCGCTTGCAGAGGCAATAAAGTCATTGTTGCTTCACATTCATGCATTCTTTATTCATTCATCACACAAATAGGGGGATGACTACCAAGGTAGCCCAGGAGGGGTGGTGGAGGAGGGAAGGAAAATGCCACACAGCACTTTAAGCACAGCACTTTAAAAGTTTACAACTTTAAAATTTATTGAATGACAGCCTTCTTTTTTTGGGGCAATCCTCTCTGGTGGAGTGGCTGGTTGGCCGGAGGCCCCCCCACCGCGTTCTTGGGCGTCTGGGTGTGGAGGCTATGGAACTTGGGGAGGAGGGCGGTTGGTTACAGAGGGGCTGCAGTGGCAGTCTGTGCTCCAGCTGCCTTTGCTGCAGCTCAACCATACACTGGAGCATACTGGTTTGGTCCTGCAGCAGCCTCAGCATTGAATCCTGCCTCCTCTCATCACGCTGCCGCCACATTTGAGCTTCAGCCTTGTCTTCAGCCCGCCACTTACTCTCTTCAGCCCGCCACCTCTCCTCCCAGTCATTTTGTGCTTTCCTGCACTCTGACATTATTTGCCTCCACGCATTCGTCTGTGCTCTGTCAGTGTGGGAGGACAGCATGAGCTCGGAGAACATTTCATCGCGAGTGCGTTTTTTTTTTTCTTTCTAAGCTTCACTAGCCTCTGGGAAGGAGAAGATCCTGTGATCATTGAAACACATGCAGCTGGTGGAGAAAAAAAAAGGGACAGCGGTATTTAAAGAGACACATTTTATAAAACAGTGGCTACACTCTTTCAGGGTAAACCTTGCTGTTAACATTACATACATAGCACCTGTGCTTTCGTTACAAGGTCGCATTTTGCCTCCTCCCACCGCGTGACTACCCCCTCAACCTTCCCCCCTCCCTGTGGCTAACAGCGGGGAACATTTCTGTTTAGCCACAGGCAAACAGCCCAGCAGGAATGGGCTCCTCTGAGTGTCCCCTGAAGAAAAGCACTCTATTTCAACCAGGTGACCATGAATTATATCTCACTCTCCTGAGGATAACACAGAGAGATAAAGAATGGATGTTGTTTGAATGCCAGCAAACATACACTGCAATGCTTTGTTGTACAATGATTCCCGAGTACGTGTTACTGGCCTGGAGTGGTAAAGTGTCCTACCATGAAGGACGCAATAAGGCTGCCCTCCCCAGAAACCTTTTGCAAAGGCTTTAGGACTACATCTAGGAGAACCGCAAATGCCAGGGCAAAGTAATCCTTTCACATGCTTGCTTTTAAATCATGTATAGTATTTTAAAAGGTACACTCACCAGAGGTCCCTTCTCCGCCTGCTGCGTCCAGGAGGCAGCCTTGGGTGGGTTCGGGGGGTACTGGCTCCAGGTCTAGGGTGAGAAACAGTTCCTGGCTGTCGGGAAAACTGGTTTCTCCGCTTGCTTGCTGTGAGCTATCTACAACCTCCTCCTCCTCATCATCATCTTCGTCCCCAAAACCTGCTTCCGTATTGCCTCCATCTCCATTGAAGGAGTCAAACAACACGGCTGGGGTAGTGGTGGCTGAACCCCCTAAAATGGCATGCAGCTCATCATAGAAGCGGCATGTTTGGGGCTCTGACCCGGAGCAGCTGTTTGCCTCTCTGGTTTTCTGGTAGGCTTGCCTCAGCTCCTTCAGTTTCACGCGGCACTGCTTCGGGTCCCTGTTATGGCCTCTGTCCTTCATGCCCTGGGAGATTTTCACAAAGGTTTTGGCATTTCGAAAACTGGAACGGAGTTCTGATAGCACGGATTCCTCTCCCCAAACAGCGATCAGATCCCGTACCTCCAGTTCGGTCCATGCTGGAGCTCTTTTGTGATTCTGGGACTCCATCATGGTCACCTGTGCTGATGAGCTCTGCATGGTCACCTGCAGCTTGCCACGCTGGCCAAACAGGAAATGAGATTCAAAAGTTCACGGTTCTTTTCCTGTCTACCTGGCCAGTGCATCTGAGTTGAGAGTGCTGTCCAGAGCGGTCACAATGGAGCACTCTGGGATAGCTCCCGGAGGCCAATACCATCGAATTGTGTCCACAGTACCCCAAATTCGAGCCGGCAACGTCGATTTAAGCACTAATCCACTTGTCAGGGGTGGAGTAAGGAAATCGATTTTAAGAGCCCTTTAAGTCGAAATAAAGGGCTTCATTGTGTGGATGGGTGCAGGTTTACATCGATTTAACGCTGCTAAATTCGACCTAAAGTCCTAGTGTAGACCAGGGCTTATTCTCATACAAGAAGGGGAATAAGCTATACCAGTATAAGGTATATTCATACTAGTTTAACTGCATCCACAGGTTGTACTAGTATAACTATATATGTTTAAAAAACAAAAACCCAACCTGTAACTGACAGTTGTACAAATAAAAAACTAAAGACCTCTATGACTAGGTCTCATTAACAAAACTTCACTGGAGGACACACGAATGATTATCTTTACAACTATAAAGGCCTGGCCTTTTAAAAAATTATTATTGAAGAAAGTTTAATTCCTGCAGAAATTGTAGGCCCCTTCATTTGCAAGCCCATAGTTTCCCTGCTAACAGGGATGAGAAAGCAAGTTGACCTTTCAACTCTTGGATAGAAATGTAACAATATCCCAAGACCAGTGAGACAAGAATGGTTGATCGACTAAGACTACACGAATTCCTGGATGTCGGCCATTTATGCTAATCATGCCTCCTTTTTCCAAGAGCGGACAGATGTGTATCAGCATGCTTAGGGGACTATTTTAAAAATTGTTAGCATTACAGCATTATTTTATTTCATCTGCTGATAAGAATGTCAGAGAGATGCTACACTGAAGAAGCCATTCTTTGTTCCCACACATTTGTACTCTGTTCCCCACTCTGCTCTCCGCTGACCAACCTAGATCAGTCCAGTACCTTCCTAATCCGAGAGGGAAATCAGGGTGTTTTCTTTCAAGATACATAAAGAAGAAATAGATGGGAATTGATCTGAACAGAGGTGTACTGAGAGAGGCTAGAATAGTACATTACTGAGTTCATATATTGCTAAATATATTATATGTAATATAATATTACTAGGACTCATCATTGCATGTTAATCCAAGTAATATAACACAGCACTACAGTACAATGTATATTAAACATGATGAAACAAGTTAAGTTTTAAAGCACGTCTTCTACCCTTTTATTTGTAATTTTAAATCAATCACTTCAGTTTTGGTTACACTTAAAGAATAGTGTAATGCACACTGAAAACTAAACAGGCACACTGCGATAACTCTTCTAATAATAATCCTGTACTAACATTTACAACTGGTCTTTACCATTCTGTTTTCCTACTTAGAGAAGTGGGTGTTGAAATATCAATTAAAATTTGGGTGTAACTATATACAAAAAAATAATTACAGCAATGAAATTCCACCATGGCAGACAAGAGATTAGTATCTATACGAAAAAAGAAGCAATAGTTTGTGAAGCATTTACAGATGATGTTTGATCTCAGATAGGCACACATAGCTCCCACTGATGTGAATGCTAGATGTTCAATTCATATCCAAGGGCACAAGTTATCCAGTACCATTTATGTACAGGTATTAGCTTTATTATGGAGGTGCCAGCTAAACTTCATACTCAAGGCTGAGCTAAGGTTTACACTTGAAGCAGGAATTCAACCTCTTATGAAAAATGATGCATCTTCCCTAAAGTTATATCAGTTTAATTATAGGATGATTTTTTTCTGAGAATTTACAAGCAAATCTTTTATAAATTAACGGTAATTCTAAAATATTGGTCCTTAAAGATAGACATTTTCCTTTGTCCTTAATGAACTTAACAAAATTCTCTCAACTGCCCATAAAATAAAAAGCCCACTGAAATCTTGTCCATAGGCCACACTTGAGGTGGTTTTTTGTTGTTTTTTAAAAAAAAAAGATTCGTAGTCACTCTCTCTGGTCCCGTCCCATCTGCTCCGATTCCGCCACTACCACCAACACCTATATTCTTCATGCCTGAAAGTTTCTCCTTTAGCAGAGGCTACATTAAGATACAGTCAAGGTTGAGAGTACATCAGTAATTTAGGGTTCAGCACATTACAGCGTTGTTGTGATTATCCCCCAGAATAAGCATAATAAACCCAGAAATTCCAAGTTAAGGTTACTCTGAAAAGAAAACCAAATTTGTTGCATGGGTGTCATAACTCCATTTTCATATGTTAACCTTAATTCTGCCTTGTAGTGACACCATGAGGGCGAAAATAAATATTTAAAAATCAGTATAATCTAACACAAGACCACAAACACTGAAATGCCTTAATGGTAATTATATGATTAAACACCCAATAAAATTGAGAAGTCCAAAAGGACCGCAAGGCTTTATAGAAGTTTAACAATCTAAGGGCAGACACCCTTAATAGCGGGGGATGTTTTAGAGGAGATTAGTTCTTCAGTATTCTTCTACATTCCTGATCACAATTGTTCTGAATTTTTAAATCTAAATTTTAAATTTAGCCAGCCCCCAAATCCCTGATCATCCACAACCACCACCAATAAAAAAAAAAAAAAATAGTATTTCTCTTCAACACTACACTTCTGAGAAATCCAGTAGCACATCTGAAACTATTATTAAGAAAGCCCCCCAGATGATATCGGATAGTGGGGAATACAAAATATTGATCCAGAGATTCAATAGCACAAGATTTCTTTATTATATTCCTTCTCCTGAAGGGGAAAAACGGAAGCTGGCACATTTTGCCTGGTGCATTAAGATCTAGAAACTTCCTGTTAATTTTCACAACTTACTGGCAGTGAAATATACTGATCAGTATTCTCTAGAGTGCAGCAACATTTCCAGTCTGTCTCTTAAACAGCTCATCCCTGCATTAGCAAACATTTGAGTTTGACAGTTATGTTCTTACAGTTGCTTAATTAGCATTTGCGCGCGCGCACACAAACCCCCCGCCCCGGAATATGCAACGACAAACCAGAGATGGGCAAATTGCCACTGTTAACATTAACCAAAAACAGGCAATGCTCCTGTTTTAGATGTCAAGAGAACAATTACTGCATTATTTGTTAAAGAATTAAAAATTGTGCCCGTCATTCCTAAGGCTGTTTTATGGCTTCTAAAGGACTTTGACAGTAGCACGTTTTTAAAACCAGGTGATTTCAAGTTTGATATTTCTCTTTTTCTTCTGTGTATTAATAGGCATCAGACTAATTACAATAACATTTCATAAAAAGGGAGAAGTTACACACAACGCCTTTATTAAAACATAACGCCATTCTCACTAACAGAGCTCAAATTTATTCTGATGATCCTGTATGCCCTTTAACATACCCAGGATGCATTAGTATGCAGCCTTTTCGATCCATTCTGTTCTTTTCCATATAAAAAATCCTTGGTGTCATTACCCTACCCCAAAAATTGTTTTGATCCCTCTTTCCAATATCTTCTCCAACTCACAGACAGAATTATCATAAATTGGCTTACTCCACTTACAATGCGCCTTGACTGTATTATCACCTGCTTTTAAAGTGACCCCAAATTCCTTTAAATTCACAAGGATGCTAATTTTCACTAGTTTTCATATTTCATCATCACGGCAAATCCCAAAGGGACATGGCTTCCTTGCAGATCAAGCACCACCTGGATCAATCTCTGTCTCGGTTCGTAAGGTGGTCTAGCTGTATATTCAATTTACATCCAGCACTGGCAATCTTCTTAGTCCAAAGTTTAGCGCTCACATGATCACTGGCCATGTAGTGAAATTCCTTGGTAAACTCACTTTAGGATTCACTGTTCTTAGCAATTGGGCACGTCTACACTGGCAAAGTTACAGCGCTGGCAGTTACAACGCCACTCAGAGAACGCAGAAGAAAAACGCTGTTGTACCTTCACACTGACAGCTGCCTGCAGAATAGCGTGTTCACACTTGTGGCACTTGCAGTGCTATTTGGAACGGTGCACTCTGGTCAGCTATCCCACAGAGCATCTCTTTCTCTTTTGCTACTAAGACTTGGTGGAAGGCGGAGGGGGTCGCAGGGCATCCTGGGTCCAGTCTTAATGCCCTGTGCTGCATTGCTTCAAATCCCAGCAATCCCTGTGCTTCCATCCGCATTTGGCACCATCTTTCAACCTGTTGTGTATTACACAACCTGCCTCTTTCAGGCTGCAGGAATGGATTCCAAACTGCTGACCAGTATGCTGCTCGTTCTGACCAACATGTCACGAGTGGCAGTGGAGTTATTCCTTAAACTACAAAGGCAAGAGGAGTGAGACGTTGATCTCACCATGCAAAGCAGCTACAACACGAGATTTCTTGTGGCATTCACAGAGGTGCTGACCACAGTGGAATGCTGCTTTTGGGTTCAGGAAACAAGCACTGAGTGGTGGGATCACATCGTGATGCACATCTGAGATGATGAGCAGTGGCTGCACAACCTTTGCATGAAGAAAGCCACATTCATGGGACTGTGTGATGAGCTCACTTCAGCCCTGTGGCACAAGGACACGAGAATGAGAGCTGCCCTGTCGCTGGAGAAGCGGGTGGCGATTGTACTGTGGAAGCTGGCTACTCCAGACTGTTACCAATCAGTTGCTAAACAGTTTGGAGTGGGAAAGTCGACCATTGGAGTAGTGTTCATGGAAGTGTGCAGAGCCATTAATCGCATCCTCCAAAAGACAGTGACTCTGGGCAATGTGCGTGACATTGTGGATAGCTTGGCACAAATGGGTTTCCCTAACTGCAGAGGGGCGAAAGATGGCACACACATTCCAATTCTGGCACCAGACCACGTAGCCACAGAGTACATTAATCGCAAAGGGTATTTCTCAGTGGTCCTCCAGGTGCTTGTGGAACACTGTGGCCATTTCATGGATGTTAACGCAGGGCGGTCTGGAAAGGTGCATGACGCATGCATCTTTCGGAACCCTGGCCTGTTCAAGTAGATGTAAGCAGGGACTTTCTTCCCGGACCAGAAGATCACCGTAGGGGAAGTCAAACTGCCCACTGTGATCCTGGGAGACCCTGCCTACCCCTTAATACTGTGGCTTATGAAGCCATACATGGGGCAACTTGACAGCAGCAAGGAGTGGTTCAACAGGCTGAGCAAGTGCAGAATGACTGTTGAGTGTGTTTTTGGCCATTTAAAACCCGCTGGCAATGCTTGTATAGGAAGCTGGACATGGCCGATGACAATATCCGTATGCTCATAGCCGTGTGCTGTATGCTCCATAATATTTGTGAAGAGAAGGGTGAAAGCTCAGCGGCTGGAGGCTGAGTTTGAACAGCCAGAGACCAGGGCTATTTGAAGGGCACAGCGCGGGCCCATAAGGATCAGGGATGCCTCGAGGCTGCAATCTGAAGCTGAAAGCCACTAATATTTGCTGCTATGCTCGGAACTGCAGTGCTTGTAATGCTAAGAGGTGACTGGTGCACATGATGCAATAAGGGGGTTTAACATAATTGCATGTTGCTTTGCAGTGCTCTTTTTGCTTTCAATTAATAGAATAAAGATTGTTTTCAAACCAACACAATTATTTTATTAAAAGACAACAACCGGAGGAGCGAGTCAAATGACAAAAATACATGAGCAGGGAGGGGGAGGGGGGAAAAGGAAGGTCCAGAGGAGATGGGGTCCTGGGACAGCTACATATTTGTGTATGTCCAGGGATCATACCCAACCTTCTCCTTTGGAGTACAATGCAGTAGGTGCTGTACTTCAGCAGGGCCAAACTGCAGAGGGATGGGTGTTGAGTGCAGTGGGTAGTGCAAGTCCACACTGCTGGACTGTGAGGAGGGAGGAGTGGAATGCTGAGGGTAGAGAGTGGAGTCAGGAGGTTGAGGTGTGTGTGTGTGTGTGTGTAAGGCATGGGGCGCATGGGAAAGAGTTTTGTGACAGCAGCTGTAGAGGAGGATGGGCATGGAACTGCTCGGCTTGACGAGCTAGTATTGCCTGGTGCATGTCTGCTTGGCACTCCATGATGTTTACAAGCCGCTCCGTGGCTTCATTGTGGCGTGCTGCGTTCACCTTTCAGTCCCTCTCCTTGCTGTCCCGCCACTCCTTCAATTCCTGTTTCTCAGCAGCAGAGTGCATCATAACCTCACGCAGAAAGTCCTCCTTAGTTCTTCGTGGTCACTTTCTAATTCTGCGCAGCCATTCTGCCACCAGTAAGAGAGGCTGACCTCCCAAGATCATCTCTGTGAAGTCTAAATGCAACACTTTAAAGAAGAAGTATTGTTTGCAACACAGACAACACTGATTCAGTGCTTTAAAACACGGCCAGTACTCACACATCTGTCACTAACTGGCTGACCCCAGGCAAGCACACGAGCCACAAGACCCCCAAAATGGTGAGTAGCCACAGGGGCAGGGTGAATCACTCTTCTCGGACCCTGCTGTACACTGGACACGTGGCTCTTAGGCAGAGCCAGCACTGTAGGGGGCGCTTGATAATCATTCCTGTCCCTACACTTTCCACAGGATGTGATCATTATGGAAGATATCTCGCTGCTGAGGTTGAGCAGGGAATCAAAGGAGGGTCTTCTCCAAGACTGCGGCTTCTGCCCTGGCCCCATGCGGCTCGCTTGTGTGCAGCAATGGTCATCCATCCCCCTCCCTCCGTGACGGCACAGTGAAGTTACCATTAATGGGCAAAAAACAAAAGCATCTCTGCCAAGAAACCTGTGGCAGCGGATTGCCCAGTATCTTCAAGAGTTTCCTGGAGATCTCCGAGGGAGATTCCCGAGAAGTGGGGGAGTCTATCAACAGCCTGTTCCGCCACTCACATTAGGTATGCGGTGGGAGACAAGCCTGTTTTCTGCAACCCTCCTGCCCCCAACAATTCCCAAAATCAGATCCACTTACCAGGGGCCTCCTCTCCTGTTTGCGTTTTGCCAAGATCAGATTGCTGTGACTGGCTAGTGTCCTCTGGGGTAGAAAAGAGCTCCTGACTGCATGCATCTCTGGCCTCCAAGCCATCCTCTGCCTCTGGGTACCCCTTCCCCTCTTCGTCCAAGATTTCCTCCTCCTGGCTCGGTCCACTCTCAACTGGCACGTGAGCCAAAGAAGTATCCACAGGGGCCTTCGCAGTGGAGGTGGGGTCACCACCTAGTATCGCGTCCAGCTCTTTGTAGAACTGGCAGCTCGTGGCCGCAGCACCGGAGTGACGGTTTACCTCCTGCACCTTGTGGTAGGCGTTCTGCAGCTCCTTCACTTTTACCCTACACTGCAATGTGTCCCGATGATGGCCCCTTTCTATCATTCATCATGAAACCTGTCCGTAGGTATCATAATTTCTATGGCTAGAGCGCAGCTGGGACTGCACAGCCTCCTCTCCCCAAATGCCGATGAGGTCCAGCAGCTTGGCATTGCTCCAAGTGGGTGATCGCCTGGTGTGTCGAGCAGGCATGGCCACCTGGAAAGATGCACAAAGACCACTGCATGCATCACCAAGCAAACAGGAAGAGGACTTTCAAATTTGCAAAAGAATGTATGGGCGGATGACAGTTGGTCACCTGAGGGCCGGTCAGTAAAGTTAAAACTGATAACCAGAGAGGTAAGAACAGGCATTGTGGGACACCTCCCGGAGGCCATTCGCAGCGCTGTAATTGCCACAGTGTCTATACTGGCACCACAGTCCCAGCGCAGAAAGCTGTACGCCTCTCGGCGGGGTGGTTTTTTAAAAGCACTACAGCTGTGCAGTTTCTGCACACTTAGTGGCTTGGCAGTGTGTACACCTCAGGAGTTACAGCGCAGAAAGCCACTTTACTGCGCAGAAACTTGCCAGTTTAGACGGGGCCATCCTAACAACATATCCATACCAAGAAAGCTGCTGAAACCAAACCAGTGCCTATTACTCCAAGGGGTGGGGATTCTGAGTGACTGCACGCCCGCAGAAAACACCCCCCCCCCGCCCCCAGAATTCCTGTGCTTCCCTGCAGGGAAGCAAAGGGAAGCCATGTGTTGGGGCGGGGGAGCGGGAGGGGGCCACCATGGGCGCAGTTTTTTGGGGGGGGAATTGCCTACCTCCAGAGGAGAGACATGGGGGGGGGGAAACGACACACACAGGGTTACATGCCACTGCCCCACTCACCCCCATTTCTGCAAGCACAGAGCTGCCCAGCTGAAGGAGGCTGCATCTCTGCTCCACTGACTCTGCAGCTGAACACCGCCTTCTGGGTCCTAGTACCAGTCGCGCTCCCCTTCTGTGTGCTGGGAGCCTTCCTGTTTTCTGTGCAACAGTGAGTGGCCGCAGTGGGGCTGGGTAAGGAGGCGTGTGAGGGGAAGACACAGTCGGGAAGGAAAGGGGTGGAATAGGGTAGGGGGAGGGGAATGCAGGGAGGGGGATGGAGAAGAAAAGGGGATAGGGAAATTGCAGGGGGAACCTGGAACCCGGCATGCAGGGTCCCCTCAGCAGCAGCTGGTGCTCCCCTGTTAAGCAGGCCCATTGAACCCTCACCCTGACAAGCCATACCCCCTTACACCTGGATCCCCCCGACACCTCCCTCCCACACCCAGACCCCGCCCCCACTGATCCCCAACCAGCTGCACTTGGACCCCCACCCCATCAAGCCCCAGTCTCCCGACACCCGGGCCTCCCCACTCCACCCCCCACACCTAGCCACAACCACCTTCCCCTGGATCCCCTGCAGAGCCCCACTTTCCCTGCATCTGGAACCCCCTACCGAGCCCCTGTGCATCCAGATATTCCACTGAGTCACCCACACCCAGATTGCCCCACACAAAAATATCTCACCCCATGCCTGGGGGGATTCCCCAACACTATGCTCCTCCACACTTGGATCCTGCTGGGCTGAGCCTGCCCACCCACACTGGTGCACCTGGCACAGAGGGGCAGGGCCCTGGGGTGTTTCTGGGGCAGGCCCAGCCCTTACACTGTGTCAGGGTCAGGTGCAGCCTACTGACGAGTCCCTGTACCAGGGGATGTGGGGGCTTCAGGGTGATCTCCCACCTCAATGCAGCCAGTGGCCTGTGCTCCCCATTGGTATGCTGGAGCCACATTTATTTACTGACAAATAAAATTTACAGAATTTTTCAGAATTTTTTTTTAAAAAATGTTCGCATAAGTTTTAATTTTTTGGCATAGTACTTTTAGGTGCAGAATTCCCTCAGGAGAAGCTGATGAAGGAAGTTGCTGGGTTCAGCTTCCAATTTCGTTATTTCTGATATGGAATTTCCATATTTATGCATACTCAAGTTCACTAATTTTTTGACAAGACTATTACTAAAACTAAAGCCACCCCTTCATAGTAAGATGAGGTTTTAAAAAATTCTAGCACAAACCCAAAAATCTCTCCCTTTTTGTTCCAAAAAATAATAAAAATTCAAATTTCAGCTTTACTAATGCAACAGGTAGTTCAGAAATTTCCTACTATTCAAGCTAAAATGAACTGACATTTATACTTATGTGGTGTCTGTATTTTGTCTAAAAGCAGTATTAAGCTGTCACACATGATTAAAGATTTGTGCCAAGACTGAAATGAAGAATCATTACAAAAACAAACTATCTTATCAGTCATCACTGCTGGCCCAGGTTGACAGACGAGACCAGCACTTGAACTCAAAGGCATTAAATGCATATAAAGATTTAGCATACAGCTAATTTAAAAAGACAACAAAAACACACCATGAAGGACCTAAACCTAACTCCATATGAAAGTATTGGCATTCACATCAGTGGGAACTGGATCAACCTTTGTATTACAGTCCAGATTATCCAAAACAGGGCTGTTCATGCCTTTTGTGGCAAGAGCTAAATTACATTTTTAATTATGGTCCATGAGCTAAGGCTACAGAATAAGGATCATATGCTACACACAATCCATAGCAGCTCTCCCAAGGAGGTCAATAGAAGTTCTGCACAAAGATGAAGCAAATAAAACCTTTATGAAATCGCTACCATTTAACATTCTGTCATTTCTGTCCCTTGTTTGCCAATCTGTGTACATGAGTAAGGCATGCTACTATAACTGCGTTCTGTGCATGACTGGCACCTAAGTTTTAGAAGATATGGCTCTTAGATTGTGAAGATTAGACTTCAGAGTTAACCCACTGAGGTGAATGGGGACAGTTTAAGCCACTTTCACAGCCTGAAAAATCAGATTTAGCCAGTGCTACATCAGCTCACATTTGGAAAGATTTAAAAAACCAACCAACCAACGGTCAAAAGGGCTAAACATTTTAAAGAAAACACACAAAACAAAGATTTTAGATTGTTGAGAATCTGAATCTATGATGGAGATGGATAAATACATCATACAGGCTAGGGAAGACATCCCTTATCCAACTAACAGACTCATATTTTTACAATAAGCTCTTTCCTATAAAAAAATAAAAATAAAAAACTATGAAGCATAAGAAAGCAGGTTACAAATAGAGTAAGCCTTAGCCAGAAATGCACCTAATCACTTTTAGAATGGGGCAGTGCTGGGAAACAGTACATACTCAGTCCTTAACTCAGACTGCTGGTAATGCATATGACACAAAGCGCCCCATGTATCCCCCTATTGTGGAATGCACCCCTTGTGGCAGAGCTGTGCTTCAGAATCACAGCTTTCACTTTTAAAGACCATTCTAGCCCTCACAGTACACTTGGCTCATTTTTTTTAGTTAACCAAGTTAGTGTTATCTTCCTGAAACAATAGTTCTGGGAGGTATAAATTGCCCATTCAACTCAATAAGGATGTTTTTCTAAGTGATATGCTCTAGTTCAAACAGGAATCAATTCAGGGAAATCCATGGCCTGCATTATGTAAGCGGTCAGACAAGATGATCACGGGCATTTCTGGTTTTATAATCTATGAACTCTGACAATTTAAATGCCAATACTGTTAACAATTTCGCTGTTAATTATTTTAGCAGAAATACACAGCTAACTTGCTTACACAATAATCCAAACAGTCATCCACACCGCCACTGGTACCAAAAGCCACAACTATCCTCAACCCAGCTGCCAAAGTCTCTGGCTTCCCCCAACTTCTACGATGCAGTTCTCAAACCGTGGGTTCTCAGCAGTTCTCAAACCGTGGGTCGGGACCTGAAAGTGGGTCACAACCCCATTTTAATGGGGTTGTCAGAAGCAGGTTGGGGTGCAATAAAGATTGAGAACTCCTGAATTAGTCTCATATTGACAGTGCCTGTGTGCAATACCGAAAACAGAAGGACAACATAAAAATGAATTTAATATCAAAACAATTTTATCATTTGTATATTTAAGTAAAAGACTCATTTTTAAAAATGTATCTGGAGTTGTGGCAGAATTGCCAAGCTGCTTTATCATAGTACCACAGAATCAAGGAATCTTGCAACAGAATCAAGGCAAGAGTATGTGAGGTCTTGCCCATTATACAGCCTCAGAGTGGTGGCTAAGGGCTTGTCCACATTTGAAAGTTAATTAAGATGGAGTTGGACAAGAACAGCTACATTCACAACCTATTTGTGGACAATATTATTCCAGAACAAGAGTGCCTTGTTCTTGTTTAGCTTAACCAAGTGACTTACCTGAGTAACCCAGGAACATCTCTATGTGTAGCAAACCCTTAGGTACACAGCAATGAGGTGCATCAAGCTGCTCATTTCAAGTAGATTCAGTCAAGCTGTTGAGATTCAGTCACGTGCAACTATCAGGAGAAACACCACTTTCAAATCTGCCTAGTCAGCATGCAATTTATATAATATAACCCACTATTATCAGATCTAACACTCAGTTTGATCATCAGTGATACTAGTTAATAGACTACAGAGAATGTAGTATGTTGTAGTCGTGATGCTCCCAGAATATTAGAAAGAAAAGGTGGATAAGGTAATGTCTTTTATTGGATCAACTTCTGTTGGGGAGACCCACTTTGTTGATCTACAGAAAATTTAATTAACCACAAGAATTAGCAAGTTATTCCTCAAGCACTTATTAACTACTGTGAGTCAGATCATCTGCAGAAAACCAGAAAGTGATATGACTTTTATTTCATACAAGAAAAAGACATTCCATTGCCTGAATATATAAGAGAAGTTCTGAAAGTCAAATAACTCAGCCTTATATATAATTGCTTTACATCTACATTGCTCATACAGAAACATTTTTGTTACATTTAGTAAGTGAAAACTTTGATCTAGTGGTTGGCCAAAACCAACAGTAATTCACCGGATTTCAGGCCTCTCTCTCACCACATATACAAAATATATCTTGGCTAACAATATCTACACCAGGTTTAAACCCAGTAATGATATGAAATAGTTTAACTTTAACCCCTTGTGGTGGAAGGGAGGAGGATTTTTTTTTTTTTTAAACCTTGTAGAAGAAAAGAATACTGCTGCTCTTGCTCAAACTGCTCACAAGAGGATACAGCAATCCAGAGGTGGAAGTGGGGGGGAGGGGGGAAAATCACAATTCCTTGAATATTTCTACATTGCTACAAGACTATGCACCACGATAACATTGAACTCTATTCATTCTTAATTGAATTACTTTAATTTAAAATAAACTTCTCCATAGATCAGTTAATCTCCCCCACAAAAAATAAAATAAGATCAGATTTAACAACCCTTCTTCTCCAATCAACCATCTCTGCCCTTGCCCCATAGTCAATCAAAAACAGGCACTTGCAATTCCACCCATGCTTTATGTGAACTATGTGACGCATTAGTGATTCACTTTACATTGATTCCTCTGTTTTTCCTGCATGTTCTTGATTAATTATTATACTGGTGTTCTAGCTAGCCCAGACTGTGCCTGGACTTTTTTTTAAATGAACCACACACACAAAAAAAGCGGCTCATATGCTGACTTTATCTTCCACATTATATATTTTAGCCTGCCTTTTCGCCTTGCTTTATTTCACATTGATTTTTCATTTGGTTCTTTTAAGTGAGTGTTGCGAGAGAAGAAAATAAGTATTTAATAAAAATAACAGGAGTATGTGTGGCACCTTAGAGACTAACAAATTTATTTGAGCATAAGCTTTCATGGGCTACAGCCCACTTCATCGGATGCATGCAGTATTTAATGGAATTCAAAATAACACAGGTATCAAGACATCTGTGTCTCGTGTTTGATAGGACTCGTGTTTGATAACTACATTTCTACCTCAATGTATATCAGCCCCTAAAGTTTCAAAACCCTGCTCTAATTACACAAGAGGCACTAGCAAATCTTTGTACACAACACGTTACTGTATGTCATTCTTAAAACACAACATGCCATTGATACAGGGAGAAGAATGCCACATATTTCATTGGGACTCCGCATATTACTTAAGCAGTGAGACAACAGGCAGTGCTTTTCTTGGCAATTACAGCAGAGCTGGTTTGGAGCTAGGATGCTGAAAGTCAAGTCATTTTATCCACCCAAGAAATAAAATAATCACCCTAAAATTCATTGTCTGTGGTAGCCTCCTGCTATTATGAAATTGAATAACTACAGAAAACAAACATTTGTTTGCATTATGAATATCAGTGTCAGATCACAGAGCCATAAACCCCTAATTGAAAGTTCTGAACCTATTTCCATATCACTGAGATATATGTGACATGGCTTTAGATCCAGCCACCAGTGGAGCTCTCCCACAGTCACTTGAACACTAATGTCTATGCCTAGCAAATGCACAGATCTGGCACTTTACTGTCACTTTCACCCCCTCCAAACAAGTAACCCATTCAGGCTAAAGCTCCACACACACATCTTTAAATGTGAAATAATACTTCAAGGTAACTGCTTATATGATTTACACTATATTTTGTGAAAGAAAATATCAGTGTCTTGGCTGACAACTTGTACACCCATTCCGAGTTTGACACGATGTATAAAAAATGACAAATTGTAACATTACAAAAGTAAATTTATAATGAAAACACAGAAGAATTCAGCTGCAGTACTTCTAGCAGGAATTCCTACAATAAATCATATCTTTTTCACAGAATGAATGAGGTATATTTAAAGAGCTTTCCCAAGCTATCCAAAAATAGTTTCACATATGTACTAGCTACATGTTTTCAAATGCAAAGGTTTTCTTTTAATCTTTTTTTAAAAAAACCTGTCCCATCACTAGAGATCTCATGCAGCATTGCATCTCCCCAATACCCAATAGGAATAATGGTATTAGAATTTGATCCCTGTTTGTGTTGGGTATCACATTAGTTCACTTGATCCTCTTGATTTCAATGGGATTATTCATGGACTAAAATCTAGCCCAAATATTTTTATAGAAAAGGAGATACTAAAATCAACTAATGGAGTTTAGTGTGTACCCTAAAAGGACAGGAAGACATTTAAAATAAAAAAAAATATTGCTTAAAATTATTGCTTTATATATTAATTTAGACAATGTTAAAGGTGGGCAAGTGCTCTCAAAAGGCTCTGCCAAACTAAAACACAGAGCAAAAGTTTTAAGCAAAGAGTGCTGTTAAATTGTTACTGGAAACAGTGTAAATGCTAGCATGGACATTAGCCTTCACAATTCCTCGACAAAAGGACTTGCTTCAATCAAGTCTTTTTTTGATACCCTATTGAAAATTATATACATTCTATACCAGCAGTTAAACGTTCAATACCCACCGCTCACAACTGTGAAGGTGTGGACAGGGCTTAAACGAAAAAATAGAGCAAAAAACTGATAATAGCACAGTGGTCGTGTCAGTAGGTGAAAGCAAGACATTTACCACCCCCTTCTCAAAAAATAACTGCCCCGGGCTATGTAAAATAGCATCCTCTTTCATTTCCCCAAATGCATTTACCCATCTTGCCCTCTCTGTGGTTTGCACTGTTCGCGGTTACGACGCAGCGCTATCTACCTCGCACCGCGGCTCTTTGTGTGTATTCTGCCCCTCTGGGATTGCCAGCAATAAATCGAGGGACACGAAGGGGCTGCCATCCCCCTTAGGGATTAATCAACGTTTGCAGAGCGCTCTGGAGGTGCAAAGCGCTGTATAGATGCTTCAGCGAGACCCGTGGTGATGGGGGGGGGGGGGCGGACATCCCTGACATGTCTGACAGAAACTCACTGCCAGCAAGATAACCACCCCGGGGTCTGCAGCCAGAGCCAATCCCGCCGCCCAGGCTCAGAGGAGTCTGTGCCCCCAGCACAGAGACAGGGGAAGCAGAGCGCAGACAGCTCGGGCTGCGGGGAGAAACCCAGACACCGACACCTCCCTGCTCATGAGCAGCGAACACACCCGCCACAAAGGGGGCACGTTTGTGGGGAGCCTCGGGCCCTGGGGCCCCCTCCCCGGAGCATGGACGCCTCACGCGGGAGACCGGGGTTAAACCACTGCTGAGGCGAAGGGACCCACCGTGGGGAGCCGTCAGGACTAACCCCCGGTTGCGGCACGAAGGGGCCGGCCCGCCCGGGGAGCCAACGAAGGATGGGCTGCGATCCCCAGGCAGCTCTGGCCACCCCAGTCCCGGCAGGGGAAGAAACCGAGAACCAGACCCAGCCCTGCCCGCCGCCCCCTCGCTCACCGGCTGCGGGCTCTCCCCTCGGCCGAGCCCCTTCTCCGGCGGGCGGAGCCGCCGTAGCCCCCGCAGCACAATATGGCGAGCGGCAGCCTCCGCAATGGAGCTCGGGAAATAGAAGGGAGTTACATATTCATGGCCGGGGCCGGGCAAGGAGAGCGGGGATGGGACCAGGTTTCCTGAAGCCCCCTCCCCCGGCGGGGAGTGGGACTGCTCAGCTGGCGGGAGCCAGGCCCAGCCCAGCCCAGCCCAGCCTCGCCTCCCCTTACTACCGACGGCGCAGCCTTCTTCAGCCTGGCTCCAGCAGCCCCTTAGCGTCTCCGCGGCTGCACGGTCCCGCGCCTCAACCAAGTCAAGTGCCAGCCCTTCAGTGCTGCCCCTTCTCGGCTGCACAGCCCCCCTCACCCTAGCTCCAGCCCCTCAGTGTCACTGCCCCCCCCAGCCGCACAGCCCCCCTCACCCTAGCTCCAGCCCCTCAGTGTCACTGCCCCCCCCCAGCCGCACAGCCCCCCTCACCCTAGCTCCAGCCCCTCAGTGTCACTGCCCCCCCCCAGCCGCACAGCCCCCCTCACCCTAGCTCCAGCCCCTCAGTGCTGCCCCCCAGGAGCACAGCCTGCCTTGCCCTAGCTCCAGTCCCTTAGTGCCCCGCTTCATCTTAGCTCCAGCAGCTCAAGCCCAAGTCCTGCACTTCCACAGCCAATGCCTTCATCTTCACTCTGTACTAACAGGCTGAAGCTGGGAACTTTGGGATCTTCCCCAAACTGAGGTGTCATTAGAGGAGTTTTTGGAACAAATTGATAAACTAAACATTAATAAGTCTCCAGGACCTGTCACCCAGTCACCCAAGAGTTCTGAAGGAACTCAAATGTGAAATTGCAGGACTACTAACTGTCATCTGTAACCTATCATTTAAATCAGCTTCTGTACCAAATGACTGGAGGATAGCTAATGTGACGCCAATTTTTTAAAAAGGCTCCAGAGGTGATCCTGGCAATTACAGGCCTGTAAGCCTCACTTCAGTACCGGGCAAATTGGTTGAAACTATCACAAAGAACAAAATTGTCAGACACATAGAGGAAAATAATTTGTTGGGGAAGAGTCAACATGGTTTTTGTGAAGGGAAATCATGCCTCACCAATCTACTAGAATTCTTTGAGGGGGTCAACAAGCATGCGGACAAAGGAGATCCAGTGGATATAGTGTATTTAGATTTTCAGAAAGCCTTTGACAAGGTCCCTCACCAAAGGCTCTTAAGCAAAATAAGCAGTCATGGAATAAGAGGGAAGGTTCTCTCATGGATTGGTAACTGGTTAAAAGATAGGAAACAAAGGGTAGGAATAAATGGTCAGTTTTCAGAATGGAGAGAGGTAAATAGTGGTGTCCCCCAGGGATCTGTACTGGGCCCAGTCCTATTGAACATATTCATAAATGATCTGGAGAAAGGGGTAAACAGTGAGGTGGCAAAATTTGCAGATGATACAAAACTACTCAAGATAGTTAAGTCCCAGGCAGACTGCGAAGAGCTACAAAAGGATCTCACAAAACTGTGTGACTGGGCAACAAAATGGCAGATGAAATTTAATGTTGATAAATGCAAAGTAATGCACATTGGAAAACATAATCCTAACTATACATATACAATGATGGGGTCTCAATTAGCTGTTACCACTCAAGAAAGAGATCTTGGAGTCATTGTGGATAGTTCTCTGAAATCATCCACTCAATGTGCAGCGACAGTCAAATAAGCAAACAGAATGTTGGGAATCATCAAGAAAGGGATAGAAAAAAGAGAGGAAATATCATATTGCCCCTATATAAAGCCATGGTATGTGCACACCTTGAATACTGCATGCAGATGTGGTCGCCCCATCTCAAAAAAGATATATTGGAATTGGAAAAGGTTCAGAAAAGGGCAACAAAAATGATTAGGGGTATAGAACGGCTTCCGTATGAGGAGAGATTAATAAGACTGGGACTTTTCATCTTGGAAAAGTGGTGACTAAGGGGAGGATATGATAGAGGTCTGTAAAATCATGAGTGGTATGGAGAAAGTAAAATAAGGAAATGTTATTTACTCCTGCTCATAATACAAGAACAAGGGCCACCAAATGAAATTAATAGGAAGCAGGTTTAAAACAAACACATGAAAGTATTTTTTCACACAACGCACGTGATTCATGTGAATAGATTCATGGAAGTAGGTCCATCCATGGCTATTAGCCCGGATGGGCAGGAATGGTGTCCCTAGCCTGTTTGCCAGAAGCTGGGATTGGGTGACAGGGCATGGATCACTTGATGATAACCTGTCTGTTCATTCCCTTTGGGGCACCTGCCATTGGCCACTGTCAGAGGACAGGATACTGGCCTTGATGGACCTTTGGTCTGACCCAGTATGGCCGTTCTTCTGTTCTAAGCTCTGTGCTCCTTCCCTTCAGGCTCCCCCCCCCCATCCCTATCTTGGTTCAGCCCATTAGTGCAGAGCCCTATGCTTCCCTCACCCTCTATCCCCCATTTTACCTCTAATCGTCTATTACAGAGACCTTTCTTTTCACCCCCACCTAACCTTACCCCTAGGCATTGAACCTTATTCTGAACCCAAGGAATGCTCCCCCTTTATCCTCCCTAGCTGAGCTCCAGGTGTTCAGTGCAGAGCCTGGGCTGCCCCAAATCCCTGGGTGCTAATGCTTGGGCTCCTACCTTATCCTGAAGTTTAGCCTTCTATTCCTCCCATCCTAGCACCCCGCAACCTCCGGGCCCCTTAAGCTGAGCTCCAGACATGGAGATGCAGTACCCTCTCTATTCCTCCATCCTATCCCCACTCTACCAACTGAGCTCCAAGTTTCCTTTAGCTGAGTCCAAAAAGTAACTACTAAAGCAGAAACCCTTTTCTACTATTTTGTATTATTCAATACTTTCCAAATGATGAAACTGAACCAAGAAATTGAAAATACTTTTCAGTACTCCTCCCTTTCTTTGTTCAACATCACACACTTTCATTAAGAACCAGTGAAGCCCACTGGAGGAGGAAGATGCAATACAATATGAGGATACCAGGAGGGAGCAGTAGTTTTTTATGGTGCTATAATAAGACATGTTGGGCTGCATTTGTGTTTTCACGTTTAGCTACCACTGACTTCAAGAGACAGCTTACATAGGTGCCAACTCCATGGGTGCTCTGGGGCTGGAGCACCCATGGGAAAAAAAATAGAGGGTGCTCAGCACCCACTGGCGGGCCCCACTGATCCCCTCCCCCAATGCCTCTCGCCCACCGGTGGTCCCCGATCAGCTCCTGCCCCCCAGCGCCTCCTGCCTGCCAAGGATCAGCTGTTCAGCAGCAGGCAGGAAACTCTGTGGGGAGGAGGGGCGGAGGAGCGTGGGGTGCAGTTGGACTTGGGGGAGGGAGCAGAATGGGGTGGTGGTCGAGCACCCCCTGAGAAATCAGAAAGTTGGCGCCTCTGGCAGCTTATATCTGATTTCCAGATGAGACCTTGAACTGGGGTCTGTAGTACTTGTCATTAGATAGCTCATGGTCTTTCTGGCAATACTTGTCTCGCTGTGTCCCGGTGCCAGTTTAGGTAACAACCTTTTGCCTGCCTACATTTTTCTCCTGCAGTTTCAGTAGGATGCGTTCCAGTCTCCTCTCTCCTTAAAAGTTTTCTTGTATTACGTGGACTGCATGTGTGAGGCATGAAATATATCTGTTTGTGAATCACCATGCAAAGCTAAAGGACTATATAAATTCCTAAATACACACACACTCTCACACACACACAAAAGTTAAGATAGAACTAAGGTTGCGACAATGTCCGTAATTTAAGGGGGGGAATTACAAAATTATTGTAGTTACCCCCAAAATGATACAGATTCAGGAAATTCTGATTTCTTGTGAAACCATTATGAGTGCATTTTAGTGTTTGTAGTTCCAGATTGAACCATTTTTTAGAGACATTTGTGTTTATTTCATAGTTTTTCCTCATGGTGTCACTCCAGACGTTGAAGTACTAGTATAACTTCTGTTGTTATAAACTCTACTTAAGAGCAGAATTTGGTTAAAGCCACATGAACTGGGTAAAGGATCCTGGAGATGGGGTGGGTAGATTGGTGTTCTTTTAAGAGCCTTTTTGGACCACTGGTTAGGGCTTTTGTGGTCTCTTGGGACTTTATATAAAGGAGCTCAGAGTGGGAGAGAGACTTTATACAAGACAAAGGAAACATCCTTGGTCAATTTAGCAGCCTAGGCTTTAGGTCTCAAGTGAACATCTGCCTTTTTTTTTTTTTTTTTTTTTTTTTTTTTTTAAAGGCAAGATCTTGTAAGAAAAGGGGAATGCTCCTCTTCGCCCACACCATGTCCAGCTGGAAACTGAGCAAAGAGCCTCAAGAGGAGTCTGATTTGGACAACTAGAAAGGGGGAAATGAGAAACTGGCTGCATCCAACTGTGGTAATTTAGTCAAGTTTCTCAGAGTTCCCTTTTATGAGGTGATACAAAAATGTTATAACAAACCAGTAAACTTATTAGAAACTTTAACATCCCTTCCACAATTAACAAAATTTCTTTACCAGCATTGTCAACCCAAGAGTATCACAACTCTCAGGATATTTTGGTGTTTTCATAAAGCCCCACCTTTTGGAATTATGTTTGACAGAGTCATAGTTTTAATCTAAAAACATGTTTCTAGCCCTCATAGTTGCAGAACAGTTAGATAACATGAACCCAAAAGCCACAAAAAGGGAAAGAGAACCCAAATTTATTCTTAAAAACTGATGATTTTTAACCCAATATCATTTAGTGGGATCTGACTCATGGCTTTTAAGCATTCAGGGTTGGCTGTACTTTTAGTCCAAATAAAACTGGTACACTAAATCTACTGTATTATTTTCACAATTCTATATAACATGTTTAAACTTGCATCCTGGTACCTTTTGCCTATTTTAGATAAAGATTTCTGTCAAATAATGTTTAACACAAGTCCTGTTTTCAGAATACTATACTACACCTCAGTCTTCACAGCTCTGATTCTTCAATGACACCTGCTAATCGCCTATGGCTAAGAAGCTATATTAATAAACTTTCAAATTATGATGTACGCATAATGATACTGGCATTAGATGGATCTCTGTGCCCATGCAGAAGTACACTGAAGTCAGGGAAGCTATGTTGGTGCAGCTGTGTTTGCCTGTGGGGGTGTTAAACTTCAGGGTAGAAACCCCAAACTGGTGGTACGTTTTATAATTAGATTTCACCAACCCAGTAACAAATATAAACTTCTGCATCACTGTAACAGTCTTACCATGGAGTCACAGGCAGTACCTCTAAACTCTCCAGTCTATCTTGCCACTCATGCAAGATGGACTTAGTGATAAATGCTCACTTACACTAATATTCATAAAATATTCAGGTTGCTCTAAGGCCCAGGAGACCAGTCACTTACCCCAAATCAATTTGTACCTTAGATATCACACTAAAGACAACCCTGGTAGCCAATCCTATACTTAACTAAGGATTTATTAACTAGGAAAAAGAAATGAAAGAGTTATTTACAGGTTAAAGCAGGCAACATATAAGTACAACTGAGTTACAGTTTATAGTTCCAAAAGGTGGCAGAGATGTAGTAATCTGTCTTTTAGGGCTAATCCAGGTTGACCCTGGAGATCTCTGCTTTTGTTTCTTAGCTCCAGCCCTTGTGATTGTACAAACTGCAAAGAGATAACCATTTCTTCTTCTGAGCATCTTTTTATGTCCTTCCCCCAGAGTTCAAACTGATAGGACGAGTGCTCCTGGATGTAACTTTTTCATAGGTGAATGGGGCAATCAACAAAGTTTTTGTCCTACAATGGTCCATTTAGTCTTGATAGTCCTTCCTGATGGGCAGAGGAACCACTCTTCCTGCCTAGGTTCACTAGTTCAGAGCAAGCATTTTTACAATTATAAAGCCTGGGATACAGTCATGACAAGTTAGATCAATGCATGCAGCACTTACAAGCATTTTATAAACTCTAAACACATCTTTACAAGTCTAACATCTCTCTTGAACAATATTAATATACAAGTGAGATGGTCTGGTTTCCAGCTATGAATTTGTAAGTGCTCAGCTAATGCCTACAGCCTTGGCAAAGAGCTAGCACCTGGTTTACCAGCATCACACTCATTTTAAAATATTTCAGCACTTCAAAGTTGTTAGCGAGATTCAATCCCCTAAAGCAGTGGGTCCCAGCATTCCAGACTCCTGTACCCCTTTCAAGAATCTGATTTGTCTTGTATACCCCAAGTTTCACCTCACTTAAAAACTGCTTGCTTTCAAAATCAGACATAAAAATACAGAAGTGTCACAATACACTATTACTGAAAAATTGCTTACTTTCTCATTTTTATCTTATAATTATAAAATAAATTAATTGGAATATAAATATTGTACTTACATTTCAGTGTATAGTATATATAAAGCAGTATAAACAAGTCATTGTCTGTATGGAATTTTAGTTTGTAATGACTTAGCTAGTGCTTTTTATGTAGCCTGTTGTAAAACTAGGCAAATATCTAGATGATATCTGGAAGACCTCTGCATACCCCAAGGAATATGTGTACCCGTGATTCAGAACCACAACCCTGAAGTAAGACTGCTAAAATGTAGCGCACTTACATTTAAGCAATGTTAGAGCTTTGACTGTTACATTAATAAGTGGCAATATAAAGGCTTTTGTCTTGTTTTTATTTATTAAGGCCTACTTTATGCCATGCTAATTTTTCATTACACCTAATTTTAAAAAGTTTACCATTCAAGTTCAGGTTTCAAGTCATTTTTGTTTGCTCTAAACAACATTTACATAGTACCTTTAATCCAAGGATCTTAAGGCAGTTTAAAAAAATCAAACCTTCAATATCCCTGTGATGTAGCCAAATATTATCCAAATTTTCTAAGGGGGAAATGGAGATACCAAGAGGTCAAATGATTTGCTCTAGGTCACAGTTAGAGGCGGAGTTGGGAACAGAATCCAGCAGTCCCGACACAGAATCCCTGTTCTATTTTGTATAATTACTATAATCAAGATGTGTTGGGTGTTTTCTAAACACAGAAGGTGTAAATACAAAGAGTATATTGTATTTAAAAGAGAGAGAGAAGAGAAGGGGTGGGGTGAAGGAAGGCAACATGAAAGCTAACATGTCAGATAATTTGCACTCAATTTTGAAAGCTCTCTTTCCCCTTCCACTTCACTCCATTTACGCTTTGCCTGTGTATAGTCATTACACCTGTGTAAAGCTACACCATTATCTATGAGTTCCTTCCGTACAGGAGGAATTTCCAGGTGGCAGGAGCCAGAATCTAGCCATAAGTGTTATCAAATGCACAAAGCAAACATTTAAAGAAAACATTTTCTTTACTGTAGTGATTTTTGGTATTACTTACAAATAGCAGCTCAATTTTTAAAATAGAAGTGAGTTTTAAGTTCAAAGGTTAAAGTTGGAAGATAGATTCAGATAAAGTGTAAAACTGAATCTCACCACGCTAATCCTGTAGTATGTTTTGCGGGAACAGGTATTAACATCAGTGTCCTAGTCTATTGAAATTCTTGGTAGTTTCATTCTGACTTAAAATTTCCTGTTTCAGTTGGAAAAGAGTATGTCTTTTCCATCTATTATATACCATTACTCTTCACTGGTACAGCTACCATGATTCACTCCAGTGGCTGCAGTACAGTGGTAAGTGAAGCAATTCCTACATTACTGTGCAACAATCTCAAATGCTTTGGAATCTTTCTGGATAAAAGGTGCAGTATAAATATATGTCATTAGGAAAACAAAAGGCAAAGTTAGCAAAAGAAAAACTGGAAGTATATAGTTCTTGGCAAGCCAGAGTTATGCAACTGAGATCTTAGTCAAATATTTACACTAGTTTGCCCAAGTCTGTAGAGTAAGATGTAAATTAAACTTCTAAAATAACTGTTTCTTTAAATTTCTAAGGGTATGTTTACACTACGAAATTAGGTTGATTTTATAGAAGTCAATTTTTAGAAGTCGATTGCGTATGTCCACACTAAGCACATTAAGTTGGCGGAGGGCGTCCTCACTATCATGGCTAGCATCGACTTACGGAGCGGTGCACTGTGGGTAGCTATCCCACAGTTCCCGCAGTCTCCGCCGCCCATTGGAATTCTGGGTTAAGCTCCCAGTGCCTGATGGGGCAAAAACATTGTTGCGGGTGGGTTTGGGTACATGTCGTCAGTCGCCCCTCCCTCCGTGAAAGCAACGGCAGACAATCGTTTTGCGCCTTTTTTCCTGGGTTACCCATGCAAACACCATACCACGGCAAGCATGGAGCCCGCTCAGCTCACCGACACTGCTGCTGTTGTGGGCAAGTCTACTGTGGGGGCTGCTGTGATCCAAGTAGCCAATGCAACTGAATGCATCCGATGAAGTGAGCTGTAGCTCACGAAAGCTTATGCTCAAATAAATTTATTAGTCTCTAAGGTGCCACAAGTCCTCCTTTTCTTTTTGCGGATACAGACTAACACGGCTGCTACTCTGAAACAATGCAATCACTGACATTCTGTTATCAAGGATAGTGACTCTGGGAAATGTGCGGGCCTTTTTAGATTTTAGGTGCATCATATTCCTGTCCTTTCTCACTGGTGATGAAATCTTGCAGCCGTACATTCTGGTCCAGTCAGCGCTGTAACACCCCATAGCCATAGCACTTCTGTGGTTGACACATATAACAGCTCCAGGGCTCTTGCTCTTTTGCCTTGGCCGAGGTACCTTGCCCTACCAGGACCTCCAAGCATTCAACACAAAATCACCTGCAGCAGCTTGCATTGCTACACAGCAGCAGCTCCTGGGTGCCTTCGCAGCAGACAGCTGTCCTCGTCCATGGTGTACGGCTCCACTGCTTCCGCTGCAATTCTGCTCTCCTTCTCTCCTGCAACTCTACAGCAGACGCTGCAGTAGGACTGGTAGCCGTCCTCATTGGACATGTAGCTTGGCCGGGGGTTCTAGGAACGTCTTCCCTGCCCGGCTCCTAGCAACCTCCAGGGCATGGTGTACGGCTCCACCGCTTCTGCTGCAACTCTGCTGTCCTGCTCTCCTGCGACCTGGAGGCTTCTGCCTCAGGCTGCTCTCCCAGTTGGCACACCACATGGTTGCACCTACCCCAGCCTATCCCTTGCTCCGATGGCTCATGAAGCCTGGACAGTAGTAAGGAGCAGTTCAACTATAGGCTGAGCAAGTGCAGAATGGTGGTAGAATGTGCTTTTGGATGTTTAAAAGCTTGCTGGCGCTGTTGGTCAGACCTCAGGGCAACCAACATTCCCATTGTTATTGCTGCTTACTGTGTGCTCCATAATATCTGTGAGAGTAAGGGGGAGATGTTTATGGTGGGGTGAGAGGTTGAGGCAAATTGCCTGGCATCCAATTTTGAGCAGCCAGACACCAGGCCGATTAGAAGAGCACAACAAGGGGTGCTGCGCATCTGAGAGGCTTTGAAAACCAGTTTCATAGCTGGCCAGGCTTCGGTGTGACAGTTGTGTGTGTTTCTCCTTGATGCAAACTCGGCTTCTTTGTTGATTTTAATTCCCTGTAAGCCACCCTCTCCCCTTCAAAATAAAGTAACTATTGTTTTGAAACCATGCATTCTTTCTTTATTAGTTTAAAAAAATGAGATAACGGACAAGGTAGCCAGGGTGGGGTGGGCGAGGAGGGAAGGATAAGGCCACATTGCTTATTGTAGCCATACTAAAAATCAAACTGTTTGAATGATAGCCTTCTGTTGCTTGGGCCATCCTCTGGAGTGGAGTGGCTGGGTGCCCGGAGCCTCCCCCCCGCGTTCTTGGGTGTCTGAGTGAGGAGGCTATGGAACATGGGGAGGAGGGTAAGTGGTTATACAGTGGATGCAGCTGGGGTCTGTGCTCTTGTTGGCTTTCCTGCAGCTCCAACAGATGCTTCATCATGTCCGTTTGCTCCCCCATTAGCCTCAGCATCGCGTCCTCCGCTCTTCGCACTCACTTAATTCTTTCCTGGCCTCTGCCACTGAATGCTTCCATGCATTAAGCTGTGCCTATCAGTGCCAGAGGACTGCATGAGCTCGAAAAACATGTCATCGTGAGTGCGTTTTTTTTGCCTTCTAATCTGCGATTACCTTAGGGACAGAGATGATAGGGGGAGCGTAGAAACATTCTACGTTCTAGGATTCTGGGGGGACTGCATGGTCACCTGTGCTGCTGAGTGCTACTGCGTTCGCCACGCTGACCAAACAAGAAATGAAATTCAAAAGTTCCTGGGGCTTTTCCTGTGTACCTGGCTAGTGCATTGGAGTTCAAAGTGCTGTCCAGAGCTCCAGGAGGCCAATACCATCGATTTGCGTCCGCACTACCCCAAATTCAACCCAGCAAGTTTGATTTTAGTGCTACTCCCCTCATCGGGGAGGAGTACAGAAGTTGATTTTAAGAGCCCTTTAGGTCGACGGAACGGGTTGACCTAATGTGGCTAAATTGACCTAATGTGGCTAAATTCGACCTAACTCCGTAGTGTAGACCACGGCTAATTGATATTGCAACAAAAGTGGAGTAAGGTGATAAATTCAATGCAATTACGTATAAAACATACTGGGATGGAGAATCAAATTCTTCTAAATATGATTAGAGTCATTTCTAACTAGGTACTTAACACCTACATATTACTATTCTAGTTACATTAGAAATACTTGGATAGAGATTATAGCAAGTACATATTTCCAATAAGGAGACCCATACAATGGCCTTCCATGAACCATCTGTAGCAAATGCAATTTAATGTTTACAATGCCTTCTCACAATTGGCTAGTCAAAAACCAACCAGCAGGAAGGGATGAGTGAATAACATGTTGAAAGAAAACAAAACAAGATGATGAAATGATGTGACAGAATCACATCAGTCATGGCAGCTGAATTGTAAAAATATCACAGGGATCAAGACTTCCAACTGTGTTTAAACCAGACTCAGGGCTTAAAGGGACATTTAATTTTTGATGTAGGTTTTTGGCTCACTTCAATCAGCTTATACTGATTGCAATATGAGTATCTGATGCGTTAGTTGTAGCCCCAGAAAACATCTCAATATGGTGTCACAGATTTAGGAAGGCAAGAAGTGTCCTTGTGCATTTCTCTGGTGCACTCTTAACCACTCAGCAAGTTCAAAAAACACAAAACTGATGGTTCCTGGTCAGAAAAAATAGAACCTAGATAGAAGGATCAGTCAGTCAGAATATAACAGATACCTGTTTGATCTGAGTACCACGGATACTATATAGGGCAAGGTGGAAGGCATGGGGAGTAGGTGAGATTTAGAAACTCAGAGTTATGACACATTTCTTGCTGTCTGCAGGTTTGGCTGTGATAGTTGGAGAAAGCATTCAGTATATTACACAGTCTGAAATAGCTTTAATCAGCTCTGGATTACTAGGATTCCCAGCACAATGCCAAAGCATTCCCCGCTTGTTTCACAGCACCCAAATGGAGGTAAAGAAAACATCATTCCCACCCTGTTCCAATTGCTTGAGATTTGCAAGAGACCCTCCTCTAAATAAAAGTAATTTGCTACCTTTTAAAATGGTCTGAAGGCCATCCATGACATTTTAAAACAAAGGGGTGATGGTGGAGAAGAGGGAAGACAAGGGAAAGAAACACCTCTAGTGTAACTCTTTGAAAGAACAGAAACAACACACAAGTGCGTGCATCAGAACCAGAAAGTGAAACTAGTTTGTGTCCAAATGCAACAAGAAAATAAACAGCATATAAATGTTGAAAAGTAGCAAATTGGGTATTGATGATGGGGGAGGAGGGAGAGAAGAGAATAAATTGGGCTACTTACCTGCCTGAACATCAGAATAAGAGGATGTAAAGCAACCCTTGCTCCCCTGTATTAACTATCTATATCATGGGTAGCAAGGCTGCCGCTGGAACACCATTACTCTCTCTCCCATGCTGGTGGAAAAAAGGTGGGAACTAAGGCTACGTCTACACTATGCATCTTTTAGTGACACAGCTGTGCCGCTACTGTTTGTCAGCTGAAAAGAGCTCTCCCTGCCAACAAAATGTTCCACCCCCAATGAGTGGAAGTAGCTTTGTCGGCAGGAGAGCTCTTCTGCCAACAAAGCAATGTTCACACTGGCGCTTTGTGTCGGCAAAACTTTTGTCGTTTGGAGGAGGGGTGTTTTTTTCCCTTCCCTGAACGACAAAAGTTTTGCTGACAAAAGTTCAGTGTGGACAAAGCCTAAGGCTCAATTCTGCACTGCACCTGTCAGCTCAGCTGAGTCTGTGCCAACTTTGTACACCGATTACTTCTCCCTGGGTCATGGAGGGGTGGAAGGAGAAGGACCAGGGACCAGACTGAAATTCTCCAATTCATTGTCTGGTTTTGTTACTCACAGTTTGTGGGAATGCCTTTATAAACTGTATGTATAATTATTAAGTACAATCAAGTAGATTTTGTATTATTTTTATCATAGCAGTGATGCTTACAATATTCAAATTTTTTCTTTGCATTCATAGCTTAATTTTTTATTAAAATAAAATTCCCAAACTGAGATTTGTCATGCTAAATCTTATTCCAGATAAAACTTTGATTATAGGAAAATCCACTAAAAATTTCATATAACATTGGTATACCATCCATTCCAAATACCAAAAAATGTTACTTGAAATTAGTCTCTGCTATGTCAAGCAAATGTTTATCTGATTAGACAAAGCTAATCAACTGAGTTTATCGAGTTCTAGCACAGACAGACCAGGATTTCTTCCCTAGAGAAAACAGAGCTGGAAGATAGCTGGAGTTCAATTTGCATGATTTAGCTGCTTGATATGGATATAGAGAAAAAAAATAAATACATAAAATCAAGAAATGGAGTAATGTTTGCATAGATGATGTGTGTGTGTGTGTGTGTGCCCCCTCCTCCTTAAACCCAATCTATTGGGCAGGCTAAAATCCAGGTAGGATAAATGAGGTTAAAGTAATTTTGCGTTTAGGGTTGGAGAGTATCCTCCTCTTCTGTCCCAAGAAAAGACCACTCAAGGAAACCACTTAATGAGCTATTCTTGCTATCATATCTGTGGGTTTCATGTTCATGATGAAGGGACATGTAGGGTGGGAGAACAGGTATTGTATTGTTTTGTATCTAGCATGATGAGGGATACAACACTGTATGCACACACCGAAGCACAGATATTTTGGGTTAGCAACTAGCCAGGGAGCTCCTACACATGCAGCATTTGTAGAAGTCATACATTGCCACTGGGCCAGGTCAGTAATCCAGAGACAGCTTCAGTGGATTATAGGAGAGTCACCAAAGGGAGAACCTCATATCAAGTACTATGGGGACAGTTCAGTTCCAAGGAAGCTCATTGCATGTGGGTTTTTCTACTGTGAAAGGGACAATCTGCCCCTCAAAAGTTATGATAGAGGGGCACATCTAGGATAAGAGAGCCTCAGCCTGCGGAAGTAGCTACATGTTGCTTTATGTAACATTCAGCTGTTTTATCAATTAAGCACCTTGAAGCTAATTATGGGGAGATTACATATTACATCCTTGGAAGGAGTATCAGAGGTATATTCAATGTCTGGAGGCCAGCCAGTGAAATCTACATTTAAAATTTATTCCAGCAGTGGGCCAAGAATTAGCAAGGCATCTATTTATCCTTGCAAGAGAACAAATGCACATGATAAAAACAATTCACTATGTACCAGAGCCAGTTAGCTCAGCTATAATTGTGATTAATTTCCTGCACTGACAGAGTGAGCATAATACCACAGTAATGTGTTTGTTAAAACCTTTAAAAGAATAATCTGGTTTTTATTTTGAGAACTCTTATGCAAAATGAGTGAGGAGGAGGAGGAAACCATGGCTTGCTAACTCTTCAGAGGGGTAGATGTGTGCTGTGACAAAGTTCCTGCTCTACCTTGGTAGGTCTTGCGTTTACTGGCAGATTTGCTCGCCTTGGAGCTTCATGGCAGCCCTCAGCTTGGCCGTTTTTCTGAATTCACAGTCCAGGTCGACTCCTCCTGTGTCTGAACAGGAGTTGGGAGGATCTGGGGGGAACCCAGACCCACCCTCTACTCCAGGCTCCAGCCCAGGGCCCTGTGGAATGCAACTCTCTAGAGTGCCTCCTGGAACAGCTGTGAGACAGCTACAACTCCCTGGGCTACTTCCCCATGGCCTCCTCCCAACACCTTCTTTATCCTCACCATAGGACCTTCCTCCTGGTGTCTGATAATGCTTGTACACCTCAGTCCTCCAACAGTCCACGTTCTCACTCTCAGCTCCTAGTGCCTCTTGCTCCCAGCTCCTCACACACACACCACAAACTGAAGTGAGCTCCTTTTTAAAACCCAGGTGCCCTGATTAGCCTGCCTTAATTGATTCTAGTAGCTTCTTGATTGGCTGCAGGTGTTCTAATCAGCTGGTCTTAATTGTCTCCAGAAGGTTCCTGATTGTTCTGGAAGCTTCCCTGTTACCTTACCCAGGGAAAAGGGACCTACTTAGCCTGGGGCTTATATATCTGCCTTCTATTACTCTCCTATAGCCATCTGGCCCCACCCTGTCACAGTGCATAAAACAAATGATGATTGTAGCAGTAATTTTCATACCAAAACCAAATAAGCTATAAACCAGGAAGGGTTTGAAATCTGATCCTGCACTCTTTACTCACATTTGTTTCAAAAGGAGTTTTGCAAGAGGAAAAACCAAGATCAGGACATAAGATTCAAGATTGAACCCCATGTTCAGAAGGATCTTGCTATCAGTAGAGTCAATGAACAGCACATTGCTGCCAGCTGACCACTTAACTGCTGATACAGTTAGATACAAGGATAGAAAGATGCACTAGATACTCTTGGGGGAATTCTGTGCCAAAGCATTAAAAATTCTGCGGACAATATTTTAAATTCAGCATAATTCTGCAAATGTTATTTGTCAAAATAACACTATATAATCATGCCAGTTTCAATTATTTTGGTAATTTATTTTAAAATACTTGTCAGCAAGTATGTCTCTAACACAGACCACACACAAAAATTCCTGCAGGAGTAGAGTGTTAAAGAAACCTTACGACAACCCAGTTCCTGTTTCTCTGCCCCCTCCTGCACAGAGCCCAGCTGGGGGGCCAGACACTCACACCTGCTATCTGCCCAGAGGCGAGCTGTGGCCCCCTCACCGCACCCTGACACTCACACCCCCTAACCCCAAGAGACCAGGGATACAGAGGGAGACACAGCCTGATGCTGGGTCAAGGGCTTGCACAGAGTTTCCTGCAAGCTGCTGCCTCCTTCCTTCAGGGTGTGCTGAGAACTGCAGCTACTGGGAACCCTCCAGTTCCCTACCCTTCCCCACTGCCTTGTCTTCTATTTGTGAGCTGGGCTCTGAGGGGTCCAGTGGCACCACATGTCAGCCAATGTCTCTGCAGTCAATTTCTACGGGGAAAAAGGAAATTCTGCACACACAACATTAATTTCTGCAAAATTCTGCACTGTCCAGTGGCGCAGAATTCCCCCAGGAGTAACCTAGGAATCCATAGCAACTCTTGGCTCTTGTCATGAGTGACCCAAGGAAAACAGGAGTGGGAGCAGGAAGTGATATTAAACACTGCTGCTTGTTTGGGGATGGGAAAGAACATTTCTTCCTCCCCAAGCTAGTCTAAATGTTTTTGGATATCCCAGATTAGGTTTAAATAACACCTGGCTGTAAGGACCCTACAATACAATACAAACTATAAAAATACAAATTCATTCCCAATGAAATCAATGGCAACTCCCACCAACTTTGATGACAGTAGTGTTGGGACAAATTCTTTAGCCCATATAGCTTATAAGAAAGAGTGGAGAGAAGAGAGAAGGTTATCTCAAAGCTAGACAGGTTCCTTAAGAAAGAGGGACAAGTTGATGGCAGTAAGTTATACTAGATGCTTTGGTAGTTATTTCTGAGAATGAGTCATTATGATGTGAATACTATAGAAGACCAGATAAGCCAAGCAGTCATACATCTGTCTGTACTGCTTAGTGTCAGAGTAGCAATACTAAAGGGATATTTAATCTTTTCTATTAGATATTGTCATTACACCAATAAAACATTCACTTCTCAGAGCAAGTCACATCAATGGGGTAAAAACCAGAAGAGCAGAAGCTGGCTGAAGACATCAGGACTAGCTGTAAGATTCTGTTGCCTACCTCATCAAGAAGAATTACAGACATCAAAGAAAGTGAGAAAATAATTTGACCTACTTTTAAATATACATGCCAGTATATGCAAACCTATTTTAGTTCAAAAGCCCTATGTGTTACGGCATAGATAAGTGACCAAATAAAAATTAAAAATAAAATAAAATTTAAGAGTTGAATAGATAAAACCCAGGCTCTTAAACAATTAAGATAAAACAATAAAGCCTCAATTTGGTGGCATTACAAAGTGTACATAAATATGTAAATACACAAAAGCTTAAAACTGAGAAGAAACCTTAGAACTTGTCCCAAAGAATATTAAACATTCTAAACTCAGACACCAATAAAGAACACCCCCAACTTATAGTTTGCAGAGCATTTTTCATACAAACTAATTTTTGTTTGTATTTTATGTATGGTGTGTATTTTATGGAAATAAATGGCATAATAATGAACAAATATATACTCATTTAAATTTTGCTTTTAAGTTGGGCTTTGGAATGGTCAAATGTACAGTAGAAGTAGAAGCCAATTAAGTGTAATATTTGAGATAAGGTATTTATTGGGAAAAAACAACCCTGGCAGTTCAGATTCATGTGACTTATTTAAAAGATGACCATCTCCAAAGGAAGGCAATCTAAGCATTTTCTTTAGCTTCTGAAGTACAGTGTGGGGGATGTGAAGTCATTCAAGTTAACCAAAATAAATTTCTTAGCCACAACTAGTATAATAGTAGTAACTGCTTCTGCTTGCATGTGGTACCAAAGAGCTAGCAGATAGGGGCCCCAATTCTCCTCTGTTGTCTTATATCCGCGGAGTTACTCCTGATGCACACCAATGTAAGTTTAACACATGAAAGGTGTGCTTTAGCCTAGTGTAGTGCATCTGTAGAAGGTATCTGTTTCAATATAACAATGTAGTCACATCAATGCAAAGTTTGTTTTCTGTAAGCAGTGCCTTATTCCTGCCAACCACATTCCATGTGTGGACTTTTGTAAACCAGCCTGGGGAAGGAGCTTGTCCACTTCCTGTCCTCCCTGGGCCCCAAAGTAATGTTCTCCAGGACTGCATAAGCTTCTTGTCTGACTTAATCCCCAACTGGCTAGAGTTTTCCTGCTGCTTCAGCACTAGGAGCAGAGGCTTTTTCTTGCCCACACTACTCCTAGAACTGAGAGAAGAATTCACTCAACAAGTTTGTCCTATTTTTCTACTCACGGAATGTCACTTTATTGTGACTGGCTGAGTTCAGCTATCTGATAGCAAGATTCAGTCCATAAAGATACATTGCAACTGGGCATCTGTTCATAACTAGACATTTAGGGCTAGGAGATAAGACACAGAACTGGACAAAGCTCTCCAGACAGAATTTATTACAAGTAGTCAGGAAGAAGAAAGCTAACGTGTTCTTTCCTTTTGAAGACTAAGTCAAATGAATCCTTCAAACTGGAATACAGAGAAGAATGGAAAAGGAACTAAGCTTAGCCTACCTGACTGCTTCAAGGTTTGCTCTGTTTCAAAACTCCCAACCGAAAAAGCATCCTTCTCTTTCCTGGCTGGGCCCCTTCTCTGCTCCCTTTCTGAAGGAGGCTAGACAGTGTCACTGACCCCGCCCTACTTTAACAGACAGTTGTGGTCCTTTTGTAGTGAAGCTGATTAATCCTTTCCTCACTTCAAGGAAGGGGCATAGGCACCCAAATATACACCTCCCCTTAGGAGTGTGATAAAGGGACACCCAGTGGAAGCCAACCCCTGCCTCCTGCAAAAAGAAAGTCCACACTGGCTTGGTCATTGCTTGCCAGGTGATGCATAGGAAAGGAATGCTCCACCAGCTCAAACACTAAAGGGCAATGAAGATGCACATCCTTCACCATATGCAGCCAACTATGCTATGCATGGTTGAAAACAAGGAGGAAACAGCAGCCTGGCAGGTAATAGCAGAGGAAGTCAGCTTCCCACACCGGGTTAGAGACATTGTAACAGAATCATTTTCCCCAGCCCCCAAACATACTCTAGAGAATGTTTGTGTGAATGTATATGATTGGGTATATTCCCCCTTCTCCCACTCTTGGACAAATGACTCTCAGGCACACCTCCAATTTGTCAATAGGCAGAATACTTGTTTAAGTGAAGTCTGGACTTCATAGGATGGATTGGTTAAAGAGAATCTTCTTGGGATGGGTAAATGCATGACCACAAGCATCAGACCATGGACTGTGGTTGGGGCTTTCAGTGCTTGAGAGGCAGTCCACATGAAAAATTCAGAACAAATTACCAGTAACGTCAACCCACTACAGAGCTGTTTTTGGTGGTTGGGATAGGATGCTGTAATAGGCCTTGCTCACCTGATCATCTCTCCCAGAACCTAACCCAAAGTCCTTGATTTCTGGGTTTTCCCAGGTCACAGTTAGTTTTACTTACTTTGAGACCTCCTGCTCTATGTAGCAGCTTCTGCCGCAGAGCAGGTTGGTTCAAAATAATCGAAAGTGAATACCTAACTGTGCATCTACTTTTAAGTCAGCATCTGTAGACTTAAGATGTTTTCAGCTGGGCATGCACAGTATGACAGAATCTAGGCCATATGTCAAGTTTTAGCTGTTTTTGGTGCAGTAATCCTGTTTGTTTTTTTTTAAAGGTGTGGGCAAACTTTACACTGTGTGTGGGGTGGCGTGGGGATGGGGAGGAGCATGTTACTTTCTCACCTCTTCTATAATTCAAAAGAGGTTCAGGGGATTTTACTCAGATTTTCAGAAAAACAGCTAAGTTAGTCTCAAGGCAGAGACCGAGCATAGAATGTTTCAACTCTGTAGAGAGGGTTTGTCGGGGTTCATCCCTCTCTGGGGCAGTGGAGAACCACACCGCCCCCTTCAGTCCTTGCACTGGCCCCTGGAGAATCAGTTGGGCCACAGGAGTCCTGGCTCAAGCCATCTGGCAGGGGGCTGAGCCCACACACAGGTAACACTTAGCAGATAACAAGGCCAGGACCTGGGTCAGGGCGGGGCAGTAAAGAGTCACACCTCAGTCCCTTAGGCAGGCTTGAGCAACAGTTTATATAGTCAATAGGCCCAGGCCCTGGGTCAGGGCGGGGCAGCAATGAGTTCAAGGCTCAGGCCCTCAGGCAGGGGCTGAGCAAACATAGGTAAATAGCACACCCAGGCTTCAGGTTCCGAGTGGCCTAGGAGAAGGGGAGACTTCCATCCATGCATTGGGTGGCAGGGGGAACACAAGCCCTCCCACTCCACTGCGTCCTAGCACGGGACCCTCGCAGCGGCCAAAGGCCCGCTGCAATGTCAGTCGGGATCATGGCCGCAACACACTGGCATGGGTTCCGGCTGTGTTGCAGCCAGACTCAGGTCGGCTGCCCCTGGGCTACTTCCCAATTTCCCCTCTGGAGGTACCTGAGTCAAGGAGGTGTCCCCAGGGAGGTTGATCACCATTGGATCCTTGGGGTAGCTGATGAGGGGTAGGCTCAGAGACTCTTCCGGGTAGCTGGTGAGGGGTAGGCTCAGCGACTCTCCCACACGCTGTTCAGTGTCAAGTATCGGCCAGTCAGGCCAGTCTCCAGGTCCGCCACTGGTTGCTGGAGTCTCTCCAGCGGGAGCTGGGCCAGAGGCGTCTGGCCCCTTCAGCGGCTGCCTCTCGAGTGAGCTCTGGGATTGGGCTCTTATACTTCTTGTCCAGCCTCTGACCCCCTGGGGAATGGGCTTGGAGTGCTCTGGCTCCACAGCTTGTCCCTCTCTGCGGCACTGGGAAACCACACCGCCTCCCTACAAGCTCTAATAGTGAATATTTTATAGTATTAATGGAAACATGGAGTTTAATGGAAAGTGTTCCATTTTAACTAAAAGTTGCTATTTGCAACTACTATATGGTGTAGAATTATATTTGTCAGAGAAGAAGAGACCTGGAGACCTGTTGGATGTAAATTTCATCCCCTCTCAAGAGATGTGCATATACTATTCAACAGAAGCTCTTGTGCTGCCCTCACCACCATAGAAGCCCTAAATAGTGCATTAAGCAGCATGACTACCATTTGTCATGTGCACAGTGTAGTCTTTTTGAATTAGTTTTTATTTTAATAAATATGTACATGCTAGGTGTTTATAATTAGAGAAGACAAGGCCAACATAGTATGCTTTGAGCGGAAGGTAGTGAGATTTGTGGGTTTTGTTCCTCAGTCTCAGACAGGACCACCAGAAAGCGCTGTCTCCTGCACAGAACAGCCTTACCCTTGTGATAGAAAGTTCTTTTATGCCTGAGGAATGGGCCTGACGACCACGTCTTCATCCAAACGTTTTAGGTAAGATACGCTGGGTCTAGCCATGGAGTGTCTTGAAGGACAGAGACCTTGAACTTGGCTCATACCCCACACTGAAGATGTAAGAAGTATTCAACTAATGATTCTGTTGATCTCTAGATATATTAAAAAACAAGGAAACAAAACAAATACTGTAGATATTCATCTAACAAATTCGTTATCCCTGTGACATAGAATTTCTTAGGTAGCTATCTGGTGCCCCCTGGTGGTGTTTTCCACAAACAAATTTTAGTACTTGAATTCTTCTGATTTTTGTATTCTTCCCTTTCTGGATTTTTTAGATTCCCTCTAAAATGGTGGCAGAGGGAATTATAATGTGGCCACAGATACATTTTTAATTTCATTTTTATCAAGTGGGGAAATCAAGACCTTTTGTTCAAGTCGATCAACCAGATTTAGTCCACAGTAACACTTACTCCTTAAAGATAATTCTCATTAGCTTTCCAGGTGGCAGTTAAAGTTCTACTAGTCTTCCAAACCATGATTTTGTTCACCAGCATGCACACCCATAACATACTGTAACTACAAAAGAGCAATTCCCCTGAAGTCACTGAGGAAGGCTTGCACTGATATTATCCTGCTGTATCTGACAGGCAGATATAAATAGAGGGACTTCTGTCTCCTGATTTGTCAAGTGTGGAATCTTGCATGAGCATTTATATTCACTTTAAAGTGGGGGTGTCAAGGCTGATTCCCCACACTAGCACTTCAAGTGCAGAAGGTGGGGGCCCGCAAGGATTCTAAAAAGTAATATTGGCCAAATATTGGCCATTTAATATTGGTATTAAACTCCCAAGTTTACAGCTTCTCTCAGACCTTGGATGGGTAGATGCTGCCACCACTCAAATGCAAAAAATCCCTTTGGACCCAGGAAGGCACACTTGGGAATTCTTCCCTGTGGGATACCCTCAAGTCCTTTTACCTCCCCCCCAGGGAAGAGCTGAGAAAGAAAACAAAGGAAATCAGCTGTTGCCACCAGCTAATTAAACAACATATGTACAAACTTCATAGGACACAAAAGACCCAATCCTGTTCTTAAAAAAGGTAAATTTTATTAAAAACAAAAAGAAAGAAAATACATCTGGAATGTAGGCTATTGCGAGATTTAAAACGAGCAAATATAATAATTAAGCATCAAGAATGGTTTTCTTGCGGTCCAGCTTAAAGGTTACAAGCAAAACAAAAGCTCCTGGGGTTAACACAGAGAAGTCCACAAGCCATAAAGAAATAAAAGAGATAAACCTAATCACGTCTTCCTAGACATTCCCCAATCTACTTACATAGCTGGGGTTTCAAATGAGTAGTTCTAGGTCTGATCTGATGGTTTTCCATACCTGGCTCAAAGCTTCTTACAGCACACTCCCAGCCCTGTCTCTGCTCTGTCCCCTCTCTCTGAAGAACAACAACAGACAGACAAAGGGAAAGTTTTTTTCCAATTTTAAAAAGTTCTAGCCCTCCCATTGGCTCTTTTGATCAGGTGCCCACTCCCTTCCTTTTACCTATGGGCTTTTTAACCCTTTACAGGTAAAGCAAGTAGAGAACTAACAGGGATTTTATAGCTGGCTGGCTGGGTATCCCTAAAAAGGAGCTACCCTGCCCCTCCTTCATTTATCACAGGGGTATAGTCAGATTAGCAACTATGGTAAACTTATAACTTTTTGCATATTCTTATATAAACTGTGCCAGTTCTTATATAAACTGTGCCAGTCAAGTAAGTCTGATGCTCTCCCACTCACATAGCTAGCGCCACTTATTGGGAGTGGTTTAATTATGCAGACGGGACAGTTATCTCCTGCCAGCATAGAGCAGCTACACAGGACACCTTACAGCAGCGCAACTGCAGCGGTACAGCTGTGCCGCTGTAAGGTCCATAGTGTAGACATAGCCTAACTCCCTCTGCTTTTTATCCCCCTCTCTTTTCCCCCCTCTAGCTGGAGAGGTGTTAATAGGCCACTACACCTTGAATGGTCCCTTGAAATATGTGTTAACTACTTATGCTAAACATTCTGTTCAACTTTTAGCTGTGACATTCTGAGGTCTCATCTGTGGGCATGGCTACACTTGCAAATATAGAGCGCTTTGAGTTAAACCAGCCTACGTAGAGCGCAGTACGGAAAGTGCTGCAGTCTGTTCACACTGACAGCTGCAAACGCACAAGCGTGTCCACATTTGCGGCACTTGCAGTGGCATTGGGAGCGGTGCATTGTGGGCAACTATCCCACAGAGCACCTCTTCCCATTCTGTTGCTGTGGCTTGTGGGAAGAGGGCAGAGGGTGGGGGCATTCTGGGTCCTGTCCCAACGCCCTGTGATGCATCGGTTCACATCCCAGCAATCCCTCTGCTTTCATCCACAATTGGCACCATCTTTCAACATTTTTTGTAGTGCGCGCTCTGTCTTCCCTTTCGGTCTGCAGGAACGGAGCTCTAACTGCTGAGGAATATCCTGATGAGTCTCGCCAGCATGTCACGTTTGGCAGTTGAGTTACTTCTTAAGATCCAAAGTGACGGCGAGGACTCCAACAATGATATTGATGTGAGTAACGCAAATGACACAAGTTTGCTTGTAGCATTCACGGACATGCTCACCACCATGGAACAGCGCTTTTGGGCTTGGGAAACAAACACTGAGCGGTGGGATCACATCATCATGCAAGTCTGGGATGACGAGCAGTGGCTGCAGAACTTTCGGATGAGAAAAGCCACTTTCATGGGACTGTGTGAGGAGCTCGCCCCTACTCTGCGGTACAAGGACACGAGATTCAGAGCTGCCCTGACAGTGGAGAAGCAGGTGGCTATTGCAATCTGCAAGCTGGCAACTCCAGACAGCTACCGATCGGTCGCTAACCATTTTGGAGAGGGGAAGTCGACTGTTGGAATCGTGTTGATGCAAGTTTGCAGGGCTATTAATCACCTCCTGCTCAGAAGAACTGTGACTCTGGGTAATGTGCATGACATTGTGGATGGCTTTGCACAAATGGGTTTCCCTAACTGCGGAGGGGTGATAGATGGGATGCAGATTCCATTTGTGGCACCAGCCCACCTAGCCTCCAAGTACGTTATTCGGAAGGGCTATTTCTCTATGGTTCTCCAGGCGCTTGTGGATCACCATGGGCGTTTCATTGACATTAACGCAGGCTGGCCCAGAAAGGTGCATGACGCACTCATCTTTCGGAACGCTGGCCTGTTCAGGAAGCTGCAAGCCGGGACTTTTTTCCTAGACCAGAAGATCACTGAAATGCCCATTGTCAAAATGCCCATTGTGATCCTTGGAAACCTCACTTACCCTTTAACACTGTGGCTCATGAAACCCTACACAGGGAGCCTTGACAACAGCAAGGAGCGGTTCAACAACGGGCTGAGCTGGTGCAGAATGACTGTGGAGTGTGCTTTTGGCCGTTTAAAGGGCCACTGGTGCTCTCTGTATGGGAAACTGGACCTGACCGATAACAGCATCCCCACAGTTATATCTGCGTGCTGTACCCTCCATAACATTTGTGAAGAGAAGGGTGAAAGATTCACTCAGGCATGGAACTCACCTGGAGGCTGAATTTGAACAGCCGGAGAGCAGGGCTATTAGAGGGGCCCAGCGTGGGGCTGTAAGGATTAGGGATGCCTTGAAGGAGCAATTTCAGGCTGAAAGCCACCAGTAATGTCTGGTGCCCTGCGCAGGAGTGAAGTGCAGTGGTTCCAATGTTAGTAGGAATCTGTGTTTGTTACGTATGATACACTGACTTGCAGTGCCTGTTGCTTTCCTGGGCTAAGGTATCTTTTATGTTATGCAATAATAAAGAATGTTTTCAAAGCAAAACAGTCCAGTTAATGAAAAGAAAATGCATTTATTGAAAAGAAACACAACTACTTGGGAAACACAAAGGGCAAGGGGGTGGGGTGGGGAACGGTACAATCACAGGTTTGCGTATGTCCTGTTATCATACTCAGCCTTCCTGTTGGGAATGCTGTGCAATGAGTGCTGCACTTCAGTATGGCTAAACTGCATGGTGATGGGGGTTTGAGTGCAGTGGGTAAGGGTCATAGTTTTCAGGGCTGGGTGGTGAAGCTACAGGTGTTGGAGGCAGCTGGTGGTGGTAAGAACCCGGATGTTGGGGAAAGTGAGTTGGAGGTGACATGGGGGCACAAGGGAAAGAGTTTGGGGACAAGGGCTGCTGGGGGCGTGGGGCATGGTAGTGCTCCGCCTGCATGGCTATGAGCGCCTGGATCGAGTCCGCTTGGCGCTCCATGATGCTTATCAGCTGCTCTGTGCTTTCATGCCGGCGATCTGCATTCTGCCGGCGGACCCTCCTTTCACTCTCCCGCCACTCCTGCACTTTTTGATTTTCATTAAGGGAGTGCTGCATGACTTCATGCAGCACGTTCTCTTTGCTTCTACGTGGCCTCTTCCTGATTCTTTGCAGCCTCTCGGCCAGTGATAACACAAATGGTTGAGATCTCAAGGTTGCATCTGTAAAGGCAAAATGCAACACTTAATAGAGGCAGCATTGTTGACACCAGATAGAGCAATGATTCCCCCGTACTTAACGAGGGCAAGCACAGTCTACACAGTAGCATAATTTGTCCATCCCAAAGCGAGCACACATAACCTCCGGGAGCCCCAAAATGGTGAGTAAGCACAGGGTCAAGCGTGACTGATTTTTTCATGTCTGTACTGTCCTCTGGGTTCTGTGCGTTAGGGACAGCCAACAGCTGCAGGGGGGCCCTATACTGAACATTATCCCCACATTTTCTACAGGAGTTCATCCTGCAAGATATCTCGCTGCTGAGGGTGACCTGGGAAGCAAGGGAGTGACTTCTACTGCAATGCGGCTTCCGCCCTGGCCCATATGCAGCTTGCCTGTGTGCAGCAATGGTCCCCACGCCCCTGACGGCACAGTGGCGCGGACATGTTGGCCTGACTGGGACAAGGACCACAGTGGCTCTCCCACAAAACCTGCGCAAGCGCATTGCCCAAGTTCTGGGTGAGACCTTTGAAGAGATCACTGAGGCCGATTACCACGCTGTGAGAGAGCACATCAACGCCCTGTTCCACATCTAGGCATGCATGCAGCTCTAAGCCTCCTCGCCCCAAGAGCCCACACCTAATAACTTCCTTCCCAAAATAAAAGCCACTTTTCCAGGAACCTCCTCTGGTGTTTGTCCTTCTCCAAGCACTGGCCGCTGCAACTGGCTACCTTCCTCCTGGCTTGAGAACAGCTCCTGGGTGCATGCATCTAGGGATTCCAGGCTGTCTTCCTCCGCCAGAGCACCCTCGCTCCCGCTTTGCTCCTCCTCATCCTCCTGCCTTGTTGCACTGACCTCTGAGGTGTCCATGGTGGTCCCTGGAGTGGAGGTGGGGTCGCCCCCAAGTATCGCATCCAGCTCTTTGTAAAAACAGCAGGTCACGGGGGCAGTAGTGCGTCCCGGTCATGGCCCCTTTCCTGCATGGCCCTTGATATCTGCCCGAAGATATCATAATTCCTGTGGCTGGAGTGCAGCTGGGACTGGACAGCTTCTTCCCCCCAAACACTGATGAGGTCCAGCACCTCGCCATTGCTCCATACTGGGGATCACCTGGCACGCGGAGGCATGGTCACCTGGAAAGACTCACTGAAAGCACTCCACGCCTGGCTGAGCAAACAGGAAGGGGATTTTCAAAATTCCCAGAGAATTTAAAGGGTGGGTCTAACAGTTGGTCACCTGACGGCAGGGCAGTAGAGTTCAAAGTCATGACCAGAGTGGCTAGAACAGGCATTGTGGGACACTTCTGGAGGTCGATCAGAGCACATTAACAGACCAGGGTTTTCACACTGGCACCGCGGCGCATCAAATGTTATTCCACTCGCCAAGGTGGATTACCAGGAGCACTCTAGCTGCAGAGTCAGAGTGCTCTACGTGCCTTGCCAGTGTGGACACGTTGTGAGTTAGAGTGCACTGGGCTGCTTTAATGCGCTCTAACTCGCAAGTGTAGTCATGCCCTGTGTTTTAAAACACTACAGCAGCATAGCTGTGCCACTGTAGCATATTCTACATTGGTCTAGGTCAGTGGTTCCCAAACTTGTTCCACCACTTGTGCAGGGAAAGCCCTTGGCGGGCCAGGCCGGTTTGTTTACCTGCCGTGTCTGCAAGTTTGGCCAATCCCGGCTTCCACTGGCCGCAGTTCACTGCTTCAGGCCAATGGGAGCTGCTGGAAGTGGTGTGGGCCGAGAGACCTACTGGCCATGCCTGCTGTTTGGGGTGGCAAAGCCTCCCCCAGCCTATGCGACCCGCTGCTCATGCCCCTGACCAACGAAGTTAAACCAACCTAATTTTCTAGTGTAGACCAAGCCTGAGTATGTTTCCCAGACCTGCAAAAGAGCTGTGTAAGCTCCTCTCTCTCACTAACAGAAGTTGGTCCAATAAAAGATTACCTGTCTTGTCTCTAATATCCTGGGCCCAACATGGTTATTGCAATACTGCATTACTCATATTAGACTAAGTATTGAATAAGTATTTTCTTTGTACCTCTTCTCACCTTCTGGAGATATTTTAAATAGCAGAAACAGCATATTAGCAAAGTTGAGGATAAAGTCTCAAAGGATGCGAGATTCCTTCTAAAGAGAATTACAAGTAACAGGGGATTGTTTTGTTGGCAGGGACTGCAATGTCAGTTCCATCCACTGCTCTCAGTCTACAGCAGATAGTGAAGTGTGCACAAAGAATGAAGGAAGGTATAAAAAAGGTCTTTATGTAGTGACTTAAGCTTTTAGGGCTAGCTTGTACCTGTTAGAGTCCTTTCAAAGGATGGAGTTCTATTGATCTGTATGTGGAGAGTGGGGTGGGCTGAGCTAATTATCCAACCCACTCCCACCATCTTCTTTGGAACACCCAGCACCTCTGGAGAAATAGTTAAGGAGCGGGGATTACCTAATGTTCTGCCTGATATTTATGCAGGTTGTACAAGGAGTGAGAGATGTCTCTGACTTTTTAATTCATGGTCCCCTGGACTGAAATAGCCCAAATGTGTTGCTCTTTAGGACATACTGCAAAGCAGATGTTCAGAGAAGCATTTTCACACTGGACTAACTTGAATTAATGTAGATTAACTCCCTCCCCGCCAAGCTCTTTGGTGGAAGGTACTACTGCAGTGAAAATAATTATTGTTAAAGACATTGTTCTTCTATTTTGTTTTTACCCTAGGTAGATGTAGACTGTAAAATCCCACTTATATTATGTACATGCACTGCCTTCCTGCTCCTCAGAATTTATTCTAAAGCTTCTGCTCTTACATATATTTTTATTTTCTGAACTATAAAGATAGAACAGGAGATTGTCTTAGAATAACATAGTTCATGCAAATTGCATAGTTTCTCTCTTCCGTCTCAGATATGTCTACAGGCTTTGGAGATAAATTTGACATTACAGGACATGCAACTCTATATAGTAATATTCTGCACTGATGCTACATGAAACACTTTACAGTTGCAAGACAGTTCACAGTGTAGCTTGTTTGTTTATTTTCTACTCAGACAGCTCAGCGGATGTGCAGTGATCACACCACTGCAACCACCACATTGTTACAAGTTAAAACCTTGTGAATAGAGTTTAACAAACAAAGATGTTGATGAAAGGCCCCTATTTACCTCTAGGAGTGCTGTTGATTTGAGTCTCAGTTAAGATATCCAAATACTTATTTCAGAGTAGCAGCCGTGTTAATCTGTATTCGCAAAAAGAAAAAGGAGGACTTGTGGCACTTTAGAGACTAACCGGTGCCACAAGTCCTCCTTTTCTTTTTCCAAATACTTATGAGACTCTTTATTAAGGCACTGCATGCATCCAGTCTCCTTGCTAGAACAGTTAAACAATTGCCCCATTTCAGTATAAAACTGGCATACACCAAAGAGGGACACCATAATATTGTGAATTAATCTTGATCAACTGCCTTAAGTAAGATTTGTCTGCTTACCAAAGGTTGTTTAGTACAATACTGAGTTAATATTGTATAAAAATTTCTTTATATCTTTTTGGCTGTTTCAAATTGTATCAAGCTGATTATTAATTTAAAAACGTGTCAGCTTGTGTGAAATTTCTATGGCTCTTGATTAATTGCAGTTAACTCATGCGATTAACTCAAAAAAATTAATCGCAATTAAAAACATTAGTTGATTAATCACACTGTTAAACAAAGCATACCAATTGAAAGTTATTAAATATTTTGGATGTTTTTCTACATTTTCAAATATAGTGATTTCTATTGCAACAGAATACAAAGTGTACAGTGCACACTTTGTATTATTTTTGATTACAAATATTTGCACTGTAAAAATGATAAAATAAATAGTATTTTTCAATTCACATCATACAACTACTGTAGTGCAATCTCTTTATCATGAATGTAGATGGTTTTGTTTTTGAGTGCAGTTATGTAACAAAAAACAATGTAAAACTTTAGAGCAGCGGTTCTCAAACTTTCTTGCACCATGACCCGCTTCTGACAACAAAAATTACTACATGACCCCAGGACAGGGGGGGAAACCAGAGCCTGAGCCTGCCCGAGCCCTGCCACCCAGGTGGAGGGGCCAAAGAGCAAGCCCAAGCCCAAGCCTCAGCAAATCTATTGCTAGCCTTGGCGACCCCATTAAAATGGGGTTGCGACCCACTTTGGAGTCTCGACCCAGTTTGAGAACCACTGCTTTAGAGCCTACAAGTCCACTCAGTCCTACTTCTTGTTCAGCCAAATCGCTAAGACAAACAAGTTTGCTTACATTTACAGGAGATACTGCTGCCTGCTTCTTATTTACAATGTCACCTGAAAGTGAGAACAGGTGTTCACATGGCACTTCTGTAGCCGGCGTTGCAAGGTATTTACGTGCCAGATATGCTAAACATTAGTATGCCCCTTCATGCTTCCAGAGGACATGCTTCCATGCTGATGATACTCATTAACACATTATTATTTAATTAAACTTCTTAGGGGAGAATTGTCCTGTTCTGTTTTACACGCATTCTGCCATATATTTCATGTTATAGCAGTCTCAGATGATGACCCAGCACATGTTCATTTTAAGAACACTTTCAGCAGATTTGACAAATGCAAAGAAGGTACCAATGAGAGATTTCTAAAAATAGCTATGGCACTCAACCCAAGGTTTAATTTTTTTAATCACTTGACAGCCCTAGAAATTTCTTAACCTGCTTTTGATGATGAAGTAGCAAAATATTAAGTTATTGAGGTATCAAATACATTAATACAATTGGTGGAACAAAAGTAGGCTTAATTTGTTCAAACAAATTTGGAGCATGTGATCAATGTAGAATGGTTGAAACAAATGTATTCAAATGTCTAAAATATACAATTTTCAGTTACTGGAAATGTGCAATACATAATTAGTTTCTGTTCAATGCAACTCACTTTATAATAAAATTATACAAGCTATACATAGTATTAAAGTGTTTTTAAATTGTAACAATTTATTGTGACACGCTGTTGATCCCATTCAATTAATTATTGTAAAAAACAAGCAAATGGGGGAAAAACATTGGAAAACCACAAACAGTAAAGAAATAACTTTAAATTAGAAATTAGTCTTCAGAAGCAAGGAAATTCTGAATGAAGTTTGCTGTTGCACCAATTTTGTCACTTCTGTGCCTTATGCGGCAAACACATGATCCTTTATCTAGAGCAGTGGTTTTCAACCTTTTTTCATTTGCAGACCACTAAAAAAAATTTCAAATGGAGGTTCGGACCCCTTTGGAAATCTTAGGCATAGTCTGTGGACCCACAGAGGTCTGTGAACCACAGGTTGAAAACCACTGAGCGAGAGATATTTGTTTAATTATATCCCCTGAAGATAAGATAGTTATTGTGGTGACAATTACCTTGCTTTTGTAGTATGCAATGTTGTAGCTATATTGATCCCAGGATATTGGGCAGATAAGGTGGGTGAGGGAATATCCTTTACTGGACCAACTTCTAGATATTACCTCTCCACCTTGTTTCTTCTTTTGTAGGTCTATCATGCATCCTTATTGGGGTATGTTCACAATTCAATGCACTTGGCTTAAAATGTGCTGCACAAATCCCAGTGGGAATTGTGCAACTAATTCCCACAGATTGGACCACTGAATTAAGGACCTGTGGAAATCTGGGACCAGCCGTCTCCTGCACAGACAGCTTTCTCACTTGCCATTTAGGGCTTTGAAACTAGGGACCAAGCTCTTCACCTTAGTGCAATATTGGGAGTGATGGAGGAGCTTTAGGCACATGGATCCCATAGCATGATTCCAGCACACCTCTGGGAAAAACAACAAAAAACAAAAACACACCTGTCCTTGAAGTAGAGTGTGTTTCCGCCCCCTAAATTCCTTGGAACGCATGTGTGGGGTGGAGGTGGGGGCAGTGGTTTTCCCAAGAATTGAAATTGGGGGGGGGGGGGGGGGTTCGAATTTACAGGGGCGGGAGTGTCAGGGCCGATGAGGGGTGAGACTGAGGGTGAAGGTGGGCTGTATGACACCATAGTAAAAACTGAAAAAATGTTTCATGACCATTAGATTTAACTCATGTTTTAAAATCTCCACACAAATTAAAGTTGGCTACTCAAGCCTACTATGAAGCACTACATCTACATCCTTCTTGGTTTCTTGTTAAAATTTTGCACAACTCTGTTAATGAACTTCTTGAATTCAGTGTGTTCATCTTTGGTGGCCGGTACTTCAATGGATATGCTCATTAGTTCATTTACATGCAGGCAGAAGGCAACTTCTTTCAGAACACAAAATTCTATTCATTCAATGATGAAAAAGAACACTCAACTGTAGCTGTTGTGACTGGGAGTAGCAAGAGATGAATTCCTACTTCTTTCATCCCAGGAAACAGAGCACAAAGATCGGGTCGAGCCACTAGTAATGATAAAAAAGAAGTTGAAGTCAAATCTTCATTCATTCGTCATATGACATTCCACTCTGTGTTCAAATTCTCTATTCTGTCCTGATCACCTGGCAGCCCCATTGCTGGTAGTGCCTCACTCCACTCAACTGTTGGTGTTTTATAGGACAGGCGTCTGTAAAAGCTACATAGAGGTTGAGTAGAATCTAGAAATCGCTGTTGTAGATTTTTAAGAATCAAGTCTGTGTACTTTTTCAGTTGTCTTAAACACTTCTTGTCTTCTTCACTTAAGGATTCAATATAAAGGCCTTCATTAATCAACTTCTGGACTGAAGTCTTTGCTTCTTCCAGTACTTTTTTAATGGATAGCTCTCGGATTGATCCAAATGTAGCATATATTGCTGGACAAAGATCTACTACTGTTATAGCAGATGCCTGGATGGCATTGTTTAATGACCCAAGTGGTTTCAACAATAGACTTACGAGAGAGAGAGAGAGAGGGGCAATAGTCTTCTCTGAACGTAGAAGCAAAAGTAATCCACCAGCCTCACTACTTAGATCCATCCCATCTTGGTAGATACTTTCCAAAGCCAGTAATAATTTTAAGACAACAGCCAAGGATCGCTCATGAGAAAGCCAGCAGGTTTTCCCAGGTAGAACTAATTTGAACTTCATTCTTAGTGTATCTTCTATATTTTCCAAGATATTCAGTCTTTGGATTTTTGCTGAAAAGAGTATATAAATGAAGACATTACATATATAGCTTTTTTTAATGTCTTTTGAAGATTCTGCAGCTCGTACTAGTTGGAGTAGATGGCCTCTGCAGTGTGTATAGGAGAGATTAGGGTTACACTTTTCTCTGAGCAAAGCTTGTACTCCATCATGTCTTCCAGAGAAGTTTGCAGCTCCACCAAATGCACAACTCTAAGATGTGGGTTGTCACAGATGCAGCCCATGTGTCTTCTATAACTTGAACATCTAGAAATGCATCTACTGGCCTACCCCAACATCAAGATTTTTTGAATGTGGTGAGAGAGTTTTTCGCTTTTTCAGCTGCTGAGTCTTTCATTGTTGCACAGCATGCTTCTAGCCAGTCAGCTGAGTTTCTTGCAGAAAGATAGTGAGCATTTGCTGGTTTTGTTCGGAACCAGTGTTCAACTTCAGGATGAACAAGTGACAATGCACTTAACATTGGCTTCCAGTTTGTAGTGTGTGGTATCTCTTGCTTAAATAGAAAGTAGGGTGCCACAGCCTTGTTTGTTTGCATGAACTGTGTTGTGTCTCCAGCATTCTTAACAGCCTCATTAAGTACTTCTAAAATTGGTTTTGAAAGTGGGCTTATAAGGCTTTCTGCATGTTGATGCACTCCAGAGGCCTGGTGTTTTGCAGCCTGTTCACGTAGTTTGTCATCATTGGCTTTGCTGATCGGTTTGACAAACCAAGCTCCTCCACTTTTACCAATTATAGCATTGGGAAGCTTTCCTTCTTTGTAAGCTTTTTTGCAAGAGGTGCACCAGCAGCCATTTTTTGTAACTTCAATAAATGAGAACACTTTGACCCACAAACATCGGGAACTGCCTTTAGGTTTTGGAGACACTGTTTCTTCAATAGGTAGCTGTATTTGTGCTTCGGGCTGGTCAGATGTAGATATATCACTTGAACCTTCAGATGACATGTTGATATATTCTTGGTTCTTGATGTGTTCTTCACCTTGGTTAGTTTTTGAGGCCTTTGAGTGGAAAAATTGTTGTATTGTTTTTTTGTCTTTTCATTTTCTCTTTGACCTGCAACATATAAAAGAGATATGAATAAAGTAAATGTTTTGTTAGGATAATGCAAATTTAACATAAGGATAATGCAAGTTACACCAAAACACAACAGGTCTAGATTTCTAAAAAATATATATAAATTTAAAAAAAAATATGTAATTTAAATTGACTTTTGAAAAGTAAGCCATCATGGGATAAGAAGGAAGTCCTCTCATGGATCAGTAACTGGTTAAAAGATGGGAAACAAAGGGTAGGAATAAATTATCAGTTTTCAGAATGGAGAGAGATAAATAGTGGTATCTCTGAGGGGTTGGTACTGGGACCATTACTGTTCAACATATTCATAAATGATCTGGAAAAATCGGTAAACAGTGAGGTGGCAAAATTAGCAGATGATACAAAACTATTCAAGATAGTTAAATCCCAGGCAGACTGTGAAGAGTTACAAAGGGATCTCACAAAACTGGGTGCTTGGGCAACAAAATGGCAGATGAAATTTAATGTTGATAAATGCAAAGTAATGCACATTGGAAAACAATCTCAACTATACATGCAAAATGATGGAGTCTGAATTAGCTGTTAACACTCAAGAAAGAGATCTTGGAGCCATTGTGGATAGTTCTCTGAAAACATCCACTCAATGTGCAGTGGCAGTCAAAAAGCAAACAGAATGTTGGGAATCATTAAGAAAGGGATATATAATAAGACAGAAAATATCATATTGCCTCTATATAAATCCATGGTACGTACCCACCTTGAATACTGTGTGCAGATCTGGTCACTCTGTCCCAAAAAAAGATATATTGGAATTGGAAATGGTACAGAGACAGGCAACTAAAATGATTAGGGGTATGAAACAGGAGGAGAGATTAAAATGACTGGGAATTTTCAGTTTAGAAAAGACGACTGGGGGGTGGGGAGAAGATATGGTAGAGATCTATAAAATATTGACTGGTGTGAAGAAAGTGAATAAGGAAACGTTATTTAATCCTTCACATAACAAAAGAATTAGTAGTCACCCAATGAAATTAATAGGCAGCAGGTTTAAAAAACAAAACAAAATGAAGTACTTCTTCACACAACATGAAGTCAACCCGTGGAACTCTTTGCCAGGGGATGCTGTGAAGACCAAAACTATAACAGGATTTAAAAAAGAACTAGATAAATTCCTGGAGAATAGGTCCATCAGTGGCTATTAGCCAGGAGGGGGAGGGATGCAACACCATGCTCTGAGTGTCCCTAGCCTGTTTGCCAGAAGCTGGGAATGGGCAACAGGGGATGGATCACTTGATGATTACCTATTCTGTTCATTCACTCTGAAGCACCTGGCCTTGACCACTGTCAGAAGACAGGATAGTGGGCTATATGGACAATTGGTCTGACCCAGTATGACAATTCTTATGTAAAAATTAAATTATAATAATAAAAATGTTTAGTACAGAAACTCCCCAACATAATGACCTCAAGATAGCAATGATGTGAGATAACAACCTTGGCAAATAATGCATTTTAAAAATCTTGGCTTACTAGGAAATATATTTATATAAGTTTCCATTCCCAGTCACAAATCTAGCATTCTGGAGCAAAGTCACTAAAATATAATCCAACAAACATTTATTTAACGTTCCCCTCATTTTTCCCTCCACCGCACCCCACTCATCAGTAAAAAGAAAAGGAGTACATGTGGCACCTTAGAGACTAACCAATTTATTTGAGCATGAGCTTTCGTGAGCTACAGCTCACTTCATCAGATGCATACCGTGGAAACTGCAGAAGACATTATATACACACAAAGACCATGAAACCATACCTCCTCCCACCCCACTGTCCTGCTGGTAATAGCTTATCTAAAGTGATCATCAAGTTGGGCCATTTCCAGCACAAATCCAGGTTTTCTCACCCTCCGCCCCCCAAACTCACTCTCCTGCTGGTAATAGCTTGCAAGGTAGCCTAACTCCGCCCCCGACGTTCTGGTTAAACTTAGATTTATGTTGGAAATGGCCCACCTTGATTATCATGCACATTGTAAGGAGAGTGGTCAGTTTGGATGAGCTATTGCCAGCAGGAGAGTGAGTTTGTGTGTGTATGGGGTGGGGGGGGGGGTGAGAAAACCTGTATTTGTGCTGGAAATGGCCCACCTTGATTATCATACACATTTTAAAGAGAGTGGTCACTTTGGATGGGCTATTACCAGCAGGAGAGTGGGGTGGGAGGAGGTATTGTTTCATGGTCTCTGTGTATATATAATGTCTTCTGCAGTTTCCACGGTATGCATCCGATGAAGTGAGCTGTAGCTCACGAAAGCTCATGCTCAAATAAATTGGTTAGTCTCTAAGGTGCCGCAAGTACTCCTTTTCTTTTTGCGAATACAGACTAACACGGCTGTTACTCTGAAACCACTCATCAGTGTTGTCCTTGGTCAGTGGAGACTCAGAGTTCAGAGGTGCTTTCACCTGAGTACACTTCCCAGGTGGGGGGCAAGAAGGCACCTTGCTCGTTCCTCCAGCTGCTCGCTGTTTACTCTGGCCGCTGCTGTTCATTGTACCACCGTTCACTCTGCCACTCTGTTGCTAATGGCCCTGCGCAATCACCTTCTGCGGCCACCGTGATCTCTGTGAGTTAGTCTCTTGAGGTTCCACCAGCTCTCAGCAATTTTAGCTGAGCTCTCAGTGGGGGAGCCTCACAGCTAGTTTAGTCTGGGCTGTGTCTTCCACAGAAACATTGTCCCACAGCAGGTCTAAGCACTTAGACCTGCTTATCAGTGATTTCAGCTGTCCTGGTCACTTAACAGAACAAAAGACTATCTATGGAGCCTAATCAGCTCTGTCTTTAAACAGTGGAGACAGACCCCTCTCTCTTGATTCTCTCAATCAACACAGCCTAAGTCCACAGTCCACACAAGAGATCCACTTCCTGGACACTACAGTGCTAATTAACAATGGCCACATAAACACCACCCTATACCGGAAACCTACTGACCGCTATTCCTACCTGCATGCCTCCAGCTTTCACCCTGACCACACCACACGATCCATCGTCTACAGCCAAGCTCTGCGATACAACCGCATTTGCTCCAACCCCTCAGACAGAGACAAACACCTACAAGATCTCTGTCAAGCTTTCTTACAACTACAATACCCACCTGCAGAAGTAAAGAAACAGATTGATAGAGCCAGAAGAGTTCCCAGAAGTTACCTACTACAGGACAGGCCTAACAAAGAAAATAACAGAACGCCACTAGCGGTCACCTTCAGCCCCCAACTAAAACCCCTCCAACGCATTATTAAGGATCTACAACCTATCCTAAAGGATGACCCAACACTCTCACAAGTCTTGGGAGACAGGCCAGTCCTTGCCTACAGACAGCCCCGCAACCTGAAGCAAATACTCACCAACAACCACATACCACACAACAGAACCACTAACCCAGGAACTTATCCTTGCAACAAAGCCCGTTGCCAACTGTGCCCACATATCTATTCAGGGGACACCATCACAGGGCCTAATAACATCAGCCACACTATCAGAGGCTCGTTCACCTGCACATCCACCAATGTGATATATGCCATCATGTGCCAGCAATGCCCCTCTGCCATGTACATTGGTCAAACTGGACAGTCTCTACGTAAAAGAATAAATGGACACAAATCAGATGTCAAGAATTATAACATTCATAAACCAGTCGGAGAACACTTCAATCTCTCTGGTCACGCAATCACAGACATGAAGGTCGCTATCTTAAAACAAAAAAACTTCAAATCCAGACTCCAGCGAGAAACTGCTGAATTGGAATTCATTTGCAAATTGGATACTATTAATTTAGGCTTAAATAGAGACTGGGAGTGGCTAAGTCATTATGCAAGGTAGCCTGTTTCTTCTTGTTTTTTCCTACCCCCCCCCCCTCCAGATGTTCTGGTTTAACTTGGATTTAAACTTGGAGAGTGGTCAGTTTAGATGAGCTATTACCAGCAGGAGAGTGAGTTTGTGTGTGTATGGGGGTGGGGGGGATGTGAGAAAACCTTGATCTATGCAGGAAATAGCCCGACTTGATTATGCAAAGAGTTGTCACTTTGGATGGGCTAGCACCAGCAGGAGAGTGAATTTGTGTGGGGGGTGGAGGGTGAGAAAACCTGGATTTGTGCTGGAAATGGCCCACCTGTTGATCACTTTAGATAAGCTATTACCAGCAGGACAGTGGGGTGGGAGGAGGTATTGTTTCATATTCTCTGTGTGTATATAAAGTCTGCTGCAGTTTCCACGGTAAACATCTGATGAAGTGAGCTGTAGCTCACGAAAGCTCATGCTCAAATAAATTGGTTAGTCTCTAAGGTGCCACAAGTACTCCTTTTCTTTTTGCGAATACAGACTAACACGGCTGTTCCTCTGAAGCCTAAGTACTGTTCTACTGCCCTTTATTCATACAATAAGAACAACAACATTTCATCCCCCCCCCCCCCCCCGCATTCAAGTGATTTGTAACCCAATCCCAGCCAAAATCTATCACTTAGGCAACACAGCTCTGTTTGCTGGATACCTGGGTAGATTAGGTGTGAATGCAAACACAATCTGGCCCTGAAGCCTTTCCCCCCAGCCCCAGCTCATCACTAGCTGTAAGGGAGAGCTCATTTAGACTTTACTTACAAATCATCATTTGAAATTATTAAGTTGGCCAACATCACCAAAATGAATGCACCTACATTGTCATAAAAAACAACAGCTGTATAAGGAAGCTAGTCTATGTTCATACTTTTCAAATCTATTATACTTTTTCAGATACATGTATTTTATCATACACTGTATATGCTTTTAAAGTGTGTATAAATGTTTCAATTTCAATTCAAATTTCCAAACAGTCACTAAATTGGCATGTAAATAGTTCACAAAACTGATGGGGGGGGTGTTGGGGAAATCACTGGGTGTGGGTGGGGCTTTTCCTCCGATACCTCCTGTGTGGGAACATATAGTGTCTGAAGGAGCCTCAATCACCACGCAAGAGACGCTTCACCTGGTGCAAGCGGGTTTCCTCTTGTTCTGACGCAGGCAGCAAACGGCAGAGGGGTGACGACACAGCTGCTTGGGGCTGCGCTGTTCGGCTTCAAACGGGCTAAGACACCGCTACCTGGCAGCAGCGGTTTTCCCCTTGGCGGGCTCCGCCTCCGCGGCTCTCGAACGCCGTCTGTCGTGCAGCCCGCGGGCTGGGCCTGGCGAGGGGGACCCGCGAGCCTCGTGAGGGGGACAGTGGCGCTCAATGGTGACAGCCCCAAGGCGGGGGGAAGCTACAGGAGAGGCGGGGGAGCAGGAACCGTGAAGCCTGAAGGGGCAGCAATAAATAGAGGGAACCAGAGGGTGGGAGAAGCTGGGGAGAGAGACGGGCGGGAGGAGCCAGCTGCTGCGGGAACAGGGGTGAGTGACGACAGGGGGGAGCCTGCCCGGGGGCGATCAGAGCTCCCCCGCCCAGCCAGCCCGCCACCGCCCCGGGGAGCAGAGGAGGCGCAGGAGAAGGCGGTGCCTTTCGGAGGAAGTTTGCGCTCCGACTGAAGAGGAGGGAGAGAGAAAAACCACCCTCCCGATCCGAAGCGGCCAGCCCGGGCTGAGCGGCTGTTGCGAGGAGACGCGGAGCTCCCCCACGCCAGCCGCCTCTCCTGCAGACCGGCCCCAGGAGCGCTCCGAGCCGCTCGCGCCCTCCCGCAGCTCGTGTCCGGCGCTGCAGCCCCTGCCCGCGCCATGGGCGGCTCTGCCTCCAGCCTGCTGGACGAGAGCAAATGCAGCTACATCCGAGGTACCGTACGGCGCTGCTGCCTGCCGGCCCGCAGAGGGACGCGGTGATTCGTGGGCGGTTCTGAAGTTGCGAAGTATTTAACGACTGGCTGCCTCCCAGTCTGGATGCTCCCTGAGATCCAGTGACAGGAGACAGGCAGCGGCCACCACCACGTTTGCATCAGAATTTTAATTCCGGGAGGGTGAGAAGCTGGCTGCTTTGGGGGGGGGGGGAACGGTGCTGCTTAAAAGTCTAGCAGTGTTCAGTGTTTGCAGAAAGTGAAGGCAGCAGGCGGACAGGACACTCTCCACTGGAGAGATCTGAGGGGTAGGCAGGAGAAATTGATACTTCTGGGTAACTTATTGTCATGAGCACCGATCCTGCTGTATCTGCCTGCCAAAGGATTAGGCAAAGCCTGTTCTCAGGAGCCTCCGGGACCAGACCTGCAGAAAGCAGCACAGCTACAGTGGGAAGTTCACTGTATGACGGAGTGCCCCAGACGTTTCTGCCTGGCAATGGGAAGGGGGACTGAATGGGTGGGTCTGGGTGCTGCTGCCCTTTTACAGAGGGACTCCCAGTAAACTAGAGTCGGAGCCTGAAGTTAGTGTAAAATTAGGCAAACTTGGCAAGGGGGGAGCGGAGGAGGGCAGGAAAAATATTGGTGAAGGCAAATATTTTTGTTTTTGGAAAGTAAATACAGCTGCTTGCATTGCCCTCTCCAGGTCCTAACCCAATAAAACCAGGCAGTTGAGACTGGATAATTATCAATCATACATTGAAAGTATGTGAACTATACCATCTTGCCATTGTTGAAAATGCCTTCCATGCTGTCTGGGGCCTATTAAAGTTGTGGGACTTCAGCAAAGCATTTAAGCATGTGCTGAATTGGGGAACAGGGGCAGATCACTTCAGAGAGGGCCAACATATCACCTGTTTCAAAGCAAATGATTTTTCACATTCCAATATTAATGCTTTTAGGCTCTTAATGATTGACCATGCTTTGTGTAAAATAAATAAATAAAATAAACACATGAAATCAGAGAGGGCCAAAATATCCTGAAACTGGAAAGAGTGTCCACCTGATGTCAAGATCTCAACTCTGTGGTCCTTCTATACTTTGCAAAATCGGGCTCTTAGGGCCAGCATACAAAGCTGATAGTGCCAAGTCCTTTGAAGCCAATAAAGTTTCGTCTGGGTTTTGGATTACATAGATAATCTGGAAAGGACTTGAGTTACCCAGACTAGTAAAGGGTTCTGTCATCACCTGCCTTGTAATGTTGGGTGCCTTAATACTTTGCCTCTATGACTCAGAGCTCTGACACCAGTAGTCAGCGTACAAACATAAAGGGCTCAACTCTGCCTTCCACCAACCTAGTTATTTCTTGCAGGATGACTTCAACAACCCCTGTTCTGGTCTGGAGTTCCCCCAAATCTGTTTCCCTGAGTTTTTAATGACCAGATATTCATATTTTCCACTTTGGCTCATCACCCCTGAAGAAATGAAATCTCTCCCCACCTATCAGTTCACTTTGGCAAACACACTTCCCACAGTTTGAACAACAGAGGTCAGTTTGGGATAAAATACCCAAAAAAGTTTGTTTAATAGAGAAATCATAGAATCAAAGGTGAAACGGTAAGGAAAAGCAAACACAGACAAGTTACCCAGAAAATAAACATAAAGATGCAATCTCAGGCTTTACACATGTATATTATCTAAATTCCCCTTTTGCCTTTCAGACTATGGTAATTCGTGTTTATACAGAGCAGGGGAAATTCCCTCCTTCCTTAGTTATCCAAGACTGGGATTTTCTTTTCAGTTTCAATGTCTTTCCATTAACTTTAATGGTCCACCATTGTCTTCCTCTGTGTTGTTCCATAGTAGGTTGTCAGAATTAGTGCCAGGGAAGCAACTAGCCTGTGAGATATTCCACCCCCGGCCTGATTACTTTCCTATGCTGAAGTTATGTGGCACTTGCACCCTAGTTACCATTAGTGTTTTACGCATAGGGCTAGTCTACACTAGAAGCACTACATGGGTGCTCTATGCTGACAGGAGAGAGCTCTTCCATGGGCATAATAAATCCACTCTCTGTGAGAGGCAGTAGCAAGCATAAATAGCCATAGCCATAATCTGTAAACATCTTTCCCAATGACCATCAAGTACAGAACATACAAGCTTTTATTAAAAGACCTTACTTGATGTATATTTGTACACAATAACGTTGTATACAACCAGTTGATTCAACTGCTTATTCTTGGGGTTCAGCCCCTCTTGTTCTCCCCTTGGGGTGTCTGGACCGTCACATCTGCTTGTGTTTATTGTTAAAGTGATAAAGAAAATGACAACTTAATTTTCCAGAATATATATATTTGCTTGTAAAGGGAAATAGATAAAAAATGTCAAACTTTTTGTTACTATCTGTCTAGATGTATATATGCCCCCATCACTGTAGTAACAGCTGATGTTTATGTGACCAATTTTATGTCTGAAAATCTGCTTTTGCTAAACAAAACATATATAAAAAGGTGTGTGTGGGGAGGAATCATATAGCTGGCACTGAGACAAAACTTCTGTTGAAGCCAGTAGGAGTCCTACTGGTTCAGGGCCAACTGAGTCAAAACCTTTTTGGTACAAAATGTAGTCTGACTGCTCAGTGCTGTTTGCTATTTTAGTTGGCGTTCACTGCATTATTTTGTTAGTGGTGTGATCTGTGCTGGAGTAAGAATGTAGAACTGCCACTCCTTTAGGAACCTCATGGAAAATGAATAATGAACTGTCTCTCTCATGAGTGTGCCCAAATTAGAACGTTTTAAAATGAATAAATCACTATCAGATGAAGAATAATGGGTCAAATTGTGGAGCCTACATGGGAGATCTGTATGTTTCCTAATGTGCAAGGGGGGAGATCAGCTGCCTCTGCAGCTCTGTTAGTTTCCTCCAGACTGTGGAGGATAGACTCAGCACAGGACAGAACCATGATAAATATGTCAATGGGCTCCTCCTCTTTGGCTCCCCTCCTGCCATTCATACAGTGGGGAAGGACAAGAGGGCAAGATCAATCCCAGTGTAATTTTCAGCTTCAAGGCAGTATCTCAGCTTCTTGGTCATTGAGACCTGATGATGAGAGTTGTGAGTCTCTTAAAGGACCAATACCTAGTTACTGCAGATAAGGAGACTGTTTTATACTAGCCCTTTAGATGCATGAAAGCAAAAACTTTTGCAAGTTCCTGCTCTTGGCACTCTTGTCTGTGAGGGGAATGGAGAGAACCATTGTCAGACAGTTAAGAAGTAAATATTTGTTTAGAATGCGTCGGGCCATAATCCATTTTCAGTCTGGAAAGGATCTTTGTGTAACTAAACAATTCCTGCTTCTAACTCCTGCTATGAATAATGGTTGATTTTTATTTTTTATTTGTTTTAATCTTGGGAAGAAAACGGCCTATAGTACTACTTTTAGTGGGAGAAGGGAGGAAGATGGAAGCATGTCTTTAATTCCTGATATCTGTTTAGGACCCAGTCCAGCAAGTGCACACCATACAATACTCCAGTTGGCTTTGGTGGGGGTTTGCAAGATTCAGTCCTTGTTTATCAATGGCTATCTTTTGGTAGAGGTCATGTGGCAAGTTCTTCAAGAAACCAGGGAGGATGTGACAGTGCTTCTCTTTCAAAAAGGGAAGAGGATGAATCAGTGCTTATATTAGAAAGGCAAGCAATTAAAACAATCTTGCTTAATTTTAGAAAGCCAGTTGGATGTTTTTCACAATGAGGGTAATGGAGGGCTTTAGAAATAACAGCAAAATGAGAAGAGACAGCTGTTTTTCCCCTTTTTTGTTGTTGTTTCTTTTTTGTCAGTAAAACTATACGCCAGCAGCATGTGAATCTCTAAATAACAATAAACCCAAACCCTTATTCATGTGACTTTAGTGGAACTATTCACATGAGTAGTCTTGCAGGATCAGACTTAACAGTACTACTTCATATATCTTATTTTATTTAGAAAATGCATTCAGCTACATATCCTAGATTGCATGGGAATAACTTAGAAAGGGGGAAACACTCGACCTTCTTAAAGCCCCAGTGTCTGGGGTTCTGTGTAGATGGAGTGCACCATGTTTAATAGTTATGAATGTCATTTCCACATCCTCCCAAATCAGTGTCAGGGCGCTAGACTGTTATTCCAGCTTGCAGGCTGAATTAGTATCTGCAGCTCCTTACCTTCCATGCCAGCCCCATAAATTTCTGTGCAGAGATCAGTTTGGTATTTTGAGGTAGTTCATAGGTACCCCAATATAGCAGCTCCACTCATCTGTCATCCTTACAACTCCTATGTGAGGCTTAAGCCATGCATGGGGTTTTGCCAGACCTCTGCACCAGTAGTGAATTTGTCCCATAATGGGCAAATGTGCATGATGCTCGACTGATAAGAGATGAAGTCTCAGCTCGGAGAAGTTTACAACCTCAAGACCAAATTCTGAGGTTCTTCCTCCATTTTTATTCCATCCCTTTTCAAGTCAGTGGCAGTTTGACGAGGTAAAGGCTTGTCTAAATGGACAGTCAGGAAAATTAAGCCAAATGAACCGAAAGTGTAAATTTGAACTGGATTAGTAAAACTGCATTCTGACCTTCTGTGGACGCTCATTCAGAATTAAAATGGCCTTAATGTGGTTTACTTAATTCACAGTCAATTAAGATAAACTGAATTAAGGCCACTTTAATTCTGAATAAGAGAGTCCATAGAGGGTTTTAATGCAGTTTAACTAATCCACTTTAAATTCACACCTTTAGTTAATTTGGATTAATTTTTCAGTGTCCCCATTTAGAGGAGCCCCTAAGTAAAGACTTTGGGATTTGACTCTAAGGGCTTATCTACACTGCTCCATGTTCAAACATGGTAATAAGATAACCCTGTCTCACATTTTTACTCGATATGTTGTGTGGTAAGGGTAAGGATGAATTAGATACGCAGTAACATCATGTGGTTACTTTGCTTACAAATAGACACATCTGGTAGATTCCACATTTCTGGGCTTTGTTTGTTTCTTCTGTATTTGAGGGGAGTACTAGAGTATACAGACTTCCAGGAAGAAGAATAGTTTAAGGGTAGTTTGGCTATGTCTACACTAGCACTTTTGTCAGTAAAATTTATGTTGCTCAGAGGTGTGAAAAAAACACATCACTGACTGACATAAGTTACACGGACAGAAGTGCCGGTATGACAGTGCTATGTCAGCAGGAGATACTCTGCTGACATTGCTACTGCCACTCATTGGAGGTGGTTTAATTATGTCGTCAGGAGAGCTCTCTCCCAACGGCATAGAGTGGCTACATGGGAGATCGTATAGCAGCACAGTTGCATCGGTACAGCTTTGCTGCTGTAAGATCTCTAGTGTAGACAGAGCCTTTGAGGAGAGATGGTGGAACCAGCTCAAGAAGGGGTTTTAGATACATTGGATAGCATGGAAGGAAATCAAGAGTTGAGAAGGAAATGATAATGCCAGGCTCCAGCCCAAGCTCAAATGTCTACACTGCAATTTTGTAGCCCTGAAGCTTGAGCTGCATGAGCCTGAGTCAGATGATATGTGCCAGCCGTGGATGTTTTATTGCAGTGTAGTCATACCCTTAGAAAAAGAGTTAGGCCTTGTACTGTGACCTAAAGGTCTACAAATTCAGGCCTTGATGAACCAGTTGGGGAAGTGAATTCCAGAGAGAAGGGTCGAACCCTTTGAGACCACCCTTCTATCAGGCCCAGGATTATCAAATCTGGGGACTGTAAACTCAAGTACCCCAATTTACTCAACTACTGTGGCAGCTGGGGGGGTTAGCCATTAGATATCCAGGTCCCAAACCACTGAGGGATTTATACATCTAAGTCAACACCTAGAGCTGTACCTGAATACAAATGGGAAGCCAGTGTAGTTGTTGAAATGCTAATACAATATATTTCCTGTGGCTATCAACTCTTAATCGGCAAGTGTCCACATTCTACTTGTAGTTAGCACATGGTCCTCATTAGCTATAGCATAAAGGCTACTCATAAAGCCATGAGGGCCTGGATCACCATGCTGAGGCCTGGGTCAGGGAGAGAAGGTCACAAATGTCTAACAAGATGCATATGGAAAAAAATTATGTGTAGGGCCTTTCATGTGAGGATCTCAGTATTTTGCTTCATGCAGTAATTACTTCACTCACTAGGATTTTGTGAGGGTTAAGTAACAGAAGTGTACAGGGTAGAGTTTTCAATGCCACTTCAGAGATCTGGATGTTCAATTTCCATTAGAAATTGATGAGAATAGGGTATTCTCACAGGGGAACTGTCCGTCTGAGAGGGTTGGGGCTCAGCTACACCTGCCCAACTGTAGTCCGACACCCCAGGGACAGGGAATGAGTCCAGGATTAATATGATGGGAGCATGTGAGTCAGAGCCAGGCCTGCAGGGAGATGAAAAGGTCAGCTTGAGTTCAGTGAGGAAGACCCCAAAGAGAGTGGACCTGGAAGGGAATGCTCTGTTAAAGAGCAGGAAGGTAGGCAGGAAAGGGTCAGTGAGAAAGCCAGGCTGAGCATATAGGAAGAAAGCCAGGGAAGAAAAGACAGGGCAGCTTGCAGTACATGGGTGGATATCCCAGTTGTCTAGGGACCCAGAGCTGGGAATCCACAGTAAAAGGTGAGTGTGGGTTCCCTTATGTTGCTATGTTCTGAGGGGGATCTATCTGGCTTTAAGATTAAACTCGATAAATTTATGGAGGAGATGGTATGATGGGAGGGTTTTGGTAATTAAATATTCATGGTAAATAGGCCCAATGGCCTGTGATGGGATATTATATGGGGTGGGATCTGAGTTACCCAGGAAAGAATTTTCTGTAGTATCTGGCTGGTGAATCTTGCCCATATGCTCAGGGTTTAGCTGATTGCCATTTTTGGGGTCGGGAAGGAATTTTCCTCCAGGGCAGATTGGAAGAGGCGCTGGAGGTTTTTTGCCTTCCTCTGTAGCATGGGGCATGGGTCACTTGCTGGAGGATTTTCTGCTCCTTGAAGTCTTTAAACCATGTTTTGAGGACTGCAATAGCTCAGACATAGGTGAGAGGTTTTTCTCAGGAGTGGTGGGTGAAATTCTGTGGCCTGCGTTGTGCAGGAGGTCAGACTAGATGATCATAATGGTCCCTTCTGATCTAAATATCTATGAATCTATTCCCATCAACAGTGGGGAAAAGAGACTGATTCCAGCCCAGGAGGACTGGAAGCTGAGCCCAAGAGATGGGCTAAGGACTGTTGAAGAAGAGGCAGACCCTAAAAGGAAGATGGGCTGTGCCTGGCAGTTGTCTAGTACAGAAGATTTATTTTATTTATTCTGTTATTTACATTTCCTTTTGGATTTGGATTAACTCTGGACTGTTGTGATTTAGCCAGATGATTTAGCCATCTAAACAACCTAACTGCTGGGAGCCCCAGAATCACCTGAATGGCAGTGGATGACCTGAAACCAGAGTGGGTTAGTCCCTGATTCAGGCATCCAAATCCTCTAGGTGATTTTGAAAATCTCTCTCCTAAGGAATATTTTCCTCACTGAAAAGTAGTAATTTCTGGATTGAAAAGCAGCAGCTGTTTAATAGCACACAGCAACACTTGATAGCTGGTTGGGGCTGTGTATCATAGCCAATTATGACTGCAGGTGGAATGTATGTAGGCATGCGCAGTTACCCTATTTTGAATTTGGACAAGACATCAAGGTTAACACCAACGTTAATCTGATAAAAAGTGGCATAGGATCCTTAATGAACACAACCATCTAAAAGATGGCATCTCCAGCAACACAGTGCCTATTGACGTATTAGATCAGTACTGACTCAGAAGGAAGAGTGCAACACCGCTGAGCTGCCAACACCACTTCCTGTACACATGTACATTTAAGAGATTATATGAACTGTGAGTGGAATTAGGTATATATCTCTCTTCCCTTACCTGTTCACTTCGATATTTTTAAGGGCTTAGGGCTTTAATACCGTAAGATTTTTTGTTGAACATACGTAGTTGCAACCTCCGTTTAAAGGCTTTGTCCATTTTGTTGTTTCTTAAACTCTGTATTTTTGGGCCTTTCTTTGTTAGTAGCTCACTGGGGTCCTGATTTCCCCTTACCCTGTAGAACGATGGAGATCTACAGGTTTTCTTGAAATCCAGCTCCCCCATACCTCACACTGCTCTGCAGAGTTTAGGCACTACCATGGCTTGCAGTCTTGGGAATTGGTAGGGTTTTCTTGTTACTTCCACACAGGAATGGGTTATTTAATTTACTATAGCTTTAAAAGAGTTGATTTTTTTAAATTCAATAAAGCTTTAAGTTCCCCAGGATGTCAGAATGACAAATATATAAGAAATGTAAATGCTAAGGGCTTGACCTAAAACCTGCTGAAGTTAAAGAGAGTCTTTCTATTGACTTCAATGGACCTTGGATCAGGCCCTAAAAGAAGGAACTGCAGATTGTTGTCAACGAGCTGGAGGTAGTTTAGAAAAGAGTGACAATGATAAGTAGGGGGCTGCAGGGATTGATTTATGTGGAAAAATCATAACATTTTATAAATCTGACTTGACTAAGGATGAAGTAAATTTGTAGTGGTGGCGGGTGTGTGTAACATAATTTGTCTATTAGTGGGTGCAGCACCCAACAGGGAAAGGCATTATTTAGGGTGGTACTAGGGAGTATAACTAGAAGTAATGTGGTGAAATTAAGGAAAAACTTCTTGATAACAAGATCTAATAGACCCTGCCATAGATTTCAAAGGAAAGTAATAGAAGCCTTATTGTTTGAGACATTTAATATTAACAAGGAAAAATACTTGTGTAATATCTAGGAAACAATTCTACATAGCTGGGGGGATAGCTGGAGGATGGACAAGATGACCTAGCAGATCTTACCAGTTTCCCAGTTTAGAGTTAATGGGCCAAATTCTGCTCCGTAATCCATATGCAGCTCTATAGGGCCAGATTTTTGAAAGGGTTTAAGAGCAGACTTCAAGTGCCCAGCACCAGTAATTGAGGCTAGGCTTTCAAAGTAGTTTAGCACCCGGAGCTGACTCTAAATGTGAACTGAGCTCTTTTTAAAATCTACCACCAATTTTTGGTACAAGCAAAGCTGGTAAAAAATGAGATGGTCATTTTATTAAACTTGTTGCAAAACACTTTTTTATATGTGTTTTTCAAAAAAGATTTTTTTTTTTTAAACAATGTAGTGCTAAGCCCTTCTGAAAATTCTGTCCATGGAATGAAGTGGGGGTGCACAGTTGTAACTGAGTAGAATCTGGCATGAAGTAATGAACCATACAGAATACCTCATTTTTGATTCTTCACTACCAAATCTTCCCTATAATTCTAATTTTCTTTCAGCTGTGAAAACTATTAGTTATTTCTATTTGTAATGGGCTCCTAGTAATTGTTTTTGTCTATAAGGATTAGTATGTAACTAATAAAAGTGTAATTTACCACTGAGGATGCAATTAATCATTTAATGAGTCATTAAACGCAATGAACTTCTGAGGGATATTGGACACCCTCAACTTCCAAATAGAACTGTTCCGTGTGTGTAGGTTTTAGAGACTAGATGGGGCCTATTTTCCTCTTTATTCACAAGGAAGAGAAAGGGAAATCAGTCAGTTATTTATTAAGTTATACTCCCAAATCCCCTAGGTATCGAGGAGAGAAGTTGGTCCTTGCAACTTGAAGAAAGACTGTTTTTGCAGGGTGAGCACAGGCAGCTATGGAATTCAGCTGTAACAAGTGAGGGAGCCAGTTTGAATTTAATCGTTAACAGGGACACAGGAGAATGGAAGAATAAATTGGAATAGATTGTGAAAAATTTGGCCTTTTTTGGGGGAGGGGAATACAGGGAAGCTCTCAGACTGTGCATTTGACTTTCTGTTAAACTGTAATACATACTTTCAGTTTCTAACTTGCTGTATGTCTGCAAGTAGAACAGAATTTTGCAAAAGACAGGCAAATTCTGATGAGATTTTTTTCTCTTAATCTGTACAAACTATGCACTGGAGTGTTTAGGGAATTATTCATCTGGAATTTTTGCAAGTGAGCTGGGTTGTAACTGAGGATATAGTATAAAATGTGACATGTGGAGCTATGTATATTTATCTCCAATGTCGCACTTTTCATCTGTACCCCTCTCTCTGTCTTTCTTTTAGGAAGGTATTAGGAAAATGCACTTGAGTTTCCATTCCCCAATACACTGGGCCCCACAAAGATTTCAGTGTCTAGTGTCAAAGTGTAGGCTTTAAGAAAAGGAGTACTTGTGGCACCTTAGAGACTAACAATTTTATTTGAGTATAAGCTTTCGTGAGCTATGGCTCACTTCATCAGATGCATACCGTGGAAAATACAGTGAGGAGATTTTATATACACAGAGAACATGAAACAATGGGTGTTACCATACAGACTGTAACAAGAGTGATCAGGAAAGGTGAGCTATTACCAGCAGGAGAGCAGGGGTTGGGGGGAAGACACCTTTTGTAGTGATAATCAAGGTGGGCCATTTCCAGCAGTTGACAAGAACAGTAGGGGGGGAAGTAAACAAGGGGAAGTAGTTTTATTTTGTGTAATGACACATCCACTCCCAGTCTTTATTCAAGCCTAAGTTAATTGTATCCAGTTTGCAAATTAATTCCAATTCAGCAGTCTCTCATTGGAGTCTGTTTTTGAAGTTTTTTTGTTGAAGAATTGCCACTTTGAGGTCTGTAATTGAGTGACCAAAGAGTTTGAAGTGTTCTCCGACTGGCTTTTGAAGAATTGCCACTTTTAGGTCTGTAATTGAGTGACCAAAGAGATTGAAGTGTTCTCCGACTGGCTTTTGAATGTTAATGTTTTCTCTTGGGAGAAAGTGCTCTGTTAAAAGAGCATGTAAGAATCCTGCAGTGGGCTCTGAAGCAGGAAGGACTGGGAGAGACAAGGGGGAAAATACCATGGCACTTGTAGCTCAGGGTGGGCTGAGGAACTGTGTTTGTGATTTGTCTATGTGTAGAAAATATAATTATGCCTCGAAAGAGACTTCAGGTGTGGCAGTGGGCTCTTTGTGGGCTGGGGACAAGTCTGTGCCTTATGCGTGGCTTAAAGGGATATATCCTTACGTGCTGCATTTTCTGAAACTTCAGCTGTAGGCAGATATCCTGCAAACTAGTGGCCATCTTGCCATTTGTCTTTGTAAAATTTGCAGCATGGTAGCTCAGTGGAAGAATCTGTAATCCAGTTTCTAACTTTCTTTAATAGTATTTCTAACTGATATTTTACAAAGTACAGAAGGCTTACATAATACATGGAGGTTACACTATTTAAACATAGTAGGAGTATTATAAGAGAATGGGTGTACTGGTGTTTTGCAGGCTTCTGTGAAGACAGGGTTCCTGCCCACAAGAGCTTACAATCTGTATAAATAGCATAACAGTACACAATGCTGTAGCAGCTCACCAAATGGGGTAGATGTAAACGATCCAAAGATTGAAGCATAATAGCATGATTATGCTAATGCTATATTACAGTATATAAACCATATGGACAAAGTTCTTCTCTTAGATACACTGATAGAACCCAACTGACTTCAAAGGATCTATACTGGAGGAGAATTCAACCCTGTACGGTAGCTGATGTTTTGGGTAACCTAGACACAGGATCAAATTGAGCTCACAGCTACACTGGTGCAACCCCTTTGGCTTCAAATGACATTATTAACAAGATGGCTGTCTTCAGTTCAGAACTGTCAGTTACAATTAAATTTAAGCCATGCTTCAGTATATTCATGGTGAGAAATGTTTCTGGCCACTTACATTTTCAGATTGTTCCTTGGAGCATAATGGGTGCAGTTTTCCTTAAACGCCACCTCACTTGAGTTAAAGGTAAGCTTGGGAGGAGGGTAATTAAATGATTCATACCTTTGCTGCTGCTGTTTGGCTAGAGACCACTTTATGTAAGGCTGAGTTAAGCATTGGTTACTATTGGGAAGACTTTCCTGGCTATAGAGCAAGATTGATTTTTTTTTTTTAATTGAAAGTTTACATTCAGCTGAAAAGATGAACAATTGAGGGAAGGCCCTAAAAGTGGATTCTGTAATTTTCTTGTACCTGACTTTCCCAGTGTCTCTTCCAGGGTCATAAGAGGCTATGGAATCTGTCTTGAGTGAGTGGAAACTCAGCCACATCCATAACCTTAGCACCAGTTACCAGAGAAACAGTCTTTATCGCTGGGCAGAGGAAGAGAATGTATGTGTTATCAAAGAAATAAAAATTTTGAGGAGTTAGTCAATATTTCTGTGAAAACTTTATCCTGTTTTTTGACCACCACTATACATAAAAAAACCCAGGCCTTGGTTCTGCAAACAGCACATGCTTAACTTTACACAAGGATTCCCAAGATCTCAGTAGGATTGATTACATGGTTAAGTCCTAAAAGATTTTTAAGATCTCAGTCTCATTTTGTGACAAGGCCTCAGTTGTACCCTAGGCCTTCAGGATTGATCTTCAGCCATTGCCAACAACAAAAATCTTCAAACCTGCATAGTATTGGGCAATAGCAATGCTTTGAAGGGCATAATTCAGTTTATGTTTTTTGGTACTGGAAAAAGAATTACTTGAGGGACAGCTGGCACCTATGAGGGGATATAGGAAGTTAAGCAAGTCTGAATCCTTCTGGTATCTCTTGATTAGATAATTAAAAAAAAAAAGGACAGAGAGAGAGAACATTATTTTTAAAAAGCACATTTGAAAATTGCTTTTATAAATGGCTAGCCTAGTAACTTACAATAAAAAAGCGCACACATATCAATAGAGAATAAGAGGCTTTCCACCAGTCTAGTTTCCTTTTAAAATGAAAGATACCAATATAATTTTAAAAAAAATCTCTATCTTTTTCCATACAGTTTCCAATAATCTGACAAAGATTAGTCTATTTTGATGCCTTGAATTGAAAAATCTGAGATTCCTGAGGGTTACACTGGGGATACAAAAGTCCCATGGCCGCCTGCTATCGTTTGTGCACAACAAAGCACCAAGTGTGTTTTGTTCCTTAAGAAAATCCCAGTACAATGCCAAATAATTCAGGTGTTTTTCCCATAGCAGCTACTACCTTCTCAATAAACTACGGACCAAATTAAGTCATTAATGAACAGGCCTAAGTAGAGGGAAGGTGTAAAGCCACTGAGCTCCAGGCGGTGACTACTGGATCTTTTTGAAGCCTGTCTCTGCACCCACAATAGGCAATGGGGAGTTGTTGCTGACTTTAATCGGGGCAAGAGCAAGCCCTCTGACAGCACAGGAACTAGGCCAACCCTTTAGGCAGGTGCACTCTGTGGCTGGCCTGTTTTGCTGCCGAGAGCAAGGTCAAAGCCCTGACTCCTCCTCATCCCTTTGGAGAAGCAAATGTTCATGAAGGCACTAGCCCTGAAGTGCCTGTGTGTTTGGGGGTTTGCTGTTGTGGCTGACCGCTGTGTGAGGGCATATGAGAGGAAGGCTCTTTGCATCCTCCCCACTTTGCACATATGTGCAAGGGCAGGCCATGATCTGGCCCTATGAGTTTTTTCTTTTTAAGATTTGTACTGTAAGTGAAATTATTGCTTGACTGAAAGCCTTGCAAATGTAAGTGCTCTCTGCAGCACAGGCAGTGACAGTGGTTTCCCTTCCTCTCCCCTCCCCACCGCCATTGTGGCCTCAGGCCAGACCTGGATAGATCAACTGTAAAAGACAGACAGTTCAGTCTGTGTTCATTCCATCTTTGGCCTCTCTGCTAAGAAAACTAAGACGAGTGTGACCAGTGCCAGCTGTGGTGGTAATGATGTTTACAGCTTGAACTCTTATCCGTTTGAAATTGGGGCATAAACCTGACAGATGTCAGAGTAATAAATTTCAGGTACTCTGGCTTATATTCTAAATCAATTATACAGTGCTTCTAAGGCAAATTCAGATTTCTAATTTGACCCTCTTTCACTGCAACAAGAGCTCTTTTAGAAATGGAAATTCAAAACTGGGTTTGATACCTAATGTCAAGCTGTCTGGAATAGCGCATGAGTACCAACCTCAGGACAGACTGTTAAGAAGCAGGCACAAGTCCCAAACTAGATGTGAGTTCTATATTTAGATTTCACCAACTAGTATCAAGTGTGACCTTCTCAAGCACTAGAGTAGTCAACCCTAAAATAATTAACTGAAGATTTATTAAGTAAGAAATAAGAGTTATTTGGAAGGTGTGACAGGGTCAGGCCAGATGGCTATAGGAGAGTAATTTTTTTTTTTTTTGAAACAGAAAATAAATTTATTTGCATAACACGCACAAATCGCCAAAGAAGATAAAACAAAACTATGCAACAAAACAAAAGCAAACGCAATGTATAACTTCTCTTCAGGGGAGAGAAGTGTTCATGCTTGCCTGGGCCCAGAGCAGGGGGGCTTCCTTGACGCTCATGGTCTTCCACCCTCCTGAGTTACCTGGTGGCCTAGAGTGGGGGGGGGGGCTTCCTCGACACTCATGGTCTTCCACCCCCTCGAGTTACCTAGTGCCACACCCAGTGTCACCAACTATTCCTCTCCTGAGAGTGCCCAACAGGATGGGCAAGACTGCGGAGTGGGCAGTTGGGGGGAGGGGAGGGGGCGTGCACTCACGTGTGAAAGGGCCCCTCCTAGGTGGTGGTGATGATGGTATCCACAGCGGCAACGGTTGGGGCTGGGGTCTATCGCTCTTCCCCTCAATCAAAGGGTCAGACGGAGGGAACCGGACGGGGTCACTGAGCAGAGAACCTCAGACAGCGCCCACCGCTCCTCGAAGGCGTCAAGGGAGTTGGTGGACGCCATCCACAGGAACTCTGCCCGGATATGTGAGTGTACTGAGGATCGGAAAACAGCCCTACAGTCACAGGAAGCTTCATCGGCCAACCTCCTCTCTCTGGTTTTATAGATGGCTGTTTTAGCTAGGGCTAGGAGGAGGTTAACCAGGAGATCCTGTGACTTTGTGGGGCCATGGATGGGGAGTGTGTAAATGAAAAGGTGAGGGGAAAAATGCAGCCAAAAGCATAATAAAATATTCGTGAGGAGCCGGAAAAGGGGCTGCAGCCTGGCACACTCTAAATATACGTGTGCCAGGGTTTCTCTCACATTGCAAAAAGGGCAAGTATCTGGGATGGGGGTGAACCGCGTCAAAAACACGCCTGTGCTCACAGCTCTGTGAAGGAGCTGCCAACTGATGTCCCTGGCGGGCCTCGGGACCCAGGTGGAATACAGGCTGTCCTATCAGGGCTGCTCACCCTCCAAAGGTGGCAGGAGGTCCCGCCACTTTGTATCGGGGAGGGACACCAGGGTGAGGGCATGAAGGGTGTGAAGTGTGAGTGTGTATAGATGTTTCCTTGGCGCGGTCTGGAAACTGACCGGCTGCAGTTCATGCAGCTGGCTCACAGAGAAAGGGTGAGGGGTTTGTTGGGATCTATGGGGTAGGGACCCAACTGAAAGGTCCAGCGGGCCTGGGGTAGAGGGTGGGCGGGGTGTGCCCTCGCGCAGGGCTCGGTTGAGATAAGCCCGAGCAGCGGGCGTCAAAGCAACCTTCACCTCCTGAAGTATGCGCCGGGGGGGTACGAGGTCTGGAGAGCCCCATGCGGCTAGCGAGCGTCAGGGGATCCAGCCAGTCTCCCCAGTCATAGTCCAGGAGGTCTCCAACTCTCGTGACTTCCGCCAGGACCAAACTCTGGCACACCGAGCGGGACTCCGCCACCTGCACACGGAGCTGGTGGTTGTGTAACGGGCCCAGCGAGGAGATCCACTCCCATGGTGGCCGTCCCGGACCTGGTCATTGAAAACAGTTTCCAGGTCCGGAGGAGTTCCTGGTAGAAGACCGGCAGCCCGGAGAGGTCTTGCGGAAAACCTCTCGGACAGAGATAAAAGAGCTGCCGGTCATATCGGAGCCCTCGGAAGTGGCGTAGGAAGGCGTGCGCCAGTATGCTCCACGTCGAACTACTTGTACTATAGAGGAGCCTCTGCAGGGCCTAGAGGCAGAAGACACGGACCTGAGTGTGCAGACACTTCAGGCTCTGCCCTCCTTCCTTCATGGGTAGATGAAGAACCCCAACAGGGGCCCAGTGCATTCCTGACCAAAAGAACTCCAGAATGGATGTCTGGAGGTTGGTCAGGAAACCCGGGGCCGAGACCAGGGTGTTGAGCCGGTACGAGAGCATGGACAGGACTAGTTGGTTAAGCACCAGCGCTCTCCCTCAGAGGGAGAGACATTGGAGTAGCCTCGTCCATTTCCGGAGCCGCTCTATCACCCCGCCTTCTAAATTTTGCCAGTTCTCCAGCAGAGAAGGGTGCGTGGCAGAAAGGTAAATGCCTAGGTAGAGCAGCGGACCCGCGCTCCACTGGATAGTCTGAAGCGCGGGTGGGAGGGAGCTCACCTGCCGCCAGTCCCCCACCACCAAGCCAGAGCTCTTGACCCAGTTGACTCGGGTGGAGGAGGCTGCCAAATAGATGGCCTGGCAAGCCTCCACCCGCGCCAAGTCGCCCGGGTCCTGGACCACGAGGAGCACGTCATCGGCGTACTCTGACAGGACCAGCCGCAGCTCTGGCTCCCATAGCACCAACCCTGTCAACCTCCTTCGGAGGAGACAGAGGAAGGGCTCGGTCGCCGGAGCGTACTGCTGGCCCGAGAGGGGGCACCCCTGCCGTACTCCTCGCCCGAAACTGACCGGTTCGGTCAGGGTCCAGTTGAGCCTAACCAGACACTGTGTGGAAGCGTACAGCACCCAAAGAAAACTCTCAAACTGAGGTCCGAATCCAAACACCTGCAGAGTGCCCAGGAGGTACCCATGGTCCACTCTATTGAACGCCTTCTCCTGATCAAGAGACAGGAGGGCGAACGACAGACCGTCTCTACGCCTGAGTTCCAAAAGGTCTCGGACTAGAAATAGGTTGTCAAAAATGCTGCAGCCCAGGACAGTGTAGGTCTGGTCTGGGTGGGTCATATCCGCCATCACAGACCCGAGCCGCAGCGAGATTGCTTTAGCTACAATTTTGTAGTCCGTGGTAAGGAGCGAGACAGGATGCCAATTTTGTAAGTCGTGGAGGTCCCCCTTCTTCGGCAACAAGATGAGCACCGCTTGCCTGCACGAAAGAGGGAGGACCCCGCCCTGCAAAGACTCGGCCCAGACAGTGGCTAGGTCTGGGCCAAGGATGTCCCAGAATGTGCGGTAGAACTCCACGGTCAGCCTGTCCATGCCTGGAGATTTACTGAGGGGCATGTGACGGAGGGCTTCCGAGAACTCGGCCAGGGTGAGAGGCAGCTCTAGTCGGTCTCAGTCGCCCACGCTGGCTGTGGGGAGTTCCTCCCAGAGCATCCTGCAAGCGCCAGGATCGGTCGGAAGTATAGAACTTGTATAGAAGTCACGGGCCCTCCCACATATCTCCACTGGATCTGTGAGGGGGGGTGCCGTCTTCTGCTAGAAGGCAGGTGACGTGTTTCTTGGCCCCCCTCGTTTTTTGCAGGGCATAGAAGAAACGGGAGCCGCGATCTATCTCCCGAAGGAGGTGGATGCGGGATCGAACAAAGGCACCTTGGGTGCAATGGTCCTTGAGGGCCCGGAGCTCCTCCCGCTTCTCCTGGCACGCTCCGCAGAGGAACGGGTCCTCGGGGCTGGCGGCCAGACGCCTCTCCATCTCTAAGACCTCCCGTTTCAACTGCTCTATCATTGCATTTCTCCATCGGCTGGTGCCCCGGGTGTAGTCACAGCAAAAGAGTTTGGCGTGCACCTTCCCTAGATCCCACCATCGCCGCGCCGATGGAAAGGCACGCCGCTGCTCTCGCCAGGCCAGCCAGAACTCCTGGAAGGACGTCACAAAACCCTCATCCTCCAAGAGGCTGTTGTTAAAGTGCCAATAGGCTGGCCCCGGCCTCTCTGCACGGAGGGGGGCTGTTATGGTAGCTAGATGGTGGTCGGAGAAAGGGCCTGGCCAAATGTTGAAGGAGTGGGCTCGTGAAAGATGGAAACGGGATAAATAAATACGGTCCAACCGAGAGTGGTGTGACCAATGGGCCTCCACCCGGACAAAAGTGAACGTGGAAGTGTCATCTGGGTGGTGGTCATGCCAGACGTCCACTAGGGAGTGATGTTCGACTATTCCTCGGAGAATGTTCGCGGTGGCCGGGCTCAGCTCGGCCCCTGAGCAGTCCTGCTCCTCAAGGGTGGTGTTAAAGTCCCCTCCCAGGACTAGGCACTTGTGAGAATCTAGGGTGCCGAGGAAGTCGGACACCTGCTGATAGAATTGCGACCACTTCGGGCTCGTTGTTGGGGCATAGATGTTAACAAGGTTGACCACGAGCCCCTCCATATGGACTCGGAGATGCAGCAGGTGTTCCGGTATGGCCTCAGTGACCCCTAGCACCTCAGGCCGTAGGTTGGGGGAGAACAGGGTCGCCACTCCAGCTTGTCGAATTGTGAAGTGGCTAAAGTAGACCGTGTCATCCCACTCCAGCTGCCAGCTGTCCTCGGCGGTCGGATCCGTATGGGTCTCCTGTAGGAAAACCACAGAGTACCCCTCTTCCCGAAGGTAAGAGAGCACCTGGGACCTGCGGAGAGCCATCCTACAGCCCCTGGTGTTCAAAGTTGCAATAATGAGGGGCGTTGTGCGGAGGGCTAGGGGGGTGGGGGTTCCATGTTGGCAGGGGTGTTCGTGGCCCCCGGCGGGTCGCGCAACAATCAGTGACCCATCCCGTAAATGAGTAAATCATCACGGAAGCTGTGGGCCCGCCCGTAGGCCGAGGCACCATACCTTCCTTTCCCTCTACCCTCCTTTATAAGGGCCCTTGTGGCCTGGAGGATTTGATCAAAGTCCCCCATAGTTGGAGAGCCAGCTGTACCCTGTTGCGGGAGCCACGGATGTCTTCTAAAAACTCCCGCAACGCTTTTCGTAGCTCATGGGGAGGTGGGGTTGCGATTTCCGGGTTATTCTCTGGTGGGGCTCTTGGTGCAGCCTCGTGGTCCGCTGAGGCGGGCAGGCAGGGTGCGGACCACCGACGGGGCGTCTGACAGACTAAAGTTATTAGGTCCGTCTCAAGCCTTGGGGTAGAAGGGGATGGCGGAGGGAAAATTGCAGCTCCTAATGGGTCGCGGCAGGAAAATGCAAAGGCTGCTCCTTGGGGGGAATCCGCAAAAAACGGGAAAGAAATAACCCCAGGGGCGGCAATAGCATTGCAGGAGGAGGTGGATTGGGCAGGGACAGGGGTGGGGGCGGAGGCAGAGGCGAGGCTTTGGGCTTCGGGAGGCAAGCAGCTGAAAGGTGGCGCCTCCTGAGCAGATTCGAGGGTTAGGGGGGAGAGGGGGCTCCCAGTGATGCTAGGCGCAGGCTCTGTGGTGGATTTGGCAGCCACGGCCTCAGGTGGCGGACCACCTTCTGCGGGGTGCTCGCCCGGGAAGGCAGTTAGGGGGAGGGAGCATGGGGAAAGGGCGACTGGGGTGAGGTTGCCCAGATTGAGGCCAGCCGGCAGTAGGTCATCCTCTCCCTGGGTGACCAGAGTCAAACCTAGGGCCTCGATTTCCTCATACATGGAGGAGAGGTCGCCTTCCGCCACCCCGGGGGTCTCCCTTCTGGTGCCCGCTTCGACGGTTGCTTCGGGTGATATTCGGGCAGAAGGGGCTTCCTCAGGGGTCTCAGAGGGGAGGGTCTCCCATGGAGGGGAGATCCTACCTTCCAATGCTATTTTGTCTTCCCCTCCTGACATCGGCGGATGGATCTCACTTGTGGGCATAGCGGAAGGCTCAGTATCAGTGCCTCCCTTCCTGGTCTTCCAGGGGGCCTCCGCATCGGATGGGTGCAGCGGAGCTCGAGCCTTCTGCTTGCCTCGCTTCCCCTGGACTAGGGTCCAGCCCTCCATAGCATCGTCTGGGGGCTGGTTAGCAGGGGTCGTGTCGGGGGGCAGAGGCGATGGTTCGGGGGGGTAACAGTGAGGCAGCATGGGGGGGGTTCTCTTTGGGGCAGGCCCTCTCCTATGCCCGGTAATATCTTTGCTGCACGCTCCTCCATAGGCTCTGCTGGATTGTTAACAGCAAGGGCGGGGCTCCCTCGCTCATCTGGGCGTTGTCGTGGAGGTGTTTCTTTGGCCCGGGCGGGAGCAGCGGTGGATCGAGCAGGAGGAGAGGTGGTTTCAGGTGCCGGGCGGCCAGGGGCATCGGCAACGACAGAGCCGATGTCCTGCCGGGTCTCGGGTGCCCCTCCCCACCAGGCCAAGGGGCAGTCTTTTCGGACATGCCCCGCTGATTGGCAGAGGTAGCACCGGGCCTCTCCCGTGGAGTAAAAGACACGATAGCAGGCTCCCTGGTTAGGGACTAGGAAGGACCCCTCGAGTGCCTCTCCGTCACACGCCATCGGTGGCAAATCCAGCTGCACTTGCCGGTGGAACGAGAGGACGTGACGGAGGGTGGGGTCCTTGCAGCCCAACGGGAGAGGGCTGATGACAGAGACAGGTTTCCCTAGGGTGGAGAGAGCGGGTAACAGGGCGGCATTGGGTAGAAAAGGAGGGACGGAGGTCAGGACTAGGTGGATGCCCAGGTCCTCTAGCGGCTCCAAGGGGATGAACACCCCCCCCACCGCCAGGCCCTTCTCCACCGCCTCCTGGGCGGCAGCCTCCAATGCTAAGAAAAAAACAACCTTCCCGTACATTTTGGAGGCTGCCACAATAGCTGTGGGTCCTACCACCCTCGCCAACGCCTGCACGTATGTCTCCATGTGGGACTGAGGTTGTTAGAGGGGCCTCACCCCTTTTATTCCCCGCCATCGTGAGCAGGGAGAGACGGGGAGACACCAGAAGGAGGAGGGGGGAGGGGGAAGCAGATTAACCACTTCTCCCTGTTGGGCTGCAGGCGGGGAGGGGGGAGAACAGGAGTTGGGGTCAGGTAGTAGGAGCAAACTGTAGGGTGGACAGTCCTGGGCGGGGGGGAACGGACGGACGTGGACCCACGTGCGTTTGTCCAAAGAGTCTGGTTTGGTCGGCTGTCGTTTCCGGTCCGGACGGTGGAATCAGAGCAAGTAGCTGAATCCAGAGGCAGATGGCAAGTTGCCAGCAGGGACGGACGGCGGGGGGGCTGTGACGGTTGTAGTAGTGTTGGGGGGGGCACCGATGGATCGGGGGGCAGCTCCGTGCCACACCCCCTGTCCCCCTACAAACGCAGTTAAGACACAGTCAAACTCCCCCCACACAAGAGTACAGTTCAAAAGTTACTCAGTCTTATGGCCCCCTCCACGATGATTTGTAGCTTCCCTGGGTGATTTCTCTGTCGGCTGTCTTCTCTCCCAGGCTTTGTGGAGCATTCCAAAAATGCCAAGCAGATAAGATGAAAAAAATAACCTGTTGGTTAATTACGGGTCCACAAACGAACAGCAAACGGCGGGGTCTGGGGGCTTCCACTCCCCTCCTCCGGGGAGCGGGTCGGCAATCCCCCCCCCCGGGGGTTTCAGCTGGAGCAATAGCAGCGTCCGAGGGCAGGCGTGGGGGGGCTGGCAGCTAGCTGGCAGCCGACCAGCACTCAAACGACAGCAGAAGAACAGCAAAAAAAAACAAAACGAAGAAAAAGCGTCTGGCCTGGTGGGGTAGGGGGGGTGGGGGGGCTGAAGCAGGGTCAAAAAGTAAGAAAAGCCCAGGCCAGGAGGCTTTAGGAGAGAATAGAAAGCAGATAGCTTAGCAGCAAGCGAAGGAGGTCCCTTTTCCCTGGGTAAGGGAGCAGGGAAGGTTCCAGAACAATCAGGAACCTTCTGAAGACAATTAAGACAGGCTGATTAGAACACCTGCAGCCAATCAAGAAGCTGCTAGAATCAATTAAGGCAGGCTAATCAGGGCACCTGGGTTTTAAAAAGGAGCTCACTTCAATTTGTGGTGTGTGTGCAAGGAGTTGGGAGCAAGAGGCACTAGGAGTTGAGAGTGAGAACGCGGACTGTTGAAGGACTGAGGAGGACAAGCATTATCAGGCACCAGGAGGAAGGTCCTATGGTGAGGATAAAGAAGAGGTTGGGAGGAGGCCATGGGGAAGTAGCCCAGGGAGCTGTAGCTGTCGCACAGCTGTTCCAGGAGGCACTCTAGACAGCTGCATTCCACAGGGCCCTGGGCTGGAACCCGGGGTAGAGGGCAGGCCTGGGTCCCCCCCAAACCTCCCAACTCCTGTTCAGACACAGGAGGAGTCGACCTGGTCTGTGAATTCAGAAAAACAGCCAAGCTGAGGGCCGCCATGGAGCTCCAAGGCGAGCAAATCTTCCAATAAGTGCAAGACCTACCAAGGTAGAGCAGGAACTTTGTCACAACTGCTGTCAGAAGTGGGATCTGGTGTCCACAGCGCGGCGGAAGGAGGAGGGTGTTTGGAAGGGAAAGAAAAAAAAAAAAAAAAAGGGAAGAGCGTCTATTTTTATTTTTTTTTCACCACAATGGAGGAGGTAGTGCGGGCACTGATAAAAGCCACGGCTGCCCAGCAGGAGGCTACTCTTTTCCAGGCAGCCGCCCAATAGGAGGCAGTGCGGCTGCAGCAAGAGACTAATCGCCTGCTGATGGACCAGGCTGCTCAAGACCGGGCTATGTTGCGGGGACTGGTAAACCAGGTAAAGGCTCTTACAGAGCTGAACTGCAGCCATGATGGGACGCAGATCATGCAGGCCAGCAATTGGCTGCAGAAAATGACGCAGGAGGATGATGTAGAGGCATACCTCCTGGCCTTTGAGAGGACAACCCTGCGGGAGACTTGGCCCCGAGTACAGTGGTCTGGCATCCTCACTCCATTCCTGTGTGGGGAGGCCCAGGAGGCCTACTATGATTTGCCTGAAGAGGCTGCAGCAGACTACCCCCAGCTGAAAGCAAAGATCCTGGCCGGATCTGGGGTAACGACCGCAGTGCGGGCCCAGCGATATTATAAGTGGAGGTACCAGGAAAACAAAACCTCGCGGTCCCAATTATATGACCTCATCCATTTCGCACGAAAGTGGTTACGAACTGAGTCCCGGAGTCCGGAGGAGATACTAGAGGTTCTGTCATCGACCGGTACATGAGAGGACTACCGCCAGACCTTCGCGCTTGGGTAAGCCAGAACGAACCTTCCACCTACGACGAGGTTGTCCTGCTGGTTGAAAGGCGAAGGACGGTGAGGGAGCTGACCCAACCAGTTAAAGAAGAAGTACCCCGGGTTACACTAGCAGCACCCAGCCCTAGAGTTCGGGTGACTGGGCCACCAGGAGAGCCCAGGTGGAAAAAGAGAGGGGTTGAAGGCCCACCAGAAGCCACAAAGAGTCGGAGCGCTGAGGGGGAAGAGGATCGTGATGTTAGACTACCCAAACCAGGAGACCGGGGAATGCCTAGGTCTCCATACAGATGTTACTCCTGCAGGGAGTGGGGACACATAGCTGCACAGTGTCCCAATGCCGAGGAGCCTATGCAGTGTAACCTGGGGAACTGGGCAGACCCATGCTCCCTAATCCACCGTGTGGGGGTCTCACTGACCCACATATGTACACCAGACCAGTGAAACTAAATGGGGTAGAGACCACAGCACTGGTTGATTCAGGGAGTGCTATCACTCTTGTCTCGGGGAAGCTCGTGAAGTGTAGTCAGCCGCTGTGGGCTAAGCGTATGGGGATAACATGCGTCCATGGGACAGTTGGTTATTACCCCACCATCCCAGTAAAAATCGAGATTCAGGGGAACACTACTGAGGTAGCAGCAGGGGTAGTCCCTAAACTCCCATACCCAGTGCTCATAGGGAGGGACTTCCCAGGCTTTGGAGACTTACTCCTTGTAGGGGAATTGGAGAAAGAGAGAAACCCTGAAAGTAGCGAGGCATCCACAATAGACTGTCAACCCCCAACCTTCTCTGAAATATCCCCAGATTTGCTTTCCACTCCCAGACAGCGTAGAAAGATGAAAAGGGAAAGAAGGGCAGCTAAGGCCTTGGGAACCTGAATACTGGCTCAAAGCCAGAGGGTCGCTCTCATAGGTAGGCGGACCCGAGCAGGTGAAAAGGAGGCCACCCAGGAGGGAGAAGCACCCGAGTCTGACCCACACCCTAACGCTTCTGAACCAGTAGAGGCAACAAAGGCTAGCCCCCTAGATCTCGGGCAGATTAGCCCCAGGAGAGGAAATTTTGGATGGGACCAGGCTGAAGACCCAAGGTATGACAACATTAGGAAGGAGGTGACCGAAATAGATGGGGTCCCCGTGGAAGGGAAAACCCAGGGACCAGGACCCTACTTCATAATGAAGAAGAATCTCTCATACCGAGTTGCACCAGTACAGGGGCAGAAGGTACAGCAGATCCTAGTACCTCAAAAACACCAGAATGCTGTATTAAGTCTGGCCCATAGTCATCTTTTTGGGGGATATTTGGGGGTAGAGAAGACCCTGGCACGGGTCCTGCGACGATTCTTCTGGCCCGGAGTATATGAAGAAGTGCGGAGGTACTGTGCGTCCTGCCCAGAGTGTCAGCTGCACAGTCCCCGTCCCCACTTGAGGGCACCTTTAATATCCCTTCCCATCATAGAGGTCCCCTTCGAGCGAATAGCCATAGATCTAGTGGGACACCTGGAGAAGACAGCCCGGGGCCACCAATATATACTTGTCGTTCTGGATTATGCTACTCGCTACTCAGAAGCCATCCCCCTGCGGAACGCGGCCCCTAAAACGATAGCTAAAGAGTTGGTGGGGATCTTTGCCCGAGTGGGGCTACCAAAGGAGATATTAATAGACCAAGGTACCGCATTTATGTCGAAGCTAATGAAGGACCTCTGTACGCTGCTCCATATACATACCCTGAGAATTATCCGCAGACCAATGGGCTGGTAGAAAGGTTTAACCGAACTCTCAAGGCAATGATAAAGAAAGTGGTAAGTCGAGACGGGAAAGATTGGGACACCCTACTACCCTACCTTATGTATGTAATCCGGGAGGTACCTCAGGCCTCAACTGGGTTTTTCACCTTTGAATTATTATACGGACGCCACCCCCTTGGCATACTAGATATTGCAAAAGAAATGTGGGAAGAGGAACCCAATGAGGGGAGAAATATAATTGACCATGTGTTGCAGATGCGAGAACAGGTAGCCCGGGTCACCCCTATTGTACGGGAACATTTGAAAAAGGCGCAGGAGGCCCAGCGAACCCATTACAATCGCCAGGCAAAAGTCCGACAATTCCAACCAGGGGATCGGGTGATGGTGTGGGTACCCACAGCAGAAAGCAAGCTTTTGGCCCAATGGCAGGGGCCCTATGAGGTGGTTGAACCTGTCGGGAAAGTAACCTACAAGGTGTGGCAGCCAGGATGCCGGAAACAAGAACAAATTTATCACATTAACCTCTTAAAACCTTGGCACCAACGAGAGGCGTATGTAGTGGCCCAAGAGACCCCAATCCAGGGAAATAATATGCAGGAGCAGATCAGGATATCCACTGATCTGACACCAAACCAGAAGAAGGAGGTAACTGAGATGATAAATCGATACCAGGCTGTGTTTTCAACCAAACCAGGCCGGACCACCAAAGCGTATCACCACGTTATCACAGACCTTGGGGCAAAGGTAACTTTAAGGCCCTATCGGGTCCCAGTGGCAAAAAGGGAGATCAAGGCAGAGGTAAAAAGGATGTTGGAGCTGGGAGTCATCGAAGAGTCCCACAGTCACTGGTCAAGCCCAATTGTGTTGGTGCCCAAACCCAATGGCACCACTAGGTTTTGTAATGACTTTCGCTGGCTGAATGAGATATCCAAATTCGATGCATACCCCATACCCCGTATCGATGAGTTAGTTGACCGCCTGGGCAATGCCTGATTTTTGACCACCCTTGATTTAACAAAGGGATGCTGGCAGATTCCCCTTGCCAAAAATGCGAAAGAAAAGACGGCATTCTCTACACCAGAGGGTCTGTTTCAATATACTGTTCTTCCTTTTGGACTGCATGGGGCACCTGCCAACTTCCAGCATCTTATGGACAAGCTCCTACGGCCCCATATCAGTTATGCAGCAGCATACTTCGACGATATGATTATTCACACCCCTGACTGGGAAACCCACTTAGGAAAGGTGGAAGCGGTTCTGGACATGCTAAGACGGGCTGGCCTCACAGCCAACCCAACCAAGTGTGCTGTAGGGCTAGCCGAGGCTAAATACCTTGGCTACATTGTAGGAAGGGGCATGCTCAAGCCCCAACTAAACAAACTAGAGGCTATCCAAAATTGGCCCTGTCCAAATCGGAAAAAGCAAGTCCGGGCATTCCTGGGTGTGGTGGGGTACTACTGACGATTTATCCCCCATTTTGCTACCAGAGCGAGTCCCCGACAGACCTGATAAAAGCCCGGGTCCAGACATGGTGAAGTGGACAGATGCCGCAGAGGAAGCATTAATGGATCTACAGCCAGCCCTCTGCAGTAACCCTGTGCTTATAGCCCCAGACTTCAACAAGGAATTCAGTTTACAAATAGATGCATCTGAAGTACGATTGGGAGCTGTCCTATCGCAGATGGTCGGAGATGAAGAACACCCAATCCTCTACCTCCCGAGAAAGCAGAAGTATGCCGTGGTTGAAAGAGAGTGCCTAGCTGTGAAATGGGCCATGGAAACACTATGTTGTTACTTTCTGGGACAACGGTTTACCCTTGTGACCGACCATGCACCCCTCCAGTGGATGCAGCGAAATAAAGAGAAGAATGCAAGGGTAACCAGATGGTTTCTGTCCCTACAACCTTTCAAATTCACCATACAACACCGGGCCAGAAGCCACCATGGCAATGCAGATGGATTGTCATGAGTACACTGCCTGACGTCCCAAGTTGTCCAACCCCGTAGTGTTGATCGGGGGCAGGAGGGGGCGGGAATTGTGACAGGGTCAGGCCAGATGGCTATAGGAGAGTAATAGAAGGCAGATATATTAGCCCCAGGCTAAATAGGTCCCTTTTCCCTGAGTAAGGTAACAGGGAAGGTTCCTGATTGTATTGGAACCTTCCATGTTACCTTACCCAGGGAAAAGGGAGACAATTAAGACAGGCTGATTAGAACACCTGCAGCCAATCAAGAAGCTGCTAGAATCAATTAAGACAGGCTAATCAGGGCACCTGGGTTTTAAAAAGGAGCTCACTTCAGTTTGTGGTGTGTGTGTGTGAGGAGTTGGGAACAAGAGGCACTAGGAGCTGAGAGTGAGAACGCGGACTGTTGGAGGAGTGAGGTGTACAAGCATTATCAGACACCAGGAGGAAGGTCCTGAGGATAAAGAAGGTGTTGGGAGGAGGCCATGGGGAAGTAGCCCAGGGAGTTGTAGCTGTTGCACAGCTGTTCCAGGAGGCACTCTAGACAACTGCATTCCACAGGGCCCTGGGCTGGAACCTGGAGTAGAGGGTGGGTCTGGGTTCCCCCCAAATCCTCCCAACTCCTGTTCAGACACAGGAGGAGTCGACCTGGACTGTGAATTCAGAAAAACAGCCAAGCTGAGGGCTGCCATGAAGCTCCAAGGCGAGCAAATCTGCCAGTAAACGCAAGACCCACCAAGGCAGAGCAGGAACTTTGTCACAAAGGTTAAAGCAGGTAAACATACACACACAAATGTACAGTCTTAGGTTCCAAAAGACAATAGAAGCTTCTGTAATATGTAAGCTCTATACATCCTCTAGGGCTAACCCAAGCTAAGCAGCTGGGGATCCTTTGCTTATGCTTGGGAATCTTTGCCCCTCACCGTTCAAGCAGCATAGAGATAATTTCTTCTTGACAAGGATTTTTTTTTTATTCCCTTCCCCCAGAGTTCAAGCAGATGGGATAAGTATTTTTGCATGGATGTGGGGAGAACAATCCACAAAGTCTTTTGTCCGTTGATGTTCCAAACTGCCTTGTCTGGTGTCTGTGGGCCTTTTTTTTTTTTTTTTTTTTGCTGGAGAGGAGATGACACCTCTGTGTAAACTAGTTTTTTATACTTGCTAATAGTTCTCTCTGACTGGGTTTACAGTTTGACCAAATACTTTTATAGTTACCGAGCAAATGTTTAAATGTTACGTCCCAGCTATGCAGTTCTCCATGGTCAATGAGGACTAGGGGCCTTGATGTGAGCTGGCACTTGGTCTGCCAGCATCACATCTGTTTCTATGGTAGCACCTAAAGGCCCCTACAAAGACTGGAGCTTTATATTAAGCACTGCACAGAATGAGATAGTCCATGGTCTAATAAGCTTATAGTCTTAAATAGACAAGACATATAAGGAATGAAACAGAGGTAAAGTAACTTGACTAAGATGACCCAGTACCAGAACCAGTACGCACATCTTCTGACTCCCAGTCTAGTGCTTGATCCACCAAACCACTATGTCTGTCTATCGTGTAGTATGCTCAGCTCAGTGACAAGCTAGAAAGAGTTAATATCTTGTAATATATGGTAGAGTTGAATCCATCTTTTCTTTTAATCCTTAATGGTTGATTTATACTTTGATGCCCAATCTTTGCAAAAGGTCTAGAAACTTGCTTGTATAATAATAAAAAATCTGAGATTTTCCTTTTACCCATTTAGGTTCCCCAAATCAAGCTTTTTAGAACTCAAAGGCTAGCTCTTTCAGGCCTTGTCTACACTACGGGGGGAGATGGATCTAAGTTACACAACTTCAGTTACGTGAATAATGTAGCTGAAGTTGACGTACTTATATCTACTTACCGCAGGGTCCACACTACGCTATGTCGACGGGATACGCTCTCCTGTCGACTGCCCTTGTGCTTCTTGTTCAGGTGGAGTACAGGAGTCGGCGGGAGAGCACTCTGCAGTAGATTTAGCGGGTCCACTAAATCGATCACCAGTGCATGGATCGTCGCAAATCGATCCCCGGGTAAGTGTAGGCAAGCCCTCAGTGCATATGGGATTGTAAGGCCCCTTGCAGAGCATCTCAAATAACTTGTTTGGCTGAGCAGCACCAACAGAGAATCTCTGCTACTTTTGAGACCTAAACACTAGCAAAATCTGGCCCGGATTTGGCCTTATATGCATTAGCAATATTACAAGAAATGTAATCCCCATCAAAGAGTTATTCAGCATTCTCTTCAATGGCATGCACGCATACCATCCTTTAAAATAGGGGTGGGCAAACTTTTTGGGCTCAGGGTCACATCTGGGTGGGGAAATTGTATGCAGGGCCAGGGCAGGGGGTTGGGGTGCAGGAGGGGGTGCGGTGTGCAGGAAGGGGCTCAGAGCAAGGGATTGGGGCAGAGGAGGGGTGTGGGGTGTATCAGAGGGCTCAGGGAAGGGGGCTAGGATGCAAGAGGAGTGCGGAGTGCAGGAGGGAGCTCAGGGTGGGGGTTGGCGTGCAGGAGGGATGCAGGGTGTGATGGGCCAAAGGGCAGGGATTTGGGGTGCAGGAGGGGTGCGAGGTGCAGGCAGGGGGCTTAGGGCAGGGAGTTGGGGGGCAGGATGCTCCCTGCCTGCCTGCCTGCCCTGGCCCCACGTCGTGCTGTGCCACTCTGAGAAGCAGCCAGCACCATGTCCCTGCGCGGCCCCTGCGGGAGGGGGAGGCACAGGGCTCTGCGTGCTGCCCTTGCCACGCCTCCAGGTACCTCCCCTGAAGCTCCCATTGGCCACAGTTCCCCGTTCCTGGCCAATGGGAGCTGCAGGGGGCGGTGCCTGGAGGCAAGGGCAATGCATGGAGCCTTCTTGCCTCCCTGCCCGGAGCTCCAGGGACGTGGTGCCAGCCACTTCTGAGGATGGCGCGGGGCCTGCGGCACCATGGGGGGAAATCCTGTGGGCTGGATCCAAAGCCCTGAGGGGCCGGATCCGGCCCACGGGCCGTAGTTTGCCCACCCCTGCTTTAAAAGGTAGAAAGATAGCACTAACAAGAATTCAGGCTCACAATGCAGCCAATACATCTGCATCCCTTAAAATAGCACTTCTTAAACCTGTCTCATTGGTTATCTTTGTAAAGCTCTAAAATTTGTTTCGCAAGTGATCTCTCTCTTCCTATGTATGAAACCACAGTTGCTATTTGTGATTCTAGAATGTGTTTCATAGTTCGACTGATGATGACTGAAGACGTGATTTTGCAAGTAGCTCTGCAGGGGCTGCCCACACAGAGCTACTTGCTGGATCAGGGTCTAAGTATATTTGGAAATATTTTTTTTTCCTTTTTTTTTTTTTTTTGCTTTTGTTTTAACTCTTATAGCGGAACTTTGATTATTCCCACTTCACTATTCTGTAAAGCTGACTATTCACACTAAAGGAAAAGGTAGCTTCATTCCACTTCAAGGAAAAAATGTAATAGCAAAGCTCTGTACTGAGGTTTCATGTTCTTAAAACATAATTACCTTTACAAAATACACCACAGTACTTTTAAGCATATTCAATTAAGTATTATCATAAGCATTTTTCATAATCGATATTCACTGATCCAGTGTTATAGGTAGCATTGTATATAATTTAGGTTGCCAGACACTTTCCATTGTAAGACCCTGTTTTTGGTTGCTGATAACTTTACCAAACTCTAACCATTTGGGCTGAAATTTTCTCTGTCAGGTGGCTGTCTCAAGCTGAATTTTTTGGGAAAGCATCAGCTAACATGGCCTAGGAATTTCAGAGCTAGATTAGGAAAAAATACATTATGCCTAATTATTACACCAGTTCTGAGGATAAGCTCTGTTCTTTGGAGCGAGGACTTTAAATGTAGTGTTGGGAGGGCAGGACATGCTGAGTGAGTGAGTGTGTGTGTGTGAGAGAGAGAGAGAGAGAGGTATGTGTGTGTGTGTGTGGGAATGTATAGGTCAGATTGGGAACTCTTTTTTGTTTTGTGAGTGCTGTTTTGGTTGTAACCTTCATTGTAACCTTCACCTTGTGTTGTAACCTACAAGAAGGCAGATTCTGTGCCAATTTTGTGATGCAGGCCTCTGTGCACCATGGTCTAAAATAAGACCATCAATAGGCCACCGAGAAGCCGCAAGATGGTAATAACTTTCAGTCCTTACTGAGATGGGCTTGATTTGAACATGTTAGCTAAAGGTGAAAGGCATTTATACTCTATTCTTGGTCTTGAATCGTCCAGGCCTCCATCAAAGCTTATTTACTAGAAGAATATGATTTTTAATCTGGCTGACAGCATCTCAAATTGCATAAACAAATCACATGTTAATGGGAAATCATACCATTAGGCACTTCCTCTCTTGATGCTCCGAAGTGCTCTAACATGCCTATATCCCACTGATAAGTATTCAGTGGCAATTATTTTAATCTTTCTTTAATAATGGAGAAGGATTATTAGTCACAACCCCCATATGGAAATATATGGGGAGGATAACATGTGCTTTAACACATTTCGTTGTTTGAAAAGTATTTGAAAACATATTATTAGAGTTGCCTAGATCATTGGATACATTATTGGAGCTTAGTTCCAGTAAGTTACTGGTATAAGTGAACCCAGTGCAAGCTCCATTTTATTCCAGTGTAGTCCATCTACATTAGAGGTGTGGCTGCACAGGTGCAAATTCCTTAAACTGTGTTCTGTCCTGTTGCAGTTATTGGGGTTACACAGAGTGTAACAAGGGCAAAATTTGGCTCTTAGGTATTTTCGAATAACTGCCTAGCTGTGCATTTACACTAAAGATGGAAAACTGCTAACACAGAGCAACCTTGACAGCGTTTTACAGTCACTAGGTAAGCATGAAATACCCTTGTGATGAAGGTGAGTGAGTGCTGTAATTCCTGCTTCATATACAGGAAAATGAAGGTGTGGGGTGGCTAAGTGACTGGCCTAAGGTGATTGAGGGTGTTAGGATTAAAACTCAAAAGTTTGGGGCTTTTAGAATGCTGTTCAGACCACCAGACCAGACTTGCTTTGGGTAAAAACATGGGTGTGACTTTGTTAAAGATTTTTTTTCCTTGCTAAATCCTGAAAGCACGAGAGAATTAGGTACAAAATATTAGACCAAATTCACCCCTGGTGCAACTCAGTTGTCATAAATGGAGTTAGAACAGGGATGAATCTACTCCAGTTCTTTAACATTTGTGGCAGAATGGCTGATGTTGGTATGGTGGGTCCCATGCTTTTGTTGGTGGGGAGGGGAGCTAGGACGCCACCCCTTGCCCCTGCTCTTGGGGTGCCGAGAGCCACACTAGTGGCTCAGGAAGGTGGTAGAAGAGGGAAGCAGGGAAGGAGTCTGGGTTTGCTCCTCACTCTGAGCACCAGCCCTCACAACCCCTGCAGGTTTCTTACCCTTTTCCCCCTTAGGTAGGTTTACCCTTGGTCTTTGAGGCTGGGGGAGGGAGTCTCCCTGCCCTGCTGGGGCAGGGTCTCCCTTCCTCCAGTTCTCTGGTCTTTCAATGCTCAGCAACACACCTCCAAACTCCAGTCCTTTCTCCTTCCTCACACCACCCTGTCTGCATGAAGCAGGGTTTTTTTTATTGGGTTCCTGACAGGGCCTTAGTTGACTACAGGGCTCCAATTAACCTGTTGTAACCTTCCCTAGACTACAGGGAACCATGTCTTAATTAGTTTAGGGCTTATATATCTCCCCTCTACCACTCACATATACTAAAATTGGAATGATACAGAGAAGATTAGCATGGCCCCTGCACAAGGATGACACGCAACTTTGTGAAGTGTTCCATTAAAAAAAACATTCTCCCACTGTCCCTTGGCCCTGCTGAATCACATATCATCCTTCGCCCCCCTGCTCAACACCACGGGGTTGGCTACTTGGGACGAGAGACGGTTGTCGTGACAGGCCAGCCGCATTGCCGTGTTGGCTTCTGGCACTATGCTGCATCCGGAAGTGGAAAGGTTGTAGAGATAGGAACCATCTAGTCCAGTGGTCTCCAAAGTGGGGCGCGCGCACCCCAGGGGGTGCGTCAGAGGATCCCAGGGGATGCACGGCAGGAGGAGCACCACTGGACGGCATTCCGCCATTTTTTTTTCTTCGGCGGCAGCTCTGAACACCTGCAGCAGGTCTTTCCCTCTGGCAGCACGCCTGCAGCAGGTCTTCCCGTCTTCTTTCTTCAGCAGCACGCCTTCGGTAGGTCTTCCGCTCTCCTTTCTTCGGCGGCACTGTGGGGGTGCGTGATCCAAAAACTTTGGAGACCACTGATCTAGTCACTTGTGCATTCCTCTCCTTGTTTGTGTGCATCCATTGGAGTGGAGTGTGGTCCATCACAAGGGTGAACTGCCGCCCAAGTAGGTAGTACCGTAGAATCTCTATGGCCCATTTAACTGCTAGGCATTACTTTTCTACTACAGCGTACCATTGCTCCCTGGGCAGAAACTTCTGGCTGAGGTAAAGGATCGGGTACTCCTCATCCCCACCATCTGTGAAAGGAGCGCCCCAAGTCCTACCTCCAAGGCGTCTGTTTGTAGAATTAATTCCTTCTTGAAATCTGGGGCTATGAGCACTGGATGACTGCAAAGGGCCATCCTCGTGTGTGTGAAAGCTTCTTCTGCCACCTTGGTCCACTTAATGATCTTCGGGCCCCGAGTTCTTATCAGGTCTGTCAGAGGCACTGCCCTTGGGGTGAAGTGAGGGATGAACCGGCGATAGTACCCCACTATCCCTAATAATGTTCTGACTTGGCTTCTTGCGGATCAGTTGGGGCCTCCACTTGCATTGTGTTGCCTCCACTTTGTTCCATTGGGGTTTCTTGGAACCTCTTCTGACTACATACCCGAGGTATCTGGCCTCGGCTAGCCCTATTGCACATTTGGATGGGTTAGCGGTGAGGCCGGCCTATCTAAGAGCATCTAATACTGCTTCCACTTTCCCAAGGTGTGTCTCCCAGTCAGGGCTATGGATTACTACATCTTCTAAATAGGCAGCAGCATACTTGGCATGGGGTCAAAGTAATCTGTCCATCAACTGTTGGAAAGTCATGGGAGCCCCATTGGATCCCAAAAGGGAGGACGGTATATTGGAAGAGGCCGTTGGGTGTAGAGAAAGCGTTTTTTCCTTGGCGTCCTCAGCCAGGGGGATCTGCCAGTAACCTTTTGTCAAGTCCAAGGTGATCAAGTATTGGGCCTTGCCTAACTGATCCACCAGCTCATTGATACGTGGTATTGGGTAGGCATTGAATTGGGATACCTCATTTAATTTTCGGAAGTCATTACAAAATCTCAGGGTGCTGTCAGACTTGGGGACCAAGACAATAGGGCTGGTCCACTGTCTTTGGGATTCCTCAATCATCCAGAGTTCCAGCATCTTCCTTACTTCCTCCTTCCTTACTTCCTTCTTTTAGCCTAACCAAAAGAAGGTTGAGGGGAGATTTGATTGCTCTCTATAAATATATCAGAGGGATAAATACCGGAGAGGGAGAGGAATTATTTAAGCTCAGTACCAGTGTGGACACAAGAACAAATGCATATAAACTGGCCATTGGGAAGTTTAGACTTGAAATTAGACGAAGGTTTCTAACCATCAGAGGAGTGAAGTTCTGGAATAGCCTTCCAAGGGAAGCAGTGGGGGCAAAAGACCTATCTGGGTTCAAGATTAAACTCGATAAGTTTATGGAGGAGATGGTATGATGGGATAACATGATTTTGGCAATTAATTGATCTTTAACTATTCATGGTAAATAGGTCCAATGGCCTGCGATGGGATGTTAGATGGAGTGGGATCTGAGTTACTACAGAGAATTCTTCCCTGGGTATCTGGCTGGTGAATCTTGCCCGTATGCTCAGGGTTTAGCTGATCGCCATATTTGGGGTTGGGAAGGAATTTTCCTCCAGGGCAGATTGGAAGAGGCCCTGGGGGTTTTTCGCCTTCCTCTGTAGCATGGGGCACGGGTCACTTGCTGGAGGATTCTCTGCACCTTGAAGTCTTTAAACCATGATTTGAGGACTTCAATAGCTCAGACATAGGTTTATCACAGGAGTGGTGGGTGAGATTCTGTGGCCTGCATTGTGCAGGAGGTCAGACTAGATGATCATAATGGTCCCTTCTGATCTTAATATCTATGAATCTATAATTTCTTCTCCTTTTGCCTCTGGTATACGATATGGTTTTATCATCATCCTTGCTCTGGGACAGGTGACGATGTGGTGTTGGATCAGCATCGTACAGCCTGGTTGTGTGGAGAATATGTCTTGGTTCCGCTGGTTCATCTCGACGACCTCTGTTCATTGTTCTGGGACTAATTTGGGGGATATCCTTAAGTGCCTTTATCTCCACCCTAGGCATGTCTCCTGATTGAGCCAGGGTTTCAGTAAGTTGACATGGTAGATCTGCTCTGGCCTTTGGCTGCCTGGCTGCGTCATCTTATAATTCACCTCCCCAATGGCTTCCACAATCTCATAGGGTCCACGCCATCTGGCCAGGAACTTGCTTTCTGTTGCTGGTACCAGTAGCAGTACCCATTCTCCTGGTTGAAATTTCCATGTTTTTGCCCAATGGTTGTAGTGGGTTCGCTGGGCCTCTTGAGCTTTCTCCAAATGCTTTCATACTATGGGGGTCATTTGGGCTATTCATTTTTTCGTCTGGGCCACGTGCATGATGACGTTCTTCCCTGGGTTGGGTTGTTCCTCCCATTCCTCCTTCGCGATGTCTAATATGCCATGTTAGTGGCATCTGTATAGTAGCTTGAAAGGGGAGAATCCAGTAGATGCCTGGGGAACTTCTCGTATCACAAACATCAGGTACGGTAGGAGGGTATACCAGTCTTTTCCGACTTGAGCCACCACCTTTCAGATCATGCTCTTGAGAGTGCGGTTAAATTGCTCAATCAGACCATCTTTTTGGGGATGATAGACCGAGATCCGCAAGGCTTGGATGAGGAGCAGGGTACATAAGACTTTCATTACTCTCAATATGAAGGGAGTCCCTTGCTCTGTCAGGATCTCCTTAGGGATGCCTACCCTAGCAAATACCTGGACCAGTTCTTTTGCGATTGCCTTGGACGTGGGGTTTCTTAGAAGAATGGCTTCAGGGTACCTTGTAACATAGTCCAGTGTGATGAGTATGCTGCAGTGGCCCCGGGCCATTCTTTCTAGTGGGCCCACTAGATCCATGGCTGTCCTTTCAAACAGGACTTCAGTTACAGGCAAGGGTACCAACAGGGCCCTTAACTGAGGTCAGGGCTATGTATCTGGCATTCTGGGCAGGAGGTGCAATAGCGCTGGACTTCGGCCCGTATCCCCCGGCCAGCAGAACCGCCTTAGGACTCTATCCAAGGAGTGTCTGCTCTTAAATGTCCCCTAAACAGATGACTGTGAGCTAACTTTGATATGGCCCTTTTGTAATTCTGTGGCACCAAGAACTGTTCTACTACTTCCCCCCGTATTGGCACTGTGACGGCTTCGGTCACAGAGACCCCCTTGAGGCTGTCACCTGATGTGCTAATGAACTCCGAGCCCATTTTCCCTGCCAGCTTGGGACTCCAGAACCCTGCCTTGTTGAGCTAGACATGCACAGATCTAGGTCTGGTCCATGCCCCCAGAGTTGTAGACTTTAACCAAAAATTGCTCAGCAAGTCACCTATTTCCAGCACCCAGACACCCAGCTCCCAAAGGGATCCAAACACCAAATAAATCTGTTTTACTCTGTATAAAGCTTATACAGGGTAAACTCATAAATTGTCCACCCTCTATAACAGTGATAGAGATGCACAGCTGTTTGCTCCCCCAGGTATTAATCACTTACTCTGGGATAATTAATAAACAAAAGTGATTTTATTAAGTATAAAAAGTAGGATTTAAGTGGCTTTAAGAAATAACAGACAGAACACAGTAAGTTACCAAGCAAAATAAAACAAAACACGCAAGTCTAAGCCTAATACGTTTAAAAAACTGAATACAGGTAAATCTCACCCACAGAGATGTTCCAATAAGCTTCTTTCACAGACTAGACTCCTTCTTAGTCTGGGACCAATCCTTTTCCCTGGTACAGTTCTTATTAGTTCCAGCTCAGGTGGTAACTAGAGGATTTCTCATGACTGGCAACCTCTTTATTCTGTTCCATCCCCTTTTATATCTTTTTCACAAGGCGGGAATCCTTTGTCTCTCTCTGGGTTCCCACCCTTCCTTCTAAATGGAAAAGCACCAGGTTTAAGATGGATTTCAGTATCATGTGACATGTCCTGTGAGACTTCGTTACTCATTGGCACCCATGTATACAGGAAGGCTTACAAGTAAACAGAGCCATTTACAACCAATTGTCCTAGTTAATGGGAGCCATCAAGATTCCAAGCCACCATTAATGGCCCACACTTTGCATAGTTACAATAGGGCTTCAGAATAATACTTCATATTTCTAGCTTCAGATACAAGAATGATACATTCATTCATATAGGATGAACGCACTCACTAGATTATAAGCTTTGTAATGATACCTTACAAGAGAGCTTTTGCATAAAGCATATTCCAGTTATATTATATTTACACTCATAAGCATATTTCCATAAACATAGGGAGTGCAACGTCACTACCCAGTACAACAGATCATGTTTGATTATATAGTATAGTCCTGGGCCTTTGGTTTTCCCTTTTACTAGCACTCCATTTACCTCTACTACCTCCTCCTTCTCTCTGGTGCTCTTGGCCTGGCTCAGTTGGTCTTGCCCCACTAACTTCCCTGAGACCAGTGTGACAGCACTCCCAGAGTCCACCAAAGCTATGATCTGTATGCTGTTCATCTTTACTGGCCTGGTGTACTCATGTGGCGCTGTCGTGACCCCCACCAGGCTGATTAGTCCACATTCGTCCCTGCAATCCCCCAGATTGCATTGCATGGGCTCCTCCCTGTTGGGGCAATGGACTGCTATATGCCCCAACTCCCCACGCTCATAACAATGATATCTCATCTCAGAGGTTGCCCTCTGTCTTGGTTTCTCTGACCCTCTCCCCCAGCCCTCTGCCCTTGGATCCCCAGGCCCCTTCAGGGCCTTAGGCCGCTCTTCGGTATCTGTTCTTCCAGCTATGGCTTTCTTGGATTTCTTGATGATCCGGGCCTCAGGGTCGGGAACGCTATGTTTCACCTCCCGGGGTTGCAAACAGGTCACAGGCTGTCAGTTATCTCTCTATGAGGGTGACCAGTACGTCAAAGGTGGAGGGGTCATTCTGGCCTACCCACGCTCAGAAGCCCCGAGGGTAGTCCCCTCATATAGCGGTCCAGCACCAGGAGTTCCATCATTTTCTCAGAGCTGAGGGCCTCTGGGTGTAACCACTCCCGGGCTAGGTGGATTAGGTCAAACAGTTGTGATCGTGGTGTCTTGTCTTTGCAATACTGCCATTCATGGTACCTCTGGGCTCACAAGACTGTTGATACCCTGGACCTGGCCAGGATCTCCGCCTTCAGCCGGGGGGTAATCTGCCACCTCCTCTGTAGTCATATCATAGTAGGCCTTCTGGGCCTCCCTGCACAAAAATGGGGCAAAGATGCCTGACCACTGGCCCTACTGTATCACATATTGTATAAACTAATGGCTTCCTGAACCGAGAAAATGGAAATGTGAGGACACTCATATAATTGTTCCTTTTCTTTCTGGTTATCATTGTTTCAGGCTTGCCTTTTAATGGCAGTATTAAGGATGGAGTGTCAAATTGGTTATCATTTTAAGTGACAGAGAAACCTGCCTGAAGTACAATAACCTAAGTATTATTTTGCAAAAAACTAATGTGGTGTATGTATTCCTTTTATAATGGTTTCTACATTACTTTCCCCCAGTAGGAACTGCCAGTGTATTGTTAGCATAATTTGTCTGAACCTGCAATGGAGTGTGATTCCAGAAAGTATAATTCTAGCCCCACCCTCACCACCAGTGATCGAGGCAGTTAGCCATCTGTGTATCCACTTTGGATTTTGGCTTTGTAGTGTTTTGTTCTAACTTGCAATTTAGAACTTTCACAAGTGGCTCCTGGTTTGCAGTCAGGTCCCCAGTGAGCAATCTGTTTAGTTTAATTTGGGTCACTCAGGAAGTATCAGTAAAACTAATGGCAGCAATTTAAACACTCTAATGATATGCTGTATGATGGGAACAGTGCCTGTAACTACCTTGGAACCTGATGTTTGTAAAGTGCATTATTTGCTCTTGCACAGTAATGTACCATAATACTCATATTGGTACACTTGCCGGGTTTAGGCCTGCTGATCAGAAACCAAGTAAGGAAATATATAAAAATATTGGCCAAGATTTTCAAGAATGACTTGTGACTGAGTGCCTCAGTTTTTGGGTGCTACCCTTTAAAAGCTTGATTTTAGATTCCAGGCTGCAGTCCAGATCAGTGAGGGGTTATGTCACCACCTGCTCCTCAACTGTGGGTGCCTCACAATGCTTTGCTGTTGTAACTCCCAACCAGGGCTGCTCACAAACAGCCTAATAGCACTCAGGTCAGAATTAATGATGTGCCACACCAGAGTGCCATGGAAATGAGGGTGTCTTACACAGAATTTAGCCCCAGGTTGCTGCAGAGCATACAGGGAAATTGAGCATAAGGCTATATAAATTACTTTTAAAAAAAATCACATCACAATAATAATAATGTCTCTACAGTGATTCTCTCCATCAAACAAGGATCAGCTGTTAGAAGTCTAGATCCATCCTCTTTGGAACCCCCTTTCTGGTAGTTGAAAGCAGCTATCAAATCGCCCCTCATTCTTCTCTTCCGCAGACTAAATAATCCCAGTTCCCTCTTCTCATAAGTCATGTGCTCCAGTCCCCTAATCATTTTTGTTGCCCTCCGTTGGACTCTTTCCAATTTTTCCACATCTTTCTTGTAGTGTGGGGCCCAAAACTGGATACAGTACTCCAGATGAGGCCTCATCAATGCCGAATAGAGGGGAATGATCACGTCCCTCAATCTGCTGGCAATGCTCCTACTTATACAACCCAAAATGCTGTTAGCCTTCTTGGCAAAAAGGGCACACATATCCAGCTTCTCGGTGGTGAAGCACTGGAATGGGTTACCTAGGGAGGTGGTGGAATCTCCTTCCTTTGAGGTTTTTAAGGTCAGGCTTGACAAAGCCCTGGCTGGGATGATTTAGTTGGGGATTGGTCCTGCTTTGAGCAGGGGGTTGACTAGATGACCTCCTGAGGTCCCTTCCAACCCTGATATTCTATGATTCTGTGATTCTAAGTCCTCTTCCTCATTATGGAATCTCTGTCCTTAGGTGATTGATGAAAGGCAGCTACATTAGTCCCTTCACCCTCACCTGTTTATGCCACCTGGGATCCTAGTGCAGTACCCCTATGGTGTGCTTGGGATTTCTGTGTGTGTGAATCAAAGACAGCATATAGTCATTATGTGTACAGGAGAGATTTGTTTGAAGTTGTAGATGGTTTTGGTCAGATTTTCAAGTCATCACCACCCACAATTAGGGCCAGAGTTTCAGAAGAACTTGGCACCCATTGTACTTTTAAAAATCTGGCCACTTAATTTTGTGCCCAAATGGGAGCTGAACTCTTGAAAATCTGACTTCAATAGGTTTCAGAGTAGCAGCCGTGTTAGTCTGTATCCGCAAAAAGAAAAGGAGGACTTGTGGCACCTTAGAGACTAACAAAAAGTCCTCCTTTTCTTTTTGACCCAATAGCGTTTATTCTCCCATCATTGAAGTTATGAGAGGCAGTTACCTGCACAAGATCCCACAGAATGAACAAAATGTAGGTTCTCTACTGTGTGGAACCCCATCTTTATTACACTGTGGCTGGTAGTCAAACATTTTGGGTGCTGTAGGGGTCTTGTTCCTCATGTTGGAGGATAGAATGCTTTGTCTTTAGAAGCGCGGGTTCAGTCAGTTGGCTTGATTGGGTTTATAGTAAACTCTTGTCAGTTATGACCGAGCTATGCAAGTCTGATCTGACTGTAATGGTGGCTGTCTGTCTGAGACTTCACAGCTAAGGATGGTGACTTAAAGTAACCACATGAGAGGCAGGTTTAGAATTAGGTGAAAGAAAGGATGGGTCCAGAAAGCGTGGGCAAAGAATGCACTCAAACTGGTCTGAATTTGTCACTGATTTCCATTGTATATGGAAAAGCATGAAGTTACTTAGCATATACTTATAGCATATACTTAGTATATATCATATTGGGGAGCCCTATAAGTGAGACCGCACTTGGATACCAGGGTGTTCCCAGCATAAACAAACATGTAATAACAATGAGTCAGTATGGTTATAAAATACTACTACATGGTAACTTGAGCAAGAGCTTGTGGTTTGTTAGTTATTAATCTTGCTACACAGTTTTTCCTTAGCGTGCTGTAAATATTTAGGCAGCAGGAAATGTGGTCAACTGAAATAAAATGTGTGCTTTTCTTGTGCCAGTTGGCATTAGCAGGTGTTAGTTTCATTAATTTAAACTGAAAGCAAACACCTCTTTAGAGGATGTGCTTAGAGCCATGTACTGCTAAGGAATTGGTGACTTTAGCCTCCAATGACCAAAGTGCTCATTCAGACACAGTGTAGGGGTTCTGCACTAGGATACTGCATCATTATCATTCATGTAAGAGATGGCCTAAAAAAAAATCCTGAATCCAACCACCCCTGACTGTTGTCATGCTTGAATTCTAAATTTTGGAAAGAGTCCTTTGTTTTATAACAGACTGAACCAAATGTAGATTAAATGCTGAATTTGGGGATGCTCTACAAAATAACCAGGTCCAAATTTTGCAAATGACTCCTGTATTTAAAGTAATCTGATACCATAGAGCTACCCTCCCACCCCAATCTTATGAGGAGCTGAAATCCAGATTTTGAGATGTGGGGCTCATCTGTAGTCAGCATTTTAACTACTTTTGAAAGATAGGAACTGAGACATCTGTAAAAATTAATAAGTCACCTTCCAGAATAACTCTATGACTTTTCCAGCTGTTGGCTGCAAGGCTTCCTGTTGAAATAACTCTGGTCTGATGTAAGTTTAAAACAATACAATTATGGTAACTGAAAATATGTTTTTTTCAGTTCTGTGCCATTTTTAGTTTTCTTTATAATTCCAGATATATCTACCTACTGTTGCGTCTCTGGAAGGTCAGAAAATGTGTTACTAAATATTTAAAACTTTGTCTCTTACAGTCAAGTGATTACAGCTGATAAAATGGTATATTGATCATAGTCTGTAGTTCTTTTCTGCACTGTGTGTCTAATTTTGGTTTATCCTCATAAGTGATCTAAGTACTGTTGATCCTGCTCCCCTTCAAAAACCCAGTTGACTTGAATGATGCAGAAACAAGTTCCATAATGTTGGGTCATGTTATACTTTATTGCAACCACAATAATATGCAATCTGGACATTGTATCATATTTGCCATGTATGTGAAGGAACCAAAGTCGTGAAGGACCCATAAATCATGTCTTGAGCTCTCATTTATGACTGTAGGGCTATAGAATTCAAAAGTTTAGTTTAGGCATCTCTTTGTGATAAAATTCATCTGGACAGAATAATACACTAAGCAAAAGTATGCAAGCCAACAGACTATCAGACGGAGACTAAGAATAACTGGGTGATTTTCAGAATAGTTTTGTAGAAAATAATGTCTTCATTTTTAATAAAGTTTTAAAAAAGTCAAGCTTCTTTTTATCGCATATTTGAAGTTTATATGAGCTAGTAATGAAGGCAGGGCTACGATTGCTTCTGTGTATTTTTTCCCGGTGTATGCTAGAATTTTGTGTTGTAGCTCAACTTCAGAATACAACATTATAGAAGGAGTACAAACAAAACATATTAGAAATGTCAATAAGTTAATAGAAAATTAAGGAAGGAAAAGACTTCTTAGATCATCTGCTCCGTTTCAGGGTCAAGGCAGGATTGTTTCCTACAGCTTACTTTCCAGTGCTTCCTGCTGGTCAGATTTAAATGACACAGACAATAGGAAACTATTCTGAAATCTATTAGATATTTTTTATTATTTTGTTTCTATATTTGTATGCCAAGGATTTGTAAACATGTTAATACTTCCTAAATAAATAAATGGTATATAGAAAGATTTCTTACAACAAATGGAACCTCATGTAACACTTTTTTAAATTAAGGTCTGTTTTTTTAGAGGTGCTGAGCGCTGACAACTCATAGTAATTGTGGGTGCTCAGTTCTGAAAAATCAGACCCAAGGTGCCTTCAAGTTAGGTTTCCAAAACTAGAGGCACCCAAATCTGTGGACACTTTTGAAAAATTTGGCCTTAATCTTTCAGGTGTGTCTACTCCAGTCTTACTGAGCACAGATGCTCCAGTTGATGGGACAGTTGTCCTATAAAGACCTAAGCTTGTTGGTCCAGAAGATGTTTAAAAAGAATCATTTAACACCTCTAGAAATAGACAACCTATTTCTGTAACTACTGTGCCAGTCAGCATCAAAGATTGTAATATTTTGTGGCCACTTTTTTAGTCACTTATGAATGGAGCTGGGCAGGAAATAGTTTTCCCATCCCACAAGAATTTGATAATTTTAAAAAAATTACTGTCTTGAAATTGGACGAAAAATCAATATCAGATTTTTGCAAATATGCAATCCAAAAAACCTTCAGTTTGGGTCAAAACAATTTATTTTGATTTTGGCCTTTTTGAAATCTTTTTTAGTCTAATTTCCTAAAATGTTGTCTCAGAAAATCTGCACTGTCTTGCTTATGAAGACTCCCACTCGTGTCCAAATCATGGATGGCCCTCCACAGGACTATGGGTGCTCAGTGCCGCTGAAATCAGGCCCTTATCTTTGATCTGTGAGTCTCCATCTATGAATTAGAATAATACTCACCTCCTTGCAGGGGTATTGGAAAGATTAATGCTGGTGCAGTGCTTTGAAGATGTAAACCACTATATACTTTCTAAATATGTTTAAATGAGAGCTACAAATATATATACATATATATGTATATATAATATATACATTAACTTAATACAGAAGCAGGGTTATTTTTCTGTTAAGTAAATTCAAATTGAGCATTTGGTTTACATACTATTTCTAGAAAAATATTTTGTCTGACAGAAGAGAAAAATAAACAGTGGTATACTAGTAGAATTATTTCTGAATACGTCTTCCATGAATCCTTAGCAGCTCTTTAATATTCTTAAATGCTTGTATAGCGCTGTAAATATAGAAAGCATTTTAAAGAACATAGAGACCTGAAGAATTTACAATCTGATATGCACAAAACAGAACACAGGACCACCTTTGAGAAAGGGAAATAAATATCAGTGCTGAAGTTAACCTAGGAAGGATTAATGGAAGTGGATTTTAAGGAAGAATTTAAAGACAGAAGTGGGAGACACAATGTAGTGGCAGCATAAAAGACAATATGAAGGCAAGGGTAGGAAAGAGGCTGATTGCTAATCTACTAAATAAAGGATTGCAGTCAAGAAAAAAATCGATTTTTAAAAACATTCCAACTTTGGTGCCTTCTGTGATGTCCATGAAAGAGTTAAGCAGCTAAAAGTTGCATTGTTTCACATGGTATGTATATGCCAGTGAGTGTTCTCTGATGAGTGAGTTTTTGTAAATTAATATCCTGCTGGAGTGCTGTGGTGGCTGGAGTTACTTTGGAAGTAGTAAACGTTGGAGTTGTCTCACCTGCTTATGTAGTTTCAGTTAAGCTGAGTGGAATGAATTTCTTACTGTTAGTAAAGTCAGTTTTGTTTCGCTAGGTACCCTCCCGACTCTTACTCCAAACACAATAGAAAAGTTGTTTAAAATAAATAAATCAAGTAAATAAAGCTGGTACTTGTTACTAGGACTTATCATGGTAAGTGTGGAAGATTAATAAACAGGAAACGAGGCAAGCTATTTTAGAAAAGGAAGTAACGTTGAAGTATTGAGACAGCAGCATTTGGTTGGACTGCGAAATTCTTAAAACATGTGCGGTGATTAAGGAATACAGTGGGTAACCAAGGACATCATCTTCTCATTAGAATGACAGAGCAATAACAAGCAGTACCTATGGTCTTCTCAATGAAGCTTTGATGTACCCTTGAGAGAGAAAGTCAAGCACATCCCAGGGAGACAGAAATAATGTAGAGGAGTTGGCTGATTGTCAAGATCTTTTGAGTGGATACAATAGCTCTCTGAAACTCCTTTCTCCTAATATAAACAAGGATATGGTGAAATCAGCCCCATGGAGGACAAAGAGGATTTCAAAACCCCAGCTTAGTGATATTTGATGTCAACACCTTTATTTCATAGTGAGTTAAACTATAGTTGCATGCTGTACAGAAATCTCACTCAAATATTACTTAGTTCTGACAGTTCTGCTAATTAGAGTTAAAAACAATACAAGTTTGGGGATCTTCCCCAGAAAAAAATGCTTTACTTGTTATGGCAAGTAGAGACTAAATTATTAAATATATTTAATATAAATTATTAAAGTGCAATTGTAGTAAAATAAGTGACTACAAAATGACAATATGCTCCATACTGTATTTATAGTTTTTTTCCTCAGTGACTGTCATCAGATTCACTCTCTCAATTAAAAGTTGATTTTTCTAACTGTCATCCCTGCAAACTCAACCTGGGATTAGAAAAATCCAGGTGGTTCTTTCTACCTCTTTCACTGTGACTTGTAATAGAGATTCTGCAATCATAACTGACAGTTTTACGGATTATGCATGAGGCAGAATAGGTGTGAGCTCACTGGGCCATCCTGTATCCATGTTGACTCTGCAGGGCCAAGGTGTAAAATCCTTGTGTTTTCCCCCCAGAAAACAAACATAAATGACTCAAGCAGTAGATTTGCTGAGTAAGGAGGTGTTCTTTTCATCTTCACTCTTGTAATTGCAGAACTTTTTTGAAATACAAATCTAACTGTTTCCAGGATATAATTGTGGAGTATGGTATTGATTCTAAATTTGAACACTTCATACTATCTTTTATGCAACAGGTTCTCTCTCTGACCCAGAAGGAATCAGTGAAGCAAAACCTGCCAAGTATACAGGGAGTGGTTAATTGGCTTTAATAGTCCTTGTTATCGTTGTGTAGAATGCTTAAAGGTGAAGGACAAAGCAAAACAAAATTTTTAACATTGCTTTTTGGTGATTTGATTTAAAAAAATAATTCTGCTTGGGTTTTTTAAGGCAGAAACACCAAGATCTTGATTCTGAGCTTGGCACATGGGGGAAGGGGAGATCAAAGAGGGTACAAAAAATCATCTCTTGGCCTTCCAGCTTCTGAAGACAACTGGGGGTATGTCTACACAGCAAAGAAAAACCTGCAGCTGACCCATTCTAGCCAACTCAGGCTATCAGGGCTTGGGCTTTGTGGCTGTTTCATTGCTGTGTAGACTTCCAGGCTCATGCTGCAGTCCGAGCTCTGGGACCCTCCCCAGAATCATTCATGAGTGGGGATAGAATATTTAGTCAGACCGTTTAAAACTAGGTTTTGAGAGGGGAGATTCTATTCCCGTCCCAAATTTAATTAAGAGTTGATGAGGCTTCCCTTCCAGTGATCCTATCCAAAGCCCTTCAAACTTGAATTTCCATTCACTTCAATGGGCTTTGGATCAGGGTCCAGCTTTCCTGTCTTCTGGTGTCCGCCAGCTAAAACAGGGAGGTCAGGAATGGATATTAGGGCTCCTAGGTATTGTGCTAATATAAATAATTAGTATTTCTGTTATTTCTTATTTAACTTGGTTTTTACAGCTTTGTTTGATGCTGTCTGTACATATTCATAAAGGAAAAGTATGTTTCCTTTGCAGTATGCCATTAACAAATCCACAAACAAGTAGCCATTATAGTAGCTCTGCCTTCACTTCCACAAAGGAGTTGGTGAGTGTATTTGCATAATCATAGGTCCACTGTACACACCTTTTTTACCACCAGTTGCTGCCGGACTACAAATCAAAGTGAAACAAATTGGACAATGAAAATGGACTAAAGTTAAGTGTATGTGTATGTATAGACACACACTGAAAAGTAAATTATATTTAAATATTTCACTTTTTTAATTTAAAGATTTGTTAGTACACAAGTGAAGATTTTTAAAATATGATTTAAAACTAATTAGTTTCTCTTTAAATTATGGAGAAGAGTGAGAAATAAAGTTCTTGATTTTTATTCAAAGGGTTACATTTTTACAATTTGAAAGCCTAGATTTTTCACCACATCTGCTTAGAGTACATATTTCTAACCTATTGTTGCCATGCCACCTCCTCAACACTGCTACAGAGAAGAAATTGGAACTTTTGAACATTAAAATCCCCACTTACACCTTTTCTTATTCCAGGATGCTTCTCTGTTTCTCAGATAACTAATCATAGTTTGAAAAACATTTTAAATACACTGGAAATGCCTATCTGGTTCTTATATTTGTGAATAAAGCTTGCAGCAGGAAGGTGGCTTATTGTGGTTTGAGTTATTAGAGCTTCCTGGAATGATATAGCCAGAGACTTGATTTAGAAAATTAAGATTACCAAGAAAGAAGTGAGTCAAACACAAGGGCAATATAAGCAACCATAAGTCACAAAAGGCTTTCTTTTGCAACCACTCATGCAAGCACAAACTGAAGTAGGAGATTGAATTCTAGGGAATCTTTGAGTTACTTCTTTAGTTTATTCTATATCGCTTCACCACTCATCTGTTTTGGTGATTGAAATTAATTGGGTTTACCTTTGTTCCAACTTTTCATCTCAATCAGGCTTTTTGTCCTGCTCCTTTTCTGAGATGCCCATACTGTAGGAATCCCTCTGAAGCAATTTAAAGACTATTACATACTTCCTATTTAGACCCACCACCCCAGATTCTCAGTTTCCACCTACCTTCCTGGGTACTTAGGTTGGGAAGCATTTATTTTGAGATTTACAAGCACCCTGAATGCAGGTACAAAAAATATGAACCAAACCAGTTTATTGACAAATGCCATGTGGATAAACTCCCACCTCAGAATGAAGCTCTATACATTCCTCATGATCATCACACCTAGGTCATTCTGTTTAGTCAGCTTTATTGTCCTGAAGGGTAACAAGACTAAGGGTGTCTACACTTAAACAGTCCAGCGACACAGCTGTGCTGCTGTAGTGCTTCCCAGTAGACACCACGTACGCTGACAGGAAGGATTCTCCCATTGGCGTAGCTAATCCCCATCAACCTAGTGCAGTTTACATGGGAGGCAGGGGTGGGAGGAATAGGTCGGTGTATCTTTCACATGCCAAGAAATGAAACGTAGCTATACTGATGTAAAAATTCCTAGTATAGACCAGACCTAAGCTCTGAACCAATGGAAGAAGCACAAGCTAAGGAAAAAGAATGATCCTGGAGAGTGGAGACCAACTGATAGATGTGCCAGTGGTATAGGGTCTTGCAGCATTGGAATACTACCTGTGGTGAGATGGCTATTTGGGTTAAATGTTGTCCACTTAAGTAGACATGATGTCAGTCTTCTGAGTGCCTCCTGCTGCTATGTGTAAAAAAACAGCAACACTGCATTAATGGAAAACTAGTGTCCAGGTGAAGTAGAGGTTGTCTGGCAAGTGTAAAGCAGTTTTAAAGTGAGCGTAAAAATAATCTATGCCCACTTGGAGGTCACTTGGAAAGCAGTCTGAGTGTAAATAGGAATCAGGCCTAAGAGGTGTTATCTTTTCAAATCCTATATCACTGTTCTGTGAGATGACTATTTCTGTTCATATCAAATCACTGATGTAGAAGATTTTTGATTCATTCTATCTCATGGATATCGGTGCAGAAAAGTGACATCTGCTTGCAGTTTCATCATTATAGGGAAGGAGAGAGGACACATAATTTAAGGGTTATTGCAGTGTTGGCTCGCATTTCTAGAACTTGATATCAATGTCTCTTTACAATGTTTTTAGTACTTGGTACAACTTGGCAGTAATGAGTCTGACAGCCTGTTCACTTTCAGTTAGAGTGAGCCACCTCTATGTTGTAGAGCAAGCATAATCTGCTATTGGTCCCTAGGAGTTGAATTGGATTAATTTATAGGTCTTTTTTTAATCTAAAAGTTTGCTGATGCTTGGAAATACTGTATATAAACAAAAGATTCTCAGACTCCAGGCCTGTAGAATTTGACCTTGATTAGTTGTTTGCAAGCAGAACATTGTGATTCTAACCCCATTACCATTAAAGAACATATATTTCAACAACTTTCAAGACAACCGCTTTTACACCTGTAATAAACACATTGGGCTTAAGAGAAGGGAATGTTTTGCAGGAATAAAAACTGCCAAATTTGGACAACTCTTGAAGTGCTATTCTACCCTGAACAGACACACAATAACAATGCTATTGTGAGGCTCTTTGTTCATTGTCTGTCAATTATTTCCATATAATCAATTAATTTCATAAATAAAAAGCAGAGGGTTTTTTGAGTGTGAGTCTTGCAAACTCAGTTTGGGATATGAAAGTTAATCTGTTCACATTTCAGCACCACTGCTAAAGGTTCTGCAAACCAACTTGCTCACTCTCTGGCAGCTTGCCTGTGCAGTGATAAAAGGAACAAAAAGTAATGAAACTTATTGTTCTCACTTTAATGAGCAGGAATAACTAAATGCACCCAAGAAGCAGATCTGGTGAGTAAAAAGGTGCCACTCTTATGCCGTCACTTATCACTTTAAAGTGCAGTTCTGTGGTGCTAATGTTTGAATTCCGTCCCCTAAGGGTTAAAATTCAGATTTTTCCAATAGTCGCCTTCAGCTCTATGCCCCAGTCATACGTGCATACAACTAGGGCAGTACAGCCAATACTTTTGCTTGTGTTTATTGGCTCTTTCCTGCTATAGATGAGGCAGAGTTATAGTTATGCTTTCAGAGCTATTTATACCCTTCTTTGTGTGTGTGTAATACTTATCTGGCAAGGGGGACCACCCGTCTGCCTCTCATTGGACAAGGAAGCACAGATGCACTAGGAAGAGAGTGACCCACATGGTGAGTGACCCGTGACCCTCATGTACATGAAGAGGTTCATGTCTTAGAGAGTGCATGTATTAAGGGACTAGGTGAATCAACTGGAGATGAATGAGTCACAGAGAGGCATAATGCATTGGTGTCCCAGATCTCTCTCAAAAGTGGAATGTGTAGGAAAGGGGACAAGTCACCAGCAGTACCCTCCTCCCCCTTCAGTCTTGCTTTTATATTGGGGAGGAGGAAGGAAGACCCAAGTAACTGCCCTTGGAATATGCCCTGATTTGGAATCTGGTAGTGCATTTGACCTCCTGTGTATTTTTAAATGTATAATTTAGTGGGCTGTGGTCAAGACTAGTTGTCTGGAACTCCAGAGTTCTAATTCCAGCTCTCTTACATGGACTTTTTTTGAGACCTGGGGCAAATTATTTCACCTGTATACACAAGTTTCCCCAAAACTGCGATAGGGGATATAATACTTATATCACATATGTGACCAGATGAGTTGTGAAGACTCATTCATTAAGTTTTCTTAGTGACCTCCAATAGTCTCTCTCTTAATCTGGACTAAGATGCAGTGCAACAAAAATCCTCTGGCCATATTTCATCATCACTTTCATTTCAGGCTATGATGAGATCCAGATCAGCCAGTTGCTACGATGTAAAGTTTGTTATCTATTCTAATTAAAGCTCTCATGATTCTGAACTATGCAGGAGGTTGCAGGCACCAATAACAAAATAAGCATCCCTCAAATTTATTTCTGAATGTCTTCCTGCCTGCTACCACCTCATTGTTACAAAACTGACTGCCGGTGTGCAAAAAGTGAGGCAGGCATGCTCTCTATCCCAGTGACTTTGCTTGTGGCTCTGCAAATTTTGGATGATATTAAAATATATTACCCCAGGCACCTTAGACTTATGAAAGTTAGAATAAATAATATAAGGATGAAGTTCAAGTGAATGTCAAGCTTCTTAATGAAGAGGTAACATGAAAGTATTTGGAGTTTTGTTTTGATTGCCAATGAACCTATTCTCCAGAGCACTCACTCATAGGTTTTAGTGGACCTTATGAAAGAGAACTGTTGAGTCTCTGTTAACTTAATAATGACTAAGACTAGATCAAAGAACTGGCCTAGCCTCTCTGTGGACTCCAGTGGAGAATCTCCATGGTCCTTTTGACTCCTGCGTGAGGGAGATGGGGAAGATTGTGCCCCCAGGAATCACTCTAGCAGTTTGCACCCAGAAGAACTCTAATGTAGGAAATATGTGAGCCAGTTTTGTGCCCCATAGATTTGGTCAATTCGGTCATATTCAGTCTTAAGCTGAGACTTCAAGACCTACCTTTTAAATCACAGCCTGTTTTTGACCTTCATCCTCCTTACAGTTAGAGAGGGATCACTTACCCCAACGAGTTCTGCACGTGCCTAATGCTCTCGGCCTTTTATCTTTCATAAGCACCAAATTCCTTTTTAAAGCCAAGAGGGACAAATACTGATCTCATATACACTGGTGTAAAATAAGGGCCTCTCCAGCAGTGTAAGTCAGATTCCCCAACTCCCAGGCATATTCTTTAGCCAAAGGACTATCTTCATTAAAGGCATACTTTTGTGTTTGTGGTGGCACCAAGAGTTATTCATTGATAGATAAAGTAGATTTTTATTGTTGGTGTTAAGAATTGAGTTTTACTAATATTGAAGATGAGCATGTTCACTGAGAAATAGGAGCTCTTAACTTATAGTATCAAGGGGATTGGAGTTCAGAAACCAGTAAGTCTGTCCAGGTTGGAATGGAACTGTTAAGGGCCTTGTGATTAATTTAAAGGTCATTAGGCTGATTAATATTGTGAAAAAATGGGAAACAATTGGTGTAAATAAATGGAGACTTAAGCTGCGAGAAACAAGTGCTATTGAAATACTAAAGGGGTTGATGCTGGTGTTAAGGATGGGCTAACAGTTTTGGATTTAAATAAGAGCCATCTGAAGTTCAAGCCCAAACCAAAGTTTTTCTGATCTTCAAAAAAGTTTGGCTAATATTTGTTCTTTTCATGGACTTCCAAGCTATAGACAGAAATGGAAAGGTTGAAATAACAGGTTATTGCAATATTTCTAGCTTAACTGGAAGAGACAAGTATTGCCCAAAATATTTCAGAGTAGCCTATTTTAATGAGATTTCTTATCCAGTTTTGCAGACTCATGAGATTCAGGCAAACATCCAATCTTTTGGATGTTTATCTGAACGTAGAACTAAATTCACCAGGGGCATAGGGAGAATTTGACCCCTAATCCAAGCTCTGAAATTAGAGAAGGAGGATATAAAACTATGGGTATAGTATAGGTAACATTAAAGATCATCATTTGACCTCATCTGTATCACATTAGGGTCCTGTGGTGGTTTCAGAGCTTAGGTATTGTTTAAAAAATGTATTTCCATGCTAGCTGTATTGATGGCAGGCAAATACTACACAGTCTTTAACTTTAACGTTTCCTATTTTGTCAGCTTAGTTATCTTCTCTTAATTTTCTTTTATTGATTTTGACACTTTCATCATGTGTCACTGCTTCTTTCTCAACATTTTACAGTGATGACTGTCGTGGCACTCAGCGTATGCAGTGCTCATTGTTTCAGACATGTATTTTTGTCTGGGATTTGCTTTGTTAAAGTAAATATTTTTTCAGTTTTTTTGCAGACTGAGAATCATACGAGGAATGAAGGAAGGGATTTTTCAAAAGTGCCTAAGTGTTTTCGGAGCTTACCTCAATGTGGGGTGCTGCAGAAAATCCAACCCAAAAGCTGTAGTGTGTAAAGAAAGCTAATGACGCTGGAGATTTCTCCAGTGAAGAGGAAAAAACTTGATAGCATCTTTAAACCCTAAAGACCAAGTTCTGGCTCTACTTACAGAGTGTGTGTGTGTGTATAGTAAAAAGAAAAGGAGTACTTGTGGCACATAGAGACTAACCAATTTATTTGAGCATAAGCTTTTGTGAGCTACAGCTCACTTCATCAGATGCATGTAGTGGAAAATACAGTGGGGAGATTTTATATACACAGAGAACATGAAACAATGGGTGTTACCATACACACTGTAACGAGAGTGATCAGGTAAGGTGAGCTTTTACCAGCAGGAGAGAAGGGAAAAAAACAAAACAAAAAAAAACCCAAAACCTTTTGTAGTGATAATCAAGGTGGGCCATTTCCAGCAGTTGACAAGAACGTGAGAGTATTTCTTTTCTTTTTGTGGATACAGACTAACATGGCTGCTACTCTGAAACCTGTGTGTATAGTGAGTCTCTGAATTTTTCTTTCTGTGCAAGGCAAATGCAGGCAGAACTGTGTGGATGGGAGAGCAGTGGGGGCTGCTACAGCTGGTGCTGAAAGGTGTTACCAAGTTCCTGTTTGCAGGTGTTCTTAGCTTCTAAGCCACCGTACAGCACCTCTAAGGAGTGCTGCTCGGCATGCCAAGCCTTGATATAGCACTGCAGAGTAAAATCTGCCTGTTCCTACAGAATTGCAACTGTGGCTGTGGGGAAGAGTTTACCTGCCTCTCTTAGCACTCCTAACACACTTTTACTCAACATGAGTCAGAATTTAGCCTTAAGTATGGCAACTTACGATTTTTTAGGATATACAAATCAGAGGGGAAACAATAGTGTAAAAGTCTCCAGGGTAGCTCAAGAGAAATTAATAAGGAAGCAATGAATTTCAGAGAACAAGCTGTGCTCTATTTAAAGTGCTGTATAACCTGTTTATGTTAATAAAAGCAAGTACATTTAATTTGTCTTGTGGAATAAGTTTCAACTATTTGAGCACAAAAGGACATGCTGTACCCTAGTTCAAATTACTCACAGTTTTCATAAGAGTGTCCGGCATACAACTCTCACTTAATATACCCCAGACACTCGTTTTAACAAATATCCAAAACCTAACCACAAAGGAAGACGAGGTGTACAAGATGAGGTAGGGTGCTCTGTTAAAATGTGTTCACCTAATAAATTAATAAATATGTAGAGTGAGTTCTCAAAATTTAATGGTTTTTTTAAAGCACCCTGGAGAGGATGGGGTGTACTGGGTTTGAGGAGGAATTCTGATAACATAAAGGAGAACTCTTCAGCTTCCATTCCAACATCCTGGATTTTGATGGTTCTTATTCTCTTGTTGGATTCTGAAATCCAAAGCCAATTAGCTGATGATGGATGGAAAGAAAAAGAATCCAAGGACCCATAATCTGCTCCACTGAGAATAACAAACTGCAGATGTAAGAAATTTAAAAGAGCATATTTAAAAAAGAAGAGAAACCACCTTTCATTAGTTGGGAATTCTAGATCCCTCCCTGCCTCAAAGGGATCACCAGTATATGGGCGTGGCTACACTTGCAGATGTAGAGCGCTGTGAGTTAAACCCGCCTTTGTACAGCACAGTAGGGAAAGTGCTGCAGTCTGCGCACACTGACAGCTGCAAGCGCACTGATGTGGCCACATTTGCGGCACTTGAAGCGGCATTGGGAGCAGTGCATTGTGGGCAGCTATTCCACAGAGCACCTCTTCCCATTCTGGTGCTGTGGCTTGTGGGAAGGGCCGGAGAGTGCAAGGCATTCTGGGACCTGTCCCAATGCCCCGTGATGCATCGGTTTGCATCCCACGATTCCCTTTGCTTCCATCCACATTTGGCGCCATCTTTTACGGTTTTTGTACTGCGCGCTCTGTCTTCCCTTTCGTTTTGCGGGAATGGAGCCCGAACTGCTGAGGAGGATGCTCACAAGTCTCGCCAGTGCGTCATGTGTGGCAGTCAAGTTATTCCTTAAGATCCAAAGTGACAGTGAGGACTCTGACGATGATATCGATTCGAGTAACGCAAATGACACAAGTTTGCTTGTGGCATTCACTGACATGGTCACCACCATGGAACGGTGCTTTTGGGCTCAAGAAACAAGCACTGAGTGGTGGGATCACATCATCATGCAAGTCTGGGATGTCGAGCAGTGGCTGCAGAACTTTCGGATGAGAAAAGCCACTTTCATGGGACTGTGTGGGGAGCTCTCCCGCACCCTGCGGCCCCAGGACACAAGATTGAGAGCTGCCCTGACAGTGGCGAGGCGGGTGGCTATTGCAATCTGCAAGCTGGCAACTCCAGACAGCTACCGATCGGTCGCTAACCAGTTTGGAGTGGGGAAGCCGACCGTTGGAATCGTGTTGATGCAAGTTTGCAGGGCCATTAATTGCCTCCTGCTCAGAAGAACCATGACTCGAGGTAACGTGCATGCCATTGTGGCTGGCTTTGCACAAATGGGTTTCCCTAACTCTGGAGGGGCGATAGATGGGACTCATATTCCAATTGTGGCACCAGCCCATCTAGCCTCCAAGTACGTTATTCGGAAGGGCTATTTCTCTATGGTTCTCCAGGCGCTTGTGGATCTCCATGGGTGTTTCATTGACATTAATGCAAGCTGGCCCGGAAAGGTGCAGAACACTGGCCTGTTCAGGAAGCTGCAAGCCAGGACTTTTTTCCCAGACCAGAAGATCACTGTAGGGGAAGTCGAAATGCCCATTGTGATCCTTGGAAACCCCGCTTACTCTTTGATGCCGTCACTCATGAAACCCTACACAGGGAGCCTTGACACCAGCAAGGAGCGGTTCAACAAGAGGCTGAGCCGGTGCAGAATGACTGTGGAGTGTGTTTTTGGTGTTTAAAGGGTCGCTGGCGCTCTCTGTATGGGAAGCTAGACCTGGCCGATAACAGCATCCCCGTGGTTATATCTGCGTGCTGTACCCTCCATAACATTTGGGAAGGGTAAATGATTCATTCAGGCATGGAACTCGGAGGTTCAACACCTGGAGGCTGAATTTGAAGAGCCAGAGAGCAGGGCTATTAGAGGGGCCCAGTGTGGAGCTGCAAGGATTAGGGATGCCTTGAAGGAGCAATTTCAGGCTGAAAGCCACCAGTAATATCTAGTGTGGTGCCCTGCACGGGAGTGAAGTGGAGTAGGAATCTGTGTTTGCTACTTATGATACACTGATTTGCAGTGCCTGTTGCTTTCCTGGACTAAGGTTTCTTTTATGTTCTGCAATAATAAAGAATGCTTTCAAAGCCAAAAAATCAATTTATTGAAAAGAAACACAACACAACTGCTTGAGAAACACAAAGGGCAAGGGGTTGGGGTGGGAACGGTACAATCACAGATTTGCATGTGTCCTGTCTGGAGTGCTGTGCAATGCGTGCTGCACTTCAGGATGGCTATACTGCATAGTGATGGGGGTTGAGTGCAGTGGGTAAGGGTCGTAGTTTTCAGGGCTGGGTGGTGAAGCTACAGGTGTTGGAGGCAGCTGGTGGCGGTAAGAACCTGGAGGTTGGGGAAAGTGGGTTGGAGGTGACATGGAGGCACAAGGGAAAGAGTTTGGGGACAAGGGCTGCAGGGGGTTGGGGGCGCGCACGGTAGTGCTCCGACTGCATGGCTACGAGCACCTGGATAGAGTCCGCTTGACACTCCATTATGCGTGCTTTGCTACCAGAGCACTGCGCTTTTGTGCCAGCGCTCCTCATTCTGCTGGCAGATCCTCCTTTCACTGTCCCGCCACTCTTGCACTTTTTGATTTTCATTAGTTGAATGCTGCATGACTTCATGCAGCATGTCCTCTTTGCTTTTACGTGGCCTCTTCCTTATTCTTTGCAGCTTCTCGGCCATTGATAACACGGACGGATGAGATCTCAAGGTTGCATCTGTAAAGGCAAAATGCAACACTTAACAGAGGTAGCATTGTTCACACCAGACAGAGCCATGATTCCCCCATACTTAAGGAGGGCAAGCACAGTCTACACAATAGCATAATTTGCCTGTCCCAAAGCGAGCGCACATAACCCCAGGAACCCCAAAATGGTGAGTAAGCACAGGGTCAAGCGTGACTGATTGTTTCACGGTTGTACTGTCCTCTGGGTTTCTGTGCCTTGGGGAGAGCCAACAGCTGCAGGGGAGCCCTATACTGAATACTGTCCCCACATTTTCCACAGGAGTTCATCCTGCAAGATATCTCACTGCTGAGGGTGACCAGGGAAGGAAGGGAGGGTCTTCTACTACAATGCGGCTTCCACCCTGGCCCATATGCAGCTTGCCTGTGTGTAGCAATGTTCCCCCCATCCCTCACGGCACAGTGGCACGGACATGTTAGCCTGACTGGGACAAGGACCACAGTGGCTCTCCCACAAAACCTGCGCAAGTGCATTGCCCAAGTTCTGGGTGAGACCTTTGAAGAGATCACTGAGGCCAGTTACCGCGATGTCAGAGAGCACATCAACGCCCTGTTCCGCATCTAAGCATGCATGCAGCCCTAAGCCACCTCACCCCAAGAGCCCACACCTAATAACTTCCTTCCCAAAATAAAAGCCACTTACTGGGAACCTCCTCTGGTGTTTGTCCTTCTCCAAGCACCGGCCGCTGCAACCGGCTACCTTCCTCCTGGCTTGAGAACAGCTCCTGGGTGCATGCATCTAGGGATTCCAGGGTGTCTTCCTCCGCTGGAGCACCCTCGCTCCCGCTTTGCTCCTCCTCATCCTCCTGTCTTGTTGCACTGACCTCTGAGGTGTCCATGGTGGTCCCTGGAGTGGAGGTTGGGTCGCCCCCAAGTATCGTGTCCAGCTCTTCGTAGAAATGGCAGGTCGCGGGGGCAGCACCGGAGTGGCAGTTTGCCTCTCAGGCTTTGTGGTCAGCATTCTGCAGCTCCTTCACTTTAATCCTGCACTGCAGTGCGTCCTGGTCATGGCCCCTTTCCAGCATGGCCCTTGATAATGCCCGAAGATATAATTTCTGTGGCTGGAGCGCAGCTGGGACTGGACAGCTTCCTCCTCCCAAACATTGAGGTCCAGCACCTCGCCATTGCTCCATACTGGGGATTGCCTGGCGGGTGGAGGCATGGTTACCTGGAAAGATTTGCTGAGAGCACTCCATGCCTAGCTGAGCAAACAGGAAGGGGATTTTCAAAATTCCCAGAGTATTTAAAGGGCGGGTCTGACGGTTGGTCACCTGAGGGCAGGGCAGCAGAGTTCAAAGTGATGACCAGAGTGGTTAGAACAGGGATTGTGGGATACTTCTGAAGGTCGATCACAGCGCACTAACAGACCAGGGCGTCCACACTGGCACCGCAGCACTCCAGCGGTGGTGCAGCAAATGTTATTACACTTGCCGAGGTGGAGTAACAGCAGTGCTGTAGCCACGGAGACAGATCACTCTACCTGTCTTGCCAGTGTGGATGGGGAGTGAGCTAGGGTATCTGGGGCTCCTTTATTGCGCTGTAACTCGCAAGTGTAGCCAAGCCCTTTGTTTCTAATACAATGGCATTTGTTCTTGTTCTTAAAGATACATTGTTGTTTGCCTTTAGACTTTTCAACACAAAAGAACAAATGCACGCTTTCTTTGTGAATCCTGAAGTGAATCCTGAAGACTTGTGCAGCCTTAGCAGAGTTTATTCTCCATGATGTAAATCTTCAGTGAAGGAAAAACATCCATCTGTGCTGAGTATTGTCATCCAAATTGTGTAGAAAATCCCTCAACCTCCATGGTTGACTTTTGTTCTTGTTTGTAAATTCAGCTCTGATTCGTCTTCCATTAAAGATAACCTTATATCGCATTCTGTTAGGATAAACATTATTCTAGAAGAGTTAGGTTTCAAAACACATTTCATTTGTAAAGGCTGGTGTTGCAGTGTAGCGAAACAAACCAAGTGGGAAACTTGGCTCTACTTGATATAAACAACTCCAAAAAAGAAAGAAGCACTAAATTTGGGAAAGAACTTGGGGAACTTGTTTCTTAAGTGTTCTGATAACAAAGTGGTTTGAGCTGTATTTATACCACAGTATCATTTCATAGGTAGGGTACCCTTTCTTGTACTTCAATCATTTATATTTTCAGATAACACGGTCTTGTTGTGAACAAACTAAAAAAAAGTTAGCATGAATAGTACATCAGGGGCTTACTCCTACTCCCACTGAAGCTGGTGTCAAGACTCCCATTCATTTGAGTGGTGCAGGGTCAAGTTCTAATTTAGTTTGAGATTCTGAATGACATTTGAATATTCTCTCTTTTATTATTATGCAGAGCTTATTCTAGCATAATGACAACATACAACAAGTGGTGCAGAAGTTGAAATAAACATAATGGAAATATGGTATTTTCTCCTTGGTTAATGTTGCAATTGGTTATATCATGCCTCATATACATATCACAGACATAGAAGAAATATATGACATAATCTTTATACGATAAATTGGATTAATCCTAGATCTTTGGCTACCTCACATGCACCTGGCCTACTAATTCGTCTCTGCTTTGTATACACCAAACCTTTGAGCTGCTTCAGTCACTGTTGAAAAGATCTCACAAACACAGCCTGTTGGAGGGAGATTTACTATTTTCTCCCCAGAGGTAGAACTTATTCCCTTACTTTCATAAGTGCTGGAACTAGGGGTGCTGGGGGTGCTGCTGCACACCCTAGCTTGAAGTGGTTTCCTTCATATACTGGGTTTACAGTTTGGTTCAATGGCTCTCAGCACCCCCGCTGTACAAATTGTTTCAGCACCCCTGCTTACTTTCTTCCCTCCCCCTGAAAAAATTACCAGTCCAAGATGCAGACTGGTGGATTTAAGGTCCAGTATCTTTGACCCTCTGTGACAGAGCAACTTGACATTGAAAGTTTGGAGTCTCAGAGAAGAAAAAAACAAGTTTTTAACAAGCAGGGCTTATTCCCCTATTTATTTATTAGGCCTCCAGTCTAGGTGGGTCAGGGCTCCCCTTTCATGCCAGTGTAACCAGACTAAGACGGTCCAGTTTCAGGAAAAAGACTATGAAGCAGGCCCTGGGAGGCCTGTCAGTGAAAAACAGGTATTTTTCATTTACAGAGTGGGAAAAATTATGCCTGCCTGTCAATCTTCTTTTTTGCAAGGCATGCTGGGAAGGGGAAGTCTCTGGGGCCCTATAAAATGCAGACACTTGACAGTCAGCACCTTCAGCTTTCTTGGAGGAGGTCTCTTGTGTGAAAGACCTTTTTAGTTGTATATAGATGATTCTGAAAACTGTCTTACTGACCACTTTGGGTAACTCTTTTATGTAATCTTTTGTCTGGGAGCTATTGGGGATCTCCTGCAAGGTTGCTGAGTGCCCTTAACTCCATTTGCGGTCGATGGAGCCCATGAGATTGGACCCCTTGAGACTGCCAGACCAAAGAACCCCCGGCTCAATTTCCTAGTGAAAAGACTGTCTAACTGACAGATCTGAAAATTTAACTCAACCTGGGATCTGGGAGTCAAGCTGGATCTTTCCTGCTCATATGGCCATCCTCAATAATAATGATTTCACAGGCCACCTCTGCAGCTTCGCTCTGTGCAGAGGAATTGTGCACCTGTGATGCAATTGTTTTCAGTGGAGTTATGGAGCTGTAACTGTCTTCTGTGTGATTGTGGAGGTATAAAATGAGAGCACAATCAAGCTCTTCAGTTGGAATTTGCTCTACAGTTCTATTGATGCCCAAGTAGGAATGGAATCCAGCTCACTCTTTTAGGTGAGCTGGTTCTGCAAGGTAAACAGGAGTAAAAATTTTATTTAAAGTCAGCAGATACAGCTCTCAGTACATGCAGGGGGAAGATATGGTGAGTCAGAAAGTGCCATTTTTCCATACTCGCTTTATAGAGTAGACTCACCAAAGCCTGCTTAATGGCAACTTCTGTTTCTCACAGCTTTTCCTTCCACTAGCGGGAAGTTTTATGTGACTTGCAACTAGCTGAAAATAAAATTGCCAAAGCAGCGGTGTTTGGGGTGTTTATGTCTGTACATGCTCTGAGAGAGAGAGAACTACCTTAGGTTCTATGCAAGAATCAAAAAATTACCTGGATCTAGGCATATAGGACAGAATTACTTCCAGTTATTCTGGAAAGCCTTTCAGATAGGCTTCTGAGTCTAGAGAGCTGCTAGCCCACAAACACGTGAAGGATTAGAAAGGAAATCAAAGTGGGCTCACTGGATAATGGCTACTAAATTCAAGTCTCAGAGGAACAGCCGTGTTAGTCTGTATTCGCAAAAAGAAAAGGAGTACTTGTGGCACCTTAGAGACTAACCAATTTATTTGAGCATGAGCTTTCGTGAGCCACAGCTCACTTCATCAGATGTGTACCGTGGAAACTGCAGCAGACTTTATATACACACAGAGAATATGAAACAATACCTCCTCCCACCCCACTGTCCTGCTGGTAATAGCTTATCTAAAGTGATCAGCAGGTGGGCCATTTCCAGCACAAATCCAGGTTTTCTCACCCTCCACCCCCCCACACAAATTCACTCTCCTGCTGGTGCTAGCCCATCCAAAGTGACAACTCTTTACATAATCAAGTCGGGCTATTTCCTGCATAGATCCAGGTTTTCTCACTTCCCCCCCCACCCCCAAACACACACAAACTCACTCTCCTGCTGGTAATAGCTCATCTACACTGACCACTCTCCAAGTTTAAATCCAAGTTAAACCAGAATATCTGGGGGGGGGGGGGGGGGGGGGTAGGAAAAAACAAGAGGAAACAGGCTACCTTGCATAATGACTTAGCCACTCCCAGTCTCTATTTAAGCCTAAATTAATAGTATCCAATTTGCAAATGAATTCCAATTCAGCAGTTTCTCGCTGGAGTCTGGATTTGAAGTTTTTTTGTTTTAAGATAGCGACCTTCATGTCTGTGATTGCGTGACCAGAGAGATTGAAGTGTTCTCCGACTGGTTTATGAATGTTATAATTCTTGACATCTGATTTGTGTCCATTTATTCTTTTACGTAGAGACTGTCCAGTTTGACCAATGTACATGGCAGAGGGGCATTGCTGGCACATGATGGCATATATCACATTGGTGGATGTGCAGGTGAATGAGCCTCTGATAGTGTGGCTGATGTTATTAGGCCCTGTGATGGTGTCCCCTGAATAGATATGTGGGCACAATTGGCAACGGGCTTTGTTGCAAGGATAAGTTCCTGGGTTAGTGGTTCTGTTGTGTGGTATGTGGTTGTTGGTGAGTATTTGCTTCAGGTTGCGGGGCTGTCTGTAGGCAAGGACTGGCCTGTCTCCCAAGACTTGTGAGAGTGTTGGGTCATCCTTTAGGATAGGTTGTAGATCCTTAATAATGCGTTGGAGGGGTTTTAGTTGGGGGCTGAAGGTGACCGCTAGTGGCGTTCTGTTATTTTCTTTGTTAGGCCTGTCCTGTAGTAGGTAACTTCTGGGAACTCTTCTGGCTCTATCAATCTGTTTCTTTACTTCTGCAGGTGGGTATTGTAGTTGTAAGAAAGCTTGACAGAGCTCTTGTAGGTGTTTGTCTCTGTCTGAGGGGTTGGAGCAAATGCGGTTGTATCGCAGAGCTTGGCTGTAGACGATGGATCGTGTGGTGTGGTCAGGGTGAAAGCTGGAGGCATGCAGGTAGGAATAGCGGTCAGTAGGTTTCCGGTATAGGGTGGTGTTTATGTGGTCAGTTTAGATGAGCTATTACCAGCAGGAGAGTGAGTTTGTGTGTGTTTGGGGGTGGGGGGGAAGTGAGAAAACCTGGATCTATGCAGGAAATAGCCCGACTTGATTATGTAAAGAGTTGTCACTTTGGATGGGCTAGCACCAGCAGGAGAGTGAATTTGTGTGGGGGGGTGGAGGGTGAGAAAACCTGGATTTGTGCTGGAAATGGCCCACCTGCTGATCACTTTAGATAAGCTATTACCAGCAGGACAGTGGGGTGGGAGGAGGTATTGTTTCATATTCTCTGTGTGTATATAAAGTCTGCTGCAGTTTCCACGGTACACATCTGATGAAGTGAGCTGTGGCTCACGAAAGCTCATGCTCAAATAAATTGGTTAGTCTCTAAGGTGCCACAAGTACTCCTTTTCTTTTAAATTCAAGTCAGCTCTCAATACCAAGCTTCATGTTATAATAACAAAACATCTTTGTGGATGGGATTTTCAGAAGTGCTATGCCCTAGTTTAATTCCACTTTCATTGCCATGGAACTACCACTGACTTCAATGAGAGCAGACCAGACCATAGTGTTGAGCACTTTTGCAAGTTCCACCCACCTTGCAGCTGCAGTTTGCCCTGAGCCTCCTAGCAGAGAAGCCGTTCTGTCCTACAGCAGCGTCAGCCATAGGGAGCTCTGAGACCCATTTGCAGAAGGAAATAAAGTACTCACAAGTGCTAAAATATTAAATCTCACACTTTTAAATGTCAAAATGTTCCTAACCCTGTCTCTGGAAAATACAGAGACTTTTTTCACCCAATTTATATTTTTTAAAAATCTTGGATTATGTTAAAAATCAAAATTAAGTGAAGAAATTCTGGGGAATGCGTTCATTTTTAAAAACCTTGTTCCTGACTACAGTGAGACTAAAATAAAGAATGATGGATGAAGTTTTGTATGGTTATACATTTCCAGTAACAACATATATGTCAAAACCTTTAGAGTGCATCCAATCTGCTATGGACTTGTGGCCTGTTCTATAAAATGCAGAGCTGGTGGGAAAAATTCCTATTAAAGTATTTTTATGTCAGAATTCACCAATTTGTCAAAATTGAAACCTTTTTGAGGAGATGGTTTGATTTTGAAAAAATACTGCACTTAGAGTGTGTCTGTGTCATGTTTCTGAGGAGAAGAGACCACAATGGCCAAACATAGAAAGTGCCCTTTTTAAAGGGATTGGAGGAAGGTTTCTGAGCCAGCAATAAAATCTGTGACATGTGACAAAGCTGGCTAATTTGCATGAACATCACCCAATATCTTGTGTATATCTTTTTTTTGGGTTGAAACCCTTCTCTTCCTGCTATGGTACATCGGCTGTTCTGAGACACTATGTCACGAGAATGGTAAGATAGCATCTTATCTTACAGGGAAATATGTTTTAGTAAGTTTTAAGAAAAAGATTAGGTAATTACAGTATATGAATAAGAACAGCATTTGCAGTAGACTATGTAAAATAACAGACTATTCTTCTTAGTTTGGGGCACAAATGGCTCACCAGCTGGAGTCAAGAAGAAAAGTCCATTGTGTTTACAGTATCACACAGTACATTTATGGGTTTCTTGCTTGCTCTGAAGCAATGAACATTGGCTGCTGTTAGACAGTAAGTTGATATGGTTTGTACTGCTATTTCTAAAATGAATATAAATTAAATGTAATTATTCTCATATGTTCTGTTTCAGGGAAAACTGAGGCTGTAATCAAAAACTTCAGCCCACACTACCAACGCCAGTATGCTGTTGCTTTTTGTGAGCACATACAAAATGAACTGGAACAGCACCAAGACTTCCAGTCTCAATTCCTGAAAACCAAGGTAACATGAGATCTTAGGGGAATCCTAGGTTCTATGATGTTGCCTGACAGCTCTGCCCTGCTAGCACAGAAACAGCCAGACCTTATTAACATAGCTATCTTAAATATACACAAAATGCACTCTGAAACTCAAGATTATATCTGTAATCAAGAGGCAGAATTTCAGAAGTGCTGACCACCCGCAACTTCAGTTAAAGTCAGTGAAAACAGCAGATACTCAGGACCTCTGAAAATCAGGGCCAAAATATCCTAACTGTGACATATAGTTAAGAAATAAATAATGTATTTCCATTTTCCTTACTTATATTTTTGGATATCTTTTTAATGGCCTGTAAATTTGGACACAAAACATCTTGGGTGCATCTCTTTTACAGTTAAACCCATGTTACCAGATGTGCCCTTTACTTTGGGGTATGCTCATTTATTAGGGTTACTCTTCGATGTGGGGGGGGGAGTTCTGTAATTCTATTAATGTACTGCTTATGTCACTTGTGTGTTCATGTGGAGCTCTACTCCTTACAGCTGCTAGTCCCCTCCCAATGGAGCTCTCCTGCACTACCTAGGTTCCCCAGGACTGGGTTCCTCCAGCCCTAGAGCTAGATGAATATGCGCGCACACACTAACAGAGCAAGTCTGAGCGGACCAGGTTAATCAGCACTCTCAAGCTGATCCCCTCATATGTCCCGGTACTCAATGGGCTGGGTTAAGCAGCACCTTCAAGCTGAGAGAGAGAGCATTAGATTTGTTTATGGGTAAACTGATGACTTAAGGGTTTTATTTAGGCTAGACAATAGGAGCTGATCACTCTTGGCTACGGGTGGTGTTTTCTTCCAGGGAGTTCACAATACAACTAGGCTGCTTCAGTATTTTGGATATCGATCAAGGATTTATTACTAGAATTGGTCTGATAATGGCTGAGCTGGGTGTGTGCAGGCGTATGTTCATTAACGTGTGGAGCAGAGATTTCCATGATGCAGTGTGTCCCTGCTTTTCTGATCCCAGAGTTCAGTGCAGTCTCCATTCTGCATGCAAATTGAGATGTCTCCCCATCCCATCTTTCATGCAGATGAGGCTAGGGGAGTTGTCTCTGTATTCCATTCTGTATGCTAATGGAGAAGTCTTAATCTTGTCACCTTTGTCAGGAGTAGTCTAGGTGTGTCTCCCATCTGCCCTTCATTGCTCTATGCAAGCCTTCTCTCTGATCGGTTTTGGTTCAAGGTGGGGGGTGTCTTTCACGAGTCAGACTGGATACTGTGCCCTGGTTCCCCAAAAACACAGAGCTGACTGGTATCACCCATGTATGTTTAAAGCTATGGTGTGTGCATGATTGGATAGATCTGTAACAAAGTTGCAAGTGCAGATGCAATTAGCATCCCAGAACTGTTTTCTTTTTGCACATGGTAGAAATGTTAAAGGTGTGTATAAGTGTGACTTCTATTGCTGTGTTTGAGGCCTTTTGAAAATTTGGCTCTGTTTTTTAGTTTACACATCAAGTAACTTGTATTACGTTTTTGGGGAAGAAAATATTTTGGAATAAGAAAAATACTGGTATGCAGCATACATTTCAACAGGGGTCAAATTTGGTGGGGAGGGGAGGAATAGTGGGGCTCTGACCACTTGCCAAGTTTTGTAGGTATCTCAGGATAAAGACAATACGTTATGGTTAAGGCCAAGAGTCTGTCACAGAAGTCACGGATTCAGTGACTTTCCATGATCTCCATGACTTCTGCAGCTGGCAGGTGGCTCTGACCCCAAGGCCAGCTGCACTCCCCCCCACTCCCCATAACAATGGCGGTCCTGGGGCTCCTCCTGCCAGCAGTGGCTGCCGCAGTCCAGGGCTGCACCCCGCCAGCAGTGTCGGTGACAGTCCTGATCCGATGGGGCCGTCCTCTGCCAGCAGTGGCGGTCCTGTGCTGTACCCCCCAGCTCCAGCGGGTGCCCTAGAAGCACCCCCAGCACCAGCAGGCATCTCAGAGATGTCCCCAGCACCTGCCGGTGCCCCAGAGGCCCCCCCAACACCAGCAGACACCCCAGAACTGCCACCCTCCCCAGCACCAGTGAGTGCCCCAGAGTCCCCACACCAGAGCTGCAGCTGTGCCCCTGGAGTTCCCTAGAACACCAAAAGTTTAGTCAGGGGTATATAGTACAAGTCATGGCCAGGTCACGGGGACGTGAATTTTTGTTTCTTGCTCGTGAACTGCCCATGACTAAATCTGAGCCTTAATTACAGTGGAAGTTTCTGTGGGAGAGTTAGCCAAATCTGTAAACCATGCCTGCAGGATTCCATAGGAAAGGCCAACACATGTCAAACTAATTCATGGAATAATCTAAAGAAGCATGCATGTATGGTTTTGATAAGGGAACGAAATGCAGAGAAATTGACCTTAATTGAGAGATGGGTGCTCACCTAAGTATTTCACTTGATTTGGCCTGAAATCACAAGTCCTCGCCTTGAGAGGTGTGAAACCTCATAGTTTATACTGCTTATGTGGGTTGGCTAGGCAAAGAGCCAGCACTCAAACACAAGTATTGCCCTTCGAAAAGATATATATGTAATAGCGACAGCAAAGCCAAAAAAAGTATAAATGAAAGAAACGTGAAATATTTTATGCCCACAGAATTGATTCTTTCAATCATAAAGTTAGTCTCCAAAATAAAATGGTCTTTTAACATGTAATGGAGAAGCACCTGGGAACAATGGGCCAGCTCTGCTGCAGAACTGACATCTAAAACAAAAGATAATTAATGAATTTGCTAATCTTACCACCATGAAAACTGAAAGGTTAATAAGAACTCCTCTACAACAGAGATCTAGAAATAAGTTTTGAGAGAATTAGGCCCACGAGCGCCCGACCCTCTGAAGCCATCTGAATTCAATTACCTGGGTTGCATCTACTTGATTCAAACAGATGAGCCTAATCCTGAGTTTCAAGAGAAGGCCCAAAGAACCCCCAGATGGTCCTTGCTAATATGCCCTCTGGAAAATTTAGAAGGAAAACCTTCAAAATAGCCAGTATTTGTGCAAAATGCTTTCATATCTGGTCACTTTCTTTTCAGCCCCCTGTGGAATCTGGGATGATCTTATATGAAGCAGAGTTGTTGCATTTTGCTGAAGATCTGAAGAAGTGGAAGGAGAGATATATTGTGATCAGGAATGACTATGAAGTGCAGAGCTTTGAGAGCAAAGAGGTAAAGTTGCTCTAGGGTGACCAGATGTCCCAATTTTATAGGGACTGGCCCAATATTCAGGCTTTGTCTTATATAGTTATCTGTTATCCCCCCATCCTCTGTCCCAATTTTTCACACTTGCTATCTGGTCACTCTAAGCTTCACTCTCACATGTTACTGCTCCCGTGTGGAGTTGGTAACATGTAATTGGGTCTGTTGTACCTCATTCTTTCTGTTCGATTTTAAAAAATTACTGAACTCAATATTCTGAAACTTGTCGATAATCTGAATAGGAGTGGATTCTAGGTTAACACAGATGCTGTTTTATTACAAATGGATCAACTTCTGTCCTCAGATAAGCAGGTGCAACATCCATTAAGCACTTTTCATTTATCAAATGTTTTGCAAGTATTTACAATTAATCTTCACAAGACTTCTGTCTTCCCCATATATATCCATCTATCAACATTTCTAAGGTGTCTATCACTGTAGTACCAAACCGGTGTTTCTGGAACTGCAATTTAACTAGCAATTTATCTGCTGATTCCCATATACCACTGTGCAGCTTTCTGTTTAGCTGGAATGTTGGACCTGCAATAGTGCCGATGTCCAAACTAGTTTTAGCCATCAGACTAAGTAGATATAGCTTGAAAGTTTCACAGTGCCAGATAAGCAGTACCAAAGGGCCATTTTTGTACACATTTTGCTGACCTTTTTACACTTAAACATTATTCAGATTTGATGCTTTCAGGAAATAGATCTGAATTTAGCCCACCAAAACTGCTGTCTTTAGAGAGGATCTATGAACTAGTTCAGGGGCGGGCAAAGTTTTTGGCCTGAGGGCTGCATCAGGTTTCCAAAATTGTATGGAGGGCCAGTTAGGGGAGTCTGGGCCTCCCCATACAGCCAGGCATGGCCCAGCCCCCGACCCCTATCCAACGCCCCCTGCTTCTCGCCCCCGATGGCTCCCCCTGGGACTCCTACCCCATCCACCACCCCCTGCTCCCTGTCCCCTGATCACCCCTGGACCCCTCACCCCTGACTATCCTCTGCCGCCCCATCCAACCCCTCCTCTCATTCCTGACTGCCCCCCTGGGACCTCTGCCCCCATTCAACCCCCCTGTTCCCCACCCTCTGACTGCCCTGCCCCCTGACAACCCCCCCCAAACTCCCCTGCCCTCTATCCAACCCCCCCGCTCTCTGCCCCCTTACCGCGCTGCCTGGAACACTGGTGGCTGGCGGCGCTACAGCTGCGCTGCCGAGCTGGGCCAGCCACGCACCGCACAGCACAGAGCACCGGGTCAGGCAGCCGTGCCGCCCGGCTGGAGCCAGCCACGCCACCGCGCAGCACAGAGCACCGGGTCAGGCAGCCGTGCCGCCCGGCTGGAGCCAGCCACGCCACCGCGCAGCACAGAGCACCGGGTCAGGCAGCCGTGCCACCCGGCTGGAGCCAGCCACGCCACCGCGCAGCACAGAGCACCGGGTCAGGCTGGGCTCTGCAGCTGCGCTGCCCCAGGAGCTCGCAGCCCTGCTGCCCAGAGCACTGCGCCACCGGCACAGTGAGCTGAGGCTGCGGGGGAGGGGGAACAGCAGGGGAGGGGCCAGGGGCTAGCCTCCCGGGGCCAGGAGCTCAGGGGCCGGGTAGAAGGGTTCCGCAGGCCAGATGTGGCCCGCGGGCAGTAGTTTGCCCACCTCTGTACTAATTCCATGTAAATGAATTGGGGATATGTTATAGGCTGAGACTACCATTTTTAAAATCTTTATTTTGATCTTTCTCTCTCATGTACCTCCCCCACCAGGCATATCAGAAGGGAGTCAGCCCTAAATATCGTATTCTTCCTGCAGGAGGCAAAGTACTGACCTTAGAAGAAGATTACAATTTGCTGTCTGATAAGCATTTTCCAGACCCAATTGGTAAGCATTGTCAAAAACTGAAATGCGATATTTCAACTTTTTTCCACAAAGTCTTTTTTTTAGACCTTGAGGCTATGTTTTAAGCAACGTAACAGAAGATGGGTGCTCCATGTTTTCCATTATCGAAACATAATTCCAGAAGACCACACACTACATGCTATTAATTAATGAATAAGTACTGGATACTTGTTGTCATGCTGTCACTACAAAATAGTTTTGTGAACTGCACAAAGCAAAACCACAAGCAGACTAGAAAATACCTCTTCCATATTTTACTTATCCCCATCATTGGATGTCAGTTGTTTCCCTTTAAAGGCACTTGATTGGGTGTCCTACACACAAATAGAAGGGAAGTTGTTAATTGTAGATACAGTGGAGTCGCATCAGACACACATTTTACTTACGCGAATTCAACTATACGCGCTCAACAAAAAAAAAGAAAAATAACAATAACTTGCAGCAGTGGAGTCGATGGGAGAGTGCTCGGGGGTCAATTTATCGCGTCTAGACTAGATGCGGTAAATTGATCCCCGCTGGATCGATTGCTGTCCACTGATCCGGTGAGCATCTCTCTGTGCTGAGTGTGATTCTAGTGTTTAAAGATACGTATTTTTCATACAACATGCCCCCTAAACACAAGCCAACTACTTCATCTGGTGCTCAACCGAAGAAACAGTGATCTGTTCCAATGCTGGAGGAAAAACTGGCTATGTTGGACTTATTGAGAGACGGTATGTCGGTCTCCAACATGGCACGTAAATATGGCTGCAACGAATCTAGCATCCGTGGCATCAAGATTCAAGAGAGAGAAATTCGTCAAGCTGTGGCATCGAGTGCTCCAATAACTGCTAAGGTGACGAGCCAGGTGTGTGATAGGACTTTAGTGAAGACTGAAAAGGCATTAAACTTATGGCTGGAAGACATGAACCGTAAACGGGTGCCTATCAATGGCAACACGTTGCGAGAAAAGGCTCTTAGCCTCTATGCGCTGTTCAAACCTCCTGCCGAAGAGGAACAGCCTTCTGATGAGAAGAAATTCAAAGCCAGCCAGGGTTGGTTTAACAGTTTTAGGAACCGCTTCAACCTCAAAAACGTGCAGACTACTGGTGAAGCTGCATCTGCCAATGAAGAGGCAGCAAAAGCTTACCCTGAACAATAAAAGAAAATCATAGAAGAAAAGGGCTATCTTCCGGAACAAGTTTTTAATGCTGACGAGACTAGGCTCTTCTGGAAAAAAATGCGCAACCGCACTTACACTTCGAAATCAGAAAGACAAGCCCCTAGCTTCAAAGCAGCTAAAGACCGTGTGACTGTGTTGTTTTGTGGCAATGCAGCTGGGCATTTAATAAAGCCAGGCTTGCTCTACAGGGCTGAAAATCCCCGTGCCCTAAAAGACAAGAACAAAAATCTCCTGCCTGTGTTCTGGCAATCAAATAAAAAGGCATGGGTGACGGCAGGATTATTTCTGGATTGGTTCTACAGGTGTTTCATTCCGGAGGCCAAGCAGTACCTTGAAGAGAAAGGACTTGACTTTAAAGTGTTGCTGATCATAGACAATGCTTCTGGCCATCCTGAGGCACTCTGGTTTGCGCATAATGACATTGAAGTCGTCTTTCTCCCTTTTTTATTCTTTCATTCTTCCGTCTCTCTCTCTCTTTAACTATACGTGATTTTCGCCTCACGTGCTGACTTTAGAACCTAACCCCTGTGTAAGATGCGACTCCACTGTAATAGCTCCACATTATTTTGTATTGCTTATACACCACAATGATTTTTCCTCCCATGAAAATGAAGAAAGCTCTAAATCTAAGGGGCCAGATGTGGATTGGAACAGCTGAGGAGGGGGATAAGGGACACAGGTGTCTTTCCATCACCTTTCTGACCTCTAAGTCTTTTCAGTGCTGCACTAACTTGTGACTGTTGGCCCAGGATTGCCAGAGGCAGCATGGTCCTAGAATACCTGCTAATATAAATAAATAATAATAGTAATCATACAGCAGCGTTAGGCCATCTGGGGACTCTTCTATACAAAGAGTTCCTAGCTGCCTTTTTCTGGCAGGTCTGTCCCCTTTGTGCCAGTCAAAGATCTGGCTTTGTGAGTTTAACATCTTTACTCCAAGCAAAGTCTCTAAAGAGACTGTAAATGGAATTCCCAGTTGCACACTGCGAAGCATAGATACAATGACTTTTATTCTACTTAACTATAAATGGAGTTCTACAATATCTGTGTGAACAATAAGCCGGTCTAGATGTTTTAAGGGACCTTATTTGATCTGTCCAAGAGCACAGAATTCACAGAGCTTTTAGAAGATAGTGCATCAGGGCTTAAATGGAAGGAAAAGTGGGGGTAAGGAAATGCACACTCTTCCTTTTTGTTAAATATAATTTGATCAATACATTATACAGAGGAGACAGTAGGGAAAGAAATGAGAATTCCCCATGCTTAATTTTTTTTTACCATGAAAGCCCTGCTGCCTACCTTTCATAATCCATCTAAAATTATGATTCTCCAAGGTGCCTAAACTTTGCCCATTTGAGGACTGTATCTAAGTTGAATACAAACAAATGCCTCTGTAATATGGAAGTGCCACCTGCAGAGATTGCAGGTCCCAGGCATGCAATGCTGCAACCTGATCTGAATGACCATTTTCTTGGATCAAGAAGACGTGTACTTTTCCTAGGACAGACCTCCATGATAAAGAAGAAATATTATTTGAGAACCTTAATGGATTTATTTCTCCTATAGCTTTAATCACAAGGTAAAAATGTTTTTTAAACTGGCCGGAAAAGCCCAGAAACTTGTTTTAAACCAGATATTTCTATTTATGTATGTATATATATATGTATGTATTTATTTATTTAGCTTCTAATGAGAAGGAAAATGCCCAGGCATTTGTTCTCCTGCCAAAAGAGTTTCCAGTTTACCTGTGGCAGCCCTACCTCAGACACAGCTACTACTGTTTTGAGGATCCAGAAGCTCAGAAACAATTTAGTGCAGTGCTGAACGACTGTGTCAGACACTTAAACCAAGGTAAGTACAACAATGGCTTCCTGTTGTGTACCCTTACTTGTGGTTAAGCCTGATTAGCCTACTGTAAGATCCATCTTGTGGAAAAATAAAATATTATGGAAGTCCCATTCTCTTCTCGGAGGTGCTTCCTTGTAAGTGCCTTGAGTAAAACCTATATTAATGTAGATCATTTTCTTTCAGTGCTACAGCTAAATCTGGTTTAAGTTAAGCTATATTTTAGCAAGTACAAGCACGTTACATTTTAATAGGATTCAAGCAGTTATTCAACATGGCTTTTAATAGTTGTAGTGTGCTTGGATGCAAAACACGTTAGCCTCTTTGAAATGGTGTTCCAATTCCTCATGGGAATTTAAAACCTGTACCATAAAGTAAAACCATCCAAAGAGTTTATTGGACTCCTACTGTATTATGTATACATGGTCTACTGGACATATGATGTATGCTGGCAGCAAGATGAGAATCTGATGCATGCTATTTAACCGAGTTTTAACACTATAAACATTTTTGCTCAAATGTTATAGAAATCATATGTTAGTGATCATATTGAGATAATTATGGTGCATCAATGATGGTTAGAATTTGTTTTCTTTGGGGGAAGCTCACCCTTCCGCTGATGGCAGCGCAAGGGCTATGCACCAATTAAGACCTCCCGGTAGAACCTGAGTGGTGCATTCACTCTCTGATTTTTCTCAATACTTGGGACTAAAAGGCTTTTTTAAAACTATGAGTTCACTATGAGTATAATTGGTGGGAGTATTTTTTTACATTGACTTCAGTGGGAGCAGAATCAATACCTGCAAAAAAGAAATGATTTAAAATCTTCGAGATAGCTGTACTGAGGTGGGTATCCAAAGGGAGTGAGTGCCACATCCAAAGGATTACTATATCAAATGCTTGTTTACTTGTTGTTCTAGGTTGTAAAGATAAAACCCCGGGAAGATGGCTGGGGCCAAAGCACAGATAATGGTCAGAGCAAGACTTAATGAATAATGATCAAATATAGGCAGATCCCTCACTGTCCAAAAACTAAACTGGATTACCTTAAAACGTAGCAACTGCTCTCTTAAAATAGGCAGCCACTGAAGAGAAAATAGGGTCCACATTTGTCTATAGGGCCTTTATTGCATCATGCCTGAAAGTTCTCTCTTGAAAGTTGTGCTTGCTTTGCAATTACAACAAAAGTAAAATGTTGGCTGGTTTACAGTGAGGTGTCAGTTGAGGATACTTCTTAAAGGCTTGCTGAAAAGATGAAGAAGTCCTGACCTCATCAGTTTCATAAGGAGTTCTTAGAGCTGCTAATGGTTTTCATAGGGCAATATTAAGAGGTTTCAGTATTGTCCAGGGGTCGGCAACCTTTCAGAAGTGGTGTGCCGAGTCTTCATTTATTCACTCTAGTTTAAGGTTTTGAGTACCAGTAATACATTTTAACGTTTTTAGAAGGTCTCTTTCTGTAAGTCTATAATACATAACAAAACTATTGTTGTACGTAAAGTAAATAAGGTTTTTAGAATGTTTAAGAAACTTCATTTAAAATTAAATTAAAATGTAGAGCCCCCTGGACCAGTGGCCAGGATCCGGGCAGTGTGAGTGCCACTGAATCAGCTCACATGCTGCCTTTTGGCACGCGTGCCATAGGTTGCCTACTCCTGGTATAGTCACTATTGAAAAATTTCAGCATTTAACAGCTTCCATGTAGTGCTATTGAAGACCTCAGTATTTCTATATATTTAAGATGAGAAATAGCAGCAGTATCTCAGCTACCACTGTTTGGTAATGGTTGGTAAAAGTCTAAATTCTAGTGGTGAATGTATGTGAAGTTTCCACTGCATAAACATTGGCTGAAGGTACAATATTATTGATTTATTTTTTCTGCAGGAACCCTTCTGAAAATACTAGGGTATTGCATGTTAATGATCCAAAATACTGCAGCTTACAGGAACAATTACGCACTGGGTTTTTTGGGGGGCCATTAGTGCACAATACTGCAGATATTTTCTCATGAGAAAACTTTCCAACCTCCAGAGCAGAGGCTGTCATTTGGAGAAGGAATGAGTTTTGACCGTTAGTATCTAAAGAAATGACCAAGGGACAAAAATGTTCATTTAACAGCAAAAGACAGCTTCATTCCTGTCTTCATTCAAGGCTCAGTCCCACTTCTCACTTACTGAGATGTATATTGCAACGTGTTTAACTGATTTTTTTAAGATACGCAACTGTTTGCACCCATGAACTCAATGGTGGTCATAGGCAGATGCTACCTTTGCAGTCACATAAACCCATGAACACCAGGGGGCTACATGCCTCACCAGTAAATAGATGTCATGGATTCTCTCAGGGTTCTGCAGCCTTCCTCTAGGGACCAGGTGTGGGTGGTCAGGCCTAATTGTCAGAGTCAGGAGCATGGAACCTAAGCTGGGGTCAGACCGAGGTGCCAACTCAAGGGTCAGAGATGGAGACACAGTCAGGTACCAAGCCAGGGATCACAGCTGAAGTCAGCATCCAGGGTAGGTTATAGGAGCAGGGACCTGGAGCAAGGCAGGAACCGGGAACAGACCAGGTCTGGGATGAGGAGGGCAGGAATGGAAAGGAACAGGCTGGGAGTCAGGGTTGAGGAGTCAGGCAAATAAGCAGGGTCCATAGCACCAGCTAGTCAGGGATTCACCTAGTTGCTCAGACAACTTCCTGTGCCTCTTTCAGGTTTAAGTAGTGCATCTCAGCCAATCCGTGGGGCTGGATTTCTCCCCAACTCAGGAGCTTCATGGCTGGGGCCCTTTGTGAGCTAGAGCTTTGGTAGCCCCCTTTTCTACTGGTTCAGGTGAGCTGCTGAGTGGCAGCCCCAGTGTGAACATTGCCTGGGGATCTAGGGTTCAAGGCCTATGATCCCTCGTACCTCCTTTCTCTTCCTTCCTTGCTCATTTGCAAGCTAGTACCAGATTTAGTAAGACACCAGCAAGAGATTTTTCTCTGTTCTTTGGTTACCTTGTACAGATCTGGATAAGCTGCACTTCTCTACACAGGTGTAGATATATTAGTGGCTAAAAGCCTAATGTAGAGACAACCTCAGTCACAGGAAGCATAAAGATTTACCAAATTAGGGCCAGTTTTATATATGTGAAAGGCCTCTGTTTCAGAGGAACACGTACGCACTTAGCACTTTCAAGTGTCTTGAAACTATAAAGCTTCAACAAATATTCCATGTATAGCTGCCATCTGAAGCCAATTTCCCACAGCATTCTTAAAACGAAAGTTTCCCCTTGTGGTTTATAATTCTGATTAGTCTGCTCTTTTAGCTGTGATCATACAATACAAAAGTGCTCCAAACTAAAAAGCAATACTTTGGTTCTACAGCGAGTTACAGAATTCACAATAGGGATAGAATCATGTTTTCCTGGCACTGTGTAAGTCGTCTGTGACTTGGATCTTTGTAAGTTTTTGGATTTTGTTTTCCTTCTTATTGCACAAGTATTAACAGACTTGACAGGGCTTTTGGCAGCCTCCATTCTTAACTTAAGTTCACCACGTGCTTTAGGGGACAATCCTGCACTGGCAGATGATGGGAGTAGGTGACCCAATAGGTCTTTTCCATCTTAATGTGTGTGATTCAGTGTTTTATTATATTTCTCACATTTCAGCTGTTGCTGATATATGTGCCTGTTCCATGATTTCTTGCTTGCCTCTCTCCTCTTTCCTGAGGTCAGGCTTTTATCTGATACAAGATTTTTAATGAACACCAAGGCATTTTTACCAAGGCACCTTACATCTGGTTTATTCCCACTCAAGAAACGTATTTGCTAAAAGCAAATCAGAATAAAACATATCATATTCCAGTAGAAGAGCCTGAACATTAAAAACTAAGTAAATTGTAAGCTAATGTTACATAATTCTTATAATCTTACATGCAGTTCCTTGTGAACACATCATTAACAGAAAATGTTGCACTGACCAGCACCCAAAGAACCTTAACTCTTCCCTTGGAGAAAACATTCCTAACAGTTATTTGTGGGAGGAATATTGGTTTATATGCTTTCTCTCTTCTTTGGAAGTCACGGAATCCGTGACTTCCATGACCTCTGTGACTAAATCGCAGCCTTAACAATGACTCACTTAAAGTACTGGACATCAGAATGTCTTTTACTAAGATAAGGAGCATTAGTCAAGGCACCATTCTCCCCAAATCTTCTCAAAAAGTGCTAGGTAGCTTTAACTTTTGCCAGGAGAGCTGTTAGAAAATGGCACCAGGTATCTAGATGCAATGTGTTATCTGAAATTGCCATGCTATTTTCCTGCAAAATGCCATTGGGAATTCTAAAATGAGTTTATAATGCTGTTTTATAGGTGAAAATTCTGTAGTTTGTTTTCTGAAATATTTGTTTTCTTCCAAGACACAAAGTTAATTCCTTCATGCGCACTGTTTCTTGGAGAGTGTGGGGCTGTAGTGAGTCAGCATGTCGTCTTGACAAGGGAGTGCTGCTGGATTTCCTTTTCTAAACTGTTTTAACTGTTTCAGCTTTGTTTAATTTTTTTGGTCATAATTCATAGAATCCAAGGAATAATTACAGTGGGATTTACTGATCACTGTTTCTAGATATGAATCAGCTCAATAGATCATGTTTTCTCTTCCAAAAACCAATTCCTATTGGTGCTGGTGTGTTTGCCCTTCATTTATGCTGATCCATGAGGCTTTCAGGTGATATGGATCAAGCCTGGTGTTCACTAGGAAATTTGGTTAGTATAACTAGGTCGCTCAGGGCTGTGGAAAATCCATGCCCGTGAGCAACACAGTTAAACTGACCTAACCCCTGATGTAGACAGCACTAGGCTGGCTGGAGAATTCTCCCATCAACCTAGCTACAGCCTCTTGGGGACATGGAGTACTTACACCAATGGGAGAACTTCTCCCATCGGCATAGGTAACATTTTCACTGAAGCACTACAGCAGCACAGCTGCAGTGGTACAGCATTGTAAGTGTAGACAAGCACTCAGATTTGAAGTAATCTGATTTTCTTCGTTATCAGTGGTTTGGTTACAACTTTTGCACCTTTTCTGAGTCCAATTCAGCTGCAGTTAAAGAATATTTAAAAATGTTGGGAGTGACTGAACCAGTCAGAACCAGCCATAGTACCAAATAAAACCCCCACTTCAGAACTTGCTGTATGCTTTGCTTTTTTGAAGCAGTCTCCTTTGGCAAATTCAAAACTGTTTGAGAAATATGAGTGTAGTAATCACTCAGCGGTAGGGATCAAAATGGGAGTTGCCCAACTAGATCTTTATAACACAGATCTAATTTGTCAGCTTTCTGGATACATCAGGTTTTATTGTGAGGGCAAATCAAATGCAACTTGATGTTAAGCTATACTTGCTTTCACTTCTCTTTTTTTAGTTGTTTTTTGGAACCAGTATATTTCAAAGTCTGTGTCATACTCTTTCTAGTTCCTTTTCCCCACTGCTAATTGAAGTCTCTGGCAAAAGTGATAAATGTCTGATTGGCTTCACCGGTGCAGAATAAATCTCTGTAGCACCAGTTGGTGTGGGAGAGTGGTCAAGGTAAACAGGGCTGTCCCTAGCTATTTTGGTGCCCTATGCAGCCCCCCCTGGGGGGGCTGTGTGGGGCCCCAGGCCTCCATGGGGGGGAGTGAAGGGGGCTGGCCCAAGGCCTCTGCGGACGGGGGTAGTGGGGGTAGTGGCGGCTGGCGCTCCGGGGCCCTTTAACTCCCCACCGGAGCCCCGCTGCCGCTACCCCAGGGCTTTAAATTGCTGTCTGGGAAAGCCAGTCCCGGTACGGTGCACCTGCTCTTGCCGGTACGCTGTACCAGGGCGTACGGGCTTACTTTTACCTCTGCTCACCAGTAGTTTGAAAGAGGTGGTAGGCTGACTTTAAATTATATTGGTACAATGCCACAAACATGCAAAAAACTCCCTCTACCACCATATCTTTCCTTGTTCCACCAACAGTTTAATAACTAAGGAATGCAGTGGCTTCTTGGGTAAGGTTGCCACCTTTCTAATGGCTGGTAACTGGACCCTGGAGGTCCTGCCCTATGCTTCACCTTTTTCCCCCAAGGCCACACCCCTGCTCTGCTTCTTCCCCTAGGCCCTGTCTCCTTCTCTACCTCCTCTCCCCAGGTCCTGCCACGCTCCACCTCTCTTTTCCACCCCCTTTGGCAGTTGACATTTCACAAACGAAACCTAGACTTTAAATCAGTTAGGTGTTGCAGTGATGAATGCTGCAACACCTAAATACTTTTAAAAATCTGGGCCTAAGGGCTTAATTGAAGCCCACTGAAATTAATGGGAGTCTTTGTGTTGACTTCAGTGGGCACTGGATCAGGTGCTAAACGAATAATGTATCAGGATTAATTTCACCTTCAAAATATTCTCAAGTGAAACAAATGGCTTTGTATACTATGAAAGAGGATTTCTAAAGGAGTTAACGAAATATGACACACAGGTCAACCACAAAACATACTTTACAAAGGAGGCTTTTTCAAAGCCAACAAATTTATCAGAGTAATATTAGGGGGACAGAGTAAAATGGCATAATGGTGAGTCTTGAGAAATTAAGACAGTAATTCTTGGCCTCTTCCCTTTTTTGAGATTTGGTGAATCAGATCAAATTTAACCTTAGAGGCTTTGTTCCTCACTAAGAAGGCATAAAAGTCAGTATCGTCGTTTCAGGGAAGGTATAGTCAAAATGCACTGGAGAAGAAACATTATATTCTGGTTGCAATATTACACAATTATGTCTACTTCATTATTTTCATTCCTTATTTTACATGGCACTCAGAATATTTTCCCAGGATCACTGCATTTATTTTTTTCTTTAAGCAACATTGAAATGAAACACTATTTTTTTTCTAGATTTAATTCACATAGAGTTTTTTGTTTTTGTTTCAAAAGTACAAATGAGCTGGGCAAAAGATAGTAGTCATGTGAGAGATTCGGGATCAGGATTGACCTGGGGACTCTCACTCCTTGACCTAGTTGAGGTTGGAGAATGTTAACGTTACACTGAATGCAGGAGTATAACAGTTCTAATTTTAGTGAATGTATAGCTTCACTCAAGACTTGCAAAATCACCCACTTGAGAATTTGTGATAAATAACTGATTCAGAAATAAAATGATAGTATTGGTTAATAAACTTGTGTCCTAATATGCGGTGGTGGTGTAGCCATGTTGCTCCCAGGCATTAAAAAGTCAAAATAGGTGAGGCAATATTTTTTATTGGACCAACTTCTGTTGGTGAGAGAGGCATGGTTTCGTGCGCACAGAGCTCTTCTTCAGCTAGCCTGAAGAAGAGCTCTGTGTAAGCTCAAACACTTGTCTCTCACCAACAGAAGTTAGTTCATTAAAAGAATACTTCTTCACCCACTTTGTCTGCCTTGTATCCTGTCATAAATATAAAGGGAAGGGTAAACCCCTTTAAAATCCCTCCTGGCCAGAGGAAAACTCCTCTCACCTGTAAAGGGTTAAGAAGCTAAAGGTAACCTCGCTGGCACCTGACCAAAATGACCAATGAGGAGACAAGATACTTTCAAAAGCTGGGAGGAGGGAGAGAAACAAAGGGTCTCGGTCTGTCTATATGCTGCTTTTGTCGGGGATAGAACAGGAATGGAGTCTCAGAACTTTTAGTAAGTAATCTACCTAGGTATGTGTTAGATTATGATTTCTTTAAATGGCTGAGAAAAGAATTGTGCTGAATAGAATAACTATTTCTGTCTGTGTATCTTTTTTGTAACTTAAGGTTTTGCCTAGAGGGATTCTCTATGTTTTTGAATCTAATTACCCTGTAAGGTATCTACCATCCTGATTTTACAGAGGGGATTTCTTTACTTCTATTTACTCCTATTTTTAAAAGTCTTCTTGTAAGAAAACTGAATGCTTTTTCATTGTTCTCAGATCCAAGGGTTTGGGTCTGTGGTCACCTATGCAAATTGGTGAGGCTTTTTATCCAACATTTCCCAGGAAAGGGGGGGGGGGGTGCAAGTGTTGGGAGGATTGTTCACTGTTCTTAAGATCCAAGGGTCTGAGTCTGTAGTCACCTAGGCAAATTGGTGAGGCTTTTTACCAAACCTTGTCCAGGAAGTGGTGTGCAAGGTTTTGGGAAGTATTTTGGGGGGAAAGACGTTTGCAAACAGCTCTTCCCCAGTAACCAGTATTTGTTTGGTGGTGGTAGCGGCCAATCCAAGGACAAAGGGTGGAATATTTTGTACCTTGGGGAAGTTTTTGACCTAAGCTGGTAAAGATAAGCTTAGGAGGTTTTCATGCAGGTCCCCACATCTGTACCCTAGCGTTCAGAGTGGGGGAGAAACCTTGACACCTAATACTCATTTGTCATTGATTGGCCTGACACAACTGACAGCAGAAAGGAGAACTATTTGACTACTAATATGATGTTATGTGGTTTTAACTTTCCCAGTGTACATTTTGGATTGTGGATAGAGGAAGAAGTTGATAACCACCATTTACTAATTAAAAGCAAATCGTTCCAAGGCTACACGGAACTTAGATCTCTATCACAGTTGCACCTTTTCCTTGCAGTTTTGAAAGAGGCTGCTCTTCTGCTAAAACCACTATTTTACTAGTCCATTGCTGGACCTTCTCCTGTGAGAAATCACTTGCTATTGTGGTGCACTTCATGTTATTAAAAATGGAAAAAAAACCTGTACACTCAGTGCTGGTATCTAAAGAAGTCTGACTGAGGAGGGAAAAAAGCTGTTAGTGTAATTCTGAGAGACTCAAAAGTTAGGGCAGACCCTTCAAGATTTAATATTCCCATAGCAGACATGATACATCTCATCTTGATCATCATCATCATGATACAGGAAACCCAATGACTTTCAAAAACACATACCAGTGTCTAGCATTTGACCCTACTTGACAAGATATAAAGAAATATGATTTGATAAGATTAAAGTGCAGTGGAGCTGAATGTACTCTGACTGCTGTGTAGGGAATGTTCATGTACTGGCCAAAATTTGGGAGCAGGGGGAGGGGAGATAAGATGATCTCAGATTTTTTCCATTACAAACCTCTACAGTTCCCATATATTCGATCTGTTTTTCCTCTGAGTAATTACTCAGGCTGGCAGGTGTTTTTCCTCATTTATTTCTGTTTGTCTTAAGTTACATGTTTTTAATTCCTATAATATGCCTCAGCATCTCCTGGGACATAATACAAGATAATGATTTAAACTGTCATTTCAGTCAGGGTTGTAAACAGGAGATATTTAAAGGCTGTGTTGTATGATAAGTGGGCTAGGTCAGGAGAAATGCTGACTTTCCCCAAACATTTTCTTCTCTTTCCCTACTGCTTTCTGCACATCTCAGACTTTCATCCCTTTCCTACCCCTTTCCTCAAAGAGCACGCTCCATCCTTCTCAAAAGCTTCTTATGTACAACACATGATCACCCATGTATAATGCAAAATAGTTAAGTGTCCAGAATGACTTTGGAAAGTATTTTGGAGTCCTTATGCTGCAAACAAGGCAATGTTTCCTGGCAAGAACAGCAGAAGACCGGAATTTTCATGTTGCTTCTGTTAAGTGAAATGATCCAGAAGACATTAGTAAGGAAATTTTAAAAAGCCCATAGTGTGTTTAAAGCCACAATCTAGGATTCTGTGTGTGGATAAAGACCAAGAATAAGACTGATTTAATGCTTCCTGTTTTTGTTGCTCTGCAACATCAATTAGTTCAAAGTACATTAGGATTTGTTTTTGCTTTCCCTCTGACTTTCCTGGTTAAGTGGGAGGTGTACTCCTTCTGAAAGGTCAAGACTCAAGACTATTAACGTGCATAAAACTCACATTGTGATTACATTCTGCCTACTTGACCCTAATATGTTGGAATTTATTTCTTCTGTCTTCAAACTATTACGAGGTATGGTGCACTGCCAAAAAAACTGCCATATTCTACCTGAGAGGTGGCCGTATTTCAATGGCTGGTGAAATTATTCCCCTGTGTATATGTCTGGCTATATCCAGGCTAAAAATTCATAACTTTCAGTGGGAGCCATGTGCATGTCTGTAACTGGAATATGGCAACTAGGTAGTAAAAACATTTTGAGATCCTTTGGGATGAAAGGCATTGTGTAAATGTAAGACTTTATTCTATAGGTATATAACATATTAGTGTTTTTACTCTGAAACACAAAGGCAGTGCTCCCAAGTGATGGGAGTAACTTGGAATCTCTCTAGGATAGTGAAGTCCAATAAATGCGTGCTTTGTTGTTCTCTGCAGGAACTTGCATTACAAGGCTTCATTTGCTATAAATACAGCATGTTATATGTTATTGCAGGGCTGTATCCTGTTTGGAAGTGACCTCATCTAGTTTCTGTTAGTGGTTAGTGATCTTTTACCACATGATCTATGAATAATGTGATAGTGTATTGCCATTAGAGAAACATCAGCATTGTATTATTGATGCTTCATGTATCCAAACCACTCTGCTTCATTACTATTTCATGTACTATATGCTGGGTAATAGCATGAGAGCGAGAGAACTCAGTGTTTCTAAAACTAAACTCTTTATGAAGAGAAATATTTACAGAGATGCTGCAACTGCAACTAGTGTTGAAACCATGTGCAAACCATGTGCAAACATGGCTTTCTGGTACTTCCTTCAAACTCTTCCCTCCTGCATATTGTGCTGCTCCTGCCAAGTTCCATACAGGTTGCTACATCTTTCCTTATAACAATTGTTGTTGTGTCTTTTGTGCAAGCATTTGCTGACTTGCTGGGGCCAGAGGTTACTTGTACATAGCTCAATGTAGGGACATGGTCTTTACCATAAGCCCGTTGCAGCCTGTTAGGCCTCACAGTCTGTCAAGTGTTGGTCCTTGAACCAGTCTCCCACCTTTTCTTTGTGTTTTTGCAGGTGATGGGGGACTTGCTTCAACCCTGTTGCTGCCTTTATTCCGTTGGATGGTTGTCAGGGCCTGGGGGTGCAATCCAGACCAGTAATGTGTTGTGTCACCACTTGCCCAGCAACCCTGGGTGCCAAGTTACAATGCTTTGCTGCTGTAGCTCCCAGCCTGAGATGCTCCCAGCCAGCATACTAGCATGTAGGTCACAACCTGAGTTACTTCTTTTAGTAGTATGTCTATGGTGCTCCACTTCAGGTGCACATGTGCCTTTTGAGACACTGATCAGAGATTTTCAATTAGTGTCTGTTTGGCCTGTGCATGCACCCTGTGCCTCCTTGTGATGGACATCAAGGCTCTATATGGCTGAACAAGAGAAGCTCCCTTAATTCCTTCTCAACTGCCTCTGCCTGAGATGGAGCCCTAGCATGTCTGCCTTGAACATGCCAGGGCTTTTCTATTTTTCTACAGTGGTTAAGATAGCTAGCTAGCTTCAAATGCTGCCTCCCCTGCCAAGAGGCTATACCTGTGAGCATGGCCACTCTAAGTGAGTCCATTGCCTGGGGCAGTCCCACATCTCCCAGAAGTGCAGTTTCTGCCTGGCCGTCAAGACCAGGGCAAGGAAGAATAGAGAGATTAAACTCAGACTGCTGAAGATGAAATGCTTTGGTCAACTTCTGAGTCAGTGACCAAGGCCCCCCCTCTGCCCCACTCCCTGTACATCTACCTCAGTGCAGTCTTCCCCTAAGTAAAGGAAGACTTTGGATGCTTTAGGAAAGGCTTCCAAAAAGAGACGTATGGACTCTCACCTTAAGGAGCCAGCTCCAAATAAGTCCGTCACCGTTGAGATTTACAGTCTCCAAAGCCTCAACCTCTCAACTCGTTACCATTGAGTTGGAGGACTCCTCTGCCAGTACCGGTCGGGACGCAAAGTCCTGGAGCTTGAAGTACCCTCTGTCAGCAAAAAGGTCGAGCACAGGCATTTGGGACTGGCGGGTTTGAGCTCAGCCCTGCTGTCGGTACCTGTGCATTCAGCCCAGCCATCGGTACCTATGCCTTCAGCACCCTTGGCACCAAGCAAGCAATGGAGCCAGACATCAATGATACTGTTGGCTTCTGCAACCATGTCCTCAGCTTCTGTGTCAGTGCCAATCCCCTTCTTGGTACCATAAGAATGTAGATATACAAAGGACCTCTCGATAATGGATGAAATGGAGTCCTTTCTTCTTATGGGTAAGAAGCATCTCTCGATACTGAGACCCTGATCTCTGGGATATGGGGAGCCCACCGCAGTGCCCTCATGATTCAGGGTAGATGTACAACTCAGGAAACTAGTCTCTGCATCAATCTGTTGGAGCTCAGGGCTGTCAGGAGCACTTGCCTTCATTACTACCTCTCATTTGGGTCAAATCAATCAGGGTCATGATGGATAATCTATCCTGCATGTTCTATATCATCAAACAGGGAGAAGCAAGATTTCCCCTCCCTGTGTGCCAAACTCATGAAACTATGGAACTGGTGCATAGTTCATCAGATCCAAATTTCAGCTTACCTCCCAGGCATTCAGAACACCACAGCGGATGTCCTCAGCAGGCACTTCTCACAAGGCTATGAATAGGAGCTAGACACTCAAATTCTCCACAGTATATTCCAAAGATTGGGACTGCCATAGGTGAAGCTCTTTTCCACCTCCAGGAACAGGAAATGCCCTCTTTTCTGCCCAAAAGGGGGTCAGCGTTGCCATTCCTTGGTAGACGCCTTTCCTCCAGTTCCTCTGATACTCAGGGTGATGAACAAGATCAGACAGGATGGGGCCAAAGTTATCCTTATAGTGCCAGTCTGGCTGAGACAAGCCTTGTACCCTTACCTGCTTCACCTATGTATCCAACCATAGCTCAAGCTCCCTATCATTCCCCATCTCCTGTCGTGTGCTTCATCCCAACCTAGTGGTTATCTACCTAAGGGTTTCTTCATGTTTCACAGGGTTAGAATCCTCCTGTTCTACAGAAGTTGGGGCAAAAGACATATCTGCCTTCAAGACTAAGCTTGATAAATTTATGGAGGGGATGGTATGATGGGATAGCCTAATTCTGGCAATTAATTGATCATTGACTATTAGCGGTAAATATGCCCAATGGCCTGTGATGGGATGTTAAATGGGGTGGGATCTGAGTTACTACAGAGAATTCTTTCCTGGGTGTCTGGCTGGTGAGTCTTGCCCACATGCTCAGGGTTCAGCTGATCGCCATATTTGGGGTCGGGAAGGAATTTTTCTCCAGGGCAGATTGGCAGAGACCCTGGGTGTTTTTCGCCTTCCTCTGCAGTGTGGGGCACGGATTATTTGCTGGAGGATTCTCTGCACCTTGAAGTCTTTAAACCACGATTTGAGGACTTCAGTAGCTCAGACATAGGTTAGGGGCTTGATACAGGAGTACGTGGGTGAGATTCTATGGCCTGCGTTGTGCAGGAGGTCAGACTAGACGATCATAATGGTCCCTTCTGACCTTAAGGTCTATGATTCTATGATTCTAGGTGTTACTGAATAGTAGAAAGAAGTCAATCCACAATACTTACCTAAAGAAATGGAAGAGATTCTTCCACTGGTGTTGTCATCGCTGCCTCCTGCCTGATTTGATGCCATTTTCAGTCACCCTGAATTATTTGTTCGAAATTGGGGTTTTCAGTTAGTTCAGTTAAGGTCCATTTGGCTGCAATATCAGCCTTTCATCCTCCAGTAGAAGGATTCTTTATATTTGCTCACCCAGTATTGTCTAGGTTTATTAAAGGTTTGGGGAATCTCTACCTGCAGATTAGATACCCCACCCCAATCTGGGACCTCAATCTGGTACTCAGTTACCTTGAGACCTCCATTTGAACCAACGGCAACCTGTTCTCTGCTCCATGTGTCTATGAAGATGGCCTTTGCAGTAACCATCATGTTAGCCCATAGCTTCAGGGAGACTGGAGCCTTGATGACAGACTCCCCACTTTATGGTAATCTACAAGGACAAGATCTCTTTATGTCCCCACCCTAAATTCTTACCTAGGGTTTTATTGGAGTTCCACCATAATCAATCCATTAATCTACCTGTTTCCTGTCCCCCCCACAACCCCCCAAGCCACGTACTTCTCTGTAGGAGTTCTGTTTCCGTACCCTGGATGTTTGAAGGTGTTTGCTTTCTACTTAGATGGGGCCAAGCAATTTAGAAAGTCACCTAGGCTGTTCATCTCCTTTGCAGATAGATCCAAGAGGTTCATGATCTCTGCTCTGAGACTATCAAGATAGATATCTGGGTGTATTATTATTTGTTACGATGCTGCAGGCATTCATTCCCTCCAGAGGGTGATAGCACATTTGACCAGATCACAGGCAACATCTATGGTGTTACTTAAAAGTGTGCTAGTATCTGAGATATATGCAGGGCCACTACATGGGCTTCAATATATACATTTTCTAAACATTACGCCCTGATCCATGCTGTCGGATCCAATTCAGCACTTGGTTATGCAGCACTATCTTCAGTTCTGGACTCTGTTCCAAAGCTCCCTCCTCCATCTGGGGATACTGCTTGGAAGTCACCTGAAGTGGTGCACCCATAGGGACACAACTCAAAGAAGAAGAAGAAGGGGTTACTCACTTTGTGCAGCAACTAAGGTTCTTCGAGATGTGTCCCCCCTATGGGTGCACCACTACCTGCCATCCTTCCCCTCTGCTTTGGACTGTTCCCTAGGGAACATTTGGGTAGAGAAGAAGGTGAGTGCGGTTCATCCATACACACCCAGTGGTGAGCTGGAGCTGGTTCACACCGGTTCGCTGGAACCGGTTGTTAAATTTAGAAGCCCTTTTAGAACCGGTTGTCCGGCATTCTAAAAGGGCTTCTAAATTTAACAACTGGCCAAAAGTGGTGCCTTAGACACCGACTTCGTGGGTGCTCCGGGGCTGGAGCCCCCACAGGGAGAATTTGGTGGGTGCAGAGCACCCACCAGCAGCTCCCCGCCTGGCCCCAGCTCACCTCTGCTCCATCTCCTCCCCGAATGCGCCGCTCCACTCTGCTTCCCCCCCTGCCCCAGTTTCCCACAAATCAGCTGTTCGTGTGGGAAGCCTGGGAGGGCTGAGAAGCAAGCAGCGGCTTTGTGCTCGGGTCCAGGGAGGCGGAGGCGGAGTGGAGGTGAGCGGGCGGGGGGGGGGGAGCACAAGGAGGGCCGCCCACTCTGCAGCAGGTAACCTGGGGAGGTTGCACGCACAGGGGAATCGCTCCCCGCCCCAGTTCGCCTCCGCCTCCCTGGGCCTGAGTGTGAAACCGCTGCCTGCTTCTCAGCCCTCCCAGGCTTCCCGCGCAAACAGCTGATTCGGGGAGGGGGGGCGGAGAAGCAGAGCAGGGTGGCGCGTTCAGCGGTGGAGGCAGAGCAGAGGTGAGCTGGGGCCAGGCACGGGGCAGGGAGCTGCCAGTGAATGCTCTGCACCCACCATATTTTTCCCGTGGGTGCTCCAGCCCTGGAGCACCCACGGAGTCGGTGCCTAAGGCACCACTTTTGATGTGATCAGTGGGGGGTGCGGGGGAGGGGAGGGGTCAAGGAACGCGGGGCGTTGGATGGGGCAGGAGTCCCGGCGGTGGGGGTGGGCCACAATCCCCTCGTGGGGTGAGGAGGGAACCGGTTGTTAAGATTTTGGCAGCTCATCAATACATACACCCCGTATAGCCTTGGTGTCCAGTAAGAGGAGGCAGAGGGCACATACACAGGCCAAATAGACACAGCTAACTGCAAATCTCCAGTCAAGGTCTCAAGATGTGCATGCACATCTGAAGTGGAGCACCCATAGGAATACACATCTTGAAGAACTGTAGTTACTGCATAAAGTGAGTAATCCCTTCCCTTCAAATGCAGCACTGAATTGGTTTATAGTAAAAATAAAACAAATTTATTAACAATAGAACATAGAATAAGTGATGCCAAGAAAAAGGAATAAAGTTAGAAAGGGTTACAAGCAAATAAAAGGGAAAACATGCATCTAAAAGTCTAAAACTTAATCTAGCAAGGTACAGGCTTTGTTCAAGATGGTTTCACTCACCAAACTTCCTTCTTCTCAGACATGGCTGACTTTCCCTCAGTCAGGACCTTCCACAGAAACACAAGATGCAGGCTTCCCCTGTCTTCGTAGGTGAAACATCTTCACCTAAGCCGGTTTCTCACCTATATTCTGTTCCCAGAGACTTCAGTCCCGTCCCATCCCTTTGTTGTAGGACCCATCTTTTTCAGCTTGCAAGAGCTCTGTTCCCTTGTGTCTGTCTGTGTGGATGTAGTGATGGATGTCAAAGATGGCTTCTGTCTTTGCTTATATCTTGCAAAGTTCATTGACTTTGTTTGAAGAGGCAGGATGACCTCATACTGTTTTTCCCTTTCTGTGGGCCTCCCATCCCACTGTGTGTAAATGGAGCTTCCATTGTTTTGATTTCATCATGCTAAATTTACCCAGGAGACAGGTAAATAGCTGTGATGTTTAATCCTCTTTGAGAGAGTCCTGCTTTCCCTTTGTTTAGACACAGACTGTAAAGCCTAATATCAATGAGTATCCATAATTCCTTATAAAGTTCAAATACATACATTTCACTATTCTATTAATCACCAGTGTGTCAGAGGCTTTCATAAAACACCTCACGCAAACTTTTATAATACAGTAATATTATATACAATCAGTTCTTTCAGTTGCTTATCACCGAAGGTTCAAACTCCTTGTCCTTATAGCTCAGATACATTTTCTCTTCGCTGCTGGAAGCTGTCTCCTCCCCTGCTTCTTAGCTTGATAGGTTTGTTCACCTAACATACAAATGGACCTTCATTGGCTTGGCCTGATGACCAGACTGGTCAGAGAAGCAAATACACATTCCTTTGTCTAGGGCAGACCTGTTTACCAACTCCCCTGACATGCCTTGCTTAAACACACTTTAGGCCTAATTCCAGCATATTTCCATAATTTTTACTACATACCATGTACATACATCACACGAGAATATTAATGACCAGTGAGTTATTAGTTTTCCAGTAGCATATTACATGACCCCTTTAAGATACAGATTATAACCATAATGAGGTGGATGTAATGAGCATTTCAGGCCTGACGAATTGTTGACACAGTAGTGAACCACTAATGGGCCTTTGTATCACAACAGTGTCCTGTTGATGCTCTGTATTGCTCATATACCTTGTTTCTTCTGACTCTTTTACATCAGGCACGCTGAGGGCAGAAGCTCTATGTTCGCCGGGTCCTGGCCTTGGCTCCACATGTTTAGCTGTCCCGTGGCCTTGGCTCCATGTGTGCCAGCTGTCTGCGTCTACTCTTTGGTTTTGTCTCCACCACTGTCCTGAGTCTGTAGCTGCCTTGCATGACCTGTGTCCTACTGCAGCTTGGACTGTTGCCTTTTGCCATTGCTTTTTGATGATTGGACCCAAACATGCTCACCTGTGTGTAGTGGCCTTAGGTTGTTGACTCCTTTATAGTAGGCTGTCTGCCTAGCTTAATGGTCTCTTAAATGATTCTGTGTCCTGCCTATCATCCATGCACTGGGCTGAAGCAGACTACCCCCATGGGAAGCAGAGTCTTGGACTCCTACCTATTCTCAGGCATGTCACCTAACTTCTCTGGGCCTGTTTCTCTGTCAGTTAACTTTTTTAAAAAAACTTTCCTTAGAGATTTAGCTAACATTTGTAAAGCAGTTTGAGATCCTCAAGCAAAAAGTACTAGAAGTGTAAAGTCTTTATTAATTATAATTTTTATTTATTTATTATATTACATTTCTGTTGTAAGGAAGGGCAACCTGGGGGGTCTTTCTTTTCCATATTGGACAATAGCATTTACAGTATTAGAAAAGGAATGGTCTGTTTGTTTTGATGAATGACCTGTTCAGCTTTCACACATCCCAAAGTATCCTGAATACAATGCTTGACTAGCTGTACAGTTTAGCAAAGTAACGGTGCTTCCAAAGGGCATGAGTCTCAGTGAGGCTCAGCACTGCAGAATGAATGAAGATCCAAAACAAAGCCACAAAACTTTTTAGTCTCAGTAGATGAAACTGCTTAATATATTTGGCTAGGTGGAAATATATTACTGTCTGGTTATCACATTTAATCAAAGTCCTGGCAAGAGCTGAGGAAACACTTCTAGTCCCTTAAGAGTTTCATTCACCTCCCCAAACATAGGTTTTTCCATGCAGCTGCACACGAGTACAGAATGAAGAGTGAGTTCTGCTGATAGGTATATTGAGAACTTAGTTGTTGCCATTACATTTGATAAATTGCCAAAAATACATTGGCATTCTTCAAACTCCTACTCGCATTGCTGTGTTGTCTTATAACCGGGTTAACGGCAGCTTTGTTGGTGCACTGACTTAGCCTGGAATGGCCTTATATTCATACTAATCACTCAGGGCTTGTCTACACCATGCAGCTTTTAGCGACAAGGCTGTATCGACACAGCCTTGTCGCTAAAGTCAGCGTTTGTAAACGCTCTTTGTTGGTACTTTGTCGGCACTTTTGCCGACAAAATACTTCCAGCCTTGCGAGCGGCATTTGCTTTATTGGCAGGAGCCGCGTGCACACTGCCACTTGTGTCGGCAAAACTTTTGTTTTTCTTGGGGGGGCCTTTTATGTACCCATGAAAGGCAAAATTTTTTTTGACAACTTCACAATGTACCCTCAGAAAGACACTGTCCGGTAGTTTAAACTGGATATAGAATTATTCACTTGTTCTAAACTGGTGTAGTATTAGGTAGTGTAAAATAGGAGCCACACTTTGTTTCAGAGATGACTGCATTTCTGTAATTCCTGTTTAAGAAAACCAGCATCTAAGCAAATCAAAACACCAATGCTTGTCTGAGCAGTTTGCCTCTGAAGAATAGCCACAGAACCAAAACTGTGAGCATATAATCCGTTACAATATACACATAAATAGAAGCAGTTTGAACTGAATTGTTATGACACCTACAGGGACCTGATTTTTAGACATACTTAGTATCCCCATTTTCAACTAAAGTCAGTGGGAGCTATGGATGGAAGCTTATCACCTTTGATAGTCAGGCCCATGGGGTGCTCAGAAAAGTTTGTCAGTATTTTCACTAATATATGTGTACCCCTACATTTACAATGGAGTACCAAAGGATTCAGGCATGCAGTTCCCAATATTAATGGGTGTCCTCTGGCTAATCCCCCATGTACTATTTTGATGAATTTAGGGTTGAGTTTGTGAATCTCTCTTCAGAGTTCTCAGTGGGATTTACATTGGAAGCTCGTTCTGTTCACCAGATATAAGACTCATTGCACACACCTATCTGATGCTTTGAATGAACTCAAAAATGGCGTTGTGAGACATGCACATTGCAGGAGAAATAGGAGGAGTCATATTGGTTACAGATGGCTTTCCATCCCTTGAAAAAGAGCTTTGTAGCAGCTAAAGTGCTAATGAATTGCTTTCAGGTTCAGTTTATAAAAGGAAAAATACCATTAGCAAGCACTCCCATCTGCAATGGCTACTAAGAATCAGGGTTTGTCTATACTTGGAAATTTACTGAAATAGCTATTATGGACTAATTATTCTGAAATTATTATTTCAGTATAGGCCTCAATGTGGACACATATTCTGCAATTAAAGGGTTTCCCCCCCGAATATAGCTTAATCTGTAATAAGAGGACACTATATTAATCATTCTAGAATTGCTAGTTTGGTTAATTTCCAAGTGTAGAAAAGTCCTTAGTCAGATTTGCAGTATCTGTCTGGATACTTATATGGCCCTTATCACCAGAGTATCTGAGTACATCACAGTGATTAATGAATTTATCTTCCCAGCACCACTGTGAAATATGGAAGTATTAACATAGTGCCCATCTATAAAAAGGGAAATAAGGACAACTTGGGGAATTACACACTAGTCAGCTTAATTCAGTACCTGGAAAAATAATAGAGCAAATAATTAAGCAGTCAATTTGCAAACACCTAGAAGATAATAAGGTGATAAGTAACAGTCAGCATGGATTTGTCAAAAACAAACCATGTCAAACCAACCTAATAGCTTTCTTTGACAGGATAACAAGCTTTGAGGATGGGGGAAGCGGTAGATGTGGTACCTCTTGACTTTAATAGGGCTTTTGATACTGTCTCATACGACAGTCTCATAAACAAACTAGGGAAATACAACCTAAGTGGAGCTACCTATCAGGTGGGTGCATAACTGGTTGGAAAACCATTCCAAGAGAGTAGTTATTACTGGTTCACAGTCAAGCTGGAAGGGTATATTGAGTGGGGTCCTGTAGGAATCAGTTCTGGGTCCAGTTCTGTTCAATATCTTCATCAGTGATTTAGATAATGGCATAGAGAGTACACTTATAAAGTTTGCGGATGATACCATGCGGGGAGGGGTTGCAAGTGCTTTGGATTATAGGATTAAATTTCAAAATGATCTGGACAAACTGGAGAAATGGTCTGAATAGGATAAAGTTCAATAAGGACAAATGAAAAGTACTCCCCTTAGGAAGGAACAATCAGTTGCACACATACAAAAGGGGAAATTACTACATAGGAAGGAGTACTGCAGAAAGGGATCTGGGGGTCATGGTTAAGGCTAAGTTCTACTCACAGGTATTTTTAGTAAAAGTCATGCACAGGTCACTGGCAATAAACAAAAATTCACAACCCATGACCTGTCCATTACTTTTACTATATACCTCTAACTAAAACTTGGGCCGCGGGTGCTCTGGGGGAGTTGGTGGGGGGCTCTGCAGATGCTGGGGGTGGTGGCCTGGGACCCCTGCAGATGCTGGCGGGGTGGCAGCGTGCAGCCTGGGAACCGCGCTGGTGGTGGTGGGTGCGGGCGGCAGCACACAACCTGGGACCCATGCTGGTGGCGGGGAGTGTGGCTGGGTGGTGGCATGTGGCCCGGGATCCCTGCTGTTGCTGGGGAGGGTTAACGGGGCTGGGAGGCTCCCTACCTGGATCTGATCAACAGGTCCCTGCAGCTTCTAGGGGGAGGGGCAGCCAGGGGGGTTCTGCGTGCTGCTCCCACCACAAGTGCTGGGTTCACATCTCCCATTGGCTGGGAACCGCAGCCAGTGGGAACTGCAGGGGAGGTGCCTGTGGGTGTGGGCAGCGCACGGAGCCCCCTGGTCCGTCCACCAAGGAGCTGCAGGGACCTGCTGGTGGGAGCCGGGGAGCCCCCTCCCCCTGAGGTAAGCGCTGCCCTCTCCCAACCCCGTGCCCTAGCCCTGAGCCTCCTCCCACACACCCAAACTGCTGCTGGCCTAAGAGCTGCCCAGCTCAGGTAGCCCCTGAGCCAGAACCAGCCACTGCAGAAGTCATGGAAAGTCACAGAATCCATGACTTCCATGACAGACACACAGCCTTAGTCATAGTGGATCACAAGCTAAATATGAGTCAACAGTGTAACACTGTTCCAAAAAAAGCAAATATCATTCTGGGATGTATTAGCAGGAGTGTTGTAGACAAGACAGAAGAAGTAATTCTTTCGCTCTACTCCGGGCAGATGAAGCCTCAACTGGAGTATTATGTCCAGTTCTGGGTGCCACATTTCAGGAAAGATGTGGACAAATTAGAGAGAGTCCAGAGAAGAGCAACAAAAATGATTAAAGGTCTAGAAAACATGACCTATGAGGGAATATTGCAAAAATTGGATTTGTTTAGTCTGGAGAAGAGATGACTGAGGGGGGACATGGTAACAGTTTTCAAGTACATAAAACAGAGGTGAGCAAACTACGGCCCGTGGGCCACATCCGGCCCGTGGGACCCTCCTGCCCAGCCCCTGAGCTCCTGGATTGGGAGGCTAGCCTCCGGCCCCTCCCCTGCTGTTCCCACTCCCCTGCAGCCTCAGCTCACTGCGCCGCCAGCACAATGCTCTGGGTGGCGGGGCTGCAAGGTGTTGCTGGGCAGTGCAGCTGCAGAGCTGTGGCCTGACCCAGTGCTCTGTGCTGTGCAGTGACATGGCTGGCTCCAGCCAGGCAGCACGGATGCCTGTCCTGGCGCCCTGGGTGGTGCAGCTGTGGTGCTGCCAGCCTCTGGTGCTCCAGGCAGCACGGTAAGGGGGCGGAGAGCAGAGGGAGTTGGATAGAGGGCAGGGGAGTTCGGGGTGGTAGTCAGGGGGCGGGGGTGTGGATAGTGGTCGGGGTGGTCGGAGGGCAGGGAAAGGGGGGGTTAAATGGGGGAAGGGGTCCTGGGGCGGGGAAAGTCAGGAATGAGAGGAGGGGTTGGATGGGGCGGCGGGGGGCAGTCAGGGGACAGGGAGGGAGGGATGGATGGGGCACAGCCTCCCCTAACCAGCCCCCCCTAACCAGCCCCTCATACAATTTCAGAAACCCGATGTGGCCCTCAGGCCAAAAACTTTGCCCGCCCCTGACATAAAAGGTTGTTACAAGGAGGAGGGAGAAAAATCATTCTCCTTAACCTCTGAGGATGGGACAAGAAGCAATGGGCTTAATTTGCAGCAAATATGGTTTAGGATGGACATTAGGAAAAACTTCCTAACTATCAGAGTGGTTAAGCGCTGGAATAAATTGCCCAGGGAAGTTGTGAAATCTTCATCATTGGGGATTTTTAAGAGCAGGTTAGATAAACACCTGTCAGGGATGGTCTAGATAATATTTAGTCCTACCATGGATGCAGGGGACTGGAGTAGATGACTTCTCTTGGTCCCTTCCAGGCCTTCGATTCTATGATTCTGTGATGATGTTTTCAGCAATCTAGCCTAAGCACACTTGCCCACAGACAAGTGCATGAGCATGGGCCCCTTGCTGAAATCGTGGGAGTCATAGTGCAGCTCCTTCTGAGCTTGACCACGCCTCCAGCTTCTCAGACAATGTCCCCTTTTCTGACAGCATCTGGGGCCTGTGTGCTTCACTCTGGATTTTGCACAGTACAGCCCACACAAGTCCTGGTTCCCCAGTGCCTTTCACTTTGAGCAGTCACTCACACCTGTGCAAAGTGAATGTAAAACTGCACTGAATCAGAATGGTAGAGGTTGCACACAATCTGCACAGGTGTAAATGACTGCATGAAGTGCAAGGCCCTGGAGAATCAAGCCCCAAAGGTGCATAATAGCACTGCCTTTCCCTGTACTCTATGCAGCTTTTCATAGGGCTGGTGCAATTGCATTCTACTCCTCTACTGCCTGGTACACAAAGGACAGCATGATTGCGATAGTATTGTGGTTGTTGCTTTATATATGTTTCCTGATTGAATTGGTATGTTTTCCCCCCAACCATCCCACCTTCCTCTTTTTCTCTGGGGTCAGAGAGACCTCTGGACAGAGGCTATAAATTTTCTTGTTAAGTTAGAAAATGACAACTATAAATTCTAGAGAGCAGAGTCCCATCACCGCTAGCTTGTTGTCACATCCGCACCATCCAAGTACCATCTCTTTGGCCCATCCCTTTTTCCCTTTTGGTTGGAAATGAGTACAGCTGTTAAAAATGAAAACATGTGAGTCAGAATCCCAGGGTTGCAACAATTACAGTTCTGACTTCCTCTAGCCAAATCCCTTCAAAGTACAAGCAGCAACACAGTCTGGCCCCCTTGTGGTCAAAATGATTAATTTTATACTAAAAAAAGCTTGTGGGTCTGACACGTGCTTAATTTTTCAGCCAACAAAATAGAATTAATTGTATGAGATGTATTGTTACCCTACAGTTTTAATGTCTTGGTGGGTAAGCTGTGACAAAAAGTGTTTTAAGCCAAGATTGTGGAAACAGAGAAATGTTTGGAATCCTGACTGGGACTTTGTTAAAGTTCATGTAGTTAGTTGCAGTCATGATTAGTGAATTATATAGAGGGAAGCACAGGTCTGGGGAAGTCTGGGGAACCCTGGAGTCTATTACCATTTCTGATACTGACCCACTGTATGACTGTGGCCAAGTTGCTTGACCTTCCTAGGCCCAGACTAATTGGAAAATAGGGATAATACTTCCCTACTATCTCTCAGTGGTATTGTGAGGCTTTACTAATTAGAGCTAAAGCATGTAGAACTTACTCATATGCAACTCCTGTTACTTTCAGTGAACGGTTTGAATGAGTAAAGCCATTAGGTTGTACAGTGTTGGCACAGCTGGTTCTGTACTCTCTGCTCCCCATCTTGGTGTAGGGGACAGAGAGCTGGCATCTCAGATGTGGGCACAGTGCAGCGTGCCCCACCAGATTTGCTGCTGGTGATGTAATTTAGAGCAGCTTAGGGCTGTTCTTCATTATGCCAGGGTTTCAGGCTGTATATGGCTCAGGTTCACAGATGTGGAAAGGTAGCTTAAACACTTTCCCCATACCCTCTCCTCAGCTTTGCTGAGTGTAAACTTAACAGTTGGAAGTTTGCTCTTCCATAGTGACTTTGATACAAGATCTCAAAGTATTATTATTGTTTATAATGCAGTAATGCCAAGGTTCATGGCCCTGTTGTGCTAGGCACTGTACAGACATGACTGTGTATTACTACAAGGGGATTGCCAACCCCAGATGTTTGAGTTCATGTTTAGTTTAGATTGGCATCCAAAAACTTAGCTGTCTGTCTGAACTTCATTGTCTGTGTAGTGGTCCGTGGCCGTCCCTCCCTGTCAGTCTCGGAAGGAGGCCATGCCCCCTCACAACAGTGTGCAAAACGGGGCTGGAAATAGTGCAAGAACAGTCTCGTTCTCATAGCTGATCAGCACTTTCATTCTCCAACCTTGGATGAAAATGAGGAGTGAAGAGGCAATGTGAAAGTGAGAAAAAGCAATGGGAAATGTTAACCAAATGTTTTCAACACTCAAAAATAGTTCCATTCCAGTTCTGGGCAGTCTTCTCCAAACTGGTTAGCTTATTCCTATGCTTAAGATGCAGCAACAGGGGAAAAGAGCTTGCTCTCATGGAATGGCTTCAACCCAGAGAGACGCTTCAGGGTCTATAAGGACCTTTGCTGTGAATCTATTGATTTTGGGGACCTTTTAAGTGTCATAGCTTAACTCTGGTTTCATTTTAAAAAAATTCTTAGGTTGTTTCTTTTTTTCCAGCTTATTTGTATGAGCTATGAGGTCTGCCCTTGGTGCATGTGCAGAGCCCCCACTAATCCATAGAATTTTCCTACATAGATGAAAAGTAGCATACATTCATATAAGAGATTTTACAGACAAGACTCATGTATTCATTCCCCAGCCTTCCTCATAAAACTTATTTATAAATATTAATGTCTTAAAAAAAACCTAGCAAAACTAATTCCAGTGGAATAAACATTCTTCCCCTTCCTCTTATTCACGTCTCTCATCCCCCTGTGTGCACATTAGGATTAGAACTATTTATGCTGAAAGTATCCTGTCTTGAAAAGGGGGAACTAAGTAATGCAACTTCATAATCTCCTCAAGATGGTAATCCTCACAGAAGTGGTACTTATCCATTGGGAAGGCCACAGCTCTTTTGGTTCTCAAAGAATCTTGGCAAAGTGCTGTCTTAGGCCCAGACCCCTATCCAAGCACAGAGCTCAAGCAGTTGGATTGTGCTATGGAATTTCTCCAGGGCTAGAGAAGAGGGAATATTTCCCATGGGTCTTGGAGAAAATACACCCACTATATGGCTGCTACTCCATTTGCATCTCCCATGTGAAGGGAACAGCCAATGGACCAAAGTAGCTGATATATTCATGACAGAACAGTTCATTGCAGCTATCTTGAAAGTGCTTTGTGGGGTTGGACAGAGAGCAGAGACAATAGCATGTGATGTAACTTGCACTCTGTGACTGGTCATCTACAGTTTACAAAGAGCAAATACTCCAAACTCTCAACCTTGTCCATACCGCAGCCCCCTTTTGCACACTAGAACCTCCCCAGGACTCCTTCTCATGTAGCAATATATGGAGGCCAGGGTGGCCATGAACTGCAGGTGTAAGCAATAGTGGCAATGGATAGTTACCTGACAGGATATGTCTGTATAAAGTGTTCAGCAAATAACCTTGAATAATAGACTAGTTGTATAAAAATAGTCTTTGCAGGTAATGCATGAAAAAAGGAGGTCCTTAATTATCTAATTTGCCCATTTCATTGTTACAATACGTATAGGAAAAATTATCTTGACAAACTCCTAACTACTCTGCCTAGGATAAAAGGTATGTTAAAGTTAGCATGTGTTACCTAACATAATGAAGAGTGTAATGTTAGCACATATTAGCTCTTGCATACTAACACACTTAAAAAGTCTAGTGTAGACAAGGCACACTGCTCTCAAAACGTTAAGATGGTTGTTAGTCTTAACACGCATGAATAGCACTGTGTCTTGTGTACACTAGACTTTTTAAGTGTGTTAGTGTGTAAGAGCTAACATCACACCTCTAAATTCTAGTCTAGACAAGGCTTGAAAGAAGATTGTGCCAGAGCATTCAGAAATTAGAGCTTGAGTAGAAACATATAAAATAGAATCAAAAAGAATCTTTAAAAACACTCAGCACTCTTTTACCAGTCAATTAATTTTGTTATTTCTTTTTTCTTTAGATTTCCTCAAGCAGACCACATTTGAAGTGCAGGCATTTTTAGAAGCCGTCCAGTTCTTCCGTCAGGAGAAAGGCCACTATGGGTCTTGGAAAATGATAACTGGCAATGAAATTCAGGTACAACAGAATCTCCCTTTCTTTGTCCATGGTGGTGTTTGAGCATGGTGGAGGTAGTGAGAAAATGAAAGTTTTTTGAAGGAAACCTTGAGTAAAAAAATATCCAAGATATTTATATCTGTAAACAGACACAGAGCATGTACACCAAATTTATTCAGTGTTCTATGCTATGAATTTCCACTGCAAGTGGAATGTAGTTACAAAATGTAGTTACAAAATGAGAGCCCAATCCTGCTAATGCCAGTCAATGTGCATAGGGCCCAAATCCTGCAAAGACTTATGCTGGTGTTTTAACTTTATGCACTGTGAGCAATCCCACAGGACTACTTGCTGTGCATATAGTTAAGCACCTGTGTAAGCCTTTGCAAGATCTGGGGAGCATAGTGTTAGTGTTGTGAGTAGTTTCACTGAAGTCAGTGGGACTAAGAGTAGTAAACGCCTACTCATTGGCTATGTCTACACTTACAGCGGCTGACATACACTGCACATCACCCTAGCACAGGTGTAAATAGCCATGTAGACAGTGAGGCACTGCTTTGGCAAGTAAAGATACATCAGGTCAGAACCCTAAACTGCTCTCTACAGCTGTATATACCCTACTCAGCTCTCTATGTGCCCAAGCTGTGCATCTCACATATGAATTGCTATTTTTAGACGTGTAGGATCTTGCTGCTGGAACCTTTCCCTCCAGCAGCAGAGCCTTTCCTTGCTTCAGAGAAGTGCCGGAGCCTTTCCCTGCTGCCTTCTTTCTGCCAGAGCCTTTCACTGCTGTGTGTAGCTATACACTGCAGTGTGGACACAGCCTGCTTTTCACTGCTGTATGTAGCTACGTGAACTCTACATGCTGCCACCAGTGTAACAAGGCCTGTATCAAGTGTTTGCAGGAATGGGCTCTGTTTCTGTCCCTTCCCATTGCAGTTTTGCAGGTAAAATACTTTCTTTTCCCTGTTGGTACTGATTACATTAATAACTATACTAGTTTCCAATCGCCTTCTGTCTAGTGCCTCCAGATGCCCCTACAGAGGTACATGCTGTCACGCAATATATTTTATGGTGCTGAAATTTTTAAAATGCGCTGTCTAGATTGCAGGAAATTAAATATTATGTGGTTAATTAAAAATTCCCCGGGGAGATGCCTACTAGGAGGTTTTCAGTTGCTATTGCTCAGTGAACCTTGAATTGCACCTGTTTCTTTCCATACTGTAGAGTGGGTGTTTTCAAAATGGGTGATTTACCATCAGAAGAAGCCGTTTGCAAGCTGGTAACAACTTCTACAGTTGGGCCATTAGGAGGTGTTTGAAAAGGGGCTTAGATATATAATATAAAAAACAGTGCAACAGCTGAGTGAAATACCACAGCAGCCAATAGTAATACTTAGGATTGGAAGGATTAGATTTTTATTGGTCAATGTCAATTTCACTGTAAACTGAAAAAATATTTCCAGCAATAAGAATCAAAATTTACAGATAGGCAAGGTAAGAAAATACTGCTTGAAAACTTACAAGAGTTTGATTTAAGGATATTTACTTCGTTTATTTTGATGTGTGATGTTGTGTTCTAACAGTTATATAGCTTCAGCTTTTTGAATCTCAACATGTACTCTCATTAAATAATTATTGCCCAAATCCCACCGCCATAGTTTCCCACAATTGTGAAAAATTAAATAGATAAAAAGAGGAAAATGCTGAAAAATAAATGTTGATATCTGTCAGAATTATTATTTTTTAAAATCAAACTCTGCCAAGCCTAATAATACCTGTAATCATAAAAAAAATGTGTTGCAAAATATATACAAATTTTATTTTGAAATGAGGATAAGGAAAATTTTTTTTTACCCATTTATGTAAGTTTAATTTGTTGAGCAATAAAGGATATTTGGGGAAAACAAGTTTATGTTTACAGCCTGTAATGAGCTGGAAAGTGCTCTCACCCTCCACCATCTCCCCCAGCTCTCCACCTATTATCCTAAACTTCTGTTTTGGTTCTGAGCATAGCGCCAGCTCCCACTGGGCTTGCCATAGCCCTAGCTCGGTAAAACTACTGGTGGGCCAAATCCTGATATCCTTTACTCAGGAAAAGATGCCATTGTTAACAGTGGCAGTAAATAAGGACTGCAGAGTTTGACTGGTTCCAAAACTGTCTATAGGCCTTTGCATCTCATTGTCTACAATTTTATATTAAAAATGCTTTAATGTAATATCCAGGGAGTAGAGAAAGCGCCTGTATTTCCAAATTATTGTGACATAAATGACTAGCCTAAGAATCAAAAGCCTAAAAGAAATTTCAGGTCTACTACTTGGTGCCAGCCACCCCTCTCCATGGCAAAGTATGCACAGAAGAGCAAGGGTTGGAATAAGCCCTGAAACCAACAGAAGTAGGAGCACCAGTTTAGAAGCATGGTCAGCTTCCCAGGAGCCTGCAGAAGCTCCGCTGCAAGACCCTACTGTGTCTTGAGTATTGCAAGTTCCAGGGAAGAGATGAAGGTGAGGATCTGCCACTTTACACATTGTGTTCCTCTCTGGGCAGAAATTCACATGGAAGGCATCACTATTGTCCCCTTTCCAAAATGTGCACTGGATGTGGGATTGGAACCTAGGGCTTAAGTTGCAGCGAAGGGACCCAATAACACCACTGCCATTCTAATGGTGGAGAGGGGAGCCTAGAGAACAGCACAGAGGAGCAGGCCCACCTCCAGGATGTGTAAGGTTGGTGTCAGATTTCCGCAAGACTCCTTAGTCTCTGGGGTTTGAAAATCTTTTCTTTGCCCCTCTGCAATGCTCCAAACACCCGTTCCCCCCCAGGGGAGAATGGAACACCAGGTACCTGCAACTCTTGGAGAATCTCTTTAGTATGCTTTTCCCCTCCTTCAGGAAGAAGCTTTTAGTCTTGGGTGGATAAACTAGTAGATACTGCAGTTACTGTGACAAATGGCTGAAACAGAGCACTGCATAGCAACAACCACACTGGAACAAGCCAATGTTCTGCCTCATACAGCACTTAAAATGGATGGCTAAATTTAGGCTCCTAAGTCCATACTTGGGCATCTAAAATAAATGGCTTGGAACACTGCTGTGAGTTGCATAACTCCAATGAGTTCACTGGCATTATTCCAGATATATTTCAGTATAACTAAGAGAGAATCTGGCCCCTGATTATTTTTTTCCCCTAGAAATGCTGAGCTTTCAGCAGCTCTCATTGACTTTAGTGCCAGCTGCTGCGTGTTCATCACCCTTGAAAATCATGCTACTCATAGGGAAAATGTAGGGGTCCATTGAAGAATTTGTGATTCAGGGTTTTGTCCTCGCTAACCAGAATAATTCTGATAGTCTGCCTTGGAAAACTGTGGAAGATGTGGAAACTGGATGAAAATGTATAAGTAGGGCTTAAATTCTTAGAGTATTTCTTGGAGATCCCATGCTCCCTCCACCCCAACATCCTATTAAAAACTCAAAGTAAATGCTTTGAGTTTTTAATAGGATGTTCTCAAAGTAAATGCTTTGACCAAGTATAATAATTCTTTTAGGCAAATGTCCAAGCTAGGTGAATGGTTTGGAACAACCAGACTAGAAGTTTGTTGCTCTTTAAAAAACAAAAAACTGCAGAATGCTAGTTAATACGTTCATCCTGATTACTTGTTATGACACACAGTATTGCCAGTATTGACTGAAGCTGTCCTTAACTTATCCTGTTCTGCTTAGGTATTGCAATATATGTACATAGGCTTGGAAGGAATAGATTTTTATCAGTAAATGTTATGTGACAAAGTCAGGCCCAACGGCTGCAGGAGGGTCTGGGAAAACAGGTATGTTAGCCCTAGACTGCTTAAGGCCCTTTTCCCTAAAAGCTGGGAAGGGGTTACTTCAGGTCAGTTAGGGACACCTGAGTCCAATTAAGGGCTGCCTGAAACCTGTTAAAATCTTGCTCCTGGTGAGAGAGAGAGAAACTGCTGCAAGGCTGGAGGCAGCAGGGAGAAAGGTTTCTCCAGTGTGAGAGACTGCGCTCCTCCCCATAGGGGAGACACCCAAAACTCAGTGCCTGTTTAGGGGAAGGACTGACACCTGGAGCCAGCGACAGGACAACACCTGCCCCAGTGAGGGGGCCAGGGAAAGGTATTCCCCTTTTGTTTTGGGGCGTTATAGACTTTTTCCCTTTGTTTGGCAGAGGAGCACTCCTCAGGCCTGCCCTGAGGCCTACCAAGAAGGCTCCGAGAAACAAACCCCAAAGACGGAAGACACACACGCTCCAGAGTGGGGGGCTGATTTACCCCAGGCCCTGTCCCTGCCAGAGGAGGGAGCGCTAAGTCTGGTGAGGCAGAAGGGGTGCCTTGCCACAGTTTATAAATACTGATTTCTCCATATGTGCACAAACTGACAAAAAATACTTCCATCAATGATCATCAAAATTTACAGATAGGCAAAGTAAGAAAAATGCTGCTTGAGAGCTTACTAGAGTTTGATTTAAGGATATTTACTCTGTGTGTTTTGACATGATGTTGACAATATGTGTTTTAAAAGTTATAAAACTTTAACTTTTTAATCTCAGCATTTCTGTCATTAAATAATTGTCTGATCCTCCTCCCATAATTACCTGTGACTGTGAAAATTTAAATCAATAAAAGTCTATACAGATGCTTAAAAATGAACATCAGTATCTGTTGAAATTTTTTTTTTAAAAAAGATCAATTCTGCCAAGCCTATGTATACAGTAAAACAAATACTCAACATCTCCCACTGACATATGAAATATTCTTGTGCACCCTTAAAATTCCCTGGTTACGTTTTTGTTTTGTTGCTTACATCATTTTATAAAGATAAATGGGATTGTTGACAGTACAAAATTGTCTGCTTAAGTATTAAAAAGGCATGACAAATACAAAAGGTAAAGGAATACTTTGTGGGGTCCTGGGTTGAGGGCTGTGGCAGTAAAAGCTTGAGTTGCTGTAGGTCTACCTATTAGGCTTGATTCGCTACTGTGCTACTCTGGTTTTACACTGATGTAACTCCACTAATCAATGATACACCAGTGTAAACTGGAGTCATACAGTGGTGAATGAAGCTCATTGTTTTTGTAAAAGTTAAATCAATTATTGGTCTTCGAGCGATTGCTCATATTGATTCCAATTAGGTGTGCGTGTGCTGCAGGCACCGTTGTCAGAAAGTTTTTCCCCTAGCAGCACCCATCAGGTCAGCTGTGGAACCCTCTGGAGTGGCGCCTCCATAGTGCTCTGTATATGACCCTGCTGACCCAGCAGCTCCTCAGTTCCTTCTTACCGCCAGTGATGGTCGTTGGAACTGTGGCGTCTTGCTCAGCAAGCTCTCCATGTTTCCCTAGCTTCTATCTACTTTAGTGTTTGTCTTCCTTAGTCAGTTTAGTTAGTGTTGTGTTAATAGTTCGCTGTTGGTAGTGGGGGGTTCCCCTCCAACCTGACCGCACTCTCCCTGGGGATTCAGGGCATGCTTAAGTCCCAGGGCATGCTTAAGTCCCAGGGGTTCAAACCCTGCAAGAAAAGGTGGGGGAGTAGCACTGTATGTAAGGGAGCAGTATGACTGCTCAGAGCTCCGGTACGAAACTGCAGAAAAACCTGAGTGTCTCTGGATTAAGTTTAGAAGTGTGTGCAACAAGAGTGATGTAGTGGTGGGAGTCTGCTATAGACCACCGGACCAGGGGGATGAGGTGGATGAGGCTTTCTTCCGGCAGCTCACGGAAGCTACTGGATCGCATGCCCTGATTCTCATGGGTGACTTTAATTTTCCTGATATCTGCTGGGAGAGCAATACAGCGGTGCATAGACAATCCAGGAAGTTTTTGGAAAGCGTAGGGGACAATTTCCTGGCGCAAGTGCTAGAGGAGCCAACTAGGGGGGGTGCTTTTCTTGACCTGCTGCTCACAAACCGGGTAGAATTAGTGGGGGAAGCAAAAGTGGATGGGAATCTGGGAGTCAGTGACCATGAGTTGGTTGAGTTCAGGATCCTGACACAGGGAAGAAAGGTAAGCAGCACGATACGGACCCTGGACTTCAGGAAAGCAGACTTCGACTCCCTCAGGGAACGGATGGCCAGGATCCCCTGGGGGACTAACTTGAAGGGGAAAGGAGTCCAGGAGAGCTGGCTGTATTTCAAGGAATCCCTGTTGAGGTTACAGGGACAAACCATCCCGATGAGTCGAAAGAATAGTAAATATGGCAGGCGACCAGCTTGGCTTAATGGTGAAATCTTAGCGGATCTTAAACATAAAAAAGAAGCTTACAAGAAGTGGAAGGTTGGACATATGACCAGGGAAGAGTATAAAAATATTGCTCGGGCATGTAGGAATGTTATCAGGAGGGCCAAATCGCACCTGGAGCTGCAGCTAGCCAGAGATGTCAAGAGTAACAAGAAGGGTTTCTTCAGGTATGTTGGCAACAAGAAGAAAGCCAAGGAATGTGTGGGCCCCTTACTGAATGAGGGAGGCAAACTAGTGACAGAGGATGTGGAAAAAGCTAATGTACTCAATGCTTTTTTTGCCTCTGTTTTCACTAACAAGGTTAGCTCCCAGACTGCTACACTGGGCATCACAAAATGGGGAAGAGATGGACAGCCCTCTGTGGAGATAGAGGTGGTTAGGGACTATTTAGAAAAGCTGGACGTGCACAAGTCCATGGGGCCGGACGAGTTGCATCCGAGAGTGCTGAAGGAACTGGCGGCTGTGATTGCAGAGCCATTGGCCATTATCTTTGAAAACTCGTGGCGAATCGGGGAAGTCCCGGATGACTGGAAAAAGGCTAATGTAGTGCCAATCTTTAAAAAAGGGAAGAAGGAGGATCCTGGGAACTACAGGCCAGTCAGCCTCACTTCAGTCCCTGGAAAAATCATGGAGCAGGTCCTCAAAGAATCAATCCTGAAGCACTTGCATGAGAGGAAAGTGATCAGGAACAGCCAGCATGGATTCACCAAGGGAAGGTCATGCCTGACTAATCTAATCGCCTTCTATGATGAGATTACTGGTTCTGTGGATGAAGGGAAAGCAGTGGATGTATTGTTTCTTGACTTTAGCAAAGCTTTTGACACGGTCTCCCACAGTATTCTTGTCAGCAAGTTAAGGAAGTATGGGCTGGATGAATGCACTACAAGGTGGGTAGAAAGCTGGCTAGATTGTCGGGCTCAACGGGTAGTTATCAATGGCTCCATGTCTAGTTGGCAGCCGGTATCAAGTGGAGTGCCCCAAGGGTCGGTCCTGGGGCCGGTTTTGTTCAATATCTTCATAAATGATCTGGAGGATGGTGTGGATTGCACTCTCAGCAAATTTGCGGATGATACTAAACTGGGAGGAGTGGTAGATACGCTGGAGGGGAGGGATAGGATACAGAAGGACCTAGACAAATTGGAGGATTGGGCCAAAAGAAATCTGATGAGGTTCAATAAGGATAAGTGCAGGGTCCTGCACTTAGGACGGAAGAACCCAATGCACAGCTACAGACTAGGAACCGAATGGCTAGGCAGCAGTTCTGCGGAAAAGGACCTAGGGGTGACAGTGGACGAGAAGCTGGATATGAGTCAGCAGTGTGCCCTTGTTGCCAAGAAGGCCAATGGCATTTTGGGATGTATAAGTAGGGGCATAGCGAGCAGATCGAGGGACGTGATCGTTCCCCTCTATTCGACATTGGTGAGGCCTCATCTGGAGTACTGTGTCCAGTTTTGGGCCCCACACTTCAAGAAGGATGTGGATAAATTGGAGAGAGTCCAGCGAAGGGCAACAAAAATGATTAGGGGTCTGGAACACATGAGTTATGAGGAGAGGCTGAGGGAGCTGGGATTGTTTAGCCTGCAGAAGAGAAGAATGAGGGGGGATTTGATAGCTGCTTTCAACTACCTGAAAGGGGGTTCCAAAGAGGATGGCTCTAGACTGTTCTCAATGGTATCAGATGACAGAACGAGGAGTAATGGTCTCAAGCTGCAGTGGGGGAGGTTTAGATTGGATATTAGGAAAAACTTTTTCACTAAGAGGGTGGTGAAACACTGGAATGCGTTACCTAGGGAGGTGGTAGAATCTCCTTCCTTAGAGGTTTTTAAGGTCAGGCTTGACAAAGCCCTGGCTGGGATGATTTAACTGGGAATTGGTCCTGCTTCGAGCAGGGGGTTGGACTAGATGACCTTCTGGGGTCCCTTCCAACCCTTATATTCTATGATTCTATGATAAGTCCTCCAAAAAGCCTATGCCAGTGGGCAACCCCCATGACACTTGCTTAAAGTGTCTGGGAGAAAAGCATCAGGCAGATAAGTGCAGGATTTGCAAAGGGTTTTGCCCAAGAACAAAAAAGGAGCAGGATTTTAGACTGAAGCAGCTCCTTATGGAGGTGGTACTTAGACCACAACCAGCAATGATGCTGCAGGACCCGGGACCAAGTGCATCGGTGTGTAGTGCCCTGGCATTAGTCACGGAGACAGCACCGTGGAAGGACTGTGGACGAGACCTGCAACACCGCCGCTCTCCGGTGTGGAAACAGTCAGAGACAATTCCGCACTGGTTCCATACCCCGGGTTAGAAATGGCACCAGAAACAAGGGAGAAGTGGTTCCCCGACTTCAGGACCCACCTCCTCAGAACTGGCCAATGGGGTGCATCCCAGGGAGGAGCACCCAGTGCCAAAAACTTCAGCGCAGGCACTGTCGACTTCGGTTCTGCAAGGGGGACCACTGAGTCAGGTGAATTGGACTCACCGTGTCAGGTGGTGGAGGAGGTACAACAGCCTTCCACCCCAGACATATCAGAGGCCACGAGAGACCTCATAGACATGACGGCACCATGGTCCCTGGCCCTTCGCGCCAAGCCTCTGATGCCACAGCGTGTGGCACCGTCCCGGAGAAAACCTGCAGTGCTCTTCCCGTCGGCACCACCACCAGAGACGAAATACTGCTCGGAGTCCCGGCGCCGATCAGACTCGCGGCACTGATCGCATTCACGGCACCAGTCCCACCGCTCCAGGTCCTGCCAGCGCTCCTGTTTGCAGTGTCGATCGCTGTTGTGCAACAGGTCCTGTTCCCGGCACAGTCCATCTCGGGACGGTTCCGTGTCATCGCGCAGACCCTGCTCGCAGCACCGCTCCCCAGCCTTGCGGCACTGCTCCCTGGCCCAACAGCGCTCAGCACCACTCTGGCCCTCGCAGTCTACGTCCCCGTCTTTGGGCCCGGAGATGGGGTCTAAATATTTGGAGCGGGCCCGATGCAAGTCGGCATGGGGCAGACTAGACATAGGTGTGGCACCCTGGCCCGCGCAGTGGCAGATGCCAGCGCAGTGGCCATTTTGGACCCCTTTGGCATACCACCAGGCCCAGGGCACCCAGTCCAGTGGTTACCGTTTGGTGGTGTCCGAGGCGAGGGTCCCAGAGGCAGCAGCCAGTCATCCCACCCTGAGGGGTGCGGAGGAATTACCAGTCCTACCACCTTCTCCGGAACCCACCCCTGTTCCTGAGCCTGACCTTGGGGTGGCTGACCCTGGATTAGAGGCAGGACAAGAGGTACCAGAGGACCAGGATGGTCAGGAGGACCCAGTTTACCGTCTAGCCTCCTCCTCTTCCTCCCTGGACAAGGCTGTGGCTGGCACCTCCACCTCCAGGCCTCCCCCTATAGATAGCCAGGCCCACTAGGAACTCCTATGCAGGGTGTCATGAAATATGAACCTGCAGGTCGAAGAGGTGGTAGAGTCCGAGGACCCCATGATGGATATCCTGGCACCGAAAGAGCCACCCTAGATGGTCCCATCACTCATCAAAACTATCCAGGCCAATGCAAAGACTCCAGCCTCCGTCCCTCCCACTGCCAAGGCAGTGGAGAGGAAATATTTCATCCCTACTGAATGCCTCTGAATACCTCTTCACACACTCGCAGCCCTGTTCCCCAGTGGTGGCTGCAGTGGATGAGAAGAAGAGGCAGGGACAGCAAGCTCCAGCACCTAAGTCCAAGGACGCCAAGTGCCTGGATTTATTCGGACACAAAGTATACTTACAATTTAGGATTGCTAATCAGCAGGCAATCCTGAGTAGATACAACTTCAACTCCTGGAACGTGATGCTGAAGTTTAAGGAATTGATACCAGCAAAGCCCAAAGAGGAGTTTGGGGCTATTATCAAAGAGGGCAAGGCAGTGGCACGGACCTCTTTACAGGCCGCACTGGACGCTGTGGACTCAGTAGCGCACACCTTGTCCTCAGGAATCACCATGAGGTGTAGCTCACTGCCGGAGGCCTTGGGGCTTCCGCCCAAGGTTCAACAAACTATGCAGGACCTGCCTTTCGATGGGGTTGGTCTGTTTGCTGAACAGACAGACTCCAGGCTGCATAGCCTAAAGGATTCCAGGGCTACAATGAAATCCTTGGGTATGCACACCCCGGCAACCCAAAAAAAGCCCTTTAAGCCCTAACCATAGCAACAGCGGTCATATCCTCCTTGGCTGAGGCAGGATCCCTACAGACGCTGGGGCAGAAATGGCTAGTGCAAACCCCCCCATCCTCTGTCTGGGCAGGACCAGGGCTCAACTAAACCTTCGTCAGGCTCAAAGCAGTCATTTTGAAGGTGTGCCCGAGGACGGAGCACCTGTCTCAGCACCAGATCCTTCCCCATGTTTTCTGAACCGTCTATCCCACTTCTACCGTGCTTGGTTCCAAATAACATCAGACAGTGCTGGGTTCTTCACACGGCAGGGGTGGGTTACTCTCCAATTCTGCTCCTCCTGTCCCTCCCACCCCCCTTCCCTGTCCCTCTTCAGGGACCCTTCTCATGAGCAGCTCCTTATCCAGGAGGTGCAGTTGCTCCTCACCATAGGAGCGGAGAAGGAGATTCCTCAGGAGCTATGGGGAAAGGGATTCTATTCCCGTTATTTCCTAATCCCCAAGACAAAGGGGGTCTCAGACCCATTCTAGACCTATGAGGACTCAATGAATTCACGGTGAAGTTGAAGTTCCGTATGGTCTCCCTGAGCACGATTATCCCTTCCCTGGATTCGGGAGACTGGTACGCCACCCTCAACATGAAAGACGTGTACTTTCAAATAGCCATTTGCCCCACGCACAGACAATTTCTAAGTTTTGTGGTCGACCACAAAACTATCAGTTCATGGTCCTCCTATTTGGTCTGTTGACAGCCACCCGAGTTTTCACCAAGTGCATGTCAGTCGTAGCATCTTCCTTCGCAACAGACAGATGCAGGTACACCCCGACCTCGACGACTGGCTACTCAAGGGGTGCACTAGGGAGCAGGTGGAATCTCAGATCCAGTTTGTCAGATCCACATTTGAGAGACTGGGCCTGCTCCTCAATGTGAACAAGTCAACCTTGTCTCTGACCCAGAGAATAGAGTTCATCGGAGCAGTGCTGGACTCGGTGCAGGCAAGAGTGTTTTTGCCAGACACACAATTCCAAGCCATGTCAAACATCATTCAAGGCCTCAGGCGATTCCCGACCACTACTGCAGGGGGTTACCTATATCTCCTTTGCCACGTGGCAGCCTGCACTTATGTGGTCTGGCATGTCAGGCTGAGGCTCAGACCCCTGCAAGCGTGGCTTGCGTTGGCCTATTGCCCGGGACGTGATAACCTGGACTTAGTAGTGACAGTACCAGAGCACATACTCAAGTTCCTTGAATGGTGGCTCGACCCTCAAGATGGTGTGCGAGGGAGTCCCCTTCAACAGCCCCGAGCCCTCCTCGTCCCTGGTAACGGATACATCACTACTGGGTTGGGGGTGCGCATTTGGGAGATCAACAAACACAGGACCTATGGTCTCTGGATGAGCTCTCCCTTCATATCAACGTCAAGGAGCTCAGGGTGGTACGCCTACCATGCCAAACTTTTTGGGCCCAGCTGTAAGGCCAATGCGTGGCAATAAGGACAGATAACACCACTGCCATGTTTACATCAACAAGCAGGGTGGAGCCCATTCCTCCCCTCTGTGTCGAGAAGCCCTCAGGCTCTGGGAGTTCTGCATAGCCTACTTCATTCACCTGGAACTACCTTATCTCCCAGGGGCTCAGAACAACCTGGCAGACCACCTCAGCAGATCGTTCCGCAATCACGAGTGGTCCGTCTGTCCAGATGTCATATACTCCATCTTCCAAAGGTGGGGGTTTCTCCAGGTTGACGTGTTTGCCACCCACAGCAATAGGACGTTCCCAATGTTCTGCTCCTTCCAGAATCACAGCCCGGGCTCCATCACAGACATGTTTCTGCTACCCTGGGGAGGCTGCCTGTTGTATGCCTTTCCCCCATTCCCTCCTGTGCACAAGGTCTGCAGGGACAGAGCGAAGGTAATCCTGGTGGGCCCCAGCGTGGCCTCGACAGCACTGGTACACCACGCTCCTAGAACCGTCAATGGGCTCCCCAATTCCATTGCCATTCCACCCTGACCTGATCACTCAGGACCATAGTCACCTGCTCCACCCAGACCTCAAGTCCCTCCATCTCCTGGCTTGGAAGCTTCATGGTTAAATCCCATGGAACTTCTCTGCTTGGAACCTGTAAGGGAGGTCCTGCTTGGCAGCAGGAAACCACCCACCAGGGCCACTTATCTTGCTAAGTGGAAAAGGTTCACTTGCTGGTGTGCCCAGCGATCTACACCTCCACTCCAGGTGCCTATACCACTCATCCTAGAGTAGCTCCTACACCTATAACAACAAGGCCTGGCAGTGTCATCCATCAAGGTTCACCTCTTTGCTATCTCGGCCTTCCACCCAGGAGTATCTGGATGCTCCGTATTTGCCAACCCCATGGTGGGACATTTTCTCAAGGGCCTGGAACGCTTCCATCCCCAGATTAGACAGCCAGTCCCTGCATAGGACCTTAACTTGGTCCTCTCCAAACTAATGAGGACCCCCATTTGAACCGCTAGTGACTTGCTCCCTTCTGTCTCTATCATACAAGGTAGCTTTTCTGGTCACCATTACCTCAGCAAGGAGGGTGTCTGAGTTAAAGGCCCTCACCTCTGACCCAGCTTACACCATCTTCCACAAGGATAAGGTGCAGTTTAGGCCTCACTCAGCCTTTCTTCCTAAGGTTGTGTCAATTTTCATACAAGTCAAGACCTATACCTGCACATTTTCTATCCTAAGCCTCATGCCAGTTACCGCAAGCAGAGGCTGCACACTCTGGTTGTTAGGTGGGTGCTGGCCTTCTACATCAAACGCACTAAATCTTTCAGAAAGTCGAACCAGCTATTCATAGCGGTGGCTGACTGGATGAAAGGACTCCCGGTATCATCGCAAAGAATATCTTCCTGGATCACATTCTGCATCCGAGTTGGCCAAAATCCCAGCCCCGACATTTACAGCACACTCCACAAGGGTACAGGCTTCATCGGCAGCATTCCTGGCCCAGGTCCCGATCCAAGAAATCTGCAGGGCAGCGACTTGATCCTCAATGCATACGTTCACCTCTCATTACACCATCGTCCAGCATGCTAGAGATGATGCAGCTTTCGGCAGAGAAGCGCTCCAATGAGCGATTCCATAACTCCGACCCCACTGCCTAAGTAAGGCTTGGGAGTCACCTAACTGGAATCGATATGAGGAATCACTCAAAGAAGAGACAACGGTTATTCACCTTCTTGTAACTATTGTTCTTCAAGACCTGTTGCTCCTATCCATTCCAAACCCACCTGCCTTCCCCTCTGTCGGAGTAACCGGCAAGAAGGAACTGAGGAGGCACCGTGTCTGCAGGGTCATATATAGCACACCCGACCCGACGGGTGCTGCTAAGGGAAAAACTTTCCGACGACTGTGCATGCGGCATGCACACACCTAATTATGAGCAACACATCTCGAAGAACAACAGTCATAAGAAGGTGAGTAACCGTTCTTTTTTTGGGGCCCCCTAAAATATACCTTTCATTAAAGAAATATAAATTCAATCGAACATTTCTTAAAAAGGTAACTTTTACATACCTTTAAAATTCACATTGATCAGTGTATGTTTGGTCACTATGAAGATTGTTACTGCCTATTTGATCATGACATCCCAGTTTTGTGTGCATTAGTGCACGCTTCTGGATGACCTTGCAGGACCTTTTCTTAGATCAGTTATTTTCTGATAGGTACTTGGTTCAGCATAGTTGAATCTGACTGTAGTATTTAGATTGTAAGATACTTGTGGCAGCAAACAACATGTTTTCATATGTATCTGTAAACCATCTAGCACGTTTGGTAAATAACAAAATTCCCAGACAAAGACCTTATGAAGATGGAGTTAAGGCTGAGAAGAACAGATCAGTAACTTAAAAGTTAAAATCCTTAGAAAAACATTGTAGTTGTGGGGGTTGGAAAGGGTGGGGAAAGGGAAATCTTTAAATTTCTGGTTCTAAGTTCAAGCACAGCATGGAAATTTGCAGCTACTGCTATTCCATCATATTGTTGCCTCTTTTTGACCGGACCCATTAGTCAAGGTTTGGGGCCCTGGGATGGTCCAGCTGGAAGTAGAAATTTGTGATAGGCATTTCTTTGGTGCAGTTTTGTTTGTTTATAAAGAATGTATGAAGTCCTGTATCTCTGAATGCAGGAGGAACCAAGAACAAAAGGAACAGTTTCTTAGCTTACTGCCCTGAAGCCTCTTTATCTAATACCAGACCCAAATGCTCGCTGTCTAGCTTTTTCCAGGGTCACACTGTGCTCACAGGCTCCTGCTTGGCTTATCTTGCCTCTTTGCTTCTCCCTCTTTCTCTGTTCTTGTCTGTGACCTCAGTATCTCTGTGTTCTCTCACACTCCCACACATCTATCCAAAGCAATACTCAGCCCAAAAGCTCCCAGGCAGGGTCTCTCACACCTTTTTCTCTTAGGTAGGGCTTATGTTTAAAGTTAGGTGTGAACTCACCCTTCAGTTAACATATCAACCTCAATGGGGTTTTAACCTAACCCATAGCAAGGTTTCACCCAGCTCATAATGGTATTAATTATCATCATGACCTTAAATGTATGAGTTCTTCCTCCATAAAATCCAATTTTGGAGTGGCTGTTATTCTCTCAAGTCTCAGCCTGAAGTTACTATTTTTTTTTTATGGTCTATGCTGTGAGTCCCTGGAAAAATAAATCCTTATTGATAGTGTAAGCATTGGGGTAGCATTAACTTATTCCAAGATTAGACTGAGTTTGTGGACTCTGTTTCCATTTACATCCTGCTCACATACCAGTTCTTCCTCCATTTTGACTTGCTGAGATAATGCTCACCAAAAACAGTCCTCGGATTCCCCACATTGGTGTATTTATATCTTCTTTTGTTGGGTCCAGCATCCCTTCGAAACACTTTTTAGTAGGGCTATCCAGCCTTAGGTGCAACCTTCAGCCAGTAATTCTGTAGAATTGTTTAAAATTCTGTTTAAAAAGTGACCCCGGCAGGACAGCTAGCAGTGGGTGAGAATGCAGACAGCTTGGGGCAATGGCAACATGAGATCCAAGGCTTCCATTCTGAACCCTTATCAAAACTCACCATTTTTCATCTTGTAAATATTTTAGTCCAGGTCTTCAGTTGATGTAAATCACAGTCGCTCCAGTGACTTGCCACAGCAGAGGAGCCAGCCTTTTATCTTTAAAACCACATAGTAAGTTTTAGGAAAGAGAATCGTGATCTGTAGTATTTCAATAGATCCATGGCCCACACAGTCACATTTCTTGTCTCTTACTACTGTCAATAGCAAATGCATCAAGAAAGCATAAAGGTCCCATTTCCCCCGCCCCCCCTCCCACAAGTATAACTGAAGTGCCAAAAATGGTCTCTCAGTTTGAATGCAATCAATTAATCTTCACATTGTGAAAACTGTATTGTGAGAAGATGTCTTGGCTACCTGGGATAGCAAAAGAGTTATGTAATATTTGAGGATACCCACATTTGAAAATGTAGCACAAGTGCAGTGTTCAACAGAAGGGTGAGGACTGAAAATGTCATTCTGGTTGTGGTTTTTTTTTAAACCTTGTAGATCTTGAGCAACCTTGTGATGGAGGAGCTCCTGCCTAACCTTCAGACCATGATCCTGCCTAAAATGAAAGGAAAGAGGAATGATAGGAAGAGGGTTTGGTTTGCTGTAAGTACTGTCCTTTGCACAGCTCTTGTCTTGCATAGCAATTGTCCAGTGTGCTAGTCCAGACATACTTTTATTTTTTGTTTTTAGATTGTGGAAGAAACATACAACCTGGTCCAGGAGCAGGTTTCAGAAGGATTAAACACCTTGAAGGAAGAATGTAAAGATCTTACAAAGAATCTAGAAGGAACCATTCGTTCAGACATGGATCAGATTTTGAATTCAAAGAACTATTTAGCTGGAAAAATCAAAGGTTAGTGGGGATAAAAACAAAACACAACACCCTCTCCCCATGTCTCACTGTTCTGGCGCTGTTCTTCAGAATTACCCATTGCCCTCAGATGCTTGAATTGTCAAGTGACCGCTGGTTTGCATGCCCGACTCGAGACTCTGATTTACAGAAAGTGCTGAGCACCTGCAGCTTCCACAGGCTTCAGTGAGAATTGTGACTGCTTAGCCCTTCTCAATGTCAGGGGCCAGGTACTTCAACCTGGATTCCTGGAAGTGGAGGCAACCCAAATCACTGGCCACTTTTGAAAATTTTGATTAGAATGGCTAATTCTGCTTTCAGTTTCACGTGCATTATGTGATGAAGATATAGGTTACACAAGCACAACCGAAAGCAGAATATGGCTTACATGCTCCACAGTGGAACTTTTGATTTAGCGATAAATGTCTATGGTGCTGAAGCATACTTAAAACAAATGTCTTATTGAATGATTTAAAACTCGTATGACGTGATTATAGTTTTGTAACAAATATGTAAATTAACATAAAAAGTAGACAAAACATTAGCATATATTGCTGAAGCACTCTTTCTAGAAACCACAGGTGACAAGTAATAGATGAAGATTTAGGCAGTTATTTTAAAAAAAATTGGAGCATTTCTTTTTAGGGCACTAAATATTTTTGTTCAAGGGAGTGTAGGTTGTTTTCCTTACCATGTAAAGTTCCCTGTTGAATTAACATGTAAGACAGTGTACCTTAAATCACAATGACCATGCTATTTACAGACATCCCAGTGTTTGTCAATACCCGCCTATATTTCTTCTTCACTCACAATGCGTCCAATCCACTATAATTTGGCAGGAAGGAAAAAATATCTTTAAATGACAATTTAAACTCCACAAACTCTTCCCTTCCTTACCCAAGTCATGTTTGAGGAGGACAAGTGTCATAAATGGCTCTGGGGAAAGTATTCTGCTAGAACTCATTCTAGCAGTCTGTAGCCCTTTCATTTAGATTCTTCAGTCTACCACCTGGTGGCCTAAAACATGTCTGTCTGATTCTTTAATACCTCAGCAACAGTCTCCGAGCCTGCTGAGAAGTGCTGCATGGAGAATATCCAGCCATTTTTGCCTTCCATATTGGAAGAGCTCATGGGCCCAGTAAGCTCTGGATTCAGTGAAGTCCGTTTGCTCTTTGAAAAAGAAGTTAATGAGATCTGCCAGGACTTCCAGAAGACAAATGATGCCACAAAGCTGAAGGAAGTAAGAAAAGAAGTTTGGGTCCTTTTTTACACACTCACATGTTATAAAAATTCTCTATATAGATCTTAATTGACAATAGTTATATTGGCTCTGCAGACCAATAGGTATAAATTCCTGTTTTTTCTCAGTTAAATAGTCATCTGATTCAAAGACACACAGAGTACAATAAATTGAATAATGATTCGCTACAATCAGTTGTGTGACCATCACTAAATTTCTATATTAAGAATCCATCTCAGATTGTTTTCTTTGTAAAATATTTTTTTCCCCCACTGGGATGCAGAATTTGGAGCAGCTGATGAACCTGCCATTCAACTCTGTGAAAATGGAACCTTGCTATCTGAAAGTTCATCTCCTCCAGGAACCACTCCAGGACCTCAAGAGCCGCTTCAAATTCTACCATGTTGATTTTGTGGTTCAGAGGACACAGAACTTCATGCAGGAGGTAGTGTAAGATCCATTTTTCCGCTTTGGAAGAACAGGTTAGGTTTGCCCATCTGCTCTGCTTCAAAGTAGTCTTGATAGGGAGCTATGCACATGCACAGAATGGTGAATAGACTAGAATGAAAATAGAGATGACAAAATCCAGGAATATCACATCTGACAGGGGCGCATCATCTTTAAATCAGTGTTTATTCCTTTTAAAGACACAGTAGTTAGGAGCTAAAGGTTGATCATCTCTTCATCTAACCTTTGAATTTCTGAAATCTTAGTGTCTCAGATTCTTAGGGCAAATTTCAGAATGCCCTCAGCATGGCCTCTAAATTTGTACAGTAAAATACTGTTGGCACAGCAGTAGGTGACGAAGAGTCTGCCTCATTTACATACTCAAGAACTGTCTTTTATGAAAGACCATAAAAATATATTTTTGGTATTTTATGCAAGGGAATGAATTCTCCTTTACAGTTCTAGCCTCTCATGATAGGCAGTAAGGCATTTCATTAGAAAAATGGGCAATTATTTCTATATTAATTTTTATCTCGGGTATAAATGGATTTAGAGACTTAGATAGAATAACCATGGTGATTCTAGTTCTCATGCAGAGGGTTGAACTGCCTGCCTGATTCTGAATCAAAAAGGAATCCCTCCCGCCTCCTACTTTCACAAAGTATTGGCAGGGACATTTGGCTTTTTTTTACTTCAGGAGCATTAAACAGAGATCACCTATTAGGATCAAGTAGGCATATGCCACACAGACATCTGGTGATTGCCAGAGTACAGGACAGGGTAGGCTTTCATAGCCTTGTGTTGTCTTCTGTATTTTTAGTAATGTAGTCAATAAAGTATATAACCAGTTCAGTAGGGACCTATTAGCAGTGTAATTGGCACGGTTCTGTGGAATGAGGCTCACAAGGCACCTGTTGTGTGACGCAGAGCTGTATTCTGTTGTGACTCTAACTGCAGTAGAGCGAATGAGGTGATGGTGCTTGACATAGCCAGTGGTATTGCTAGCTACATGGATTCATGTGCCACCTGTCTCCCCCCCCGCGTTAGTATCCCAGAAACTACTGTAACTCATTGTAAACTACAACCTCTTTAAAAATATCTCTGCCTGTATATCGCACTTTCTTCCCTAGACTTTATCATTCAGGCACTTACTTATAAACAAAAGCTGTGTTGATTATGATCTTGTTGGTTCCTGCTGATTCCCACCTGAAGTTAGAGGGCCAAATTCATACCCATTGAGCACACCCAACTGCAACAAAATTGCTCCCTCACACAGCTGCACTGCGTTTTCCTCTAAATGTTGTTTTTTGTGCCACCATCGTCTTTGTCAAAGCAACCAGCTGTGATGTTACAGAAGATTATGATAGCTCTTAGATACCATAGCTGTCTTTAGGAAAACCTAAAATCAGGAATGATCAGCAGCCAAGGAATTTTTGAGAAACAAAATTCTGTTTTCACTCCCATGTTTTGAGTAGGGACCACCCTGAATTCCTGCTCAGGCAAAACACCTGTTAAAGGAGGACATTCATAATGAAACAGAAAAAAGAAGAGAGATAGAAGAGAACGTTTTTCAAGGTTTTCCATAAGTTGCTTAAAAGGGAGAGTACAAGTTGTTCCAACAAGCTCATTTATATTGCTGTTCTCTCTTAAAATGGCCATTATTTTTCTCATGAGAAGTAGAAAAGAGTTTCACTTTGTGTTCATGGGCATATAATATTTATTTTTATTAATAAGCCGCTAGGCCAATATGTTTTCATTAACATTGTTTTAATTTAAAAGAAACCTCTGGCTTAATTCCCACTGACTTTGTACTGATGTAAATGACCTACACAAAGTGCCAGGCACTGGAGCATCAGGTCCCTACTCTTCAAAGTTGCCGAAAAAGTAGTATTTAAAGCCTGCTGGGTTATTGTCATCTTCTGGCTAACTTATGAAAACTAGGGGCCACGTGCTCAGATGATATAAATCAATGTAGCTCCGTTGAAGTCAGCTGAGTACCTGGCCCAAGATCTGCAAATGCATAGAAAACATGAGTGGCTAAGCTTTCCAGCTGGTCTCTAAAACTATACCTGCAGTTTTAATGTGCAAGATTTTTGCATGCATGAAGTTTGAATGTTCATGCACTTGTATACATACATTGAGTAGACATGTGGATACTTAATTTACATGTGCAAATGCAACTTGCACGTTCTAATCTGAGTCTGGAGCAAACCTAATTCTAAAAACTACACTTCAAAACTTGACACAACCTATGTTTAGCCATTTAAAAAACAAACAAACAGACAAAAAAACCTGGGTAAGGGCACTGCATACAAGGCCATATCTTTTGCAACGGGAAAATTCCTAGAGTATTACCTGGATATCTATATACTGATTTGAAAATTCCCATGTCAAGCAGAGGACATATGGAGCCCCGGGCTGTTTTCCCTTCAGAATGAAGGTGAAAACATAAAGTACAAATTTCCACCTGCAAAATTGTTGCTAATGAAGTTTCTCCAAACTAGGGTAATTATTTAATGTGTCACTGGATGGTGTGAGAACAGAGAATTCTGAATCTACTTTAATTTTCATTATATATAAGTTGGCACTAGGAGGGCTTCCCAGAATAGCTGTACCGGTATAGTTCTTCTGGCAATCCTTTTCTAGTGTAGACCTGTCCTTAGACATGAATTAGAAATGGAAATAGTAAGTTGTGTTCTTTTTTTCCAGTCCCCAAAGAGTGTTCAAATCCAGACTCCTTTTTTCCACTGACATTTTGAATCTTGTTTTAAGAAGTCCTGAAAACATTTCTATTGATTTTTAGGGTTTATACTTTCTTTTCCTCCCCCCGCCCCCACCTCCACCTCACAAGCACACTTTAACAAACTACTAAGTTTACAATCTCTATTTGTGTCTCGAAGAACTTGTAACTAGTGACATGTTGTAGTTCAGAAGTCTATCTAAAAATAGTAGGGGTATAAACTGCACCTGATATTGCTCAGTTTGAAGTCATGGGAATTTTGCTATGAACTTCATCAGGAGTGGGCCCGACAATAAGTATGGCGATTTTAATCCTTTGTCTTTATCACATTTGTCTTTATTTCTAGCTTATGGAAAATGCAGTGTATACTTTTGAACAACTTCTGAGTCTGAGCAGCCAAGGAGATACAGTGAAAATTTCAACTGCCATTGAAAAAGTCAAACTACGAGTACTAAAGGTAAAAATTATCTGACTCTTAAGTGTACCAGAAAACTAGGGGATCTGCTTAGGTGGTGTTTTGTAATAAATTGAAGGCATTTTTTACATACATTTATTTAATAATGAGAAGAAATGTGTTTCATACCATCTTATGGGAAATATTTCAATGCATCCACTTGTTTTCACTCACTGGAATAATTGGCCAGATTCTTAACTGCCTTGCACCTTATCTATCCCTGTGCAAAATGAGTGTAAAATGTTACCTCTGGTTTAAGTGAGTGGAGAATGCTAATTTAGTAGCATTTTGCAAAAAATGCAAATGATTACTCCAGGTGCAATGCAGTGGAGCATTAGGTCCTCCCTATATGGTCTAATGACTTCAGATAATAACACAGTTTTTTCTTACTCCTATACTCAAATCATTGGACCATGCCCTTCTCTAGTCTCATGGTATTCAAGTAGCTATGGACAAACCATATGGATAAAATTTGGACCAAACCTTAACATTTTTTGAGGTTCAAAATAATTTGGCTAACATTAAAAAAAATTTTTTTTGTAAACACTTCATCTGCATGCAACACTGCACTTTTAGGGACAGATCCTCAACTGGTGTAAATTTTCATAGATCCATTGATTTCAGTATAGTTATGACAATTTAGAGGATCTGCCCCCAAAATTCTAACTGATCCCAGAAGTGGAAGTGCTGAAATACCATGAGGAAGGCAGTTCTCACAGTGAGCGCTCATTGGAATTCTCAGACTTTAAGGCCAGAAGGGACCATCATGATCATCTAGTCTGACCTCCTGCACATTGCAGGCCACAGACCCTCACCCACCCAATTCTTTAATAGGCCCATAACTTCTGACAGAATTACTGAAGTCCTCAAACCTTGATTTAAAGACAGCAATTCATATTCTTTGGGTTGCCCATCAGCAGGAACAGGCCAACGGGAACAAACTACTTGTATGAATGTTTAATTGTTCTGTGGTTTTTTCTTTTGTCTGTTTTGACAGCAATATGACTATGACAGCAGTACTATACGGAAGAAAATATTTCAGGAAGCATTGGTACAGATCACATTGCCCACAATGCAGAAGACACTGGCTTCAGCTTGCAAACCAGTAGGTAACTTTCTGGCTGCATGCTGGAAAAAAAGAAAAGGAAGGTGGAATTAACACACTGGCTATATCCTAAGCCACCTAATGCAAATTAGCTACAGGTGGTCATGTAAAGTGGCTGGTCACAGGGCCAAAATGATCCTGAGGGTGGTCCGTTTCGGGCATCAGTGATGGCGAAAGGATAAAGGATGTGGATCTCATTTGGGGTGGGGAGAGAATTCAAATAAATTCCCTTCTAAAATCTTTTGGCAGCCTTATGCAAATCTTGATCACATCTCTTCTATGCAGTGGGGGTAAATGGGAATTATTCCAGCCCTAGGGCTGCAATAACCCTCATGCTGCTCCAGCAGTTTATGGAGAGATAGGAAGGGACCAGAATCTTTGTGGGTTTTTTTTTTTTAAATTTTTGTTTTTTGGCAGGGAGACATTGCTAACTTGTTGGAGGTTTAATGGTGGGGCAGTCTCTGGGGGAGATGCTCCCCCAGAAAAATCTGATTACAAGGTCAGGGCAGATGTTAGACCCCATCAAATCGATCTTCTCTCTCTGGCTGACAGCTAAGGTTCTAAGTTCTGAGCCTGTAGTTCCAGCTTCAGGTTCTACAACACCTCTGGGAGACCACTGAGTTGAAAGTCTGTTCCTTGCAGTAGGACACTGGAGGAGCAGTGTGCATGCTCCGTTTCCCCCCGTTGACTACCTGTAACATCACAGCTGGTTGCTTTGACAAAGAATATGGTTTCACAAAAAACAACATTTAGAGGAAAACGCAGTGCAGCTGTGTGAGGGAGCAACTTTGTTGCAGTTGGGTGTACTCAACGGGTATGAATTTGGCCCTCTAACTTCAGGTGGGAATCAGCAGGAACCAACAAGATCATAATCAACACAGCTTTTGTTTATAAGTAAGTGCCTGAATGATAAAGTCTAGGGAAGAAAGTGCGATATACAGGCCGAGATATTTTTAAAGAGGTTGTAGTTTACAATGAGTTACAGTAGTTTCTGGGATACTAACGCGGGGGGGAGACAGGTGGCACATGAATCCATGTAGCTAGCAATACCACTGGCTATGTCAAGCACCATCACCTCATTCGCTCTACTGCAGTTAGAGTCACAACAGAATACAGCTCTGCGTCACACAACAGATGCCTTGTGAGCCTCATTCCACAGAACCGTGCCAATTACACTGCTAATAGGTCCCTACTGAACTGGTTATATACTTTATTGACTACATTACTAAAAATACAGAAGACAACACAAGGCTATGAAAGCCTACCCTGTCCTGTACTCTGGCAATCACCAGATGTCTGTGTGGCATATGCCTACTTGATCCTAATAGGTGATCTCTGTTTAATGCTGGAGCTGTCACAGCTGGTGGGGGCCCTGGAGCTCTGAGCTGCCGTGGGCATTGGGTGACCCCGCAGCTGCCAGCAGCCGTGGGGGCCCCAGAGTTCCGAGCTGCCATAGGTTCCCAGCTATTTCTGATGCCAGGGGACCCCAAAACTCCCAGCCACTGAGGCAGGTGCTGTACCCTCTCCCTTTCTGTAGCAGGGCTGGGGCTCCGCCCCATTTTGTCACAGTTATTTTTAGTAAAAGTCAGGGACAGGTCACAGGCCTCTGAATTTTTTTTTGTTTGTTTGCCCGTGACCTGTCCATAACTTTTACTAAAAATAACCGTGAAAAAATCTTAATCTTAGTAATGACTCAGTTGCTACCTAGCTGGGCTGTATATGAACCACTGAGCTAAGGGTGCTATGCCCCAGTAACAAATGCTGGAGTATCCCAGCACCCTGATGAGGATGAATTTGCCTCAGAGGACAGGCATAAACTCAGTCACTTCCTCACCTGCCTGCATTATTTAGAATATAAGAATTATTTATTTAGAGAGCTTAAGGTGATGCAATATAAAAAGTACTGGTAAATGTGAAAAATACTGAACATATGCAGCTCGTTTAGACCTGGAGAGCTGTCGTCATGACAAGATCTCTTACATGGGAGCTGGCAGGGTTCTTTTCTGGGCTGATTGAACCCTTGGACCCCAGATAGCCACATTTTTATACTTTTATTCCTTCTTTGTGTCTCTGCACAGGAGTTGCAGAAATATGAACAGTACATCTTTGCTGATTACACCAGAGTGATACAAGTAGAGAATGTCTATGAAGAGATTTTATTTCAGACATTGCTTGATGAAACCCTAAAAGGTAGGCATGCTTCTGAGATGATAGTAATAATGTTTAGAATGTGGGTCTGTGAGGTCTTATTTCAGAGCTAGTGATAGATCAGAGCTCCCTTATTCAGATCCAGGTCCCAATTTTCTCAGAGGTCGGAAGTGTTAAGAGTCTAAGAGTTTTGATTCACCCCACTAAAGAGATGGGGCAAGCCATGAAGTTTGGATTCACATCTGAACTTCCCCAAAACTTGGAATATTCAGATCCATAGTGTGGTTCAAGCCTCTTTCTAACGCAAATCATGTCACCTCCAGTATACCTTGGTTCCACTGGTCCAAGAAGCAAAGCCACTCTCAAAGCCCTGAACTTTCAAATAATTGATTACATCTAATGACATTCAGACTGAATTTCTCAGAAGGAAATATGTTGCCAAAATATAATTGCCAATGGGTCACCAATACTAAGAAGAGCAGTCTCCAAAGATCTATCTGTGTGGGCATTGGAGAATGAAAAAGTTCTCTATAATCAATATGTATAGGTGATGATAGGGAAGTTGCTGTATTCCACAAGTTCTAAATGGTTTTCTGGTTGGACTTCTGGCCCAAAATTTAGGTTTTGCAATTTTAAAAAATGAATAGAAATGTTTATGATATTCAATTAAAATACTTCTTTAGTTCTAGATTTAAACCTACAGTGTTGTGAACCCAAACACAGTAGCAGTCTGTTAGTGCATGAGAAATGGGAAGTGTAACTTATTATTAATGTTCCATTGTCCAAGCTGAGTGAAATGAAAAAAACCACAGATAATTAAAATTAAGTCTTGCTAATAATCCATGATATTAGAAACAGTAAAGGAGTATTTTTATTTTGAGTGTTCTTAAAATGTCAGTTTGTTCAGATCCATTTGATGTTTTTGTCTACTTAGTAATAAAAGAAGCTGCCATTCTGAAGAAACACAACCTTTTTGAGGACAACGTAAACTTGCCTTATGAAAGTGTGTCCAGTTTAACTGACTTGAAGACCCCTTCAGGATCAGCACAAGCCAGTCCTGATAAGAAACCGTCCACCACTTCAACAGAAACATCAGATACTGAAACTCAAAGTAATGAACTGCTTGTTGTGTCAGAAAAAATGACCCAGGAGAAGTGGTATGATGCTAGAAAGGCATCAGACAATGAAGAAGCAGTTTATGTCAATGTGTCTAGCAGTCCTGCAATTAATAGTGAAAAGGTGATCATTACAAACATCACTGACAAACTGGAGTCTCATCCTTTTACTCCTAAGGAAGAAAAGGATGTGGAGGAAATGATAACTTCCCAGAATGAAAATGCGGTGGAGGCAGAGTTTGGAGGGAACACTCAAAAAGAAAATAAGGTACAAGAAGAGGAGAGATGTCTTACAGTCCCTAATACTCTGAATGAGATCAGAAGCTTGCTGATGGTGACAGTTGAATTACCAGCAGTTGCTCCATCTGAGAACAAAACGGAAGGGGTAAATGAATGTGAAATTTTGAAGTGGCAAGAACATGGGGAAGAGAGTGATGAAAACAGCAAAACTAATGCAGAAACCGGTCAAACAGACCAGATAGTGAATAAAGAATTAGAACAGTCTGAGCTCAAGGTGGAGCAGCCACCTCCATCCAGTTTGGGTACAGGTGATATGAATTTAATGATCATTTCAGAGGCAGGCAACCATGTGACTCAAGCAGAATGTTTGGAGGTCTCTGAAAAACTGGATGTGTCTCAAGAGTCAAAGGCAGAAATGGAGACCAACCAAAGTGTCTGGTATTCTGGTCTGGAAAGCTGCAAAGGTCTTCATGACAAATCGCAACCAGAGGCACACACCAAAAGCATAGTTGGAGACAGAAGATCTGATCTGGAGGAAGCAGGTGAAGGTCATATTCATGCTGTCCCAATGGAAACAGAGGCTGAGAGCTTTCCTGGGTGTTCTGCTGAAAGTCCTGATGCAACACAAGTACCCATTTTGAGTATTGAAAACTTAAGAATAGAAACAGCTGATGATTTTGAGGTTTCACTAGTGCTAGAGGAAGATGAGCTTAGCACGGCAGAGGTTACAGTGGATATTAAATCTGAAAGCTTTACTGTTACTGCAAGTGATGAGTTTCAGCCAGCAGGTGCACCTTCTTTAAGTGCTGAAATCAGAAGCTCAGTAGGAAGTGAAACTGTCACACAAGAAAACATTGAGGAGAGTTGTGCAGAGCAACACTTTGAAGAGTAAAAAGTGTTCTTCACAAATATACAGCCTAATCCTGCAGCCATTACTCACTCCAGCAGTCCTCTTGTGAATATTCCTGACTTAATGAGCAAAGGCTGCAGGAATGGGCCTAATTGCAGTGTTGTCAACTCTTGCAGTTTTATCACAAGTTTTCCAGTACTTAGAGGGTTTTGTTACAGGCCCAGTTGCTGGAATCAGGTTATTACCTGAGAATCTCAGCTTTCATTTAAAAAAAAAAAATAGTAGTAAATTTCTGGCCTTAATGTGGAAAAAAGCTTGAAAGCATGACCCCCCCCCCCCCAAATGCTTGAACACCTCAAGGCAAATAAAAAGAACCAAAGAAAATTTTTTTTTTTTTTTTTTAAATCTCACAAGTTTTAAGACGACCCTATGTTTTTTTGGCGGGGGCCTGACTCATGTTTTTTGAATGATTGGGATTGGAAATATTACAACAGGTCTTAGCTAAAGTTAGTCAATCAAAATGTTATTAAATAAATTCATTTAGGATATGCATTCAGTGTGTTAGAAGGAAAACATTTAAATCTCTCAAGTAGTTAAACAGGAAACAAATAGTTAGGTTGTTCAGCAGCCAAATTGCACGTAAACTTTGAAGTTTGCAAGCTGACTGATTACTTAAGTATTTTAAAGTTTTGACAGAGATTAAGACAATGAAATGTTCTGATTTTTTTTTCTATATTTAAAACTGGGAAAACACTGGGAGCAGGTTTCTCAATCCCACTCTGCACTTCTGGGTTACACAGCCTTTCAGAGCACTTTAGAGCTATTTTCTTTCTTTTCTTTTTTTTGGATCTAATGAGAATATTTACAATAAAACCAGCTATCACCATTATGCAGCACCTACCTTCTGCACTCCCCAGTATACAGTACAGTCACCCACAATCCAAAGTTCTGTACTGCAGTCCTGCCACATGCATAAGGCTGTGTCACTAAATCTCAAAAGCATAGGAAATCAGAATGAAGTATAAAATGTCCCATATACCATAATCATACCATTTACTCTCCAATTTCTTGATGCAATGGAAGGGAAAGTAGTTAAGGAATAGCCAGTTGTGCTTAGGTTTTGGCAGACAAACTGGTGATATTTTCAAAAGCAGCTTCAAAAATCAGCAATGCTTTTTCATGTCCAAGATTAATACCACCATACCAAATTGTGGTCCACATATAAGCTGCATTGATGTGTAATTTGCATACACAGATTGGAGTTTTTGGCCACAGAGAATCTTAGAAGTGAAAAATGGAGTTTTAGTAAGTTGAGCATTAAAATTGTATCTGCAATTTTAGAGGTGGGTTTGAGATATCTTAAAAGTTTGGCCCAGGGAATAAGTACAATTTAATGTGAGTAAGAGTTGCAGAATTGGACCCATAAAGAATAATACTGGAAAGTAATGTCCTTTTCAAGAGATAATAAAGAACTGACAGCATAACCTCAGTCTTGTTGGCGTTTAACTGTAGGAAATTTTGTAAGGTCCATAGCATGAGACAGTCAAACTATTATACAGTACTAACAGGGAAGTGACACTATCTGAACAGACAAACATCTGTTTGGAAATGCCATGATATTGGTTAACTTGATCAAGTGGAAGGTTTCTGTTGTGAAATAAATGCTACTACAAGGTGTATTCATACATCATAATTATAGGAATAAAGTCAAATACAAGATTTTTTTTGTGGGACTGTCATAAATATTTATTTGATGCAGAAATGTTCATACTAAATCTCACACAAACAATTGCCAACTAACTGTCTTATGGGTCATTCCTGATTTTTTTAAATTGGTACTGAACATTAAGGAGTGATTTCAACTGTGTTTGGCAATTAACCAGTGCATGTCTCTTGTAACCATTTCTTTGGTGGAAGGACATATTTCCAGTATGGATTTCTGTGTGATAGAAGAATAGCAGGATAGTAACAATTATCTCCTACATACAGGACCTCATTTTACAACTAAAGCTATTTAGAAATGAAAGTCTTTTGATGTACTTTCTATATGTACAGAACAAAAGAGAATTTAACATAAATGTTCTCCTCCAAAGTAATATTTAATCATTCACATTACAGGTTTAGATTTGGGGCAATACTTCTCTGTACATATTTGGTAATTCAGTGTTGACTACAAATGTTTAGTGTGGTTGGTTTTTTTTTGTAAGAGTAGGGAAGAACTGAGACTCCTCTCATATATTATCTTTTGTTCTACAGTTTTGAATTCAAGTTATTCATATCAGTAGTTTGTTCTGTGTTTTTATTTACATTTTTCTTGGTTTCCTATGTATACTAAGAGTAAGGATAAACAGTTGCATACCCCACCTCAACATAGTCTTGAGACATTAAATGTATTTGCTTAATTCTGAATGGAGCAGCACAAAGCAGACTATGGTATCAAGGATCTGTCTCCTGGTACTTCCATCATTGGAAGGTTGCTTTGGACCTTTGATCAATAGAAATAGTTTATTGATGAATCATAATATTTTTTTCAATTTTCTTAGCATTTCCAGCAACATTATCCCGATTGAATTTTCTCAAAGTATGGATAATAAGACTAATTCCTTTACCTCTTAAGTTGGGGGGGGTGTAAGAATTAATTGGTTAAGAGTTCTAAAGTGCATTGAAGAGGAAAAGAGATATATATGTATTAAGTGTTGTTGTTGTTGTTATATTTCACTTGGCTACCAGCTTGAGTAGACAAAACAAGAAACACATTATAACTTGCTTGTAACTTTGTAAAGTGCTTAAACTAAATAAAATATGGTCATCCCTTTCATTGCTGGATGTCAGAGGTGGGGTTTTTAAGTGAATTTGATACTTGTGAGAAATACCAGATGCAGTTTACTTCAGCTCTCATTCATGCTGGTCCATATTTTTATCAGAGGGATCACTGGAGAACAATCTCAGATTATCGCCAGCTGTAGATCTGAACTCTGATGCTCCTGGGTGGTGATATGTGATGCTGTCTCTAGAAGAGGTATTGTCTGTTAACTGTTAGGCTTAAAAAATAGTTTCTTAAAGTGCTGAAATTCTGAATTCACTTCCACTTGTCATAAACCCAGGCTGTGAGTCCATGTAACATGAACTCTGGACACTGGTGGGCATAAGAGAGAAAAATGTCCATTGTAGCACTGTGGCTTTACAGTTTAAATTACAGCAGAAAAGCTGGGACCAATATCAGTGCTGGGAGACAGCCTTTCTTCTCCAGGCTGTTTACAACCATTCAAATGGTTATTTTTAAATCCACTGTTAAATGCAAAAAGCTAATGTCCCATAGAAAAATATTTTTGTTTACAATTTTTTTTAAATTAAAACATTTTAGTTAGAAGCAATTCAGACTATAAGTCATATTTTCAATTCCTTCCCCTATTTTTTGCTATTTGGGACATTTGAAGTATCAGGAGCTTTTCATTTAAAGTCACAAATCAGGTGACATTATAAGTACTTCCATAGTTTTGTGTTTGTACAGTGCCTAATACAATAGGGTCCTGATCTATGACAAGAGCTTCCAGGTGCTACAGTAATACAAATAATAGACAAGCCAGGATGTCACCAACGTGGAGGGAGTGGGAATCTGGGTAGGGAATAAGCAGCACTGGTACTCCTGATGCCATCACACAGACTCCCACATGAACTTGTAAAGTGGAAACCAACTAGTGTGAGGAAATGAGGACACCCATAAGAAAAGAGGAGGGAGGGCAGAAGAGTCAATAGAGCAAAATGGAAGCAGCAGTAAATCATAGAATATGAGGGTTGGAAGAGACATTGGGAGGTCACTAGTCCAACCCCCTGCTCAAAGCAGCAACCAATCCCCAGTTTTTACCCCAGATCCCTAAATGGCCCCCTCAGGGATTGAACTCACAAGCCTGGGTTTAGCAGGCCAGTGCTCAAACCACTGAGCTATCCCTCCTCCCAGTGACAGAAAGGAGTGGAAGAGACTGGTTTCTGCCCTGTGCTCCAACATTTGTATAGGAAGGATGTAAAAAGCAACAAAACCAGAAGAGTTCCTAAAGAAGATAATCTTCCACTCATGCATGTCACTACAATACAGCCATACAGAATGTGCAACATAGTCAGAATTTATTTAAATGGAGTATGTTTAAATGTTTTATGGAGCACTTCCTTTTCGCATTCTAAGCAAGTGTAATAATTGCACACATTGCCTTCTTAGGGTTTCTAATTTTTATTTTAAAGATGTGATTTCTGCACTATTTCAAGATGAACTGACCAGATGTTCACTTGTGCTATCACCTTTCTCTGTCTCTCCTGGCTGGCAAATCCAACATCAGTTGAAATGTAAAGGAAAAACTAAACTCTTCTTTGACTTGATACTGTTCTTCAATGTAACTTTGTTAAAGCAGCCATACTTACCTCATGCCCCACAGATTTAATGTGTAATGCCACAAAAAACTCAACAGCTTGCCACCCATGGCCACCTCCTGTTCCCCTGGTATGGCAGAGTTGACCCTACCCACAGAGCAAAAAATTTATAGTAAACGTGTGTATATACAATGCTCGCCAAATGCCTGAGCAATGAAAGTAGCCCAAGTAAATCAGCTATACTTTCTTTCAGACTTTGCCCAATTGAGGGCTGTACTGTAATTTGCCAGGAATCATAAGGCTGCAATTTTTGGTATTGTCCTCTGGGGCAGGTTCTCGGCATTATAGTATTGTGATGCTGTTCTGTTCATCACCTTCTTCCCCCCTCAAAAGAGATTTCTAGGTTTATTTTAATATAGCCTGCAAGGTGAGAAATACCCTTGTCAAAATCAACTCTCAGTCAAAAGAAAAGAGGCAGCTATGGCCCTCCAGCGCTATAATGCATCTAACTGACGTAACATTACAATTATAACAGTGCTGTAGATTACTGTAGAACACTAGCTGGCTAGTGTTTGTTGGCTCCATTCCTCTACTGGATACCAGAAGTGCTTAATTTGGTGTCATGGACCCTATACTGTTAACACCAAAAAGAGATTCCTCTTCAGCTAGTGGTTAATGTAGACTGCAACAGTTCTTAACACCAACCAAGATGGTGGAAGGAGCACTACTTCACCAAGCTGGAGAGATGGGAGATGTCTTTGCCTCTAGCTTCTCCTTACATCAACCCCTGCCCTTCGCTGCTGTGGCAGTGGCCTATGCTTTGGTAGTGGGAGCATCTGGGTTTTCTCTCTGTTGTCACAAAAGTCTGAATGGCTTAGGATGACCATATGTCCCTTATTTCAAAGGACCATCTCTTATTTCATTGACTTGTCGTATGAGTAAGGGAAGGCTTTGCAGAGCCGTACTTAAAGAATGTAACTGTTAAAACAAGGTTTAATCTAGAAATCAACCTGAAGAAATCCAGTCCTTTTAACAAAAGTTTCTCCTTTTGTGTTTTAAGACTGCACTGAATTGCACATTTAAAATGAAAATCAAGGATGTGGTTTCTTATTTGAGACTCTGCCTGTTAAACATATTAGATATTCAGACATTTTTCCAACCAGGCCTCTGTTTTTGCACTTTTAAAAACTATTTTTATATGCACTTGTAACACAAGTAAAGAAATGCTAGGAAGAATTTAGAAAATTTCTGGAAAGGTAAAGGTTCAGTGGCTAAGTAAACAGAAAATGCTTGCCATATATGGGTACCAGTAAGCTTTATTACAATGAAGGTACAGTGAAGAGGTAGAGCTTTGAAACATGGTGTTGGGGACACTGGGGCATGGCCACTAGGTAACTCGAGGGGATGGAAGACCACGAGTGTTGATGAAGCCCCCTCACACTAGGCCCAGGTGTCCTTGGGCCCCCCCCTTGCCTGGAGGCACTCGCAGCAGTTATGCGTACGAGGCCCAAGTGTCCTTGGCCCCCCCACCTGGAGGCACTCACAGCACTTTTGCTGAGAATCTGCAACAATATGTTGCAGAGTCAGACTGCCTGAAACTAAGCAAGGCCAAACAAGGCAGATATGGAAGAACAATGCTGAATAAAGCAGCTTTATGTATGGTTTAACAAATGATACAGAGAACAAGGGAACTAGTTGGGAACTGGATTGGCTGGCTATAGGGATACTGAGGGCAGCTTGCTATTGGATAAGTATGCTGGGAAAAAGGATGTATAAAAGCCTGTGTAACTTCCTGCTCTGTGTGCAGGATTTGAGATTCTATTCTCCCTGTACCTTTTTGCAGCTGCAAATAAACTTTTCTGCTTCTCCACCCCGTTGTGATGACTGGGTGTAGCACACCGGGTAGCGAACCAACCCCAGCTGTTGTTTAGCCTCTCGGCACTGGGTGCCGGCAACAATGGTATCCAGCTCCTCTTCCTTCCAATTTCTTAAAACTGGTGGAATTTATATGTTCAGTCCTACCTCAAATGAAGCAGTGGACAGAATAGTTTCCTTGTGTAAACAGACTTGGATTGCAGAAACCTACTACATTTTTTTTAAGGCCACACTTCAAATTAAGTTAATATCAATTGTACATGTAAAGAGTTTTATAAATTGATTTAAAATGTATCAAAACGAATCATAAGGTATCATTTTAAACATTAAATTGAAGTTTATGATTCCATTGTATACTTCAGGGCAGTAGAAATGTACACTTGAGAGAGAAATACATGACATGCTAAGGGAGAAAAGAAGTTTCCCTAAACCATCTCTTAAAATAAAGCATTGTCCCATATTTTTCATGTGATTTTCCCTTATTTCCATTTATCAAAGGTGGTCACCCTAGAATCTGAAGCACAGAGCAATGACGTGATTTGCTCACGGTCCTATTCAGTGCTAATGCTGGGCACAGTGTCCACACAGACTTCAAGCAAATATAGGACAACTGTATAAGACACTCTTCACTGTTTTATTCATGGCAAAATCATCTCCCAATAGGGCCAGTCTCAAGGTTAAAAAAGTCAGGCCTCAAAAATAATATATTTATTTGTTTGGGGCAAGTGGGGTGGGGGGAAGTCTTTAGTTGCCTTTTAATTTCTGAGCCTTTGGAGCTACACGCAGATGCTGGTTTCAAGCGTGTGGTGGTGAATGCTGTAAACTTTTCTGTTTAAAATTAAAGCTCTGGTTCTCACATAACCACATGAGTCCAGCACCTGGGGCTTTTAGAAAAAAGCCAAATAGCATGAGACTACTGCCAAAATTGTGAGAGTTGGGAAACCCCCTTTCCTTAGGCAGTAAGTGCTCCCGTGTGGGGTGAATGCTGAGAAACAAGACATTTGCCCCACAGTGACTTGTTCCAGGCCGCAGGATGAGTGGGGCTCTAGAGCCAGGAAGAAGAGGTCCCAGGCCACTGAATGGGCTAGTAGGACTGCAGCCACCCTCATTGTCTATAAGTAAGGTCCTTTACATAACGCCCTTTCAGGGCAACTCACAAACTACTGGTCCCAATACGCAGTGCTCCTAGAGGAGCCAGGCGGCTCAGACCCATCTAGACTACAGCTCCCAGAAGGCAGTGCTCCCTCCAGAGTTCAGCGACCAGCTCGGGGTGGAGTGTTGCATGCTGGAACTTGCAGTCCCCGCGCGCCATCTCCCGAGCCAGGGGCCGACTTCTTCTTTTGTCCACGTCTCACTCCACTAAAGTCTTTCACCGGAATCACGTGGCACAAACGGACCCCCGACCCCTTCGACTCCGATTGGTCCACAGCGGCGCCACGTGATGGGCTGAACCCGGAAGCCGCGGAAGGCGATTGTTTCCTTGGCTACGCCACAGGAAAGCGAAGGTCCGGTCCTTTCCGTTTTCACGTCGGCGGCGCTGAGAGTGGCAGCGGCAGCGGCAGCCGCCGCCGCCGCCAGGGAGAGGGGCGAGCGGCAAGCATGGGGCTGAGCCGGGCCTAGCGGGGCGGCGGGCAGCTGCTGCCATGAGCGGAGCTGCCGGTGGTGAGGGGGGGAGCGGGGACCCCGCAGCCCGCTGGGGGAGATGGAAGCTGTTGGCCCTGGGCCTTCTCTCCGCTTCCTCGGTGCTGGCAGCCGCCCCGGGCGCTGGAGCCATGAGCAGGGAGGAAAAGCGCCGGCTCGGGTAAGCTGGGAGACGCGGCGGGGGCCTGAAGGAGGGTGGGTTCTGCGCAGCTGGCAAGCGCTTACCTGGACCGGCTCCAGTCGTCACTGCCGCGTGGGGCGGCTGGAAGTGGCCACAGCCCCCTCTGGCATCCCTTTTCCCGGGGGGCTGGCCACTGTGGCTGCCTGGCGACAGCCCCCACACTGTCAGCTCCGTCGGCAGGGGCTCAGCCTCTGGCCCCGTGGAAGGGGTGCGGACCCCTGTGGCTGCTCCCCTCTGAGCGGGGAGAGCACTCCCCCATGGGGCCTGGCGATTCTCCCGGGTCCCACTGGGGTGTGGCTGAACCCCACTCCCCCCACGGATGGATCTCGGCCCTGTGGGGCTGATCCCCAGCACCGACAGCCGGCGACCTGTGTGACGTTCCCAGTCTGCGTGAGAGTAGTGCCTAGCCCCTCAGAGATGTACTTTAATGACCTTGTACTCCCCTGAATTTTTGGTACGATCCCCTTCTCCCCCCGTCACATCTACCTGCCTATCGGGTCATCTTCCCGCTCTCGTGGTTGACACCCCTAGTCTCTGTGTGGTCATGAAGATTTCAGTCAGGCATTGTATATGATTATGGGTACAAGTGGTCAAAGGTCAAAACCATACTCAGTAGGTGTTTGGCATTGTGGTCTAATTATGACAGTGTTTCTGGAACAAGTCAAGGTTTTAGCGTGATAAGAGATAGCATCTTTCATATTAATAAGAGTTGAGATCATCCCTGCCCAGTCACTGTGAGCAATAAAGTAAATTGTTTAGGGAGCCCAATTTGCATGTGTGTATAAAGCTAATTATTTAAAAAACTATTCTTATATGTAAAGGATAAAGAGTACAACATCAGTGATGAGGTATGTGTGCTAGTACATGGAGTAGGATGTTTTAGAAGGCAGTTCTGCATTCTGATCATGTCAGAGTAACAGCCGTGTTAGTCTGTATTCGCAAAAAGAAGAGGAGTACTTGTGGCACCTTAGAGACTAACCAGTTTATTTGAGCATAAGCTTATGCTCAAATAAATTGGTTAGTCTCTGAGGTGCCACAAGTACTCCTCTTCATTCTGATCATTATTGCCACACACTCACTGTGTCACCTTGACAATTTCATTACCTCCTTCATGCTTACTGTCATCCTCTGTAAAATGAAGATAGTAATATTTCACAAGGGTGTTGTGAGGCTTCATTAAGAAGTTTCATTATACTGTCATTTGGTCATTAGATAAAAAGCAGTATTTAATTATAATATGTGCACTCATTAGCTCTTTCATTCAAAGATGTCGAAGCACTTTGAATACATCACAAAGACTTGAAAAATACCTTAGCTATGTGTTCCTCACACGGCTACCCAAGTGGTTTAGGCTCCTTTCCTGGCCTGTTTACATTTTTAGGTGCTTTGTTTAACTTATGTTCTCTGTGTGCCATCTGATATAGGTGTATTAGTGATCTAGGATCTACCAGTACAGGCAGAAATGTGGACTGCTTCAGGTATTTGTTCAGCTTTTGCAATGCTGCAGAGGTGGAAAGAAGCCACCTTACTTTCAGAGGTGCTTATTTACTGAGGGGTCTGGGTTGGAGCACCTATGCTAGTAGGAGGTAATATATATATTTATATGGTAAGAACGTACCTTCCACAGAGATCCCGTTGGATAATGGTCTGGGAATACAGTTCATTTGAAGGAGGGAAAAAAAAGTTATAACCTTTTAATGTGCTAAATCATTATTGGACAATGTTTATAGGCTTAGACTCTGATCCTGCATCAGGATCTGCTTGGGTAGACCACACCGTCACATTGAAGTGGATGGGGCTCTCTGTGGGCCTAGGATTTCACCTGCACAGCTAAATTGCAGAATTGAGGCCATCAAATAGTTATAATTGGTGAAATGACTGAAAAAGGCACCATTGGGGTTCATGTTTATTTTTTTCTCTACTTTCATAATAAAATTTTTAGATGAGTTAACGTTATTTTTTTAACTGCCAGGGCAGTAAACTCAGTTGGGTGTTTGAAAATCTAGCTGAGTTCTTCTTGCCTCTTACATCAGCCGCAACAGTAATAGATGTTTTGTGAACATTGTTGATGCCCAAGTCAGAATAGAATCCAACTTGCTGTGTATTAGGTTTTTCCTTACTATTAGTAATGCTATCTTTTGTTAGTACAATAGTCTTTGCTAAGACAGGAAGCAGCTATCGAGAGAGTGAGTGCCATTGGATATAGTGACATTTCTGATCGTGACCACTATTTAGACATCACAAATATATACATTCATAAATAATATTGAAACCATTTTTTCTTTACTTACCAAGATTGTAATTCAGGGAAAATATGGAACCTGGTAACTTATGATTCCACTAAATTGTAAAATAGCTTTGGGTGTTGATGATACCAACTGTTGCAGAAGGAACACAGAACTATGTCCTGGGGTTTTTCTGAGTGAGGAGTGTGCCTCCTGGCTGGTTCTTAGATAGACAAGGTGGGTGCTTCTGTTGGTGAGAGAGTCAAGGGTTTCCAGCAACACAGCTCTTCTTCAGGTCTGTGAAAGAAACTCAGGATGTCACAGCTAAATGCAAGACCAAACAGATTGTTTATCATAAGTAAAAAGAAAAGGAGTACTTGTGGCACCTTAGAGACTAACCAATTTATCTGAGCATGAGCTTTCGTGAGCTACAGCTCACTTCATCAGATGTATACCGTGGAAACTGCAGCAGACTTTATATACACACAGAGAATATGAAACAATACCTCCTCCCACCCCACTGTCCTGCTGGTAATAGCTTATCTAAAGTGATCAACAGGTGGGCCACCTCCAGCACAATGTGCTGGAGGTGGCCCACCTGTTGATCACTTTAGATAAGCTATTACCAGCAGGACAGTGGGGTGGGAGGAGGTATTGTTTCATATTCTCTGTGTGTATATAAAGTCTGCTGCAGTTTCCACGGTATACATCTGATGAAGTGAGCTGTAGCTCACGAAAGCTCATGCTCAGATAAATTGGTTAGTCTCTAAGGTGCCACAAGTACTCCTTTTCTTTTTGCGAATACAGACTAACACGGCTGTTCCTCTGAAACCTGTTTATCATAAGTAGTTAGCACATATTCTAAGGGACCATTCAAGATGAAGTGGCCTGTTTACACCTCTGTAATCATAGGACAAAAAGGGGGGTTAGTGGCTTACGAATTGTTGTGATAAGCCATAAATCCATTGTCTTTATTATGGCTTTGTCTATACTGGGGGTATGTCTACACTGGCACTTAGTCAGCAAAACTTTTGTCATTGGGGGTGTTAAAAAAAATCCCCCTGAACGTCAAAAGTTTTACCAAGAAAAAGCTCTGGTGTGAACAACGCTTTGTTGGCAAGAGAACTCTCTTCTGCTGACAAACAGCAGCTACATTGCGTGCCTTTTAGCAGCGCGGCTGTAGCGGCATAGCCATGTCGCTAAAAGCTGCATATTGTAGACATAGCCTAAGACCATGATTTTTAGTGTCTAGCAAAGTATCTAGTAGCCTATTTGGTCTTTTCAGTATAATAATTGTGATTTAAAAAATGAAAATATACTGCACTGGAAAATTGGATTTTATGATTGGAAGTTCTTTTCTCTTTGCAAGTGGAATGCTCCCAGAAACAAATAATTGCACAATAAATTTAGGGACATGAACAAGTTTTATTCAGAAGAAGCCCCAGTATTGGAATAGCAGTAGTGTTACAGGACTGGCCTGTTGGGGATCAGTTTGTACACCACCTGCTACTTTTGGACTAGCTTTAGATGGTGTTTCATTCCCCTTTCTTTCATGAGGTCCAAACAGATCATAAATATCTTGCCACTGGTTGTTTCACTCATCAGCTTTATTTGGGCAAAGTTCCAGAGATGAAGTGAATGTTATGTATTTTTATGGGCATCTGATATTAATCTCCAGATATTAAACTACAGTACTTCTGTTGTGTTAAAGTTTGACACTTAGAAGAGGAAATATGAAACTGATCATGTATTCAACAAATTTTTTCCTGTTCCTTTTCTTAGGAATCAAGTGTTAGAAATGTTTGATCATGCTTATAGCAATTACATGGTAAGTAAAATACCAATTTCTTCATTATGCTTACACACAAATTAAAGTTTGTGTTGCATTTGTCAGCAGTTTTGTTATCGACCTGGCAGTTTTAAAAAACTTGCTGAAACTCTGTTGGGGGAAAACTGAAGTTGAAGTTCGTATGTGCAGCTTATATTATTTTCTTTTGAAATGTCTGTTTGCATATAAGAAATATGAATATAGGGGGAGAGTAATGTCTGATCACAGGAACAGTGGCTAGGAATTCCTGACAGGATACTTAACCTATGCTTGATTTTTTCCCCCCTAGATCTGAAATGCAGTAGTCTCTAAGAATTTGTGTTTGTAAAGGTAATTGACAATGAAAAGTGCTAAATTACAGAATTTAAAATATTTTAAAGGGAAGCAGATGTTGCAATATAGTCTTGATATCTGATTTCCCAGTTGGATCCTTACAGGTGGCCTATAAAGCTAAAAGGTAATGGGGCTCTCTACAGGTAAACCTGCATCTCTCTCACTGCAGAGTCAGGACCTTACCATATAAACCTGCTTGCTATTCTTAATGTATGTTGTCTCCTCTTATACATTTCCTACTATATCAGTGTTCCCTTGACTTATTTGGTAGCATGAGACCCCAGAACAAAAATGTTGCAAAATACCATACAGACCAAGAACACTTGAAAAGATACCTGTCTGTAGTTATCAAATTCTAGTGAACACATTAATTGTTAATAATGTATTGGTTGTGCTGGTGAATATTATATAAAAATGTTTATATGTTCCTGCAGATAACTTTGATTATACTTTGTGGGCCTAACATTAATTATATAACCTCATATTTGCTTGGGATGTTACATTTGCTGTAGATTTTGCAGCTGCTTTGCTCTCAAAAGTTCCATTTCACTTAAAAAAAATAAAATAAAAAAAAAAACCCTGTAGCATCAGACCCACATTGCATAACTTGGTGCTAAATAAGCAATTGTAATGTAATTAAGTGATCCACATTTGCTACTGTTTACATGATATATGTGTGTTGTAATTTAGTGTTGTCAAAACAATTTTAGGTCTTTTAGTTGTCTTCACATGTTGGACATGAGACTGATTTGTTGTTTAGTGGGTCTTGTTATACCCTAATTTATTAGTTTGGTCTTGTTCCAGAATAAATAATTGTTTTTATTTCAACAGTAGAATCTCTACATTTAAAATACAGTTATTGATAAGAAGAATATAATATTATCAATACACTGAAATGGGAAACATTTTAGGGGAAACAGGTGACCCGTTAACTGTACATCTGAAAATCTAAGGCAATCTAAGGTTTTTTCCACACCCCTGAATGACATAAGTTATACTGACAAAATCGGTTGTGTAGACATGGCCTGAAATACCAATTATTCTTATGATACCTTAGTCTAGTAAAGTGTGTATTTTTTTAACAAAAACATTTTAATTGTTTTCATCTTTGTATTTTCTCTACTGGGCATATAAGTGTTCTTATTATAACACAGACCTTTCTTTCATAAGTTGCACCTGCTCACACATGGAAAACCACTGTCCCTGGAGAGTATGTTGACTGCATGGCTCAATATTATGCTATAACCCTTTAACTTCCAAAGAGGTTAAAAGTTAATGAGACATGTAAATAGATAATGTATACAGTGAATGAGATTCTTTGCCATTTATAAATGCCAAAGGTATTAAAGCACAGAAGAGAAGCTATTGTGAGGACTGTTTTTTATTAAACATGTTCAGGTATGCAGGCTATGAAGTGGTACAGAATTGTTGTTTGATTTTTGAAAAATAAAACAAAACTTCAAGTAGTTGTTTTTGGTTGACATTCTGACTCTTCTCTATATTGCCTAATAGTGTGACTAGCAACTGACTTCTTTGGATAGAAATAATTTTTCAGAGTAGCAGCCGTGTTCGTCAGTATTTGCAAAAAGAAAAGGCGTACTTGTGGCACCTTAGAGACTAACAAATTTATTTGAGCATAAGCTTTCATGAGCTACAGCTCACTTCATCGGAAAGCTTATGCTCAAATAAATTTGTTATTTTCTAAGGTGCCACAAGTCCTCCTTTTCTTTCTGCAATTAATTTCTAGTTAGATACTTGAAACCTCGCTACATAAAAATGTCTGGCTTTCAATCTGCCTTGCTTTCTCTTTATTGCTTTTAATTAGGTAACCTACCTTGCCTAACGTTGGACAAAACTCTTCAGTCAGCTGAGATATTTGTGCTTTACTTTTCATTACTATAAATTTGAAGCTAATAAATACCTTCTCTACATTTGTGGCAAGAAAATGTTGGGTTAAGAGGAAGTATGACTTCAGACATCCTGGAAGCATAAATGTCAAAAGGATATTTACTTGCCACGTATGCTAGAGCATTAAACAAACAAGTCTCATTCTGTGTTTGTTTAACTTGAAGTAAAGACTGGAGTTTCAACCTTGACCTTGATAGCAAGAAAATTAAGTGTGTTTTTTTTTTTAAAAAAAAACAGCAATTTTTGAGACAGGGAGCTGAAAATTGTTGACTTACTATTTCTATTAATGTTTTTGGACTTGAGTGGATTAGGCTCACATTTCACGTTTGCGTGCAGGGGGATATCTTTTATACTTTTTCATATGTCAATTGGGAGGGCAGAGAGTAGCTTTTTATTCCCTCACAGACAAGTCTAATAGCTAGGAGCATTTCTTCACACTTACACAAAGGATACCTGAAAAGCCAGTTGTGTTAGTCCCTTGGGTCAGTAGTCCTAATCATACAGCACTGGCAGCGCTGTGCATTGTTCGTAAGTGGAATGTATCAATGCTGTTCTTAATTTACAATCCTGACATAGACCAAACAGCCCTATTTGTCAATCAATACATGCTTTTATAAATTTAAGACATACAGATGTTTAAACTATGTAGTTTGTGTGCCTAATTTTGCCCTTGATACATCTCCTCTTTATCCACTGATCTCAACTGAATTGGAAGGGGCATTTGGCCCCATAGCCTTAACCCATCTCCAGATAGATCTAGATAACTAACCTGTATTCCCTCATTTTTCAGAGTGTTTCCTGCTCTTCAGGATGTAGACTGTTTACTTTTATTTTACTGAGTAATGTTCCCTTTTCTGTCTGTCTTGAAGGTAGCTTTATCAGAATTACCTGATTATTGGCTTTCTCCACAATTTTAGCTATTGAGCTCTTAATTTTGAATTTCCTTCTACTTCACAGTTCATTAATCAGTTTTTCAGGATAATTGTAAGGTGTACGATATTCAAAATGAGAGCTATACCCTGGCTCTGGTAGCTGAACTCAGGAAGAATAGAAGGCGGTGATAGGACCAGAGTCTTCAAAGAACAATAGGCCATCAATTGAAAAACAACCCATACTTTTTCTTCCCTACCCCATGTGTCTGGATAACCAGTCACACTAATCTGTCACAGCATATACTCATAAATGATATTGAATGTGTTCCACTTCACATATTCATTTGCTGCAATTTTGCTTTTATTATGCTGCTCATTAATTTCTACTTTAAAATTAAAATTAAAAGATAGTATAATACAGCAACCTGTGGAACTGAGGTAGACATGTTCAATCACTAATTGTTCCCTCATACTACACGTCTTATAGGAAGTCAACACCTTGCACAACATTTATTTTAAGTATTTTTTTTGGACTTTATACAGCTTTATTTTACTAATTCTATTGGTGATTATCATAACTTGCCAAAAAACCTGGGTCATTGTTCATAATTAAAATAAGAATTTTTATGTATGTTTTTATTTCTTTATATGTGTCATTCTGGTAGTGGTTTAAAAATAAAACTGTTTGGTGAAAAGCTTTGCATTTACTAGCCCAAGTACAAAACTTACTTGCCTGCCCATTCCTATATTGATAACTAAGAAAAAAGAATAGTAAAGAATAAAATTGTCAGACACACAGAAGAACATAAATTGTTGCTCAAAAGTCAAAATGGTTTCTGTAAAGGGAGATCATGTCTTACTAATCTATTAGAGTTCTTTGAAGGGGTCAACAAACATGTGGACAACTGGGATCCAGTAGACATAGTGTACTTAGATTTCCAGAAAGCCTTTGACAGGGTCCCTCACCAAAGGTAAATTAAGTTGTCATGGGATAAGAGGGAAGATCCCTTCATGGATTGAGAACTGGTTAAAAAACAGGGAACAAAGGATAGGAATAAATGGTTAATTTTCAGAATGGAGAGGGGTAACTCCATTGGTGTTCCCAAGGGTCAGTCCTCGGACCAATCCTATTCAACTTATTCATAAATGACCTGGAGAAAGGGGTAAACAGTGAGATGGCAAAGTTTGCAGATGATACTAAACTGCTCAAGTTAGTTAAGACCAAAGCAGACTGTGAAGAGCTTCAAAAAGATCTCCCAAAACTAAGTGATTGGGCAACAAAATGGCAAATGAAATTTAATGTGGATAAATGTAAAGTAATACACATTGGAAAAAATAACCCCAACTATATATACAATATGATGGGGGCTAATTTAGCTACAATTAATCAGGAGAAAGATCTTGGAGTCATCGTGGATAGTTCTCTGAAGACGTCCCCGCAGTGTGCAGCGGCAGTCAAAAAAGCAAATCGGATGTTAGGGATCATTAAAAAAGGGATAGAGAATAAGACGGAGAATATCTTATTGCCCTTATATAAATCCATGGTGCACCCACATCTTGACTACTGCGTACAGATGTGGTCCCCTCATCTCAAAAATGATATACTGGCATTAGAAAAGATTCAGAAAAGGGCAACTAAAATGATTAGGGGTTTGGAAAGGGTCCCATATGAGGAGAGATTAGAGACTAGGACTTTTCAGCTTGGAAAAGAGGAGACTAAGGGAGGATATGATAGAGGTATATAAAATCATGAGTGGTGTGGAGAAAGTGAATAAGGAAAAGTTATTTACTTGTTCCCATAATATAAGAACTAGGGGCCACCAAATGAAATTAATGGGTAGCAGGTTTAAAACAAATGAAAGGAAGTTCTTCTTCACTTAGCGCACAGTCAACCTGTGGAACTCCTTGCCTGAGGAGGTTGTGAAGGCTAGGACTATAACAGGGTTTAGAAGAGAACTGGATAAATTCATGGAGGTTAAGTCCATTAATGGCTGTTAGCCAGGATGGGTAAGGAATGGTGTCCCTAGCCTCTGTTTGTCAGAGGGTGGAGATGGATGGCAGGAGAGAGATCACTTGATCATTACCTGTTAGGTTCACTCCCTATGGGGCACCTGGCATTGGCCACTGTTGGTAGACAGGATACTGGGCTGGATGGACCTTTGGTCTGACCCAGTATGGCCGTTCTTATGCTAAAAAACTAGCACTTTATGTGCTTGTCAAAAAAGCCAGGAGCAAATAGAGTTTTGAAAAGCTATTTTAAAAAAAAAACTTAAAAATCAAGTCTTACACCAAAATATTTCACCAGTCTCGTCTCACTCTTATGTCAGTTTCTGACTGTCCGATTTTAGTACTTTTTATTTGGCAGTTACCAAAACTCTGAACTAGGGCCCTAAGGCTTGATTCTGTTCTCACTGAAGTCAGCTACAAAATTTGCATTGATTTCAGTGGAACCATAAACAGGTATTTCATAGAATATCAGGGTTGGAAGGGACCTCAAGAGGTCATCTAGTCCAACCCCCTGCTTAAAGCAGGACCAATCCACAAGTTTTTGCCCCAGATCCCTAAATGGCCCCCTCAAGGATTGAACTCACAACCCTGGGTTTAGCAGGCCAATGCTCAAACCACTGAGCTATTCCTCTCCCCCTTTTATTCAGCACACCTGATTTGGCCTATACTGACATTGTTGATGTTTCTGACTGATTGAAGGGTGCTAAGTAGTGTTAGAGTAAAACTGTTTTGCTAGAGCAATGGAAAGTAATCCCTCTCCCCACCCCTGAAATGGCCATCATTTTCAAAAACTACTCCAAACTTGTCATGTTTTCCTTTGTGTTGCATAGTCATTTGGTTGTATTTTATTGTTTATGTTCTGACTGAGTTCTTTTCTCATTTTCACTGATTCTGTGACCTTGGACAAATCATGGAGGGTAAAATTTTCAAAGCATCTAAGTCCAGTTTTCAAAAGTGGCTTAGGAGCCTCTATCTCTTCAATTTTTTTTTCAGTGAGGCTTAGGTCCGAAGTCACTTAAGCGCTTTTTAAAATGTTATCCCTAACCTTTGAACTTCCTTGTCTCCTTTCTGTAAAATGGAGCTAATTTTCACATTTTTGTAAAATGAGCAAGTCTTCCACCCAGACTGTTTTTGCACTAATGTTGGATGAGAGATCAGTTCTTTAATGGAGGAAAAAGACTACTCAGTTCTCCACTGCAGATATGCAATCTCCTGTGCATTTGTTGCAGGAAACACAAGATGAACCTCAAGTGTTCAAATTGAGCAATTATTTCAGAGATGCCATTAAGTACTCCAAAACAATTGTTTCTCTGGGGTAAGGGAGATGGGGCATTGCACTGTATGGCCTGGCTTCCAGTATGTTTTATGTGGTCTAACGGTTGTCAGCCATTGACTATGAAGAGGAAGCTGTTGCTGTGTTATTTTGAGTTTGAGTTTAGCCACATAGGTGATACATAGATTTTCATAAGTTTACTACAATTCTGCTTCCTTTCAATAGGTTGCAGAGATGTACTCTACTCTCTTTACCTTCTGGTTTTGTTCTGACAGGATCATGCCTACCCAGCTGATGAACTCATGCCTTTAACTTGCCGTGGACGGGTTCGGGGTCAGGAACCTAGTCGTGGGGATGTGGACGATGCCTTGGGAAAGTTAGTATTTGAAGCAGTGACTATCTTATATGAACATGCAAATCTTAACACATTTTGCTGCTAATACTTCAGTTGATGTGCACTCAGAACCCTTGTTTGGTTTTCTAGATCGGGGTGGGCAAACTACAGCCCTTGGGCTGGATCCGGCCTGTCAGGGCTTTGGATCTGGCCTGCGGGATTGCCAGCCCCATGGTGCAGCAGGGTTAAGGTAAGCTCCCTGAAGCAGCCGGAGCCACGTCCCTGGGGAAGGGGGGAGGCAGAGGGCTACGTGTGCTGCCCTCGCCTGCAGGCACTACCCCTCGCAGCTCCCTTTGGCTGGGAACGGGGAACCACGGCCAATGGGAGCTTCGGGGGAGGTACCCGCAGGCAAGGGCAGTGCGCCGAGCCCTCTTCCCCCTCCCCCAGGGGCTGCAGGGACGTGGTGCCTGCCGCTTCCGGGAGCGGTGCAGTGCCAGGGTATTCAGGGAGCCTGCCTTAGCCACGCTGCGCGCCACTGCCACCCCGGAGCCACTCAAGGTAAGCGGCACCGGATCGGAGCCTGCACCCCAAACCCCTGCCCTGAGTCCCCTGCACCCTTCCTGCACCCCAACCCCTTGCCCTGAACCCCTTCCTGCATACCACACTCCCTCCCGCATCCCATCCCCCTGCCCCAGCCCTACGTTAATGGCCCTGCATGCAATTTTCCCACCCAGATGTGGCTGTCGGGCCAAAAAGTTTGCCCACCCCTGTTCGAGATGCACAAAACTGCAGAATTGTCATATTATAAATGAGAGAGGTGGTGGGACCAAAACATAGTTTAGTAATTTCTATAGCCACTTTTTCCTCTAGTCCAATGAGGTGAACTAATATGTAGTTACCTTTATCAAGAAAAAAGGAATTGACCTCATCAAATGGGATAAGAGTTTAGAATAATTTTGCATAGTACAGTTTTTTTCTTAGAGAAATCATCGATACATGGGTGCACGCTTACGGCCACCAGTAAATTCAGTGGCTGAAATGGGTGTGGCTGGGTTCATTATCAGCTCTTCAGAGCAATAGACTATTGGCCACTGTGCTAGTTTAATAAGCCACGTTTTAAATGACAGAATTTTCAAAGGTAACTAAAAACAAGAAGTCAAAATGACTCCAACCATCATAAGTGTAAACTATTCTGTAGCTCCAACTCCAGTTAGTAGGAGTTGCAAATGTCTATTCAAAGAAGAATAGGTTTAATTGTTGTCAGTATTTACACCTTCCTGTTAAATATCCCTCATTTAAAACTAGCATATTTTTAATCAGCTGGCAATCTGTGATGATTATGTCACATTATTTCTAAGATTTTTGGGTTAAAAATAACATAACACAATATCTACCAAAAACGTACCGAATTTTAATTATATATCTGGTTTAAATTTTATTTCATAGGTTTTCATTGACACTGATTGATACCTTGGACACTCTTGTGGTAGGTTTGATCTGTTTTGCAATGTTTCACTGTTGAATAACTGTTTATCTACCTCTAGTCAGATTTCCAGGTTAGAATTCTGTTTTTTTGAGATAAATGTGAAGTGTTAAGTAAGGAAACTGAGTTAAGTCTCTTATTCCATCAAAAAGACAGGTACATTCTGTTGTAAAGACCTGTAAACAATGGATATAATAGACAGTGATGTTGTTTGGAATTATTATTATTTTTTTAATACTAAAACAGTACCTTGGCCTTGTAGTTCATCTAAATGAATGCCCATTGTGTTGCTGTTAGTTTTTTTTTTTTTAAACTTATAACAGTAATATACATTTGCTTCCCCTGCTAATGTAAGGGCTTTTCTACACTTAAAATGCTGCAGCAGCACAGCTGCACTGCTGTAGCCTTTCACTGTGGACACTACTTGCACCAACGGAAAGGGTTCTACTATCAGTGTAGGACGCGGTGGGCAAAATTTTTGGCCCGAGGGCCACATCTTGGTATGGAAAATGTATAGCAGGGCATGAATGCTCACAAAATTGGGGATTGGGATGCGGGAGGGGGTGTGGGCTGTTGTGTGGGGTTGGGGGTGCTGGAGGGTGCTTCAGGCTGGGACTGAGGGGTTCGGAGGGCAGGAGGAGGCCAGGGCAAGGGGTTGGGACGCGCGAGGGGGTCAGGAGTGCAGGCTCCAGGTGGCGCTTACTTTAAAGCAGTTCCCAGAACCAGTAGCATGTCTTTTCTCCTGCTCCTATGCGGAGGCGCAGCCAGGAGGTGCACGCTGCCCCGTTGCTTGGGGTGAGGGCAGTGTGTGGAGCCCACTGGCTGCCCCTATGCATAGAAGCTGGAGGAGAGACATACCGCTGCTTCCAGGAGTTGCGCGGAGCAGGGCAAGCCCCGGATCCCATTCCCTGGCCTGAGTTAGAGGGCCAGATTAAAACGTCTCGAAGGCTGGATGAGGCCCCTGGGCAATAGTTTGCCCACTCCTGGTATAGGTACTCCGCCTCCCTGCGAGGTGCTGTTTACACAGAAGGTTAGGTCAGTTTAACTGGATATTTCACACTTCTGAGTGACGTAGTTATACTGAGCTAAATTTCTAGTGTAGACCAGGCCCAAGTTAATCTGTTGACTTCTGAGGCTTTTACTCTTGGGGAAATTCTGCGCCAAAAAATTAACAATTCTACACACGATTCTGCAAAATTCTGATTATTTTATTTGTCAAAATAACACAATATAATCATGCCAGTTTCAATTATTTTGGTAATTAATTTCAAAATACCTTTTAGCAACTCTGGCTGTAACAATACAGACCACAAAAGAGATTCCCTCACGAGTAAAAAAAAACCCAGTTCCTGCTTCTCTGCCCTTCCCCCTGCCCGCACAGAGCCCAGCCACAGGTCCCCCACCCAGACACCTGCACCCTTTCCCCCCCAGAACCCAGCTGTGGGGTGCCCCCAGCCCACACATCTGCACCCCCTCTCCCGCAGAGCCCAGCTGCCTCTTGGCCTAGACACCCATGCCCGCCTCTCCAGACACCTGCAACCAGAGCCCAGCCGCAGGGGCCTCCCTGGCCCAGACATCTGCGCTCCCTCTTCACAGAACCCAGCCGCGGGAGAGCCCCCCTGGCTCAGAGCCCTGTACCCCCGCCCCACCTTAGAGGCCAGCCATGTAAAGCCCAGGGATCCAGAGGGAGAAACAGCCCGTTGCTGCATCCCAGGCTTATATGGAGTTTCCTGCACACCACCTCCTTCCTTCAGGCATGCCAGGAACGGCAGCTGTGGGGAACTCTCCATCTCCAACCCCTCCCTTCAGCAGTGTCTTCTATTTGCAAGCTGGGCTCTGCGGGGTCTAGTGGCCACCAGCAGCTCTGCAGCGCCAGTTCTGCAGGAAAAAAGACCTTTGCTCTGACCCAGTATGGCTGTTCTTATGTTTCTTTGCAAAATGTACAGTACTTGTACTAGGTGAATTGAAAAAATATTTATTTATTTACAGTGCAAATACTTGTAATCAAAAATAAAATGAGCACTGTACACTTTGTATTCTGTGTTGTAATTGAAATCAATATATTTGAAAATCTAGAAAACATCCAAAAATATTTAAATAAATGGCATTATATTATTGTTTAACAGTGCAATTAATCACACAATTAAAAACTATTAATTTTTTAAATTGCATGAGTAATCACGATTAATTTTTTAAATTGCTTGACAGCCCTATTTTCAGACCTTATAGCAGGGATGAGCTTGAACTGTGGAGTTCAGTTCCAGATTTCAAGGAATAGAATATGTGGGTACAGGTGGCGGAAAACATTGATTACAATGCACTATAGTGAAAGAAAGGAACTAACATGGGTAATCATCATACATTTTCAGTGAATTATTCCCTGTTGAAAACTACTTTGTCATTCATGTACATCACTATAGCAAACCAGACTAATACTGATACCTATTCACATAATGTATCAGAATATGATATGGTCAGGCAGAAAAGCAATTTGAGCTATCTTGACTATTTCCTGGTTCAAGTTTAACACGTTGAACTTTATATCGTACTTGAATGTCTGACTGCACTCGCGCTTTCTGAAGTAAATCAGTGTTACAGCATCAGAACCTAAAATGACTAAAGTTATTTTTGTTTTCTAGGTGTTAAATAAAACCAAAGAGTTTGAAGATGCTGTAAAAAATGTGATAAAAGATGTTAATTTAGATAATGACATAGTTGTATCAGTTTTTGAAACTAACATAAGAGTCCTTGGGTAAGTAACTAGCTTTCTTCATTTTCAATGCACTTAAGATGTGATCTCAAGCTTATGTTTTGTCAAACATTTACTTGTACCTCAGCTGATGTTGAGAATGGTGGTTCCACTGGATCAACAGAATTCAACTTCTGTTGTAGGAAGAAACTGATATAATAGATGTCAAATTCAGTTGGCTGTCCACACCAGCAGGAGAGCTATTTTCAATACCGATTGAAAAAAGTGCTAGGATAGCAGTGGCTAACAACCTGTGTGTCAAAGCTCATTTTCCTAACATAGACATGGCCTCAAAGCTAAGATTATGTTATCAAACATTCGATATACACTGTCAAATTTCTCTAGTTTATAAAATTTGATTTGTACAATCTCATGGGTGCTAGTTATTTATGTTTTGAGTCAATAAGGAGTGTGCAGTATATTAGGTCTGTGGCTAAGGGATAATTCTGAAATGTGATAATCACTCTTGAGAATGAAAAACACAGACAACACATCTGTTTGTGTTTTTTTAAAAAAACTCTTAAGATGCTGACAGGTTCCTTCAAATTACCTTGTTTATAGATATTAAACAAGTATGCCTCTCAGAATTCAGATATCTTAACTTCTGTGTGACAACTTTCTGAAAATGTAGTAAAATGATGATCAATATTTGATTACTCAGGGCTTATATAAACATCATCACTTCATTTGGCTCATGATAACCTTTAAGATAATGACCTCTACTCCATCCATGTGCAGGATTAATCATTTAGTTCTCTTCAGTAATCTACTACTTCAGTGTGTTTTATATATATTCAGTAAAATGCTATAGGGGACAATTTATTGTTAATCTGCTCATCACTCTAAGTATGTTACCTACGGGGGAGAAAAAAATTCACCGTAGTCATTAAGTGCTTGATTTTTTTTTTTTGCCCCCTAGAGGTGCACCACAGCTTCCATTGATTTCAGTTGGAATTGTATGTGCGCAGCACTTCTGAAACACACATCACAATTGTTTATACAGTGTTTGTCACAAATGATAGAAATTACTGCATTACTGTGACTTACTGACTTGAAATACATGTGGATATCTTTTCTTGTGTTTAGAGGTCTTTTAGGTGGGCACTCTGTGGCAATTATGCTGAAAGAAAAAGGTGAATACATGCAGTGGTACAGTGGTGAACTTCTGCACATGGCAAAACAATTGGGCTACAAACTTTTACCTGCTTTTAACACGACTAGTGGTCTCCCTTATCCAAGAGTAAGTGTTTTATAATCCAGATCACTCCACACAATAGGCAAAACTTTGTTAATATTTCAGGAAGTTATTTAATAGAGAGGGAGAGAACCTTATTTGTGACAGATTATGCATTAATTTTCTTTGTATGTAGGATCAGAAAATAGTTCATTTGTGAGTTAAATACAGGCAGAATGTCCTTGCTAACTAGGCTGTGAAGGCATTTGTCACAGAAATCATTTAAACTTTTTTATAAACCCGTTTTTATTAGTGTCAGTTGTGGGTGTAAACAGTTATCACAGATACTTTTATTTTCCATACACCTAATAATGCAGATCAATTAATATTTCATGACCAGTGCTAGCTAATTTCTTAAATTTTGTTTTGGGCTGTGTAGCTTGTTGCTTTTCCAGGTTTGCTGACAGTGACCCAGAATGCATCATTCTGACTCATTAGAAATGGCAGAAATCTCATGAAACCACTGTCTACTAGTATCTTGCACCTCTAGGCATGACTAAATAATCTGGAACAACAATGGCTTTTCAGTGTTACTTAAAATTTACTGATGTGCCTTCTACAGCCTGGTTAATTGGGAGTGTTCAGCATGCACCTTAGGTGAATTCTGCATTGAACCCAAACTTTCATAGTTTGCCTATTTAAAAAAATAAAATAAAAAATAAAAAAAGTCTCCAGTCTGCGAAGGTTATTGTTGGGGTATAATTTGGAATTTTTTTTCATATTTGTAACTTCTCATTACATGAAGCTAAAGCATGGCACACTCTTAGCTTATTGGTTAATTATAATGTATAAGACAGAGCAGGGACTTGAATCTGAGTGTTCCACATCCTAGGCGAGTAGCCCTTACCACTGGGTTGTTGAATATATTGGATTCTCTCTCATTTTTCACAAGTAATTTCAAAAGGTCTCTGTTTTGACCTGATGCAGAACAAGAAATGTTTTTGAAATCTTTAACATTTTTTTTTGATAGGATAAGAAACCATTTCCCATGCAGCTCTAATTCTAAGTGACTTAAGCACTTCTGAAAATTTTACCTAACATACCTTTCTATGGCAGTAGAGTTAAAAGAACGGTTGTAGTTTAAAATCAGCTGAGACTAGATTAAGATTTTTGTTTTTTAATTAGAATAAATAAAGAACAGATAAAGTACAGTATCTAAGTTCCAATCTCTCTCCCATCACTGACATATATATATATATATATATATATATATATATTTCAGAGTAACAGCCGTGTTAGTCTGTATTCGCAAAAAGAAAAGGAGTACTTGTGGCACCTTAGCTCACGAAAGCTCATGCTCAAATAAATTGGTTAGTCTCTAAGGTGCCACAAGTACTCCTTTTCTTTTTATATATATATTTGCTGCTAGTAAAAGATACAATCTTTACTTTCTTTTAGGTTAATTTAAAATTTGGTTTAAGAAGTCCAGAAGCTCGAACAGGAACAGAGACTGATACTTGTACGGCTTGTGCAGGTACCTTGATACTTGAGTTTGCTGCTCTAAGCCGATTCACAGGAACATCAATATTTGAGGTTTGCTTTCTATGGTCTCTTATTTATTGGGGTTAGGTTTTGAACTGCGTGCTGTTACATTATTGTAATTCTAATTCAAATCCATGGGTAAAGAGTGAACTTGTTTCAGATTAGTTGTATTTGTGGTTGGTAATGGATTTTGCATCCTTTAGCTTTACTGTGCACCAGGATAAGGTGCATTTCCAGAAAAACTTACACTAATATGGCATATCTAATTTAAGTACTATTTTAAACTTTTTATTCAAAAAGTTCTAGAAGGTGATTTACAGTACAAGTAGTAATATCAATATAAAACTTAATATATTGAAGAGTCACGTTAATAGACTCTCTCCAAGGTGCTTGGCTAGAAAGGTTCTACTGATTTGTTAGACTAACATTGAAGAAGAGAACTGAGGCACATGGTATTTAAAGTGCATTTCTATTCTGAAAATTCACTCTGAGAATAGCATAGTGAACTTCCATGTTTTCTGATTTCAAGGCAAACAAGTTTAGTTTGTATGTCCACCCCCCCCCCCCAAAAAAAAAGGGTGTGTGCTTTGACTGCCAGCCCAGTATACTTATATAGGGCCCTGACTCTTGAGCTTGGTTCATTCCTTCCTACATACAATCATTGCTAAAAAACATTCTGTCGGCCAAATTAGGCCCTCAGTGACATCTGCGGTCTCCAAGTTATGCCCTAGTGACGTGTGCAACCCCCATTCTCCTCACTGGGTTTGTACAGGTGTATTGATTGCCATGCAACACAGTTTTTTTTACTTCATAAGGGGAAATATAATCCAGTTTCTCTTAACTGTACTGGCTGTGCAAGGCTAATCAGAGTAAAAAGCAGTAAAAATGCAGGTACAATTCTGAATACACAGTTAAGTTGAATAACAAGGTGCTAGTTTCACACTGCCACTTTTAAGAGTGGAACTGTTTTTGAAATGCATTCTCTTGTTCTGCTTCATTGAAAAAGCAAAAAAGATATTAAAGTGAAATAGTGGAACTGTTTTTGAAATGCATTCTCTTGTTCTGCTTCATTGAAAAAGCAAAAAAGATATTAAAGTGAAATAATAAAACTAAGGGCTCTAACTTCTTTAAATAAGGCTTGTAACTTTACAGCAGTAAAAGTGTGGTGACTGCAACTTATTCACTGAAGGTGTGAGAATTTGCAAAAGTGCCAGAGTAACTATTCCCATTGGAAAGTCAAAAATATCTGACACATACTGATAGGGCTTTGTCAAATCCGAGTGCTGGACTAGAGATCTGAGACAGATTCTCTCTTTGATGTAGCGTGTAAACAAATTAAACGGGCTCAACCAAGATTTATTCTGGGTTCATCTGTAAGATATTTTTCATTCTTAATTTGATTAACCAAATATTTCAGAGTTAATTCCTGGAGTACACTGCTAGCTTTCTGTAGAGATTATTGTATCTGAACACATCTTAAATTATTCATAGTCTACTCCCTTTTAATACTGATTTATTCCCTTTATGTAACATATTGCAATACAAACTACCTAATATAAACTGCCTAAGCATTTGGTTTAAAGCCTTTAGAATCAGAGACTTTTTGCATATTTTCAACAGCCCTCTGACTCACTGCTGTCTGCCACTCTCTCCTGTTGCTTGTAGAAGGGAGTCACCATCCAAGAGACTCTAAATCAGCAGTGCCCTGTTTCAGCCAAGTGAGCAACCAACTCAGATTCACAGTAGTCTGTATGAAAAGTGCTGTATACATAGCTGTATTGTCTTCAGTTTGTAATGCTAAAGGTAGAAATCCTCCATTGAGAGAGATGGGGTTGGATTTTTAAAAAGCAGTCAGTGTTGGCCTAACTCTGCTCTCATTAACGTCAATGAGAGCAGTTAGGCCAATACTGAGTACTTTTGATTATCTCACCCTTAAAACCTAGCATGCCTGGCTGGTTGTCTGTATCCTTTTTTGGCTAGGTGTCACCCCAGTTCATGCCTCCCTTTGTGTATTTACAGAGGGCTAATACACATACTTAACCTACTATTGGATAGAGCTACTGTGCCACCTAGAAACATCTGAAAAGATGTGTATGGCTGTGTGGCTGGGGCAGATATAACTTAGAAGGCAATCTGACTATATCCCATTGGATTAGAAGAAATTAGTTGTTGCACCGTTTCATTAGAGGGTCTTGAAATGTTATATAAGGTTTTTGTTTTTAATGAATTTTTTTTAATGGTTATAAACAAAAAGGGTCTTTTATACCTATTTTGTCAGTTGGAAACAGAGGCACAGACAAGTTAAGTGACTTACCCAAAGCTATATAGTGTGTGGGTGGCAGTTACAGATAGAATGCAAATCCTTTTAATTAGCAACAAAATGACTGGTTAAATAGAATAAGTGCTGCTTTTCAAGAGAATTCAATGTATTATTGAATAGTTCTACCTTTAGGAAATTCAGTCTAAATAGGAATCTCTCTCTAATATATTCTACTTTATAGCTCCATTATTTTAGTAGACAAAAAACCCAAAAGCTTGTATACCAGCACCTGATGCTTTTTCTTGCCTCCTGCATTGCCCTGTAATTACACTTCAATTAAAATATTTTTTGTTGGTTGCAGGAATATGCACGGAAGGCGCTTGATTTTCTTTGGGAAAAAAGACAACGCAACAGTAATTTAGTGGGAGTTACTATTAATATACATACTGGAGACTGGGTCCGCAAAGGTATGTGGCTTTGACTCTAAGACCCATGATCACATGCCGCTCTTGGGAGTTTAAATGATTTTAAAATACCATTAGGAAGGCAAGTGGACTTTCAGATCTGAAGAAACCAGGTATAATGAAGCCTGGTTTTTCTCTGCAAGAATATTTTGTCTGAGAAATCAGTTTTTGTTTCAAGGAAAACATTCCCTAAGTCCATGGATGCTGAGAGATTTCTAGTGCTAAATTTTCAAAGAATCTACTTTAAGTGCACAGTAAAGTACAAATAGGAGTGCAATTGTGTATTCAGGCCAATAAAAATATTTTCCTACAAAGAAATTAAACACTTGACTTAACAGCACGCCTGAGCATACTCTTTTATGTTCAAATATACTAGAACACATTTTCAAAAAAGTAGGAAAACACTGCATACTACTCAGTGCAGCCCTTCATTAATCTACATGCTCCTTTATTTTCACTCTCAGTTGTCCTGAATAGCTCCTTTTCTTTCATTCAGACAGTAGCCATTGAAATCAAATTGAAAATTAGCAGCTGAAAACTTTTATCCATATAACTATTTAAATTTAAAAATACAGTACTTTTGTATCTTTCTTTGTGCTATTTCTAGATAGTGGAGTTGGAGCAGGAATAGACTCGTATTATGAATATTTATTAAAAGCCTATGTCTTGCTTGGAGATGACCGTTTCCTGGAAAGATTTAACACAGTAAGTTGATTAAGTTACTCACAATAACAGACCTAAAAGTAGCAATTCTTCAACAAAAAAACTTCAAAAACAGACTCCAATGTGGAGCTGCAGAACTGGAATTAATTTGCAAACTGGATACCATCAGATTAGCCCTGAATAGACACTCGGAGTGGTTGGGTCATTACAAAACCTAAACTTAATTTCCCCAATACTAATTTCTCCCTACTGTTACTCACACCTTCTTGTCAACTGTCTGTAATGGGCCACTCTCTCACCACTTCAAAAGTTATTTTTCCTCCCTTGGTATCCTGCTGTTAATTGATCTCGTTAGACTGACCTCACACTTGGTAAAGCAACCCCCATCCTTTCATGTATTTATACCTGCTCCTGTATTTTCACTCCATGCATCTGATGAAGTGGGTTCTAACCCACGAAAGCTTTTGCCCAGATAAATTTGTTAGGCTCTAAGGTGCCACAAGGACTCCTAGTTATTTTTGCTGATACAGACTAACATGGCTACCATTCTAAAATCAGTATAGCCATAACTTTCTAACCAAGGAGGGCTCTACTGAGACTTATTTTGGAGCTCTACAGTGCTACTTTTACACTGTTTTACAGAAAACCCGATTAATATAAGGCCTCCCTTATCATAAAAGTAACCTGAAAGCTTCTCTTGCTCTCAGAGCAGCAGCTAGAACCTGAAAATCAAATTCTGGGTTTCATCTACCAAGGGAGAACCATGAGTACAGAGACACTAATCCAGCCCAATGCTTATATGATTATAACCTGAAAAAATATATGTGCCCTTGTTCATAGGTTTATTAGATTCATAAGGCTGCTAAATTTTCTGAAAATCATTAACTTTTTTCACTAAAATAATACAGAATGGTGATGCACAAATGAAATGAATTTTCTTGGTTCTTGCAAGCAATATAAAAGTCAGAACCGTTCAGTTAAGAGTCTGTCACAACAGTAAAAATAATTTATATTGTTAATGTGTATAGCTGCCATTATACTAATTTAATTGGGCTTCCTATTTGTTCAGCCCATGGTATAGTATTACCTCCTAAACTCCCCAACTGAAGGTTGAGGTCTTTGCATTGCAGGCCTTACAGTTTTTAATATAAACACAAATAAGACAGCTATTCTGGGGAGAAGAGGGATTTGGAATGGGTAAGCAGACAAGTTATCCAAAGGGTTTTTAAACTTTTTACAGCAGTTAGTCCCGTTCAATGTTTTTCTTATAAATGCATTTTTGGAGTTCTCTGCTTCAGCCAAAGTAAGTGAGAAACTGCAGCAATCTTTATTGCTGTTAGCCAGCTTAAAAACGATGCCACAGGAGCCAGTCAATGCAGATGATGTATAGTAGCCAAGTAGAGAAAAAACTTGGATGTTCATAGTAATGGTTGCTGAATATATTTGTGCACATGTATATGTGTATTACTCTATAGCTGTGCAATAATTATTCAGGTTCTTGCATTCTGATTTGCATAACTAGGAGCTGTGTTTTTATTTATGTATCACTAATTGTAGGGATGCAGTTCCCTGAAACCATTAACTTGCTGAAATGAAATATAGCAAACTACTGGGTTTTCATGTCCCTTTTGAAAGAGATGTGAGCTTATGATGTTTCTGTTTTTGTTAGCACTATGATGCCATAATGAGGTACATTAGTCAACCACCTCTTCTGCTTGATGTTCATATTCACAAACCAATGCTAAATGCTCGGACCTGGATGGACTCTTTGCTTGCGTTCTTCCCAGGCTTGCAGGTAAGGTTTCTAAAACCCCCAGTCCTCAGATTACATTAAATGGACTTACTAATAATTGTTCATAAAAACAGATATGAAAAATACATAATATAGTTGTCATTTAGGCTCAGTAATTTAACTTATAAAAATGTTATCTGATGTGGAAGAGGGATTTGTTTGCCTTTGGTTTCTCTGCTGATTATATTAAATCATGCAGCTGACACATTATTTCCAAGTTTGTACGGCTGTTAAGAGGGGAAAATGTCTGAACTTTCATACCCTTTCATTATCCACCTGGCTCTGCTTCTTTCACCTGTTAACTCCTGATGATCATGTAGTCATCATTAGTCTGCAGAAGAGAAGAATGAGGGGGGATTTGATAGCTGCTTTCAACTACCTGAGAGGTGGTTCCAGAGAGGATGGTTCTAGACTATTCTCAGTGGTAGAAGAGGACAGGACAAGGAGTAATGGTCTCAAGTTGCAGTGGGGGAGGTTTAGGTTGGATATTAGGAAAAACTTTTTCACTAGGAGGGTGGTGAAACACTAGAATGCGTTGCCTAGGGAGGTGATGGAATCTCCTTCCTTAGAAGTTTTTAAGGTCAGGCTTGACAAAGCCCTGGCTGGGATGATTTAATTGGGGATTGGTCCTGCTTTTGAGCAGGGGGTTGGACTAGATGACCTCCTGAGGTCCCTTCCAACCCTGATATTCTATGATTCTATGTAAAATGCTTGACTCAAACTCTAATAGTCTTCTGCAGAAGTTTTTCAATTCATGTGCAAATCATTTTTTAAGGGCGGGGGGGGGAACTCCTGCAAGAGTGGAGCAAGGTACTTCCCCTCCACCCCCCGTTCGCTTAACTGTCAACTATAGAGATCCCTTTTCTTCTTAGGGTATAGCTCTTAGTTGCCAAGCTCACAGCTTACTGATTTTGTTACCCACGCATTGAAAGTGGTGCCCAAAAGGTTCCAAGGCATATCAGATGCTCAACTTCCATTTCTAGCAGTCTAAAATATATATCTGGCCACCCTACTCATGGGTCTTAAGGCTTCCTGTTGATATTTCTGTCTTATCTTTGTCATTGGCTCCCTTCATTATATCTCCTCCTCCCCCCCCCATTTATATGCTACAGATGTTTGTCATTAGTTCCCTTGCCTGTCTTTCCTCCATGACCTACTACATAGTTGTCCAGATCAAATGATTTTGAAACTGGTGGCAGTATTGATTTTCAAAACAACCCCACCTTGTTCACACCCTTCTCTGAGTGTTCATTGCTGAATCTCTGAAACATGATAAGTTTCCTGTTTGTATTTCTTCCCTCTATTTAGAATAAATCTTTGTAAGAATACATTTTGTATGGATGAATAAAAAGAATAGTCTCTTGTTCCAGGATTTACTTACAACCAGATTCAGAAGGCTGGTATTATGATTGCATGAGAAGTCCATTCTGCTGCCCGCTAGGCCTTTACAATCATATGAGCCACTCTGGATTCCCAAAGGGGTTTACATATCTGATTGAGAATCTGTCTTTAGAGATTTCAAAAGCAATTCTGGTAGCAAAATTTGAACTGAAGGGAATGGGTCCGTTCAAGTCCTGGGCCACAGATGAATTTTGTAACATCTGTCACAAACCTGGGCAAATTCCCTTTTAAAGCAGAATTTCAGTCTCAGTATGATCCTGTCCTCTTTCCTGCAAGTCCATTATGATTGCTGTGAAATAGTGGTCTCTCAGGGGTTGCAGTCACTCATATGTTTCCTATCCCATGCTAAGTAGAAAAACATAAATAAAGTAGATTATACACTGAAACAGAGGATCATGATTTCCTGTATTATTGTGTATGCTGGCAATGTATACATTGCTGGGTAGTCTTGTACAGATATCATGCCTGACTTTTATGTATTTATTGCTATTGTTCTTGATTTGTAGGTATTGAAAGGTGACATTAGACCTGCTATCGAAACTCATGAGATGTTATATCAGGTGATAAAAAAGCATAACTTTCTTCCTGAGGTAAGGCAGGAGGTTATGTAAACTGATTGTGATCTCAGTTCAAGTAATACTAGACATAATGTATAATTTAAAGAAAAAAAAAGTTGGTTTCAACATTCTTCTGAAGCCTACAAATCCACATGCACAACAGGAGTGTCGTTCTGGATATGAAACATTTTTCCCTGAGATGTTGTAACTACCAATAGAGGGAAACAATTGTTATATAACAGATAAGTGACGATGAATACATTTTGTTTTTTAAACTGACCTTGGATCACTTCACACTAGTATACAAAGTTTACATAACATTGATATGAAACTCTCTTCTTGGTGATGTAATGGCTTTATGCAATTGAATCACACTGACTTTTCGTTTCCTTCAGTTTCTTGGCCAAGTGAAGCCTGAATCCATTGGAGAAGTAACATGTTCAGGGCCGTATTTTCACTGAGCCTCTGAAAACGTATTGAGTTGAGCCTATTGTTTTGAGCCTGAAAACAAGTTAACTGTGCACACAAAAGCCTGTTTGCCTGTGTACAGTCATTACTGGAACATTTGCAGAGGCACTTAAAAATTTGGTCCTTGGTCTTCAGCGGACAGAGGCTTTCTTGTTTTTTCTGGTACTCGTTTTGTTGCTGACTAGTTGCTGTAGTATTCATACCATAGGTGGCAGTTTGCCTGCTCTAGCATTCAGAGATAACAAGTTGTAGTTTGATTTTGTTTTTAACATAATCAGACCTGCCTATTCTGGATCTATACCTTTTCTACACTTGAAAGGTGAATAACTTTGAATGTCTGACTTCATCCCATCTACTAGAATCCAGAATAGAGCAGAATAAATCAAATGGGCCCATAGGGCCTAATTTTGAACTCTGTCTTTAGTTTATTCTGAAGTAACTCCACTGCCTGACTTATGTGAACACACTGCAGCGCTTTCCTACTGCGCTCCCCGAGGGCTGGTTTAACTCTCAGCGCTCTACATCTGCAAGTGTAGCCATGCCCTTATACTGGTGTATGTAAGATCAGAATCAGGCCTGTCATCAGAGAATATTATTTGCTATCAATTTTTTTTCAAAAAGTAATCATCTAACTGTTGACAGGAATCCTAGAACAAGTTTGGATAGGGGCTTTTTATAATTAGAAATGGAAATAAATGAGAAAGGAGTAGAGATTGATGATCAGGACTTGCACCCTTCTGCCTGTTGGTGAATTATTATTTTAGATTTCAAAACAATCTGTATATTTTTATGCCTATATTTATTTATCTCTATTCTTTCTTCCTCAGGCTTTCACAACAGACTTCAGGGTTCATTGGGCTCAGCACCCTTTAAGACCAGAATTTGCAGAAAGCACCTATTTCTTGTATAAAGTAAGGCTACTTTCTTCATTGTTTTGGCTTTTCAACACTTGGTACTAAGGTTTAGATTTTATTGGTGCCGCATCCCAAAGCTGAAAGAGTAGAACTGGATCCCATCTCATTCACATGTGTCGGAGTTAAATACTTATGGCATGCAAGCCACATGTAGACACTCTTTGTTATTAGAAAATGTCTTCAGAGTTTTGTTTTATAAGGCAAAGATTTTCAAAGGTACAAAGGGGCCCAGCCTCTTCAGATTCAGTGACAGTTGGGTGCCTGAGGCCCAGATTTTTAAAGGTATTTAGGCATTGCTGCACTCAGCACTGCAAGGCCTACGTCTTATTTTCAAATATCTTTAAAAATCTGAGTGTAACTCCCTTGTCTTCCTTTGATTGTCCCAGCATAGTATAGCGTATCCATATAGTGTAAATGGTAATGCACTGTATTTGAAAGGAACTTCCTCTTCTGCATATGGCTCTTCTCTTTTGAAACAATGACATTAAATTTCATGGGTGTATAAAAAAGGCAACATACCAGAAACTAATGCATAGCAAGTAGTTCTAAAAAAACAGCTATACATTTTACATGACATCTAAGTATTGTGCAACTTTTCTAAAAATAGGCTACTGGGGACCCTTACTACCTAGAAGTAGGAAAAACGCTCATTGAAAATTTAAACAAATATGCTAGAGTACCCTGTGGATTTGCTGCAATGAAGGATGTTCGTACTGGAAGTCATGAGGACAGGTAAGAGTGTAGTGACTTTTAAGTTTCTTAGAAAATATAAAAGGAGTCTGATTAACTTATTTTTATGTGTATTCAGATTAATTGAATTTTGGATAGATGCGGATAGTGTATTCTGTGTTCATCTAAATAAACAACCCTCAGATTATGCATATTTGATGTTAATGGAATATGTGTAGTCTAATTGGCCTTAAAAACTTTCAAAATTCATAGCCTTAAATCATAACACTTCTGTAAAAAAGTGAAGACAGCCTATTCTGATATTTTCTTTATATATCTTTTTAATAAAACTGGATGATGGTTAAGTAGATTAAATTTGAAGCATATTTCATTTGAAAAATGTTGACTTCGGAATTCTCAAGCAGTATATTGTTATTGTAACACCACTTTTCCATTGAACTTTTTGAACTGTTATTTCTGTCTGTAAACAGTTTCCTCCTATTGGAATTCTGCAGTAGTTGCAGCACTCAAGCAGGGCTCATAAGCTCAAAAGTTACTATCATTAAGGCTGCAGATTTGTCACAGCCTTTTTTATTAAACACAGAGCAGTCTCGGTAAATTTAGAACACCCTGTAAAGGCTGCGTCCCCTGCCTGAGCCCTGACACTGTGGGTTGGGAGGGGAGGACGCTGGCACTTTCCTGAGCCCCCTTCCCAGGATGGAGCATCATTGGGAAGGGGGAATGCAGCATCGGGGGAAATGCAGCTTGGATGCTGGAGCTTCCCCCAAGGAGAGAAGCCTCAGGGGGCACAGAGGGCTGAACGGTACCTCCCTCTGCCCTCTTTAGGCAGTGCTCTGTGCCCAGGTTCAGGCTCAGCGCAACCCAGTGCTGCTATTCAGCTCAGTCCAATATGGCGTGGCTGCCCTGCTTCCCTCCTTTCTCCGCATCATGACATAAAGGCACCTGAGCAGCGCTGTGACTGTGTGTGCCAGGTTATAGTGCCCCAGAGTGGGGAGCTGAGCCCAGCCACCCAGGGCAGGATCTCCAGCTGCGGGGAAGTCACGGGAAAAACAGGAATATGACCCTGTTTGACATTGTTCCCCACCATGACAAACCTGCAATGCTAAGTATCATTAACTGTTTGGAAATTGAGTATCCTGAGCATTTGTTTTACTGCCACTTTAGGAAATAGCACTGTTCTTAAGGCTGTCTTCTCTCTCTTCCCCCCCCTCCCTGGCCCCATAGAATGGACTCTTTCTTCCTGGCTGAGATGTTTAAATACCTTTACCTGCTCTTTGCTGATAAGGAAGACATGATTTTTGATATAGAAGATTATATCTTCACTACAGAGGCTCATCTGTTACCTCTTTGGCTCTCTACTACAAACCAAACAATGTCTAAGAAAAATACAGTGAGTGATCTTTTTAAACTTTTATCTGTTTTTAATACCACTTTAATGTGTTTTTACATGGAAAAATCAGGGTAAACGGTAAGTTTAAGCAATAAGATTTTTGACAACTATTTAATGCAAACTGTTTTATCATGACAGTAATTAGTGGCACCCATGCATATTGTCAATTTTTTCCATGATCAAACCTGTTTTTTAGGTATTTATAACTCAACCATAAAACCTTGCTCCGGGCTGGAACTTGGCAGAAAGGTCACAGAACACATGTGCTTATAAAAAACAAACCAGTAAAACCCTAATCTTCAGTTTTTGTGTTCCCAATAAATAAATACATTTTCTTGTTTTGTGGAGCTCAGATTTATTTCCTCTTTAAAAATACTTTAACCATAGCATAGATTAAATTTGCCAAGTCATTTTTTATATTAAGGGAAAAATAAAATGCAGAGAGAGCTAGCCTGCTGACCTAGGATTTAGTACCTGGGAGGAAACCCAAGTTAGCTTTCCAGCTCTAGGGCCAGATCCTCAGCTGGTGTAAAATGTTGAAATCAGTTGAGCTATAGCAAATAGCAGAACTTGAGGCTCAGGCTCTTAGTCTCCTTCTCCCCCTTCTTCCTAACTGGGAACCTGTTGAAATAGCATACTCAGTCTCTGCTGGAAGTGGTAATGGTAATGTAGTCTAAACAGTACTTTTCTTGCCTTTTTCATTCTGACAGACTGATATTTCCAGCATCAGTAGCTCAATGGGCAGACTAAATAAACAGATGAGAAAGTGAACAGAGGATTTATCACCTAGGGATTCCCCCAATGTTAATCTGCCATTTTTTTGACTCAAAGTGTGTTCACTCTTGGATAATTCTTAGTTAATCCCTTACTTAGCATTTTCTTACTTATTTACACAGCATGGCAATATGCACTATGAGGGTGAGACTTCTAAAGGCTCCCAAGTGCGCATTAACGTAATGCTATTTGAAAGAGCACTACATTCATGTGTAATAGGGAACTTTTCGTTCATGACAGCAGACCAGTTAGTTAGTGTACAACACATTGATGTGCTTTAGAAATCACACTTGCCCACTGTGCACTGTAGACAAGACACTCAGTGTATGTTTACACTGTAATAAAAGACCCATGGCTGGCCTGGGGCCTGAACCACTACATTGCATTTTTATAGCCCAGCAGTCCAAGCCCCAAAAGCCTGTGTGAGGTTACCCAGGTTCTGAGACTTGGTGCCTATCTGACTAAGGCAAAGATAGAAAAACATCCCATTTAAAGCAGATGTCAGGAGCTTTTCTCTCAAGGAAGAAATTGTAAAATAGACACGAGGTTATTGAAACCAAAACACTGATCATTTTAGAATCATCTGGGTTGCAATAAAATGGGAGGGGAAAAAGGAACACCTCTTAATGGGCTGCATTGCTTATATTTATTTTAAGTACCATGTCAGCCACTTGAAATATCTGTGCCCTAGTGCATGATTAGCAAGGTGGCCTCCTGCTGTTTCACTATTCGATTTGATAGACGATAGTGGGGAAGCAGTTTTACGCGACCTTAGTGTGCAGACTTTTTTCCATGTACAGTAACTCCCCACTTAACTTGCTTAACGTTGTTTCGATCTTATGTCCCTGCTCCATTACAGAACATGCTCCATTTAAAGTTGTGCAATGTTTCGCTATAATGTCGTTTGGCTGCTTGCTTTGTCCACAGCTGGCAGCCCTCCATCAGCTCCCATATCCCCCCCCCCCCAAGAGTGCCTCCTGCCCGCCGGCAGACCCCACAGATCAGCGCCTTCCCCCTCTTCTCCCTGCCTCCTGCTGTGGCAATCAGCTGGCTTGCAGTGTTCAGGCAGGAGGGGGAGGAGCGAGGACTTGGCCCGCAGGCTCCCCTTCCTGCCCCTGCCTCTTGAACTCCACAAACTGCAGAGGCAGGGGAGAGATGGGGGAGGCTGTGTGCTAAGTCCTTGCTCCTCCCCCCTCCCTCTTGCCCCATGTCGCAAGCCAGCTGATTGCCATGGGCAGAGGGGAGGAGCGAGGATGTGGTGTGCCTCCCTCCCCTGCCTCCTGCCTGCAGCAATCAGCTGGCTTGCGGTGTTCAGGAGGTAGAGGAAGACTGCATGCTGTGTCCTCGCTCCACCCCCCTCCCTCCTGAACGCTGCAAGCTGGCTGATTGCTGTGGGCAGGAGGCAGGGAAGGGAGGGGGGAAGAGCAAGGATGTGGTGTGCAGAGTAAAGGGAGAGGTGGGGGGAGAAGAAGAGGAACCTAACCCCCCCCATTTACATTCATTCTTATGGGGAAATTGGATTTGCTTAACATCGTTTCACTTCGTCACATTTTTCAGGAACATAACTACAATGTTAAGTGAGGAGTTACTGTAGGTGGTTTGGCTCTATTTATTTTATGTTGGTCATACTTCTAAGAGAACAATTACTTTGTATGTAGTAACTTCTTCCAATAAAATAAGTAACAGCTTTGTTATGCTATAGCAACTTGAATATTTTTTCTGGAGTCTTTTTATACACCTTTAAATACTGGGTCTTAGAGAATTATTAATTATTGTTGATAAATAATTTTAAATGACTTTTCTCACAGGTGTGTTGTAAACAGATCAGTATTATACTCATTTTACAGATGGGAAAACTGGGCAGTAGTAAAGTTAAATGACTTGCCTGGGATCACCCAACAAGTCATTTGCAGAGCCAGGAACAGATACTAAACTATTATGCACTTCTTATGCGACAGTGAAATAGTGGTATTTGCAAATGTTAAAAACTAATCTCTTCCTTTCAAAGGAAAACGAATGTCATTTGATTTATAGTTAAGGTCTGGTTTGAAATTAGGTGATGTAGTTTTGCCACCCATAGGTTTAGTTGACTGTTGCTATATGGATTGTGAGGAGGAGACTCCTGGGATTGTTCCTATTGAAATATGTGAACAGGAAGCTATATGTGGCAATATAACCTTATTTATTAATGTTTAGTTTTATGGTTTCTTTGTGTCAAGTCATTTTAGGCAGCTCAGAAATCAATAAAGATATTTAACTGAACTGAACTGAGATGATCTCATGGAATATTCTTTAAAATAATCTGAGGCATGTCTTTTGACATAAAACAGGACAGTCCTAATGGTCTGGAGCTGCCACAGCCAAAATATAGGCACTATTAACTTTACACCTAAAGCAAAAAACAGTTTTCTTCTATCGGAAAGAACAAGAAGTTACATAGGGTGCTAGATGTTTGGTACAGCACGGCTTCAAAACTCCATTTACCAGTAGAGGGCCTAAATCCTTCAATTTCTGTAACTAGGTTTAAAAAAAACAAAAAACCTTCCAAAGAGGAACCAAGGCAGGACTGCATTTGAGTCTTCAGATACACATCTCTGGCGCCTTTCCCGCTGTTCATATCTTTGCCAAATTGCAGCAAAATAGAATCATGACCAACATCATTTGTTTCATTCTGATTGGGAATGCTATGAAGACAGACATGAGAGCTATTCAGAAAGGAAAATAATATAAAAATAGAGACTAGGGGACAATTGGAATGTTAAAGGCTTCAAACATTAACACTTAAAATTTTATACACATGCCAAGAAGCTAGCAAAAAAGCAGGCAAGTAAAAGTCTTACTATTCTTCACTAGTAATTGCAGTTGTATATACCTTCCTACCTTCAGTACTATGCTTTGTATACAATTAACTTTTGATGATGCAGTCTACTGTTTGATATTTTCTTTTGATAAGAAATTTAGAGTAATTGGGTTTCTTAATAGATAATCTGCTTTGTTCATTATAGACAACAGAATACACGGAGCTGGATGACAGTAACTTTGAGTGGACATGTCCGAACACCCAGATTCTCTTCCCAAATGACCCTATGTATGCTCAGAGTATCCGTGAACCTTTGAAAAATGTGGTGGATAAGAGCTGTCCTAGGGGCGTTGCCAGAGTGTAAGAAGCATGTTTTATATCTTCCGTTGCTAGGAATGGCCAGAAAATTGGCTGTCATTCAATTAAAAAAACCCAAAAAAACTAAACCCTCCACCCCCCCAAAAAACCAAGCCTCCCTATCTCCTCTGCATATGTTAGTCAGATATGCTTACTTTGTTCACAAGATGGTATTCCTTTTGGCCCTAAAGCTAGCTGCATTTCCTATCAGCGTTCAGCTAACTTCCAGCTGCAGTTGATTATGTAAGAGTAGATGGAGCTCAGCACAAATCACAGATCCTAATTTGGGATTGCAGCAGTGCCAATTAGGAAAAAAAAAATCAATTTGTAAACAGAGCAAAGAGGATCTGAAATCACTGAGAATAAATAAGAAAATGAAGTTTCATTTTTATAATCAACTGAATAAACACTTTTCCTTGACTTTATTTTATTAATGCTGCTATAGATAATCTTGTATCTTATTTTAGGTGGTTCTGTAAAATTTGGAAAATATCTGCCTTTATATGACTACTGTAATATTTATGCAGGTGAAAATTAAGTGGGCTGAGTAACAGTTGCATTATATGCATCTGATGCTCAGTCTGTTAGGAAAACTGGCTTTTCTGGTTTTATTCAAATTTATTTTCATTTATTACCAAAATGCTGAACATTTAGAAATGATATTGAAGAGTGCTGGCTCACACTTTAATCAGATTGCTGATATATCAGTTTTACATTATCAACATTGCACTAGAAAATTGTTGGGGAAGTTCACAGCTTTTAAAAACAATTATAATTTTAAGGTAACATTTTACCAAGAGTTTTTTGTTTGCTAGAACTTTAATTTTCAGCTTGAGATACTCCAGTGGGATGCTCATACATTACAAGATAGGAATGGGTTCTGATCATAGGCACCGACTTCCCCTCTTTCATGTGGGTGCTTGATCGCCCCTTCCCTGCCCCAACTCCATCCCCTCCCTGCCAATATTCCAACTCCTTCCCCATATCCCCACCCCCTCCCTGGAGCATGTCACATTCTCCTGCCCCCTGAGTGTGCTAATGCTGCCAAACAGCTGTTTGGCAGTGGCTGGGTGAGAAACGCTGGGAGGAGTGGGGATGTGCTTGGGAGGTAGAGGGGAGCTTGGCTGCTGGTGAGTGCTCCAGCCCTGTAGCACCCATGGAGTTGGTGCCTATGGTTTTGATGGCTTTGTATATATTATGTCTCTAGCTTTGCGCACCTCTCATGTGTAAAACTGTTAGATATTTTTTTTAACAAATGTACCAGGATGAAACTTTGATCCTTACTCTCTTTGGCAGAGAAGAGAGTTTTGGGAGTGGACCAAAACCGCCCCTGAGAGCCAGGGATTTCATGGCCAGTAACCCTGAGCATTTGGAGATACTGAAGAAGATGGGAGTCAGTTTGATTCACCTCAAAGATGGAAGAGTACAATTAGTGCAGCACGCAATTCAAGTAAGACCCACATATATTTTGTAGAAATCTTGGCCCATTGAAATCAGTAGAAAAATTCCCAATGACTGCAATAGGAGCAGATTTCATCCCTTGGTTTCACTCTATTTCCAGTTTGTTGCTTAATTTTAAAAAGAAGCTTTCAGCATACCTTTTTACCTTTCCTTTGTTGCTACATGTGAAAAATAACATTTTTAAACTAAAGTGTTTTTTGCCTCTTCAACTTTGTCTTGCAATTAAGTACCATTATCTCCACTTGTTACAACCAGTGCCCCATTTACATTTCAGCAAAAGACTTGGATAGGGCAACACCCACAGAAATTAATGTGAATTTTTATTGTAGTATTCATTTTCATATTTAGTTCAATCAGTAATCCTTGCATTTGTTTAATTGAGTATTACATGCAGTTTTTTTGCTGTCTGTAAACTTAATTTGCAATGTGCTACAGTTTTGCATTAAACTCATAACAGCATAATAGAATTTCGGGGGGTGGGAAGCTGCAGATTTTGGCAGCTTGGACATTTGGCACCTGAAGCATGTAAGCTTTACTAGCATGATCAGAGGTGCAGTTGTTAAGTGTCTGAATCTACAGCTGATAAGTTAACCAGCCCTCCAGCAAAGTTAAACTATTGTGTCAGGCTGTCTGCAGATTCAAGCAGACATCACTGCACGAGTTTGCATACAGGTCACATTTGGAAAGTTTTCTTTGCTGCCACTAAGAATAAAAACTTTTTTTTAAAAATGAATGCATAGATTGTGAGGCAGATTTGGCAGTCCCTGAATTGTAGAAGATATGGTGCCCTAATTAAGACGTCATTGTAAGGAGAAGCTGGACTGAAGGAAAGAGCACTTGTTCGAACAAATCTAAAAATAGCACAGAAAAGGAGAAAAAAGTAGTTTAGTTTAAAATTACAAATGTTTGTTCAAATGTTTGTGCTTTAGGGTAAAAATTCCTCCTTCAAATAGCAAGATCATAAAATAAATCATTTTAAATGTGTGTTTCTAAAGCTCTAGTGTTTTAGTTAGATTGGCATCAAGCGTAGTTCTATTTTTCAGTTTTTATATAATAGAACAAAAGTATCTTTTTCAAACAGTACAGTCTTGGTACTACACATGTATGTGAATGGATTTTTTTCATTATAGTAAGAGAATGTAATATTTAAGACAAATATTAGCTTGATTGCTTCATAGTTAAGTCTCTCAGCATCCCAGACCTGCATCACTATCTAATATAGAATGTGATGTATATGCCATAAATAAATTGGTATTAAATAGACATCAATTTAATCTTCTTTTAAAGTGAGCCTCTAGAAATTAAGTTTGTGTACGTAATGTATCATAGTAGCCCAAGGCTACATTTAAGATGGATGGTTTCAAATACATTTTTAAATACTTGGCACTTGCTGTATCATGGATTTAGAGTTTATAATCTTATACTTGGCCTTGTCAAAATTCACAAAAGCCCTGAGTCTGGAGCATAAAATTTATTTTCAGGATTAGAGAGAGAAACCAGAATGCTATCAAAATAATTACCCACTTTTGTAAAGTGAAAAATGTTAAAGGGCACGTGAAAGGTACTGTACAAATACATAAGTATTGTAATTATCAGATGATATTCTTTGGAAATACTCCAACATTAGGGTTTTGTCATACTGCTAGTCTTCAGTGTCATCCAGAAATTTCTAATTGGTGGTATTTCTAGTGTGATTTTTTGACCAACTGTGCGGCACAGAAATAATTCTAACTTATTTTTACCTTTCACGTGCCCTTTAACATTTTTCTGTTTATCTGATAAAGCATCAACAGTGTGACTCTCTGCAAACAATATTTTGTCTGAAGACTGCTTTAAAAGTATGGATTTACCACAAATTCCAGATCAGCAAAATAGCACATTCATGTATTTTACACAAGAGTCAAAATACACTACTTATTTACCTTAGACTTATTATATGTGGTCAAGTTGACTTTTTTTTGTATATCTATTGCATTAGTATTTTTCTTTAGTTTAAATTTTAAAGAACACTTGTCAGTTGTTTTATTATAAACATAATTCTGTTACTGATAAAGGAAAAATTAGATGTTCAAGAATTTTTGGTTTTAATAGCTTGTGCTGTTTAACTTTGGCATTTCTCAGACTGGACAATGAGGATCAAGTCAGTTCCCATTTTGTTTAGATTTGGCTTCAGGTTTTCTGCTGCAATACCTGAAAATAGACATAGCAGGGAAAGGTTTATTAGTTTAAAAACAACTCTTTCCATTGCAATTTAAAAATAATCAAACTTGTATAAACCAGAGATTTGGAAAAAATGAAATTTGTGACAGATTTGATAGATTCTTAAAGTATAATTAACAAAGAATTACATATAAAATACTACAAAACAGCTGATGGAAAGGTCATGGGCCTCTGGGAGCTAGACTTTAGAATGCAGTGCTCTCAATTACTTTTTCCTTCTCAGCCTGGTTGATTGGAGGCAATATTGGCAGATTCTGGAACAAGCCAGCTCTTTTTCCAGGAGGTTGGCTATAACCATGACCTTTGATGAATTCACCAGTGGCAGTAAAATTTTGGTTCTGCAAAATATTTAAGCCGCCACTTATCCTAATGTCTTTACTCCTTAGGCAGCAAGTTCACTTGATGCTGAAGATGGTTTGCGATTCATGCAGGAAATGATTGAACTATCCAGTCAGCAACAAAAAGAGCAGCAGCTACCCCCACGTGCTGTTCAAATTGTTTCCCACCCATTCTTTGGCAGGGTAGTATTGACAGCTGGGCCAGCACAATTTGGAATGGACCTATCCAAACACAGCGTAGGGGTATGTATAATGTGAAAATCTTTAGAACGTATGATTTGCTCTTGAATTTTATTTATTTGTGCTTTTTCTCTGTTGCATTGGTCTTAATTTTCTAGTATTGCATTTATTTCAAAATACTCAGCTAGCACTTAGATTTATAATAGACATTTAAAATAGTTAGAATTTTAGATTGTTTCTTTCTTCTGACTCAGACACCGCAGAGTTCAGTCTGTGTTTCCTTAGGCAACAGTCATGATTCAGCCTCCACATGCAGGTGCTCCAGTTGTTTTCTGAATGCTGTATGTGGAATATAACTCTTGCATCCTAGGGGGAGAGGCCAATGTAAGGGAAGAGAGCTTGTCAAGCTGCTAGGATTCAGCATGGCTGCCATTCATGGCTGCCAATTAACAACATTTTAAAAGTTTAATGAGGATTAGGCTCTCCTTAGCCCATCAGAAGTTCAGAGAAAGTGTCTTTCTAGATAAAGAGAAAATTACTTGTCCCCTGTGAAGTCAATGGCAAAACTCCCATTAACTTTAATGGGAGCAGGATTTCAGCCCACAGGGTATACTCTAGATATGAAACAAAGTGTGCTCTCACATGGTTTGTGATATCTTAACCATAATTATTCTGTATTTTGTTGACTATACTTAAAAGGTTACAGATGTTGGCCCAGCATCTTATAATAGCCTTTTTGTTTGTACTATGTGAAAGCCAAATCAGTCCAAACTGTTCAAAGAAATTAGTTTAAAAATTGTTGATTAGACAAGTTTTTTGAGAATCTGTCATAATAAAGATTCCATGATAAAGGTCCTGTAGTATGCTGGGAAACACGGGATGACTGGAAAAATTATAAAAGGTAGGAAACATTTACAGGTTTGACTCCAGTATTTTAAATCATTACATCTCTCAAACAGACAAGAGGATTTGTTGCAACCAGTAAACCTTACAATGGATGCTCGGAGATCACTAATCCTGAATCAGTGAAGGAGAAAATTGCTTTGATGCAGAGAGGCCAGTGCATGTTTGCTGAAAAGGCACGAAACATCCAAAAAGCTGGAGCAATAGGGGGCATTGTTATTGGTAAATAAAACTATCTTTTTTGTTTTGTACAACTGTAACCTGTGTTTTCCACAAGATTATTTAGATTATATATAAGCATATTTTCAAGGGTGGCGGGCATCTGTTACATTCTTGTGAGCAGTCAGCACAACAAGGTACAGAAATCCTGTTGTTGGAACAAAGGAGGTGTGTATACTTAATATCCTGCTTGCACAACAGAATGGAGCCAGACAGAAACCTACTAGTGGAGAAATTCAGTGAGGGGGTTTGTTCTGACAAATCAGAAGTTACGAATTAACTTCTGTTTGGAGCTGAATGTTGTAAAATGAAAGAATGGTTGTTCTTTCTATAATCTTCATTTCCTAGTCTATGCTTTCCCAGCTAAGTTAGTAGTTCTAGAGAGGAATGTACCATTTACGTTCCTTATTAAAAGTTGAGTAACTGTGATTTCAGTACTGAAAATAGATAACTGATTAGTAGCAATCCTGAAATGATGTACATTGAGACCTTTTACATTCAGGAATGCATCTGCTTGTGAAATAGCTTTTTCCTTCTAGGTCCAGTACTGTTCTTGACTTTCCACAGCCAGGCAGGCATCCACCTTTTGAGGCAAATTGAAAATAAAAAATTAAAACTGCTGGACATGCCAAATAATATTGCCTCCCACCCACAAAGTCTCATCACCATCTCAGGCAAGCAAACAGAATTGAAATACATTCCCCCTTTTGACTTAACTTGCTTCTGTCCACTCAAACCTCTTCTTTGCTGTCTCCACCAGGAAATAAGGTTAGAAAATTGTAAATCTGGGGAATTCTAATTAAACTACAGCACATTCTCTGAAATTCCCACACCAGCTATTCAAGCTGCCTTTATCCTGTGTAATGAGAGAGCACCAATCCTGACCGACGTCCATAATGGAAAAGCTTGCTTACTCTGACCTTCTGTTGGCTAGATGACAATGAGGGAAGCAGCAGCGACACTGCTCCTTTATTCCAAATGGCTGGTGATGGAAAGAATACAGACGATATCAAAATCCCCATGCTCTTCCTGTTCAGCAAAGAAGGAAATATTATACTTGATGCAATCCGAGAATACGAGGCTGTAGAAGTGCTTCTTTCTGATAAAGCAAAAGACAGAGGTAAGGGTAAAGCCATTCGTGTCTTATAAAGATAAGTAATAATCTTTATCAGTTGGCATAATGTGAAATATAAAACAAACAATGGTTCTTATTTTCTACCTGAAAAAAATAAGTGAATTGGGATTGAGGTGAAAATTCTGTTTGACTTCCATAATTCTAGTTTGTTGAATTAGTTTCATTCAAACTGTAACCATCTCTTAGAATTTCCCAATACATGTCCAACTTATTTAACTTGAAACACTTTACACAAGGTCCCAAACAGAAAAAGTGAACGTTATAATTTTGCTGTAACGAATTAGACTAGTAGTGCTACAACGTGGTTGGGTTTATTTTTATTTAAGCCTCTGAAACCCTTTTTTCTTGGAAGAGCTTTTCATATTCTGCTTTGATATCTAGGCTGTGTGTGTTTCAGGGTCCTGACTTGTAGATGTTTCTCAGTTCCAAGTGATGTTCTTCATATCTATAAAGATAGATCTGATTTTTCTCACTGCAAAGACTAGGCAGAAGTGGTTCTCATTGAGCATTTAATTTCAGAAAGGGGAACTACACAAAAATGAGGTAGTCAGTTAAATAGAAATTAAAAGGTACAGCACCAAAAGTAAAATCCCTGCAAACTGCATGGAAACTTTTTAAAGACACCATAGTAAAGGCTCAACTTAAGTGTATACTCCAAATTAAAAAACGTAGTAAGAGAACCAAAGAAGAGCCACCATAGCTAAACAACAAAGTAAAAAGAAGTGAGAGGGGAAAAAGGCATCCTTTAAAAAGTGGAAGTTAAATCCTAGTGAGGAAAATAGTATAAAATCTGTCCCAGATTGAGGTGTCATTAGAGGTGGTTTTGGAACAAATTGATAAACTAAACAGTAATAATTCACCAGGACCTGATGGTATTCACCCAAGAGTTCTGAAGGAACTCAAATGTGAAATTGCAGGACTACTAACTGTAGTCTGTAACCTATCATTCAAATCAGCTTCTGTACCAAATACCAAATTTGAGGATAGCTAATGTGACGCCAATTTTTTAAAAGGGCTCTAAAGGTGACCCTGGCAACTACAGGCCAGTAAGCCTCACTTCAGTACTGGGCAAACTGGTTGAAACTATAGTAAAGTATAGTAAAGCACAAAATTGTCAGACACATAGAGGAACATAATTTGTTGGGGAAGAGTCAACATGTTTTTTGTAAAGGGAAATTATGCCTCCCCAGTCTACTAGAATTCTGTGAGGGGGTCAACAAGCATAAGGACAAGGGGAATCCAGTGGATATATAGTGTATTTAGATTTGCAGAAAGCCTTTGACAAGGTCCCTCACGAAAGGCACTTAAGCAATCCTGGGATAAGAGGGAAGGTCCTCTCATGGACTGGTAACTGGTTAAAAGATACAAAACAAAGGGTAGGAATAAATGGTCAGTTTTCATAATGGAGAGAGGTAAATAGTGGTGTCCCCCAGGGGTCTGTTCTGGGACCAGTCCTATTCAACATATTATAAATGATCTGGAAAAAGGAACAAACAGTGAGGTGGCAACATTTGCAGATGATACAAAACTACTCAAGATAGTTAAGTCCCAGGGAGACTGCGAAGAGCTACAAGAGGATCTCTCAAAACTGGGTGACTGGGCAACAAAATGGAAGATGAAATTCAGTGTTCATAAATGCAAAGTAATGCACATTGGAAAACAGTCCACCTATACATATAAAATGATGGGATCGAAATTAGCTCTTACCATTCAAGAAAGTGATCTTGGACTCATTGTGGATAGTTCTCTGAAAACATCCACTCAATGTGCAGCAGCAGTCAAAAATAAACAATGTCGGGAATCATTAAGAAAGGGATAGATAATAGGACAGAAAATATCATATTGCCTCTATATAAATCCATTTTATGCCCACATCTTGAATTCTGCGTTCAGATGTGGTCACCCCATCTCAAAAAAGATATATTGGAATTGGAAAAGGTTCAGAAAGGGCAGCCAAAATGATTAGGGTTATAGAACGACTTCCATATGAGGAGAGATTAGTAAGACTGGGACTTTTAAAGAGACAACTAAGGGGGGAAATGATAGAGGTCTATAAAATCATGACTGGTGTGGAGAAAGTAAATAAAGAAGTGTTATTTACTCCTCATAACACAAGAACTAGGGGGTCGCCAAATGAAATTAATAGGCAGCAGGTTTAAAACAAAAGGAAGTATTTCTTCACACAACGCAAAGTCAAGCTGTGGAACTCTTTACCAGAGGATGTTGTGAAGTCAAAGACTATAACAGGGTTCAAAAAAGAACTAGATAAGTTCATGGAGGATAGATCCATCAATGGCTATTAGCCAGAATGGTAGGGATGATGTCCCTAGCCTAGGTTTGCCGGAAACTGGGAATAGGCGACGGGATGGATCACATGATGATTACCTGTTCTGTTCATTCCCTCTGGGGCACCTGGCATTGGCCACTGTCAGAAGCAGGATACTGGACTAGATGGACCTTTGCTGTGATCCACTATGGCCGTTCTTAGGAGATTAAAGTTGCCAGCACCAGTAATTTTACATGATATTAATTATCCTGCTTGTGTGGCTCTATCCGTTCCATCAGTGTACATAGGGGATATTATTTCTAGACTCTTTTTTAACAAACTTTCCCATTCCAGTAATACTGCTTTTTTTCAAACAGGATATTTGGGGAGCAGCATATGAACTTGAACTTCTCTAGTAAACTAATATTAGCACATTCATTTTTCCCCATCATATGTACAAAGCTGAAACGCAAAGTTACAGCACTTCTGGATTCCTCACATGGAATCTTGATGTCCATCTATTTATACCAATGGGTGAACTGTTCAAAGTAGTTCTTCGCTCTACTGGGGCAACTGCAGTATAAACAAACCAATCCTTCGCTTCCACCAAACAAGAGAATATTATGTGTTACGGATTTTTAATGCATATGTGCTTTCTCCCCTCCTTGTGCTACCATTGGAATTTCAGCAACAATATTTAAAGGTAAAATGATTCCAAACTACATTATTGATAGCAGTAAGTATCTTATATTAATAATCAAGTTATATACAGTTGGACTACCTAGCATTCTTAAAAACAGTTTCCTTTATTTAGCAGTGTCAGTTTTCTTTAGTTTTGAACATTTATGTAACTGAACCAGAAGAACCTTCTAACATTAATGTAATGGGGAGCCAAGGTAGGATGCAGATTTATGTATTAGTATGTCTGAATTTAAATATAAAAGAATAGATCATAGCTTTGCCAGTTTATCAAATGAAGACCTTGTGGCTGTACACACTACCTTTCATGGATCTTTGGGCTGCACTAAAGTCCAATTTCGTAATACAAGAGCCATGGTGGGCTGAACTGTACACTCATGATTAAGAGGCAGAAAACAGTGACATAAGAGCATTGCTAGGTAAGCCTGAAGAACCACTACAAATGCTAGTACCGTGAATTGACTAAACTTATGAGCAAATGATAAATTAACTTCACAGTTAAAAAACAGTATTTGCAAAAGGCTTAATACACAGCACTCGAGGGACTAAGATTCTCCATACTAATAAAAATCTGAACCTTCATGAGGTCTGGAATAAGATCAAGGGAGACAATTGAAAATAAAATGTAAGTGTTCATTTCCTAGTGTATTTCAATTGCCTTTTGAAAGTACTTACAAAATTCTTTTTTCTTTTTTTAAATAAAGATCTGGAAATGGAAAACATGGACCAGAAGTCATCTGAAAATGATTCACATAAGCAGAGACCAGAAACGACTTCAGCATCTGAGGACCTCAGCTTGGTCAGTCAAGAGCCTGAAGGAGAAGAAAGTTCTGATGTTACTCACCTCGATTCATTATCTCCTGCTGATGCAGACAGTGATAGCATTTCCATTTCAAACCAGGAGTCCTGTATCACAGAAATCCATGAGGCTATTGTTCAAGAGACAGAAAGTACAGAATTAGATAACAAGCCTCGGGAACAATCTCAGACTGAGAGAGATTCCAGCTCCAATGTTAATTGGGATAATAGAGTACAGCCTATGGAATCCATATTAGCAGATTGGAATGAAGATATAGAAGCATTTGAAATGATGGAAAAGGATGAACTATGACTTCTAATAACTTATTTGTGGATAAACAAAATGGTGAATTTGTTGGGTAAAAGTGAGGCCCTAATATCTAAGAATTAGAAATTGTTCAGTATTGTGATGAGCAACCAGGTTTCACCTGGATAATAGAAACCCAGCATGTGTTATAATTTATATGGTTTTAATTTTTCCTGTTTTGAAATGGGAATGTGCAATTGAACTGTTTGTATGGCTCTGTTGCATGGTGCTGTAATACAGAAGGTTTCATTCAGGGAATTAATCAGATTTCTGCATTCCAGGCTTCTGGAGAGCAGATTGCCTTGGCCTCTAGAAAGGTAGAAGTTGAATGTAATGGGATTAATACACCACTTGTTGGCTGGTTATGGCACTTGAAGGCAATAGTCAGAGGCTATTCTAGTTGAAGGTTCAGTTTCACTGATAAAGGCCTTTATGGAGAGAAATAGGTGCAACTGTGAGACATTTCCAGCTGTAATGTCTTTAAAACACAGCTAGAAACAGCTCAATTTGTCCTGACATTTATATCTTAATAAGATATAGCAGTGTTGCTCATCACTCCTTCCATCTGTTTTGAAGAATGTCCAAGATGACCTGGATTTTTCCTCTTCTGCTCTTATTTCAACTAGAGGCTGTATAAACCAAAGGTAATGTGCTGTATTAGGAAGCTCTCTTAGGAAAATTAAGAAAGCTTTGCTAACTAGAGGAGTAGTACATAAAGGTTCACAGTGATTATGAAGATTGTTACTTGAATTAAGGTAAATTGGGCAAAACATGTTTTAATACAATTTTTCCTTTTTGGCCTTCCATGCTTAAAGCTATCAAGCTTAAAACTACCCTAATATACAGAATTTAGCATTATTATTCTCTGAAAATTGAAATTCTCATCTGTTGAGTATCTATGACAATTTCTGTTTTCTCTACAAGATCTATATCTGTCAGCCTTAAATTTGTAACATTTTGGGCAAAAAAGCCAGTATCAATAGTGAAGTACAACTGTTTACCTTTAGCTGTTGGGTCCATAATTCAAAATTTAGTGATGTGAAGTCAAAGAATAATTGATATACTTCGTGGCATCTGGGTTTTTTTTTTTTTTTGGTTTTTTTTTTAAATACAGGTAAGCCTGGTTCCTAATTTATCATGTTTTCGGAAGTATCCTCTAATTAAACCACAAATCTGTTTAAGCAAACAAGAAGCAGTTAGCTTAACTGTGTCCAAATTAAAACTGCCAAAAATCTATTTTAAGTTGATATATAGACACAGGTTTTAGTTAATTATGGTTCAATTCAGTATTTAATTAATCTGTTTTTTCCTTTTCAAAGAGAGACTTAACACTGCCTATATCACGCACCAGACTAAAACTGAAAGTTTTTATATTTATATATAATCTTTATAATGGCAGACAGATGTATCCCTGTCTGAAGTGCACCTTTCATTTTACTGGTGAGATTAAAATGTGCCGAATATGCAAATGTCAATCAGTACAGCCATACTGTATTGTACTTGTGTATATTTATCTACGGTTTCAAGTCCCAGACAAATGTTGTATACATGTAATCTGACAGTGACACTTGCTCTCAAGAGTATCAAAATGCACAAGTACCTTTGAGAGCATGTTAGTCAATCATAATACTACACAGAAATTGAATGACAATTTAACTGAATAGAGATGTAGTTAACTTTGAGATAGTGAAGCAGTAGGGAACTAGTGAATAAGTGTCCTTTTAAAATGTAGTTTTAATTTCTTTGCACAAATAACTATGGAGGTTTGGGCTTAATATATTGGTACAGCGCTGAAGCTTAATACTTCATCATTTTAGACTGAGGGATTGATTTTAAAGGATGGGATTATTCCTCAAAATCTTTGAAGTGTCCTTTGTAACGGGTGCCCAGCTCATGCAATTGAGGCATGCCTGGTATGGCCACAGAATCCAGTGTGTGTTTTTCTGGGCAACAGATGATATGGCTGCAAGTGACCAGTTGCACCATACGGTGGTGTAGTTCAGAAATCTTAACTCTAAAAAGGAGTTAGATATTTCCAAATGTCAGAATCTGGTGCCACTAATGAAGGTTTTTATTCTAACTCTACTGGATGTAGGCTACACTAATAAAAGCTGCACAGGTTCTGTGGTTATATTCTCTGATCTCACCATGGAAGTACCTTCGTTTAGGTATTTTTAAGGATTGTATGTAAAGTGGTTTTCTGGTCATTACATTAGCAAAAGGTTTGTCAAATTAAATTTTTAATATGACAGCTAAAGTTTTCAGTTCCTTCCTGCAGAAAGTGATTTAGTTGTTAATGCTAAAATTTGTCTTTAGAAACGTTATTAGAAGTTGATGCTCTAATTCTCCCTGTCACCACAAGGTAATCATTTATGACTGACTAACCTTACATTAAGTGTAAGCACCAACACAACAGTTCTGACACAGGCACATTCCATCCTCTGAAGTGAGGGATTGTTAAGAGAATCCCTTGATATAATTTTTGAAGCATCTATTGTGTGGTGGTCTACCTCAGATAAATGTTGTCCCTTTTTTTGAGATTAGTTTAACTTTAACTTTACCTTTTTTAAGCGATTATGATGGCCATAGATCCATGGTTTACAGAACTGATTCAGGTAAAGTAGACCTTTTGGGGAAAAAAGGATAAATTAGGGGACAATTTTATTCAGGTTTTTTCACTGTCTTTTTCCTAATAAAGATGGAAATAGACTTTAGTTTTAACCTCTTCATATCACTCTAAAAATACAATAAAAGTTTCTGTAACATGTTAATGCCATTTTAAAAAGCAAAAGGAATGTGTGATTGAACAGAAGATAATTTTGGAGAGGAGTAGAGTGTACTTTGCAAATTTTTAAAAACTTCTATTGTGCTTAGAGAATATTCCTCTTGCATCACTAAGTCAATATCATGTGTATATTTCCCTGCTCTATTTGGTTAACTAGAACACTGAAGAGTTTGAATTACATTAGGGAATAAGAATTCTAAAGTCGCCAATTTAATATTTCCTTTGATGTTAAAGGAATATTCTCTATTTACACTTACTGTTTCATAATGAAGTTTTAAAATAAACTGAGCATTGTTTCTCCTCCTCCTCCCACCGTGGTTTTAGCTGAAGGCTTAGCTTTAGTCAGTGAAACAGTGTGTGGCAAGATTGTAGTGAATGTTAACAGGACACCTTATGCAAAGGCTTCAGTCAGAACATAAAAAAAACATTCTGTGAATGAAATATTGTATGTTTGGATTTTATAGGATTTTTTACCAGCCCAATTTACATCCATATATTTTCTTATGATGTAACTTATGAAATATCTAACAGGTGCTGTAATACTACTGTTGGGTTTTACTGTCTGGTGATAAGTGTATACAATATTTCTAAGAGCAACTGTGTACTGTGATGTAAAAGTCTGGGCTAAAATGTATATAATCCTTGTATATAATTGAGTACTGGATTATAATTGCTGATTGTAAAGATTTAATAAAATATGTAAATATTCTGGTCAAACTCCTTTAAGAATTGCCTGCATGATCCACATCTTGGCCTTCTGGAAAGCTTTACACATCATCCCTCACAGTATCAAAGGATATACAAGGAGTCATGGCCCATCACTCATTTCCTTCTGGCAGCCAGAGAAACTAATCACAACCTCCTCTAGCTGTTTAGTGCCATTGAGCTGTACATCTTCGAGTTTAAATAACTGCTTTAGTCTCAGTCCAGAGGGACTCAGTACTAGTGTGACTAATAAGGTATCATGTTGCACATGGTACCCTTCTATGGTGTGCACACACACAGAGAGCGCTTCGCTTGTGCCAGGGAGATGCTTGGCAAAGGGCCTTGTGCTTTGTTGGCATAGACAGAGCAGGGACTCACCCCACCTCCCAAACCCAGGTCTCCTGCAAGGTTCTACAGAAGATAAATAGCCTCACATCTAGCCTGATTTGAGCAATGCAGGTAATTAAAACATTGGAACAACATGAGGTGGGGTCTCCAATCACATGAAGACTCAGTCAAGATTGGATGTCTTTCTGGAAAGTAAGCTTTAGGTCAACCACGGGCAATGGTCTTGATGTATGAACTACTAGGTAAAAGTCTATGGCCTGTATTATACAGACAGTAAGATCAAATGCTCATAATAGTCCATTCTGGCTGTTAACTGTGGTAATAGGCCCTGCACTTCTTTCTGAAGACTGAATCCTCAAGAGAGTAGGAACCCATTCCTCCTCCTCGCAGGATGCAGTGACCACCTCAGCTACTATCTCTCCTCTTAACTAGCCCTGAAAGATTTTGAAATCCTTAACCTATCTATCTACAGCATTATGCTTGAAACTGGCAGCTGTTCAGAGAAAACTCAGCCTGTTTGATTGATTGGCTGCTGTGACTCCAATCCTTCATTGAATGGTACCTTATCGTCATTAAACAGGCCAAAGACTTGGATGCATGGGGTATTCCAAATCTACTATGACCCACAAGTCTGCTCCTCATAGCAAGAATAGTTTCTAGGTAGAAAGGCTTATTTTTAAGCTATTAATGCATAGCATATTTCTAGCCTACTCACTTTTAAAAAGGCAGCATTCTACACTTGGACCTGAAATCCCTGCAGCTCTTTGAAGCCATGGCAGGTTTGTAAGTACAATAGTTACCAAGAAGCTGTAATGCTTCTAGATAAACCCATGCTGCAAAATGAAAGATTCTCTACTGGGGCATCTGCAACCAGACTGAGCTTAGGTCTACTGTTGTTCCATCTCCTACTACTGACATAGTCCAGCCTACTGCAGATTCCCGTTTAAGACTCCACTCTGTTCAGTGACAAGATTTCTCAAGAGGCTATGACATGCCATTCCATCTGTTCATAGATCCACACCTATAAGATTTAAGCCTACCCCTCAACACACTGATGAAACAAACCCTTTCAGGATAGCTCTCCATCCTCTGTTTTATTGACATCAGAGAGGAAGGTTATTAAGTTGATGGGTGTTCTCATGCACAATGTTCCCTGAGGATAAGATGACCTAACAGTCTCAACCTCCCAACCAAACCACAAGAATTACCAACAAAGACTAAGGCCAGGTTTACACTAGTGACTTACATGGGTATAACTATATCCTGCAGAGGTGTGAAAAATCCACAGCCCTACCAAGCTAACCCACAGTGCTGTCAACATAGCTACTGCCTCTTGTGCAGGTGGAGTAACTACAGTGATGGGAGAAGCTCTCCCATCAGTATTGGAGCATCTTCACTTAAAACGTTGCATTGGTGCAGCTGTCAGTGTAGACCTGCCCTAAACTACATAGCTTGTATGTCAAGAGTGCACTGAGCTATTATCTTAGTAGATTTTGTTCAATTAAAAAGTCCCCTTGTTTATTTGTAGTTTATGGGCATAAACCCATAGCTATGTAACACTGCATCAAGACATGTTACAATTTAAGGGGCTGATTAAGTGACAGTTCTCAAGCCACTGAGCCAAAGCAATTGCCACTAGAAGTGAGCAAATAATTTTTCAGTTTAGGGACCAACCAAAAGATCCCTTCTAAAAAAATTTGTTTTGGTAAGAAAAAAAAAATGGTTTCAGAACTGAAAATTTCACACCAGAAATGGAAAAAAACTGAAATGAAACAAAATTAAGTTTTTCATTTCTCTTTGGGGGGTGTTCATGTTTGCTTAAATATAGCTAATTTTCAAAACAAAAAGTGAAGTGAAGGATTGAAATGTTGTTTCCAAATGGTCAAACTAAACAGTTTAGACTTTTGCAAAAAAATTTTTTTGGCCCAAACTGTCAAATTTGATCTGACTTGAGTTTCAGAGCCCCCACAAAATGCATTTTCCATCTACTGTACTATAGACTGAATTTTTTTTTTTACCCAGCTCTAATCACACAGCTTTCTTTCACACACAATTACTCTCTAGGTATAACTTCAGAATCTGATATTTTATGTGGCTGTTTGTCTTTATTTAATTAGATCTTCCACAAGGATGACTGCTAATAAAACTTTCAGGAATGTGACTCTATATATGTAGGCAATACTCAAAGTGAACCATGTACTCTGTTGTAACGAGTTCTTTAATTTGATTCCCTGTACAGCTCCATATGACCCAGCCCCACTTCTTTTAAGTTCAAGTGATGGAATTTTAATTGAAAGAATTAAAAAGCAGCCCATGACTACAACAGGGTTCAAAAAAGAACTAGATAAATTCATGGAGGATAGGTCCATCAATGGCTATTAGTCAGGATGGCAGAAATGGTGTCCCTAGCCTCTGATTGCCAGAAGGAGCTATGGGGATGGATCACTTGATGATTAACTGTTCTGTTCATTCCCTCTGGGGCACCTGGCACTGGCCACTGTCAGAAGACAGGATTCTGGGCTAGATGGACCTTTGGTCTGACCCAGTAGGGCCATTCTTATGTTCTTAGTGGTTCCCGAACCAGGGGTATGCATAGCCCTGGAGGTATGCAGAGGTTTTCCATCTAGATATTTGCCTTGTTTTACAACAGGCTACATAAAAAGCACTAGCCAAGTCAGTACAAACTAAAATTTCATAGACAATGACTTGTTTATACTGCTCTAAATACTATACACTGAAATGTAAGTACAATATTTACACCCCAACTGATTTTTATAATGATATGGTAAAAATGAGAGAGTAAGCAATATTTCAGTGATAGTGTGCTGTGACACTTCTGTATTTTTATATCTGATTTTGTCAGAAAGTCATTTTTAAGTAAGGTGAAACTTGGAGTGCACAACACAAATCAGACTCCTGAAAGGGGTACAATAGTCTGGAGAGGTTGAGAGCCCCTGAGCTAAAACATCTTTTATGTCTCATCAGCTACAATATCTTAATCTAACTTAACTGATTGGTGTTTTTGTTTGTTTGCTTTTTTAAAAAAAAGCTGGGTAATAACCAGCAGTTCCTTATCTACATGAAGTGATAGGTTTCAGAGTAACAGCCAGGTTAGTCTGTATTCGCAAAAAGAAAAGGAGGACTTGTGGCACCTTAGAGACTAACCAATTTATTTGAGCATGAGCTTTCGTGAGCTACAGTTCACTTCATCGGATGCATACTGTGGAAAGTGTAGAAGATCTTTTTATACACAAAGCATGAAAAAAATGGGTGTTTACCATTACAAAAGGTTTTCTCTCCCCCCACCCTCCTGCTGGTAATAGCTTATTTAAAGTGATCACTCTCCTTACAATGTGTATGATAATCAAGGTGGGCCATTTCCAGCACAAATCCAGGGTTTAACAAGAACCTCTGGGGGGGGAGGGGGGTGTAGGAAAAAACAAGGGGAAATAGGCTTGAATAGAGACTGGGAGTGACTAAGTCATTATGCAAGGTAACCTAAGTTAATTGTATCAAATTTGCAAATGAATTCCAATTCAACAGTCTCGCTAGAGTCTGGTTTTGAAGTATTTTTGTTGTAATATCCCAACTTTCATGTCTGTAATCGTGTGACCAGAGAGACTGAAGTGTTCTCCGACTGGTTTATGAATGTTATAATTCTTGACATCTGATTTGTGTCCATTTATTCTTTTACATAGAGACTGTCCAGTTTGACCAATCCACATGGCAAAGGGGCATTGCTGGCACATGATGGCATATATCACATTGGTAGATGCGCAGGTGAACAAGCCTCTGATAGTGTGGCTGATGTTATTAGGCCCTGTGATGGTGTCCCCTGAATAGATATGTGGGCACAGTTGGCAACGGGCTTTGTTGCAAGGATAGGTTCCTGGGTTAGTGGTTCTGTTGTGTGGTATGTGGTTGCTGGTGAGTATTTGCTTCAGGTTGGGGGGCTGTCTGTAGGCAAGGACTGGCCTGTCTCCCAAGATTTGTGAGAGTGTTGGGTCATCCTTCAGGATAGGTTGTAGATCCTTAATAATGCGTTGGAGGGGTTTTAGTTGGGGGCTGAAGGTGACGGCTAGTGGCGTTCTGTTATTTTCTTTGTTGGGCCTGTCCTGTAGTAGGTGACTTCTGGGAACTCTTCTGGCTCTATCAATCTGTTTCTTCACTTCCACAGGTGGGTATTGTAGTTGTAAGAATGCTTGCTAGAGATCTTGTAGGTGTTTGTCTCTGAGGGGTTGGAGTAAATGCGGTTGTATCGCAGAGCTTGGCTGTAGACGATGGATCGTGTGGTGTGGTCAGGGTGAAAGCTGGAGGCATGTATGTAGGAATAGTGGTCAGTAGGTTTCCGGTATAAGGTGGTGTTTATGTGACCATCGTTTATTAGTACTGTAGTGTCCAGGAAGTGGATCTCTTGTGTGGACTGCACCAGGCTGAGGTTGATGGTGGGATGGAAATTGTTGAAATCATGGTGGAATTCCTCAAGGGCTTCTTTTCCATGGGTCCAGATGATGAAGATGTCATCAATATAGCACAAGTAGAGTAGGGGCATTAGGGGACGAGAACTGAGGAAGCGTTGTTCTAAATCAGCCATAAAAATGTTGGCATACTGTGGGGCCATGCAGGTACCCGTAGCAATGCCGCTGATTTGAAGGTATACATTGTCCCCAAATGTAAAATAGTTATGGGTAAGGACAAAGTCACAAAGTTCAGCCACCAGGTTAGCCGTGACATTATCGGGGATAGTGTTCTTGACGGCTTGTAGTCCATCTTTGTGTGGAATGTTGGTGTAGAGGGCTTCTACATCCATAGTGGCCAGGATGGTGTTATCAGGAAGATCACCGAAGGATTGTCGTTTCCTCAGGAAGTCAGTGGTGTCTCGAAGGTAGCTGGGAGTGCTGGTAGCGTAGGGCCTGAGGAGGGAGTCTACATAGCCAGACAATCCTGCTGTCAGGGTGCCAATGCCTGAGATGATGGGGCGCCCAGGATTTCCAGGTTTATGGATCTTGGGTAGTAGATAGAATATCCCAGGTCGGGGTTCCAGGGGTGTGTCTGTGCGGATTTGATCTTGTGCTTTTTCAGGAAGTTTCTTGAGCAAATGCTGTAGTTTCTTTTAGTAACTCTCAGTGGGATCAGAGGGTAATGGCTTGTAGAAAGTGACGTTGGAGAGCTGCTGAGCAGCCTGTTGTTCATATTCCGACCTATTCATGACGACAACAGCACCTCCTTTGTCAGCCTTTTTGATTATGATGTCAGAGTTGTTTCTGAGGCTGTGGATGGCATTGTGTTCTGCACGGCTGAGGTTGGGGGGCAAGTGATGCTGCTTTTCCACAATTTCAGCCCGTGCACGTCAGCGGAAGCACTCTATGTAGAAGTCCAGTCTGCTGTCTCGACCTTCAGGAGGAGTCCACCTAGAATCCTTCTTTTTGTAGTGTTGGTAGGGAGGTCTCTGTGGATTAGTATGTTGTTCAGAGGTGTGTTGGAAATATTCCTTGAGTCGGAGACGTCAAAAATAGGATTCTAGGTCACCACAGAACTGTATCATGAAGTGAGTAATTATTGCCCATTGTATAATATTAACACTGCATAAAGAGACAGTAACTTTTTAAACTAGTCATTCTTCTGTGTAACTAGATACAACGGGCTAATTTTGCGAAAACCCATTGCCACAGCAAGACCTCAACCAGAGGTACTGAACAGCCATATCAGAACCATGCGGGGCTTTACCCAATAAATCAATCCTTTTAGTGCAGTGGTTCCTAAACCATAACAACCTGTGAACCCCTTTCACTAAAATGTCAAGTCTCGTGAACCCCCTCCTAAAAATGAATATTTCCAGGGATTTTCTCCTTTACCTGAGTATAAATTATAAAAGCAGTGATCTTGGAAATGTGTTTTTATGACACACTATTTATTATTATTTATCATTACAGTATTTTTATTACATTATGAAAACAGCAACACTCTTCCAAGATCTCACTTTCGTAGCTTGTATCACTTTGAATAAGTCTGTTATAAGACATACTCCTTGATGAAACATATGAGCCTTAAGATGTGAAACAGCATCAAGGTTTTTAAGAAGCCAACTCGAAGAGTTCCTCCTACACGAACATTCAGGTCTTGAGCAGTCCAGGCAAACCACGCACATTACAACAAAGCTTAAATGTGTTCTTCATAATAATTTTAAAAACAGCAAAAAAATCCACCTCCCTTTCCATTTATTACAAAGAGTCTTGACATTTAAATCTCCCCAGTGTGATAGATATGCTTGCTTTGATCTGCTTAGCACTTGGAAGTCCAGGGGCTCCGGTTGCTGGCCCTATGCTGCCCAGGATCCCTAGGGACAGCTCTGTCCGCTATAAGGGAATTTTTTTTCAAGAACCCCCTGTAACATTTCATGAACCCTAGTTTGGGAACCACTGCTCTAGTCTAGTGAAAGCAACAGCGACTGCAGCAGATTTGATATTTCCTCCAGTAGAGGGCAGGTGTTCCGCACAAACCAACCCATTCATTTCATTACCAAGTGAAATGCAGTGGAGTCCTCATTGCCAAGGCTCTGTAGGTGAACTGGGGGTAATGGCCATGGAAGTTATTTTCACTTCCTTTATTTTTATTGTTTAATAATAAAAATGCAAAAATCTCACTTGGACAAGAACAAGGAGAGAGAAAGAAAACATTAGGGGCCAGTCACAGAACAGTGAGCATTTTTTGATTTCACAAAACAAATTACTTTTGATACTGAGCACATAATTTGGGTGATAACTTACAAAGGCCCAGTCCTGCAGCCCGTATTCCCTGCAGAGCATGAGTGACTTCAGTGGGACTTCTCGCCCAACTCAGGGCTGTACGATCTGTGTACAATATTGACAGAAACCAGTATTTCATAAATATGAAGTGGCTCTATTTACAGGCATGTTGGTTTTGGTAGAAGGGTCTCTCTCACATCTCTTAGTTCTTTTAACAGAGTGGCCGCCACAATTCCAACAGTTTATGCTTTTATCATTTTAAGTCAGATGTTTAGATTACTTTGGGATAATTTTCTGTATTTGATCTAGAATATACCCTTTAGCTTGCACTAAACTTTCACACATTTAAATCCAAAAATAAAGACTAATTCTAAAATTCCTTATAAAATGCCATCTAAAAAAATAATTCTTCATTAGCACGCGGTGTATGGCCAGCTCACGGAATGTGCTAGGGGCCCTCAACGTGCATTTTCTTCATTGCGCGTTGAAGGTGCCCAGCAGCTTGCTGGATCTCAGGTCGTTAGAAGAGTCAGGCTGTTGAGATCTGTAAGTTTTAAGTACCTATTTAACAGATGGGTATACTGGCAGAGATGAGTTAGGGCCACATATCATGCAGCATGTTGTGGTGGGAATGGGAGGCAGACCTCCCAATTCCCCATGCTCTGTTTTGACCACTAGCCAGACTTCTCCTCTGAAAGGAGACGTGATTTTTTAATTTTAGAATACTAATACTAGGAAGATAGTATAAGAGTGCAGCTTAAAACAGTTAGTTCTACTACAGGTACAAAATGGTGCTGAAGGAGACTTACAGTTGTTTGCATATCAGTAACCAATTGCCCAAAGCTTGGCTGAAACACCGGCAACTTTGAGATTATTACACAAGACTTAGGACAACATGATGGCTTTCACTGCCAGTGAACAGCCATGAATGCATAGCCACGTGGAATTCGTGGCACTAGTTTGATTCTGCATTGAAGGCATTTTTCTAATAATCAGTTCCAAATTCTCAACAGTCTGTTCAGTCTTGCATGGGAGTTTAACAAACCAAACATCCTGTAAAGAAACAAGGGGCGCATTCTCAAGGATTCAGCTGGATGATTTGTGAGTCAGTCTAGGCACAAAGGCTCAAATCCTCTCCCCTGCACAAAGCCTACGTTAAACAAGCTTTGTGCAGATGGGTTACACAAGGGTTGAAGGAAAATTAATCCTTCCCCTTTCCTCTCCGCAGCGCATTTTGGCTGCTGATCCATACATGCTATGGTAGAGAGTGTGCCCCAACCCCACCCTGCTCCAGAAAAAGCCTTCATGCTACTGGGGATGGCGGTGCCACAAAGGAAACCTGATGGTATACAAGCCTGTAACTCCCCACAGCTCCCAACTAGCCAGCAACACCTCACCTATTCCACCACCCTATTGGGAAGGGAGTTTACAACAATTACATGGGCCTGATTTAATCTGCCTGTGGCAGAAACAATTAACTATCACTGGTGCTTAGACTCCTCACAAAAGCACTTCTCCAAGAATCAATATGGCAAGACTCATCCCTGATAAATTCTATCCCCTAACTTCATTCTACAGATATGCCAATAAACGGAGGACTAAGGTCCAGGCATCTCACTGGGGCTAAGAGAATCTCTTTTGGCTAGAAGAGTTTTCTCCTGTGTGGCCCATTACTAACCAGGAGGATTGTGGAATCCTTCCCATCAATCTACAATTCCTGGAGAGGAGATTTTCACATAAGTATAAAATTCATTTATTTAAAGGCCCATCAGGTATGAAACAGAGAGAAGAAAAAAATTCTCTAAATGCCAAATACCCCTTCAGAGGATAGCTAGCCACCTAGCCTGGTAAGACACACACAAGGAAGAGCCACTGCATTTTATTCAGACCCTGCCAGATGCTCCTTGACTTCAGTGGAAGTGGAGGGTGCTCAGTGCCTTCCAAGCTTGAACCCACAGTGAGAATTCTCCATCTAGAGTGACCTGATGTTTGTGCAGAGAAAAACGTACTATTCGGAATGAAAGGCAGCTCAAAAATGCCTCCCTATTTCATTATATGGGTTTTAGGGATAAGAGCTCCCGCCAAGAACCCATCAGATGACCAGTGGAGGCTTACTGCTATTATTACACAGCAACAACAGACCAGCTCAACTGTTTGGTTGTAGCCATGTCAGTCCCAGGATGTTACAGGATGTTACAGAGACAAGATGGGAGAGGTGATATCTTTTATTGGACCAACTTCTGTTGGTGAAAGAGAGAAGCTTTTGAGCCACACAGAGCTCTTCTTTAGATCCTGGGAAAGGTACTTCCAGCATCTCAGCTAAATGCAAGGTAGAACAGGTTGTTTAGCATAAGTAGCTAGCACATATTCTGAGGCAGTAGTTGCGAACCAGGGGACCGGAGGCAGGTTTCAGGGGATCCGCCAAGCAGGACCTGTGTTAGACTTGCTGAGGCCCAGGGCAGAAAGCCGAAGCCCCACTGCATGGGAATGAAGCCCAAGGCCCTCGGTCCCACCACCTCAGGCTGAAGCAGTAGCCTGAGCAACTTGGCTTTGCAGGGGCCCCTGTTGTGTGGGGCCCCTGCCAATTGCCCTGCTTGCTACCCCCAATGCCAGCCCTGGCTTTTATATGCAGAAAACCAGTTATTCTGGCACAGGTGGGCCATGGAGTTTTTATGGCAGTCATAGGACAAAAATGGGAGTTTGTGGGTTACAGAGTGTTGTAATAAGCCATAAATCCATTATCTCTGTTCAGTCCATGATTTGTGGTGTCCAGCAGAGTTATGAATTTAAGCTCCCAGGCTCATCTTTTGAAAGTGTTGTGCAGCTTTCTTTTGAGGATGAGGACTGATAGGTCAGACAGAGAAAGTGCTCTGTGAAAAGTGTTCACCGTGATGTGGTGTTTTTGTCTTTTATCATTTTTCTGTGGAAGTTCATTTGAGAACCCAGTAATTGTCTGGTTTCACCCATATAGTTGTTACTGGGGTATTTAGTGCACTGGATGAGGTATACCACATGTTGTGATAGGCATGTGTTGGACCCATGGATCTTAAAAGGTGTGGGGGGTGTTGACCATTGTAGCAGTGGAGATATGTCTGCAAGTTTTGTATCTGCTGTTCTGGCAGCATCTGGTGCCGCTTTGAGTTGGTGTGTCCTGGTCTGTGGGGAGCTTGCTTCTGATGATGAGCTTGGGGGTTGTTTGAAGGCCAGAAGAGGGGATTCAGGAAAGATTTCATTCAGGAAGGGCTCCTCATCAAGTACTGGTTGCAGTTGTTGGATGATAACCCATATGGGTTCCAGTGTGGGGTGGTAGGGGACAACTAGGCGTGTGAGGTAGGAGGGGGGTTTATTTCTATATTGAATCAGGTTCTCTTGGGGTATTTGGATGACCTGATCCATGATGCGATCTACTTTTCTGGTGGAGTGTCCTTATTTGGTGAAGATGGTTTTGTGTGTTAAGGTGCATAACCCAAACTCTCTCCTTGGAGAATATTCTTTGGTATCTGAGCGCCTGACTATAGATAACAGATTTCTTGGTGTGTTTGGGATGGTTACTGGATTTGTGAAGAAAGGTGTGGTGATCCATGGGTTTCTTGTATTTGGTTGTCTGTAGGATTCCATTGTTGAAGTTGATTGTGGTGTCCAGGAAGTAGATGCTAGTGTGCGAGTGTTCCAGAGAGAGTTTAATGGAAATCTATGATGGAGTTTAAGCCGTCTGTCCAGAGCATGAAAATATCAGCGATGCATCTCAGGTACATCATTGGTTTCATGGTGCTGAAGCTGGACTTCAGCTAAAGTAGTAGTATCAAACTTATTAGAACAACTGGTGCAGGGAGAAAAGTAAACCACACACATGTGGATAATGTGTAGTAAAGAGAGGCTGCTGCACTAGAAAGATTATGTAAAGAAATTGGCAATCAGAAATTGCTCAAAGTAACGTAGTCACAGAGAGTTAATACGCCAATGTGGAGGAGACAGTGAAGCTGCTTCAACAGAAACAGCCTTTTTGAAAGGCAGACAGCCTAGAATTTTATCAGGGATGGACAGAAATGGAAATAAAGCAACATGCCGAAGGAAGATATGAAGAAAATTATTCAGAGGCCCTCAAATTAAGAAATCTGCCCAAGATTCATACACAAACCTATGCCTCTCAGAAAGAGAGGGTGGATTAAAATTAGTTAAAAAAATTTACCCAAATTTACTCAGAAACAGTGCAGAAAAGTTTGCAATCTGATAAACAGCCAGAGCATGAGGAGTCCATAACATTTTCAGAACAACTAATCCCAGTGTTAAGAGGACATTTCTTTCAGATAATCTGGAAATAGCAACAAGCCACTATTCCATTATGCTACACTGGGGTGGAGGGAGGAACTAACAGGCAAGCACACAACCTTCTGCTCAGTCTCACTCTGGAATCAAGATATGAAAATGCTGGCAGGGCGTTGGCCACAAAACTTGATGAAACAATAGGGAGATGAATAGAGATGAAACAGCAGCTCAACAGTGGAGCACTCAGGGTGAATGTTAACTAGATACACTCAGCCTACTCTACACAAGGAGAGAAGATTGTGCGGGTGAAATAACCACACAGAGGGGCTAAACAAGGATGTTCACATTAAACAAGTCACCTGCAGCGGGGGACACTAGCAGAGCAGCCATTCAAGGGTCCTCTGTGCCCTCTGCATATTACTTTGGGAGATGGGGATCTGCAGGAACCACAAATCAGGCTGGTGTAGAGAGGCTATTTGGGAGCAGAAGGTAGGTTCAACAGCCATGTTTAGGCAGATCTAGTGGCCTGAAACTCTAGCAGAGTGGCAGCTGATGCTATTCTAGCCCAGGTACCCAGATAAAACTGTGATGGGAATAGTGTGCTTGCCTAGCTACTTTAGATTGGGGTGTCAAACTCATTCTGTCCCGAGGACTGAATTCCATTTCTAATTATGGTCCATTGGTCCAGGGTATAAATTTCGGACTATGCATCTACAGTGGCTCTCCTGCAGATGTAACAAAGGGAAGTTTTCACAAAGATGAAGGCTGAAATAACTGAACTTTCCATTATTACTTATTTGTTCAGTGGCTTATGTCACTGAATAGGAAAATATGCTTGCTTTTAGGAGCCCCACTGTTTCTGCCCTTTGTCTCTCTCTTCATTGTTTTAGTCTTCCCTCTGCTCTTCTTTCCCTGCAACAATTCCCATTCTCCTTTCCATTTCATCCTCTAAAATTATCTATAATGCAATAGTTAAATGTTGACATTAAAGTATTGTTGTTGGGCATCACAATTTACATCCCAGTGTGACTGAAAGAGACGGAGGAGTCCCCACTTCTCAAAGACATTTTTTCAGGCTGTCAGCAGACTCAGGCAGACATCACTCCCTCAGTTACATTCAGCTCATGGTTGGCAGGTTATCTTTGCACTTGTGAGGGCCAGAAACATGCATTTAAAAAAAATAGTTTAGATTGTGCACAATCCGATTGTCTCACGCAGGTGACAAATTCACCATGCAGGCCAGGGGTTTGACACCCTTGAAAGGAGCCCTGCCCACAAAATAGGGTGAGATGCTTCACTCCCCACCCCCAGCCATGCTGAGCTGCCCACCAAAAAGCTGGTGATTTGGGCTATGTGTCACCCTGACACTGATCTCCTGGCTCTGCCCTCTCCCTCCCCACTTAATGCTGAGGCTCCTCTGATTGATTGTTCACCGCTTATAGAACGGGACAGGGTTAAATCCACTCCCTCCAAGAAGAGTGTTCTGTGTACTAAAAAAACCTTCCCCAGCAGCTGAAGTCAGAACAGCGTGGGAGAGAGCGTAGCACTGGGAAGCCAGCTTCAGAGCTCTGCTTGGGGGTTCTAGCCAGCAGATGGTGAAACTAGACCGGAGGCTTGAATCAGAACATTTAAAAAAAATTTCACTGGAAATACAAAGCAAAACAGAGGCAGCTGCATCCTCATTCCCTACTCTCCTCCATTGCCTTGCTTCAGCTTTGTAGACTGACTCAAAGCACCATTCACTCCCTTCCTCCCCCCCAAGATGCTGCAATGTGTCAATTCCATCTCCCTGAAGTTATATAAGGTCCTGCTGAATGAGCTAATCGCACGAGACAAGCAATGCTAATGTGGAATATGGACATTTCATTCTAATCTCTATTCTGATTTTTTCCTATCTGAAAAATTAAAAACCCTGGTAATTCAATCAGACACAATCCTGGGCATACTGGTGTGGAATCTAGCTCACCTGGGAAAGTTTAGTAGCTTTTCTTAATTACAAAAGAGTCATCTATCTTAATATACTGAAAACTGCCACAAAGTCCTTCTAGCTGAGAGGGTATCTCATGTTCTGAGATTGAGAGCACCCACGCAAGCTGTTTTGTCAACTCTCACAAGCTACGCGGGGCCAGTCTTGTTCATTATTTGGACAGGAGACTAAAGGAAAGCTCAGAGTGGCGTAAAAGGTGGTGACGACTCCTCAGTGCCTGATGCCTTTCTAATGAACCAATGCCCAAAGGGGCTGTTCTTCAGCTGGAAACACACACACACACACACACACACACACACACACACACACAGAAAGTGAATATCTGCTCCAAACAAAACCTTCCATAACAACTCTAGTGGGAGGTGGAGTATGAATAGGGTGACCATATTTCCCAAAGGGAAAATGGGACAATGCGTGCAGGGATGGCCTCAGTCACTTGCCCAAGCCCCACTCCCACTTCCCCATGCACGGGGATGGCTCCAGTCACTCACTCACCCAAACTCCCCCAGCCCCCACTCGTGTGGGGCTGGCCCAAGCAGCTTGCGCAAGCCCCCATCCCGCGGGTCTGGCATCGCTGCTCGCCTGAGCCCTGCCTGCATCTCGTGCGAGGCTGGGGTTTTTGTCGCTGCTTGCCCAAGCCCTGCCGCCCCCTCTGTGCAAGGCTGGCGTCACCGCTCACCTCTCCCACGTTCCTCTAGTATGCTTTTTGATCAGTTGGCAAGAGCAAACAGGACAAATGCCCATTTTGCCAAAAAAGTTGGGACAGCCAGGACAGGGCTTAAAAAAGGGACTGTCCCAGCCAAAACGGGATGTATGGTCACCTTAAGTATGAATATTTATAATCCCTACCTCCGTTTCCTTTTCTGTATACAGGGAATACTCTTAGGGAGGCAGCATGGTCTAGCGTATAGGGCAGTGAACTGGGATTCAGTCCTGTTCCTGGCTCTGCCATCAACCTGCTGTAGCCAAGTCACTTCACTGCTGTGGCCCTGTTCACCCTCCTACCCTTTGTCTTCTCTATTGAGATTGTAAGTTTTCCAAGGCAATGTTATCATCTCTTGCTGTGTGTCCCACACAGTGTCTAGCCAAACAAGGCCCTGATCTCAGCTGCGATCTCTAGGTGTTACCATAATACACATCATAAATACACTGGTGATGTCTGGGACAAAGGGCCTGATCTAAAGCCCACTGAAGTCAATCGGAGTTTTTTCCTGGACTTCAGAGTGTGTGGGATCAAGGCCTAGGAGTCCTAGGAACAGCACGAGCAACACCTCTCCTAAACTTCATCTTCCTTACAAATATCTTCTTCCTTTCCCCATCTTCCCTCAATCCTTGTCTCTGTGATCCTCTCTCTTTCCTTCATTCTTGCAGTTCAGCAACTTATCAGTAGTTTTAATTTATGATGTATAAAGTCCTATGGCAAATTGCTTTCTGTTGCAGTTTTGCATCCCCAGTTCTGATACTGTACAAAAGTTTATTTAACAATAGCAGCAAGTAGAGAATTGGACTTTAGGTTATCGGAGAGCACTTTAAGCCAATATGCAGCAAGATCCAGTTCTCCCCGCCCCCACAAAAATTAGTAATAAAAGCCCCCAAAGATCTGAGGCCTGTAAGAGATATGGAGTGTTCTGTCCTTAGTAATGGCCTCCCTTAGCCCTTTGAGAATTCAGATTTGCAAAGGGAACTAGCTTTCTGTGTTTTCAGGGTGTTTTTTTTGTTTATTTTGGGGTTTTTAAAATAATTCTCTATTACATCTTTATCCATTATATCTAGATATACTTAGTCCTGCCATGAGTGCAGGTTACGGGACTAGATGATCTCTAGAGGCCCCTTCCAGTTCTAGGATTCTATATTATTTAACTAAGAGGTTTCTGCTCCTGTCACAAATTGCCCATCCTTCTCTGCCATTACAATGATAACCTGATCTGCTATAAGAGTAGAAGAGGCAGCTGTATTTCTGTCTACTGAAAACAACTGAAATTGTAGAGGCTCCAGGGCCAGATTGTAACCCCCCCCAGTGGGACTCTCGCATAAAGGCTCCCCAATCTGGCCCCCAGTGTGTGATTGTAATTTCATTCTTTGTTTTGAGATGATCACTACACACAAGGTCAGACACTTGAAAATATAAGGTAGCAAATTATTTTTTATGTGGCACCCATTTAGCCACAGGGTTGTCTGTCTACTTCCCAAAGTACCACACCGTTCCTGAAGTAATAAGAAATCAGCCTGTAAAGACCAAAGCAAATTCTTTTCCAATCAAAATCCTAGGAAAACATCTGAGTCCTCAAGGAAGCCCTGAACTTGATCACAGAGACAAGAGAACATTAATAAGGCAGTATATCTAGTAATTAAAGCACAGAACTAGGAGCCAGGACTTCTGGATCCCAGCTTTGCCACTGACTGCCTGTGAGGTCACAGGTAACTCACTTAAACTCTTTATACTTCAATGTATGCATCCATAAAATGAGAATAATAATATTTACTTACATCATGTGTTTTAAGCTTAAATTAATGCCAGAAAAGTGGTTTGAGGTCCACAGATGAAAGGTGCTATAGAAGAGAACAGAGAATAGTTTTTAATAGCAAAACAGCCAGTTTTAAGATGTATCAATCAATATAGTACAGTTGATAACTGATAAGGGATTTGCTATAGGATATTAGTTCACCAAGTTACAAATAAATGGGAACCTGGTCACGTTGGGACTTCATTTAGGAAGAAATGTTGTGGTCAGTAACTGAGGTTAATCAGTGGTGTTTCACAGAGCACTTGTTACTCACAGTACTCTAGCCCTCTTCCTGACTTCAGACACTAGATTGCTTTCAAATTCATTCCCACTATTACGTTTGCCATGTAAACAAATGCTGTAGCTGCCACAGGGCTGCTACATGAATGGAAGGGGAGGTGAAGCTGGGTGATAAAACAGGAAGGGAGGTTGTGACACAGAGGGAAAGGGTCCCCTGTTCTTTGCAAACAGCTCTCACCTCAGATCTGACAAACTCACTGCACCAAACTTACGGGATATTTATGCATAAAGAGGAGCATGTAAAGTATCTACAGAAAGCTCATAACTTGTCAAGATTCATAATCATTGTGAGATGCATATGTGGGTAATATTTAAGGAATAATTTAGTTATATTGAAAGAATCCTGTATGGATTTGGAGTAAACAGTCACCAGAAGGATAGTATGTCTTGTTGATGGCACATTCAAGCAGGAGGGAGTTGTCATCAGTCCTGTATAACTGGCCATGCAATGCAAGGCTCAACTGTTTAGCATTGCTAAGTCCCAAAACTTTCAATGGAAAACCATCAGAGACAACAGCAAACAACTGAAACCTCTTGAGGGTAAAAGAGGAATATTACAACAAGACAGGGTTTTGCCCTGTCTATGAATAGAAACAAAAGACTACTTCAGTACAACACAGAGAAGGGAGAGGCACTCTGAATTCTTTCACTGTGGATACATCCTGTGGAATGAGGTGTTCTCATGAAAAATTGTATCCTGGTTCCTGTGAAGCCAGCCAGCTAGCTCTGCAACAGACTAAACTTTGGGGGGAAACCTAGCCAGGCTTTGACGGTGCAAGAGTCCTACTGCCATGCTAAGCCCTATAAAAAAAATTAACGTTAATAAATGTGTCGTGCTCAAATGGCCTCTATAAAACAGTTTGTTACAGAAAGGTTCAATCAAGATATTAAACACTGATGTAGGATAATTCGTCTTTATTAACCTTTGGATGCTGGGAAATATGCAATAGGAAGGCTAACAAAGGCACTAACACACAAGGGTTCATTCTAGCCTCAGTTCAGCAAATCATGTAAGCACGTATTTAAGTGCTTTGCTGAATTGGGACCTTAAGGCTCAAGGAAGGCTGTACATTAAGAAGATTAACAAAGGCTAAACAATGTGTTTACACACATATATATCTACATACATACATATCTACATACATACACACATGTACATTTACATACTCCACACACACACACACAATAACAATATTCTGTATAACAGATGATTGCATACATGTTTTAGCAGGGGGAGTTTGGAGCAGTGGAACGGACCCACATGGCAAAGCCACGAGTGAATTATGCAGGCCATCCCAAACGAGTGCTAACACAACCTTTACTCCACATCCTCATATGTTCAGAATACAACATTTTACAGAAAGACCTTTTCAAATGTTTTACAGTGGTTTAACAACAGTTTTGGTAATGAGTTTCATGTCCCACTGTCTGGAAAACCAGGTTCTCTGTGTATTATGAGTGAAATTGTACAGGCGAGAGAAGGAGAAGAAAATTATAACCAATAACAGTTTTAAAATAATAATAAAAAAAAAACAAATAGCTTGTCTCTATATATAATGTGATTGTTGACCTTAAAAAAAAAAATCACTTTGGGACCTTCCAGGGCTAGAAGCAAGTGCGGTCTCTCTCATTAGGGAGCTAGGAATGCTCAGCTCTTCCATGGCATAAGTCAACCATTTCTAGCCCTAATGGGTCACAGAATATCGGAACTTGAACCAGTCCCTGCTCTAGGACTGAATTTTGCCTGCCTCGATTGTTGTATTTTGGGTTGTGTGTTGAGATACAATTAAATTTTGCGTAATGTGTGTTGAGGTAAAATTAAGAATTTCTTTGGGACAAAAAAGATCATCATCTGGGGCTTTTATTTAAATGACAGCTGTTTGAAGCTCTGCAGAGGTTTGCAATACTAGAAGCAACACTAGGGAAAATAAATTAGTGGGAAGAGTGCAGGTGAGGTGTTTAAAGGTAGATACTGTACTGTTCAATACATGGGTCTGTGATTTTTTTCATGTGGCCCTCTTCTTCACATTGGTGGCATCTACATAATAGACAATATTGGGGTTTTTTTGAGATTTTTATACATCCTTTTCCACCGTAAAGCTGAGTTTTGGAAAATTAGGGAAAAGGTTTCAAGAAATATTTTGTCCAGTTAAAAAAATAAAATAGAAAAGAAGCTATGGGAAAAGTGGAAGGAGATATAGTCCCACTACAAGGGACAGGAGATATTTCCATAAATATTTTATATAACAGAGAGTAGGTTTTGGCATTAATTATGCTAAGTTTGGCAATAACATATCTCTGTAAAATGATGTCATTGGTATTACAGCATCATAAAAAATTACATAGCATCTATTTTAGGTAGCTGCTCTCTCCAGCTCAGTGAATAAATACATCTCCATATGACTCATTCAAACAGGCTATTAATAGATGCAATAACAGAATGCTAGAAACTGAGAATTTCGTTCAGTCTCCATGTATTTATCTAGGCTTTAACCACAATCTCATTTTAAACCTTTTTGTTTCAAGATGTTTTGAACAGAAAGGACATATTTTCTATTCAACACAGAGCTATTCACCTTCAAACCCTTGAAGGAAAAAAGCTTGATAGTGATTCAAGATGCTAATTATTAGAGTTATACATTCATTTGTATTACACTCAACCAGTGCCTAGCACAGTGGATTAAAACAGATTCAGGAAAATGCCTCATGTTAATGGACCAGTTAAGGTGAAACTGTCACTATTATCAATCTTAAAATAAACTCATTTGTGTCTACTTCACTGTTAATTTCAAGGATTTTAAAGAGCTACGAGCCCAGAATGATATCATACAACGGCACAGAGGAATCAAGTCAATTTGACAGAGTAAAGAGACAGTAGGATTCTTACCTTGTTACATAGCAACCTGCCATTAAATCAGAAATAGACAGTGACAACTGGATATAGCTAATATGCAAATGGCGCTTGTATGCTCCTTGAACCAACCAGTATGCATTTAGTAACATTTCACCTCCGATATTTCCCTCAAGACTCTATGTACCACTTAAGTCCCTCCTGCTCCCTCCTTAAGCGGTGCATGTGCCCTTGTATGCTGGGATGAGTGTCACTCTTAACTACAGTTGTCATCTTTACAATTTAGCTAATTTTTTCTTACAAAAGTTACATTGCATTTGCTGTGTTCCCTAGATTTAGCATAGGCAGTATCTATAATACCTCAACTACTGAGGTTCATGTAACCTAGTTTTCCAAGGCAACTGGCTAGTTTAAGGAGGACCACTGTAGTTGCTTCCAACTACCTAGTATGTCTCTCCTGGACAGTGCATCCTTCACCTGTGTTAAGTAGATGATTTTTAAACTTCTATAATGCAGCCAAGTCAGAAAGATAATTTTTTTATTGTTAGCAGCAATTCAGAACAGGGGTCTCTAATGGAAACCACCCTTAAAGTCATGATTAAGGCTAAGGTTTTTCACTGATATTTGTAGTAAAAGTCAGGGACAGGTCATGGGCAATAATGAAAAAAATCACAGAAGCCAGTGACCTGTCCCTGACTTTTACTACAAATATCTATGATAAAATGGGAAGGGACTGGGCAGCTGCGGGGTGGTTGAGAGCTTTAGGGCCCGCATCAACCGTGGGGGCTCAGAGCTGCAGGGTCCCCCTGCCCCTTCCCCAGCGGTGGGGAGATGCAGGAATCCCCCTGCCGCCGCCAGAGTGCAGAGCTGCAGGGATCCCCCTGCTTTGACACGGTAGGGGAGCTGTTGAGGTCCCCCTGCGCCCTGGCAGCACGGAGCTGCCAGGGTCCCCCTGCTGCCGTGGCAGGTGGGGAGCTGTGGGGTCTCCCAGCCCTGTGGCAGCAGCCGGGGAGCTACCAGGGTCCCCCAGCCACCACGGCCGGGGATCCCCCTGCCTGCGGCGGCCGAGAGCTGTGGAGTACCCCCCCTGCCTGCGGCAGCTTGGGGGGCCTGCTGCCTCAGGCAGCGGGGGTACCTCACAGCTCCTTGCCACTGTGGGAGGCAAGGGAACCGCTGCTGGGGCTGAAGTCACAGAGGTCTTTGGAAGTCACGGATTCCGTGACTTCCGCGATCTCCATGACAAAATTGTATCCTTAGTTATGATCAATGGGCCTGTCCTAGAAAGCAGGCAGCTAGATGGATCCTTGTTTTCTCCACGTTGGGGTGAAGTTGAGTGTTTCTCACTGTAGGTGTTTTTATTGCATAATAAGATCGCTTGACAGACTGAGCTTTCAGCTTCCATAGAGGCTGAGCAAGTGCAGAACTGTTTGCTGAGATTTGGTCTGCATCACTCAATGAGGCTCTGATGGAGCTTCAGGCTACTATTCAAGAGTGAGATGGACGCTTGTCCTTCCTGGCTGGTAAAATGTAGGGAAGAGACAATGGGTCCATGATTGGAGGGGACTGCCAGTGACTTCCCTTCAGGAGGGAATATTGGCACTGTTCCTTAAACAAGTGATTGCTTCGTCTTTGCTCAAGAAACCATTCCTTGATACTGATAATCTCACCAATTGTCACTCTGCCTCCAATCTTCCGTTTTAATAGAACGGTTGTATATGCAGAGAGGGTGGTGTTATCTGACTTCCTTAACCCTGCTCCTTTTGGTTTAACCCTGAGAACGGTAGTGTGAGCACTTTGGTTTGGCTGGATGGTGATCTTTAGCTGAGGATGAAAACCAAGTGTGCAAGCTGATTTTGATTTTACTGATGCAGTGTTGTTTACCTGTGCTAGGAAGGATATAGGACTCTGTATGATTCTGTTCTATCCTTGCTGAGAAGTCCCAGAGGATAATACAGTATATTTGCTCATCTGCTCCTTGAAGGGCCTTCTTCTATTCAGTCATGTCACCTGTATAACATGTATGAGGCTGTTGGGGGAGGCAGAGTGCTGTGGCATCTCCAAAACATGGGTGGCTGGTTAGTAGGTCTCACTCAGTCTGCTGCCTGGATTGACACTTGGATAAACGCAAAACAGCCAAATTTAATTTAGAACAGACTAAAGTTATGCTGGCAGCCTGGCGTGGGGACATTGGAAGAAACATCAAGAGTGACATCAGTTCCCTCAATTGAGAGAGTTTAGCTTAGCAAGCTGGGGCTTATGTCGGAGCCTCAGCTCTTTCTGGGTGCCCGGGCTATGGCAGCAGCCAAGAGCACCTTGTATCATTTAACCTTGGCCAGAAAAGTTAGTACCTTTTCTTTCAGATATGGACTTTGCCATAGTTATCTGCTCCTCTGTCACCTGCAGGATGAAATACTGCAGTGCTCCCTACATGGGGGCTACTCAAACTTTCACCCATTTGTTAAGGGGATTTCTTACTAGACAAGCTGTGGCAGTGCTCAGAGATCTATTCTGGCATGCAGATGCAATTTAAGGTGTTGGTTTTAATCTTTAAAACTGTTGAGTCAGATACTGAATATCTCAGACTCCATTTATTTCCTTGTGAGACCCCAAACAATGGGGATTAGCTGACAAACTGACTAGCAGCCCCCTGATTTAATTATGAAGGACCTAAAACAGTGGTTCCCCGATTCTATGGGATCACATACCACCTTCTTGATGTTTGAAGTATTAGATGCAAATTTCTCTTTTTGTACGTATTTTAGGCCTAAATAGGCTCTCAAGTATTTAGAGACTCATTGTAAAATTAGTTTGAATTAGGCTGACAGAGGGCTGCTTGAGGGAAATTAGAAGGGAAGGGAGTTTGGCAGTGGGAAATCTGGGGTGCAAGGATTAGAGGACATGAGGTTTAGATATGGTTGGGAATTTTTCAGCTAAACAAGTTTTGGTCAGAAAATGCCGATTTGTCAAAAACAACTTTTTGGGGGAACTTTGTGGGAAAGTTTTCATTGGAAAAGGTTTCTCAAGTCTAGAATACAATTTCTGGTCAAAACCACAAAGAAAAAAGGACCTGCCCCAGCACTGCCTAGTGGTCAGGGCACTTAGGATGTGAGAGACCAAGGCTCAAGTACCAGGTCTGCCTGATTCAGATGAGTACCCTGATCACCAGGCTATTAGTGGGTGTCTGTCTCTTTCACTGTTTTTTCCTTACACACCAAAAAACAAACAAAACAAAAAAAAACTTCAAAAGATTTCAAGTTCATCCCAATGCAGAATGGGAAAAATTTAGAAATCATAAAAAGTTTCACAAGACAGGAAAACCATTTCCTGCCAAGCTCTAACAGATTAGACTGATGGTAGGGATTCTGGCTGAAGTACAGGGAGAGAGAGAGAGAGAGAGAGAGAGAGAGAGGAAAAAAAAAGGGCAGGGAGGGTTCTGGTGGTGGGTAAGTCTGGGGGGAAAGGGCAGCAAGGCCTCTGGCAGTGGGAGAAGGTATATCTCTCCTGCAGCTGGGTGCATGCTGTATGCAGGCCAAAGCCTGGGTAGACAAACACATGCTAGCACTGCTCAAGCTAACATGCTAAAAATAGCAGTGTAGATATTGCCGGATGAGCTAGCCACCCGAGCACAAGCCTGCCTAACCCTGTGGATCCGTACTCCAGTTGCTAGCCTGAGCCGTCTTGCCGCAATGTCTACACTGCTATTTTTGGTGCATGAGCTCGAGCAGCTACTGCAAATCTGTCTACCTGGACTTGGAGGCAAGGTCCCAGCTGCAATGTAGACGTACCCTAAGAGGGGTGGAAAAAAGAGTTGGGAAGGCACTGGTGGTGTGGGAGAGAGGTCGGAAGGAAGGGCACAGAAGAATCTGGTGGGATGTGAAAGTGAGGGGGACAGGGAGGGCTCAGAGGGCTGGGAGAGTCTTGACTGGAAGTGTGGGGCTTTAACTGGGCATCAGATAGCTTCAGCTTCAATTCACTCTTGTTCCAAGGCTTCAGGTTCTCCTCCAATTCCCACTGAGCCAGGGAGTTCTGCCAGCCTCATTGCAGCCCCTGGCCTCTCTGCTGATTCTTTCCCGCAAGCCTCTTCCTGCCCTGGTCTCACAACTGCCTCTTGCTTAAGAGTTTCTGCAGCCTTCCTCTATGGGGCTATGCCATGACTCAAGCAGGCTTCTCCAGCCCACTAGTTTTTAGGGTCCAGCCCCATTCCACACATCCTCCCTTGGTCCTTGGATTTCCCCTTGATTACAGGGCCCGATAGGCCTCCTTCTTGGGGCTGGGCTGTGATTCAGGCAGGCTTCCTCAGCCCACCAGTCTGCCTTCTGGTTCCCATCCCTGGGTGCATTTCTCCTGACTTGATGCTCCCCTATAATTCTGCTTTCCTGGCAGTCTGCCCTCTCCCTCTTAATCTTTCTGGAAGTGTCACCTAACAGCGCAGTTTTATCACCTTAAAGAGGTAGCTACCTTCCTCAGCTGGTCTGCTGCTCTCTTGAATACTTGCTTCCTTAAAGGGATCATGTCATGAGCAGGTCCACTACCTCTTACAGGAGTGAGACCACCATGTTACAGTGTATCACTTTCAACAAACTCACTACCAGTAGTACAGATACCACAGCTGGGGAATCTTTGGCCCAGAAGCAGGGCACTTTCAGGGAAGGAGCCTTTGTTGTATCCACTTCACCTTTGGTCTGTCAAAGCTCAGGTTTGCTGCTGTTCAAATTATTCTGCAAAGACTAACTGCATGCCCAGGGGGTCTCAGGTTTAGAGAGGGGTGGGGCAAATAGTCATTATGGGGATGCACACCATAGAAATGTGCATTATGCATATAAAACATGCACATTAATACACAAATGCACACAGTCTACATGAAAGCCTCACTGACTGGTGAGACCACAGCATTATTATTATTAACCTCTTAAAGAAATGTCCATGTTACAGATGCTATAGAATAGATTGGTCCTCTAAGAGAGCAGGAAAAATAACACTTTGGGCCCCGTGATCAGTGAAGAAGCAGAGCTAACTGATGCTGTTAGTAGGACAGGAAAAGCTCAAAAGCATTTGAGCATCAGGCTTCTTTTTAACTTGCATTTAATTTACTCCTTGGTAACCGTGTACATTAAGCAGTAGGAAGCTTTCCTTATTGTAAAGGCCCAATGTGTCAACCAAGCAGATTGAGATGAATCATCTCTAACTCCAAATCAAAATGACAGATAATTATTGTTTTATAAACTTGCTAAAATTAAAATATAAGCTGAGATTTGAATGTTTATCATAAAACTAATTTTTATATTATAACTGCGACAGCTTTTGGAGCTCAAATTTGCCTTTTTGGTGCTCAATTTCTCAGCTCGTTCTTATTTATAGTGGAGACTATAACTCAGATTTTAAAATATTTATTTTCGTTTGTAACGAGTGCCCATCCATTACTTTGGGCACTTTTACAATGACTAAAATGCACACTCTAAAAAAACCCCAACCCATTATGTGTAATATTACAGACTGCCTACATTCCTTTATAATGAATTATTGTTTTGTATTACAGCAGTATCTACTGGCCCCACATGATATCAGAAGCCAGTTGTGCTCGTCAGCACACACAGTCCCTGCCTCAAAGAGTTTATATTATCTAAACAAAGAAGTGTTTTTATCCCCATTTTGCAGATAGGGAACTGAGGCATAGGAAGATTACTAGGCTTTGGCTCAAAGACACGCAATCAGTCTATGACAGGAATTAGATTCAGACCTTCTGAATTTCAGTCCAGTGCTGTGGTGGGGTGGACTAGGTCCCGAGGTCCCCTGCTGGAGGCCTCATGGCCCTGCCTCACCCCACCCCAGAAAAGAGCAGAGGAGAAGTCCTCCAGGTGGCCTAGAGCAGGAGCAGCCAAACAGGGGCCAGGAGGGCTATAGAAAAAGAAGCAGCAGAGACAGAGCAGTCAGTTGCTGCCTGGAACTGGAAGAGAGAGGACCAGATTCCTGGCTGGCTGAAAGAGCAGCAGGACCATGGATAGCTCAGTGTGCGCAGGGCTGAGCCCAGGCAGGCACATGCCATTGACCAGGGCGGCACTCGCGAGAGATTGGTACCACTCCATTCCAAAAGCTAAGAAACAGCAGGCTCACACTCGACCAGAAGGGGACTTTCACAAGAGGTGGGTGCCAACCCTATTACAAGTGCCTTAACCATAAGATGATCCTTCTTCTCTGAAAGGAATCAGAAACCATGTTTAGTTTCTGGATAGTCTCAAGATATAACTGCACATTGACCACATGGTGGTATTTTAGTCTTAAGGTGGCAATGACATGACTCATTATAACGAGACCACATCCAAAAGAAACTGTCGCACTTGTCTTGCCAGGTGGGGAAAAGGGGGATAAAAATAAAAAAGGTTCCAGCTGCTACTGGAACAGCAAGTAGCTACCTTGGATCTAACAAGACCACAAAACTACAAACCAGCATCATAAAATGGTGGCTTCTTAGCCTTAATTAGGGTTGTCAATATAATCCTCACCAATTCTTTCCAGTTGCACCCCACCAACCAACCTCACCTTGGTCGTATCTAGATTGAGCCTTTGCCACCCTCATCTAATGCCAAATCTCAGACACATATTGATAGATTTGAAAATTCAAACACTACTGAAAATATTTGCAGAGGTGGGGAGCGGTGGGGAATACAGGATAAGACAGACCAGAGGATATATTAAAAGCAAACCCAGATGGATTCTCTTCTCTTCCTGCAAAAAACAGATTTTTCTTCCATATAAACCTGGATTTTTAAAGCAGGGATATTTAGCAAACTGAAATGACAAGCAGTGAAAACTATCAAAACATTCCCCATCAAGAATGCTATTTGCATGGCCGAGAATTATTAGATCCCTGGACGTTCTCCCAAGTCACCTTTCTAAAGTTAAGTTCTTTATAAAGGACCTGATCCAAAACCCAGTGAAATCAATGAGACTTCCCACTGGATCAGGCCCCAAGAGACTAATCCTGCAAGGTTTACACCCATGTAAATAAACTCAGTGGGACATGAAGCGGGCATGTGAGATCGATTCCCATTTCATAGTTCCTTGGCCCTAATTCTGTACATTTGGAACCAGAGCAGCAATATTACTAGCCCATTATTAGCCAATTGTACGATCTGGTTTCTAATACAAGCTGCTCTGGCCAAAAGCTGTAAACTACTTGCAGTTTTCAGTAAAATCTGTCCACCCACCATCCAACCATCTGTCCTAGGTGTTTCAAAAGTACTGCACAAGACTGCCCTGCAGTGAAATATTCAAAGCTAATTGCAAAAAGTGAATCCTTCCGACAGATTCTTATGGCATTGCATTACCCATTCATCTCCACACAGGATTGTCTGGAGAAAGGAAATTTGCCAAATAGCCAACATTCCCTTTAAGTCTGGGGAAACCTACCACATTACAGGGAGCACATTGTCAACAGCCAGGATTGCACATAGTACTTCTGCCCTCCTCTCCTTCCTCTGCAAAATGTAGAGCTTCCCATTAATCTTTACCGAGTTTCAAAGGTAGCCCAGATATATCAATATAAACCTCTACACCATGGCAGTTCCCAGTGGGATTCTTAGAAAACAATGTATTTGGGCATCAGCCTCAGTGGGGAGGTGGTACAGGATAAATGGTGGTGCACAAGATACCGGTTATGGATGGTTCCACAGCCAAGTAAACAGTTCAGTTTGTGGGAGGGTAAGGCTGATCTGACTAAAATGGAAGATTGTTGAAGTCTCTCTGCAGAATTATTTGTTGCAGATAAAGTTCCATGGTTATATTTTAGTACTTGTGTACACCACACACCCTATATTCAACACCTTGAACGAAATGGAGGTGTTCTATGGGGGGTTATGAGAACCGTCAGCTGCTTTCGAAAATATCTATATTTAGTCTCTAAGGTGCCACAAGTACTCCTTTTCTTTTTGCGAATACGGACTAACACGGCTGCTACTCTGAAACCTATATTTAAATGTGTAATTTTACTGATTTTAATGCTCGCAGAGTGTACTAGACGGAGAGTGCTAGACAACGAGGATTACTACATAGAATGGGTACACAGCATTGGCATGGCAGTATGTATGGACACAAGGTTCACAAACATGACCCCACTCATCCAGTGTGCCTCAATCAGTATTTCACACTAGTTCAGTCCATGGCCTCTTTGCTGAAAGTACGACAGAGAAATAGAAGCAGTGACAGCACTGGATCTTGTGATATGCACCTCTCTCCCTTAGGGAACTCTGGAATTGACATTGAGCTCATTTTCACCACCGAACAGCTATCAGATGGAAACAACTTTGGGGGCATTTGAGCTAATGATTTACACGTGAGACTCCATGTTCTGTGACCAATACCCTCGCCACAGTGTTCCACAAAGGGTCATTTACCACGGCGTAACAAGGGCCCAGATGGTGCTCGTGCATGAATAGGTGAGGGCCCCCCTCCCCATTTCCAAATCTAAAATGTTGCTTACTTACAGAGAGAAGAAATTGATTCTGACCACAGGCCACTCAGCAAAGTGCCATACATATCCCAGAATGCCCCCTCTACCATCCCACAAACACAGACCCCTGAATGAACCTCCAACCCCACATATACCCTTCCTCCACCAGCCCCCACTTATACCGACAGTTCCCACACACATCCCAGCAGCTCTGACACACATCCCACTCACTGCAGCCTCCAACACCTTAGCCCTATCAACCACAGCTCCCAACATCCCCCACTCACCCCAACTCCCCATGTTCCCCCCACCTTTAAACAAGTACCCTCACTCGCCCCCAACTCTCACCCCACAGCCTTCCAATACTCCCCAACTCACCCCATAGCCCACCAACAACTCGCCCTGCAGACTTTCATCTATCGTCCTGGGGCCTCCTGGTTACTCACCACTCCTGTCCTGGGTTAGGGTGGCTCCTCCTGATCCCAGTGCTGCAATGGTCACCCTGCACTCACATAGCATGGGCAAATTTGAGTGATGAACAGCATTGCACGCCTGGCACATAGGGTCACAGCGCCACTATGGTTTGGCCTGGCTGCCCCCTCTCTTATGACAGGGGAGTGGCCAGGCCAAACCTGAGTGGTGCTGCAATCCCACACACCTGGTCACAATGCCACTCAAATTTGATTCAGCCACTCCTCCATCTGACAGAGGACCAGCAAAGCCAAATTTGAGTGAGCAGTGTTGGTACCCCATGCATGAGATGAAGGGCTGGAGGGACACTCTGTCTGGTTGGGCCCCGGCACAGCTGCACCTCTATAGCTATGCCAAGTGTCTATCCTCCCTCCTTGTATAAATTATTTCTTCCCCAGAAACAACGGAGTTAATAATACGTATTCCACAAGTGTTCACATTTTTAATGGAAACAAGTAGCAAATGCAAGCAGAGTAGGACATATTCATTTAACAGTTCCTCAGTTTCCTGTGTGACTATAAAACACAGAGAAGCCAGGTATGCTGGGTCCCTACCTGGTATTTCTTGCATGACACAAACGGAATACTCTGAACTGTTATGGGGAAGAGACCCTCCCCCACTCTCTAGGGGGCACTAGGACCAGGTGGTGTCTTCTCCCATGTTCCCCATGCCATACCGGCTTGGCAGCCAGCTGCAAGGAGGAGCCAGCCAGTATGACCAGAAACAGCCAAAGTAGGGACCGGAGGGGCCTGGGGAAAAAGGGGCCCAGATAGGGCCACTTTTCCTCCCCACCCCCACTCTGGGAACACTAGGACCCAGGGTGGTATCTCTCAGCCCCAACATGCGGGCTTGGGAGACAGCTGCAAAGAGAAACCAGCCATGGAGTCCGGCAGCCAAAGCAGGGACCGTTGGTCCACGCCTTTGAGTTTTGAAAGCAGCTGGATGTCAACAGCAATGACGGTGTCTGTTTGGGGAAGAGGGCTATGTGGGATGTCTCTGGCTATGGGCCTAGGTCCCTTTACTAGTAGTAGTACTTTCCTAGGTTTGTGTTATCTCATCTTCTTAGCTCTGCTGCCTTCAGACTCTTGTCGCTATAATTTGTATATCTATTTTTAACACATTGCCCATTATTGTAGCATCCAGGCACTGCCATACTAGTTAGGCACTACCCTATCCAGTTTACTAGCTCTATATAATGGCACTGAAGTTACAGGAACACTTCCATAACACTGTGTTCCATCAGTCAAGGTGAGATACTACCTAAAGAGTCATTTCCAATCTCCCTTCAAGAGCACTACAGTTCAGAGCAGCTGGAAGAGTACTACCACAGAGAAACAAAGGCCTGGGAATGAACTTGACAAGCTTTCAGCTCAAACATAGGAGGAGGCTGGAGCAAATATGAGACCTGCAGCCCAGAACCAAGGAAACTGACAACAGGCTACACAATGGAAACAACAACAGTAATCAAGGGTGCTGAGCTGTGGCATTTGACATCTGTTTTTGCAGGATTTTAAAAACCTTTGACAGGCTCAGTCACTACAACCTGTGCCAGCAACTGGATTATGCTTCCAGGTTTCTAGAGAAACCTAGTCCAGGTGCCCAGTGTTTGAATGAGTTGGATGATCCCCGCTCTCCTGTCCTCTGAGGAGAAAGAGAAAAGCACTGACCTAGAGTGTATTTTTCAAACTAAGTAGATTTTCATTACTCGAGACAGAGCTTTGGTCAAATTCTGTTCTAAGTTATATGAAGTTAAAGTGTACGTAAAAGCCGAGTAACTTCTCTGGAATCAATGAGATTGAAATTTACTTGAATGTGAAAGAGAAGAATTTGTTTCTGTGACTCTGGGTTAGAACAGAATTTTCCTCCAAGTCCCATTAAAATTTGGGCATTTTCAGCATCCCTCAACTGTCAGTATCACAGAATAACACAAAAACATCACATGCAAGACTCAGGCTTCCCTTGAGATAGAACAGTTACTACAGAAGAACATTAGTAAGTCTTAATGACAAAGCAATACTATGCATATTTAAATTTAAGCATGAGATGCTTGACTTCATTCAAGTGTTAGGACAAAAACGTACATCTGGGGTTGTTGGCTTTGCCTGCTGTGACCTCACCATGCAGTCTACATGTTTTGAATTGTTGTAGTCAGCACTGCAAAGATCTGGTGATGTCAAACACATACAGAAATAACCTCATGCCATTCATTTGAAAAGACCAGTTGGGCCTTACCAGGGTTAATCATAAGATTCTGTTTAAAAGCTTTAGCACTGGATTGGGACTCAGGAGACCTGTGTTCTATTGTCGACTCCGCCACTGGACTGCTAGGTGACCTTAGATAAGTCACTTCACCTCCTAGTACCTCAGTTTCCCCATCTGTAAAACAAGGGTAATGACGCTGACCTACTTTGTAAAGTGCTTTGAGATCTACAGACGAAAAGCATGATAGAAGAGCACTATATATAAGGTATTATTATTAACATGATGATTTTGCATGTGGGAGCAAATGCAACACTTCTTGCTTCAGGGGCTTAGAGCACCATAGGTAAATTTATTATAAGCTGAGAGGAACCAGTGCCATCTGACATTGTGCAGTGATTAGGAAATACATCCAGGTAACAAACAAAGTGCAACTGGACAATAAATCTTTTTCTCATGTTATTTTCTCAACATTCAAAATCTAGAGGCTTTAAAATCAGGCAACATGAGTGATACAAAGAACAAAGTTGTCTATTCTATTTTTTAACAGGATGCTGTTAAGAAGTCAGCTTTCTTCTCCCCATCTCCCACTAACTCACGTGCTATAACTTGACAAGGGTCACTAATTCTGTAGCCCTTGTAAGCCTGGTTCTGTAGCCATAAGGAGAACACTGCAGCCATCCCAAGAATGCCAACTGCAGTACTCTGACAAGGAGATCATGGAACTTAGCGACTGAAAAGACCCATCAGACCACCCCCATCACAAATGTAGGATACAGTCAGATCCCCTCATCAGCTATTAGACATATGTAAGAAAGCACTGAGGCCTTCCCACCTTTCCACTTAGCCACAATCCTACTAAGAAAGCAACTGTGGAAACTATCTTGTTAGCTCCTTTAATTGGCTGAGCAGTCAGTGAAGACCAATACGTGGCATTCCTGATGCTCAGAGAGTGAAAAAGCTGATCCTGCAATGCCTCTTAGAACTCACTGGCTTAGGCAACGAGTCTACATACTAAAACCAGATTTTCTCCACATGGCAGTGCAAAGCTGCAACACTAAGGCTGGGCCAAAGTTTACCTTTCAATATACCTGCATATATTGCACTAGAAACTGAGACGGAACACTGGCAGAAATTAAGATTGAAAAAGCCTCACAAGCCAAGCACACATGCAGCATCTCCGTGTCTCTATTTTTTCTCCCATGTAAGTGGCAAAGATATTAAAATATGTTAGGGTTGCCAACCCTCTAGGATTGTTCTGGAGTCTCCAGGAATTAAAGATTAATCTTGAATTAAAGATTAAGTCATGTGATGAAACATCCAGGAATATGTCCAACCAAAATTGGCAACCCCAGTGCCAGATGTCCACAAAACAGAGCTGATCCAAGATTCCCTTCAATGACCAATTCAAGACAATACCCAAGATTAAGGTTTTACAAGTGTGATACTCTCCCGCCAGTCATGTACCTTTAGTTTAACATTCAGCGATACTCTGATTTCAGAGGTCAACTTATACGCACATTGTATTAGTGTTTACTTCACAAGGATGCTGGTTAAACCAAGACATGAGGATATTACTGGAAGAAAATCTTTCACTTAAACAGAAATACATACATAAAAATCCTGACTTGCAGCTTCTTGTCCATGTTCTCAGTGCAGCCCCAGGCAATTTATTTCTTCAGCTTCAATGGCATATTTGCTGTACAAAGCACAGTTCCATCTTGTGCACGCTGAAGAGTTGCTTCTGTTCTGGAGATGCAAATAAAAACCTATTTCCCAAAATTCTGCATGAGAGAAAAGGCTACAGGTGGGGGGTTGTTGCCATGTGAAGGCCTAAAGAGAGCTGGAAAAAATGGGTCATAGCTTAGTCTCAAGAGATAGAGAGTACAACTTCAATGGTTAAATAAAAATAAAACCCTTTAATCAGCACTATAAAAAGAGGTCTGTGGTCAAAGCAGCCCTCCCCTTCATGAGACATTCTCAGTAGGAAAGTGCTGCTTCCCCAAACCTTGGAGAAGGTTATCTGCTTGATGAGAAATCATCCCCAGCTGCAGTCTGCCTCACTCATTCAGTGACTGCCAACAGCTGGAGGCCTTCTCTTACCTATGGAGAGAAATTTAACCCTTTCACTTCTCAGCACCTGATATCAAATATCCCCCTTCTAGACCCTTTGAAGGTTGAGCTTTGCCTTTGCCAAACTCTTCTCCGCACCCCACACTCCCCTTTGTGTCTGAATAAAGTACAATAATGGTGAAATTCTCACCACGACCAAAGGGGGCTCTGAAAAGGACAAACCAGTCCCATCAGTCCCTCCTGTTCTCTGTAGTCTCTGGCAGTATCCACTAGTGGCACTCTGCCTTTGTGCTAACACTACTACACAGAGAACTCAGCACAGTTCTGCCAGGGGTTATGTAGTGAACACACTCCAATGGTGCCAGACTGTCTTTTCAGTGTCTCTTAATGCTCTTCAAAAGTTTGATATTTTATTTACCTAATGATCCAGAGTATAGAAATAAATGCCCTTATAAAATGCTAATGGACTTTATGGTGACCAGCCCAAACACTTATCATAGTGATATTGTTTTCTATTAATAGGTTATGAAATTCCTTCCCCATCCCACACATTGCACAAACCTGCAGGATGCCTACGGGGTTATGGCCAGGATTTGGTCCTTAATGAAGATCAATTATGACAATTTATGTGAGTATTTATCAGGGCTCTGTGGGTGGAAAAGAAAATTAAAATGGCGCAGATTCAAACACAAAGCCCTTTAACGCAGGCTCTGTACAGAGAACCAGAATTTCACCCTAAGCTTCCAAGGTAAAGGCACCTTATTAACAGTACACTTTGACCTAGAATCACTTTCTTGATGCTTCTTGCGTAACATGCCTTGAAAAACCCATTTAAAAATAATCAGCAGCACATATGGTGTGTACAGTTAAATTCCCCCTACCCCCAAATGTATTTGATCAGTGTAAAAGTATCTTTGAGGTACAAGTTGAGAAAAGAGAAATTTTAAATCTACAGTAATATGCTTATATTATTATAGACCTTTAGCAGAGGAGGACTGGCACTATATGTTTAGATTTCTAGCAAAATCTGATAGGTCTTTGTCAAAGGAAATAAAATAAACCTGATTAACAATATGATTTAGCTGAAGAGCTTAACACTTCTGCTTTTGGTACCTGCAAGTTCTTCCTCCTACGAACACCAATAAATAAATTAAATACTATTTTTCACCAATGGCAAAACAGAACAGGCATTTAGTTAAGATCTCACTCCTAGGCATTTTCAACTTAAAGGAGGTCCAGTTGTTCATTGCCCACTTTCCAGGATATTACTTCCAGCCAGCTGTATGCACTCTCCCCACTTGTTCTGCTGAAGTTCTCTCAGTACCTCACTGATCAAATCTTCAAGAAACATTCCAATGGAGTCCTCTTGCTTTGTCAAACAAAGCAGACAGCTGTCAGTGGTTCAGGTGTAGAGAGAAGGATGTCAAAACAGAACCTTAAATGTTCAGAAGCCATCTTATTTCTCAGAACTCTGTCTGACACTGGAGATTAGAAAAAGAGAGAGACTTTTCCTTTTTTTTTGTTGTTGTTTCAGGAAACAGAGTTTCTTTCCTTTTATGTCGACTGCAGAACTCTGCTTTTTCATGTTGAAAAGAATAAGACAGCTAGTTAAATGACCAGGCAATAGCCAAAGTCAGAGCACAGAAAACTGTCAAGGAAAAATTCGCTTTTTGCATGGTGGCTGTCAATGATAACAAATATTGCGATGGTCCAGGATTTGTTAACTAGATGTCAACAACAGGAATAATAAAATTCTCAATTCTATTCACACTTAAATACCCAATAAAATTGGTAAAGTAACTATGAATCTTGTTGACAATCCCTCCACACCCATTGGCAGTCTGCTGCAGTCTTGAATTCCACAAAGAGCAACTGGCAGCTATTAATTTCCCTCCAAATTCTCCTCCCAACACTTCCTTCCCCTCACTACTGCAACCACCAATACAACCGCCCACCCAAGCATTTGTTGCTGTTGTCACTTGAACGCAGCAATTCGGAAGTCAGGTTATAATTTACACAAAGACTTAAAACACTAGCTGCTTAATAGTACAGTCACATTAGACACATGAGAAGGGTCAGGTATGTTTTTTCTTCCTTCATAAGACTTACAACAGTATACAACAGCAACCAACTTTGTTTTTAGCATTATAAACAACTATACATTTTTATTTACATTTAGTATTAGCATGCTGAAAGTAACTCCATACTGACGGAGGCTGATATATTTAAGGACCGCTGTACATGTGTTTTTCAACACAGAACTTGCATGGCAAGAAACATTTATCACATGGAAAATATTAACTATATTTGAAAAGAAAGGGCTCAATCCTGCAACCCTTCATAATTCTCTTGAAGCCACTGAGATTTAACCTTGTAAGGATTGCTCGCATGAGTACGGCTTGCAAAACCAGGCCCCGAGTTGTATAAGGAATTAAAATGAGTATTCCTGATTCGGATGGCTACCTTACTGAGAGATGACACCATTCATGAAATAAGTTCAGTACTACAGGGGCACAGTCACAGTGTAGGAGAACACAAACCAGTTTCTATCATGCTTCAACTCCAGGAGAAACCAGGACAATCCTGATAAAAAATGATGTGACACCTGGACCACAGATGAGAAAATGTAGCTTCTGGTCAGCTTGGGATATGCTATGCCACAAAATAAATAAGATTAAATTGTTAAAATCAGTTGATAAAACTGAATGAAGATCTGGGAAACTGGAATTCTCCTGCAAGTTTCAGCCACAAGCAGATAAAAATCCATGCAATCTGGTAGAATCCCTGTCTGTTAGGGCAGTTGTTCCTGGAATCTTACCCTGAAAAATATTAGCTGCTTCTTGGTAACTTTGTGCCCTATCCTGTGACGTACTGAGCACTCAACTCTCAGTACTGTTGATAGCAGGCTGAGATGCCTTCAGCAGATGGCAGGATTTAGGACTTAAAAAAATAAAAAAAAGAAAAACGTCAGATTGATATAGCAGTCTTGCTAAAGCCTCCTGACATATTACTCTTGCAGTACACATCTAGAACCAGTCCTGTGTGAAGATGAAATGTAAAAAGTATTAATATACTATGTTGACTATTCAAGAGTGCACATGTGGTGGAATAGGTGAATCTACCTCATTGCTTTTTATCTCTGCCCTCTAGTCGGAAAAAGTCTGGGGGAAAAATGAGGAAGTGGGGAGAGAGGGAGGGAGGGAGAGAGAGCAGGGAAAAGTTTGAGGGTCGAGTTGTACACCATTCAAGCAATAGTATAGCATCAATTGCTCCACTATGACATAATTTCAAAACAGTACAAAGCCTTTTCATACTGATTGTTAACTCTACCCTTAGCATCACTGCATTCTGTTGCTGGAGATCTCTTTAATCATTGACCCTCCACAAATCCCAATACTCAGGGTTCATAACTTTAGACATGATTTTCAAATATGAATAGTTGAAAATAATGGCCCTTTAAGATGCCTCAAATTGGGCACCCAAAAATGGAAGCACCTAAAATCAGTAGTCATTGGAAAATCTTGCCTTGACTATATCTCAAAATCCACAGTATGTTCCACATATATAACCTAACAAAACAGCACTGAAACAAACTTAATACAGAAACCTCTGTGTCCTGGTATCACATTGACAAAAACAATCTCTTCTTGGTGTGGTCATCTTTTGCGGTTACACACTGCCATATAAAGATAAAGACAGGCACAGTTACCTAACTACTTTAAAAGAATAAATACAAAACGTGTTTTTCCCTCCTTTAGGATTATTTTTACTCTTGACAATATTTGTTAAAAATATTACATCTGTCTGTAAGAAGATAATATCCTCCCTTGCATAATAGGGAAAAATAAACTCTACAGAACACACAACAGACATTCCAAATTGGCACGTAGGTGCTTTAAAGTGTTAGCATCTTGGAGTTGTAACTGTAGAGGGCTGCCTTTGCCTTCCCACATCCCCCAGACTCATAAAGGGTGGAACTGTATGAATGTTAAAAGACAAGAATACATAAAAACAGTAAATGTTTATTTTCTTAGAAAAAAAGGATTCAAATGATTGTGATCACACTTCCATTTGTGTTCAGAAAAGCCAATACGGTAAGCTTAGTCCTTGATTAAGATACCTATTAAATGAAACTTTTCCCCCTTTAAAATACAAATTTCTGCTCCTGCATCACTTCCAGTATTTGTGTGATAACATGCTTTTAACGGACAATAATTTCTCAACTTCTTCCCAGTAGAGAAACAAGGCCTGTCATGGCAAAACACATCCCATCTCCAAAGGCTGAAATCACCAGTAATACTAAGCACTCCAGCCCATCTGTGGACTGACAAACAGCTTGAGGATTTCTTAGAAGCTTGAATGTTCAGTATGGAAGTTTTGTAAAACACTACCTCATCTGAAAGAAAATAGGCCAGCAACCTTAGTAAAATCAACAGCGTCTTTCAGATTAAATTTAAGGATTTCCTGCATACCTGGACACAGATAAGTGAAAAGTTGCAACAAGTTTTAACTAGCAGCAACAAACACAGTTCCATACGAATTCTTAGCAATATTCCTTATCTGTTGTTTTAAAAAACGCTGTAATTGAATGGAGCATACAACGTGGAAATGATCTTCTTTTGCTATGTAGTGCTGCTCACTCTAGAAGACTTCCAAAAGATTTTGACCAGGTTGTAATCTATTTACACAGTAGTATTCCTGTTTTGATTGGCAGAATTGGCACTATGTGATATCCTCCTCTTCTGAACAGTAATCACGACCCTTTAAAAAGAAACACACACACAAATGAACAATTCAAGAGAGAGAGAATGAAAAGCAAATAAGTAATTGGAAACATTGGATAAGATGACTGAGGTTTACAGGGAAGTACACACACCTTTCATCCACATATCGCAGCGGATTCTATTCACTGATTTACAAAGATAGTTTACACATAGATGCATCTAAATAGATGCAGAGATGTAGATCCACCACTAGAATACAGCAACCTATGGAGTGCAAGGCAGCAGCCATTATAATAGTATAAGCAAAATAAGACAACCATTTTGGGAACAGAAAAATGAAGAGGAATACTTTATCTATTAAAAGCAACAAGGGATTTTTATATGAGCAAAATACATCCATATTGAAATTAAACCAGGACAATGAGATTAATACCCTAAAGCTTGTGAAAAGTTTCAGAGAATCCTTACTGACCAGGTGAGTTACATTTTATGTCTCATCTGAAATATGAGACTTCCAGTAGTACAGTTCCCCTGTTCATCAAGATCACTGATACTTGAGGGGATTCCGCTTAGTATCCTTATTAAACTCTTCAATGTAACTAAAGGCCTGCTGAGCAACACAGACACTTTCCAAGTGGCCAAACTGCACTGCATAGTAGAGACTGCCATTCTATCTCACCCGTATAAATACAGAAAGATTTATAAATGCTATAACACTTCTAATGCCACAAAACTACTCTACATCAACGGCCAGACTGTGCCAAGCCCTGCATGGGTGCACTGAGGATGCAAAGAACCTCACTCAATCGGTGCCACCATGAAGGGGTTAGACACAATGTATTCCCCTTAGTGCAAGGTCTATGCAATGCAGTACCCTCACCACTAAGGTGCCACAAGTACTCCATTTTAAAGTAATTATTGCCTGGTGTGGCAGTCGGCTCAGATGCCTGATCTACTTTTAAAGCATTCTGTCAGCTTTCTGATTCCAATTTGCTTGCATAGGGAACAAACGCACTTGAAAGAGAGGGAGTGAAAGTGCTGGCTGAAATACCAGGGATACTTCCCACATTTCCCTGAAGTGTGATATGTAGATATTTTACACATGATCCCTTAAAGCAACTAGCAGGAGGAGACTTCAGCCGAACATACTAATTGAGTTACAAAGCGAAAACAAGGCCCTATTTGAATTAATATGAACAGCCATCTCAGCACTGCACTGCATCATCACACCAGTGCTTTCACATTAAAAAGCTTCAAATCGCAATATGGATTCATTTCTCAGTTTAACTTCAAATAGAGCAGTGAGGAGGAATGGCCTTGAACAGACCCACCAGCTCTCAAGAAGAAGAGGGGGTAGTCTAGTTTGAAGACAAATAGCAGTTTTATTTACTTAAGTTTGTAATAGGCTCCATCCCTCTCCCCATATCTTTAGGGTGGGATAAAATTGAATTATTTGTAATAAAGGTTTCCACTAAAGACAAACCAGTTAGTAGTTTTCACACAAGTTAGAAGGTTCAGTTAAAGACTAGTTTTTAACCCAGTACTAGACTGAAAACTGCCTGGTCTGTGCCAATATTTTACCTCAAGTGCACCAACTTGAATTAACACCACACTTTTTTTCCCTAATGAAGAAACAACCTAAGACTAAGGCAGGTCTCTGCTATAGAATTCTGTTGGTTGGGGTGTGAAGAGTTGAGATCCATGACCAATTAGGCTGGGGGTGGCAGCAGTGTAGATGTCGCAGTTGTATTGGTAACTTGTTTTGCTTGAGGGGGCTGGAATAAGCCACACCAGCAAAAGCATGGTTTTGCCAGCATAAGATGTATCCACACGAGGAGTGCTTCACTAATACAATATACCGGTAGAGCTACACCGTTATAGTGAGTGCTCCAAGGATAGACATGGCTTAAGGCAATTCAAATGTGACTCTTTGCTTGTACAAACCACACAGGGCTCAGCCTTGCAAAGCACTGAGCACTCTGTTGCAGATGCAGCAAAACACTTCCACACATGCTTAACTTTAAGCAAGTGAGTAGTCCCACTTAACTCAATGGTATTACTCATGTTAAAATTTAGCATGTGCTTAAGTACATTTGCAAGTGTGTAAGCAGTCCTAATGGGCCTAGAAAGGACCCACTGTGCTCAGTGCTTTGCAAAGATCAAGTCCACAGTCAGATAGTTACTTGTTACATTTAAAATGAAAAACGACAGATATACCGGGACGAGGGGGAGTGAGGGAAAGAAAGAGGTGACTCTTCCTTGAAGCTGGTGTGTGTGACAGCCACCCTTCATTCAGGACAAATGCAAGAAGCAGTTATGCTCCTTTTGGAGTAAGATAGATGAAACACTAAGAGCCACCAGCCAAAGTGCCAGGCCACATGCGAGGTTGGTCAGGAGTTGAGCTATACAGGCAGAGGGATTTCACTAGTGTCTGAATGCAAATGCAGAGAGCTGGGTATTGTTTGATGGGGGTGTGTGTGATTGTGAGAGAAGCTGACAGAAAGATCACAGAAGCAGCCAGAGATGATAACAGAAAGCCAAGAGCAGCCAGAGAAGCACCTGCAGTGTTACCCTGGGAGAAAGCTAAGGATATATCTACACAGCAAAGGAAGGTATGATTATAGCACAGGTGGGCTTGCTGCCTGACTACATACCCATGGTCTCCAGCAAGCTTGTACTCAGGTGACTAGCCTGCACTGCCTACCCACACTACGATCACACCTTCATTTGCTGTGTACAAATAGACTGAGACACAGAGTTTTCTGGTCTGAGCATTGGCTAGAAAAGGAGGCTTGGAATAGTTTCCTGACACAATATCTCCTGCTGTTCGATTCCTACTGTACTCAGGGAAACAGAACTTTGTGTGCACTATTTGTAAATACGCTGGATGAAATCCATCTCTCTTTCTAACCGGAACAACCCACAAGACCCTGAATATTGGCTAACTGCTTGGGTCAAAAGGGGTAACATTCTTATAATTATGATAGCCAGTTTAATATAATTAGCAGAAGTTTTAAAATGCTCCCACTAAAGAATATCAAATCAAGTAAAAATATAAGAGGAGGGAAAAAATAGTCCAGGTAATTTCCAGTATACACCACTTTTTTGGCCTCTCAGTTCTTATTTTTCTAGGATCACCTGCACCGCAAAAATACTTTAATACAAGTCTGTGAGTGTAAGGGGAAAAAAGAGATGGCATGCAGCTCTCTTCAACAGCTCACATGCAGGGGATAATAAAAAGTTAGTAGCTGGGTTCCCTTCCCCCCCTTTTTGCTGCATCTTGAAACTGCAAGTATTCTGTATGTTTTATGATATCCTTTATACACAAAAAAACTTCATTCTGTTGTTCTAGATGACAGACTGATAAATTCTCATGGCAGGAATACTGAAGCCTTCTCAGTTAAACGGCTTTTTGTGCAGCTGACAGAGTTCTACACAGAAAAACAAAAAAGGGTATCTAAGGAGACACTGCTTCCACTATCACTCCAAAGTTTGGCACCAGAATCCTTTAGCTTGAACCCAAAGCAAATAAAGGGGAAGGAGGAAGAGGACTGCTGGCCTGATGGGGTGAAATGAATTGCACCAAACAGTCCTTTCTTCTGCTATCACTAAAAGGGCTGGCTCTACACAGTGGCCTCTTTCAGAATAGATCCCAAAGCTGGGAAATATTAAAGTGGTTCTTACGGTGGGAACTCTTTTCATCAATCTGTTTTTGTTTACAGTGTTCATGAAAGGGTGGGAAGAAATTGCTAAGAGGAGGCACAAAATAAATGTACACTGAGTTAATTTTTTCATTTCTTATTCTTGTAAGGTAAATCAATGGATGCATTAAGAGCAATCCACTTTACTAATGAGTTTTAGTCTAAAACTCCTGCACTCACATATGTTTCAGTTAGCAAATTCCTTATTTCTAAAGGCACGCTTTACACACCGTACAAGAGACTGCTTTATGTTGCCGATTGGGTATCATGCCCACAGTTTTACTAATGAGATCTACTGAGTCATTACCATAGAATGACTGTTTGGTGGCCTATGCCAATGGAAGTTGATGGTCTTAAATCCAATTCCCAATGCACAGGTATAAACATCAAAAAACACTGTTGAGAACAGTTCCATTGTGGGCAGTCTTCAGCAGAGAAGACAAAGATTGAATTCTTAGAGAGACCTAGCTTCCCTCGAATCCCAGAGGTGATCCCTCTAGATTGGGGTGAAGCACATTGCTGTAGCACTGTGCAGAAGTCTGCCTTGTAAGTGTGTTTTGTGGAGAGAGGTCTTCAATGTCTAGGGCTGTCAATCTGGCATTTCTTAAGAGCAACAAAGTCACTTATAAAATATTTATTTAAGTGGAAAGGGAACAAAAGATTCACATGTATAAATAAAAGTGTGTGTTCAGAAGATATTAAAAGATTCAACAACAGGATGTTAACTCCTTTTGGAGCAGGGCCGAAGTCAAGTGGCAACAGAAAATGTGTCATTATTTAATCAGTTATATACCAAAATGAGGGAACAAAGGCTTTAAAAATATTGTGGAACTGTAAAATCCTCTACTGCTTCTCTCTAAAATGTTAGGTCTTCAATGAAAAAGTCAGCTCTAGAAATTGTTTACACTCTAAGTTTTCTGAATGAGAGTAGTTACACTGATATAACAAACGTGTAGTGTAGGTATCTCACACTGGTATAAGAAGTGATTTGCCCTAGTCTGCACTAAGGTTTTATATTGATGAAACTACAATTGGTGAAAAAAATCCCCAGCACAGACCAGACATTAGTTGTTAGGTATGTAATTATATCTCATAGCATTGATGTTTTTGCTCTAGGAGGATGTTAAATGTGCCTACAGATTGAGATAGAAACAATAATAATTTATAAATAAAATATTGACTATAATGAAGATAATTTGGTTTCTCATTTTAATTTCTATGCTTCATACTTGTGATGCTAGGGTAAAGCAATCATTTTTCAGAATCTGGTTAAAATAGTAATGATGGCCATTTGTCAGGATTTGTCTTTTACCACCAAACACTTTAATTAGGGCAATTCTGAATATATTCCACTTCCGATCCTTTTTTAAATCATCATTATGATTATATAATAATTGCACTGTGGTAGCACCTATGAACCCCAGATAGGGATCAAGGCCCCATTGTACTAGAAGCACATGCACATCCATAATAAGAAGATAGTCCCTGTTCCAAAAAATTTGCAATCTAAAGCCCCGAGCCTGTAAAGACTTATGGCACATGGTTAACTTTGTACTGTGACTAGTCCTACTGGCGCTAAAGGGATTACTCAGTAAAGATAAACATGTGTCCTAAAACCTTTGTAGGAGCAGGACCCAAGTAAATTTTGGGTTTCTCTTTCCTGTTCAGTTATATGCTGGATTATGGGGGAGCACAGATTGGAATATTTTTTAAGCAGAATATGAAAATTTTTTTCTTCATCACCAGCTCTGAGTGATCTTGATTACCATGTTGTGCTTCACAGCAATTCTTTGTTAATTCAAATATAATTTTGCTCCTTGCATTGCTCCATCACATGCATTTTTACAACCCTGATTCATCTCAGAACAGCATGAGCTGAGGTACCTGCTTCATTATACTGAGTGACACCTGAGGATATTGCATCAAAATTATTCTGCATCAAAACTGTGTGTTTGTACAGGGAGTCTCTGCCTCCTACAAGAATATATCTCTATTTTCCTTGGAGGTTTTACAGTGGGTGCCATTTAAAAAATGGCCATTTAACATCTCAACAATAACACAATGTTGCAGCCAATGCCCATTTCTGTGACAATTTTGAGATCATTTAAATTTCACCCCCAACTCCTCTTCAGGCATATGTTTAAAATTGCTCTGGTTGATTCTGCTGTATTCTCTCTCTAACAAAATTAATCAGCTTCAGAAAACCATCATCTGTCTATAATGACTCTGAGTATTGCTCTTCTTTTTATTCTCTTCTCTTTTGTTGCTTTCCCTATCTTGGGTTTCTGAAGATAATATTTATGCCTTGATTTCTAAGGTCAAGCTAATTACTTGTCCCTCTGACCCAATTCCCTCTAATTTACTCCAGGGGTTCTTTCCTCAGGCTTAACTGATGCTATTATAAATTCTTCACTCTCCAATGGGAAGTTTTTATGTGATTTCAGGCATGCTTTGGTGAGCACTTTTAACAAGTGCTGTCACTGGATTAAGCTATTGTTAACTATCTGCCTCTCATTCTCTCTCACTTCTTCCCTTTGTTTTTGAACTCCTTGTATGTGTGTGTCATATTTAAAGCCTGTGACTACATTCACAGTAGTTCCATGCCAGCATGAAAATTTCATGAGACAGGGACTGCAGCTACTAGCAGCCAGTAGGAGTATTTCTGACCCAACCTTCTCTCAGGCCTTGCTTTTCTGCATCTGCCGACTCCCTATTCCCCTTACTGTTCTTCCTCACTGGCTACTTTATGTATCTAGTATTTGCATCAAGCAGGAACTGAAGCCACTATCTGGTGTACCTGCTCTACGGTGGTCCAACCAGCAGTACCACAGGGCTGAGCAAGTCCCATGGCACTATTGCTTTCTCTAGATTTCTATGCTCACAGCAGGGGAAACCATTGTCATGGAATCCCCTGAACTCTGTTTACTAAATAGTTAAAATTAACTTCAACTGCATGAGCTGAGGGATTTTTTTCATTCTGCTGCTCTACTAAAAAAGCACCACTAGAATTGCTTAATGATCTGTTGTCAGTTAAACTGTTTCCAGTACTATGGATCATTCAACACTATTTCAGTGCTGATCATCCTGAAGTTTCCACATGGCTTAATGCTTGTTTGATTTCCACTGTATACCTTTCATTTTTTTCTGAATCAAGGACCAAATTCTGGTGCCACTGAAGTTACTGGCAAAACTCCCATTGAACCTAGTGAGACCCAGGATGCAGCCACAACAAATGGCTCAGGCTTTTGATGGTATGCTCTAAATGTGTTGATATAACTCAGAATTCAGTACTGGGTCCTTTGCTTTCTTCATTTAATATTTACTTACTCCTCGGGTGTTCTGAGTCAGATGGTTTTCATCATCATAACTACACTGATATCCATTTCTATGATTCCTCTTCAGTCTTTTCTACCAAGGACAGATACTCAGAGAAATAACAGATGTCTCCATCTGGATGCCTCACAATGGTGGGTTTTTTTTAAATTATATAGATATATATTTTACACTGAGCTCCAACAGACACTTTTGTTGTTGGGAATGACAGTCTGTGCTCTACCTTTGGGTCACATTTTGTGGAAGTTAATTCAGCTCTACTGTCCCAGTACCAAGTATAGCTCTATTGTCCTAGTGTTCCCCCAGGATCTTGGGTATTGGTTTTTTGACATTGACTCTTCCCACATTCCATCTTATACTGGTTCTCTAAGTTATCTCTCACTGCCATTTGTTTGACCTCAGGGATTGACAAATATTTCATACTTTCAGCTGTTAAAACATCAGTCCTTGCTCTTGTAATTTCATGTTTGGATTGCAGCATTACTGTTTTAACCAGTCTTCCTACTCATTCAGTTGTCATCTTCTTTCTTCTCCCCACGCAGTTTAAAATACATGTTTAACTTCCTCCATTCTTCATAGTGTTCACATTATAACATCTGGGTTATTTACTCAACTGCATTAGCTGACCAACAGCCTTAGGGGTTTACATTTAAGTTCAGAGGTATTATCTTATTTAAAATTATTCACTTTATAGGTTCGATTAGCAGTCTTAGATAATTCCAATCTCCATCCCTGTCTCCACTACAAATACAAGGGTTTCTGGGGATGCAGTTACATCATGACTTAGTTTTGTAGTGGAGATGGAACTTTCACTGCATTTTGTAACAAGACTGACTGCCCTGCACCTTTAAGCGGGGGTGGAGTCAGCTACTGCAAAAGGGGGGTGGGGGTGGAGTCAGCTACTGCAAAACGGTCAGCGTGGTCGCTGACTCATCCCCTGGGAATGAGAGGTTTAAAAGGGGCAGCCCTGTGCCTTAGCCCTCCCTTTTGCACAGAGCAGGCTAGAAAAGGTTTACAGTGACAGATAAATGGCTTGGAAAAGGACTTAAAAAGAGGTGTTCAGTGAAGGAGTGAAAGGGTGGGGGCGTTTGGGGATTCCTATGATTGGGAGCCAACCCCCATTATTATAGCCCACCATAACCCTCCTATGGGCCAATCCCAGTGCCTCCTCCCAGTTCAATTTCGTGGCATGCTGGTCCACTTCAAACATAGTCAAGTAATTCACTCAGTATTTTTCAAATCAGATTTATAACATTTTTTTCAGTTTCTTTTAATTGCATGTTTTATTATTGTCCTGTATTTTCCTTTAAAATGGACTGAAAGTGCTATATAACAAAACCAATCTTTTTTTTCCATCATCTTATTTTCCCATCCATTTTGCATTGTTGGCAGATACTCAGAAAACTACATTTCTGACAAATATTTACTAAAAACAAAAGGTCTTTTAAAGAAGAGTAAAAATTGAAAGAGCATTTCCTCAGACCAATGAACTCCTCAAAAACACAAATATAGGGTTCCGCTGTACAGTAATCCCTGCCAGTCTTCTTGAGTTGTCACTGGTTTGAAAAGCAAGAGAGAATCTTCTTTATTCAGTTTTACCAAATAAAATTGTAACTTCTGTCCTATAAATGATTTCCTGGCCCTTGGGATAATAAATTACTATCAGGAGCACTGGAGACATCCATAAAGGTATGAGAAGATGATTCTGCCCATCAGAGAGAACAAAGAGTCAACAACCCCCTTCTAAGTTCTTTGTCTGGTGAATTGTGTCTATTGTTCTCCTGAAACAAATCCATCAAATGAAGAACAACATGAACCCACACACAGACAAATTCATTGGAATGAGTTCACTCTGTAGGGAAGATACTGTAGTAAAGGACATTTTAAAAGGTGTATCTACTGTTTAACTGCCAAATTTTAATATTATGAAGGATCATAAACTACAAGCAATACGTGTTTAAATATTTATTAGGTCAACATGCTTATCAGGGCTAGAAGCAGCTGCAATGTGGATGAACAGGACAGTTTATTTTTCAATCCTTGATGGGGTATGTCACAGATTAAAATAAAACCATGCTCCTTGTTTGATTAAATATTCAGGAAACAGTAGAGTACTGAGATGATAAAGCACTTATAATGAACCTATAAACACTACTTTGTTCAGAGAACTCTTCTGTCAAATAGTCCAGTCACAAAAATTGCACCTTTTCTGGTGTAACGCTTTACCTGTCATCTTTCCAAATCAGAAGATTAAAGAGCCAGACTTCAGGCTGGACTATTGCATTTAAGGAAATAATCCTCCAACTAAATTAAAAAAAAAAAAGTGTAGAATTGTCACAGTGGAATCATTTGGCGTAAAGGGAGCACAGAGTTAATTCTACTCAGCTGAAAGTACCTTATGTTGCTTCTCTCAAGGCCAAACCTTTTTTTCCCCTTCCAAATTAACAATTCAGCTCTAAGAATTTAAAAAAGGCTCTTTAATACACAATAATGTCTATTTCAGGGATCAGCAACCTTTCAGAAGTGGTGTGCCGAGTCTTCATTTATTTACTCTAATTTAAGGTTTCACGTGCCAGTAATACATTTTAACATTTTTAGAAGGTCTCTTTCTATAAGTCTATAGTATATAACTAAACTATTGTTGTATGTAAAGTAAATAAGGTTTTTAAAATGTTTAAGACGCTTCATTTAAGATTAAATTAAAATGCAGAGCCCTGGGGACCGGTGACCAGGACCCGGGCAGTGTGAGTGCCACTGAAAATCAGCTCATGTGCTGCGTTTGGCACACGTGCCATTGGTTGCCTACCCCTGGTCTATTTGTTGGTGTCTCATAGAGTGAAATAGTTGCAGTTCCTCTAAATTTTCCCTTTCACCAAAATAAAATGTGATTTTTCATGGAATAAAGAACACATTAGTTGCCTGAGACAAATATGTGATTTGCTTAGTTAGGCATGTAGCCAGTTTTCAAAAGTACTGTGATCACTGGCAGAAATGGCAGAAGCTCACAATCAACCAATATGCCAGTTCTTGTAAAAAACTCACAGAATCTGTTTTCCATATATGAAAAGTTGCAGAGCAAAAACTGGTGTCTGGAGAGCTGTATTCAGTACCCTCCCATTCTCTAACACATCACCACAATTTTTAAGTATACTTAATTCTGTTTCAGCGGGCTTCTGAAAGTAGAAAGATTATATTATATGATACACCTCACCCCAAATTAAGCCTAAAATGCGCATTCATGAGAGAGTATCAGCTAGTGATTATAGCAGGGGAAAGGGAGAGAGGACTTCTGGCTCCTAAACTTGTCACTGACCTGCTGAGTGTCCTGGATAAGTCATTTAGCTTCTAATGCCTCAGTTTCCTACTAGTAGTAATACATTACAGGGATGCGGTGAGGTTTCGTTAATAAAGGTGTGTAAAGTGCTCTGAGATTCTCAAATGAAAGTTGCTATAAAAATATTCTTTGAGATTTGCAAAACAGGCTAGGAGGATTAATGTGCCTAAATCTCCTACACTGCTCTGAAAAATCTCTAGTATTGTTATCTCTATTCAGTGCAGGTCTGTTGCAGAGATGCTCATATCTGCAGTCTGTATTCATGGCTTTTTGCAAGGCTGGTTAATTTGAAAAGGCCCGTCAATAAATAAACTGAGACTATCAGCATTATTTCAAGAAAAATCTGTAAATGATGGTTGATAATTCTGACAGTAGGATTAAATTTCAAATCCCCCCCTGCAAAAAAAGATGAAACAAAACTTCAATACCAGAGGGTATAAAAATCATAGGAGGTTTAAAAACCTGCTTTGCAATTCTGTTTATTAATTGATCCAAGCCCTCCCTTAATGCTTGGGCTAACTTTAATTTGCCATTCATGATGGGTTTGGATACCTTTCCAAAATTAGGTTTCCTTCCCACGCTGTTCTCACTCTGTAACCTCTTGCCCTGCCACTTTCTCATCTCTCCTGCACACAAAAGCGTCATTGAGACAACTAACCCCCAATACTGGTTTATGCCAACAAGTGGCTGCTTTAAGTTGAAACTGATGTATCATCTAGGACTGGTAAAGCATGGAATATTAAATATACTGTGGCTGATTTCCTCCTTCTATGTGGCTAGGATGCCCGTATGTCAGTCATATATTGTACTCTGTAGTTATCACACAAAAACATTTATTTATTTGATTCTTACCTTTTCAATTTTCTCATCTAGCATTCTGAAGAATTCCTGTTGGCTTTCAGAGATGTGCATGCTGAAAGACATGAGGGAAGAGTGTCTATGTAGGCACAGATTTATCTATTTTCAAATTAATACAGTATTCCAAAATTATTTAGAGATCCAATCTCAGACTCAGGATTACCACTTGGAAAGAGATGCACTTGCTGCTTATGCCAAAAATGACAGTAACATCAAATATCATATATAACACTGGAAACCTCCCTACTCCAAAGCTGTATATGATTCTGTCAGAAGCTGTCTAAGGGCCCAGTGAGAGTACTGAGTGAGAGTTCTTTAGATCAGATGAAACTCCCATTAACTGATAGCAAGTTTTGCCTATCCAAGGAGTGGAGGATTTGGCTCAATGTATGCCTGTTATTCCCAGGAATGCTATTAGGAATTGTGTGCATATCAAGAGGAGAATGAACTCCTTCAGCATCTTTTCTTTTTGTTAGACAGACTGCAGGAACTTAATATTCAGCTACATACTCCAGAGGCGGAGGCTGAGCTAGCCAAGTATTGACAGACCCCTCTGTGTTGAAACTGAAGATTTCTAAGATTGCAGAGTGCATCATCACACTAATCAGAGGCCTACAATGTGAAACTAAAGCCCATTTTATAACCTTACCCTGAAAGGTCCTTTTGTAGAGCACAGTCTTACCACAGTCAAGCTCCATGTTAAATAGTCAGGAATCTGTTGCACAACTCTTTTTTTTTTTTTATCCCGAGACGGGGGTTTCACTGCTCTGACACTCAGATCATTTACTTCCATTAACTCTGCAGCACCAGGAGGCTCACATTTTAGTGAAACTGTGTTTTGCATTAGTGTGCAGCATTGGAAAATACTATTATTAGTTATCTGTAAAGCGCTGACAGCGTGCTTGTATGGAACAAGACACAAAAGACAACAGACAGGTCTTGCCCCAAGGGGAGCTTACAATCTAAAAATACAGAAAGGTCAGACACAAAAAAAGGACAGGGACATTCAGAGGATGGTGCTTAGAAGGTCTTTTAAAAACAACAACAATCCATAAACTTCATGAAAAAACTTGTACAGATTCAGAGAAACATCATCTTCCTTTCCAAAAGCAAACAGATGGACATCATATCAACAGGACTAAAGGTAAAAAATCCATTACAATCTACATATCACACAGACTATGCTGAGAGATTGTGCCACACACTCTCAAAGAAACTGCAAAACCACCTGATCAACATCCTATACAGCAAACAGGGAAAGATTAAGAATGAGCTCTCAAAACTGGATACTCTCATAAAAAACCAACCTTCCACACAAACTTCCTCATGGATAGTTTTTACAAAAACTAGACAAGCCATTTACAACACAAACTTTGCTTTTCTACAAAAGAAAAAGGACACTAAACTATCTAAACTGCTACATTCCACAAGGAGCCACAACAGTAGTTCCCTTAACCCACCCAACAATATTGTTAATCCTTCCAGCTATATTCTTAGCCCGGCAGAAGAGTCTGTCCTATCTTGGGGCCTCTCCTTTTGTCCCTCCAGGCCCACAAACATGATACAGTTCTGTGGTGACCTAGAATCCTACTTTCGACGTCTCTGACTCAAAGAATATTTCCAACACACCTCTGAACAACATACTAACCCATAGAATCCTTCCTACCACCACTACAAAAAGAAGGATTCTGCGTGGACTCCTCCTGAAGGTCGAAACAGACTGGACTTCTCCATAGATTGCTTCCGTCGATGTGCACGGGCTGAAATTGTGGAAAACTAGCATCACTTGCCCATAACTTCAGCCATGCTAAACACAACGCCATCAACAGCTTCAGGAAAAACTTTGATATCATAATAAAAAAGGCTGACAAAGGAGGTGCTGTCGTCATCATGAATAAGTTGGAATATGAACAAGAGGCTGCTAGGCAGCTCTCTAACTCCACATTCTACTGGCCATTATCCTCTGATCCCACTGAGGATTACCAAAAGAAACTGCACCATCTGCTCAAGAAACTCCCTGAAAAAGCACAGGAACAGATCTGTGCAGACACATGAACCTAGAACCCCTAGAACCCCGACCAGGGGTATTCTATCTGCTTCCCAAGATCCGTAAACCTGGGAATCCTGGACGCCCCATCATCTCAGGGATTGGCACCCTGACAGCAGGATTGTCTGGCTGTGGACTCTCTCCTCAGGCCCTACGCTACCAGCACTCCCAGTTATCTTCGAGACACCACTGACTTCCTGAGGAAACTACAATCCATCGGAAAACACCATCCTGGCCGCTATGGATGTAGAAGCCCTCTACACCAATATTCCACAGAAAGATGGAGTACAAGCCATCAGGAACAGTATCCCCGATAATGTCACGGCAAACCTGGTGGCTGAACTTTGTGACTTTGTCCTCACCCATAACTATTTCACATTTGGGGACAATGTATACCTTCAAACCAGCAGCACTGCTATAGGTACCCGCATGGCTCCACAGTATGCCAACATTTTTATGGCTGACTTAGAACAATGCTTCCTTAGCTCTCGTCCCCTAACGCCCTTACTCTACTTGCGCTACTTTGATGACATTTTCATCATCTGGACCCATGGAAAAGAAGCCGTTGAGGAATTGCACCATGATTTCAACAATTTCCATCCCACCATCAACCTCGGCCTAGACCAATCCACAAAAGCGGTCCATTTCCTGGACACTACTGTACTAATAAGCGATGATCACATAAACACCATCCTACACCAGAAACCTACTGACTGCTATACTTACCTACATGCCTCCAGCTTCCATCCAGGACACGCCACATGATCTATTGTCTACAGTCAAGCTCTAAGATACAACTGCATTTGCTCCAATCCCTCAGACAGAGACAAACACCTACAAGATCTCTATCAAGCACTCTTAAAACTACAATACCCACCTGCTGAAGTGAAAAAACAGATTGACAGAGCCAGAAGAGTACCCAGAAGTCACCTACTACAGGACAGGCCCAACAAAGAAAATAACAGAACACCACTAGCTGTCACCTTCAGCCCCCAACTAAATCCTCTCCAGTGCATCATCAAAGATTTAAAACCTATCCTGAAAAATGATCCCTCACTCTCACAGATCTTGGGAGACAGACCAGTCCTTGCTTACAGACAGCCCCCCAACATGAAGCAAATACTCTCCAGCAACCACACAACAAACACACTAACCCAAGAACCTATCCTTGCAACAAAGCCCGATGCCAGCTCTGTCCACATAGTTATTCAAGTGACACCATCATAGGACCTAATCACATTAGCCACGCCATCAGGGCCTCATTCACCTGCACATCTACCAATGTGATATACGTCATCATGTGCCAGAAATGCCCCTCTGCTATGTACATTGGCCAAACCGTACAGTCTTTACGCAAAAGAATAAATGGACACAAATCTGACAACAGGAATCATAACATTCAAAAACCGGTAGGAGAACACTTCAATCTCTTTGGCCACTCAGTAAAAGACTTAAGGGTGGCAATTTTGCAAAAGAAAAGCTTCAAAAACAGACTCCAATGAGAAACTGCTGAGCTTGAATTAATATGCAAACTAGATACCATTAACTTGGGTTTGAATATAGACTGGGAGTGGCTGGGTCATTACACATATTGAATCTATTTCCCTAAAGTTAAGTATCCTCACACCTTCTTGTCAACTGTCTAAATGGCAGGTTTCAGAGTAGAAGCCGTGTTAGTCTGTATCTGCAAAAAGAACAGGAATACTTGGGGCACGTTAGAGACGAACAAATTTATTAGAGCATAAGCTTTTGTGGGCTACAGCCCACTTCATCAGATGCATAGAAGGGCCATCTTGACTATCACTACAAAAGTTTTTTTTCTCCTGCTGATTATAGCTCATCTTAACTAATTAGCCTCTCACAGTTTGTGTGGCAACTTCCAACTTATCTGTATGTATATATCTTTCTTCTTGAAGTGGATCATGAAAGCTTATGCTCTAATAAATTTGTTAGTCTCTAAGGTGCCACAAGTACTCCTGTTCTTTTAACAACAAAGTATTGGGTGATGAGAGCATTTTTAGTGATGTGGGTAGCCTATTTGTAGCGCTCACAGGAAAGTGAGTTTTCAGGTGGGATTTGAATGAAAAGAAGGTCTGGTGGGGTGTCTGGCACATTAGCATAGGGCAGGAATGCCAGGTATTGAACAAAGCATAAAGGAAGAGTGAGAAATGGAAAAGGGGTGCAGATCTTAACGACGGTATCAGACAGTTAAAGAGAAACTGGAGTTTGATAATGCCACTATTTAAATAATATGAAAAGCTGATTCGGCTTGTTAAATTCAACTCCCAGATTGTCCCGAGGTTTGACTTTTTCAGTATGATCCTTTGAGCTGTAACAAGTTAATATCCCACTCAAATCCCAATGACATGGTCTAACAAAGCCATGCGTGTATGCCGTATCTGCTATCAGGATGAGCATATACAGTGCTCTGCTCATGCTGGGACCTTGAATGAAAAATACGTTTGAAAGGGAAGTTCTTAGAGGGAAAGCTGGAAGTTAAATTACAATCTAAGTCAATTTATTAATCAAGAATAAAAAGAAAAGGAGTACTTGTGGCACCTTAGAGACTAACCAATTTATTTGAGCATGAGCTTTTGTGAGCTACAGCTCACTTCATCGGATGCATACCGTGGAAACTGCAGCAGACTTTATATACACACAGAGAATATGAAACAATACCTCCTCCCACCCCACTGTCCTGCTGGTAGTAGCTTATCTAAAGTGATCATCAAGTTGGGCCATTTCCAGCACAAATCCAGGTTTTCTCACCCTCCACCCCCCCCCACACACAAATTCACTCTCCTGCTGGTAATAGCCCATCCAAAGTGACAACTCTCTACACAATGTGCATGATAATCAAGTTGGGCCATTTCCTGCACAAATCCAGGTTCTCTCACCCCCTCACCCCCCTCCAAAAAACACACACAAACTCACTATCCTGCTGGTAATAGCTCATCCAAAGTGACCACTCTCCCTACAATGTGCATGATAATCAAGGTGGGCCTTGATTATCATGCACATTATCTCCTGCAGGAGAGTGAGTTTGTGTGTGTATGGGGGTGGGGGGGTGAGAAAACCTGAATTTGTGCTGGAAATGGCCCACGTTGATTATCATGCACATTGTAGGGAGAGTGGTCACTTTGGATGAGCTATTACCAGCAGGATAGTGAGTTTGTGTGTGTGTTTTTTGGAGGGGGGTGAGGGAGTGAGAGAACCTGGATTTGTGCAGGAAATGGCCCAACTTGATTATCATGCACATTGTGTAGAGAGTTGTCACTTTGGATGGGCTATTACCAGCAGGAGAGTGAATTTGTGTGTGTGGGGGGGTGGAGGGTGAGAAAACCTGGATTTGTGCTGGAAATGGCCCAACTTGATGATCACTTTAGATAAGCTACTACCAGCAGGACAGTGGGGTGGGAGGAGGTATTGTTTCATATTCTCTGTGTGTATATAAAGTCTGCTGCAGTTTCCACGGTATGCATCCGATGAAGTGAGCTGTAGCTCACAAAAGCTCATGCTCAAATAAATTGGTTAGTCTCTAAGGTGCCACAAGTACTCCTTTTCTTTTTGCGAATACAGACTAACACGGCTGTTACTCTGAAACTTAATCAAGAATGAATTTTAAAGAGTGGATTTAAAAAAGTGAATATAATCGAAGTTTTAAAACCAAAGAAAACAGTTTGTTCATGTCATTACTTCAAATCTGCTTTCTATAACTATTAGGCTTACTACTTTGCCAACCAGTTTTCAGTAAGGGCATATATAGGTCACAAACTAATTTCTCTATTTGAGGTACAGCACACACAGTGTGTTGGTGTGGACAGAAACATAACTCTGATACATCATTTATAAGATAACGTAGCAATTTAGCTCCAGCAGATAACCCAACTGACGTGCAAAGTATGATAGAGACAACCAGAATGAGCAAACACCCACGACAGCCTAGTTATACTACATTTTCTTAGGAGGAAAGAGCATTTGAAATTCACGTCTGCCTCCACAACTCTCAGAGTGCCAGCTTCCAACACAATAAGAAGAGACTTTCAGGGCCTACCAAAGATGTAATTTTCAGGACGACTATTTAATTACAGGAAAAAAATTATCTACTGCTATGTGGGTAAAAAGATCATTCAAAATAGTTTATTAGAATACTTCTATCATTAAAAGTCTGTATGAACTGTCACTGTAATAAACCATTATCTTCAGAAGTGCATAACTTGGCAGTAAAATTGCCCTCGTGTTGGAGATGCAATACAGAAAATGCTGACATAATAGATACTCTCTGGAATGGTGTAAAATTACAATAATACTGGGAATATATATAGCAAAGAATGAATGAACTACTGGAAGAGAATGAAAACTACCCAAGGATCTAAGATGGTACTCTTGGGTATACCTCTTCAAGAAAATCCTTTTGACAAAAGGAAATGTCTGGATAATCTTTTTTCTTGTGATATTTTATGTGTTAGACAGCAAGGGAAATCTGAAACTATCCTGATGTGAATGCATTTTATAAATTCCATAGTGTGCCACCAGTTAGGAATGAGTTGATAGAGGGAGAAATAATGTTTTACAAAAATCTGGATTCCATGGCTAGATACAATAGTACAAAATAGATTATTTCTTTCATTATACTTCCTAAGGTCCCCATCCTGAGATTTATGCACATGAGAAGTTCCAGTTACTTGATGGGATTAATCACACATGTAGAAGATAAATGTCTGAGCAAGTCTTCGCAAGATCTGGGCTTTAACTTGTAAAATCCAAGTTCTGCTAGATGTAGCAGGAATCTCCAAGATTGTACTTGTACATTTAATTCAACAAATAATTTTAAAAAATCTTCAATTTATGTTTCAATTTATAACATTTGGTCCAAGTTGGGCTTTTTTTAAAAACAAACATTTTACAAAAAGTATTTAACTATTTTTGAATATTCAAGTGGAACAGCCCTCTCCATCCAATACACAAACACCCGATTGTAATCAAAAATTGGATATTTTAAGGTTTTACTTCTGCTTCTAAATCTATAAATTTAAAAAAACAAAAACAAAAAACTGATATTTAACAAGTGATCAGCTAATATGTTGGTACCCAGACCTGAAAAGATGTCTGTGTAAATGTATACATAAATTCAGTGGAAATAATTCTGTAAGTAAAGCCAGTCAGTGGGTAAGTGTTGGCAAGATCTGGTCATGTTGGATAAATAGTGCAGGTTTTACAGAACAGCCTAATGTTATAAGAGATAACAGTATATTTATTTTTGTAGAAAGACAACAGAACTTGTTTATTATCTTATCTAGTTACACTTCTTTTGGTAAGTCTGGTTTCTGTAGGAACTTTTTAAACTCCTCCTTGAAAACAAAAAGGATCAACCAAATTACACAGAAAATAAATCTGTAATCTCTTCCTGCCTCAGATGCAGCTGAACAGATGGCTGACTAAAGTAATTTTTTTCCTTTAACCCCATCTGATAGCCACCAGCTAGCAGTGGCAGCCAGAGAGGAAGAGCTACATTGTGCTCCTGTACCCAAGCGTGTCTTTACATCCACGAGCCTGCTTTGAGTGAAGTAAAATTCTGCAGTACTGCCTTGTTGAAGGGTACAAGTTGTCCCTCTCACCCAAATGAATTTCTTTGCATTTATATCTGTTTTCTAGACTAAAAAAAAAAAAAGCTGTCCTATATTTCAAGGACTCTCTTGAAAGGTATATGATGTGATAATTTGCACAATGTACTTTGTATGCAGCAAGTTTAAGTTTATACTGTGCCTGTAGGGCTCTTAGCTCTAGTAAAGAACAGTGTCTCCTTTACTGCTTTGAATGCAACAACACTGCTTTATCTTTTCACTGTGAAGTACCAAATCTATGCTACCATAAAAGCTCTTATTTTCAATTCAGTTGGTGATTAAAATGTAATGGTGACTGAGATATGAAACAAGTAATTAATACTGGCACTAGTACGGTCACAAGAGGTAAATATGGCATGGCAGTGCTGTGTTTAATGCTGACTGATTTCAAAAGGAAATAGCATGAAAACTTTAATCTAAGGGTTGTATAAACTGACGGCCACATAGCACATTGTCAGCATATAACAAACACCATCATCATTTTAAATGGAAGTAGTTTAATTCCCAAATTTGTTATGCTGTTTATCTACCAAAGTAAGCCAAAACACTGGACAGAATCTTTGTAAATAACATCTAGTTAGGGTGTGTGTATTTATTTATGTGTATAAACAAATGTATCATATGAGAAATATAATGTAGTTATGTACCCTGGTAAGCTGTGGCAGGGTAAATCTATTCAACAAGAAAAAAAAGTTTTGCATCTTTGAAAATCAAGCCAAGAAAAAGGTATTGCAAGGGTGGCTAAAGTTCAGCCTCTGATTCATCTAATACCTATGGAATTGTACAGCATGTCTCAAAGGTACTTCCATCATTAATACTGCCATGCACGGAGACTAAATATCGTGGCATGCAATGCCCCAGCTTGATCTGAGCAGTTCTCAATAGGCCGCCCATCCGTAACAAAAATGTGAGGATGGTTGCATTCTTCTCTGTTTTACTTAAGCTAGGTGTGACCCTTCGGTTGTTAGGGAGCTCCCAATGCAGCCTTTACTTGGGCAAAGTTTGGGTATTTGGGGGGTATTGTTTTAATTCAATAAGCATTCATTTCTATTAAAATTATGGAGTGTAACTTACTTTGCTCTGGGTTGATGTACTAATCCTGGGACCTCTTTGTTAGATTTAAGTCTTACATTTGAACTGGCACTTTTTTCCTGAAACACACAAACACACAAATATAATCAGCATTTATTAAACATACTTTCTCTATATTTATCATCAGAATGTTACTCTCCAGTACAGAGAAACCAGCTTCTGCAAATGGATTTGTAAAAATACAGGTATTATAAATAAAACATTAACCATAAGGAAACCAAATAAAATATTTAAGGAAATCTAGAACAGTTCTGTAATAGTACAGCTAGCAGCCTACAGATACTCTTGTTAAAAATGACAAACAGGGACCTGAAGGCTCAGAGGATTTATAATAGGACACAGAACCTTGGGCCTCCAGGTCACTGGTTCAAATCTAACACAGACTAGTAGTGATCAAAGTTGTTACTATCAGATGACTGTCTAGTGGCCTGTGCAAAATCTGAGTCTAGTTACTCGTAGACAGGTGATTACATGAAAAGTAGCACTAATTGGCAACTTTAATGAGGTGGTGAGGCAAAATACTGAATGGTCGCAGAGACTGAACTAAGCTTTTTTACCTGTAGAGTTAGCTCTCTCAAAACAGGGCTGGAGTTAAAGACTTCCGTCTCCCAGGCTGTCAATTCAGCACCTTGTTGAAAGTGCTAAGATCACTCTAAGGGTATGTCTACAGTATGAAATTATTTCGAAATTATTCTAATCAAATTTTCGGAAGCTATTTTATACATTCGGTCCACTAAAGTGCGTGAATTCGGCTGAGTGCGTCCACAGTACCAAGGCTAGCATTGACTGTCGGAGCGGTGCACTGTGGGTAGCTATCCCACAGTTCCTGCAGTCCCCGCCACCCATTGGAATTCTGGGTTAAGCTCCCAGTGCATGATGGGGCAAAAACATTCTTGCGGGTGTTTCTGGGTGTGTGTCGTCAGTCACTCCTTCCTTCGTGAAAGCTATGGCAGACAATCGTTTCGCGCCTTTTTGGCATGCAGACAGCACACTGCTTTCAGCAGACGGTGCACCGCTGCTCTCCTGCTACTATGAATCCACCTCTCATTTCCTCTCATCTTCCTTTGTAATCTCTACTATCTACTCTTTCTCTTCCTCATCGAATGCTTCTGCTGCCAACTCTGCTCAGCCATCGTGAACCAAGCAGCACAGCTTCCGCCGCCAACTCTGCTCTCCCACTATTGCCACACTTCTGAGCTTCTCCATGTTGTCTGTCCTGGGCTCCCACCTCCGTGAAAGCTACAGAAGGCAACCATTTACAGCCTTTTTTTGGCTACCGTGAACTGAACAGCATCTCTTCTGCTGCCACTCTGCTCTCCTACATTTCGCGCCCTTTTTCCAGGATTACCCGTGCAGGCGCCATAGCCATGGAGCCCGATCAGATCTCCACTGCAGTTTTGACCACTGTAAATACCTCCCGCATTATCCAGCAGTATGTGCAGTACCTGCAAAACAGGGCAAGGAAGTGTTGACAGCGCAATTACGATAATGATGAGGACATGAACGCAGACATTCCTAGCATGTGGCAATTGGGAGATCGTGGTGTTGTTGGGCCAGGTTCATGCTGTGGAACGCTGATTCTGGGCCCGGCAAACAAGCACAGACTGGTTGGACCGCATAGTGTTGCAGGTACGGGATGATTCCCAGTGGCTGCAAAACTTTCTTATGCGTAGGGCCACTTTCATGGAACTTTGTGACTTGCTGTCCCCTGCCCTGAAGCGCAAAGACGTCAAAATGAGAGCAGCCCTCACAGCTGAGAAGCGAGTGGCCATAGCCCTGTGGAAGCTTGCAATGCCCGACAGCTACCGGTCAGTCGAGAATCAATTTGGAGTGGACAAATCTACTGTGGGGGCTGCTGTGCTGCAAGTAGCCAACACAATCATTGACCAGCTGCTATCAAGGGTAGTGACTTTGGGAAATGTGCAGACCATTGTGGATGGCTTTAATGCGCTGAGGTTCCCTAACTGCAGCGGGGCGATAGACGGAACGCATACCCCTATCTTGGCCCCGGAACACCGGGGCAGCCAGTACATAAACCGCAAGGGGTACTTTTCCACGGTGCTGCAAGCACTGGTGGATCACAAGGGACGTTTCACTGACATCAACGTGGGATGGCCAGGAAAGGTGCATGATGCTCGCATCTTCAGGAACTCTGGTTTGTTTGACCAGCTGCAGGAAAGAACTTACTTCCCAGACCAGAAAATTACTGTTGGGGATGTTGAAATGCCTATAGTTATCCTTGGGGACCCAGCCTACCCCTTAATGCCGTGGCTCATGAAGCCGTACACAGGCACCCTAGACAGTAGTAAGGAGCAGTTCAACTATAGTCTGAGCAAGTGCAGAATGGTGGTAGAATGTGCGTTTGGATATTTGAAAGTGCGCTGGCGCAGTTTACTGACTCAGTTAGATCTCAGCACAACCAATATTCCAATTGTAATTGCTGCTTGTTGTGTGCTCCATAATATCTGTAAGAGTAAGGGGGAGACATTTATGGCAGGTTGGGAGGTTGAGGCAACTCGCCTTGTGTCCAGTTTCGCACAGCCAGACAACAGGGCTATTAGAAGAGTGCAGCACATCAGAGAAGCTTTGAAAATCAGTTTCATGACTGGCCAGGGTACGGTGTGACAATTGCGTTTGTTTCTCTTAAATTTACCGGCACCCCTCTATATATGAAAGGAAATAAAGTCACAATCGTTTAAAAAAACGTTCTTTATTATTTGTTGCACAAAACATTGAGAAAAATCAGAAGATAGACGAGAGAGGGGGGTATTGGATTAGGGGGGTGGAGGAGGAGGGAAGGACAAGTCCAGAAACCAAATCAAAATTTAGGATATGCCAGCTTTCTGCTGCTTGTGCAATCCTCTGGGGTTGACTGTGTGGGTCCGCATAGCCTCTCCCCCCGTGTTCTTGGGCATCTTGGTAAGGAGGCTATGGAACTTGGGGAAGAGGGAGGGCGGTTATACAGAGACTGCAGAGGCAGTCTGTGGTCTTGCTGCCTTTCCCGTATTAGATCCACCATACAGCGGAGCATGTCAGTTTGCTCCTCCGTGAGCTTGTCCATAGCATCCTGCCTGCTCTCATCGTGCACATCCCTCCTCTCTTTGTATTCATGTAATGCTTTAAGCGACTCCGCAATTGTTTGCCTCCAGGCATTCAATTGGGCCCTATCAGTGCGGGAGGACTGCATGAGCTCGGCAAACATGTCGTCCCGAGTTTGTTTTCTCTGCCTTCTAATCTGGATCAGCCTCTGGGACAGAGTAGACAGGGTCCACGTTGAAACATTTGTATCTGCTGCAGGAGGAGAAAAAGGGAGGGTAGTATTTTAAAAGATACATTTTAGAGAACAAAGGGGACACTCTTTCTCAGTGAAACAGGCAATTCATAGTACACAGCACATGTTCTTTCTGTACAAGGTCTCATTTTGCTTCTTATACTGAATTGCCTGCCACTTTGGTGTGAATAAGCCATCACATGCAGCCAGGCAACAGAATTCAGCTTGCAGGCAGCCATGGTAAGCCCTAGGGGCACGTGGGGTTCTGCTTCTTCCGCATTCATTTCAGTACTTTCAAACTGCCGGACACCCTTTCCCATAGCAAACAATGCCTGGTGGGTTTGCTATATAAAAGGAGGGCCTGTGGGCTCTCTGGGATGATCGCTTCACACAACACCCTCCCCAGCCCACACACCGTGTGGCTCTGATGAGGCTCTGAGCAGGGATGAGCCCTTTAAACTAAACGCGAACAGCCCAGCGCAGCTGAGTTTCCCCCCACCGCGTGGCTCCAATTAAGCTCTCACTCACCAGAAGTGCCTTCTCCAGGATCATGATCTGGGAACATGCCTTGGGAGTTGCGGGAGGCTACTGGCTCCAGCGTCAAGAATAGTTCCTGGCTAGGGAGGAAAACAGATTCCCCACTTGCTGCCTGTGTACCGTCCTCCTCCTCTTCGTCCTCCAAAAACTCATCCTCCTCACTCCGTGCTACTCCCCCCTTGCAGATGTCCATGGACAGTGGTTGGGTAGTGCTGGCGTCACCCCCCATAATTACATGCAGCTCACGGTAGAAGTGGCACGTATGGGACTGTGACCCAGAGCGCCTGTTCGCCTCCCTGGCTTTTTGGTACACTTGCCTGAGCTCCTTGATTTTTATACAAGACTGCTCTGTGTCCCTGGAATAGCCTCTTTCCGTCATGGCCCTGGAGACTTTAGCGTATGTATTTGCGTTTCTTTTTTTGGAATGTAGTTCTGCCATAACAGATTTGTCTCCCCAACATGCAATGAGATCCAGTACCTCCCATTCGGACCATGCTGGAGCTCATCTGCGAATCCGGGACTGTGTGGTCTCTTGTGATGGTGGACTCCACATGGTCGCCTGTGATGGTGGACTCCGCATGGTCGCCTGTGATGGTGGTGACCAAACAGGAAATTCAAAAGTTCCTGGGGCTTTTACTGCCTACCTGGCTAGTGCATCGGAGTTCAGAGTGTTGTCCAGAGCGGTGACAAGGGAGCTTTCTGGGATAGCTCCCGGAGGCCAGTATCGTCAAATTGGGTCCACAGTACCTGTAACCTCGATATTAGCGCTACTCCACTTGCTGAGGTGCAATACAGAAATTGAATTAAAGAGCCCTTTAAATTGAAAAAACTGATTTGGTTGTGTGGACAGAATCAGTTTTATTTCGAAGTAACTCGGCTAATTCTGAAATAACCACGTACTGTAGACCAGGCCTCACATACTAAATTGCCAAGCTCTCTCTTTCTCATGCACATGCACACTTCAGTTCTTTTGTAGTTCAAAACATGCGTGGGTGGATAAGTAAAGCAGCAGCAGCAGCAAATTATTGGGGCATGGTAATTGAAAGAAGTATCTTTGAAGAAACTTCTTTACATAGAACTGTTAGAGCTTTAAATTAAAGTCAACTCAATATTAGGAGTAAACTGTAGGCATGCATTTGTCGGAGTGCAGCTGATCAGAGGCAGCAACATGGAGAACAAAAAATTCAGATGTGGTTATTAAATTAATAAAGGAGCAGTTATGGGAGATTTTACCTATTCAGCTATAAAATAAGACAGAAAGGGACAAAAGAATAAATCAAGCAATATGCTTACGGGCAGGTACACAACTGTGTCCTGTACACAGAATAATTAAACAAAAAAAGGCAAAAAAGAGAAAATCCTTGGTTTAGCTTTGAGTCAGCATTTCAAGGTAACACCTTGTTTTCAATACAAAAATTTGCTATGAATCAAAACTTGGCGTACAAGGTATCACTTACTGTAACAATATTTGGAAAAAAATAGGGTGATTTTTTACTTAAATAGTATTAAAGTGATTTGCATTAGAGAAATCTGACAGTACAGATGGTGCAGAACAGGCAAATGTTAGTCTATCAACTGAATAAATCAATCTAATTTCCTTGGCACTTTGCTGCTATGACCATTTTTGAAAAGATAAACTAAAAAATTAATTTAAAAAATCTGAATGGATCAATCACTTTAAATTATTTTTAAAAATAGGCTGGTGAGTTACTTGATTTTAAAAGTAGGCCATTATACAGTTAATTCTTGAATGAATAATTCCACAAGGAGTGGAAGCATCAACTTCTTATGCATGCTTGACACTTTTTCTGGTGCAAATTACTGTAACCTCTCTGAAAGGACTGCAAACTAAGTGGTGTCTAACTTAAAAATGAGTTATTAAAATTCAGGAAAAAACAAGCCTAAACTTGGGCCTTCACTCATATCTTTACACCTTACCAGTCATTATCTTACCATTATTCAATGGTATAATGCTGAAGCATCAGGATAAAGACTGCATCCCACCTTCTGAATTCATTTGCTTTCATAGCATTTTTAAATCTTGCTACAACAGTTATTTGTAGATGACTTTTTTTGCATGTGTGTATGTAGGATAAGCCAATAAAATTGTCAAGTGAAAAAGAAGAGGAGTAGATCTCAAGGCTAATCAGAGGGAAAGAGAGATGCTAGGCTGGGAACATAACAGAAACAGAGGTACAAGATCAACTTCCAGTCTCATATACATGGCATGTCTTGCTGTTGTATCCCAAAATATCTGCTGCTGTGCTAGCCAGTATGTGATAACGGACATTGGAGACATACAGTGATGTTTATCACATATCTGGAATTAGAATACAGCCAAAAGTATGTAAGTTCAGTGGCTATAGGTGCACACCACCTAGTAATGAAAATAGAAGTTGAATTCTGTGATCCCCACTTTCTCACTCATACGCCACACCTCATTTCATACCACTTCTTGCACTCCTCCCAAAGATACACACCATGTCTCTGTCAATTCCTATCACCAGCGCAAAGTAAAACAAGAGAGCTGTGATTTGCACCTTACTGGTTTCAAGCAGAGATAAACTACATCAGTGTAAATCACAACTTTCCTTGTCTACCTTTGGGGTTTGCACTAGTTTAGCTACATGGGTGGCTGGAATCAGGACAGTCCCCACTATTGACAAGGCCTTAGTTGGCTTCTGAGGAGAAACTTTTGTCAATCAAAAGCAATTAAAAGATCAGAGAAAAAATAATTTGCATTTATATAGATCTTCTGTCCATAGATCTCCACACAGCATACAAAAAAATAATTAACATAGCCCCCAATGCCCTGGACATATTTTTACATCCATACTACAGATGACAAAACAGGTGCAGAAAGATTACCAAGGTCACTTTGGAAAAATTCTTGGTAGAGCTGGGAACAGATTCCCACATCTCGACGCCCAGTCCTGTGCTTTTGTGACAATTTCTATTACCCTACGAAATGGGCATCAATAATTAATACATTTCAATTATTTTATCTAATCAGAGTATGTTTTTTCTCCCCTCCATTCTCCATCTGTTGCTCAGCTGGAGTAATGGGCAGAATAAAAGGAATTACAATAAAAAAAACCACAGAAAAACAAATAAAAACTGAGCCAAACTCATTCTTGTAAGGTACTGTCTTAAGCTGGCTCATCACTATGTTTATAGCTATTATTTACCAGCAATATTTTGTAACATAGGACAAATATTTTCTCTGATAAAAACAGATTTTCAGAAATAGTTCTCCAAAGCATAAACAAAATTAATCAAATATTTCCCATAATTTGGGAGACAAATTAATTCAGTAGTAATTAACTGTCTGAATTATTATAACAAATAAAACCAACCAACCAAAACTTAAAAATGATTTGGAACTATCAAGATATGTATTTGGTGAGCCTATGTAAATATGCAGTTCTATTTATGTTACTCTTCTCCACCCCCATAAACACATACTTATTGTGTGCCGAGTTAATTCAGGCGCCCATACTGATAATATAACAAATATGCATTTGCTTTAATTTAATCTGACATCAACAGGACTACTCACAAGCATGAATTAAAGCAATTGAGGTCTTGTCTACATACAAACTTATTATTTAAGTGTTGCTTATTTCAGTTTAACTTAAACCTGTTCACACTCAACAAACTAAACTGAAATAAGCTACTTTTAAACTGAAAAAAGAATGGGTTTCCATTGGTTCAGCTATATTGGTTTAAAAACTGATTTAAAGGTAAACCGGTCCGATTTTCCTGTGCAGATCAGGCCTAATCAAATTAAACTAAACCAAAATGAGTCTGGATTAAACCAAATAAGAGTTTCCACACAGCCTCTTGCAATTGTTTAACTAAATCAGTTTAAAAATCAAACCTTAAGTTAAACCAGTGCAACCCTGCATACAGGCAAGCCCTATAGCTTTGCAGAACTGGAGCCCCAAATTGTAAATTCTTTAGGGTAGGGACTGTGTATTGTTTTTACATGTTTGTACAGGGCCTAACACAATGGGTCCATCCTCATCGGGGTCTTTGGGCATTACCACAAAATGAAAAACAGCAACAGCAGAAGAAAGGAATGTAACAACAGTACTCAACAGCATGTAAGCATGTCAAGCCTGAGAAATCTCACAGAGAAACTAGCAAAAGGCCAACTACAGGCTCTGCTAACTAAAGCCAACATTCTAGAACCAGCACAATCTGGATTAGGCCAGGACACAGAACTGAATCTGCTTCAGTGGCACTGATGGATGATCTCCTGACAACAGGTAGAGAACAGACATCCATTCTAATCCTCCTGGACCACTCTGCAGTGTTCAACACAGTTGATCATGAGATACTGCACCCTTACCTGTGAGAGGTGGCAGGAGTCTAGGGTAATGTATTAACATGGTTTGAGTCTTCCTAGAGAGACTCACCCAAAGAGTAGTGATGGGAACCTGCACATCCACCACTACAGCCCGCACTTGTGGGGTTTTGCAAGAGTCAATTCTCTCTTCAGTCTTATTCAATACCTACATGCAAGCATTAGGTGAAATGGTCAGAGGACATGGACTCAAGTGCCAGCAATAAACGGATGATACTCAGCTCTACCTATCCTTCACCTCATATGACCACACCACTACTACCAAGATGGCCCAGTGCTTGGATGAGATCAGCTCATGGTTGAAGAACAGACGGCTGAAGCTGAACCCAACCAAAACAGAGGTGATGTTGGTGGGCAGAGAAAAGTATTTTGAGGAGTTTGCAACCACAGTGCAGTCTCCTTTTACTGAAGGTTCACATCCACAATTGGTCAATTCAGTCCGTAGTTTAGGAGTACTCTTAGATTCTTCACTGATGCTGAGCTTCCACGTTGCAGCAGCAGCAAGTAATGCTTTCTACCATCTCCGATTGGATAGGAGACTCCATCCCATCATGGGAGATGAAGACCTTTCCTCAGTTATTCATGCCTGTCTCACATCTTGGCTGGATTACAGCAATGCAATATACCTGGGCACTCAGGAAACTCCACTAGTACAGAACACTGCAGCACGTCTCCTCAGCAACGTATCACTCCTGTCCTCTGCTCTCTACACTGGCTTCTTATGGAATTTTGAATCAAGTCTAAGATCTCAGACCCTATGTTCAAAATGCTCCGGGGCCTGGCCCCAAGATACCAAAAGCCATTCTAAAGCTCTGTGATGAAGACTGAAGTGACAACTATGATCCTCCAGCACAATGGAACTCTCAACAATAATAGTAAAACTTGTCTGCGCAGGAGACAAAAGCTTCTCCAGGGGTGAAGACTGTGGAATGAACTTTTCCAGGAACTAAGGACCATCACAAACCTCACCACTTTCTGCTCTGTGCAAGGTGCATTTCTTTGACCCTGGCTTCTGTAATATAAACAGACAGCAAGAGATCTATTTATTAGATAATAAGAATCCCCCTACCAAAGATGTTCCACTCCACATGCTCCTCCCTCGAGAGGAAGGATGAGTACAAACAACACATGACAGATGTGTATTTGCAACGCACTATTTATTGGAAGGCGCTCAGACACCATGGTGATGAGCATGGTAATAAAAAAATATATATAGAGAGAGAATACAACAGAACATGTATAGCTGTCCCACACCATAAAATGCTTTAAAAAATATATACAGATGTATGGTTCACTCTTTTTCATTTTTCTTTGGATTAAAAAAGCAACCTGTCTCAGTGATGTCTTGCTCTCTAAGGATTGTCTACAAAAGATTCTTTCATAAACGTGTTTTCGAAAATCAGTACAAACAGAAAAGTTATTTTTCTTTAAATGGTATGTAGGATGTGTGGGTGAACAATTTAAAAAACATGTTGTTGTGCTCCATGTCCTGCTGATGCAGCTGTATTATTCATAGGTTTAAAATATTCCTCCACTACTAAGGATTTAATATGACATATTTGAATGCAATAGCAATTAACACACTTTTTACAAATTTAAACTAAACTTTAAAAGGGACCTTGGCTCCCCCGCCCCCTCCCAAGATCACACACCCTGTAAGGATGTGGCAAATTCACAACATTATATCTACTTCCACACTGCCCCTTACAACATTTTTTTTTTTAAAAAAAGCAGAGTTTGATGTCTGAATATTTGTATTGGATATTCAACAACAAAAAGGAGGTCTTATAACAACCATGGATATTTTGTGTTACACTTCAAAGATCATTTCCCCATTATGTTGCACTTTATCACAATCAAGGTAAAGTAGTCATCAAATTAAGATGATTGCATATGATAGATTTCTTAATTATTGTTAGCTCCACCAAAAAGGATATGCTATACCAGAATTTCTGGGTATTAACAGATGGCAATGACTGTACTGCCAGATGCTATTAGCATTGCGGCAACCACTAGTGCCACATTAATTAAATGTCTGTCAGTGTTTCCATTCAAACAAATTTCCAAGAGGTTTATTAACTTAATTTTAAATATTCTTTCTCTGCAGAACCTTGGCATAGAAAGACTCAGGTCAGAAGCAGATTCTTATTCCCCCTCCCCTCCCCCCAGTACTAAGGTTTGTAAAAGTTCCTTTGGTTCATAATGTTTTTTAGGAAATGTATAAGAAAAATAAATAGAAAGCTGAACTTCAAACTCAGAAGCATTAACTAACAGTCCATCCTGCTAACACTTACTGCTGAGCAGCATAGTGCTTACTAATGTGAGTTGTTCCATTGACTAACATGGGACTGTTCCTGAGAGTAAAGGTGCTCAACATGCATGTCTGCAGATACTGATCTTGCAAAAATTTAAACACATGCATGACATCAATCCTGTAACTAGATACAAATTCCATCTTTAACAAAACTTAAAATTATTGATAAGGTAGACTGGTTTTTAAAAGGACATGGTTTCCAAAGCAGAGCATGTACTAAAATAGTTACCAATTTGCAGATAATAGCTTCGAGGTAAGTTACGTATTATTGTATGTATATGATTTTTTTAAACGGACACGGTCCACAAGAACTGTAGTCAGCTTTTTAAAAAATTAGTTAAAATCAGTTTCAGATACTACCAAATGCTAATTTTTGTGGACCTAGAGTCATATTTTCCTATTCTTTAAGGTTTTTTTTTTCCTGGTGGAGAACAACTGCATAAAATCTATTTTGCTAATTCTTCAAAGTGTTGTCAAATTACACAAAGTGAACAGACTGAGAAAAGAGGATTTTTTCCACTTTTAACTCTTTTAATTATAATGATCTTAGGCCTTGGATGTTATTTGTAACAATAGCAGGTAACAAATTCTCAGAAAGAAGTTTGATTTTTAAGATGACTGTGCCCCCTTAGCACATGAGCCAAAATACATTCATTTCAACATAAACCTTAAAGGTAGCTTCAGAATGCCTTACAGCTTAATATCAGTTAAGTCTTTCAAAACTATTAAATATTTATCAATATTTTAATGACTAATATTTATATACCACTCATCATTTTGTAGGATCCCAAAACACTTCTCAAACTATATACTGGGATCACTTCATTCACTACTGAAATGAAGCAGCTTTTTAACAGCATACAACAACAGTAATTTACTATTGAAGGTCAAATATTTTCACTTTTATATGCACAATAGTACTTAAAATAAATGACTGCTAGGGAGCTTACAGGAGCATAGCTGTACAGATGCAGCTGTGCTGCTGTAAGATCACTTGTGTAGCCGCTCTATGCCAATGGGAGAGTGCTCTCCCGCCGACAAAATTAAACTACCTCCAACGAGCGGCAGTAACTAAGTTGGTGGGAGACCATCTCCCACCGGCATAGCACTGTCCACACCGATGCTTCTGTCAGTGTAATTTATGTTGCGCCGAAGAGTGTTTTTTTCACAACTCTGAGAGACATAAGTTATACTGTGCATATTTGATGGCTTTCATCTTGGCCAACATCAGAGACTGAACTCCAGAACTGAAAGTATGTATGTCTATAGCTTGAGCTAAACAACCAGACTCTGTAGCTGGAAGATGTAACAAACCCATATCCTCCATGGATCAGGCAGAGGAGGAATATATAACACACACTGACCCCTGGGATACACAGACCATCAGTTATATACTTCTTTTAAATTAAAGTAAGGACTTCAGCATCCTTTCATCAAAAGCCAAAGCTAATGAAAAACGTCAACAACATTATAAAGTCCCCAGCCTCCCTTATACACACACTAGGCTATGATAATTTTACAATGTGGATTCAGTCATGTAGACTCCTGTACACACAACCATGACAGTCAGTAGACTGGCACTGTTCCATTACTGACACATTTTGCCCCAGGCTGCTAGAAAATATGGCTCGCGTCCTGCCACGAGAGTTAAATTTTAAAGAGTACCTCATAATTGAGGCACTTGAAGCAACAATGGTGTCTGGCCTATTATTTTCACTGAATGTTTTAACATTGCTGCCTGGAGCACCGTAGTCCTTTAAAAAAAAAACTTTTAAAAATACAGCCTATATTCATGTACTGTGTGTTAAAAACACATGCACAGTACTGGGTTGAAGTTTGTATGACAAGCAAAGAACGAGCCATCTACGGATTTAACAAACAGGAAACAGATTGACAATGTTTGTTAGACTATGGTCTTGTGTGTCTTATCTACCTGAAATACAAGAATGCGCCGAACACATTAAAAACAAAAACTGAAACATCTCTGGTAAAGAGCCAGGAAATCAGACTGAAGCAGACTGTTAATAAAAGCAGACTCTTCTTGAGAAGGGTAGGAAGTAACAACAAGTTAGTATTTGGTAACTTCAAGCTTCATTCAAACATCTTCAAAACATCTTCAAAATAAAAGCTGCTTAACATTATTGGTCTATTTTGGTAAATAATAAATGACAATGTAGAACCAAATCTTTGAGTCCGTATTCAGTCCTAAAGAGGGAAGTGGGGGAAGGGTGCGCGGGACCATGAGAATTTTCCATGAGCAAAGAAAGCAGGATTTGTCCCATAATTCTTTGCCCTTCCATTGCACATTCTGATGGTCTCAAAACAATTTACAAATGTTAATGAAATAAGCCTCACAATATCCTTGTGAGATAGGTAAGTTTTATTATTTCCATGTCACAAATGAGGAAACAGAAACAGAGATCACAGAGGAGGGGATAGCTCAGTGGTTTGAGCATTGGCCTGCTAAACCCATGGTTGTGAGTTCAATCCTTGAGGGGGCCATTTAGGGAACTGGGGCAAAAAAAAAAAAAAATAAATAAAAAAAATTGGGGATTGTGCCTGCTTTGAGCAGGGGGTTGGACTAGATAATCTCCTGAGGTCCCTTCCAACTCTGATATTCTATGATTCTATGTTAAGAGACTGGCCTTTTGAGCACGCAAACATACAGTTTGCTTGCGAAGTCATAGTAAAAATCCATGCACAACTATGGGTTTTGTTTTTTGTTGTTTTTGGAAAATCACGTCCCAGCCACCCAAGATCACACAACAAGTCTGTGCAAAAGCTGGAAACAGAACCCAGATTTCCCAGTGGAGAGTCCTGTGCTTTAACCATTAGGCCTCTGAGCATAATTTTTAGGAAATTCTGAGCACCCACAGCTCCAATTCCAGTCAGTAAGAGCAGCAGGTACTCAGCTCTTCTAATATTAAGGCCCTATATTTTTATTTATTGAAGTCTTTTAAAAATTGAAAATAAAAACTAGCTTCTGCTTAGCTTCAGCTTGCTGCTTTCAGGCAAAAACAAACAGCTGAGCCAGTGGAAAGCTGGCCAGGTGGTAATCTTAACAAAAACTAAATAACCTCAGATCAGATGTCACTGAAGAGAACATTGGAAGATCAATACAGGGAAGAGAGCAGGGTGGCAGTCTGCACGGTGCCAAACCTGCAGATGAAACAAGTTTATTACTGTGGCTACAAGAGCCAAGCTGTGTATGTTTTAAAAAAAGTCAAATAAAACTCCCTAAATGAGTCTCAAATAAAACTTGGTGTGGGACCTTGTGAGAGGTATGGTTTGTAAGCTTGGTTTGCCCATGCATAAACAGCCAGCCAAACTGTATTTAAACCATTAATCTTGTTTTCAAACACCATTCCAAACTGAAACATAGGCCAGACCTAATACTTCTCCAGCGTACTCACAGAAACTTAAAATGTTAGAAAAAGGAAAAACCTTGATCTACAGTCACTACTGATCTCCAGGTTTTTGATGCATAATAGGGGTGGCCAAACTCTGGCTCGCGAGCCACATGCGGCTCTTTTATTGTTATTGTGTGACTCGTAAGTCTCCCAGTCCTCCCCCATTCTCCACCTACCAGACTTGGTCAGGGGGAACAGCTCAGGACCTCTGCCTTGCAGTGAGGTGGTGGAGTAGGGACTTCAGTCCAGCAGGAAGGGGGTTCTTGGGGCTCAGGGTTCTTGAGCACCTGCCGGGGCTCAGGGCTTCAGCAGAAGTGGGGCTGAAGCCCCGAGCCCCAGCTCCTGGCAGGTGTGCCCCGGCTCTCGAACTTCTGAAGATTGTCATATGCGGCTCGGAGGACTAGTAAGTTTGGCCACCCCGATGTATAATTTTTAAAATGTATGTATGTGTATAGTCTACTTAAACAGAGCCAACAGAACCTAGCAGTGGTATTTGACCAATTGTCATAGAATGAGACGTGTGTCAAGGCTCTGACCATGTAGATGCTGTTTTATCATTGTTTTTGTTAAGGAGCGTGTGGCTCAAGCATCCTACTCTGAGTTCTTCACCTACCTCTCACTCCATAATTTTGTTCCTTTTGTCCAGTCTTCCCCTGCAATTCCTCTTTAGCAACTGTCCATCCTTACAGTCAGCTAACTTCTGAATCTGGCAGCAGTATGTAGACTTTCTTAGAGGAATATCGAGCTCCTGGTGAAAAGTAACTAAATGAAATATTTTCAGTGAGCAGAAATATATGCACATGACCTCCCATTATTTGTGAACAGGCATGGAATCACTTCTGTTGTGTTTTGAGGGCATGATCCAAAGCCCATTAAGTCAAAAGGGAAGAGACTTCCTGAGATATGCAGAGATGATAGTTTCGGTCATAGTTAGGATGGCGGGTTACTAGAACCTGATTTTTAAAATTAACACACAATTATGCACCTATTCTGACCATGCAAACTGCATTTTTGCATGCTCAAATTACCAATTTTTAACATCTCCATGTTACAGTTTCCTCATTTGCTACATGGAAATTATAAAAGAAGGCAGAAGTATCTGCACCAACTAAAAATTCCAGGAACCTACCTCCCACCACTCCCAAAAGCTTGTTCAACAGACAGTAATACACCTCTACCCCAATATAACGCGACCCGATATAACACGAATTCGGATACAATGCGGTAAAGCAGTGCTCTGGGCAGGCGGGGCTGCGCGCTCCGGTGGATCAAAGCAAGTTCGATATAATGCGGTAAGATTTTTTGGCTCCCAAGGACAGCGTTATATTGGGGTAAAAGGTGTACTTACTACAACTAACACCCTAAATCTTTTAAAATTTCCCTATCAAGCACATAATCCATACCTAATAACTCTGGAATGCACACTTATGGTTTCCAGAGAATACCCTATTGCCATGTAATAACAGATAAGGCTTGGAGATGTTCCAGTTGGGGACAGAAACCTGCTATTTTCTTTGAGGCAATTTTGTCTATTTACAAGGAACGTACAAAGTCCTGTTTTTCCAAATGCAGGAGGAACCAAAAACAAGGGATAACTTCTTTACTTGCTGCCCAAAGCCTCTTTTGGACCCTAAAGCTTTTTTCTAGCATCTTCCATTGCCACACTATGCTTACAGGCTTCTGCTTGGATTTGTTCAGGCTGTCTGTCTGTCTGTCTCTCTCTCTGATTTTGTGTTTTCCCACTCCTCTTTCCTTCCCTTCCCCATCACACACCCACATCCAAATCAATATTTAGCAAAAAACCCATGCGTCCATATAGCATGAAACTCTCTGGAGAGCATTTTACAATTTCAACACCAATGGGACAAGCATCGCGTGCCAAAAGTTCCCTTTCTCTGATATTCCTTCAGTTATTACTGTACTACCCAGAAACCCCAATCAAGATTGGTGCAGTTTTGTGCCTAGCAGCTGTGAAAGCACATAGGTAAATACAGTCCCTATCCCAAAGAGCTTATAGTCTAAGAAAAATAAACAATACATTCAGACTGGGGGAGAGGGAGATTGTCTTGTATACACGATTTTTAAATTTTTTATATTCATGGAAGTTGTGAAAGACAGGAGAGATTCCTGAGGGTGGGAAAAGGGCAAATATAGTGCCAATCTATAAAAAGGGGAATAAGGACAACCCGAGGAATTACAGACCAGTCAGCTTATCTTCAGTACCCAGAAAGATAATGGAGCAAATAATTAAGCAATCAATTTGAAAACACCTAGAAGATAATAAGGTGATTAACAGTCAGCATGGATTTGTCAAGAACAAATCATGTCAAACCAACCTAATAGCTTTCTTTGACAGAGTAACAAGCCTTGTGGATAGGGGGTAGTGGTAGATGTGGTATATCTTGACTTTAGTAAGGCTTTTGATACTGTCTCGTACGACAGTCTCATAAACAAACTAGGGAAATACAACCTAGGTGGAACTACCTATAAGGTGGGTGCATAACTGGTTGGAAAACCATTCCCAGAGAGTAATCATCACTGGTTCAGTGAAGCTGGAAGGGCATATCAAGCGGGGTCCTGCAGGATCAGTTCTGGGTCCGGTTCTGTTCAATATCTTCAGCAGTGATTTAGATAACGGCATAGAGAGTACATGTATAAAGTTTGTGGACGATACCAAGTTGGGAGGGGTTGCAAGTGATCTGGACAAGCTGGAGAAGCGGTCTGAAGTAAATAGGATGAAATTCAATTAGGACAAATGCAAAGTACTCCACTTAGGAAGGAACAGTCAATTGCATACATACAAAATGGGAAATGACTGCCTAGGAAGGAGTACTGCGGAAAGGGATCTGAGGGTCATAGTGGATCACAAGCTAAATATGAGTCAACAATGTAACACTGTTGCAAAAAAAGCAAACATCATTCTGGGATGTATTAGCAGGAGTGTTGTAAGCAAAACACGAGAAGTAATTCTTCCACTCTACTCCGTGCTTATTAGGCCTCAACTGGAGTACTGCATCCAGTTCTGGGTGCCACATTTCAGGAAAGATGTGGACAAATTAGAGAAAGTCCAGACAGGAGCAACAAAATGATTAAAGGTCTAGAAAACATGACCTATGAGGGAAGATTGAAAAAGTTAATTTTGTTTGGTCTGGAAAAGAGAGAACTGAGAAAGGACATGATAACAGTTTTCAAGTACATAAAAGGTTGCTACAAGGAGAAGGGAGAAAAATTGTTCTGCATAACCTCTGAGGATAGGACAAGAAGCAATGGGATAAAATTGTAGCAAGAGTGGTTTAGGTTGGACATTCGGAAAAACTTCCTAACTGTCAGGGTAGTTAAGAACTGGAATAAATTGCCTCGGGAGGTTGTTGAATCTCCATCATTGAAGGTTTTTGAGAGGAGATTAGACAAACACCTGCCAGGGATGGTCTAGAGATAATACTTAGTCCTGCCATGAGTGCAGGGGATTGGACTGGATGACCTCTCTAAGTCCAGTCCTACGATTCGCCATTTGTGATTTTGTGTTGTGATTATATCCAGTACTAACCTTCCACAACTATTCCTCAGCCTATTCCTCATGAGTGGCTGATGCCTTACAGGCTGCACAACACAAGTGGGGTCTTGAGAAGGATCTTGGGAGAGGAGGAGAAGAAGATAGCAAAAGCCTAACAGGTCAGATCAAGGAGGGACCAAGAATAAGGAATGGCACAGAAGAAAGTGCAAAGATGCGGTGGAAGGAGTGAAATAAGTGGGTGGTTGAGGCTGGCATTTCTTGCAGAGGGGAGGAAAAGCGTGATATAATAAGATATGAGAAAAGAAATAGGGAGAGGTAGAATTGTGAAGGGCAATGAAGATTAGAACAAGAAGCTTGAGCTTGAAATAGTGGAAGAGGGAGAGCCAAATAAGGAATAGAAAAAAAGGTGAAGTGTTCAAAGTGATGGGCAAGGAATATTTTTGCTGAATTTTGTACAGATTGAAGAAGGGTGCCTGAGAAGCTACAGAGGAGAAGCAAGTTGCAGTAATGGAACTATTGAGGGCCATTTTAGCTGAATGGATAGAACAAATAAGTTAGATTTTAGAAGTGTTACAGGGGAGGAAGTGGTATGATTTGGACACCCTGGTTATATGAGGCAAGACAAAGAGGAAGGAGTTTAAGGTAAGTCTGTGTGACAAGAAGGACAGGATGGTGGAACTGTCAGCTGTAACAGAGATTGGTAGGAGAAGAGTGGGAAGATCTGGAGTTTAGTTTTGATGGTGAGATATCCAGGAAATGTCAGAGACACAGGTTGAGATGTAATATTGAATCAATGTGGACAAGACTGGAGCAGAGAGGTAGACTTGTGAGTAATTGGCATGAAGATGGTAACTGAAGCCATGTGAGCAGATGAACTTACACAGAGGGATATAAATGCCAAAGGAGGAGAGGGCCAAAGACACACCCCTGTGGAAGCTTGTATTTGCACCTACCTATCCTATCCTCTTTAGTATCTGGAAGAACCGCAAACACATCCTTGATTCTTTACCAGTGATTATATTCCTAGTTTTTCTACCTACTGTAATAGGTACGATACAAGGGCCAGGAAGGTTAGGAGGCTTATCGCCTTTGGACCATTTCTGTCTCAAAATTCCTTTCTGTAGTCAGATTCCCAAATTTTAATAATTCAGCTAGTCCCTTATAGAGCACTGAAAATAATCTGATTCAGAAACCTCCTAAATTACACAATATTGATTCACACTGTTTTCAGGATCAGGGTTTTCTGGTTTCCAAGGCTTCTGCAATACTTAAAAATAACACACCGAGTAAGGAAATAAACAATGTAGACTAAAATGAAGGGCAATAACCAAAACAATTGTAGTCATGTTTTTTATCAAAGTTTATTTTCATTGTGTTTCTTCAACATTGTCCTCATTTTATTTTTTCACAAAGCCAACCACCGCACCTGATGTAGGAAAGAGAATCAGAATTGGGAAGGTAGGAGGAGATGTGCCTAGGAAATTTCTATCTTAAACAATAGTTCACAACATGAAGTAGTCTGAGAACCTTTGGTATACAACATGATTTTACAATGGGTCTCCATGGTTTAATTTTCCAAGTTGAAAAATGTCCCTAATAATTACACACACACAGTTGCTTCAGGGAACTAAAACCTCAAGAAGGGTTTTCTGAAGTAAAAAAATACCCAGACAAGACTGAAAGGAAATTTTGAGTGGTATCAAGTAGAATGTGTTATCTAATTCTCATTAATATACCAGACCCTAGATGGCTTTTTGTACACTGAAAAAAGTTACAGTTTTACCTAGCAAATGAAATATAGATGGACAAAAGCTGAAAACTGCATCACTAACAAGTCATAAAAGGTTGCACTGACTCTCAGGGCAATTTTATAGGTTTCAGAGCAATTAGAAGCAAAAGCTCAACACATCTTGCTTTATTTGTGTGCATCTCTGTGGTCATATGCTATAAACATTCTGGGTAAAAAACCCAACTCAAAACTAATTAACCCACTTACTAAAACCACATTGTTACATTTACTATGCATCTCTCAACAAACTGATAACTGAGAGAATTTTATAATAAACATATATCTTATTCATGCTCTCCATTTTTTCGTGTGTGTCTCCTGAAGTCAATGTTCCACTAAATGTAGAAATGTGTTCAAAGTTGCCATTAAACACGAAACAACATTATTACATGAAACTCCTAAAACATTTATATTCAGGCATAAGCTATGCAGACAGTCTTAAAAGTAAATTGGTATATCAAACAGCCCATTTATAATAGTGACTTGCCTCCATTAGTTTCCTCTCAAGAGCATATTGTGCTAGAATGGTACGCAGGCTATGGCTGCTAAGATTTTTGCTGAGTTTTAATTATTTTTCAAGCAACTTAGACGCTCCAAAAATGCCCAGTACACATGAATCTGTAGGACTATATATTGTTGCACCACTTCTTAAATACTTAGGCTTACATTTTCAGAAGTGACTAGTGATTTCAGGTGCTTCAGTTTTCAGATGCCCCATCTGAGACAGTATAAAGGTGCCTGATTTTTCAGAACATGCTCTCTGAAAATCATGGCAAATTCTTCGCAAATATAGCCCCACTTGCACAGTCCTTATCCTGATGATCAATGCGTCTAATTAAACTTCGTGTTTTACTACTCTACTTTGCATTATGTTGTGGCTTGGATCAGTTGGCAAGAATGCGTTCTTCAGCTGCAGCTATGTTAAGGAGGAAGTGAGAGGAACACAATTTCTTTCTTTTGCAAAATGGCAATGGTGTCACCTTTCCTAAGGGCTGCAATTATATTGGAGTAATTTATCCCAAAATGAAATGTTTGATTAAGTGGGCTGAAAATAACACAAATTCACATACACTTCTCGGTTACATCAAAGCAGTTTCATAAAGTGGTTAGAGGTTTGTTTGTTTTTTAATTTATTAAGTAAAGGGCCTATTAATCCAATTTTAGTGGGATATGCAGTGTCTGATATTTCATACAGGACACAATGCTTTCATTTTCCCTGTGTTCATGACTAAGGCCCATAATGGACAGAAAAATAAGAGAAACCAGGGAGGCAAGCAGCCCTTGCTGGCAGCTTGTTAACAGGTATGAACCCTACAGTATGCTCTATGCATGAATTAGAAAACACAGCACCCTTGAAAAGATGTCCCATATGAATGACTAAGCACCATGCAAACAAAGCAAAACATATGACAGTTTGCCTAGGAAAACAATGACAGCTGCGAGAGGGTAGTAGACAGAGAAAACTGACAACCCTTTTAAACATCAAATATGAATTTAGTTCTGTAACTGGAAGATTTTGGTCATTCACTGCCTGCAGGGATCATTCACACGTATAAAGTAATAACATAAACGTCAATAATAATACTAATTGTGTGGATCTATTACGAATAATCAGATGCGTATTCTTGCAACGGACAACAATTATCCCCACAATGTGCTTCCAATACCCACATATTTTCTTCACATGAAGCTTTTGAACATGTAGAATAATGTATTCTCTGCTGTGTGTTCACACAGAACAGATACTGTTGGTAACCCACATTTTCCACTTGCAGTGTTTTGTAGCCAGGGAAGAGAAAAACACAGTAATGTATCTTTCTAAAAAGCAAGTTTTACCGTATAATAAGTGCTGCTTCTTGCAGTACCATGCACAAGACTAAATTATGCAAATGTCATCACAGTAACATATCTTTTCAATTCCTATGTTTTGTTCCTCTCACCTTTTATTTTATTCTCCCCATGCAACCCACAGATGTGCTGGACGATTAGGCCCAAGAGACCTGGCTTCTTCTCTTTGCTGTACTGCAAACTTCAATGTGAATATATATGCGCAAGTCATAGATTTTAAAGGAAGGAACTGTGACAGATTCAGCAATTTCCTACAGTATCCTGGAAAAGCCTTACTGAATTAAATTAAAGTATCTTTGGAGTCCACTGTATTAAATGCAAAGGTTATTATATGTATTATTATTAGATGGATGATCAAAGGACTATGTTGAACAATGTGGCAGACAAGAATGGACTTCTGAGACAATATGTGTGAAGTGGATTTTGCAAATTCTCCACCTTTGGTTATGCTAAAACTACACCCTGAGGAGTTGGCCTTTATCTGCTAATCACCTGGTACATGAGGCCAAGATCAAAAGTCCCAAGCTATATAACAGAAAGACTGGACTACTCATGCTTGTTTTGATTCTGAAGCAGACTTGTTAACCACAGAAAACTCCTTTATGGGATTTGAAGGACTGACTCCTCGTGGGGGATGGGTGGGGGTGATCTGTGGAAAGCTTATTAGCATGTGCATAGGTTCTTTCATTGTTTTTAATGTCTTCTCTGTAATGCTTTCATCTAAGAATAAATATGCTTGCTTAGAAAGGGCTGAATGGTAACTTATAACTGAAGGCTATAAACAGAATAATTGCCCACAAAGAGAAAGCAAAGGGAAGACACCAGCCTGCTTAGGCAGTGTGACTTGCTGGGGATATCACAGTGTAGGCAGGGAAGTGTGCATCCTGAAAAAACCCTGATCAGGAGAGTGACAGATGTGGGTCTCTGTCCAAGAGAAATAATGGCTGGGAGCTGAGAGGCTAAAAATGAGTGCCACTGGTGGGCCGGGAGTGGATATACAAGTGCAGCTGAGCTGAACTGTGACAAGAACATAATAATCATTTAGTTTGAACTTCCGCATAATACAGGCCACAGAATTTCCCTTACCTGATTCCTGCACCTAGCCCAACAAAAGGTGGCTAAAACACAATGTAATCTGTGTTTTAATTTACTCATCTGGAAAATGGGGATAATAAGAAGGTACTGATAAACATCCATTGCTTTTAATAAAGATGGGGGATTGTTCTCAATACAGTTAGGATACTTTGGGGTGGTTTCTAAAGAAAGGGTATTGTATAGTAAGGGTGGACTCTTAAGCAGGTACAGTGAAGCCTATTTGTTTTATAGGAAAATAGGGAGGGAGGGGTACTAGCTTAAATTAAAGTTTGTAAAGCACTTGAGATTCTTGGATTGAAAGAGCTGTAATATTTAAGTGCAAAGTACACAATTATTAACTACAACAGATGAAGTACTGCATATGTACTATAACTATTATACACAAAGGGCAGAATTAAGGTTACTGTGAGAATCTTAACTCTGATTTATTTGTCTTTTGTGCAATCATTTCATTGTTTTGCTACAGATTTTGCATTTGAGTTCTTTAAGACAGAAAAAAATCAATTAGTATTGCACCAAGAACACACATTTGCCTTTTTCTGAACCTTCAATCCCCAGACATATAAACATGTATTTTGTCTACTCTCCCAACAAATTACTCTGAGCTGAGAATATCCATGAGAAATATTAGACTGAAAGACAATTGTCTGATGGTTTTAAAGCATCACAAACCACTGAAACTAGAAATACTTTCAGTGGGAGATGAGCACCTAACTCTCTTGGGATTTTCCAAAGGTCCTAGATATAAAATAAATGTGCCTCCTCAGCATAGCAAAAATAAGAACTACTAATAAAATAAGTGTATTTCAGAAAGAATAAAAAAAAAAAACCCGCTATGGCTGCTGGGTACAGTGCAGAATACAGGAAGGTATCCACCATGAGCAAACATGAAATGAAGGACTATCTTCATTTGAGAGAAACTGAAATAATTCCAGGAACTTCTGATCCAAAAACATTAGGATTAACCTATTGTGTTAGAGCAAACAACTGCATTTTCCTGTCAGCTGCAGTCCCATTTGAGGCTTGTAACCTAATGTGTGATGTACAGAAAGTACAGGTGGTTCCACAGACTCCTTTTTAACTTGGACTTTTCCTATCCAAGTACTTATCCTAAGCCCAAACATTCTTAATTTTGAAAAACACATATCAGGCATATTCAGATCAACAGAACCCCACTCTTTCAATCACCCAGCTCCTGCCTCTTCAAATATCTGGGTCTCCTAGAGAATGTCTTCCCAGGATGTACTTATTCTGCTACCGTAAATCATTATTTGGGTTTGTTATGCCATTAAGATTTAAAATTATCATCATCTGTTCAGCTGCCAGTACTGGCTGAAAATATGAGATGAGTTAATGGTGAAGGAAAGTTGGTCAGTAAAACGGTCAAGTTTTTTAGAAGAAAAAACATTTTTTTTCTGGTTATGATACTCAAGAACCTTCTCTAGAGCTGAAAGACTGTCAGGCCCAGATCAGTCCTCATGCCCCTGTCACCCAATTGCTAAATCAAATAATTACTTGAGCTATGAAATTGGGCAGGCAATAAAAGACCTGCACCTCCAAACAGTCCATGCATCACAGTCGGGTGGGTCTTTCTGAAGACAGGAAATAAAATGCCACACAAACAAAACATGTCATTTTCAAGCAGCTTTTTCCTAAACCAAATATATTTTAGTGTTAGAGATATCAGTTCATTTCAGGCCTACACAGATGATTATGTAGTTTTAACTCATACTCTTTTTTTTTTGGTTGAGTGAAAAGAATAGCATCTGTAAACTTTAATGGAATTCTCCACAACAGGAACTCTCAAAATATGGCTGGTCTTTCATTAAACGCTAACATTACTGATGTCTGGGCAGAGACCAACATTAGATTTTTCTGCATGGCTCATTTATTTTTAGGAAGAATGTATGAGTGGAAGGGCACTTATAACTAAAAGAAAGGAAGTATTGTCTCAGTATTAACTGTAGTGCTGCAATACTATAATCTGATTGTTCCCTTAAACTTAATTAGCTCATTGTTTATTCTTAATATGATAAAAACCTTGCCTAAAACATTATCTACCATGTCAATACTCAAGGTAGGTTCAAGTTGTTAAATATGTCCAAGTTCGTGAATCACAGTCCTCTGCCCTATTACAAAAATCCAAACCAAAATAAAAGCATCAGAACTAGCAAGAGACAAGAGCTTTTCTTGATTGCTTTTAAGGAATTTTAGTATCCAAAACTATTTTGATAATCATAGAATCATAGAAATATAGGACTAGAAGGGACCTCGATATGTCATCTAGTCCAGTCCCCTGCATTGAGGCAGGACTAAGTATTATCTAGATCATCCCTGATAGGTGTTTGTCTAACCTGTTCTTAACAGCCTTCAGTATCAGAGATTCCACAATTTCCCTAGGTAACTTGTTCCAGTGCTTAATTACCCTTACAGTTAGGAAGTTTTTCCTACAGTCTAAACACAAGCTATGTCTACCCTAGAGACCTTACAGCAGCACAGCTGTACCAATGCAGCTGCATGGCCATAAGGTCTCCCATGTAGCTGCTCTATGCCGATGGGAGAGAGTTCTCATGTTGGCATAATTAAACCACCTCCAACGAGTGGCAGTAGCTATGTTAGTGGGAGAGCATCTCCTGCCGACATGTTGCTGTCCACATTGGTGATTCTGTCAGTGTAACTTATGTTGGTCGGGGTGTGCTTTTTTCACACCCTGACTGACAAAAGTGATAGTCTAGACATAGCCTAAATCTCTGTTGCTATAATTTAAGCACATTACTTCTTGTCCTGTCCTCAGTAGCTAAGGAGAACATTTATCACCCTCCTCTTTATCAAAACCTATTACATACTTGAACACTTATGTGTCCATCCCCTCCCTTCCCCCCCCCTCCCCCAGGTCTTCTCTTCTCCAGACTAAACAAACCCAATTTTTTCAATCCTTTCACACAGGTCATGTTTTCTAGACCTTTAATCATTTGTTTAGCTTTTCTCTGGACTTTCTACAATTTGTCCACATCTCTCCTGAAGTGCAGTGCCCAGAACTGGACACAATGCTCCAGTTGAGGCCTAATCAGAGCGGAGTAGAGCAGAAGAATTACTTCTTGTGTCCTGCTTACAACACTCCTGCTAATGGAACCTTAATGAGGTTCATTTTTTTTTTACAACAGTATTACATTGCTGACCCATATTTAACTTTGTGATCCACTATAACCCCCAGATCCTTTTCTTCAGTATCGTTCCAAGAAAGTAATTTCCTATTTTTTATTTGTGCAATTGATTATTCCTTCCTAAGAATACTGCTTTGCATATGTCTTTATTGAATTTCATCCTATTTAATTCAGACCATTTCTCCAGTTTGTCATAATCATTTTGAACTTTAATCCTGTCCTCCAAAGCGCTTGCAACCCCTCCCAGCTCACTATCATCCACATACTTTATAAGTGTACTCTCTCTGTCATTATCCAGTGGATTGATAAAGATATTGAATACAACCCAACCCAGGACAGATACCTGAGGGACCCCACTCAACATGCCCTTCCAGCTTGGTTGTGAGCCATGATAACTATTCTCTGAGTATGGTTTTCCAGTCAGTTCTGCGCCCACCACATAGTAGTTCGTCTAGGCTACATTTCTCCAAATTTGCTTATGAGAAAGTCATGTGAGACAGTATCAAAAGCCTTTCAAAAGTCAAGGTATATGACATCTTCTGCTTTGCCCCATCCGCAAGGTCGGTTATTCTGTCAAAAAAGGATATTGTCATGCTGTCTGGAGTGGCTCACAACTATGAGTGCCTATATCAAGGCAGACTGTCAGAAATAGGGCAGACACCCCAAACTGGTAGTGGGTTCTATAATTAGATTTTACCATGCCAATAACAAATATGAACTCTTGGATCACTATAACAGACTTACCGTTGAGTCACAGAGAGTCCTCTTGACTCTCCAGTCTATCTTGCCACCCAGACCAACTGGACCTAGTTATAAACTGTCACTTATACCAAAATCACACCACGTTCAGATTGTTCCTAGTCCCAAGAGACCAGTCACTTATGGGTAAACCCAGGACAAACAGCTACAAAAGGGGGGTGGTAATTAGTCCCAGGGGTTTAAAAGGCCCCTCCCTATCCACTAAGGAGAGAGAACCACAGGGCAATAAGGTTCAGCTGGAAAAGGGGTTGCTAGGGAAACAATTAGGTTCAGCTGACTCCAACTACTTGGGACCTTTCTAAACCATCCCAGGGTGGTAGGAGGGGGAGAGTGAAGGAGTGAGAGGAGCAGGGAAGCTGCCAGTAGGCTGTTTGCAGCAAGACACCAGACCTTCCCAGTAGGAAGGAAGGAAGGAAGGAAAATAAGCACAAGGGACTGACCGAAGAGAGGAGTAGCAGGACCCTGTACCACCTATAAGGATTCGCCTTGCCCCAAACCTGAGTCTTGAAGGCTAAAAAGGACTGAGCCTACTGAGGTGAACAAGGTATTTTGCCACACTTACTACAGATCAATTGGTATTCTAGATCATACACCAAACACAATGCCCGTAACCAATCCTGTAACAAACTATCTAAAGGTTTATAAACTAGGAAAAAGGAATCAGAGTTATATACAGGTTAAAGCAAGCAAATGTAGACATAAAAAATGAGTTGCCATCTAAATCCTAAGAATAACAGAGTTGTCCTGATCTGTCAATTCAAAGTGTCTTTTGGGGCTGATCTAGGAAGCAGCCCCTGGAGATCTCTGGCCCTTCAGAGTTCAAATAGCCAAAAAGATGGAAATTTTCCTGTGGCTTGGTTTTATTTCCTTCGTTCAGCTTCCAAGCCCACAGGATGAGCTTCATTTCCCAGGTCTGATAGGGCCATTAACCAATCCTTTGTATTGCAACATTTCTTTATAGCCCATCTGATTTTGATAGTCATTCTGGATTGGGGCAGGGAGAGATGACAATTCCCATGCCTTAGTTAACAAGTTCAGAGAAAACATTGTCAAAGTTATAAAGCAAAACTTACATATTTTCTTATAGCATGGAATACAGACATTGCAAGTGAGATTAATGCATGCAGGAACCTACAACTATTTCATAGAGTCTAAACCCTAAATACATTCTTATAAAGACTAATAAGCCTACATGGGATACTGAGTAATTACTCGCACACCACTGAGGCTTCATTGCTACCAACACCATAGCCAGCTAGATTAAAACTACTTCAGGTATGTCTAGATGAGCTGCCCTCCCATTGTGATTACAGTGTAGATCAGTGGTGGGTAACCTGTGGCCCATCAGGGTAATCTGATTGCGGGCCATGAGACATTTTGCTGATGTTGACTGTTCGCAGGCATGATTCCCCGCAGCTCCCAGTAGCTGGGAATGGTGAGCTGCGGCCACTGGGAGCTGTAAGGGGCCATGCCTGTGGATGACCAACATAAACCAAACATCTTGCAGCCCATGATCAGATTACCCTGATGGGCTGCATGCGGCCCGTGAGCAGCAGGTTGCCCAAAGCTGGTGTAGATATACCCTAAGGAGCTTGAGTTGCTGGGGGTGGGCTATATTGAATTGACTGGTGCACTTTTGTTCCATGCAATGTATTTTGAATTTATGCCAAAATGGATAAAGCACGTGGATAGGTGCACTTTTTAGCATTTTAACGAATCTAACAACAAAAAAATAATCAAAAAAACATTTGAAGTAAACCCCCAAATCTGGAGCATATTGAGAAAGAGCATATACATGTAAGAAGAGAGATACAAATAAAGACTGCCTTCGCATTGTACAGATTAATAACGACATCATTTGCATCCCTTCAAATTACTATTTCTGGTTTACATTTTTATGCACGTTGAAAACCCAATTGAGAATGCGGAGAATCCTCCCCCTCCCTCAAAAAAGTCCTTTTTAGAAGAAAACTATTACTAGAACCCTTCACCTCTGCAGCTGCGTGGTGGATACTTCTCTCAATAGAACTGATTTAATTAACTTAGAGCTATCAAGCACAATGTCTGGTCCAATCTACAATACTTCTAACCATAATGATTTAGATCTGTGAAATTTTCTATTATATTCTAAAATGATAAGAATTTGCTTTAAAATATGCAATATTTTAATCATATACCAAGTAGCAGCACCACTGAGATCTTGGAATATTTTTTCCCCCTCATTTGAAGAGAAATGCAAATACACAGTAGTTTAAACTTTAAATTAAATGATCCATATAGACTGGAACACTGATTCAGTAAAGCATGTAAGCACTTGCTTAACTTTAAGCATGTGCTTAGGTCCATAATGGAATTCAAGCAAATATTTAAGTGCTTTCCTGAATTGTGGCCCTAAAGCATGTTACATTGTAAGACAATAGTTTTGTTGAGGGTTAATTTTACAGCTAACAAAGTGCCATAATTGTGACAGGTTTCAGAGTGGTAGCCGTGTTAGTCTGTATCAGCAAAAAGAATGAGGAGTACTTGTGGCACCTTAGAGACTAACAAATTTTTTTCAGCACAAGCTTTCGTGGGCTAAACCCCACTTCATCAGATGCAAAAGTCACCAACTATAGGACAGGCCCAACAAAGAAAGTAACAGAAAGCCACTAGCAGTTACCTTCAGCCCCCAACTAAAACCTCTCCAGCGCATCATCAAGGATCTACACCCTATCCCGAAGGATGATCCCTCACTCTCACAGACCTTGGGAGACAGAACAGTCCTTGCTTACAGACAGCCCCGCAACATGAAGCAAATACTCACCAGCAACCACACACCACACAACAAAAACACTAACCCAGGAACCTATCCTGCAACAAACCCCGTTGCAAACTCTGTCCACATATCTATTCAAGGGACACCATCATAGGACCTAATCACATGAGCCACACCATCTGGGGCTCATTCACCTGCACATCTACCAATGTGATATGTCATCATGCGCCAGCAATGCCCCTCTGCCACGTACATTGGCCAAACCAGAAAGTCTCTACGCAAAAGAATAAATGGACACAAATCAGACGTCAAGAATTATAAGATTCAAAAACCAGTCGGGGAACACTTCAACCTCCCTGGACACTCGATTACAGACCTAAAAGTGGCAATTCTTCAACAAAAAAACTTCAAAAACAGACTCCAACGAGAAAGTGCAGAACTGGAATTAATTTGCAAACTGGACACCATCAAATTAAGCTTGAATAAAGACTGGGAGTGGATGGGTCATTACACAAACTAAAAACTATTTCCCCATGCTAAGTTTTCCCCCTACTGTTACTCACACCTTCTTGTCAACTGTTTGAAATGGGCCATCCTGATCATCACTACAAAAGTTTTTTTTCTCCTGCTGATAATAGCCCACCTTAATTGATTTGCCTCTTTAAGAGTTGGTATGGCAACCGCCATCTGTTCATGTTCTCTCTGTGTGTGTATATCTATATATATCTTCCTACTGTATTTTCCACTCCATGCATCTGATGAAGTGGGTTTTATAGCCCACAAAAGCTTATGACCAAATAAATTTGTTAGTCTCTAAGGTTCCACAAGTACTCCTCGTTCTTTTTGCCATAATTGTGTCACTAATCATGAATCTATGCTAATAGCTAAATGTTGTGAGCCTGTAATCCAGCATTGTTTTGGGTTTATTGTTGTATCATTAAATAATAATTTTTAAAATGGGCTGAATGTGTATGCACTGCATAATTAAAGGAAAGTCTACACAGAAGGTGGTGGAACAGGTGGCTACAGGAAAGGAACAAAACAGAAGGCCAGGATGAGATGCCAGGGCTGCGCGCAGGGAGATAATAATTAAAGTTATTAATAATAATAGACAATAATAAAGACAATTGCTAGAAGAATGCTAGAGGGGAGAACACAATGGGCAGGTCTTGTGACATTTAAACTCTGCTCAAACATCACCAAATGACTCAGTCTACAATAGTTGTTCTTAGATGAAAACCTCCTGATCACTTTTTTCCTCTAACAAAATGTAAAGAATTATATATCAACTTAAATTTCAAGCTACAGATAAAAACTGGCAGTAACATAGCATTACGCTATTTTTCTATGGTTATTACAGATTTTCTGTTACTATATACATGTCACCCCTCACTATTTCCGTGGTTGGCTCTCTTCTTCCAGCACATATCAGATGTCCCCACTGTGCTATGCCCATCCTGTCCCTTTACAAAAGGATTAGCTATACAGATGTGCCAACTGTACAAACAGGCATGTTCACACTACTTCACTGTGCCTCCTTTCTGCCAAGCCTATCTACTCACATATCCTTTGTTCAGACAGTCACTTCACAGATAATGCCAACTTCTGGCCTCCCTCTTGAAGTTGAGATGGGACTGCATAGCTATTTTTCCCATCACTTAAGCTTCTGAAGTTGACAGTTTAGGCAACTCTCTGTACCTATACTGGGTACAGAGTAAGCCCAACAGATAGGACACTACAGACGTTATCTGGGAAAGATGATGATTTAGCTATAGATACACATGTACGAAGAACATACGAATTGCTAGACTTGATCAGACCTGAAGTCCATCTAGTCCAGAATCCCATCTCTGACAACTATCAGCAACAGATGATTCAGATGAAAGTGGAAGAACCCTATAGTAGCTGATGAGGGTAAAATGCCCCCGACTCCACCATTAGATCCTAATCCCCTAATCCCCTCCTAATCCCTAACAGAGATTGTTTTAAAATCCAGAATCATGAGGTTTAAAATCTCTTCCAAAATGTATAGCATGCTATAGATTATAAACTTATTAGGAAGAGGACTCTCTTGATATCTGTGTCTTCTGCAGAACATGGCTTTTCAAAAGAGTTAAAACACTGAAACTGCGCCCCTAACTCCCTTTGAAAATCTCAGCCAACAAAAGTAACAATAATAATTAATAACATACAATAAGATTCATAGCATAACAGGAAAATAAACAAGTAGAAAAAAAGAAAGAAACAAAACAAACAAAGAAAGATACAGAAAGGCAAAGATAAGCATAATTCTCTTGGTAGGCCCCTTGCCCTTCATCCTGCTCCCTACACTGAGCATACTCAATATTCTCTATCTAATCCCATTGGAGAGCTCACTTCTTAGGCAAGCCTTGCACCATGAACTGTCACCCTTTGTACTTATTTTCACCTCATAATCCTTTGTTTATGGCTCACAGAACAATTCACACAAAATTAAATTAAGAACAAAATTCACAAATTGTATGTCTCACCACTAATGAATGGTTTTGCATTCATGCTGTATTTGTTCCTCTCACCCCCAGTTCATTTTCTATTTGGATTCTAAAGCTTTTGGGTAGGGAACTTGTCTCCTTCCATGTCTGAAAAGTGCCAAACACACTAGAGATGCTAAATAAATACAGTTGCATAAAAGAAACTATAAAACCGGGAACAAGTTCCAGCTCAAAGTCATCTAATGAAATGACTCCTAGGGTGAGTTAGAGATGGTAAATTTCACTATGTAGACAAATGACAAAAGGATCTCTTTCAAATATTTTCTTTTAAAATGCCAGGGTGTTTACACATATTTACTAGGGATTGCAAGTGATTTACAAAAATTTAGAAAGACTTCACAGTTCATCTATTAGTACAAAAAGGAAACAGAATGTTTACTAATCCCAAGAGAGGAAGAAAAATGTGGGAAAGTTCTACATACTGTGTACTATACTTTTTGTTATACTTGATGCCTACCTATTAAGGCTGCCAAGAACTTTTCAACTGTGCCAGAGCTAGTAATACTGGCCAGAAATATATGTCATATCTCAGCTCAGTTTTCAAAAAATAAGATACGAGGCTTACAGAGCCAGGAAAAAATGTGCAAAGGACAATAAAAACAAACACTGGCAACTTAATATTGTTGGAATACATCAGATCAAAGGAATCCAAGTGCTATTAATCCTATAGGACTGCAGCATGACAAATACACTTCACTTAGATTTTAGTGGCCCTATGAGTCACACATTGCTTAGGAATTGCAGCTGGGCAACTACTGGATATTATCCAATTAACATGAGGCAATTATTTCCAGTACTCAGCTAGGCACATGGTAGCATTCTACTTTACAGGACTAGATAATTTTACCTTGGAATGAATCTATTGATGTTTCCACTGCATACATACTGCAATATCAGACAACTTAAGGTGAGTCAGCCCTCAGCCATAGTAACAGCTTTCGCTGATATTTCTAAACACTCATAAAACAGAAAACAACATTGTCCTGCAACCAGGTGTGACTGGAGAGGCAACCTTGTAAAATAAATAGAAGTCCATACATCACAGGTACTATGTTGACACAAATATCCCCTTGCAAGTACTTAATACAGACTATAGTGCTGACAACCATAGATAATCCTATTGCTTTCAGTGAGTTTACTCCCCTGGTAGAAAATCCTATGCCCGCTGTGGGGTTTTGGCAGGAACGGGCCCAAAGTCAGTACTTCGTAATCTGTGCTATTTTGGACAGACCTAAGACATTTTTTTTAATTATAATCATGCTAAAGCCTTGTGTAAACTAGGTATCTGACCCAATTTCACTCACTGGAATAGCTGTACCAGCACAGATTTCCAGTGCAGACAAAGTAAACTGCTAAAAGTCACAACTTTTACCAGTGCATCTTACCCAAATTTCAAGCAGAAATAACATCTACCAGTTCAAATGGCAGATATGCTTGTCTACACTAGAAATCTGCAGTTGTGGCTGACTACCCCACCGCTGGAATCAGGGCAAATCCACAATGCAGATAAATCCTAAATATTTGTAAGATGCTAATGGGACTCTGGTTCTGGACGAAGGGCTGTATTCTCCTTCTGTAGAAGGTCTTCTTAGAGACTCTTCTTGTAGGATTTGGTATAATTCTGAATAAGAACAAGAAATAACATTTATTGCCTTTGTTTTTTAACTTTATTTTGACATTAGACATACAGTAGTGTGTATATATATTCACATCCTATACACTACTGTAGTAATCTTTGTATAAAGTTATGCCTTGTTAAAGCTCATAATTTGTTGCTCAGGATTGTCCTGAAGGCATACATTTGGCAAAGCTGTTAAAAATTATAAGATTCCCCTATATTATGCTATTAACACATGTTCCACATCACATAGCCCTGCCCAGGCAGAAGTCAGGTCCGTCTTAAACAAAGGAAGGAATGTGTGCTTGCCTGAATGTGAATTTAAGCAGTAAACAGAGTCATCAAGCAGGGAGAGAAAACAAAGGAAGACAAATAGATGAAAAAAAACATCAGGGAACATCCTTCCACATAGACTCTGTCTCCTGGGAGTCAGCTGGAAATGTTTGTCAAGAAAGGGACTGAAACTGTAAAAAGGAGGGACAAACACCCCACTCCACCTCTTTTCCCCACTCCACCCCTGTCGCCCACTTCATTCTATGCACCTGAGAAGACACAAGGAAACAGTTGTTGGACTCTGAGGGAGGGATCTTGATTTGAAGAGTTTGGTGTCATCTAATCCAGTGTGTTTAAGTTGAAATGTCTGGGTAACTATCTAAAATAATAAATTGGCATATTACTCACTTAAAAGAACCATGGACTTAATATATTTGTATTGTCCAGTATAGGGCTGGGCAGTACAGGACATACATTTCTCGGGGAAGATCCAGGTCAGGGTGTGTGTTGGGGGTCACTCTGCAGTATAACCAAGGCTGGTGAGAATCAGGGTGTAGCTGGCAGGTACTCAGAGCGTGGCTTGCATGCTGAAAGGCTGTGAGCTGTCCAAGTGAGAGCTACTACAGCAAGGCATGTAAGGCACACAAGGTAGCAGGGCAAGGGTGATACAGCCCCCCACTAGTCTGGATTGTGCCCTGGTATGTTACAAACAATCTCCTGAAAGCTAAATATACTTATACAGCAAGGTTAATTATTCAGACTGAAAATATGCTTCACTATTTATGATAGAGTTGTATAACCAAGGCATTGCATTTCCATAATGCTGTGGTCACAGAATTTGCTAGCAGAATCCACTCCATGGCTCTGAATTATGCTCCAGAATCTAAGCTTTTGTTTTAAAGAAAGGTTCCACTCCTAGCCCTAGTGTTTGCCGAGAAAACCATAAAAATGCGAACCCGGTGTGAACCAATGGTGTTGGAGGCTCTGTCTACATCAGTTTAGTTACTCTACAGCAAACCCTCAATGTAAGAGCATCGCAACTGCACAAAGCAGGGCTTACACTAGTGAAGCTTACTTCAATATGCATTTCCTGAGGACGTGTCCACACTACCGCCACAGCTCTGCCAGCATAACTCCATAGCGTAGATGCAGCCTGCAGTGATGGAAGGGGTTTATCAAGCTCTGAGTGACGGTAGTTAGAATGATGGAAGACCTGACACAAAATTCTTCACGTATCTGAGTCTGGTCTATACTTAAAACCTACGTCAACCTAGCTACATCGTTCAGGGACACAATGTAGTAAGACCAATCTAATCTGCACTGTAGACACAGGTAGGTTGACAGAAGAACTCTCCTGTTGATCTAGCTACTGCCTCTCCAGGGAGTGGATTTACTATCTACAGCAATGGAAAAACCCCTTCCATCACTATAGTTAGTGTCTACACTACAGTAGTGTAGCTCCTGCAGCTGTGCTGCTGTAGAGCTAATAGTGCAGACACATACCCTAAGTATACACCTGGCCTTGATGTAGACCATTCAACTGTCTTCAGACAACCCAACAATAACTCTGAAAAATGTGAACTACCCCATCTCAGTGGGGTAAATCTGAAACCTTAAGATGACAATTTGAAAGTCAGTACTGTTAAAATTATGATCAGTGAAATAGTTAACAGGAGAATCCAACTAATGTGCTTATTCTACAACTTCAGACTGCCTCCTAGGTACTGAAAGTCCCGACTGGTCTCTGCACGACTGCCACAACCTTCAGCTTCCCTACTGGCAACTTTAACAATGAAGTTTTAGAATGAGTTTCAAACAAGAACAGAAAACTTATCCAGAGTAAAATTGTATACTGCCCTAACTCCCACCCTATATTCTTTAGTCAAGAAAAGAGAATTCAATTAATCACACAGATCCTTTGGTAACTCACCATTGCCAGAGAGATATGCCAAAGTAATACAGAAACCACTTTCCGCTCTTGAAGTCAGGCTATTAAATTCACATACTGTACTATTTTAATCAATGGCAGTTATTTAAGCTATTCCTTTGATACAGGTTTTTATCATTTTCCGCAGATGTATGTCACTTTTATACAATTCAGACTGGCTGTGATACACATATGTAATCTGTCCTTTCAGGCTAAACCATCATCATTTGCAAACTTACAAATGTTATCTCATTGGTACATGGTCCCAAAGTTCTGAGACATTTAAGACTTAATGGTCAATAGCCCTATCATGCTTTTCCAACCAAGATGGGTCTAAATGAAACGCTAAATTACAAATCCCACTTTGATTGATAATGAAACAATACATAGCATGCAGGATTATTTGCCACATTTTGTGTTTATATTACATGTGTTTCTTTAACTTAATTTAGCTTTTTGGCCTCTCCGACTATCATAAAATGAATTCAATAAATAACAAAGATATGTAATCCAAACCCCATAAATACAAATACTAAAACCAGAAACATCTACAAAGATAGCTAATTAAAAACATTACAATACAATAAAACTTAGTTTTGTCCTCTTCAGATAACAAGCAAAAAAGCCTCAACAATTGTACATAAAAATGAATGAGCCTAAGAAGAAGACAGACTGATGTGATACTTTTTAAAGGAAATGGTCAAGCTCTGTGGTCAAAATAAATTTAAAAGATTGCTGGTTGACTTATGTGCAGGATTTGTCTATTTTAAAACATTTGTAGAAGTGTAATTTGAGAACTTAATATGATTGTGTCAGTTCATTGTAAGAAAAACAGTTCTAAAAAAAAAAAAAAAAAAGGGAAACTAAAAAACTGGCCAAATGTTCTAAACCTGATGCCTAAAGTTAGGCTCCTAAACTTATATTTAGGCACCTACACAGGAATAGCCTGATTTTCCAAGGTGCTGTGCATCTGTAAGTCTTACCAAAACCCATGTGAGCTGCAGATTCTTACCACCTTTGAAAATTAGGTCATTTCTATTTAGTTTCCCAAATATAGATTTAGAAGGTTAACGTTAAGTATCCAAGTTCGAAAATTTTGGGCATTGTCTGAAACAATCTCCCCTCCTCCCTCCACAAGGGAAGATTTGCCATGGTGTAATAATATTCAGATTCAGTAGCTGCAGACCTCATTTTGCAGTTGGAGATGCAGGCACTGAAGCGAATAGACTTTCACAAGGCCACACAGTGAGTCACAGTGGCAGCGATGTGATTAGAACACAGGACTACTTGGGATCCCGGTCTCATGCTCAGTCTGCTAGTAAACCTCACTGCCTCCCTGGAAGAGAATGTGTGTGTAGATAACGGGAGGAGCAAATGTGGGCCCTTTATGTAACAGTTTATTTTAAAAATGAAAACAGGGAATTTAATCATTTGCTTTTTATTTTAATCTTTGTGATTAGTCAAAAACAGTGATGTAGGGCTTCCAAATCAACATGGTTATAGAGGCACTTCTTTGAATTTGCTTGAGTACTGTCACCTACAGATATAACTGCAGTCAACATTAATTGGTAAAGTCAGGAGGCATAAGCCCGGAACAAGATTCAAGTCCAATTGATGAGTACATTTTAATTTGTTGATAGTATAATGAGTGGTTCTCAATCTGCGGCCCAGTCAGCACACAGCTGCAGCCCATGAGCCATCCTCAGGGCCATAGAGGTAGTATTGGATGTGACCCACAATGGTAAATAGTTGAGAATCACTGATATAAGGACATTCACATACCCATCATTTCATAGTCTAGTTTATTTTGACAGATTCACAAATGCAGTTTTAAATATATAATGGCATATTTAGTGATTGAAAATGAGTCTTCTTTCATGCTAATCTTAAAATGAAGTGTCAATGTACGCTGTTAGAGAAACATTCCAAAGTTAAGTCTGAAGAAACTTTCAAATCAATTAGCATTAATTGAAAAAAAACTGACCATGTTTCTGGACTCCCTGATACTAGACACTTAGAAACAGAAAATATGTATCCTTTTATCGTATGATCAAGTTATGCTTCTGTACTGAACCACTGCATTAAAGCCAAAAACATTTATGAGAATAGCGATACCTTGTTTCAGATGTAAGTTAATGAAAGAGGCATTACCGCGATAACACTAGAAACAAAAAGCCCACCCTGTTACTAGCAACATCCACTTTTTAGATGAGACTGGGTATGTTTCTAACATCTAAAAGAGTAAGCAAAGGGGTTTATTCTTAGAGTAGTTGTCTTATGTAGGATACAGCTTGCAAATGCATTGGAAGTCAGCCAGCACTGGAGGAGTTCAGCTGCAAGGCCTCCTTCCATGGCAGAGCAAAGCTATCAAACGTTTGTTCTATAGTGCAAACCCCATGAAAAGGTGTTTTTGTTTGGTTTTTTTTGCAAAAAAGGTTATGGCAAATATACTCAAGTGTATGAATTGTGTGTGTCCTGGAAGGATGCACCACTATACCCCCGTTCCTGCAGTCTTAAACTGCACAGGAACCATGAACTCCATGTCAGTCACGGACCAACACGTTAGCACTGATATGCTGTTTAGGAGATTAACTGTCCAAATGAAGCAAGCAATGAATACTGCTCCAAAGATGGAAAGATTTTCCAAAAATATATGCAGCCTAGATCAGGGGCTTTTAACCTTCTTCTTTCTGAGGCCCCCCCAACATGCTATAAAAACTCCAGGGCCCAGCAGGGATGGAGGGGACTCAGGGCCAGGGTTGGGACCCTTGGGCATAGGTGTAGTTTGACTTCTATTTTGGGGCAGTAAGGGCTGGCAGGGCTTGAGCCAGGTCTGCACAGCAGGGTCCAGGGAGGGAGCACCACCTCCACCCCCTCACCTCAGAAGGCCACCCTCCTGTGTGCCAGTGGCTGCTCCCCGAGGGCTCTACCGACACAGGAGCAAGGTCCCTGCCTGGGCAGCTCTGACCGGCTGTGTGAGCAGTCAAAGGGGGCTAGGAGCTTCTTCTTCTTTCGTATAGCTGGTGTAGAGCAGTAACTACAATTTCACCTGAAGCTGATCAAGCCAAATGGCTACATCAGGAGTAGCAGAATTTATTCCAGTAATGCCTCCATTGGGCAGTAGGTAGTGACATGTTCAATGGTCTGTTGTGGGGAGTCCTTGATTTCACATTTGCACATTGGATATCAGCATCTGATAAGGAGGAGGCTTGGAAAGCAGATTGGACTAAACAAGACTTAAAAATTAGTCATCTTGTGCCAGATCCCACGCAGAAGGTTCCTGGTGGATTTGACCTTCCATGATCATCTGAACCAAATTTGAACCAACTGTGGTAGATGCTGATATCTAATGCACAAATGGAAAATCTGTTCCCCACGACAGACCATCAAACATGTCACTACCTACTGCCCGATTTATAAATATGAAGGCAGCATTACTGGAATAAATTCGGCCAGCACAAGGTAACAGCAAGACAATTATCCATCCGCCCAAACATGTGGACCCACAATTCTGGGTATCAGGGACACTTTGGGCAGTGGAGGGAGTATGCTGCAGAGCTTCCCGTTTCCCCTTTGACTGTAGATATGTTTGGCTTTCATGAGCAAATGAGAAACTACTGTGAGTGAGAGATGAAGGTGTCAAGGGAACAGATTTCATTTTCAAGCCTCAGAGGTGTTCTTATAAAGACAAAAGATGAAAGGGAATGGAGGCATGATTTAAAAACATACAAAAAATGCCAGTATGTTATGTTGCTTCTGGTGAAATGCTGGCATATGTGCCAAGTTTCTCTACTTTCAGATTAAGACAACACAAGTAGTGAATCACTCCCTCACTCATCTGGAGTGCCTGAGTTATGTGTAGCCAGTCTTCAGATCTCTGTGTTTCAGATGACTTGTGGGACTCTCATGTAACTAGGTTCAAAGTGGTTGCTTAAAGTCCTACATCTTAAAGATCAAGAACATGTTTTAGTTTTTAAAAGGAGTTGACATGATGCAGAATTTTTAGTTGCAAAAATAGCTTGTGGATTTATGGTTTTATTTCTGCTCCTGGTCCTCTGGTGTTTGTAAATTGATCTAGGCCAGCGGTTCTCAACTGGGGGTGTGCGAACCCCCTGGGGGCTCCACCACTGAAACTCCAGGCCCTGGCGCCTCCCCCCAAACACATGGGACTCAAATCGGGAGTGGCGCAGGACTGAAAGCCCCATCCCTGATGCCCCCCTGCAGGGGCTGAAGCCAGGAGTGGAGCAGGGCTGAAGCCCCATCCCTGGCGCACCTCCCGCCCCATGGGGCTGAAGCCATGTACGGCATGGAACTGAAACCCCAAGCTCCCCTTCCCCCTCCCGCCCTGAAGCCAGGAGCAGCATGGGGCTGAAACCCCAAGCTCCCCTCTCCCCTGCTGAAGCTGGAAGCAGCACAGGTCTGAAACCCTGAGATCCTTTCTCCCCCAAAGCTAGGAGCAGTGCGAGGCTGAAACCCCGAGCTCCCTCTCTCCCTTTCTCCCCTGAAGCCGGGAGCAGTGCAGGGCTGAAACTCTGAGCTCCCCTCCCCCATCCCGAAGTCGGAGCAGCAGGGAGCTGAAACCCCGAGCTCCCCGCACTGAGCCCATGGGCAGAGTTGAGGGGGCACGAGGGTGTTGCCCCCACCCCAAACTACAGTGCCTTACTCAGAGTGGAGCAGTCATGAGGGCAGCTCCAGACCTCCCTCCTCCTCTCCCTGATCACCCCTCAGGCCCCACCCTCTGGCCAGATCCTAGGCAGGAAGCCAGAGCCAGGCAGTGTGGGGCAGCTGCTCCTCTGGCTGGTGGTGCTATGATTGTGCCATGGAGTGGGCAGCCAGGGCATTCCCCTGATACTGTGCGGATTAAGGCCCTGATACTGGAACTTTCTGTGTGGACCATGCTGAGTAACAGATGCCTACAAGTGTACCTGGGTAATAAGACCAGCTCACCCCGTATCAAACAATGGGATACCACAAAGCTCTGTACTTGTGCCAACCCTTTTTAATATTTACATAAGTGACATGCCTCCAACTGAATCACGAAAATTTGGATATGCAGATGATCTTGCCACGACAATCCAAGCATCAAACCTCCATGACATTGAGAAAGCATTTACCGAGGACCTCCAAAATATGGAACAATATTTCCAGAAATGGAAGCTCAAACCAAACCCTGGAAAAACAATAGTAAGCGCACTTCATCTTGATAATAAGAATGACAAAAACATGCAAAGTAGCTTTCTGTGGTAAAAATGTGCAACATGATTACACTCCAACAAAACTTAGAGTGACTCGACCGCACTCTCTCCTTCCATGATCATCTTGAGAAGGTAGCTGCAAAAATAAAAACGAGAGCCAACATAATCCAGAAACTAGCAGGTACAACCTGGGGTGCATCAGCATTAGTGTTGCGAACATCTACAATAACATGTGTATATTCAGTAGCTGAATATTGTGCACCGTATGGAGCGGATGCAGCCACACACAACTAGTGGATACCCAACTAAATACAGTGATGCGGTGCATCCCTGTCCTGTCTAGCATTGCTCCCCCACCAATATGCCGAACTGCTGCAACATTACACGAAACTCAGTGAATCCAGGAAAACAGATGTCTTCCTATTCACCAAGACCTTGACAACGCCCCCCCCCCCCACACACACAATGCGTTAAGTCCCACAAGCCTTTCTTCCTAATATGTTTAAAAAGGAATCTGAAGAAACAAATTTCATCAAGTGGAATCATATTGACTTCTACATAGTTAATCAGCAGGGTTGGAACCTTTAGATTCACTGCACAGTCCTCTGTCACATGAGCTAATGGAGTAATTGATAGTGTCAGTAGGTTGTTGTCTCCTACCTGAATCACCACGGGCAGGACATACACTTTGCCAGATATTTGCTGATAGCAGGGAAATTCTGAGATTTAGCAATCTTGGGTTCAATTCCAGCTTCTAGAGGAGAGTATGTCTATTGGTCCCAGACCCCATTCCCCCCAGTCCCTGTGACTGTCCTGTTTATCCCAACCCAACTCAGTTCCCCATCCCAGTCTCCACTCACTCCCAGCTCTTTATCCAGCTAGTCCCAGTCTCTCTTCCAGGCTCCTCCTCAGAGTCCCAGTCTTCCTTCCATCCCAGCTCCCATGCCCAGGCTCTTTACCCATGCTCGTCATACCAATCTCTCATCAAGCCAGTCCCAGTAGCTCTCCCATCACAAGCCTAGCTCCCAGTCTCCCCCACCAGGCTCCTTGTGCAATCTACTGTTTTCTCTCCTCAACCCTCTCTGGACCCAGCCCCTCATTCTTCTGCATTTCAGTCAGTCTGCTTTTCCTATTCATCCATGCTGTCAGGACCCCAGCAGCAGGAGCATTAAGAGCACAGGAGGGAGAGTCTCTCTGCTCCCTTGTCAAGTGCCCCCAGCAACTAGATCATGCTCAGTGCAGATGGAATCTTGGGACAATTTAGCTGCCAGACTCTAACAAGACGCTATTGAAGACGTACAAATTGAGATATTTCAAAGACTTATAACTAGGCCAAATTTGGACTTTTTTTTCCCACAGAGACAGCAAAAAGCACATCCCTGACACCAGAGCCAATCCCTCCCCTAGTCAAATTTTAAGCTCCTGCTCCAAAACATGGAGGTGCTTAATTTTGTCAACAAAACAGTCATATGGAGTTCCTTTTAACATGGGCAAACCAATGTATTTTCCCCCCGATTTTGTCCTCGGAAATGGCTGGACTATTTTTGCTGTAAGTATATATACAATTTCAACCTGAGGCAGACACATGACATGAAAAATTTCAGCCACAATGGCTGGAGTTTTACACAGTTATATGCAATTGAAAAACAACGTGTTATAATGGGAAGTATCAGGCAATCATAACTACAGGCAGTGCTACTAGCTCAGCCTATGATCACCTGAATTCCAAATGTGTACGCAGCCTTTTTCCACTTCTCAGTAGGTGTTCTCTTTGGAATAATTTTAAAGCAAAGACATTTCAAATATTCAAATCAACATCTCTAACTGGAAAAGAACCCCAAAATTAAATTATCTTTATATATCAAGTGCCAAGCCACAGGTCTAGGCACCTAACATAATTAATAAAGCGTACAAAAGATAACACTTTATATCAAAATACTCCTCATCAAAAAATTCTTCCCTTTATTTTACTCAACATCCCAAGAGCTGCTTGTACATATTAAATTAAATACACAGAAGATTCTACAGTTTTGATATATTCTGCCAGGTTGAACGATATTCTCTCTATGGAATCAGTAATATTTCAAAATGGAAGAAATTTTTGAAGTCTACACTGTTTGCGTGTGATACATATTATACCATTGCCACCTGCAATCCATTATTAGGAGTCAAACTAATGCCCTTTCATTCATTTGGATTCACAAGGGTGGCATTCATTTTACCCAACGGTCACTATTTTTCAGTGGGCAGGAACATCCAGGACTGGGGATTTGCAATGGCAATTCTCAAAAGAGATGTATTATCATTGCTATTTACTTAGCTTACATATTTCCAAGGTACCTATTACTAGAGCTGCTTGGAAATTATTAACATTTTTAAACAAAAATTTTGAAAGCTAATTTTTCAAAAGGAAAACATTTCCAGCAAAAAGTTTTCCAACCAGCACTATCTATGGCATCTAAATGCTGAAAGTAATACTTAGCATTTACATAGCTTTTTACACATTTAAACACTGGACAAACATGACTAATTATTCCTTACCATATTCCTGTGAAGTAGGTGAACTGATCCCACGATTATCCCTATATTACAGATAGGGAAAAAGGAGCAGAGAAGCTAGGGTTTTTCCCAAGGTCAATCGGCTAGTCAGTGGCCGAACCATGGTTAAAGTTTAGGACTTCTTGACTCCCAATCCTGTCCTCATTTCAGAGTACCCTGCTAATGCAAGTTTCTATACTGTAATTACTACCCTACTCTGCAAGCTCCTTTGTCATAAATATAAAGGGAAGGGTAAACCCCTTTGAAATCCCTCCTGGCCAGGGGAAAGCTCCTCTCACCTGTAAAGGGTTAAGAAGCTAAAGGTAACCTCGCTGGCACCTGACCAAAATGACCAATGAGGAGACAAGATACTTTCAAAAGCTGGGAGGAGGGAGAGAAACAAAGGGTATGTCTACACTACGGAATAAGGTCGAATTTATAGAAGTCGGTTTTTTAGAAATCGGTTTTATAAATTCGAGTGTGTGTGTCCCCACAGTAAATGCTCTAAGTGCATTAAGTGCATTAACTCGGCGGAGCGCTTCCACAGTACCGAGGCAAGCGTCGACTTCCGGAGCGTTGCACTGTGGGTAGCTATCCCACAGTTCCCGCAGTCTCCGCTGCCCATTGGAATTCTGGGTTGAGATCCCAATGCCTGATGGGGCTAAAACATTGTCGCGGGTGGTTCTGGGTACATATCGTCAGCCTCCCGTTCCCTCCCTCCCCCCGTGAAAGCAAGGGCAGACAATCATTTCGCGCCTTTTTTCCTGAGTTACCTGTGCAGACGCCATACCATGGCAAGCATGGAGCCCGCTCAGGTAACCGTCACCCTATGTCTCCTGGGTGCTGGCAGACGCGGTACGGCTTTGCTGCACAGTAGCAGCAACCCCTTGCCTTCTGGCAGCAGACGGTGCAATACGATTGGTAGTCGTCCTCATCGTGTCCGAGGTGCTCCTGGCCGCGTCGGCTGGGAGCGCCTGGGCAGACATGGGCGCAGGGACTAAATTTGGAGTGACTTGACCAGGTCATTCTCTTTAGTCCTGCAGTCAGTCCTATTGAACCGTCTTATGGTGAGCAGGCAGGCGATACGGACTGCTAGCAGTCGTACTGTACCATCTTCTGCCAGGCAGGCAAGAGATGAGGATTGCTAGCAGTCGTATTGCACCATCTTCTGCCAGGCAGGCAAGAGATGGGGATGGCTAGCAGGCGTACTGTACCATCTTCTGCCAAGCAGCCATGAGATGTGGATGGCATGCAGTCCTTCTGCACCGTCTGCTGCCAGCCAAAGATGTAAAAGATAGATGGAGTGGGTCAAAACAAGAAATAGACCAGATTTGTTTTGTACTCATTTGCCTCCTCCCCTGTCTAGGGGACTCATTCCTCTAGGTCACACTGCAGTCACTCACAGAGAAGGTGCAGCGAGGTAAATCTAGCCATGTATCAATCAGAGGCCAGGCTAACCTCCTTGTTCCAATAACAACGATAACTTAGGTGCACCATTTCTTATTGGAACCCTCCGTGCAGTCCTGCCTGAAATACTCCTTGATGTACAGGCACCCCCTTTGTTGATTTTAGCTCCCTGAAGCCAACCCTGTAAGCCGTGTCGTCAGTCGCCCCTCCCTCCGTCAGAGCAACGGCAGACAATCGTTCCGCGCCTTTTTTCTGTGCGGACGCCATACCAAGGCAAGCATGGAGCCCGCTCAGCTCACTTTGGCAATTAGGAGCACATTAACCACCACACGCATTATTCAGCAGTATATGCAGCACCAGAACATGGCAACGCGATACCGGGCGAGGAGGCGACGTCAGCGCGGTCCCGTGAGTGATCAGGACATGGACACAGATTTCTCTGAAAGCATGGGCCCTGCCAATGCATGCATCATGGTGCTAATGGGGCAGGTTCATGCTGTGGAACGCCGATTCTGGGCTCGGGAAACAAGCACAGACTGGTGGGACCGCATAGTGTTGCAGGTCTGGGACGATTCCCAGTGGCTACGAAACTTTCGCATGCGTAAGGGCACTTTCATGGAACTTTGTGACTTGCTTTCCCCTGTCCTGAAGCGCATGAATACCAAGATGAGAGCAGCCCTCACAGTTGAGAAGCGAGTGGCGATAGCCCTGTGGAAGCTTGCAACGCCAGACAGCTACCGGTCAGTTGGGAATCAATTTGGAGTGGGCAAATCTACTGTGGGGGCTGCTGTGATGCAAGTAGCCCACGCAATCAAAGATCTGCTGATATCAAGGGTAGTGACCCTGGGAAATGTGCAGGTCATAGTGGATGGCTTTGCTGCAATGGGATTCCCTAACTGTGGTGGGGCTATAGATGGAACCCATATCCCTATCTTGGCACCGGAGCACCAAGCCGCCGAGTACATAAACCGCAAGGGGTACTTTTCAATAGTGCTGCAAGCTCTGGTGGATCACAAGGGACGTTTCACCAACATCAACGTGGGATGGCCGGGAAAGGTGCATGATGCTCGCATCTTCAGGAACTCTGGTCTGTTTCAAAAGCTGCAGGAAGGGACTTTATTCCCAGACCAGAAAATAACTGTTGGGGATGTTGAAATGCCTATATGTATCCTTGGGGACCCAGCCTACCCCTTAATGCCATGGCTCATGAAGCCGTACACAGGCAGCCTGGACAGTGGTCAGGAGCTGTTCAACTACAGGCTGAGCAAGTGCAGAATGGTGGTAGAATGTGCATTTGGACGTTTAAAGGCGCGCTGGCGCAGTTTATTGACTCGCTTAGACCTCAGCGAAACCAATATTCCCACTGTTATTACTGCTTGCTGTGTGCTCCACAATATCTGTGAGAGTAAGGGGGAGACGTTTATGGCGGGGTGGGAGGTTGAGGCAAATCGCCTGGCTGCTGGTTACGCGCAGCCAGACACCAGGGCGGTTAGAAGAGCACAGGAGGGCGCGGTACGCATCAGAGAAGCTTTGAAAAACAGTTTCATGACTGGCCAGGCTACGGTGTAAAAGTTCTGTTTGTTTCTCCTTGATGAACCCCCCCGCCCCTTGGTTCACTCTACTTCCCTGTAAGCTAACCACCCTCCCCTCCTCCCTTTAATCATTGCTTGCAGAGCCAATAAAGTCATTGCTGCTTCACAGTCATGCATTCGTTATTCATTCATCACACAAATAGGGGGATGACTACCAAGGTATCCCAGGAGGGGTGGTGGAGGAGGGAAGGAAAATGCCACACAGCACTTTAAGCACAGCACTTTAAAAGTTTACAACTTTAAAATTTATTGAATGACAGCCTTCTTTTTTTTGGGCAATCCTCTGTGGGGGAGTGGCTGGTTGGCCGGAGGCCTCCCCACCGTGTTCTTGGGCGTCTGGGTGTGGAGGCTATGGAACTTGGGGAGGAGGGCGGTTGGTTACAGAGGGGCTGCAGTGGCAGTCTGTGCTCCAGCTGCCTTTGCTGCAGCTCAACCATACACTGGAGCATACTGGTTTGGTCCTGCAGCAGCCTCAGCATTGAATCCTGCCTCCTCTCATCACGCTGCCGCCACCTTTGAGCTTCAGCCCTGTCTTCAGCCCGCCACTTACTCTCTTCAGCCCGCCACTTACTCTCTTCAGCCCTCCACCTCTCCTCCCGGTCATTTTGTGCTTTCCTGCACTCTGACATTATTTGCCTCCACGCATTCGTCTGTGCTCTGTCAGTGTGGGAGGACAGCATGAGCTCGGAGAACATTTCATCGCGAGTGCGTTTTTTTTTCTTTCTAAGCTTCACTAGCCTCTGGGAAGGAGAAGATCCTGTGATCATTGAAACACATGCAGCTGGTGGAGAAAAAAAAAGGGACAGCGGTATTTAAAAAGACACATTTTATAAAACAGTGGCTACACTCTTTCAGGGTAAACCTTGAAAGTTAACATTACATACATAGCACATGTGCTTTCGTTACAAGGTCGCATTTTGCCTCCTCCCACCGCGTGAACGGATTTTGGTTGAATGCCAGCAAACATACACTGCAATGCTTTGTTCTACAGTGATTCCCCAGTACGTGTTGCTGGCCTGGAGTGGTAAAGTGTCCTACCATGAAGGACGAAATAAGGCTGCCCTCCCCAGAAACCTTTTGCAAAGGCAGAACCGCAAATGCCAGGGCAAAGTAATCCTTTCACATGCTTGCTTTTAAACCATGTATAGCATTTTAAAAGGTACACTCACCAGAGGTCCCTTCTCCGCCTGCTGAGTCCAGGAGGCAGCCTTGGGTGGGTTCGGGGGGTACTGGCTCCAGGTCTAGGGTGAGAAACAGTTCCTGGCTGTCGGGAAAACCGGTTTCTCCGCTTGCTTGCTGTGAGCTATCTACAACCTCCTCCTCATCATCTTCTTCGTCCCCAAAACCTACTTCTGTATTGCCTCCATCTCCATTGAAGGAGTCAAACAACACGGCTGGGGTAGTGGTGGCTGAACCCCCTAAAATGGCATGCAGCTCATCATAGAAGCGGCATGTTTGGGGCTCTGACCCAGAGCGGCCGTTCGCCTCTCTGGTTTTCTGGTAGGCTTGCCTCAGCTCCTTCAGTTTCACGCGGCACTGCTTCGGGTCCCTGTTATGGCCTCTGTCCTTCATGCCCTGGGAGATTTTCAGAAAGGTTTTGGCATTTCGAAAACTGGAACGGAGTTCTGATAGCACAGATTCCTCTCCCCAAACAGCGATCAGATCCCGTACCTCCCGTTCAGTCCATGCTGGAGCTCTTTTGCGATTCTGGGACTCCATCATGGTCACCTCTGCTGATGAGCTCTGCATGGTCACCTGCAGCTTGCCACGCTGGCCAAACAGGAAATGAGATTCAAAAGTTCGCGGTTCTTTTCCTGTCTACCTGGCCAGTGCATCTGAGTTGAGAGCGCTGTCCAGAGCGGTCAGAATGGAGCACTCTGGGATAGCTCCCGGAGGCCAATACCATCGAATTGTGTCCACAGTACCCCAAATTCGAGCCGGCAACGTCGATTTAAGCGCTAATCCACTTGTCAGGGGTGGAGTAAGGAAATCGATTTTAAGAGCCCTTTAAGTCGAAATAAAGGGCTTCATTGTGTGGACGGGTGCAGGTTTAAATCGATTTAACGCTGCTAAATTCGATCTAAAGTCCTAGTGTAGACCAGGGCAAAGGGTCTGTGTGTCTGTCTTATACTGGTTTCTGCCAGGGATAGACCAGGAATGGAGTCTTAGAACTTTAGTAAGTAATCTAGCTAGGTATGTGTTAGATTATGATTTCTTTAAATGGCTGAGAAAAGAATTGTGCTGAATAGAATAACTATTTCTGTCTGTGTGTCTTTTTTGTAACTTAAGGTTTTTCCTAGAGGGGTTCTCTATGTTTTTGAATCTAATTACCCTGTAAGATATCTACCATCCTGATTTTACAGGGGGGATTTCTTTATTTCTATTTACTTCTATTTTTATTAAAAGTCTTCTTGTAAGAAAACTGAATGCTTTTTCATTGTTCTCAGATCCAAGGGTTTGGGTCTGTGGTCACCTATGCAAATTGGTGAGGCTTTTTATCCAACATTTCCCAGGAAAGGGGGGGTGCAAGTGTTGGGAGGATTGTTCATTGTTCTTAAGATCCAAGGGTTTGGGTCTGTGGTCACCTAGGCAAATTGGTGAGGCTTTTTATCCAACATTTCCCAGGAAAGGGGGGGTGCAAGTGTTGGGAGGATTGTTCATTGTTCTTAAGATCCAAGGGTCTGGGTCTGTAGTCACCTAGGCAAATTGGTGAGGCTTTTTACCAAACCTTGTCCAGGAAGTGGGGTGCAAGGTTTTGGGAAGTATTTTGGGGGGAAAGACGCGTCCAAACAGCTCTTCCCCAGTAACCAGTATTAGTTTGGTGGTGGTAGCGGCCAATCCAAGGACAACGGGTGGAATATTTTGTACCTTGGGGAAGTTTTGACCTAAGCTGGTAAAGATAAGCTTAGGAGGTTTTTCATGCAGGTCCCCACATCTGTACCCTAGAGTTCAGAGTGGGGGAGGAACCTTGACATCCTTTCATTCCTATTCAGCAGATCATCTTGAAATAGTCCTGCACTGTTTAGCACAAACACAGTTAGCTATTCTTAACAATGTGGAGATTCTGAGATATTTTTACTTTCCTTGTGGTCTTAAAAAATGTTTTACCACATGATCACAAATAAGACAATGCATCATGAGTTCACCCCAAGTGTCAGGGAGAATTCTACTTGCAAAGCATAGCATTCTAAATGTACATTAATTGAAACTACAGAGCTATGGCCTATCATGAGCAAGTTTAAGTTTATACAGCCAACGAGCTTCCCTAGCAGCAATTTCCGTCTTTCTCTGACCCTCTCCTGAGAAGACAAAAGGTATCAAATCAGGAGGAAGTTTTTGCCCATGTGAACATAAATGCCACTTCACCTATAGTGTTGTTTCAATAAGCTTAAGGAGATAAAATGCCTGTAAACACATTCCTTTGTACAAATACCATGCTTGCTGACTAGGCCACAAAAAATCCACCTACACTATCATTTCAACAAATTTGTTTTAAAATGTCTTCATTTTCTGCCCAGTAAATACTAATGTAGATTTTAAATATGACTCAACTGTTAACCTATGCATCAGTGTTATAAGTCTTTTGACAGCAGTAAGGAAATATGAAACAACTGCAGCAAAAGTTAAAAAGAAAGTTTCCAATTAGGATACTTATACAAAAATGGCCTTATGTTAAAGAACATTCACTAAACAATTCCAGCAAGAACAAAATTCTGAAGAAGTCCTTTTCTACCTCTTAATTGTGGCTGGGATACTGTGCTGCTCAATGGTCCTTAAAATATATCTTTAAACAAAAAGGGCATCAGAACACATTATAGGTCTCCCAGTGAAAAAAACACTGAGTATTATAGCAGGTAAGTACAGCATAGTATTCATTCTGTGCAAGACACATTACTGTTGGTGATGGCTTATTGAATAATTTGGGCTTTTCTCCTGCAACTCTTACTCCTGCAAGTAGTCTTTACTTTAACATTTCTATTGTAAGTATCTTATAACTGACAACTTAGCACTTTATAAATTTTTTTTTTAAATAAATGACTAGAGAGGGTTCAGAGAAAGGCAATGAGAACAATATGGGGAATGGAAAAAACTTTCATAATAAGGCATATCGACAAGGTTGGGATTGTTTACCTTAGAAAGAAGACAATACAGAAGAAAATAAAATAATAAATGGTCTAGAGAAAGTAGATTAGGAGTATTTGTTCTTTCTGTCTCATAACACAAGAATAAGGGGACATTCAAATGATATTAAGTAGCGGCAAATTCAAAACCAATAAAAGAAAATACTTTTTCACACAGCTGGTAATCAGACTGTGAAACCCACTACACATATAATATTTGCTTCTGTAAATATTGTTAAACACACAAACACACCCCTATATACTGGACCCTCCCTATATAACAAAAAGTCTCTTTAAAATTGACACTTCCGAGACTCTCCAGGAAGCCACCAGGCTTCTATGTGAATAACTTTAATGCGGACCTGTTACACATAACCAAAGAAATATACACATAACCAAAGAAATATTATCATTAACAGGACCATTAAGAAGAAAGTTTACATCCAACCAGTTGTTGATTTTACTGACTTGGTAAAAGCCATCTCCTTTAGTTTAACTTTGAAAACACCAGTCATATAAACTCACAAGGAAAACAGTTTTGCAAATGAAAGAGGACAATGCCCTCCCGAAGGTACAACAAGAGTGCACTGAGATGTCCAAAAGACTGAACTTTGTACAGGAAGAATTTGCCTCAGAGCAAGAAAGAAAATCCTCTCAGCATTAGTAAATTCAACAGTTGTGAACTATAAGATGGCATATCCCTTCTGTCAGCACCCTGACAAACTTTACACCCCCAGGTGCAGCACTGTATTCTATTCCATACAAAAACAACATGAACAGATGGTTATGGATGCACAGTTACAGCACTCAAAACACTGGACTGAAGGACAGTTGCCCTTGCAACTTTAACTGCTCCCACATGCATATACATTAGGATACAGTATTTACTTACCTGATGACATATCATTTCTCATCAATATAATATATACATTCTTCTATAACGGCCTCAGCTGTAGAGCTCCTAAAGCACGAGAGGAATGCTCAGTCATACTCTTTGTGTCTGTCTCTGAATACTTTACAAATTGCACAGAGGTCAAGGCTACTCAACCCCTGAATCGGGAAAGCAGCCCTATTTAGTACAGCATTTAAGCCCGTGCTAAACTTTAAGCACAGGCTTAAGTGCTACGAAAGAAGGAGGCTTCTCTCCACGTCATGAGGTAGGAAGGGTCAAGGATTCAGGGGACTCCTCATCTTGCAGCTACACAAGAGAGGATGGGGTGAATCGCGGCTTACTGCACAGGGGAAGGGGAGATGATCAAGAGAGAGAAGCCTGAGAGCTAGCAGCAGCTGTGCCGCTATTCAAGGAATACCACGCTAGCAACAGGGACAGTTGCTAACACTTACTGTAACTTCAGAGACTGTAGCTGCAGCCTTATTCTTTTGATGGTGACTTCACATTGTTTTAGGCATTTCTGCATGTGTTCAGTCCTCCCTGTTCTTGCCTTGCCTCCTGTTCCAGCAGAATTAACTATCAAATGCTTATCACATGGCTCACAGAAAAGGTAGTACATGCATACTGTGACAGGAAAGGGAAGACAAAACGTGCTGCCAAACCTCATGATTGTATTGCAAGTCTTGCACTATCGGTTGTATTTATTAAAGCCCCAGTTCCTGGAATCATGTTATTATGTAAGACACTCAAGTTTTGTTTGTTTTTTTGTTTGTTTTTAAAAGATTTTAGCCCTTCTGATTGTGGAGGAAAGCTTGAAAACAAGAACATATAGGGCTCTAACACCAGAATGCAAATAACAGGAGCCCCAAATAATATTTTTTTAATTTCATGATTTTGGGGCCTGGTTCATGATTTTTGAATGCCTAGAGTTGCAACATTGGAACATACACTGCACACTAAGTTTATGGGGAAGAGCAGGAAGAATGTATACCCCTCTGCCAGCAAAAATCAATTTTTAAAAAGGCATATGCATAAAGATACATATGTGTAATACTTCAGGCCCTGATAGGTATATAAAAGCACATGCCTAACTAATACATAGTTAATCCCACTGAAGTAAATGGGAACTACTCATGTCCTTATAGCTAGTCACTGCTTAAGTACCTTATTGAATAAAGGCCCGAAGTAATAGGGCCAACAGCTACTGAGACCAGTAAATTTTGTAGCCTATCAGCCTTAACAGGATAACCCAAATTTTCTAACAGCTGCATACAAAAAATACATGTGCACTTTAATGCACACCAGTTGGATGTGTAAATCCATCATGCACACATTGAAACTGAGATTGCACACGCACACACAGAGTATACACAAACATGCAACTCCAACTTGCATGTACAAAGAATTTGTGCCGATGAGGTAGAAGCACCTGGACTTTTACATGTAGCTGTTCATTCTGAGATTACTACTTATTCCTGAATATATGTCATAAATATTTTCACTTTTAAAAAAACAAACACATACCATGATTATAGATGGAGTTTATCCACTAGATTGTGCTAATCAGGTATGAAATTAAGAACTTGCTCTTGGTAGTTCTAAATTAGTACTCCCATTTCCATTTGGCAGAGACCAAAAAAGAGCAAATACAGTACAGTACTGTGTCAAACCTAAACTATTACAAAAATAAAGGGAAAGTTTAAAAAAGATTTGACAAGTTAAGGAAACTATTTCTGTGCTTGTTTCATTTAAATTAAGATGGTTAAAAGCAGCATTTTTCTTCTGCATAGTAAAGTTTCAAAGCTGTATTAAGTCAATGTTCAGTTATAAACTTTTACACAGAGAAAAGGATAAATGGACACAAATCAGACATCAGGAATAGTAACATACAAAAGTCAGTAAGAGAACACTTCACTCTCCCTGGACACTCAACAACAGATTTATAAGTAGCCATACTTCAACAAAAAAAACTTCTGAAACAGACTTCAAAGAGAAACTGCTGAGCTACAATTGATTTGGAAACATAACACCATCACTTTGGGCTTGAATAAGGACTGGGATTGGCTGTCTCACTACAAAAGCAATTTTCCCTCTCTTAGTATTGATACCTCCTCATCAATTATTGGGAGTGGATTACATCCACCCTGACTAAATTGACCTTCAACATTGTTCTCCACTTGTAAGGTAACTCCCTTCTCTTCATGTGCCAATATATATTTATGCCTGTATCTGTAATTTTCACTCCATGCAACTGAAGAAGTGGGTTTTTTACCCACAAAAGCTTATGCCCATATAAACCTGGTAGTCTTTCAGGTGCCACTGGACTCCTCGTTGTTTTTGTGGATACAGACTAACATGGCTATCCCTCTGATACTTGGTTCCATTCCCAAGGTGTTTGTAACTCTGAGGTTCTATTGTATTGTATGCAGAATTCTGAAATGATCTGTCACATTTAAGTCAGAGCTACAATGCTTAAGCTCATCAATTTATTCTCTGGGTAGGATTTATAGAAAAACTAGACTTTCTCTGCAGAAATTAACAATGAAATTCTGGAGGGATTTATCACAACTGAATTTAAATCAATGATTGACACAGAAAGAGTTATTGGGCCAGATCCTCAAGTGGTCTTCAATGGAATTATGCGAGTTTACACTATCGGAGTATCTAGCCCATCATATCAAAAACACCCAGAGTCAAGGGCACTGGCAGGCAAGGATTAGAAATCGTTAGAAATTAAAAAATGGTACATAGTATCATATATATTATCAACCATTATTGACAGTGACCCTGAAAATGAGGTTTATTTTCCTGTTTCACAAATGAATCTTTGTCCTTTCTCTCCAAGGCATCAGCTTTTCCAGAGTGAAAAGTGGATGGATACAGACATAGAAAGGTCATTTCAACAAAGAAAAAAACCGTTAAAAATCTACCCCACATGTAAGTGATCAGCTTCCTGAAGTAAACTAGATGTCTCTTCATTCAGGGTCTAAACGGAAAAACTGTTATACTGTCATACAGCTGCCCCTGAAAATGCGCCTTTTCTAAAACCCTACATGAGATTTAAGTGAATGCAAACTTCCCATGACAGCAGTAACATTCTCTCGAGAAGCTGCCTAATCAAAGTGACAGTTTGGACACACACTGTATTTGCATTTAAAGAAACTGAGCACTTCAGAAACATTCACTGTGTTTTATAACAGCGAAGTATAAGAAACAAAAAGCAGTTAAAAGCTTTACTGGAAAATTATTCCTTCTTTTCTTAAATAAAAGGTTAATCTGAAACGGAAAGAGCTAAACTGCTGCAAGGGCCAAGAGCATAACAATTATTAAAATACTCCTAAGTGTTTATTTTAAATTATTTTAACACATATAAAGATAAACAAAGTACATAAGTAGCAGAAAATAATGGCATAAAAAACACAGATATACACGTAGAGACATAAGTTTGACCAAAACATATTTGATGGCCTTAATTACTTCAAAACCCTAGAATAATAGGTTTTTCTAACAAACGCTGGCAGATCTATAACTGCATGTGGCTGCTGGATGTCCCTACAAAAATGCATTTTCAAGGCCACACAGAAATATCACTATTTTTTAATACTTCCTACTTTAAAAATGAGTATACACTGAGACCACAATAAAAACTACCATTCTAAGCTGTAAACAAATCAAAAGTATTTTATACAATGCAAGGTTTTTCATAATAAAGTGTAAAGATTTAAATTAATAGTAATTTTAAATCAAGATATCGGAGTCATAAACATGCATTTGTTCCCATACCCATATATAATTTTCTGCCCTGTCAAAAGATCCAGTAATACCATGAACTTATTTTGCTTCAGATGCTAGTCACTAAAGAGAACACATCAACCTCCCTCACCTAAAACTGTTTTATAGGAATTGGGAGGAAAAAAAGAATAGTAATGCTTAATGTAATAATTTGCTTTGATCTTTAAGTAATATGCAGTGAACCATAACTGAAATGAGTTAAATTGACATAAGCTCATTAGGAGAAATCATCTTTTAAAGCGCATCATAGTACTTCTCAAATAAAATAGATTTAAATAAGAAAATAAGAAATAGCATGATGTGTTTAAAATAATACACACATTCATAACAGTGTCCTTTCCCTGCATTTCTACTTCACTCCAAGTGCATCTCTTTCCATTCAGAGACACAAGCTTAACAGAATAGTTTATAACATCTGATATATTGTACTGCTCCTTAATTTTAATGCCTACGCCTCTGGCGTATCTGATACATCTGTAAATGGTGTCTAAACCCCAAATAAGACAAACTGAGCTTAAAATCTGATACGTGGTTTTTCATCTCCTGAGGAAAACTCAAAGCCAAACATGCTGAGGGTAGGGAGGGGGACCAAACTTGGGGGAAGGAAGGACATCAACCCAGCGTGTGTACTAATAAAGACTACAGGCAAATGTATCTGCTGTACTGTGGGCAACAGGTGATGGATCACTTTATGATTACCTGTTCTGTTCATTCCCTCTGAAGCACCTGGCATTGGCCACTGTCAGAAGACAGGTTACTGGGCTAGATGAACCATTGGTCTGACCCAGTATGGCCGTTCTTATGCACTTCCAAAAAGGACATCTTTGGCCTAATCCCATATAAGTCAATGGCAAAGTTCATTTACGGTGCTTCTGACTTTTTCTTTTTTTCACCAAGCAGGTGATTTAAAAAACAAACAAACAAAATCTCAGAGGATGGTGGGGAAATCTGTCCCTTTCCATGAATAAATCACGAATGGCAGTCCTGATGATGATGAGAAGACTATGCAGCAATTGAATCATTACAAAATGGCACCCTATTTTTGGATTTTAACTCCTATGAGCCCTAGACACTTGTGGATGAGCTTTGCTTGACTGTGAGGAGTTCAGCCGGATTATGTCATGTACCATCTAGCGTAGATATGTATACATATACAATATATACAGATACATATCTCTCTCTTCCCCCCCCCCGCTGCACTGAATGGTCCCCATCCTCAAATGCCTGCACTTGTACACAGTGCCTTCTAATGGCTGCTTTACAGAGGATACAAGCCATATTACTACACCTAACAGAATATGTCTATATTAGTGAACTGCACCATTGTCACTTGCACTGATGTGACTGGACTGGTATAAGCTGTAATGGTGTTATATGTTCACTGTGGATTTCCCATTTCAAGTGCAATGCACTCATGGCTATACAGAGCAGTACCTCTAAATCAGTGGCTCTGAGACTTTCCAGACTACTGTATCCCTTTCAGGAGATTGATTTGTCTTGCATATCCCCAAGTTTCACCTCACTTTAAAACTACTTGTTTACAAAATCAGACATAAAAATACAGAAGTGTCATAGCACACTATTACTGAAAAATTGCTTACTTTCTCATTTTTACCATATAATTACAAAATAAATCAATTGGAATATAAATATTGTACTTACATGTCAGTGTATAGTATATAGAGCAGTATGAACAAGTCATTGTCTGTATGGAATTTTAGTTTGTACCGACTTCCCTGGTGCTTTTTTATGTAGCCTATTGTAAAACGAGGCAAATATCTAGTGAGTTGATGTACCCCCTGGAAGACCTCTCCATACCCCTGGTTGAGAACCACTGCTCTAAATGTTCCGGGGCCTGTGGATTGCTACACCTATCTCACATTGCTCAGCCCAGCTCCCATGTCCATGTGCAATATGTCTAGGATATGTTCGGGCTGTTCTCAAATACTTTAAATGGTTCCGCCTTAAAGAGGTTCTGACCTGGCACTTGCAAATATCACGGACGGAGAGTGAGCAGTTCTCACTGTGGCTACTGTCAAACTGACTCTAAGAGTTTGTACACTACCGTGCAGGGTCGATCTAACATACGCAACTTCAGCTACATGAATAGCATAGCTGAAGTCAACGTACTCAGATCTACTTACCGCAGTGTCTGCACTGCGTAAGTTGACAGCTGACACTCTCCCGTCGACTCTGCTTGTGCTTCTTGTTCTGGTGGAGTACCGGAGTCGACGGAAAAGCGCTCAGCGGTCGATTTATCGCATCTATACTAGATGCGATAAATCGACCCCCCGCTGGATCAATCACTGCCTGCCGATCTGGCAGACAGTGTAGACAAGCCCTGAGGCCTGGAGGCCCAGTACATACAGTAACTTCTCACTTAAAGTACTCCCGCTTAAGGTTGTTTCGAAGTTACGTCGCTGCTCCATTAGGGAACATGCTTGTTTAAAGTTGTGCAATGCTCCCTTATAACGTCGTTTGGCTACCTGCTCTGTCCACTACTTGTAAGATTCTGTGGAAGAGCAACTACTTTACAAGGGAGCATTGCACAAGTTCCTCTTCTCCGCCTCCTCCCCCTCCCTCCCAGCACTTCCCCATAGGCGCTTAGGACTTTCTGGGAGGGAGGTGGAGGAGTGGGGACGCGGCATGCTCCGGAGAGGAGGTGGAGTGGGGGTCGGAAGAGGTGGGCCTGGAGTGGAGAAGGGACGGGAATAGGTGGGCCTGGAGCATCCCCTGGAAAAGTCGGTGCCTGTTCTGGGGGGAAGCTGCCGCTGCACAAGGTGCTTTTTGGCATCCTTGCCTGCAGAGGGCTGTGCCTGTGTGGGGTAAGCCAGGGGCACCTCCCTACCACAGTACAGTACAGAACTGTACAGTATATAATGCCTTTTGTCTGCCCCAAAAAAATTTCCTTGGAACCAAACCCCCCGCATTTACATTAAATATTATGGGAAAATTGGATTCGTTTAACATCGTTTCACTTAAAGTTGCATTTTTCAGGAACATAACTTCAACGTTAAATGAGGAATTACTGTATAGTAGGACGAGCCCTGTCACCTTAGGGTTCTTGAGGGGGTGAGAAGCTTGATTTTATTATTTTAATTCATTTCTTCAGTTTTTTAATTTTATATGTTCATTCCTGTTTTTCTCCTTTTCTCATTTTGTAGCTGAACGAAGGATTCTTCTTGTGGTTTCTTTCTACAAGCCCAAGACAGGAGCAGTCCACAGGAAGGACATCCCTGCAGGCTGCTCTGTGTAGCTCACTGAGTTCCCTCCATCCTTCTTCTTCTACCTACGGCACTGGAGCACCCAGGGGGACACAGGTTTGTGCAGCAGGGACAAATGGGTGCCTGAGCACATAGGAGAGGCAAGTGGCTTTACTTGGTGGGGAAAAAGAGGGAATTCATTTTCCTGTGTGTCTGTTAGCTAATGACTCTGTTCTCTTCTCTTTTTTAGATCTCAGGAGTACAGTAGAGCTGATGAGGTAGTGGGTGGACAGCTGTGGCAGCCCACCAGTAAAGTATGTACATTAGTGAGTGTTTGAATGCATCTGTGGGTGTCTAGATGTCTACACTGATTTTGTCCCTTTTTGTTACTCCTGAGGAACAAAGCAAAAGGTTATTTTTTTTAAATCTCTTTTATTAGTTTTATTTTGATTATGCTTTTGTGTCCTCCTTTAGGAACCAATTCAATCAAGCACCGAAGCATGTGCTTAAGTCCCAATAAAATCAATGACAGGTAAGCATGTGCTTTGATGAACTGAGGTCTAAAATCTGGAAATCAGAGATGGTGACAGTCAGAGCTAGCTGACAGCAGCCAAGATCTGCATGCAGCCACCTTCAGAGAATCATATAAATGCAGGACTGGACAGGGCCATCCCTAGAGATTGAGGTGCCCTACGAGCCCCAAGCCTCTGGGGGGGCGGTATCCCAGGCCTCTGAGGGGTGGGGGGGGGCTGCGCTCAAAGGCTTTGGGAGGCAGGAGCAGCCAGTGTAAGAAGGCAGCAGGGGTTGGGCCCATCCCCGCACTCACGGGGCACTGGGAAGTGGAGCGACCCAGTCCAAGCCTGCTCCACTCTGCTCCCCCAGCTCCCAGGCTTGGGAGAAGGGGGGTAACCTCCCCCCAGCACTCACAGGCGGTGCGGGCTGGGTCTGGGTCACTCCACTTCCCACTGCCTGGTAAGTACAGGGCAGACCTGACCCCAACCCCTGCTGCAGTCCCCCGGGACGCATAGCTCAGGGGACAGGGTTGGGAGGGGGGAAGGGGTGGAGTGGGGGCGGGGCTGGGGCAGAGCAGGGGCGGAGTAGGGTGGGGGCTGAGGAGAAGGGGTCGGGCAGGAGCTGAGGCAGCTTTCCTAAGCTCTGCTGTGGGCAGCCCACAAGGGGCCGGCTCAGCCATCTAGGGGATCGGGCTGACCACTGGAGCTGGATGCAGCACGCAACTGCGTAGGGCACCAGGTGCCCCAAATTTCCTGGTGCCCTATGCAGCTGCATAGTTTGTGTATGGGTAGGGATGGCCCTGGGCCTGGAACAGACATTGAGGGGTCATCTATCTCAGTCCCATGCACTAAGGCGGGACCAAGTTAACCTAGATCATCCCTGACAGGTGTTTGTCTAACATATTCTTTAAAACCTCCAATGATGGGGATTCCACAACTTCCCTCGGAAGCCTATTCCAGAGCTTAACGACCCTTAGAGTTAGAAAGTTTTTCCTAATATCTACTCTAAATCTCCTTTGCTGCAGATTAAGCCCACTACTTCTTGTCCTACCTTCGGTGAACAAAGAGAACAATTGATCACAAACTCTTTATAACAGCCCTTAAAATAGCTGAAGACTGTTATTGGGCCTCCCCATGATGAATAAGCAGCATGCTATGGGGGTTGATACATAAAGCATGCCAAATTCTTCCAGGTGGACAAGGCCGAAGAGTTTTCTTTAGTTCAAGTGGTAGAGGACTGTGGTTTTGAAGTGGAAGTTCCTGGTGTGACGTTATTGACTTGAACTGGGACTGTATAGAACATTGTTGCAACCAAGATCCTGCAGTGGCAGCAAATCATGTATAAAGGGGGTCAAATAAGGCGTCTAAGACAAGGTTATGGTTTGCTGGTTAGGATTATGCTATCTGTTTGCATGCATCATTTTTGTATTTAAAGATAAGTATTGGCTCTATATTGTCTATATTCCAAACTTATGCTATGCTTCTGGGTGACACCCCAGACAAGTTGGTGTCAGCTCTGCCTAGCCTGCTTGATGGCCCATTAAGGATCATCAGCTATACAAGTGACCCACTGAGAGAAGGCAGACACGTCTTGTGACTCAGCAAGGTATGCAGGGACCTGCCTATGGACAGAACTCTGAGGTTTTTCCAGGCCATATGATGGACAGCTTGTCTTTGGAACAAAGAAAGAAAGACTACATGGCAAGAGAATATAAAAAGCTGCTGCAGCTCCTCCATCTTGTCTTCAATCCTGCTTCTTACCTCTGGAGGAACTTTGCTACACTGAAGCTTTGAACCAAGGACTGAAAGACCCATCCCAGCTGTGGATGTACTCCAGAGACTTGATTTGAACCTGCAGTTTATTCTATCACTGCTGCAAGCCTGAACAAAGAACTTTGCCATTACTCTATGTAATTGATTCCATTTAACCAATTCTAGCTCTCATCTATATCTTTCCTTTTATGAATAAACCTTTAGCTTCTAAAGGATTGGCAATAGTGTGATTTGTGGGTAAGATCTGATTTGTATATTAACCTGGGTCTGGGGCTTGATCCTTTGGGATCGAGAGAACCTTTTTCCTTTTACTGGGGTATTGGTTTTCATAACCATTTATCCCTATAACGAGTGGCACTGGTGGAAATACTGGGAAACTGGAGTGTCTAATGGAATTGCTTGTGTGACTTGTGGTTAGTCAGTGGGGTGAGACCAAAGACTGCTCTGTTTGGCTGGTTTGGTTTGCCTTAGAGGTGGGAAAACCCCAGCCTTGGGCTGTAACTGCCCTGCTTTAAGCAATTTGTCTGAATTGGCACTCTCAGTTGGGTCCTGCCAGAACCAGCATTGTTACACCTGGGTACCAAGATACATCCTGTGTTTGTGTGTGTATACTCTATTGTATCTTGTAATAAGCTCTTCTGGAACTGTATTGTTGTAAAATTTTAAAAAATTATATAACAACACACATGCTGAACTCTTAGTATAATTCTATTTAGCATTTATACAATGCCAACATTTATACAGCAGCGTATATCACCAATGCACTGTATGAGCACATGAAACTATGAACACTATGCAGCAATACATTCAACATAAATAGCCATTCAATGCATACCTAAAAATAGTAATCAAGGGACGCTTCAGACAATGGACATTGTTAAAAAAACAAACAGACAAAATTTACTGCACTGTGGTTTTTGACTTTGCAGATGCATTTGCAGTCTTCCCCATATTTAGCTACAGAAGAGTGAAAACTGAAGTTTTGAAATACTAAGTATCAATTAAGTAAATGATTGCATGGATCCAACTGAGACTAGAATCTGGTCTGAGTTCAAAAGATAGCCTAAAGGTAACAGCATAGGTATGGGTGGCACAAATTACATTCTCAAGTAACTGCTGTGGAAACTAATACATCTTGAAAGAAAAATAAGTGATTTTTTCCCCTCGTGAAACTGACTCAGATATCGGCAACAATCAGGTACATAAGCGATTCTCATTCAATTGTTTACAAACTCCTCTGTGAATTTGTCTTCGCCCTGTAACTTCCCTGCTATTTCAGTACTTAGCTTCTCTCGAGTCAAGATGCATGATTGTGTCAAACTGTTTAATAAAGTGTGCAAATCCTAGCATATAGCCCTTACAGACTATCTATATATATAGCAAGTACAGATTTTGACAAGTAGAAGTTACAAAAAATCTAAGAAATAACCCTCCCCCCCCCCAAGAATTATTAAGTGAAATGTTTGAAAACATAAGATGATTATAGAAAGAGGAATCTGTACTGTAGCAAATTGTTTAAAATTAAAACCAATATAGCTCATAACATTTTGGAAAAAGAATGCCAAACTGCATGAACAGAAGATACTTTACCTTTAAGGTATTTTAAGATATTTTACCTTATCCAGTAGTGTAATTTCACAATGAAATGCCATTAGCACTCCATGAGTATGTAAATGAAGACAACTAAATTAGTCCCAGTATGAATGTTAATTAGTCTGTTATGATGGTACTTTGGTATACCTAATATGATGCTGTCAAGCTAAACAATGAGTTCTTTCTAAAGAAAAGATTAATGGGTCTTTAAAGCTGGCTAACTGTTATTTATTCCAGTCAGACCCACATGTACTAGAGATATCTTCAACCAAGACTTTGTTTGCCTTTTAAAATATTAGTTTGTCCCAGTTTTATTATTTAGCCATGCCATTTTTAAGTACAAATGAACTGGTACATTATGTATGCTGACTACGCACCACTGGCTTTTGCTTCTAGTTAGATCCATTAGCTAGATCTATTGAGTAGCAATCTAAAAGTAGCAACGGATAAAAATTATTTCCATTTGGGGTTATAGCTGGTATGGCATAAAAACCTTAGTCCTGTGAAGATAATTAATTAATTTAATAAAAGACTAATTCATTTACTGACAGGTGACTGAAATTATTGGCCAGAGTTAGGTGCAACAGCCTTGCATGGCGCATTTCTGTGTACATGCAAATCATGTAAGTACAAATAGCCATTTTCGGTACCAAGAGGGCTCTGTGTGTTTGCATACATTATGCTCGCACAAATGTATGCACACAATTGCACCTGAAAATTGAAAAGCCGGCACTCTTTTGTTTTGTTGTAGCACAACAGTGGAGTGAAGGAGGACTGGATAAGTTGCAGTAAGAATTCACCTGCACCCGCCACTTTCATAGGTAACTAAGAGTAAATAGGAAATTCAAGCAGAAAAGTAACACAGAGTGTTACCCTAGAAAGTGATTGAAGCAAGAATACAACTGAATCCAAGCTACACACCTCATCTTAACTCCTTTTCCACAGGAGGTGGAGTTTAGGGAGCATAGTGACAAGGCAGAAATGTGGGATTAAGAAAAAGGGTTGGGATGTGGCCTTAAATGATTCTCCCAGACCTTTCTCTTGTTCCTAAGGGCATGTCTACACTGGCACTTCATCGGCAAAACTTTTGTCTTTCGGGGTGTTTAAAAAAAGCACTCTCCTGTCCGATAAAGCTGCTGCCACTCATGGGAGGTGGAAGTTTTTTGTCAGCAGGAGAGCTCTCTCCTGCTGACAAACAACAGCTACACTGCGTGGCTTTTAGTGGCATGGTTGTAGTGGCACAGCTGTGTCGCTAAAAGCTGCATAATGTAGCCATAGCCTAAAACTTCAGTTGCCCAGAAGTGCCTGATGAAGAGTCAAGATTAAGTAACGGATGACTGTCAATTTTACAATCATTAGGAAAACTAAAGTCTTAGTGATACATGACTTAACCTATCGTCTAAATTATGAACTTAACAAGTTTACTCGAGGGAACCTTCAGCTTTAAAAATCTAAAATGTCAATGATTTGTCAATTCCTAGGATTAACAAACTGTACACATTTACAGAAGGAGATGTAGTATCCTTATAATGGAACTAGGACGAGAAGAAAGTGAAAAACCGATTGTCTGGATGTCTAAGATATGTTCACTATCTTTTAAAAAACCTATATCAAGTATAAACATCCTCTCTGATTAAAGGGTTTCACTTTATTTTTGTAGATTTCTTTAGATTAGGGAGTGGTATTCTCCCCAATCCTCATATTAAAATTTTTTCCCAAAAAATCTGTGATCCCGCTCAAAAACAACCTATCAATACATTATATACATAAAATTCAACTGTTCTACAGAAAGATCTCTTTTAAAAAATATAACCAATACAAGAATTAAATGTTACAACAAGAAAGCAGGCACTAATAAAACACAAGATTATCTATCTAGTTTCTAAATGTCACTGAGACTTCTAAAAGTGACTCAAACCTTTCTGAATTCTTCCTGGTTGTCATTAAAAATGGAATCTTACTCTTCTCTAAATTATGCTGTATCACTTAAGGCTGGCAACCAAACTGGCAATCTTCAACCAAACTGATCTGCATCTTTCCATTTATCAGAAAACTAGTAACAGCTCCCAATTTCTCTTCCATTGTACTCACCAATAAAGCATCTCTGACTCCAAAATTAGAGATAATATTTGCAGCAGCATTTCTTAAAAGCAGTTAAACAAAAACAGACACACTTACATTTGCGATAAGGTGGAAGACACTGCAGATACTGCTAGAAAAAGTGATGTTCTCAGCAATGTTTCTTAGGCACACTAAAAACATCCTGTTGCAAGCTAAATTTGTGCTGTCCAATGGAGCATCACCAATGCAAAACTGCAAACTGGAAATATGCATCTAGAGTAGAGACTGAGGAGAAATCATATTCTGTGCTGTTCAGTGGCCTTCAACCACAATCTGAAATATCAGGCTGGAACAGCACACAAGGTGGTAAACTATTTACCTACAATAATGTACTGCAGTTTTGTACTGCAATCTCCAGAATACACACTTAGGAGAGAAATGTACAGTAGGTGGGATTGCCTGGAGCACCAGTGATGAAAAAATATTAAAATGGTAACATTCCCAAGAGTCATCTAGTTACTCTGACAGGCAGATTCCCCAGCTGATATTAATGGTTATAGCTCCATTGAAGTTAGCAGATGATCTTCCCCTCAGTATACCTGAAGGGAAAAAACTGTATGAAAAAACTCAGTCGAAGAAATAGGCCCAGAAATCTGAAATGTTATATATTTTAAAATGCTGTATTTTGTCTGTCTTTGAAAGTAGTATCTGGATCAATGCTCCAGGACCCTCTATTTTGAGCTTAAAAAGAAAAAAGAAAGAAAGAAACTTCCACATGAAAGTCAAGCCTGACATGATTCACCTAAACCTGTTTTCCCCCCCTAAGAATAAACAGTAGTAACATAATTAGAACTCGCCTACATAGGGAAGTTAGTGTGGAGTTAGCGAGGGTGTGAATTTAAATTACAGCAAATTACCTACTCCACACTAACTCTCTCTTTGTCTGCACTAAGAGTGCCTTTTTTTGTGTGCTTTACCTGAATACACTTTGGAAGTGTATTCAGCTAGGGCGCACAAAGGCACTCTCACTGCAGAGTAAATGTCCACATCGGGAGCTGGTGTAGAGTAGTTAATGCACACTAACTACTTTGTACCAGCTACTCTGCACTTTTCCCCCAGGTAGACAAGCCCTTAGAAGTAATAACAGTAATGATGATTTCAGATAGAAATTCTCTCAGCTTACAGTGGAACAAATAATAGATATGCTCAATGAGCAACAAAAGGAAACAAATCTTGAGTTTTATATAAGGATAAATCTTGAGGATAATACTAATTTGATGATAAACAAGAAAATAACTGATCTCCAGTCAAATTACTGAACACCAATTTTTGGCAATCCCGCGTTATAGGTACGTTACTTATTCTGAGCACCTCATTTTGCAAATTTTAAAATTCACAGTAAGGAAACAGAGTAAATTATAGATGTGTTCCTAACATAGGTAGTTTTCTTCTGATCAGCTGTGAATTTCAGTATTTTTAAGAACTCCTCTGCACACAGACATATTCATCATGACCTGCATATATTTCTATTTGCAAAGTTGTTGAATACAAACACTAGTTCCTCTGAAGCACTCTCCACAAGATCAAGTACAGGCTAATTCATAAAGACAAGCAAGAAAAGGTAATATTTCCACCTTCCATGCAAGCTATATATAGTTATGGCATTTTCAAGAAAATCCTTTTGCAGCATTTACGTTGTAATATAAACATACTGCGCTTTGCATATTTCATTACAAAAGCAGAGTCATGTTCATATTAAACATTTTATTAAATATTAATAAAATTTATTTATTTATATTTATTTAAATTTTTATATTTAATTTTAATTTAATTCATATTTAATTTTATTAAATAAATGATAAGTTCAGTCCTTACCAAATTTTCCTGGTTCCTGGCAGCTATTTTCTGATCATCTTCTCCCCCATTTTTCATGTATTTGACCTCTTCCACTGGTTTGATCCTATACTCATCTGAGTACCAAGAAAAAAAGAAAGAAAGAAAAGTTTTGTATCAGTGTACTTCAGTAAATGGAAAAACAGCTGACTGGAAAAAACATGCTGCCTATTATCAACCAAGCCCTAAATGGTATAGACCCTAGTAAGGAAGAGAGCAGACTCTGAGATAACACCCACCATGGAAACAAGTCTAGAAAAGAAAACTTCAAAAAAGTGACTCAAAAGTAAATCTCATGCGGAATCACAGGCAAAAAATTCGCAGTTATCTCTGGAATTTGATCCAAACAGATGTGCATCTTGGACCCAGATCTAGAGCAATGTGTAAGGCACATCTCTTTGTTTAGGTTTTCCAGTAACTTCAGGCATTAAAATTTTCTATCATCTAAGTCTTCAAGCTACTATTGCCATCATGGATCCTCTCTGGGAAGATGGGTCTGATGCTCTGAAAGTCTGCATGCTCCCTATTTGTGGGAAGATATTGTTTGATACAGTTCTAACCTATGCAACGTGTGCCCAAGGTAACTTAAATGCTTATTACTAGTTCAAGAAAAAGTGAAGCAATTTTAAAATACAGAAACAGAGCAGAAAATTAGTATTAAAGAACTAAAGAGAATTTACAGCTAACAAAAATCTTATAGCAGGTAGTGTTTCATGGAATTGGTGAGGAAAACTGAGGACTTGTGTGATACTGGAGTACAGTCTATGCTTGCATTGAGGGAAGGAGGAAATGATTCATGTAAGCATCACTCACATGTCTAAGGCTAACATATCCTCATGTAAGACCAAATCTTGAGAGCCTTACAGAAACCCTGACCATAGGCGTCGGAACCTTTGTAGAAGGGGGTGGGGAGGGTGGCCAAGGCCAAAGTGGCAGGGGAATTAAAATACTACTTAAATATCCCACAGAGTACAACATAACGTAAGGGACCAGAATACAAAAGGAATCCACATTATAACATTTAAGGTATAATTATAGAATGCACAAATGAAAAAAAAAATAAGACAACTTTAATTCTAAACATCAGGACTGCATTTTATTTTTGCACTTCTTTTATTGTACTTCACTTGCATTTACATTTTACTATGTACAGTCCACTATTCATACTGCACTAATTATTGAACTGTAACTTGCAATTTGTAACATTACAATCAATCATCTTTGTTTATGTATAATGCATAATTTAAAAATTGTAACCTTAAATTCTAAATCTCCTTGGAAAAAGGCATCAGCCAAATAAACAATAACAAACAACTTTGAAGGGAGGTAAACATGTCCCCATATGAGAGCTACCATAAAAATGATTCTTCTAGTGTTTCATTAAAAAAATCAAATCAAAAATATATTTTTAGAAAACCTAAAAAACACCATCAACAGGCTGTAGCAGATAGAAGAAATACGATCTCTATTAAGCAAAAAATGTAAATAATGTAATTTTGATCACGCGATTATCTAGGATTGCAGTGGATATCTAGGAATGCATCTGATCCGATCTCACAGTGCATCTTGGCCTTTAGCAGTATGAGCCTATTTTCCCCACGATGCATATGTTTCTTTTCTGAAAAAAAAAGGGGGGGGAATGGCCCCTAGGCCCCCCTGGTTCCAGCATATGACCCTAACTCAGCAAAGCAAGTGTAAGGGCATGCTTAACTTTAAACGTGTGTAAATCCCACTGAAGTCAAAAGGAAGTTTAGTCTGACTAAGACTAAAGTAAAGACCACAGGATTTGGCCTTTATAAATGGTTCAGTACCTACTCCTTCCAACATTGCCACCACAGCAGTATGAATGGACATTATACATGTGGAGGAACAAGACTTACAGTACATAGTCTCCTTTGTTTTCTATATGTTGTGACCTACTATGAATGAGTTCTATAGTCCTTGCATCTCTGTATCATCTTTGGCATGCAAACAAGTGATGCACAGTAGCTATTATATATGAGTTTAGCTATATACTGTCTGGACTGAAAAAAAAGTTACAGATTCACAGTTAAATTAAAGTTGCAAATTTACTGAAATTCCAGTGAACTTTTATACATTTTCTGTATTTCCTTTTCCACTACTGCTGATAATTGAGATGCATGTCTAATATCCCCTGCTGGACCACAAAAAGCCTTTTTTTGTTCCATGGCACCACTGAACAAAATAGTAAGACAAGCTGTTTTTTCAACAACTAATTTGAAATGCCATTGCTGTAATGTTTTAACAGGCTGGAGCAAAGGTAACACAAAGTGCAGCTATGAACTCTGAGGGGAAAAAGCAACAAAAAACCCTTTCCCTTTCAAAGGATGTTCTTTCTTGAAAGTGAAATTTAAAGACAGACAGACAGATAGACCTACAGGGCTCAGAAAAAAGAAGCCCCATATTCTGCTATTACTTAATAAGTTTAATACTTTTCAGCTGCACATTTCCAAGGGGAACTAATTTTTAAATAATGGATGTCTATTCAAGTGTCAGTGAATTATCCAGAACTCAAAGCTCACATCTTATCAACATCCTATTACATGTGCATGCTATAATACAGTGAGAAATGTGAACATAATCACATGTAATCCTCCGCCTTTTCCCCCAGCTAAGAGGCAGTGCCCTGGGTACCTGTACAGTGAGGGTACATCAACACTGCGAAAACAGAAACAAAAACAAAAACAAAATGCAACAGCAAGTCTCAGAGCTCAGGTCAGCTCACCTGGGCTCCTGGGGCTCATGCTATGGGGCTAAAAATAGCAGTGCAGACATTCCCACTCAAGCTGGAGCTCAGTCTCTGAGACCTACCCCCTCGCTGGGGTTCAGAGCCCAAGTTCCAGCCAAAGTGGGATTATCTATACTGCTACTTCTAGCTCCGTTTGAGAGTCCTGTGAGCCCAAGTCAGTTGACCCTGGCTCTAAAACTTGCTGCAGTGTTGTTTTTTCCAGTGAAGATGTACCCGAACTCCTCAGTTGCTTCTCTGACCCTGTGCCATGTAGTAACATGTAGCCAGTGGATCCACAGGAGATGAAACCAGGGCTCTGCAAAGATCATCCCCCAGCCACAGCATCAGGGTGGATTGATTTAAAAAAAAAAGCAATTTAAATCAGTAAGCAGAAATCCTTCATTTAAATTATCGATTTTGACTGTGCTTTGCATTTGAACTTTTTAGTTATTTTTGTAAACAGACTGATTCACATTGGTTGGTAACCATTCAAACATGTTGATTTGCAACTAAATATAGCCTTTACACTAAGTTTGGTGCTCCTTTTTCCTAACCAGGAGGATAGACTATATCTATACATATTCATTTAAGTAATTACATAGCTTAATTTACATTTGTTTAGATTCTTAATTTTTACTCTTTTTTATAATGCTAGAAAATGTTGATTGATGCATTTCCTAGATGATTAATATGTTAGTTGTGATTTGTGTCAAGGTCTATTTGTATGGAAATTCAAATTCAGTTAAAAGTGCACAAAACCAAAACGTTATTTTTTTTATTAAATAAAACTACCTTAAATGTGCTGGGGAAAAAAAAATGTTTTACCAAAACATGTTTTATGGTTTAAACCAATTGATTTGTGAAACAAAGGAAGTATTATTTGTAGTCAGTGAATGAACTGAATGTTTCCCATCCTCATGTCCTTTAAGATTTTAGAACTAGTACATCTCCTCCTCTCACACCTAGTTTTTATTCATAGATTGGCAGAGGAAAACATGCTTTCCTGCTTTTTCAACTCCCAATCAGTTTCTTAGCTTTTATGAACCAGTCATTGAACTGAAATGAGTGAATAAACTGAAATGAAGAAAATATTCTCTCTGCACCTGCAAAAGAGGCTATTGCTGTCAAAAGCTGATTTAGCACTTCTACAAACGTTGGTTCCAGATGCTTAGCCAGTGACTGCCACCAGTTCAGTGGTTTGACATTCTTTAAAACTTTGCAGCAAACATGTACCGCTTATTTTTTGTATTTACATGATTTTAATAGATTACAGTATGGTTAGGCCTTACACCATAGGTGGTAATTTAATTTTAAATAGCTTTATTTAAAAATAAAACACAACCACCCTGTATTTAATTTACATCAAAAATCCAACTCAAATTAAAAAAAAAATTTTTTTAATTATCCATTTTTATTGACCATATATAGCATAAATCCTCCATGGGCATCTACAGAGAAAGTCTACCTCTGCTCTTCCTGGACCCCTGCATGCTGCAGAACAGCAGCATTCCCAATTGCAGACAGAGATGAGGCTCTTACAGCACATGCACAGATAAAATGTTAACACAGAATGAAACAGAATAAAAAACACTGGGGTATAAGAAGGCACAAAACAGGCAGGTAAAATAGGGCAAACCCTTCTGTTTTACTATTGGACTTTCATACAGTCTATTTCCCTTGCTAAGGGTTAACAATCAAAACAAAACAAATGAGTTTTCTTGGTTTTATTGCAACAGAAAGTAAGGTCTGGAAATGAAGCTACTCATTATACCAGCAACTATTTGGCAGCAAAAGAAATTCAGTCCCAAAACAGCTCACTTTTAAAAAGGGTAGTTTTAAACTGACAGTAATTGGTTTTTAATTTACTTGGTGGTTTTGTATTTGGTCTAGTTCATACGTGTTTCTAACCAATGTAAATAAAACTAAGATGGCTGTAAAAATGTGCCAAAAAGCAGCATTTCAGTAAGACAGAGCTAATACTGAAAATAGATATGTATTGATAATTTAAAGCAGTATTACTCTACCAGCAAATATAAACCAAGTCCTATTTCTGAATTCCATCAAAAAGGGAAGTTGAGAAATCAGAAAATTGCCATTCAAAAAGTCCTAAACACTATCAAGACTGGAAATACTGAGTTAAGATTGCAATATCAACCTTCCTTCCCCCCCCCCCCACCTTCAGTGATTTTCTCAATCCTCTTGAGAGCGCCACAGTAGATTCCACATGAAAAAAACTCAACGTTCCCTTTTGCACATATGAATTAGAAGAGCAGAAAACAAATAGAATAGAATAGAAAAGATTTTATATGCTTCATATAACCTGCAACAATTCCTATAGCATTGATGGAGTACAGAGAGAATCTCAGGCCAGACTAAGGGCCAGTAGGGTATCAAGTACTTGTGGCCCATATGTTCAATGTGGACATGAAAAAATTAATCTCTGGGCTATATCTGGAGCCTAATATACCTGACGAATATTGGGAAAAAGGTGAGGATAAATCGAGGAGAGCTGGATATCCAGCCTACATTGGGGTAGTGGACAAGGGCAGGGACTTGTATGGACTGTACATAAAGGGTCATGAGAGATGATGTGAACATGAGGAGAACTCCCTTATCAGTGAGTTTACAGATCACAAGCCAGTATGTAATGTTTTCCATGGGACAATAGGTGGGCTATGGTTTGTTGATAAAGGTTTGATAAGGGAAGGGTAGGGTGGGGGTAAGAGAGCAGAGATAAAGATGGTGTTGGGACCTTAAGTAAAGGTGATACCCAGTGCCTCTGACATTTGAACTACAAACTTCCAGTTACCTAACTTCAAATGTTTATAGTTATAACAACATTCTAATAATTATTATGGCATTAATACTTATAGCATTGGTAGCCTTAACTGCTCCAGTAATTTTGTGTATTTGGGAATTCCCTTAGTTATGTAAGTTTTGCATAGATCTTGGATTTGTGAGAGCTTGATGCGGAAGAGTCACACAACAAGTTGGAACAGAGAGTTGGAGCCAGGATGTCTATAGAAGAAAAGGAGGACTTGTGGCACCTTAGAGACTAACCAATTTATTTGAGCATGAGCTTTCGTGAGCTACAGCTCACGGTGCCACAAGTACTCCTTTTCTTTTTGCGAATACAGACTAACACGGCTGTTACTCTGAAAGATGTCTATAGAGTTTACAAGCTCCACAGGAATCCTGCCCTCCTCCTGCTCACTCTTTGTGCTGCTTGTAAATTCCATAAAAGTCCTGTTCCCAGCTCTTTTCCTGCTTGTTTAAGTTCTGCAGGAGTCTCCTACTCAGAGATTATAAGCAACATAGGTTTCTCAACCAGGTGTTTTAAATTCACTTTGAACTAGGACACTGAACCTAGAAATACTCCATACCTTGAAATGATGCACAGCACTTATCTCCAAGTGTTAGAGGACTTTTCCAAAAACAAAACAGTCATTTTTACATCACATCTCTCAAACAGGTTGAATAATTCATCTCAACCAGGAAGTCAAATATCAAACAGGATGGATAAAAATCAATTTAAAAAATAAACAGATTTTTAACATTTAAATTGGATTTTTTTTATTTAAATTCAATACAGGTTTATTTTTAAAATAAATTAATTTATTTAAAAAGAAATCAGAAATTTACAACTTACATTAAGGCCTTAATGTATTATAATCTATTAAAATCATTAAAATTAAATATAAAAAATATTAAACTTTAAAACTGACAAGTTTTAAAGAAGTTGAAATCACTGAACTCGTGAAAGTCACTGGCTAAAGCACCTGGAACCAGTTTTCTGACAGACTAAACCAGCCTTTGATTGTAGGTGCAGATAGAATATTTTCTTCATTTTCAGTTTATACAACTATTTCAGTTCAATGACTAATTCAAAGTTAAGAAACCAATTCAGAGTTGAAAAAGCAGAAAAGTTTGTTTTACTGTCCCACATCTATGCAAAAACACTGGGAGTGAGATGTACTTGCTCTAACATCTTTAAAGGACGAGGTAACCAAAAACAATCAGTTCAATTCACTGACTACAGATAGTACTTCCTTTGTTTAATAAATCAGTTAGTTTTGATAACCTTTTTTATAAACCTTTTTTTCCTTATGTATTCAGGTAGAGGGTTTTTCTAAATACTGTTTTTGTGCATTTTTAATTGAATTTTAATTGCCATTTACATAGAACTTGACACAAATGTTTATCATTATCTAGTAAAAAAGAAATACATCATTTACCCATCTTCTAACATAATAAAAGGTAAAAATTAACAATAGGAATAAATATAAATTAAGCCATATAATTGGTTAAATAAAGGTACATAGATAGGTCACTACCAATTTCACGGCAGTGAAAAACATGTCACGGATCTTGAGTTAACCCCTTCCCCGTGAAATCTGATCTCCCACATGCTCCTGGGAGGCTCCTAGCTGTGAGTCCTGGCCTGGGCCAGGAGGGACAGGATTTGTCCTTCCCCTGCACAGTCACTCTTGGGGGGAGATCAGACCCACCTCCCGTGCCTCCCCATGCTGCAGGAAGCTCTGAGGCTTGGCAGTAGTCCCGGAGGTGGCTTGTGGAGGTGAGTCCAATCTCCCTCTGCTGCTGGGAGTGTCCCAGTCTGGGGGGAAGAAGGGGGCTATCTACGAGTCCAAGACAGCCTGGGGAGTGTCAAGGTTCCTTCCCCACTCTGAACTCTAGGGTACAGATGTGGGGACCTGCATGAAAACCTCCTAAGCTTACTTTTAGCAGCTTAGGTTAAAACTTCCCCAAGGTACAAACTATTTTACCCTTTGCCCTTGGACTTCCACTGCCACCACCAAACGTTTAACCGGTTACTGGGAAAGAGTTGTTTGGAAACGTCTTTCCCCCCAAAATCCTCCCAACCCTTGCACCCCACTTCCTGGGGAAGGTTTGGTAAAAATCCTCACCAATTTGCATAGGTGACCACAGACCCAAACCCTTGGATCTTAAGAACAATGAAAAAGCATTCCATTTCTTAAAAGAAGAATTTTAATAGAAGTAAAAAGAATCACCTCTGTAAAATCAGGATGGTAAATACCTTACAGGGTAATTAGATTCAAAACATAGAGAATCCCTCTAGGCAAAACCTTAAGTTACAAAAAGACACAAAGACAGGAATATCCATTCCTTTCAGCACAGCTTATTTTCTCAGCTATTTAAAGAAATCATAATCTAACGCATATCTAGCTAGATTACTTACTATGTTCTAAGACTCCATTCCTGTTATTTTCCCCGCAAAAGCATCACACAGACAGACAGAGACCCTTTGTTTCTCCCTCCCCCCAGCTTTTGAAAGTATCTTGTCTCCTCATTGGTCATTTTGGTCAGGTGCCAGCGAGGTTATCCTAGCTTCTTAACCCTTTACAGGTGAAAGGGTTTTTCCTCTGGCCAGGGGGGATTTTAAAAGGTGTTTACCCTTCCCTTTATATTTATGACAGGGAGAGACAAGACTTGTCCTTCCTCTGCATGGCTGCTCTGGCCGGGGGTGTGGGGAGAAGAGATCAGACCCACCTCTGGGTATTTTTTGGGTTGTGACCCCCATGGTTACACCAGCATGAAATTTCAGATGTAAACATCTGAAAATGTGAAACGGACCAATTTTAAAATCTTCTTGCCATGAAACTGATCAAAATGGACCGTGAACTTGGTAGGGCCCTACATATAGATGAAGTGTATTTTCCTGGTTAGCAAAAAGTAGTACCAAATTTAGTGTAAAGCCTATATTTAGTTATAGATAAACCTGTTTTAATGGTTACCAACCACCAAGAATCAAAATTTCTTTAGGAAAATAACTTAAAGTATAAATGCAAAACATGATTAAAATAGATGATTTAAATAAAGATTTCCTACTTGCTGATTTAAATCGTGATTTAAGTCAATGATTTAAATCAATCCACCCTGATTTCAGAGAAGTAAAAAATTCTCCTGGGCAAAAGACTACATATTCAAAAATGCACATAGAAGGAATTAGAAGTTGCACAGTTTGAGAGTGTAAACAAATAAACCGTCTAATGGAAACTGTCTTTCCTCCCTAATTTGTATGGCTATCATGGCTCCATAATACAGTATCTGCTCATGCATGAGAAAAATCTATATTTGTTCTCTCAAAAAATCATTGTACATTTGGTAAAAAATAAAGTTGACAATCTATCTTGAATGTAAAATGACTAGTTAGGAATATAAACCTATCAGTCAAGATGTGGACTAGATGCCTAAAATCCACATGAAGGTGCCTGAATAGATGGCCTGGTTTTCAAAAGTGTTGAGCAGCAACTCCCATTGATATATATGTGTAATATATATATTACACACACAGATTAATGCTCAGTAATGGAATATATCAGGACCAATTTTTGAGAAATGCCGTAAGTAACCAGGTTTCCTGTTATACATGAAGAACTTCTTCCTAGAATAATAAACAAAAATACAGTAAAAAAAGATATGTGATGCCAACATATTGAAGAATCACTTGCTAGAGGTAGGTAAAAATGAATATAATTCCCTGATGGAATTATATAAATATAGCTTTCTATGTAATTATAGTGTCATCAGAAGTAAGAAAAGAAAATATGTGACTGATTACGAGCCTTGCAGCCTTCACAGTAGCATAGATAGTTGCAGGATAGCTTGAAGTATAACTGGAAATATCCTCTCTGAAACTACTGACGCCTCTAGAAAACAACTCTTATTGACTTCAGTGGACATGGGATCAGGCCCTTTATGACTCTGAGAGAGGGTAATATTTAGAGTTAAGAGTTTTATATTTGGTGCCTTCCCTGGTTCCTGAATATTGCAAACCAGTAAATCCAAAATCCAAACTACATATTAAAATACTACATTTTTCTCACTTTTTGGCAGGCACAATACAAACCCACACAAACAAAAGGCTTAAGAAAAAATGCAGCCTAACACACTATTCTACTGTTCTTTCATCTCCTGTGTGCCATGCATCCCTTCATCTTCCCTGCTCTTACGAAGTAAAGCTATACTGATGTGTCCGTTATGATGGGCCTGTGCTGTATTTTTCTAAGAACAGGTATCACCCTAAGAAGTGCACAGGACCTACGACTATTGACCTCAGTAAGAGTTATGATACTTACACTTCTTAGGGTGAGACCTTTAAACTATAAGGCAGAGGTTTCCAAAGTTTTCTTATTGCATACCCCTTTCCAGATCTACCAGCTGCCCGCATACCTATACCCTTCTCATCACTGTTACTTTGTGTGTTCTTTTTAACACTACCTGTCTTCAGCCATCTGTCCATATTTCACTGTTACATACAGATATAGTTATAGTGTGAGGTATACAACTGAAAAAACCCCTACACTCTGAGCTCAGTTAGACTGGACAGTTGTGGAGCAACTGAACCCACGCTGTACAATGACTCAAGGTGAGGGCTCTGTATGTAAGCGTCTCTGTATATCTATGTTCTCACTTGTACATCTTGAAGTAAATTAACTACGGTATTTTATATATCAAATTCCCATAGAGTTTTAAAGCTTCATCTGAGTAGCTTATGACAATGCAATAAACAAAACAACAAACAAAATTCACCATTAAACAATACAGTATCTCCTGTGTACCCTCAGAGATGTCTCACACACCCCCAGGGGGGTACGCATACCACAGTTTGGGAACCCCTGCTATAAGGTGGTCAGGGAAAGGACATGTGTGATACCTAAAGCTCTATCTACATTTATTTTTCTATACAGATTAACACTAAATAGTAACATATTTTACACACACCCTTATGACAAAAATAGAAAAAAGTAATAAATCTTTAAGCACCTTTTCTTTTGATGTGGTCCAAAAAATCAAGTATTGGACAGAATCAGAATTATAGGATATTGTCATGCACAGTGTGAAATATTCTATATGAAGAGAAAGCCACAAACAATGAAAAAGGAAGAAGGGATTTGTGGGATGTACTTTGCTACTATTGCAAACGTACTGAAGAAACACAATGTAACTAGATACAAAGAGGTAAAAAGCAAACAAGCTGAAAAGAAAAGCTAGACAAATCATTGTTACTTGTACAACAAATTCCACAAAATCCATCGTGATACAAAAAGGAAGGCAGCAACAGCCCTAAACAGAAAACAATTTTGGGGGTGGGTGGGGAAGAAAGCATTTTAAAAGAAAATATGCCGTTGGCATTCTCAAAAGGCAAATACTCTGAATGAAGTTCTCCATCTGGAAACAGATAATTCTGCTCAAATGTGTCACACAGTTACCATGGCAATGTAATGAAGAAAACAGCGCTCATTAATAATGGTCAGGATGATAAATGAGCATATCAACTTATAATATTGAAACAATTATTACTGGGGAAAAAAGTATTGGAAAACAGTGTGAAGAATTGCTTTAGGACTCACAGATTCCTGTATTAGTGACCATAAGGGAGACAACTAGCACAACTATAATGCTACAAGAATATTTCCAGTGGTGATGATGATACTACATTCTGGCTCAGTCAATAAGGGCAGGAATCGCTTAACCCCCCAAACACACCTATGCATGCTGTGACTTTCGGGAATGTCTTTTATTTATTAAGCCCTAAAATAGAGCAGTGAGAACTACTGCATATTGTCAAGATTTCAGCTGGCTCTTGGTGCAGTCACAACCCAATGAGCTTGGCTGAGCCCAATAAACCCTCATTAAGTGACTGTGCTTTCTGATTGGATTAAAGGGCCAACAGCTCACCATTTAAGCCTTGTACCAAGAGCAGCACAGTGGCTGCTCAATGTGTTCCACATCGGCATCTGTGCCAGACCTGGTTCCTGCTCTGGCCCTTGCTCTTACCTGTACATGCTTCTGCTCCACCCCTAGTCTCAACCTTCCACAGAACTCCTGGCTCCAACCACTGGCTTGACACTGACCATGACTCTGGCTCTACATCTATGGTTGTTCTAACTCCTGACTCTGACCACTGGCTTGTCTCCTGACCATGACTCGAGCTCTACCCTCTGATTCTGCTCCAACAACTAGGCTAGATTTCTGTTCCAACTACTAAGTAACTCCGCCTACATCCTGGTATATGACACACACACTACAATGCATTTCCATTTTAGACGTACAAAATGGCAGGTTTGCCTGTATCCTAAAAAAACAGACATGGGTTAAGATAAGCCTTTGTTCTTTATTTAGTGATGTACTATGCATTAGACATGAGGAAAGTGGTACTATAGTCACAGCACTGAGGAGAAAGTTTCTCAACCACACCCTGATTTTTCTGTGCTTCAAATTTTCCTTAGTGTGTCTTGCATTTAGATCTGATGACATTTAAGTTTATCCTTCACCCCTCGTAACACACATTACTGCTCTGTAAAATACAAACCTCTTGTCCAACACACTGTTAGGCAAATTTCTCTGTACTGTAATTATTCCTACTGGGTGCTGTAATTATTCCTACAGCTGTGTTCAAGACACACACATAAGAACATAAGAATGGTCATACCAGGTCAGACCAAAGGTCCATCTAACCCAGTATCCTGTCTTCTGACAGAGGCCAATGCCCTCATTCCCCAGAGGGAATGAACGGAACAGGTAATCAAGTGATCCATCCCCGGTTGCACATTCCCAGCTTCTGACAAACAGAGGCTAACAGCCATTGATGGACCTATCCTCCATGAACTTATCTAGTTCTTTTCTGAACCCTGTTAAACTCTTGGCCTTCACAATATCCTCTGGCAAGAAGTTCCACAGGTTGACTGTGCATTGTGTGAAAAAAAATACTTCCTTTTGTCTTGTTTTAAACCTGCTGCCGATTTGGTGACCCCTAGTTCTTGTGTTAGGAAAAGTAAGTAAGTAACACTTCCTTATTTACTTTCTCTACACCAGTCATGATTTTATAAACCTTTATCATATCACCCCTTATTCATCTCTTTTCCAAACTGAAAAGTCCCAGTCTTATTAATCTCTTCTCATATGGAAGCCGTTCCATATCCCTAATCATTTCTGTTGCCCCTTTCTGAACCTTTTTCAAGTCCAATATATCTTTTTTGAGATGGGGCGACCACATATGCACATAGTATTCAAGATGTGGGCGTACTATGGATTTATATAGTATGATAAAGGCAATATGATATTTTCTGTTTTATTATCTATCCCTTTCTTAAATGATTCCCAACATTGTTTGCTTTTTGAACTGCTGCTGCACACTGAATGGATGTTTTCAGAGAACTATCCACAATGATTCCAAGATTTTTTTCTTTAGTTCTAACGGCAAATTTAGACCCCATCATTTTATATGTATAGTTGGGGTCATGTTTTCCAAAGTGCATTACTTTGCATTTATCAACACTGAATTTCCTCTGCCATTTTGTTGCCCAGGCACCCAGTTTTGTGAGATCCTTTTATAGCTCTTTGCAGTCTGCTTGGGACTTAACTATCTTGAGTAGTTTTGTAGCATCTGCAAATTTTGCCACCTCACAGTTTACCCCTTTTTTCCAGATCGTTTATGAATATGTTAAATAGGACTGGGCCCAGTACAGATCCCTGGGGGACACCACTATTTACCTCTTTCCATTCTGAAAACTGACCATTTATTCCTACCCTTTGTCTCCTATCTTCTAAGCAGTTACCAGTCCATGAGACGACCTTCCCTCTTATCCCATGACAGCTTACTTTGCTTAAGAGCCTTTGGCGAGGGACCTTGTGAAAAGCGTTCTGAAAATCTAAGTACACCATATCCACTGGATCCCCCTTGTCCACATGCTTGTTAACCCCCTCAAAGAATTCTAGTAGACTAGTAAAGTATGATTTCCCTTTACAAAAACCCTTTAAAGGCATCCTCTCTTCCCCCCTTTTGCTGCTGTAGACATTTGGAGCCTATGGACAATATCTAGTCCAGTATTTGAGGCTGCACTTTGCAGAGTGCTTGCTGGTAGCTGAAGAAGAGTCAGCAGGTTACATTGGTGTTGGCATCCTCTCCTTGCTTCCAGCTACTTCTACACAGCATTCAAGCTTTGTAATGAAGATCTGGATGCCTGTAAAAGGAGTTGAAGAAGGGGAGGAGGAGGAGCCAGTTTAGCTGCCTCCTCTAAGAGTCATTGGAGAGGAGGCAGGAGCTGCTCTTGGACACTGGAGCTGCCAGGTACCAGTGGGCAATCTGCAGCAATAGAAGAGTCAGAAGCTGTCAATGGGACCAGAGCTGCCAGTGCAGGAGGAGTGTCCAGAAAAACAGGAAACTAAGCATCTGGGCAGAATATGCAGAGGCAAAGAATAACGAGGTGGCAGAGAAGCACATGCACAGGAGCAGATCAGAGAATCCAGGATATTCCATAATTCCTTGGCTGTGAATTTGCTGCCCAATTGTACAGTAGTCTTGGGTTTTCTTTTAGAGTTTTTAATCTTATTTCTAGCCCTCCTGGCTGTGAAGAAAAACTTCCTCTCTCAACCCTAAATTACTGTGACAACTCCAACCACAGTTTGTCAGTGTACCACAGGCCTTCCACACCAAATCACAAGCCTCTACCACTTGAGCTAAAAGAGAAACTCCAGTAACCACTTGTGGACATGGGGAAGACAGTACATTTACTGCACATAGGGGTTGGTTAAAGTAGTAACTGGTCATCGATCTGCCGCAGAGGCAGAACGTGGCCAGATCATCAAAAAGTGCTGTGGGGGGGAATCGAACCACTGGATCCTCAGATGTTTTAAGATTCATTGGGTTTCAACAGGCTGCAGCACTGTTTCCTTCCTTGGCCTCTCTGGTACATTCCCTGGGCAGCAACTCTGTCTGCTACTCCATCATGGGAATGGAGCTCCTCAGCCCACACTAGGGATCAAAGATTCACAATTTCTCACCTATAGAACATTTGAAAGCTAGAGCCCTGATTTGACAAATGATTATATTGCTCATTCTAACAATAAATGGCAAACATCAGGCAAGCTTTTGGCAAATCTTAACTACTTTAAACATACTTACCAGTAAAGTGAGCCTCTCAGCTGCTAAAACCAAATATGTCAGTCTAATATGTGAATGTCAATGGAATGACAGCAGCACAGTAGATGCCACAGAAGAGTTAAACACTTTCCAAGACCCATTTACAAAGTAAAGTTTTTCAGGTAAAATGTTGCCAACCTGACAATGGTCCTCTCATTTTTTAGCAAATGTGTGACAGGTCACCATGACAACTGATCTCAACTCTGACCTGTGAAGTAATTCAATGCTGATGGCTTGTTCAATGTTGACTTCATTGCAGAGACTAACAACTGGGTTGGTGGATTTCATGATGTGGTCAAATATCTACTAGGAAGCTAACCAGATCATGAACTCTCATTACACAGGCCAACAAATCGGCCCTCTGATGACCAACCTTGTCCATATTTGAACAGTGACCAATTCCACTGAGTCATCTAGTCCCTTGGCAATTCTACATCACAATTATTACTGACTATTCTAACTACATGGGTTTTTTCAGTAGTGTGTTACTTACTGAATCTAAAATGCGCTCATTGCCAAGAGCCAAGGGTACTGCTGAAGTCAAGTCGGTGAGCCGTGCTAGATTTTTAAGAGTACAGTTGCACAAATAAAATACAAATATTGCGAACAAATGAAAACGCGATCAGTGATAAAGTTGCTTGGAAAACTGTAAACACGTATACATTTCAGCATCACAAACAAGTTTCTGGGAAGACTACTATGTGGTGTTTCGATTTCTACAAAGTTCAGACAGGGATCTGAGGAGAACTTTGTATTGAACATTTGACTAGTAATGCTAAGGAGGTTTATTATTTTTATTTTGCAAGTCTTGAGAGAAAAAAGATCAGTCATTGGTTAGTCAGCATGGAGGAGGGTTACAGGATTAGAAGGAGCATGGTCTAGACCAGTTTGGCAATTCCTACCTTTTTGGTATGAATTAAAGTGAACACCTGGTAGGACCAGCTATTTTTAAGGTTGCAAAGTAGTTTCCATTACAACTCCATTTTCATACGCACTACTTTCTGAAACATTCACCATTGGGGAAAAAATTTCCATGCTTGATCTCAGTCTAAAATTGGATTTGGAAAGTTTGAGCAAAATTCCTTTGGCTGTATTGAGTTCTACTTTTCCTGTTTTAGGAGCAACACAGGGTGAAAAAATAGAGAAAAAAAAAGAATTACCCAAAAGACTATTTTAATACAGCATAAAGAATCAATAAAAGACACAATCACAATGTGTAAAAATCTTTGGAGGTCACCATTGAACTACTAAACTAAACTTCTCTTTCATGGTACAATCTTTAATTACAAGTTCTCCAGGCTTCTTAGATACAGATTTGTGTTTAAGGAAACATTGTGTTATATATTACATTTTATTACATTATTGAAGAAATAGTCATGTGATCACATAATTAAAGACTGTCAAGGAATGCTTATGAAGCCAAGGAACACAGAGTTGAGGCTGTTCATTCATAATTACCTTTCATATAGTCTGACTTTTTAGTGCTTAACCATGAAACTTAACATTACATTAATGTCCAGCTTTTTTTTTTTTTCATTTAATTAACATGTACCTCTGAGTCAGCTGCCACATTTTTCAAAGGAAGCCATTCCTCGGGTGGAGGAGATTACTGACATGGTGCTGTGCAGGAAGGATATTCAGTAAATATGATTATCTACAGCCCACTAAAAAGATCAAGTCAAGAAATGAAAACAGGAGAGGAAACAAGAAGAAGATATTAAAAGGAACAGAGAGAAGAGAAGGGATGGTCTGTGTCTTTGAAAATATTGCCAGTCAGATGTAATATCCAGGTAAGTTGGGGCGAGGGGATTGGGGCACCGTTCCAGCGTTACTATACCTATATGTTCAAGAATAGCACGCGGTTCAGTACTGGACTGTCCATGGAGGGGTGTTACAATAGATCCTAGAGTGGCATAAAGTTCAGAAACACCTTTCCATTCATTTGTTAAATTTATAGCATCACATATGTGCCTGGTTGTTTGTAAGTACAAATAAAGACAGTGACTCTATCCCAAAGAAAACCTTGCTTCACTCAGGAGCTATAAAAGCAGAGAACAAGGAGCAGACCTTACACAGATAAATCTCTTACGTAGGGTGTGACTACACAGTAGCTGGGAGGGTGCTTCACAGCATAGGTAAACAGACAAGTTCTTTTCTGCTTAAGCTAGTGTGCTAAAAATAGTGTGGCAGCAGCAGCATAAGTGGCAGCTCAGGCTAACTGCCCAAGTACCATCCTGCCCAACCACCATCCTGCCCAACCCTATGGGTACAGACTCAGGCAGCTAGGCCAAGCCACTATGTGTGCTGCTGCAGCCACGCTGTTATTTTTAGCATACCAGCTCAAGCAGAGCTAGCATGTGCCTGTCTGCCCACTCTGGGAAGCATCCTACCAGCTGCTGTGTAGACGTCCCCTTATTTATAAGCTAGTGGCATAGGAATAGGACTGGGGAAGAGAAGTGGCAAATGAGTAGTGCTTGAAAGGCAAAGCAAATAACTAATCAAGGTGTAAAACCTATGCTTCGTCAACAGCAGGTCAATGTTTTTACTAATAAGTGAAACATACACACCACTTTCTATTGCACCTAAAAGCTGCTTTAAATATATATTTATCCTATATACTAGGAGTCCTGTGAAAGTTTGTTTTTTTCATAAACACACAAAAGACCTGCCCAATTACATACTTCTCTAAGACACTGAACCATTCTGGTTTTTTTAGGATATGCAATATTTTATACATTACAAGGACTGAAAATTACACTGGTTTGATGAGGTTTAGAACTGGCTATATTCAGTCTTGGATCTGTTCCCAAAAAATTGCTACATTTGGGGACCAGTGAAATTTTACCGTCTGATATTTCATGAACCATCAGGGCTGTAAAAACAAAATGCTAAATACTGCTGGGTGGAAGGGATCTTGCAATGCCACATAGCTTTCATTTCTAGCCATGAGACAATGGACTCAGAAATCAGAATGAGGTGACTTTTAATCATCTCTTCCTCCTCCCCTTTTTAGCAGCCAATATTACAACACTGTCAGAAAAGAGCTTGGAATCTCAGTTGACAAATGGGGTATAAATGTTTCTAGTTCTTCTCATGATTCTGGCTGCTAACGTTTCAGAATTCTTCTGGGCATTTAAAAAATAAAAAATGAAGAAAAGAATTAGGTAGGCTTTTTATAGCACAGAATTCACCTAAATTAATATTCAGAACAGGGATTTGAGCAGGGTTTTACCATGTCCCAGGTGAGTGCTTGAACTAATGGGGGGTGGTTGCTTGCTTGCTTGCTCTCTCTCTCTCTCTCTCGCTCTCTCTCTCTCTCTCATTTTTGTGAAAAATTTTGAAAGCTCTGTTTTGTTTTGATGCCAAATGAAACTAAATGTCAAAACCTCAACATTTTTTCACTAAATGTAACTTGTTTTTTGGGCCAGCCCTACTAGAAACACCTGGCAAACCAAAGTAAATACTCTCAGGACCAGTCATTTTTTTCATTAATGTGTGTGTGCACGCACACATGTATATTATATAAAAACTGTACATACATTGAGGGTTTTCCATCTCCCACACCTTTCATATGTTGCATTCTTTGGGAAAGAATGTGGAGAGGAAATCAATATGCCTAGTGTCATAACCATACAGCTAAGGGTAGCCTAGAATTCCTCCTTACCTGTAAGGGGTTAAGAAGCTCAAATAACCTGGTTGGCACCTGACCAAAAGGACCGATGGGGAAAGAAAACACTTTCAAATCTGTGGGGGGGTGGTTTGTGCTCTTTTTGTGTGTTCTCTTGGGAAGCAGAGAAGCACCAAGTCAGAAAACTCCTTCTCATATAAACCATCCTAAAGTGAGTCTCAATATTGCAAAAAGAGTAAGTAAATAAGGCAGGACACGTTAGATTACCTTTTGTTTTCAACTTGTGAATTTTCCCTGTGCTAAGAGGGAGGTTTATCCCTGTTTTTTGTAACTTTAAAGTTTTGCCTAGAGGGGAATCCTCTGTGTTTTGAATCTGATTAGCCTGTAAAGTTACCGTCCATCCTGATTTTACAGAGGTGCTTCTTTTACTTTTTTTTTCCTTTATAATAAAGTTCTTTTTTTAAAGAATCTGGTTTACCTATTTGGTCGGTATATTATTCTCAAGCCTTCCCAGGAAGGGGGAGTAGGGCTTGGGGGGATATTTTGGGGGAATAGGAATTCCAAGTGGTCCTTTCCCTGATTCTTTGTCTAAATCACTTGGTGGTGGCAGCGTACTGTTCAAGGACAAAGGATTTGTGCCTTGGGGAAGTTTTTAACCTAAGCCGGTAGAAATAAGCTTAGGGGGCTTTCATGCGGGTCCCCACATCTGTACCCTAGAGTTCAGAGCGGGGAGGGAACCCTGACACCTAGCATCTGTGCCCTCACTACCTGGTTAGAGGAAGCTGTGATTTGGTTGAAAGTATACACCGAGTGTACACAGTAGACAAAGCTGTCAGAAGTATTAGAGGTTCCAGAGGATTGTAGGTGGGATAGACTGGGGAGGGCAAGCTAAGAACTGTGCTGGGGTAGGAGAGCACTGCATAAAATGCATAGCAAGAACTGCTTGCCTATGTGTTCTCCTCAGTGTCATTGGTTGTTTAGATGGTGTGCCTGCTTCTCAGTGCACTGCTGCCCTGTAGGAGGCATAATTGTGTCTATAGTGTCCTTGAAAAAAGATTTGTAAAATGGGTGCAACTGTAGAGAGTAGGTGGCTCTCAAAGGTAATGCAATAACTCACAGTTTTGTTGCTAGTCATTGCTAGCCTACAGAAGGGAAATGTTATGCTGTGTGCTAAAGTGAGTTAACTTTGCAGCTATTTATATGGTCCGTAACTAAAGACATTTTATTAACTGGTATATCTTTTATGTCTGGAAGATTTGTGCTGTGTGTTATAAGTTTCAATTATTCTTTTTTGGCTTTGGTTTACTGAAGAGAAATGTTAGCAGTAAGGAGCTGCTTCAACTCCTCATGAGACATCAATGATTAATTATTCTATCCATTAAAATGAACAGATTGCAATTAATAAAATTAAATAGCTGGTGAGAAGGGGTATTCTTTTCCATGCTGCATGAACAATATGCCCTCATAGATTAATATTACATTAATAGGAGGAAGCTCTATAACAGGAAGAATATGAAAGTACATTTTTAAATTCACATTTTGTGGGCTGACCGTCTTGTTGAACAGTTGTCTCATTAAGAATGCAGCCTAATTACTTGCCAGATAAAGAGGCATCAGGTATTTATTTGCAAAGCACCAGAGAATATCTTGTTAGGTAAATTTGAGGGTGGGAGTTAATAAATGCTTAGCTCATATAGGCTAGTGGTAGGGCTGCAGCACTATGGGAGATCTTGCTATCTTGACACCTTGCCCAGCTGGGCTACAGAAGCAGTGGGCTGTGTCACTGTATGCGCAAGGTTAGTGTGTGTCCCTTATGCTGCTCAGTAGTGGCAGCACTGAAAAAGAAGTGGCTTCAACTGATGTCTGAAAGAAGTCCCTGTGTAGCTCTCTGATGGAATGATGAATGCTGCAATGTAGTACTGGAGAGGGCCATGTAATACTGAAGTGGGCTAGTGGAGGATGGGAAGGGAAGAATGGCACAGATCCAACAGGGACTTGGAGCTCTTTACACATGAGGATTTAAAACACATATACGCCTCTCTCTCTTAATTTAGTAGGCCAAATTTCTTGAAGGAAAATTTGAAGCTTCAGCAGCCAAATGCAACTGAAATAACCTTTCCACTCTAGCTGTACTGTGCCCTCTAGATCAGCGCTTCTCAAGCTATCTGATGTGGGGGACCGGCAACTTTTTTTCCACTGTGCGTGCAGACCGACAGCCGATGGCTCGCGCACCAGCACCAGTCCGCGGACCACTACTTTGAGTAGCACTGCTCTAGATTGTTTTAGTTGCACCCTTCTTTTTGGTACCAAAAAAGAGTTCTCAAAATGAAGTCTGAAAAGTAGGGATGATGGCACCCATACAAGACATGAGATATATTCAGACCCTTCACTTTTCTCTTCCAGCCCTACCAACTTGATTGAGAAGGTTTTAATGTAATCAGAATACATTCACTAAATTTGTATGATATAATAGGATAGTTACTCATCAGGATTATAGTAAAACCTAGAAGGATAGGTATATAAAACCTTACATTAGGAAATTGTGTGACTGCTCAGGTAAAATGAAAAGGAGTACTTGTGACACCTTAGAGACTAAAAAAATTATTTAAATGTGTTAGTCTCTAAGGTGCCACAAGTACTCCTTTTCTTTCTGCGAATACAGACTAACACGGCTGCTACTCTGAGACCTGTCTTCAGGTAAAATGGTTTCTTAGGGTCATTGTGGTCTAGTGATTAGAATGGTGTCCTGGATTTTATTCCCATCTGCCACAGACTCTTCGTGTGACCTTGGGCTCATCACTTAACTGCTCTGTATTTAGTTAATTCATCTGTAAAATACGAATAATACCTCCCTCCCAGTAATTCTGAGAAGATTTGATTGTTTATAAATTATTTTGAAATATATTACATATATATTTAAAGCAACGTTTTATGTGCAACAGGAAGTGTTGTGTGTAATTCAATTATTAGTAAAAACACAGACCTATTGTTGATGAAGGGCAGGTTTTATACCTTGATTTATTAGTTGCTATGCCTTTCAAATACTGCTCACTTGCCATTTCTCTTCTTTAATCCTGTTCCTACTCCACTAGTTTATAAATAAAGGGATTTCTACACAGAGGCTGGGAAAGCGCTTCTCAGTGTGGGTAGACAGAGACATGCTAGCTCTGCTTGAGCTTCAGCAGACCAACGTAATTTTCAGTCCCTGGAATATATAACATATTGCTTATCCTAAAAAAACAGAATGGTTCAATGTCTTAGAGAAATATGTAATTGGGCAGGTCTTTTGTGTGTTTATTAAAAAAACAAATATTCCACTGGATTCCTGGCATTTAGGATAAATATATATTTAAAGCAGGTTTTTAGCAAAAAGCATTATATAGTGGACAGGCTGCAAAGACTCCTTTGGTTGCGCACACATCAGTTTGTGCAAATGTCCATCAGCTGGGTATATTTTCCTTATATTTTTATTTATACAACATCAATAAATATTTCTACTACAAAATTAGAATAGCATATTAATGAAATACACACATATTTGGGCAACTTTAAAAGAACTATTTCTTACCCGATGAACCAAAAAACTTACACCTTTGTACATGCCTTGTATGCCAACTTTCAGCTCCAAGTGAATTTTTGTGGCCATGTTGTATGCCACTAAAACCCCCCAGATAGGAGCTAAAACAACCTAAAGATTAATAGTTCCTCTGTGATGCACCTTTACCCCATAAACATTCCTCATCTTCATACTCCATTTCAGAGCTGACTACCTACAGCAGTGGAACAGTAATGAGTTTCAAAAGACTTAACCTTGCATCCTGTCCTGAGAAACTGAGTTTGTCTTAAACTTAAGATAAAAGGACTCCCTTAGGCATAAAGGATGCCATGAACATTTCCTGATTTCTCCCAGCAAACGGGGACAAACAGATCTGGCCCTGATAGACACACTAATGTAATATACTTTTGACATACACACAAAAGGATGCTCTTTAAAGAGCTCAGTCAAAGACAATTGAAAATATAGGACTAGGACGCTTGCTGGGAGGAGGGATTCCAACGACTCAGAATGTTTGCACTCCTCCTCCTCTGCATCTGGGGTAGTCCTGACTAAACAAGAGACTTCACCAGGAATGCACTGATCTAATATATTCCCTCCTGGAGCTCCTACAGAGCCATGACTGCAAATTAAAGCTGCCCTCCCTTGGCCCAACTGCAAGGGGAATAAATGCTGCCTGTCCTCATCCACATATACATCTCTTTGGGGTACTGGAGCAGAGAGAGGTGCAGACTGAGTTTATATCCTTTATCAACTTGAAGGGTAGTCACTCAATCAACATGCCTTAGCTCCCCATCTGTAAAATGGGGATAATAATACCTCCCCCCCCCACTCTTTGTCTTCTGTATTTAGATTGTAGGCTGCTTGGAGAAGAGACTGTCTCTTATTACAAATGTATAATCATTACAATGGGATCTTGATATCACACATGAAGTCGATGCACTATTGTAATACAGATAATTATATTACAAGCATTTTATAGGTATTTACACATTTATTTACTCTATGTATTATGACATTGCAATATCACTTACTCATTTAACATCACAATGAGAAGATGAAAACATTGCAAGTGAGTAGATGTCCTGCAGCAGCAATTAATAAGTCTTTGCTCTATACAGTTAATATATGGACACCTGATCTGCTTCATATCCAATTGTTTTCAAAACATTTGACATTTTAAACATGCTCCTGAGCAATTTAGAAATGTGAGGTTTCAAAAATGTTGGAAAAAGTAATTTTCCTGCTTTGTAAACTAATCATAACACGTTTTCAAACTCCTCCTGAGCTAAAAGTAAACATTTTTAGATTAAACTTTTAATGTTTTAAACTCTGTACCAAGGCCAAAGGAAAAAGAAAAAAAAACTTTCAGCAGATACTTAACTTTCAAATCCTCTGGCGAGATACCAATTTTTTTTTTTTTAAGAGTTGTAAGGGATATATTTGAAGCTGAAGAACAGACACTATTTATCAATGTGATTTTGATGGAATAAACATAATAAGCCACAAAACAAAATAAAAAACCTATTTCATACACATTTGGCAATTTGTTCTTAGATTACAGATAAAAACATCAACAATGACTTTTATACAGCCAAACACTGCTTTCTATTAACGAAAGGGAATCTTATTTGGTTTCTCTCTGATGTCTTTTTTAATGAGGAGACTTGAAACAACAAGGCGAGAGCTAGCTACAAGTATGCATTTTTTCTTTACTGATCACCTTTTGGATTGGTGGCCAAAAACTGGAAGATATGATAAGGTGAACCAGCTATTATCCACTCTGATTCATATACAGTAAATGAAGTACTTCTCAGGAAGAGCATTACAACATAGCTGGACAGTAGTGATGTGATTCTACAACTTGCCAGCAATTAAGAACATTTCTGTAACACACAGAGTAGCTCTGATTTGTTTCACTGTATCTTCTCAGATAACCTAACTAGAACATGGGCCCTCAACCAAGGTGGACATGAATAGGTTCTGAGAGTCGCTATTATCTTCCCCTTTCTTTATGGCTAGGTGGAAGTGTGGTCCTGTCCTAACATGGGGGACATGCTATGAAAAAGTTGGCAACCACTAAATTAAATATTAAGAGGGTAGGGAAGTCATCTCTTCATCTGTGTTTATACAATTCCTAGCTCAATGGGGCTCCAACCCTGATCGGGGCCTTTGAGAGCTTCCGTAATATAAATTATCATTATTAATATATAAAGCACACTGGAGAAAGTGATTATTACTACATCTGCCCTGGATATGCATAGGGTTATCATATTTCAGGTTCCCAAAAGGAGGAAACTGCCGGAGGGGGAGAGGGAGCTGAAGGGGGCGGGGTGGTTACTGTATGGCAGTGCTGGAGGGGGTAGTTGGGGCACTCTAGAGGGAGTACTTGGGGGATGCAGGAAGGGTGTATGTGTGTACTGGAACAGGTATTTGGGAGTGCTAAAGAGGGTACCTGCGGCCTCACTTTCAAGGTGGGGGGCAGTGTCATGCTCCCTGTTCCGGTGGCAAGGTAGCTTACGCAAACCCAGGATGCAGCACCGGCCCAACAGTCAATGCCTCCCTAGGGGCCTGTCTCCCATCCCAGGGATGGGAGCTGGTGCCTCGGTGGGCCGCTGCAGGGGTGGGCACAGAGAAAGCTTTTTCTGAGCTGCAATGTCTGCTCCGCAAAAATCCAGGACATTGCCCTTTATTTGAAAAATACGCCCAGGAAGAGGATCACAAAAGAGGTCATGTCCAGGAAAACCAGGACATATGGTAATCCTAGACATGCGCATGTATGTCCTATTACTATTAGTTACTCAGATCACTCCGGAGGTGGGGTGGGCAAAGAGTACTACACCCGTTTAGGGATGGGATTAATCTTCAAACATGGTGATCTGACATGGCTGGAGCATCTCAGGACAGTAAGAAAAATTCAGAACTAAATAAGATCATCTGATATTCCAATAACCCATCTAGTAAAGAACCATTCTACCACTAACTTGGAACTAATTTTCCTTCATAGGGGTATCAGTGAAGCCACACACTGAAAAGTGACGCTGTTAAAGTGGCGGAGCATCTTATGTTTATTGTCTTCTGGAGTCTAATCCAAAACCCACTGAAGTCAACAGGATCCTTTCCACTGACTTCACTGGGTTTTGGATCAGGCCTTTAGTGACTACCAGCTCAAAACTGCTCTACTTGGAAGTAAGCAGAAAAAAGAAATGCGGAGGGGAAGAGAAAGGCCAGTTTTACTACTATCACTATATAAAAGTCATGATTAATGTAAAGAAATCAGCCTGTTATGTCTGGTATGAAAGGATCTTATTGACTCTGTTTCCTACTATATATTTACTTGCTGTAGTAGCATGAACAGTCCATTTTGTTGCTATTCTGTAAGTACCTTTTTATATTTAATAATCCACTGAAATATATACATATTCTGGGAGTGTTTTAAACTTGTAAAGAAGCATTATATTGGGCCATTTTTCAGAAAAAAAATTTGGAAAATGCCAAGTCGTCTGAATTCACAAGGAAGGTGTTTACTTGGCCTACAATAATCACCAGTAAATATCTAAATTGGTTTTGATTTTTTCAAATTAATTAAAGTTCAGGAACTTCCTTGTTAGATCTTCATAGTAAACAAATGATTTGTCAAAGGCATTCTCCTGGTTAAACAAATAAACCATAAACTTTGATAACAACTGCCATTTTATTACAATATTGATATGGGGGAGAGGTTCCTCTTCCTGGACAATGTGTCTTCAGTATCAAACTGTGTTTGTTGAGAGGAAAATAAGGGAAAATCTAATCAAAAAGAGAAAAGAAGGGTATAAATTGTTTGGCTGATACATCTCATTTTGTTTTAATAAGAGCACAGTGCCGTATCATTCTTCTAGATTTTCGCTGCTTTGACTCTTGTGGTTTCCCTCCCCCCATTTTATTGCGTGATCATAAAATTTTATGATTTAGTGCTCATGAAAAGTGAGGGATTTTAAAGCCTGGCATTAATGTTGGAAAGTGCTGTACAATCTCCTTCCACATACTGTTACCAATATATTTTAGTCCCGTCCAGCAACACACTTGCCTCCTCTGCAAAGAGCCTCTCAACCTCTCCAATGGGCCCTAAGTATGGGGTAAATTTAACTGCTCTGCTAAATACAGTAGAACCTCAGAGTTAAGAACACCTCAGGAATGGGGGTTGTTCATAACTCTGAACAAAACATTATGGTTGTTCTTTCAAAAGTTTACAACTGAACATTGACTTAATACAACTTTGAAACTTTACTATACAGAAGAAAAATGCTGCTTTCCCTTTATTTTTTAAGTAGTTTATGTTTAACGCAGTACTGTACTATACTTGTTTAGAACTTTTTGTCTCTGCTGCTGCCTGATTGCATACTTCCGGTTCCAAATGAGGTGTGTGGTTGACTGGTTAGTTCATAACTCTGGTGTTCTTAACTCTGTGGTTCTACTATACTGGCTAGAGATAAGAGGAAATGAAGTCATCTCTGGATGCAGAGAAGACTCCAAAATGAAATACCCATGTGCTCCTGGTGCTACATTTGAGGTGGATAGGAGAGCAAACAGCTTGGTTTACAGGTGACCTTCAACAAATGGAGCGTGAAGGAAGAAGGTTGAAATCCTGGTTTTGAAAATCCCATGAGAAGGCTAATTACTTGCATCCAAAAGATTTATTTATTTTCATTTCTATGTCTTGGCTGAGCAAGATCCAAAGAAATATTTCTTTGTGGCTGCGCTAGTTGAACCAAAGTCTCAAATCAGCAGACTTGTTTTTGGTGGTAAATCTGAACTGACTTCATTTGGTGGCTAAAGTGAGCCCCTCCCTGTGGGGAGATGTTTGGTAATTATGTTAATAAAAATCAATCAGATTTGTACCAAACTGTTTGGAACCATGGAATCAGGTCAATATTTGAGGAGGGAAATACTAGGTTTTTCTGCAGGAGTCGCAGACAGCATTACAAAGGTTCAGGGTAAAGATGATGAACACAGAGAAAAATGCTGAAGAGAGGAAGAATAGGCCACTGGTTAGGGTGCTAGTGTGGAACATGGGAGATCCACATTCAACTCCCTGCTCTGCTAAAGACTGTGTGTTACCTTGGGCAAGTCACTTATTGTCACTGGGCCTCAGTTGTCCTCTGTAAAATAAATGCTATCCTATCTCTCAGGGGTGTTGTGAAAATGAATACGCCAGAGACTGTGAGGCACTGGGATACTGTGTTAATGAGGATGATATAAGATTGACAGAAATACAAGCTATAAGCATAATTATAAAGATTTCCAGTTCTAGTACTCTCTCAAGTGTTCTAAATGAGAGAACTTTGTTAAGAAATTAGCTTTGTGCTTGATTTTACTGAGACTGGTTTAGTAACTGGAGTTGATATTAACAAAGAAATTACATCATATATGTTATAGCACAAATTTTCATATTTGATGGAAAAATATTAATATTTTAGGTGCCTAGGTAGCACAGAGAAGAGCTTGATATAAACACCTAAATTAGACAGATTAACAGACACTAAGACCATTTCCTAACTTTGTTCTTTCTGTAATAATCATGATTATTTATTACACACACTAAATGGCTTGATAACTCTAATAGGTCAATATGCCCCCAAAGGTAAAGAACATAATTTCTTGTATGAAAAAACAACACTTATGGCAGATGTTACACAATGAAACAATATGTTGAACATGACAACATTCATGTCTCCACTATAGCATTTTGCTCTTTGTCGCTATTTACATTATTATAGGTCTTATGTATGGCAATGACAATAAGCTTGGAAATTAAAATGTTGAATAAAGGAAGATTTGTTACTATCCTTAACAGAGGGATTTTAAAATCTTTAGAGTCCAGTAAGGCATAATCATATTATACTCAGTCTTGTCTAGAACATCCGTTTGATTAGCTTGTTAACTCAATTATTTCAATTATATATATTGCAGCACGAGCAGGAAGAACTGCTGTAGTTAAGGATAAGATGTAAATTCCATAATGACCCTCTTTCAGTTTATCATAAATTTCTCAAGCAAAATTATGGGCTGAACTCTGTATGATTACTCTCTGCCTAGAGACATCTTTATTTATTCATGTTTATATTTTAAGAAAAATCCATCAGATGTTTGAGTTCTGTGTATGATTGTCTTACATGTCCTTAAATTTTAATGCTTAAATAATACAGCAATGGGCACTACAACAAAACCTTAAATAGATGTTCCTATCAGAAATTTTGCACACACAGCTCCATGTCTAGTTGGCAGCCGGTGTCAAGTGGAGTGCCCCAGGGGTCGGTCCTGGGGCCAGTTTTGTTCAATATCTTCATAAATGATCTGGAGGATGGTGTGGATTGCACTCTCAGCAAATTTGCGGATGATACTAAACTGGGAGGAGTGGTTGATACGCTGGAGGGCAGGGATAGGATACAGAGGGACCTAGACAAATTGGAGGATTGGGCCAAAAGAAATCTGATGAGGTTCAATAAGAATAAGTGCAGCGTCCTGCACTTAGGACGGAAGAACCCAATGCACAGCTACAGACTAGGGACCGAATGGCTAGGCAGCAGTTCTGCGGAAAAGGACCTAGGGGTGACAGTGGACGAGAAGCTGGATATGAGTCAGCAGTGTGCCCTTGTTGCCAAGAAGGCCAATGGCATTTTGGGATGTATAAGTAGGGGCATAGCGAGCAGATCAAGGAACGTGATCGTTCCCCTCTATTCAACATTGGTGTGGCCTCATCTGGAGTACTGTGTCCAGTTTTGGGCCCCACACTACAAGAAGGATGGGGATAAATTGGAGAGAGTCCAGCAAAGGGCAACAAAAATGATTAGGGGTCTGGAACACATGACTTATGAGGAGAGGTTGAGGGAACTGGGATTGTTTAGTCTGCGGAAGAGAAGAATGAGAGGGGATTTGATAGCTGCTTTCAACTACCTGAGAGGTTGTTCCAGAGAGGATGGTTCTAGACTATTCTCAGTGGTAGAAGAGGACAGGACAAGGAGTAATGGTCTCAAGTTGCAGTGGGAGACGTCTAGGTTGGATATTAGGAAAAATTTCTTCACTAGGAGGGTGGTGAAACACTGGAATGCATTACCTAGGGAGGTGGTAGAATCTCCTTCCTTAGAAGTTTTTAAGGTCAGGCTTGACAAAGCCCTGGCTGGGATGATTTAATTGGGGATTGGTCCTGCTTTGAGCAGGGGGTTGGACTAGATGACCTCCTGAGGTCCCTTCCAACCCTGATATTCTATGATTCTATTGGTTAAATCCAGCTTGTTTGTAGAAATCAATGAGACCTAAGAAAAAAGCTTAGCTTAAAGGGAATGGATTCCCTAATTCTGTGCACCGAAGTTTCTCTAAAACAGACACAAAGGTTTTGGTTTGCTTTCTTGGTTTCATCTAATCCTTAGAAAACCGGTGATGCAAGTACACAGTAAACCTTGCAGTTCAGTTTCTCTGCATAATTTAAAACAGCTTCAAAAGTTGAAGAGCATGGGGTTTAACAAGGTACTTCTAGTGTTTGCAGTGATTCCGGAGCCACCTGACAGCAGCTTCATCAGCAGAATGAAGGGCCCTAAGGCTACCATGAAATCTAGCCAGTTGACACTTAACAACATGAGCCATTGACTGATGGAGGCCAGATTGACAAAGTGGGTCATCGCGCAGACCCCATGTGTAGAGATTGGCTGCACATAGTCGTTGGCCTGTGGAAACCTGTTCAGTGGAGCCTAAAGATGATATGGCAGGTCAAACCCCGGAGGTCAAATGGTTGGATCAGCGATGAGGAAACCATTCTGAACATCTTTAGCCAACCGCTCACTGCGCCACAAGCTTGCTGCTGACAGATTCTGATCTGGCAGTTGAAACCACAATGGATGCCTCGATGTAAGTCATCCTCTGGGGTGACTGAAAATGTCCATGTACAGTGGGACACCTTGACTGGCACACAGCTTTTCCACCAGTCTGGCTGCAGACTCTCTGCGATGAATGTGTGGAGGGGCTATGCTGCTCAGAACTGGTAGCCATGGGATAGGAGTGGCGTGCAGGGTGGCTGTGATTATACAATAGTCAAGTTCAATTCGACTTCGACCAATTTAGTGTGAGGCGAACGACACCACACAGGGGCACAGTATTCTGCTGAAGAGTAGCACAGTGCCAGATTCAATGTGCAGTGTCTGTGCACCTGTGCCCCATGTCGAACCGGCTAATTTGCTGATTAGATTATTCCTCGTCCTGACTTTGGCAGCAGCCTTTTTAAAATGGTCATGGAAAGTCAAAGAGTGGTCCAGCGTGACACCAAGGTAGACCAATGGAAAATGACTGAAACACAAGGCAATGCCGATGAGGACACCTAACTTACATTTCGTGCTCAAAACTGTCTTAGTCACACTTGGTTGGAGGCACCAACTGCTACACTAGGCTGCCATCTTGGCCAGGTCGACATTCAAGATGTTCTCCAATTTGGTGAAAGAGCATGACTGGGTACCACAGCAGTTGTCATCTACATAGATAAACTTGCATGACTGAGTCAGTGGCAGGTCGTTTGTGTATAGATTGAACAGGGCGGGCACAAGCACAAAGTCTCATGCAAGCCGCTGGATTGTCTTCTCCATTAGCTTGTTCTTTTTCCCATATATATGCGAAAACACCTGTCATGAAGTAGAAATTCAACAATGTCCACCACCCATGCTGGGAAAGCTATCGACAGTTTTACCAGAAGTCCAGTGTGCCATACTGTATCGTAGGCTGCTGTCACGTCCAAGAAAACAGCTCCTGTCTTCAAGTTCTGTTGAAACCTGTTTTCTATATATGCTGAGACAGTTAGGACTCAGTCACGTGTATTTCAACCCTTCCAGAAGCCAGCTTAGTCAAACAGATTTGTATCAAACTTGGACTGCAGATATATGCTGGAGGATAAGATGCTTAAAACAATAAGGCACTTAAGAGGAATATTAACTTGCAATGATTTTAAAAGTCCAGCAAACCTTACATACACATCAAGATGTCTGGAACATTTTAAAAGTCATAGGAAGGTGGTGGGCCTCACTAGTGACCACATTACCTTGAGAAATGACCATCTACCAAAAGGTAAGTGTGGGAAATTATTGGAAAATTGTGATGAAGGGGGACAGAGGAAAGCTGGGTAATTCTGGATGATCCAGGCAATGGCCTGTAGACATAATGTCTCTCCTAGAAATGGGGCTTGATCTACACCGGGTGAGAAGCAAAAACATCCAGACATCTTACTCCTGGAAACTGTTTTCCTTTTCTGCTTCTTCCTGCTCCCTCAGAGAGGTCTGATTTCCCTCTGCTCCTGATCAATCCACAGTCACCTGCTGAGGGTGAAGAGGGGATCTGTACAGATGGGAACATGGTGCACTGTATGCATACAGGTACACAACAAAGGGCTAAAGCTTGTCGTTTCTGGATGGCTTCTTTGCCTGCTTCTCCAGCCTAAAGAGCAAAAAGGCATCTCAGCCTTAGGGAGCAGCTGTGTGCTCATGGGAGGTAAGAGGAAACTGGGGATTCTGCCTGCACAGAGCTCAGCAGGGGGTGGAGCCTGACATGGAAATTCCTGAATCCTGATTGTACAGAGTACAGGAAAACACCTATTCATGCCAACAGAAGTTATGCCGGGGAACAGAATTATTTTCCTGATGCCCTGAGTGTAAACAGTTTGAATTAGTTTTATTACTTTCTCTTTATGCATTAATTAAGCCTTGTGCCATGGGTTTAAACTCATCCCAAAACAAAAACTTGAAGGCAGATCTCCATTTACAGTTCTGGAACCAGCAAAATTTAGGTATCTCCTGCTTCTTCAACCCAGAAATCTGCATGCAGCTCCTCTGCTTCATGGAGAGAAGTCCTCCACCCCAGCAAGCATCTATTTTTAATTGTATCCAGGCAGGGTGGGTGTGTTGTTTGAACTCATTCCAGTTACCGCTCTTTTCTATCTGAAACCTTATTACCCTGCGCTGTGCCTATATTGCACTCCCACCACACCTTAAAATTTCCCACTATCACCACCACTAGGGCTGTCAAGCAACTAAAAAAATTAATGGCAATTAATCATACTGTTAAACAATAATAGAATACCATTTATTTAAATATTTTTGATGTTTTCTACATTTTCAAATATATTGATTTCAATTACAAAACAGAACACAGAGTACAATGCTCACTTTATATTTATTTTTGATTACAAAGATTTATGCTGTAAAAAACAAAAGAAATAGTATTTTTCAATTTAACTCATACAAGAACTCTAGTCCAAACTCTTTATCATGAAAGTTGAATTTACAAATGTAGAATTATGTACAAAAAAAAAAACTTGCATTCAAAAATAAAACAATGTAAAACTTTAGAGCCTACAAGTCCACTCAGTCCTACTTCTCGTTGAGCCAGTCACTCAGACAAATAAGTTTCTTTACATTCACAGAAGATAATGCTGCCCGCTTCTGGTTTACATCACCTAAAAGTGAGAACAGGCGTTCGCATGGCACCGGTGTAGCTGGCATAGCAAGATAATTATGTGCCAGATGTGCTAAAGATTCATATGTCCCTTCTTCTTCAATCACCATTGCAGAGGACATGTGTCCATGCTGATGATGGGTTCTGCTTGATAACGATCCAAAGCAGTGCAGACTGACGCATGTTCACTTTCATCATCTGAGTCAGATTTAAATTGATTTAAATCACTAGTCAGGAAGACTCGATTTAATCATGGATTTCTACATAAAAGTGCATTCTTCTTGGTTGTTATAACCTTAATACATATTCTTCACAACTCACAGATAGATGCAGGTTTCATTTTTAGAAGGTACACACTAGACATTTTTAAGTGATTTATTTTGAAAACTTTTCAGATTAGTTTTACAGCTATATCAGAAAATGAATGATTGTTTGGTTAGTTCATTTACCAAAGGTAATTGAAGCAGATATTTATGAACTCACTAGGAGGTGAACTATCTCCAATTCAACAGGTTAATCATTAATATTTGGAGGATTTCTTGCCATACTGTATTTGGAGGAGACCACCACCACCACACAGGTTTTGTTTTATTTAACTAAATTGTTTTATTTAACTAAAACAACAACATTATGATCATTAATGATCTGCAGGATGGTGTGGACTGCACCCTCAGCAAGTTTGCAGATGACACTAAACTGGGAGGAGTGGTAGATACGGTGGAGGGTAGGGACAGGATACAGAGGGACCTAGACAAATTAGAGGATTGGGCCAAAAGAAATCTGATGAGGTTCAACAAAGACAAGTGCAGAGTCCTGTACTTACGACAGAAGAATCCCATGCACTGCTACAGACTAGGGACCAAATGGCTAGGCAGCAATTCTGCAGAGAAGGACCTAGGGGTTACAGTGGACGAGAAGCTGGATATGAGTCAACAGTGTGCCTTTGTTGCCAAGAACACTAACTGCATTTTGGGCTCTATAAGTAGGAGCATTGCCAGCAGATCGCGGGAAGTGATCATTCCCCTCTATTCGACATCTGGAGAACTGTGTCTACAAGAAGGATGTGGAAAAATTGGAAAGCGTCCAGCAGAAGGCATAAAAAATGATTAGGGGACTGGAACACATGACTTATGAGGAGAGGCTGAGGGAACTGGGATTGTTTAGTCTGCAGAAGAGAAGAATGAGGGGCGATTTGATAGCTGCTTTCAACTACCTGAAAGGGGGTTTCAAAGAGGATGGAGCTAGACTGTTTTCAGTGGTAGCAGATGACAGAACAAGGAGTAATGGTTTCAAGTTGCAGTGGGGGAGGTTTAGGTTGGATATTTGAAAAACTTTTTCACTAGAAGGGTGGTGAAGCACTGGAATGTGTTACCTAGAGCGGTGGTAAAATCTCCTTCCTTTGAGGTTTTTAAGGTCAGGCTTGACAAAGCCCTGGCTGCGATAATTTACTTGGAGATTGGTCCTGCTTTGAGCAGGGGGTTGGACTAGATGACCTTCTGAGGTCCCTTCCAACCCTGATGTTCTATGATTATGTATTCTGGATTTTCTTCTTCAACAGCAAACATATATTTTAACAAAACAAGCATATGAATTTTTGAATTTAGTTAAAACATTCAAGTATTACTGTGTTGCACTGTTTGCATTTTGCATGCATGCCTCTCTTACCCACAAGTAGAGGAACTTCATTAAAATATTCCCAAACTGGATCTCTTTTATGGCCTTCTGCCATTATAGGTTTTCCCTTCTAGTGAGAGAATGGTAGATCTCAAATCAATGAAGGCTACACTAGAAAGACCTCAAGACTTCTGGAATATGCTGCTCAAACAGTTTCACTTTTGTTTCTACTGTCTGTCCCTCCCTTCTCACATTTATCTCCAGACTTCTTCTCCTTGTCCAGATCTATTCCGCCCCCAACAATCGTCTATTCATTGAACTTTTTGAAACTTTGCACTTTTAGAGAGAGGTAAGGGACTGACTCTGTGTACGCAAATTTGCAGAGGGACAACAGGGTTGAGGTCTGCTATTTCTCACCTCTATATTTTATTTTATTTATTTATTTTAAAGCGTTTTTACTGTTAACAAGCATGTTATCTCTGGAGACACAAATCCACAGTCTGAGAACTGCAAAACTAAGCAACTCTGATGGTATCTTCTAGACTGAACACTGAGTCCCACTGGGTAGATAGAAAGATTAACTTAAATAATCTATACAGAAGCCCCTGGAACACCATAAAATTGGGTCCCTAATCCATGAATTATTGGAATTCATTTACAAAACTTTTCTTAAACATTACATGAATATATTGTCTCATACTATAGAATTAGAATTTATAATCCCTATTCCATGATGAGATATCTTTGAGCTATAATGTATCTTAATTAAAACTATCTTTAGATAGGTTTTTTCCCCAAAAAGCATTTTATCAAAAAAATCCGATTTAAATAAAAAAATTCATTGATTTTTATCCACCCTGGATGCCACCAGCAGAAGGTTGATTTTCTTTTTTGGTGGTTAGGGTTCTCTAGTTTCTGCATCAGAGTGTTGCTCTTTTAAGACTTTTGAAAGCGTGCTCCACACCTCGTCCCTCTCAGATTTTGGAAGGCACTTCAGATTCTTAAACCTTTGGCTGAGTGCTGTAGCTATCTTTAGAAATCTCACATAGGTACCTTCTTTGTGGTTTGTCAAATCTGCAGCGAAAGTGTTCTTAAAATGAACAACATGTGCTGGGTCATCATCCGAGATGGCTATGTGGGTAAAACAGAGCAGGAGACATATTATTCTCCTCCAAGGCATTCAGTCAAAAATGAATGCATTATTTCTTTTAACAAGCATCTTCAGCACGGAAGCATGTCTTCTGGAATGGTGGCCGAAGCATGAAGGGGTATACAAATTTTTAGCATATCTGGCACGTAAATAACTTGCAATGTCAGCTTCAGAAGTGCCATGTGAACACCTGTTCTCACTTTCAGGTGACACTGTAAATAAGAAGCCAGAAGCATTATCTCCCATAAATGTAAACAAACTTCCTTGTCTTAGCGTTTCGCTGAACAAGATGTAGGACTGAGTGGACTTGTAGGCTCTAAAGTTTCACATTATTTTGGCTTTGAGTGCAGTTATATAACACAAAAAAAATTAATCTACATTTGTAAGTTGCATTTTTCACGATAAAGAGATTGCCTTATGGTACTTGTATGAGGTGAACTGAAAAATTACTATTTCTTTAGTATATCATTTACAGTGCAAATATTTGTAATAAAATAATGTAAAGTGAGCACTGTACACTTTGTATTCTGTGTTGTAATTTAAATCAATATATTTGAAAATGTAGAAAAACATCCCAAAATATTTAATAAATTTCAATTGGTATTCTATTGTTTAACAGTGCGATTAAAACTGTGATTAATCACGATTAATATTTTTGAGTTAATCACATGAGTTAACTACAATTAATCAACACCCTAATTACCACTGATAATAGAGCTAGTGCAGAGCATCCACATGGTTTTAAACCACCACTGTTATCTAAACCTGCTCTCAGCAAGTCTAGATGACTTGTTGTTAGCACACTAGCAACCAATGACACCTTGTTTACATTAGCACTCCAACCACAGATACCTGCCCAGTTTTAGTTACAATAACAAGAATACTTCGCTCTGATATGATGTTTTCCATCTGTAGATCTCAAAGTGCTTAATGCTAGCAATAGTTTAGGTACCAGTCTAGACTGGCATATACTTTTTTACCACAGCATTATGGGTTAGATGGCATAGTGGGGGTAACAGCTCTTCTCAGTTTATTCTAGTGTTTCCCTGGTTGCGATTGGTGGGGCTGTACTAGTGCTAGTCTGAAGGTGGCAGAATTGCTAAAAATTCTCAGTGCAGACAGAGCTCAGAGCAAGAGCAACCATAACAGCCATGGAAATGTTGTGCACTTTTGCCATCATTTTCATTTGTGGATGGGCATTGCATTACAGGTGTGTGATGGGTTTACATCACCAAATTGCTCCAATGTAGACAAGGCTCAGAACCCCTCTAAAAATTCTCTAAGGCTAAACCAAGCAGGCTGAGTTGAGTAAAGCTGAGTAGGCTACAGCCAAGTGAAAAATTGTACTGCCTCTCCTTGGTCACTCAGCATCACAATTCTTTGTAAAAACAGTCATACTGGTTGTACCCTACAAGCTCTCAACATTGAAGCCACTTACTACTGGGCCCCAGTCAGGGGACTCTACTCTATGAAGAAAGTGTGATGGGGAAGTCACCTGCTTTCCAGACTCCAGCTGAGCAACAAGGGGCAAAATATTGCATGTCACATGAATTCAAATTAGACTTAACACCAAGAGAAAAATAGCACTAACAATGAGTTAGGCCTGTCTTCCTCATCACCACCTAACATGGCCATTCAAGTTCTCTCAGGAGCATCTATCAGAGAAGCTGAAATGGAAATCAAGCACAGCTCATTATCTGGGACAGATTTCTCAAACTTTTCCTCCTCTCACCTGTCTGAGGAAGGAACTGAACATACAAATAATAATAAAACAGAAGGCATCTAAAAGGAAGGAGAATGACTGAGGGATCTGAGCAAGCAAACTTTTTAAAACTAGGGAACTTTCTATTTAGAGCTTATATATAGCTTTTTACATCTTCAAGGCACTGTACCAGTGCTGAAAAATCTGATTCTCAGAACCCCTCTGTGATGTAGGTAAGTGTATCCTAGAATAGCTTTTTGGAACATCCGGCAGAATGAAATTCAAAATCCCCTCTCCCCAGAGGATATTCCTCAGACATCTCAGCACCAAAAGATACAGCATTTCCCTAAATTTGCATTAATGATGTGCGTAGGCACAAACACACAAAATCCTGGCTTCAAGAATTTGAACTTTAATAGACAAAAGCTGTGCATTGAGTAAAGGAAAAAAGCTGTCTAATTAAAGGGTGCAATTTTTATTATTCTTCATCTCACCCTTTAATTCAGGGGCGGGCAAAACTTTTTGGCCTGAGGGCCACATCGGGTTTCTGAAATTATATGGAGGTCTGGTTAGGGGAGGCTGTGCCTCCCCAAACAGCCAGGTGTGGCCTGGTCCCCACCCCCTAGCCAAACCCTCCCCACTTCTTGCCCCCTGACACCCCCCTACCCCCCGGACTCCTGCCCCATCCAAACCCCCCCTTTCTCCCTGTCCCCTGACTACCCCCAGACCCCCTGCCACTGACTGCCCCCCGCCACCACATCCAACCCCTCCTCTCATTCCTGACCACCCCCGGAGCCCCGCCCCTGACTCCCCCCCACTGCTCCATCCGACCCCCGCTCTCCTACCTGACTGCCCCCCCAGGACCCCTGCCCCCATTCAACCCCCCCGTTCCCCACTCTCTGACCGCCCCGACCCCTATCCACACCTCCGCCCCCTGACCACCCGCCCCCAAACTCCCTTGCCCTCTGTTCAACGCCCCCTGCTCCCTTACCGCGCTGCCTGGAGCACTGGTGGCTGATGGCGCTACAGCCACGCCACCCAGAGCACCAGGACAGGCAGCCGCGCCACCTGGCTGGAGCCAGCCATGGCACTGCACAGCACAGAGCACCGGGTCAGGCCGCGGCTCTGCAGCCCCGCCGCCCAGAGCATTGCACTGGCTGCGCAGTGAGGAGGAGGGAACAGCAGGGGAGGGGCCGGTGGCTAGCCTCCCGGGCCAGGAGCTCAGGGGCTGGGAAGTAGGGTAGTTTGCCCACCTCTGCTTTAATTTATGATGTATTTCCCTAAATTTGCATTTGGGAACAGAGCAGATGGGAACTCTTACTCAAAAACATATTATAGGATTCATTAAACCAGATCTGACTGTTTGTCTATTCAGTTTCACACTTCAGCTTTGGCAATAGCCAAAACCTGATGCTTTTGGAAGAAAGTGAAACAACAACAATGCACTTAGAAGCAACTGTGCAATGCTGTACATAACCAAATCTCCCCTGACATAGGAGATTTGATTACCTTAATTTATCTTGCATAGCTACAAATGCTATTACCGGTCATAAAAGTATTAGGCCTTTCATAAATCTGGCCAGAGCATTTTTCTATAAGACCTGATTAACACAAAGTTAGAATTAAACAAGGTACATGTGGACTTCTTGCAACTACAAAGCCCACTGCCTGTTTTTGAATAGATCCTTTTGTGACAGATTAGTCTCCAATATTATGACCACAGATTTGGATATCACTAATTATAAATACATTTGCATCTCTGTGGTTTCTCTTCGTATAGAATCAATGCTACCACCATCGCATCAACCCTCCTTCCTGCTATTCATTATCTCTGTTTCTCTTTCACCTCACTCTTCTTCATGTAACTGCACCTAAAATATTCTCCCTCAGAGTCTCATTCCACTTCAGATATGTGCTCCCCAGTCTCTCTGCTCCACCCAAACCCGGTCTTGCTTTGCCTAGTTTGTCCTGAAGATAAGCTTAGCTCCCAATGGTCTGCAGAAATGCCCTGCCCATAGCCATTGGTTGGATCAGATGTATTGCTGCTTTTATCGCTCCCAGCTGTTGACAGGGGAACACAGAGCAGTTTTTCGGCAGCTGGCAGAAGGAGGGAGAGGCTGAGCACTACCAATCCTGTGGCTCCCTTGAGTGCTATGAAGCACCTTTGGAAATCAGTGGTGGCTGTGGCACCACGGACCACCAACATCCCTTGAAGCTTAGTTTAAGATTCATTGTCCTAGGTGACATCCTACAGTAAAATCTAGCATTACTAATCTCTCTGCTTGTAGTGGATTGGTTGTGCCTGCTCTCTGATACAGTGCTTACTGTATTTCTTTTTGCCTTTACTGAAAGAATAACTCTACAAATGTGTCAGATGGAATTTTGTTTTGGATTAACAACATAAATATTTAATAGGAAATTAAAAAAACCTTGCAATGTCAGATCCAATTCATGTTACACAATGCAACTGCACAGTATAATTTAAAACCATGAAAGGAGGAGTGAAGCAAGGGGTTTGGTCTATTATGAAACAGACTTAGAAATCTAGGAAATTCTGATTGGCTGTTGATGAGGTTGTACAAACCCTATGCTCAGATGTAAACTTCTCCCTCTCTTTTTTATATTAAAAATTGTGCAGGACATAGTTCATATACCTTGCACATGAAAGTGCAGCACATTCCCAGACCTGGAGACCAATGTGTTCCGTTGATCCACAGAACAGACGCAACAAGGACAGCACCAAGGCAAGGATCCCCCCATACTGCCATTTAAAATGTCTCAAACCTAATTTGGTGGGCCCACTTCTAAAAGTAAGAGGATAGCTTGGTTTCTAGGTGCATTCCAGCCCCAATCCAGCAAAGCATTTATGCCTATGCTTAAGTGCCACTGAATTCAGTGGGACCTAAGTATGTATTTGAAGTGCTTTGGAGAGAAGGGATGGATTGCTGAATTGGGCCCCCAAACCATAGACTGCCTGCCTAGACTGACAACAAGGATGGTATGGGAAACCCTTTATAAGAAGATGGAAAAGGAAACAAATTTGAAACAGTCCCCTGAATATCTGATGGTGATAACTTTCAGTCGCTTCATATCTAGCACATGGTGGCAAAGGGTCAACATAAAGGGGCAAGATTCTACATTCCATTACAATCCCTTGTGTCCTCAAATTTCTGTTACCTTTTAAACATAATTTAGGTTCTCATGTGACTGAAATTATGGTCTTTGGCCTTGTGTTACTCTGTAGTAAAGGCATGCAATGAAAAGAATCTCCCAGAAATGCACTGTCTGACTAGTCTTACTGCTTAAATATCAGTTAAAATCTATCTTAATATTCCTTTCATAACAAAAGAGAAAATTTTGCTCTGATAGTCCATAAAGTCTGTATTATATAAAAATTCAAATACTCAAATCAGAATTCCGAAGGCATCATCTTACAAGATAGTAAAGGAGAGCATGAATAAGAAAAAAACAGAACACCCTCATCACTGCGGTTCAAATTTTTGAAGACCCTCAATTCAGATTACAGATATAATTTGAAGTAGTTTTACTTTGTGTCTACTGCTGGGAATAAACATACCCTTAACAGACAGGCTGAAGTGAAGCTCCTTCTCCTTACTTACTTCAATAGCAGTGATAGCTTTGCTGCTGCAGCATGGCATTCTTAATTCTGCACAAATAATTGCTGTAACAACCACCACAGAAGAGAAGCTTGGCATTCTAAATAGCAGTGCACCTATTTTAAGAATATTGAATCCAAGGGGTTTATAAGCAATATCAGATCACCTCATTAGTAGGAAACAGTTTCCTTATAATGTCTGGACAGGCCTGAAAACCTCACATTGTGTACATTTTTCTGTAATCATTCCTCACACATTTCATAATCTACTCCTCATCAATTTACAAAAATAGTTAAACATATGTTAATAGAATTTGAAAAAAAAATCACAATATTGACATTACCATACTTAGCATTTAAGTACCATGGCAAAACTCTGATTTCAAAACAATCTTCTTTCCAACTAAACAGATTAGCTTCATGTTACCATGCCATGTTCAAAATCTTCCTCTACCACCCCAATCTTCACAGAAGGTTAATTTCAATATTGTTGATAACTTCCCACTTCTAGTTTTACAGTACTTTCATATTCTGCTCTCTAGAAGACTTAGGGGTTGCCTTTTTTTCCTATTATAGCAGGATGGAGGGGATTGGGGGATTTATTTTGCTTACATAGTAGGGTTTTTAAAGCAAATTTTACATTTGGCACCTGATAGCAGAAATATTAAATGTATAATTTGGGAATTCAAAGTGAATGGTTGCCCTTAACTGTGTGGAGTTGAAGACGGTACCATACTTCAGATCGCCGGAAGCAGAATGTTCCACAGATCTGCAATAAGCTCTCTGATTTCATATCTGATACCAACAACAACATAATTTCAACACTCTTCCGATACTATCCCTTGGATGTGATAACTCCACTAGTATTGTCATGATTCATTTCAACTTTCTTTTTAATTCTTAGTTCGGAAGAAGAGACTCCCAATCAGAATTTCAAAAACATTAATGATGCGTAAGCAAGATAAGATCCCACAACACTCACCGCCAAACACATCTCCGTTCTGGTAGTTCTTCCCCTTCTGAGCTTCCTCTTCATTTTGAACAGTAGAAACATGCTTGGCTGACGCACAGCCCATAGCTTCATTCAGTCAGCTCCAGCTGGACTGAACCACAAATCATCTCTACAGATGCCTAAGCATTGTTTGAAAAATAATCCACTTCTTGCTTGGTTGGCAAGACACTTCTACCTGCAGATACAAAAGAAAAATATTTCTAAGCATATTGACAGAAAGCCATCATTAAGAAGTTTCCGCTTTTTGGCGATCAGGAAAATATGACAATGGTATTTCAAGGAGAGGAGTGCAGGAAAAAACACCATCTGAAAGAATATACACACAGGGTTTTTTTCCCTGGAACACATATGAGAAATCAGAGACATTTGCTTCTCTTGCTGTTTTTCACGATCTGTCCATCAAGCTAATTTTCTCAGAAAGCTTATTAGTGCTTGGGAACTAATACTTGCAAGTGTCAAACACTGGGTCAGACAAAAAGAAGTCCATCAAGATCTTATGTCCCTGTATGGTTGACAGCAGTTGTAGGGAGCATGTTCAGGGAATGTCTAAATCCCAAGTTTAGGATTTGTATACACACAGGAATTGTACTGATTTAAACTTAAATCTGTTTAAAAAAACAATACAAACTGCTGCATGGGTACTCTTCAAACTAAACCAATTAAAAAAAAGTTTGAACCAATATAAAAGAGTGTCCACACACAAAGCTGCACTCATTTAACTAACTTGATGTAAAAATCACACCTTTAGTTAAACCAGTACAACTCTGCATACAGACACAGAAATGCTCATATGTACTTAAATGCCTATATGAGTATCCAAATGTGGGGGACAGACATTCTGGGTATGTCTACACAGCAATTAAACACTGGCGGGTGGCCTGTATCAGCTGACTGGGGCTCAGGCTGCATGGATGTAAAATTGTGGTGTAGATGTTCATGATTCAGGACAGCTGTGGGTGTTTAATTGCTGTGTAGACACATCCCAATTACTTTTATTTCATTTAAAATTATTTCATTTATTTCATTTTCATTTATTTTATTTTATTTATACAATTCAATGTCACTTAGTGGATTATGTTTTCAATCCAGTATTTCTCAGCTATTTATGTTAATAGTTGCAGCCCTGTTTATTTCACATACATCATGATAAAGTTTATCTATAAAGATAGGGCCAATATAAATACAAAATGAGACTGCAAATCCCATTACAGTTCAAAACCTAGACACTGTGCATTGGCCAGCCTCCTTCTGACACTTGACTGTTCATAATTTGTCACCAAAAACTGAACTATATAATTTCATCCACATCTTGAAAAATTTACTGACACAATACTTTTACTGAAAAAAAACGAGGAGTACTTGTGGCACCTTAGAGACGCCTCGGTTTTTTTTTGCTGATACAGACTAAAATGGCTACCACTCTGATACTTTTACTGACACTTTTCTGATCTACAAGTACTATGCCAAGATTCTGAATTCAAAACTCTCCTCTTTCCACTAAACAGATTAGTTTCATGCCCAACGACTGAGCCTACTTTCCAGGGTGGAAAAATAGCTCTGCCATCAAACCCCCCACAAAGGCAACCCTCTCTCCTAATTTAATGACTAAGGGCCTTGATTCAGCAAAGCATCTAAATACATACTGAAATCCCATCCCAAACAATGTCTGTTTCCCACCCCTCCGTATACACACTTTCTGTTCATGGTATCCTCTACCTAACCCCATATATTTTTTGCATTCTTTCTCCTCCCTCCCCAATATACCCCCCCACCACACACAGATTTCTAACTTACTCAGTCAATTTGTTCTCCTATTACTCCCATCCACCCCCTCATAGGATAGGAAATTTTACCAGACTCTTAGTAGCCAGAGAACTAATGTACTAGCTATAGACAGAAATTGTTCAGAAGAAATGCAACTCTAACCTTCCCTCATTTTCCGGTTGCTACAAGGAAGATCATTTCCACTACTGTACAATATCACCTAGCTTTCAGTTTTGGGTTCCCTCTCCAGTAAAGCTCTAATAAGTTTGCTATAGCTCATAGATTTCCCAAGCAGCAGTAGAATGAAATGAACCCAATCCCCATGCTAAATAGTGGCCGTGAAAATGACAAGACTGTTCAAGTTTTCACTCTGCAGTATCCTAGGCAAGCTTTGAGCAGCAGAGTCACTGGAGTTGTCAGTCTGTGGAATAAGGAAGACAGCACATCCCCAGTTAACCTTCCTTATGCAAAATGTATTCTTTGCCCCCATGAGGACTGGAAACTTACTAATTTTTAAAAGAAAGTTTAGGTTTTGTAATAGATGATGGCTATTGCCTGGAAAAGCTTCCTACTCAGGCAAGTGCCTGAGGCAATTTTTCAAGCCCTGATTTTATCAGTCAGCTCATTAAACACTGCATCGAGGCTAAGGTGGAAGTCCTTTCTGGTATTCACAACATTTAGATATTACCAGTAAGCATGCAAAAAAGCACCATGTTAATTCCATTCATATACATTGTAAGTATTTAAATAAGAACAATCACAGAAATGAAGATGTAGCAATTTTATTTAAATCATCTTAACTGATCTTACATTCCTGTAACAGAGTGAGAGTCATTGCTTATAACAATGTGTATCTGCATTAGTGTGCCCTAATAACTTAAGTGTCAGAATGTTATTTTAGATGAATAGCTTCAAACCCCTCCATTAGGGCATAAGGCTGACGTGAGACAAACAAGCATGAATGAACCAGAATGTGAAATGCTAATCTTCTTGTGAGATGGACCTTGAGAGAGCTGAATGCCATGCCAGCATGCTCGAGTACAGTACATAGTCAAGGATCTACAGCATCAGAGCCTCTGCCAGGTCTGATGACTTTGAGCAGTGGTTTTCAAACTTTTTTTCTGACAACCCAGTTAAACAAAATTGTTGATGCCCACCACCCAACGAAACTGGGGATGAGTTTGGGGGGGGGGGATGGAAGGGGCTCCAGGTTTGGGGTGACTCAGGGCTGGGGTAAGACATGGAGTTGGGCTGGGGGTGCAGGCTCTGGGTTGGGGCTGGGAATGATGGGTTTGGGGTGCAGGAAGGGGCTCTGGGTTTGGGGGGCACTCAGGGCTGGAGCAGGGGATTGGGGCGCAGGGTTACCTCAGGTGGCTCCAGGTCAGTGGCGCAGCACGGGTGCTAAGGCAGGTTTACTGCCTGTCCTGGCAACGTGGACCGTGCTGCGCCTCGGCAGAGCAAGCTCTCTGTGTGGTTCCCGGCCAATGGGAGTGCGGAGCCGGTGCTCGGGGCGAGGGCAGCACGTGGAGCCCCATGGGCCCCCCGCCTAGGAACCAGACCTGCTGCTGGCTGCTTCCGGGACGCAGCGTGGTGTCAGAACAGATAGAACTAACCTGCCATAGCCGGGCAGCACCGCTGACAGGACTTTTAACGGCTTGGTCTTAGAGTCTGTCATGAGGCAGGAATAGTTGAGCTGCCCTGTACAGGCATTCTGACTGTCAGAAATCAGTCCAGATGGGTTGAGTTAGTTGTATTTTCCTATGGCAAACAGAAAGAGTGCTGAAGAGTTTAGCAAGAGCTAATGGCTAGAGGGCTGGATACTCACTGGGTCCCATCTCACTGCCATGGGCAATAAGAGGGAATTGAGGGAGAGTTGTAGCCATCCCATCCTTTATGCCCTCATACAGAAGCATGAGGCAGTACAGGGCACATGCGTCCCTTGAGGATGCACAGCTATTCAAAAGACTAATCTCACGCACGAGTGCCCATGCATCTACAGTGGGATCCACACTGATACATACTCAAAGGATACGTCCTTTTCCTCCCTCTTATGACGGAGTCAAAGGGTGAGAATTTCCAATAGTTGACCCTGTAAGAGAATAGAATGGCTATCCTGCCTCCAAATCTGGATTCCCTAGTTCTGGACCTGTGGTTACTAGAGTATCCTGGGGGGAAAGAGAAGTGGAGAACCAGGCCTGTGATGTTAGTCAGCCAAGTTGCTGCAAGGCGGATCAGGTGAAGTGCCTTGTCAGCAATAAGATCATGGATAGTGAAGGGCTCATTGACTACAAATAACATGTTATCAGTAGGAAGCTACGGTCGTGGCGCTTCTCGTGGGCCCATGTGGCTGACTGCAGAGGACATGTGGCAGCTACCAAGGGTTCATCTTTATAGGCACCGACTGATGTTTCCTCTGACTATTTCTTCCTGGCATGACCTGTATCAAGGAATCATGAAGGTAGGTGGTTGGTGTAATTGGCAATAGTAATGATCCAGTAGTAGGGCTGATGGACTCCCTAAAGGGTCTGAGTTAGATGAACTGTTGATGAAAGTCAGGGTTGGGGTAACCCACACACAGGCAGGGAAATATTTTTGACAACCCTGGGCATTGGTACGTTATGGGAATAAGAAAAATGGCAAAGCTCTTCACCCGAAAATATCCTGTGTCAATCAGCAACAACAGCTCTGGCTGGTCCAGGGCCAGCTCCCATGAGTTCTGGAAAATGGTCTTATCATCCATGACCAGAATGTTGGTGAACGTAACCCGCTACCTCAAGGGTGACTAGGATGAAACAATGAAAACCCCAGAATCTCGGGAAATATCCACAGTGTTTCCGTGGGAGAAGAGAACCACAACAGAGTTTTATTCTTTTTACACTCAGGTAGCATACACCTGAACCTTAACAACGAGAAGGGCTGTGAACCAAAGCACACAATAGTTAAACAGAGTAACTAGAACACGGCATTTTTTTTTTAAGATTAGAGGAAAGGACAATAAATGTAATGGTACCTATAAATAAAAATACAAATAGATGATCATTGGTCTGCCTGTCCATCTGCTCTGGTAAGCAATAAAGTGAGTTAATAAATAAGTACCCTAAGAAAAGTTTGCTATTAGGACTGAATATTTCCTAAATCCTTAGTAACCTTGGACTGTTAACATGATTACAAAATGGTAAAAGGGCTCAGAGAAACAGATACCTACTATGACACTGAGGAAGTATGGAAAACACAAGGATAGCAAGCATTGTTCCAAGCATTAATTTTGCAGAACATACATAATCCATGATACATGACACCTTGCAATGATCAAGCTTTCTTGATACTGCCTCCATTATCACTGGTGACAGCGGGAAGCAAAGTGACCCAGCCCCAGCCCGCTCTGCTCCCCCAGCTCCCAGCCCCGTTGCTTGGGGGAGGGGGCTTGGAGGAAGGGGTCAGGCCCGCCCCCGCACTCACCAGCGGCAGCAGCGGGAAGCGAAGCAACGCAGCTAGGAGCTGGCGGGGCGGAACGGAGCTGGCTGGGGCCAGGTCACTCTGCTTCCAGCCGCCGCCGCTGCTGGTGAGTGCAGGGGCGGGCCCGAACCCTTCTGCCCGCTCCAGTACCCCCGGTAATCCCACAGGCCGCGTCACTTGAGGGAAGGGGTGGAATGGGGGCTGGAGCCAGTGCCGCATATGCAGCATGTGGCTACTTAGGGCACCATGAAATTTCGTGCCCCAAATTATGTGGTGCCATACGCAGCTGCATATGCCTAAGGATGGCCCTGCGTTTCTCTCTTTTCTCGCCCCCCAACGCAATCTTTCTTCTCAGTCTTTTTCTGTCTGTGTCCTGGGATTCCTCTAATTGATTTCCTCTTTTAGTACCTCTCAAAAGCCCTGCATATAAAAATGATCTTCCCTCTGGTCAAGGAAGGCTGGACAAACTTCTCTTTGTAGCCCACAATGCTGCTCCTTCAGTTGGTCAAAGGGAATCATTGATGAGCAATGCAAGGCATTCCTTCCCTCCCGGGGGGTGGAGGTAGGGGTGGGGGGGGGGGGATAGACTGTTTTCACAATGTTCTTAAATGAGTTTTCTAGTGATCTTTCTTTGGTTTCTCTATAGTGCTTATCACCATAGACTCCAAGTTCCTGGTGGCCCAGGAAAGGGAAGGAGTGAAATAAAGTAAAAGCTGTATCATCTGGCACTTTATCAACTGGAAAGCTCTATTAACTGACATTTCTGATATCTCCCAATACAAATCTTCAATCTAGTAACCGGGACTAGTATACTGCCCAGGAGGTTATGCAATTGCACAATCTGCACTCTACTTTTATGCAAAAGAGGCAGAAGACAAGTAAGCAAGCTGATCTCAGGGATTTATTCAAAAAAGCAGCTTCTAGGATGAGTCATAGGGTCATTACAGATTCAGCCCAATCTCCTACACCTTCTACATCTACAATGATAATTGATGTTGATAAGGATGACCCTGAGGCACTGCGAGATCCTGAAGTACCTTCTGAATCAAAAAAATATTAAATTATGTTCAGTATAGTTTTAGTGTTAAGTGTATTTTTAGTGATCTAGGTATATGCCGGGCACTGTCCATAGTGATATGTAGTGTCATAAGATAACCTACTGTATAAAAAACTTCACCTGTATATACCTAAGTGCTTCAAGAAACCAACCACTCTGCAGTGCAGTACTGCTACTGGATTTGTGAGTACCTGTATGCTATTTTATCCTTTATTCATTTTATTGTATTCTAATTCTTTGAAAATTGGTATTCCATTGGTAAATATAACCTAGTTAACTGGAATTCCCCCACCCCACCCCATGTCCCCAACATGCCGAAAAACAAAGCTTTTACTGTAGTACATATTTTAGAACATATTTAGTCTCTGCTACTTTCCTCCCCTTCTTTTGTCGGTCTCTCTTCTCCTTCCCTCTCCATTTATTTGACTCTTCCTAATACCAGTACCTATGATAGCACTCAACTAATCCCAGAGATGCTGGAAGGAGCAGAATGAAACTGACATGATCATCAGTTTCATTCTGCTTTTCCTGCTGGAGCTTCTGAGCAAACACTAGGGCAGCATGGGAGCAAAAGGCACTATCCTACCTCAATGAATTCTCTTGCAGAGTAGTTTTTTTAAATACCATGGTGAGTCCCACAAGTAAACTAGATTCCCATAATTCTGTACCAAAAGTTGAAAACTTTGCAAGGTATATCAAGGTAGCCTGTTTCCTCTTGTTTTTTCCTACCCCCCCCCCCCCAAGATGTTCTGGTTTAACTTGGATTTAAACTTGGAGAGTGGTCAGTTTAGATGAGCTATTACCAGCAGGAGAGTGAGTTTGTGTGTGTATGGGGGTGGGGGGGATGTGAGAAAACCTTGATCTATGCAGGAAATAGCCCGACTTGATTATGTAAAGAGTTGTCACTTTGGATGGGCTAGCACCAGCAGGAGAGTGAATTTGTGTGGGGGGTGGAGGGTGAGAAAACCTGGATTTGTGCTGGAAATGGCCCACCTGTTGATCATTTTAGATAAGCTATTACCAGCAGGACAGTGGGGTGGGAGGAGGTATTGTTTCATATTCTCTGTGTGTATATAAAGTCTGCTGCAGTTTCCACAGTAAACATCTGATGAAGTGAGCTGTAGCTCACGAAAGCTCATGCTCAAATAAATTGGTTAGTCTCTAAGGTGCCACAAGTACTCCTTTTCTTTTTAAGGTATATCTTGTTTCCCATAACTTAGATAAGGGTTAGGGTCTCATGGAGCAACTCTAAAGCTGAATAGAAAATGCTTAACAGAAGAATTTGCAAGTGCTTCTGTATTTGTTTTAGTCTTTGTTTACTGCACTGAGATAGACAGATCTACATTTTATGGGGGTTGCAAACACACTAAGTTTCCTCCCATATTGACCACTCAGGAAACCAGGTGATAATTTCACAACGCTTTAGAGATCACATAGCAGTAAGTGCTGAACAAGTTTACAAGGAGAAAAAAACAAGTTTAAAAACGAGAGACCACATTAGCTTCTTGTAACAGTTCAGCCAGTGAAAAACCCAAGCATTTTATTTACTGCTGTTAATTAGATTTGTTCACTGCAATACACAGACCAGTTTGATTTTAATTTTGAAGAAAATATTTTTAGAACTATAAAGCAACACATATATCTGTGTTTGCACTGAATGAAGGAAGGACCTTGGGAGTCACAATGAGGGATCTGCCCCATTTTCCTATCCTTGATCAAAGTCTATCCCCCTTCCTAAATTGCCCTAGACTGTCTGTGCCAGGAAAGATTTTTTTAATTGACTAAAAGTTCTGTCGGAGGCAGACAACCATAATTTTTGTCTTTGGAATGCACCAAATGGCCTATGTTGCCTTTAAAAAAAAAAAACCTGTGTAAAGTCTGAGGCCTTTTTCTGCAGCCATATTAGGAGAGCAACAGCCATGAGCCAAGAAACAGAAAGTCACATCCTCACTCTCCATCTAAATGACATTAAAACAATGTAATATCAGTTTGTTAAGAAGGCGATCCTGTGCTAATAGTACCCGCTGCCACCAGATAAAGAAACAGATCTTCAGATGTTTAAAGAAAACTTTCTTTGATTGCATTCTGTCTGGCAAGGAATCACTTATCAATAAGGCTGTGAGTTTGTCACAGTCTTGGACCACTGTGCCCTCCTGCAGCAGAGTTTGGGTGTGGGAGGAGGCAGGGGCTGGGGCATGGGATGGGGTGAGGCAGGCTCTGGGTCGCGCTTACCTGGGGGCTCCCTGGAAGCAGCAACATCCCCCTCGCTCAGCTGCTAGGTGGAGGCGTACCCAGAGCGCTGGCTTCACAGCTCCCATTGGCTGGGATACTTTAGTAAAATGATTGGTTATGGTGCAGAAGTTGGAGCCTTTGGATGACCTGATCCTGACTAGCCAGCAGCGAAAAGTTTGTCTGCCTTATTGAGAGTGGGGAGCATTGTATGCTTAGCATGTCAATTCTATTTTGGTGATTGTTAATAAATAGATGTTAAGAATATTATTGTGTAAAGCTCTTTCACTGGTAAAAGACCCTGCAAACCCAAAGAGTGTAAGGTTACGCCTTAAGCTCACAGAAGGGTAAGGGCAGGTGCCTAAATTCACAGGGTTATGCCTTGAGCCTGAGGAACAGGGTAAAGGTGGGTGCCCTAGAGTGAGAGGTTATGCCCTGAGCCCTAGGAATGGGGTAAGAGTGCCTAAATTAATTGGGTTATGCCTTGAGCGCTAGGAACTGGGTACAGATGGGTGTCCCTAGGGTGGGCGGGTAACACCTGGACTTTATTCCCTGCTTCCCTTTGCAAACAGTTCAAACTCACACTGTTAGCAGGCAACATAAATAAGCAGGAAAAAATGTTACAATGTAATCACGTAGATGGCAGGCCTTTATTCCATTTCCTACATCGTGTCTTAAAAACACACTATGATCTGTTGTGCATTTAAATTAGTCTCTTAAAATAAACCATTAAACAAGTATTCTGTGCAATATATTTAAAGAAAATCCATTCTATGACATAAGCAGCAACACAAGGGGACAAAGACAAGTCAAAGTGAATAATGGTGTTCCTTTCCTTTGAATGCAGAATCATGATACGCTCGCCTTGACTCGTTTATGTTAATAGCCACGAAATGCAGCATCTTCTTCCTCTATGAAATCTGGTTGCTTCCATGATGCTATGTTCCCATGTTTATTGCCACATTTCACTACCCTATTGCAAACACCATATTGCAGCCCTGCTAGATGAATCCTGAAGGATGATCTAGCCAGTTATACAAGGAGAAAACTTTACTATACAAATACTATCAGCAATAATGTGAAAGGAAAATACAGGGAGAGGTACAGCACAGTTTAATAGGATTTTGCTAAAATTGTATTAAAAATCATCCCCAGTATAGTGGGAGATTGTTGGAAAGACACTTTGCATTTACCCCATCAGCGAAACTATGCTCAGTGCAAAACACATCTCAAGAACATCGTGATCTTAAAGTTAAGGAGAAAAAAGAAACAAAATACATAAGCAGGCTGGCTAGATTTTGCTAGCTGGGAGTGAACTGGCTTGATTTAGTGCCTCTAATTAGTACCTCTGTGTTGTTTGTTATATTACTTGATGCAGTTGGTACCATTGCGCCATGGAGGCCCATCATACTGTCTTTATGAGCAAAATGATTTGTCCCATTGTTTCGTCTCATATCCTTGTTTCACAATAAACATTTCCTCAGTACATATTTTCGATCCATTAAGCTGCAAATAATCATTTCTGAATATAAAGTATGTTGGCTGCAACTATGATGTTATGTCAAGGGAACATTTTTTCCTTATTTAGTCCACTAAATGCCATATGTACTAATGAGTCCCTCCATAAAGATTTCATTATGTCCATGATGAGATATGACTGAAAGGAGTATCTTCCTCTACCTATGTCACGATAATCCCACTATTTGAAAATGAAAACTCACAAGCAAAAAAACTCAAAATTCATGAGCACGAAAAATAGATTATAAAACCAATGACTGTGGCAGTTTGCAAAAAAACCACTGAATAAAAAAAGCTACTATTGTTTTATTTTATCTATTTATACAATATCCCAAGTGCTGGGTAGTGTTGAGATGTTACAAAATAATTGATCATCATCAACAAGAAAGTCAGTCAATCGCTTACCTAAAGTCAGAGCAGATTTTTTTTTAAAGTGACATGGCTTTTACAACACATTCTCTCTTGAAAGTTTTTTTTTTTTTTTTTTAAATTCCCAGAAAATTAATACATCAAGGAATTGGAAGGTGGTGAAGATCTTACAGGATGATGAATTGGTGATAACACAGTACATTTAGTTTGGTCTATGCAAACTGGAAATATGATGCTTTGGCAGTACCCAGAGAGAAACCAGAATATGACAACAGTATATTTCATCCGTACTTCCCATTCCTCCTTACAATTATTGCATTTGGTATGGTATATCTGTATCATGTAAGAGGTGTTTATACTTCCAGACTTTCAAAAGGATTGGACATTTATCCTATCTTTTTTTTTCTTTTTCAATCAGGGTATTTGGCACCTTTGTCAATCTAAATTGCATGAAAAGAAGCTAAAGTACATTAAATACCTTCCTATCAGTTCTTGTCCACATAAGCAATTGCTGTAGCTATCACAGGATGTTATGGAATCATGAAACTCTTGGGGACATCTCCACCTGCTATGAAAAAAACATTTGAGAACTTCTGTGTCAGAGGTAGTTGGTTACACCAAGACACCTTCTACCCCACCACAGAACAGTTTCATGAAAGAAAGATTCTTGTTTTGTTACTTGACTCCAAAGGATTTTTGGAAGCACGCAGTATCTACAGTAGCTACTAGCTTGTGTAACCTGCTTAGGCCAGCAAGATAAAGCAAAACACACACATATTATGTTACACAAAAAGCTCTTGCTAATACTAATAGCAGATAGGGGGCATGAGCCATTTATAGCTGATAACTTTTTTCTAAGGCATGTTTCTAAAGGTCACTCATCTTTATGCAAATCAACATTTCAGAGGAACTTATTTTCCTAAGCTATCACTCTGCTACCTGGTACTTAGCTTATCTGTGTAAACATTATGTAGTGTCTCCTCACATTATTTCAAAGTTACAAGAAACCTTTCCACCCTATAGCAGGGAAAAAAAGGTGTAAATTCAGCTCAATGCTTAAACAGAGCCTTTCAGATTTTTTTAGTGAAGTCATAATGTGGATTATTATTTTGAGACTAAATGATTAGCGTATTCAGGAAAAGAAATAGTGTTATGCCCAATCACATTGTCTGTCATTCAGTTGGCTTAACCCTAAAACAAGACTGAACTGTGCGGTAACCTCAACAGCGTCACCAAGAGTAGTCCATTAACTATAGAAACAAATTTGGGGGGAAGATTAACATCAAGGTTGCGACAGAACAACTCTTCTCTCTCATCCGGCTCCATTATAACTGCGCTCTACAAACTGCATGCTAGATTTTCATCTGCTTCCAGACTCAATTCAAGGTGTTGGTTCTAACCTCTGAAGCCCTGCTTTGCCTTGGACCTAATTTCTTGAGGGATTGTTTCTCTCTTCATTAGGGTGACAAACCAACCGTCACATGTCCCTGTCAAATCAAAACAGGGTACACTTTTCCATACATTTCATCAGTAATCATGCAAAGCACCATATACACCAATACACGTGGTACAATTTTACACGGTGACACCGGGGTCTGTTCTTTTTAAATAATCGTTATACTGTATTTTGCCCCCCATACAGTTTTTTTTATTTCCTTGAAATGCAGTTGGTCACCCTCTTTTCCATGTACCACAATGATGGCTGAGATCACCATATGAATTGCTTTTTCTAACAGTTCTTAGATGTGCACTCAGATGCAGGGCACGCTCTATGGAGAGTTTTTTGCCATGGCGGCACCTTCCTTCTGGATGACAGACAGAGTTTGACTTTATTGACCATCAAAGAGCAATGCAAGAAATATTTTTGGCCAGCCATTTCTTAACTACAGACCATAAGAGGGCTCCTTAGGGTTAGATGCAGGCAGTATAAGGAAGAAGGTTGTTTATGCACCTATTGCAGATCGTTCCATTTAACAACTGTTTGCATTTAATCTATGTCATTCATCTAGATAGAATCATAGAATCATAGAATATCAGGGTTGGAAGGGACCTCAGGAGGTCATCTAGTCCAACCCCCTGCTCAAAGCAGGACAGATCCCCAATTAAATCATCCAGGCCAGGGCTTTGTCAAGCCTGACCTTAAAAACTTCTAAGGAAGGAGATTCCACCACCTCCCTAGGTAACGCATTCCAGTGTTTCACCACCCTCCTAGTGAAAAAGTTTTTCCTAATATCCAACCTAAATCTCCCCCACTGCAACTTGAGACCATTACTCCTTGTTCTGTCATCTGCTACCACTGAGAACAGTCTAGAGCCATCCTCTTTGGAACCCCCTTTCAGGTAGTTGAAAGCAGCTATCAAATCCCCCCTCATTCTTCTCTTCCGTAGACTAAACAATCCCAGTTCCCACAGCCTCTCCTCATAACTCATGTGTTCCAGTCCCCTAATTATTTTTGTTGCCCTCCGCTGGACTCCTTCCAATTTTTCCACATCCTTCTTGTAGTGTGGGGCCCAAAACTGGACACAGTACTCCAGATGAGGCCTCACCTCATAGAGGGGAATAGAGGGGAACGATCACGTCCCTTGATCTGCTGGCAATGATACTATGTGTACAGAACAAATCAAATCAATAAAATGAAATAAAAATTGCCAGACAGACTTGCATAGCTCATATATACCAGCTGATCTATGATTTCCGGTGCCATGAAAAATTAAATGTCTCCTAACCACAACAGTCTGAACATACCCCATATGTTAATCAATCACTGAGACATGGCAGGCTGGGCAGTAGCACTGATTAATGAATACCTCAGGTTCGTAGTGATGCATGGGCTCTAGTAGAGTGCCTCCAAGGCACCCAAGGTGTGTATTAATCAACACTGCAGCACCATCTGAAAGATCTCATTGTGATCACAATATGAGCCTTTTCATTACCAAATTATAGCAAGTTTAAAATAGTTTCCAAACACCCTTGTGCCATGTAAAATAGTTCCTATGGACTTTTTAAAAGACAAATAATGGCATTCAAATGTAAATTTAACAGTTTCTAAATAGAATTATTTTTATTACAGATTTCCAGGATCAGGTTTCTCTTCTTCCTCTGGCCCCAATTACCCATTTGGACTTTTACTACTCTACAACAAAACAGCACCACCTCCCCACCCCCATGTAGCCCTTTGGGTGCCCCAAAAATCTTTTAAAGTAAGCGAATACTGAAACAGACTTGCCAGCTACCCCAATATTCAATTTACCCAGCGACTACAGAAACAGAACAAAAACTAACTAACCTCCCCACAGAATCCCCACCACCATCCTTTGTTCAGCATCATTCCACCTTGTCTTCGGAATGGCCTTCAGTCCCTCTCATTGGCTTTGCAACCCAAGCCCCTGTATATCTGTTCTTTAGTTAAACTGTTTTCAGGACTTACCTGGGAACAGCTTCATGCTCCCTAATGAGTGTCACAATACAATGTAAGATACCAACCAGTCAGAACATGGGAATGGGGTGGCAGCTGCAAATAGAAATGGAGCGTTGAACCTCTCTACAGCAATGCTGAGCAGCAATATTGAGTTGCAAGTCGCCCCAAGGCTGCCTCCTATGCATCTGTGATAATAAGAGCTACACTAAGAACTGCTATCATGCTCTCCTTAATGTTAAAACTAAAACAAAACAATTCAGCCGTGCATAAGCAGTCAGGAGAGATGAGTGGGGGCAGGATACCAGGCGACCTGCTGTAAATGTCTCAGCGAGGCAACACTTTCCTGCCATATTCCCCCCCGATGCTGCTCTACTGGGTACAAGCAGACAGCAATTTAATGGGGCTCTCTTCTTGGTGCAATATCTGGGGACCCGGAAAACCCTTCTCTCTGGACTGACAAAATTAAGACTATAGAGACAGGATCTGGCTGACACTCAGAAAATTGTATGTTGGCTCGTCCTAGTTTGTGAGGAGATCTGCTCTTGCTACAGCTCCCTCGAGGACTCCAACAAGTTCCAAAGTCTGCTAAATGACTGACAACAGCAATCCACCCACAGGATGAGGAGTTGAGGACCTGGTGAATCATCATTATTCTACACCAGCCTTGCCCATTGACACACTGGCCCCCAAATGGCCCCTTCCTCCCCACTGCCAACACAGATCTCCTCGGTTTTCTGATACCCTAGGTTGGATTAATAGAGAGGAATGGAAACTTGAACACTGATAGTGGAAAACAATGGCTGATTCAGACAGGATAAAATAAATTCCTCAAAGCCTATGCTGAGTCTGTATTACAGGCCAAGAGGGCCTTCCTGTCCACCTCTACTGAGGTTGCCAAATACCTCTATGAGCAGTTATCCCGGGTGGCTGCCCACTTCATTCATCCTGAATGCCTATATCACCAACCTCTGTGAAGAGCTATCATCCTACTTAGTTGGAACAATCATTCACATTTGGGAATGCTTCTCAAACGGCATGGATCCACTCTGCCTATATCAATCAAGCAACAGCCTGCCTGCAGTCAGTACACTCACTCATCACGCATTCTAAAGGAGTTTTGAGCCAAGACTTGTGAATCTGACCCATGCTCTTCCTGGAGTGTGAAAGAGAGTCATGAACAGCTGGCACCACTCCTGACTGAAATAGCCAATATGTCATTCAGAGAAAGAATCTCCTTTTCCTCCTTCAAACGTGCAATAGTCTGACAAACCCTGACAAAACCAACCCTGGATACTTCAGTCCAAGCCAACTACCACCAGTGACAAACCTCCCACTCCTGAGCAAGCTCATAGAGAAGCTAGCAAAAGGCCAACCTATAAGCTCTTATAACAGAAGCTAAAATTCTAGATTTGCCTCAATCTAGACTCAGGACATGGAATGGAAACCACTTCAGTGGCACTGATGGATGATCTACTGTCAATGGATAGAGGACAGACATCTATTCTCATCCTCCTGAACGTCTCCACAACATTCAACACTGCTGACCATGAGATACTGCTGCCTCACCTGAGAGGGGTGGCAGGAGTCCAGGTTAATGCACCAACATGGTTGAGTCCTTCCTGGAGGGATGCACGCAAAGAGTACTGCTGGAAACTGCATCTCTACCACTAGCCCCCTCATTTGTGGGGTTCAATTTTCACCAGGGTCCTTTTCAACATCTACATCAGGGGTGGCTAACCTGTGGCTCCAGAGCCACATGCGGCTCTTCAGAAGTTAAGACGCGGCTCCTTGAATAGGCACCGACTCCAGGGCTGGTGCTACAGGCGCCAACTTTCCCATGTGCCGAGGGGTACGCATTGCTCAACCCCTAGCTCTGCCATAGGCCCTGCCCCCACCCCGACCCCCTCCCTTCAGCTTGCCATGCCCTCGCTCCCCCTCTGCCCCCAGAGCCTCCTGCATGCCACGAAACAGCTGATCAGGAGGTGCGGGGAGGGAGGGGGAAGCACTGATCGGCATGGCTGCCAGTGGGTGGAACATGCTGGGAGCAGGCAGCTGATGGGGGCTGCTGACGTATTACTGTGGCTCTTTGGCAATGTACGTTGGTAAATTCTGGCTCCTTCTCAGGCTCAAGTTGGCCACCCCTGATATACATGCAACCACTTGACCAATTGACCAGGGTCAATTTTCACTCTGGTCCTTTTCAACATCTACATGCAACCACAAGGTGAAATGGCCAGATGACATGGATTCACGTGCCAGCAATATGCAGATGATACAAAGTTCTACCTATCCTTCCCCACTACCACAAAGATGGCCCTTTGTTTAGATGAGATCAGCTTATAGATGAAGAACAGCTGGCTGAAGCTGAACCAGAGCAAAACAGAGGTGATGCTGGTGGGTAGAGGAAAGTATTTTGAGGAGTTTACAGCCACAGTTCAGTCCATAGTTTAGAAGTATTCTTGGATTCCCCACTGGTGCCGAGCTCTCGCTTCACAACAGTCACAAGTAATGCTTTCTACCAGATCCGGTTGGCTAGGAGACACTGTTCCATCCTGGTGGACTTCATCTTGCCTTGGTTATTCATGTCTTTGTCACCACTTGGCTGGATTACAGCAATGCAATGTACCTGGGCATGAAGCTTTCAGCACTTGGGAAACTTTAACTAGTTCCAGACACTGCAGTATGTCTCTTCAGCAACACAGGCTACTGCGAACATATCAGACCTGTCCTCTGCTCTCTACATGGGCTCCCTGCAGAATTCTGAATCAAGTTTGAGGTCTCAAGTCCTTGTCTTCACTCTACGAGCTGGGCCCAGAATATCTAAAAGATCATCTAAAGCTCCAGGACAAAGAGCATAGCTGACAACTATGCTTCTCTGGCACAGCAGAACTCTCAACCTAAGAGTAAAGCTTGTCCGTGTGGGAGACAGAACCTTCTATTGGACTGGTCCTAGACTGTGGAATGAACTTCCCCAGGTACTAAGACCCTCACTAACCTCACCACTTTGTACTCCAAGTGCAAGGCATTTTTTTGATCTTGCCATTTCGAATATAAAGACATAGCAATGAGAGTGAGAGCATGCAACGCATTTTTGTGTGTGTGAGAGAGAGCACGCAACACTTGTTTGTGTGTGCGCGAGAGTGAGAGTGTGTGTGAGAGAGAATATACATATTAAAAAAAAAAAAAAGACACACTTACCAGAACAAGAAAACTCCACAGCACACAGTTCACCATCTTGGTAGAGGATGAGAAAACAAACAATACATAACAGATGTGTAATCATGTTGCTTGATGCACTACTGCAAGGCGCTTATACACTACAGTGATAAGCACAGTTCAAAAACCTATGTAGACCTGAACAGAATAATATTCTATACATTTCAGTCTAATTTCCCTCTCCAGAAGGAACCTGCAGGTTCACAATAGAGTCAATTTCATTTTCAGCTTCTCACACACTAACACAGCAATGTTGTGCTTTGACTCATAATACTGCAGGGATGTATTCAAACCCAGAAATATATTTTCATTGACTTTAGAAAAAAATGTGGGAAAATTTCTATTCACAAAGTTTGGTGAAAATATTTTTAGAAACCTTTTTAATTTTGGAGTCTAAACAACCTCACAATGTCTCTTTGACAAAGCACTAGTTCACTTTAAATCACTGTTTAGCTCTTGTCTACTCACAAACCTGCACAGGTTTAGTTAAATCAGGGCAAACCCCTGTGCGGAAACTTATTTTCAGTTTTGAAGTGGCTTATGCTGATTTAGCTCAAACCTGATCCCGCTCAACTTAAACTACAATGAAAGTTACTCTTAAACCAATATATTAAGGTCCACAGAGCCTTTTGCACCAGTTTAAACACAAATATTTTAAAATCACTTCTTTTGTTAAACTGGCACAATTCTCCCTTTGGACAACTCATTAGTTAAGTACATATGCTACCAGTTGTCATCCAGATAGCTCATGTTGTGAGTGCAAAAGCTCAGGTAATTTAAGTTCTCCTCTGAGAGGGTGAGTGTGGGCATTCTAATGAATCTGTTAATTACTCTTCTGCAACTTTCAGAATGGCAAATTATTAACCAGTGCTGTTCACTATTCAAAATGAAATTGAAAATGACAGGGTCCCAAGGCCAAGAAATGTTCAGAAACTTTTAGTGAGCTATATATTCCTGTTATAACGTTCCTATGTGTCATCAAGGAATATCAAGCACAGCTCCTCTAAGGGGAGGTGTAGTAGTACAAGAGAAGTGGGCTAATGTCAGCCAGGATGGATATGTCATGCAGGAATTCCAAAATCAGAGACAAGAGTTGTCAGTTTTAGATCCCACAGTTGTGAGGAAGTCATGAATCTAATGGGGCACCCAGCTGAAATCTTACATGTTTTGTTTGCCCTCTGCATCAGCACACCCCTGGCAAGAAGCCACAAGGAAAAACACAAACAGAACGTATGGACTATCTAAAAATTCTACAGATTCATTTGAGACCAAAGCACAGAAAGACATATGAAGCAGAAAAAACACATGAACTCCACTGAAACACCAGCTAAGAGAGGAAATTTGTACTAAATAATTGCAACATGTTCAAACTGCTAATACAATAAGAAGCAGTTGAAATAAGATGGGAACTTCCGGAGAATCAACAGTGCTGCTAGAACCTCCTGACTGGGAGTGACTGGCTGACATAACCTTTGCAGCCAGCTAGTTTTCCAACATTTTAAATGCGGAGATGGAGAACAACCCTATACACTGTATGTTGCATGCAACACTATTCCCCCAGCTAGGCAGAAAAGACAGAACTGACGCACATTAAAATTTGTGTGACTGTTTAATTCACAAGAACAGAATACTGTGGTCAACTGAAGAGAAAACCTTCATGCTGGATCTATATCCAAGCTCTGAATTCTTAATTCTACCTCTGCCCTGAAACCCAGGGAAAAGATGAGTAAGAAAAGTTTGAGAAGATTTTCAAAGGTACAAATGGAAGTAAGATATACAACTCCCATTGGCTTTCAATGACAGCTGGGTACCTAACTGTCCTGTCCCTGAATACATCATCTGTGACAGTCTTCTGCCTTTGTCAGACTCAGAATATTATGAAACGAACACATATATGCAAGGAGTGGAAAGGCAGCACAACAATTCTGGGGATATTTGCAAAGTGAGGATGTGGAAATTTCAATTAAATCTGTTTACTACCAAACAACGGGCTGGATTCACTAGTGTACTCCAGCTGCTTTGTATCACTCCAGCAACACAAATCACCCATCCTAACTGGTTGAAACTGGTGAATCTGGCCCAATATTAGCTATTTTGCCTCAGGTTCCGTTCCGCCAGTAATAAAAATTTTTCTTAGAATGATTTTATTACAACAAATACTGAAATATTCTCCCTCTTCCAATACCACCACCACTGTGTAAGCTCTTCAGGGGAGGATCTATGTCTAATATATTTGCACAGCACTGAAGTACAATGAGGCCCCCCCTACATGTTATCCATAACAGAAGTAAAAACAATAATAAATCACTAAAATTATCTGACCTGGTTTTGGTACTAAAATCAAATTATTTTCTTTTTACTAGTATTGTTCAGATTGGTAGCTGAAACAACACAGAAGTGGTTGCTTCAGCAGTGCTGTGTGTATTGTAATATAAGCTCTACACAGTGCTATATGTCACACCAATATCTTCCTTATGGGGTCTACCTCAAAATGTACATTTCCTGGCATGTTGATAGGTTTTTCAGAAATGGTAGATTTTCATTTAAACTTTGATCCTTGTTCATTAATTCAATGTGCATTATTATTGCTGATCTCCCTGGCTATGTCCTACAAGAATTAATTACTGAAGCTTTTCTGACTGAATAGTCTATGGCCCCAATCCTGCAAGTTCCCTGTGCCCACTGGGAGTCCCACTGACCTTAATAATGGGGCTCTGCATGGGCTCAGGCCACATGAAACATCTTGCAGGAATGGGGGTCTAGGAGGCTGATATTCTCTGTGACAGTGAAACCTCAAAGCAGCTGCATCCAACCTTAAAACGTAGCCAGCAAACAGCTGTAAAATGTCAGACATATTGGCCCTTTACTCCTGCAGTTAGCTTTTCACATGTGAAAAAGAGCAGCTGTTTTCTTGAGAGCAGGCCCTGCAATGTATTTATAACTTCTCTCCCCCTTTAAATTTCAAGATTGAGAAGGATTTTTTTTAAGGTTACAGAAAACATAATTTATGAATTTAAGCAACAGTCTCTCTTAGATAAGATTTTATTGTATTAGTAAAGCAATACCAACTCTTGATTTAAAATAAATCAGATCTGAGAGTTTAAATAAAGAAGTTAGAGAACTGCTAACCCCAGCACTTTTCTAAACATTAACAATGAAGAGTCCTTAGAAAGCTCACAAGAAGCAAAACATTTCCAGGATGACAAAACTGCAATAAGTGAAACATACAATGAATCTCTCTTTTCCAAGGTATGTTTGTGGCTGACACTAAGTGCAATCTAGAAAAGGAGAAAGATTTGTACTTTACCAGAAGCTCAGTTCCCTTTTTAGAGTGATTTTCACAATCATCCGGGATCTCCCAGCTGTGGAGTTCACAATCAGCACGTTTCACCAACTCGGGTCCTAGATCTCAAGCCCATTTTTCTAGCCTCTCTCTCTTCAAGAAGATGATACCTGTGCTTCTCAGCAGCTAGGAACATTTCACTAGGCTGCTCAGAAAAAGGCTGAAGCACCCATCTGCCTGACTGCTTGTTTACAAGAGAAGAACTGCCAAAGCAAAACACAACCCACCTGTCCTTGATATACAGCAATCCTCCCTGCAGACAAAAATGATTTGATAGTTTTTGACTAAAAACTGAAGCAAAGCAATTAAATCAGCAACCTTGTGCCCTTCTAAAGTGCTTCTCTGCCTTCCTGCTTGTAAAAATTGCTCATGCTACTGACTACTTATCTATAAAAAGACCACTTTTTTTTTTAAATGCAAGTGCACAACACAAAATGGCTTCTAAACAGGGCAGCTATAATCCTCCAAGTATAAATTAGTGCTGTACAATAGCTTACAAAGATTGTGTGTTCTTCATCACAAATGGCCAAATGATGATGGTTACGACTGAATAAGGATGGCATAACCTGTGAGCTAATTCTGTTTTATTTATAAAGCAGTAACATACAAACTGAGCCCAATTTACAGCAATGGTATTTAACTTCCGTCAGTTTCTGCAGAACAATATAACTGCAACGGATGGCATCGTTTATAGTTGCTATAAATTGCACAACTCCAGACAACTGATAAATATAGCATAATGGAAATCCGTATACTCTAAAGAACAAAAAAACCACCCCAACAATTAATTCTTCAGTCAATATTGTTGTCAATATTCTGTATTTTTCAACTACATACTCGATATAAATTTTGTGCATTTGAATTACTTGTAAAGCAGCAGAGAGTTTATATTTTAGTCACCTTGTTACGCAGGTGTATATTTCACTATTAAAATGTAATCAGGGCTGGAACTAGGCAAACACCACCATGCAGGAGATAAACTAACAGGTATTTTCTGCATGGATATGTGTCTTCCTACTTATGTCTTGAACCACATTTTTCAAAGTTAAAATGTTGTATGTATATGAACATAGCCAAAATATACAAATATTGTTTCACCATATACAGTAGTTCAATACACACTTTTTGTGCTCATAAATCAAACACTTCATTACGGGATGTTAGAAACTTTGGAGGGTAAATCTAGGGCCTCCAACATTAATACTTTAGGATAAAAGGAGGGCAAGGAAGGAGATGATCTTTCTATTTCTCTGTCAGGGCTGACTGGGGAACAATGTGGGGAAAATTCAATACTGAACACATTTAAACCCTCAACAGGCTTTTCAACTGCCCCCTTCTCATACTATAGTATGACAAGAAGGGACATCAAGGACAGAACTTTATAGAATCCCATTAATTAAGTTTAACTTCTTCGGTGATTGAGACAAAATTTTCTCAAAGTGTTAGAAAGAAGTTTAACTACTGGGATGGTAAGCTAATTTTTCCAGATGTCACAAGAGAAATAAGTCTTCAGGTTGAGGCTTCAAAGGGACACCATACTTTTTTTTTTTTTTAAGTTATACTTCTACCTGAAAATATAGTACCTGCTATTGTAATAAATAGCCTTTATTACATTAGTCTATTCTTCCATATGTAGAAACTTTTCTACGTAAGAAATAACCACCACAGTTTTTACAGACGAACTTCTGAAGTATTGAATAGCTTCAGTCACAATGATCCTGCAAACTCACGGATTCACCCATTCAAAGCTCTTGGCAGGACTAGGGTCCTATATATGCAAGCTGGGCATTCTGAAAATATTGAAGATCAGCTCAAATCTCTCTAACTACCAGGAGGTGAAATCATGCACATGTCATTTGCAAGGTAATTTCCCTTTTGATTTGTCATAAGGGATTTGATTTTACCTTGAATTTTACCTCTATAAAAACAGAATGCTCTCCAGACAGCACAAGTATAACTAGTTAGAACTGTATTAAATTCATGGATAAACTTGAATCCATTAATTTCTGAAATGTAAGCTTATTCACAATGATTATATCTATTCTTCAGCCAAGTAACTCTACTAATAAACTTACAGATATCCAAAGTATAACCCTCCTGGCTATGTTATTCCTGCATGCTTTCTTCTGCCAGTAACTAAGCAAAGAATTGAAAGACACAAGGAAGTTTTTATTACAGATCTATTCTGGGGTTTGAAACCCCAAAAAATGTTAGTCTGACTTTAACTATGGACACTAACGAAAGAAATTCCACTTTTTGTTTCCCAGGAACAATCTGCAAGGTCTATTCATTAGAGAAATATAGAAATCTGAACAGCAAGTCTGCTAAGTATTGGTAGAAAGATCCACGTGCATTCAGATCCAATTAACATGGTCACATCTCACCAAACAACAGTGACTATACATAGTGAGGTTCTATAAAGTATTAACTGGCAAGGAGTTCATGCAAGGAGAAGGATCTCTCCATCAGTACCAAAACATGGAAAAAGAATTACCACAGCAGCAAGGAAAAGAGGGGGAAGATGTTGCTAAGCAACTAGATGGTTCTGACAGCTGAGTTGGGGAGAGAGAAATAAAACTGAAGGGGAGGAGGGATTCAACTGAAAAACATTTTGTTTATGAGCAGTGAGGAGGGGATTGAGAGCCAGACCCTCAGCTGATGTAAATCAGCATAGCTCAAGTGACTTTGATGGAGTTAGGTCAGCCTATGCCAGCTGAGGATCTAGACTAAAACCTACAGGGACTGATAGGTTAGATCGTGATGACATGAAGCAGCAAAGAAAATGGGAAAAGAAGCCACAAAAGCACCCATTTGAATTTCACTAACTAAATGCCCTTCTCTCTCCTAGGTGCCAGCTAGAACATGAGCTGCAGCAATACATCATCTTGGCTCCAAGAGACTTTTTGGCAACAGAAAGACAACTGACATGGACTCCTCCTGAAGTCCATGTGCATACAGTCTAAAATAATTCACTTTTTATACATGGATTTAACTCAGTGTGGTGAAGAACTTTATCCAACAAAGGGCACATCGTTTTAAAGGAATAAAAATCTTAAATGACATAAGAGGAGGAGGCAGTTTTGAATTAAAGACACAGCAGCTAAGATTAAAACAAAACCAAATATGAAGAACCATGGTGTCTACTGGATAGAAGTCAGCACTATAGGTTCTACTCTGGGTTTACCACTGACTCACTGTGTTACTCTTTACCGCTATGTGTCTCCTTTTATGTACCTGTAAAAGAGGAACAACAGCTACACCACAGGACTGATGAAGCATAATGAATGAATGCTTTAAACATGTTTCGATATTCTTTGGTGAACAATATTATATGAAGTGCAAAAAAAATTTTATCATCATCATCACCAGACAGAGAGATACCATCAAAGGCTAATGACAACTCATAAGCCTGTACAAAACAGAAAAGTTCTAGAAGCAACTGTGAAAGTTCCTGGTTAGAATACCTCATTAGCCTTCTCAGTGGTTTAAATGGAGCCCTTAGTAAAACACAAGTCCAGCCTGATGAGCTAACTGCAGCAGAGCTCTGAGCCCTTGGGACTTTAGAGTTAGTACATTTCTTGCTGCTTTCACTGTGTGCTGCTAAGAGCATATACAGAATGCAGATGAAATCAGATGGCACAGTGTGACTCAAGGCACTCCTGTACTCACCCCCTATAGACTACTGCAATGATATCTGTATGCAATGAGTTTATAAGGTATAATTGAAAAACTACCACCACATTGGTCAATAATATCATTGTGAAATGTATTGTGACAATGCTCTCTGTGGAATTATACATTCTCACTGATATTACGCTTTAAAGTCTGTGACTTAAAGGTGTTTAAACCAGGCATGACAGGGGGAGCTGATAAACAGGTTTTCTCCAGACAAAGGAAAGAGGACAACACCTCAAACCAGGGGTAGCCAAATTCAGTGGGCTATTCATTTGTATTGGAGGTTGCAGGAAGAAAAGGTTTACATTGTAAAACTGCAGCAGGAAGCATGATGATGGAACACACCATGGGACACTTTTAATCAAGATGGCATTGTCCTTCCGCCCCCCCCCCCCCCCGAGGAGATAGGAGACTGAACCTCAATGCAATGAAATGAAAAGCATCAGTTTTATAATTAAAGGGCATATTTAACTAGTGAAACTTACTGCCATAAAACATAACAGTAACTAAAGACTCTCTCCTGTAAATATTTATACACGTTTAACTTACATACATGAGTAATCCCACTGAAATCCTTACTACCAGAGAGCTTCAGACCCAGATATTCTGTGATTATTGAGTAGATATCTTACAAACAGATTTTGCTCTCTAGAGTAACTATTTCTCAAAAAGATCCTCTTCAAAGATTAGCATCATTTTACAGCACAATTTAAGTCTAACTACAACACTGGGAAGGGCTGATATATTGAGGCATACCAATAAGATGAGGTAGTTCTTCAAAACGCCATCATCTCAAATTTTGTTACTGCCAAAGGACTGCTGCTTTGGTACACTATTAAAGGCCAAGAATTGTATCTACCGAATCGATCTTCCAAGAACTGGAGCGTCTCAGGTTTATGTTAAGGTATCCAATCTACCAGACCTGCCAGGCATGGCAGACTCCATCTGCACTTACCAATTCATTTCTTAAAACTTGATAGAAAAGTTAACAATTTGGTTTCTATATTTTCCAAAAAGAACCCAATCAGCTCACATTACCACAGAGCACTTCAAAAACAAATTCACTGATTAAGTCTCAAGTCACCTGTAAATAGCAACTTATCCCCATTTTACATATAGGGAAATCATGGCACTTTTTGGTAAAGTGGCTTGCCCAAAGTAACACAGCAAGTAAAGGCAGATCCTGATGCTTGGAATCCTTGATAACTTCATCATCTTGGCTTAAATTCCTTCTTAATACATAAACAGACCTAATGTCCCATACTTATGAGAGAGCATACTCTAATTGGTCTTTCCTATTTCCAACTACAGTGATCCTATTGCTGAATGACGAATAGTTGCTGCGTTTGCCTACACAGTTGCTGTGCTATTAGTAACTAACTCATTATTGCGGAGTGCTTTAAAATAGCCTGAATGTGACAAGGTGTCAGAGAAAATAATTTCCATTGTACTAAAAGAATAGCATCAAAAATTAAACTTTTCAGTAGCATCAGGACTTAGGGGTGGGGGAGGGGGAAGGGAAAGGTTTAAAAGCTTTAAAACCAATGCATTCAACTCAGGTTTCAGTTCCAGAACAACCCACCCTACTTTGGGATATATCTGCAGCTAGGGGAAGGTACAGACTCTACCAGACTCTTGATGCAAAATACCAAAAGGCAATCTTTCAGTTTCCTGGATACACACATTGTAAACCTTTATCATCTCCAAGCTCTTTACCTTTCAAAATTAGGACAACCTATGATACCTAGCATTACCATACAGGGTTTCCATAAGTCATGTAATGGTAGGTGCCAATTTTGGTATTTCTGACACAAGAGAAATCGATCCACACAGCAGTGTTTGCTGAAAATGGAGTTTTATTAAAATTACTCTCTGCAGGGAGCAGCATATTGTAGTGCAGACTTCCCATGAGCCTATGCAGGTTCTCCCTACAGTTTTTCAAAATACATCCCTCCCTAAAAAGATTTACCACAATTAACTCCACTGTACAGATTCTAACCATTGTCCCCATTATCTTTATTTTAACTTGGCAGGTCACCTTTAAACTTCAGCAATTTTACCAGTAAGCATCGCCAAATGTGACCCAGCCACAAGTGCGGAACATATCTAAGCATATTCAAGTACCACCACTTCCTGCTCTACCTGAAGAGGGGCAAGAGCCACCACGAACATGATGTAGCTGTCATCCAGTAGCTGCATCTGCCAGTGTTGAGGGACCCTGGGGTTCCCCCACAAATCTTGCTTCCACTGATTGTGGGTGGATAAGGCAGAACCTCAGTTCCTCCTCCTACAGTCACCTGCTGTGGGAAAAGGAACAGACCCAGGGTTTCCCTGAATGGGTTCTCCACTCTGCCAACACAGGAGCAGAACTAGCTAGCTGCAGCAGTATTCCAAACAGGGTTGTAGCTAGTACCCTTTCAGAATGCACTGTGGCAAGTTTATTTTTTAAAGAATCACTACAGGAACCATGCTACAGAGATTACCCCTCTCTGTAGCACTTTTTCTGCTAGCATGGTTGTAACACTGTCGGTAGTACAGTGCATTTTCACACATCTCAGAATATATAACAGTTCTTCTTCATACATACTTGCTCTTTCCCTTAAGGGTAAACTGCAGTGAATATAAATGCCTCAGATGGCTAAACAAAATGTTTACTAGCACAAATGAACACTGTCTTTCCAAAACAGTTTTTCAAAATACCTGTCCCAACTTCACTACTTCTGGAACTGGATGATGCTAGTCTCTCTTGGTTCAGATTTTAATGATCCTCCAAACAAGAACTTCTGCTGACAAATTAAGGTACAGGCGCTGCATTTCACTAACTGGAAGCAAAGGCCTTGATTTTCAAAGTTATTGTACGGCAAATTATTTCAAAAACTTTTTTTGTTAATTTATCACTCTAAAAATTAACAAAAAAAGTTGTTTAAAACAAAAAAAAATATATTAAAAATGACTTTGAAAATAATTCCATGTGCATTCAAATAGCTAGAAGCATTTCTTACATCCCAACCTATGTCAGACTCTTAAGGTGGTGAGTATGTTTGATCAATCTTTTATCAAGTTAAGACCTGGTTTTTAAGACCAAGCAAAGATCTTTTCAGTTTTTAATAATGATGTACTGTGTTTTGAAATTAAAGTTAGTAATTAGAATTTTCCATTGAAGAAAGAGTGCACAAAAGCTTGCAGTTCCATAAAAGAGCATGAAAAAGATCCCAGTTAGAACTGTGGAAAATTTTCAAATCAAAACGAAAAAGCAGCTGAAACTTTAGGGAACCCAAGCTAAACTTAGGTGAATCTGTATAATTTGCTTTCTGATTAAAATTATGAAAAATTTAGTAGACTTGCATAGTTTCTACCTGACCCAGACGACAACCACTGACTTCAGCTGAGTTTTGGTTTTAAATTTTGGGTAAATGAAAACCCAAAAAACTCAGAGCAAAATTCAGGACCTCAAACCAAAGAGTAGTTTCATATAATCAGGGGTGCACTCTCCACACCATTTTCATGCAGCAGCTAAAATGTTGTCAGTCTACTGCACATAGCTTACTCAACATAAAATTCAAGAGGCAAGACATTCTTGGAAATGGACCAAGACGACAATGTTGCAACTAAAGATCTAACCAGCACATGTGTTTCAATTAGTTAAATTAGGGTTTTAAGGAACCTCAACTTGAGAGCTAATAAGCATGCTGCTTTCTTGGAGCTGGTTACATTGCTGTTTTGATATCTAGAACATTACTACTTGGAAATATTTTCTAAGTACAAGTTAAACATTTATTTGTTATTCAATAACAATATGTTTGCGCTGTATAAAACTTTCGCACATTCCATACCATAAAGAGCTTACAGCATGGAGGCAGATGTAGAAAGAAAACACACTGGGAAACCCAAAGCAAGGAATCGCTTTAGAGAATTTTTATTGTAATAGGGTGGCGTTTTTTTGCTTTTTTAGATTTATACTTATTAAAGAAATAAAAAAACCTTATGATCCATCAGTACAAACAAATCCCCCTGCTATTTCACAAATATTACCCACCATGCTCTTCACAAAAAACAAAACATTAAACTGCATGTGGAAAATAATGAGAGTAATTATGTTTGGAAATAATTCATAAAGTGTTCCTGGTAAAAAAAAAAAGAAAGAAAAATAATTTTTAAATATTGCTTTAAGGTTGCCCATGTCTGCTTAACAGAATGACTCCCCTGTTATTTTAGACCAGTGATACTCAGACTGAAGCTTGTGGCTCTTTAATGCGTCTCCTGCTCTTTGCAGCACAAGACTAATGGCATTTAATAGGAAGTTCTTGTGTACTCTCTTCATATGTATTCTTTAAAATACTTGGCTTTTTTAAATGTATTTTACAATTCTGGACCCCTCTCCTTTGCATTGACCCATCATCTTTTCTATCAGCGATGTTCTTTCCACAGACATTTAACTAACAGAAGAGGTACTGATCAAGGACTGCCCTGATCCTTACCTGTGGGCATGATGCTGCAGCCACTCAGCTTAGGTGACAGCAATCTGGCTATTGGTGCACAACATTCAATTATTCTAATCAATCTTACTGTATATTCAGAAATCTGAACGATATGGAAAATATTTATTTTACTGCATTGAATTATTTCAAATTAAAGTGATGTAATTTTTTAGGGTGGTTCTAGGGATACCTACCTTAGCTCCTGCAGATTATATCCATGCTATTCCTAGCTCTAAAACTCTTGAGGGATGCTTAGAAATAGCCTGAGATATTTGTGACATGCCATGCTGCTCTGCCAGTTTCTCTCTTTATTTGGCTATTTGCTTTTGCTAGATATTATTTCTTTTAAATTAAAAATAGTTCCTGCTTGAGCGTAATCTTTTTGGAATCCCTCTAGGGATTCACCATACAGCTGATTCGTGATTCTGTTTAATTTGATTTTTGAGCTTCTTGTGATTATTACCAGAAGAGACAGTAAAAGCACAATATTTATGTTGGCTAATATGAATTTAAATTGTTAACTTAAACTGATGATATGAATAGATCCTGTGCTTAAATGCAGACCTAAAATGTCATTGGTTTAGAAAGAGTCAACCTTTCACCCCTCTAAATACCACCGACATTATTCCCCTTTTCATCTAGCATTAGGTTTTTCCCATTACGAAAGAATATTCCCTTCTCACTGTTACTTTATATGCCTTCCCTTGCCTGAACCTTTATATTAATATTTTGATTATAACTAAAAATTGTTATTATGGAACAGCCCAGCATCAGAAACCAACAAAGTTTCCATACTATAGGTAAAGAGGATTAAAAAAAGGTACAGTTTTTCTGTGAAACATTATACTGTATAAAAATCACCCCATATTCTTTTGGGATTAATTGAGGGGGAACAGGACCTTGATAAAATCCAGTTCTACATTTGCTTACAAAGTAGACCTCTATTAAAATTCCTTTCTCCCCTTTGCAGTAACATCACAGGTAGGGGAGTACAAACTTCATCACGAGATTCAGCCTGCAATTATTTATAATGGCTTCTCCCACAGAAAATTGGTCAGAGACCTGCCAGTCATCCCGTATGTCCTTGCCCCTCTAAACCAGTGGTGCTCAAACGTTACCTGTTGCACCCCCCCTTACCTGTAATTGAATCTGTGTCCCCACTCCATTACTGTACGGTTGGCTCAACAGAGCTTGGACTGAAGGCAGAGCTGGGGGCTGAACTGGGGATGGGGAAGGAGCTGGGTCTATGAAAAGGAGCTGGTCTAGGGATGGAGAGGGAATGACAGTCGAGCTGTGGCTAAGGGCAGAGTGGGGCTGGAGGACGCTCCCTCCCCAACCCCTATAGAGGCTGGCCCAGGTTCTGCTGCACACCCCACCCCCACCCCAAACATTCCTCTGTGTCACCCTAGGGGGTAGGGTTGCCAACTGTCTAATCACACAAACCCAAACATTCTTGCCCTGCCCACCGTCCCTGTCCCTGCCCCTTCTCCGAGGCCCCGCCCCGTTCATTCCATCCCCTCTCCCTCACCCTCACTAACTTTCACTGGGCTGCGGCAGGGGATGCGGGAGGGGGTCCAGGCTTTGGGCTGGAGCCAAGAGGTTTGGAGTGTGGGAGGGGGCTCCAGACTGAGCCTGGGGCAGGGGGCTGGGGTGCAGGAGGAGGTGTGGGGTGCAGACTCCGGGAGGGAGTTTGGGTGTAAGGAGAGTGGTCACTTTAGATAAGCTATTACCAGCAGGAGAGTGGGTTTGTGTGTGTGTGGGGGGGGGGGTGAGAAAACCTGGATTTGTGCTGGAAATGGCCCAACTTGATTATCATACACATTGTAAGGAGAGTGATCACTTTAGATAAGCTATTACCAGCAGGAGAGTGGGGTGCGGGGAGGTATTTTTTCATGCTTTGTGTGTATAAAAAGATCTTCTACACTTTCCACAGTATGCATCCGATGAAGTGAGCTGTAGCTCACGAAAGCTTATGCTCAAATAAATTGGTTAGTCTCTAAGGTGCCACAAGTACTCCTTTTCTTTTTGCAAATACAGACTAACACGGCTGTTACTCTGAAACCTGGGTGCAGGAGGTGGCTCTGGGCTGGGGAAGGAGTGCAGGAGGGGGTGCGGGCTCTGGGAGGGAATTTGGGTGCAGAAGGTGGTTCAGGGCTAGTGCAGGAGGGGGTAAGGGGTGTAGGCTCTGGCCGGGAGGCGCTTACCTCAGGCGGCTGCTGTAGGCACCACCCCCACAGCTCCCTTTGGCCACAGTTCCCAGCCAATGGAAGCTGCAGAGTCAGCTCTCGGGGTGGGGGCAGTGCGCGTAAACCCCCCTAGACTCCTCCCCCAGGGGCCGCAAGGACATGCCAGCTGCTTCTGGAAGCAGTGCGGAGTCAGGGCAAGCAGGGAGCCTGTCTTAGCCCCTCTGTTCCGCTGGACTTTAACAGCCTAAAGTCTCCCGGTTTGGCTTCAATAGCCTTCAGGAGATAGAGCCCAATACTGGGAGACTACCGGCAAAACCTGGAGGGTTGGAAACTCTACCTGAAGTGTCCTACGTGCTTCACAGAAGATGGAGAGGAACAGTCCTTTCCTCAGAGAGTTTGCAATCTAAACCCTATGCCATATGATATGTAATTTTTTGTTTGTGCAAACCAAGGACATATCCCCACAAATGTCCATTTTATTAGCATAGACCCCAATATGTGGCTGTATTATAAGTCATCTACATTAATAAAGTTTTTTGTTCCAACTGTTAGTTTGGACTGAGAATGATCAGACTGAGATAAAGTGGGAGTGGCTTTTTTCTGGCTTCTATATCAACTAAATAAAGATGATGTTCTCAGAACCCCTTCTGTAAATTTATAAAGTGGGACTGATGTTTAAACTAGGGCTGTCAAGCGATAAAAAAAAATTAATCGTGATTAATCACTGTTAATAATAGGATACCATTTATTTAAATATTTTTGATGTTTTCTACATTTTCAGATATATTGATTTCAATTATAACACAATACAAAGTGCACAGTGCTCACTTTATATAATTATTTTTATTACAAATATTTGCCCTGTAAAAAACAAAAGAACTAGTATTTTTCAATTCACCTAATACAAGTACTGTAGTGCAATTATCTTTATCATGAACGTTGAACTTACAAATGTAGAAATAGGTACAAAAATAACTGCACTCAAAAAAAAAATATAAAACTTTAGAGCCTACAAGTCCAATCAGTCCTACTTCTTGTTCAGTCAATTGCTCAGACAAACGTTTACATTTGCAGGAGATAATAATACTTCCAGCTTCTTAAGTCACCTGAAAGTGAGAACAGGTATTCTCATATAGCACTGTTGCTGCCAGCGTTGCTAGATATTTACATGCCAGATGCGCTAAAGATTCATATGTCCCTTCATGCTTCAACCTCCATTCCAGAGGACATGCATCCATGCCGATGATGGGTTCTGCTTGATAACAATCCAAATCAGTGCAGACAAATGCATGTTCATTTTAATTATCTGAGTCAGATGCCACCAGCAGAAGGTTGATTTTCTTTTTTGGTGGCTCGGGTTCTGTATTTTCCACATTGGAGTGTTGCTCTTTTAAGACATCTGAAAGCATTCTCCACACCTTGTCCTTCTTAGATTTGGGAAGGCATTTCAGATTCTTAAACCTTGGGTCGAGTGCTGTAGCTATCTTTAGAAATCTCACATTGGTACCTTCTTTGTGTTTTGTCAAATCTGCAGTGAAAGTGTCCTTAAAACGAACATGTGCTGAGGCATCATCCTCATTATAACATCATCCTCATTATAACATGAAATATATGGCAGAATGCAGGTAAAATAGAGCCAGAGACATACAATTCTCCCACAAGGAGTTCAGTCACAAATTTAATTAATGCATTTTTTTTTAACGATCATTATCAGCATGGAAGCATGTCCTCTGGAACAACTGCTGAAGCATGAAGGGCCATATGAATGTTTGGCATATCTGGCACATAAATACCTTGCAATATCAGCTACAAAAATCCCATAAGAATGCCTGTTCTTACTTTCTGGTGATATTGTAAATAACAAGTGGGCAGCATTATCTCCCGTAAATGTAAAGAAACTTGTTTGTCTTACAATTGGCTGAATGAGAAGTAGGACTGAGTGGACTTGTAGGCTCTAAAGTTTTGCACTGTTTTGATTTTGAGTGCAATTATGTAACAAAAAAAAATCTACCTTTTTAAATTGCACTTTCACAATAAAGGGATTGCACTACAGTACTTGTATGAGGTGAATTGAAAAATAGTTTCTTTTATCATTTTTACAGTGCAAATATTTATCATTAAAAATAATTATATAAAGTTAGCAGTGTAAACTTTGTATTCTGTGTTGTAATTGAATTCAATATATTTGAAAATGTAGAACATCCAAAAATATTTAATACATTTCAATTGGTATTCTATTGTTTAACAATGCGATTAAAACTGTGATTAATTTTTTTAATCATGATTAATTTTTTTGCGTTAATCATGTGAGTTAACTGTGATTGACAGCCCTAGTTTAAACTAAAGGTCCTGTACAGGGATCCTCTAACACAGACCAATACAGTCTCTTGTGCTGGTGGGGATTAGGTCAGGATTAGACGCTACTGTATATTTCTTGTGTATAATACTACTTCTGCAGAAACATGATTTCTCCAGGCATCGCTAACAGCCAAAAAATTAACCATGCAAAAATTGAAATCTCCACTAATCCCTTAGATCAGGAAGCGACTTAAGAGGATTAGGAGATGAGGCCACCTTTTGAGTGAGTTCCTTATAGTATCCTATGTAAATTAGACAGTTTCAACCATGCTTAGATATTGTCCTTTGATAATTCTAACTTTACCTCAAAATGTACATTACATTCTTTATTAAAATTTGTAACATACTGTGTTGTTTAATATCTGAAACTCATTTAGATGATACAAATACACTCACCCATTGTGTATTTGTACAAAGAAAAAAAAACCTAAAATTTTAAAACCTTGGATGTTTAATTTTTTCCAGTAACAGCTGGAGTTTCTGCAAAGTAGCGGAAACTCCAATGGAGTAGGAACTCTTTTAGGAAGGCATCATGTCTTTCAAATGTATTTATAAAACTCCTAGCACTGAGGGGGCTCAAATAGGGCCCCTGGATTCTACTGTCACATAAATATTAAATCATAACTAAAATGGAGGTTAACTGATTGTCCTAAACATATCCTTTAAACATCAGCTAAAAAGATATCTACTCTCATAATAAGTGTCACGATAACACAGCATATCTTTGTGCTCTATAAATTACATCGTGTGAGACAAAAATATAAGATCATATGATCAACAGTTACCATGTACACAACTCCAGTTTCTGCTGCTAACCTATACACCAAATTACAGTTTGATGTAGTCAAACAATGTTTTCCCAGGAAATAATAGCTATGGTTTTAAATCTGATATAAGAAGCAGCCTCATTCTCTAATTGCATAAAAGAACTTTTTAAATAAATGTATTATAGATTTCACCCCCCAACTGTTCCTCAGACGTTCTTGTTAAACCCTGGATTTGTGCTGGAAATGGCCAATGTAAGGAAATGTAAGGAGAGTGATCGCTTTAGATAAGCTATTACCAACAGGAGAGTGGGTTTGTTTTGCGGGGGGGAGGGGGGAGGGAGAAAACCTGGATTTGTGCTGGAAATGGCCCACCTTGATTATCATACACATTGTAAGGAGAGTGATCACTTTAGATAAGCTATTACAAGCAGGAGAGTAGGGTGGGGGGAGAGAAAACCTTTTGTAGTGATAAACACCCATTTTTTCCATGGTCTGTGTGTATAAAAACATCTTCTGTATTTTCCACAGTATGCATCCGATGAAGTGAGCTGTAGCTCACGAAAGCTTATGCTCAAATTAATTAGTTAGTCTCTAAGGTGCCACAAGTACTCCTTTTCTTTTTGCGAATACAGACTAATACGGCTGTTATTCTGATACATAGGTTATGTATTTAAAGAAAACACTGAACACAATTAAACTACAAAATAACCACATTACCAATAGTATAGCCATAAGATTCATGAGCTTTGAAAAATAAAGATATATATACAGAGACAGACCAAGCAGTAGAAGCTCTGAGTGAATGCTAAGAACAGTTTGTAAATCAAAACGGGTGAGTGCCTAAAATAAAACCAAGAGCTTCCCCAAATTCCTGAAGTGTCCTCAAATTCTAATGCACAAGTGTATTTAGTCACTGAGACAATTAAATTAGAATTCTTAGCACAAGAAAGAGGCTGCTTACCAAAAGCACCAATACAGGTTGGTGGCAAAGAGATTAAAGTAGTAAAGAGAAAGTGACTTGCTAGTCTTGTACTACTACAACAACACTTTTGGTTGGACGTGCTCACAACAAAGTGCTCACAACAAAATGTCAGTCTTAATATTACTCAGAAATGTACCAGATTTGCCTAGAAATGCCAAAGGTTATGGGAAACAGAAGAGTAGGATAAGAAACTGGAAATTCTTAGTCTACACTTTATTGGTCTCTTAAATGTTTATTTTGCAACACAGGAAACACTGAGAAATACAAAGTGAAAAAATTACTTTTATGTTTACAAACAACTCAAAAATTGTTGCACAAGATCTATAAATACTTCTATTTAACTGATCAAAGGATAATCTTGGTTTTCTGCCATGTGCAACATTATTGAAGTAGCATAATCATATTTGGAAGAATCCTAGGATATGTATGCGTTTTCCCTACCATCCTCCAAAATTATCCCCTAGAGATCAGGACTTTAGTTTTAACAGATGAAGTGTTTAATTCTTACAAGTCACACAATCAGCTCAGTGAAATGGCACTCCCACAGGAAAACAGTCAAATGACCTATTCTCAACAGAAAAACCCTCCTGCAATTGTTTAACGTGACCTTGTTTCTTTTACAAAACACAGGGCATAATTCAATATTTATAGAGCACATGTTCTAATACACGCAAATTACGTTGCTGGTACAGAGAAACAGTAGCATTCTAAAACAAAGTCTAACCACTTCTATAAACTAAAACTGCAAACGAAGAGACTCAAGATACCAGTAAGAATTATGTTACATTTACAAATATCCTCCAGCTATAGAGTTCCACTAATGAAAAGAAGCTAAAAGTTTATGTTTAAAAATCCACACCTTTATCACATAGCATCATTAAAGCATGATTTGACTGTAGAAAGTACCTGGGGGGAAAGACACATCCTTATTCAACAATCTGCTTCCTGTAAAATTTACAAAGAACAAAACACAGGTTTTACTAAATTGTACTCCTGTTAGAAATGGTAACCTCAAAAAGACTTTTTTATTTACAATATTTAATGAAGGCCTACTGGATCTTTCTCCCGTTTGTTGGCTTATCTTAGAAATATCTGGAGTAATAAGTCTTATCTTCCTTTTTTGGTTGGACAACTCTTTGGAAAAAAACACGGAACTGAGGATGCTCTCTCTGCAGAGAGGATGAGAGAAAGAACAAACCACACATGACAGATGTTAGTCCTGTTGCTTAGTGCACTACTGGAAGGTGCGCAAATACTATGGTGATGAGCTCTGTATAAGAATCTATACAGCACAGAAGAGAATAGTGTGTACAGAATAGAATAACTTTCAGTTAGAGGAGTTGTGATGTTGAAACTTATACAGTCTTTCATCTCAGCTATTTATCAGGGATTTGAGATAGTACCACCTACCTTTCATACAACACTTTTAATCTGTAGATCTCAAAGCACTTTACAAAGGAGATGGGTACAATTATCCCCATTTTACAGATGAAAAACTGAGGCATAGAGAGGCAAGGTGACTTGTCCATGGTCAGTGGCAGAGCTAGGAATAGAACCCATGTCCCCGGAGTCCTGGGTTGAGTCTTCAATCCACTAGGTCACACCATACATAGGTGTTAACAAAAATGAACAAACCAAAAAACAACTGTAACCCCCAAGGAGATTACCTAGATTCCTGGGGCACTGTCTGCTGGCAGCTCAGGGAGAGGCACACTGTGCCTGGTAGGGAGGGGGAGCCAAGGCAAACTCAGAGTCTGCCCGGCAATCAATAGGTAGTGTCAGGGTTCCTTCCCCACTCTGAACTCTAGGGTACAGATGTGGGGACCTGCATGAAAGACCCCCTAAGCTTATTCTTACCAGTTTAGGTTAAAAACTTCCCCAAGGTACAAACTTTGCTTTGTCCTTTAACAGTATGCTGCCACCACCAAGCATTTTAAACAAAGAACAGGGAAAGAGATCACTTGGAGACATCTTCCCCTAAAATATCCCCCCCATGCCCTACACACCCCCTTTCCTAAGGAGGCTTGAGAATAATATCCTAACTAATTTGTTACAAAATTATCAAAGACCCAAACCCCTAAATCTTGGAACAATGGAAAAATCAGTCCGGTTATTAAAAGAAGGATTTTATTTAAAAAAAAAAAAAGGTAAAAATCATCTCTGTAAAATCAGGATGGAAAATACTTTACAGGTTTTCAATTCAGGTATACAATTTTCAGATTTAAAACACAGAGGATCCCCCTCTGGGCAAAACCTTAAAGTTACAGAAAACAGGAATAAACCTCCCTCTTAACACAGGGAAAATTCACATATAACAAAAGATAAACTAATCTGCCTTGCCTGGCTTACCTGTATTGGTTGCAATGTTGGAGACTTGGATTAGGATGGGTTGGAGAAGATGGATTTCTGTCTGGCCTCTCTCAGTCCCAAGAGAGAACAACACGTAAACAAAGAGCACAAACAAAAGCTTTCCACCCCCCAAGATTTGAAAGTATCTTGTCCCCTTATTGGTCCTTTGGTTCAGGTGCCAGCCAGGTTAGCTGAGCTTCTTAACCCTTTACAGGTAACAGGATGTTGCCTCTGGCCAGGAGGGATTTTATAGCACTGTATACAGAAAGGTGATTACCCTTTCCTTTATATTTATGACAGGGAGTGAGATGACCTTCCCAGGAAATTCAGGAAAGGGGAGAAGCCATTTTTGAGTCAGTCTGGAACCAGCTAGGGTAAATGCAGGACTGGATGTATGGGGAGCTGGTGAGTCCCAGGCCCACATGCAGGGTTCCCCCTGAGAACTGGCCTCTAGGGATCTGAAAGCAGGATCCCTCAGCTGGGCTCTTCCTTCTCCACTGATGATTCCCAGTTTGTAGAGTTTTGCTGGGAAACTTCCCCAGCCAGGCTGAGTTACCCCTCCAGCTCCCTAGGTGAGACCAGTCACCACATGGTCAGCTCTGCTCTGTCTGCTAGTTCGGGGCTACTGTCTGCTTTGTGTGTGTCTGGACGCTGGGCTAGGAGACTACAGTTTGGATTTTAGTACAGTTGTGTAATCTGCACCTTGAGCCGTGCACCCCTTTGTGGTGAGGGGAAATCCTGGGACCGAAGCAGCCTGATTCCTGCCTGAAGACGATCCCTGCCAGCAGAGATCAGCCCCTCCGCAGTGACTGAGGAGTCCAGAGTCATCTCTGGACCTGAGGATCATTCATGGAGTTTGTGAGTGCACCATCTTTTAGTTAGTCAGTCAGAGAATTTGTTTTGACCTGTGGAGCGATTTACCACCTTCTGCCACTTGTGAGTCCTTTGGGCTGTACTGAACCCAGTCTGCTAAACCACTGCAGAGAAGAATTTTGTGGTCATAGGTCATCAAGGGACGCAACAAAGTACACGTACCAATGGGACACTAATCTTACATTTGCTACGTCAAGGCACGTGACTGGGGAAAGTCACAGGTATTAGCAGCATGGGCACCGGTGAACCTAAAAATAGTGTTTTACCCTGTTATGTTATATTTGTCTCCTGTTTAATACAATTATTGTGTTGAATATATTGTATGCGTGTGTTATTTCTTGGAAGTCTCCAACTATCTGGCAAGTAAGTGGGGATTACCCTGCGGTTAGAATTTTCCTCCCAAGCTGCCCTGGTGACCCTGCCAGGAAGGAGCGAGAAGGGTGGAGGCACTGCCAAATAAATTCATAGGAAAAAATAAAGAAGATACACCCCGCTGAGTGGGTGGCGGGATCCGGAAGAACCCAGACCTGTCCATCAAAACCTGTAAACAGATTGGCATTAAAGAAGGTAACCGGGTGGAGAGGGGACGCTAGCTACACAATAATATTCTGACCAAAAACCTTTTCAGTTTCCCAACTGCTCAGGTTTCACTTCCTTGATACTTATGATGTCATATTCAAAATAGGTCTCCAGTTACCCGTAAAGTCTTTAAAAAAAAAAAAAAAAAAAAAAGCGCCACAGGACAGACACCACCTGAATTACTATTATAAAAAAAAAGGGGGGGAAAAACACATCCTTGTTTTCCTTTGCAGGTCCCCAGAACCAAGGGAGGCAGCTGGATTCTATTTGATCACACAAAGTTGCTAATAATGTTTCACTAACCAGCCCAAAATCTGCCCTCAGTTACACCTGGGCAAGCCCAAGTATGAGGTGAATAGGCTTGCACAGCTAGAACCAGGGACAGAATTTACCTGTGGAATCTTCAATATTGGTGATGATGCACATGGCCAAAATAACAGTTTGTCTTTCAGATCCCAAAATAGTTTACAAGTCATAGTTGATCTGGGAGGCACTGAAATGCAATAAAACATGGAATACCTATAGTACTAGTCTCACGGTCACTTTCCAGAGTAAAAACACACTTTACTGTTTTGAAAAACTATTTAAAAACAAAAATCATATCAGGCCTGAAATTCCAAATAGCTAGGTGCCTCTCTGGGCAAGTACACACTTTACAGGGTGTCACAGTTACCGGACTAACTGCATCTCTGACCCCTCCTGGTCTCTGAGTGCACCCCTTTAGGTCTCAGGCCTCAAGTCACCACCTGTCTCTCGGAGTGGCATCACTTGATTCTCCCACTCTCAGACTGCGCCCTGGGTTGAAGTCCCCTGTCTATCAGCTGTGATTTACCTCAGCAGGCCTGATCTATGTCCAGACCTTACAATTCTGCTCCTTTCAGGGCCATTACAGGGATACATGGTGCCCAAACAGCCTCCTTAAGGCAAAGCATTTATTAAGAAAAGCAGCATTTCACAGAAAACATACCGTAAAAGCAATAACACAGGCAGTACTCATAGCTAGCTTCTCCCTACACTTACATTCCCTGGCTCTGATAAAGCCCAACTTCTTAGACTCCCTCTGCAGTGTCTCTAGGGAGACAGCCTGACACAGATGGAGAAAGCTTCTGACAATTGACCCTCCCCTTCTCCCTCTAAGGGTATGTCTTCACTACCTGCCGAATCGGCGGGTAGTGATCGATCTATTGGGGATCGATTTATTGCATATCGATTTATCATGTCGCATCTAGATGCTATAAATTGATCCCCAAATCGACACCTGTACTCCACCTCGGCAGGAGGAATAAGTGGAGTTGACGGGGGAGCCGCCATGGTCGACTTGCCGCCATGAGGACAGCCAGGTAAGTCGAACTAAGATACTTCAACTTCAGCTACGTGAATAGCGTATCTTAGTTCAAACCCCGCCCCTAGTGTAGTCCAGGCCTAAGAAGCACTTTTTAGTTCTTTAGTATTTTGATCTCCAGGTTCCTAGCTCTGGCAAAATATGGCTACAAACGCGTGAGAGATAGGATTCCTGAAGCTAACAGGTTGCCCCATTGTCTTCCAAGTGTGTGCTGGGATGTCCATATATAGAGTTATTGTGTTACGTTCCTGTTTGCTCTTCCTATAGACCCCCCTCTATTAAGTTAGCTGAATATAGGCATGCAGGAAATTCTAATAGTCTAATACACCATAACTTCCCCTTGCTGACCAGATCACATGCAGTGTTCATAAAATCGTTATATCTCAGTATTCATTACATTATAACATATCAGCTCCACACCTGTCACACAGTGTATCATTAGTTTTTGAGAAGTTGCCTTCCACTGGACAGCTAACTCAGCTGTAACTATCTTTAGCCTCCTTTTCCTATCTACCTTTGTGGAGCTCTCCCATGCCAGTCCCTTTAGGCTCCCTATCATTCCTTGGTTGATTATTCCTTATCCATCAGTTCTGTGTTAGCTGCAGGGAAGTTTCACTTGCAATAGGTAGCTCATAAAACAGAGTAGCATTGGGAAAATTAAATCTTGTCTGCACTTGAACCACCACAGGGCTGTCTGGCACAGTTAGGGCCTCCCTATTAAAACAACTGGCTTTTGTGTTTCATGTATGAACAGAACACACACAGACAATTATAGAACCATGCAGAGAATCATGACACAGGCTAGGTAATCCAAATTCTATTCTGCCACTCAAACCCAGGGTCATGGTTCTATGCCCATGTTGTCCTGTCTATAGTATAAACAGAAAACTGCTAACACTGACCAAATGTACAAGACAGCCATGGCTGGGACAATTAGTGTAGACAAGACTTTGGGTAATGAATGCAGGCAAACTACGAGAGAGACAATGGAATGGGGGGAAACCAGCCCGCTGCCTGCCCAGGGTTCCATTCATCCAGACAGACAGCAGGCTGAGCGGGGCCAGCGGCCAGGACCCCGGCTGGCAGCAGAGTGCTGCCAAAAATCAGCTCACATGCTGCCTTTGGCACACATGCCGCAGGTTGCCGACCCCCGCACTAGCTAAACACTTTGTATTTGTATCTTTTTCCCATATGTGTGCTCTGCTAAGAATGTTTCTGGCAGATTAAAGACTAAAAATAAGTATTGTAATATTTTGAAAAGGGAAAATATTTGTTTGTCATTCATGTGTTTTTGGAGTCTCTAGATTGTGTGTGCAGGGGTGTTTCTGCTTAATGTACAGAAGTGTTTTGGTTTACAATATATAAGTAAAGGTAACACCTCTGTTAAAAAATAGGCCGCAGTAAGAGTTCGAATTAGCTAAGAAAAATGCCAAGCGCAATTCACAGGGTCTCAAAAGCAGATAGACGTAAGAGTAGACCAGAGTGTATGTCAGAGGTGAGGGAGGGGAGGGGAGAAGTTAGTTCTATGCAATTTAATAACTATTTGCACTTCTATATTACAAACATCACCAAATATAATTTAAACAGCTCTGTGAAGTCAGCAAATGTTGTGAGCATTCAGTACCTCTGAAAACAATTTGGCATGGGCATCTCAAACTGAAGCACCCAAAATTAAAAAGGAAGCTAATCTGTGGCAAAGCCAAAAATACAACCATAGTCTCCTCACGAATCTTGCGCACTAAATGAGCAGCTTCAAGAGCACAATTCTGGTAAATGCAGGTGCATAGGGCAAGAAGTTCAGGGAGGCAAGGGAAGGAGAAGTGACTGCACACAAAGCAATGCCAGACATTTATCGACAAGGGGAGACGCACAGTGACTGATATCACATATAATAAACAGAATTAGTAACAGAATCTAGACAAGCTTTCTGTAGGTAAACGTGAACCATACGATGATGTGAAATGTTCTAGAGGGGACTTGCAGGAGCCACTTATTAAAAATTCTGCCACAGAATTGAAGGACAGGTTGGAATGACTTCCCTGCCTCTGATGGTGCCTGCCCATATAGATACAGCTGAAGCACCCCTGAAAGAAAGGACTTATCTCTGTGGGTCATAAAAAAAGTTTCTGCAGAACACGTTTTGCCTTTACAAGAATATTTTAAATGGCTAAAAATACTTGAGGGAGGAGAGTAGTTAACCCCCACAACAACTTCACTTCATATACACGCTGATTTCAAACTGCACAAATGAAACCCTGTACTATAATATCAACAAACTCCACATATTTTTCAAGAACTAAGTGAAAATACTGTTTCCCTCCTGTCAAGGTTCCTTCCCCACTCTGAATTCTAGGGTACAGATGTGGGGACCTGCATGAAAGACCCCCCTAAGCTTATTCTTACCAGCTTAGGTTAAAAACTTCCTCAAGGTAAAACTTTGCCTTGTCCTTGAACAGTATGCTGCCACCACCAAGCGTTTTAAACAAAGAACAGGGAAAGAGACCACTTGGAGACGTTTTCCCCCAAAATTTCCCCCCAAGCCCTATACACCCCCTTTCCTGGGGAAGGCTTGATAATCATCCTCACCAATTGGTACAGGTGAACACAGACCCAAACCCTTGGATCTTAAGAACAATGAAAAATCAATCAGGTTCTTAAAATAAGAATTTTAATTAAAGAAAACGTAAAAGAATCACCTCTGTAAAATCAGGAGGGTAAATACCTAACAGGGTAATCAGATTCAAAACATAGAGAATCCCTCTAGGCAAAACCTTAAGTTACAAAAAGACACAAAAACAGGAATATACATTCCCTCCAGCACAGCTTATTTTACCAGCCATTAAACAAAAGAAAATATAACACATTTTCTAGCTAGATTACTTACTAACTTAACAGGAGTTGGAAGGCTTGCATTTCTGATCTGTTCCCGGCAAAAGCATCACACAGACAGAACCCTTTGTTCCCCCACACTCCAGATTTGAAAGTATCTTGTCCCCTCATTGGTCATTTTGGGTCAGGTGCCAGCAAGGTTACTTTAGCTTCTTAACCTTTTACAGGTGAAAGGGTCTTGCCTCTGGCCAGGGGGGATTTTACAGCACTGTATACAGAAAGGTGGTTATCCTTCCCTTTATATTTAAGACACCTCCTTAATAGTTTCAAAATATGTTTACTTAAATAGGAAAACACATGATTTTCTGCTACCATCTTTCATTTCTCCGCTTTGTAAACACACCTCCTGAAAGCATGTCTGAAACCTCAGTATACTCTGATCCTTATTTGCAATAACACTTGGAAAATATCAATAACCTCAATATTATTCCATTTGTGTACATGCCTTTGGGGTAATAATGTACTGAACAAACAAGAAAGCTTGTGTTATGTAGAAAGCATCTAGGGAAAACATCTAAGACTTCTGGGTGTGAAATTCAGGGTTTCAGTCTTCCGTTGGTTGAATTACCTTGAAAACTGATGCAATTTGTACTAAACATAGTCAGAAAAACTTCAGAGTACTGACCACTATCCACATACATACATAGAACTGAAATTCTAGGATTAGGACACACTTCCTCTCAGATCATTCCCATTAGGTACAGAGATAAACAAACACTTTTTGGTTCGAGTTTAACTGATCAAATTAAACTCCCATGTTAAAACAAACTGTTTGCAGCTCTGATCATGGGAGGTATTGTCAGGAATTGGACAGAAACTGGATACTTTCTCATTTGCAGCACTTGAAAGTGGGGAGAGTTCAGAATTTGGGTTTATTATACTTGACCCCATTTCCCCCTCTCCAAACTCCCTCTCTTTCCTTTCTCTGCTGATAAAAAAAGACACTAATAGAACACATCAGTCTCAAAATTCTAGAATCACTGCAGAGTATTTTTTGATAGCAAAGCGTCTGCATGCTATTGACAGTTCCCATCAATGAAAAAAGAATTTTTTTTAAATCCCATTAAGGATCATCATACTTTAAGACAATTTTAATATTTTCAGTCTCTTAATCACTTAGGCTTCAGTTCAGCAGCCCATCCTTATTCAGCAAAGCACGTAAACATGTGTTTAAGTCCCACTGACTTCAATGCTTAAAGTTAAGCATGTGGTTAAGTGCTTTGCTGCATTTGGCCAAACTGACAACCCAAGACAGCCTAAACTACAGGCTCACCAGCTGCATATCCATGTAGTCAGCTCACAATTTAGGACTGAAGTTGTGTGTGTTCATTTAATTAAAAAGCAAGTCAGGTCACCTTCAAATATGTTTGGCATCATCATCATTTAACATAATATGCCATATTCTAGACTTACGGTTTTTTCCAGGCAATTATGATTAGACCTTCAGTTTTCCAGTAAAATAATTACATTTGGCAGGCATTTTTCAGGACTGATTTTGAAGCCAAAAAAAACAAACAAAATCAAACATCACTGTACTTTTCTGGGAAATTTACATGTTCCATACCATAAATCAATTTTTTAAGAAGTATTTTCTTTTCCAGTGGTTTTAACCCAGCACTAGCTTAACTTATTGTGAAAGCTACATGAAAAAATGTGTTTGCCACTAGGCCACAGGATTCCTTTAATAAGAAAAGCAGTGAAGGAAGAGCTAAACATCTACTACAAAAATATGCTGCAAAAACTATTATGTATTGTGACATCCGTCATGAGAAAAACTGCTCATAACAACTAGCAGTGGACATGGTTAGAAATAACCAGATATCCACTGAGGTCACAGCATGACTCCCATTGTCTTCCGTGGGAGAAGGATTGGTCCCCAAGAGATTCTTTCACACAAACCTGTAGACACAGTGGTGGGGGAGGTAAAGAGAAGGGCATCAGCTGCTTCCAGCCCAGCAGCAGGACATCCTTAGTGATAAGAGGATGTGTTGCAGCTGCCTTGAACCTACAGCACTCACTTTTCTCTAACCCCTCTCTACTGCCCCTCATACCTCCTCTCCACAACATGATGAAAGTTGCAGGGGGAAAGAAGAAATGAAGGTGTAGGAATAAAGGCATTACTGTTCCCTCAGGCTGAAAGGGACAGGGTGGTGAGGGAGAGTGGGTCTCCTATCCCCATACCATAATTACCTCTCTGGACCACAGAAATGTGCAAAAGGCTTTTCTGAACTCTTTGGCTTTCCTCCTAGAATGCATGTACTCACTCCATTTTCACATGGACCCTATATATGCTTAGCTATTCAATGAAATAGTTATACTTTTTCAAACTATGGTGTAAATTTCTGAGAAGAATCAGTTTGCTGTTGAAACCTAGGGCTCAGACCTGCAAGCTTTACCAGATAGCGAACGGACTTACTAATCCGAATACTCCCGTTTACTTCAATGAAACTACACTCTTTAGCAAGCCCGACAGCCAAAAGTGTTTGCAGGATTGGGCACCTATATTGTTTTTTCCAAGGCAATATGCGTAGAATTTGTGCTTTACCCTGAATCTTCCTATGTTGCTTCAGACAACACTCTATGTATCAGTTTGTAGATGTTCAGCAGATCAGTACCAGTCTCCTGTTGCAAGTTAGAACGGAAACATACCAAGCAGTGGTTTCAGTTTATGAGTAGAATTTTGAAGGTTTGTAACCAGCTGAGCTTGAGCACACAATTCTGAGGCTTTGTAGTAAGTCGCTATGCTTTTTGGCACACAAGCCAGGGGAGCACCATAGCCTATTATTCCCTAAATGATTTCTGAATTCCCAGGCTTCCACTACACAGGTACTCATGTTTTCATGGGGCTCTCCTGTGCTGGAAACAAACCAAAGAGGCTAACCACATTAGTGATGCTAATTCTCAAACACTGAACAGGCCCATAGCTGTCAGCTTACCTTGGCAGCATTACTGGGAAACTTCCTTTACATGGAGGGATTCCCTTATTGCACTGGTTTCAGAGTAACAGCCGTGTTAGTCTGTATTCGCAAAAAGAAAAGGAGTACTTGTGGCACCTTAGAGACTAACCAATTATTTGAGCATGAGCTTTCGTGAGCTACAGCTCACTTCATCGGATGCATGCCGTGGAAACTGCAGCAGACTTTATTTATACACAGAGAATATGAAAAAATACCTCCTCCCACCCCACTGTCCTGCTGGTAATAGCTTATCTAAAGTGATCATCAGGTGGGCCATTTCCAGCATAAATCCAGGTTTTCTCACCCTCCACCCCCCCACACAAATTCACTCTCCTGCTGGTGATAGCCCCGCAACCTGAAGCAAATACTCACCAACAACCACATACCACACAACAGAACCACTAACCCAGGAACTTATCCTTGCAACAAAGCCCGTTGCCAATTGTGCCCACGTATCTATTCAGGGGACACCATCACAGGGCCTAATAACATCAGCCACACTATCAGAGGCTCGTATACCTGCACATCCACCAATGTGATATATGCCATCATGTGCCAGCAATGCCCCTCTGCCATGTACATTGGTCAAACTGGACAGTCTCTACGTAAAAGAATAAATGGACACAAATCAGATGTCAAGAATTATAACATTCATAAACCAGTCGGAGAACACTTCAATCTCTCTGGTCACGCAATCACAGACATGAAGGTCGCCATCTTAAAACAAAAAAACTTCAAATCCAGACTCCAGCGAGAAACTGCTGAATTGGAATTCATTTGCAAATTGGATACTATTAATTTAGGCTTAAATAGAGACTGGGAGTGGCTAAGTCATTATGCAAGGTAGCCTATTTCCTCTTGTTTTTTCCTACCCCCCCCCCCCAGATGTTCTGGTTTAACTTGGATTTAAACTTGGAGAGTGGTCAGTTTGGATGAGCTATTACCAGCAGGAGAGTGAGTTTGTGTGTGTATGGGGGTGGGGGGATGTGAGAGAACCTGGATTTGTGCAGGAAATGGCCCAACTTTATTATCATGCACATTGTGTAAAGAGTTGTCACTTTGGATGGGCTATCACCAGCAGGAGAGTGAATTTGTGTGGGGGGGTGGAGGGTGAGAAAACCTGGATTTGTGCTGGAAATGGCCCACCTGATGATCACTTTAGATAAGCTATTACCAGCAGGACAGTGGGGTGGGAGGAGGTATTTTTTCATATTCTCTGTGTATAAATAAAGTCTGCTGCAGTTTCCACGGCATGCATCCGATGAAGTGAGCTGTGGCTCACGAAAGCCACAAGTACTCCTTTTCTTTTTCCTTATTGCACTCTCTTCCCATGAGGAGCACAAACCAACACACTCAGACACCTTCACAACTGACTTTTTCCCTGCCCACATTTTCTTTTAATGGAAATGTGAAGCCAGATTATAAAGCCATCCATCGTTTCAGTTACCCAAGAAGAAAAGGAGTACTTGTGGCACCTTAGAGACTAACCAATTTATTTGAGCATGAGCTTTCGTGAGCTACAGCTCACTTCATCAGATGTTTACCGTGGAAACTCATGCTCAAATAAATTGGTTAGTCTCTAAGGTGCCACAAGTACTCCTTTTCTTTTTGCGAATACAGACTAACACGGCTGTTCCTCTGAAACCTGTCAAGTAACCCAAGAGGCACTGATAATATGCAGCATCTTCCTCATCTGCCTTCTTTGGCCGACTCCCCCTTTAATGAACCCACACAGTATGGTGGTGGTGAGTGAACAGATGCCCAAGTAGTTTAGTCACTTGAAGAATTTAAACTGGGTTTTCTCTGAGCACGAAGAGCCAGAGGCTGCCCTTTAACCCATCTTTTAAGAACAAGCACTGTATCAACTGCAAATAATATACTGCAGAAGGAGTTACAGACCGTGTTGAGTCAATGCTATGCTACAGTGTCATGAAATAGAGCTGTGTTGGCTACAGTGCACACACAGTGAAGAAGGGCATTAGTATGTTGATGAATTAGGTAACATATGATATAAAACCCATGCTGAGGCTTGTAAAATCAAGAAGGTAGTAATTCAATGCCATTTTCCCCCCAAATCCACATTTGGCTAATCTTTTTCCATATTTCTGTACACAGCTACATTTTTCCAGCAATACTGATTATAAAAACTATGCAGAAAGATTGCTCCATCAACCTGTGAAGTATCCAGAAAAATGTTTGTGGAGAAAGAGAAAGGAATTTTCATCTGAAGAAGTATATCTTGTATGAAATTATTCCTTCCATGAAACTTTTGGGAAGCTTTGATAATCCTGATCATCATATTTTTTAATACAATTCAGATATTTTCACACTCTATTAGATCATTAGCCTATACCATGAAATGCAGAATGGTTCTGTAGAGCACATTTGCCACTGTTTTGCCCAGTCTTTTGCAATACTTATAACTTAAAGGAGTTGCCATCCTCCATTTCCTAGAGAAGTCTATTTAATAATTTCATTGATCTCATCATGCCTATACAATTTGCAAACTCAGTCCTACTGCTCTTTCTAGTCTAATGTATTATGGTTTATGGGCTCTGAAAACAGGTTCTAGACAGAAACCATAAACAGAGAGACTACCTAAAGCAAAAGTACGTCACTACTGGTTTCAGTCTCATTCACCTCTGACTTATTTACAGCAAGCAATACTTCAATCAGAGAAATGTTTCTTTTCTATCATCACCCACCCACCACTTCTAAGTTACAAACACGCTTTGGTTATTCCCATTCCTTGATTTTGTACTTGTCACTATCTTCTGACGATGAAGGGTTGTGGTGAGGGGAAAAGGAAGATGGAGTCATTTCAGAATGCTTATTTCAGAAAGCAAAATATTTAACAGATGTACTAAAAGTTTGACCTTTAAATTTCAGGTCAGGCAGCCATTAAATCTAGATACATCGAAAAGCAAAAGCTGAAGTTTAACAACAACTACTCCTAAGTTCTGCATTAATGACCCTGTCAACAGTCTTTGGTGAAATGGATGACAGAATGACACGGGGGAGAGGGGGGTCGTCAACAAGCTGGTTTTGTCCTCTTTAAATAAGACATGCAATGTGGAATTGGAAAAGAAAAGGATCAAACTTTTGCCATAAACAATAGAAGAGTTTAAAAAACTCTCCAAGTGCTACAATTGAGAGTTTCAAAGCTATCTAAGGGATTTAGGTGCCCAATTCCCATTTAAATTCATGGGAATTGGGCACACAAATCTCCTAAATGGCTTTGAAGTCTCAGCCTATCTGATCACATTTTTTCCATGTACAGATACAGAGTCAGGAGACAGATGGATAATCGTAATGGAGATGACTCAGTGTTGAAACAACAAAATAAACTCTCATAAAATGCAATGTAGTGCTTAAAATTCTTTGGTTCCTTTTTCTGGTATCTTGCTAGACACAGCAAATCCTAATCCCATATAAATTAAGTAGCTATTTTCTTAGACAAGGAAATAAATCATAAAATGTTAAAGTACTTATGGTTTAACCAAAGTTTACCCTTTCATTCTGTCTCAAGTCTCCAACCCTCTACCCCCTTCACACCGACGCAGACAAACAAGAGAAACAGAAATGGATACCGACTAAAATGAGACAATTACTGCCACTAAAACACAACCAAAGAGACCTTCAGACATTCAGATTACATGAGAAAGGGGGAGCGCACAGATGGAAATGTTGACATTACTATTATTCATTTCCACAGATCACCCCAGACCCTAAATAAAATGCTGTCTAACTAGATACAGGTTCCTAAGTTTAGAGTGGTTTCGAATTTTAAAATGCTTGGCAGCAGTCTTTCCTCTGTTGCTTTGATTTCACTAAAAGCCAATTATAACGCTTAGAACCTCTGCCCTCCTTTTTGTTTTTAAGTGAGCAAGAAGCAGATGTTTAGTACCCATTCCAAATATAACAAAGCCAGTAGAAATAAAGACAAAGCCTTGTGCCCAGAATGGTCGTGATACGACACGTACCTTGTCCATCTGCTTCTCTCACATTCTTTTGAAGTAGTTTATGTGCTACACATTTTTGCTTTTGTTTTTTTAAAGATGCTCCAGTAACCAGTTAAATCCAATTTAATTTGCATATGAACCTGTTACTAAATCAAAATGATAAAAGCCGAAGGTACCATGAGGTGTCAATGTTCTCTATTTTCTTCTGTCATCCAGAAAAGAACACAACATAAGAACATAAGAATGGCCATACTGGGTCAGACCAAAGGTCCATCCAGCCCAGTATCCTGTCTACCAACAATGGCCAATGCCAGGTGCCCCAGAGGGAAAGAACCTAACAGGTAATGATCTAGTGATCTCTCTCCTGCCATCCATCTCCACCCTCTGACAAACAGAGGCTAGGGACACCACTCCTTACCCATCCTGGCTAATAGCCATTAATGGACTTAGCCCCCATGAATTTATCCAGTTGTTTTTTAAACCCTGTTATAGTCCTAGCCTTCACAACCTCTTCAGGCAAGGAGTTCCACACGTCTGTGCGCTGAGTGAAGAAGAACTTCCTTTCATTTGTTTTAAACCTGCTACCCATTAATTTCATTTGGTAGCCCCTAGTTCTTATATTATGGGAATAAGTAAATAACTTTTCCTTATTCACTTTCTCCACGCTACTCATGATTTTATATACCTCTATCATATCCCCCCTTAGTCTCTTCTTTTCCAAGCTGAAAAGTCCTCTTTAATCTCTCCTCGTATGGAAAACGTTCCAAACCCCTAATCATTTTAGTTTCCCTTTTCTGAACCTTTTCTAATACCAGTATATCTTTTTTGAGATGAGGGGACCACATCTGTACGCAGCGTTCAAGATGTGGGCATACCATGGATTTATATAAGGGCAAAAAGATATTCTCCATCTTATTCTCTATCCCTTCTTTAATGATTCCTAACATCCCATTTGCTTTTTTGACTGCCGCTGCACATTGCGTGGACGTCTTCAGAGAACTATCCACGATGACTCCAAGATCTTTCTCCTGATTAACTGAAGCTAAATTAGCCCTCCATCATATTGTATGTATAGTTGGGGTTACTTTTTCCAATATGCATTACTTTACATTTATCCCCATTAAATTTCATTTGCCATTTTGTTGCCCAATCACAGTTTTGGGAGATCTTTTTGAAGTTTTTCACAGTCTGCTTTGGTCTTAACTATCTTGAGCAGTTGAGTATCATCTGCAAACTTTGCCACCTCACTGTTTACCTCTTTCTCCAGATCATTTATGAATAAGCTGAATAGAATTGATCCTAGGACTGACCCTTGGGGAACACCACTAGTTACCCCTCTCCATTCTGAAAATTTACCATTTATTCTTACCCTTTGTCCTTTGTCTTTTAACCAGTTCTCAATCCAGGAAAGGATCTTCCCTCTTATCCCATGACAACTTCATTTACATAAGAGTCTTTGGTGAGGGACCTTGTCAAAAGCTTTCTGGAAATCTAAGTACACTATGTCCACTGGATCCCCCTTGTCCACATGTTTGTTGACCCCCTCAAAGAACTCTAATAGATTAGTAAGACATGATCTCCCTTTACAGAAACCATGTTGACTTTTGCGCAACAATTTATGTTCTTCTACGTGTCTGACAATTTTATTCTTTACTATTGTTCGAACTAATTTGCCCGGTACTGACGTTAGACTTACCGGTCTGTAATTGCCAGGATCACCTCCAGAGCCCTTCTTAAATATTGGCGTTACATTAGCTATCTTCCAGTCACTGGGTACAGTAGCTGATTTAAAGGACAGGTTACAAACCATAATTAATAGTTCCGCAGGTTTCACATTTGAGTTCTTTCAGAACTCTTGGGTGAATGCCATCTGGTCCCGGTGACTTGTTACTCAATTAATTCCAAAACCTCCTCTAGTGATACTTCAATCTGTGACAATTCCTCAGATTTGTCACCTACAAAAGATGGCTCAGGTTTGGGAATCTCCCTAACATGCTCAGCTGTGAAGACTGAAGCAAAGAATTAATTTAGTTTCTCTGTGATGACTTTATCGTCTTTAAGTGCTCCTTTTGTATCTGGATCGTCCAGGGGCCCCACTGCTTGTTTAGCAGGCTTCCTGCTTCTGATGTACTTAAAAAACATATTGTTATCACCTTTTGAGTTTTTGGCTAGCTGTTCTTCAAACTCCTTTTTGGCTTTTCTTATTATATTTTTACCTTTAATTTGGTAGTGTTCAGGCTCCTTTCTATTTACCTCACTAGGATCTGAATTCAACTTTTTAAAAGATGCCTTTTAAAAGGAGGGGTTAGAGTTAGTAGCCCTGACTGCCACTGATGCTTCAATGACTACTACTAGTAGTGTGAATGGGCTGAATTCTTGGAAGGAGGATGTTGCATTATCTGAGCTCTCTCTCAGATTGTTGGTTTAGAACAGTGATCGTCAATCTTTGGCATGCAGCCCATCAGGGAAATACGCTGGCGGGCCAGGACGGTTTGTTTACCTGCAGCGTCCGCAGGGTTTGGCCGATCGCAGCTCCCACTGGCCATGGTTTACCGTTCCAGGCCAATGGGGGCTGCGGGAAATGGTGGCCAGCACATCCCTTGGCCCCCTCCGCTTCCCGCAGCCTCCATTGGCCTGGAACAGCGAACCGCGGCCAGTGGGAGCTGCAATCGGCCGAACCTGCGGACGCTGCAGGAAAACAAACCGTCCTGGCCTGCCAGTGGATTTCCCTGACGGGCCGCGTGCCAAAGGTTGCCGATCCCTCGTTTAGGAGGTCAATCCACATGCAGGTTATCTCCTCAGTGAAAGAAGAGGATAACTCTAGAAAGGAAGGATGGCATTGTGGTTAAGACACTACATTGGAACTCAGCAGACTTTGCGTTCAATTTCTGGCTTTGACCATGTGATCTAGGGCAGATCACTCAATCTTCATTTCCTGAACTGTAAAAAGGGCTAAATACTATTACTTTTTCTTCCTTCCACCCTTTGCCGCATTTATTTCGATTGAAAGCTATTCAGAATTTGTAGCAAGAGGCATGTGGAAGGGCAGAGGAAATCTGGGTTGCTGGTCCCAAAAACTCTAGTGGATGCTTTCAATTAGTTTCATTTTTATTTAAAGCCAAAGTATATCTTTGTGCAACAGCATCATGATTAAAAGTGATGCAGCTTTGTAAATAATAGCTGCAAAACTAACTACAGCAGCAGTCAGTAGAGGATGTGCCAAATATTTACTGACATCTCAACAGGAATACAAGCCAAAAAATTGACACTTGTGTATCCACGGGTAGGCACCTAAATAAAGGTGGTCTGATATTCAGGGGAGTGGAAAGATGGTGGTATACCACTCATTTTTATATGACTGTATTACTTTTTTGGTTTACATACTGCATATCAATACTTAAGATACATGTGATACTGTCTTTTTGCATGTTCATAAAAATTACTGTATATTTCCCTTATATTTTAACAATGACCATATTTGGGAAATTGTATCTTTCCTCTGTGTCAATTTTGATCACCCCAACATATCTTATATTTGTATTTATCTTTTATTATGTATTTTTGGACTACATTCATCATAAAAATCAATAGAAAGATTTAATTCAAATCCCCAAAGTCAGTTTCCTTAACTTATGGAACATGTAGTCAAAATGAAACTATCTGGAAAGTGCATATAAAACGGCAGATTCATTACAAATCTACAATTCTATTCAAACACTATAGTAATGCCCACTCAGACACACATGAGCATAAGGAACAGAACCCAAAACCTTCAGCTCCAAAACATGCCTCTGTCACATAAGCTGAAAGGGAAGCTGCAGTGCCTGTGATAGTATTAAAACTTAGTGAAAGTTATAAGAGGGTGACATTCACGTACAATAAGCAGGTGTGTAACTGTTCTATCCAGTAGAAGGCAATGATAAACATGCTCACTCCAGTCCATTTCAGCAGGATTAGCTGGTTTCCCATGTTACCAGCCGTTTGTATTTAAAAGGCTTTAAATGTATACTGTACAGTACTGAAATGATTAAAAGAGAAGAATAAAGTATCCTTCTGGCATGAAAATGAAATTTTGGGGGGGAGGGCGGGAGAGCACCTGTCTGCATTTTGTGGGGAAGGGTACAGGGGCAGGAAATCTAAAAAAAGTTATTTGCAATCTTCAGGAAATAATGTATAACCTTATTTTACACATTGTTTTAGTCAACATTTATTTAATTTATTTATCTGGAAAGTTCGTAACTTTTCCTCAGGCTTACAGTAAAAACTAAGTGTTAAATGGATAAACATGACAATGACATTTCACTCTAGTGAGCATTCATGTGCCATGTTAGTTGAATACTAACATCCAAGGAGCAGACAAACACACACACAGCCCAAGACACATTTTAAAAGGGATACAGTCAACATCCTGAGGATTAAAATTTGCCTGTCCTTTTGAGAGACTGCAAGTATATAAACACACCCTTCACATTTACGAAACTGGCACACTGAAAAATACAAGAAGTTTCAAAAGAGAGGTAAAACCTATGCAGCATTCTAGAATATATATAACAATTAAACAGAAAATAATAACACTTCACTTTATCTCCTGTAGATCTCAAAGCATGTTACAATTTTTTTCATTAATGACGTGGGGACATAAAGTGGGAGTGCACTAATAAAACCTGCAGATGACACGAAGTTGGGAGATCCACACAAAGGAGGACCAGAATATCATACAAGAAGATTTGGACAACCTTAAATAGAAGAGTAATAGAAACTGGATGAAATCTAATAGTGCAAGGTCATGCATCTAGGGACTAACAAGAATTTTTGCTCTAAGCTGGAGAAGTATCAGTGGAAGCAACAGAGAAGGTTCAAGACTTGGGCACATTGGTAAATCTCAGAATGACTTTGAACCGCCAAGGTGATGCAGTCAAGAAAAAAGACTAATGCAATCCTAGGACGCATCAGGCGAGGTATTTCCAGTAGAGATAGGAAAGTGTTATTACCATTATAAAAGGCACTGGTGAGATCTCATCTGGAATACTGTGTGCAATTCTGGTCTCCCATGTTTAAGGAAGATGAATTCAAATTGGAAAGTGTGGAAAGAACAGCTACTAGGATGATCAGAGGAATGGAGAATCTACCCTATGAGAGGAGAGTTAAGGAGCTTGGCTTGTTTAGTCTAACAAAAGGAGGAGGAGAGAGATGATTGCTCTCTATAAATACATCAGATGGATAAACACCAAGAAGGAGAGAAGTTATTTAAATTAAGGGCCAATGTTGGCACAAAACAAATGGATATAAATTGGCCATCAATAAGTTAAGGCTTGAACTTAGACAAAGGTTACTAACCCTCAGAGGAGTGAAGTTCTGGAACAGCCTTCCACGGGAAGTAGTGGAGGCAAAAAACATAACTTAAAAACTTGTTTTAGGCTGAGCTTGATAAGTTTATGGAGCGGGTGGTATGATGAGACTCCTACAATGCCATATGGCCCATCCACAACTGCTATGAACAAATATATCCAACTGTCACAGATGGGACACTGGAGGGGGAGGGCTCTGAGTTACTATAGAGAATATTTCCCAACTGTCTGACTAGTGGGTCTCATCCACATGCTCAGGGTCTTACTGACTGCCACATTTGGGGTTGGAAAAGAATTTTCCCCAGGTCAGATTGGCAGAGGCCTGAGGGGAGGGGGGCTCTGCCAATCTGACCTGAGGAAAATTCCTTTGTTTGATCACTTGCTGCTTTGAACTAGAGTAAATGGTGGATTCTCTGCCATTTGAAGTCCTCAAATCAACTTCAGTAACTCATCCAGAGGTTATAGGCCTACTAAGGTGTATAGGTGGGTGAGGTTCTGTGGCCTTCAATGTGCAGGAGTTCAGTCTAGAAGACAGTCCCTTTTGGGCTTAAAGTCTGCAAGTCTATGAGGTGGATATGCATTATTAATGCAATTTCACAGACTGGGAAATCAAGTGCAGAGAAGTTAAGTGACACAGCATGTCAATGGTAGAGCTGGGAATGGTGCCTGGGTCTTTTGATTCCCAATTATGTGTTGTTCTCTGCTGGGAAGAAAAAAAATTTTTTTTTAAATGTAATTTTTAACTTATTTTCCTTTGTCAGTATTATTTATTTTCGTAATAATAATTAAAACACATGGAAATGGACAGATAAATGGATAAATGAAGAGAAGATCCCATCTCAAAGAGTTTGCAGTCTGAGGTCCTCATCCTTTAATTTGTTCCATGAAGGCAGATCCTGTGTCCACTGGTCTCCCAGTGACTTGTATAATGGTAATAACACTTCCCTATCTTTACTGGAAATACCTCATCTGATGCATCCTAGGATTGCACTGACTTTTTTCTCAACCGCATCACGTTGACTTTAATGGGTGCCCAACCATGCAGAACAACTTGCAGAATTATGGACTAAGTGCTTTGCTCATGTGAGTATTACTATTTTAATCAATGGGCCCACTTGCATGAGTATGGTCATTAGGATTTGGCCTTAAATTAGACAATAGAAAACATCTCTGGGCCTCTCTCCCCTCACACACTTTGTTTGTGTTGTCTATTTAGATTGTAAACTCTTTAGAGCAGGAATTGTTTCTTACTAGGCACTGGTAGAGAGCCAATCACAATGGAGTTCTGATCTTTGTTAGGGTTTCCATGCACTACTGTAATATCAATTAATAATACAGAGAGGGATGGGGGGAGAGGCGAGAATCCAGGGAAAGCAAGGCAAAGGGATAACAAGTTTTATCATATAGAAAGTTGCGATTCTGAGTCATAAGGAGGATAATCTAAGAAGGTTTTTATAAATACACAACAATCTTAGTTTAATATTCAGCATGGTGTGCCATATGGATACATCATGAAAAAAACTGTTTTCTTGCATTTTGTTGCACTTTAGATTTAACAGTACTTTAAAAATTACACTCTCAAGTTCACAGATCCAAAATGTTACATTTTTTCCCCCCTCTTGCATTGGCTACTTCTGTATGTATGCTTCACACAGACACATATACCCCTTTCAAAAAAAAATTCCTAAGTGCTTCAACAACAGTCTAGGGTACCGAGCCCTATTACAGCAGGCACAATAACTTGCCTGCACCACAGCTGCCTGGCCTGCAAGACAGCTCCTGTTCTTTGGTGCCATGACAGTAGTTCAGACACTGCTCCAGTCAAATGTGCCAAGACAGGCTGCAAGATAGCAATGCTGCTAACATGCACATCAGTAACTTTTTTCACAAGTAGCTCACTGAAGCCATGACAGTAAAATTACCCACATGTAAAGTGTTCACAGCATCAGGTCTCAAGTTCTTACATCACATTCATCACTGTTGCATCACCTGCAGGCCTTCTTTCACACAGCCCTCTAAGCATAGTTCAACATTTCTAAGCTGATCCACAAAAGCCTTTACCCTCTCCACATTTAAGTCCCTCTTAAAGACTCATTTCTGCCAAACTGCTTATAGTGTATAAAGTTGATTTGTATTTGCATTGCATACAATTTGCCTCTTGTTCCTGTTCCATTCCTTCTAATCCCTGTCTACTTGCCTGTCTTTAGATTGCAACCGTCTTGGAGCAGGAAATCATCTTCCATGAGCATTTGGAAAGTGTCTACCCACACATAGCAGGCAGGCACTATTGTAAAATAACAATATTCTGAGCATCTAAGGGATGAATACCGGACAGAAGAAGAAAGAGAGAAAACCAACACTGGGGAACAAATGAAGACAAGAGAACAGAGAGGAAACACAGCTTCAGCATGATATAAATGTTTCAGAGACTTGAAAAGTAGATAGAACAAGAATCAATAGGCTAACATGTTGAACAAAAACATTGCAGTTCACCGTTGGAACATTTGCAATCTTTTTAATTTTGATTCTTAACGTATAGGAATTGTAGAAAACTCCTGTCCTACACTGACTTTTCTATTTTCCTTTTCTTCTTCCTGGTTCAAAGTCAATCATATTGCCCATTAATTGAGTATAAGATCTGCCCTCATTACTTCCTGGGCAGATCACTACTTTGATGCTCTCTTTTGGAAAGAAAAAAAAAGGGGCAAAGGTCAGTGGATAGCACTAATTTAATTAGTATCGTTAGTAGTATTTATATAGCACCAAAAATATGCTAAGTGCTTTACAGACAGAGTAAAACAAGTTCCTGACCCAGAGAGCTCCAGGAAAAGAAGGAAGCATTTTATCTTTATTATTTTAAATCTCTGCCTTTCCTCCCCCACCTTTAAATTAACTCTTGACTAAGTCTTGTGATATCCATGTAAGCCACACCTGTCTGCTGATATACAAACCTTATCCTTTCATTTTTGTTATCAGTATTTTCTAGTTTTGTTTTTTGACACCACATTTTCTCTTTCGTTCACCACCTCATAGCACCCCTTACCTATCAACTGTTTAACCCTTTACTGTCCATTTCTGACTAACAGCTAACCCGATACCTTCCTTTCTTCTCATTTAATAAGCTCACAACCAGCTATGCCCACCCTCTGCCTTACTACACTGCAACCTGCCTCTCAAATTCCTTTAAAAGAAAAGGAGTACTTGTGGCACCTTAGAGACTAACCAATTTATTTGCACATAAGCTTTCGTGAGCTACAGCTCACTTCATCGGATGCAGTTTCCACAGTATGCATCCGATGAAGTGAGCTGTAGCTCACGAAAGCTTATGCGCAAATAAATTGGTTAGTCTCTAAGGTGCCACAAGTACTCCTTTTCTTTTTGCGAATACAGACTAACACAGCTGTTACTCTGAAACCTGTCAAATTCCTTTGCACATTGCCAACCCCTGGGGCTACTGTGGTACAGATGGGGTGGCTATAGCTGCTGCTCCGTCAATCCTTGCTCAAGGGTGGAGGAATAGTTAGTTAGCTGTTCTGGTCCACATGACAGTGCTGGGAGAATGCCTCTCAGGAGGCCTGATGTCCACAATGTTTTGTTCTGCTGAGCACCCTGCTGGTTTACCATCCCCAACCACTGCTCTGAATCCCTTTTCCCTTGGAGCAGCAGAGAAACATATAAACTCCCCTCCCTCCCTAATCCAGATGGTGTGGGCTCTTGCCCATACTATGGAATGAGGTAGGGGTATGAGAGCAGGTCTGGAGCCATTATGTCAGGTGCCACAGCCCACCTGGGACCATGTGAACACCTACACCACCTGAACAGCATGCCCACAAGACTGAGGGGGAAGTATTTTTGGTAAAGAAACATAATTTTCCCCCTTCTAAGATATTGTTATAGAACTGTTTTTTTAAAAAAGGCTTTTAAAGGTATGGTAAATCCCTGTGATAGGCTCTTTATTCAAAACCCAGTTTTGGTAAACTAAACTTCTTTACTTACCAAAACACTGCTTTTAGAGTGACAAGAAGTTTCTATATCCAATTACATAAAGAATTCTATTAAAAGAGTCTACATTTTTTGCAAAAACTTTAAAGAGGCCATTTTCCAATTTTCCATTCAAAAACTTTCAACTAGCTGTACCACTAGAGACCGTTCAAGATTTGCTCTTCTATGCTCAGCAACCAGTCACACTGCTCTGTAAAAGTTATTTTTAAACGGATGACCAGAACTGATTTTTACAATAGCTTTCTTATTGTTTTCCAAAAGATTTCTGCTATATTTGTAAGTATCATGTTTTTCCTTCTATTATTTCCCTCCCTACCATATGCTTCTAGGCTGTTTCAGTCTTACCTCATTTCCTTTTCCTTTTTCACTTGCTCTTCCTCCTCTACTTTCTCCTCCCTTCCCCTCCAAATTCACTGTAAAATTGTATTCCTCCTAAGTATTTCTGTTATAGATCTAACACAATGTCAGTTAGTGTACAGGATAAACAGCAGGAGGACTGTTAAAGATAGCTGCATGCAGCATAACTGGAGATTAAGTAACAGTAAGGGAAGAGACAGAAAATGTAGAACCCCAGACGCCCACCATATTCCTTTTTTCCCCCAACTTTGACCTAGTTTGTCTTTGCTGAGCACCTCACCAGTCAAATTTACTGAACTTACTGGCCAACCGCAAGGAAGGTCTAAATTTCTGTCAGTAACCTGGCATGTGACCTGAAGGAGCCCTAACACTTTATACTACTTCAAGGATGAAGGTAATTCCCCTTCTCTGTTTTCCATCCACTCTTACTTAGCACGCATTTAGAGGCACAAAATCAGTGGCACATCCTTATGATCACAAAGGCCCACATGCCCCTTCCAGAAACTACTGCACTTTTTTCCTTGACTCTGAAGACTACAGTCCCCCAGAGAGAATGCAAGAAGCATTCACTCCCATCCCAGCTCTGTTTGCAGCTTCATGATATGTTATCGACACCAATTGTAACTTCTAGCCTTTGACTCTGTTTGCGCCAAGCAGCACGCTCACACCCACTTTAACAAACTACCCTCAGGCCTTTCAAGCAATACAAAACTTTCTTTAGGCAACTTCATGAGAGTCTAGTGGTGGCTGAAGAGAGAAAGAGGAGGAACTGAGAGATTACAGAGCAAGTGTGGAAAAGGATAAGCAGCTGCACAGGCGAAAAAGCTAATAGGTTGGTAATCAACTCTAAGAGAATTAGTAAACAAACATAAGCAGGGCAGAGTAATTCATTAGGTAGAACCATCAAAAGAAAACCAAGTCTTTCAGGTCTTCTGTGTTCTATTCTACTGAAACCAAAATAGAACTGGCCTTACATTGCCAGAAATCCCTAGCCTGGTCCTCCTCGTTACAAAACATTCTTCTGTCTCCCAAGCAGCTACTTTGATAGTCTTGTATTCCTCCTGGTGAACCTGATTTGCCTGCAATCTCCAGCCCTGATTTATCCTCCCCCTAAGCTTTTGTGCATGGGAAAGGAACTACCCTGGAGCTAATCCTTTTTTTTTTTTTTGTAAGTGACCATATTGTGCGTCTCCCTCTTCTCGCAGGAACTGGGATACAGTTTGATCATTGCCAATAAAAACTTTCCTTTGGCTGTTTCAATCAAAACACCACTAGGGGAGGGAAGCACCTCTGCCCCTCCCAAAAAAACCTCCTCTATTTCTGCTCCATTTAGATTAAGGAATAAATATGGGAACACAAATATATCCTTTTTTGCACAAATATATCAATATTCTAGGTCACTCTTAACAGCAGCTCTGGGTGGGGGTTATTCTCCACTGTAACCCACTCATATAACTCCCATTAACATTACTGTAATAGAATTCTACAGCAACAAAGGAAGAAATTATTCTCCTCTATCACAGCAGTGACTGGCATCATTGAATATGGTGATAAAATGGAAGGAAAACTGCACCTGTTAGGGCTCCAATTTTGTAAACATACATATGCTTAATTTTAAGCACACTGTTACTCCTGGGAGAATTCTGCGCCACTGCACATGCACAGAATTTATGTCCCCTGCAGATTTCTTTGCTTCCCCGCAGAAAAATGATTTTCTGATAGGGAAGCGAAGGGAAGCAACAAAAGCGGTCATGAGACCCTCCCCAGCAGTATGTTTTGGGAGCCTAAGGCAGTTGGCAGAGAGGTAAATCACTGTGGGGCAGTGGGAAGGACTGAGGAAGACCCAGGTGGTGGCTCCTGCTCTGTGCCAGGCTTAGATTCTAGTCCCAGCTGGGCTGGGGAGGATGGATCTTCCTCTTCCCCTGCACAGCATCCAGGGCCAGGACAGACCTACTCCCAGATTTCTCCCAAAGCTTCAGGAAGATCTGCACACTCCACCCCCTTGCCCCCGCACCCATTGCTCCTCAGCTGCAGGGGGAGGGATCACTGTACAGGGAGGTGCTCCCCCATCCGCCCAACCCCCGTGCATCCAGACGCCCTCATACCCAGACCCTCTCACTGAGCCTCACCCCCCCTGCATCCAGAACCACCATCCCTGCCAAGTCCCACTCCCCTGCACCTGGACCACCCTGACAAGTCACTCACAGCCAGTTCCCCACCCCACTGAGATCCAACCAGCTTCACCTGGATCCCCACCCCACTGCGCCCCACTCCACCAACATCAGGACCCTTGTGCATCCAGATCCCCTCTCACCTGGATTCCCCACTGAGCTGCCCGCACCCAGATTGCCCCACACAGAATCCTCTGAACCCACACCTGGATCCCCCCACACTAAGCCGCTCCATACTTGGATCCTGCTGGGCTGAGCCTGCCTGCCCATACCTGGTGCACCTGGCACAGAAGGGCAGGACCCTGGGGTGTTTCTCAGGCAAGACCAGTCCTTGCACTGTGTCAGGGTTGGGTGCAGCCTCACCGCTGAGTCCGTGTCCTGGGGGGAGCTGCAGAATGATCTCCCACCTCTGTGCAGCCAGTGGCCTATGCTCCCCAATGCCATACTGGAGTCTCCACATTTATTTGACAAATAAAATTTGCAGAATTTTTTAATTTTTGGCACAGAATACCCTCAGGAGTAGCACATGTGTTTGCAGGGTCAAGACAGACTGCTAATTCCCATTTGTGCCCTATAATATACCTATACCTTTTTATAGAGAGGGGAAGAGAAGGAGAGGAGATAACACATTTGTACAACAAATATCTATCATTCTCCAATTTACCTTCAATAATCATGGGGAGCCCAGAGTTCCTTCTCCCTAGCCTCCAAGCTGAACAAATAGACTGTAATCAATCACTTCTCTAGATTATCAACCCATGAATTTATGATAGAAGCTGACTTTTGTGTGTACTTCCTGGAACTGTAACATTTTACATACTCAAAACACTGTCACAAAGGTGTGTGCTGCCCATAGAGGGTAACATTCCTCAAGTTTAAAAACAGCAAGAACTTTAATCCACAGTTAAGGTTGAGAATGTATTCCTCTCCTGTGAAGTTAAATTCACTTGCATGCACATCTGTGAATTTAGGCAAGGTTTTCAAAATTGCCTCAGGGAATTAAGCACCCAATCTCAATTGACTTGCAGTGGGATTTGGGCGCCTAGCTTTCCTAAGCCCCTTTGGAAATCCCAGCCGTCATCACTTAAATGTAAGGAAATTCTCAATTATGGTTCCAAAACCAGTCTTGAGGATCTCCCAAAATGATCCAAGGCTACTTTAGACAGTAAGGGCCAAATCCTGCAAACCTTGCTAAGGCAAAACTCCCACTGACTCAACAAGAGTTTTGCCTGAGGACTATAGTGTGCCTTGGCCTGTACAAAGAACTGAGGATTCTCTCCTATAGCCTTTCATGGACCACCTCGTTTTAGGTCAAGGCACACACAAGTGAGCCAGGCTACTCACCGGTTTACTCCCTTCATAGAGCAGGTGGGTGAGGAGTCATCTAGGAGGGGCAGAGAATGGGCAAAACCTCAGTTCCACTCCTTTAGCTACTCTGGTCAGAGCAGATGAGCCAGCATGGCATAGGTAATAATTTATTGCTACTACAGACCAGCAGTAAATTACTAGCTCCCAGAAGCAAAGAGGAAATTGGAGGAGTGTCTCTGAATCATCATGCCTCCTGACGCTATTCCTGGATGGTACAGTGCACGTTCTATTTCTTGCCCAGAGCTATGCCTAAGATCTACAATAAGGTCTGAGCCAAATCCTACAGTGTCATTCATGGTTGAAATATTTTATTTACTCTGAACAAGAGTTTGTATATGTTCCTGAACTATGCTAAGTGTAACTGTCCTTTGAATTATTTGATTAACTGATGAGTCTATTTAACTACAAGAGTTACATAGCCTATGCAATGTTTTCTGACTTCTACAGAAGCTAGTAATTTGCAACTAGCAGAATCACTGTGCACTGACACCCAATCTTAATGGACCACAACACACATTATGTCAATTAATAATTGGAAAGCACTGTTATTTGTGTTACCTTAAACTCAAGACCCTTTACAAATAGTAGAAATTTAACATCACAAGCCACCTCCTGAAAACTGTGAACCTCATCCATTGTTGTAAGGAGCGAGTCCACAATCCTCCCAACAGTTACCCATAAGCAAAGTGAAAGAGTATTGATAACCAGCCACATTCTATGGAATAAGGCTAGGCAAGATGTAAACCTTGGAAAGTCAACCTCACCCTGGACTACTGCTGAAAACGCAGTTTCCTGCTTTGTGAAACCATCCACAGAATAAGATGTGCAGCCCACTTCCCCAGTCATCTGCCCTTCAACCCTTTATCACACTAGCAACAAATATCTAAGCCTGTCTGCCTTGGTGCCAAACTTGTCTTCACCCACTCCCTGTATCGAGTGACAAGCTCCTTGCCTCCCAACCCCCTTTATAGTTACAACTCCCCTTCTTCCCACTAGCCACACACACACACACACACACACACACACACACACGCACAAGTCCATAGCCTATATGTTCTATCTAGGTATTTAAATTAATCTGGGGTATCTGAGCACCTGTTGATATAGACTCCGTGCCCCTGCTGATCCTCAAGACTGGTTTTGGAACCATAATTGAGAATTTCCTTACATTTAAGTGATGACGGCTGGGATTTCCAAAGGGGCTTAGGAAAGCTAGACGCCCAAATCCCACTGCAAGTCAATTGAGATTGGGTGCTTAATTCCCTGAGGCAATTTTGAAAACCTCGCCTAAATTCACAGATGTGCATGCAAGTGAATTTAACTTCACAGGAGAGGAATACATTCTCAACCTTAACTGTGGATTAAAGTTCTTGCTGTTTTTAAACTTGAGGAATGTTACCCTCTATGGGCAGCACACACCTTTGTGACAGTGTTTTGAGTATGTAAAATGTTACAGTTCCAGGAAGTACACACAAAAGTCAGCTTCCATCATCGAGAAAAAAAATCATAATCTGCCCATCGGTCATGCGTCAGTCTTCATTGCTCTGTGACACTGACAGAGTATGACTGTTTGCGTTATTTGCAACAGATTAATTCCCTGTTGCTGACACCTTCGCCCAGTGCTGTACCGTGGTCCTCTGCTAGAGAAAGCTGTTCCAGAACACTCAGACTGGCTGTTTCGCTGTTAAAAGCTTTCTGAGGATATTTCTGCAGACTGAAACATGACGATTTGAGACAAGGATCTGCAGCCTGCGGGATGGGGTGGGGGAATAGGGAAGGACTATCATGAACATCATTCCAAGTAAACCACTTTAATTAGGGTGAGAAAGGAAAGCTCCCCAAACATCAATTTGAGGGTTACTTAGTTTATCCCCTAAAGAATTTGAAACACAAAAGAAAGATGGGAAGCATCCAAAAATCAGGAAGAGCATCTTGAAGATGTCTCTCTTCCTACACAACTGAGACAGAGGGGATGCAGTTTGAGCTGTTAGGTTTTTTGAATACTGAAAAAACAATGCTGTTGAACTGCTTGTTCATTAGGGGATTTTCAGGTTGGTTTCAGTATCACTAGAGTCAACTTTGATTTATAGATACCCACACCCAGAGTGTGCAATAAACTAAAAATATATGTTATAAGAAACAGGCAACATGCACAGTTAGATCCCAGAATGGAAACAAAGCCTGAAGGAAAAATATAATGCAGATAATACAAAAAATCCCCCTAAAACTGAGACTAGTCCTGAGCCTACCAGTAAAGAATGCACCTTAATGTACTTTCGTGATAACTGAGGGGGTGAGAATGTCATAGCTTCATGCCTGAACAAGGAAGGCCCTGCACTTCATCTTCTCAACACGATCTCTTTTGGAAAACACAGTAGCTCCAATTTGCCATTTTAGACTGCCACAAAAATAAAGAATCACATAAGAGAAAGCTGGTCCCAGCTGCTGCTATGGATGCCAGACTCTACCAAATCTCCAATATCCACCAGACCTCAGCTACTGAGTTGTGCCTATCTACCAAGAGCAGTGTCAATGGAAGAGAAAGAACACCATCCTCAAGAACAGCACCGAGAGCACTCCTGAGCCATTTGCCTCTGCTCAACACCACAATACATAAACTAAGGGTCGCTGTCCATTCCTACTTCACAGGACTCCATGGAATTGAAGCTGTCCAGCAAGTGAAGTAGATACACCCAAATCTACTTTCAACATAAGACTGAGTCATGGCAAACTTTGCTGGCACATCAATGCTGCACAGAACCTGTATTTACTCTAACAGGCAGGTGAACACCAGATCTTACTAGCTTGTTCCCCTAATGGATATCAAGGATGGAGTGGTTGTTCAGCAAACCTTGAGGACATTTATATTCATCTTATTTTACCAAATTTCACGCATCTGCACTTTTCTCCATTACTTTTATAGGTAGAGGTATCCTAAAAGTCAGTATCTGATATTTAGAACTTTTTCTAGCTGTTCATAGCAGTTAAAAGGAATTCTCATAGAAGAGTGAACCATGACAGGCCCAAATCCCCACTGGCTACACATCAACTTTCACATATCATCTAGAAGCACTGCAGTCACTGCAAAGGCTGTTGCTCCCATGAGAAAGGCAGCCAGGCTCTTCCTCTTCTTTGCTAAAACAATTGCACTACCCAGTGTCCTTAATTGTGCGTACCCCCAAAATCCTGATTAGTGAGTAAGTCTAAAATTCAGAGGCCTGTTTGCCAAACATCCATCACTACTAAGAATTCAAAAATTGTTTTCATTTTATTATAAGGGACTTGGGAGGAGGCCAGGGTAGAAACCCAAGAACAAAAGTCCATGAGTTAAGGCCCTCTCCATTGATTTTCAGTGCATAAATCTGGAAAATTTGGGTAAATTTCCCCCCGTTTATTTATATCGCATAAGCTGTCTAGAATTTTTTTATATTCTGATACATAGTTGGAATATAGTTATGCTTTATTTACTGGAATCAAGTGAATGAGGCTATGGCATTTATGTCATGTTTACAGATATGTTAAAGGGCTAAAATTCTGGTTAGTACCAAAGTGGTTCTGGCTCCTAACACACTCTTTTGGGAAAGTGCCCACTCGTATGTACAGACCCTGCAACATTTTGCCTATTAAATATATACTTCATAAGCCTCAGCACTCTACACCTCAATCTACAACTTCTTATAACTGGTGGAATAAATGATAAGCGACAGCCAAACCTAAGACTGCTCAAAGTAAGCTTACACAGAGGTCCTGATGTCTTCTACGCTCTGAGGACTTTTTCAAATATATTATTTGTTTTACAGAACAGGGCCCCATTGTGCTAGGTACTGTACAGAACACATAATAGGAGATAATCCCTGCCACAAAGATCTTACAATTGAAATAGAGAAGGGAGACAAGGGTGGGAGGGGAAAGAGGCACAGAGGAGTGCAGTGACTTGTCCAAGGTCACATAGCAGATCAGTAGCCAAAATGGGATTAGAACTCACATCTCCTTACTTCTACTCCATTGTCCCATACACTGGACCATGCTGCCTCCTTGTCAGGCCATCAGGCCATCAATATTCAGGTGAAACTATTTTGTAGCATCGTATCTTTATTCCAGAATTACTCTTCCTTAAGAAGAACTACACTAGGCACACATGAGATGATAACAGATGCTGTTGGATTATTATTCTGTTTTACTGGAATCCATTAGATTTTAATGTTTATGTATCACTGTCTCATCTAGCATCATTAATTAAGCTTCCCTGCTTTAATAACAAAGTAGAATATGCTTGCCCAAGCCTGGAAAATGCCTCTCACTTTAAATGTAATTTTAAGGAATTGCCACACACATTTGGGAAGCAGCAGTACTTTAAACCACAGTCATTCAGAAGTTTCAGGAGAAGGGGTGTTAAGTCACCCTATACAACTACTGCGGTTGCCACCAATTCCAAAGTCTAATTTAAACGATCTCTGTCACCCAAGTGACCACTAAGACTCGCACAGTACTCCTGGATCATCAACAGGAAACCTCTTCAGTGGAAATTCTTCAAACCACAATTCCAAGGAATTGTTTTCAGAGGAATGTGGAATGTAAAATGAAACTTGGTAAGATACACATCTTCTCAGTATGATTTGAACATTAAGTTGAAACCTAAGACAAAGAATAATTCCAGGCACTATGCTGTTGGTTTTATTTGAAGGATGCTCTCCTTATTTGATTCTATGGTTCTTAACACAAAGCTCCTTAATGCAACTTTTCAATTCCATTCCCCACCCTCCTCACACATACATCCCTCAAGATGTTACACCAGATATCTTACTAAAACGTACCTTGGCAGAAACTTCAAACAAAAACTGGTCAAGTCCCTCTTTGGCATACAGCAGTTCTTGCATATTCTGGTTTTGGGTAAAAACCCACTGAAATCTATGTACAGGAGAAACATGTTGCTACAGAAAACGCACTCCTTTATTTTTAGCATTTGTACATTTTCACTGAATAAAATAAGCCATGTACAAAGCTTATAATTGAGTGTCTCTTTGGTATTTGACTAAGTGTGGTGAAGAAAATACTGTAATACAAGTACTGTATATCAAAGTGACTAAGTTAGCTTTTTTACATAAACGCTAAGGCTTGTAATTTTCTGTCTGAGATATATCACTAAGTATTGTATTACCGATCATGCTACTGTTCTGTATAGAAATAAGAGGGAAAGTATTCTCCCAGCCCTCGGATACCACAGTGACAGGCACTTAAACTAGAAAGACGGAGTTTTGCATTCCAGATGAGGTTGTGCCACATATTTTTAAGACAGCAAAACAAGAAAAATACGTTAGCATAATACAGTTGACACAGATCCACACCTGCAAGAAAATTTGCTTTTAAAATTACATCTGTATTATGGAGCTTTGGTATTGCAATACACATTGTCCCCTCTCAGAGGGCCCCACATCATGGGACAATATCACCCAATCCAGACAGTCCTCATCTATATTGCAATCTATTTCTAAAGGGCACCTAGTACACCACATAACCTTAACTGCACACACGACGACCCAATAATGCTATAATATATTTGCATGAATATTGTGGCACTCATTTATGTAGGACCACACATGTTGCATAGATGAGACACAACCAGGGAAGAATGAGGGGTCAGCCTTGTTTGAGTGCATAGTTGCTTTGGTCGGTTTATGTCCAAAATGTAATGCTGTTCCATTAATTTATGATAAAGGATGTTCAGGGGCATGGAGACAGTGACAACATGGGCTCTATCCTACCTCCACTGAAGTCGACGGCCAAACTCCCATTAACTTCAATGGGAGCAGACTGGGCCCCAGGTCAAGATGAAAATCAAAATGAAACTATGACTTGCATTGGCAACAATAAAATCATCCCATTCTCCCTGAAAAAGAAATGACACCATCACATAGGATAATAAGAGTTCTTGTATTCTTAGATTATAAGATCTTTGGAACAAGGACTACGTTTACCTTTTAATTTGTCCAGCACCTAACACAACAGGGTCCCCAAACCCAACTGAATGTTACTTAGCATCTAGAAACCACAGTCATGGATCATGACTCCACTGTGCTAGACACTGTACAAACACAAGGGAAAAAAAAAGACATTCACTGCTCCAAACTACTGCAATGCCCGTAAGATAATTCATACTAAATAATGATTATAGCACCCCTCTTTTCCATTACATTAAGTTCAAGCTTCTTGGCCCCACCTTTCACATTTCTGTTCTTCCCTTCTTATCTGTTCTTATCTCTTATCAATTCCCAAACTCTGCTCCACCAATGATGCCAGGTTTGACTGTCCACTTCTCCCACAGCCATCTTCACATCTTCTTTCACCCTGCTCCCAGGTATGGACCTTCCTCCCTAAACTGTTCCATAAGACCACTCCTTCAAATAGCTTCTCCAACCCCACTGCTTCTGCAACAACTACAAGAAACTGGCCAATTCATAATGTTGAGGGGTTGCCAGATACAGCTGATGTATATTAATTTTAAACAAAACCACACCTTTGATTGTATGATGCTTGTCTTCTTAGGCCCTGATCCTGCACTGTGATCAGTATGTGCCCACATGGAGCCCCACTCAAGTCAATCAGACTCTACACAATTTCAGGGATCTGCTCACATGCAATAGCTTACACGGTTGGGGCCTTTGGAGCGGGCACTAACTCTACCTGGGAGCGTGGACAGTGCCAACACATTCAGTGCTACTGAAATATATATAATCAGTAATACTACAGAATGATAAAGGCATAGAAGTTTGTTCTAAATATGATCTTGAATATGCAACAATGTCCTTTTAAACATGTTTTTGTAAATTATTTTCAACAATAAGATAAAGTACAGCACACGCCTCAAGTGTATTAATATTAATTCTAATCTATTGTGTTGTACTGAATTTGTTTACCTAAAGTTGAACAATCGCATCAACCTTTGTTAGTGTGATTGCACAACAAACTACATTAGACTTGAACAACTAAGCTGCTCGCTCTCTCTCTCTCTCTTTAGGAAAGATATATAGAAGTTGCTCACTTTTAGTAACACCATTATTTTAAATTCAGTATGCAACACATAGTGATATTACACAGAACAAAAGCAAAATCTTAGCACCACGTAAATGCTTTCATAACTATGTAGTGTACAAAATATGACACGGTGTGCAGATCCTGTGTAATAACCTCACACCCAGTATACACTGTAAGGCACAAGATAAAGCAGAATGTTTTCAACCACTGAACATTATTGCACAATAAAAGCACATCCTGTTGTATCTTGTTCCAACTATAATATGAAGTCAACTATACAACAATGATTTTCAAAATAAATGACTGCACATATAAAAACAAAATCCATAATTTACACATCATGTCAGCTAAAAATGTATCATTCATGTGTTTGACATCACAGCTGTAAATTACAGCTTTAACCATACCAATGCAAAATTCCTTTGGCTTTCTCACCCCAGAATGAGCATGACTGCCATTTCTGACACTTTTCATCCATGTCTGTGCCTTTTGGAAATAAACAGACACAGTAAATACCTCCCAAGATATACTCTATGTTTAAATGCTGTTCCATCAGTGGCACAGCAGTGGAAAGGTGTTTTGTTTTTTTTAATATCATAATGAAGTATTAATTAAAACAAACACCAAAACCGAAAGCAACAAACATAATTTGGGGTCCCCTAACACAAGAAAGTGCAATAGCAAGGCTATAGTGCTCTGGGCTTCTCGTTACCCCAAAAAAGAACAGGAGTACTTGTGGCACCTTAGAGACTAACAAATTTATTAGAGCATAAGCTTTCGTGGGCTACAGCCCGCTTCATCGGATGCACAGAATGGAACATATAGTAAGAAGATATATATACACATACAGAGAAGGTGGAAGTTGCCATACAAACTATAAGAGGCTAATTAATTAAGATGAGCTATTATCAGCAGGAGAAAAAAACTTTTGTAGTGATAATCAAGATGGCCCATTTAGACAGTTGACAAGAAGGTGTGAGGATACTTAATATGGGGAAATAGATTCAATATGTGTAATAACCCAGCCATTCCCAGTCTCTATTCAAACCCAAGTTTGTGGTATCTAGTTTGCATATTAATTCAAGCTCAGCAGTTTCTCATTGGAGTCTGTTTTTGAAGCTTTTCTGTTGCAAAATTGCCACCCTTAAGTCTTTTACTGAGTGGCCAGAGAGGTTGAAGTGTTCTCCTACCGGTTTTTGAATGTTATGATTCCTGATGTCAGATTTGTGTCCATTTATTCTTTTGCAAGGATAGGTTCCTGGGTTAGTATTTTTGTTGTGTGGTTGCTGGTTTGCTTCAGGTTGGGGGGCTGTCTGTAAGCGAGGACTGGTCTGTCTCCCAAGAACTGTGAGAGTGAGGGATCATTTTTCAGGATAGGTTGTAAATCTTTGATGATGCGCTGGAGAGGTTTTAGTTGGGGGCTGAAGGTGAGAGCTAGTGGCATTCTGTTATTTTCTTTGTTGGGCCTGTCCTGTAGTAGGTGACTTCTGGGTACTCTTCTGGCTCTGTCAATCTATTTTTTCACACCAACCAAGGAACCTATCCTTGCAATAAAGCACGATGCCAACTCTGTCCACATATTTATTCAAGTGACACCATCATAGGACCTAATCACATTAGCCACACCATCAGGGGCTCGTTCACCTGCACATCTAGCAATGTGATATATGCCATCATGTTCCAGCAATGCCCCTCTGCCATGTACATTGGCCAAACCGGACAGTCTCTATGCAAAAATCCAGCTGTTTGACTCAGTCTACTTTCTAATGCACAAACATTCACATAACAAAAGCCATCATCATGACTGACACCCTTATTGGCTGCCTCAGCAGAGAAGCAAAGCACTGGACAGACATAAGCAAACTACCCTCTAACCCAAAAAGAAAAGGAGTACTTGTGGCACCTTAGAGACTAACCAATTTATTTGAGCATGAGCTTTCGTGAGCCACAGCTCACTTCATTGAAGTGAGCTGTGGCTCACGAAAGCTCATGCTCAAATAAATTGGTTAGTCTCTAAGGTGCCACAAGTACTCCTTTTCTTTTTGCGAATACAGACTAACACGGCTATTCCTCTGAAACCTCTAACCCAGTGGTTCTCAACCTATTTACCATCGTGGACAACATATGCAGCTCTCTATGTGTTATGTGGGCTGCATCCACATAATATATATACTACCTGTGTGGCCCAGAGGATGTCACACAGGCTGCAGCTATATGCTGATTGGGCCACAAGCAGCCCATGGGTTGAGAACCACTGCTCTAACCTGTATAGGTGATCTGTTTAACTATTGTTGGGGCTCCAAAGGAAAGGTTGCTACCTGTAGCTCTGCCCCAGGCAAACTGACAAATATTCACTCCTACCAGCCTGCAGTCACCCATGCAGATAGTTACCGATTACTCTGCTGCCCCTAATATTTTGTTGCCCCAAGGGAACTGCCTTCTCTGCCTCTCTAGCAGAAACAACTCTATGGGGGGAATAAGGGAGAGGCTGCACTACTTCTGTCCATGTTGATCCCACTCTACAAATGAACAGAAAACTGTCTCCAAAATCATTAGCCAGCTCTAAACTCACCATTGCAATGTATATTATTATTAGGAGTCTGACATCACATCAGGGTAAGCACAGTCTGACATCTACAGTTAAGTCAGTGATGGTGTAAGTGCTGGCTGCGTTACAGCCGTTGGATATTGCAATGCATATTCTGTTAAACACTAAAAATGATATTTTATGTAGGGCCTCTCCCTGGACATCCATTCCTTATGAGGATAAGAAATCTCCAGCCAGTTATTTATATTGTCTAACTCCTGTAATCTGAGAAAAATCCACACAACATTAGTGTCTTACTTTAGATATTAATGTCCACTTCTGCTGCATATGTTATGGCCAGCTAGCTCCTTTAAGAATGGGTTGTAAAGCAATCTAGGTTAAAAACGAACACAAAACCAGGAAAATGCAGAGGATGGGAACACCCAAACCCCTGAATCCTCTCTCTGGAGCAGGGGCACTTTGCGAACTGCAGAGGAGGAATGAAATCTATTCCACGTACAATAACCAGCCAGCCTACCTAGCAAGGACATGAATAATACATGGAAGGAAGAGGAATCTGAGGCACACAAATAAGCACATGAATAGGTCAGCCTTTGGGGGGAGGATGAGGCAAAGGGGGATCCCCCAGCTCCCGCACCCACAGGCAGCTGCAGGGAGCGGATATGTCCTGGAAACTCGGCTTGGGGAAGTGGGCGGGTTCCACCGCTTCAGCTCGCAAAGGGCAGCGGCAAATGCGATGGCCAGGCCTCCGAGGGGCTGCAGGAGGCGGCGGAGGCAGCATCTCTGCCCCCTTCCCCAACCGCTCGGCACCCGGCGGCCGCTCCAGCGCCTTCCCGCTCCCCACCCGGCGGGCCTCCCCGCCAGGCTCCCGGGGGAGGCTTCGCCGCAACTAGCTCCCGACGCAGGGGAATGGGGAGACGGGGCAACACTCACCTCAGGGGCCGCCAAGCCCCTCCGCCTCCTGCCGGGTCGGCTCAAGCAGGTCCCCCAGTCCCAGGGCAGCGGGAGGGCCGGGCCGGGAGACGAGCGGCTCCAACTCCGGGAGACGGCTCCGTGGGGCGCTCCCGGAGGCGGCAGCGGAGCGGCCTCTCCGGGCAGCAGGGGGAGGGACCGAGCGGGGAAGGGGCGGGATAGAGGGGGCGAGCTCCGCCCGGCCAGGCAGGGGCGGGGAGAGAGAGGGAATTAAGATACAGGGATGGAGGGAGAGGGAAGGGGCAGACAGAGGCCTGGCTGAAGGAGAAGGGAGGATGGGGAGGTGGAGGGCAGGGTGGGAGAGCGAAACGGGGGGAAATGTGCTGGCTCCCCCCTTCTTCTCTTGCTTGCTGCCCTTTTGCCTCCTTCCCCTCTCCCTGGCTCCCTCCGTTCCCGCCCAGTATCTCCTCATGCCTCCGACCCTGGCTGTGCCCTGAGGCAGCCCAAGGGGGAATGGGGTGAACTAGGAACAAAGGCCGAGAACGTTCCAGAAGAACGTCCCGACGGGGGCAGATGGACGAGGCTGTGGCATGATCTCCCAAGGGGAATGGAAGGAGCCCCAGTGTCTGGGATGCTTCAAACTAGAGGGGACTCTGGAAAGCATACAGTGAGCGCCAATCTTAACGCTAGCTGCAAAGAGATTAAACTACCTGAAAGGCAGTGTGGTCCAGTGACTAGGGCACTGAATTAGGACTCAAGAGATGGGGTGATGGAATGAGGGGCACTGGGAGTGCAGTAGCAGCCCCTGACTTTAAGTGGTTTCTATCATATATGGGGTTTACAGTTTTGTTCAATGGCTTTCAGTACCCCCACTATAAAAATTGTTCCAATGCTGCTGAGACTGGGGATTTATTCCCTGCTCTGTTGGGTGACCTTGGGCAAGTCACTTCATCTCTCTGTGCCTGTGATTTCCTTCTCACCCTTTGTCTGTTTTGTCTCCTTCAACTGTAAACTTTTCAAGGGAGGGCCTCTCTTATTATATATATATATGTACAGTGCCTAACGCAGTGGCTTTCCACCTTTCCAGACTACTGTACCCCTTTCAGGAGTCTGATTTGTCTTGCATACCTGAAGTTTCAACTCACTTTAAAATGACTTGCTTACAAAATCAGACATAAAAATACAAAAATGTCACAGAACACTACAATTGAAAAATTGCTTACTTTCTCATTTTTACCATATAATTATAAAATAAATTGATTGGGATATAAATATCATACTTACATGTATATTATATACATCGTATATAGAGCAGTATAAACAAGTCATTGTCTGTATGAAATTGTAGTTTGTACTGAGTTGGCTAGTGCTTTTTCTATAGCCTGTTGTAAAACTAGGCAAATATCTAGATGAGTTGATGTACCTCATGGAAGACATTTGCTTGCCCCCAGGGGTACACGTATCCCTGGTTGAGAACCACTGGCCTAGCACACTGAGGCCTTGATCTCTGTGGAAGGTGTTTTGGTGATCATGAAATATAAACATTGCAGTAATGGACAAATAATGCTTCTTCGCCTTTGTAACTGGATAATAACGAAATTAGAGGAAGGAGAACATGTCAGCTGGACGTTGCTACTAAAATGATCAGCAGTGAATTACTATTAATAATTCTCAGTGCTTTTAATCTTCAGATGTCAAAACTCTCTGAAAGTGATGAAATTTCTACATGCAGTTGTCCTCTTCCTGAGTGGGGTAAACTTTAAGGAACACATGAGTGTGCTGTGCCCTCTACCCCATCAGATACCAGGACCAATTCACAGTCCTTGTCATAGTCTTTAAAGCTCTTATAATGGGCCTGAACCAGGTTACTTCAATGACTGCCTTGTCATTTGCAACCTTTCCTCCCTGAGACAACTGTGATCATCAGGGACAGAGATACTCCATTTGCCCACTATCCATTTCCGGCAGCGGCCGCGAGAGCAGGACGATGTTGGCCCATCTGCAGTGGATGATCGTTCGCAACAGCTCCAACTTCCTCCTCAAGCAGAACAAAGCAACCTACAGCACCGAGCCGAACAACCTGAAGGCCAGAAACTCCTTCCACTACAACAGGCTGATCCATCGCAAAACGGTCGGCGTGAAGCTCATGGCAGACGGGAAGGGGATTGTGGTGGAGCTGAAGAAACGGGCAGTCCAGCGCAAGCCAGCCACGTCCTATGAGAAGACGGCCATTAACAAAAACGCCCAGGCTACGCTCAACAGCCTGCGTCACATCATCCACAAGAACAGCTTCCGCAAGGATCTGTGCATGAGCGCCCTGCGCTGTGCCAGTGCCATCCTGCAGAGCCAGAAGCCGGTGGTGGTGAAGAAGAAGAGAACCTGGGCTACCAAGACGGCGTGAATGGCTAGCATGTCCCAATAAAGGATTCAAACGGGGGGGGGGGGGAGAGAATGTCAGGAGCTAGAAGCAATGCATATCTGGTGGGAGGTCCTACATAGTGGAATGCTCTTTTGGCGAGTGCACTCTGATTTAACCATTTTTACAGTCCAATGCAAAACCCACTTTTTTACATTTGCAAAAGCCAGCCAGCAATAGGAGGGGTGATAGAGATTACATTAAAAAAAACACATGAAACATCAAGCAAAATCCAAATGATGAATCTCCAGAAAAGGGAAATCAGAGTTCTTACCCTCTCTTAGTTGACTATGTTCAGCGCTTATATACTACAGTGATTGGTTCTCTATAAATAGCTTAGATGGGGAAATGGCACTGTTATGTTTCAGAATCAAGGTTCTATTGAGATGAAAGGGGCAATTCATGACACTCAGATTTAAACAGAACTTTTATAGACATATAGGCCCATCTATAATAGGCAAAAAGTAATTGCTATCAAATGTAGGGTGTAATACCTTCAACATACCTCACAGAGCAGTAAATATGTTAGAACCATTGATTAGTTGCATCACCACAGAGAAAATCATTAGCTCATATTCAGCCGGGACAGTGTATTGTTTTTCCCCTGCAGTGTGGACAGGAAGTCACAGGCATTGTAGTTGCACCTATACAACCAATCCTCCCAGGTTCCTTCCAGAGTGCTGCACTCCCTGGTAGAATAATGGTGTATAGAGTGCACTGAGCACAGACATGCCAATATGGGTTTTCCAAAACCTGAGTTGCTGCACATACAAGCAGTACAACCAGCAATTTAATGTAATTACTGTCCCTGCAGTGGTGCACTTGCCTAATGTAAACAGGCCCAACAAGACTAAATGGCATTGATTCACACTTGGAGGGTTTTCTTTACAGCAAGAAGGGCTACGGATTTAGTGATTTTTAAATTACAACAAATTCTACAGAAACTGCTGGGGACCACCAGAGAAGCACTGGAACAGCAACGTGACCTGATCCTGCTCACTTCCATCCCTGGGTTAGAAGGGAAGAACAGCCGAGAACAGGAAGGGGATATCACTCTGCTCAGCCAGACACTCAGGATGTCATGGAAAGAGACTGATTGGTTTCTCAATCACTCACACACTAAAAGGGCTGGGGAGAGAACCTTTCTCTGCTTAGTCACTGCTTGTGGTGGGAGAGACAAGACAGACTGAGTGACTGACTGGCACACGCAGCCTGACCTGGATAACAGGCAGCAAAGGCACAGCTGTGCTGATGGAACTGCCTCTGGCTACTACCCAGTTCAGGCATTACAAACAAGCCTGTCTCCGCTCTATCAGCACTGTCTGCACAGTGAATGAATCATCCAGAAGGGAGGGAGAGAGAGAGATTGTCTCCTTCTGAGACAGGATTGGCAAGGGAGGCACAGGGCTGCCATTTGAGGAATAAATGCATCCCCACATTTATGCATAGAGAAGCTTGTGTTGAAAAGGAGTCATCTTGACAGGGACAGGTAGTGCTTTAGTTGTAAGAGGGGGAAGCCAAAAAAAAATCCTCCTCCAGGCTCCCACCCCTCTAAACTATCTATCCCATGGCTCTAGGTGTTGAGTAACTTTCTAGCCCACAAGAGGACTGTATTTCCTCCACTTCTTTCTGCATATATTTTGTGCTTTGCATTATTGTTTGCTACATGTATTATGACACATTATTTACCTCGGTCCACAGCTTTGAGACATTTTTATGCGGCTTCCTCCCTCTAGGAATTTCACAAATAAATCACTGGTGATAGGTAATAGTTAGATGGCATAATAATATATTTTTACTTACCTAATCACATCAGCCACACCATAAGAGGCTCGTTCACCTGCACATCTACCAATGTGATTTATGCCATCATGTGCCAACAATGCCCCTCTGCCATGTACATTGGCCAAACTGAACAATCTCTACGCAAAAGAATAAATGGACACAAATCAGACATCAAGAATTATAACATTCAAAACCAGTCGGAGAACACTTCAACCTCCCTGGTCACTCAATTTCAGACCTAAAAGTCACAATTCTCCAACAAAAACTTCAAATACAGACTCCAATGAGAAACTGCAGAATTGGAATTAATTTGCAAACTGGACACCATTAAATTAGGCTTGAATAAAGACTGGCAGTGGATAGGTCATTACACAAAGTAAAAACTATTTCCCCATGACAGGTTTCAGAGGAACAGCCGTGTTAGTCTGTATTCGCAAAAAGAAAAGGAGTACTTGTGGCACCTTAGAGACTAACCAATTTATTTGAGCATGAGCTTTCGTGAGCTACAGCTCACTTCATCAGATGCATACCGTGGAAACTGCAGCAGACTTTATATATACACAGAGAATATGAAACAATACCTCCTCCCACCCCACTGTCCTGCTGGTAATAGCTTATCTAAAGTGATCAACAGGTGGGCCATTTCCAGCACAAATCCAGGTTTTCTCACCCTCCACCCCACCCCACAAATTCACTCTCCTGCTGGTGCTAGCCCATCCAAAGTGACAACTCTTTACATAATCAAGTCGGGCTATTTCCTGCATAAATCCAGGTTTTCTCACATCCCCCCCACCCCCATACACACACAAACTCACTCTCCTGCTGGTAATAGCTCATCTAAACTGACCACTCTCCAAGTTTAAATCCAAGTTAAACCAGAACATCTGGGGGGGGGGGGGGGGGAGGTAGGAAAAAACAAGAGGAAACAGGCTACCTTGCATAATGACTTAGCCACTCCCAGTCTCTATTTAAGCCAAAATTAATAGTATCCAATTTGCAAATGAATTCCAATTCAGCAGTTTCTCGCTGGAGTCTGGATTTGAAGTTTTTTTGTTTTAAGATAGCGACCTTCATGTCTGTGATTGCGTGACCAGAGAGATTGAAGTGTTCTCCGACTGGTTTATGAATGTTATAATTCTTGACATCTGATTTGTGTCCATTTATTCTTTTACGTAGAGACTGTCCAGTTTGACCAATGTACATGGCAGAGGGGCATTGCTGGCACATGATGGCATATATCTGGCATATATCTGGTGATATATCACCTGATCAAGATCCTCTACAGCAAACAGGGAAAGATTAAGAATGAGCTCTCAAAAATGGATACTCTCATAAAAAACCAACCTTCCACACAAACTTCCTTGTGGCTGGATTTTACTAAAACTAGACAAGCCATTTACAACGCACACTTTGCTTCTCTACAAAAGAAAAAGGACACTAAACTTTCTAAACTACTACATGCTACAAGGGGCCACAGCAATGGTTCCCTCAACCCACCTAGCAATATTGTTAACCTATCCAACTATACTCTCAGCCCAGCAGAAGCAGCTGTTCTATCTCGGGGCCTCTCCTTCTGCCCCTCCACCCCCACGAACATGATACAGTTCTGTGGTGACCTAGAATCCTATTTTCGACATCTCCGACTCAAGGAATATTTCCAAAATACCTCTGAACAACATACTAATCCACAGAGGTCTCCCTACCAACACTACAGAAAGAGGGATTCTAGATGGACTCCTCCTGAAGGTCGAAACAGCAGACTGGACTTCTACATAGAGTGCTTCCGCCGACGTGCACGGGCTGAAATTGTGGAAAAGCAGCATCACTTGCCCCATAACCTCAGCCATGCGGAACGCAATGCCATCCACAGCCTCAGAAACAACTCTGACATCATAATCAAAAAGGCTGACAAAGGAGGTGCTGTTGTCATCATGAATAGGTCGGAATATGAACAAGAGGCTGCTCGGCAGCTCTCCAACACGAGTTTCTACAAGCCATTACCCTATGATCCCACTGAGAGTTACCAAAAGCAACTACAGCATTTGCTCAAGAACTTCCTGAAAAAGCACAAGATCAAATCCGCACAGACACACCCCTGGAACCCCGACCTGGGATATTCTATCTACTACCCAAGATCCATAAACCTGGAAATCCTGGGCGCCCCATCATCTCAGGCATTGGCACCCTGACAGCAGGATTGTCTGGCTATGTAGACTCCCTCCTCAGGCCCTACGCTACCAGCACTCCCAGCTACCTTCGAGACACCACTGACTTCCTGAGGAAACTTCAATCCATCGGTGATCTTCCTGATAACACCATCCTGGCTACTATGGATGTAGAAGCCCTCTACACCAACATTCCACACAAAGATGGACTACAAGCCGTCAAGAACACTATCCCCGATAATGTCACGGCTAACCTGGTGGCTGAACTTTGTGACTTTGTCCTTACCCATAACTATTTCACATTTGGGGACAATGTATACCTTCAGATCAGCGGCACTGCTATGGGTTCCCACATGGCCCCACAGTATGCCAACATTTTTATGGCTGATTTAGAACAACGCTTCCTCAGCTCTCGTCCCCTAAAGCCCCTACTCTACTTGCACTATATTGATGACATCTTCATCATCTGGACCCATGGAAAAGAAGCCCTTGAGGAATTCCACCATGATTTCAACAATTTCCATCCCACCACCAACCTCAGCCTGGTCCAGTCCACACAAGAGATCCACTTCCTGGACACTACAGTGCTAATAAACAATGGCCACAAAAACACCACCCTATACCGGAAACCTACTGACCGCTATTCCTACCTGCATGCCTCCAGCTTTCACCCTGACCACACCACACGATCCATCGTCTACAGCCAAGCTCTGCGATACAACCGCATTTGCTCCAACCCCTCAGACAGAGACAAACACCTACAAGATCTCTGTCAAGCTTTCTTACAACTACAATACCCACCTGCAGAAGTAAAGAAACAGATTGATAGAGCCAGAAGAGTTCCCAGAAGTTACCTACTACAGGACAGGCCTAACAAAGAAAATAATAGAACGCCACTAGCGGTCACCTTCAGCCCCCAACTAAAACCCCTCCAACGCATTATTAAGGATCTACAACCTATCCTAAAGGATGACCCAACACTCTCACAAGTCTTGGGAGACAGGCCAGTCCTTGCCTACAGACAGCCCCACAACCTGAAGCAAATACTCACCAATAACCACATACCACACAACAGAACCACTAACCCAGGAACTTATACTTGCAACAAAGCCCGTTGCCAATTGTGCCCACATATCTATTCAGGGGACACCATCACAGGGCCTAATAACATCAGCCACACTATCAGAGGCTCGTTCACCTGCACATCCACCAATGTGATATATGCCATCATGTGCCAGCAATGCCCCTCTGCCATGTACATTGGTCAAACTGGACAGTCTCTACGTAAAAGAATAAATGGACACAAATCAGATGTCAAGAATTATAACATTCATACACCAGTCGGAGAACACTTCAATCTCTCTGGTCACGCAATCACAGACATGAAGGTCGCTATCTTAAAACAAAAAAACTTCAAATCCAGACTCCAGCGAGAAACTGCTGAATTGGAATTCATTTGCAAATTGGATACTATTAATTTTGGCTTAAATAGAGACTGGGAGTGGCTAAGTCATTATGCAAGGTAGCCTGTTTCCTCTTGTTTTTTCCTACCTCCCCCCCCCCCCCCCCAGATGTTCTGGTTTAACTTGGATTTAAACTTGGAGAGTGGTCAGTTTAGATGAGCTATTACCAGCAGGAGAGTGAGTTTGTGTGTGTATGGGGGTGGGGGGGATGTGAGAAAACCTGGATTTATGCAGGAAATAGCCCGACTTGATTATGTAAAGAGTTGTCACTTTGGATGGGCTAGCACCAGCAGGAGAGTGAATTTGTGGGGTGGGGTGGAGGGTGAGAAAACCTGGATTTGTGCTGGAAATGGCCCACCTGTTGATCACTTTAGATAAGCTATTACCAGCAGGACAGTGGGGTGGGAGGAGGTATTGTTTCATATTCTCTGTGTATATATAAAGTCTGCTGCAGTTTCCACAGTATGCATCTGATGAAGTGAGCTGTAGCTCACGAAAGCTCATGCTCAAATAAATTGGTTAGTCTCTAAGGTGCCACAAGTACTCCTTTTCTATTTCCCCATGCTAATTTCCCCACCCCCACCCGCACTGTTACTCACACCTTCCTGTCAACTGTTTGAAATGGGTCATCCTGATTATCACTACAAAAGGTTTTTTTTCTCCTGCTGATAATAGCCCACCTCAATTAATTGGTCTCTTTACAGTGTGTATGGCAACACCCATTTTTTCATGTTCTCTGTGTATATATATCTTCCTACTGTATTTTCCACTGCATGCATCCAATGAAGTGAGTTTTAGCCCACGAAAGCTTATGCCCAAATAAATTTGTTAGTTTCTAAGGTGTCACAAGTACTCCTTGGTTTTTTTGCTGATACAGACTAACACGGCTACCACTCTGAAACCTCTAACCCAGAGGCATCTGAATGCTGCAGACTGACTACACAGTATATTCTGCTTATAAGATACTGAAATCTTGAAATAGTCACATCACAGGATGCTGAAAGAGATGATTTAATTAAGAGTGGATCCTTAATTAAAAATGAACAGCCTCAATAACCATCCATTAAACAGTAGTAAAGTTGATTCTAAAAACACACCCTTCCTACTTTTTTGTTCCATGCAAAGTAATTTAAAAGGATCATGTAAAATAATTGTGCAGTTTTTATAGTATCTTCTGAAAATATGTTCCCACTAATTGATTTGTCCTCTTCTCTTGACTTTTTAAAATGAAATTGAAATTAACATTGGCACTTTGGTTTTTAACTACTTCATTCATACTGTGTCTTACAGTGTGCCAAGGCAGCTAGGTTTGTGCATTCGTGATAAAAGCAGCTCCACAGTGGGATCACATCGGCCTCTGGTCTCTGATTTTGCTTGCACCAGCATCTGTGTGTGCTGTTTGCTCACTTACAAGGCAATTCTGTGCACAAAAGATAGAGGCCCAGATTGTCCCACCAAGATCTGTGACTTCAGGGAACCCCTTCACATGCAGATCTCCCCCCCGCCCCCCATGAAGAAAGGAAGCTCAGCCACTTCTACAGTGCCATCTCCAGAATCCTGGACTCTGCAGAGGGTGTTCTCTGTATCCAGGGTCCACAGTGTGTGAATGGTGGGAGGACTGAATGTGCTGGAGTGAGGGGTGGGCTGGCCTGGATAGACAGAGCCATCCCTTGATAGGGCAAATTGGGGTGACTGCTCCAGGCCCCATGCTTTGGGGGGCCCCGCGGGCTGGTGCGATTGGCCAGTGCGGTTGTTCCTGGAAGACATAGGCACGGGAACTAGAGGTGCGGGGGGTGCTGCAGCACTCCTGGGCTTCCGGCTGACAGCCCCGTGCTCAGGGTCCCAGCTGCTGCCTCGTGCCCAGGATCCCAGCTGCCGTCGTGCATGACCAGGGCTCTGCTGTCACCCTGCGACCAGGGTCCGGTCTGCTGTCCCACACGACCAGGGCTCTGACACTTGCATTTCAGTGCGGTGAGTCCCCTGCCCCGGCCAGAGCCCTGAGCCGCCATGGCACTATGGCCAACAATAGCCCCGCGATAGGCGCCGGCAACTGCCAGCAGCAGCAGGCAGCTCAGCACCAAGTCAGATCCGCCCTGCTGGCCCAGCTGCCGATGCAGAGCAGGGCCCCCAAGCCGTCGGGATCTGATTTGTCCTGGGCCCCACCCTCTCCTGGGGACAGCCCTGTGAACAGAGCCAATGCGGATGCACTTTCTTCCTTCTCCAGACCCATGGAGTTTAGTCAGAACAGATGACAAACATGGCCCAAGCTGTATTATCTTTCTCTAGAATCCCCCAGCGAAAGCCAAAGCCAGTGGCACTGAACTGCCAGGGGCCAGAACCTAGACAGAGGCACAGAGCTTCCTTGTGGATGGCCTTGCATTCTGATCAGGCAATTAGGGGGCAGGCCTCATGGCCTTTTATGCAGAAGCGTGGCAAACCCTACTCCCACGCAACAGGGCAATGTGAGGGGAAAGGGGATCTCTGTGAAGATGGTGAGTTCTTAGGGAAAAAACTCTCCATGAGACTATCTGCGAGTTTTACTGCAGAAGGGCCCTGTCATAGACTATCTGGCCCTTTAATGGGAGTTGGGCTCAGACTTGCCTGTGACATAGGAGCTATCCCCCCCCCCCGCCCCCCGCTGATCTTGATCTGGAGATTTAATTACAATAGGACCCCAGCTGTGAAAGGTTCAGGGTGGACTACATAGAGAGACAGGTGAACTCAGTCAAACAAAGGAGACTTAGAAGAGAGGAGAAATAGAGTTCCCTCTCTCTGGGAAAGGCTGTACGGCTAGAGTTAGTCCCTGTGATGGGCCTTGGAAGGGCAAGACTGGCCCGGTGAGGCAGCCAGCCCTATGGGCTAGTATTCCAGGGGAGGAACAGGGAGCTGGGAGGACTAAGGGAGAAGCCTGGGAACCAAAGGAGAGGCTGTATTAACCGTCGGCTACCAGAAAACAGCGCAAGGAGCTTGGAGGTAGGAAGTGACCCAAGGAAACAGCAGTATGTCTGAAGGAGCAAATCTAGCTGCATAACACAGGGTCCCTGGGCTCAGATCCAGAGCAGAGAGTGCGGCTAAAGTGCCTCTACTAGCACCAAGAAAGAGGCATAAGACTCAATACAATGATTGCTGAGCCCAGGCTGGAGCCGAGGAGCCTAGAAAAAGGGATGAAGAGTAGCCTTGGAGGGGTGAAAAAGAGCTCTTATTAGGACATTTGGACTTTTTTTTACTCTGAAAGGGGGTCTGTTGGACTAGACATGGCTTAGTCAGATGGCTTAGTTGTGGTCAGAAACAGGCCAGTGCAGGGCCAAAGAGATAATCAACAGGGGGCACTAGAGGCAAAGACCCCTGCAATGCCATGACGTGATGCCCAGGGGAACTATGGTGTTGAGTGGAACTGATGACATGCTTCAAATCTGCATATAAAAACATTTTAATGTACACAGGGCACACTCTCACCAGGGCAAGCGTCCTTGGGTGTCATCTTCAAGTACAAATGCTGGTATTCGCACAGCACTTTGGAGGCTGGGTTGAGGTTCCTTTGAAAAATTTAGCTATAGTACTTTAGTGAACTGCTATTGCAGAGCTAGGAAAATAAATACAAGCCACAGTGCCACCTTAGGCCGTAGAAACACAATGGGTATGTCTACACTAGAAATGCTATAATGGCACAGTTGCAGCTGCACTGTTTTTGTGTGGAAACTTACTACAGCAACAGAAGAGGTTCTTCCGTTGCTGTAGTAAGTCCACCTCTCTGAAAGGTATTAACTAGGTTGACAGAAGAATTCTTCCATTGACCTAGCACTATTTATGCTGGAGTTTACAACGGGTTAACTACGTCTTTCAGGGGTATGAATTTTTCACACCCCTGAACAATGTAGCTGGCTTGACCAAACTTTCAGCGTAGACCAGGCCAGTAGTTAGCTTGTGTCTTATTTCTCTGCTGTAATAACAAAAGCACAAACTTAAACCCCAGAGTTTTTCCTATGAAACTATAAAAAATGTTTAGGCAAGTAAAATTTTAGGACTCAGCTCCTTAATAGCTTCCCGTTAAAGATTATTTCTTCATTCCTTTTTCTGGCAACCTCCTTATTTTTCTCTGCTTTGGAAATAAGGCTTGATCTACACTAGGAAATTAGGTCACTACACCCCTGCATGACACAGTTCAACTGACCTAACCCCTAATGTAGATTGCACTAGGTTACCCAGAGAATTTTCTGGTCAACATAGCTACAGCCTCTCAGGGAGATGGATTATCTATACCGACAGGAGAAGCCCTCCCATCAGCGTAGTAGGTAGTGGTTTAGCTGAAGTGCTATAGTGGCGCAGCTGCAGCAGTGCAGCATTTTAAGTGTAGACAAGTCCTTTGTTTCAGAAGGACAGACATAAAAACAGAGAAGCTACTCCAAGAGAACAAACGTTCTCTGCTCTGCAGTGACAAATCTAAAGCCAAGGGGGCTCCATTTTACAAAACGGTGATGATTACACTGTCTTGTGCATATTACTAACCCTTTTCAAATGGTATTTTGCACTTGCAGGGTGGATAAGATATGATTGCTACATAGCTATACATAGTTTCAGATATTACTGACCATATAAGAGCAGCATAAACTAAACATATTTTGTTTAGTCTCCGAGACCAAACTTCTGCTTTTTTTTTAAATCCTGATGCTATTGGAGCAGCTAGCTAATCTTTCTACAAATTATGTACATGTAAATCAGTGTTCTCACCCACACATGCTTGTTTTTTAATGCTTGTTGACTGGACTAGTACAATTACCACTTCACTGTCCTTTCTAAAAGCAGAAAGGAATTAATCCTCTATTTTGGTGGCTTTTCGTAGTCACTTCTGAGCTGAGGTACTGAATCTGGTGCATCTTTTAGAGGAAATTGGAAAATGATAAAATGTGGATCAAAGTTATGGCGTTATGTACATATTTAACACTAACATTACCCCCCACCCATTCACTGTGATGCTCTGTCCTCCAACAGTGGTAAGCCACATGATCACGCTACAGTCTTAGCTAATAGACCTGGGTCAGAATAATTAAACAGAGACCTATGGCATGGCTGCTCCAGGAACTGCAGAGAAGCAATTTCCTACTGACTTGTACTGTAGGAAGTAGACTAGGTTGAATGCCAGACTTAATTTCTCCCATGTAAAGCTGCAGGGGCTCTAAGTGCTGCAAGAGTGATATCTTACCTCTTGTGAGGTGAATGAGAAGAAATCTGCCATTGTTCTTAATGGTGCAGGACCAAGAGGCCCTCATCAAACAAAACTCCTCTTGAAATCAGTGGGAGTTCAACTCATTTAGGCCCAGAGGCAGCACAACACTGAAGTATGGACTAAACTTCAAGGGAACTTAACACATGCTTAAACGTAAGTGCTTTCCTGACTTGGTACCTTATGGACCATGGAATCGTGCTTTGAGTTATTGTTAGGCCTGGTCTAAACACAGTTTGTGTACCAGCATAGCTATTTTAATTAGGGGTGTGATTTTTACAGATATAGCTATACTGTTACAATCCTTAGTGTGAATGATAAGAATAAAGGTGTTTATTCTGATGTAGCTTATTCCTGTAAGGAAGAGGAATGAGCTATACTGCTATAAAGCACCTTTATAACGATATAACTGCATCCAAACTAAGATTTGTACCACTATAGAGGAACATCTGGTCGAAAAGGGACCCTGGTGGCTCGCTGACCAGGCTGTTAAAAGTCCACTTGGCAGCACTGGCAGGCTCTGTGCCCAGCTCCATGCAGCTCCCAGAAGAGGTTGGCATGTTTCTGCAGCTCCTAGGCAGAGGGACAGCCACAAGGGTTCTGCGTGCTGCTTCTGCCCCAAGCACCAGCTCTGCAGCTCCCATTGGCCGGGAACCACATCCACCTTCTACTCTGGGCTCCAGCCCAGGGACCCTAATAGTATCAGCTATGGTAGCTGACCTTTTAGAAACATGACATGTACAATTCCCTGGGCTACTTCCCCCACAGCAGCCCTCACTTCCTCAAGCTCCACTTCACCCTTACCTCAGGGCCTCCTTCCTTGTGCCTGATATGGTGTGAACTACTTAGCCTCTCCAACAGCACAACTTCCTTCCACAGCTCCTGACATCCACACTCACCTGATTGACTGGGAGGCTTTTAACTAGTTTCAGCCAGCCCCTGATTGGCTTCAGGTGTCCCAATCAACCTAGCATTCTCCCTGCCTTCTGGAAAGTTCTTAATTGGCCCCAGGTGTCTTAATTGACCTGGAGCAGCTTCCATTTCACTTAACCTGGTACCAGGGATTTGTTTAGCCTGGAGCTAATATATCTATCTCCCACTACCTTTCTATAGCCATCTGGCCTTGCCCCGTCACAGTATTTGTTTTTTTTTAAAAATCAATCCCCTATAACATAGTTATACCAGAACAAAATATATGTGTAGATCAGACCTAAAGGCCCACTACAAATGTATAGTGTATACATATTGTGAGGGATACTGGCAGTTTCCTTTGCTTTCTCATGTATGCCCACATTTCAGAAACAAGAGGAATGAGAGAAGTCATAGATCAATTTGCTTTGATTAACAGAATAATTGACTGTACATTTTCCCCAAAGCACTAATTAATAGCTCAGAAATATTAAAATACCACACAGATTACAGGCAGGCACAGTTTAAAGATCTAATCCAATGGTTTTCAACCTTTTTCCATAGGTAGACCCCTAAAAAATTTCAAATGAAGGTATGGACCCTTTTGGAAATCTTAGACATAGTCTGTAGACTCCCCAGGGGTCTATGGACCACAGGTTGAAACACACTGTTCTATGGCAGTGGTTCTCAGCTTTTCCAGACTATAGGACACTTTTCAGGAGTCTGATTTGTCTTGCGTACCCCCAAGTTTCACCTCACTTAAAAATAACTTGCTTACAAAATCAGACATAAAAATACAAAAGTGTCACAGCATACTGTTACTGAAAAAATGTGTACTTTCTCATTTTTACCATATAATTATAAAATAATTGGACTATAAATATTGTACTTACATGTCAGTGTATAGTATGTAGAACAGCAAAAACGAGTCATTGTTTGTATGAAATTTTAGTTTGTACGGACTTCACTAGTGCATTTTATGTAGCATGTTGTAAAACTAGGTAAATATCTAGATGAGTTGATGTACCCCCTGGAAGACCTCTGCGCACCTGCAGATGTACACTGTGACATTACACACCATATGTTTTATGGAAAAATGCTTATGAGTGTGAATATGATGTAACTGAATATGCTTTATGCAAAAGGTCTCTTGTAAGGTATCATAACAAAGGTTATAACCTACTGAATATATTCCTCCTATTGGTATGCATGTATCATTCTTGTATCTGAAGCTAGAAATATGAAGTATAACTCTGAGGTCCTATTGTAATTATGCAAAGTATGGGCCATTAATGGTGATTTAGAATCTTGATGGCTCCCATTGACCCGGACAATTGGTTGTAAATGGTTTATTTATCTGCAAACCTTCCTGTGTACATGTGGGTTAACTCAGGAAAAATGGAGACATGTGACCATGTCACATGATGCTGGAATCCATCTTAATCCTTGTACTTTTCCATTGATGAGGCTGGGGTGGGGACAAGCACAGACAAAAGGTTCCTGCCTTGTGCCAAAGCTATAAAAGGGGGTGGAGCAGGACAAAGGGGGCTGCCAGTCATGAGAAAAACCCTGCTTACCACCTGAGACATCTGCTGGATCTAACAAAGACTGTACCAGGGAAAGGATTGTGCCCAGACTAGGAAGGAGTCTAGTCTGTGAAAGAAGTTTATTGGAACATCTTTGATGCTGAGATATTACCTGTAATCAGTTTCTTAATGTATTGGGCTTAGACTTGTGTGTTTTGTTTTATTTTGCTTTGTGACTTACTTTGTCCTGGCTGTTATTACTTGAAACCACTTAAATCCTACTTTTTATACTTAATAAAATCACTTTGGTTTATTAGTAAGCCCACAGTAAGTGATTAATACCTGGGGGAGCAAACAGCTGTGCATATCTCTCTATTGGTGATATAGAAGGCGAACAATTTATGAATTTACCCTGTGTAAGCTTTATACAGAGTGAAATGGATTTATTTGGGGTTTGGATCCCATTGGGAGCTGGGTGTCTGGGTGCTGGAAACAGGTAACCTGCTGAGCTGTTTTTAGGTAAAGTCTGCAGCTTTGGGGGCATGGCCCAGACCCTGGGTCTGTGTTGCACCAGGCTAGCATGTCTGGCTCAACAAGGCATGATTCTTGAGTCCCAAGCTGGCAGGGAAAATGGGCTCAGAGGTAATTTCAGCACATCAGGTGACAGTCCCAAGGGGATCTCTGTGACCGAACCCATCACATATACATATCCCTAGTTGAGAACCACTGTTCTATGGTAAGGACAACCTTACCATAGAACAGTGCATCTTAATAATGCTTTGGAAATGTTAATATAAACTTCAACAAAAATGGTTTTCCTCTAAAAATTATTTTTAAAACGTTGGCCCTTTTCACAAATACATCAATACTCCAAGGTCTTTGTAAACACAATCTCATGTTGGAGAATAACAGTCATTGTGAAAGGATTCTGACAACTTAGATGATTAAACCCTCCCTCCATCCCCAAGGTTTATAGAAAAATCAGAATTAGGCTTGTTGGCATGAGAGAGCTGGTACTGTATGATAATGAAGACAGGCAACAGAAAGCCACAATCTTGGTATACAGACATAGAATATCAGGATTGGAAGGGACCTCAGGAGGTCATCTAGTCCAACCCCCTGCTTGAAGCAGGACCAATCCCCAATTTTTGCCCCAAATGGCCCCCTCAAGGATTGAACTCACAACCCTAGATTTAGCAGGCCAATGCTCAAACCACTGAGCTATGTAGATTTGTATTTTATTTTCTCCCATAGATCTTCCCTGCACTGCAAAATCTAAAGATGTCATGTAAAAAAAATGTTACAACATGGCTAACTTGCTAAAGTGACTCTTATACTGTAAATCAATGAACTGCTGTTTGGGACTACTCTTCTGCTAGACAAACAATATAGGAACAGAAGTATGAACTTACTGATTCTTCTTATTGGAGCATTAACATCAAAGTCTAGCTTTTCATATTTAAATGATTACAAATTAGTGGATGTTTGTTTTGTACAATCTGGCCCTGCTCATTGCATTCAGAATAATTATAAAACACTGAAATATTGTTAATCTGCAATTTTAAAAGTGCATGGTAAATTGACAAAACTAGTGCATCTTATGGGGTCAAGTTGTCCCCTTGGAAGAATAAACTGCTCTCATTTACTGCAGTGAGAACTCCATGTGTTCAGAGGACAGAAAGCAGCCTGAAATAAGTAACATGAGCTATAAATGAATATACATTGATTAGGGCTAAGTAATTCTATATTTCTGATGTTTTCTCATTTGAGTTTCAACCCAAATATGTAGGTGAAACCAATCACAAAGTGGGGATCAAGGGACAGAAATTGAGCATGCCTGGAGGATTAGCAGAGTGCGTAAAAGCCATCCACAGATATCCCAGGGAGTTTTATGAAAGTCTCTGTTTACCCAAATTTGGTTTGACCTTTGTTTACTCTTCAGATTGTTAAAGTATACTTTTCAATGACCCTCTTTGTATTTGGCATTCTGCTACAAACTAGTCCCCATAGACTGTCCTCAGCTAAATTATGGCACTTAAGGTGCTGTGTAAATAAGAATAAAGATCAGTGTTACTGGGCCAAATTCCGAGGTCCTTATTCCATATTACAGACAGAGCAAAACTGACAGATTCTACACAAGTGCTTTGGGGTCTTCACTAGCTGCCAATACAATTTGTGAGTTCAAGGCTCTGGTTTTGACCAAAGAGTGCAAAATGGTTTCAGGCCTGCTGTGATAGTCTATGTGTGATATTGCTGCGGTTGTGATCAACAGAGTGTAAAGCCCTTGGTTTAAATGGGAAGGAACTGCAGGCAGGGCATTCTCTGTGAAGGGCCCTTAACTTTGAAATTCATGCCTCTCTGATCCACCAGAACTTGGATTTGTTAACTTTGGCTGGGAGTTCCAAAGGAGCTGAAAGCAGTTGGGCACCTAAATCCCATTGAATTGTAATGAGAGTTAGGCATCTAACTCCTTTAGGCACTTTTGGATATCACAGCCCTTTTGAGCACACTGCAGAATGCCCTTATTTTTTTCCCTGATCATTTGGGAAAAGGTTGGGCTGATGTGGTGGGAGATAGGAGCTGTTATATAATTACTCGACAGGACTGTGATGTTAATTGAACTGCTATTACAGGATTATGATAAGATCTTGATTGCTGGTGCTGAGTATTGCAACTTCTGGAGCATGATCGGCATTGTTAAATTATAAATCAGTCGTTACAGGTTTTACAGGAAATACTGCTCCAGCGATCTTAAAACAAAAATTAGCACATGAAATAAACAAGGGGAAAACTCTTTTTAAATGCAGTGCGGAAAATGGCAGTGGAAAAATTAAAACAAATAATAAAGTCTCTTTAAAAAAAAAATCAACTTTGGCATCTATATCATCCTCAGTGCTTCTTACCAAAACCCTTTACTGACATGCATGGATGAGATGATGGTGTAGGGAGGAGGAGTTTAGATTTATTAGGAATTGGTGAAACTTTTGGGAAAGGGGGAGCCTATACAGGAAGGATGGGCTCCATCTAAACCAAAATGGAACCAGATTGCTGGCACTTAACATTAAAAAGGTTATAGAGCAGTTTTTAAACTAAGGGCTGGGGGAAAGCAGACAGGTGCGGAGGAGCACATGGTTCGGCCATCGCTTAGGGGAGGATCTATTAAAAGAGAATCTCTATGTCCTAGTGAGGATGAGAGGATGGAAAATGATAAAATACAGGCAGGATCTGATCAGAAACAGTCAAATAAAAAATAATCCCATTCAATTACATTGTGTAATGGCAGACAGCTAAAAGGAGACAGGTCTTTAAAGTGCTTATATACCAATGCTAGAAGTCTAAACAATAAAATGGATGAACTAGAGTGCCTCATATTAAATGAGGATATTGATATAATAGGCATCACAGAAACTTGGTGGAATGAGGATAATCAGTGCGATACAGTAATACCAGGGTACAAAATATATTGGAAGGACAGAACAGGTTGTGCTGGTGGGAGAGTGGCATGTGAAAGAAAGCGTAGAATCAAATGAAGTAAAAATCATAAATTAATCAAACTGTACCATGTACTATAAATAGAAATTCCATGCTCTAATAATAATATAGCGGTGGGGATATATTACTGACTACCTGACCAGGATGGTGATAGTGACTGTGAAATGCTCAGGGAGACTACAGAGGCTATTAAAATAAAAAACTCAATAATAATAATGGGGGTTTTCAGTTATCCCCATTTTGACTGGGTACATGTCACCTCAGGATGGGATGCAGAGATAAAGTTTCTTGATACCTTAAATGACTGGTTCTGGGAGCATCTGGTCCTGGAACCCATCAGAGGTGAGGCAATTCTTCATTTAGTCCTAAGTGGAGCACAGGATATGGTCCCAGAGGTGAATATAGCTGGACCGCTTAGTAATAGTGACCATATATAATTAAATTTAATAGCCCTGTGGCAGGAAAAACACCACAGCGGCCCAACACTGTGGCATTTAATTTCAAAAAAGGGGAACTACACAAAAATGAGGAGGTTAGTTAAACAGAAATTAAAGTGTACAGTGCCAAAAGTGAAATCTCTGCAATCTGCATGGAAACTTTTTAAAGACACCATAATAGAGGTTCAATGTAAATGTATTAAAGAAGCAGTGAGAGGCAAAAAGGCATCCTTTAAAAAGTGGAAGTTAAATCGTAGTGAGGAAAATAGAAAGGAGCATAAATACTGGCAAATGAAGTGTAAAAATACAATTAGGAAGGCCAAAAAAGAATTTGAGGAACAGTTAGCCAAAGACTCAGAAAGTAATAGCAAATTTTTTTAAGTACATCAGAAGCAGAAAGCCTGCTAAACAACCAGTGGGACCACTGGATGATCGAAGTGCTAAGGGAGCACTCAAGGACGATAAAGCCATTGCGGTTGAGGATGTGAGGGAGATTCCCAAACCTGAGCCATTCTTTTTAGGTGATCGATCTGAGGAACTGTCCCAGATTGAGGTATCATTACAGGATGTTTTGGAACAAACTGGTAAATTAAACAGTAATAATTCACCAGGCCCAGATGGTATTCACCCAAGAGTTCTGAAGGAACTTAAATGTGAAATTGAAGAACTACTAACTGTAATTTGTAACCTATCATTTAAATCAGCTTCTGTAACAGATGACTGGAGGATAGCTAATGTGACACCAATTTTTAAAAAGGGCTCCAGAGGTGATCCCAGGAATTACAGGCCTGTAAGCCTGACTTCAGTACCAGGCAAACTGGTTGAAACTATAATAAAGAAAAATATTGTCAGACATATAGATGAACATAATTTGTTGAGGAAGAGTCAATATGGTTTTAGTAAAGGGAAATCATGCCTCACCAATCTACGAGAATTCTTGGAGGGTGTGATGGTTTATGCCCTTAGGGTCAGGGCATCGTGGCCTAGCGGCCAAAGTCTATACAGCCACCCTTAGGTGCAGGGCAGAGTGGCCTAGCGGCCAGAGCCTGTAGGGGTGGGGCGCCCACCAAGGGGTGTGGCTTCCCCAGTCGGGGGGCTCGGGCCCTCCCTGCTCCACCAGGCCCCAACCCAGGGCCCTAACAGTGGCATAGCAACTATCCACTGACTCAGCAGGGGGGTCCTACCGAAACATGCTGAGGTTTCCCGGGTGGGAGGTACCACTTCGTCACCCTCCCTGGGTCACTTCCTACCAGAGTCTGCATTAGGGTCTCCCATGAGACTTCGGATACTCTGTGGTCAACTGGGCTGGTTGCCTCCTGTGGCTCCTCCAGATGCCAGAGTTCAAGCAGGCCTAGGGAGGCTCTGATTCCCAGCGCAGTCAGGGACTGTGGCTGGCTCTCTGCAGGAGCTTTCCAGACAGGTCCTTCCCCTGCAGCCTCCACCCCAGAATGAGCTGGGCTTCCTCCCTTTATACTGCTAGAGCATCTGAAGTATGCCCAGTCTCACCAGGGAGGCAGGACTTTCGCTGTCAATAATATGGGCTTAACCCTGTCTGGGCTAGGGTGGGGTAAGCAGACCCTGTCACAGAGGTGGTCAGCAAGCATGTGGACCAAGGGGATCCAATGGCTATAGTGTACATAGATTTTCAGAAAGCCTTTGACAAGGTCCCTCGCCAAATGCTCTTACGCAAAATAAGCTGCCAAAGAATAAGAGGGAAGGTGCTCTCATGGATTGGTAACTGGTTAATCAAAGGGTAGATATAAATGGTCATTTTTCAGAATGGAGAGAGGTAAATAGTGGTGTCCCCCAGGGGTCTGTTCTGGGACCAGCCCTATTCAACATATTCATAAATGATCTGGAAAAAGGTGGTAAATAGTGAGGTGGCAAAATTTGCAGATGATACAAAATTACTACAGATAGTTAAGACCCAGGTAGACTGCGAAGAGCTACAAGAGGATCTCTCAAAACTGGGTGACTGGGCAACAAAATGGCAGATGAAATTTAATGTTGATAAATGCAAAGTAATGCACATTGGAAAGCATAATCCCAACTATACATATAAAATGATGGGGTCTAAATTAGCTGTTATCACTCAAGAAAGAGATCTAGGAGTCACTGTGGATAGTTCTCTGAAAATATCCACTCAATGTACAGTGGCAGTCAAGAAAGCGAACAGAATTCTGGGAATCATTAAGAAAGGGTTAGATAATAGGACAGAAAATATCATGTTGCCTCTATATAAACCCATGGTACGCCTACATCTTGAATACTGTGTGCAGATGTGGTCGCCCCATCTCAAAAAAGATATATTGGAATTAGAAAAGGTTCAGAAAAGGGCAACAAAAATTATTAGGGGTATAGAACGGCTTCTGTATGAGGAGAGATTAATAAGACTGGGACTTTTCAGCTTGGAAATGAGATGACTGAGGGGGGATATGATAAAAGTCTATAAAATCATGACTGATTTGGAGAAAGGAAACAAAGAAATGTTATTTACTCCTTCTCATAACACAAGAACTAGGGGCCACCAAATGAAATTAATAGGAAGCAGGTTTAAGACAAATAAAAGGAAGTTCTGACTTCAGGGCTATATATCTGCAATGTAGATGTTTGGGCTCGGTGACCTCAGGAGACAGGAGGGTCCCAGAGCGCAGGCTACAGCCCAAGCCTGAATGTCTACACCACAATTTTGCAGCCTGAGCCCTGATTAATTAGGAGACTGCAGTATTCCATTTCAGGGTTCTGCATCAAATAGTGTTAAAGTTACTATTCATTTTTCAGGGCTGTCCCCTTTCTATAGAAGATTGAGGGGACATTAAAAAAGGGAACAGGCAGAAAGGACAAGTCTTTTAGTTCTTATTCAGGTAAAACTCCCATTGAAGACAGTGGGAATTTCCCCTGAGTCATGATTAGAGAATTTCACCCTAAAGTTCTGAATCACAATGTGCATTTAAAAATTAATTATTTAAAAAAAATGTATCCATGCAACATTCTGACTGATAATTTACACACAAAAGTCATGAAATTCAAAGGTACGGTTCCCACAACAGCTGTAACTCTTTAACAGAAAATACTATATATGTAGAACTATATATGTAGAAATCTACGTGGTGATAACCTTTATGCATTAGCATACTGTGTTTGGTATGTTTCCAAGTTATAGTTACTGTGTAAAGTAACTTTGCCTTGATTTTTATGCAGTTAAATTCTCAGCCATAACACAGGCATAGTGATAGGTGTAGGGGGCTTGTTGTTTTTATTTATTTCTTCCATTTCCTTGGTTTGGGAAGGAAAAAAGAATAGTAAGATATTGCACAATGAAGTCAACACATAATGGTATGTCAATGTTCTCACGTATTATTTCCGTGTCTGGTAACTAAAACGATATAGACAAATCTGTTTATTCCATTCTGCACATCTCTAGATAACAACACTCAATATTCAAATAAGAGGAAGTGGTTTTAGTAGTTAAGCCAGGCCTACTAGTTTCTGTTCTCAACATCAGTGTGAAACTTTAGACAGTTATCTGGCTCTCTGGGTGCCTCTTTTCCCTATCATTTGCTCTCTGGGATGTGGAAAGTCCATCTCTTGCAGGTGAAGGGAAGACAAGCTGGTAGAGGAATGGGATCTTGAGTCCAAACAAGACAGAGGATATTGTCAATGGTCTTCCCCAATTATTGCTACTGCCAGAGTAGCAAGGAGAGGAAATGAAGAAAGAGGGCTACTAGTGGCCTTCGTAAAAATCTATTCCTGGGAGACAAGGCTGAAAGGCCACTAACATCCCTCTCTGTAGAGCCTGCTTTGGTAAAGCTTGGTGGAAATACTATCTTGTATATATCATGTGTAAATATGTTTATGCTGTTGTGAGATTTATGATGAGAAATGATATAAAAGATATAATTTTTCATATAGCCATATTAACTCACATGTCCTGTAGCTAGGTCTCTGGCAGAAGGCTTTATTCTAGCTGACTACTTGTATTAAACAGAGGAATGAAAATCATATTTTAGATGTAATCTACAACAATACGTTACAAATAAAACCAAGATAGAAAAGCATGGTCATTAAAAATTGAGAGTGTTGGAGGTGGCATAATTTAAGTCTAGATTTGGTTTGATCAGGGTTTGGGTCTGAAGCCAAATCAGGGGTAGGGTTTGAATTAGACAGTGTCAAAATGTCATGAGCCGCTCCTGTAATATTCACCCGTATCCAGTTATAAACAGAATTTGCTCCTTGTATTTTTGTGCTGAAGCCAAATCAGTAGGGACAAGTTTAGAGCTGGAGATTCAAATTCAACCTGCAGCCCCAAAATTCAAAGCATTCAGGTGAGATGTCATGGTTTTGGCTCATCCCGCCTTAAACACCATGTTGAAAGCATGCTGAAAAGTCAGTAACTAACAAAAGACAATACCAAACAGTAGCCCTATATTCTCAAAGTAAATAAGCCAGCATTGCATAGCAATGGTCTGACACAGCCCAGATTTCAGTTTTGTTGCTAGTGTTCGGATTCATCAGCACTACAGAATACTGGAGTAATTTTAGTATGGTACCAATGATCAAACAATCTACTAAAACTTAAGGCCAGACAACACATTTTCCAATCTGGGTGGTGCTGAGCTCCAGGGGCACAATCATTTCCCTAGCTTTGTACTGGAATGCGGGCGGAGGGGCTCAGGGGAGTGTACTGATAAGTCTCTGTTCCCCAGGGTTGCCTTGTCAGCTCTACAGACTGGTGAGGAGAAGGCTGTATTATGACTCCAATCCTCCCTGTCCCCTTTGGTGCACTTTGTACCCTAGTGCATGCACAGAAGGCCCCTGGAGCATAGGGAGTACCAGTGTGCCTCCCTAGCCCATGTGCAGGGTGCCAGATGTAAGCAGGTGCCTTCTACCCTCCTCTCACGCAAGGGCTAGGAAAAAGCTGGACATCTGTGATGGGGAGGGATCCAGCTCTAAATGTAAGTAGATGCACATTGCAATGAACTAACCACTGGGCAAAGGATGGCTTATGCACAGATGAATGTATGTCACCAGAGGGTGCATGGAATGGAAAGGCATCTGACCTAGAAAACAAATGAGACATTTCAGCAACTGTCTAAGCAGGTGACTAAGTGGCCATTATCATCCCTCTGAACTGCACTGTTGCTAATAAAAAGAAAAGGAGTACTTGTGGCACCTTAGAGACTAACCAATTTATTTGAGCATAAGCTTTTGTGAGCTACAGCTCACTTCATCAGATGCATTCAGTGGAAAATACAGTGGGGAGATTTATATACACAGAGAACATGAAACAATGGGTGTTACCATACATACTGTAATGAGAGTGATCAGGTAAGGTGAGCTATTACCAGCAGGAGGGCGGGGGGGGGGGGGAGGGGAAAAAGCCTTTTGTAGTGATAATCAAAAAGCCTTTTGTAGTGAAAATGTAGTGGGCCATTTCCAGCAGTTGACAAGAACGTCTGAGGAACAGTTTGGTGGGGGGGGGGGGGCGGATAAACATGGGGAAATAGCTTTACTTTGTGAAATGACCCATCCACTCCCAGTCTTTATTCAAGCCTAAGTTAATTGTATCCAGTTTGAAAATTAATTCCAATTCAGCAGTCTCTGGTTGGAGTCTGTTTTTGAAGATTTTTTGTTGAAGAATTGCCACTTTTAGGTCTGTAATCGAGTGACCAAAGAGATTGAAGTGTTCTCCGACTGGTTTTTGAATGTTATAATTCTTGATGTCTGATTTGTGTCCATTTATTCTTTTATGTAGAGACTGTCCAGTTTGGCCAATGTACGTGGCAGAGGGGCATTGCTGGCACATGATGGCATCTATCACATTGGTAGATGTGCAGGTGAACGAGCCTCTGATAGTGTGGTTGATATGATTAGGCCCTATGATGGTGTCCCCTGAATAGATATGTGGACACAGTTGGCAACGGGCTTTGTTGCAAGGATAGGTTCCTGGGTTAGTGGTTCTGTTGTGCAGTGTGTGGTTGCTGGTGAGTATTGGCTTCAGGTTGAGGGGCTGTCTGTAAGCAAGGACTGGTCTGTCTCCCAAGATCTGTGAGAGTGATGGGTCATCCTTCAGGATAGGTTGTAGATCCTTGATGATGCGTTGGAGAGGTTTTAGTTGGGGGCTGAAGGTGATGGCTAATGGTGTTCTGTTATTTCCTTTGTTGGGCCTGGCCTGTAGTAGGTAACTTCTGGGTACCTTTCTGGCTCTGTCAATCTGTTTCTTCACTTCAGCAGGTGGATACTGTAGTTGTAAGAACGCTTGATAGAGATCTTGTAGGTGTTTGTCTCTGTCTGAGGGGTTGGAGCAAATGCGGTTGTATTGTAGAGCTTGGCTGTAGACAATGGATCGTGTGGTGTGGTCTGGATGAAAGCTGGAGGCATGTAGGTAGGCATAGCGGTCAGTAGGTTTCCGGTATAAGGTGGTGTTTATGTGACCATCGCTTATTAGCACTGTAGTGTCCAGGAAGTGGATCTCTTGTGTGGACTGGTCCAGCCTGAGGTTGATGGGGGATGAAAATTGTTGAAATCATGGTGGAATTGCTCAAGGGCTTCTTTTCCATGGGTCCAGATGATGAAGATGTCATCAATATAGTGCAAGTAGAGTAGGGGCATTAGGGGACGAGAGCTAAGGGAGTGTTGTTCTAAGTCAGCCATAAAAATTTTGGCATACTGTGAGGCCATGCGGGTACCCATAGCAGTGCCGCTGATGTGATTGAGGACAAAGTCACATCCCACTATCAACTCCAGCTACCTCCCCCCCCCGGCTGTCCTGCTGGTAATAGCTCACCTTACCTGATCACTTTTGTTACCGTGTGTATGGTAACACCCATTGTTTCATGTTCTCTGTGTATATAAATCTCCCCACTGTATTTTCCACTGAATGCATCCGATGAAGTGAGCTGTAGCTCATGAAAGCTTATGCTCAAATAAATTTGTTAGTCTCTAAGGTGCCACAAGTACTCCTTTTCTTTTTGCGAATACAGACTAACACAGCTGCTACTCTGAAAACTGTTGCTAATAGCTTCCTCAAGACAGTGAGCCACAACAGGAGTAGGTGATGAATACATTATTGCATAGAGAGTATAATATTAAACACCCAGCCAGAGGATCAAGCCAAGTAAAGAGGGAATGCAGACTTTACTCAGCAGGAGGTGAGGAGCTGAAAGCCTTGCTGACAGTAGTAGGGGAAAAGAAAGGAAAGCAGCTGACCTTCCTGCATCAGTTCCAGCAGCTGGGGCCTGATCATGTGATGAGATGCCCAAAAGCATCCCTGGAAGTGGACCAAGTGGAGGCACCTACCACCAGGGTGGTTTGAAAAAATAAGTAGGATTCTCCCCTGGGGTGAATGCTGCCCTGGGAATTTGAAGAAGCTATAAGCAAAACTAAATATTAACCTACCCCCAAGTACTGCATCAATGTAAATTTTTTCTGACTGGGGAAATCTGATATGCTGCAAACAGCTGTTAATGGGTTTCTTGGTGGTTCACTTTTGTGTCAGATGTCAGCCTGTGAGGCTTACTGTGATTCAGAATTAAAAAATCCAGGTGCAATTAGGCACAAAACTGCGATTTATGCAGATGCAAAGATATATGATGCAACAGCTGTGCAAAATTCTACATTCACATTGTGAGTTAGTTTTTCAATTGGCATGTAAAACATCAGGTTTTTCATTGTCCTTGTCTTTATAAGGGGGAGGAGGATAAACCATGTATGGGCTACCCAAGTCCCTGACAATTTTGCAAGGCTGTGATTAAAAAAACAAATATCCATTCTCTCATTCATATGTGGTGGGGGCCAGCAGAGAGTATTTCCCCATGTGAGTTGATGTCTGCACAAGAGTTGTAAGGTGTGAAGCTAAGACAAGCCTTTCTTAAACTGTTATTTGTCAGTCCTGTTACCTATCACCTCTGTGTTTGTGGGGAACCAGGGCGCAGCATCCAGCCTGTCTGACTCATGAAAGACCTCTCCCCACCCAGCCTCTGCTTGAACCAAAGCTGATCAGAAGAAAGACTTACAAAACAAATGAAAAGGTAGTGAGACACACCTAAACCCCTGGGACAAGGGTGACAGGATTAAGGAAACTCCCCTAGCTTCATTTGCATCAAGGATGGGACAGGGAGGCATCTCCATTAGCATACAGAATGGAGAATAGAGATTCCAAGGCAAGAACCACACTGAACTCTGGGACCAGAAAAGCAGGAAAGCACTGCATGATGGAGAATCTCTGCTCCAGATGTTAATGAACCCATCCCTGCACATCCCCAGCACTACTGTTATCAAACCAATTCTAGTAATGAATCCTTTATTGGTATCCAAAATACTGAAGCTGCCTATTTGCACTGTGAGCTCCCTCGAAGGAACACCGCCCATAGCCAGGAATGATCAGTTCCTATTGTCTAGCCTGAACAAAACAACTTTGGTATACTCCCTTGAGCCATCCGTTTACCCATAAACAAATCTAGTGTTCTCCCTTGAACCATTGTTCTTTCACTACAGAAATCCCTACCCATGCTCAAATTAGGGTTCTGATGCCTGGATCCAAAATCTGCATCAGTTTCATTGGGACTTCATCTTCTTCTGACTGATTGTGCTGGGGGCTCTGCCTGTGTCAGCTACCAGCTACCCTCAGCTACCACCACCACCTGGGAACCCCGATCGATTCAAGCTTCACGGAGTGGTGAGAACATATCTCTCTCTCTAGGTATAGCCTTCTGACCCTGACTTGTATGATCAGTTATAGTTTTCTAAACCTGACTTTTATAATCAAATTTAAATTAGATTTAATATTATAACTGTTTTGTTTGTTTGGCTCCCCTTGTATGGTTATTACCTGGCAATAAATAACTTTCATACTTAAGCTGGTTGCTTCAATCTCTCTCTCTACAGCAACGTGCCTCGTACCTAGGTTAAAGATCCCTGCAGCGCCTAAAAATGCTGTGGGGTTTGCTCATCAAGTGGGTTACTACCAGAACAAGAGTAACATGAAAGTGGGGATAGGGACATGCTGAACCTGGGACATATGAGGGAGGCAGCTTGGAAGTGCTGCTCAACCCAGCCTGCTCAGGGGTACTCTGTTCCAGTGCGGTGCCCATGGCATATGTGGGTGACGGCTTGGAGGTGCTGTTCGACCCAGCCTGCTGATCCAAAGGGCATATAAGGGGTCAGCTTGGGAGCACTGATTAACCCGATCCTCTCAGATGCGCTCTGTTAATGTGTATGGGTGTGTGTGTTCATCTGATTCTAGGGCTGGAAGAACCCAGCTCTGGGGAACCTAGGTCCTGCAGGAGAGCTCCATTGGGAGGGGACTTGCAGAAGGGAGAAGTAGAGCTCCGTATGAGAACACCAGTGACACAAGCAGGATATTGATAGAATTACAGAACACCCCCCCCAAAGAAGAGGAACCCTAATAAATGAGCGTACCCCAAAGTAACAGGCAAATCTGGTAACAGTCCCTTTACTTACAAATGAAGGCCCTGAAGTTCTCAGTGCAGGATTCAGACCTAAGAGTTTCACACTTCATAAGACAAATTGCTTAATAGGGACAATGCAGTACATTCAGTTTCATCCCGGTTACTTAATGGTCACACTTTAAAACAGTACTTCTCAGACTTTTGTACTGGTGACTCCTTTCACATAGCAAAACTCTGAGTGCAACCCCCCTTACAAATTAAAAACACTTTTTTATATATTTAGCACCGTTATAAATGCTGGATGCAAAGCGAGGTTTGGGGTGGAGGCTGACAGCTTGCGAGCCCCCATGTAATAACCTTGTGACCCCCTGAGGGGTCCTGACCCCCAGTTTGAGAACCCCTGCTTTAAAAGGTTCTTCTGTTTTGAAAGCTATTGCTTGGCAATAATGGTATTTCCCATTTTAGGATAGGGAGCATTTCTCAGCCTTGCTGAATCTTTCAAAATGCAAGAAACTTTTTAAGTGTCACCACTATAGTTCAAACTTAAGTTTAAATTTTATTTCCTATCATCACTTCACATCTCTACAACTCTATTCATCTGAAACATGGTCTATACTTTATTATTACATAAAATGGATTCATTTGCAATTTGATTGATAATTTATTAAACATAGTAAGAGTAAATATGAAGATCTGATACAATATAATACTGGACACATCCTAGTGCCAAGAGAGGCAGTGTGGCCTTCCAGTGGATGGTGCCCTCTCCTCTTTGTTCCTTGGCTCCGGTGGGCACACATAAATGTGCCTGCGGGCACCGCATTGGGGACCACTGGTTTAAACAGACGCATTTACATTTCTGGTTTTAACTGGAGGGATAATGAGGAAAAAATATCTCCCATGAAAGAGGCTTGAACGATTAGGGCAGTGGTCATGTCCCAGCTGAAGATGGAACAAAGGATTTCAATACGAAATTAAAGGTTTCTTGATGACTTCAGTGGGAGCAGAATCTGGTCCTACATTGTCCTAATATAGTAACAGAACACTCATTTGACTTCATAGAAGAAAATTGGCTTCCTTGGCCGTATCCCTTTTAAGTAGATTTGACTGTCGTATATTATACTGTACTGGTGTGGGGAGGCAGCCTGCACTGCAACTATGGGCTCACATGTACAATCGTTAGACACTTAGATACTCGAGTGGTAGAAATAATGGGTATAACTCCACTGACTCTGACAGAGATACACCAGAGATGAATCTGACTGAATAACATTCACCATTTAGTGTCATACACTTCTTCCTCTATCCTGCATTCAGGACTGCCCATTTTTCTCAGTGTAAGATCAGGGCCCTCACTTGCAACTGATGGGACTGACAGTATACAACTTACTAAAGGCTTATCTCTATTCCACTTCGTAGGACTGTTATGCAGAAATGAGCATATGATTAAAAGCCAGGAACACCTGGGTTCTGCTCCTGGTTCTGCCACTGACTAAGTTGTTCATGGAATTCTTAACTGTAGTGACTCATTTTACCAATCCTCAATAAAAAGGGGATAATACTATTTGTCTACCTCACAGGCGTGTTGCCAGGATTAATATACTGTATCTATGTTTGAACAGCTCTTTAAATATATAAATCCTTAACATTATGATTTGTTTCAGAGTGCATTCAATTACTAATATATGGCATTAGTGGCAAATTCTGATCTCTATCAGACTGGTATAAATCTGAAGTAATCCCTCTGACTTCAGAGCAGTATTTGGCCCTTATGATAGATCAGACAAGACTGACAACAAACAAAGCCTGTGTACCTTGAAAGTACTAAAAAAACCCAACCTCATAAGATACATGCAGAACCTTATTCCTATTGAAACTGAAGTTGTAACAGTGTACTTTGGCAGAAAATAATATTTAAATTATAAAATCTCTCTGGAGATGGTCTATCCATAATCTCCAAGTTGTCTCTTAGCTTCACAAAGTTGTTACCCAATCCTCCCTGGAGGCTGTCTTAGAAGCAGATCTGCAGTTGGGAGAAAATACAATCTTCCAGAGCTCATGGTCTATAAAAATTTCTTCATCTTCAGAAAAAGAGTATAATGTATGTGTAGGCTTGGGTCCACTTCATCTTACCTACATTTGTATCTCTTTGATTTTATTTTTAAAGGACCATTGGAGCTGGAAGGGAGTTCAAGTGTCTTTTAGTTCATTCTCCTGCATCATTGCAAGATTGATTTTTCTATATTTCTAAGCCATTGCCACACGCATCTACTTTGAGAAGCCTGTGCTACAGTGCTCTCACACACTTTTGGTTGAACTCTGGTGAGTGATAGATTCTTTTAATCTTACCTCCAGCTGAAGACATTTTTTTGCTTAGGACTATACAATAGTGTAGTGATCACATGCAATTACCAGCAAGTGTGGTACACTGCACCCACGTTATTCTGCTGTTGGTTTTGAGAAACTTAAATCCCCTCTGCATGGAACACAATGTATCAATTTCAAATTAATATGTAATACGGGCTGCAAGCAGTACTTAAGAATTATGGACATTTTCCATTATTCATATTTTCCAAGTCTCTTTAGAAACAGACCTAACACTTGTTCCTTTGCATTTCAAATGAAGGGGTGTCTGTGTCGTGACACAAGCAATTTGGTTAATATTGACACAGTCCAAATGCCAGTTGGAAAATGAGAACATTTTCATTATCTTCAGCATACTATGAAGTACTGTAGCTTATCTCAAATACTGTGTGGTTTCGGTAACCATGGTATGACTACACTTCCCTACCCAACTAACCATGTTTTAGGAATGGGATGTGCAAAAATACACAACACTAGACAGATTTTACTATTTTTATAATATTTATTTATTGCTCTTCTTTGTACTGTACACAATGATTTATACTATTGTATGATTTTCTGTGGCACTCATCACAGTAGCATTTGAGCACCTCACAAACATTGATAGCCAGGGAGGCTCTATGTACAGGGAACATTCTCAGGGGGTTTTGTAAGACTTCTTTGCACTGCCACAGTGATGTAAAGGGGCCTTGGTAGACTTTAGACTCAGGGTCAAAGTCTTGACTCTAACCATCACACAAACTGGTCTTTTCTACCAGTCTCTGCTATGCACACTGTATGTGCTTCTTTGCTTCCTTAGCACAGGGCCGTAACCAGGGCATGGCGAGCGAGGCGGCCACCAAGGGTGCAACGCTACAGAGGCAGAAAAATGGGGCCAGAGGCAACACATGAGGGGTCATGCGGAGGTCATGCGGCCCCCAGATTTTTGGTTGCACCCCCCCAACCCAGACAGGCTAGGTGACCTGCTGAGTCAGGGGGTGGAGGTGGTGGTCCCTTCCTGAGCCCCGCCTCCTGAGGGGGCTGGGCTCGCAGTTTGAAAACATCTGTGGGGTGGTCACATGCCTCCTCAAACCTTTAAATTGTGTTCCTCCCACTATCAACATTATGTGTCACCAATGAATAGAGTGGAAAAATGATGAAAAAAACCCTGGTAGGGGCACAAATATGCTTGCTTGCCCCGGGCACTAAAATGCCTCGTTATGGCTCTGTCTTAGCCTTTCTTCTCTCTATGGTGTATCCTTGCTTTACAGTTTCTAAAGGCTGGTGTTTGTTATGTTCTAGCTTCCGATCCCCCGTCTCTGGAACTCTCCTTAGCTCTTTCCATTTTTCTGATGCTCTTGATCATTTGAAAACCCCATTTCAACACCTCTCTCCTCTTCCTGGCACCATATTGTCAAAGGATTTTGCATCTCTTCTCTTCTTTGTAAGTCCAGTAGCTTGCTTTTCTTGGGGGCTATCAGTTAGTGGCTGTTTTTGGTGTCCCTCAGTAACCCTTACCCAAGCTTTGGCTCAGAATAAGCTATCTAAATAAATATAGTGTTTCTATTTGATGTGAAGCAGCTATCCTTTATAAGCTGTGCGTCTTTGATAGGTTTGCTGTTTTTATGAACAAAAATAACTCTTTTTGCACTCAGCTTCAGTCTCCCCCACCTTGCCACAAATTTTCCTCTGGCAATTATAATGAGGTGAAGTAATGTTTGGGGAGTAAATATCCTTTACTTAGCTAGCCCAGTAAAATGTGGATCTAAAGAATGGAAATATTTCAAATTAAAGTCATCCTCCCAAGCGGTGCGATTTATATAGAACACCATGCCTTTGAAGCTAGGCCTCCCCTCCCCCCGCTACTGTTCCTCACACATTCTTGTCAGCTGCTGGAAATGGCCCACCTTGATTATCACTACAAAAGGTGCCCCCCCCCACCCGCTCTCCTGCTGGTAATAGCTCACTTATCTGATCACTCTTCTTACAGTGAGTATGGTAACACCCATTGTTTCATGTTCTCTGTGTATATAAATCTCCCCACTGTATTTTCCACTGCATGCATCCAATGAAGTGAGCTGTAGCTCATGAAAGCTTATGCTCAAATAAATTTGTTATTCTCTAAGGTGCCACAAGTACTCCTTTTCTTTGAAACATAGTTGATGTGGCAGAAACTGATGCTTGGCGAAGATAGAATTTCTCAGTTGCAAAGGAAAGATGGATTGGCAGACAAACATTTCAGACCTAAAGAAAGGATCTCTTCTGAAAATTCCAGGTTTAAATTGCTTCGCTACAGCAGAATGCTAAAAAAGGTCTGGATTGATGTTACTGTATAAATGTCACTAAATTTTCAGTTCATCACTAAACTATCTATGGAGTTAACTGCAAGTCCATCACCCAACTGAAATGTTTTAATACAGCTGAGTATTTGCCTTCCTTCAGACAACAATAAAAAAGCCCCAAGTACACTTATTATCCTGAAAAATTGTTTATCGTGAAACTAATTTACAACAAGCAACCAGTTAAAAATAAAAGTCAACACATGCATGACAAAATGCCTGTATTTTCCTATCTATAGATCAGGTGTAATTCCCGCTTTCTTGCACTGACATTACATCAATGCTAAATGATCTGGGGTAGGCTCTCAATGTTCATAGCACACAGGATGGACGTTAGTTCTTTTTGTTGGCGGGGTATTGTATAGAGCAGTTGTTCTCAAAGGTGGTCCGCTGCTTGTTCAGCGGTTTGCCGCTCCAGGCCAATGGGGGCTGCAGGAAGGGCGGCCAGCACATCCCTCAGCCCACGCCGCTTCCTGCAGCCCCCTTTGGCCTGGAGTGGTGAACCGCGGTCAGTGGGAGCTGCAATCGGCCGAACCTGCAGATGCGGCAGGTAAACAAACCGGCCCGGCCCCCCCACCGGCTTTCCCTGAACAAGCGGTGGCCCTAGTTTGAGAACCACTGGTATAGAGAGAGGTGAGTTGTGTTTGGGAAATGATACGGCACCAAACGATACGGCACTCTGTCATGGCAGAGTGGACACAGGGATTTTAGGTCAGCTGTTTACCTGTATAAAAATGTGGCACAATCCCAAGATAATGCAGATGGTTTTGAAGAGATGAGTGGTGAGAAGAAGGAGGAGTCAAAGATGATTTTGAAATATTTTTTGCAACTGATGTTACAACCTGTATTTCATTGGCTAAGAAAGAATGGTGTCTGATGAAGTCCTGAAAATTGGAATTAGCGGATTCCTGGCTATGCAACAGATTTCATGGGTAACATTGGGAAGTCATATATGACCTGATATTTAGAGAGGTTGAGTGCCTGCAGCTCCCATTTACTTCAATGGGAATTGTGCGTGCTCTGTACTGTACCTCTAAAAAGTCAGTCTGTTAACCTTTTTGTGCCTCACTTTTACAATCTGTAAGGGGAAATAATTCTGTCCTACCTTGTTGTGTTAAACTGATGTTTGTGAAGTACTTTGAGACCCTTGCATGAAAGGCACTAGGCAAGTGCCAAACAATAATATGACTAATTAATCAGGGGGTAAAGCTGTGCTGAGAGTTGCTTCTGAGCAGCATTTCCTAGCAGCTATCTCCGGTGTGACTTCTTTCACTCTCTGGTCAATTTTTCTGTTTAATAAAAATTAAGCATTTGGCTGAGAAAATCTAAGTGTGTGCTTTGATTCTTAAATACAAAGAATGTACAGGTTGTGACGGGTTCGGTCACAGAGACCCCCTTGAGACTGTCCCCTGATGTGCTGAGACTACCTCTGAGCCCATTTTCTCTGCCAGTTTGGGCCTCCAGAACCCAGCCTTGTTGAGCCAGACACACAAGCCTGCTGCAGCACATACCCAGGGTCTGAACCATGCCCCCAAAGCTGCAGACTTAACTGAAAACAGCTTAAGAAGTGCTCCTGTCTCCAGCACCCAGACACTCAGTTCCCAATGGGATCCAAACCATCCAAATAAATCAGTTTTACTCTGTATAAAGCTTATACAGGGTAAACTCATAAATTGTCTGCCCTCTATAACACTGAGAGAGAGATATGCACAGCTGTTTACTCCCCCAGGTACTAATCATAGATTCATAGATATTTAGGTCAGAAGGGACCATTATGATCATCTAGTCTGACCTGCACAACGCAGGCCACAGAATTTCACCCACCACTCCTGCGAAAAACCTCTCACCTATGTCTGAGCTATTAAAGTCCTCAAATCGTGGTTTAAAGACTTCAAGGAGCAGAGAATCCTCCAGCAAGTGACCCGTGCCCCATGCTACAGAGGAAGGCGAAAAACCTCCAGGGCCTCTTCCAATCTGCCCTGGAGGAAAATTCCTTCCCAACCTCAAATATGGCGATCAGCTAAACCCTGAGCATATGGGCAAGATTCACCAGCCAGATACTACAGAAAATTCTTTCCTGGGTAACTCAGATCCCACCCCATCTAATATCCCATCACAGGCCATTGGGCCTATTTACCATGAATATTTAATTACCAAAACCATGTTATCCCATCATACCATCTCCTCCATAAACTTATCAAGTTTAATCTTAAAGCCAGATAGATCTTTTGCAGTGGGGGCACTTACTCTGGGTTAATTAATAAACAGAAGTGATTTTATTAAGTATAAAAAGTAGCATTTAAGTGGTTTCAGGTAATAACAGACAGAACAAGGTAAGTTACTAAGTAAAATAAATCAAAATGCACGAGGCTAACTTAATATACTAAGGATCTAGTTACAAATACTAGATGCTATTTCAGGCACAATCCTTTTCAGACCAGCGTTGTAGTTTATGGCCTGGGTCCAGCAATCCCTCACACCCCCACAGCTACAGTCCTTTGTTCCTGTTTCTTTCAGGCATCTCTTTGAGGTGAAGAGACCATCTCTTGAGCCAGCTGAAGAGAAAAATGGAGAGGCTTCCAGCGCCTTTTATATTCTCTCTCTTGTGGGCGGAAACCCCTTTGTTCTTCTGTGCAAAGTCACAGCAACAAGATGGAGTTTGTAGCCACCTGGGCAAGTCACATGTCCATGAATCATTCAGCTTTTTGCAGGCCGACACCATTGTTTACGTGTTAGTTTGAACGTTCCCAGGAAAGCTCAGATGTGGATTGGTGTCTCCCAAAGTCCATTGTTAGTTAAGTACTCCCAATTACTTGAATAGACCCTTAACAATACGTTGGCCAAACCTCCCTTATGTGTTTCCTACAGCAAACACTTCAAATACAAGCATAGAGCCAATGCTCATAACTTCAGATATAAAAATGATACATGCCTACAAATAGGATGATCATAACCTTTGCAAAGATATGCTACATGGCATATCTAGCACAAAACATATTCCAGTTATGTTATATTTACACTCATAAGCATATTTCCATAAACATATAGAATGCAACATCACACAGGCCTTAATTAACACCTGATTTTTTTCTTTCTCTCATGGTGTTTCAGCACTTCCAGCCCTCATCAGAAGTAAGTCCAAAAAGGTAGAGGGAAGCTAACTAGAAGAGTAGATGCTTCCATACCAAAGGTGTGAATTCTACAAATAGCTAATGGTTGAAGGAGTGTGTCTTTTTTTAAAAAAATTGTTTTTCTTCATGGGTCTTAACACAAAATTACCTAGTTTTAAAGCAAATATGCCAATGTCCTGTGTTTTAGACTCAGTTCTTAGCCATCTCTGGCTCAGATTGCTTTTTAGAAATTCCATAGTCTCACTTCATGTACGAGTGAGACCTCCTATTATAAGCTGGATAGAGGAATTTAATACATTACAGTGAAGCTTATTTTAAAGCAAGCTGAAGTACATAAATTTCAATTTTAGCATTTTTTTTCTTAATCAGATACTATGGTAATTGCATTAGCAGGGAGAGATGAAAGTAAGTGGAGGAAACATTTTTTTTTACCGTAACTTTTTAATGGAATATACTATTTGTGAATGGAATCTTATTAGTTGCACCGGAGAAAATGCACCTAATACTTCAACCCTTTATTTTCAGAGGTAAGGAGGAGGTAATGTGGAGGAAGGTGTTGAGAATAGGGGATTAACATATTAGACATCCTAGATATAACAATGAAAGTGTTCTTAAACTAGAGATTACAGGTTCTTAGTCAGCATCCAACTTTTATATTTAAAATCATGTTATCAGTCCACCAGGAAGAAGGGTTAAAAGTCTGGTTGCAACTACAATAGGAATGACAGTATACCACAATCTGCTTGTGAGAGCTGGAAAGATAACTCCAGATAGTCACTATCTTGTCTTCATGAAAGTCTGCCTGGAACCAGAGCTCTGTTTTGGTTTCAGGAGAGGATCATATGTACAGAAGCACCTCTGTTGCTACCTACTTCTGCACTAGAATAACTGAAGGTATCTCTAGTCATGATTGCAGCTCAAGCTGACATACCTGAGCTAGAACAGTGAAGCCGTGAACAGTAAAGCCATAGCAGTGTGAGATAAAGCACAGCTAACCCTGCAAACAATTACCCAGGGTTCCGGTGGGTTTGTATAGCCCACACTGAAACTCACACTGCTGTGGCGTTGCTGTTTTGGGACCCAAGCTCGCTAGATAAAAGCTGCTGGGGTACGTCAGCTCAAGCTGAAGTAATCTCTTGTCATTGTGGTCCAGACATACCCTAAGTTCCCTTCCTCTCTGTAACTTGTTTAGTGGAGGGGCAAAGTTATCAGAGCCATCTTGGTGTTGCCACTAACGTTATAGAGGAATTATGTATGTGCATACTTGAGGTGGTGTGGGCTCCGAGGCTGAGGTCGGCAATGCTACTACCAGCTCTAGTATAACAGCAGATGTATTCTGTGCTATGACCAACACCATGCTAAAGATCAACACAGTGGTAATCTTATAGGGAGTCATGTAAAAATAGACACAGCTGTAAACATACGAGTAAATTAGATTTGGGCAGGAAGTGGGGTGACAGTCAAAGCAGTTACACTTTAGGCCTTCTCTACGCACACAAGTTCTACTGCTTTCATTATACCAGTATAGTACAAACCCCCTAGTGTGGATGCAGTTATGTTAGTGTAAAAGTGCTTCTCCTGGCATAGCTTATGACTATACTAGAAGGGGAATACTGTACTACTATAAGCACATTTATATTAGTTAAACTGTGCCCACCTTAGGAGTTATACAAGTATAACAATATTGGTTTAAAAAAAATCATTCCCTAACCAACGTAGTTACACCAGAAGAAAAACTGTACATAGACAGGCTTTAGACTCAGTAGCAGAAAGAATGAAAGGATAGTGTCAGTGAGGTACAAAACCAAAAGCACCAATTGCTACAAATTGCATCTTTTGGGATTTGGATGTGGTTTGTGTGTTTCATTGCTTTTCTTACGTAAACTTTCCACCTTACTCCTGTTTAAAGAAATGTATTATAAGTAACCAATGACTACATTACAGTACAGAGCTAATTCATAGAAAATAGAATGTTTCCAATTGCATAACAGTATTTGGTAGCTTAAAAGTGCAGTGTTAAGAATAGTGACAACCTGAGATGCTTACTAACAGAGTGGGAATTTAAGTGAACATGCAGTACTAATAATAACGCTTTATATTTATTAGAGTGCATCAACATTTTTTCTTGAGTTTTTTTAAATGAAAAATGCCTTTTTGACCAAAATGAACATTTTAACAGTTTGCCCAATTTTCCTTTTGGTTGAAATTTTCTGATTTTTTCCCCCCACTAAAAAACCAGAAACCAAACCTGAAATTTTCAGTTAAAAATTTTGAGATTTGGTTTTCAAAAACTGAATTTTTATGAGCTTCCCCCCCTAAAAAATTAAACAAAATGTGTTTTGTTTTTTGAAACCCAATAAACTCTTATGGGAATTTTTAAAAAATGTATTGTTAAAAAATGTCTTGCAAAAATGATTGGCATTTTAAACCAGCTCTAATGCTTATATAGAAATTTTCATTTGAACTTTTTTATTTTCAAACTTATACATACACTGAGCAGCAACCTCTGGGATAAAATGTAGCAGCTCTTTAACAGTATTGAGCAACATTACACTCAAGTTTAGTATGGGAAGTGAAGAAATATACCATATCCAATTATGGCCCTCAAATGCCAGGTGTAAGCACTTTCTGAATAAGATTAGATAGACATGAGATTAAATAGACATGCATCACTCAATTATGAGAATAGGAAAAGTTGGGGAATCCCCTATATAAGGGGTGCATACAACTCAACTGTGTTTGGGAGCATCTAAGAAGACTGAATAATGTGGGACATTTATAATACTGTAGCTAGAAACTGCTAGTAGAATAAATCTGACAATCAAGAACATGTCAAAAGCCTCACAGAGACACATTCAGGATTGTTAATTCTTACAATCATGTCAAGTTATTCACCTCTTGTCAAGCCAAACAGATCTCCTTCTGGGGACAGCCTGTCTCTACGCTGACATCTGAAATGTATGGCAGTATCACTGCATCTCACAATGAAATAAAGGTACAGTAAATTTGGTGAGGCATCAGAAAGATGTTGCTGTGGTGTCAATTGTCAGCAATAAGATCTGCTCTAATGCTCACAGCCAAAAGGGTGAAAGCAGGGCTGGCTCTAGGTTTTTTGCCCCCAAGCAAAAAATTTGCCGCCCCAAGCTCCGGGAAAAAAAAAAAAGGGGTGGCCGGAACACCGCCCCTGGAATTGTGCTGCCCCAAGCACATGCTTGCTCTGCTGGTGCCTATAGCCGGTCCTGGGTGAAAGAATAAAGAGAGAGCTGAAAGCTGAGAATACTGGTAACAGGCCCCTTCCTCACAGTGTTTCACAGTAGAATGCTAGGCATCAGAAGTATTCTTAGGATGAATCTTCGTCCCTTTACAAATTCAAGGCTGAGTCCTTTAACTGACGCCTTCATTAAAACATCAAGAGGCTTTTGGTCAAGAGCACCAATAAATAAAAAATGATTATTAATAATGCACAACCTTGGCAGGTCTTTGGACACAGGTGGTATAGCTGGACTCTTGAGTGGAGTGAGGAAGAATGCAATTCTGTTTGGAATAGGGAGCAAACTTGATATCTGTGTTGGGAAAATACTAAAGGGGAAGGGAGGGATAGCAATATTATAGGGCTGGGCAAGTTATACCAGAAGTCTGTGAACAGGCTATATCTGGATAACTTGTCTCTTTTTGACTGTCACCTCAATTAGTTACTTCAGATCTAACAAGCTAAGAGGATCTGGTCACATGAGTTATGTAGTTGGTAAATAGTTAAGCAGTCCAGTCCAGGTCCCCTGTAAAGCCACTACCACATTCTGCACTTCAGAGAATCTGCAACTTGACAATTAATGCCATACAGCGACTGCCTCATAGCTTTGAGCTCAGACATCCCTTCCTTATTTAAAAAAATTGTGTGTGTGTGTGTGAGTGAGAGAGAGAGAGAGAGAGATTCTAAGTGAGTTAGCAATCCAAAACCCATGGACTTTCAGTGGGAGTTGGGATATGTAATTGCATTAGTCTCATTTAAAAATATGCTTGCCACAGAAGCAGTACAAAAAACCCAAACCCAAACAAACAAACAAACAAAAAACAAGTAGAAAGGAACGGATTCACTCAAAAATTAGTAATATTACCTGTTAATGTCACTTGTGAAAAGCTTTCAGTAAGCTCTTCCAACAAATTCTCTTTTAAAGAAGTCTTACAATAAGGGAAGACACCAGTATATTGGTTTGGTATACATTATTAACTTCAAGCCCAAATCTGAGTTCTTGCACCACTTATAGCCTGAAGTCTGTCAACTGGAGGTACAGCTACTTGGATTTGAGTCCCCAGCTGAATTCAGAAAATGTAATCCATGCTATATAAATACAGTAGATGTCAGCTTATTTGGAGGGATGTCAATTTATCACATATAATAAACAAACAAATGAGGCATGTTAATGATAAGGAGTCATATTTATATAGGGCTCTTCACATAGAAGGATCCCCAAGTGCATCACAAATTATGTGTATCTACAATATATGAATCATTTTACTCATAGGGGCTGGAATGTGACAATAGTTTAACACCATCCAGCAACACTACATAACATTTAGGACTGAGGGTGGGGGGATTTTTTTAAAAAAATCTAGTCAGGATGTAATTATATAGTTTGAAATCTGACCATGACACTTGGACTAGCAGAGTCAAATTATGGGATCTCTTTTAAGAACCTTCAGAAAGGTCTTTGGTTTTACAAAAATTCCTGAGATTCCTAAACTTAGTCCATCCTTTTGGAAGTTAGTTGGCTCTTTAAATTAGCTCACTAGTTACTGCATTTCATAAACCTTTATCTACTTAGGACTTGTTCAAGTTCTCATTAAACATAAAGTCAAACTGGCTTCCGTGGGAATGAGAGCTGAGATTTGAGTGAAGAGCCAAGTGAAAATTATGAAGTGATTTCACATGACAAGGCCATTTCAGACACACACACAAAACAACATTAAGCACATAAGATTACACAATAGGAAATCTTGAACTTTTGCTGACCCCTGCCAATGGCAGTTTGCCAAGGGAAAGTTTTGAAGCTACCCTAATGCTCTGTTTTGGAAATCTTTCTGATTCTAATGTCCAGTGCTTGTATACTATTTTAAGAAGAAAATGAGAAGTGCTGAAGTATGTTTCCAGGGTACCATAGCTAATAAACTAAAATGCCTGCCTAGAACTGCTGTACTTTACAGCCTGGAAATCCTATATATTGGTAATTACCCAAACCATATAAACTTATGCAATATTAAACCACAAATGAAAAATAGGTAAGAGAAGGTGGTTTTGCAAAGTAACAGCAGTGTCATCCTGGAAAGAGAATGGGAAAGTGGATGCATATATATCAACTTTGATGAGTATTGTACCTTTAGACTGCAATCTGCAATTATCATGGCAACAGCCATGATGGCCTGAAATAGTTGCTCAGCCTCACCTGTTCGGTTATACAATAGCATTGCAATCCCCCTACCTAATGTAAACCAAATCTTGGCTAGGAACATGAAATCAAGTTGCCAAAAGGAGTGCCTGGCATTCCACTACCTTACTCGTGGCCTTATTGTCTGATAACCAATAGAGAATTTCCTCCTGTTAAAGAAAAACTGCCCTCTAATTACTCTCAGTAATGATTTCTAATTAGTAATTATTAGTAATTACTTATTACTTAGTAATCTTTCTAATCATTACTATCTGCAGTAGTTGCAAAGGAGAGGAAATCACTAGAAGTAATCTATGTCTCTTAAAGTATAATTAACAATTAAACCAGAAAGGTGCCATCTTGACATTCTGATGTCGATTAAAGACTCAGAAAATGCAGCTCAGAGTTTGAGGGCAAAGCGAAAAGGCTGGACACTTGCAAAGTAGCTCTAATATAAGTTCTATTAATTATCCTTTTAACTGCCGATTGGTTTGTGTTTGAAAGGTGACATATGCAGCTTTGAATGTCTGGGAAGTATTTGGATACGTGGTTTTGGTTCCAGCCCATCTCTACTCTTAGCAGGATTCTTTCATTCTTTTGGTAGAAGAGTCAGGGTTGGTTAAACCTCAAAGGGTTTGACGGTTTGGTTCTGATGTAGTTGGTTGGAGAATTTCCAAAACTTTAAAGTTTTGATGAAAAATGTACTTGTCTCTCCTTCCCTCTGCTGCAATGTCTACAAAGCAATGGGCAAAGGCAAGGGTGCCAGTGCTCTGTGCCCGCTGCCTGTTCAGTAATCCGTATTGTCTCAGTGTTGCCTTGGGCTCCCTCTCCCTCTGGTTGCTGTATCTGTCTCTTAGACTGTAAACTCTTTGGGGTGGGGACCATCTTTCTGTTATGTGTGTGTACAATGCTGAGTATAATGCTACTAATAAAACACAATCTTGGATTGTGTTCTGTTTTTGACCAGCTCTTCCTGGACGTGTGGCTGTTTATCAGAACCACTCCCCTGCTCTGTAGTATTCTGATAGGACACCTCAGAGAGTTAGGTGCTTTGTTCTGTTCTTCATAGGTTCTTATACCACGCTTATCACCATAGTAACCGAGTATCTTCCAGTCGTGCATTAAGCCAGCTGACTACTCATCTGTCACCAGGGCCAGATTAAGACCTTTAGAGGCCCTAAGCACTGAAAAGATTATGGTGCCCCCCCATATATAATTCAAAATAAAAACAATACTATACCGTAAAATAAAATTTTATTTTTCGAAATGACACAAAACTTACATGTATGCTGAAATTAAAATAGCTTCTTTCTAGATTTTCTGATTGCAAAATTCTGGATAAGTTCATCGAAGCTGACTCAATGAAGCATGTCCGGTTCCATACACAATAGGGAAAGTGAATCAAGTCTGTCCTGACACACTGTTGTTCTCTGAGAGTTTTTCATTTTTTTCAGCTGAGAAAAAGAGCGTTCTGCGGAGCACTTAGTAATCATCAATGTTAGAAAAATACGTAGTGCAATCTCTACATTTGGAAATACACATTGTATTCTGTCTTTCAATATTGTGTCATGAAGATCAATGTGACTGAATTTCATTTTTCCTGTTTCATTAAACTTTGCGTGCGTATAACAGTGGAACTGCCATACTTCTTCACAGAGATTCATGTTCAAGTCAACAGGGTATGAGTCAACTAGCTTTTGGGAACCTTGTGAATATTGTTTGTCAGATAAATCCATATCATTTAGAAAAGAAAATCTGCTTGATACTTCTTTGTACACTTCACCTCTCCTCTTCATATGAGCTGCAAGTGTATCAATTATAGCGTAGTAAGTAGATACGCGAAATTTGTCTCTAGGATTCAATGCTGTTTCCGTTGCACTGCTATCATTTGCTTGGTTTTTCCTGATTCACTTGCAGGACTGGGCTTCTTTGTAGTTAGTATCAGACACGATATCTTTTGATATGTCTTCAAATCTTTCGAAATCATTCCTCAAAGTGTGTAAGTGGTCTGCTAATGATTGACAGAGGTCTGCACATGTTTTCAAATCCAATTCTTTTTCTTGGAGAGCTTTACTTGTGTGGTAAAAGTGTTGTAAAATTTCATTCCACATGGTCAACACGAATACAAACTCTAGTTCTTGCATCTCGTTTGCAATGTTTTCTGCCTCTCATATAGTTCCTCCCTTTTGTGATTGGTCTTCAGCTATACTTTCTAATGCATCCATAATCTTTCAGTAGGACTCCAGAATTGCACTTGTTGCCACAGCATGTGCCTCCCAGCGAGTATTAGAAAGAGATTTCAACACACGATCATTGCCTAAATATGTTTTAAGAACTGTCCATCGGTGTGCTGAGGCAGAGAAAAATGTATAAAGTAACTGGACTGTTGAGAAAAAACTTACTGCCACTGGACAACGATCAACAGGACTGCGGCCAACAAGATTGAGAGAGTGTGCAGCACATGGCATGAATATGGCATATTTGTTCTGTTCTAAAAGCTTCTTCTGCGTTCCTCGATAACGCCCTGACATGTTCGCAGCGTTGTCATAAGATTGACCTCTGCACTTTAAGAAATCTATTTTGCAAACTTGCACAGATATTGCAGTACTTGATTTGCCATTTCTTCACCCGTGTGGCTTTTCAAATTGAGGAATGTTATAAATTGTTCAACTGGTTTTTCATCTGTGGGAGACACATAGCTTAGTACAATACTCAATTGATCAATATGTGAAAGATCAGGTGTAGAGTCGACAGATAAACTGAAATACCCAGCAGTACTTATTTCATCCACAATAGCTGAACGAACTTTGTCACTCATTAGACCAATGAGTTCATCACATATTCTTGGATAAGTATGATGGGTTACCTTTGCCAGCATTCCCATATTTTGAGATATGGCCTGCTAAAAATGGGTCAAACTGAGCCACAAGCTCCAACAATCCCAAGAAATTTCCATTCTGCAATGATCCAAATGTGTCATTTGATCCCCAGAAAGGCAGACCACGTTCAGCTAATCTTGAATAACAGCTATAACACGCTGCAACACGTGTTGCCAGTATTCACACTCCCCTTTAATTTGTTCTTCCAATTTTTGTGTCAATCCAAAGCCCTATCTTCGATTTAAATATGTCAACATTGAATCTCTGTGAGTAGTGCTATTTTCATGTTGTTCAATTAAAACAGTATTCCGCCAGTCACTAAATCCATCTGCAGCAAACCGGAATGTTGAAGGTTTATATGCAAAAAGTTTGCAAACAAAACAGTACACAGACCCTGTTGATGATGAATACAGTAGCCATTCTCGAGTGTATTTCTCACCATTCACTTTCATGCTGAAAAATATTTTTTGTGGACAATATCTTGTTTGTTTACCATTGGTAAAAGACCGACGTGATTTCTCAAATGGCCCAGTGTGGTGTTGACAGTCATTTGGTCCATGATCTATCCAGTAAGCTACATCATCGGTACTGAAATCAACCCACATACCAGGATCTTTTCTCCTATTATTTACAGCATGAACAGGCTCAGTCTCTGACACATCCACACCTTCTAGAACAATGTCTGTTTAACCACCAGGAGTAGGATGATCAGTTATAGTTTCTGACACATCCACATGTTCTGGAATGGTGTTTGTTTCACAAATAGAAGAAGGGTCAGTCTCTGAAATACCTACAGGTTTTGAAACGATGTCTGTGCTACTGAGAGAAGATGTTGCTTCTGATGGATTCGCTTTGAAAAATGATGTCAGCTTTGGAAGATTTTGGAAAATTTCACTAGTTTTTTTGTTTCTTTTCTTCTGCCAGTTTACGTTTCTGTGCTCCACTCAGTTGGTTACGTTTCATCCTGCCCCTTATCTCAGTTATCTGAACTTAAAAAAAAAAACAAATTATACAATGTACACTATTTTTATGTATATATATATAATATATGTACAAGAAAGAAAAAAAACGAATCAAGTACATATAACTCAGAAGAATATATCAATAATAAATAATAATAATAAATTTATTGCAATATATGACAGGATCTGATTTCCTCATATTATTTCGATCTACGTTAGTAGGATGCCCCCCTGGTTTAGGTGGGGATAAGTAATAAAAAGAGAACAGAAAAACGGGGGAAGAGTGTGTAGTGGAGTGTAAGGAAGTCTAACAAAGTTCTGATTTTTCCCATGATGACTACTTCGATGCTTTTTTTGAAATATCAAATATCAATTTAAAAAAAAATCTCATTATTTTTGGTGTCCCCTGCTTTGCTGGTGCCCTAAGTACGTGCTTAGTCTGACTATTGGGTAATCCAACCCTGTCAGTCACATGTTGTTTGTTCTCATCTTCTTTCCGGAGGGTGCAGAGGAGTGTCTTGTTTTAGTGGGTTTTTTATATTTATTTATATAACTTCAGTATACCTGTTGGCATGTGTTTTTTACTGGAGAAGGCTGGGTCAAAGAAATGCATCTTGCTCTTGGAGTGGAAAGTTGTGAAGTCCTTAGCTCTTCAGGGAGTTCATTCTACAGTCTTGGACCCCATCTCTTCAGAGATGGTTCTGTCTCCTGCACAGACAAGTTTTACTCTTATAGTTGAAACAACAAGGAGTCCTTCTGCCACCTTAGAGACTAACAAATTTATTTAGACATAAACTTTTGTGGGCTATAACCCACTCGATCAGATGCATGGAGTGAAAAATACAGTATGCAGGTATAAATATACAGCACATGAAAAGATGGGAGTTGCCTTACCAAGTGGGGGGGGGTCAGTGCTAACTTATAGTTGAGAGTTCCAGAGGAACATAGTTGTTGGCCATGGTCTTTGTCCTGCAGCTTGAGATGATCTTTTAGCTATCCTTGGCCCAAGTCCTGAAGCGCTTTGAAGATAAGCATTGAAACCTGGAACTTGATTAGAAATTCTATGGAGAGCCAGTGTACAGAGTGGAGGACAGGTGTGATATGCCCACGGTAGCTTGTGTTGCTGAGAAGACACACTGCAGTGTTCTATACTAGTTGGAATTTTCTAGATGCTGAAGGCTTCATGCCCAGGTATATTGCATTGCCATAACTCAGCCAAGAGGTGATGGAGGCATGAATAACTGAAGCCAAGTCTTCCTCTGTCATGAGTATTCTAGCCACCAGCAATGTAGAAAGCATTACTCACTGCCATTGTGACATGAGAACTCAGCATCAGTGAGGAATCCGAGAGTACTCCTAAACTATGGACTGAATTGACCAGTTGTTGATATGTATCTTAGAATAGACTGTGGCTGCAAATCCCTGAAAATACTTTCCTCTGTCCTCCAGCATTACCTCTGTCTTCCTCAGGTTCAGCTTCAGTCAGCTGTTCATCCATGAGTTGATCTCATCCGAGCACTAGACCATCTTGATGGTAGTGGTGTGGTTGTATGTGGGGAAAGATCAGTAGAGATGTTTAGCATCTGCATATTGCTGGCACTTGCGTCCATGTCATCTGACCAGTTAATCTAATGGTTGCATAGAGATGTTGAAAAGGACCAGAGGAAAAAATTGATCCTTGTGGAAGCCCACAAGAGAGGTGTCTAGTGGTGGAGGTGCAGTTTCCCATCACTACTCATGGGGAGCATGGGTGCAGGAAGGGCTGAATGTAGATTATTAGCTTCAGTTTGATGAGCTTATATTTGGCTTTTTGCTAGCTTCTCTGTGAGCTTGAACGGGAGTGGGAGGTTTGATGTTGGGTGATAGTTGGCTAGGACAGAAGTAGTCAGTGTGGGCTTCTTCATTTTTGGTCATACTATTGCATGTTTGAAAGAGGAAGAGATAATTCCTTCTCTGAGTCATTGGTTTCACTCAGGAGGGGCACTAATTGTTCATGAATCTCTTTCACAAGGAAGGACATGAGCTGGCTTCACAAGTCAAATCCCATTGCAATTCACTGGGATTTGGGCACCTAATTGCCTGAGGTGCCTTTGAAAATTTCAGTCTAAGTGGCTGTAATGTACATGTTATGGGGGTATAAACACAGCAAATTAGACTCACCACTGAATCTGGTTAGTGAAGTGCTGGAGAGGGGAGACACTGGTTAAAATTCTGTCACCAAAATGAAGGGAGGGAGGGATGATTTCTGTGCCTCTAAAGTTCAACCCCTCTCTGGTTGAAACCTCGTTGGCAGAAATGACTTGTCCTTGGGGTTTATAAAAATATGTCCTGCAGAGCAATTTGGCCTTTAGAATAGACCAGATAACACCAGAAAGAGTTCAATTTGTGTCAGCTGAAGTAGGCAGGTCGGGTAATTAACTTATAGGAGGCTCTGAAGTCTAGCATTTTTTCCCCAAATACTGGCCATTTGGTGCAATGACATATTGAGGACCGTTTTCAGAAACAAGTTATAAACATTACTGTCTAAATGCAGCTTACTATGCGTTTGTTTGCCAAGTATAGTTGCCTCAGTCCTTGAGTAAGAGAAAGTGTTTTTATGTTTAAAAAGGAAGATAATAAAGACCTTCTTCAGTTCCCCATCCCTCCTTTCAGCAAAGACATCCATCCCTGGTGCAAAGGCTTTATCACAAGTTAAGCTGGACATTGTTGTGTTTTGGGATTTTTTTTGTGGGAGCCCGTTGTTAAAGTGCTCTATTTTGAAAAGTCATCATGAGCTTTCATGGTCTGGTCACCGTTTTTAGTATCAAATGTGCTCCGTTTATGAGTAAAAAGAAATTATTTTCCTAGTCGTCAGCCCTGCAAGCTGCTAGCTTGCACTCTAAATATCCAAGTAGGTTCTTTTCTTCTAGGGTATCATCACTATAATAAAGGTTCTGATTGCAAAATTAGTCCCTCCGCAAAACCTGTTCAAAACCATTGGCTTCAATTTTGTAGAGGATGCACAGGCTGGAATAGAATCCAGTTCACTCCCTGTTAGTTGTTCAGGCTCTCTGGGACTGAGAGGAGTAAAGAGCAGTAAAAGCCTTTATTTTTATCACTTGGACCAGTAGATGTAACCATGAATACACACATAGGAAGCACTTCTGTTAAGTAAGAAGGTACCTTTTCATAGTCCAACCAGACTTTAAAACATTGGTAGCATGTCAGTGAATTTGACCACCATCATGCAGTATGAATCCTTCTGGTCATATTGTAAATACAACAGATCATACTGATAATCAGGGCCATGTCATGCGCTCAGTCACTATCATCAGTTGGAGCTTCATGAAAGGATGGAGGACAGCACGCTATATGCCCTACTACTGCATGGGAGTTGCATTTGCTATCAGAAGCCAACACTGTACTAATTTCTCCTCTGGATGAACATATTCAGCCGCCATTAGCATTAGCTAGAGCTGTGCAGAAGATATTTGTTGCAAAGCTGAAAGCGTGACCCTGAACGTGACCTCCTAGGGAGCTTTAAATTGTGTGATTTCAGGTTTCAGGCTGTGGATGTTGAGACTGGTTACGTGGATTGTAGAACATGCTATTGGGTCTGGTTCTTTGAGTGGCTGGCCTATTCCATGGTCTCGGGGCCAGGAGGCTGGGGGAGGAGGGTAATCAGCAGAAACCGTTTCACTTTTTTCACTTTGATTCTTGGAGAGAGAAATTAAGATGCTCTGTGCAAGGTTGTTAGAAAAACAGTTTATGCACCTTTTCTTACCAAGATAATAATCATACAGTTTGAGATCAGATGAGAATCAGCTAAAAGAGAGGTTAAAATCTGGTATTTTCTGAGCCTCTCCCAAGAGGGACACATTTAAAAAGTTGAAAATTAAAGGAAGGAATATTACAAAACTCACCTTTAAAAAGCACTACTCTCCTCTTCAGTATTTGCCCTCTGTTAGTTTGAAGACCTGCTTGCAGTGGTCTGAGAACCAAGCTCTCCTCCTTTGCACCATCACTTGCAATTCTTTGTCCATGGTTCCTAAAAATGAGCTGTAAAGCTGTTTATCTCACTGCAAACAAAGGATTAACAGCAATAATAGGAAATCTCAGAGGGAAACAAGTGTTCAGGTATGACACATGCTGTATGTTCATAGCATCGATCTTGCACAAACTGACCTGGAAATAAAGAGGAGCCACCAAATCTAATCATTGGTGACTTGATCCATCTCTACTGTTAGCTCCAGGCAAAGTCAAACACTCGAAGTTAGGAAATGCAGACAGGAAACTGACACACAGAGAGATTAATGTCAAAAGGATCCGATCAGAGACATCTAGGACCTGATATTTTTCAGAGCGCATAGCATGGTGTAGCATTTTATATGTTCATAGTACAGCTCCCATTGATGTCAGTAGAGCACTTCTACAAATCAGACCCCAGTGTCGCAGATCGGGCACCCAGAAAATGAGGAACAACTAATCAGTGATCACCTGTGATTTAAGTAACTTGCCCAGCATCACATAGTAACTCTGTGGCAAAGATAGGGATAGAATCTAGTTCTCCAGGGGAGCATTTGGTTGCCTTAACCATGAGACCACCCTTTCTCTTCCTGTAATCCCCTGCCTCATTCACTATTCACCTTCCATCTTCTTCAGCTAATGAAGCAGGGGTCCAATAGACAACAGCCTCCTTCACCACACAGCTCTAAATCATCCCCAGAGTGTGTCCTTTCTCAGCACAGAGTAGGGCAGGGGACCTGTGGAAAAAATAATTTGTGATCATGCAATTAAAGACAGTTACGGGGCCAACATTTTGCAACATTTTAATGTATTTTTGTATGTAATATCATAGGTTTTCGAAAAAGCAAACTGAAAAATCAGATTTAATCATGTGGCATCATATTGATACCTACATGGGCCATCAGCAGTGTTGGAACCTTTAGCTCCACTGCACAGACCTCTGCCACATGAGCTAATGGCGTAACTGATAGCAGAAGTAGACTCTCATCTCCTACATTGACCAGCAGTAGAGGGTGATGGTCCTGAAATACTTTGCTAGAGGGTTTCAAAGAAACTTGCGGAGAGCAGAGGAACAGTGAAACTCAGCAATCCTGGGTTCCATTCCAGGCTGTGGACGGGAGCATGGTCTACCCATTTTCCCCAAGCTTGAGCCTTCTGGTCCTGTCTCTGTCTGTCTCTGCCCCTCCCCACACCCCCAGCTTCTTATTCCAGAACCAGTCGCTTTGCCCAGCAAGCCTCACCTTTCCAGACTCCCAGTCACAATTTCCTAGCGCATATATTCCCAGCTCCCTCCCTGCACCTTGGTTCCTTCTCAGATCAGTCTCCCCTTTGCCCACCTCCTTTCTCCTAACCCATTGCTTCCCATCCAGTGTCCTTGCTTTGCCAATCCCATTCCCATTCTCCTCCAGCTCCTCATCCAAATGTAATCGCCCCTGTCAAAACTATTGGCTCTGTTTCCCTCTCACCCCAATTCCTAGTCCCAGTTTCCTTCTCATCCATTACCAGCCTCCAGTCCCAATCTCTCCCTGCCACCCTGTCTTAATCTAGTCCCTTCACATCTCCCAGCTCTGATTCTTGTCTGCTTTGCATTTAAATTAGGCAGCTTCATCCTCCATGCTGCCTCAGCCCAACAGGAGGGGCATTGAGGGCACAGGAGAGACAGACTCCTTGCTCTGACTTCTAGGGCCTGGCCCCCTAATGGCTGACAGCACCCCAGAGCTGCAATTGCAGGAAAAGTCCTGCTCAGCCCAAGGTTGGAGCACAATCAGTGTGGATGGAATCTTCCAAGAATTTAGCTACTAAAAATCTAAAAAGTCTCTACTGAGCATTTGCAAATTGCAATTTTTCAAAGGCTTATAACTTGGTCAAATTTGGGCAGATTTTCAAAGGAACAACAAAAGGCACAAAAAGACTGACAGAGGCCACCCTCCTGCTGAATTTCAAGTTCATGCTGCAAAGCAGGTGGGTTCTGGAGTGTCTCAAATAAAAGCTCCCCAAAATATTTTAACATGGGCAAAAGAATGTATTTTTCCCTAGCCTCATTCTCAGAAACAGCTAAACTGTTTTCAAAACAAAACAGAAAAAAACAACTCTGCCTGGGACAGTCACCTGGCATGGAAAATTTCAGCCCAAATAGTTGAAGTGTGGTGGTTATAAGCAACTGAAAATAGAGCCTTATAATGGGACATGTCAGGCAACCCTGATAAATGCAGTGCTACCAGCCCTGCCTATCATAATACATACTGACACCAATCAGTGTTGTCTATATGTAGGAAAGACTGATGAGTAGAAGATTAGGGCTATCACTATATAGATATAATTTACCTGTGCGTGCTTAGATTCCACAGTAGTTATTTCAATAGTTATACTGGCATAAAATTGTTGTAATGCAGAGGAGAATCAGGCTCCAGAGATGTAAGGCAAGTGAAGAATAAAGGGGGACTGTGTGCAATCTAACCCGTAGCCTTTTGTTCTTGATTTGTACTAATATCTCCAGTAATTTGTCTATTTATACCCATCAGCAGATGTGACCAGGGATCTTCCCCCATTTCTTCGATGATGCCTGTCGTTGGCAGTGAAGTCTCAGCAATAGCTTGTAAGAGCAGAAACAAAACAGCATGTAAAAGCATGTCCAAAAGCCTTGGGGATCAATGTTCCAAAGGTCTTCAAATAAATCCTTAAAACTTCTGTGAGGTTTTGATATTTCACTGTTTGAAGCTGGGACTGCAATGGAAACAGCACAGAAAATTTGGCTGTAGTCTGACTTAGAAGGAAGTAAAATGTAAGCCCCAAATTGTTTCACTGCATTACCGTGTGCGAGTATAGCAATCATTTGCTTAGAATGAAGTTCTGTAAAGAGCAAGATCTGAGTAGAAGAGAGTTCTTCTCTGTTGATTTGTGTCCATCTCTCTGCATGTGTAGATATGTTGTTTTTCTTTAGCAAAACCATTGCCCGGTAAGAGATTTATAACTGCAGCAATTCATTCCTTAAAGGCAAATATTAAATTAAACAGCAGGGTTTATCTTTAAAAAATGTAAATGTGCAGAAGTGGCTATTCTTCCCACCTATGCCCTTTACCATCTGAAAGTGCTTGAGTAACATAGAAAGCTGAGATCTTAGATTGTATATTGTATAGTGCAGGAGACAGATTGAAAACGCCTCTAAAAATCTACCCATAGCTGCCGTGACCTCACCTCCGGCCTGCACAACCACCCTCTGACAGAGTAAGAGGGGAGACGTGATGAGCACTTTAGATCAGTTAGGTTCTCTGGGAGTTATCCTGGATCTGAGGCGTTACTGACAGGAGGGAGATATTCAGCTGAATTATTCAGAGGTGTCAGCTAGAATCCAGACTAGGGTAAGACCACAAAACTCATTTCAATTTAGAATAGACTGAGACTAAATTGTTGGTAGGTTAGGCCAGTGTTTTATCCACTGAACCTATTACAGCTCCTCTGACATGTCTAGACTTTTTGATTCATCAGCCACAGATACCCTCTGTCAGAACCTTTGACAAAATATACTAAAATCTCATCACACCAGCATGTACTTTTATGTGCGTTTTCATGTCTATCAATGCTGGTCATCTAGTAATGTGTGTGCAAAATTGCTTCACAATCCACTTCCTTTTCTTTCTCAATTCACCAGTTTTTATGATATGAAAGCCTCTTCTGTGGTGACAAACTGTCAAAAATTGTTACATTTCCAAAGAAAGGGCTTAGGCAGAAGAGGATGGTTACAAAGCAGAACACTTCATTTTGCATACATATCCTGGGAAGCAGCAATAATAGGAAAAGGGATATAGAAGAACTTGCATGATTTCATGGGAGTTTTGAGCTCAGCGTGGGCTGCAGAAGACCTGCATGCGGTGGAAGGCAGGTTAGTTTGATTTTTGACTAACTAGGAGTTTAGGGAGCGGTAAATGTTCAAGCTGCTGCAAAGGGAGGAGAGTACAAGGTGGGGGAGTCTCATCATTCCCCTCATTTATGTCAAGAGGAGCCACAGAAATAAATCCCCCTTTTCACCTGCTCTTGGGATCCTCTGGATCAGTTAGTCAGTCTACATCTCCCTGTCATTTTCAACTTAATTTTTAAAGGTTTCAGAGGAACAGCCGTGTTAGTCTGTATTCACAAAAAGAAAAGGAGTACTTGTGGCACCTTAGAGACTAACCAATTTATTTGAGCATGAGCTTTCGTGAGCTACACATCTGATGAAGTGAGCTGTAGCTCACGAAAGCTCATGCTCAAATAAATTGGTTAGTCTCTAAGGTGCCACAAGTACTCCTTTAATTTTTAAAGTATCACACAGGGTCTAATCCTTATGCTGCACCAACCCCGGTGGAGGGTTCCGTTCTTCCCAGCTCTCCGCTGAGCGGTCTCAGATTCACTCAACAACCTTTACTGTACAGCTCCTGCAGATGAACTAGCTGCAGCCCTGTTCTAGTGACTGCTGGTTCCCCACAGCAACAGCTCTACTATCCCCACCCTCAAACAGCAAAACTACATCCATTCCATTGCAACCAGAGCTCTGATCAGCTATGGAGGAGGGCCAGGTTTATAAAGATTTTAGAAATGGGACCTTGAATGACACAGGTATTGTTTTTCTTGTGTCACACTGTCCCACTCTTAGAGCTGGGTGAAACTTCTTTTGGCAAAAATGCAGATTCAGGTCGACCAAAACATTTTGCGAATTAGTGTTAATTTTGCCCAATTTTGGGGATTAAAAGCACACCAACCAAATCATTCCCCAAAATTAATATTTCATTTGGACACTTTGAAATTAAACATTTTGATTTATTATTTGAAATTACTTTTTTAAAATGTCCTTTAATTTTTTTAAAATTATCCTAAAAATGCTTGAAACTAAACTGAAATTTTTTTTAAAAAATTTCAGTTTTCTGTCAATCTAAAGCATTTTTTAAAATTATTTTTCAGAATTGCCAGCAAATTGAAAAATCCATTATTTGCACAGCTCTACCCATGATCCACATCCCCACGGGGACATGACCCATTATTAAATAATATCAGGAGAAATTCCCGAAGCAACCACAGTATAGGATATTGGTCTTGGACCGATACAGAACAAGCACTGGAGGACAACAGCACTGTAAACAGAAGAGTCTGTGATTATCCCAGTTCCACTTTAACCCAGTGGGACTTTGGGAAAGGGCATATTTCTTTATCCCATTTTTGGGGGGCCTGCATAGCCTTTTATTTCTATTTACAGCTAAGTACAGCTCAGTGTGACACACATACTGTACTATATTTGTCGGTCAGCATGCTTGAGACATTACAGTTAAGTATTAGATCTGTCCAACATGACAAGGTTTTTCCAAGGAAAAAGAAATGTATGTCTTCCCATTTTGTAGGCCCTGGGACAAAGATAAGATGCATGTTTGTGTGAGTAAGACTTTAGCAATTAGCACAGGGGAGGGCAAACTTTTTGGCCTGAGAGCTGCATCGGGTTTCTGAAATTGTATGGAGGGCTGGTTAGGGGAGGCTGTGCCTCCCCGAACAGCCAGGCCTGGCCCGGCCCCCACCCCCTATCCAACCCCCACCGCGTCTTGCCCTCTGATGGCCCCCTGTAACCCCTGCCCCATCCACCCCCCCTCCTCTCCGTCCCCTGACCGCCCCTGGACCCCCTGCCCCATCCAACTCCCCTCTCCTTCCTGACTGCCCCCCCCCGGGACCCCTGCCCCATCCAACCACCCCTTCTCCCTGACAGACCCCAGACACCCCGCCCCTAACTGCCCCCACCACCCCATCCAACCCCCCCTCTTCTTCCTGACTGCCCCCTCAGACCTCTGCCCCATCCACACACACCCCGCTCCCTGACCCCTGACTGCCCCCGGAATCCCCGCCCCTGACTGCCCCCCACCACCCCATACAACCCCTCCTCTCCTTCCTGACTGCCCCCCGGGACCCCTGCTCCCATTCAATCCCCCGGTTCCCCGCCCTCTGACCGTCCCGACCCCTATACACATCCCAAGCCCCTGACCACCCCCCGAACTCCCCTGCCCTCTATCCACCACCCCCCCACTCCCTGCCCCTTGCCCCCTTACTGCGCTGCCTGGAGCACCGGTGGCTGGTGGCACGGCTGCACCAGGACAGGCAGCCGTGCCGCACAGCACAGAGCATTGCGCTGGTGGCACAGTGAGCTGAGACTGCGGGGGAGGGGGAACAGCAGGGGAGGGGCTGAGGGTAAGCCTCCCAGGCCAGGAGCTCAGGGGCCAGGCAGGACGGTCCCGAGGGCCAGATGTGGCCTGCGGGCTGTAGTTTGCCCACCTCTGAATTAGCAGCATGTCATGGGAGTCAACAGGGAAATATAACTGATGCTGATCAAAGAGTATATGTAAAGCCCTGCAAATCTGAGGATATCCGTGGACCATGTTTGCAAATCGCGGATCAGATGCAGATACAAATTTTGTATCCATGCAGGGCTCTATATATTTGATTTTGTTATTCAGTAGATGATACGATCACTTTTACTGAACCAAAACCGAAAACTAATCCCAACTATATGTAGTGATCAGAGCAGAGCACTGAGCAGCGGTTGCTATTTATTAGTGGAGGAGTTCAAGGTGGACTCCCCCTGGCTTAAATGGGAAGGATCTGCTAGTAGGGCATTCTCAGTGAGAGACTGTCACCTGTGCAACACAAATTCCAGGGGTATGGCAAGGCCTTCCTTTTTGCTTAGGGTGGGATTTTAAAACACACTCAGCACCAGCTTAACTCTGCTTTCACTACAGTCAGTGAAAAAGCTCCCATTAACTCCAGTGGGAGCAATGAAAATCCAACCCTGTAGCTTTGGGGGAAGGAATGGGAGAGGCTGGACCATGACTGCTGCTGTTTATTAGAGAAATAAAGTTTTGTTGGGGAGTGGTGTCTATTTGCAGTTGTCTAGATTTGTGGCTGAAGGTGTGTGGAAGCTGCCAGATTTCCCTTTCATTCCAATTGTATTTTTAACTTTTGGTAGAACCCTGGCACCTAGAACTCTGGGTAGCACTTTTTTTTTTTTATCAGATCCATTATACATCTAAACACAATGTAATGTGTTTATATATCGATAGGTATAAAATTTAACTACATATGTGAATGTGCAAATACTAGCCCAAAGAAGACACAAAGCATATATAATTTGCACCAGGCTGGATGTTATGCATATCTAAAGACGGCCCCCAAACCTGGTGGATCCCATGGGATTTGTGGGAGGAGGTTATTTCTATTGAGGTTCTGCAGGGATTCTGGCCACTTATTGCTCCCCTTTGCCCACCTGTCTGGCTGTGCAACTCCAATGGATCTGCAGTTTTGGGTTTTCCTGCAAATCCCCATTCAGCTTTAAACAGCTGCTGTGTTCCACCCCAGAGGTGGCAGCAACTCAGCAGCACTGCATTTACAGAGGTATGCTGCAATTAAAAAGTTGCTAGATGCAAAAAGCAAAGTAATTATTAAAATCAATTCTTATTTGCACTTACAGAAGAGTCAGAGGTCAGGAATCCCATTGTGCCAGGTGCTGTGTGCACATGTGATGAAGAGACAGGGGGCTGAGGCACATGACTCATGACAGAGATTCTCAACCCTTTTCTTTCTGAGGCCCCACAAGCTATAAAAACTCCACGGCCCTTCTTGTGCCACAAAAAATACCTGATTTTCTGCATATAAAAGCCAGGGCCGATGTTAGGGGGTAGCAAGCAGGGCAATTGTCTGGGGCCTTAAACCACTGGGGGCCCTGCAAAGATACATTGCTCAGGCTTTGGCTTTAGCCCCAGATGGCAGGGCTCAAGGCCCCGGACTTCAGACCTAGGCAGTGGGGCTTTTGCTTTCTGCCCTGGGCCTCAGTGAGTCCAATGCTGGCCCTGCTTGCAGCCCCCCAGGGAGCTCCAGACCCCTGGTTGAGAACCACTGACTTATGAGGAGAGGCTGAGGGAACTGAGCTTATTTAGTCTGCAGAAGAGAAGAGTGAGGGGAGATTTGATAGCAGCCTTCAACTACCTAAACGGGGATTCCAAGGAGGATGGAACTAGGCTGTTCTCAGTGGTGGCAGATGACACAACAAGGAGCAAGGGTCTCAAGTTGCAGTGGGGGACGTCTAGGTTGGATATTAGGAAAAACTATTTCACTAGGAGGTTGATGAAGCACTGGAATGGGTTACCTAGGGAGGTGGTGGAATCTTCTTCCTTAAGAGGTTTTCAAGGCCCGGCTTGACAAAGCCCTGGCTGGGATGATTTAGTTGGGGACTGGTCCTGCTTTGAGCAGGGGGTTGGACTAGATGACCTCCTGAGGTCCCTTCCAACCCTGATATTCTATGATTCTCCAGTCACTGGTCATGTGTGGAGGAAGGGCTGCTGCATCAGAACCACAGCTCCTAAAGCCCCACTTGTATTTTCATACAAGTATTCTGTCTGGGTCCTTTTATCTGTTAGGGGACCACAGAAACCTTAATTATCTAAGAAAATAAGAGGAGCAAGTCAAATCGGTTTAATGGAGGAACACCCATTGACCCTGCCCTTGCTTGGAAACGTGGCCATCCAAACTTCCAGCACGTTGCTGGTACCTGCAACATACAAGAGTTTATATGTTACAGTAAACCCAGAAAACATTGGGTGGACCAGCTCCTAGGAAGGTGGAAAATCACATTACAAGGGAGAGCCTTTTCAGCATTATTCTATTCGAATGTTCACTGAAATAGGTCATTTAGAGGGAGATTTTCAAAGGCAATTAGGTGCTGAGGTTAGGTGCTGAGCTGGCATTTGCCGCTTAGAAAATCTCTCACATATTTTTCAACTGTGAAAGCTGTTCTCATTGTCGTAAAGAAACAAATCAAGATGCGTATGTAAGGGGACTCTTGTTAACATTCAGTGGGCGTTTTGGTTGGCTAGCTCCCAGTACCAAAAGGGAAGAGTCAATGGGAAATCAGGACCCTGAGACTGACTGTCCCCAGGAACAATGGGGAGAGGCCAATGCTCCAGGTCAGCTTGATTGACAAGACAGGCAGGCTAATCAGGGAGTCAGGAGGCCAGGGTGGGTCCTGTCCTCCGTTTGAGCTGGAATTGTCTGGGTCAGACAGAGTGGGGCCAAGCTAAGGAGAAAGCAGGAGTCCAAGCTGAGCTGGGGATCAGAGCTGTGCCAGATCCAGAGAGGCCAGAAAAGCAGCTCAGGGAGCAGATCCTGTGCTGGGAGCAGGGTTGCAGCCACAGAGCCACAAGACCAGAGAAGCAGCCCAGGGGGATGGAGGCAAAGCAGCAGCAGCATCAGTGCTGAGGCAGAGTGGACCCGGAGCTAGAACAGTGGAGCTGGGGCTGGAGCTGGGTGCGATGAGCAACTGGGGCCAGCCAAGGGGGGACCCTGGGCAAAGGGCCCAGCTCAGAAAGACACCCCCAGCCAAGGGTCCTTGCAGGACAGACTGAGAGGGGAATCTTAACCTGATGGGGGGCTGATGCTGGGAAAAAGGGTCCCACCCAAAGCCCGGAGGTGTGTGGCCACCACCAGAGCAAGTATCCAACCCACATCCCTGCAGCATCCCTGCAGCACAGCCAAGGCCTGAGAAGAAGGCCTGGGACCTACGAGGAACAGACTGTGAACTGCCCTGACATTCCAGAGACACTGTTTGTGATGTTCCTTGCCACAGAGTGGGGTGATGCGTTTTCCTTTAACCATTCCCATTTTTCTTATTCTTTTTTAAATTAATTGCTGATTAAATAAATTGTATTTCCTTTAAATTGTATGTAATGATCAGTGGGTCAGGGAAGCGCCCAGTGCAGACAGAGCACCCCGGCGTGGGGACACCCTAGCCCCTGCCCTAGGTGACCACAGCAAGGTTGGGGGGTCAAGCCTACCAGGAATCCTGGGCCCATCCTTGTTGGGGTTACGAGGACTCTGCCAGACAGGAGAGTTGAAGGGGAGTCCTCGAGGGCAGTGAGGCCTCTGGGTAAAAGAAGTGGGAGTGAGGACTCAGATCCTTCGGCTAGCCCATTTCACTGGGGTAGTGCAGCAGCCAGGAAAGTTCCCCGCAATAGTGGGACCATTCCCCTGCTTACACATGTTTGAATCCTTGGTGTTTTTTTTTTTTAAAAAGTCATTTACCCTACAAATAAACGTGCTTTATATGAAATATTAGCCCTCTTCCGATGGGCTACATAAATATTTTTAAACATAGCACAAACTTCAGCATGTTCCACATGATTTGCAGAGAAATTTCTTCAGGATATCCTAACACAGTCCACTGGGGAATCCTAATATAGCAAAACTTTGTTATGCATCTGTATTAAGGAATAAAATCTGTGTAAGAGTGATGTAGAACTTCCAGACTTATTTTACTCTTTGGGATCATCTGAAAGTATTCTCTGGGTCTCATACATCATAAATATTGTATTGATTCACACATCTGAAGGAATCTCACATGTATACTGGGAATATTAACTGTATTCCTCTTATCTTTAGCCAGTACAATAGAACCTCAAAGTTATGAACACCAGAGTTACGAACTGACCAGTCAACCGCACATTTGGAACCAAAAGTATGCAATCAGGCGGCAGCAGAGACCAAAAAAAACAAAAACAAAAAAGGAAAAAGCAAATACAGTACAGTACTGTCTTAAAAGCTACTAAAAAAATTAAGGGAAAGTTGAAAAAAAAGATTTGTCAAGGTAAGGTGGCTATTTCTGTGCTTGTTTCATTTAAATTAAGATGGTTAAAAGCAGCATTTTTCTTCTACGTGGTAAAATTTCAAAGTTGTATTAAGTCAATGTTCAGTTGTAAACTTCTGAAAGAACAACCATAACGTTTTGTTCAGAGTTACGAACAACCTTACTCCCAAGATGATCGTTAACTCTGAGGTTCTACTGTATAATGTATTTAACAGGGCATTCAGACTAGACAGAAAGGAAAATGAATTATTAAACTATTTGACTGTTATTTGTTGCAATGTCTGAGATTCTTATGGCTGGTCTATATTGAAAAGTTACATCGGCATAACAACATCTTTAACACCCCTGAGAGACTTAATTGACCCGACCTAACCCCCAGTGCAGACAGCAGTAGGTTAATGAAAGAATTTTTCTGTTGGCCTAGCTACTGATTCTTGAGGAGATGGATTACGTACAGAAGCATGAGAACCCCTCCAGTTGCTGTAGTAATTGTCTACACTGAAGTGCTACAGCAGCAGAGTTGCAGAGCTACGGGTTCAGTTCAGTACGAGTTGCAGAGCTACTGTAGTGTTTAAAGTGTAGACATAGCCTTAGATTCACTGGACAAATAAACAAGAAGATAGAACACAATAATCTTACTTTGGCTAATGTCTCATGGGTGATTTGTATTCAGAAATTGACACCGCCCTTGCCCTTAATGGTTTCAGATGAAGATTATATATTTCATTTGTTGACCTGCACTGTTTGTAATGCAACCGCATACTGTTTAAAATCTGCTGCCTTCTACATCAGAGATATGTGCGTTTCAGTGACAGATGTAGTGACCCCAATGTATAGAATCAATTTAAATGACTCAAGGGGTCAGCAAAATCAGATTCATAGAATGGTCAGCCAAAATTGTATTGGAATCTTTGAGCATACTTTAAAGTGGGTGTTTAAGGGAGAAGGATAATAGTTGGATGTGGCCTTAATGCTAGTTTCTGTGTAGTTTGTCATCCTATTTGGAATCTTTGGATGAAAGACGCTCTAGTATGTTAAATATAGATGAGCTGTTTATGGGAGTCATAAGACGACATTGACCAAAGGAATAAATCAGCATGAATATAAAAAAAAAAATGCCCCAAAAGTGAGATCTGTGCAAGAGCCTCTCAAGAGAAGTGTTTTCTAAGTCTAACAGACCCTGGTACCAAGCTCACTGTTAGAAGAGTGTATCAGGGAGCTCTAGATAAAAATGTTTAAAATAACACAATCAAGAAGCCAAAAATTCCACCCCAAACCTGCCCTCTTGGCTAAACTAAAGTGAGCCTTCCTACCTCACTGTAACAGACTCTGTTCTCTGTTGAACCTGAGCTAATCCAATGATACTCTCTCTGTCCTAGACAGCTATTTTATAGAGCTCCCTAGTTTAAACAATTAGATCTTGACTATGGTATAAAGCCCAAATCTTCAATTTTAGCCTAAATATCTTTGATTATCTGGGCCTAAGTAGGGAACCTTTCCAGCTGTTGGTATGTGGACAGCAGGAGATGTAGTCTGAGGTGAACTCCCCTGTCTGGCAGTGTAAGGAGTAGGCCTTTGCCCTCTGTCTTACTGAATAATGAAGACTATTTGGGGAAACTCTACAAAGAATGAGGAAACACAACCATATCACTTGCGTCTTTTGATAGGGGCCTATATGCACTTTGAAGACTAATCGTGACTAATGTGTATTTCAGCCAAGACTTAGTTCTTGGTTGTACGAAAGCACTAAAGTCATAGATGAATAGACGTTAGAACACAGGATTGTTCCTATAGTCAAGAGGAGGCCAGTTGCAGGTAGGACACCTATTCCTCTTTCACCCACACAACTTTAAAAAAGAAAAAAAGGCCGGTCCCAGATGAACATTCCCCCTCACTCAAAGACTGCACTTGTCCCTTACTTACACTGCATTATTTTCACTAACATTGAAGAATTAGCATCTAATGTGTATTTACTGTATCATCACTGCCCAGCTGGTTATGTTATATCTTAACTAGGGACAATGTAGTTTCTTAGATCTCAACTCTGCATCATACATTTCTCCTGGGGAGAAGAGGAGGAATGTATGGGACGTTGGGTTCTGGGGAAATTAGATGAGGGATAGAAGAGATTAGAGGAAAAGTTTATCCTCAAAACTTTGCAAGAATTTGTACACAAGATGGAACCATTATTAGCACTGGCAGGGTTAAGTATAGCCAGCACCAAAAGAAGAGTATGCTGGAGACAGAATACTAAACCAGCATAAGTGTGAATTCCCTTCAATATGCATACAGCTCCCATCATTGCTAATAATAAGAGTTAAGTTGTGAACAGAGGTCAGAATAGAACCCCATGTAGGGAAATGACTTAAATTATAGTTCACGTATTTGCTACAGATACTAGCTTCTTAGATCAGTTAAATATTGGGAAGTGTGACAAATGTTGTCTTCTAGACAAGCCTCTGAGTCATATCCAAGTTTCGTGTTTCTGTTCCCCAAGGACTCTGGAAACAAATGGTATTTTTCTCCTGATGTTTTTTTTAAATTTCATATGCCAGGAAGTGAGAAGAAAGATTGAGCACATTGTTTTTAATTTGTTATTATTAATTTTTCTTTTAGGAACTGTGTCTACAAGTTGTAGACAACTGGAAGACAGCTCAGGACATGAGAAAAATACTGTTTGCTAGCCCATTCGGCACAGCGTATCATAAGACTGCTGCCAACATTCTAATGGTGATTATTTGTGCTCTGAGGAACCACTAATATTGCTGGATTCCTCCTACCCTTGCCAATGCCAGTCATGATTCTGACCTTATGTTCTAGTATGAGGGCAAAAGGCCTTATTTTTTCCTTTCTGTTAATTGTCAAGTGATAAATATAGCTAGTAAAGTGACCTTCTACTCCCATAATAATCTACTAAAGTTTAAAGCCCAGATTATGAAATTTAGCAGTGCTAGCTCTGTAATTGTGGATCAGCCCATCCCTTAGCCTGCAGTTATATGATGTGAGTGTAAATATGGTTAATGAGCAGTGTCAACTATCTTTTTAAGAGCAACGGCAGATTTTTTTAAATTTAAAAACTTTATCAGCAGTAGATTAAATATGTTTAGTCTTAAATAGACATTTATAAAATATCAAGGATGAAATTCTATCCCTACTGAAGCCAATGGGAATTTTGTTATTGACCTTAATTGGCCCAGAATTTTACCCTGAATACTAAGGGGCCAGAGTCTCAGCTGGTGTAAATTACTTCAGAGGAGCTATGCTGATTTGCACCAGCTGAGAATCTGGCCCTTAGTATTTGGGGTAAAGGGCCAGATCCTCAAATATATTTAGGCTCCTAATTTCTATTGAAATCAATGGAAGTTAGAAGCCTAAATACCTTAGAGGATCTGACCCAAAATGAATAAAACCCAGGTAAGAATTCTATAACAGGGATGTGCTGTCACAGGGTGAACTGGTCCTTTAAGAGGGTTGGGGCTCAACTTCACCTGTGCCATACTTAATTCACCTCCCCAGGTGTAGGAAATGAGCACTGCAATGCAGCAGGTGGATCATGTGATTAACCTAGGCCTGCTGTCGGGGGACATAAGAACAGTCTTTGGAGGGCCTAGTGAAGAGCAACTTCTGAGGGGTCTGAATGAAGATGGATTTTAGGGAGAGCAGCCCTGGCAAGTTAATGTTCTATATGTGTGGAAGGGCTTGGTGTGTAGGAAGAGTTCCTGGGAAGGAAAGATAATACAGTTGAGGCTCTAGAGGTGTGGCTGGACTAGTTGTTTAAAGTTCTGAGGACTGGGATTCCATCATAGGTGCTAGAACTGCGGGTGCTGTTGCAACCCCTGGCTTGAAGTGGTTTCTGTGCTATAAAGGGTTTAAAGTTTGGTTGAATGACTCTTAGCACTCCCACTATGCACATTGTTCCAGCACCCCTGGAACCTATATAAAAAGATGGGTGTGACATTGCCCTGTAATGCTACCTAGGCTTAGTGAAGGGAAGTAGTGACCCTTGCAAACAAGGGACAGATGGAAATACTGAGTGTAACCTAGCAGAGGCTAAAGCTGAACCCAGGGGAGAGTGTTGTGGAAGAGAAACAAGGCCCTTTTGGAAGCAATAGCTGTGCCCAGCTAAAGACTGGAGTGGAAAACTTTTTCCCTGCCCCACCTCCCCTTAACAATCCAGAAAGGATGGACTTCTCTGCTTGGTTGAAGGTCTAAATCACTTCAGCTGGAAGATAGACCCCAAGCTAGACAGGTAAGTCCTTGTACTAAACATTGGAACATGGATTTTAAGTGTCAGCAGGCTTTTAAATATATCTAGTATGTACACTTTAAGCTCATTTAACCTGAAGAATGAGAGCTAATCTGGATGCCTGTTTGAGCACTTATTTATTTTTTAAAATTACATTGAGAATTCCTAATGCAGGAAGAAAACTTTGGATGCAAGCTTTTTGAGCAAGGTCTATCTCTTCACTGTGGTGTACAGGGCCTAGCACACTGGGGCCCTGATTGGGGTGTTTTGGTGCTACTGTAATAAAAATCATCTTAAGAATGAGAAAGCAGTGTAGGTGAAGTGGAATTTGGGGGTGACAGTTGCCCTATAACATGGGGCTGAGCTGGTAGGTAATGAGGAGAAATAGAGCATTGTGTGTACCAAATAGATTGGTTTGTATCCTAGAATGTGTTTAATATGAGACTTTCCCAGAGCAATAATTTTGGGAGGGGGCAGAATGAGTTAATCACTCAAGATTGGATGGCAACATACAAATGGAAAGATACCAGTCTGAAAAATATGATGGCTTGTCTTTTTTTCTCCTGTAGTGTCTATAATATTGATCAAGTTTTTTTTTTTTTGTTTTTTGCACGACACTACTCCAGAACATCTTCTGGTATACTGAACTCTGTGTTGTCAAATGTAACCATGGCTCCTCCTAGATAATAACAGTATTGGTATCACCACATTGTTAGTGCTGCTATAGTTAAAACTGTTGTGGGGTTCATGTCTTCAAAAGTGCATAACTCGGCCATTAAAATTCCCTCAAGCCTGACTTTCCTTAAAGGGTTTCAACAGGTGCAGAGACAGAACAACATTAAAGGATGCTCTAAGATTTGTAAGAAAACAAAAGTAATTTCTGACCAGCTGCCTTTAGAATCAAGCCATCGGTACTTACTGAAGATTGATGTCTTTGATTATATTGGAGAACACTTTTTTTATTAAAGGAAACCAGCAACTTTTTTCCAGCTAAAATTCTCTACAGATTTTTGGTATGAAAGCTATGTGGCAGTAACACTGAGACAATTGTAATGACTCCAAAGTAGCCTTCATATTGGTCCAATATTTTGTTTTCAGTCATCTTTGTGACTTCCACCATCTTTGATGTATCTGTTATACCATTAGTTTTACAGAAGAGTAAAACAAAAATCAGGGAAAACTGATTTGAGGACAATATTAAAAGGTATAGCTAGGCTGAGTTCTAACTTTAATCTTTATTCAGGAAAGCACTTCAGCATGTGATTAAGGCTAAACATGCACTTAATATGATCTTGAAGAGGGATACCATTAAGCATATACCTGAATCGAAGTTGAAGGACATTCTAAACCTATATGAAGGGCATTAATACTGAGGGAGGAGGAGGATTATCTAGGATGATAAAAAGAATTTTATCCTTTTTACTCCTAGTTAAGAAAGGGTAAATCTAAGATAACTGTCAGGAAGTTTTTCCTGATTGTATCTATGAAGTGTGCTGTAAAGTGATTAGACAAAGGACTAGAAGAAGGTACTGAATCTGGAAGACCCAAGTCTTTTCCCTCTCTTCTGTGATTCTAGAATAAAGACCAATTTCAACACTTTCCTACTACTTCTGCCCAGGAATAACTTTCATATTAGCAACCGCTATAGATCATATTCCCCCCTCAAATATTTAGATTTTTGAAAAATCTAATATAGCAATAGCTTCACCTTCTTGTCCTTAATCCTCAGTGACTCCTTACTTACAACTTTCTTGCTTTTACAATATGCACTATTCAGAACTTCCTTACTATTTCTGTTCTTTACTGAATCTACCTTCGTCTTTAGTTCTCACTTTCTAAAATATTCACTGTAATTGAAGCGTAGATACATCACAATTACACTGCAGTTTTGCTTTTAGTATATAATTACTGCTAATTCCTATAACCAAACAGTCAACTATATGACTGAATTTTTACTACTGATTTCCCCTTTAGGTAACTCCTGTGCTGATCAGTGCTGTGGGTAGCTCTGCAGGCTGGCTTGCCTGCAGCAGTGTCCAGAAGCCATTGTTTCTGTACTGTGCGGTAATATCCAGAATCTTTAACTTCAAGTTCTTGTGGAGTCACAGATCGTACTCTCCTGTGTCAAGGAGGAAAAAAACAAAGCCTGTTTGTGCTGCCAGATCCTCTGAACTGATTATACGCTTGGGGTCATAATTTGCTTTTGTTTACATTGGTATAAACCCAGAATCAGGTGAAGCTGCTCTGGAATTACACTGGGGTGAGCAGAATTTGGCCCACATTTATGCAATTCCATATTCTGACAGGACATACTGGCCCTTTAAGAGAGGCTTCAAACCCAGCACAGCCTGTTTCCCCTTGTTCTCAGGTGAAAGGGAATTCTAGGAGTTGTGGATGTGCCCCAGTGTGTTCTGGGAAAGGGTAGGTATATAAGACACAAAGTAGCTATATCTGTTAGGTGACTCTTGACACATGTGGTAGATGCGTGTATGTGTGCCTCTCCAGAATGGGCTTTGGAAGGAGCCTGGATAGCACTTAAAGGTGCCTTAGAGCTGAGAGTAGGGAAGGAGAAATGCTGGGCAAGAGTTGGGGGTATGTAAGGGCTTTGTCTGAAGAGTGTTCTGGGTAGACTCTAGTAGTATGTGGAAAGTCTAGGGCAGGGATCAGCAACCTTTGGCATGCGGCCCGCCAGGGTAAGCCTCCTGGCAGGCCGGGCAGGTTTGTTTACCTGCTGCATCCACAGGTTTGGCCAGTCATGGCTCCCACTGGCCACGGTTCGCAGTCCCAGGCCAGTGGGGGCTGCAGGAAGCAGCAGACAGCACATCCCTTGGCCCTTGCCACTTCCTGCAGCCCCCACTGGCCTGGAGCAATTTAGCGGGGGATTGGCCCTGCTTTGAGCAGGGGGTTGGACTAGATGACCTCCTGAGGTCCCTTCCAACCCTGATACTCTATTATTCCTAGCCTAGGGTGAGTATCTGCTTGCTTTCCAGAGTCCAGGCTTCCAAAGAGGGGGAAAAAGGATGTCTCCATTCACCCGCTTCCTGCTGTGTGTGGGAAGCTGGTTATATTCCTGATGAAGAGCCTATGATGGTTCTTGGAGTACCCAGGACTGAGTCCCCTTGTTATGCCCCCACAGCAAGAGACTTGCTGGTGCATAACTGGGGCCCACCTCCAGTCTGTTGGCCACCTAACCAGTCTTCTCTGGGCTATGGAGTATGAATGAAGTTATGACTTTAATATAACAGTTTCTGGAGTGAGGGACTGGGAAAAATAATACTTATATCAAACTTTTGCTAAAATATATGCAAGTCCTTAAACCTCAAGAGACCACAGAGATACTCAGTTTGCCAGTCCCAAGTGTCCAAAAAGCATGAGTCTAGTTTTTTAAAATCCAATTGTTCCTTTGCCTTCTGCCTCTGAACTTTCATGGTTCTTATTTAGAAGTTTTTTCTGAAACCATGAGGACTAGAAATGTTATTTCTAAATGAAATTCTCATGCAGTAGCATAATTCCAGGAGCTGGGTCTCTCTTTAAAAATAAATTTAAAAAATCACCAAATCATAGTACCTGCAATTAAATCATGAGCATTAGAAACAGATGTTAGCATTAAGCTAAGGGAGTAAGTCTGAATAAATTAATTCAGATTTATATTCTGTATAGGGCTGCTTTGAGGTGACAAACTAGGTTATCCCAGTTTTAAAAATACACTGTCTACTGATGCCAAATTAAGCAGGCAGTTACTCCTGAGGGAAACACGAGATACCAGACAAGTCTCCAAATGGTGGACAATGGAACAGGCTGTGCCCTGCATGATACGGCTCTTTTTAAAAGGAGCCAGACAGAGTTCTGACTCCACACAAACCAGGCTTTCATGAGGGTCAGCCTGGCTTGTAACTAAGAGCTCTACATTAGAGGGCAAAGCTGCCTTCTTCCTGGGGAAGACAAAGTGACTATTCTAATCCTAGGTCAGCACTGCTGCCAAGCTAACACTGCAAAAGCAAGAATCCAAATTATCTGGAAATTTCTTAGGGGTAGTAACCACCCAAGGAATGATGCATGTATATCCATTTAAAAAAGAGTAGTGCTCCTGGCTGGCTTCTCCCAGAGTAAGGCTGCATCAAAAGGGAAAAAATACAGCAATGTTATCAAATGATGCAAATTCTGAATGATCTGGTTCTGTTGTTCTGTCAGCAAGGGACATCTGTGTACCAATGACACAGGGCAAAGCAGCTGTCAAAGCATAAGGAAGCTTGAAGACTGTTAGCCCTGGTCTACACTAGGACTTTAGATCGAATTTAGCAGCGTTAAATCGATTTAAACCTGCACCCGTCCACACAATGAAGCCCTTTATTTCGACTTAAAGGGCTCTTAAAATCGATTTCCTTACTCCACCCCTGACAAGTGGATTAGCGCTTAAATCGACGTTGCCGGCTCGAATTTGGGGTACTGTGGACACAATTCGATGGTATTGGCCTCCGGGAGCTATCCCAGAGTGCTCCATTCTGACCGCTCTGGACAGCGCTCTCAACTCAGATGCACTGGCCAGGTAGACAGGAAAAGAACCGCGAACTTTTGAATCTCATTTCCTGTTTGGCCAGCGTGGCAAGCTGCAGGTGACCATGCAGAGCTCATCAGCAGAGGTGACCATGATGGAGTCCCAGAATCGCAAAAGAGCTCCAGCATGGACTGAACGGGAGGTACGGGATCTGATCGCTGTTTGGGGAGAGGAATCCGTGCTATCAGAACTCCGTTCCAGTTTTCGAAATGCCAAAACCTTTCTGAAAATCTCCCAGGGCATGAAGGACAGAGGCCATAACAGGGACCCGAAGCAGTGCCGCGTGAAACTGAAGGAGCTGAGGCAAGCCTACCAGAAAACCAGAGAGGCGAACGGCCGCTCTGGGTCAGAGCCCCAAACATGCCGCTTCTATGATGAGCTGCATGCCATTTTAGGGGGTTCAGCCACCACTACCCCAGCCGTGTTGTTTGACTCCTTCAATGGAGATGGAGGCAATACAGAAGTAGGTTTTGGGGACGAAGAAGATGATGAGGAGGAGGTTGTAGATAGCTCACAGCAAGCAAGCGGAGAAACCGGTTTTCCCGACAGCCAGGAACTGTTTCTCACCCTAGACCTGGAGCCAGTACCCCCCGAACCCACCCAAGGCTGCCTCCTGGACTCAGCAGGCGGAGAAGGGACCTCTGGTGAGTGTACCTTTTAAAATGCTATACATGGTTTAAAAGCAAGCATGTGAAAGGATTACTTTGCCCTGGCATTTGCGGTTCTGCCTTTGCAAAAGGTTTCTGGGGAGGGCAGCCTTATTTCGTCCTTCATGGTAGGACACTTTACCACTCCAGGCCAGCAACACGTACTGGGGAATCACTGTAGAACAAAGCATTGCAGTGTATGTTTGCTGGCATTCAACCAAAATCCGTTCACGCGGTGGGAGGAGGCAAAATGCGACCTTGTAACGAAAGCACATGTGCTATGTATGTAATGTTAACTTTCAAGGTTTACCCTGAAAGAGTGTAGCCACTGTTTTATAAAATGTGTCTTTTTAAATACCGCTGTCCCTTTTTTTTTCTCCACCAGCTGCATGTGTTTCAATGATCACAGGATCTTCTCCTTCCCAGAGGCTAGTGAAGCTTAGAAAGAAAAAAAAACGCACTCGCGATGAAATGTTCTCCGAGCTCATGCTGTCCTCCCACACTGACAGAGCACAGACGAATGCGTGGAGGCAAATAATGTCAGAGTGCAGGAAAGCACAAAATGACCGGGAGGAGAGGTGGAGGGCTGAAGAGAGTAAGTGGCGGGCTGAAGAGAGTAAGTGGCGGGCTGAAGACAGGGCTGAAGCTCAAATGTGGCGGCAGCGTGATGAGAGGAGGCAGGATTCAATGCTGAGGCTGCTGCAGGACCAAACCAGTATGCTCCAGTGTATGGTTGAGCTGCAGCAAAGGCAGCTGGAGCACAGACTGCCACTGCAGCCCCTCTGTAACCAACCGCCCTCCTCCCCAAGTTCCATAGCCTCCACACCCAGACGCCCAAGAACACGGTGGGGAGGCCTCCGGCCAACCAGCCATTCCCCCACAGAGGATTGCCCAAAAAAAAGAAGGCTGTCATTCAATAAATTTTAAAGTTGTAAACTTTTAAAGTGCTGTGCTTAAAGTGCTGTGTGGCATTTTCCTTCCCTCCTCCACCACCCCTCCTGGGATACCTTGGTAGTCATCCCCCTATTTGTGTGATGAATGAATAACGAATGCATGACTGTGAAGCAGCAATGACTTTATTGGCTCTGCAAGCAATGATTAAAGGGAGGAGGGGAGGGTGGTTAGCTTACAGGGAAGTAGAGTGAACCAAGGGGCGGGGGGGTTCATCAAGGAGAAACAAACAGAACTTTCACACTGTAGCCTGGCCAGTCATGAAACTGTTTTTCAAAGCTTCTCTGATGCGTACCGCGCCCTCCTGTGCTCTTCTAACCGCCCTGGTGTCTGGCTGCGCGTAACCAGCAGCCAGGCGATTTGCCTCAACCTCCCACCCCGCCATAAACGTCTCCCCCTTACTCTCACAGATATTGTGGAGCACACAGCAAGCAGTAATAACAGTGGGAATATTGGTTTCGCTGAGGTCTAAGCGAGTCAATAAACTGCGCCAGCGGGCCTTTAAACGTCCAAATGCACATTCTACCACCATTCTGCACTTGCTCAGCCTGTAGTTGAACAGCTCCTGACCACTGTCCAGGCTGCCTGTGTACGGCTTCATGAGCCATGGCATTAAGGGGTAGGCTGGGTCCCCAAGGATACATATAGGCATTTCAACATCCCCAACAGTTATTTTCTGGTCTGGGAATAAAGTCCCTTCCTGCAGCTTTTGAAACAGACCAGAGTTCCTGAAGATGCGAGCATCATGCACCTTTCCCGGCCATCCCACGTTGATGTTGGTGAAACGTCCCTTGTGATCCACCAGAGCTTGCAGCACTATCGAAAAGTACCCCTTGCGGTTTATGTACTCGGCGGCTTGGTGCTCCGGTGCCAAGATAGGGATATGGGTTCCATCTATAGCCCCACCACAGTTAGGGAATCCCATTGCAGCAAAGCCATCCACTATGACCTGCACATTTCCCAGGGTCACTACCCTTGATATCAGCAGATCTTTGATTGCGTGGGCTACTTGCATCACAGCAGCCCCCACAGTAGATTTGCCCACTCCAAATTGATTCCCAACTGACCGGTAGCTGTCTGGCGTTGCAAGCTTCCACAGGGCTATCGCCACTCGCTTCTCAACTGTGAGGGCTGCTCTCATCTTGGTATTCATGCGCTTCAGGACAGGGGAAAGCAAGTCACAAAGTTCCATGAAAGTGCCCTTACGCATGCGAAAGTTTCGTAGCCACTGGGAATCGTCCCAGACCTGCAACACTATGCGGTCCCACCAGTCTGTGCTTGTTTCCCGAGCCCAGAATCGGCGTTCCACAGCATGAACCTGCCCCATTAGCACCATGATGCATGCATTGTCAGGGCCCATGCTTTCAGAGAAATCTGTGTCCATGTCCTGATCACTCACGGGACCGCGCTGACGTCGCCTCCTCGCCCGGTATCGCGTTGCCATGTTCTGGTGCTGCATATACTGCTGAATAATGCGTGTGGTGGTTAATGTGCTCCTAATTGCCAAAGTGAGCTGAGCGGGCTCCATGCTTGCCGTGGTATGGCGTCCGCACAGAAAAAAGGCGCGGAACGATTGTCTGCCGTTGCTCTGACGGAGGGAGGGGCGACTGACGACACGGCTTACAGGGTTGGCTTCAGGGAGCTAAAATCAACAAAGGGGGTGCCTGTACATCAAGGAGTATTTCAGGCAGGACTGCACGGAGGGTTCCAATAAGAAATGGTGCACCTAAGTTATCGTTGTTATTGGAACAAGGAGGTTAGCCTGGCCTCTGATTGATACATGGCTAGATTTACCTCGCTGCACCTTCTCTGTGAGTGACTGCAGTGTGACCTAGAGGAATGAGTCCCCTAGACAGGGGAGGAGGCAAATGAGTACAAAACAAATCTGGTCTATTTCTTGTTTTGACCCACTCCATCTATCTTTTACATCTTTGGCTGGCAGCAGACGGTGCAGAAGGACTGCATGCCATCCACATCTCATGGCTGCTCGGCAGAAGATGGTACAGTACGCCTGCTAGCCATCCCCATCTCTTGCCTGCCTGGCAGAAGATGGTGCAATACGACTGCTAGCAATCCTCATCTCTTGCCTGCCTGGCAGAAGATGGTACAGTACGACTGCTAGCAGTCCGTATCGCCTGCCTGCTCACCATAAGACGGTTCAATAGGACTGACTGCAGGACTAAAGAGAATGACCTGGTCAAGTCACTCCAAATGTAGTCCCTGCGCCCATGTCTGCCCAGGCGCTCCCAGCCGACGCGGCCAGGAGCACCTCGGACACGATGAGGACGACTACCAGTCGTATTGCACCGTCTGCTGCCAGAAGGCAAGGGGTTACTGCTACTGTGCAGCAAAGCCGTACCGCGTCTGCCAGCACCCAGGAGACATAGGGTGACGGTTACCTGAGCGGGCTCCATGCTTGCTGTGGTATGGCGTCTGCACAGGTAACTCAGGAAAAAAGGCGCGAAATGATTGTCTGCCCTTGCTTTCACGGGGGGAGGGAGGGAACGGGAGGCTGACGATATGTACCCAGAACCACCCGCGACAATGTTTTAGCCCCATCAGGCATTGGGATCTCAACCCAGAATTCCAATGGGCAGCGGAGACTGCGGGAACTGTGGGATAGCTACCCACAGTGCAACGCTCCGGAAGTCGACGCTTGCCTCGGTACTGTGGAAGCGCTCCGCCGAGTTAATGCACTTAATGCACTTAGAGCATTTTCTGTGGGGACACACACACTCGAATTTATAAAACCGATTTCTAAAAAACCGACTTCTATAAATTCGACCTTATTCCGTAGTGTAGACATACCCTTAGAAATTAACATAATCTAACAGGAGGCAATTCCTGACTGAGGGTTCACTTTATCCTGGGGGTGAGGGGGAACTTCTGCAAATGAAACCTTTTAAAATGATATGCTTTATGCAACTCCATTAAAAGGACAAATGGGTAATTTACAGCATTAATTATGTTGTAGCAAAATTATGTGCACCTCAGCAAACTGGATCTCTTGGAATGGGGTTGTGTTAATCTAAATCTCACCGTTGGTTTAGCTTGACATAGTCATATCTACTAATCTCATGTTCAAATGAAACCTGACAAATTTTACCTAGTTCTGGCTTGACTGAGATCTAAATTGTTTTGAAGTAAAACAAGCTCTTGAAGCTGGGCCTGTATTTCCTTGAAAGGCATGAAACCTTTAAACAGACCTGGGCTCAGCTTCATGTCTGCAGCGACACTCAATACCAGGTGAATCTTGCTTGGTTTCAGGTTTCGCTGAAAATATTTTACACCGCTTGGCTCAGCAGCCTTCCCCCCCCCCCAACAGCTAATCTCCTTCACTAGCAACTGTTACTGTTTATCAGTCTGAACTATCAATTCCTGGGCTATCCTACTACTAGACCAAGCTCTTTGACAGGAAGAAGTACAGCTAATTGACTCCAGTTACTGAGGTTATATTAAGACATTTAAATATCTTTCTATTGAACACTAATCATGTTATGTTCCAACAAGTGTCTAACTGTACAAGATGGCAACCACCTTGTCAGTGTTCAGAAGCTGCATTCAACTCCATCTAGAATCAAACCCCTCTAAGTTCAGCCTTAGAACTCTTGTATGAGGATTTTGAGGTAGCTGGATAACTTCTAGCCAAACTTGAGATACAGAGAAGGAGAGAGGATAGGGAGAGTTAACTTTCACTGCTGATCTTCTGTGTGCATCCAATGAAGTGAACTGTAGCTCACGAAATCTCATGCTCAAAAAAATTGGTTAGTCTCTAAGGTGCCACAAGTACTCCTTTTCTTTGTGCTTATTTGGCAACTGCTGTTGCTCATTAATATTGCATTGAAACGCCTATGATAGGATGCACAATTCACAGCACAGGAGGTATGCTATTCCTGGTATCTTCAGGAATAATCAAGTAAAGTGACTTGCACAAAAGTGGCCTGCATCCATGCCAACAGCCAATGATCCTGTAAGATCACAAACTAGGAAGGAATAGGGTCAGAAAAAACACGTGCTATTGGAAGCAGGGTTACTGATACAGTAGGCTATCCTTAATTGTTTCTGAACCAACATATGGTATTGCCTTGCATGCTGTTTCTCAGATGGGATATCAAACCAAGGATTGAATGGTGGTTTGTGAGTGTGGTGGGCTTTTTGAGGAAGAAGGGATACTTTCAGTGTAGTCTGGCCACCTGAGGCAGCAAAACTTTGCAGATGATAAATGTGATGTGCTGTCAGGCCTCTGCTTGGCTCCCCTTTACTGAAGTTTGAATACACCCAGGGGTTCAGATGCAATTGTTTCTTTCCCCTTGGTGGGGGCCAAATGGCCTGCCAGCTACTTGACTTTGACTCTTTCCTGACATGGTGGGAGGGGACTAGAAATGGAGAGCCTTGGAGATGCCATGCATTTTGTGACATCCAAACAAGCTGTCAGTTGGAATAGATTGTGTAGATCTTCATAATATGACACTTTCTCATCTTTCTTACATGCCTTGAGCAGTGAAATGCTTAGCAATGTTGACATCTAAAGCATAATTGGCATTTAATGCCCATTTGAAAGTGGAGTTCACACTTCTCAGCTGCTTCAGATTCAGACAGATAGCTATAAAAATGTAAACCAAGTATTTCTTTGGAACCATAACAGCTAGAGTTAGCTTTCTTTTCTCTCTCTAATAAAGACTTTCTGGAAAACAGTAAGGCAGCTCAAGAGAGGAACTAGTATGTCATCTCCCTCTGTATTGGCTTAAATCAAGTTTTCATGAAATCAAGTCCTGAACTATGAAGAGTTGACCTATGCTACTTAAGATCTCCTAGCCAAATTTAAATAGAGTAACTATCGTTAAATTGACCTTAAATTCCCTCTGTAGCTTCAAGTGGATATAGTATTCTTCACTTTCTGCCCTGAACAGTTGTATAGTGTTGCTGGATACTGATCAGCTCCTGGGTGCTGCCTTCCACTGCAGAGGTCAGGGAAATGATTTGTGTATGTGCAGTGTGTGGTTTCTGAAGCTTGAGCAGTCTGAGCTCACTTGGCTGAAAGGCCCTATATACATATCAATTATTAGCTGTAGGAAAATTGCTATTTAGATGGCAAACTAGTTGCTTTTTTCCCCAAAGTACAAAATGAGCCACTAGGGGGGGGAAATTGCCAAGAGTATAATTGAATGGGTTCTGGTTGTTTGAAACCTCCATATACTTCCCAATGTTCTGGGAAGAGTTTACTGTAGTTCAGATGTGTAGGAGCTTGTCAACACTGAGAAACTTATTATAATTATACTGGTAATTTTCCCTGTGTAGACAAGTCCTAAGCAGAGCTGATTGAAACACTGAAATTCTGAGACCTGGAAACTTCTTTTATTCCAATTTAGCACAAAAGCTACACGTTTCCAAAATTTCACTCAGAACAATTGAAACCTTCTTGGTTCTTCTCCCCCTCCCTTCCCCATTCCTCTAAATGAGGAATCTGGCTTCCCCAACTTCAGGAGGTGAGGGTTGTGGAGTCCTTATGCTGCCATGGAGTGGGAAGCCTAGCTAGAACTGGGACTCTCAGGGTCCTGGCTCTGTGGCAGGAAGTTGGAGGGAACCAACAACAGGGTTGCTCACGTGGTGGGGCTGCTGCAGACCTAGAGGCATGAGCTCTCCAGCAGCCCACCAGGTAAGCTGATCAGAACCCTGCCTGTGTTTGGCAAATGTTCTCAAAATTCAAACACTTCCACAATGCGTCAATGACAAATCAGCATTTCCTGACCCATTCCTTTCCCTAACATTTTGTTGAAATGATCAGGAGTTTTCCTAGTACTAAGTCCTGAGGCAGATTCTCAGTGTTGCATATTCATTTTTCTTTCTAACTCAGTTTACTCTTGCTGCAGGACAACAAAGAAAGGAGAGCTGCAATGGTATAACAAGATTCATATTTTAGCACCCTGTTCACAAATGGTAGGTGACTTCACAAGTGTAATGGAGTTCTGGGGGGGTATGTGCTCCTATAATACAACGGGTTGTATTGGGGAAGATTTCAAACAAGCTTGTTTCCTCTTCTTCGTTTCCCTCCCCTCCCCCCCCATCCCAGAGTCTCTTAAACACTGAGTCTGTTTAACAAAATATTGCTTGGCAATAAAAATTGGCCCATGTACACAAGCTCTGGCTGGGCACTGCGCATTCAAGAATTGAATTGTTACAACCACCTGAGAAGAAAAATCACTTCTATGCAACTTGCATGAAGAACCATGTAGCAAGAGTTTATAATCCAAGAAATCTAGCTTAACACTGACATGTTTGTTTAAATTATAGTGACCCCAACTAAGATTAGGCCACTGTTCAGTACTGTACAGAAATATGATCAGATACAGTCCCTACCCCAAAGAGCTTAGAGTCAAAGTAGTTAAGACAAAGGGTGAAAGAGGAATAGAAGTACAGAGGGGTGAATTGGCTTGTCCAAGCATAGGCACCACCCTGTGGGTGCTCCAGGGCTGGAGCACCCACAGGGGGGGAAAAAAAAAATGGTGGTGGTTGAGCACCTCCCACCCACCTGCAGGCCCTGCAGATCAGCATTTTCCCTCTCCTTCACAGGGTCGACCGTGAAACAGCTGTTTCACAGAGTGCAGGAGACTGGAGGTGGGAGGAGCAAGGATGCAGCGCACTTGGGGGCAGGGGCAGGAAGAAGCAGGGTATGAGTGGGGCCTTGGGGGAAGGGGTGAAGCAGGGGTAGAGCTGAGGGTCAAGCACCCTCCCCCCAGCACTTTGAAAAGTCAGCACCTGTGTGTCCAAGTGTGATGCCTTCCTGTGGACCAGAACTTAAGCCACTGTTACTGCTCTGTCTCAGCAGGAGTTAGGTCTGCTGCTGCTTAGCTGTGTGCTGGTTCTGTGACACCCCAGTGTGCTTGCCTTGCCAGCAAGCTCTTCAGGACTCTGCCAGTTCAAACCTTGCCTTGCAGGTAACAATCAGTGAACCCCAATTTGCAAGTTTCCCAGAGATGTCTCCCTGCAGTGTCCAGTCCCTTCAACTAGATATACTCAAAAGTTCTTAGCTGCCTCCTAAGAGACAGTGTACACACCAGCCTATTAGTAGTGGAAGGTGAGCCCTCAGCTAACCTAATACACAATACCAAGAGTTTTATTACAAAACTAAGTTTTATTTCCAAAGAAGGGACATTTAAGTGATCTTAAGGAAGAATAAGACCACTATAGTTACAAGTAAACAAAACAAGCTTTCTAGTGATTAAAACTTAATTTTAGCAAATTACAATCTTTTGCCTAAGCAGTTCTCTTATTAGGGGTATGTCTACACTGCAAAGTTGTTGACAAAATTTTTCTCTTTCACAGATACTTAAAGCCCCCCCCCCCCCATGAAAGACAAAAGTTTTACTGATGCAAGTGGCAGTGTGTGAACACAGCACTCTCCTGCCGACAAAGCTAACGCAAGGCTGGAAGTATTTTGTCGGCAAAAGTGCTGACAAAGTACTGACAAAGTGTTTACACATGCTGACTTTTAGCAACACGGCTGTGTTGACACCACCTTGCCACTAAAAGCTGCATGGTGTAGACAAGCCCTTACTTACATCAGGTTATCAACATCTCATCTTTCAGGTCAAGAGGGATCCAGCTTTCATAAGTGTCACATTGTCTTGAGTGGCTCACAACTGTGAATGCCTCCCTCAGGGCAGACTGTCAAAAACAAGGCAGACACCCAAATTGATGGTCTGTTCTATAATTAGATTTTACCAAGCCAGAAACAAATTTGAACTCCTAGATCACTTACCAGGTCTACCATGACATGACAGACAGCCTCTTTAACACTCCAGTCTATTTGACCACCCAGACAAACTGGAATGTTTGATTAAAAAGTCACTTACACCAAAAATCACACCACATTCAGGTTGCTCCCAGTCCCAAGAGACCAATCACTTAACCCAGATCAGCTGGTACTCTAAGGCCTGGTTTACACTACAAGGTTAGGTTGAATTTAGCCACATTAGGTTTTTTAATAAGCAATGTAGCTACACAATCAACCCCATTCCACTGACCTAAACGGTTCTTAAAACCGACTGCTGTACTCTTCCCTGACAAGGGGAATAGCGCTAAAATTGACCTTCCTGGGTCAAATTTGGGGTAATGCAGACGCAGCACTGCAATTCGATGGTATTGGCCTCTGGGAGCTATCCCTGAGTGTTCCAGTGTGACTGCTCTGGACAGCACTTTCAACTCCGATGCACTAGCCAGGTACACAGGAAAATCCCTGGGAACTTTTGAATTTCATTTCCTGTTTCACTACCTGTGGTGAGCTCAGCAGAACAGGTGACCATGCAGTCCCAGAATTTCAAACTAGCTCCAGCATGGAGTGAACTGGAGCTGATTGCTGTATGGGGAGAAGAAACTGCAGGCAGTACTCTGATCCAGGAGAAGGAATGCTGATATATATGCCAAAATCGCACAGGGCATGGTGGACAGAGGCTATACCAGGGACACAGCAGTACCACATGAAAATTAAGGAGCTCAGGCAAGCCTACCAAAAGACAAAGGAGGCAAACAGCCACTCCGGGTCAGAGCCCCAGACATGCTGCTTCTATGATCTGCTGCATGCCATTCTGGGGGGGGAACCCTAACACTACCCAACAGTCTCCGTGGACACCTGCAAGGTGGCAACCTCACAATGTGGATGAGAGAGGAGGAGAATGCGCAGCAGGCAAGCGGAGAATCCATTCTCCCCAGCAGCGAGGACCTTTTCCTCACCCTGGAGCCAATACCCTCCCAGAGCATATTGTTCCCAGATCCTGAAGGCAGAGAAGGCACCTCTGGTGAGTGCACATTTGTAACGACACTACAGGGGTTAAAAGCAATTGTTTGTATTGTTTGATTTGCCCTGAACCATTGAGATGCATTCACAGCCAGTACAGCTACTGCGAAAGTCTGTTAACATGCCCTGGGGATGGAGTGGGAATTGTCCAGGGATATCTCCATGAAGCTCTCCTGGAGGTACTCTGAAAGCCTTTGCAGAAGGTTTCTGGGGCAGGCTGCCTTATTTCATCCTCCACAGTAGGACACTTTACCACACCAAGCCAGTAGCAAGTAGTCTGGAATCATTGCAGCACAAAGCATGGCAGCAAATGGTCCTGGGTTTTGGTCACATTCATGCTGACACAAAGATAAAAACTGAATGTTGTGTCAGTGATATCATTCAGGGTCACCTGATTGAAATAGGGGAATTTTTGTAAGGGAACAATAATCCCCTCTGTTTGGTGATCCCCAGCCCATTAGACCCTGGTCATGCTGGGCTGTTTGCACTTGGCTAAAAGGGATCATCCCAGAGAATAGCCACATGGTGGATGCTGCACATCCACCCCAAAACCTGCAGCCCCTCCTTTTAAATGGCAAAACCAACCGGCATTGGTTGCTATGGGAAAGGAGGGTGCTGCAGTTTAAAATCATTCCCACGTGTTATGAACATAGAAGCCAACCCCACATACCCTTTAGCTTACCATGGCTGCCTGGAAACTGAATTCTGTTGCCTTGCTGTGTATGATGTGTCACCATACCAGCAGGCACTCAATATAAAAGGCAAAATGCCTTTTACCTAAAACACATGAGCTGTCTGCTGTGAATTGCTTGATTCACTGTGAGAGTCTCCCTTTTGTTCTCAAACATATCATCTTAAATTCTACTCTCCCTTTTCCCCCTGTCCCCGGAGCTGCACATGTTTCTGTGCTCCCCATATCAACTCTGTCCCTGAGGTTATCACCTATTAGAAGGCAAAAAAACCCCACACTCACAATGACATGTTTTCAGAGCTCATGCAGTCCTCTCACACTGATAGGGTACAGCTGAATGCATGGAGGCATTGGGTGGCAGAGGCCAGGAAAGCATACAGTGAACGTGACTGGGACACCCAGGAGGAGATGCTGAGGCTAATGTGGGAGCAAACTGACATGATGAGGTGTCTGGTGGAGCTGCAGGAAAGGCACCTAGAATACAGACTCCCGCTGCATCCATTGTGTAACCACCTGCCCTCCTTGCCAAGTTCCATACCCTCCTCCCCAGGTGCACAAGAATGGGGGAGAGGCTCCAGCACCCAGCCACTCAACCCCAGAGGATGGCCCAAACAGCAGAAGGCTGTCATTCAAACAGCTTTCATTATTAGTGTGGCTACAATAAGCCATGTGGCCTTGTCTTTCCCTCCTCCCCCAACCCACCCAGGCTACCTTTGGCTAGTCAGCATTCTCAGTGATCTCAAAGTTGTTTCGTTCTTTTTTTAAGAAATAAAGAATGAATGGATTCAAAACACTAGGGCCTTTATTTCCTGTGCCAGCTGTAGTTGAAACAGGGTTAGCTTACAGGGAAGTACATTCACCAGAGGGGGTGGCTTTGCATCAAGGACAAACACACAAACTGTCATACTGTAGCCTGATCAGTCATGAAACTGTTTTTCCGAAGTCTCTCTGATGCGCAGCACGTCTTAATAGGCTTTTCTAATTGCCCTGATCTCTGGCTGTTCAAAACTGGTCACCAGGCGATTTGCCTCAACCTCCCACCCTGCCATAAACATCTTTTTTTTTTTTTCCCCCCCTTACTCTCTGATATTACGGAACACACAGCAAGCAGCAATAACAATGGGAATACTGGTTTTGCTGAGGTCTAACCAACTCAGCAAACGGCACCAGGGCACTTTTAAACATCCAAAGGCACATTCTACCACCATTCTGCACTTGCTCAGCCTATAGTTGAACTGTTCCTTTCTGCTGTTCAGGCTGCCTGTGTATGGCTTCATGAGCCATGGGAGCAAGGGATAGGCTAGGTCCCCAAGGATAACTATTGGCATTTCAACATCCCCAACCATAATTTTATGGTCTGGGAAGAAGGTCCCTTCTTATAGCTTTCCAAATAGCCCAAAGTTCCAAAAGATGCAAGCATCATGCACCTTTCCTGACCATCCCACACTGATGTCAGTGAAACAGCCCTTGTGATCTACCTGTGCTTGCAACACCATTGAGAAGTACCCCTTGCAGTTTATGTACTGTTGGGCAAGGTGGTCCAGTGCCAAGATAGGGATGTGTGTTCCATCTATCAACCAACCACAGTTAGGCAACCCCATTGCAGCAAAGCCATCCACTATGACCTGACGTTTCCCAGAGTCACTAACCTTGTTAACAGAAGGTTATTGATTGCCTTGGTTACTTGGATCACAGCAATCCCCATGGTAGATTTGCCCACTCTGAATTGATTCCTGACTGACCAGTAGCAGTCAGGCATTGCAAGCTTCCACAGGTCTATCGCCACTTGTTTCTCAACTGTCAGGGCAGGTCTCATCTTGGTATTCCTGTGCTTCAGGGCAGGGGAGAGCAACTCACAAAGTTCCATGAAAGTGGCCTTATGCATGCAAAAGTTTTGCAGCTACTGGGAATCATCCCATACCCGCAACACTATGCGGTCCCACCAGTCTGTGCTTGTTGGCCGGGCCCAGAATTGGTGTTCCACTGTATCAACCTGCCCCAATGCTGCCATGATGTCCCCATTGCCACATCCTGTGCTTTCAGGAATGTCTGTGTCCATGTCATCCTCACAATCTTCCTCATGCTGGATGCTCCTAGCTAGGCTCTGCACATATTACACGCTGATGCGCAAGGTGTTTACAATGCTCACAAAAGCAGTGTGCAGCTGAGTGGGTGCCATGCTATGGCATCTTCACGGATAACCCAGGAAAAATGAAACTATTGTTTGCCATTGCTTTGAAGGAGAGAGGGAAGACTAATGACATGTACCCAAAACCACCTGCAACAATGTTTTTGCCCCATCAGGCATTGGGAGCTTAATGCAGAATTCCAATAGGCAGCAGGGACTGTGGGATAGCTACCTACAGTGCACCACTCCATGAGTCAATGCTAGCCACGGTATTGAGGACACACTCCACCAACCTAATGCATTTAGTGGGGACACACGTGATCGATTGTGTAAAATTGGTTACTAAAGATTGACTTCTATAAAATTGACCTAATTTCATAGTGTAGATATGCTCTGAATCTCACCACAAAGACAATGCTGGTAGCCAGTGCTGTAGGCTTATTAGCTAAGAAAAGGTTATTGAGAGGTTAAAGTAGGTAAAATATATGTACAGGTGAGTAATTCCAAATGGTAGCAGAAATGTAAGTCATCTGTCAGTTTCCCAAAAGTCTCTCAGGGCTACCCAGAGTAACTTGAAAAAAGAAAAGGAGTACTTGTGGCACCTTAGAGACTAACCAATTTATTTATTTATACAGCTCATGAAAGCTTATGCTCAAATAAATTGGTTAGTCTCTAAGGTGCCACAAGTACTTCTTTTCTTTTTGCAAATACAGACTAACACGGCTGTTACTCTGAAACCAGAGTAACTTGGGATTGGTCGTCTTGTTTAGTTATTCCACACTGTTAGAATCTAAACAGTACAGAGATGAATCCATACTTCTAGTTTCTTCTCAGAGAAAACAAGCTGCCAGGGTCACTACCCACATCAGCTCTTCCTCTGGTGATGGAGAGCGAGGAATGCTTTTTGAGTCTTTGACCCCCTGATCATCACACACAATGACTACTTGCTATGAAATTAGCACCTTTCTGTTAAAGTTCTTCATTTGAATTTTACTAGGCTTCTTGCTCATTTGACGGGTTATTTAGTTACAGTGGTAAACACAGTGTAAATGTTTGTACTATATTATAATGGGTAAAGATAAGTGAAAACTATGCAAATAACATCCCATTAGTTTTCATGAAGTTTAAATACCAAATACTCTTATTCATTTAACAATTAATTTGATCTATACTAATACACAAGTAAACTGACCTGGAGCTCTGGCATGAACTGGCACCTGGTCTGCCAGTGTCATCATAAGTTCAAAGGGTGCTGTACAGTATTGTCCCCTCAATGATGAATCATTAATGTTTCTTTGCTACCTTATTATCCAAATTGGACTGTCTGTTTTAAGAGCCAGGAAGGCTTCCTGAGGCAAGCAGGGGCAGATTCCGTCTCCCAGTGTGATTGTTAAGCACGCTTCTCCCCTGCTTGTCTAGCTTGAGGGCTTTGTTTACCTTCTGTGTAAATGTACTTCTTTGCTCTCTGCCTATGACCAAGCCAGCCTGTCAGACAGATAAATATGCACATTCCTTTGTCTATGGCTCTGCCTCCCGATCGCATTTTAACACCACATTTCGTATAAAGTCCATATATACACTGTACAATGATTTTTCAGGACCAGCATGTTACCTGTTTACATGTGATACTTACTTGGTACACTTGGGATGCATATTATGGCAACAGTGCAGTGTGGGGGACTGTCAGGCATGATGAGTTATGGTATGGGGGCCCTCTGCCAGTTGGCAATGAGGGAATCCAGGGCTCACAGCAAGGTCAGAGCAGATCAGTGCCAGTGCTGGTCACAGAATCCAAGTTTTCTAGTGAACTCCCTTTCAATAAATAGACCATATACATCCCTAGTTCATAATAATTGTCTCTGTACAAGGTTCACCACAGTGTATATAATGTAGCCAACAGCACATATTACTTAGGATCAGCTTGGCCTTCCCATCTTGTTAGTCTACAGAAGCAGGTTTGATCACATAGCACAAGAACTTCCAGCTGAGCAGAACAAAGAAGTGATGAGCTAGGATGGGTAACCATTCCTCTGCCTCCAGAACAATTGCCTGTGGAATCCAATGAGGTTTTTCAATCCTTTAAAATAGCTACATAAAGCATCTGGAGAACTGAGATTATGGTCTCTGCCAGCAGCATATAGACTTCATGCAGTTCTACATTGTTTCACCTCCTGTGCAAACAGCACCCACTCCCTGCTGCTCTGAACTGGCCATCCAATATACCATCTCGGCTTATCTTGATTGGAGAGTAATTATACATTCAGGGAATATCAATATCCTCCTCTTAATGGGTTAATAGCTCCCCACAAGGATCAAGATCATGAGTTGCTATAGTGTAGCTATTACAGGAAAAACCAAGCAATGTGCCAAACATCATTGATTGATTGGTGTAAAGATTCTCTCACTCCTGCCAAAATGACACAGTCCTCATCCAACCCCCCCCCCCCCCCCCACACACACACATTCCAAAAGAGAAAGTGTTAAACTGCATCACAAGAAGCCCAAAGAAAAGATTATTAAAGATATCTCCTCTCTTCCTAAGCTGGAACTGGAGAATGATTGGGAAGTTGATTAAAATCGGTTGTTGCCATGGTCACTTATTTCTGGAGGCCACTCATTTCAGTGTTCTCAACCTTAAACAAGATGTTTCAGCTGAGGTCAATTTTTCAGTTGGTCATCCACTGCCAAAGTAATAGGATCAGATGAACAGTGCTTTTCATAAGCCTTTTTAGTGTGTGAGGAAACTGCCTTTTCTTCTGTCAGATTCCCTTAATGACTTTTTATTAAACTAAGAAAACAAGATTTCTTGCATTCTGTCTTTCAGGCAGATTTTATGTCAAAGATCAGCTGCTTATAAGAGCATTGCAAAGTTGGAACATTTCAAATGAAAGCTCAGATTTTCAGAGAGGAACCTATTTTGCCTCACACTTAAAAAAAAAAAATGTATGAAAGCTGTCAGGCTCCCCCACCCCAGCAACCCCCCAGCAGTGCAACAGAATAGCTCCCACCAAATCTTAACTAAAGACCCAACTAAAGCAGTTGGCTTTAAGAGAGACAAACAGCTCCAATAAAGGTGTTTTTTCCTCCCCCCCTTTTTAAAAAAAACCAAACAACTCCTCAAGCATTCCTAAGCTTCTCCAGCAGCTATGGCTTATTGTCATGTCATGTCCTTTGCTCTACAGTCTACCACAAAGCCTGTCTCTTTTCCACATGACGGATGTATGTACTACCAGAGTTGCAGATAACAGAGGCACCTGCGCTAAAGCACAATTGGTATTAAAAAGAGAGACCGCTGTGGGGGTGTTGTCAGTTTGGGCCCTTGCCTTTGGAACTCCTGTGACCCCATTACCCTGTTCCTAGTCTACCACATTCCAAACTTACTAACTTTCAGAGAATGGGAAGATGCATCTCTTCTCCCTGGCCCAGAGAGATGGGCATGGGTGAAGGGGGATTTTGTTGGTGCTTCTTTCAGGGGAATTTGTATCTGTTATTGCCAGGATAACATTATCTGCAGATAAGAGAGCATCTCCTGCTGACAGCGCTGTCCACACAAGTGCTTTTGTTGGTGAAACTTAGGTTGGTCAGGAGTTTGTTTGTTTTTTTCACTCCCCTGACTGACAAAAGTGCTAGTGCAGACAAAGCCGAAGAGAATCTGTCTGGATATTATATGCATAGTCCCCTTGCCAATTTGGGGGCCACAGAGAAACATCTTTCATCAGCTTCCACAGAGGCAGAGATTGGAACAGAGACTTCCTGCTTCACCTGTGCTTGAGGGACATACAGATTGGGGGTTGGATCAGGAGCCCCATAGAAAAGTAGGGCAATTACCTGCAGGCCCCATAGAGCCTTCACATTGTGGGACTGCCCAGGCATGTGAGGTGACCCTCTGAGGGACCTTGTGACCAGAGAGCCGGCTGCTGGTGGTCAGAGCAGCCAGAGAGGACATGGCTCCTGAGCTACTCTGCCACAGAGGACAAGAGAGTCCATTTCAGAACTGTCTGCTAGTAGCACCCGATAGACCTCCCTGCACCAGGAGCCAGGGGCTGGCCAGAGCTTGAGGCGACCAAGGACTCACTCCTGCCAAAAGGGAGAGCTGTTAGCTTCCAGCAAGGGACACCAGACCTTCATGTTGAGTTCCAACTCTGTCATCCACATAAGACCCATGAGATAACTCTGTGGGTATGGGAGGTTCTTGTTATATTGACTGTTTGCGGGCTTCTAATGTCTGTAGCCATGGGATTGGTTGGGTTCTTTGCTTGTTTGATATCCTTGATGCCTGTTCCATTCCCTTTCTTGTAATTCTCTTCTCCGGTTTCAAAAAATCAAAAGATCAAAATAATTACATTGTATTCCCAGTTAGAACCCCTCATGGATATTCTAGTGCATGCATCTCGCCATTAAGTGGAGACACCACACCTGAACTCAGGGTTCACTGGTCCTAAAGAGGGGGCAATAAAGGGATCTAGCACCCTTGGGAATCAGGGTGCCCCAGGAGGGTATTACATAATAGCATCATTTCCCTTCGTGATAAATCTCAATCTTTCCTTTTCTGACCATGTGACTTTCCCATTGGCAACTTCATTATGGAGCAAATTGCACTGGTCTATTTTAATTTAAAGTGACAAATGTACTAAGCACTCTCAACGTATTCAAGAAAGGATGGTGCCTGCTTTGAGGAGCTCGTGATCTATAGGAAAGACTAAAAGTAGAATATAAAATACAAGTCAACAGGATTCCCTGTAGGGAGCATAGCAACAATGGATTTGTATGAGGGACTTAAATGTGGGCAGAATAAGGGATTTGGTAATTTAGTTCAGAAGTTTATATATGGGGGAAGGGGGATGGCAGCAGCGGTGGCATGGAAAAATGGCCTAGAAGCAATTGTGTGAGAAGCTGACAAATGGGGAAACCCTACTCCTTCATTTATAGGAGATGACCTCTCCATATAATTGGTTTCTCCATCATCCAGCCTTGCCTGCCTGCTAAGGAGACCAGCATGCTCAAAGGCAGCATTGTCTGTTTTACCTTGCCACTTTAAATCCATGACTGGCTGAAGACTGTGTCTTCTCCACACAATGTGGGAAAGCTCTATTGCCCTGTAGAGTTTGCTCTTTATATGAAGGTGAATGCGGTATTGCTTTAACAATTGCATTAGGTTGTGTAGATACGTTACTTATTGGATAGGTGATTTCTTATCCTCTTCTGAGAGCACGGTTAGACCACTTGCACAGCAGGTAAATGTTGTCTCTGCATTACAGCTAATCCTGATATGTCTTGTTTGGGTCTGGTTGGTAAATCTGTTTTTGAAAAGCTGGCTGTCAAGTGAAGGTTTACAGAGGTAGTTGCAAAAGCAAGATGTTATCAGGTCTTGTTCTGAGTGGGCTACAAGTGTACATTCTTCTGTAAAGAGTACTCTAATCTCAGCCACTTGCATGTGTCAATAAAGGTGCTGGAAGCTCTCATTAAAGAGTTTGCCTGAGCAGAGTCTAATCAACTTTCCCACCTGCAGGCCACAAATTGCTTCATCTAAATTTGGCAAACAAGCTCAAACTGAATGCATCCGATGAGGTGAGCTATAGCTCATGAAAGCTTATGCTCAGATAAATTTGTTAGTCCCTAAGGTGCCATAAGTACTCCTTTTCTTTAAGCTCAAACTAGTGATTGGGTAATGACACACCCTGCTTAATTCCATTTATAATACTCAAAGGGCTAGATATCATTTTAGCTGCCAGACTCTGCCAACCATGCCATCATGTAGGTACTGCTGAAGAGGGGCCACTTTGTCGGGGCATCTGAAACTTCTCAAGAATCTCCAGAGACAAGGATAGTTGCTGGTATTAGACTTTTTTTTATCAGGCCAAAACAGAAAAGGACTATTTGAAGGCCTCTGTTGTGTTCCCTGGACATCTGCAACTACTGAGAAGCAACTCATTAGTACTGTATTGTCATTCAAAACAGTGCAGCAACTACAGGCGTGTGAAATCCATAAGGTTTTCTAGCAGCCAACTGAGAACTCATTGCTATTGTATTCAGTGAAATAGAGGTGAACAAACAATGAGAAAAAGTGGAGAGAAATGCCAAGTATTTCTACAGAGTTACAGGGTTTTCAGTGTGATATTGTTTCTGATACTTAAATCCTGATCAGTGACAGAATATAGCACCAGATATACTTGATTTTAATGTAGATTTTAAAAGGTCCTTTGTGCCCCATTACAACTACAACTGATTACCAATGCCTAAAGCAAATAATTAGAAGAGCAATTTCTAGTATTATGGGACTCTGGATTATATAAATATGTCTCTGATACAATCCTTGATCATAAGAACAGCCATACTGGGTCAGACCAAAGGTCCGTCTAGCCCAGCATCCTGTCTTCTGACAGTGGCCAATGCCAGGTGCCCCAGAGGGAATGAACAGAACAGGTAATCATCAAGTGATCCATCCGCCGTTGCTCATTCCCAGCTTCCAGCAAAAACAGAGGCTAGGGACACCATCTCTGCCCAGCCTGGCTAGTAGCCATTGATGGACCTATCCTCCATGGACTTATCTATTTCTTTTTTTCAACCCTAATATTATAGTCTTGGCCTTCACAATATCTTCTGTCAAGGAGTTCCACAGGCTGACTGCGTTGTATGAAGAAATGCTGCCATTTCTTTGTTTTAAACGTGCTGCCTATTAATTTCATTTGGTGACCCCTAATTCTTGTGTTATGAGAAGGAGTAAACAACACTTCCTTATTTACTTTCTCTACACCAGTCATGATTATAGACCTCTATCATATCCCCCCCCTTAGTCATCTCTTTTCCAAGATGAAAAGTCCCAGTCTTATAACTCACCTCATACGGCAGCCGTTCCATACCCCTAATCATTTTTGTTGCCCTTTTCTGAACCTTTTCCAATTCCAATATCTTTTTTTGAAATGGGGTGACCACATCTGTACGCCGTATTCAAGATGTGGGCATACCATGGATCTTTATAGAGGCAATATGATATTTTCTGTCTTATCTATCCCTTTCTTAATGATTCCCAACATTCTGTTTGCTTTTTTGACTGCCACTGCACACTGAGTGGATGATTTCAGAGAACTATCCACAATGACTCTGAGATCTCTTTCCTGAGTGGTAACAGCTTATTTAGACCCCATCATTTTATACGTATAGTTGGGATTGTTTTCCAATGTGCATTACTTTGCATTTATCAGCATTGAATTTCATCTGCCATTTTGTTGCCCAGTCACCCAGTTTTGAGAGATCCTTTTGTAGCTCTTTGCAGTCTGACTGGGACTTAACTATCTTGAGTAGTTTTGTATCCTCTGCAAATTTTGCCACCTCACTGTTTACCCTCTTTTTCCAGATCATTTATGAATATGTTAAATAGGACTGGGCCCAGTACAGTCCCCTGGGGGACACCACTATTTACCTCTCTCCAGTTTGAAAACTGACCATTTGTTCCTACCTTTTATTTCCTATCTTTTTTTTATCAGTTACCAATCTATGAAAGAACCTTCCCTCTTATCCCATGAAGCTTACTTTGCTTAAGAGCCTTTGGTGAGGGACCTTGTCAAAGGCTTTCTGAAAATCTAAATACAGTATATCCACTGGATCCCCTTTGTCAACATGCTTGTTGATCCCCTCAAAGAATTCTAGTAGATTGGTGAGGCATGATTTCCCTTTACAAAAACCATGTTGACTATTCCCCAACAAAGTATGTTCATCTATTTGTCTGACAATTTTGTGCTTTACTATAGTTTCAAGCAGTTTGCCTGGTACTGATGTCAGGCTTACCAGCCTGTAATTGCCAGGGTCATCTCTAGAGCCCTTTTTAAAAATTGGCATCTCATTAGCTATCCTCCAGTCATTTAGTAAGAAGCTGATTTAAATGATAGGTTACAGGCTGTTAGTTGTCCTGCTATTTCACATTTGAGTTCCTTCAGAACTCTTGGGTGAATACCATCTGGGCCTGGTGACTTATTACTTTTTAGTTTATCAATTTGTTCCAAAACCGCCTCTAATGACACCTCAATCTGGGACAGTTCCTCAGATCTGTCACCTAAAAAGAATGGCTCAGGTTTGGGAATCTCCCTCACATCCTCAACTGCAATGGCCTTATCGTCCTTGAGTGCTCCTTTAGCACCTCGATTGTCCAGTGGTCCCACTGGTTGTTTAGCAGGCTTCCTGCTTCTGATGTACTTAAAATGTTTTTGCTATTACTTTTTGAGTCTTTGGCTAACTGTTCCTCAAATTCTTTTTTGGCCTTCCTAATTATATTTTTACACTTCATTTGCCAGAGTTTATGCTCCTATTTTCCTCACTAGGATTTAACTTCCACTTTTTAAAGGATGCCTTTTTGTCTCTCACTGCTTCTTTTATTTTGTTTAGCCACAGTGGCTCTTTTTTGGTTCTACAGTACAAAGCACAAGATCTGCTATGTACTATATCAGCAGCCTTAGGGTGAATGTGTGGATTGGTCAGAAGTGTAACTTCTTTCTGCTTCGTTCTTCTATCTATGGTTGCTATGAAACAATTAATCTCCCAATCCTTTTGTGTGCAAAAATTGAACAATTCTGGTACCAAAAAATCTCTGTTGTGAGAAAATGACTGAAAGGGGACATGTTTATATTATAGATCTGAAACTGATTGGTAAGATGGCTTTTTATTTCCTGCTATGTGCATGTCAAAATGTTCTTCAAAATTGAAGATGTATTGCAAATTTATTATGGAGGGTTTAGGAACTGAACATGCACAGGATAATTTTTTAGGGAAAGATGGTGCCAATAAGAAACTAAACTCTTCTATCACATCCAATATTAAAATTTATGTAACACAACTGAGAGGTCCTGAGTCAGTTGTTTTCTCCCTCCATCAGTTATTCAGTGCAAACAGTCAGTGTGAACTAGCACATTGAGATGAGCTAATTTCTAGCCTGCAGAAACCCCTCTTTCAAGCATGAGTGGCATAAATCATTCTCTCATTGCTATTCCTCTCTTCTGATTTCTTTCTTACAGTGGCTAGGCTCTGGTAACTGATGAGACAATGTTCAAAATAAAAAAATCCATAGTCACAATAAAGCAAACTGGTAGATAGGGATCTACAGGATCACAGGGTTGAACGGCCAGTTACGTATGAACCCTGACCTCTCATGCAGAGACTATCACCTATTCTATAAACCCAATTTGCATACCAAAAAAGTCTAAAGGCAACGTTGTCGCTGTCTTACTCAATGACAAGGTAAGATGCCACTTCTTACACTGGAGCAGCACATCTACCAGGTCCTCAAGGAATCAATTCTGAAGCACTTAGAGGAGAGGAAAGTGATCAGGAACAGTCAGCATGGATTCACCAAGGGCAAGTCATGCCTGACTTATCTAATTGCCTTCTACGATGAGATAACTGGCTCTGTGGATGAGAGGAAAGTGGTGGACGTGTTGTTCCTTGACTTTAGCAAAGCTTTTGACACGGTCTCCCACAGTATTCTTGCCAGCAAGTTAAAGAAGTATGGGCTGCATGAATGGACTATAAGGTGGATAGAAAGTTGGCTAGATTGTCGGGCTCAACGGGTAGCGATCAATGGCTCCATGTCTAGTTGGCAGCCAGTATCAAGTGGAGTGCCCCAAGGGTCGGTCCTCGGGCCGGTTTTGTTCAATATCTTCATAAATGATCTGGAGGATGGTGTGGATTGCACCCTCAGCAAGTTTGCAGATGACACTAAACTGGGAGGAGAGGTAGATATGCTGGAGGGTAGGGATAGGATACAGAGGGCCCTAGACAAATTAGAGGATTGGGCCAAAAGAAATCTGATGAGGTTCAACAAGTGCAGAGTCCTGCACTTAGGACGGAAGAATCCCATGCACCGCTACAGACTAGGGACCGAATGGCTCGGCAGCAGTTCTGCAGAAAAGGACCTAGGGGTTACAGTGGACGAAAAGCTGGATATGAGTAAACAGTGTGCCCTTGTTGCCAAGAAGGCCAATGGCATTTTGGGATGTATATGTAGGGGCATTGCCAGCAGATTGAGGGATGTGATCATCCCCCTGTATTCGACATTGGTGAGGCCTCATCTGGAGTACTGTGTCCAGTTTTGGGCTCCACACTACAAGAAGGATGTGGAAAAATTGGAAAGAGTCCAGTGGAGGGCAACAAAAATGATTAGGGGACTGGAACACATGACTTATGAGGAGAGGCTGAGGGAACTGGGATTGTTTAGTCTGCGGAAGAGAAGAATGAGGGGGGATTTGATAGCTGCTTTCAACTACCTGAAAGGGGGTTCCAGAGAGGATTGCTCTAGACTGTTCTCAGTGGTAGCTGATGACAGAACAAGGAGTAATGGTCTCAAGTTGCAGTGGGGGAGGTTTAGGTTGGATATTAGGAAAAACTTTTTCACTAGGAGGATGGTGAAACACTGGAATGCGTTACCTAGGGAGGTGGTGGAATCTCCTTCCTTAGATATTTTTAAAGTCAGGTTTGACAAAGCCCTGGCTGGGATGATTTAGTTGGGGATTGGTCCTGCTTTGAGCAGGGGGTTGGACAAGATGACCTCCTGAGGTCCCTTCCAACCCTGATATTCTATGATTCTATGATATTCGCTCAGCTATATCCGTGGGAAAAAACAAAACTGCAAATACTCAGTGTAGACAAAAGCTAGAAACACTGTAAAATGTGCTGTGAAATTGCTACTTTTATGGCTAGGAAGTATTTTTTGCTATCACATTTAGGGGAGAACAGATACCGGTAGGAAGATTATATGGTAGGGTACATCCCTCAACACTAAGGCACACCATCTCCTACTTCAGAATTAAAAGCAGCCAACATTAGATTCCTTTACATTGCCAAGTCATTTGAAGAGGGAGGAAGTGAAGGTTGTCCCTCAGCTGGCCTATCTCTTCCCATGAGCAACCACAGTAGGGGACCATCTGCAGACAGGAATTTAGGTTAGCCCTAAAACTGACTTGCTTTTGAGGGGCCTGTAACGTTGCACTCCATATGTTATATGGAAATATGTTTATAAGTGTGAATATGATGTAACTGGAATATACTTCATGCAAAAGGTCTCTTGTAAGGTATCATTACAAAGCTTATGATCTACTGAGTGTCTTCATCCTATTTGGTTGCATGCATTTCTATGTCTGGAGTTAGGAGAATAAGATATAAACTTGTATTACTGATGTAAACGTGTTAAGTGGAAGCCATTAAGGGTGCTTCAGAATCAGTGAACTGTGAATGAATGGGTTTGTTTACCTGCAAGCCTTCCTATGTACATGTCTTCCAGCTACTAGGTAATGAAGAAGAAGGTCTTACAGTGACATATGATCACATTACCTGAACTGGAATGCATCTTAAACCTGGTGCTTTTCCATTTAGAAGGAAGGGTGGGGATCCAGAGAGACAAAAGATTCCTGCCTTGTGCCAAACCTATAAAAGGGAGTGGAACAGAACAAAGAGGGCTGCCAGTCATAAGAAATCCCCTAGTTACCACCTGAACTAGAACTAACAAGGGCTGTACAAGGGGAAAGGATTGGACCCAGGCTAGGAAGGAGTCTAGTCTGTGAAAGAAGCTTATTGGAACATCTCAGGGTGAGATTTACCTGTATTCAGTTTCTTAATGTGTTAGACTTAGACTTGTGTGTTTTGTTTTATTTTTCTTGGTAATTTACGTTGTTCTGTCTGTTATTACTTGAAACCACTTGAATCCTACTTTTTATACTTAATAAAATCACTTTTGTTTGTTAACAAACCCAGAGTAAGTGATTAATACCTGGGGGAGCAAACAGCTGTGCATATCTCCGTATCAGTGTTATAGAGGGCAGACAATTTATGAGTTTACCCTGTATAAGCTTTATACAGAGGGGTTTGGATCCCATTGGGAACTGGGTGTCTGGGTATTGGAGATAGGTAACCTGCTGAGTGGTTTTCAGTTAAAGCCTGCAGCTTTGGGGGCGAGGTTCAGACCTGGGTCTGTGTTGCAGCAGGCTAGCGTGTCTGGCTCAACAAGGCAGGGTTCTGGAGTCCCAAGCCATCCAGGAAAACCGGCTCCGAGGAAATTTCAGCACATCAGGTGACAGTCCCAAGGGGGGCTCTGTGACCAAACCTGTCACAGGGCCCTTCAGAAGCAGATAGTATACCTTAGAGTCTACGGAAAACTGATCTGGGACTCAGGTTGTCACTATTTAATTCTTGAGGATAGGTTCTACATGTGGGTTTTTAAGACTTAATTTCGTGCTCTCCAGTATTATATTGTGGAATCTTACTAGTGCCTCCAGATGTCCTTAACTGAAGTATTAACACTATTGAACAGTAGAAAATAAATCTTACTCTGAACTCCCTGCAGTTGTATGACCTTAAACAGGCTTGCCATCACTCTAGCAATAACTGAGTTCTAACCATCTCTAAAGAGCCCCCCAAAATCTATTCCTACTACATTCCTTTTTTCTTTATGGAAAAGTCTTTTACAACTTAATGGGGGAGAATCAAGTTATGAAGAAATAGTCTGACAGGCTAACTTAAAACTGATTTTAATTTAATAGAGTTATTGGAAAAAATTAACTTCCATAAAAAAATTCAAAATGAAATCAATGTTCCGTTTGAACAAAACTTGTTTAGGTCTTTTTTTGAAAACCAAAATGCTGCTGTTTGGTGTTGGTTCCCCCTGCTCTTCTTCTCTTCCCTGTTAAAAGCTGCGGAGGGGCTGTTTGTGTTTGTGTGTGTGTGTGTGTGTGTGTGTGTTTTAAACTCAAACTGTTATTTTCTTGAACTCTTGTTTAACTTAAGCATTTTGTCCAGAAAACCCCAGCAGCTTGACAAAAATGTAGACCAGCTCTAAGAATTCTGTCATTGCTATGGAATTCTATAAGTTGGTTTGACCACTCCAGAAAAAGGTTATAATTCTGTCAAATTCTATAGGATTCTTCTGTGTGTGAGAGACTTGGTCCTTCAGCTGTGGCAGCGACCCTTCCTGTGACTAGTATGAATTCTCCTCAGGACAGTGAAATGTGAGAACAGGCCACATGATGATATAAAGGAGAATCTCCTTTTTGTTAGAGGAAGGTTCTCTGATGTTGCACAGGTTGTGTTTTGGTTCATAAGCCAGCTTGATCCACTCAGAACTGTTCCAGAGTGCTTAGAGTGTGACAGTCAGGACTCTGCATTTCATTCCCAGCTGTACCTGTGACTTTGGACAAGTTATTTAGGCCTATTTAGGCCAAGTTATTTAGGATATCTACTGCCTGGTATTTACAGGTGCTTCCACTGAAGTAAAAATGTTGGCTGTGTAGTGCTACTGAAAATGTGGCCTTGTGTTTTCCCCCTGGGCACCTACCAATGGGGGCATGTCTTACTAGATTAAGACTTAAATTTTCAGGAGTCACTTTCTGCCTCAGTGTCCTCATCTGAATCACACTTTTCTACTTCAGAAGGGACTTGTGACTTTAACTTGACATCATTGAAAGATGGTATATGAAAGGCTGTTATGATGGGATATTTTAGTAGTGAAAATAAAAATTGATTCTAATTTTTTATTAAATAGCAAAAGTCACAAAACAGGCATAGTATTCTTCCTTTTCCTAGCCTGAACAGCTACTTAAACAGATTAGGACAGAAACCCTTTCCCCCCATATGTAACATCTATTCAGAAAGAGAATTGCTAAGTATAATTATTCTTAATCGGATCTTAATCTTCACTGTGAAATTATATGGTGGTAGTAAGAAAATGACAGGTTAGAAATCCTAAGCAATTTGTAAGAGAGCTAAAGAGACAGAGCTTAGTTTCCCATTGCCCATGTACTCTGCAAAGTGCTTCCAAATGCAGCTTTTAGAACATAACAGCCATACTGGGTCAGGCCAAAGGTCCATCTAGCCTAGTATCCTGTCTTCTGACAGTGGCCAATGCCAGGTGCCCCAGAGGGAACGAACAGAACAGGTAATCATCAAGTGATCCATCCCCTGTCACTCATTCCCAGCTTCCAGCAAACAGAGGCTAGGGTCATCATCCCCGCCCATCCTGGCTAATAGCCGTTGATAGACCTATCCTCCATGAATTTATCTTTGCATTCAAACACTCCCATTCTGGTTTGGTAGCACTCTGTACAGGTGCAAGTGACTATTCATGGTGTAAGGCAATGGGAAACTGGGCCTGTAATCTTTACTGAAGTGTTAATGCAGTATCTATCCCAGAAAGTTGGGGGGGGGGGGAAGCTGCTCTGAGGCACCAACTCCCCTAGGTCATTCTCTTCTCACTACCTTTCCCTCCTGCTGCCTTAGACAGTCATTGTCTTCCCACCTGCCCTCAAACCAACCATACAGAGCTGGTACTGATGGACCCAAAGCCCAGTATGTTCAGTTACACAACTGAGGGAGGTCCTCAGCAGCCCAGTGACATTAAATCTCATCCAGATTGGACTCTAGTTGGCACTGAACTTCATTCTTAAAGGAGAGAGATGGGGAGGTGATACCTCTTGTCAAGGCTGATTCCCCACTCTGGCACTTCGAGTGCAGAAGGTGGGGGCCCGCAAGGATTTTAAAAATTAATACTGGCCACTCCAGGCTGGTATTAAACTCCCAAGGTCACAGCTTCTCTCTGACCTTGGATGGGTAGATGCTGCCACCACCCAAGTGCAACCCTCCCCCACTTTTTAGAGAACCCAGAAAGGCGCACTTGGGAATTCCTTCCTGTGGGGTACCCACAAGCCCTTTCACCCCCACTCCAGGGAAGAGCTGAGAAAGAAAAACAAAGGAAATCGGCTGTTGCCACCAGCTAATTAAACATATGCCCAAACCTCTAGGATACCAAAAAGCTAATACTGTTCGTAAAGGCAAATTTTATTAAAAACAAAAAGAAAGAAAATACATCTGGAATTTAGGCTTTTGCTAGATTTAAAAAAAAAACAACCCACTTTCAAAATTTAAACATCAAGAATAACCTTCTTGAGGTCCAACTTAAAGGTTACAAGCAAAACAAAAAGCATTTGTGGTTAGCACAGAGGAGTCCACAAGCCAATAAGAAATAAACCTAATCATGTCTTCCTAGACATTCCCTAATTTACTTACATTTCTGGGGTTTCAGAAAAGCAATCTGTAGGTATGATCTGATGGATTTTCATACCTGGCTTTCAGCTTCTCACAGCATAACTGTTTCCTGTTCCTCTCTTTCCCAGAGAAGACCACCACACAGAGAAAGGGAAGTTTTCCAATTTTAAGAAGTTCTAGCCCTCCTGTTGGCTCTTTTAGTCAGCTCCTCCACTCTTTTCCTTTTACCTGTGGGCTTATTAACCCTTTACAGGTAAAGGGAATAGAGAACAGTGGTTTTATAGCTAACTGGCCAGCTGGGTGCCCATAAAAGGGAGCTCCCCTCCACTTCATTTATCAACCTGTCATGAGGGAGTGGGGAGGAAGGGTAAGGGGTCACCATGTAAAGGATAGATAAGTGCTGAGAACTGGGAGGCAGGGAAAGGGGCTGCTGTCATGCTAAAACACACTCACTCCTACTTTAAGTGGACAAGGTGTAAACTAAAAAAACCTCCTGAACATACATCTTTGTCCTGCAAATGTGTATTGCTGTATGTAGCCCCCTTAAATTCAAACCTGACGCCAACAGGACAATTAATGGTAATGTCATTGGGATTGGGTTCCAAGGTTAGGCTTGCAAAACAGTTTGCCAGGGTTTGAAAACAGAGAGTGGGGAAAGGATTTGAGAAGCATCATGCCCTAGTGGATAGGGGCACTGGGTTGGGAACCACAATACCTGAGTTCTGTTCCTGGGTCTGCTTATGACCTTGGGCAAATCAGTTCTCTCTGCTTGCCTTTTCACCTTCTCTTGCCAACTTAGACTGCAGTCTCTTCTGGGTAGGAACTGTCTGACAAAGACCCAACCAAAACACAGTATTAGTCAACCCATTGGATGATGCCCTAACTGTGTTGGCAGAGATTTTAAACACCTTAACAAAAAGAGCTGGAAACATTAAAAATAGCAGTTATTTGTGGAGTCAAATAAAAAGACCCTTTTAGGCAAGTGTTCCAAACACCATTTAAAAAGAGTAGCAATGAAGGGGAGTACTGAGAAACAATGTTCAAATTGGACATTTGTGTAAAACCAATTTTAAAAAAATACTTTTGAGCTGTCTCCTTTCTCCTTCGTCTGTTTGAGATTGGAGTCTTTTTGAGGTAAGAACCTGTCCTTATTTCCCCCACTCACTAGTAGATGTCTACTCAACTTATAGGTCTTTCCACATAAGCTAAACATCATGGGCCTGATCCTCATATTATGTAAATTGTCAAAATTAAAGTCAACAGATCTCTACCCTTATGCAAGCAGAGACAGGGCCAGATTCTCTGCTTCAGAGCTCCACAGTGTGCCAGTTCTGTGAGCACATGTGAGTTTTCACGTGTATGCACTGGTGGGAATTTCTGCAACCATTCAGTTGTCTCAAATTATATTATGTTGAGGGCACAAATGTAGATTTGCATCCACAAATGTGGCATCTTATGCATGCAAATGGATGCACCAGCAAAATATGTAGACACTTTAATGGGCACAGATTAAAAGTTTGGCTCCATTCGTCACCTGCTGGCAAAGTAGTATCTGCACATATATACCATTGGCCTAATTCATCCCTGGTATAATTCTATTTAAATTAATGGATTTACACCAGGGATGAGTTTGGTGCAATGTTACAAACAAGAAGGAGGATCTCAACACAGATAAGAGAAATGACAGATAATGGAAAATTACTGTCAAGCCGCTCCAGACAGCTTACAAATGTGGATGCCAACCTCAGGGCAGACTGTTAGAAACCAGGGCACAAACCCCAAACTGGTTGTGTGTTCTATAAATTTCACCAACCAAGTATCAAGTGTGAACTCCTCAAGCACTATAACTGCCTTAACGTGGACACTCCTTTGGGTACTCTAGTCTATTTTGCGACCCAGGCAATCCTGCCTTTTGTGATAGATGGTTCCCCCTACATCAAAAATCACAATAATATTCAGGTTACTCCCAGTCCCAAAGGACCGGTCACTTACCCCAGGTAAAGTGCACTTTAGATCGCTCACCAAATATGCTTGTAGCCAATCCTGTAATAAACTAACTAAAGATTAGCTAGGAAGAAAAGTTATTTACAAGGTTAAAGCAGGTAAGCATATACACACATGAGTTGCAGCCTTAGGTTTCAAAAGATAATAGAAGCTTGTATAATATACAAGTTCTATATGTCCTCTAGGCTAACCCAGGCTAAGCAGCTTGGCTATCCCTTGCTTAAACTTAGAAATATTGCCCTCTCCAAACAGCATAGTGATACAGTTCTTTCTGGTCAGGCATTTTTATTCCCCTCCCCCAAAGTTCAAACTGTGATGGGATGAGGGTTTGTGGACATCCCCTCCTGTGTGTGGGGGGGGGGAGCAATCAACAAAGTCTTTTGTCCACTGATGTTCCATAATGGTTCATCTGGTGTCTATGGGCCTCCTTTTGTTGGGCAGGAGATGACACCACTTATGGTAAACTAGTATTTCACATTTAGTAATGCTTCTTTCTTGACTGGGTGGGGGAGAGACGGGGATGGGGACAGTTCCAGTTTCATAGCAAAACACTTCTATAGTTACACAGCAAACACTTCAGTATTACTTTATAGCATGGGATACAGATATTATAAGTTAGATTAATGAATGCAGCAACTCACAAGCATTTCATAAACTCCAAACACTAAACATATTTTTATAAACTTATCACTAACACACAGGTGAGCCAGACTGGTTTCCAGCTATGCATTTGTCAGTGTTCAGTGAGGGCTAGGGCCCTTGGCATGAGCTGGCATCTGGTCTGTCAGTATCACAACTACTTTGTGTACAGAGGACACACAACAGAAAGTTGTAAGGAGGATTTCATATTCGAGATCTATCAGCAGGAGGGGATTGTAATTATATCTAGAAAAACTTTCTGGGGAATGAATCAAATAGAATAGATTCAAGGGCTCAGAGCTGCATCTTTGATATAAGACTACACTCCCAGTCATGTATAATTCAGCTAAGGGCTGTCAGGTTAGTTTGTGGCACTTCTTCATATTGTACAGATATCCTTCTGGCAATGGTTATGAGGGAGAGACTGTTACAGCAATACGTTAACTCCAGAGCCATAGCACTTTTTCATGTAGTGGAAACAGATTTTTTTAAAGCTAATGTTGCCCTAAGAAGCTACCATTTTTCTCTCTTCTATCAATGTAAAACCTTTTAGATGAAAAGGTTCTATTAAATACCAGATACTAGCCTTGTGTAGATGTCAGTCGTCTGGCTGACAATTCCATCCTCCAAGCCCTGGGGAAAATATCAACTGTCTTTCTGAAGCCCGTGTCCCAATTCAGGAAAGCACTTAAGTCTGTACTGACTTTCCTGAATTGGGATCCAAATCTGGATGTAACACAGGCTACCCCGAACACCTTCACACTTAACATCTATTGAGGATTCTGTAGCGGTTCCCTTTCTGGCAGCACTTAGCCTTTCATTAGCTCATTGCATGGAGGTGGCAATAGAAAGGCCAGTTCAACAGTATATCTGGTTATCTCGAGTTGTCAGTGGTCCCTATCCCTGTGTCCTCTTGCTGGGTCAGCTCCCCAGTAACAGTAGGGGCAGCAGTAGAGAAAATAATGTCCAGCCCCTTTAACTAAGAGTCCAATCCTGTGGGAGCAGGAACCATGATAGTGCACACATGATCACCAATCCTCTCTTTGCTCCAAGATTTTAAAGCTAGCCTTCAATTGTTGCGGTACTAGAACATGTGGTGAGAGAGACCCTTTTGCTTTAAATGTCACTTAGCTTGTTAAGTATTAGTTTGCATTTTACCTTTTATTTCTTGTAACCAATTCTGACTTTATACCTTGTTACCTGTAATTAAGGCTGCGTGTCTGTCACAGAAGTCACTGATTCCTTGACTTCTATAGCAGCCGGTGTGGCTGGCTCTGGGGCTGCCCAAGCAGCTCGGGCAGCCCCTGGCCAGCAGCAGCAAGAGTTCTGGTGTGGGAGGAAGCTCAGTGCTGGGGCAGGGGGTTGGGGTAGCACTTACCTTGGAGGGGGGGCACTCCCCAGAAGTGGCCAGCATGTCTCTGCTGCTCCCAGGTAGAGGGGCCAGGGGGCTCTGTGCACCGCCCCCACCTGCAGGCACCACCCTCACTGTTCCCATTGGCTCCAGTTCCCAGCCAGTGGGAGCTGCAGAGCTGGCACTCAGTGCGGGGGCAATGCATGGAGCCCCTCTGGCCTTCCCTCTCCCTAGGAACTGCATGCTGGCCGTTTCTGTGGAGCTGTGCAGAGCCTGTCAGGGAGCGTTGCTGCCCCCTGCCCCCCAAGCACCAATAGGGGTCCCGGGCCACCCCCCAGCACCCACAATGGCCCTGGACTGCCCCCACCCGAACACCCCGAGCTCAAGTTTCAGATAGGGGTATATAGTACAAGTCATGAACAGGACACTGGCTGTGAATTTTTGTTTACTGCCCATGACTTTTACTAAAAATATCCATGACTAAAACATAGCCTTACTTGTAATCACTTAAAATCTACCTTTCTGTAGTTAATAAACTTGTTTTACCTAAACCAGTGTGTCTTTGGATTGAAGTATTTGGGAAACTTCATTTGAGATAACAGGATTTGTGCATATCGTTTTCTATTAATAAAATGACAGACTTTGTATGAGCTTGTATTGTCCAGAAGGAGAGAGCTGGGTAGTACAAGACACGCATTTCTGGTGACAAGTCTGGGACTGGGAATTTGCTGGTGTTGCTATATAACTCAGCCTGATACAGTAGTAATTTACATGCTGGAGGCTGTGTGTGGGCAGACCAAGAGTGGTTGCTCTCACAGCAAAGCAGTGTAATATACACCCCAGGTTGGAGAATTGAAGGGACAGCTGTACCACAGTCCAGATTGTATCCGGAGTAATGTCACAGCATACCTAAAATTAACATGTTTTAAGTTGCTCCCTGAATGGCGGCTGTTACGGCACATATACTATCTTGGCTGGTAAAATTGTAGAGAAGTGAAATTCCTGTACCAGTGGCACTTGCTGCCATAGGATAGGACGCAAATGAGTTGACAAATGGTTTAGTATTTTTTAAAATGGTTTAGGGACTTAGGACTCAGTTATACTCAAATAAACATACTTGTGCTCACAATGTACCTAGATGACTAAGGATCTGGTTGTCATGGAGGTCACGGATTCCATGACTATAATGTACCTCCATGACTTCTTTGGCTTCAGCCTGCTGCAGCGCTGGGGCTGGAGCAGCTGTCAGGCCCCACTGAGGAGTAGCAGCCCACAGTGTCAGAGCAGCGAGCTAGCAGTCAGCCCCCAGGGCCAAGGAAGCGGCCCACATCAGGAGAAAGTAGTCTAGGCTGGAGCAGTAGCCAGCAGTCAGCTCCTGCTGAGGGAGCAGCAGCAGGGCTGGAGCAGCAGCTGGTGGTCAACTCCTGGCAGGGCTCTGACTATTAGTCTTCCTCCACCCCTGGGGTATTTTTAGTAAAACTCAAGAACAGGTCATGGGCTTCCATGAATTTTGGCTTATTGCCCACAACCTGTCCGTGACTTTTACTAAAAATACCCATGACAAAATCTTAACCTTACAGATGATGAATGTTGACAAAGGGACAAACAGGTGCTGTTCTCCTCGTTCTCCTCTATTCTCTGACTTTTGTGACATCTGGGGTTTTTTGTCCTTAGGGCAGGGACTGTGTATGTGTGTGTACAGTGCTGACGACAGTGGAGGCCCAGGTCCTGATTGGTGTCTCTTGGCATTGCTGTAATACAAATAAGTAAAACATGGATAAACAATTCAACCAGAAGAGCCCATAACTATCTTAGTCAACCTCTTCTGTTGCCCTTAATCTTAGCTTAAACGATTTATACTAATGGATGTGTTGGATGAAGCTCGACTCCACGGAATTGCTGTAGCAAGCGGTGATTGTGCACGATGTTTGTTTTCTCTGGCATGCAAAATGAAAAAATAAACTACTGCTCTAGCCTTGTGGGGCTGTTCTTTACATGCCACTGGAACTGTCAGCTCCCCAAGGCACAGCCACAAACCCCAGTGCAGTCAATTTTCTGTGTCTTGAGGAGAAATCTAACTTAGTTCTTATTTTTCTATCATAATGCTATGTTTCCTTCTGGGTCCTTCTCTCTCTCCTCCCACAAACCCACACCACTATAAATCCTTCTCCTTGTCTCATGTTCTAATGTACGTTAGGAGAGTTGGGGTGGGAGTTCTTTTTCTAAAGATTTTTTTAAAAAAAATTTGCTCCCCAGCTTTCCTTGCACAAATACAGTAGAGACTCTAGTGGCACTTTTCCATCCTTTACTTCAACTGAGGTTAGGAGGTCTGAGAATTGTTTGTTCATCTATAGTAGTGCCACTGACTCTTGCAAGGTCCTGTATTAACAAGTATGATCTAGTGGTGGGTGCAAGAGATGCACGGAGGTCTGGGTTCTATTCCTGATTTTGCCATGCATTTACTTTCTGACCTTCAGCAAGGTACATAACACTTCTGCACCTCAGCTTCCCAATCTATAAAACTGGGATAATAATACTTCATCTCCTCTCCAAAACTGTTTGCAGGACTAGGGAGGGAAGCCTTCTAGGCAAGTTGGGTTTTTATTACTATTAGACAGTTTGGGCCCCCACAGTTTTTGCAACCTAAAGGCCAGACCCTGCAATACTTAGTTATTTGGGTAGACTTTACACTGGTGATGGGTAACCTGTGGCCTGTCAGGGTAATCTGCTGGCGGGCCGCGAGATAACGTTTACATTGACCATCCATAGGCACAGCCGCCCGCAGCTCCCAGTGGCCATGGTTCGCTGAACAAGATTACTTGCTTTAGTTAATGGTTAAAGGAGTAGAGGATAATTCCTACTCACGTGCACACCCAGAATGTATCTATTTTAACACATCAAATATTGCCCAAGTGTTAAAATTCCTAACACTGAAACAGCTCCGCTCCAGCCAATGCTGCTCTGAAGGTGACTTGCTTCCTTGCAGAGGAATCCTGCTTTGTGAAACCACAGCCCTTTAAAACTGACTGTATCCTCCTTCTGTATCTTGCATCTGACCATATCTACAAGAAGGATTGCTCACATTGCTGCCCAGTGCATTGAATTTGCCAGTGCACTTTCATAATACTATTTGGTTGAGGAGAATTTAAGATTTTTTCTCCTTAATTCTTTGCCACTGTGAAATGAAGCCCTGACTTTCTTCCTCTTCCAGGCCTTTAGCTGAAAGCATAGCAACATCTCCTGGAAGGGGATGGCTATTACAAGGTCAATTATAAGTGATTGACAAGTTCAGTTAATGCAATAGAATCTCATGATTTCTTCCAGTTGTGTAATCAGAATTAACTGCATACACAGCTACTACAGTACTTTGTTCCCTTCCCCCATAGTACAAAGCTATTGTAATAGTAAATGATTTGTTTAAAAATATCTGTTCATGTTTGTGGACAATATGCATAAATTAAATCAGTTTGATCCTAGCAGTACAGATCACACCAGTATGTATCATAGCAAAGGATGAGAGAGAGAGAGAGTGTGTGTGTGTGTGTGTGTGTAAAAAACAAAGAACTGGACTGGTGATTTCAGACCAGGAGGGGAAAGAGCCAGGAGGCATTCAAACATTACAGACAGTTGACAAGAAGGTGTGAGTAACAGTAGGGAGAAATTAGTATTGGGGAAATTAAGTTTAGGTTTTGTAATGACTCAACCACTCCCAGTGTCTATTCAGGGCTAATCTGATGGTATCCAGTTTGCAAATTAATTCCAATTCTGCAGGTTCATGTTGGAGTCTGTTTTTGAAGTTTTTTTTGTTGAAGAATTGCCACTTTTAGGTCTGTTATTGAGTGACCAGAGAGACTGAAGTGTTCTCCTACTGGTTTTTGAATGTTATGATTCCTGATGTCAGATTTGTGTCCATTTATTCTTTTGCATAGAGACTGGCTAATGGGCCACTCTCTTACCACTTCAAAAGAGATTTTTCCTCCCTTGGTATCCTGCTGTTAATTGATTTATCTCGTTAGACTGACCTCACACTTGGTAAAGCAACCCCCATCCTTTCATGTATTTATACCTGCTCCTGTATTTTCATTCCATGCATCTGATGAATGGGTTCTAACCCACAAAAGCTTATGCCCAAATAAATGTTAGTCTAAGGTGCCACAAGGACTCCTCATTATTTTAACCCAGCTAGATGTATTGAATCATTATCAGATAATCAGTGAGTCAATTACCAAGGAGGAATAGAACAGAAAGCTACAGGGGACATTAAGAATGGCCATTAAGTATGAAGCAAGCAGTTACCAATAGAGGTTCTTTCTCCTAAGAAGGCAAACAATCATGATTGACTCAATGATGAGAAGACAGAGCATTCAGCAACAAATACGAGCACAACAGGACAGTGTGCTGTCTCCCTGGAGCAAAAATAGGAGATGTAACTGCAAGATTGGACAGCATTATTAAATCATCTGGCAGATAGCCTCTGGCAGTGATCCCCAGAGGAACCAAAAACTCTCTGCATTACATGGAACTATGCAGATGATACAAGACTTCAGGGATCTTGGAAGGGAGCTGAAGAAGAATGAAGTCCAAGTGATCTTCTCAGAGATCCTTCTGGTCCCCGGGGCAGAGAAGGCAGAAAATACTGGAGGTGAACTATTGGCTGCATGACTGGTATGAAGTTGAAGGTCTTGAATGTGGCCCAATATTCCACAAAATCTTGTGTGGGGGGTGGGGGGACGGGGTTGAGGGCAGGCATCCTCTGGGAAATCAGCACCTATGCTCCTAGGCATGCACCGGGTGGTACTGGTGGCATCAAGGCGGGCGGGCATGTGGAAGCCCTGGCCATGTGGGCAGAGCGCACCCAGCAGTGCAGCCAGCAGCTCGCTGGGCACCAACGGGGGCCCATTGACTGTTCTGCTCTGGGGCCCGGAATTGCTGTCAGTGGCCCTGTTTGAGGGGATGTCAAGGGAATGGCCTGCATCTCACAGTTGGGGTGGGGGGGATTTCTCAGTCTGATTAGATGGAGCAGCCAGAGGGCATTATACTAATAGCCAAAGGGAAGGGTTCTGAAGAGGCAAATGTGGTTGTCTCTCTGGAAGATATGCTTTAGTCAAACAAGTTATTGGGCTTAATACAGGGGTAACAGGGCAAAATATAATGGCCTGTGAGACACAGGTCTGATGGTCCCTTCAGGCCATAAAGGCTCTGAATAATGGACATACAGGTAAGTAGTAACTGTAGTAGTAGCACTTGTATAGAGTCTTAAATCGGTAATTGCAAGCCACCTCAGCACTGAGGCTGGGATTGTCAATGGTGCTGAAGGGAGACAAGTGAGTTAGGCATCCAACTCCCTCATGCATATTTGAAAATCACAGTCCAGTTGAGACATCAGAACGCCTGTCGGATGTTGTCAAGATTCCTTCCCCACTCTGAACTCTAGGGTACAGATGTGGGGACCTGCATGAAAGACCCCCTAAGCTTATTCTTACCAGCTTAGGTTAAAAACTTCCTCAAGGTACAAACTTTGCCTTGTCCTTGAACCCTATGCTGCCAACACCAAGCGTGTTAAACAAAGAACAGGGAAAAAGCTCACTTGAAGATGTTGTCTCCCCAAAATATGCCCCCAAGCCCTACACGCCCTTTCCTGGGGAAGGCTTGATAAAAATCCTCACCAATTTGCATAGGTGAACACAGACCCAAACCCTTGGATCTTAAGAACAATGAAAAAACAATCAGGTTCTTAAAAGAATAATTTTAATTAAAGAAAAAGTAAAAGAATCACCTCTGTAAAATCAGGATGGTAAATACCTCACAGGATAATCAGATTCAAAACATAGAGAATCCCTCTAGGCAAAACCTTAAGTTACAAAAAGACACAAAAAAAGGAATATACATTCCATTCAGCACAGCTATTTTACCAGCCATTTAAACAAAACAGAAATTAACGCATATCTAGCTAGATTACTTACTAAATTCTAAGATTCCCTTCCTTTTCTGTTCCCGGCAAAAGCATCACACAGACAGACCCTTTGTTCCCCCCACCCCCTCCAGCTTTGAAAGTAACTTGTCTCCTCATTGGTCATTTTGGTCAGGTGCCAGTGAGGTTATCCTAGCTTCTTAACCCTTTACAAGTGAAAGGGTTTTGCCTCTGGCCAGGAGGGATTTTATAGTTCTGAATACAGAAAGGTGGTTACCCTTCCCTTTATATTTATGACAGATATAAGTATCGCTATCCCAGCTTACAGATGGCAGAATTGAGAAACTGAGATGAAGTCTGTATTGGACTTGAGCCTCATGACTCCCAAGCCCTGTGAACAAAAAAAGCCACATGTTTAACATTTTTCTAGTCGTAATATTGTGCGGTTTTAAATGATCATTCTAATATGGGATAATCCTGTTTCTCCACCTCTACAGGCCCAGAGGTTTCCAGCCAAAATTGAACTGCACTGGCTTTACTGCAATGGGGTGAGGAGTAGATAGGGGTCTGTATCCCTTGAGGCTCTTAGGGCACCCCACGTGGCAGGGTAGGATGGGGCAGACTGGTTGAAGGTTAGGGTTGGGGAAATCTGCAACCATACTTGCCCTTGTAACGCTGAGTGATGGAGACTACTGCGCCCTAAGAGCTATAGGATTAGCCACAGAATAACCCTGTGCCACTTCGCAGCCTGGGGAGGAGGATTCTTTTTGTCTCACAAGGTTTCTTTCACTTTTGGCATGTCTCTAATCTTTCTCCTATGCACACGTGCCCAGCATTCAGATGGTATCCATCACTTGTTAGCTTTCTAGTATGATTGGATTAGATTTCATTCATCTAATATATGTAATAAATGTTCCACTTGCCCTACTCACAACCTTTGCACTGTGTCTACCCTGGCTCTATTAGAGAGGCTGCATTAGTAGTGACTGTTCTAATCAAGGCTGCAAAACAGTCTTGTAGGAACTTAAGAATTGCCATACTGAATCATACCAATCAATGGTCGTTCAGTCTAATATCCTGTCATCCATGGATGACAGTACCAGATGCTTCAGAGGAAGGTGCAAGAAGTCTTGCAGTGGACACTTATGGAATTCCATGAAGTTTTCTCCTAGCCCCTATTAGTGAGAAGCTAGTTTAAGCCCTGAAACTGGAGGGTTTAGAGCACTCTTAAGTTTTTTGGAAGTGGTCAAAGTGGTGGTGGAGACATTATGGAAACTTAGAACAAAAAACCACTTGATTTCCCCTCTCCCCAACAATTTAAAACAATTTTAGTTTTGGGCGATTTTTCCCCTCTTCCCCCCTTTCCCCCCCAGGGAAGGGGAAACCCAAAATAATTAATGAAAACAAATCTTCATAAACATTTTCATGCAAAAAACTTGAAAGGAATCTTTTTGTATCAAAAAAAGGGACATTCTGGCCAGTGCACAAGAGGCATCACCATTATTGTGAAGTGTGTATTCCGTGCTGTGCCAACCACACACTGCTGGCTAATGCAGCAGGGGTTTGTCTGTGATACTTAGCTCAGATTTAATCACTTAATACTCTTGTTTCTTGTGTTCTGGAGCACCAGAACTACCACTGTAGCTGCCCCTTGTGCGAAGGAAGGGAATAGTGCTTGTACTATTTTCACGCTTGCCCAGTCACAACAGAGCCCTGTGTCTGAAGAGAAGTCTTTACTGTCTTCTCTTGTAGTAACCACTAGATCACAGATCATGTTGCAGGAAAGTATAACAGGGAGAAGGAGAAGCAATCAACACATGGATTTTTATAGATTCCAAGGTCTGAAAGGACCACTGTGATCTCCTCCGACTTCCTGTATAAACTGGCCATAGAAGTTCCCCAAAATAAATCCTAGAGAATCTTTTAGAAAAACATTCAGTATTGACTTTTTTTAAAATTGCCAATGATGGAGAGTCCACCATGACCCTTGGTAAATTGTTTCAATGGTTAATTACTCTCACTGTTTAAAAATTCACACCTTATTTATACTCTGAATTTGCCTAGCTCCAACTACCAACCATTGGATTGTGCTACACCTTTCTCTGGAAGACTGAAGAGTCCATTATTAAATATTTGTTCCCCATATAGGCACGCGAACACTAATCAAGTCAGCCCTTAATGTTGTTTTGTTAAGCTAAATTTTGAGCTCCTTGAGTCTATCAAGGAATGTTTCCTAACCCTTCAATCGTTCTTGTGGCTCTTTTCTGAACTCTCCAGTTTTATCAACCTCCTTCATGAGCTGTGGTACACCAGAACTGGATATAGTATCATTCCCCAGCAGTGGTCATGCTAGTGCCAAACACAGGGGGAAAATGACCTTTGTCCCTGATAAATCCAAATTATTTTTTACATACATGTCAAATAGTTTGGATGAACAGCTTTCAGTTTTTGGGTTATCTACAAACTGCTAGCTTTGTTTGCTATTTATTTTTCCAAGTGTGCATCATCACCTTAGTGACATGATACTGTTTTTGCTTCCTGACAGAGTGAACCATCAGGAGAACAACAAATAAGACTATGTCTACATTGCTCTACAGTTCAGACTACAGGGATGTGCATGGCGGTATGCACCAAAGTGCTGTGCTGTAACTCTGCCATGCAGCTGCCGTGAGTGCAAACTAAAAGGTTCCTAGTTCATGTTTAATGTAATCCTTTTCAAACAGGACTTGCACTAATGCAAACTAGGAACCTTTTAGTTTTGCGCTTGCAGTGTCCATGTAGCGGAGTTACAGTGCAGCACTTTGGTGTGCACCAGCTATTCATACCCCAGGCTGCGGGGCAGTATAAACAAGCCCTAAAAGGCAGCCAATTAGTTTATGTATGAATACTCTTATTTGCATGTGAATAGATTCATCTGAAAAACAGCCATTCCCTAAAGGTTCATGAGAACAAAAACCCATTTGGGTGTGTAACAGGGTGTACTCATCTCTTGTGAGTGCCCCCTTGACCAAGTGTGTGTGCCTGCACTCTGTTTGTCCCTGCTCTGGGATAGAGCAGTGCCCCAGAGCTCCCTCCTTGAAGATGTGTTCCAGCCCAGGGACCCTGTAGATAGCAGCTGTCTGCTGTGTCCCTTTAACTACGTTATATGGCTTCTCTAATTCCCTGGGCCACTTCCCCACTGCCTCACGCTATCTTTACCCTTACCTCAAGGCCTTGTCCTAATAGAGTCCCAGCAACCAGCTCAGGTCTCCTTCTCCCTTTCCCCGGTTTCTGGCAGCACTGCCCTATCTGGGGTTCTACAGCTCCATCAACCAGCCACACATCTACAACTACAGAAAGGAACTGAGCTCCCGTTGGCCCTGCAGCTCTTTCTACACTCGGCTGCTGGGCTCTGATTGGCTGTATCCACAAAGCCACTCTAGGCAGCTTGGAGGACCCTCTCCACTGATCCTTTTTTGGGGCAGGGTATGGCAGGGCCATAAGGCTTCCAGCAAGGGGCCTCAGTGGGTATGGTATACACCCTGTGACAGAGTATGTTTGCAAACGGGAAATTAAGAGGTACAACTGCAGTCAATCTGAACAGCTGTTTAGAATTGTGTTTTATACAACACTTCCAATATTCAGCTGGCTCCATACAGTAAATATCTAGAAATATTGCTACTTCAGACACATCTTGGAGCAAGTGTAGCAAAACCACAACTTCCCCCAGATCTGATGTAATTTGCATAGCAACATTTATGATAAATGGACATTTAGATCAGAAATGTCAGTTCTAAATTTAACTGGATTACATTAGGATTCCCTGCATTACAGGCTGATTCCCTGAACTACATTCATTGAAAGATCAACAATATCTCAATCTACTAAAACCAGAAATGGACCTCTGGATAAATAAGCTATTTTATAATAGATGTATAAATATTTTATCACTTTTTTGTCACTTACAAAATTGAACCATGATACATTGTCTAAATCAGTCACGGATGACTCTTGATAAGCTCATCAGTCCATAGTGGAGAATAGTTGGTCATATTGGGCCAGACCCTGAATTTGTGTAAACTGTCATCACAGCTCCCTTGACTTCAACTGAGGTATGACAGCTTACAGCAGCTGAGGATGTGACTCAATATTCCTTATGAATAGGATTTCTCATGAATATAGCCTTTTTCTGTTTGTGAATATTTCAAACAGCTCCTTTGCTTTTTTGGAATGTATTGTGTTCCTGTAACAAGGTTTTCGCTTGGCCCTTGCACTGTGGGACCCCTGCGTCCACAAATCTGCTTGAGACCTCTTCTGGGTGCAATCACCAGTGCCTTTTATTTATAGTGTCAGCTCCCACCGCCTTCTATTTACAGACCGCTCCAAACTAGAAACCGGGGGGACAGCTAGCTTCTCCAGCCAGCATGGATGCACAGTCCTTGGCTCCTCCCTTTCCCCCTTAACTTCCTTCCTTCCTTCCTTCCTTCCTGCCAGCCCTATGTAGCCCCCTGGCTAATGAGGCCCGCAGGTGCTTCCCTTCTATCAATTAGTCGTGGCATTCTCAGCCAGCCCCAATTAATGCTTCTTAATTGGAGCTGGGCTAACAGAGGGCTGGCTCAGGACCTCGAGACCAGCACCCTGTTACAGTTCCCTAAGTATGCACTGAGTCGCTTAGGAAAACAATTTTCCACCTCTGTTATGTTTGAACTCTTCTTTGTTAATGAGGTCATTGGTCACTGAAGTCAACTAGCATTGTTTCTGCTCCCTGTTTGGAAAACTGAAACTCTTTTCAAACAGATGAGCGAATAACTTTCTGCACGCAAATGCTCTTATTTACACACAGTTATGGTATTTGTACCACATTTGTGTGAAACATTTTGCATGAGTATTTACAGATGAATTATAATAAATAAGGGGTTTGAATGTGCTGAACTGATATTTGGATTTCAAACAGATGTTCATGAACACTGTTTTTCAATGTTCAACCAGCTCTGGTTAGAAGACATGGGAATGAGAAATGTGATTGATTAATGCAGTAGTGATAAAAGGTGGTCTTAAGTGTTCTCATATCTTGCTCTTTAATAGTTGTCTTTAATTGGCTTTCATAAGCCATATAAGTATTTCTTAAGGTTCCAGTCATGATCTCACTTTTTTTGTTTTGAGCTAAAAATAGTTGCACAATAAATGGAGTGTAATCAGTCTCTATGCTATTTGTGGCTGTGATATTAGTTCATGTGATAAATAGCATTTACCATACTTTTGATCCTCCCCACCATGTAATCTTCCTACTAATACATTTTCACTGGGGCTCCTTCTGACACTGCAAATCTCCTAGGAGTCTCAAATGGCTTTTTAAACTACAGAAATACTGTTTTCCCGCAAACAAGAAATTTCCTTCAAAACCATACTGGCCCAAAGCCCAGGATTGGCAATATTCAGTCCTGAATGAGCTAAACATGTAGCTAATTTAAGGTCTAATATCTCTCAAACAATCAACTAATAAACTGGTGTTTTATTGCATGGTGGAGCTGGGGATATGCCAAAGGGACCATAAGCAGTATGCTTCTAAATCACTAATTATCAGACCTTAAAACCACAACACAATGGAAAACACAAAACATTGTTTAATTCCGTCCCTGCTCCCGTGTGGATTCCCAGCTGAATTTGTGAAGCCAGATTTTTTGAAGAGACCTCAGCTCCTATTTAAAATCTGTTCACTTGGTAAGGTTCCTAAACAGCAGCTGAGTCCTTTAAATAATCTGGCCCCAGTTGCGGGTGCTGAGCCCTCTAGAATAATCAACCCATAGTTCACAGAGAGCCTGGCTTTATAGGAAGTATCAGTACAAAATGTTAAATGCTGTAATAACACATCTGAAGTAGTTTCTCCACAGCAAGTGTGGCATATATAGAATACCAGATGGTGGATGTACTACAAAGCTTTTTATCAGCACTTATTAGGCATGACTTCCTTTTAAATATGGGTTTGTCATTCATGACTAAAACATTTACCCCCAAACTCATGCTAACAATGTCCTGTGTCATCATTATGTATTTCATATACAGGAAGTAACATAGCTAAGCAAATCTACCACAAAACTTTTTCTTTGGCTGCACTTATCCGTGCTTGTTTTTTATGGCAGTGGTGGTGGTGATTTAACAGCAGACAAACATTTTTATTAACTGTTTCACTACTGCCTGTCTTGAAGTGGCAGAATTCCAAATGGAATGTCAATAGGGTCTTTCTCTCTCCACGTGGTAAGAGATGTGCTTGATTGGCCTTTTTCTGTTCAGAGTCTATTAACTGTGCCATATTGGGTTGTGGACAAAAGTTCCATCACTGGCCAAACTCCAGCTGCCCAACTCAGATCAACTGTGGATTCCCTGCAAATGGAAGTCTTCTGTACTAACCTCTGTGTCCCTAAAAAAGGCTATTTCTGTCCCCCAAGCAAGGTTGTTTCTGTAGAATCACTGTTATAGACGGTTTATGTAGACTTACAATTAATGTTTGTATGTCAAAATATAAAATATGGGTGCATCTATACCTTACAGTCTCTTTCTGGGCAGACTTTCTGCCACTGTGAGCCTTGGACTTGTATCTTTCAGGACTGAATCTAGGGCACCATAGTTTAATTCTCTTCCTACCTGGTGGTGTCTCCCCGAAAGAGAACAGGAAGAATTTTTTATTGTAGCCAATTGTAAACTTCATTTAAATGCAGAAGTGGACTGCATGTTTATTTTCCTTTGCTTTTATCCAACTACAGCAGAGATCTGTGGCCTTGTAGAGCAAGAACACCATTTTCGGCTGATGATCCCCTCCCCCCCCCCCCCCCCAACTTATTTTTTTTTTAAATAATGCAGGCAAAACTGCCACTGATCTCAATGGGAGTTTTACCTGAATACCAAAGTGACTGGGCCCTTAGCTGACTGACTAACAGCCCTAGTGAGCCACAAACAGTAATGCTCTAATATTCCATTGCAATGTCTGGATCAGACTGGACATTGCGTTATTGTGACAACACTGATCAGTGTTTGGGTACCAACTGACAGGCAGCTTAGAAGCACCTGGGGATGGGGAGATGAAGTGTGATGTAGTAAGCTTAGTAATGAAATATCAAGAGGTCATTCTACAGTTGTTGGGTGGGTCCTAATGACTCCATTTGATGCGGCAGTGTCTCCAGTTTACTCTGCTCCTGGTTGCATGGAGTCTATGTGCAGCGCTGCTTCTTTCTCCATCCCTCTGAGCAGTCAGGGAAGGTGGGGGGAGAGAAATCCCAGTGATTCGACCTATTTGCTCAGCATTCCTTGTGCTGCCCGTGTGTGTGTACAAGGCAGTGTTGGGGAGTGCTTGTTTGATTGGTACTTTGCTTGCTCTGCCTCGTATCAGATCACGTCTTAGATGTGGACTTAAACATTAAGACCGGCTTGTGGTTCTAAAGCCACGTGTTGAAGGTTTCTGGACTAAACGCAAATTATTTTTCTTAATAGAAGGTGATGTTTATATGATGTAAAGTCATGCTATCGATCAAAAGATGTGATTATTATGCATTTTTACATAGATTAATAGGGACATGTAGGGGTTGTAAAGTCAATTGCTTGGCAGTGGTGAACTAACAACTTGTTTTCTGACAGTTTTCCTGTCTGGCCATATCACTAAACCTGAGGAATGACTGAAGGGATTAGCATGCCAAAGTAAGAAGATGAACACAAACATGTTGTGTCTGTTGAATAAAATATCCCTTTTAGAGCCATTTCCATGCCAATCCTTTGAAGAACATGGTTGCATCTACACACTTACTTCCCTCTGCTCTTCAGAAAAGATTTAATGTCCAGCAACTGGCCTTATCTAGGTTTTAGAGTTAGAGAACAGCTGGACTAGAGTACTAAGTTGTCAGGACTGCCTGGCTCTGATGATAGATCTGCAATTACCTCACTGTATGACTGTAGGTAAATTAAAACTTAATCGTTCTATGCCTCAGGTTGCCCATCTGTGAAAATATAGATAATCCCTATTAAGATAGGGTGTTAGTGTTAATCAGTAATGAATGTAAAGTCCATTAAAATAAGCACAAAATATTATAGATTCAGTCCTAAACTCAGTGCCTATTCAATCAAAGCTCCCACTAATGCAGCAGGAGTTGACTCACTATTGAATAAAGACTGTAGGATTTTGTTCCTTTTCCCTTTACCATCTCATTCCAATTTTGCACCAAATGTTTGTTTAAATTACACTTTCCTGTTCCAAGCATTACCTTTGATGATAAAGTATTGGCCAAACACAGCTCTCGCTTACAGTATAGACTCTATACTCCTGCAGTGGAATTACTCTGAATTCATACTGATGTAACTGACATCTGAACTAGCCCATTCTTTGCATTTGATGGGTATAAAGTCCTGTTGGTAATCTGGTTTAAGTGAAAAGACGGTGGTGGTGGTGGTGGTATCCTAAACAATGAGTTTCACTAGAACACCCAGTTTCAGTGAGGAGAAGGTATTCTGTTGCAAATATTCTAGCTACAAACCTCTTGCCTTATTGGATTACCCTTACCCAATCAGTGAGTTGATCAGGAAGGCTATATCTGAACACTACTGTTTTTTAGTCAGTTTAAAATGCAGCCTGAGTTTGCATTCATCTGTTATGCTCATGTATGAAAAGTGGCTGACAGTAAATTTGCACTGCCCCGATTTGGTTGCTATATGCCATTCACCAGTGCACTCTGTTTTCAGTGACAGACCCTAAACTACTTAAATAGCTCTATTGCTTCAAAAACCACCCTTCTGACCTTGCAGATCAGCCTTTAAGAACATGAGTTGCCACACTGGGTCAGACCATGGTCCATTTTGCCCAGTATCCTGTCTCCGACAATGGCCTGTACCAGATCTTCCGGGGGAGTATACAGAATGGAGTGGTCTATCCTGGTCTTTCCCTCACAGCTTCTGGCAGTCAGTGGTTTAGAACAGCCCAGAGCATGGGGTTGCATCCCTGACCATCTTGGCTAATAGCTATTGATAAACTTATCTAGGTCTCTTTTGAACCCAGGTATACTTTTGACCTTCATAACATCCCATGGCAATGAGTTCCACTGGTTAGTTGTGTGAAAAACACTTCCTCTTGTTTGTAATAAACCTGCTGGTCACTAATTTAATTGGGTGATCCCTGGTCTTTGTATTGTGGGAAAAGTAAATAACACTTTTATAGACCTACCACATACTCCTTTAGTGTCTCTTTTCTAAGATGAACCACCCTAATCTTTTTGGTCTATCCTCATATAGGAGCTGCTCCATACCCTGGATCATCTTTGCTGTCCCTTCTTGGAAACTTTTCCATTTCACTATATCCTTTTTGAGATGGGGTGACCAGAACTGGTCACAGTAAGCAAGGTGTGGGTGCACCATGGATTTATATAGTGGCATTATGATATTCTGTCATCTTTTCTATCCCTTTCCTGATAGTTCCTAACATACCGTTAGCCTTTTTGACCTCTGCTGCATAGTGAACTGAAGTTTTCAAAACTATCCACAGTGACTCCAAGATCTCTTTTTTTTGGGTGGCAATAGATAATTTAGAACCTATCATTGTACATATATAGTTGGGATTACTTTTTCCAGTGAGCATTACTTTGCACTTATCAATGTTGAATTTCATCTGCCATTTTGTAGCATACTCACCCAGTTTTGTGAGATCCCTCTAACTCAGGGGTGGGCAAACTTTTTGGCCTGAGGGCCAAATCTGGGTGGGGAAATTGCATGCAGGGCCATGAATGTAGGGCTGGGGCAGGGGGTAGGGGTGCAGGAGGGAGTAGTGCAGTGTGGGAGGGGGTGTGAAATGCAGAAAGGGGCTAAGGGCAGGGGGTCGGGGTACAGGCAGATGTGCAGAGTGCAGGAGGGGGCTCAGGGCAGGGGGTTGGGGGCTAGGGGTTGGGGTACAGGAGGGGTGCAGGGTGTGTTGGGGGCTCAGGGCAGGGGGTTGGGGTGCAGGCTCCAGCCCGGCACTGCTTACCTTGAGCGGTTCTGAGGTGGCAGTGGCGTGCAGTGGGGCTAAGGCAGGCTGCCTGCCTGCCTGCCCTGGCCCTGCGCTGCTCCCAGAAGCGGCTGGCGCCACGTCCCTGTGGCCCCTGTGGGAGGGGAGGGCAGAGGGTTCCGTGTGCTGCCCTCACCTGCAGGTACCTCCCCCGAAGCTCTCATTGGTGGCAGTTCCCCGTTCCCGGTAAATGGGAACTGCAGGGGGTGGTGCCTGCAGGCGAGGGCAGCACACGGAGCCCTCTGTCCCCTCATTCCTCCAGGGGCCACAGGGACATGGTGCTGGCTGCTTCTGGGAGCGGTGCAGGGCCAGGGCAGGCAGGGAGCCTGCCTTAACCCCACGGCACCATGGGGGTGGCAATCCTGACGGGCCGATCCAAAGCCCCGATGGGCCGGATCCGTCCTGTGGGCCATAGTTTGCCCACCCCTGCTCTAACTCCTTGCAGTCTGCTTTGGGCTTAACTAGCTTGAATAATTTTGTATACTCTGCAAACTTTGGCACTTCATTGTTCACCCCCTTTTATAGATCATTAATGAATATGCTGAACAACACAGGCTCCGGTACAGACCTGTAGAGGACCCCACTGTTCATTTATCTCCATTGTGAAAACTGACCACTTATTCCTGCCCTTTTGTTTCTTATCTTTCAACTAGTTACTGATCCAAGAGAAGACCTTCCCTCTTATCTCATGGCTACTAAGTTTCCTTAAGAAACTTTCATGAGCCCTGAAGTAAAAATATTTCTAAACTGGGAGTGAGGACTGCTGGGCTTTATTCTCTGTTATGTCTGTAAGAAAACCAAAGCTTCTATTCTAAGCAGAGACTCAGTGACTTACAAACAGTCATGGTGTAATTTGAATTAATTCATTGTCCCTTAACATGTTAACTAATGTGATTGTAAATGCTAGTGAAGATGCTCTACAAATGTTCGTACTGAGCCCTAGGTAAACAACAACCTAGAACAAATGTTTAAGGAATGGCTATGTTAATATTTACAACTGTTAGTTAACTCAACTGAAAAGCAATTATCTTGAGTCACAACAGGACCAAAGCCTCTAATACAGACAACTAGACTAAATTCTGCTCATTTGTACCAATATAAGTCTGCAGTAACTTCAGTGGTATAAAATCCACACATCATTTTATACTTCTGTAAAATGATTATACTACTCACCTGTTGGGTGATGGAGGAGGCATGTCTCTAATAAATGGCTACTCTATGCTAAACTTATCATACTTAAACTTATACCATAAACTTATCATACTTGGGACCAGATCTTCGGCTGGTATATGTCAGTGTGGCTCCACTGAAGTCAGCAGGTGAGGATCTGGCCTTTAATCCTAATCCAATATAGGGCAAAACCAAGAAATCTCAAATACTTTTGTGATAACTGTTGGCAAATGCTGTCTTTATAATAGTTGCTACCATATCTTTCTGGGTGCTGTAAGGGTTAATTAATCAGTGTTTATAAAGTGTTCTGCAGGCCTTAACTAAAAATTGAGAATGAAGCAGCATGGAACAGAAGTCATGCACTGGTAAGTAGGTGCAAAACATTGGTACTATATTAAAAGCAAAGAGACATCTATAATTTCCCCGTGATAACTCTTTTCATCATTGCTTGAGGGAGAAGCTAGTTCAGCTTTAAGTACAATTTTCCTTTTGTTATTTCAGTGGGCTACTGCTTACTGCCTCTGTAGCTTTAAATAAATATCAAAGGAGATCCACTTTTTTGTGTCTAAACAATCAGACCTATTCTAATGCTGACAATCGATATTAATCTTTCTGAATAGAATTGCCATTAAAATGAATTGTTGGTTAATCTACCACACTTCTAACCTCATTGATAATATAGCCATAATCTTAAGCAATTGTGACTGAATATAAACCACCAGGATGATGGAATTATAACACAATTCTATGCACCTAACAGGTGTTCTTTTCCCCAGATTGAAATCATTGTGATGTTGCACTTCATATGTTTTATGGAAATATGTTTATACGTGTGAATATGATGTAACTGGAATATGCTTCATGTAAAAGGTCTCTTGTAAGGTATCATTACAAAGCTTATGATCTACTGAGTGTGTTTATCCTATTTATTTGCATGTATTATTTCTATGTCTGGAGTTAGGAGAATAAGATATAAACTTGTGTTACTGATGTAAATATGGTAAGTGGAAACCATTAAGGGTGCTTCAGAATCAGTGAACTGTGAATGGGTTTGTTTACCTGCAAGCATTCCTATGTACGTGTCTTCCTGCTACTAGGTAATGAAGAAGAAGGTCTTACAGTGACATGCGATCATGTCATCTGAACTGGAATCCATCTTAAACCTGGGGCTTTCCCATTTAGAAGGAGGGGTGGGTATCCAGAGAGACAAAAGATTCCTGCCTTGTGCCAAAGCTATAAAAGGGGAAGGACCAAAACAAAGGGGGGTTGCCAGTCATGAGAAATCCCCTAGTTACCACCTGAACTGGAACTAACAAGGACTGTACCAAAAGAAAGGATTGGGCCCAGGCTAGGAAGAAGTCTGGTCTGTGAAAGAAGCTTATTGGAACATCTCAGGGTGAGATTTACCTGTATTCAGTTTCTTAATGTATTAGGTTTAGACTTGAGTGTTTTGTTTTATTTTGCTTGGTAACTTACTTTATTCTGTCTGTTATTACTTGAAACCACTTGAATCTTACTTTTTATACTTAATTTTAAGTCACTTTTGTTTATTAACAAACCCAGAGTAAGTGACTAATACCTGGGGAGCAAACAGCTGTGCATATTTCTCTATCAGTAGTATCTATAGAGGGCAGACAGTTTATGAGTTTACCCTGTATAAACTTTATACAGAATAAAACAAATTTATTTGGGCTTGGATCCCATTGGGAGCTGGGTGTCTGGGTGCTGGAGACAGGAGTGCTTGCTGAGGTGTTTTCAGTTAAGTCTGCAGCTTTGGGGGCGTGGTTCAGACCCTGGGTCAAGTGACACAAGTGAAATTTGAATGGCAGCACACTTCAGCCTGATAAAAGGCAGCTGTGGAATTCCCTGCCATGAGATACCATTGAGGCCAGGAGTTTAGTGGGCATCTTGTGCCTTACTAATTGATAAAAAGTAATAAAGAAACTTCCCCTATGGACAGCTAATTATTTATTGAAACTTTCTCTGAAGCAGCTGGTGCTGACCACTGTCAGAGACTGGATGCTGGATGGAATACTTAGGATAAACAGAGAGCAAGTGTGAAAAATTGGGACAGGAGGTGTAATTGGCGCCTATATAAGACAAAGCCCAGAATATCGGGACTGCCCTTATAAAATCAGGACATCTGGTCACCCTAGGAACACTGATCTGAGCAGGTCTAGCAGCTTCTACGGTTTTGTGCAATTTTGGTTAGGAGAGAGAACAGGGAGTCAGTGGCATGCAGGAGGCTTTAATCTCCCTCCCTGAACATTGCTGTAAAGAGAATTCCAAGGGCCAGTGTGGAGATAGGTGTGACGTTGCACTCCATATGTTCTATGGGAATACACTTATGAGTGTGAATATGATGTAACTGGAATACACTTTAAGCAAAAGGTCTCTTGTAAGGTATCATAGCAAAGGTTATAACCTACTGAATATATTCCTCGTATTTGTATGCACATATCATTCTTGTATCTGAAGCTAGAAATATGAAATATTAAAAATATAAGAGACTCTGAGGTCCTATTGTAATTATGCAAAGTGTGGGCCATTAATGGTGGTTTAGAATCTTGATGGCTCCCATTGACCTGGACAGTTGGTTGTGAATAGTTTATTTACCTGCAACCCTTCCTGTGTATGTGTGGGCCAACCCAGGAAGAATGGAGACTAGGGGTCCTACAGTGACATGTGACCATGTCACATGATACTGGAATCCATCTTAATCCTTGTACTTTTCCATTGATGAGGCTGGGGTGGGGACAAGCCCAGACAAAAGATTCCCACCTTGTGCCAAAGCTATAAAGGGGAGTGGAGCAGAACAAAAAGGGCTGCCAGTCATGAGAAAACCCCTGCTTACCACCTGAGATGTCTGCTGGAACTAACAAAGACTGTACCAGGGGAAAGGATTGGGCCCAGACTAGGAAGGTGTCTAGTCTGTGAAAGAAGCTTACTGGAACATCTCTGAGGGTGAGATATTACATGTAATCAGTTTCTTAATGTATTAGGCTTAGACTTGCGTGTTTTGTTTTATTTTGCTTTGTGACTTACTTGTCCTGGCTGTTGTTATTTGAAACCACTTAAATCCTACTTTTTATACTTAATAAAATCACTTTTGTTTATTAATAAACCCAGAGTGAGTGATTAATACCTGGGGGAGCAAACAGCTGTTCATATCTCTCTATCAGTGATATAGAGGGCGAACAATTTATGAATTTACCTTGTATAAGCTTTATACAGAGTAAAATGGATTTATTTGGGGTTTGGATCCCATTGGGAACTGGGTGTCTGGGTGCTGGAGACAGGTAACCTGCTGAGCTTTTTTCAGTTTAGTCTGCAGCTTTGGGGGCATGGCCCAGACCCTGGGTCTGTGTTGCACCAGGCTAGCGTGTCTGGCTCAACAAGACAGGGTTCTGGAAGTCCCAAGCTGGCAGGGAAAATGGGCTCAGAGGTAATTTCAGCACATCAGGTGACAGTCCCAAGGGGGTCTCTGTGACCAAACCCGTCACAATGGGGAGAAACAAATTACCTGAAAAGTTCTAGGTGCTGTGACTAAGGTAAAGAAGTGTATTTTAAGAATGTGTTTCCCCAACAATCGTACCTAGATTCAAAATACTGTAACATGCTCGGACTATGTTCTTTAATAGCATTCTCCGTAGCTATAGCATCTTGGATGGAATGCTCATCCTGAATCACTAACAGAATGTCTACACTGTAGTGTAAACCCAGGATTAATAGAACTCGAGTTAGCAGACCCTGGGTTTGTTAACCTAGGGTTTGTGTCTACATTCATTTGTCACCCCAAGTTAGGAACTGTTAAACCCCCAACCTGAGGGTCCAGCATCTACACTGCATTATGTGGGACTGAGTCCAATCACCCATGTCCCAGACTTCTTAGCACCCTCCCAAAATGTGGCTGCTCTTGCCCTTTGTTCATGGTACAGTGTGGGAAAACTTGACTGTCCACCAAACTTGACTATCCTGAGGACAAAGAAAGTCAGCCCTTGGGATTGTGGGACTCTCCACCTTTGTGCAGTCCTGGACCCTGGCTGAGCATGATTTTTGTGTAGACAGAAGGGGGGTTAGGCTTGAGTCTGAGTTCAAACCCTGGAATTACATTGCAATGTAGACATAGCCGAAGTTAGCCAGATCTACTTAATGCATGTGCTGCAGACAAATGATGTAGGTAAGCTGTAGTGAGCCATTGCTGCAGACTGGTGCACAGGATTTCTGTGCTGCTGGAGGTGCAATCTTTCAAGTTGTATGTAAATTCAAAGGCTCTGGACAAGTTTGGACATAAACGACACCTTCTTATGCCAGCTCTCAGATAGGATGAAAGACTACTTTGTCAAAAGATATACGGCTGGCAATACTCTATATTCATTAGAACTTAACAGTAATCACAGTACTAGCAAATATGCCAGGGAAGAGGTTCTGGGAAGGTGACCTTTGTGTACTGCCGTCTGCAGTGTACATGCTATACACTTTAGCCAGCAAACATCCACCTCAAACCTGGAGATGTTTTGCCCTCATGCAAGCAGGAGAAGAGCACCCAAAAGTTCTACTTTAAACTCTGCACTAGTACATCAGTATTTTAGCTGTGTATTTCATTGCTCAAAACTAAGCAGGTGGGTATCCCATTTCTCTGAAAAGCAGAAATTTGTCAGTGCAGCATGACTGTAAGGTTAGCATGTGCATGTTGCTCCAGTCTGAGTACTCAGGTTAGATCACAATGTTGTGTACATTAGTGCATGCCAGAGACCAGCCTAGGCGGTACACATGTGTTGATCAAAGGTGATTATTTTGGAATATTTCTGGGATTTCCAGGATACATTTCTGAAGCAGGAACACAGTGTCCAGACTACTACGTAATACAGACTATTTTTGTGTAGCATCCTCCATATAAAATGCCTCGCTTGAGAGCCAGGTATAATGCATTCATAGAACTGTATTCTGTGGGCCTGAGTTTATTCCCGCTCCCCCCCCCCCCCCATTTCTGGTGATGCACGTCAGGAGAAACTACACCAGGGGTCGGCAACCCTTTCAGAAGTTGTGTGCCAAGTCTTCATTTATTCACTCTAATTTAAGGTTTTGTGTGCCAGTAATACATTTTAACGTTTTTAGAGGGTCTCTCTCTATAATATATAACTAAACTATTGTTGTATGTAAAGTAAATAAGATGTTTAAGAAGCTTCATTTAAAATTAAATTAAAATGTAGATCTTATCAGTTTAGTGTGATCCTTGCCCTTGCTTTTCCTTGCTGAGTTTTCCAATGTCTGGCTCGTATTTGGATACTTTAAGCTGCACACAGGCTTCTGAGTGATCAGTTGTTAACCGGTTCCAAGAGGCACAGAGGACAGATTTAATGTGTGAAAATACCTGTTCACGCAGGTAGGTGGATCCAAATGCTGAAAGCATTGCAAACGCAATTTTCTTCAAACAGTTAAAATTTCACTGGCAGGGACGTCCAGCAAGTCAGAATAGAGGCCCCAAGATCTCTCTTGGTAGCTTTAAGTGCACTCCGCAGATCTCCAAAGTTTGATGCCCACCATTCTGAGCTTTTTAACTGAATGAGCTGCATTTCGAAATGTTCAACACCCATCCACTGAAATACAGACAAATCCAAGTCACTTTTTTTGAACTTTTCAGGTTTAATTAGATAAGAAAGCATTGGGCCAAATCGCTGGAAATCTTGAAATCTGTCAGAAAATTCTGATTCCAGTTCTTGCATGTACATTCCAATCTCATCAACACTGACAGTGCAACGTGTCGATAGCTCTTTTATGTGTTGGAAGTAGCAGAAAGTCGAAGTTCGAATATCCTGAGAAAAAAACTGCTAGTTTTACAACAAATGCCTTCCAGGTTTCATAAAGATCCAGAATGGTTTGCCCTGCACCCTGGAGATGGAGGTTGAGTTCGTTTAGGTGAGCGGTGATGTCAGTTAGAAACATGAGCTTACATAGCCATTTATTGTCATCCAGTTTGGGGTAGTTTTGTCCTTTTTCCGACAAAAAGACCTTGATTGCATCAAAACAGTTTACAAAGCGCACCAAAACCTTGCAACGACTTAGCTACCAATGACAGGTTTCAGAGTAACAGCTGTGTTAGTCTGTATTCACAAAAAGAAAAAGAGTACTTGTGGCACCTTAGAGACTAACCAATTTATTTGAGCATAAGCTTTCCTGAGCTACAGCTCACTTCATTGGATGCATACTGGGGAAACTGCAGAAGACATTATATACACAGAGACCATGAAACAATACCTCCTCCCACCCCACTCTCCTGCTGATAATAGCTTATCTAAAGTGATCATCAAGTTGGGCCATTTCCAGCACAAATCCAGGTTTTCTCACCCTCCACCCCCCCCCCCCCCCCGCACACACACACACAAACTCACTCTCCTGCTGGTAATAGCTCATCCAAACTGACCACTCTCCTTACAATGTGTATGATAATCAAGGTGGGCCATTTCCAGCATAAATCCAAGTTTAACCAGAACGTCGGGGGGTGGGGGGGAGGAAAAAACAAGGGGAAATAGGCTACCTGGCATAATGACTTAGCCACTCCCAGTCTCTCTTTAAGCCTAAATTAACAGTATCCAATTTGCAAATGAATTCCAATTCTGCAGTTTCTCGCTGGAGTCTGGATTTGAAGTTTTTTTGTTTTAAGATAGCGACCTTCATGTCTGTAATTGCGTGACCAGAGAGATTGAAGTGTTCTCCGACTGGTTTATGAATGTTATAACATTCATAAACCGGACTAGTTTATGAATGTTATAACATTCATAAACCAGTCGGAGAACACTTCAATCTCTCTGGTCACGCAATCACAGACATGAAGGTCGCTATCTTAAAACAAAAACACATCAAATCCAGACTCCAGCGAGAAACTGCTGAATTGGAATTCATTTGCAAATTGGATACTGTTAATTTAGGCTTAAAGAGAGACTGGGAGTGGCTAAGTCATTATGCAAGGTAGCCTATTTCCCCTTGTTTGTTCCCCCCCCCCCCCCCGATGTTCTGGTTAAACTTGGATTTATGCTGGAAATGGCCCACCTTGATTATCATACACATTGTAAGGAGAGTGGTCAGTTTGGATGAGCTATTATCAGCAGGAGAGTGAGTGTGTGTGTGTGTGTGTGGGGAGGGGGGGTGAGAAAACCTGGCTTTGTGCTGGAAATGGCCCACCTTGATTATCATGCACATTATGGGGAGAGTGGTCACTTTGGATGAACTTACCAGCAGGAGAGTGAGTTTGTGTGTGTGTGTTTTTGGGGGGGGGGAGTGAGAAAACCTGGATTTGTGCTGGAAATGGCCCACCTTGATTTTCATTCACATTGTAAAGAGAGTGGTCACTTTGGATGGGTTATTACCAGCAGGAGAGTGAGTTTGTGTGGGGGGGCGGAGGGTGAGAAAACCTGGATTTGTGCTGGAAATGGCCCAACTTGATTATCATACACATTGCAAGGAGAGTGATCACTTTAGATAAGCTATTACCAGCAGGAGAGTGGGGTGGGAGGAGGTATTGTTTCATGGTCTCTGTGTATATAATGTCTTCTGCAGTTTCCCCAGTATGCATCCAATGAAGTGAGCTGTAGCTCAGGAAAGCTTATGCTCAAATAAATTGGTTAGTCTCTAAGGTGCCACAAGTACTCCTTTTCTTTTAGCTACCAATGTTGCTCTGAAGTGAAATGAATGGACAGCTAACTTTGCTTTCTTAGGCGCTGACATTCCCTCAACTTACAGTGGGCAAAAAAATCGTGACAGACGGCACACACAATGTCAAATGCAATGTGCTGTTCCATGTGACATGATAGTGATGTAAGCAGCAAATCAGGACTTAAAAATATCCCAGTACAGTGGTGCTGGAGCAATTTTTAAGGTGGGGGTGCCGAGCTGCTCCCCTCCTTGCCCCTGTCTGCACCCCTCACTGCCCCAGGCTGGGGCCAGTGGGCCACAGCTGGGGGTGGCTGCAGAGCCCCAGGCCAGCAGCTGGGACCCGGGGCCGGCAGCAGGCTGAGTGGGGGCTGGTAGATGGGACCCATGTGGCAGGGGGCCGGCAGTAGGACCTCAGGCCGGCAGCAGAGCCCCCAGGACCAGTGGCCGGGACCCAGGCAGCATGAGTGCCACTCAACATCATCTTGCATGCCGCCTTTGGCACGCGTGCCATAGGTTGCTGACTTCTGAACTACACCAATATCAATAGTTACAACATGTGAGAGGAAAATCATAGAATATCAGGGTTAGAAGGGACCTTAGGAGGTCATCTAGTCCAACCCCCTGCTTAAAGCAGGGCCAATCCCCAATTTTTGCCCTAGATGGCCCCTTCAAGGATTGAACTTGCAACCCTGGGTTTAGCAGGCCAATGCTCAAACCACTGAACTATCTCTCACCCAGTTAAAGCATGCCCTTGACTTCTATACTGGTACAAAGGTGGGATTAAAAGCCAATAACAATAGGTGGAGTAGAGAAAAAATTAAAAGAAGGGCAAGTCTTAAGTCATTAAAGATGCAAGCAAGGATTTCTTGCATACCAGTTACAATGGCGGTTGAATAGAAGGAAGCTGTATCAAGCAGCATTTGGAGCCAATCATGGCCTGTTGTTAACAGGAAATATTAAGCAGAGATGGGGCTTATATAAAACAAAAGCCTTAGTTATTTCAGCTGTAATAATTGGATTTTTAAAAGTTACGTTAATTTAGGATGTTTTTCACTTATTTATTTTTTCCCGCCTTGACTTGGACACTAATAATACACAAGCCAACATTATATTTGTGTTCACCATAGTCTATTTCTAGTCAATCCTTCAGTCCCTACTCAGTCAATGGGACTTTTCTCTGACTGCACTGTATTATTATTATTTAATTTATTATCAACCCCATTTTTTTTCAGATTTTCATGCTTTAGCCCAGCAGTATCTCACTGTCGGTTGCTTTTTATGGACCTTCTCAGCAAAATGCAATGATTTTGTTACACGAGAATGGTTATTTAAAAAAAGACACTAGACTTTCAAAAGTATTTTTTACAAAACTAAATTTTGACTCAAATTTGACATTTTAGTAGCACAACTACAATCCGAGGCTTCAGTATCTTAAAAGCACAAACCTCCTTCAGTTATCTGAGAACTGCAAAACGTCTATAAAGACTGCAGCAATACGGACCTAAAGACTCAAGGGTTTGGATGGAAAAAGGCCATTTGCCCTCAGTGCTGAACCCCAGCTCTGATTTGTTGCTTCAAGTTGCTTTGTGTGTCTTTCAGAATGTCTAGTTGTCTTTTAAATTCCATCACTTGTGCTATCTGCTTCAATGGCTTTTTACTTGGTAAATTATTCCATAGGTTTACTGTTCTTCCAGGGAAATATTTTAGCCCAAATTAAACAGTAACATTCAGAGGTGGGAACCAGTCTCAGAGGTGGGAGGTGGGAGCAGCATCTAATCCCTGGTGTATGCACCCCGAAATGGACTATGCTCTTATTTGCATAGTCCTGGCTGCAGCTTTTCTCATTCACGCAGACCTATCCAGTCTCATACTTGTCTCATGCAGGAGAGGCTGACTCATGATGAGACTGCATTATCTGACTATGGCTGTGGGCACTGGTTGTCCTAATTTATTATTTCTATATCATGCTGTAAGTTTGCATGGCACTTTATTGAGAGAATAAAGACCTAGTCTCTACCCCAAGGATCTTACAATTTAGAGCCCTGAATTTTTTGCAAAGATTTGTCACCTGTACACTTAACTTGAAACATATGTATAATCCAATCTAACTCAATGGGTCTATTCATGTATAACTGTGACTGTTTGGGGGAACAGTCTATTTACAACTTATGACTTTAGGAACTCTGTGTAAGCCTCAGTGTGTACTGAATCAGCCATTTGGTGATAAGGACCCTGTCACGTATCTCACATCCTGTCTGGAAGCAGCAACAGGGCAATCAAAGAAGTTGTTATATGCAGTGCTGTTGTAGCTATGTCGGTCCCAGGATATTAGAATGATCAGGTGGGTGAGGTAATATCTCTCATTGGACCAACTCCTGTTTGGTGAGAGAGACAAGCTTTCGAGCTTACACAGAGCTCTTCTTCTGTGAAAGCTCGAAAGCTTGTCTCTCTCACCGACAGAAGTAGGTCCAAATCAAAGAAGTTGTTAACCTGGAATGACTTTGTTTATTATTTGCAATTCATTGGCAAGGCAGATTGGCCAAGCTGAAGGAAAATGGCTCTTCTTCACAGGTTTTTTTTGCAGGTAGAGAGATGAAAGCAGTGGAAATTCCCCAGAAGAAAAGACGGAACAAAGAATCAAGGTGTTAGAACTGGCTTTTAGAAACAGACTCTGGGAGGTTTAGGGAACACAAAGGGACTGTTCTCTGAGCCAGGGGAACCTGCTGACTGCCTGGGCTGAACAAACTAAGGGAAGCTTGTTGCAGCGGCAGGGCAGGAGAAGAGGAGGTTCTTGGAATCTTAGGGAAAAGTACTGAGTGAAACCCAGTGGGCTCTTGCAGTAGTGAGGACAGTAATGGGAGGGTTTTGCATATAGGTTCTGTTATTTTTGTGTGGATCCGTAAGTCTCTCCCTGTTCTTTCTCTTGGAATAAAGTTGTGTGTATTTTAATAAGTTACTCTGCAAAGCCTCTGAGTTCCTTGATGTAATTGCCATGTGTTTCCCCCCCCCCCCCCGCCCCGAACAGTTAAATTGTAACCTGGAGTACCCATGAAGGTGGAGCTCTGGGAAAGGCTGCGTTTAAGCTACTGGGGACTCAGACTTGGGAAAGGGGGTTCAGCTTTGGTCTTGGGGCCCAGGACAGCTGTACCACTTCTGAGAAGGGGTGCTAGACAGGAAATCTGGCCCCTGAGAGGCCAGAGCCCGTGCCTGGGTACTGCTCAGACTCAGTGGGCTTAGAGGCATGCATGATGCAGGATCTAATGGGTTGGGTTCCAATACAGCATCCAGCTTGGGGAGCTCCACCAGGTCTGTCACAGTCAATCACATGTATAACTTTTTGCAGGATCAGGGCATAGCAGTATACAATCTGATTGGTTGGTACATCGCTGTGACCTCCTTAAGCTAAAGAGATGGATGAGGGTTTGGGTAGTGGGGGTACAAAAACAAAGACACTGTCTGGGTCAGGGCAGGGAGGGAAAGAGGGAGAGGCTGGAGAATAAGGTGATGACTTTTACAATCATGTTTAAAAGGGGCTAAAAGGACAGGTTGGGAGTTAAAAACAAACAATAAACTCCCAAAGGGCCCAATTGTACAGACACAGTAGAGGGCTGGAAGTTTGGCTGTTGACTTGAATGGGAGCAGAATTGGGCCTTAAAGTGAGAACTGATCAATATCACAAATGTAGTACAAAATGGGTGCTGGGGCATAATCCCCTGCAGAAAGGGCAGCTAAGCTTTTGGGGACTAGGAAGGGATAATTAGAAGATGGGTGGGGGGAGGAGAGAGGAAGGAATAAGTGAACATCTCTTCCATCCTATTCTGAATATATTTCAGGGTTGTGGCCTTGGTTCTGGAATCTTCTCTTTCCATTAGGGGCTATTTTTCATAGCTGAAAACTCTATATGAGCCATACTCTTTATAGTAGTAAGACACACAAGGGCTTGAGTTAGGAAGCCAGTAATGTGCTACTTGGGGGCCTGAACTCACTAAGCTGAATGCACCCGAGTAACATGCTAATATTAAGCTTGTTGAGGCTCATTGCTATATTAGGATTTTGAATGACATTATTCCAGTTCCTTTTTCTGCTTCATTTACCGTAGCAGTCTGCACAAGACTCCTGAATTCAGCCCTCTAAGGTGTTCTCATTTTACCCCTCACTGTAAAACATTTGAAACGCTTTGCATGAAAGATACTATGTTTTAAAAAAATTTAATATTGAGGTACCTGATAACCTTAAAGGATAGCCAAGTGTGTTGTGCTGATCTGTAATTCAGGGCTAACAATCTGCAGGCTTATAAAAGGGCTCTTTCCTTCACACGACATAAAATTCTGTTGTCATAGTTACTGTCCTGGGAGAAAGATGTCGTGCCAAAGGCAAAATTGGCTTTGGTAAGTAGTGGGAACATGCCCAGAGGGTAGACAGATGCCTCACTGTTGTACTTGATTAAGTTTTCTGAGTTGTGCCTTGATCTAGTTATGTCAGTGCTAGAAAAGTTATGTTAATGTGTAGTAATCTCGAGGTGAAATCAATACTGATGGATGTTTTTGATGAATATGGGATATAACCACTCCCCCTCTCTGAGAGTCTCTGTCCATGGCCATTGTAATAGCAACTGCTCTCCCCTAAACTGATTCGTCTGATTTTCAGGAATCTGTTCCCTCTCTTTTTTCATGCTTATTATGGGGTATGCAAAGCCCTGCTTTTCATTTGCTCGCTGCTGTGATATCTGAGGCTACAGCCACCAAACAGATGAAAAACTGCTCCTCTCCTCCAGTTACTGAGCAGGCCGGGCCCAGGCTGCTCTTCCCAGGAAGCACTGTTGACTCATTTTAAGTGGGTGACAAATCACCACACATAAGGCAAAATCCTTATGATTCAAGCCGTTGATTAGGCTTCACAAAATAGGTTGGGGGGCCAAGGAGAAATCTGGCCAATGAAGACCCCCAAAGGAAGCTTTTGCTGGATGTGTGGTAGCAATGTCAGGACACTCAGTGAAGAGTCTAGGATAGGCACTTCTGGCAATTGTCCAATATGGTGTCTCAAAATCAGTGGAAGAAGCCCCATTTCTTGACATATTTAAGATAAGTCTGGAAAAACCATTAGCAAATGTCCAATGGGGAAAAACCCTTCACTGACAGATGTTTAGATTTAGCGAAATACTAAAGCCAGGGCATCTATTGATAACTTTTAAAAAAATACATCCTAAATTATGCTGTTGTGCTTGACATAACTCGCTACCAGAAAGCCAGGTAAGTGAAAATCTCAAAGCTCCAGCTACTCCCCACTTTTACAATCCCTCAACTCTTCCCCTTTTCAAATGCATGGTGGCCTAACACGTCTCTTTCATATTTAGATTCTATTATCCCCATTGCTCTAGCTAAAGTACTTACATGGCCCCATTACTATCTCCCTGAATGCTCCACAATCTCCAATGCATTTTTCCTCACAACATCGCTATGAGCAGAGCAGTGCTATTATCCCCATTTTAGAGATGGAAAACTGAGGCATAGAGACACTGTGACTTGCCCGAGGACACACAGGAAGCCTGGGATGCAGCTGTGAATTGAATCCAGTTTTTCTGAGTCTCAGGCTAGTGCCCTAATCACTGAACTAACCTTCTTTTCCTCCTCACTATTGGAATTATAAAAGCATGGAATGACGTGCCTTATGCATTTTAATAATGAACTTGAGGGAAAAGTTGACTGAAGTCCTGTCTTTCAAGCAGCTACCATACTGATTGTCATCTGCTAGGAAAAGGCCACTACTGTAAGCAGAACACTGTATCCCTGGTAACTTAGAGTTCAGCTCTTAACACACAAAAAAGGCCATGCTCACAATCTACTTTCTGCAGGGCTAATTTTGTTTTGCACAATGTATGTTTCATTTTCTTATACACACTTATGGTTTTTAATGACTAATGCCGATGGTGTTTCCAGGCAGTTAATAACCAAACTGATGGGGCACTGGTGTAAGTGAGGGTCCTTAACCCAGCTGCTTATCACCTGACAGCATGCCATCTCCTTTGGTCATGATTGCTTAAATATGCCTCTCTCTGTGCCTGAGGCATAGCCTCAGCACAGTCTAGAAGGGATTGATCAACTCCCAGGGGAATCCAATGGAAATAATCCCAGGGACTTCAATGGGAGTTGGATCAAGTTCATCCAGGGCACCTTGCTTATGCATAGGCTATCTGAGTTCAAAGAGGCATGGTCCAATGAACTGAGCATGGGACCATGTGCTGGAACCTTCTGAGTTCTTATCCTAGCTCTGAAACCAATTCATTATCTCTGTTTCCATAGACAAGTCTCTGGCCCTCTGTGTCTGTTTTCCCATCTGTAAAATGGGACTGTTGTGAGAATTAATTAGATAATGTGTGTAATGTGCTTTGAACATAAAAGAGCTATACACATGCTAAGTATTCTCATAACTAGGGTAATGCCACCATGCAAGAATGTAACTATCAGCAACACGACCAGGCACTGTAGCTGAAAATGAGGGATTGCCTGAGAACATCATGGTGAATACTAATGATAGACTAAGGACTGGTTTAAATAAAAATAAAGCAGAGCTCCTGCATCCAGGGAGGGTGTGTGTATGTGCACGCTCATGTGGGAATGTGTGAATCAAAATGTCATGGTTAGGATAAACCCCTTTGATGGTGTTTGTCTGGCAACACTGAGCAAGATGATAGAGGAGTGCCAGAGGGCCTTGAGAAATTTAATAGGGAGGAGGGTTGCAGTTATTTTATATGCATCTGAAGGGTGTAAACACAAAGGAGCTGCATGGGGTACACTGAGGAATCATGAAATGAAGTTAAGCAAAGGGAAATGGGAACCCTATTGTTAGTCACACTTACAACTGAATTGGATGAAGCACTATATGGAACAATCTTGCATTGACAAGGAGATAGCCTACATAACCAGATCAAAAGGCCTGAAGGATCACCCACTCCATCTAGGCTTATCTACACTACTTCACTGTTTGGACTACAAGCGTGTGAATAGCAGTGCTTCCCAAAGTGCTGCGCTGTAACTCCCCCATCCAGATGCTGTGGGCTAGAACTAAAAGGTTCCTAGTTTGTGTTAACATAGTTCTCTTCAGACAGGACTACATTTAGTGCAAACTAGGAACCTTTTAGTTCATGCTTGCAGTGTCTGCATGGGGGAGTTGCAGTGCAGCACTTTTTGGTATTTGCACCCGTGTAGTCCGAACTGTGGGCCAGTGTGCTGTCTTTGGCTATGTCTACAAAGTGTGTAAGAGAATGATTGGATAAATTCTGCTGAATATCTGCAATATCCAAACCACACAGAAGTCATACGCTACTGACAGCAATTGACTATCCTGAGAAAATCTTTCAATAACATTTTGTGGCTTTTGAGTACATCTCACGTTTAAGCACAATGTTGGGCCTAATCCGGTTTCCTTTAAAATTGAGAACTTTTGCAGTGGAGTTGGGGTCCTTCTGATATCTCCTTGTTGACTTATTTTTTAGGTTGGACTGAAGTTAGGAAGAGTTGCCATCACTTCCAGATTAAGGCAGCATAGGGCGGTTTATCCATGTATTAGTACAATAATGCTGTTGAAAACTGGAGGTAGATCAGCTTCATTAGCATGAAGTGCCATTTACAAAAATAGAAGTCTTTAAATATCTCTGCAGAGGGAGCTAAATTCAGTAGTTACAACATATTGGCCCCCCAAAGCATAGCAGTTTGTGTTCTGAGAAGAGAAAGTAAATGCAACAAAAGCGGAGGATCAGTTCCTCAGTCAGGTCAATGCATTGCTACATGGGCGTGAAAGTGAACAACACTAGGAACACTGCCCCCATAGGGAATGGAGGGGAAACTGGATTTAGGGACTGCCAGTGCCATTATGTGGAGAATGCTAGCTGCTAGAATGAATTATAGAAGTAGCATCCGATGAAGTGAGCTGTAGCTCACGAAAGCTTATGCTCAAATAAATTTGTTAGTCACAAGTACTCCTTTTCTTTTTGAGAAGTAGAAGAGCTGGTCAAAAAATGAAACCCCATTTCTGTCTCCCAATCCTCAAAATATCTAAATTTCAGCTTTTCATTTAACTCCTTTTTCCAAATCATTTCCCTAATTCCAACTACCCCAAATCTAATCAAATACAATTGAAAACATGGATTTATTTTTCATGAAAACCCAGTTTTTGTTAAACAAACTGAACTTCGATGCTTTTTTAAAAAAAAATTAAAATTTTTTATGAAACTTCACTTTTAAAAAGGTCAATTTTTATTCATTTAAAAAAACCCCTAACTTGGAAAATTGTGACCAGCTTTAACAAACTGCTAAGGGCCAATCCTACTCCCATTGACATCAGTGGATGTGAGTTTAGGTGGCAAAGGGAGAGATGGCGTTATAAAGGGGAAAATGGTAGCCCAGCATGAAGAGAGGGAGGGGAATGGCTTGCAACATTGCCCTGAGTAGCCTATTGTTATGCCCTTCACCAAAATGGGAGGGGCAAAGCAATTCAAATAACCAGGTTCCTCTCATAACGGTAAGTCTCACTTGACCAAGGATTTAATGCTAGGAGAAGAACCAAACTCTTCATCTATCTTTACCCAAACAGGAAATCTAATTTCAGTTACCAGACGGGGAGACTTTTACATGGTTGCATCAGGCACTTGATTATTTTAGTCTACGGCACAGTACATTATGAAAGGTGACTAGATAATCATTTGTTTCAGCAATAATTTAGATGCTGGCAAACTCTTCCATAATGTTGGAAGACTTTTGCTAATCACCCCTGTATTGAAATTGAAGACAACACAATGTGGAGGAATAAAGGATTTCCTATCTTAACATTCTAAAGAATGTTATAGGAGCTGGAATTCTGTTACATCAGATTCTGGTTAAAAGAGACAAAAGAACAGTTATAAGGTTAAACAGTTTTATTATAGGCAAAGTTGGTATTGTTGCCTGTGGTTATGATTCCCCAACACTTCCCATTATATGACCCTGTTCAGTTGCATATAGCTTTGCCAGACATTAACTGATTGGACTGGAATGTTCCATGCCAGGTGTCTGCCTCAGGCTGGACTTTTTTGGCAAGCTTTTCAGCTAAAAAGGCTCAGACATATCTGAGAACAAGAGCAGGGGAAAAATAAGGATTTTTTTGGTCCATGTTAAATTCTTAAAACATTTGCATTTGGAAACTCTGAAGTGCCTCTAAGTTTTGGAGCAGGGACTTGAATTTTGGCAGGGGAGGGTCACGTTGGTATCAGCATTTGCCTTTTGCCATATTTGAAAAATTCACCCAAATATGACCAGATTATAAATCCCTCAAAAATCTCAATTCGTACATGCTAAGTGAAGAATTTGGCAGCTACATTATCGGAAGATTTCACTTGTATTGAGCATGCCCCAACCCACTCCTGCCAGACCAGGTAGTACTTTTCCTGAAATGGCTCCTCCTGCCTGCCAGGTGCCACTGTGGCAATGCGCACAGGAACCGAGAGTAGGGAGACACTCCCCTGTGTTCTCATTGCCCTCTCAGTTGATGGCCAGGCAATGAGGAGGAGAAAGCAGCCACAAAGAATGCAAGGGGTGCGAAATGGAGGGCGAGGGCTTGAGGAGCCAGGAGCTGATGGGGGTGGGGGTGGAGGAGAGGGGGCTGGATTACAGCAGAGGTGAACAGTCATAGTAGGAGCAGAAGGGTCTAAACACTGGGTTTCACAGCTGTTTGTTAAGTGTGTGTCTCATCCACACCATCTCTAGTCCACACAGAGGATAACAGCCTACTACTGCTGCCAGCGACATCTTTAGTTTTTAGTGCTAGAGGTAAGTGTTGTGGCTTGAAAGGCTCTATACCTGCTGATGATCCAAGCTTGTACTCAACTTGGTTCCATGTGATGGAGTTTGTTTTTTAATTAGGAAATTACATCAAAAATAAACTACATTAAAAGAAGGCTAAGGTTGCAAAGTCAAGCACTTTGCCCATGTAACCTTAATCCAGACCCCTTGTAATTAAAGGCTGTATGATAATGCATATGCCTATGATCACATACTATTTTCCCCCAGGACTCAGGTCTCTTTCAGTGAATGGATAAGTGTTAAATATTTCTTGTTATTCTCCTCCTTCTATATGTAGCCCAATGCATTATTTACTGCACACCATCCAAACCCTGCAGTGAATACAAAATTATTAATTTCTTCCTGGGTGTTTCTGTGGTGCCCTCACCAGACTATCCAACTGTTTCATAAACATTTAACTCTTATCTGCACAGTGGCACTGGGAGGTTAGATGGTGATATTATACACGTTTTACTGCTGGGGAAGTGAGGCACAGATATTAAGGCCAAAAGCTTTCACTAATTTTGGCCACCCAATTTGAGACTTTTCAGACTTGGCAATTAAGCATCACTTTACTAGTTCAAGGTGCTGTAGAAAAGCTACGTAAACTAAGCATATTAGCATCCCTATTAGTTAAGGAGTATTATTCCCAATTAAGAAGACAAAGCAGAGGAGGCTCAGAGAGGTCAAAGTGACTTGTCCAAGGCTAATATTCATTCCTACTCCATCTTCAGATTAAATGCACCATATCGTTAAAACCTTTTGCTTATATGTTTATTCACCAAGCCATCTTCAGAGCAAACAAAGACCTCAGTCTGCTCAGAATGGCATTTTGTTTCCTTCTGTTGCTCTCATTTGGGTAGAGTCCCCACATAACATACTTGAAAGTATGTGTATTTTTTGTGTGTGTCCATTTAAAAAACTTGAATAGACGGGCACTTTTATGAAGGGGAGACTGTTGTATCACAGCTGGCTTGGAGAAATAGCAGCTTTTGGAATACTCTTCTATCATACAGTACCTTGTCAGTGGATCATCAGCAGGGATGGAACCCCCAATCTGCAGCTTCAAGGCACCTGTCTCTCCCATTTGAACTAAAGGAGTAAAACCGGTAGATTCTTATCCTGTGTGGACTCAAAATCCCTCCCTATTTTTATTTGAACAGAAATCTCTGTACCCCAATTCACTTAGCTGGGGTGTTAAATTTCTGCTATAAATCACAACTCCCAGAAATGTCTTTATAAATATATATACTATCTTCATTTTGTTTTTTTAATTCTCTGAAAAGTGAGGGAAGTGGAGAGTGTGTTGGCTGTTTCTTTCCTGGCTGATAAAAGTTTTATATTCCAAAAGCCATCCTAATTTACATCTTGTTCTCTGTGTATTGCTGGATGCCATGTTAAAGACCTTTCTAGTTACATTATTTTCAGTCTGACACAGAGAGAGTTAACATCATGCCTCTTTTCTTTGCAGGCTTAAAGATTTTGCTAGGATCTGTTATCCCTCCCACTCTAAGAAATCTTCAGCGAGGTTATATCACTAAAGCCTTTTATGTCCCCACTGAGGCAAGCCCTAGTTCCTTTCATCTTTCCTTCTGTCAAAACTGTCCAGTGTAATATTCTATTTCCCTGCCCTGTGCTCCTCCAAGGTATGTAAGATGCTCTAAAGGGAGGGGAAAGTACCACCTACTTTGAGATGGGCCCAAACCAAAACCCATATCTGAACAGTGAACACTCCCAAATCTAGGATTTATGGAAACAGGACTGGAACCAAATCTGAATTTTGCAAAGGATACGTGTGTTATTTTTATGTATATATTCTAAAATAAACTGACCAAAAATATGAATCCAAACCCCCCTGAACCATGGAGAGCTTAATCTGATCTGATTTTTTGAGACTTGGATTCATCTCTAAAAACAATGTAACTTGCTTTAATACCTCCTACAGTAGCAAACTGTTTCTCTTTTTCCGGTGTATCCAGATGGCACTGAAACCTTCAGGGATTGTTTTTTATTTGTTTGTTTATTTTTGAATAATTTCCCACACTTCTTCCCTAATCAGTATGTTTTTGTGTCTTTCCACTTAAAAATATATTCTCTCTAGTTCTCATTTTTAGGCCAATGTTCTGAATGTGCCTGCACTGGATTATGTGTGTCACTTATTATTAATGTCACTGCTGAAGTTATCTGAGGTTTTCTGGATCTGTCGTTATTCCTCCTATTCCCAGTATAATTTTCAAATATGCAAAGTCTCTGAGTCAGTATCATGATCTCAGTTGCATGCATGCAGAACCAACCCCAAGATGGCTTATTTTAGTGCTAACCTCTTTCCCATTGGAAAATATTTTAGTGATTTAATTATCAATCTAATGCATTTCATGTCTATATTTTTAGAATTTTTTATTCATTTTAGGCTCCTTATTCTTAAAAGATATGTAATCCCATATCTTTGACAGATGGGTCCAATAGGGTTTGTCTCAACCAGGGATGAATGTGAATCAAAACCCAGAGTCTAGCATTCTTGAAATTTAGGAAAAATATGAGTCAGCGCTGAACTCTGGGAGTTAGGACAGTCTCTGATCTCTGCATCTGGTCTAGGTGCATTATTCATTACCAGTGGTAACCATTCCATAGTTAAGGTTGAAGCTACCTTCCCATTTAAAAATCCATTTTTAACCCTCTTCTACACAGAAATGTTCCTCAAATCTCTCATGCTACATTTCATTCAGGCTGGAAATGTTCTCAGAAGTTTGGTAAAAAAAATTAGAAAAGCCTTTTTTTTCAAAGTGAAGTTCAGGTAAATTTTGAAACCATCATAATTTTAAAATGTCTCCTTTCTGATTTATCTTCTAAATGGCTTGGCCCAGAAACTCTCAAATTGTTTTTTGGCCTTGTTGAGAAGTGCTTGTCAGTGATTTTATGGTGTTAATGGTAAAATTACAAAGATTATTTGGAGAATCCAAATCTCTTGGTTCTGGGGAAAAAAACAACCAGGGCTGGACATCTTGTAAGAATGGGCTTCATTGCAACATTTCAGGTAATTCCGGCTTCCAGTCTGACTGGAAATAGTGCAAGAACAACCTTCCTCTTGGTATGTCAGTGCTTAGGATCTGTCCCAGGCAGTGTAAAGCCCAAAAGAAAAGGTAATGTTTCTCACAGGTGCTTGAACCTCCAAAATGTGATTAAGTTAGAGACTTTGGTTAAGGTTCAGGAACTGAGTCTTATTTGATCTGAACCACTTTGCCTCTCCCTGTTCCTTATTCATTTCGAGGGCAAGACGTGCCTTCTAGCAGTTAAACCACAGGACTGAAGATCCATTATTCTGGATTCTAATATCATCTGTCACTGATGCACTGCATATCCTTGAGCAAATCACATAATTTCTCTGTGTCTCGTTTACCCATTTGTAGATATGTAACGGGACATAACGCTTGCTCTTCTGAGGAGCACTTTGGGGTCGTTGGGTGGAAGATACCTTAGCAGTATCAAGTATAACTTCCTAAGAATCTGGGGTGAAATCCTGGCTCTATTGAAGTTACTGGCAAAACTCTGAGTGACTTCAATGGGGCCAGGATTTCACCCTTGGTTTTTATGTAGAACACAATTTCCCCTTCACTTGTAAAAGCAAGTATACAAGAGTTGCTCATAAATATCCTCCTTCCCTCCATACTCCACCTTCTGCTGTTTTGTGGCATGTTATCTATTTTAGGAGGGATAATCCTTTCCTGGAATAGCCCACTAATAGTTTTTTAAGCACTGAGTTGGCTCTGATGTTTTTGTATGTATACCTTGATTTTAGTAAGGCTTTTGACACAGTTCCACATGATACTCTCATAAGGAAACTAGGGTAATGTGGTCAAGATGAAATTACTATTTTTGTTGTTCCTGTGTGCACCTGTTTGCTCTGTGTGCTTCATTGATGCCCAGTGTGGGGAAGGGGAATGTTTGCTCTCAGGGCAGGCTGGGAGACATAGGAGTGGGCATCACCTAGCTGTGTCTGGGCCTTAGAATCCCATATCATTGGAACATCTGAGAAAACATGGGCATCTAGCAACCAATGACTCAGAGGGATAAAGATTTCCCCATCTCTCAGCAGGGAAGCTGAGCAACATCTCCCGGCTTGAGAACAAAGGACTGGGAGGTGTGAGGTGGGGAATAAGAGTTGGCTGCTGGAAGGAGTCAGGGCTCTCACCTGGAGTCTGACCAAGGAGGGACAGAGAGCTTGAACAGTGGGGTTTACTATAATGGCTGGGCTCTGGGCTAACCAGAATGGTCTGTGCTTTAACCTTCAGTTCTCTGTGCTAGCCTAAGGACTTCCAAGGCTGTCTTGGTCCAGCTGACTAATAAACAGTGCTGCAAAACAATAGGGTTTTAGTGTCACTACAAGTGCAAATGCTTGCTGAGGTGCATTAAACACTGAAGAGTGTACGAGTCTCCACCAGGAGCCTATATCAGTCGGACTCGCTGAACAGAGCTCATCATGTGAAGCAGGAGTGCTAAAGACCCAGAGATGCAGTTTAAGGAGGTGGTGAAGTCACGTGGCTTACCCTGGAGGAAGAATGAGACCTCTAGGAAGTATGACACACTGAAGGGGTTCCTCCTAGAGACTGTTCCAAAGCTGAGGTCATAGCACCAGTCCCATGGATCTGTGACAGCGGGTGCACAACTGGTTGAAGGACCATAACCAAAGCGTATTATCTGTGGTTCACTATTAAACTGGGAGGGTATATCTAGTGAGGTCCTTTAGGAGTCAGTCCTGGGTCCGAATTACTTGGATAATGAAGTGGAGAGTATGCTTATAAAATTTGCAGAAGACACTAAGCTGGGAGGGATTGCTAGCACTTCCCCTCCCAGCTTGAATTTCATATTGTTGATTTCAGACCAAATCAACAAAATGAAATTCAATAAAAACAAAGGCATAGTACTTCACTTAGGAACACAAAATCAAATGCACAACTACAAAATGTAGAATAACTGGCTAGGAGGCTGTATTGCGGAATAGGATATGGGGTTTTAGTGGATCACAAATTGAATGAGTCAAGAATGTGATGCAGTTGCAAAAAAGGCTAATATTCTGGGGTATATTAACAGGAGCATTTTATGTAAGACATGGGAGGCAATTGTCACATTCTTCTTGGCACTGGTCAGGCCTCAGCTGGACTACTATATCCAATTCTGAGCGCCACACTTTAGGAAAGATGTGGGCAATGGAGAGAGCTCAGAGAAGAGCAACAAAAATAATAAAGGTGTAGAAAGCCTGACCCATGAGGAAAGGTTAAAAAAAAACCTGGGCATGTTTAGTCTTAAGAAGACTGAGTGGGGAACCTGATAAGTCTACAGATATGTTAAGGGCTGTTATAAGGAGGATGCTCAATTGTTCTCCATGTCCACTGAAGGTAGAAGAAGAAGTAATGGGCTTAAACTGCAGCAAGGGAGAATTAGGTTAAATATTAGGGAAAACTTTCTAATTAGAAGGGTCTTTAAACTCTGGAATAGGCTTCCAAGGGAGGCTGCAGAATCCCCATCATTGGACATTTAAGAACAGTTTGGGCAAACATCTGTCAGGGTTATTCTATGTTTATGTGGTTCTACCTCAGTGCAGGGGACTGGACTTGATGACTTCCTGAGGTCCCTTCTGTCCCTATGCTTGATTTAGGTCTTTGGAGCGCCATGCTTCTAATTCCTCCATATCCAGATCTTTCTGAAGGCATCCTTCCTTCCCCCTGCTTTTCTGCAACAACCCTCTGTTTGCTCCCTCATTGCTTGGGAACCTTCCAGAGCAACTCTGACAGAATTCTCTAGGGCTGGGGTTCCACGATCTTTGGGGTGGGAGCAAAGAAAAGCTGTTCACTGAATCACTGCACCTGATGTGTTAACTGCTGCTGAATCCCATCTGCATCTCTCCTAGCATAGCTGAAGGGCTTGGAGAGGTGAATGTCAGATGACGGTAAGAAAGCTTAATGTATAATTCATATACATACCATTGGGAAGGAAGGCAGAGCCAAATCTTTCAAAGCCATAATGTTTGTTTCTTGGTTTTAAATACAATCAGCAGCTTGCAAGCCACTGTGTAGTGTCACGTTTCTATGGAGAAGAACAGAGGGACAGCCCCTTTGTGTTCCCTCTTCTGCAGATCCCAGGGATCTACAGGGGATGGCTCTCCTGTAGGCTTCCTCACCCTTTTCAAACTTGGGGTAGAGTGTTCAAGGTTGCCTTTGTAGTATTTGTACTTTTCTCATGAGCACCTCCCTGGGAGTGAGACCCTCTGACCAAGCAGTCCTAAGCAATCTTGTATCTATGGGAAGTGTGTGTTTAAGCAGGGTATACTTAACGTATATTGAAAGTCAAATGCAGTGCAGAGGTGGCTTTCTCAGAGCTGTTTGCAGCACTGTGCTGGGGACCAAGGAGAGATGGGTTGGGAACCTGAATGTGGGGCTTAAAATTAAAAAAAAAATAGTGGCTATTTTTTGGCTGTTATTGAATAGACATGGTCTAGCAGGTGCCAAATATTAGCATGCCCAAATGAAAGATCAAGTGTATGGGAATAGGAACAAGTGTGAGTAAGGAAAACTACAAAGAAGCAGTTGCAAAGAGGCAAGTAAAATATAAGTTACTGTAGGAGTGCTCCTAGGAAGAGGATTAAAACTAAGCAAACTAATCTAGGAGGCAGGGTAGAAAACTCAGAGTGATCAAATAATGTGACTCCAAGGAATTCTGTGCAACGTCTCTGTGTAGGAGAAAAGAATGATTGATTATTCAAATATCCTAGCAGTTATAGGAATCAACAGGAGTTGTGCCTGAGAGAGGAATGCAGGATTTAACTCTGTGGGAATAAAGGAACGCACACAAATATCACTATCCCAAACGGAATTTCTATATTCTGAAAGGTGAGAAGAGCCAGAGACTCAAGTTCATAAGGGACCTCATTATTGCCAATTTGTTGTACATGAGAAACCTCAGATTTTGTGATTTATTCATAGATTATAAACCCAGAAGGGACCATTGTGACAATCTAGTCTGACCTCTTGTATAACACAAGCCATAGAACTGCCCCAAAATAATTCCAAGAGCATACCTTTTAGAAAAACATCCAATCTTGGTTTTAAAAATTCAGTGATGGAGAATCCACCACAGTTCTTGGTAAATTGTTCCAATGGTTAATTACTCAGCATTAAAAATGTACACCTTATTTCCATTCTGAATTTGTCTTAACTTCCAGCCATTGGATCATGTTATACCTATCTCTGCTAGATTGAAGAGCCTATTATTAAACATTTGTACCTCACATAGGTACTTAGAGACTGTAATAAAGTCACCCCTTAACCTTCTTAGATTGAGCTCCTTGAGTCTATCACTATAAGACATGTTTTCTAACCCTTTAATCATTCTTGTGGCTCTTCTCTGAACCCTCTCCAGTTTATCAACAACATGCTTCTTGAATTGTGGGCAGCAGAACTGGACACAGTATTCCAGCAGCAGTCACACCAGTGCCAATTATTGAGGTAAAATAACCTCTCTCTATGCCTACTTGATATTCCACAGTTTATGCATCACAAGATTGCAATAGTTCTTTTGGCCACAACATCACACTGGAAGCTCACTGGGAGCAGAATTCCTAAAGTGTGGCACTCGCATTCAGCTGATTATCCACCACAGTCCCCAAATCTTTTTCAGAGTCACTGCTTCCCAGGATAAAGTTCCCAATCCTATAAGTATTGGCTATGTTCTTTGTTCCCAGGTGTATAGATTTACATTCAACCGTATCAAAATGCATATTGTTTGCTTGTACCCAGTTTACCAGGAAGTCTAGATCGTTCTGAATCAGTGACCTATCCTCTTCATTATTTACCACTCCCCCAATTTTTGTGTCATCTGCAAACTTTATCAGTGATTTTTTTCTTTCAGGTTAAATAAATAGCATAGGGCCAAGAATAGATCCCTGCACGATTCTACTGGAAACACATCCACTCGATGACTATTCCTGTTTACAGTTACATTTTTAGACCTAACTGATAGTCACTTTTTTAATCCATTTAGTCTGTGCCATGTTAATTTTATATGCTAGTTTTTTAATTAAAATGTCATGCAGCACCAAGTCAAATGCCTTACAGAACTCTAAATATATTACTCCAACAGTTACCTTTATCAACCAAACTTGTAATCTTGTCAATAAAAAAACAATCAAGTTAGTCTGACAGATCTATTTTCCATAAACCCATGTTGATTTGTGTTAATGACATTACCCTCCTTTAATTCTTTATTCATTGAGTCCTGCATCAACTGCTCCATTATCTTGCCCAGGATCAATGTCAGGCTGACAGTCTTATAAGTACCCAGTCATCCTTTTTACCCTGTTTTAATAATTGGCACATTAGCTTCCTTTCAGGCTTCTGGAACTTCCCCCATGCTCCAAGACTTATTGAAAATCAACATGAATGGTTCAGAGAGCTCCTCACCCAGCTCTTTTAAAACTTTTGCATGCAAGTTATCTGGACCTGCTGATTTTAAAGTGTCTAACTTTAGTAGCTTCTGTTGAACATCCTCCAGAGATACTAGTGGAATGGAAAGAGTGTTACCACCATATGATCAGACTGCATCATCTGCATTTTTCCAAATCTAGAACTGAAATGTTTATCAAACATCTCTGTCTTTTTTGCATCGTTATTGATAATTCTACCATTTCCATCTAGTACTGGACCAATACCATTATTAGGATTCTTTTTGTTCCTAATATATCTTTAAAAAACTCTTTATTGTCATTAACTCTGGTGGCCATTAGATATCTCCTTGTGTCCCTTGGGTTCCCTTAGAAATTTCTTACAATTCCTAATTTTATTTATATTCATTACTATCAACTTCCCTTTTTTTCCAAATTATTTTTTACAGCTGCTTTTGTTTCCCCTCTAAACCATGTTGTTTTTTAAACTAGTGCAACCTTCTTCCTCAATTGTGGGATTGTGGCTTTTGGGGCATCCAATAAGGTATTCTTAAATGATTCACAATGATTATCCACATTTTTCTAATTATATTCTTCCTCCCACCTGATATGGCTCATAATTGTTTTCAGCTTTGTGAAATTGGCCCTATTAAAGCAGTGTGTGTGTGTGTGTGTATGTGTGTAATATTACATATTACTATTCTGGACTTTATTCTGCTTGCACGTTATAAATGTGATCAAGTCTTGATCACTTGTACCTAAGCTACCATTAATTTTTTAGTTCTGTGATCAGTTCCTCTTTGTCTGTTAGGACAAGGTCTAATATAGAATTTCCCCGGATTGGCTGCAACACTTTGAGTTAAGAAACTGTTATCTATGAAGTTTAGAAATTCCAACAATGCTTTAGTACTGGAAACATGAGACCTCCAGAATACATCACTCAAATTGAAGTCTCCCATGATTTTGTTATTTTTGTTTTGGTTCTCTCCCCCCCCCCCCCCACCGCCATGTTGTAGATAGGCATGTAAGGAAGCGGTCATTTTGATCCCTAGTGAGATTTGGTGCCCTGTAGCAGACACCAGATAGAGCCCCATCTTGTACTCTATCTGTTAGGAGATTGATCCATAAGCATTCAGGATCACTTTCTTCCAAGTTATCAGTGACTCGGAAACAGGTAATGCCATTTTTGATATGGCGAGCCACTCGCTTTCCCCTTTTGCCCACTGATCCTTTCTAAATAGGTGATAACCATTGATTTTAACATTCCAGTTGTGTGAATCATTCCACCAGGTTTCAGTAGTACCAACTAGATCGGGGTGGCTAACCTGTGGCTCTGGAGCCATATGTGGCTCTTAAGAAGTTTGTGGCTCCTTGTATAGGTATTGACTCTGGGGCTGGAGCAACAGGCGCCAACTTTCCAATGTGCCGGGGGGTGCTCACTGCTCAACCCCTGGCTCTGCCACAGGCCCTGCCCCCATTCCACCCCTTCCCACCCCCACCCTTGAGCCTGCCATGCCCTTGCTCCTCCCCCTCCCCACCCCAGAGCCTCCTGCATGCCACAAAATAGCTGTCCTTTGGTTCCTTGATTTATTTTGTTTTCAACATCTCAATTTTGTGCTAACTGAGTGCTCATTTCTTCCCTCATTTTACCCTCCTCTTCTGCTATTAGTTTAACCCTCTCCTGACTACTCTAGCCACACTATCCCATGGAGATTGGTTGCCCTCCTACTGAGGAGGAGGTGGCCATCCAAAGCATACAGCTCCCTCTCCCCAGAGAAGGTGGACCAAAACCAAAGGTAGTACCACAAAACCAAAGCTCTACACCACTCACCTAGCCAGCAGTTCATTTCCAGAATCTTCTGCCTTCTGTCTTCCTTTGCTTGTGGGACAGGAAGCATCTCAGAGAAGATGGCTTGGGTGGGCAGAAGTACAAGGCCCTAAAATAGAGAGAAATGAATGTCCATGCATTCAGAAGAAATCTTTTCCTCCTTATATAGAGCATAAGTCCTTAAATTCAGCAGAAGTAATGCAGTTCCACTGAATGGGAGAGTGTGGGCAGACCACTGAGTGGTCAGGCAGGGGTGAGGAGCTCCTCTGTGTACTGCACCTCACCATGGGTTGGGATTGGCTGTGAGTGGGCATGGTTAGTGAGTCCATGAACTGCCTGCAGCCACTGCCAAAAGCCCTATGTCAGGTGAGCACAATCGGAGGAGGCGGAGGCTACAGTATGACCAAGTAGTTGCTTATAGGTGCTCTGTAAATTGGGAGCAGGATTCTGTCCTCCCCACCCACCTGTATCCCCCAGGTCAACAGCACAAAACCCATGAACTTGGGCTGTGCCTGGCCGTCACTCCTGGATGTCTCCACTAAACAGAAGTCTGGAATGATGCTCTAGCAGGGGAAGTTCATGTCATCCTTTGCAGCCTGGAGTCTCCTCAGGATAGTTTGTCTATTCATTACATAATTCCACCAGCCGCTGGTGCTGCAGGCTTTTACTAAGACAAGGTGGATTTCAGGTTAGCTATAGGATGAATAACATAGTGCTTAAAAGAGAGAGAGAGAGGGAGAGAGAGAGAGAGGATTTGGCATCTCCACCAGTCTGAAGGAACTGTGCAAAGAGCCAGTATCACTGCCACCAAGTGGTGCTGTAGTTTAGCTAGTACCTCTGGAGTAATCATTTCAAATCCTGCCTTGTGATTGCCAAAGGAAATGAGCTGGGTTCCATCCTAACCCGCTTTTCTCCAGTTGATCAGTCTCATATATCTACCACATGATTTCTCAAAGTGGCTAATAGATGCTCAACAGATGTCCAGGATTGGAATAATTGGAAGCATGAGAGCTCAGCCTTGGAATAGCAAGGGATGTTGCATGTAAGGTATCTGGTTGAGTGACAGAACTGTGTGGGCACATAGGCATAGATTAGAAGGAACTCCTGCAGATTAGGGTGGATGTACTCTGTCAAAGATGTGTCGGAATCCAGGCAACTTGAAATTTTATGTACGCAGAGAACATGAAACAATGGGTGTTACCATACAGACAGTAACAAGAGACCTGTGTATATAAAATCTGTGTATATAAAATCTCCCCACTGTATTTTCCACTGTATGCATCCGATGAAGTGAGCTGTAGCTCACGAAAGCTTATGCTCAAATAAATTGTTAGTCTCTAAGGTGCCACAAGTACTCCTTTTCTTTCTGTTATTTTAGGCTTTTCTTGTAAATCCAGGATGTATGACACCTTTGCATCTTGATTTCCTTCATGGAGTCCAGAGAGGGATGGCTTTGACTGCCTGTTTAGTAAATGCTTTGGGAAAATGTTCTGTCTGTCAAGTGATTTAGTTGCTGGTGGATGCCCCTTTGGAGGAGTTTATGCCTCTTCTGTCTCCTCTTATTACAAGGATCTTAACAGTGGGAGTGGAAGCAATTGTAAAATTTCAGCCCAAAAGATGAAGTCAAACTTGGCCTTGAGGGTGAATTTTTCTGGAAAATCCAAGCAAATACAGTTTGGCTCCTTTTGAGAAAAAGAAGGGGGTGGGGAGGAGTGGAATTACTTTCCCCCTTTAAAAAAACAATCTTGTGGATTAAAAATTCAGCACTGAAGTGGCTATGAATATAAACATGATGTTTTGCATGGAAATAATCCTAACTGAGAATGATTTCATGTGTTTCAGAGAAAATTGGTTTTGATTTGACAATAAGAGCCTGTGAAAGAAAAAAAATCACTCTGCCTATGCATAGAACACATTTGCATGGAGTTCTCTCATTTGTGTGGTCAAAAGGGATTTGCCTGTGTGGACAGGGGATTTGAAGAACCCCACACTTACCCCCACAAGTTGTGGCGATGTGGGAAAGGAGGGAAGAGAGGAAGATGGCAAAACGGTACCTTGGAACGAAATGATATAGTTCCAATATCCAATACCAGGACTAGTGTTTAAAAAAACAAAACCCCTTCTACATACCACTGAAAAGTTTGGGAAGAAGGACTACTTAGCTTTCCTATGTTGTAGATCACTAGTTTCTGTCCCACAAGCTGGCATGTCTTAAAATGGACAGGTTTCAGAGTAGCAGCCGTGTTAGTCTATATTCGCAAAAAGAAAAGGAGTACTAATGGCACCTTAGAGACTAACCAATTTATTTGAGCATAAAATGGACACAGGTTCTTTAGCATCCTCATTCATTCTCTTCCTGTGTGCTTGAGTAATATCTGTAGAGCTGTGCAAAGTAAGTTTTGGATAGCATGAGTTTAGATAACTTTTTTTCATTTCACATTGTATGGGTTTGATTTTGAATATTGTTCAGTTTGAGATTGCAGTTTAATCAAACTCAACAAAACACTATTTTGTGGCAGCGGTCACATATTTTCCACCCCAAACCATACATGGGTCCAACTTTTTTAAACCTTGGCTTAGGTTCCTTCAAATGAAACTTGCTGAAAAGGTGTGTTTGTTTTGTGTTTTCTTGGAACCTCTGTAAACCTGGCCTAGGTTCCAGGTCTATGAAAAGCTGAAACCAGGTCAGTTTTCTCTGAATTTGGATTTCATCATGAGTTTTGCACAGCTTTCATCCAGATATAAGTAAGCTTGCTAGTGGTCATCCTGCTCCCTGGTAGATACATTCTCCACATAGTTTGACACGATTATGTGTTTTTATGAAGAAAGAGCTAGGACTGCAAAAGCATTAATGTTGCCAGTAAGAACTGAGGTGTACTGATGGAGTTGTAAGAGGAAAATTAGGGCCAGCTTCATTTTTTTATTTTATTTTATTCTGAGGGGATATTTAGTGTAAATGAGAGCTTTCCGTTAAATGCATGTGTCTAGCAATCTTATTACAGACCAGAAAGATTCAATGCCAAAACCAGATACACTTTCTTCATGTTATAGCCAACACATCCAATAACACATTGCTCTCAAGATTATTATATTGTGCTGGGGTTTAATGAAGATGTATAGATACCATCCATACCTTGCTGTAATAAATAGGGACGCTTCTGTGAAAAATAGCACTGCCATTCACATGAATGGAATTGTGCTTGCTTATAACAGATGTGGAATTTGGCCCCAAACATCTATACACCCTCTTGCTTACAGCACGTTAAGTGGCTCTTTTTTTGGAAGATTTTTAAGGGAAGGGGGCACCTATTGGAAAGAAAAGAATTCACTGTCTTGGCTATTAGTTTAGAGGATCCCACAGGATCGAAGAGGTGAAATGTGCTTGCTGGATAAAAGGATCTTTTGTGGAGCTTAGCTGTAAAGCTTGCCAAGGCCTCCCTTGCTGCATACTCTGTATCCCTCGCGGAGATGCTGCAATGGAAAAATCTACGTGGGACAGTAGAGAGTTTGGAGGACTCTAAACATTACACAGGTTTGTTTTATACATTCTAAGATGTGGAGGAGTCTCCTGTACTCAGTGTCCTGAACACTGTGCTATTCAGCCTAAGTTAGGCATGTTCTGCTGTTCCAAGCTTCCACGAGGCTTTGGTTCTTGAGATTACATGATTGCATTATTTAAAATTAAGCAGTGATTGGAAGTCACTACCCCAGTCACTCTGTGGTGGCATCTGTGAAATGGTAATATTAGTCCAGCTCTGAGAGGGAGAGATTCTCATTCATCACAGAAGTCAAGAGTTGAAGGGAAATATGGCTTGTCTACACAGAGATGTAGTGCACAGCAAGCCAGCATGCGCATATACGTTGCACTAGCTGGCTGCACACTAAGTCAGCATATGGACCTGGCTTGCCATGCACAAAGTCTCTGTGTAGTCCAGCCCATAGACACTCTCAGAGCTGGTCTCAATCAGGTTTGAGGCACATTAGCAAGGTGGGGGGGGGGGAAGCTTGCCATGCTGCTGCCCTTGTTGGATCTGTTCTGTGGATGAACACAGGTCTTTAGTATGCTGGACTGTCAGTCTTGCATGTTTCAAAAGCAAACATCACTTAAAGCTGCAGATTTCAAAGTTATAGGACTTTTACACTCAGCTAGTCTGGCTTCCTGCATTCCTGGCTTCCTGCACAGGCTGTAGAATTTCCCCTTGTGAGTCACCATTTCATCAGGATTGGGACAGACCCCTCATCTTGCTGTGTAGACCATGGCCTGACCATAGCACCTGAGTCTGCTCAGCCTCCAGCCAGAGCAGGATATACTAGAATCTATTCAGGATTTTAGAAGGCACAGGACTAAACTTAAAAGCAGTCTGAAGCATAAAGCAAACCCATTCCATTTTTAAAACTAGTAACCGTGACCCAACATCTTTTTAATATGAACAGGGACAGTAATTCTACAGCTACATTCCAACAACAGAGAAAGAAGGGATACAATCACTTCACAGCATTATACTGCTTTTTTCATTTTTGTGTATATATTGGAGATTCCAAAAAATTAAATTAGATTGGAAAATAGACTTTTACAACATGCCAAAATCCCCACAAGTTGGCTCTTGTGCTCTGTAAGCAGAAAGCGCCCTCTGGTGTTGATATGGGGTCAGTACTGTGCAGTTTGATACAATGATTCTTGTTGCTCTGAAAAATCTCAGCAGGTATGTTTGATTTGACTATTTGTAGACCTTGTAGTATTAGAACTACCATGTAGTATTAAAGCAAAAACTACCAGACACCATGTGTGGAACAACCTCCAATAGAGATAAGCAATCCTCTGAAGATAACAGACTGGCTTTCTACTCTTGGATCTTTTGCTTCTAAACCAAGTGTAAACTGTATTGAGGCAGCTGGCATTTTCAGTGGGGCCTCAAGGTGGTAGGCACCAACCCCTCACTTGATTTCAATAGGAAATGACATCAGTCCAAAACAATCATGGTTTCAAGGAAGGCCCACAGTTGGAAGGAGCAGAAAATTACAATATCATGGATGGTCATGGCCTTTTTAGTGAATGGGCATTCCAGAGGGAACAGCAGAAGGGGAGTGTCAAGGTTTCTCCCCCACTCTGAACTCTAGGGTACAGATGTGGGGACCTGCATGAAAACCTCCTAAGCTTACTTTCACCAGCTTAGGTTAAAACTTCCCCAAGGTACAAATTAATTTTATCCTTTGTCCCTGGATCTCCACTGCCACCACCAAACTCTAACTGGGTTTACTGGGAAATGTAGTTTGGACATGTCTTTCCCCCCAAAATCCTCCCAACCCTTGCAGCCCACTTCCTGGGAAAGGTTTGGTTTACCAATTTGCATAGGTGACCACAGACCCAAACCCTTGGATCTGAGAACAATGAAAAAGCATTCAGTTTTCGTACAAGAAGACTTTTAATAGAAGTAAAGAAATCCCCTCTGTAAAATCAAGATGGTAGATACCTTACAGGGTAATTAGATTCAAAACATAGAGAATCCCTCTAGGCAAAACCTTAAGTTACAAAAAAGACACACAGACAGGAATAGTCATTCTATTCAGCACAGTTCCTTTCTCAGCCATTTAAAGAAATCATAATCTAACACATACCTAGCTAGATTACTTACTAAAAGTTCTAAGACTCCATTCCTGTTCTATCCCTGGCAAAAGCAGCATACAGACAGACCCAGACCCTTTGTTTCTCTCCCTCCTCCCAGCTTTTGAAAGTATCTTGTCTTCTCATTGGTCATTTTGGTCAGATGCCAGCGAGGTTACCTTTAGCTTCTTAACCCTTTACAGGGGAGAGGATTTTTCCTCTGGCCAGGAGGGATTTTAAAGGGGTTTACCCTTCCCTTTATATTTATGACAGGGAGGCAAGTTGGAAAGTAAGAGGCCTAAAGCGATATAATGGTTGGTGAGGAAAGGTGTGGTTAAAGATGGGGGCGGAGAGGGGAGGGAATAAAGAGAGGAAAAGTGTTAAGAAAAATTACTCCAAAGAGAAGGGGTGGGAGGGTGGACGATGGGGAGGCAGGAACAGCTGGAATGGAGCAAGGAGACAGGGAAATCCAGAGGGTTAGTGAGCTGAACACCATGGCCAGATGAGCAGGGGAGGAGTAGGAGGCTGACTGATGATGATGATAATTAATTAGGTGGCAAATGAACAAGGCAATAAATTACATAAATTAACTGTAGAGTTCACACTAAGCATCATGTAGATAACCAGGAGTTATGCAATTCATCCATTCAGCTGAGAAGCCCATGGGCTGTCATTTGGCATGGCTCAAGTTATTGTTTGCCATCTGCATTCCTCAGGCATGGGGCCAGCCCAGCCAAAGTGGGGAGGCTCTGAGAAAGCGGGGGGAGACAAAGGGAAAAGACATCCTGGGGCTGGGAAATTTTGAAATACCAGCTGCAGTTACCTGCGTTCTAAAAGATGAAAGTAAATACATCGCTGGCATTTTACCTAAGCTGCTGTACTCTGGTAACTGGCCAGCATGGTGAAGGAGTTTGTTAAAATGTCATTCAGGGGGCTCCTGTGTGCTGTCCCTTGCCCTTGCAATCCTGCTCCAAACTGCTTCACCACCTGGGACCTTCTGTGGGTGATGAGGCAAGGCCAGGAGTTGCCCCCAAGTCTGCACCAAACTCATCTAACCACGGAAGCCCCACCACTGCCTGAGTGCATCTCCTATTGATGCTCAGGGAAAGCCCATGCACTTAGTGATTCTAGCTTTGACTAGCCTAAAACACGCACCATAAGATATTTCCTTCCCTATACACAGGAACAGTTGGCTCCCCTTTACAACCAGATTGGCCAGTCCGGAGACTCCTAAACCTCATTCCATAGAATCATGGGAGGGTGTCCCTTGAGTCATTATATCCTTATAATTTTATTGAGTCTTGACATTATGCTCATGATATATACACACACATAGACCAAGGCGTTACACTTTGGTGACTTCACGTGGAGCAGCACAGATTACAAATCCCCATGCAAACATTTTTGCTTGCTCAGCATTTAGAAGAGATTGTGTAGTTGTCAGGCAGCTTGCTGTCTGCTCCAGGGCATATTTCTCAACCACATGTAGCAAGTGCAGCCCCTCTGTGCATTTAAATAAAAGGTAGAAAAATAGGGCTGTCTATTAACTGCAGTTAACTCACATGATTAACTCAAAAAAATTAACTATGATTAAATAAATTAACTGTGATTAATCACAGTTTTAATCGCATTGTTAAAGAATAGAATACCAACTGAAATTTATTAAATATTTTGGATGTTTTTCTGTATTTTCAAATATATTGATTTCAATTACAATACAGAATACAAAGTATACACTGCTCACTTTCTTATTTTTGATTATCATTTTTACAGTGCAAATATTTGAAATCAAAGTAGTATTTTTCAATTCACCTCATAAAGAGATTGCACTACAGTACTTGTATCATGAAAGTGAAAATTACAAATGTAGATTTTTGTTACAGAAGTGCACTCAAAAACAAAACAATGCAAAACTTTAGAGCCTACAAGTCCACTCAGTCCTACTTCTTGTTCAACCAATCGTTAAGACAAACAAGTTTGTTTACATTTATAGGCGATAATACTGCCCACTTATTTACAATGTCACCAGAAAGTGAGAACAGGCGTTTGCAAGGGACTTTTGTAGTTGGCATTGCAAGGTATTTACATGCCAGATATGCTAAACATTCATATGCCCCTTCAAGCTTCGGCCACCATTCCGAGGACATGCTTCCTGTTCATGATGCTCGTTAAAAAATGTGTTAATTAAATTTGTGACTGAACTCCTTGGGGGAGAATTGTATGTCTCTGGCTCTATTTTACCCGCATTCTGCCATATATCTCATGTTATAGTAGTCTCAGATGACTCAGTAGATGTTCATTTTAAGAACACTTTCACTGCAGATTTGACAAAATGCAAAGAAGGTACCAATGTGAGCTTTCTAAAGATAGCTACAGCACTCGACCCAAGGTTTAAGAATCTTAAGTGCATTCCAAAATCTAAGAGGGATGAGGTTTGGAGCATGCTTTCAGAAGTCTTAAAAGAGCAACACTCTGATGTGGAAACTACAGAATCCAAACCACCAAAAAAAGAAAATCAACCTTCAGCTAGTGGCATCTGACTCAGATGATGAAAATGAACGTGTCGATCTGCACTGCTTTGGATCGGTATTGAGCAGAACCCGTCAGCATGGACGCACGTCCTCTGGAATGGTGGATGAAGCATGAAAAGACATATGAATCTTTAGTGCATCTGGCTTGTAAATATCTTGCGACACCCGGCTGCAACAGTGCCATGGGAATGCCTGTTCTCACTTTCAGGTGACAATGTGAACAAGAAGCAGGCAGCATTATCTCCTGAAAATGTACACAAACTTGTTTGTCTGTGTGATTGGCTGAACAAGAAATAGGACTGAGTGGACTTGTCATCTCTAAAGATTTACAAATGTTTTAGTTTCGAATGCAGGTTTTTTTTGTACATAATTCTACAATTGTAAGTTCAACTTTCATGATAAAGAGATTGCAGTACAGTACTTAGGGGAATTGAAAAAAAAATTTTTTTACAGTGCAAGTATTTGTAATCAATAATATAAAGCGAGCAGTGTACACTTTGTATTCTGTTATAATTGAAATCAATATATTTTAAAATGTAGAAAACATCCAAAATATTTAAATGGTATTCTATTATTGTTTAACAGTGCAATTAATCACAATTAATTTTAATCACACAATTAATTTTTTACATCGTAGAAAACAAATAGCATTTTCACATAAGTTGCTGTACACAAGACAGCTGCATTACATAGTCATGTAAAGTACACAATTTGGGAGGTGAAGCCATCAACTCCTGAAAGAACCAGACACTCCATAAACCAGAATTGATACTTACATTAATGAACATCCAATTACAATGACAAACCTGAAGAAAAATTGTAACAAGATCTCATAGTTCTGAGTAGGCCTGAATACACACATCCCCCTGCAGAGAGGCATGAATGGATACAATAGTGAAAAAGTGTATTTTTGCTCCAGAACATCTCTATATGTTAAAAGTAGCTGGTTAAACTGTACTTAGTCTATAAAAGTAGTCTTTAAGAGAGCAAGGTGTAGACTGTGAAACTTATCTTGATGCCTATTAAAGGTGAACTTGAAAAGCTGCTGACCCAGATAAGCGCTCAAGGTTCAGAGTTTCTTGTACAACTATAGATATTCTCTCACTTACAGTAAAGCAAGTAATGAAACATTTTAATGCAGCATGTATAAACAATGTTTTGGGACTTTAAAATTCTAATGGCCTGATCCTCAGCAACTGTCAGTCAATGCTGTTTGAGGGGCAGTCTTGTCATTCTGTATTTTTACAGTACCAATGGGCTCCAGGTCTGCAATGGGGCTGCATATGACATCAACGCAGCTAGACTTTCAGTGGCGCTAAGCCAAATAAGGATCTAAACTTAATTTTTTCTAAATGACCCTTTGTTTACCTTTAAGCCAGGAGTGGGGAATTTTTTTTCTATCGGGGGCCACTGACCCACAGAAAAAATCAGTCGCAGGCCACATAAAGCCCCGCAGGGTGGGGGTTCGGAGGCTCCGGGTTTCCCCTAGACTCCAGGGTGGAGCCAGAAATGAGGGGTTCAGGGTGCAGGAGAGGGCTCCTGGCTGAGGCAGAGGGTTGGGGTGCAGGTGAGGGCTCTGGCTTGGGGTGCAGGCTCTGGTATGGGGCTGTGGATAGGAGTTTAGGGTGCAGGAGAGGGCTCCAGGCTGGGGCCAAGGGGTTTGGAGTGTGGGAGTGGGCTCAGGGCTGGGATGCAGGAGGTTCAGGGTATGAGTTCCAGGAGACAGTTTGGGTGTGGGAGGGAGCTCAGGGCTGGGGCAGGGGGTTGGGGTATGGAAGGGAGTTAGGGTGCGGGAGGGGATTCCGACCTGGGGTAGGGGGGTTCAGGGTGCGGGCTCCGGCTGGGCGGCACTTACCTCAGGTGGCTCCCATTTGGGGGTGCAGTGGGGCTAAGGCAGGCTCCATGCCTGATGTGGCTCCGCACTGCTCCCAAAAGCAGCCGCCATGTCCAACCCCTAGGCAGAGGCCAAGGGGCTGTGCGCGGTGTGTGCTGCCTGTGCCACCGTTCTGGGCCAATGGGAGCTGTGGAGCTGGCGCTGGGAGCTGCAGGGCCATGCCAGGAGCTGCGTGGAGCTGACCCGACTTCTGACAACCCAGCACTTGTGGCTCCAGCCCTGCAGGGGCGGAGGGGGGGCGCGCGCTGGGGCTTCTGACCTGCGGCGTGGAGACTTGCTGCAGGCTAGATGAAATGAAGCAGTGGTCTGGATCCAGACCATGGGCCGGAGATTCCCCACCCCTGCTTTAACCGTTACATGGAGAATAGAAAGTGCAGCAATGTTTTTAAAAAAACCCATTAACTCGGAAATGCAAAAAGCAAGCTCTGCTATAGAGAGTCTGGATAAAGACCTCTACAGTCATGCTTTAACAGACATGAAACATCTTTTGGTTTTGATTTTTTTGGTGGTGGTGGGGTACTAACTACTGAGATCAAAGAAATACAGTTTGTTGCTCTAAGTCAATTTCTGGAGTTGGGTACTTTTCTATATACAGAAAAGTTGGTTTGAATTATGCTTCGTTTTAATAATTTTTAGCTAAAGAAAAAAAGTCATGCTAATGTATCAGTTCTGCAGCAAACCACAAAATACAAATGCTTCCCTGAGAGCAGGGCAAATGCAAGAGAAATTGCTATGGCGTTAGTGGCATACAGCACAAGTATAAATTCTGCATTGTATAGAGTATTTTACAAGCTTCTCTACATAAAACTAAAACTTTTTTTCCAGCACATACCTACACTGGGGTTTAAGTATTTTATTGCTTATATGAGGACAGTTTAGCTGGTGGTATGTAGCCAAATGAAGTGTGAGATGTACTTTATGGACTAAACAGCAGAGTTCATAAAATATGGGTGTCATGGCCAGATTCAGCATATCAGGAATCAATACAGAGCTACCTTTTAATGCATTATGGCTGCAGTCCAAAAAGAGACAGATTGCTTTTTCCTCATGAGCGGAGCAAGCTTTAGAATGATAGAAATTCTTCTGTTTTAATTTCCACATGACTAAACAAGGAGCTTTTCTGTAAGGAGAGGTCAGAAGAGACTGTATAAAAAGCAACCATTTTGTTTGTGTGTGTGAAAACATACATAAAGGCACATAATATAATCTCCAGACACATTGCCTGCCTATGCGTTCTGTTCAGTTACCCAAACAGATCAGGGCACTTGCCCATCCGTTGTATCCCATCCTCCTAATTCAGTTTGAAACAGGCAATGGTTAATAGCAAAGGAGCAAACCTTAACGTGTGAGAAGTAGGTATTCATGTGCTACAGGAAGCTGCTGTAAATTGCTGTAACTCCAGTAACACCCATGGAATTACATTGATTTCCACCTTATGAGGATCTGACCCTAAAACGCTGTGTAGTAAGAATGCACATAAGTGATGGATATCACCACCAGGGACAGGATTAAATTTTCTATTTGCACTTATTAGCACCTTATAGCCAAGGATTACATTAAAGATTGTGAGGTGCTCTGATACTGTACAATATACAGGTACCTTGGGTAGACAGGCAAGTAGTAGTAGCTCCATTTTAGAGGTGAGACACTGGAGTTGCAGAGTTTAAGGCTCTAATTCAATTAAGGACTTAAGCATGTACTTAAGTCTATCTCTACACAGCTGAGCATGTGCTGAAGTGCACCTAAGTCCCACTGACTTCAGTAGGGCTTCAGCATCTGTTTAAGTGCTTTGCTAAATTGGGACCTAACTGCAGTGCCCAGGGTTGCACAGCAAGACCTTGGTGAAGGCAGGGCTAGTATCATGCTGTACATATTGCCCCCTGCTTTTCTCACTAGACGTTGCTGCTGCCCCAGCCTGTTTGACTATGTGAAACTAAAAATCTTAAACTCTGAAATCACCAAGGATTTCTAGTCTGTCCTATTGAGGAGAGACTAAAGGTTAACTATCATTTCATTCTGAGCCTGAAACTGGATCCTCCCCTGTTCCTGAACTGAACAAAAACAGGCCTTTTGCTTGAAATTTTCCACATGTGGTCCTTGACCCTAGGTGGATTTTTACATATACTTTAAAAGCCATTTCTGAGATATGGAACTTACATTAGAAAGCCAAAAATTCCAAGTTAAAGTTAAACTTAAAGAAAACTACTGAATGAAAGCATGGAAAATTCCCATGGCAGTACCAACAATTTAAACTTTGTTTCCCCTTCCCCTATAACCAGCTGAAACATCATTCAGGCAACTAGTTTAACCCATAGAGGCTACACTGGAGATATAAATAATGTGGGTTACACTCACATGGGGGGCCCTATTGTACCAGGTGCTGTGTAAACATATAGGAGGACATGGTCCCTACCCGAGGAGGTAATGGTCAGACTGTGTTGAGAGTGGCTGACTGGTGCATGAATTGGCACACCTGCTGCAGCAGCCTACGTGGTATAGAAAAAAATGTGTAATTAGTAGCTCCTAGGCATTGTCTTCAGTTTCAAAAGACTCTAAAGATTAGCCAATTAAAAATAGGTAATAGAACCCATATTTAAAATGGGGTAACTGAGGCAAGAGAATAAGGAGCCATTCACACACAAAAATTTACTGTGTTGAGAGATCATGTTATAACACAAGAGGTCTCTGAATTTCTCATCAAATGGTTTGTTCTTGGACTGTATAGATAGGACTGGACACAGTTAACACCACGTTACTAAACCCTGGATCTTCAACCTGCTTCCCCTCCCGTTTTCATTCACATGGGTAACAAACAGTGTTTAACTTTGTGGTATAATAAGCTAGTCCTCCAAGTATCTAGTGACATGTACATTTGCTTATGTAGATTAGACCTTAGTGATTGGTCACTAGGGTTACATTGCAGGAGTCGCTGAACCTTGGGCCAGTGGTTCTCAACCTAGTCACCATTGTGGGCCGCATCCAATACTATCTGTATGCCCTGAGGATGTCACATGGGCTGCAGCTGTGTGCTGACTGGGCCGCAAGCAGCCCATGGGCCGCAAGCAGCCCATGGGCCGCAAGCAGCCCATGGGCCGCAAGCAGCCCATGGGCCGCAAGCAGCCCATGGGCCGCAAGCAGCCCATGGGCCGCAAGCAGCCCATGGGCCGCAAGCAGCCCATGGGCCGCAGGTTGAGAACCACTGTCTTGGGCTTTAATCACTGGACCATGCCTCTTTCTAGTAGCCTTGGGAATTATCATAGTCATGTCATTTTTCCAGTTGCAAAACATTTAAACCAAAAGAAAATATTCCTGAACAAAACCTACTCTATTTTGCTCTAAATATAGCAGTAAGAGGCCAAAAAGTGAAGGAGTAGGTGAAATTTATATTTTAAATGCTCTTGGTGCCATGAGTAGGACAAACTACTGCCTTTTTAACTTACGCAGAAGTGTATGTTTGAAGACCTTCACTCCAACCACACTACACTAAAGAACAGTTTACTTTATTTCAATATTTACCTTTAAAATTATGACATAGGTCTGACTCTGTTAAGTCTTTACATTCCCACAAATGTAGGGGCGTGTGTGAAGAAGGGACAAAGTTTGAAACCTTCTGCTTCTCAAATAAATAAATAAATAAAAAAATAAGAGACAGGAGGAAGGAGTAACTTGCCTTATACAAAAGTCAGGTCCTTGAAACATGTTACAAACCATTTTACTTTGAGGCATGCTGCAGACGTCAGCAGAGTTCTGCAGAGCAAGTGAAGATTTGCAATGCAGCAGTTAAGCCATTGTACCTTCTAATTTACATACACAAATTACTGAATTTGTTTAGATTTGAAAATAAGGGGCCAAGAAACAGTTCGTCTTTGTCTTAAAGTCATCTCAAAAGCTTCCTTCTTTTCTTTCTCCACTGTTTATTGTCCACGTCTTCAGTATCATCAGGAGGGTCTGGCATTATGAAACCGTCTGTCAGTTTATAATAGACTACTGTGGAATCTGACTCAACTATAGCCAGGATAACCGACAGTGGGGAATCTGTTCCATCTTGTGGAATACATGCTTTCTTCATGATCTCTCTGAGCCTGAAAGAAAGACAGTCAGTTAGGAATCTATTCACAATCATTTCAACATAGCATCAAGCTAAAACTGCAATATCACTTATTTCCCAGGATGTATAGGGTTGAGGACACCCCAGCCAGTAAATCGTGAACACTTCTGCTGTCCAGTGAATTCTCTACCTTTAAAGGAGTAGCAGTACTGCTCATTGCCTAATCTATACCACCATCCTGCTTAGAGAACCCATTTCTCCTTGCAGCAGAAAGCTAAGAGAGCAGAAAAGAGGAACAGTGGGAACAAAGCATTACATTTTCAACATAGCGCTCTCTCTTTCACCAGCTGTGTTTAGGCTTTTCTCTTTACAAAGCTTTCAGAGCCTACAGTGTAGCATTTAACTTATCCTTAAAGTTACTAGAGCCATGATCCATTATAAACAGTGATTTTTATGCTGTAAAGCACGACTATTTGCCTTCACTACACACGCACGTTCAACACCGTGATTAGCATTAGTTCAGGGTAAGCATCAGAGTCCTATGATCCAGTCCCACTAGTCAGCCCTGTTAAGGGTTATATTTCTGGAGTTAAAGAAATGCATTTAAATGTCTGAGGAAAAATTAGCCTTCGTTTTGATTTTAAAATTCTCCAGTTGCACAGACCCCTGCTGGAACTAAATTTGTCAATATATTAACAGGTAGTGCACTCATTTATATACAGTACAGTATATATCAGCTGACTACATTGCCACCTTATTAACCATTTATAGTATGGTAGCCCCAAGGGGCCCCATCCAAAATTGGGGGCCAAATTGTGCCAGACATGGTACACACACAAGATAGCCCCTGAACTGAAAAGCTTCCAATCTAAATAGACGAGATGGATGAAGTGTTAAATGGAGCATTATCTCCATCTTATACATGGGTGAACTGAAGCGCAGAGAAATTGAGTGAGTCTGTGACAGAGCCAGAAAATGAAGTAAGATCTCCCGCCACCCAATCCAGTCTGTTAGCCTCAAAAGTAGCTTTCAGGGAGAGGAAGACAAATAGTTAACTAACACTCCCTGTCAACTACTTTTCTGCTTCCTATTTTTTAAATCCAGGACAATACAGAGAAGAAATGCTTCCATCTCAGTTCATTTTAGGAATAATATGTCGACTATTGTCTACTAATTGAATCAAGGGTCCTCAACCAAAAAAAAAAAAGGAAGGTCACTTTATGATCCAAAAATCACAGCACAGATATACAGGGCTCTAAGAGAGACTATTTAGTCTAACAGCATTGAGGATGTTAGAGCGGTGACATGTAACGACTAAGAGTGCATAATGGCTTAAATCAGCAGTTCTCAAACTGTGGATCAGGACCCCAAGGAGTGTCACAACCCCCTTTGCAATAAAGTTTGAGAACTCCTGGCTTAAATGATTGATGTGGCAACATCTGTATATGACCATCACTGAAAACCATCATGTTTGCTAATAAGCCTCGTGTGGAGAGTTTGTCCAGGATATTGCTACAGAGCCTACCTGTCCCTACAGTATGCATACCCGCCCCATCACTTGATGTACCTTTGAGTCACCCCCAACAAGAGATGTAGATCCTGCAAGTCAGACACTGGCTCAAAATGAGTGTTTCCAAATGCACCTGTTCTCAAGCTCTAATTATCTTCCTCCACCCCATTTTAAAAATTAGAGGATCACAGAGGAATCAAATGGGAAGTGGCAGAGAATAAAGCAGCAGCCTAGAAGCCCAAATGACGTTTTAAGCACATGATCTTCCCAGTGCTCTATTAGCAGTCTCAGAGTTTTGCAGAAATCAGTCATACTTCAGTTTCACTAACGAAGAAAAACAAAGATTTCCTTGCAGGTTTTTCAGCTAGGCCCCATTCACAGAAGGTGTCATGCAAAGGGAGGTCTACCAGCCATTTCACACAGCATAGACATTAAAACAATCATATGCCATATTTTCACACTCCTTTGTTACTATATATGCTGCTGGTGACAAAGCAGAGATCAGCCACGCAAGGAGATGCTGTATGTGGTAGAGCAGAAGGGGGCTGCCTCCAAAATGCTTAAAGATCAAACACCTTAAATTAGCTCTCCTCCTACCTCTAGTACTATTTTGATTGCCAAGTGGCTTTCACTTTGGCATCTCCCTGCCAGGGTGCATGGTGGTGCAGCTGTACATTATTGGCCCAGGGCCACCAGCTAAAGTGCCGATTTCAAGCACAGTTCAGCATGTAGGGAGAAAATACCCGCCCATCACTTTAGATTGAATTGCTCTTTTTTTTTTAAAACCCAAAGGCAGCGCATTTATGATTTGAAGTGGGTTGGAGCAGTGTGGAAATAGGTTCCACTATAAGCGATACCTTCAGAACTACAGGCTTCTACTCTTCTCTGGCCTTCCACAGTGTGATGAACAATTTTCCATAAGACACACCAAACGGCCGTAGGTAGGGGTGATAAGTGTCCTTTTCACAGAAGCACACTGAATAATAAAGTGTGTGAGTGAGAGAAGAGTGTTCTAGAACTAAGGAAGGATACTATGGCGTCTCCCTGGCATCTGCAACACTATAATTTTGTACATAACAGCAAGTGCCCCATTCTCTCATCTTTGCTGCAGACATGCCCTAAAAGTAGTGCACAACTCATGAAACTGCCCTGCCAATTAAGAATTCAACAGCAGGTCAGAAAGTAGACAGAGGCCTGGTCTACACTAGAGTTAGGGGGACACAAGGCAGCCTACAACAACCTATGTAAGTGTATACACTAAAATTTCTCTCCTGACAACGTAACTGCTCCACTATGCCAACTTAATAACTCCACCTCCATGGCGAGGCACAGAGTCAATGTTGATGTAGTTAGGTCAACACAGTGTAGACTGTGACGTTGCACCCCATAATACTTTATAGGAATATGCTTATGAGTGTAAGTATGACATAACTGGGATATGTTTTATGCTAGATTTGCCGTGTAACATATCTTTGCAAAGGTTATGATCTACTGAATATATTCATCCTATTTGTAGGTATGTATCATTTTTATATCTGAAGTTATGAGCGGTGGCTCTATGCTTGTATTTGAAGTGTTTGCCGTAGGAAGACATAAGACAGATTTGGTCAACATAGTGTGAAGGGGTTATTCAAGTAATTGGGAGTACTTAACTAACAATGAACTTTGGAAGATGCCAATTCACATCTGAGCTTTCCTGGGAACCTTCAAACTAACATGTAAACAATGGCGTCGGCCTGTAAAGAACTGAGTCATGCATGAACATGTGACTTGTCCAGGTGACTACAAAACTCCATCTTGTTGAGGGGATTTTACATAGGAGAAGAGGGGTTTCCACCCACAAGAGAAAGACTATATAAGCCCCTGGAAGCCCCTCCATTTTGTCTTCATCCTGCTCAATGGATAGCGTCTCCACCCTCAAGAGATGCCTGAAAAAAACTGGAAAAAAGGACAGTAACTATAGGGGTGTTCGTGATTGCTGGACCCAGACTAGGAAGGAGTCTAGTCTGTCAAAGATGCTTATTGGAACATCTCTGAGGGTGAGATTTACTGCATTTAGTTTCCTACTATATTAGGCTTAGACTTGTGTGTTTTATTTTGCTTGGTAATTTACTTTGTTCTGCCTGTTATTACTTGGAACCACTTAAATCCTACTTTTTATATTTAATAAAATCACTTTTTACTTATTAATTAACCCAGAGCAAGTATTAATACCTGAGGGAGTAAACAGCTGTGCATCTCTCTCTATCGGTGTTATAGAGGGTGAACAATTTATGAGCTTAGCCTGTATAAGCTTTACACAGAGTAAAACAGATTTATTTGAGGTTTGGATCCCATTGGGAACTGGGTATCTGGGTGTTGGAGACAGGAGCACTTCTTAAGCGGTTTTCATTTAAGCCTGCAGCTTTTGAGGGATGTGGTTCAGACCTGGGTCTGTGTTTGTAGCAGGCTAGCGTGTCTGGCATAACCAGGCAAGGTACTGAAGTTCCAAGCTCCCAGGGAAAGTGGGCTTAGAGATAGTCTTAGCACAGCAGGTGGCAGTCCCAAGGTGGTTTCTGTGACCCAACCTGTCACACAGACACCAACTGTAATTGGCTTTCAGAAGCTGTCCTCCAATGCCCCACACTTGACAGTACAGTCGGTACAAGTGCTCCTGGTGAGGACGTGCACCGCCAACACAAGGAGTGTAGTGTGAACATGCAAAAGCAATTTAACTACGGCAATGGCTGTATGCTGACGGAACTTAGGTTAACATAATTTTGTAGTGCATGGAGTCCTGTTAGAGAAACACCACCCCGGCAAGACTTATAGGATGATCTCCCTCCTGAGAATATAGATTATGCAGGATGGTGGTAGATGGCTGCAAGAGGAATTTCAAGAGCCACGCAATTTAAACTCATACTCATTTTAAGAGTAGCCCTGGGACTAGATTGAAGCATGTGCTGTTGGTTGGTGTGGTCTTTACCTCCAAACACAGAAGGAGCTCCTTAATGTTTATTCTTGAGTAGTCTGAATCATTTAAAACTAGATTAGACAATCAGTGGGCTTCTCACCATCCAACTCCCATTCGGACGATATTCCTCATCCTAACAGGCCTTAGCGTTAGCATTCCCACCCCACCCCGATTGTCTAAGACCCCCTTTGCTCAATTTCATGACATTTTCAGCAACTGGGCCATTCTTCAACACGATCAATATTACCAGACAAACCATTTCAATCATGGCTTACGATGCTCCAGGGGGGCCCATCATTGGAACAGGTCATTTTCGTAATGCAGACAGGGCCAAAAGGAGCCTGTTGAATTTTGTGGAAGATACATCTAGTTGCTATACACTGTAATGCAATGCAGAACTGTTGGAGATTATCTGGAGGAGAGCTTTTAAAAGGAATAAGTCCCTGGAATTCAGGAAGTCTGCAGACGCATGTGTTTCCTGTTTCCCTTCAAGGCATCATTGTTGGGATCACATACAGCATTTTTTATTAAGTTCCTTTTCAGCCGTAGTCATTCATAAGAGCAGGTAGGAAGATAATGAGACTGCGATAGATGTTTATCTGGATTTGCACTGTGACTTTACTGTACATCAGATCTGCAATGAACAAAGAGACTGATAAACACTGCACTATTTTTTTAATAATATAGATACAACAAAAAGTATTTTCTACTTCAAAGGACCATTGCCCCTAAGTAAAGAAATGCCAAAAACTGACGCAGCCTCTCTCCAGATGTCCTTTCTGCATTTTGGCCTTCAAAAATATTACTAGATATTTTTCTTTGCCAGATCTGGCAGCGCTAATAAGCCTTCATTTCAATAATTTAAGAGCCTATGAAAAGATAGCAGTATGAACTAGTCCACTTATTCAAAGAATGTGACTACAGCATAGATAATAGAAAAAGGCAAACCACTACCTCCTGTTAAGGTTTCGCTGATATGAGGGGTTTCTGCTCCCATAAACATCTCTAACTGAAACCACTTGTATACAGATGGCCTTTTCTTCTAGGAAAAGTAGAATATTACCAGCATGGGGGATAAAGGAGCTCAATTATCCACAGCATAGCCTATGGTGTTGCAGGCTTCCCCCTGTAGGTCTTCCAATGTGCCTCCAACTTCACCTGAAAAACCACACACCGGATTGAAAGCATAGCTCAGTACCTGTATCCAGTTCATTCTTGACTCCTAGCAGGGAAGATTCACAGATTTTAATGCCAGAAAGGTCCATTATCATAATCTATTCAGACCTTTTGCACAATACAGGCCAGAGAACATCACCCAGTAACTTCATAGGGGGGAACTGTTTCCCATATTTGCATTTTGCTTATTTCCCATGTCCTTCTCCTCTGACGGAAAGAGAAAAGAGTAGTCCCAACTTAATAGCCAGAAATAGTTCTTCCCCACTGATTGTAGACGGGTGCTCAAGATATACCCTGATCTCTCTCCAGGGCCTGGTAACCTTAAACAATTCTTGAAGAATGGAGAATTAAATTCTGGAGTATTACTCCCTGCTCTACCTCATCAGAGCAGTTCCAACTGCCTCCATTCCTCAACATTCTCAGCAGCAGTCTTGTGAAGCACTGAGCAGCCTCAGAGGTTGTTCCCAGTGAGACTGAAGGAAACCGAGGATGCTCAGCTCCTCAAGATGAAGGCCCAAACTTTAAAGCTAATGGTTTAATTCCTTAGCGCTGAATCCTGCATTGCTTATTTGGGTACCCCAAAAAATGATCCATCCCCCAGGACCAACAGGGCCCAGAATGTTGACTATGCTACTATTTTAATCTGAACCAGTGCCAAAAGGCTGTCTTCATTTCCACTGTATTCCTGATTCCCCCTTCCTCACGCATCAGTCATCATGCAGACTGTGTGTTACAATATCCAGTCTTTCCATCTTTACTGATCACCTAAGTATACATCAGTATCGATGGTACAATGCTGATGGCATGCACTGTGTATAGCTGGTCATTATCTACAGCTATTATTTCTCATTATCTTCTTAAAGGACATAAGAGAGTTAACAGACCCTGTGCACTGGGCCTCACAGCCTTCAGATGTCCTGGCTGTTTTGGACCAAACTCTCCTCCCAAAAATAAAGCTCACTTAGTTCTAGGACACACAAGTTACTTGCATAATGACCGATGTTGCAAAGGAACACAAATTCCTACTCATTAAAGTTAACATAACAGTCTGACAGAAGTTGCAAGCCAGTCACTTCTCTCCAATGGAGCTGTAGAAGCTCCCTTTGTCAACACCATTTTTAACTTTAAAAAGCTCAATATAATCCACTACCAGATTTCAATAAGGTGTAGCTAAAAGTTCAAAGCCAAAAGAGCTGTGGTTAACCTGCAGCAAGAGGGAGGTTGAATTTTTTGCTCTTTATGAGCAACTTTAGCTGGTGCCTGTTGTTGTCACTGTTGACATGTCAGCATTAAAAACTCCAAATATCAGGCTTGTATACCAAGAAACTTAACTCACGATGGGGACATCCTGTGATGGTTCTGGAAGGACTTAGAATCATAGATCATGACTTCTGTTTTGCTCTGAAGCATGCATTGTCCTAATAAACGCCACTTATTAGTGAATGCAGTCTTGTAAATGAAGCATGTATACAATAGCAAAATCATTACAGTGTTTTACGCCGTCTTGCCAAAATGAAATTGTGGACTACAATACATAATTAACTTGGTGCCTGAGGCTCCGGAATAGCCCTGTTCATCCAGAGGTTCAGCGACAACAGATACCCTTACACATGCCACCTTCAAGGGATTCATGCCAGTGACTGCCTAGTAAAACTGAAAGGCAGTTGGAGCCCCAAGAGAGCTTATAGAACAATCAAGCATTTGTGCTGCTGGGAGCACAGTGAGAAGTCTGCTGAGCTAAAATATCCTGCAAGTTTCTTTTTTTTTTTTTAAATGAGGAAAAGTCATTGAATGTTACAAGAGAGGCTGCTAAGGTTTGGGGTTTCACCAGCAACAGATCTCAATTTCAGTAGAAGCACTGGGATGGGAAAAATCCAGGGACAGAAAAACTAGGAGAACCTGAAGCACTGCAAGAGTGAAGATGTACTGAAAATTCACTCTCATGCAAATAATCCCACAAAGCAATAAAGATAATCCCACAAATGACAACAGTGTTTCTTGTAAAAGAGGTGTTTCCCCTCTTCTTAGATTTAAGGGACCAAATTTTCAGGGTAACTTGAACTCTGCTTCTAAAATTCATGCCTGTGATTTTGCATGCTCATAGCAAACCAGATCCTACTCCTATTGAGGTCAGCGTGACCAGAGTTAGGCCTTAAATTTGCACACAAAACCCCTATCAAGTATACTTTAAATCTACTTTGTATAAGATTAACTGGATTTCATCATGAAAAAGATATTGCTATATAAAATAACACATTTAACAGTTTACATTTCTAAACCACCTACCTAGGCAGAGGATTTTAGGGTATGTCTAAGCTGCAGTTAAACACCCACAACTGGCCCATGCCAGCTGACTCAGGTTAAGGAGCTGTTTAATTGTGGTGTAGATGTTCGGGCTTGAGCTGCAGCCCGAGTTCTAGGATCCCGTGAGGTGGGAAGGTCCCAGAGCTTGGGCTGCAATGTAGACATGCCCTTAAAACTTTGAACTAAGCCCAACACCTGTGAAGTAGATATTCTCTCCATTTTATAGAACCATCAACCGAGGTTACATGACAGACGCAGGAGTACTACCCAGACCTCAATTCCCAATCATGAATTATAGCCCATAGGCCACACTCTCCTGCTTAACAGTTTACCCAAAACAACCACTCACGCTGCAATCCAGTCCTTTGATCACTAACCCGAAAGAAAGAGACACCACTGATTTTTTTCAATTCCACATTTGTGTGAAAATATTTTACCTATTGTTATTACAAGAAAGAGATAAAATCCTCATCACTGAGGTTAGACAAAAGCATTTCCCCAGCTCGCGTATGTGACAGCACTTTGCATTCAGCAGTTTCTCCTGTCACGTGGGTCTTTCACACACTAGGAAAACACGGTAGTAAAATTACAAATAGCAGGGGAGGCTCATGTGCCATCACACGACAGATACTAGATCTCTTCATTTAATGCACTTCTGGAATATTCGTAGCCATGACAGCGATGGGCACAATTCTTAATAGAAGGGGCAGGTATAATGCCTGAAACTATTTTTAAACTCATTTACTGCTAATTAGATTTCAAGTTAACAGGGTCATTTTGGAGGGCAGGGTGGAGTGTGCATGCTCTCTCTTTTTGGAGATAGCCAGAGAAAGAAGCAGTAGATGCCAGGCAACTGAAGAACTGGTTAGCTGCCCAAGCCATATTCAGGGAAATCCTCAAACGAGCAGGACAGACCTTACGGGAATCTGGACACGGGCAGCCAGTGCAACAAGACAAAGAGGGAGGTGAAGATACTCTTTATTTCTATTAAAAATTCTCTTTGCAAAAAACGTCTGAAAAGCAAAGACAAAACAATGAGTGCTGTGAGCAGTTTGTAATATATGGCACAGGGCTCCAATTAGCTGAAATAAGCCATAATCTTTCCATACTATGGAAGCTGAAGGTTTTGAATCTATCCTTTATAGCTCCTGGATGAATAATTCAGCAGAAGCTTGACCAAACTGAACAGCTTCCTCCCCCTCCAAGCATGTGAAGGGGCAAGTCAGGGCTGGAGAATTAATGTATGTTAGTCTCTGTACACAGAAATCAGCACTTCACCCAAACTTGTGCTGGAAACAAGAGTCCCCTTACTCACGACAACCAACGGAAAAGTTCTCTACAGTATTGCAGTCAGTGCAGCAGAGCATCCAGCCAGGCAAACATTACACCAAACACTGCTCCCAAATGACTGCCTTGAAACCGGAGAGATGGATAGACCCGTGTGTCTGTGAAAAGTCAGCCCTTATAGTCCCAAGCACTATGCCCTTGATCTAGCTTTAGCTTTAGTTTTCAAATTTGGGTAGAATGAGGCAACAGAGGAAGGTTAAATTCACATATGATAAAAATAGTCACTGTCCTTATTGCACATGATAAAAAGTCACTCTCCTTATTTTGGCAGAGGATCCTGCAGGGCAGCCTACAAGTCTGTTTTTAACATTTCATATTTAAGACTAATTGACCTCAGAGACCTCCCTCTCCCACTCTAAGAAATAACTAGACTTCTGAAAACTATATTAGACTATCGCAACTTTGAACACAAGTGAATTGAGTGGTATAAACAGTAATTACTGACTTGTTAAAAATAAGTTTCTATTTGGATGCTAACCAACTTACCAGTTTCAGGAAGTTTAATATTTGAAGTAGCTTAAGTTACAATATATGCCTTTTTAAGAATAATCTTACAAGTGAGCAATTTGCAACTAATTGATACTAGTGGCTGGAGGAACTACTGACAGTTACAGTTGTGAAGAGAATGTTTAATTTCACTTACAAGGTAAAAGTGAACCAGAAAAATGATAGTGCTATTGTTTCTATGCAAAAATTGCTACAGCTCACTAGAAGAAAACATGTTGCCTAATTACAAATTGGACAAATGTTTAAAAGGGACATCAACCCACTTCTGGCCCCCAAAGTTTGTACAAAGTCTGTTGACATAAGACCAATAAACACTTTCAAAAAATATTTGTCAAAACATAGTTATGTTTAAACAAATAAACACTCCAAACAGTGCGATACTAACAACCTGAGAGTGAAACTGCTTCATTGATTTCAGTCCTGCAAATACTTACGCTCATGCCAATAGTTTCATTGACTTCACAGGAACTATCTATGCTTAAATGATTTACTGGGCTGGGGCCTTAATTCTGGAACACTTTAAGAACATAAGAACGGCCATACTTGGTCAGACCAAAGGTCCATCTAGATCAGTATCCTGTATTCTGACAGTGGCCAATGCCAGGTGCCCCAGAGGGAATGAACGGAACAGGTAATCATCAAGTGATCCATCCCCTGTTGCACGTTCCCAGCTTCTGGCAAACAAAGGCTAGGGACACCATCCCTGTCCATCCTGGCTAATAGCAACTGATGGACCTAACCTCCATGAACGTATCCAGTTCTTTTTTGAACCCTGTTATAGTCTTGGCCTTCACAACATCCTCTGGCAAGGAGTTCCACAGTTGACCGTGCATTGTGTGAAGAAATACTTCCTTTTGTTTCTTTTAAACCTGCTGCCTATTAATTTCATTTGGTGACCCCTAGTTCTTGTGTTCTGAGAAGGAGTAAACAACACTTCCTTATTTACTTTCTGCATACCAGTCATTATTTTATAGCCCTCTATCACCCCTTAGTCATCTATTTTCCAAGCTGAAAAGTCTCAGTCTTATTTATCTCTCCTCATACGGCAGCCATTCCGTACCCCAATAATTTTTGTTGCCCTTTTCCAAACCTTTTACAAGTCCAATATATCTTTTTTGAGACGGGGTGACCACATCTGCACACCGTATTCAAGATATGAGTGTACCATGGATTTACAGAGAGGCAATACGATTTTTCTGTCTTATTATCTATCCCTTTCTTAATGATTCCCAACATTCTGTTCACTTTTTTGACTGCCGCTGCACATTGAGTGAATGTTTTCAGAGAACTATCCACAATGACTCCAAGATCATTCTTGAGTGGTAACAGCTAATTTAGACCTCATCATTTTATACGTATAGTTGGGATTATGTTTTCCAATGTACATTACTTTGCATTTATCAACACTGAACTTCATCTGCCCATTTTGTGAGATCCTTTTGTAGCTCTTCACAGTCTGCCTGGGACTTAACTATCTTGAGTAGCATCTGCAAATTTTGCCACCTCACTGTTTACCCCTTTTTCCAGATCATTTATGAGTATGTTAAATAGGACTGCGCCCAGTACAGACCCCTGGGAGACACCACTATTTACCTCTCTCCATTCTGAAAACTGACCATCTATTCCTCCCCTTTGTTTCCTATCTTTTAACCAGTTACCAATCCATGAGAGAACCTTCCCTCTTATCCCAGGACTGTTTACTTTGCTGAAGAGCCTTTGGTGAGGATCTTGTCAAAGGCTTTCTGAAAATCTAAATACACTATATCCACCGGATCCCCCTTGTCCACATGCTTGTTGACCCCCTCAAAGAATTCTAGTAGATTGTTGAGGCATGATTTCCCTTTACAAAAACCATGTTGACTATTCCCCAACAAATTATGTTCATTTATGTGTCTGACAATATTGTTCCTTATTGTAGTTTCAAGCAGTTTGTCTGGTACTGAAGTAAGGCTTACAAGCCTGTAATTCCTGGGATCACCTCTGGAGCCCTTTTAAAAAATTGGCGTCACATTAGCTATCCTCCAGTCATTTGGTACAGAAGCTGATTTAAATGATAGGTTACAGACGACAGTTAGTAGTGCTGCAATTTCACATTTGAGTTCCTTCAGAACTCTTGGGTGAATACCATCTGGGCCTGGTGAATTATTACTGTTTAGTTTATCAATTTTTTCCAAAACCTCCTCTAATGACGCCTTAATCTGGGTCAATTCCTCAGATTTGTCACCTAAAAAGAATGGCTCAGGTTTGGGAATCTGCCTCACATTCTCAACCATGAAGACCGATGAAAAGAATTAATTTTGTTTTTCTGCAATGGCGTTATCGTCCTTGAGTGCTCCTTTATCATCTCGATCGTCCAGTGGCCCCACTGGTTGTTTAGCAGGCTTCCTGCTTCTGCTGTACTTAAATTTTTTGCTATTAAGTTTTGATTCTTTGGCTAGCTGTTCTTCAAATTATTTTTTGGCCTTCCTAATTATATTTTTACACTTCATTTGCCAGAGTTTATGCTCCTTTCTATTTTCCTCATTAGGATTTAACTTCCACTTTTTAAAGGATGCCTTTTTGCCTCTCACTGCTTCTTTTACTTTGTTGTTTAGCCATGGTGGTGCTTTTTTGGTTCTCTTACTATGTTTATTAATTTGGGGTATACATTTAAGTTGAGCCTCTATTATGGTGTTTTTAAAATGTTTCCATGTAGTTTGCAGGGATTTTACTTTTGGTGCTGTACCTTTTAATTTCTGTTTAACTAACCTCCTCATTTTTGTGTAATTCTCCTTTCTGAAATTAAATGCTATAGTTTTGGGCCGCTGTGGTGTTTTCTCTGCCACAGGGAGGTTAAATTTAATTTGACAATTAGACACTCAGACGTAGTATGCTGGTGGACACAGCTGTCGGTCTGCGGTAAATAGGGAACATGGCAGAGCCAAGGGACCACATGGGCTAAAATCCACAGGTTTTTCTCAGGGTATGTCTACACCACAAAATTAGGTCAAATTTATAGAAGTCAGTTTTGTAGAAAGCGTTTTTATATAGTCGATTGTGTGTGTCCCAACACAAATGCTCTAAGTGCATGTAGTCAGCGGAGTGTGTCCACAGTACCAAGGCAACCGTCGACTTCTGGAGCGTTGCACTATGGGTAGCTATCCCACAGTTCCCGCAGTCTCCGCCGCCCATTTGAATTCTGGGTAGAAATCCCAGGGCCTGATGGGACTAAAACATTGTCGCGAGTGGTTCTGGGTACATATCGTCAGGCCCCCCTTCCCTCCCTCCTTCCATGAAAGCAAGGGCAGACAATTGTTTTGCGCCTTTTTTCTTGAGTTACCTGTGCAGATGCCATACCACGGCAAGCATGGAGCCCACTCAGCTAACCGTCACCGTATGTCTCCTGGGTGCTGGCAGACGCGGTACTGCATTGCTACACAGCAGCAGTTTATTGCCTTTTGACAGCAGACAGTGCAGTATGACCGGTAGCCGTCGTCGACGTAGTCCTAGGTGCTCTTTTAACCGACCTCGATGAGGTCGGGGCGCCTGGGCAAACATGGGAGTGACTCAGCCAGGTCATTTCCCTTTTAAGTTTTGTCTCATGGCGATTGAGTCCTACCGGCAGTGCACTTGGCCTCCGTGAGCTATCCCAGAGTGTTCCATTGTGACCGCTCTGGACAGCACTCTCAACTCAGATGCACTGGCCAGGTAGACAGGAAAAGGCCCGTGAACTTTTGAATTTCAATTTCCTGTTTGGCCAGTGTGGTAAGCTGCAGGTGACCATGCAGAGCTCATCAGCACAGGTGACCATGATGGAGTCCCAGAATCGCAAAAGAGCTCCAGCATGGACCGAACGGGAGGTACGGGATCTGATCGCTGTATGGGGAGAGGAATCCGTGCTATCAGAACTACATTCCAGTTTTCGAAATGCCAAAACATTTGTCAAAATCTCCCAGGGCATGAAGGACAGAGGCCATAACAGGGACCCGAAGTAGTGCCGCATGAAACTTAAGGAGCTGAGACAAGCCTACCAGAAGATCAGAGAGGAGAACGGCCGCTCTGGGTCAGAGCCCAAAACATGCCGCTTCTATGATGAGCTGCATGCCATTTTAGGGGGTTCAGCCACCCCTACCCCAGCCATGTTGTTTGACTCCTTCAATGGAGATGGAGGCAACACGGAAGCAGGTTTTGGGGAAGAGGAAGATGATGAGGAGGAGGTTGTAGATCGCTCACAGCAAGCAAGTGGAGAAACCAGTTTTCCCGACAGCCAGGAACTGTTTCTCACCCTGGACCTGGAGCTAGTACCCCCTGAACCCACCCAAGGCTGCCTCCCAGACCCGCCAGGCGGAGAAGGGACCTCTGGTGAGTGTACCTTTTAAAACAGTATACGTGGTTTAAAAGCAAGCATGTTTAATGATTAATTTGCCCTGGCATTCGCGGCTCTCCTGGATGTACTCCCAAAGCCTTTGCAAAAGGCTTCTGGGGAGGGCAGCCTTATTCCGTCCACCATGGTAGGACACTTTACCACTCCAGGCCAGTAGCACGTACTCGGGAATCATTGTACAACAAAGCACTGCAGTGTATGTCTGCTGGCGTTCAAACAACATCCGTTCTTTATCTCTCTGTGTTATCCTCAGGAGAGTGATATCATTCATGGTCACCTGGTTGAAACAGGGTGCTTTTCTTAAGGGGACATTCAGAGGTGCCCATTCCTGCTGGGCTGTTTGCCTGTGGCTGAACAGAAATGTTCCTCCCCACTCCCTGTGGCTAACAGCAGGGGTGGAGGGGCTAGCCACGTGGTGGGGGGAGGCAAAATGAGACCTTGGAACGAAACCACATGTGCTATGTATGTAATGTTAACAGCAAGGTTTACCGTGAAAGAGTGTACCCATTGTTCTATAAAAACGTCTCCCCCTTACTCTCACAGATATTGTGGAGCGCACAGCAAGCAGTAATAACAGTGGGAATATTGGTTTTGCTGAGGTCTAACCGAGTCAGTAAACTGCACCACCATGCTTTTAAACATCCAAATGCACATTCTATCACCATTCTGCACTTGTGCGGCCTGTAGTTAAACAGCTCCTGACTACTGTCCAGGCTACCTGTGTATGGCTTCATGAGCCATGGCATTAAGAGGTAGGCTGGGTCTCCAAGGATAACTATAGACATTTCAACATCCCCAATGGTTATTTTCTGGTCTGGGAATAAAGTCCCTTCCTGCAGCTTTTGAAACAGACCAGAGTTCCTGAAGATGCGAGCGTCATGTACCTTTCCCGGCCATCCCACGTTGATTTTGGTGAAATGTCCCTTGTGATCCACCAGTGTTTGCAGCACTATTGAAAAGTATCCCTTGCAGTTTATGTACTTGCCGGCTTGGTGCTCTGGTGCCAAGATAGGGATATGGGTTCCGTCTATGGCCCTACCACAGTTAGGGAATCCCATTGCAGCAAAGCCATCCACTATGACCTGCACATTTCCCAGGGTCACTACCCTTGATATCAGCGGATCTTTGATTGCGCTGGCTACTTGCATCACAGCAGCCCCCACAGTAGATTTGCTCACTCCAAATTGATTCCCGACTGACGGGTAGCTGTCTGGCATTGCAAGCTTCCACAGGGCTATGGCCACTCGCTTCTCAACTGTGAGGGCTGCTCTCATCTTGGTATTACTGTGCCTCAGGGCAGGGGAGAGCAAGTCACAAAGTTCCATGAAAGTGCCCTTACGCATGCGAAAGTTTCGCAGCCCGTGGGAATCGTCCCAGACCTGCAACACTATGCGCTCCCACCAGTCTGTGCTTGTTTCCCGGGCCCAGAATCGGCGTTCCACCACATGAACCTGCCCCATTAGCACCATGATGCCCGCATTGCCAGTGCCCGTGCTTTGAGAGAAGTCTGTGTCTATGTCCTCATCACTATTGTCACCGCGCTGACGTCGCCTCCTCGCCTGGTTTCGCTTTGCCAGGTTCTGCTGGATATACTGCTGGATAATGCGTGTGGTGTTTAATGTGCTCCTAATTCCCGAAGTGATCTGAGCGGGCTCCATGTTTGCCATGGTATGGCATCTGCACAGAAAAAAAGCGCGGAACAATTGTCTGCCATTGCTCTGACGCAGGGAGGGGCGACTGACGACATGGCTTACAGGGTTGGCTTACAGGGAATTAAAATCAACAAAGGGGGTGGCTTTATATCAAGGAGAAACAAAAACAACTGTCACACAGAATGGCCCCCTCAACGACTGAACTCAAAACCCTGGGTTTAGCCGGCCGATGTTCAACCCCCTAAGCTATCCCCCCTACTCTGGTATTTCAGGCAGGATTGAATCTCCATTACAGTTTTCAAGGTGCCCGACAGACCTCACTAAAACGATTGTCGGCCGTTGATTTCATGGAGGGTGGGAGGGGGAAGCAAATGAATACAAAACAAATCTTGGTCTATTTCTTGTTTTGATCCACTCCATCTATCTTTTACATCTTTGGCTGGCAGCAGACGGTGCAGTCGGACTGCTAGCCATCCTCATCTCCTGCCTGCTCACCATAAGATGGTACAATAGGACTGCCTGCAGGACTAAAGAGAATGACTTGGTCGAGTCACTCCTAATTTAGTCCCTGCGCCCATGTCTGCCCAGGCGCTCCTGACTTACCTTACCGAGGCGGTCAGGAGCACCTCGGACACGATGACGATGGTTTTCAGGCTTGTTACACCGTCTGCTGCCACAAGGCAATGGGTTGCTGCTGCTGTGTAGCAATGCAGTACCACATCTGCCAGCACCCAGGAGACATACGGTGACAGTGAGCTCAGCGGGCTCCATGCTTGCCGTGGTATGGCATCTGCACAGGTAACTCAGGAAAAAAGGCGCTTTCACGGAGGGAGGGAGAGCCTGACGACATGTACCCAGAACCACCTGCAACAATGTTTTTTGCCCAATCAGGCATTAGGATCTCAACCCAGAATTCCAATGGGTGGCGGAGAGTGCAGGAACTGTGGGATAGCTACCCACAGTGCGACACTCCAGAAGTCGACGCTAGCCTCGGTACTGTGGAAGCACTCCGCTGAGTTAATGCACTTAGAGCATTTTGTGTGGGGACACACACAATCGACTATATAAAACCGATTTCTAAAAAAACAACTTCTATAAATTCAACCTAATTTCGTAGTGTAGACATACCCTAAGTAAGTGAACATCAGCCATTTGCTACCTTCTTTTATTTAGCTTATGATTTCCAGGCTTAGTTAGCAACAGTGCCAGTACATTTTAATCAACAATTTAAACCATGGTTTCAACACTAACACAAGACAAGGTTAGCTCAATAAACTGACAGTCAGAACAAGGGATCAGCATTACTGCAACCTGCTGCATTTCCAACTGGCTCTACAATTCATTTTATTGTTTTGCCTATAGAAAAGTCATTTTCAAAGAGTGACATTTGGATACTTACAGATTAATTATTTACAGCCCTTACACACTGCATTACCTTTTGCCCCATGTACCCCAGAAACCATCCTCTGGATTCTCACTGCTCAGTGTCAGCAAGAGGAGGCAGGCCTTCTCACTGGTAAGATGTGCCTGTGAAATTCCATCCCCAAGGATGCACTTGTTGGACAGTCCCTGTGGCTGTTTACAGAACTCAGGTCATTCTATTTGGCTCCTTTTGATGGTGACCATTGAGACACCAGTCACTGTATACTGGAGACATCAAGAATCATGTATCTACATTGTGTTCAGCAGTATCCATACCATTCTCCTGCCACATTGGCTATTAAACCAGCATTAGGGTCAGGCATATGTACAGCTTTAATGGAGTCATCTGAAAGTGGAGAACTGTATTCAGCCAGAACACATTTTAGTGACAACATACTCTATATATTTACTCAACAGCAAAAGCTGGTCACAAACTGTACTTTTAATCAATGTAATACATTCGCTCTAACAGTCAACCATCCTTCCAGTAAAAGATTTCATCCACGCTGATGCCAGAAACAGAGCAAACAGTGCCACCACAGTACAAACAAATTCAGAGTCCATGAATGAAAAGTCCGATGGGATACAAAGATGGGTTACAAATGTTGTGCTGTATCTCCCAGCAATAAAATACATGTTAGGACACAGAATTGCTGGCACTTGCCCACCCACAGGGAGGAAAAAGGTTTTCACTTCCAGTAGAAACCCACCAACATGTAGGAAACAAGAGACAGCATGCAGAAGCAACTTCAGTGAGAAAAGCCAATATCCTAGTTTGCTACCCAACTACCCACACCCATTTTGGGTCTATCTCCAACCCCCAAACCATGAGAGAAATCCCCCCCCCCCCACAGAAAATGGTCAACACCTTCACAAGAAGCAGAACAGTAGCAAATACTTCGTCTTCTAGCTTTTCTTTCAATAGCTTTGTGATTATACAACAGAGCAGCAAGTCATGCCATCTGACGATACCGTTTTGTGATATTTCTTTTTAAAACCATATCCATACTAACCAAATGATTGGTCTGTTGAATAGCAATTGAAAAATCTTATTAATTTACAACTAGAAAACTTCCAACCATATGACTAGTTGCCATAATACACATTTCCTGCCATAAGTTTACTGCTGCTGAAAAGATACCCACAGGATAACCTACTACGTATTTACTATTGGGATGCAAGATTGTTTGCTTCAGACAAGTCTGTCATCTATAAAATCATTGGAAAATGTAAATGTGCCAAAAAAGACATTCACAGAGCATGCACATAAATGAAGTTCACTGTACATCAAGTGCAATTAACTGTATGATCTGTTGGCAGCTCCCCTGACATCACAGTAATAAATGATCAAAGTGACAGTTAGAGCCATGCAAATCTGATGCTATCTGCTTTATATCTGCGGACCATGTATGCAGATCAGACGTGGATACAAATTTTGTATCCACGCAGGGCTCTAGATAAACCGTTCCTTAGAGGTGTCATAGGATAGGATATCAGGCATGGGGGGCAGGGAAGAGAAAGAAGATAGCCATTATCAGATGGGAAGAATACTGTACATTTTACCTAACCATTGGAACACACCCGAAATGTAAACAAAGTTTGATTTGAACAGAATTTCTTTTTAAAGTAACCCTGAAAACACTTTCCATTACAAAACCCACGTCATTAGAAAAGCAGATCTTTCTTGTTTCTCCCTCCTTGAGCACCACAAGAAATTGTACATATAGCTGTGAAAGTAAGGGTTTATAGAGCACTTTCCTAGATAGATCTAATGCAAAAGCGTAGCTCTGAAAATGCTATTATATATATAACTGTTTTCAGCCTGTAGAAGCAAATTTTCAGATTGAAAGTGGCCAGGATTATATTTAAATTAATAAAAAAAAAGAGAGTCCATTCCTGTGATTCAGTATCTAACAAAAGCAGTAGAAAATAAGCATTTATCATCATCTTCAAGGTACTTGAAAATAATTATCTGTATAAACTCCAATACAGGTGATCACCATGAATACTTCAGATAGGACTTTAAATAGTACAAAACATTTTTTGAGTGGACACACAGCCAATTGCTGCTGAAATCGTTACACTGCAGGGTTATTTCAAGTGAGGAAAAAGCAAAAGAAATTGATCAGGCTAAAGGAAAAAAATCCCACCCTCATAATGTTCCTAATACTAGAAATAACTCAGCTCATGTGTTCAAATTTGTTTTTCCCCTGTCTTTTTTTTCCCCCCGTCGTCTTTTTGTTTAACAGAGAATGTTTTTCTAAAGCTTTACAGGAGTTATCAGTTGCCCTATCAATATTTACATCCTCTATTTGTTTTTTCTTTCTGGTAATTCAGCACCAAATACTCTGGGATCACTTGCTCACCTCTGATGAGTGAATGACATGTGGACAGGTGTTGGCACCACAACCTGTAAATTCTCAGCTTCTCTCTCATGCGCACGGAGACATACGAGCTGGAGTTCTGCTAGTCCAACGCATGTCACTTCATGCCAGTTTCTGCCTGAAAATAAGAGAGGGACAAAAGCACAACACACAAGTCTCTCTCTGGTTGCATCATTAAGGAGGGTATAAATTTGGAAAGAAAGTCAACTTGTTGTGGTCTTTATTTTTCCCCCTATGTAAAATATTCCCCATGAGACACGAAGTTTTCCCAGGTTTCAGAGTAGCAGCCATGTTAGTCTGTATTCGCAAAAAGAAAAGGAGGACTTGTGGCACCTTAGAGACTAACAAATTTATTTGAGCATATGCTTTCGTGAGCTACAGCTCACAGTCAAGCACCAACTGTCAGCTTGTGAACAATTCTTTAATGAAACAGCCACAAGGGATTAAAGGCAAGGTCCCCAGCTGCAGTGGTTCTCAACCTTTCCAAACCACTGTACCCCTTTCAGGAGTCAGAGTTATCTTGCATACCCCAAGTTTCACCTCACTTAAAAACTCGCATGGCGGGTCTCAGGCTTCAGCTTTCTGCCCTGGGCCCCAGGAAGTCCAACACTGGCCCTGGCAACTCCATTAAAATTAACTTGCCCACGGTTTGAGAACTGCTGATGTAGTATATAGAACAGTAACATGTCACTGTCTGTATGAAATTTTAGTTCATACTGACTTTGCTAGTGCTTTTTATGTAGCTTTTTATGTAGCTTTTTTATGTGCTTGTTGTAAAAGTAGGCAAACATTTAAATGAGTTGATGTATCCCATAGAAGACCTCTGCGTACCCCAGGGGTACGTGTACCCATGGTTGAGAATCACTGATCTGCTCATCAATTACTGGGAGTGGACACCCTGATTGAAATGGTCTTGTCATCACTGGTTCTCCACTTGTAAGGTAATTCCCTTCTCTTCATGTGCCAGTATATTTATGCTTGTATCTGTAATTTTCACTCCAACCATCTGAAGAAGTGTCTTTTTACCCACAAAAGCTTATGCCCAAATAAATCTGTTAGTCTTTAAGCTGCCACTGGACTCCTTGTTGTTTTTGTGGATACAGACTAACACGGCTATCCCTCTGATACTTGCTACTAGCATGTAGGTCTTCAAAAATCAGAGTACATACGTTAGTTTATTTGATGTCCCAGATTGCTCAGCCTCTCAAGAAAAATACTTTCATTGATTTACCTTCTAAGAGGTCCAAGTAAACTAAGAACGCAGCATACACTTGAGTGCTGTCAGCCACATCCAATGACATCATCTCCGTGAGCTGAAACCAACATGTAACAGCAATCAAAGATGCAGAGCAGAAGTCAGATTGGTACAGATACATAAAACCTTTCAAAAGAGCATGAGAAAGTATGGAGCCTGTTTAAAGAACTGCTACTAAGATTCAAAAAGATTAAACACCAATATAAATATTGACCTCTTAAAATATTTTAAAGTTACATTTCTGCTTGGCCCAGATAAAAAGGCATTAAAAGAATCTTGACTGTTTCTGGAACAGAGCTGTTTTTGAGGAGAAAGATTCTGAGTTTCATCTGTTTCTGCTACAGTACATAAAAAATGGCCATACTGAGTCAGATCAATGGTCCATCTGGCCCAATATCCTGCCTTCTGATAGTGGCCAGTGCCAGATGCTTCAGCAGGGCAATTATAGAGTGATTCATCCCCTATCATCCAGTCTCAGCTTCTGACCGTCAGAGGTGTAAGGCACCCGGAGCATAGGGATGCATCCCCAACCATCTTGCCTTTAATGGACCTATCCTCCAAGAATTTCATCTCATTCTTTTTTTAATCCAGTTATACTTCTGACCTTCAGAACATCCCCTTTACAAGTTGTGCAAAGAAATACTTCCTTCTATTTATTTTAAACCTGCTGCCTATTAATTTCACTGGAAGACCTCTGGTTCTTACTTTACATAAAGGGGTAAATAACATGCTAATACTCCTCAACAACTCTGATTATAAAATGTAAGATAAGGTTTCTCCATATGCTAAACTCTTAAGAAGTTTCTTACATTAAAATCACATTAATCCATCAAGTTCCTCTTCCAACAAAGAGATCTAGCAGTTTTGACTATTCCAAGGAGTTCTACTAACAGGAGACTCATTATTTATATAGCTCCATTGGTGTGCATGGGGCCTATTAGTGCTTTACAGACATCCAAGATGACAAAGGTCAGTGTCCTAAGGAATTTACAATCAATGCTTTTCAGGGCAGAAATTATGCTCTTTTAAAAAGTTTCCTGTGAAACACCATTCAAATTAATAATATACAAATAAGTAATGAAAACAGATCGGATAAGGGGAAACAAAAATCTCTCTGTCTACCTAGTCATGCTACTATCTCTGTTTCTCTGTCTAGACTCTAGGTCAGGGGTGGGCAAACTATGGCCCACAGGCTGAATCTGGCCTGCCAGTCATTTTAATCCGGCCCCCAAGTTCCAGCTGGGGAGCGGGGTCTGGGGCTTGGCCTGCTCCGGCACTCCAGCCGGGGAGCAGGGTCAAAGGCTGCTCCACACTGCTCCCAGCACGGCGCCACTCCAGCTCCTATGTGTAGGGGCAGTCAGGGGATTCCGCTCTGCACACTGCCCCCACCCCAAGCGCTGCCCCCACAGCTCCCATTGGATGGGAACCGCAGCCAATGGGAGCTGCAGGGGTGGCACCTGCAGACTGGGCAGCACGCAGAGCTGCCTGGCCGCGCCTCCGCGTAGGAGCCACAGTGGGGACATGCCACTGCTTGCGGGAGCCACTTGAGGTAAGCGCCTCCCGGAGCCTGCACCCTGAGCCTCCCCCTGCACCCCAGCCCTGATCCCCCTCCTGCCCTCCAAACCCCTCGGTACCAGCCTAGACCACCCTCCTACACCCCAAACCCCTCATCCCCAGCCCCACCCCAGAACCTGCACCCCCAGCTGGAGCCCTCACCCTCCTCCCTGTGCCCCAATCTCCTACCATAGACCTGATCCCCCTCCCGCTCTCCGAACCCCTCGGTCTCAGCCTAGAGCCCTCTCCTACACCCCACACTCCTCATCCCCAGCCCCACCCCAGAGCCCTCAAACACCCCTGCACCCTGAACTCCTCATTTCTGGCCCCACCCCGGAGCCCGCACCCCCAACCAGAGCCCTCACCTGCTCCTGCACCCCAACCCCAATTTCGTGAGCATTCATGGCCCGCCATACAATTTCTATTCCCAGATGTGGCCCTCGAGCCAAAAAGTTTGCCCACCCCTGCTTTACGTTTTGATCTGAATGCTCACCACACGAAAAAACTTCAGTTTGACAAGTTATTGCAGTTGGGTACTCCTTTTCTCCTTCCTCCCTAAAGGAAGGTAGCTCACAAGTTGTTTTTTGTTGATTTCTTAGATGTGTTTGTTTCAATGGTGAGGCTGAGAGCCAGAGAAAAGATTAGTGGTGAAAAGCTACCATAAGACACTGAGATTGAATTAGTCAGCTTGAAAGATTCCTTCCAGAACTCAAGCAAAACTTCTTGGGAAATTGGCAGAAACCCTCTATTCAATCTTAGTTTTCAAAGAAGACTTTCAGCAGCCTAAGATAAATTAACAGGGGTACGTGAGACATTTAAACAATATCTTTAGGGTGAATCTTAAGTGAAGATGGCCCATTTTATTTTGTCTTAGCTGTAGACCGCAACTGTCAAACCATAAATACGCAGCCATGACCCCAATAACTCAGTTACCCTGGAGGAAGAGGCAGCCTGGGTCTGCTGGGACAGGCGGGATCCAGCAGTCAGCAGCTGGGGGAGCGCCCAGTCCCGACAGCTCCGCTCTCCTTCAGGCGGGGTGCCGGGCCACGCAGCACCGCCGAGCCACCCGGCTGGGCGGGGGCTTGTGTGGGCCCCACCGCTGCAGGACCCGGACACCCCAAGCCCCGGGCCGCAGGGAGCAGCCTTGGGACGGCGGGCAGCAGGCTCCGCTCGGCCCCTGTAAGGACCCCCATGGGGCCAGCTCGGGGCCCGCCCCCGCACTTGCCTTAGGGTGAGTCGCCATCCAGTTGCCGCGGGGCGACCCGCGGGCCTCCCGCTCCGGCCCGCTCGGGGCAGTGCCCGGAGCCGCGCAGCCCACCTCGTCCATGCGGCTCCTGCTTGCAGCGCGACTTCGCTCCGGGCGGCGCACTGCACTAAGTGCTCCGGCCGGAGACAATCCAGCGAGCGCTATAGTTCCGCCTCTGATGCGGCAGACCCGCGGCCTCCTCCCCGCCTTGCCCAGCTGCTCCTGGGGAGCCTGTGAGCCAGGCAAGCACAGGGCACGCTGCGCCCGGCTGCCAGTTCTGGGACCAGTTTGCCCTGGCGTCTCCAGGAATTAAAAAATAATCTTTAATTAAAGATTATGTCATGTGATGAAACCTCCAGGAATCTCTCCAACCAAAAGTGGCAACCCAAAGCTGCCCTGGCCCATCGGAGCTGTCACTCTTTGCATCTGTCCCTGTCCACCCATCCCTCTCTAGCCACCCACCTCTTCCTCTCTCTCCATCCCACTGTCTATCCCCTTTCTGTCGCATCTCATCGCAATGCTTACCACACAAATAAACTGCCGGGGACATTAAATAAATGCCACAAACCAAGAGAGAAATCATAGCATATGAGGGTTGGAAGGGACTCAGAGTAACAGCCGTGTTAGTCTGTCTTTGCCAAAAGAAAAGGAGTACTTGTGGCACCTTAGAGACTAACCAATTTATTTGAGCATGAGCTTTCGTGAGCTACAGCTCACTTCATCGATGAAGTGAGCTGTAGCTCACGCTCAAATAAATTGGTTAGTCTCTAAGGTGCCACAAGTACTCCTTTTCTTTTTGGAAGGGACTCAGGCAGTCATCTAGTCCAACCCCTTGCTCAAAGCAGGACCGATCCCCAAGTTTTGCCCCAGATCCCTAAATGGCCCCCTCAAGGATTGAGCTCACAACCCTGGGTTTAGCAAGCCAATGCTCAAACCACTGAGCTATCCCTCCCACCACAGCATGTATGACATACCATGAAATGCAGCAAGCAAACTCCGCTATGGACAGGTGGGAAAAGGATTAGAGGAATTGAAAGGGAAAAGGAGGTGGAGGAAGGGATGAGGGGAAAGGAGGGTGGGTCTATATAATACTAATTGTATAATAGTGTTTTACATGTTCAGTTGCCATACAAATATTTACCAATCATTTTTCACTGTGGTCATGTAAAGTAGTATGGGACTTAAGGACGGGTGGAAGGGGTGATGATGAAGGGAAGTGGGGAATAGAGGAGAATGGTGAATGAGGGAAGGAGGTAGAGAAATTCAAGGTAAGGGAGGAAGTGAATGAGAGAGAAGCAATGACACAGAAAGGAGGGGAAGAAATAAAAAGAAACAGTAGGGGAAGAAAGGAAAAAAGCAAGAGTGACGAGGTCAAAGGGCACAGGAGAAGAAATGCTGAAGGAAAAAAAGAGGAAGAGAGGCTAAATTGAGGGAGGAAGATGGCAGAAGTGTTGGTAAGATGAAAAGAGAAAATAAGTAAAGACAAAACCCTGACAATGTGCATACTAACAATTAGAATGAAAACATCACTGGGAAAGAGAGACTATATGGATAGAAAATATAAAGTGAAGTAAGGATGAGGAAGGAAGAATATGAATAAAGGTGATATGGTATATTTTATTAATTTATTTATAGTTTGTAGAATCTGGGTAGATTCAAATTTATATATATATATATATATATATATATATATATATAATCTCTAGAAATAATCACCACTGATTCCTTTTGTGAATGTGGCTTCTACAGTTCAATGAATGCAGGGTTTCCCTTTGCAGAAGTTGTCAGCTCCTTGCTTGGCACCTGGCTTGTAGAATTTCAAACACTGTCTCAAACTACACAGTCAAATCCATCCCTGGTTAGGAGGCATTAAAGCATAGCTCAGTGCTGGTGTCTGCTCAGTATGCAGCAGCATTAAAAAACAAATATATACTTGGTGCAGTAAGAGAATAATAGAGAACAAATGGCAATGACATAAATGAAACAATTAAATGTCCCCTTCTAGGGCATTGTGCCTGGTTTTAGTCAACCTAGCTCAAGAAAGATCTGGCAGAGACTAAAAACGACCAGAGACAGGCAACTAAAATGCTTAGAGGGAAGGAGTGGACTGGAATTATTTAGCCCGGGAAAGAGAAGAACAAGAGGGGACTTGACTGAGGTATTCAGACTTAGGCAGAGCATAGTGGAAAAATGAACAGTCCCTTCTCTTATCCTTTTATGATGATATGGTAACAACTGGGTCCATCAGTGAAGGATAAATAAAAAGACATCTCTATTTATTCAGCATTTAATCAGTGTGTGGATTACACTAGTGCAGGAGGTCACTGAGGAATCCTGCTCCTCTTATTCTGGCAGTTTTCAGGACCTTTGCCTGTCTAAGAAGTGTAGCTTTGATAGGGCACATACACCTTATTCCTTTGTGACCAATGAAAGGGCTAAAGCATTTTAGTGGTCACAAAAGAGGCGGCTGGTTTTCAAAGACTGTCTGAGCTACCAGACCTGGAAGGAAGAGCTGGCGGCTGTGGCTTGTTTGGCTCCTGGACAGAGGAATGGACAGCTGTGCCTCCTAGGTATGGAAAAAATAGAAGAAAGTAGAGGCTTCCAAGGCCTGTGGGTGGTATGTTCCTAGCAGGGTAAAGAAGCTGCTCTCCAGCTGATCCAGGGAACAGCACACCTGAACTAGGTATCTGGGGGAATTTGCTGCCTGCCTGAACTAATGGAAAATATGGTTCTATCAGAGAGAGTACCCATAGTCAAACTGTTCCTGTCTGTTTGGTATGGACACTTGGAGTGGACTCAAGGAAGATTCCTGCATTTGTTTTATTTCCTTGGGATCTATGACCAAAGGAAAATGAGAGTGTTGCTTCCTCATGGCCAGAATAGTTGTTTTTTTCCTGCCTTTTTCTGAACCTGCCTTACACAGGCTAGTACCTCAACCCTTGGAGTGACTACCAGTCCTGTTACGGCACAACTGGGCCTTGAGTCAAACACACCGGCTGGATTTTAAAAAGCAATGGGATATTTTGACCAATAATAAACAAAGCAATTATATGAGTTGTAAAAGTAGCTGCTGCCTCCTGCCATGTATCAGAAATCTGACCTTTTGTAACCCTGACCCATGTTATTGGGAATAGGAAATGAAGTTGAGTCTGACTCCTGAGTCATATCCTTATTATACGTGGATAAACACACCTCATGATTCAGGGTGTAAACTAACCTCCTACAAGCGTTGAGGGAATTGTTCCCATGTACCAACATAGCACAACAGGCCAGGTGAATTGGCAGAGGGGGAGGGGGAAGAGGGAGAGAGGGGAAGCATTGAAGAGGAGCTACCTTCCTTGAGAGCATCAGATGCTGCTGGAGGCAGGATACTTTGCTAGACAGTCTGATTCGGAATGGGTAACTCGTGTTCCAAAAGGGCCTTTGATGCCATTAACAAAACTTGAAGAAGCCAAGTAATATAAAAAGTGTTCAAACCACACATGGCTTTTGTTAAAGTCAGTGTGTTAAGAACATAAGAATGGTCCTACTGGGTCAGACCAAAGGTCCATCTAGCCCAGTATGCTGTCTTCTGACATTGGCCAGTGCTAGGTGCCCCAGAGGGAATGAACAGAACAGGTAATCATCAAGTGACCCATCCCCTGTCGCTCATTCCCAGCTTCTAGCAAACAGAGGCTAGGGACACCATTCCTGCCCATCCTGGTTAATCGCCATTGAGGGAGCTATTCTCCATGAATTTATCTAGTTCTTTTTTGAACCCTGTTATGATCTTGGCCTTCACAACATCCTCTGGCATGCTGGCGCAGGTGGGTGGTTGACCCCCCTCTGTCCCTGGCCCCTCCTCAACTCCACCCCTGCCCCACCCGCTCCCGCCCCTGCCCTGCCCTGATTCCAACCCCTTTCCCAAAGTCCCCACCCTGGCCCCGCCTCTTCCCTGCCTCCTCCCCTGAGTGCACTGTGTTCCTGCTCCTCCCACCTCTCTCCCGGAGCTTGTTACACTGCGAAACAGCTGTTTTGCAGCAGCAAGTGCTGGGAGGTAGGCAGAGAGGCGGGGACACGGCGCGCTCAGGGGAGGAAGCGGAGGTGAGGTGGGGTGGGGGGGCAGGGAGGGGAGCTTGGCTACCAGTGGGTGCAGAGCACCCACTAATTTTTCTCCGTGGGTGCTCCAGCCCCAGAGCACCCACGGAGTTGTCGCCTATGCACAGGGATATTAAATTTAATTATATTATGGTCACTATTACCAAGTAGTCCAGCTATATTTACCTCTTGGACCAGATCCTGTGCTCCACTTAGGACTAAATCAAGAATTGCCTCTCCTCCTGTGTGTTCCAGGACCAGATGCTCCAAGAAGCAATCATTTAAGGTGTCAAGAAACTTTATCTTTGCATCCCATCCTGAGGTGACATGTACCCAGTCAATATGGGGATAATTGAAATCCCCCATTATTATTATTGAGTTTTTTATTTTAATAGCCTCTCTAATCTCCCTGAACATTTCATAGTCACTATCACCATCCTGGTCAGGTGGTCGGTAATATATCCCCATTGCTATATTATTATTATTAGAGCATGGAATTTCTAGCCATAGAGATTCTATGGTACAGTTTGATTAATTTACGATTTTTACTTCATTTGATTTTACGCTTTCTTTCACATATAATGCCACTCCCCCACCAGCACAACCTGTTCTGTCCTTCCAATATGTTTTGTACCCTGTTATTACTGTATCCCATTGATTTTCCTCATTCCACCAAGTTTCGGTGATGCCTATTATATCAATATCCCCATTTAATATGAGGCACTCTAGTTCACCCATTTTATTATTTAGATTTTTAGCATTGGTATATAAGCACTTTCAAAACTTGTCTCCTTTTAGCTGTCTGCCATTACAAGGTCTGATTGAATGGGACTCTTAATATTGTTATTCTTTATTTGACTGTTTCTGTTCAGACCCTGCCTGTATTTTATCATTTTCCATCCTCTCGTCCTCAGTAGGACATAGAGATTCTCTATTAATAGATCCTTCCCTAAGGGATGTCCGAACCATGTGTTCCTCTGCATCTGTCGGCTTTCCCCCAGCCCTTAGTTTAAAAACTGCTTTATGGTCTTTTTAATGTTAAGTGCTAGCAATCTGGTTCCACTTTGGTTTAGGTGGAGTGCATCCTTCTTGTATAGTGTTGTGTAGCTAAAGCCATGCTCAACCTTTTGAAAACATCCCATAGTGAATTAAATGAAATAGGTTAGAGCTAGGTTGTCCCTTTACATTTAGCTCTGTGCGAGGGAGGGGCTGTGCTGCCCAAGGAAGGAATTATGTTTCTTCTTCCCTGCTCTCTATTTCCTCTTAGCAGAGTGTAATCTCTATTGCTGGCCCTGACCAGTAGCAGATGACTATAGCGCCCACCCTGCATTGGCTCAGCTGTGCTGGCTCTGTGTTAAGTGGGCAGAGTCAAGGTTCCCCCCTCAGCAGAGCAGGAGGGAGCACCAGGTGCTCAAGCCTTTATCTTGAGAAGGGCTTAGTACCTGCAGTGTCTGTTCATTTCTGTGGGAGCTGTGAGGACAATGGACCCAGATCCACAGTCTCACACAGTATGTTGTTGAATGAACACACACGGGAAAATGATAAAAGACAAAAACGCCCTAGCACCTTTGGGTGAACACCCTTCAAAGCAATCACTCCATAACTGACCTGTCAGTCCTCATCCTCAAAGGAAGCCACCCAGGACTTTCAAAAGACAAGCCTGAGAGCTTAATTTCGTAACTTGACTTAAAATTGGTCTTAATAAAGACCCTGGATTTATGGCTTATTACAACAATCTGGAACCCAGTAACCCCCCTTTTTGTCCTGTGACTACAGTGGTGTTAATGGTCCACTTCACCTTTAGTGTCCCTTAGAATACATGCTAACTACTTACGCTAAACTATCTGTTCAATCTTGTATTTAGCTGTCACACTTTGAGTATCTTTCCCTGATCTGAAGAAGAGCTCCATGTAAGCTCAAAAGCTTGTCTCTCTCCTCAAGAGAAGTTGGTCCAAAAAAAGATATTACTTTATCCACCTTGTCTCTCAGACCCACAAAAGTGTTTAGGTGCCTAGCTTCTATTTAGGAGCCTAGATATCTTTGTGGATCTGGGCATATGCTCCTATTAAGATCATGATCCCAAAATATAAATTGTTACAGTGGGTGTTGTGTGGTGGTGTTGTTAAACTGTAATCTGTTGCATTGATGGTCCTTTCAGGGCCATTCATGGGAACATTTCTGGAGAGGGTGAGTTAATGAAATGCAGTGAATATTTTAGTGTCTTAGCTAATTTCCAGCTGGGATAACTGCATTCTGCTTATCTAAATTTCCTCTTGCAGTTTGTTTTAGATACAGTATATTATCTGATTTCATCTGGTTATTCTGAGGCATCTATTTGTAAAACACTTTGTACAAAAGTGGAAAATAACTTCCTTTCCTCAATTGCTAAGAAGTATGGCTGTGGGCTGTGAATTAGCTACTGCCTTCTATCCCAGAGATAGCATAGGTACGTAGTGGAATAAGAAAACCCTGTGTACCTACCGAAGCCCTGGGGATGGGGAGGTGCAAGCCCACCCACATCTAAGCCCCAACCTAAGGGGAGGAGCCACTGGTCTCAGGCAACAAAAGATTATGGGGGGACAACAAGGGAAAAAACAGGGACAGGAGTGTCAAAAGCAGGGAGCCAGAGGAGGACACAGAGCAGAGAACCATGAACAGTGCCCACTGCTCCTCAAAGGCATCCAGGGAGCCAGAGGACACAGCCCAGAGATGTGACTTAAGGGAGGATCAGAAGTAGGCCCCACAGTTCCAGTTTCCTCCTCCTGGGCCAGCATCAGGAGGAGATCGGTGTGGAGGTCTTGTGACTTTGTGGGGCCATGGATGGGGTGTGCATAGATCAGGAAGTGCAGGGAAAAGTGCAGCCAGAACTTAAGGAAAAGGTTCTGGAGGAGCCGGAAAAGGGGCTTCAACATAGCACATTCGATGTAGATGTGCACCATGGTCTCCCTCTCACCACAGAAGGGGCAAATGGTGGGGAAGGTGGTAAACCGCTCCAGGTACACACCCTTGTTTACTGCTCCATGAAGGAGCTGCCGGATAGTATCCCTAGTGGGCTGTGGGACCAGGGTGGAATATGGACTGGCCCACTGGGGTTCCTGACCCTCCATGGGTGGTAGGAGGTCTCACCACTTGGTGTCAGGACGGGATACAAGGGTGAGGAAGTGAAGGGTGTGGAGCACGAGTGCGTATAGCTGTTTCCTAGGCATGGTTCAGAGGTGGACCGGCTGCATGTTGCGCAGCCAGCTCAGGTGGTGCATAGGGGGTGGGTAGGGAGGCTCACCCGGCAGGGGCCCAAAGGTAAACTCTGAAGGGTCAGGGGTGAGGGATGGGCAGGGGGCACCCTCCCGAGGACCTACTTCAGGAAAGCCTGAGAGGTGGGTAGTAAGGCTGCCATCACTTCCTGGAGTATTTGATGGGGAGTATATGACGGGGGACATGAGGAGTGGAGAGCCCCATGTGCCAGCTGAGAGCCAGGGGATCCACCCAATCCTTCTGGTCATAGTCCAAGAAGTTTCCGATCCTGGTGGTACCAACCAGGACCAGTCTCCGGCACACCAAGGGGGACTCTGCTATCTGCACACTGAGGTGGAGGTTGTGTTGCATAGGCTCCGCAAGGAAGTCCTCCCCCTGGATGGCTGCTGTGGATCTGGTCGCTGAGACTAGCTGCCAGGTCCTGAATACGTCCTGGTAAAAGACTGCAATCTCAGAGAGGTCTCGGAGGAGACCCCTGGTATTGAGGTAGAAGAGTTTCCGGTCATATTGGAGGTGGCAGAGTAAGGTATGCGCCAGTGCACTCCATGCTGGACTACTGGCACCATAAAGGAGTCTCTGGGGGCCTGGAGGGGGAAGACAAGGAGCTGACTGCGGAGTCGGAGCAGGCCCTCCCTGTGCACTCTCCTCCAGGGGGAAGAAATCCCTGTGTCTCTGTTTTAATTGTGTAGGTTCTTTGGGATGAAAGGTGCAAAACGTTTCTTTTAAATGTTTACATGGTTGGGTTGGTATTTTCTTTGTTGAACTGATCTCTTATCCCTTGCCATGCCACAGGCCCAAACTCTACAAAGCACTTCAATGGGATTTAAACTGTAGGGAAGGGGAGCGTATGTTATAAAACACAGAGTGCAATTATAAAATAACAATGGGTGAGTATAAAGGCTGCATACAGTACTCCAGTACTTTCTCTGAAGTCGTCATCACTTTTGGGTGCACAAGAAATATGGGGATCGGGCACTTGATGACAAGCTTGTACAATTCTGTTTGCCCAGCTCAGGGGACTTTGGTTTTTTCTCTTTTTTGGACTGGCTCATAAACGATTCGATTTTGTTCTGATCGTCCTGGTAAGGCCCGGCGAGTAGATTTCGGGGGCTGGTAAATATTCATGACTCGTTTGGAAAGCTGCTTTGTGGGGTTGTTCTTGAGCCTGAGTGGGAGCGGAGGGGACACAGCCCAGAACAAGCAGGGTTTTACTCCCTCAGAGGCGAGGGCTGTGCGGCTTGACCCGGGACGGCTGGAACCGGAGGGAGGTGAGCACACGGGCGTGTCGTGTGTGCAGCCCCAGCCCCCTCTCCATCCCGTTCAGCCTGCCCACCAGTGTGCGCCGCGAGGACCAGCAGTCCCCCGCCACCCCCCAGCAGCGAGGCTCAGCCCAGCCGGCTGGCGGCTTCTGCCCGAACGTCGCGCTCCGGAACATGGCTGCGCCGCCCGCTCTCCGGCTCCTGCTGTGCTGCTTGCTGTGGGCGAGGAGCGGGGCCAGCTTCCCCCCGGAGCCGCCGGAGGGCTCGGCCCCTTTGCCGGAGTCCCCTTTGCAGAAGCCCACCGTCTTCATCGCCATCCTCGCCAGGAACGCTGCCCACGCGCTGCCCCACTGCCTCGCCTGCCTCGAGCGGCTGCGCTACCCCAAGAGCCGGCTGGCCATCTGGTAAGGCGCGGGGCGGGGGAGCCCGGGGCGCCCCGCTCGGGGGCAGTGGGCGGGGGAGCTGATGGCCCTGGCCCGGGCCAGCGGGAGCCGAGCGGCGGGCGCGCTGCTCTGTGGGGGAGAAAAGTTTCTGGGCAGCTGCCTGCGGGAACAGGCAGCGTCTGTCTGGCCAGTGCGGGCGGGGGGCGGGGGGGTCCCGATGGCAGCGAAGGGGGGTGGGGGCCGGGCACGGGAAAGGGGGAAGCAGCGCAGAGGCTGGAAGGGAAGGGGTGCAGGGTAAGGGGGGGCAGTGCAGAGGTCAGTAGAGGGGGGCAGGGTAAGGGGGGGCAGTGCAGAGGTCTGGAGGGGGTGCAGGTTAAGGAGGGACGTGCAGGGTAAGGGGGAGGTCAGTAGAGGGGGGGCAGGTTAAGGGGGGCAGTGCAGAGGTCAGTAGAGGGGGCAGGTTAAGTGGGGCAGTGCAGAGGTCAGTAGAGGGGGGCAGCTTAAGGAGGGACAGTGCAGAGGTCGGGAGGGGGTGCAGGGTAAGGGGGGACAGTGGAGAGGTCAGTAGAGGGGGGCAGGGTAAGGGGGGGCAGTGCAGAAGCCAGGAGCATAATGATAAGAAAGCAAGGGAACAAGTAACCCACTGCCTCCAGCGCTTCAGCGATCGAGGACAGTGCTTTTCAAGCTTTTTTCATTTGCAGACCCCTAATATTTCAAATGGAGGTGCAGCCCTCTTTAGAAGTCTTAGCCATAGTCTGCAGAGACCCAGGGATCCAGGGACCACAGGTTGAAAACCACTGATCTAGGGCAAAGGGTCTTTGTCTTTGCTGAACATCTGAGGGCTCCCTGCGTTTCAGGACTCCTGGTACACTGAACAAGAGGTATCAGCCAGGGGCTTCCCTCTGAACCTTTTCTCTGCTGTGCTTTCCTAGCCCTAGCTGTTCTACTGGACAGGAGAGTCTTTCCTTACTGCATTGGTTGGGATCAGGACGAGAGCAAAGCTTTGCCTTACCCTTTGTGTTCTTAGCTGTAAACTTTCCCTGGAGCTACTGCTTCCTATGGAGAAAAGGATTTATTGGAACGAGCTGCCAGCGTGGCTCAGATTTTGGGGTAACTCCACCCCATCCATGCTAAGAGGGGAGGACTCCAAAACTAATCCCCTTCTCTGCAACCTACCCACATGGCTTGATACATTAAACCAGGAGCAGATGTCCACTAGCCTCTCCGGAGCAGAGCAGCGCATGCATCCCAAACTATGGAATGTGTGTTTTGGCTATAAAGACCATGAACACACTGGAGGTAGATAGGCAGCAACGATGTGTTTGGGAGGGTAGGGCAAGGCACATAAAGCAAAGCAGGGATTACAGCTCATGTTTTAACAGCCAGAAAAAACTTTGACTGAAACCACAGTTTTGTTGCAAAATTGCAGGTTTTGATGGAAGTTTGCCCACCTGCAGGCTTGATTGTTGGGGAAAATGCTTGATTCTTATGCAAAAATCCAGTCCTGGGGCCAAAATGAAAAACCAAAGTCTTTGTAGAGACAAATTGCTATTATATTATTGCCATTATTATACCGATTGAACAGCTGTACTTCAGTTATTAGAGAAACAAGGTGGGAGAAGTAACAGCTTTTATTGGACCATCTTTTGTTGGTGAAAGACAAGCTTTCCAACTACTCAGAGCTCTTCTTCAGGTCATGTTCTTGAGTTATGTTGAAATATTTGTGATGTGATCTTAGGCGTGCTTAAAACATATATGAATAGGTGCCTTTCAATATTTGTGTAAATCCAAAGAAATGAAATAAATAACATAGCTCAGTAAAAAGAACTGATTTGTCAGTGCTAGCTAGGTCTTAAATATTAGTATTTTGCAGATGTCCTAGAGGTGGCAATTGCCTGGTTTGGAAGGTGATCATGCTGAATAGGTACTGGAAGGCATTGAACAGAATATATCCAACAGCACTGGTAAGATACATTAAAAGGACCATAGCTCATGAGCAGTGTGGTAATAAAATATATTTTGTGGGAAAGGAAGAAATTGGCCTTGAATTCAATTAGCCTACTGGTATCTGAAGGGGAAAAAATCCTTTCTACTCACCAGACATTAGTTATACATGACTGGAGCAACAGAAGCTGGTAGATAGGATTCTAAGAAGTAAGAACTTTTGTGGGGCCAAGATTTAAAGTAAGAAATGCTGTTTTAGAGCTTGCACCTGATCCAAAGTCTTTTGAAGTCAATGGAAAAATGATTCTTGATTTCAATGAGCTTTGGATTAGTGATTCAGGAAGGAAGACTAGATTTTTAGGCCCCATCAATACCAATGGAAGCTTGCATTAAATTACTTAATCAAACCTGGACAAATATCCCTACATGCATTTCAGGGAGATAGTGGTTATTTACCTTCAAATACTCTACAGGTCTCTACACAAAATTACTGACTAAAAAAATGATTGGTTCTAATCCTCATGTATCATTATTTGGAAATGGGATCTCTGTTTTGTGCACTATGATGTCAGCATAAGTACTGCATTCTGAACTACGGACCAGCAACATGACTTAGAATAGGGACAGGCAAACTTTTTGGCCTGAGGGCTGTGCCTCCCCAAACAGCCAGGCGTGGACTGGCCCGCATCCCTGCTTCTTGCTCCCTGATGCCCCCCACTCCCCAGGACTCCTGCCCCATCCAATACCCCCTGTTCCCTGACAGCCCCCCAGGGACCCCCGCCCCATCCAACCATCCCTTCTCCCTGTCCCCTGACTACCCCTGGAACCCCTTCCCCTGACTGCCCCCCGCTGCCCCATCCAACCCCTCCTCTCATTCCTGACTGCCCCTGAGACCCCTACCCCCATTCAACCCCCCTGTTCCCCGCCTTTTAACCGCTCCAACCCCTGTCCACACCCTTGTCCCCTGACCATCACCCCAAACTTCCCTGCCCTCTATCCAACCCTCCTGCTCCCTGCCCTCTTACTGCCCTGCCTGGAGCACCCGTGGCTGGTGGCGCTACAGCCGTGCCGCCCGGCTGGAGCCAGCCACGCCACCGCGCAGCTCAGAGCACCAGGTCAGGCCGGGCTCTGCAGCTGCGCTGCCCCAAGAGCTCGTACACCCGCCACCCAGAGCATTGTGCCGGAGACGCAGTGAGCTGAGGCTGTGGGGGAGGGGGAAGAGCAGGGGAGGGGCCGGGGGCTAGCCTGCTGGGCCAGGAGCTCAGGGGCCGGGTAGGAGGGTCCCGCAGGCCGGATGTGGCCCGTGGGCCATAGTTTGCCCCACCTCTGACTTAGAACCATAAACGGACATGTTAGGGGTAAATGAACAACAAATGCATGTTTTAAGGATCTGAGAGTTGAGAGGTATTCCAGCAATGTGTAACATATCTCATTTTAGAAGTTTGTCTCTGGGCTAGTATGGTTTGCTCAGCATGTAGTCAATCCTGTTCTCATGTCAGTGGGAGTGCTAGGTTTAAACCTAGTTATTAGACATGTGTCAGAAAAAGTTTACTAGACCTTAAACCTTGCCTGCAATTCAGCTAAATATGTTTACCTGACATTAAAAAAAAACCCCACATTAACGAGAGAGAAGTTCAGATCTGATAACTAAATAGGATATATCAGGGGTTCTCAAACTGGGGGTCATGACCCTTCAGGGGGTCACAAGGTTATTACGTGCGGGTCGCAAACTGTCAGCCTTCACCCCCAAACCCCGCTTTTCCTCCAGAATTTATATATAGTGTTAAATATTTTAAAAAGTGTTTTTAATTTATAAGCGGGAGGGGTCACACAAAGTCGTGCTGTGTGAAGGCCCCATAGTGACAGAAGCATTCTAGGGGACTGCCCATGCAATTACAATACAAGATGACTAACAATATGGTGAGATTCATTATCAAAACTAAATAAGACAAGAGACTGAAAAAACGAGAGAGATATTCTTAAAAGGGGGCTCTGCACAGAGGTGAGGTGTGGTTAATATTGGAAATGCCTCTGGAAAAAGTGTCAATTTTTTTTAAATGAAGAAAGAAGGTCTGAAGTGGGTGTGCAGTGAAAAAGAAGTTCTATATCCTGTGGATTGCCATAGAGAAAGATTGATTGTCTGATGATACAGATCTGAGGTAGATCTTCTTAAAGGGCTGTTCCCACTGAAGTCAATAGCAAAACTTCCACTGGTGTGAGATGGTGCTTAGAGGCATGGAGTATCCAGAGCACAAGATACCCACTAGGACAGAGGTGGGCAAACTACGGCCCGCTGGCCACATCCGGCCCGCGGGACCCCCCGGTCCCTCCCCTGCTGTTCCCCCTCCCCCGCAGCCTCAGCTCACTGTGCTGCCGGCGCAATGCTCTGGGTGGCGGGTGTACGAGCTCCTGGGGCAGCGCAGCTGCAGAGCCCGGCCTGACCCGGTGCTCGGTGCTGCGCGGTGGCGTGGCTGGCTCCAGCCGGGCGGCACGGCTGTAGCACCGCCAGCCACCGGTGCTCCAGGCAGGTGCAATAAGGGGGCAGGGAGCCGGGGGGTTGAATAGAAGGCAGGGGAGTTTGGGGTGGTGGTCAGGGGGTGAGAGTGTGGATAGGGGATGGGGCAGTCAGAGGGCGGGAACAGGGGAGTTGAATGGGGGCCCATCTGTGCAGCTGAAATAGGCGCTGTAACTCACTATTAACACTTTTTGAGGAAAATTATTAATTTTAATTATTACCTACATATAAACTATAACACTGTAAATAAACAATGTACGTTTCCTTTCCATTGTAATGTAAACAATTGTAGTGATAGAAATCCCTAGCAATATGCACTCAAAGAAATGCATCAAGATCTTTGAAACCAAACAGTTTTAGTAAAATTACACTTTAAAAAAATGTTGAGAGCAAAATGTGGCGTTCAAACAGAGCAAACACAATGTATAAATGTACAATATATAAAATTGAACAAAAAGCAACCCAACAATGTTAACAAATTTGTTAAAAAACGTGTTATTTCTTGATTTTAAAACAAAATAGTTGTCCAACTTTGAATATTATATTGTGTTTTAAATTTTTTGGGGGTGTAAAATCTGAATTTGTATGGTGTGTAAGTAAAGACCCAACCCTATTCTCTACTAATTAGAAAATAATCAAAATATTGTAAATAAATATATAAAATAACATGTTATAACACACTTGTTATATTATAATAATGGGTACTCATCCTATCTGGCAAAGGAGAATCCAAACTTCAAGTATGTATTATCATATTTTCTTACCACTTTCTTTATGTTTTTGACTGGCTCATTTCGTGTAGCCGTAGATGGTCCAGGACTTTCATTATCTTCTCCACCAGTTTTCGTTCTCGTTTTCGAAAAATAAATTGATCCATGTCAGGTTGCAGTCCTGCTTGCCCTTTTTTACAGTTGTAAATGGCGGACTGTTTGTACATTGCTAGGTTACCTTGCAATGAAACATACTGGCGCAACTGCATTCTCCAGTCAAGCTCTTAATAAATGTTTAACTCCACGTGACTCATGTAATCTAAGTAAAAGCTATATAAATGTAATGTTTTGAGCTGTATATATTGGACAGAGTATAGAAAAATTTTATTTATTTATTAATAAAACCAAGCTGCAATATGTCAAGTTTAATTCTCACGAATACAACGGTACGTTTCACCAATAGATTGGTGAGACATGACTTCCCTTTACAAAAGTCGTATTGATTCTTCCCCAAGATATCATGTTCATCTATGTATCTAATAATTCTGTTCTTTACTCTAGTTTTAACCAATTTGCCTGGTACTGAAGTTAGATTTACTGGCCTGTAATTGCCAGGATCGTCTCATTGTGTCTCAGGGAAGTACAATGCCTCCCCTCGCTCCTGGGAAGCACAGTCTCAATTCCACTTCTATAGGAGGGTGCAGCGGGAGCTCAGCACTGTAGCTGGCCACATCCCTGCCTCCTTTCCTACTCTCCCTGCCCCTGGGGAGGTGCTAACAAAGAACAATCCCTGGGACTGCTGTTGGGGCTACTTCCTGTGTGGAAGGCATGGAAGAAGAGAGGTTTCTTGAGCCCCCCCCTTAAGTACCTGTTGAAAGGTAAGACACAGTTTGGCCCTCCTGCAAGTATATAAGGTTGTGACAAAAGCTTCCAAAATTTGGGGGATGGAGTGCTTCCAATGCCCAGCCATGCTAGAGTGCCTTAAGGAAACAGGTCAGTTGGATCCTGGTTGTATCTAAGTGTTGAGGAATATTTGTGGCCATTCCATTTTAATGGCCATTTTCCCTTGTTTTTCCTCAGGCTGTGTCAAAAGTTAAAACTTCTTCTTGTGTAGTTTTAGTGTGTGTACACTTACTATGGAAGTTTTCACTGGGATGGATTGGGCTTTCTCAGGGATGTGCCAGTTACAATCTGCTGTGAATCTAGGAGAAACTCATTTGGATTAGGAAACTGGCATGTTAGGAGGATTTGCTAACACGGTTTCATTAGAATTCTATCCAGTTACCATTAAAACTGAACTACAAATCAAAAAACCTCCCTTTCTTCCCTCTTTACCCTCCTTTGTCATGTGAAGAGAGCCTAAAGCTACGTTTTGTGTTTGTGGAGCTTTTCTCTGCTTATTTGGTACATAGGGAGTATCAGGTCCTGGCTCTTTCTTGTTTTTTTGGAGGACTTTGGGAAGATCTTTGGAGATCCTGTTTGGTGACATCACAATCAGCTGAAACATGAGTGGCAGCTCTCCCAGGTCAATTTGACATTGAAGCTAAAATCTTACTTGAAAAAGCCACTTCCCAGTGGTGCTGAGATGTTTGACCCTCACTTAGCTCAGCTGTGTCTACAGCTACTGCAGCTGCATCTCTGGTTGCCGTATAGACATCCCCTGAGAGGAATCAAAAGGCATTTTCTAAGGATCAAATTAGAAACTATGGGCCTGCTTCTCATCTCACATACAGCAAGTTTACCCCCACTGTATTTCTATTGACCAGTGGAGTTACTCCCAGTTTATATCAGTGTACATGAGCAGAGAATCAGGCCCTATTTCTCTGAGGTCGACTCAGCTGCAAGTAAGGAAAATGTACTGTTTGTAAGAGTGCTAATTATGGCTAGCTAGAACCTGATGAACCAGCCATAAGACTATGTCCAGCAGAACTTAGAATGCCAGACTCAGACCTGTGGCACTTTGGCATGAAGAGTCCTTCATTTCTTCTAAAGTACTTTTCAATGGCTTCATCTCACTGAGTCATAGCTTTTCCAAAGGTCACATTGATAATGACCCTGTCAAGAAGGTTGCAGATCTCTGCCATATACCCTTAAAATGTAAAGAAAGCAAATGTCCTTAGTTTCATCCATCAATTCCTATTGCTTCTGAGTTTTGAGCCACATCTCACTGTTGCTGCTGAGAGTTCCCTTGCTGCTGATTGTTGGACTAATCCAGTGGCTGCTGAAGTCAATGGGAGTATTTTCACTGAGTTTTGTGAACAGTGGATCAAGCCTTTTCTGATTAAATGCGCATGGAGTCAAGTTTTGCAGAGTACAATTATATGTTGTGAGATGCACTTTTGCAGGTCCACTTTGGAAATGACAGAGTATACAATAGGTGTGGCCATTGTTTGGTAGCAGCTTGAGATAAATCCCAGATGAGTAGAGGTAGCTCATTGCTGATGTACTGTAAAACTAGCAACACTAAGAGAATGGTTTATCCCTAAAGGTGTCAATGATGTGGCTAACAATGGAAGTTTATAAAAACAGTGTGATGGTGATGCAGTTTTCATAATGTCAAGATTGGTACAGGATTAGTCTATTCCTGTTTGATGCCAATAGAATGTGAATATTTTCCTATCATGTGAGTTCATAACATTTTTAAATGTGAAGCAATGTACATATATGGGAATTTCCATTAGTGAAGCAAGAATCATTTTAACTTCCCATGCTAAATACTCTTGTGAAATATTGGAGTTAGGAATCTGCTGTTTTATGCGCTCACTTCTGTCTATTGATACTGTTTTGATGTATCTCTAAAATCCCTTTTCTGTGTTATGAAACACATCAGATTGTTATAAATGGAATAATTTTGTAAAATAAACCTACTCTTCACTGTTTGCTTTTTGCACATCACTCAGTTTGGATGGTGAAAGTTGACTTGTCTGTTTTAGTTTCTTAGTTAATTTCTATAATCTTTTGTTAGTTTAACATAGTGACATATGGGTTGACTTTTATCATTCATATAGTACCTCTCCACTGTCTCTCATCATGAGGAATGCCACATAATTTTTTTAAAATCCAATTTTACGTTTGCCCCACAGGAATTTTGTGTTATCATGTAATAAAAATTCTACTTGGAACTTACATTATTAGGTATTTTGCAGTGGCACTCAGATCTCAACTGAGATCAAGGCCCCATTGTGCTAAGCACTACAAACACAGCTCCTGCCCCAAAGAGCTTACAATTTAAAAAGACAAGACAGACAGAAGATGGGAGTATATTATCATCTTTTACAGATGGGCGAAACTGAGGCAGATTGAAATTCACAAGGTCATCAGGGTTATCAGTGTCAGACCTAGTATTTGAAAACAGGAGTTCCTGACTCTTGCTGAGTTGCTGAGATCACATTCTCACTTCCAGTACTGTAAATTATTCATATCTGAAACGTAGAACCAGGAAACTGAGATTATACAAAATTGCCTTTATACTGAAGAAATGATTTTCTTCTTTTGTGTGTTTCACAGTCTTGGCAGGTGAAGTGTATGACATCATGAAATGCTTCAGTAGAAACATTGGAAAGGAAATCTGAAAATTACTGCTGTGACTTTAGTCTGTACCACTATCCTCAAATGTATTGCAGCTAACAATATTGATGAATTATGGAGCAACACTGAGTAAAATGTCAGCTGTAAGAATATAAGCACATAGTTATTCCTAATTTCTATGGATCCCCTTCTTGTACTGGAAGCTTCTTTAAGGGCCAGATTCTGATACTCTTACTCCTGTTGAATAGCACCATACTTCAGAAGTGGTCCCATTGAAATCAGGTGATATTAGGCATGAGTAAGAGTATCAGACACTTTCCCAAAATGAGTAAAGGAAGTAGTGAAAATAAAAATTCTGCACCGCTGTTGAGGTGTGTAGCGATTATGAGACCTGTTGGACTTCAGTGAGTGCTATGGGTGCTCAGTATCTGTGAAAATGAAGTCACTTATTTCGGCAACTAAATTGTGGTGTGAATAAACTGGAAAACAAAACAGATACACCTCTACCCCAATATAACACGACCCGATATAATATGAATTCGGATATAAGGCGGTAAAGCAGCGCTGCAGCCGGGGCAGGGCTGCGCGCTCCAGTGGATCGAAGCAAGTTCGATATAACGCAGTTTCACCAATAACACGGTAAGATTTTTTGGCTCCCGAGGACACTGTTATATCGGGGTAGAGGTATATTTGCTTTGTGTGACTGTCTGTCCAATGCATCTGAAAACACACCCACCTACCTTAGGCATCAAGGTTACAATTTTCCATAGCCAAGCAGATGCAGTATGCAATAGAATGTGTGCAATAATCATTTGGCTGTGTGGATCAAGTATCACTTTCCAAAGGCCATATCCTATTGATGCTGTTCCCCACCCCCTTCCTCTGGTTTATACTGGTTTTAAGTTTTGGTTTTAAGGGTTAGTTTGGAAGTAGTTTCTTGGATGTTTTCAAAGGTCAGAAAGAGTTGGTATTTAGATGCTTTGTATATAAATGTACTGTCACACGTCTTTGAATCCCATTAGACTGTAGCTAAAGAATCTATGCAGCTTGTTGGAGTGCCTAGTAGGACCAGTTAAAGGCTACGCTGTTGCTAAAATGCCAGAATTTACTTTGTCCTTGCAAGATGGAGACTTCTGCTCCTGGGAACGCAGTGTGATTTTTGGAAGCTTACTCTCTTATGGACCTGGATGTAGCAATCAGTAAGCTGTGATAACCCAGTGGGGGTTGCCCAAATAGATTTTAAATTCAGGAGTATGCAAGTAAAACCACAGTGTGCTCCCACCCCTAATCTGCCAAAGATAACAAGCTTTCTTCATATATTGTTTCTCCTGAAAGAAATCCTTATATTTGTGAGGTTGTTGTGTGAAACTTGTCAATGCATCCCAGGTTTTTAAGTATAGAGTGTGAATCTATACATGCTGTCTCTCTCTCTCTGGGTGAAGAACACTTCTATCAAGATTTGTTGTTTGCTCATGTCTGGTCCACATATGCTTTGTATTATGTACGCATGTATTTAGCTATATTTAAATCCCTCCCTCCACCTCAGTTTTCTTCAAAGTATGAAGGTTAAAGATCTTCTCCTTGTGTGTCTGTAGGAAAAGCCACCGAAGATTCTGTTTAAAGGATTATGTTTCTAGCCTGGTAATATCGAGCAACGGTTTGCATTGTTGCATACTTCTGCTGCTTTTAACTGTCATGTAAGGGGTGTCACTCACAGGCTGATTTTTGCTGCTTTACTGCTGGTTATAAATCAATGCTGAATCTCGTTAAAAGCTCACAGGATCCCAATGTTGCCTTCGCTTATCCCCCATGCAAAATCCATTAGACCAAATTCCGGGGGTCGACATGTGTATAATCAAGAGCAGAATTTGATCCATATGTTTCTATATTGTAGTAATAGCATATAATGTCCTTGTAGTCTCGTGTGACAGCTGGAATTAGAGCAGAGTGAGTCAATTGTAGAGTTCATATTGTCTAGTATAATACAATTTTAGAGGCTGAGCCTCAGAAGTAGTGAGTGCCCACATCTCCCACCAGCTTCAGTGGGAGTTGAAGGTGGCCAATACCTTTTGGGATCGGAACATTATTCTCTAGCCTCTTTGATACAAACTGTAAGATACTTTGGGATAAAGAATTTTTAAATAAGATGGTCACAGAGGTAAAATAAATACAGAACAACTAAGAGGTATAAACAGGTGAGAAACTAGTATGGGAAACAAAAAAATGGGCCCAATCCACTGACCTCAGTGAAGCTATTTTAAGTTATACCAGCTGAAGAACTGGCCATATAGGTTCTATGATGGATTTGAGATCTTTTTTTGTGTGGATATCATATGTTGTCCTGGTTATTCGGATGTTTGCTGCAGTAATGTATTGGGTTAGCTCAGTAGAGGACTGTCTTCAAAGAAGGCAGGAAGGAAAAGAATGGCTCAGGATAGCCACCTCTGAGCAAAACATGTGAGAGTTAGTAAGGGAAAATGCCAGAGCTATTAGCTTTGATGTTTTTGCCTCCTCTCCAACCAACAGACAAAACTGGTTTGGATCAGAATGGCCAAAACTTGGGAATTCAGAACTCTGGCAGATTTTAAAAGGGATTCTCTTTGAAGAGAATGGGGGTAGTTGTTTGGGGGAACCAGACTGAGACATAGGCACCCTCTGGTGTGTCTTGAGAAGCTAAGCCTGCCTAGGTCACCATCACAGAATGATAGTTTTAGATAAGATAGACACATCTGCAGATTGTTATTTCAAAAGTCTTTCTCTCTCTTTGCTTTGCTCCTACCCCTAAAACAAACAATACTTAGATTTAAGAAGGCTGTCTGTTCGCTGTACATCACTGGTCACAGAAGCCCAAAGGAAAGAACCGCAGTCAGACTTCCTGGGTAAGTACAGTTCATACATAGGGTAGTGTAGCCCAGGGACTGCTCAAAGAGTGGGAAGACTGCAAAATTTCATCCCAGGAGAAGTAAAGACACAAGTCCTGATACCTGTGGGGGCAATTCAGAGACCAGTGAGGGGACAGAGGTGCAGCTAGCCCTTTAACCATGATAGGTTGAACATAACCCTGCCCAACACCCCCCCCCCCAGCCCCTCCCCCCGAAACTCTTCCCCCCACCCTGTTATAAAATTACACTAGAGCTGAGAAATAAATCCACCGAAGCAAGGACATTCCCAGTGTTGCTTTCTGCCATGCATATGCATTGCAACATGTGTGATTATTTATCTGAGAGCCCGATGAGGCTGGATGGCTTCCCGTATCCTGTGAGGATTCTTTAAAAATGAATTGTAATGGTGCATTACACATGGAGAACCAAGTATTGGGAGCTGTCCACACAGCTGTCTGCAACGATGGCCAGTATTGTGGAATGTTTTGAAAGGCCATCTGTGTTGCAGTGCATAGAGAAGACTCAGCAGAGTGCAGGATTCTATGAGTGACTTAACTCACAATTTCCTTCCTTTGGGATGATGTCTCAGACTTAATGTTATTTCAGCTTGTTTGTTTGCCTTTAATTTCCTGTGTTTTAGTGGAAGCATGGTCTACACTGACAATGGTTTTGCCCTCATTTTCGGGGTGGATTAAGGCTAAATGTGGCCCATATACATGCATCAAAAGTCCAGAGTTTTGAGACAGAGTTTTGTCTTCCTCCAAAGGGCTTAGCTTGCTCTAGCAGGCATTTGGCTGCCAGCAATAAGATGTAATGCTATTTGCTACTCTGCCTCCAATTTACAGCTCCTTCCAACAATTCTAATCCTCATAATCTTGCTTTAATAACTCTCCCCATCTTGAGATAGTAACAGGGTCTCTGCAGACCAGTGGCTGTCAATGTGTGAGTTGTAACATCCTCAAAAGAGGTGCCAACAGCTCTTGGTAGTTACCAGAAACCTGCTCATGGTTTTCTTTTTTCAGTCTTTGTTCGCTTATCGACTCTTACAATACATCCTCACTTGACACCAGGAAGGTCAGATAAACTTGCATTAAATCCTGTGGTGCCTTCTTGGTACTAAGGATTCTTGAGTAGATCTGAGAAGTAATTGTGATTGACTAGACTTAGAGTTGAGAACCCAAGCCATAGATCATTAGTGCTGTTTTGCCATTGTAATCTGGCCACAGAGTGAGGTGTCCATAGATTTCAAGTGACGTTATAACAAGGTAGAGAGAGTAAGACCCACATTTTTCAAAAGTGTCCAGTAACCTTTGGTGCTTGAGCTTTGGCTGCCTAATTTGAAACAACTTGGACCCGAGCACCTACAACACTTCCATTTCATGTAGTTCAGGCATTTGTAGTTCCCACACCTCTGACCAGACCCTAATTTTCTCCAGCCAACTGTAGAGACACAGACAGTTAGTAGACGCTTTTGGCCTAAATGCCTTGCCTGAGGTCAGACATTTTATGGTAGAGCTATGAACTGATCACCTTATTGCCAGTCGTTGGTCTCAACCACAAAACCCACCTTCCCTAATTCTAATCTTGCAGTTGTCAGTGGCAGAAGGTCTCTCCTGTTCAGTAATAGCTGATGGAGTTAACTAAGGTGAATTAGAAGGTCTCTTTTTTGCTTATCTTGAAGAGAGTTCTTGGGCCAATTCACAGTTATGACAGAAATGAATTTGTCTCCTTGTATTCTTATTGGCTTTTAGGGTTATTGACTATGGCCAGGTTGTGGGCTCTGATGATGAATCTTCTGTTGAAGTCTTGACTGATTAGTAGGATACCCTTACACACATCCACCCATCACAGTATTCTTTCATTTTTCTCATTTGAGATGCAGTGGTCTTCAGTCACAAGGTGTGCTAGTAACAGACAGACACAAATGGAGCTATTTAGTTATGCAGCACTGGAGAATGGCATCTTCTCCATAAGGCACTGCAGCCAGCCATGCCCTCTCAGCCATTCTGCTCTCCTTTCCTAGTGTATTATTTTTTTGTTTAAGAATGTCACAGAGCACTTAAGGTTTTCATATTCTAAAGGCAGATTTTTTTTCACTTATGCAGTATCTTGTCATTTCTGAAAATCTGAAAGTGCTCTATAAACATTGATTAAGCCTCATAATGCCATCCTGAGATAAGGTAATATTAGCTCCATTTTACAGGCTGGTAAACTAAGGTATAGAGATTAAATGATTTCCTCTTTCTACTTCTGATCTAGTCATTTGCTAAGGTAGGAACAGAACTCAGAACTCCTGACTGCCACTCACTTATTCTAACCACTTAATTATGGAGACACTACATTTATGTACAGTTCAACCTCACTGGCATATACTGCCTTGAAGATATGGCGATGGGCATAAATAAAGATGTATCTGGAACTTTGTTTTAGGTTGCAACTACCAGTTTTACATAACAGGCCAATCTGTTTCCACCTGCCTTCATTATAACCAGTCTCCCAAAGCATTTAATAACAAAGCTTCATTTTGTATCCTGCAGGAGAGACGGCTGTGTTGTTATACAGGCTTCTATTCTATACTTACATTCTCTGGGCAAGGATACAATAAATTTTTAAGCAGGCAAAGTGCCATCTGAACTAGTGGGCATATGCATCAGCAACCAAAAGGATCATGCATATGTATGGGGGTGGGTGGGTGGTAATGCTGTTTGAAGGCAGGAGTTCCAGCTGGGAAAAGCTCTTTGAGCTGGGATCTTTCCCGAAGCTGCTCTACATACACATTCCTCACATGGGAAGTTCAAACTTGCCCCCTTCCAGGGGTTTGGCTTTAATAAAGAAAATAACGGTAAGAGAAAGATCAGGACTACTGACCTCTAACCCTCTCTCCCCAGAAAGTCACGCCCATCTCCCTTATATCCAGGTGAAGTAACAAGTCACCTGCTTCAGTGAGTCACCAGAACACACTTAGCCCTTTCCTAGAGGACCAACTCCTGCCAAATGCTTGGGATAAACACTATCAGCCTGTTGTCTGGGTGTTTTAGGTTTATATGACTGTTTAAAGTGGGGATATGTCATTCATAATCCAGCTCTACGTTGTCTTAACTGTCAGTTTTTAAATAACATTTCTTTATTCAGTGTCGGAATCAGATTTAACAGTGTATTGATTGTTTCCAGTATTTTAATAACCTCTGAGAATTTCCCCAGCCTGAGAGTTATGCCCCGTCTTTGTCACTGGATGTGAGCACATTTTGGATATTGTAGAACACCCTCATTTTTCTTTCTGGAAAGTCAACAGGTGTGTAGTAAATCTGTGGTGGTCTGAAATTCAACCACATGAGTTGAAACTGGTGCATGCATGTAATGGAGTTATCACACATTAGATAAAATTGACCGAACTGGGGTAAAGCAGACTTAATTATAAGGTTTATTCATTGAAGAGATCTGAGAATCATTATATTCACCACTTTGGTATGTAAAATGTTTACTCATTTATAGCCAGATCCTGCACATAGAAGAAAATGGAAGTTTGATCAAGCCATTCACTGGTTTTGTCTTGTATCAGGCATTCATAGAAGGTGTTTCATTATAGAGGATTTGAATGGTGTATATTCTTTAATAGTTTTTTATATTTAGGTGAAGTGTTTGTGCTTAGAAGATGCTTCATCTACTTTAGATAATCATAAAAGAGTGATGTAAAGTAAAAGACTTCATTATATTTAAGGAGGAAAACCCAGTATATCTCTTAATATCATCCCCACATCCTTCTGCGTACAGGATCCAACAATAATTGAATAAACATTTTACATACCAACTGCAGCTAAAATGCCTCTTCCACTTTCCTGCTGTAAGCGATGCCTTCAGGAAAGGCGATATGACAAACTGGACATCATATTGGAAGGAACCTGTCATGGTTCCTGCAGCCGTTCTACCACTGACAGTGGGTAGAGTGTCAGCTGCCATATCATCACAGCTAACTGTGGAGTTGGGCTGTACAGAAGCCAGTGCATAAGTTCTTTCCGCTCCTCTGTCTTTCCACTTCTCACTTCCTACTCCAGTAGGAACCAGGCAGCTCTTCAGAAATGAACGAAAGTCTCCAAAATATAAAAAAACTCTCTCTGGCTGGAAACCAGGTGAATTTGGGGGTATGACCACACAGTTTTGAGGCTTGTATGAATCCAACCTTGTAGTGAGGCAAAAGAGCGAGAGGAGAGGGTATGTAAACCAAAACCCCAAGGCAAGCTTATTGTAAGTTCCTCGCACACCCAAAATGCCTAATTTCACACAGCTCCAGGTGCAGTGGGCCTGATTCTCAAAAGTGCTCAGTACTCAGAATTGGAACTGGGTTTTTTAAAAAGAGCTCAGCACCTGAAGTGCTGAACTGCCTGGGGAATCTGGCCATAGGTGTCACAATGGAAGCTTCTGGGGGCTGAGCGCCTTTGAAAATCTGGTTCTTATTTAGGTTTCTAATGGGTAGCTGCGCTCTTCTGGAAATCTGGCTTCATGTCCTGATGTTTTCGGTCAAAAGATGACTCCCTGTAGCCTGAGCCGAATAGGGAAAGGAAGAGGTGCCCAAGACAAGTGAAGAGGTTCCCAAGACAAGGAGGGCAGTATTCTTCAAAGGAGAGAATGAGGCAACTTGCTTCCTGGGGTGGAGTGGACTTGCAAGTGCCTCCAGCAGCACCTTTGGAAAAGTTCTAGTGTGCACCCCCAAATCTCCACCCTCTGGGCACTGTCCGGGCAGGGCAAAGACCACACCCCTCAAGGCTGTTTAGTGCTGCCAGCTGTTCTTGCAGCTCCCTCCCTGCTTGGGGAACATACAGAACCACAGAGGTCCTTGTCCCCTCTCCCTCTATTCAGGATAGCTATTATGGGGCAGCCATAGTCTGGCCCTTTGGTCAAGGGCAGCTATGCTGAGGTGTGTTTGGATTACTGGCCCCCCAAGCCCTAACAGAGTTGGGTGTGGTATGTGTGTCCTAATTGCTATATCTCTGTGGCACCCAAGAAGTTGTGGGTTGGCTTTGTTTGTTAGCATTAGAAGGTGACAATTTGCTTTGCCATTTGAAAGAAAGGGTGGGCACTGGGCAGTGGTATTTTACCTGGAGCTGCAAGAGAAGAAATATCTGATTAAAAAAATTTTTTTTTAAACCAGATGGTAATTGCTTTTCCCTCCCTAAAGGGATGTTTGCTTTTTCTGTTCTTTGGTCCCTCTGCAGAGGAAGGCTGCACATGTCTGCAATCTGTTTTTAATTTGATGCACAGAGGTGCTGAATAATAGGTTGCAGTAACCAGTAACTCTAAGGTCTGCTGCTTTCCTGCAGCTGTTAGTAGGTGATCGTCTCTTGTGTCAGCAGATCCAAAGATCTGTTTATCCTGCTTGTACGTTACCTGCTCCTAACACGGAGAGTGGCTGGAATTGGGGTGAGAAGCATGGACTATGAGTTCTTTAACACTGTAGTAGTTTGAAGAGTATTCTCCATCACTCCAGTCCTAAGAAGAAATTCAGTTGTTCTCAGGAAAACCAGAGAAAAGGCAAGTGCTACGTTCCCAAATGCTAGTATTTTGAACAGCTTGTGATGTGGAAGCCGGATATTCAACTCTGCCAAATGCAAACACGTCCATGTCTTCTGGTTATCGATTTGACTCCATGCATTATTCACCACAAACTTTCTGCAAAGTAAATTTAAGCAGCCTCCCATAAGTAATAGCCATGCCGATTCATGGTCTATGGAGGTAAGAATCACAAGGAAGAACAGGAGCCTAAGTCCCAGCAAGGGCTGAAAAGAGATCTGTGCCCCTGTAGTTTATGCAAGCAAGGCAAATATGAACGTGGAAAATATCCCTTTGCTGCTGTGCAACTGAGGTTATTGAGTCACTAGGCAGACTCTGATAGAGCTTTTATTCACCCTGTGCTTTTTCTCTGTAACACTGACACAGTCTGAAGCTATGTCTTCACTGCCCAAAGAGGTGTGTTTTTACAGTGAGGTCACTGTGTGTTAGCTATCTTGCTGTGAAATCCATGGAGAGACAAGGCCCCTGTAGCTATTACCTCAAGGTCACTAGGTAAATCCCAGGTGTGTGTGGCGGGGATATAAGGTTGACCTCGACTAGCTACATTGAGGTCAAAACAACCTGTGAAGTAGCGAAGAACTTGAGCTGGTCCCATTTAGTTCATACACCTTCTCTGCTGTGTAGGAGTGGGTTGATTATTAACTTTTGGCTTCTTCCCTTTGCTGCTTGTGGGTATGAGCGTTGCTTTTTGGGTAGTTCTCTCCTCCAGCAGCCACTCAAGGACCTGAGAAGATGGATAAATTTTGCAACAGTAGCATCAACAGCAGTTTCACAAGAGCAATAATAGCACATTCTGGAGTATTGATTGCCCCCCACCCCCATTTGCTTGTTCCTTCACAAATTCACTTCACTGAGGCTTGTGTGTGGGCTGCAGAAAGTAGTGTTACCTTTGTACATATTTATATGATCTATAGCTATATATTAACTCCATCTTAACAACGTTTTCTGTAAGTGAAAGTTGTTGCCAGCAGTGTATTCTCAAAGTGAAAAGCGAAAGGAACTCAAACCCACAGAACCTACTTCTATTTCTGTTGCTGCTGCTAAAGGTATCCAACCAGTGGACCAAATTCTGTGATGAATCCTGGTCACATGCCACCTGAGGCAAGTTGGGCATACGCTAAGAAGGAGGGGATTTTTTTGGTCTAAATTCTCAAGTTCCCTTGAGTTGTTCTGTCCTTCAGGGACAAGTCAAGGCCCACACTCAGGCTACTCAGCATTAAGAGATGGAAGCTTGAAATTTAGGGTGAGATTTGAAAGCCACAAATGGTAGTTAGGTGCCTAACTCCCATTGTCTTTCATTTGAGGTTAGGCACCCAAATGAGTGTCCCCAGAATGAGTGTGATTATCAGCTCCTTTTATCTAATGAGAGCATCATCTCATTTGCAAATTTCACATCATATTCAGCATAACATACTTTTTAAAAAGTATTTGATTCTGTAATTAACAATATAAAAACAATAACAAACAAATCTAAAGGCAAATCAAGACCTTCAACTTTAACATACATGTAGAAATCATTATGCAAAAATAACTAAAACCATAGTACACTTTCATAGTACAGTATGAAAAATAAAGGCAATTAAAAACAAATGGCACTAAAAAAAGAGGACAGTTTTTATAGATGTGTAAAATACGTGGTTTAAAGTCTGGATAGATATCATAAGCAACCAACCACAAAATATCAGAGTTACTTTGAGATAAAATAATTGTGGACAAAATTTTCAAAAGCCTCCACTGATTTTAGGCGCCTCCATTTTTGGTTGCCCAACTTGAGCCATATTAAAGGGGCCTGATTTTCAGAATGTGAAAATTTAGATTTCTCAAGCTGAGCCCCCAAAGTCACTGGTTTCTTCTGAAAATTTTGGCTTATGTGTCTAATTATTAAATTAGATTATTAAATTATTAAATTATATGCCTTTAAGACACAGCCCATAGTAAGGGGCAGTGCACAGCTTCACTCCCATCTGGGGAGAACAGGCTGCTATTCTGTTTGAGTGATTCCTCCAGCCACGCTAAGGGGAGAGCAATTTGCAACACCACTTGAAGGGATCTAGTATGTCATCCTGCCAATTCCGGAAACCAGTTCACCGGGTGGCAAAGCCATGACTCCTTCTTGCTGCCCCCTTATCAGAGAGTTGTTTCCCAGGGATGTGTGGGAGAGCAACTCCATTGCAGCATCTGTACTCTCCTGAGCAGTGCACTAGGAATGCTGTTCTGGCAGTCTCCTTAGTCCTTGCCCACTCTACTGCCTGGCTCTGTTAGCCTGGGCCATGTTCTAGCTCTACAGGAATATTTTAAAGAGTAAATCACAAAAGCTACTCTGAAAGTATCAGCTTTTTATCTAGAGTGTATTAGAGTATATTGATTTATAACAGTTTCTCTCCACGTGCTCTTGGGGAATTTCCCCAAGCCAAACAAAACTCAGCGAGTTCATTCTCTGGTTTAATAATCATTCATAAGAAAGAAGCAGTCTCAGTGGGATCCATATGCAAGTCTTTAAGTTGGGGGATGAATTTGGTACCTCGTGTACAGAAAACAAGCCTTCCATGGTTGCATTCAGCAGCACACAGCCGTTTATAATCGTACTGTTAAGCTTCTTGATGAACCATTTACAGCTTCACTCAGTTGGGGTTTGTTGAGAAGTCCAAATACTGGGTCACCCGTGGAAAATGACTTGGTACATTTACACAACCTGGAACAGCAGCTGTCTGAAGGGGAAAGAATGTTTGGAATGTTCTGAAAAGGAAACATCTGATTGGCTGAAAATGAGGGAATGCGATGTATCAATACACAACAGTTCTCCAACCCTGTCTGATAAATTCCTAAAAGACTAAAGCTAAAAGGGTAAAAGACTGTCACCAATAGCAGTCAGGCTTACACTTTAACACAGGCACATCAGCCTAAATATTCTTCATGTAGCTTTGGGACAACAGCATGAAGTGGTACCAAAAGAACTGGAGCTGATGGCAATGGTTTGTTTTGGATAAATGACTGATCAAAGCCTGAAGCAACACCACACAGCATATAGTGATGCAGCGTATGAAGACATCGTATCTCTGATCTGACAAAGTTGCTTTCAACAACTGTTTTTCTGGTTCTTTAAAAGCATTTCATTTCATTATCCCTTACCAAACTCCATCAGGTTACTGGAAAAACCTATCCACAGCCTGTTCTGAAGCTCACAGAGGATAATAGTTGCCACTGGGTCTGCTGCCTCTTCAGATATTTTTTTTCCTACATGGGAAGGCTGTTTTTGAGGTTTTGGTTACACTGTCTTTTCAAATACTAAAATGACACAAGTTCAAAGAGCTTGACTTGAATACAAAAGTCTGTGCTGCTAAGCACTTCCCCACAATTTTATAATTTCCTAATTAATGCAGGGGCTAACTCGCGTGGTGTCACGACTAAGCCATGGAGGGATGGAATGATTATTGTGAGAGAAATGTTGGAGTCCTGTTTCTAGCATTAACTAATGTAGTTACCGTACCCACAAAAAATTCTTCTCAATGAGTTGTTATTTCAGACTGGTGAGCTCATAGCTGTCTGCTTGGCAAAGCTCAGCTCTGACTTCTTCATACAAAATAAGATTGCTGCCAGGTTTTTCTGCCTCAGACCTGAGCTTTCAAGAAAGCTCCATTTTGCAGAACAAGAGGGACACTTCCATCGGTGGCATTTCCTTCTGTCTTTGACAAGCTTCTCAAGAGGATTCAGAGCCTGCCTTTTTTGGTCTAGCAAATCATACAAGTTTAAAGCCTAAGGATTTCCTGGAAATATAGTGTTTGCATCTGGTTTAGGGTGTGTTTTCAAGCCAGATCATGGGTAGGATTCAAATGTAGATATGATGGCACAGAAATGTCATAAGCTGTTCTTGTCAGATTTTGGTCCCAAATGCTGGGAAATTGATACCTATCATCTTGAATTGTAATGGCCATGTGAGATTATCTGTGTCCATGTAATTTCTGCCATCTTGGACCAGACTCTTATTAGAGTGGTCATTCTTGTGAAATTTCAGTTGCATCCCTAGGGAAGACAGGTTCTTTCCAGTTTTGAATCTGATCCAGAACCCTAACTGGTGTGTATCTGGATTTTGAATACAAACCCCTTGTTTTTCTGACCCACCACTATTCAGAGGTTGTGATTTATGGCTCTGGTTTTGACCCAGCTCTGAGGAAAAACCTATAGAATTCTTTTGTACAACACACTGGTTTATATCCAGCTGAGTTAGGAGCTGAACTTGCTGCCCGCTGAAACTCTCATTTCGTGGGTGTGTGTGAGTGCGAGAAAGAGGTTGCTGGTTTATGTGTTGCATATTGTGTGTGTGTATGCACGCACTATATTGTATATAATAATTTGTTGTGAAGGGTTACTGTTGCATGACCTCTGTTTACAACTTATGCCCATATTTGGAAACAAATTGCCGAAGCTCTGAAAAGCAGATGGGTCTAAAGGATGAGCTGCTAGTCTGAATGGCACTGAAATAGTTAAGTCATGGGCCATGAAAGAAGGATGGGCAGAGTCTAAGTGTCCTTGAAGAGGACTGCTGTGCAGGCATCCTCCAAAATCCACATGCCACTGACTTGTGATGATTTGTGGGATCTGTCTGTAGCAGTTATGAATTTTAGTTGATATTATGAAGTTGTTACTCATGGGCGGTGAGTAAACCCCCGCTTTGGGGAGGCTAGCCTGGTGGTTGTGCCCCTTCCACCCGAGGCTCCGTCCCTCTGCATGCTTGAGCCTCGAACCCTCCCTCCATAACAGGAGGACTGGAGGACAGTCTGTCCACTCACAGCCACCATGGAGGACAGCCACCATGGCCTCCTCTCCCAGGCCCCCGAGCACCTGTCCGGGCCCAGCCACATGGGCCGAGCTATCACCACCACCCTGAACTGCTGATCCTCCTTGACCTGCTGGGCCAACCCCGGCCACACTGGTCCAAGCCCCCGTTCCTCCCCAAGCCACTGGGCTGGCCCTGGCCATGCTGGGCCCAGCCGCCACGGCCTCACTCCCCTGTCAGACCCTCCCGCCCACCACTGGCTCGCCGCATTTCCTCCTCGCTCCCCTGCCCCCGAGGAGGAGGAGTGCGCCAAGCAGCAGCAGGCAAGCAGCAGCAGTGTAGGCCATGGGGGTCGCTGGGAAGGGGCAGGGTCACCACTGCCCAGGTGTCCCGCGGCAGGTCCGCGGCAGCTGCACCAGGGAAGGTTTAGCCTTCCCCAGCCTATTATACCTGCCGCCCATGTTGTTACTATGAAAATTGCTGTAGCATGAATGCTTCTATTTCTGTGTATTCACCATGACCTACAAGCCTGAAATCCATGTTTCTGCCAGACCAGCAGGACTATCTGCACCTGAATAAGTCTTACCTGGAGAGAACTAAAGAGTGACTGCATCCTACTAGAAATCAGTTCTCTCCACCTTCCCTCTGCAAGGGCTTGTGTCAGGGAAAATGAAAAATCCCCAAACACAGAAATAAGACAACAGGGTGCTGTTGCTAGCTTTTAAAAACCACAGAAGGGGAGAGGCACAGGAACTTTGGACAAAAGAGAGGGGTAGGGGTAGACAGGCTAGTGTCAGAGAAGAGCTGGGGGAGAAGGTTTCATGTTTCAGAAACCAAGCTATGCACTGCAGCAGATGGACACTAGATGGCCCCGGAGTTCAGCCCAAAGAATGCTCTGGATACTCCTGAGGGCATTCTGCACCAAAAAATAAAAAATTCTGCGCACAATATTTTAAAATTACGCAAGTTTTATTTGTCAATAAATAAATGCAGAGTTTCCAGCGTGGCAGTGTGGAGCACTGGCCACTGGCTGCATGAAGGTGGAATATCACCCTGCAGCCCCCCACCCATCACTTACCACCGGGACACGGACTCAGCGGTGAGGCTGCACCTGACCCTTACACAGCAGAAGACCTGGGCCTGCCCCAGAAACATCCTGGGGCCCTGCCCCTCTACGGAAGGTGTGGGGCAGGTAGGCTCAACCAGGCAGGATCCAAGTGTAGAGGGGCTCAGTGTGGGGGGATCCAGGTGTGGGGTGAGAGGATCCGGTGTGGGACAATCTGGATGCAGGCAGCTCAGTGCAGGGGGGTCTAGGTGTGGGGGGATCTGGATGCACAGAGGCTCGGGGGGTTCCAGGTGCAGGGGCAATGGGACTCTACAGGGGCTTGTTGGGGCCTGTGAAGGGGTCTAGTTTTGGGGGGCCTCAGTGGGGGGCGGGGGTTCTGGGTGCTAGGGGATTGGGGCTTGGTGGAATGGGGGTCTGGGTGCAGCTAGTTGGCTGTCAGTGGCATGGGGGTCTGGAAGTGGGGGCTCACAGTGGGGCAGGGGGTGGGTCATCAGGGTGGGAGTTTGAGTGCAGGGAACTCAGTGGAGGTGGTCTGGGTGCAGGGGTGGGGATCTGGAGACATGGATTCTGGGTGCAGACGGGCTCAAGATGGAGGGGTTAAGGTTCAGTGGAGTGGGGTTTGGGTATGGAGGGCTAGGAGGGTTCTGGTTGTACCTGGTGAGGCTTGGCAGGGGTGTCTGGGTGTGGAAGGTCCAGATGCACAGGTGTTGGGTGGATGCTGGAGCAGCTCCCCGTACAGTGATCCCTCTCCCCACAGCTGAGGAGTGATGGGGGCAGGAAGCAGGGGAAGATGCTGAGCTTCCTACAGCTGGGGGAGGTTTCTGGGGGTGGGTCTGACACAGCCCCAGCCACTCCTTACAGGGGAAGAGGAAGTCCTGTCCTCTCCTGACTCCAGTCCAGCTGGGACTAGCAGCTGATTCTGGCTCAGGGTAGGAGCCACTAGCTGGGGTGTCCCCAGTCCCGCAGTGATTTACCTTTCCACCTGCTGCTCTGGGTGCCTGAAATGTTGTACCTGCACGGCTAGGGAGTGGTGCGTGACTGCACCTTCCCTTTGCTTCTCTGTCAGAAAGTCATTTTTCTGTGGGGAAGCAAAGAAATCTGCAGGGGGACATGAATTCTGCCCATGCGCAGTGGCGCAAAATTCCCCCAGGAGTATCTGGAGTGGTGAGGAAACTGAGGCAGGGAAATGCCATGGTTTAGGGTTTATTATTTTTGTATAGATCTGTGTATTTCTTTTGTGGTTAAGTAAAGAGCAATAATGTGTTATGCTTCTGCTCAAAGCATCTGTGTATTCTATGCTACACCTACTAGGTGGCCCCTTGAAGGGGTAAAACAGAAGGCCCATGCCTTCGAGTGGAGTTCTAGGGTGTGTTGGAGCAATGGGGGTGGGGGAGCGGGCAGTCTGAGGGGCCAGCACTAGTTTCAGGAACTGGGGCAGTGGGTTGTTTCGTCTAGGCTGTTAGGAGTGGGTGCCAGATATATCTGCACCCCAAGAGTGTGCTCAGAAAACAACAAAGGGATCCAATTAGTGTGAACAGTGGGAACCCAGGGAATACATCTGCTCACAAGGAACAACTCTACCATTACCGTGTGGCCAAACAATTGGAGAAATAGGGGACACATGGGCCCTAGGAATTGAGGGTACAGAGTCAATGAGACACAGTCTGAATGGGTTAAGCAAGCGTTTAAAAAATAAAACTCCTACTCAGCTACAGGGTCACAGAGCACAGCCAGTTCATGCCAAAATGAACTACTTAGGGTAATGTTTTTCCACCATGATTCCAGGTGGTACATTCTGAGCTTTGAAAATCAGGTGACACTAACTGAAAACACTTGCAGCAGAATTAATGAGTCCATTTTTCATCCGTTTCTCCTTTGAATCTTGTAGGCAACTGCAGAGAACAGAACAGAAGGACATTTAGGAGGCGAAAGAGGATTTTAAACCAAGAGGCACAATTTTGTCAGACAAGTTGTTTGATGAGGGAAATCAATGGCAGAATGAGTTTTGGTTTTTTAATTTATTTATGTAACAAATCTCTCTATCAGGCAATCAGTAACACAACACATACACAATATTGATTAGAGCTGTGAATGGGTTTTGGATGAAAAGCAGGCTGATTTCTTTGAAAGGATCTCCAAGGTCTGTAAGCCTGAACCTGATTTCATGGGAACCTGGGCCTGTATTATGGCTGTAGAATGGCAAGCAGCTGGAACTTGGTGGCTTTAGCTGAGTTTGTTGGTTGGAACCTGAAACTAAAGCAAAACTCGAGGACTGCAAACCTACTATGAAATGAAACAAGAAATTAGGTTTGCTTGCAAACTGAGTTTTACAGGGGTCTTTCTCACTCTCTCATGCCTCAGCTCACTAAATAAAAACATAAGTCCCTTAGAACAGTGGTTCTCAAAGCTGGTCCGCCGCTTGTTCAGGGAAAGCCCCTGGTGGGCCAGGCCGGTTTGTTTACCTGCTGCGTCTGCAGGTTTGGCCGATCGCGGCTCCCACTGGCTGTGGTTCGCCGCTCCAGGCCAATAGGGGCTGCGGGAAGGGCGGCCAGAACATCCCTTGGCCTGCGCCACTTCCCACAGCCCCCATTGGCCTGGAGCGGCAAACCGCAGCCAGTGGGAGCCACAATTGGCCGAACTTGCGGACGCGGCAGGTAAACAAACCGTCCCGGCCCACCAGGGGCTTTCCCTGAACAAGCGGCAGACCGGCTTTGAGAACCACTGCCTTAGAAGATCCCCAGTCCCTTAATTTTTTTTATATTTACCATGTGCCAAATTTTGTAACGCATAAAGCTGTCCATTGTCATGTATTATGTACTGTGTTGTGTTAGTGAGTACAGTGCTCCAATAAACACAGTGGCTATTGATTCGATGGTGCTTGCAGGGAGGACTTACTGTCAGGTATTGCAGTTTGCAGTGCAGTGGTTAGAGTTGTGTCTGGGGTGGGGAGGAGAAGAAGAAGGAACTGTTGGAGGTTGTGGGAGGAGGGAAACCAGCCCCAACAAGATGTTGGAACCCACATTCCCCCAGCTCACAGTGAGGAGTCAGGACTTGAGCACTTCCTTTCTTTCTCCCCTGTTGTTGTGTCTGTAGAGTGGGACTACTACCCCACCCCTCCTAAACCCCCAGCAGAACAGACCATGTGTCTGCGGACAAACCTGGCAGGTCTCAGTGGTCTGCAGGAGGTCAGGATCTTCTGTGTAGCGGTCTTGTGCCTTTATACCAGCTGCAAGCCCCAGGCCCATGAACCTGGTCCCCGGCAGTTCAGTTCCATTAGCGCTCCTATGTTAGCGATTGCCCCCAGCTGCAGCTGCCCCTGAGTCGTCTGGGAGGTGAGTGTACAGAAAAGACAACACATCGGTAATGTGTCTGATTATCAGTGATGCTGACAGCCCCCGTTCACTTCTGCAGGAAGCCCACTTCTACTAGCCCCTGTAGAACCAGGCCCTTGGTGTCTCAAGCTGTGCTCCCAACAGTTGCGGCCCCTTCTGGAAATGGGATGCCTTCCTTGTTCAGGTCCTACAGTGAATTAGCGGGAGGACTGGGATCAGAATCCATGTGTCCTGATTCCCTATTCCACACTCTCAATACTAAAGAGACTAGACACTGCTATTGCTATACTCATTAGCCTGAATAATTATTCTAAGATGCAAATTTCCCCCTTTCTGGAAATTAATGAAGTACTGCATTTAACTACTCCTGTTTTTGGAGTATATTTATTTTCAGATGCAAGGGGGACCAATCTGAAGCACTTTGGAGGGCAGTATTTATAAATGAAGCCGTCAGGTTGGTAAGCGCAAGGTGTAATACTGCCTTGTATTTTACGGCTCTTTGCAAAGTACACTGAATCCTTTAGATTTCTTTTTTCTCAAGTGCAAATGCTTCAGTGCTCTTAAAAATAAATCTAAAAATGCAATCAGTGCCTGAAACCAGACCTCAGCAAACAGCGCCTGTAAACAGTGGAGACAATATTTTGGTTAGAAAACAAGTTTTTGTTTTTGAGCATCTGAAGGGTTATTATAAACATGAAGACATTTTTTTGGAAAAGATCATGAGAGTGCCCTAAATTACTGCTGTCATTGCAGGTCCTGTATGAATTGAATAAGCAGCGCTACAATCTGTGTTAGAGAAGATTCCTTCTCACCATGTCTAGTGGACTGATCACAAGGCTGGAGTACCAGTCTCAGCTCTGACATTCACTCCTCCTCCTGTGATTCTGGATAAATCCACTGATATATCTGCTTTGGTTTTCCCATTTGCGAAAAGAGATGATAACTCCCATTGACATCAATGAGAGCTTTTCCATTGACTTCAATGGCCTTCAGATCAGGGCTCTACTCTATCTACCCAGTCCTCATTTCCATGTATGTACTTCCCAGAGGTGTTGTGGAGATTAATTAGTAGAGCATTTCCCCCTCCCCTCCCTATTATCCCTGGTTTGCTGAAATTTTGAAATTCAGAAAATGTTGACCAATTAATTATTAATTTTGTGAAGTGTTTTGAAGATGAAAAAATGCTATATGAGAGCTAGGCACTATTATTACCTTTCCAAATTATTCTGCAGTTTTTGAATGTAGTGGACAAAGCTATCCTTCACTTCGTGTATAAATTCTGAATATTTCTATTTTCATCTAACCTGATTGGCTGAGATGGGTAGTTCTTCTAACTGTTTGATTTACTATATGTAGCTTTTAGTTATGACGCAGTGCATTTATTTCAGTACACTGCAGTATTCCATCCAGTATGGAATAAATTACATTTCATAGCACTATTGGTTATTTGAGAAGTGTTAGGCCAAATTCTGCAGAGCTCCCATTTGAGCTCATGGTCTATATTCTGCTTTCATGTATACAGGTGTAAATCCTGAGGAACCCCACTGACTTCAATAGAGTTATTCTGGATTTCCACTGATGTAACTGAGAACAAAATTTGGCCCAGTGAAGTTATGCCAGGGTTTGAAACCTCTATAAGGAAGAGGAGAATGAGGTCAATGGTATCTTTAGTTCACTCATGATGTCTGCTTTCTGGCACTGGATTAATGAAAATGCACAGCTAGCCAACACCACATGCTATGTGTAGAGTGTGGTTAACTTTCTCTTGTTAAATGCACAGGAAGTATTTGTTTCTTGGGCGTTAAACTGGCTTTCTGTAATTTAATCTCCAGTATGAACACTTCAGTTTCCTATGCTGCTTCATTACCAATCCCTTCTTTTTGAGGTATAGAAAACTAAATGTATCCTTCATCTCTGGTTGTTTCTTCTGAGTGTTCTTTTTGAGTCTTTAATAGCTCTGTGTTTTTTCTGTATTTTCCATTAAAAATAAATAAATAAAGGCCAAACCTTTGTTTTCTCAAGCCTGAGGCTATCTGGGGGCCCATATAGAGCATCCTAAGAGCTGCTCTAAATTACTTTGGCAGTCCTATTCTGCCAGGTGGGGATTGCTGGGAATGCACTGCACTCTGGTCATGTCCCTGGCCCACCTTTGACATGTCACCTAGGGTGGCAGGCGAGGAGGAGGAGACTGGAAGCAGGTGGTGTAGAGGTATCTATGTCAATATAGTGCCACCCAGGGATTTGCCCATTGTAGGGAAATCCCCCCGCTGCCCCTTTATGGGGCCTGAGGCTCTGGCCCAGAATTTGGAGTAAATGGATTGGTGTATCAGTCCTGATGATGCTCTTAATGGGATACCTGGCTTTAGGAGTGAATGTGATCATTTAATATCTCTAAACAGAGAGACTTTGTATTAATAAGACTCTAAATCCCTGTCATGATGACAAGCGCAGTATAGTACCAGAATACGGGTTTTGCCAAATTTTTCACAGGTATTGAAAAATTAATAAAGAGAAAATGTGAGAGATACAAACCTCCTCTTTTCCCCCACTCCTCCAGATTATCTTGGCCTTTGGATAAATCTCTTTCCAGCTGGAAAAATTACCATTCTTCAGCCACTTGTTATTTTTTATTTTTGAGCCTGGTTTCTAGCCAACACTTTTGCTCCCTTTCTTTTCTCTCCCTTTCCTTCCTTTCTCAAGTTAATATTCTCCAACATGGAATTGCATCAAATGCTTTTCATAAACCTATCAGCTTACTTTTTCTGCAAGACTGTCATTAATTTTAATAGGAGTCATGGGGCCAGATCCGCGTGCATAGCTTTGAAGATGGACTCCTCAGGCATGGCCCATCACTGCTTTTCATTTGTCTACCATGTGGCAGACAGTGATATATTTCTGAAGCAACCATCAAAGTACAGTAGATACTGTGATCTCTCTCTCATTAATATTTCAAGGTGCTTTTCTTTAATAGTTCCCTTACCCTCCATCATGGCTCCTCCTGACATCTCACAGCTTTGCTGTAGCTGACATTGCTGTGATCAATGGATTTTTTTTTTTTTTTGAAGAACTAGGGATTGTGTGGGTTTTGTGCCTGATATCCCAATTACCACCACCAAGCGAATGACTGATTTTTTTAAACAGAATGGAACAAATTCTGACCTGCTGTCAGAAGGTTCAACTCCATTGAACTCAAAGAAAAGTTGTACCTGCTTATACCAGGTCTGAATCTGAGTTGCTTAAAACATGAAATAACAGAAGGAGAGCATTTAAACTCATGCATGTGAAGAATGCCCCTCTGTGCTAGGATATCTGAGGCACAACTCACTGGCAGCCTCTGTCCTTTTTATCTATGAAGTTGCATAGAGCTCCCTTCCTCCAGAGCTCCTGGTCCTGCTGCTGAAATGTGTCATCTCTTGTACTAGCATCGACAGTGGACAATCTGCTCCTTTGTGTAGCCTTCCCTCAGCCTTTGTTCCTTTACTGTCCTTCTCTGGCCAAGCACCAGAAGCTGCTAAGGTTCTGTGCTACAGATCTTCCTAGCAGTTCTCATCCCTGCTTTGTTATGCTGCGTGCATGCTGCCTGGCTTATATATGCCCCGGCGGTCTTTGGGCTTGATAGGCACCTGTGGGAGGACGTTAGGAAGAGGGAAGATGTTTTTGGTGAAGCTCAGGAGATGAGAGTTCGGTCCCTAATTCTGCCTCAGACTGTCTTATGTGACTCTTGGCAAGTCCCTTGACTTCCGTGCTTTGTTCTCCATCTGGAAATGGAGATGATGATACTTCCCTGGCTCACAGACTAAACTCATTATCAGTTGTGAAGGCTAAAAAAATCTCACAAGTGCCAAGTCCCCAGTGACTGTCAGTGGCCCTTAAGTGCCTAAGTGCTTTGGTATCCTTTGAGAGAAGGTGCTGTAGCTGTGTGAAGTTGGACTTATTTGATTGTTTTACCTGTTGTCGGTCAGGAGAGGTTTGGGGGGCCAGATGCCAAGTGGGGAGCAAGCTGGATGGGGCCACACATACCTTTATCCATAGGCCTTGCAAAACCTATGCCTGGCTCCTGCGTAACCCCCCAACTACCTTGTTCTTTTTTACAAAAAAACAAAAAACACAGCTGGCAATTCTCCTTTGGTCTGGTTCCCTGGTTGCCACTTGGCCCCAGACCACTCAGCGTATTTACTGGCCTACTTTTAAACACTGATGCCCTATCAATACTTTCTATTCCTCAGGAAATGGACCTGTCACCACAGAACAGATAAAAGCATCAGATAAGAGACTCCGCTCACTTTTATCCTCCTCTCTAATTCATGCTTGTACCTATGTTCTGAGCTGCTGGTGCTTTGTCCTCCTTATCCGTGTCCAGTCCCCATTGCTATCTATCTGTTCCTAAAGGTTAACTTTTCCCTGATAGGAAACATCATTCCGGTGGAGAAAAATTGGGATTGAAAATGTGATTGAGGTATTTAAAATTATGAAGAGAATAGTATGAATCCTAGGGTTGGGTTGGGTTTTTTTTCATTTTTTTCGAGAGGCCCTCAGATACTATGGTGCTGCAGGTTACACAAGTATGTAGACAGATTTAGGCCGTTTAATTTATCTATTTTAGTCTATATAAAAAGGTTTTTATACTGCACTCATCCTTATAGTATCTGAACACCTGCTAGTAGTGCATTAAGCAATGTGACTGCATTCCTGTCACATGTTGTTTGTTTGCTCATCCTCTCTCTTGCATCATACCTCTCATCATAGAGGTATGATGCCAAGGAATCACTTGAAATGATAGACAAGCACATTTAGAACAAATAAAAGGGAACACTATTTTATGGTTTGTATAGCTATCTGTGGAACTCTCTGGTGCAGGACAACATCTAGTCTAACACTGGAGCTGGATTTCTTTCAAAAGGGCTGGATAACTTTCCAAATGCTGATAACGTTTGTAACTGTGGAAGGTGACAAGGGTAATCAAACCTTGGGCTCCAGGCTGATCACAGCTGGGGATCAGAAAGGAATTTTCTCTTCATAGAATGTTTGGGTGGGTATTATTAGGTGCTTTGGCTTTTCTCTGAAATATCAGGTATTGACTGTAGCTGGTGGTAGCAGTCTAGACTAGATGGGGAAATAGTCTGATGTGATATAGTACATCCTAGTTGAACCTGTTTAATCTTCTACCTTCCTTGTAATGCAAGTATGGAGCCCTGCCTTTGGGCCTGATGCTCTAACTCTTACTTAAGCAAAACTGGGGTGAGAGAAGGCTGCAATATCGGGGCTCCTACTGGTAGCTATAATATTCTCTGCATCTCAGCAACAACACTCAGGATTTCTTCTTGCTTGTCTAATCTGTTCAACTGGGGCATACTTCTGTGGATCTCACAGTCCTTTCTGTCCCCAGACAGTGATTTCTTTCATGAGGAAGAAATGCAGAGTCATATTTGTGAATGCAAATGGGTGAGAGAGCTTATTTACAGTGCAGGGTCCACCAACCAGGTTTCTTCCAACAGCTGCACCACAGCAATACATACAGAGCTGTGACTGGCAAGTAGCACACAGACATGCACACCGCCAAGAGAAACGATGTTAGAGGCCTGCTCTAATCTGCCAGTGACCAGGGAGTGCATAGTTGAGGTTTTACCTGCTTTCCATGGGCCAGATCTTGGGAAGGGCCAAGCATTTCCTTCAAGGAGCTGAGCACCCTCCACACTGACCTATTCTGCACCTTGGCTGGAGCTTTGCAGCAGACGTACAAAGATTTGCAGTATTCTGAAACCTTGTCAGTCCCAAGGATACCAGGATGATTTTTAGTCCCTTGGAAGTTGATATAAATTCTGCTATTGACGTAAGTGGGAGTAAGATTCAGTCCTCAGCCTGTGTTATCATTAACTGGAGATGGGCCAAAGCAAAAATCTGGATCCAGACATTCCTGAACTTGGAACTGAATCCAAACTTTGCAACTTGGGTCCATCTTTAGCCTTAGCATCCAGTTTCCATCTAGCGGCAGATAAGACCAGCTGGTACCATCCCTTTCTGTGGGTGGTGTTTGTATGTGTCTGGGTGCCAGCTCTCTAGAACAGTGGTCTCCAAAGTTTTTGTATCGTGCACCCCCACAGTGTCGCCGAAGAAGGGAGAGGGGAAGACCTGCCGCAGACATGCAGAGCTGCCGCCGAAGAAAAAAAAAGGCGGAGTGCGTCTGGCGGTGCTCCTCATGCCGCACACCCCCTAGGATCCTCTGGCGCACCCCCTGTGGTGTACGCACCCCTCTTTGGAGACCATTGCTCTAGATGTTGTGCAGATAATGGAAGAAGTCTTTCAAGCACCTGTGGACCAGAGTTGGTGTAAAAGCACAGGGCCTCCATGCAGATGGTTCTGGCCTCCCACGGATCCTTGTCAATTCTCTAGGACAGGGGTGGGCAAACTTTTTGGCCAAGGGCCACCTCAGGGTTGCGAAACTGTATAGAGGGCCGGGTAGGGAAGGCTGTGCTTCCCCAAACAGCCTGGCCCCCACCCCCTATCTGCCCCCACCCACGCCCCGCCCCCTGACTGCCCCCCTCAAAACCCCTGACCCATCCAACCCCCCTGCTCCTTGTTGCCTGACAGCCCCCTCCCAGGACCCCCCGCCCCTAACTGCCCCCTGGGACTCCACCCCCTATCCAACCCCCCCTGCTCCCTGTCCCCTGACTGCCCCGACCCCTGTCCACACCCCTGCCCCCTGACAGGCCCCCCAGGACTCCCACGCCTATCCAACCCCCCCCATTTCCCGTCCCCTGACAGCCCCCGCCAGAACCTCCTACCTATCCAACCCCCACCATTCCCCGTCCCCTGACAGCCCCTCCAGAACCTCTGCCCAATCCAACCATCCCCTTACCATGCCGCTCAGAGCGGCAGGACTAGCAGCCACGCCGCCTGGCCGGAGCCAGCCGCATTGCTCGCGCGACGGCATGGCTGCGGGGGGTGGGGGGAGCGGAGGGGACAGCAGGGGCGGGGCTGGGGGCTCCCAAGCTGGGAGCTCAAGGGCCGGGCAGGACGGTCCCGCGGGCCGGACGTGGCCCGCGGGCATAGTTCACCCACTTCTGCTCTTGGGTTATGGGCAAGCCCTATATAACTGGTCCATGGGGGAGCAAATCCCCACTCTCCCACTGTGTAACTAGAGGCGACTAGTGAGGATCTTTTCACAGCATTGAGATTTCCTCTTTAGAGTCCTTCTCCCATGGATTTTATCACCTGTCCTGCTTTTAGGTGGCTATTCTTTGCATTTCCCTGCAGAGACCTCTCCATCCCAGGCCCTGGTTCCCTCTGACTGAGGAGACATTTCCACCTTTCTGATATCCAGGGTGGAGTAAACAAGCCACACACACCACAGTGAGTGAGTAGGAAGCAGTTAGCGCTAGAGCTGGGAGAATTCCTCTTTTCAGTGAATAGTAAATTAGCTGAAAAATGCACTGGGGGGCAGGGGGGCACCAAAACTATTTGTAAATTTGAGTGAAATCTGGCGAATAGTTTGGGCTGGAGAAAAAATTCAGAAATGTCTAAATAGCTTGTTTTGACACTTCACTTCGAAACAACATTTTCTTAGTAGCCTTAGCACTCCTTATTCAACACCTGCTAACAGAAGAGCCCTATCTCCTTGTTACACTCCAGTAGTGGACCAGTTGATGGTATGATGGTAGCCTTTAGTCTGGAATACAGTAGAACTCTAGATACGTCCCTGACATGCTACTGTACCCTAGGAGAGAATGACAGCTAGGTGCCATGCTCCAGTGAACAATGACGCTTTAAAGCCAGTCAATATTCGAAGCTGGGCAGTGTTCCCTTCGCTGCACTCTGGGGAGCGGTGCAGCCTTTTCAAACCTATTGGCTTTCTCCTCCCAACCTCCACAGGTTCATATATCTGAAAGGTTGGGGCTGCCCCCTCCATATGGCCATTGGAAGACTGTAACGTACGGCCCTGAAACCCAGCAAGGTGATGTACTGCAGGCTGCACCATGACATACCTGAAGCCTGACGTGTTGAAGTCAGTCAGCTGCTTGACTGGAAGATGTCTCCTGGCAATTATTCCAAGTTTTGGAAAGCTCTCTGCAAAACATTGCATACTCTCTTTTCAACCCCTGGAGCTGGCTGCAACATGCTGGCTGCTAGGTCTGGAGGACCCAGTGCTGCCTTTCCATGAATAGGTTGTTTGCAGTCCTCAGCCTGCAGCAATTACAAAATATTCAATTTGCTGATTTTGGGAGAAGCAGAGGGTTTTGCAGAAAATCCCCACTAACCCCCTTGACCGTGTCTAGGTACCTCATGTTAAAATAAAAGCTAGCCTTGTCTCCCCTAATGTTTTATAGCAAGATCGCTAGCTCGAGCTTGTGGTTGGTGATTACGTAGCCATAGAGTGACTAAGCTGATGATTGGTAAGTATCTTTTTAGTTCAGATAGTTATATATCTCCAACTGCCCCTCTACTTAGCACTTGTTAGGTCAGTTTAATTCATTCATACATCCATGGTTGTGCTTGTTCCTGCAAAGCATTCTCGAGCTGATGGCAGCTGTATTTTGGAAACGGCATGCTAATTATTTGTAAGGCATCTGCACAAGACCAAAAGCCACTGATGCTTCAAATAAATAAAACACAACCCCCTTCCTGTGTACCTGTTGATATATTTAAAAAGTCCCTTATCATGCATTAATTAAAGTCCCAGCTTTCGTTACACCCAATACATATCTGTGTTCTGGAAAGGAAGAAGTTATGATTTGAAAGTGAAAGCATTTCCTAATGCAGCTCCCATGCAGACACTCTCTTTATTACCCCTTTGGCCTCTCTGTCTGAAGCACAATTTACTGTCTGCTCTTGCATTCCTTTACTTCACATTTGGAGTTTGAAGTAGTTCTCTCCTCCAGGTGCTATATTTGTTTTTGTCCTCTGGAAGTATATTGTAAAACCGCCCTGTACATTCTTTTACCCCATACAGCTCTGAGGCTGTTTCTGGCTTGTTTCTGGCTTCTTTGAGGATATGTGCAGCTGCCATCGCTGTCTGTGAAAAATCAGGAAGAGCCTTTTGATGGTTATTATATATCAGCATGTTTTCCTTTGGAAGAGTTATTTGTTCAATCTAAACAAACCTACCCATACCCTGTAAAAGGACACTGTCAGGTTAGAAATCCTGGGCCAGATCCTCAGCTGGTATAAACTAGCATTAATGTCAATACCATGCTGATTTACACCAGCTGAGGAACTGGTCCCATATATTCTTAAGTGAACCATCTCCTTTTATTATTAATAACACCTTTAATTATTAAAACTGAATATTAAAAAAATCTCATTTATTTTCCTTAATATAGGTTGTTTGTTTACTTGTTCCAAATCAACAGAAGTCACATTTACTTTTGTTTGTAGTCAGTTTCTTAATTCTGTAATATTTGGGTTGCAAACTGCAGTGTTTGTGGTTTCTTAAAATTATTTTTAATACAGTATAGCCTATGACATTTTGGATTAAATTGTTATAGAAAGCAAAACAGTTTAAAAATCAAAACCATTCGTAAGAATATTTTTCCTAGAGAGAGTCTCACAAAAATCTTGATGAAAGAATTGAATGTACACAAAGCTCAGGTGCATCGTGTTAATCACATACAGCAAATACTATTGTTCAAATTGACATAAAGATAATCCTGAAATAGATATTCAGTAACAGTCCGCCGTATCAAAAGAATAACAGAATTCTGTTGGATCAGTATTGAAGCCAATATCTCTATTGACTTGAACTATCTTATTTTAGAAACAAGAAAAGGTTTTGCATTACAATAATCACAAGTACAAAGCTTTTGATCTTTAATTTAAACTAGGAAAGAAACAAAACAGAAGCAGAAAACCAAACACAGCAAATTCTGTCTCAGGCAGAACCCCTTGCCATCTAGAAAGTGTGTGTGTGGGAATGTGTACATAATTGTTCTGCGTTTTTCCCAGACAAACTGTAAAACCCACTTTATATTATGAGAATCTAAATGTTACACTTGTGGTATTATAAGATGTACGAGATTGACCTATAGATTTCAATATTGAACTTTCATTAGGTAGATACATTTTTTTGATAACTGGAGGGAACATTCAAACTATTGCAAAAACTACAAAAACCAGAAATGTAATGAGTTTGGTATCTCCAAATACCAAAGGTCCAGGGGGCGTGATCCAAAGCAGAGTCAATGGAAAGTCTCCCATGGATTTTGGATTAGGTTCAATATGTGGAGATTAGAAACTTTAATGAGGTTTTCTAGATTTTTCTGTTTTTTGGTATTCTTTAATTAGAACACCTGCTAATATTTTAGGGGGAGATTTCCACTGAAAATCAGTGGGAGTTGGGTGCAGGAGATGTTCAATTTCCAGAGCCAAAAATATCTTTTCAGTGTCCTGAAATTTCTTCCTGCCTGTTTCCACTTGATTATTCATCTAAGCGGTTTTATTGGTTAATGTCTCATTTAGGCATTAAAGGAAACAAACCATCCCTCAAGAGCTTTGATAAAGGTAGCTATTGACTTATTAACATAGTTAACTGGTTCAGAGGTCAACAAAAGCCCTGGTCCTTCCAACACTTGCAAATGTGATTGACTTTACTCCCATGAGTCATCCCTGTGAAGTTAAGCATGCACGTAAGTGTTTTCAGGACCAGGATCAAATTTTATCTGCATTTTGAATGGTCTCTAATGTAGGAGTAGTTGATGGAGAACATGGGGAGGACTGGTGCAGAAGGGAAGGGGCCTGGAGTGAAGTGGCTGATGTCCCTATGGTTCAATTTCACCTGGGGATTCCCTTACATAGGGAGCCAGTTTTTGGCCTCTAGTACACAGCAGATGTGAGCGGAGGATCACAGACCTCATTTGGATGGGCTACCTGTGGGATATTGATGCCATTTTAATGTTTGCTTCTGAGATGTGACCTGTGCCCACGGAGCTTAATGACATTGAATACATTGGATCTATTGTTAATAAATGTAAATGTTTCATACCAAAGTACTCTGAGAAATGGAATGGACACCCAAGAAGAACATCCTTAGGGCCAAGCTCTGGAAGGCTGTCTCTGCAGCTGAAACAGGTCACTGCACGGAGGAGGGGAAGGATTTGAGGAGGCCATAGTGGGGCTCTCATGCCAGTTCATAGCTCATATCTGTGTGGTGTCCCTCTGCAACAGGATTTGGGGGATGGGCAGGAGAGGGGCCAGTGCATCTGCTATGAAGATCCGTTGGCCATATCCTGCTCCCTCTAGAGCAGGGGCACAATGCCTGCAGTGGCTGTTTGAGACTCCTCCTTAAGATGTGGATAGTATTACTATATTCAGCCATTCTTCATTACAGATTCAGGTGGTATTTTGCCAGTTATATATTAAGGAGATGGCTCTTTGGGAGCCAGTTAATCTCATCTTTCCCTCTATACCGAGCCCTGCCTGCCACAGATGCACCTCCTGCTATGACAATCTGTGCAATAATAGAAAAGAAAGAGCCAAGAGTGTCTGAGAGATTTCTCCACCTTGTGCCAAAACAATGACCCCCTCCCCCCGTGCATTTCTATTTATGAATCATGCTCTCTTTTGTTTACAAGGCCACTTAAGTTTCTACGTTTTGCTGCTGCCAGTGAAACACATCAACTAAAAGCTGCTGAAGAACATGAAACATGGCTTTTTGAAGAAATGTACTTGCATTCCTTTTCTGTGAGGTTACACTCTTGTATGGCTGCCCAGCCTGGGGAGTGTGTCTGTTCTTGTTGGCTCAACGCTCTAACAATCCTTCATTCACGTAATCCCCTGTGATTTACTTGAGACCCAAACTCTCTCTCCTTCAGGATTATCCTGAGATCTGGAGGGATACACTTAAAGGTGAAGAGTTGAAATGAAAACCAAGTTATGCTCAGCATTATGGCCTTAATTCAGCAAAACGTTGAAGTCCAAGTGAAAAGTTAAGCACATGCTTAAAAACCTCATGACTTCCATGGACTTTATGCATGTACTCATGTATGTTTTGTTGAATTGGAGCCTGTGAGTTGATGCCCGCACCCACTAGGCAAGGGGGTTATCAGTGGTGAAATAATAGGTTTTGTGAAATCCATTGGCATTACCTGGCTAGCTGAATGTGTCCCATAATGCATCACTCTCTCTGACACCATAGACAACCTGGGACTAATGGTACTGTGTCTGTAACTTCACAGAAGAATGGATTCTGAGCTGTCTTAGAAAACCAGGCAGGAATGCTGTATTTCTCAAAGAACAAAGCGAATTTTAAAGGAGATGAATTGTTCTTTACCTGAGTCCCCTCCACACCCTGGTGAGTAAGGGCATTCAGCCCACAGAGCGGGACTTCACTCGCTTTTCCTTGCTGTTCACCTTGACAGGTGCAGTGAACGTCATTTGACTTGCTGTATTACTGTGTAGACCGATGCTTCAGCTACTGAGTTGGGAGTTGAGGAATTGTGATTAATCAACATTTGATAATATTATTTACTCCCCCCAATGGGGAAGGATAGTTTTGTAGCTGAAGTAAAGGACTGGGAATCAGGAGATCTGGATTCTACTCCCAACCCTGCCACAGAGTTCTCGTGAGACACCATGTAAATAACATAACCTCTCTTGGCTTTGGTTTCCCATGTGTAAAACCTCATTTAGGTGCAGTTAGAGTTATTATTTGGGTAGTGTGCCGAGACCCCTACGTAGAATGTGGTATAGCACTGATATTTCTGAAAAATGTGCAAGATTCCTCTGACTTACAGTAGTTGCTTCCAGTTAATTCTCTACTTGCTCTTGGAAAAGTCTTCTCCCTGGGTTTCAGAAGTTAGCCGTGTTTTGATATCTCTTCCTTTAGGAAACAAAAATTCTCTTCTAGTTTCTTTCCATTTTATAGTGTCCTAGTCAAGATTCGTCTTTGGTTTACAGGGAGATGTGCCAGTTGGTTGTTTAGGGATTTTTAAAACTCTGGCAGCAGCCGCACACCCCTAATGAAAAGACAGGAATAAATGACTTGTCTGTTCTTTATTTACCACTTGCTATGGGAATTCAAAACCAAATTAATATTTGGCTCATATTAGGATGCTATTGCTTTTTTTTTGGTTACTTTCAGGAGGACTAGGTGTACACCAGAAATAAACACAATAATTAATCAGGACAGCATGTTAGCCACTGGGCCTGTCTCTCCTCTCACACAGGTGAAGTTATTCCTGATTGACATCATTCATATGAAAGATAAATCAGGCCCTCTATAAATGCGCCATCTGTATAATCCAAACTGTTTGGAGCCCTCATTAGCTTGAACAGGTCATATGAAACAGAAGTTACCTAGCTCTGTACCTACCCTTTCCTCTGAAGCTCTACCCTCTGTTAGTTTATCTTAAACTATCATAATTTGAATTATATATTAAAAACCCTTCTGTTACCAAATAACACTGTAGATTATTAAAACTGAAATCATTTTTAAAATCAAATTTACGTTTTAATAGTGACACTCATTTTAGTATTTTATACTTTGCTAAAGTTGGGTTGTGAAACTAAGCCAGTCAGTTTTCAGGAATCACTTATAAAATTCTCTGGCCTTTGTTATGCAGGAGCTCAGACCAGATGATGATAATGGTCTTTTCTGCCTTAAAATATATATATCCAGGGGTTTCACTCTCTGTATGCAGGGACTGATCCAAAGTCCACTGAAGTCAATAGAAAGACTCCCATTGACTCCAGTGGGTTTTAGTCAGATTCACAGTTAGCTCCACATTCTGCTCCGGTATGTTAGTGCAGTGGAGAGCAATGCTTAAATGGAATAAAAATCTGGCTTTAGTTTAACTATTGGCTTGAATAAAATTATGAAACATTTCTGTTGCTCTAAAGTTTTATAAAACCCTTCCCCTTCCTCCAGAATCGCACAGAGTCCCTACTGTGGTGGGCTCTGTGCCATGCAGGTATTATAGACCTTCTATGGCACCTCCTCAACTCCTGCTCTCTGCAGCATTGGTTCTGCTGCTGGAGGGCACTGTGCACCCGTTTGGGAGTGGCAGGATTTGTCCCACATGCTTTTTAAGCTCACCTGTGCCAAGTGGCTTACCCAAATCTGCAAGCTCAATGAATGTAGGGCAAATTATGGATTTGAGCATGCAAACAGATTACGTGACTGCACATCCAAATACCCCTTTGCTCCTGGAATTATCTGATTTGTGTGGGCCAAGGACAATTTGTTCAGTCACATACACAATTTGTGGATACAGGGGGGCTGTGCACAAGTTTTGTGGGCATAACTTGGGTGAGCGACTTTGACTATTTATAACCGTTTTCTCTACATTAGATCAGAACATGTAGAGAAACACTTCAAATGTAGCCTTCTTCAGTACTCCATTGCAAACAGGAAGGACCCTGTATAACTATTTATTTCAACAGCTAACCTGCCACAAACGCTTCATCCCTGGCTCATAGTCTCTTAGGAGATGAACAAGATGATCAAATGGAGCATTTCCACCACTAGCTTCTACAGCATGATTGTCAAAGGACCTCATTACGGGCCTGATACAAAATCCATAGACATCAATGGAGACTTTCCATTGAATATACAGTACAACCTCAGAGTTAGGAACACCTCGGGAATGGAGGTTGTTGGTAACTCTGAAATGTTTGTAACTCTGAGCAAAACATTATGGTTGTTCTTTCAAAAGTTAACAACTGAACATTGACTTAAGACAGCTTTGAAAGTTTACTATGCAGAAGAAAAATGCTGCTTTCCCTTTATTTTTTAGTAGTTTACGTTTAACGCAGTAGCATACTGTATTTGCTTTATTTATTTATTTATCTTATTTGTCTTTTTTTTTCTTCTCTGCTGCTGCCTGATTGTGTATTCTGGTTCCAAATGAGGTGTGTGGTTGACTGGTCAGTTCGTAACTCTGTTGTTCGTAACTCTGAGGTTCTACTGTAGTGGCCTTTGTATACAGCTCTAGGGTCTCAACCCTGCTTCTGTTTAAATGAATAGTAAAAAGCCAGTTAACTTAATTTGTGCCGGATTAGGCTTTTGGTTAACTGTTCCACTATTTGATCTTTACTGTGAAAGGTCTAAGAACCTTTAAAGCAGTCATGTAAAGAAAGAGAAGCTGCTCTTACCGTTGTCTTCTATTTTGGAAAACCAGTTGCCTAATGTTAATCTGCTTTCCAGTATAATATTTTAAAACTACAGTGAACTCCATCAGTAAAAGCTCTTCCTCCCAGCCTACCCAAGTGAAAGAGTTAGGGAATATTAAATGCAGTAGGAAAACTACTGCAGGTCACTTGTGTTCGATTTTTCTACTGCATGTGTTATAATGCTGCATGGAAACTGGGAGGCTAAAAGGCACACAGTGTTCCTTCTGCCCGACAGTACCTTTCCTGCAGTGGTGAAAAACAGCAAAATATTCTCCTGTGCTCCTCCGACACCACACCTGAGGTAAATAAACTGTAAATAATTTGAGAATTCAAAATAGGGTGCTAAAGGAGTGAAAAGCTGATGGAATTTTTTATAACTTCATTTTTTTTTGCAGGGGGAGGGGCAGAATTGCCAAAACGTAAATTAACACACACAAAACCTAAGTTTAAAGAGACATCAGGCTAAAAATACTATGCAGTATTTATAGCAGCAAGTTTCCTTACCTCTGTCAGGAATACGTTAATTAAATCTGTGAATGTTTTAGATGGCTTGCTTACTTTCACCATCTGTGATACTTAGGGCTGGGTTTTGTTTTTCTTTTTGTGGATGGAGAGGTTGTACTTCACTTAGCTTGGACAGTGAGGGCTGAACTACATAGCAAAGTTAGGTTGGTATAACCTACGTTGTAAATTGAAACCAGTATAGTTGATGCTGATATAACTCCCCATGTAGACGGACACTCTTATTCCAGTGTAAGAGCAGCATTTTTGGTTTAGATTTCAATTCTTGGGAAGGGGTTTTAGTTAAACTGAAAAAAAGTCATTCAGACTTGATAAGAGTGTCTATGTTGGGGAGTTATACCAGTACAACTGTACTGGTGTAACTGGTAACATTTCCCATGTGGACCAGGCCTGAAAGTAGAGTATCAGTTTCTCTTTTGTGACTTGTAAGCCCTGCAAGAGAATGTTTAACAAAACCTTTCTGTTAACCAAATCTAGATTTGGACTTTAAAATCTCCCTTTTAATTCAAGGATGAATGACCTGACTTAACCGCAGTGTTAAAACTTCTACCCTTATTGATAGTCACAAGCAGAGCAGGTTACTACTTGAATTGAGGGAATTGTCTGTCAGATGTCTGATATCAGTGCCCTGGACAGAACTACCATAGTCAGAGTGGGCCTGTTTCTGTTGTACTAAATGGGAGTTTTGCCATTGACTTCAACAAGAGCATCATCAGCCCTGTTATTACCATAGCCTGAGCGCATTGAAGGCTGATCCAAAACCCTTGATGTCAATGGGAACCGTTTGAAAGGGGAAAATGGTAGTCCAGGGTTTTTCACCTTTGATCTGCACTGTTCCCCATTCTTGTGAGACCCATGATCCCATCTTCCAGTATTTCTTGCTTTACTTCAATCCCTAGCTCCTGGAGCCATTTCATTATCGTGCGCAAGTTTTAGTGTTATGGTTTGGGGTGCAATCCAGTCAGTGAGGGGTTGTGTCACCACTTGCCTGCAACCTTGGGTGCCTTACAATTAGGGCTGTCGATTAATTGCAGTTAACTCATACGATTAACTCAAAAAAATTAATCGTGATTAAAAAAATTAATCACGATGAATTGCAGTTTTAATCTCACTGTTAAACAACAGAATACCAATTGAAAGTTATTAAATATTTTTGGATGTTTTTCTACATTTTCAAATATGTTGATTTCAATTAAAACACAGAATACAAAGTGTACACTACTAACTTTATATTATTATTTTTTATTAAAAATATTTGCACTGTAAAAATGATAAACAAAAGAAATGGTATTTTTCAGTTCACCTCAAACAAGTACTGTAGTGCAATCTCTTTATCGTGAAAGTGTACCTTACAAATGTAGATTTTTTTTGCTATATAACTGCACTCAAAGCAATGCAAAATTTTAGAGCCTACAAGACTACTCAGTCCTACTTCTTGTTCAACCAATCACTAAGACAAACGAGTTTGTTTACATTTACGGGAGATAATGCTGCCAGCTTCTTATTTACAGTGCCACCAGAAAGTGAAAGCAGACATTCACATGGGACTTTTGTAGCTAGCATTGCAAGGCATTTACGTGCCAGATACGCTAAACCAGGGGTAGGCAACCTATGGCACGTGAGCTCATTTTCAGTGGCACTCACACTGCCCAGGTCCTGGCCACTGGTCCTGGGGGCTCCACTCCTGGCCTGGGGTACTGGCTGCTGGCCCCCTGCCAGCTGGGGTTCCGTCTGCCGGCCCCGCTCTGCCCACTGCCGGCCTCGGGTCCCAGACACTGGTCTGGGGGCTCTGCTACCAGCCTGGGGCTCTGCAGCCACCCCCAGCTGTGGCTCACTGGCCCCAGCCTGGGGCAGTGAGGGGTGCAGGCAGGGGCAAGAGGGGGTGCAGCTCAGCAACTCCACCTTAAAAATTGTTCCAGCACCACTGTACTGGGATATTTTTAAGTCTTGATTTGCCGCTTACATCACTATCACGCCATTTGGAACAGCACACTGTGTTTGACTTTGAGATTAGAATGTACATGCAAGAACTGGAATCAGAATTTTCTGACCGATTCAAGATTTCCAGTGATTTGGCCCAGTGCTTTCTTTTCTAATTAAACCTGAAAAGTTCAATGAAAGCAACTTTGATTTGTCTGTATTTCAGTGGATGGGTATTGAAGATTTTGAAGTGCAGCTCATTCAGTTAAAAAGCTCAGCATGGTGGGCATCAAAGTTTGGAGATCTGCGGAGTGTACTTTAAACCAAGAGAGATCATGGGGCCTCTATTCTGACCTGCTGGATGCCTCTGCCAGTGAAATTTAACTGTTTGAAGAAAATTGCATTTGCAATGCTTTCAGCATTTGGATCCACATACTTGTGGTATTTTCACACATGAAATCTGTCCTCTGTCCCTCTCAGAGCCGGTTAACAATTGATCACTCAGAAGCCTGTGTGCAGCTTAAAGTATCCAAATACGTGCCAGACATTGGAAAACTCAGCAAGGAAAAGCAAGGGCAAGGATCACACTAAACTGATGAAGTGAGCTGTAGCTCACCAAAGCTTATGCTCAAATAAATTTGTTAGTCTCCAAGGTGCCACAAGTCCTCCTTTTCTTTTTGCGGATACAGACTAACACGGCTGCTAATCTGAAACCTGTCACTAAACTGATAAGATCTGCCTTTTAATTTAATTTTAAATGAAGCTTCTTAAACATTTTAAAAACCATATTTACTTTACATGCAACAATAATTAAGTTATATATTATAGACTTATAGAAAGAGACCTTCTAAAAATGTTAACATGTATTTCTGGCACATGAAACCTTAGATTAGAGTGAATTAATGAAGGCTTGGCATACCACTTCTGGAAGGTTGCCAACCCCTGTGCTAAACATGCTTTGGCCACAGTTCCAGAGGACATGTTTCCATGCTGATGACACTTGTTAAAAAAATAATGCATAATTAAATTTGTGACTGAACTCCTTGGGGGAGAATTGTATGTCTTCTGCTCTGTTTTACATGCATTCTGCCATATATTTTGTTTTATAGCGTCTCTGATGATGACTCAGCACGTGTTCATTTTAAGAACACTTTCGCTGCAGATTTGACAAAAGGCAAAGAAGGTACTAATGTGAGATTTCTAAAGATAGCTACAGCACTTGACCCAAGGTTTAAGAATCTGAGGTGCCTTCCAAAATCTGAGGGGGACAAGGCATGGAGCATGCTTTCCGAAGTGTTAAAAGAGCAACACTCCGATGCAGAAACTACAAAACTTGAACCACCAAAAAAAGAAAATCATCTGACTCAGATGATGAAAATGAATGTGCGTCGGCCTGCTCTGCTTTGGATCGTTATCGAAAAGAATCCGTCAGCATGGACACACGTCCTCTGGAATAGTGGATGAAGCATAAAGGGACAGATGAATCTTTAGCGCATCTGGCTTGTAAACATCTTGTGACGCCGGCTGCAACAGTGCCATGTGAACTCCTGTTCTCACTTTCAGGTGACATTGTGAACAAGAACGAGGCAGCATTATCTCCTGCAAATGTAAACAAATGTCTGAGTGACTGGCTGAACAAGAAATAGGACTGAGTGGACTTGTAGGTGCTAAAGTTTTACAATGTTTTACTTTTGAATGCAATTATTTTTTGTACATAATTCTATATTTGTAAGTTCAACTTTCATGATAAAGAGATTGCACTATAGTACTTGTATTAGGTGAATTGAAAAATACTATTTATTTTGTTTTTTACAGTGCAAATATTTGTAATAAAAATAAATATAAAGTGAGCACTGTACACTTTGTATTCTGTGTTGTAATTGAAATCATTATATTGGAAAATGTAGAAAACATCCAAAACTATTTAAATAAATGGTATTCTATTATTGTTTAACAGTGTGATTAATCGTGATTAATTTTTTTAATCACTTGACAGCCCTGTTTACAATGCTTTGCTGCTGTAGCTGCCAGCCTGGGACTCTAATAACCAGCCTACCAGAATACAGGTCACACCCTGATGTGTCTGTGTGCTAAACTGCTGAACCAGGGCTGTCCTCTCCCTAGCTGCCTGTCCACTGCTCCACAGCCCCACTTTGGCTTCCACAAGACTTGGTTACAACCAGCCAGGGGACCCAACATATTCTTAGGCCTGAATTCCCTCCGAACCATGTGCTCTGCAAATGTCCAGCCCTCTCCTGGGCAGCTCAGAGAAATAATGGACTTTCATTGTGTCTGCCTGAAGAGCGGGATGGTCAGACAATCAAATACACGTTCCATTGTCTGGGTAAGATCTGTTTACCAACTTTCCTTCATATGCCTGGTTTAAACACACTTTATTAATAAGTCCAGCATATATCCACAACTCTTAATACACACTACATCCATACATCACCCAAGGATATTAATGATCAGTGAGCTATTAGTTTTCAAATGATATCTCATAAGTCATATTTTGTAGTAAAATTATTATAATAGTTTGTAGGGTATGAATGACCAGTGCTTATGGTCACACTCAGCTTACTGAAAAAAGAAAAGGAATACTTGTGGCACCTTAGAGACTAACCAATTTATTTGAGCATAAGCTTTCGTGAGCTACAGCTCACTTCATCGGATGCATCCGATGAAGTGAGCCTTAGCTCACGAAAGCTTATGCTTTCACGAAAGCTTTCACAAAAGCTTAGTCTCTAAGGTGCCACAAGTACTCCTTTTCTTTTTGCGAATACAGACTAACACGGCTGCTACTCTGAAACTCAGCTTACTGTCTTTTTTTAAATGAAAATTTCTAGCCCTCGTGGTTGCAGAGAAAATCTTGAAAACATGACCAGCGTGCATCCTAGAGGCTGAGAAACCAGAAGAACAAGTTTCTTATTTTTTTTTTTTAAACATCTCATGGCTTATCAGCCAATCTCATGGTTTTGGGGGGCTCAAATCATGATTTTTGAACGTCTGGGATTGGCAATATTGTATAGGTTATTCTACTACAGTTTAGGTAAATCAAAGGACAGGAATGGCTAAAATGGCCCAGCGAGTTCATCAACATGGCTCTAGGCCACTCTGCTCTTTCATACAGCGATGCAAGCCATGCAGATTACAGGTCCCAGCATGCAGTGCTCCATCTCTAGCTAAGCAGCTCTTTCAGCCTGACCAGTTGGATCAGGATGGGGCATTGTATGCTGGGAACTATAGCTCTGTGCCAGCATGGCCATATTAACAATGGAGTTAGGGACTCTTGCCATCTGCTCCATGGGATGCAAATCTGGTGGAATTCCTGGAAACTTGTTTTAATACAGCACTCGGGCAGAATCTGGGTGCCCCTGATTTAGGATCTGTAGCTACCTGTAGGGTTTGATTTTGTTTTTACTACTTTACACGAGCAGGGGGCAGTCCAGTCACCATTCTTAATATGACCTTATTGCTGGTCACCGTTGAACTTTAATGAGGAATGTGTGCTGTCTACATACAGGGTGTGAAGTGTGCTGAAATTTTGAATTTAGAAGTTGTCTGTCATTCATGAAATTCCATTGAAAGCTGGGGTCAGGGCAACACCAATACGCCCAAGCAAATGCTGCTTTAAAAAAAAATCAAGCTGTTTTCTCAGTGTCAGTTTTCAAAAGAGGCTTGTTTAGTGCAGAGCTGCATTCAGGATGAGTTTTTAAAATGTCAATAGTTTGAGCACAAAGAAGGCTCCTCTACAGTGGAGAATATTGTGTGTAACCGAAGTGTCAGGACTGGCTAGTGTGAAACTGTGCATCCTCACAATGAGTCCTCTGTCACTTGCATTTACCCCTGCACCACCACAGAACATTATAATAAATTAGTCCATGTTTGTCTAGACAGACCAAGTACAGCATACACTTTTCGCACATTGCCCTGTCAATGTGCCTCAACCCTCTTCTGGCAGGAACCATTTCTGTAGGGGAGAGTATAGCCCATTCGCCATGGCCATTCAGTGCACCACCTCAGACAGCCAGTTAGGGAGCAAATGATGGTGGTGTTTTTCGTGATGTGGACACCTCTGTGATCTTGGAATTGGACTGAGACTATCAGACTCCTTTCCCTTATGCCACGGAAAACAATGAGAGAGTAACCTCTAAGTTAGAATTGGAGAGTTGAGATTAAAAGGCTCTGAATTGTATTACCAATCTGCAACCTACTGGATGTCCGATTCTCCCCTGAAAGGTGACTGTGGCAGAGATTGTCTGTGTGATTACAGAAAAGCAGAGTTCGTAAGGGAAATCATGACACTCGTTTTGTGGCTCAGTGCACATGGCTGCCAGTAGAAACCTGTGTTGGTGTTTTGTTTGGTTTTTATGCAATGGTTGTCATAAAATAGTCAACATTTCCCCACAGTTTCCAGACAGCAATATTGGAGACATCACAGTCACTTCTTATCCCAAGGACAGATGCATACTGCTGCAGTAAGATACCACTGTATGGAAACAATGGTGAATGCTGACTTTTAATGGTGTTAAATGTAAATAGTTCTGAGAACAATAACAAAAATAGCTGTTGGGAATGGCCTATTTTTGAAGCTCTAAACTGGAAAAAGTAAAGGTTTGCCAAATTGCTAGTCACCGAGCATGTGTGATCCAAGAAGTGACTAACTTTGTTGTGTTTGAGAGTTTAAGGCTTATAAATACCACTGGATGGACACACCTGGAGACTGAAATCCTTTATCTGAGCCAAATCCTTGTCTCAGTGAAGTCACTGGCAAAACTCCAATGGGAACAGGATTTAGCCCCTAACCCACAGAGTAGGTACAGCATAGGCTCCAGCTATGCAGGCTTCCCTCTAGTGACCTCTCTGGTGACCTAGAGATTCCACCAGCTTCCATTCCATTTCACCCCTCAGCCTCCCTTTGGCGAGTGCCAGCTAGTGCAGCCTTTTATGGAGGCTTTTGTGAAGAGGACGCTTGTCCAGTAGAACTGGACTGAGATCACAAATACATTTTTGTCACATAAACTGGTGTTTGTGTTGATCGCAGTGTTTTCTGAAAGACTGCAGAAATTAGTGTAGCACAAGTCAAGTGTTTATTTTCAAAAAGTGCTCCATCTTGGCTCAACCCAGAGCACTGCATGCTGAACATGTAGTCTGTGTGCGCTGTCTCTCTTAAAAATGAGGACAGTTATGGAGCTCATTGTAGAATTCCATAGGCTCCTGCAGTTGCATCTCTACACTAACAGACAGTATGATCAGACTTCTGTCTCCATGCTTGGACTGGAACAAGCAAGGAGGAACTATTGATATAAGTGTGAACTAGCTGCTAATGGGAGAGTTGCTGTAACTCTGTAAAAAACAGCCTATGTGTCTGTCTGCTTAACCCAAAAGGACGTCTGTTCAGCTAGTCAGCATTCATTCCCGGGGGAGCTGCTTTTCCAACCGCCAAGAACAGTCCTCATGTCTGTAGATCAACATCTGGCAAAGGGAACATTCCCTCGTATTAATTATTTTTAAAGGAAATTGCTTTTCCTTTGTTAATGACTGTCTCAATCTCCTACTACTTCCTTCACTTTGCTCTCCCCGTGATGCTGACATTTTGGGGTTGTGTAGTTCTCAGGGCTGAGTGGAGAAAGAGTCCACACTCGGCATTGGCGTAATATGAGAGAGCATCCCCAGAGTAATAAAGGATCTGGCCCGACACCAGAGCCAGAGCTTCAACTCCCCTCTCCAAACTACAAGCAAACCCTCTCCTTCTCCTTTTCATGTAATCAGCAGGATAGAAAAATTGGGGGATGTTGTCAAAGGCACAAAGGGGAGTTAGGTACCTACCCAACCTGTCTTGAGCATGTTATGTGCCTAACTCTCCCTTGAAAACCTCCCCCGTCATCATGATTAACTAGGGCCTTGTAAAACATGATGGGAGGCACACTTGGAAGCTCTTTGGGGAAGGCATGTCTTTTTGTTCTATGTCTATACGGTGCCTAGTACAATGAGGTCCTGTCCCACGATTGGGGCTCCTAAGTGCTACTGCAACACAAATGATTGCTAATGCAGGGACACTAAAAAGAGTGCCCTGATGTTTTAGGAATGTGGATTGTAAATGTTAGACAACCCTTGAACTTATTGGTGCAGCAGGCTAAAACCACTACTTTCTTCTGTTACAGGCCATGGCTTTTTATATTCATTGTGGGCAACCAGGAGCACCAATAAGACTCCTAGGACTGGCACTGGGCTAATTCACTTTCTTTCTTTCTTTCTTTCTTTCTTTCTTTCTTTCCATAAATGTCCCATAAATAAATAATGCTGTCCTGAGGCTATTTAATTCTTTTCCAGCTTATTTAGCAATAATTACAGAAGTCTGTATCCTTGATTTTCCTCTCACTCAAACCAGGTAAATCCGCTGGAGACAAAAGCTTCACTGGTATGGAACCAGTGTAAACAAGAGGAGAATAAGACCCTGTTTATGTCTCATAAGATCATATAATATTGTAAGAAAAAATACCTAAGACCTTGTCCTGAAAGATCTCAAAGAGCTGCACAAATTAAATATGGAGGGCACAGATCCTTAGAAGTTTCAACAGGGTGAAGTCCATGGAGCTATGCTAAATTACACAACTGAGAATCTACCCAGTACAGTGCCACTGAAATGTGTCTGCCTCTGGGACCACGGTAGTGCTCAGCACGCTGCATGGCTGTGAGGATAGGGAATATTTTGTCCAATGCCAGTGGGCAAATCCCAGCTCTTAGGAAAAGTGCTGTGGGATCCTTAATGTTACTGTGAATCTGTCAGGACTCCAGTCTGTAAGGTTTCCTGCAAAGGACCCAATCATAGCAAATTGCATTTGGAAATAGAGTAATAGGGAAGTGGTGCTCATCTTAGGGAGCATGAAGGGCTGAATCCACCCTGCTGAGATCTGATTCCAGTTGGGGGGTTTTTTATACCTGATTCTTGCAACATGGGAGCACACATGCAACCTCAGAAAAGTTGGTGGCAGAAACAGTTGAAGAAGCCGCTGGCCTTCTCCTATGGACTCCTGAGCTCTGGGACCATCCCACCTTACAGGGTCCTAGATCCAGGGCTCCAGCCTGAGCCCTAATGTCTACACTGCAATTAAACAGCTGCGGAGTCTGAGCCTTTAGCCTGGGCCAGCTGTCAGTTTTTAATTGCAGGGTAGACATACCCGGACAGGTGCTGCAGAGACACAATCCCACGAGGGAAATCCTAAGGGATGGTTGCATGGATTTGTGTGTATGTCTCTTGCCAGGATTTGGAACTATACATACACTCCCAATGCAGATTATATGAGCTCCTGGCAGGCCTAATGTGTCCTGGGTTAGGGCAGGAGGAAAGTTACGGGGGTGCCAGCCAACATACAGGTGCACTTTACTATTTATACACAATGTATGTCCACCCATTTGAGGGCATTTCTTTGTCAAGAAAGAATTTGGTCTTACCCTGTCCAGCCTGTGCCTGCTATTCAGATGCTACGTTAATGGGATTCTTTGTGCCCTTATTTCTTCAGGGCAGCCACTGACCATAACGTTGATAACACCACAGAGATGCTCAGAGAGTGGCTGAAGAATGTGCAAAAACTGTATCACTATGTGGAGTGGAGGCCTATGGAGGAGCCTCAGTGAGTATCATGGCCAGTGGTTTCCTGAATGGTTTGGGGGTTTCAATATCAAGATTATAGAAATCTTTAAACCAATGGTGGTTTAAACAAATGATTGTTGCAGGATTTACGTTCAGATTCTTTAAGGGCCTGTCTCAGCAAAGCACTTCAGCACATCTTTAACTTCAGGGGGAATACTCATGTGTTTAAAGTTAAGGACTTTGGCTGATGGGGACCTATCAGCAGAAAGCAGTTCTATTCAGCCATTTCCCATCTGAGCCTGCCTTCCTTGCACATCCAAAAATTCTCAGTGAAAGGTACAATGAATTAACGATTGGTTCCTTATTTTCCAGGAGACTCAGGGAAACATGCTTCATCTCCCCAACCCTGGTCAAAACTCTGTTCCTGGCTTTCAATATTCAGTACTTTTCCATCCAGGGAATTAGTGCAAGACCCAGGAAGGATATCTTGAGGGAAACTATCATTTACTTAGAATCATAGAACCGTAGAATCATAGAACCATAGAATTATAGAAGATTAGGGTTGGGAGAGACCTCAGGAGGTCATCTAGTCCAACCCCCTGCTCAAAGCAGGACCAACCCCAATTAAATCATCCCAGCCAGTGCTTTGTCCAGCCAGGCCTTAAAAACCACCAAGGATGGAGATTCCACTATCTCCCTAGGTAACCCATTCCAGTGCTTCACCACCTTCCTAGTGAAACAGTTTTTCCTAATATCCAACCTAGACGTCCCCCACTGTAACTTGAGACCATTGCTTCTTGTTCTGCCTTCTGCCACCATTTTGAACAGCCTAGCTCCATCCTCTTTGGAACCCCCCTTCAGGTAGTTGAAGGCTGCTATCAAATCCCCCCCCACACACACACTCTTCTTTTCTGCAGATTAAATAAGCCCAGTTCTCTCAGCCTCTTCTCATAAATCATGTGCCCCAGGCCTCTAATAATTTTGGTTGCCCTCTGCTAGACTCTCTCCAATTTCTCCGCATCCTTTCTGTAGTGGGGGGCCCAAAACTGGACACAATACTTCAGATGTGGCCTCACCAGTGCCAAATAGAGGGGAATAATCACTTCCCTCGATCTGCTGGCAATGCTCCTACTAATGCAGCCCAATATGCTGTTAGCCTTCTTGACAACAAGGGCACACTGCTGACTCATATCCAGCTTCTCGTCCACTGTAACCCCTAGGTCCTTTTCTGCAGAACTGCTGCTTATCCAGTTGGTCCCCAGCCTGTAGCAGTGCATGGGATTCTTCCATCCTAAGTGTGGGACTCTGTACTTGTCCTTGTTGAACCTCATCAGATTTCTTTTGGCCCAATTCTCCAATTTGTATAGGTCACTCTGGACTCTATCCCTACCCTCCAGCATATCTACCTCTCCCGCAAGCTTAGTTTCATCTGTGAACTTGCTGAGGGTGCAATCCATCCCCACATCCAGGTCATTAATGAAGATGTTGAACAAAACCGGCCTCAGGACCAACCCCTAGGGCACTCCGCTTGATACTGGCTGCCAACTAGACATCGAGCCATTGATCACTATCCGTTGAGCTCGATGATCTAGCCAGCTTTCTATCCGCCTTATAGTTCACTCATCCAATCCATACTTTTTTAACTTGCTGGCAAGAATACTGTGAGAGACCATATCGAAAGCTTTGCTTAATTCAAGATGTATCACATCCACCGCTTTCCCCATATTCACAGAGCCATTTCCCCATATTCTCATCATAGAAGGCAATCAGGTTGGTCAGGCATGACTTGCCCTTGGTGAATCCATGTTGACTGTTCCTAATCACCTTCCTCTCCTCCAAGTGCTTCAAAATGGATTCCTTGAGGACCTGCTCCATGATTTTTCCAGGGACCGGGGTGAGGCTGACCAGTCTGTAGTTCCCCCGGATTCTCCTTCTTCCCTTTTTTAAAGATGGGCACTACATTAGCCTTTTTCCAGTTATCCGGGACCTCCCCTGATTGCCATGAGTTTTCAAAGATAATGGCCAATGGCTCTGCAATCGCATCAGCCAACTCCCTCAGCACCCTCAGATGCATTAGATCCAGACCCATGGACTTGTGCATGTCCAGCTTTTCTAAATAGTCCTTCACCTGTTCTTTCACCACTGAGGGCTGCTGACCTCCTCCCCACACTGTGCTGCCCAGTGCTGCAGCCTGGGAACTGACCTTGTCTGTGAAGACCGAGGCAAAAAAAACACCTTAGCTTTTTCCACATCATCTGTCACTAGGTTGCTTCCCCCATTCAGTAAGGGTTCCACACTTTCCCTGACCACCTTCTTGTTGCTAACATAACTGTAGAAACCCTTCTTGTTACCCTTCACATCTCTTGCTAACTGCAACTCCAATTGTGCTTTGGCCTTCCTGATTATGCCCCTGCATGCTTGAGCAATATTTTTATACTCCTCCCTAGTCATCTGTCCAAGTTTTCACTTCTTGTAGGCTTCTTTTTTGTGTTTAAGCTCACCAAAGATTTCTATGTTAAGCCAAGCTGGTCACCTGCCATATTTGCTATTCTTTCTGCACATTGGGATGGTTTGTTCCTCCGCCCTCAATAAGGCTTCTTTAAAATACAGCCAGCTCTCCTGGACTCCTTTCCCCCTCATATTAGCCTCCCAGGGATCCTGGCCATCAGTTCCCTGAGGGAGACAAAATCTGCTTTTCTGATGTCCAGGGTCTGTATTCTGCTGCTCTCCTTTCTTCCTTTTGTCAGGATCCTGAACTTGACCATCTCTTGGTCACCGCTGCCCAGGGTGTTACCCAATTCTACTTCCCCTACCCGTTCTTCCCTGTTTGTGAGCAGCAGGTCAAGAGGAGCCCAGCCCCTAGTTGGTTCCTCCAGCACTTGCACCAGGAAGTTGTCCCCAACACTCTCCAAAAACTTCCTGGATTGTCTGTGCACTGCTGTATTGCTCTCCCAGCAGATGTCAGTGTGATTGAAGTCTCCCATGTGATTTGGAAACTTCTGTTAGTTGTCTGAAGAAAGCCTCGTCTACTTCATCCTCCTGGTCTGCTGGTCTATACCAGATGCCCACCACGACATCACCCTTGTTGCTCTCGCTTCTAAACTTAACTCAAAGACTTTTAACAGGCTTTTCTCCAGTTTCATACTGGAGTTCTGAGCAATCATACTGCTCCCTTACATACAGCGAAACTCCTCCATCTTTTCTCCCCCACCTGTCCTTCCTGAACAGTTTATATGCATCCATGACAGTGCTCCAGTCATGTGAGTTACCCCACCAGGTCTGTTATTCCAATCACATCATAGTTCCTTGACTGTGCCAGGACTTCCAATTCTTCCTGCTTCTTTCCCAGGCCTCTTGTGTTCATGTACAGGCACCTAAGATAACCAGCCGATTGCCCAACTTTCTCAGTATAAATCCGGAGGCCTCCCTGGTTTCACCCTTATACTTGTGTTTCCTCCCAGTGTCCCACTTCCCCACTTACCTCCGGGCTTAAGTCACCATCTCCTGGTGAACCTAATTTAAAGTCCTCCTCACTAAATTAGCAAGCCTGCCTGCGAAGATGCTCTTCCCTCTCTTTGTTAGGTGGATTCCATCTCTTCCTAGCAATCCTTTTTCCTGGAACAATATCCCATGGTTGAAGCAAAGCCCTCTCTCCTACACCACCTGTGTAACCACGCATTTACTTCCACTATTCGATGGTCCCTACCTGGGCCTTTTTCTTCAACAGGGAGGATGGACGAGAACACGACTTGCGCCTCAAACTCCTTTATCCTTCTTCCCAGAGCCATGTAGTCTGCTGTGACCCGCTCAAGGTCATTCTTGGCAGTATCATTGATGCCCAGATGGAGGAGTAGGAAGGGGTAGTGGTCCAAGGGCTTGATTAGTCTTGGCAGACATTCCGTCAAATCCTGAATTCTAGCTCCAGGTGAGCAGCACACTTCTCGAGTTTCCCAGTCTGGATGGCAGATGGATGACTCTGTCCCTCTTAGGAGGGAACCCCTGATCACCACCGCCCGTCTCCTCCTCTTGGGAGTGGTGGTCGTGGAACCCCCATCCCTAGGACAATGCATTCCATGCCTTCCAGTCGATGGAGTTTCCTTCCGGTGCCTTCCCTCAGATGACTCTTCTAAACCATTCTCCGTCATAGTACTTAAGTTGGTACTTAAAGGGACACTGTTGAGTTTAAAAAAGATCATAGAAATGTAGTGCAGGAAGGGACCTCGAGAGGTCATCTGGTCCAAGCCCCTGCACTGAGGCACAAACACATAAACACAGACCATCCTTGACAGGTGTTTGGCCAACATGTTTTTAAAAGCCTCCAATGATGGGGATTCTACAGTCTCTCTTAGAAACCTATTCCAGAGCTTAACTAACCTTAGAGTTAAAAAGTTTTTCCTAACATCTAACCTAAATCTCCCTTGCTGCTGATTAAACCCATTACTACTTGTCTTTACTTTTTGTCCTACCTTTTTTAACATCCATATTAAAGAATAACAATCTTCACCTATTAACAAGATTTCAGATTATGAAAGTGAGAGGATTTTTAAAAATCTAATTTAATTTCCATCCTTTGTGCTGTCTTTTTTTTTACTTTTTTGCATTTACAAGGACACCAAATTCACATTTGTATGCAATCACTTTCTCATTCAGGATCTTATTCCCCAACATAGTGCTCTGGTGTTTGTCTTCCAAATCCAGCAGGGCAGTGTTTGCTTAATTTTCAGTAACAATCCTCTTTCAGCTGGCCTTCTTAAATTTTAATCTTGGAAACTTCCTCCTTTAGGTATTTTAAAAAAAGTTTGCTTTTTAGTGAATATGAATTTTTCAGACCCAGTTCCTCAACTGTTGTAAATTAGCACAGCTCTGTTGAGATCATGGAGTCTGATCTGTTTATATTAGCTGAGAATCTGGCCCTGGGTTTCTTTCTTTCTCCCATATCCTCATCAGTAAGGAAGATTCTGCTATCAGAACACAAACTCCAAGCCTCAGAACAATTATGCATATGTGTAACTTGACTCACAAAATTAGTCCCATTAAGTTCAGTGTTAAGGGTTAGTTTGTTGGGATGGGGCCTTAGGTAACAATGGCTAATGAGGTACAAGCCACGAAAGAATCCAGATCGCTCTCCATGAGCTGTGTTGGTTCTGCTGGGTGTAGGGGAGTAATGTGAACAGATGTGACTCTTAATATCTAGCAGGGAGTAGCTATATGAGGTCAGATCCTCAGCTGGTATAAATCAACATCATTGCACTGACTTCAGTGGAATGACACTGGTTTACACCAGCAGAGCATCTGGCCTACTGAATGAGAAGCTGTTTTTGACATCACCCCTTTTTCACCATAGCCATGTGTGAGGCAGGAAACCCTGTAGCACAGTGTGTTCTTTACAGCCTTGTGTACAAACTCCAGGAATAAACTTGGAATCGCTTTTCCTCAGAACCTGCCTTTTTATTTCTGGTCTCCTACCGCCTGGGTCAGTTGAGGTGACTGTCTGTTTTCCTTTTATGCTGAAGTTAGAAGGGCAATGTAATGACCAGGGGTGCTGCAGCATGGACGAGACCCGGAGACAGTAACTGTTTTTCTTTCATAGGTCTTACCCCGATGAAATTGGGCCAAAACACTGGCCGAGCTCCAGGTTTACCCATGTGATGAAACTCAGGCAGGCAGCTCTGCGAACTGCAAGAGAAAAGTGGTCAGACTACATCATGGTAAAACAGAGGTTTGGTTTATTAACTACAGTTGGGCAGAACATTTTCAGGCAGTCATTCTGCAGCCATGCTCGGAGTGGGGGAAGTGGGCAGAAACAAACCATCTCTGAACTCTGATGAGTCCCCCAAATGGCTGCCAAAAGTTCCTCCCTTCTAAAAGAAGAGCTCTTTGTTTGCTCTGAATTCGGCTTGAAAAACACCTGTGGCATCAGCTGATCTGATCAGCAACAGACTGTGTATGAGGCCCCAGTACTGCAATTAGATCTATGTGCAGAGCCCCGCTGAGTATAATGGGGCTCGGCATGGGCCCAAGGATCCACCCACAGAAACCGGACTATGTTTGCCGGGGAATGTAGTCCTGCTGGTGCTGGGTGCCTTTTTTAGAATCCTGCTGGCTATCAGTGAAGTTTGGTGACACCAGAAAGAAGTTTGGCAGAACAGCATGGAAGGGTGGGATCCGAGCCACTTTACAGCAGTGATCAACAGTCTTGCTGTATCAGACTCCAAGTGGGTGGGGTGTGTCTGGTCTCAGGAACCACTGCTGCTATCTCTCCACATAGCACATAACATCCAGCGTGGGCGTTGGCAGTGCAAGCCTCCCCCATGGTCTCCTTTAGGGGAAGAAGCAAGTTCAGTCTCTCTTCCCATTTAGTGGCCTTTCCACAGAAGCTGCTAATTAGTGCCACTGCTGGATGTGGTATTTTTATAGTGGATGCTTGTCCACTGGGAAATAGACTGAGCCCATCAACTCCTTTCACACGGGCTCTCAGTAGCCATGAGATGGTAACAACTTACAGTTACTGTCAACCTAGGTTGGATTCAGACCAGTGACTTAAAGGCAAAAGTGTCCCTAGCCCATTGCTAATCTCGCGAGCCATTCAACTACTGCCTCCCCTAGGAAGGGACATTGTAAAAGTTTATTACTTTATCTGGTGTTGAAAAAGTCCTTTCTTCCTTTTCCTTCTCTAGTTTGTAGACGCAGATAACTTGCTCACCAATCCAGAGACCCTGAACCTGATGATAGCAGAGAACAAGACCGTGGTGGCACCAATGCTGGAGTCTCGCTCTCTCTATTCTAATTTCTGGTGTGGCATCTCCCCTCAGGCAAGTCACGTCTTCCGTGGGGTTAGTGAACAGTGTCGAGGGGGCTGCCGCATGTGTGAGCTTTCTCTGGAGTGTTGTATTAATTTAGGTGGAATATAGGGGCCCAAAGATGTAAACATAACCCAGTTACTGTCCAGCATTAAACAAGATTTGGTGTTTGGTCTACAGTGATCTCAGCCACCATGGCAAACACACCATTAAAATCTTTTTAACTGTTTATTAAAAATACAAAAAAGAAGGAAAAACAGTTAAAGCATTTGAAATGTAAAGTGTTAAGTGAGGCTTTCATTTTAACAACAACCCTTGTTCCCTTTCTCTTGAGCTGGAGAGAGTTTTAGAAGTAAACCCCTCTTGTTTGACCATCTCTTAGATCAGTGGTGGGCAACCTGCGGCCCACGGACTGCACAGCGTAATCTGCTGGTGGGCCGCAAGACAGTTTGTTTACATTTGCACGGCCGCCTGCAGCTCCCAGTGGCCACAGTTCGCTGTTCGCGGTCAATGGGAGCTGTGAGAAGTGGCGACCAGCATGTCCCTGCAGCCCGTGCTGCTTCCTGCAGCTCCCATTGGCTGGGAATGCTGAACCGTGGCCACTGGGAGCTGCAGGTGGCCATGCAAATGTAAACAAACGGTCTGACGGCCTGCCAGCAGATTACCCTGATGGGCCGCAGGTTGCCCACCACTGCCTTAGATGGTATCAGAGATGGCGATAACTGGCCTTTTGGGGAAAAAAGAAGAAGGCAGTTGAGCGGGGATGGAGATTCTGCTGCTGTTGCTGCTGCAGTCCAATCCCATTTCATCCCAGGTGGTCTCTAGGGTTCTGCTGGAGCTGGTAAAAGTGGTGATGTTATCTGGCTCCCTCTCTCTTTAATTTGGTCTGGTCAGGACATCTCAGGATCAAAGTGATGGAGACACAGGGACCTGGGAAACGGGGGGGTTGTCAGCTATGATGGTGAAGCTCGCTCCAGTAGCTGCCATCTCTTCTTCCGTATTCTCCCCACCAAAGTCTCTTTCTTTAAAGACCCAAAAAGGGAGTGACAGGTGGAATAGTCCATCTCCTCATTATTTTGTCCACCAATTAGGCCTAGTTTCTGACATGCCAATTTTGGTTCATTGATTTCTTGTTTCTACCGAGCATGATTTTAACAACAGTCTGTAAACCATATGAGAAGGCCCTTTTTGTCTGGACTAATTCAGTCTCTCTCTCTCTCTGGTTTTCATACATTTTCCCATAACCTTTGTTATTATAGGTTGTTGTGCTGTCTTAAGAACTTTTGCATCCTTTTGACAGTAAACTCACTATTAGGATAAATTTGGAGGCCTTGTTATTACAATAGGGCTCTGCTCACACCCCATTTGGCCGAGTTATTACAACAGGGCTTCACTCACCCCACATTTGCCTGTGATGCTGTGGGGCCCACATCAATTTTGCTGTCCTCCTGAGTTGCCTAGCAGTGCAGGCTGCTCTCTATTCTGAAGGGATGCTGCTCCACCTCAGATTCAAATCAGGCTGATTTGAGCATTAGACAGCCACCTAAGCTTGCTCCTTCCTCAGGGGCAGAGTTGCAAACCTCATTATGGTAGGAGACCCCGGAGGTAAATCAGGGGACGTGTCAGTCAGTTTTTCAGGATCCTTGGAATAAATGGGGGAGGGAAAGCTTTTAGGGAATCCTTTCCTGAGCTAGTGCTGTTCTGACTCTCTCTGGCTTGGAATCTTTCCTCCTTCCTCTGCCTCTGAGCCTTGCCCCACCTCCTTCTGTTGCTGGGTCCTGCTCTCCTGCTTCATGGTGGGGAGCAGCATGGGGTCAACCAGCTGCAAAAGTCATTAGAGTCTTGGCATGGCAGGCAGAGGACAATTGGGGTGGGTGGGGATGTGCTTGGGGATTATGAGGATTTTTATCCATGTGGGACTAGGTGGCTCTTTGAATACTCCTGAAGGGCTGGGATCTCAGAGGAACAATAAGCAGGTGTGTGTGGTGGGGGAGGAGGTGGGGGCGGGGCGGGGAAGAGTTCTCATTAATCAGCCAGGAGCATGAAGGCCTGCGGAGACAGGTGGGGCTGATATGAAGGAAGGAAATAGAGAGATAAGAGCAGAGTTAACTCAGCGGCCATCCATTATTGTAGACGTCAGAGAACTTGGCTGCTGCTCCCTGGGGTTCTTGGTGCTGACCCCAAGCGGATGTTACAGTGTTCAATGTCATCAACATTTTGAGGGGCTGGTTTTGTGTTATCATCAAACGACAGCAGTGAACAAAGTGGCGTATAGCCTGGATATAGAAAAGGCGAAATCCTGAGAAGACTGATCATGTTTTATGGGTGAGGTTGTTTGTAACCAAAAAATGCTGTGTAATGGCCCAATCCCACCAAGTACGTAAGAAAACACCAGTACACCCGCAGCTGCACTGATGTCTATGGGAGGTGATTCCTTGTGTTCTGTGTAATCTGGATGAAGTTAAATACCACGGATACATAATTTTAGGCTGGGTTTTCCAGTATTCTGGCACAAATCAATTAAGAATGTACTCTTCTCCATACACTACTCCATTGTGTGAGCATGTCTGCTTGCGCTTCGACCAGATTTATACAGTGCCGTATTCCAGTAACTGATTTAGAGAGGAGAATCAAGCCCTGTTCTGTTCACGGCACTCCTAATAATTTATTCCCTATCTATACTTTGGTATATATTACTAACAAAAATATTGCACACTCTAGAAATTATTATATTTTTAGGGCCATAAGGAGATTGAGAGATTCCAAAGTTGATAAATGTCTCCTTGTCTGTAAATGAGTTTTGCAAGAGGATTAATTAAACAGAAACATCTTCAGATCCAGAGAAGATCATTTAATTTCAGGTTCTTTAATTGCTCTGACTCATACATATAAATATCTCCAATTCTATACTCCTGCCCTTACCCAACTCTTCGTTTTAATATTTTGAAGAGCCATCCAGAAATTCATTATTAATTTTATTGGTGCTATAGGGAAAAGAAGTGTAGAAAGAACTTCCTGCTCTTCCTTACTCTGTGGCCAATCTGGCAACTCCTTATTCTCCCAGTGACAGGCCAGACTAAAGACTACTGATGTAAGTAAAAAATTGCAGGATAGCATCCTAAACTTCTTCAATTCTTGAGTTTGCTATTAGGAATTGTTATTAGTAAACGTATGGATAAAGAAAGTTTAAAAATGCATGAGAATGCTGGTGGTAGCATCCCTTTAAGCCTTCGGAAAGAAGGGATCAGATTCACAGCTGATATCAGCATTGCTCGGTTGACTTTAATAGATCACAGCCAGTTTCTACAAGCAGAGGATTTGGCACGGAATGCTACAACTCTGACAACAAGTTTCCAGTTTTCCATCATTATTGATGTTAGCTGCGAAAAGACAGTAAAGAAAAGAAAAACAAGATGAAAATATGATCTACAGACTTCCTGGTAAATAATGGTTAGAGTGAAAACAAAACATCCACTTTTTTTTTCCTGGCCACTCCTAGTTTTTGCACTTCTAGCCGAACGGTTTCACACTCCTTCTGGTCCGTTTTCTTCTGGGGACTAGTGCAGGAATAGCAGCTAGAACAAATATTGAAAAGCAGGGTGCAGCAGCAACAAGTGCAGAGCACAACATCTAACTTGTCAGGAAAATAACTGTTATTTGGCAGCAAAACTGACAGCTGGAGCCTTTCCTGATGATGCACGACTTATATGCAGAGCGAGAGAAAAGGCACTGTAAGATGTTTGCTCAACTTCCGTCTGTTGCTGGGATACTTGTGGAACATTCAGGAATTAGGGTTGTTGTTGTTTTATTTTATGATTATTATTTTATTTTAAGAAGATCAGAATTTGCTATGGATCCACACCAGTCCTTGTCATTGTTCAGCCATCTGATCAATGTATTAGGACTGCCTCAGCCTGAGTATTAGGTCGTTATTTCCATCACTGATTGTGTTAGTAGCATTACACAGGCAAAGGCCAGATTTAAGCCACCACAACCCAGGTTGTGAGCCCACAATGATGGAAGGTCCACCTGGGAGGGGAACACAGTAATATGCTAATCAAGCACCTTTCCTAGGCAAACTCCTTTGGTGAAGCCCCCTGGAATTCCAAGTGGACATGAAAGCTGTTCTGCCCCGGGGTGAATCCACCCTCTGGTACAGCTAGCCCAGAGATGCAGGAAGAAGACAAATTGAACACACCCAGTTTCTAGTGGGAGGAATCTGTCTCATTGTGACAAAAAGCCTGTTCTAGTTGCTATTGAGACAATGGGAAAATTCCCATAGACTTCAATGGATGCAGTATCAAGACCAGCGTTGTGTCTGTCTGACAGCTCTGCAACAGAAAGGGGATTTGATTTTTAAGGGGATTGCCGTAAAAGGGGAAGGGCCTGATACTGTGAGCTGCTTAGTATCCTCTTCTCCCATTGACTTCAGTGGAAGTTGAGGGTGCTCAGCACTTTGCAGAATTAGTCTTGGAGATGTGTGTGCAAATGTAGGTTTTAGAGAGTCAGGGAGTAATATCTGGCCAGGCTGGCTTCGAAGCTTTTCCGCCCAGGAGTTTTGTGGTGGTACAGCTCAGGTCTACGTTAGCTGCTGAAAAGGGAAGATGGGTTCATGCTGTAAGGTTTGGGGGTACTTGTATCCAGGGGTTTGGGTCAGCCCATTAGAAAGAGTGGAGCAATTTGGGAAATTCAGTTCCAAGTGCAGATGTCAAACAGCCCCAAAGATTGGGAATGAGAGGACCTGGGATTTTGGCACTGGTCAGGCTCTCTTGAAAAGAGTCAGTGGGCTAGTCATTTGAAATGTCTCATGGTAATAAAGTGCTGGCTCTTCGCATTTCAGGGCTATTACAGAAAGACACCGGATTACTCCCTGATCAGGGAATGGAAGAGGTTGGGCTGTTTTGCTGTTCCGATGGTTCATTCCACATTCCTCATTGACCTGAGGAAAGAGGCCTCAGACAAGCTGATGTTTTACCCCCCACACCAGGACTACACCTGGACCTTTGATGACATCATTGTCTTTGCCTTCTCAAGCCGCCAGGCAGGTATGTTGGTGAGCTCACAGGCTGGGAAGGCTGATCGGTGGAGATGTGCAGATTCTCTTCAGTTCAGAGGTTAATACTTAAAGGCAGTGGGTTGAATTCTACCCTCACTTACATCCCTAAAATGCAGCAGACTTTAGTAACATTTGGTCAATGTGTTTTTCTGCAATTGTATTTCTCAGAAACCTTTTTTAAATTGGGAGTCTCCTCTCTGGACTCTTGGTTGTCACACAGCTGTGCCTGACTGTGACTAACTTTAAGGCTGCTTCTGAATGGCCTGAAGTCTTTTATTCTAGTGACCACTGTCTCCCCTCTTCTCCCTTATCCCATCCCTTTAACTTTCCTGTATGAAACTGTACTGACAGCTTCAGAGACCTTAATCCACAGAACAAGTATGGCCAGGGGCAGCAGCTGTCCAAGCCTGCCCTATGCTGCCAGTGGGCCTCAGCTCTATCTTCTCCCCTTCATGCTCCTTCTCCTCTTCTTGTGCTTTCCTCACCACCAGTTCTTTCCCAGGCACCAAGCCTCTTCTCTGTCCTATTTCAGCTCCAATCAGGTACCAGAAATGGTACCATGTGACCTAAGTGTCCTATCAGAGGTAACAAACTATGGTCAATGAACAGCTCATTCATGGTTGATGGGGCAAGGGTTATCTGTTGACATGATTCCCTGAGTAATTTCAAATCACAGATAAATCCAAGGAGACCACAAGCTGCTTGGGGATCATGGACAACCAAAAAAATACCAACGGACCAACCCATTCATTCACCCACCTTTAATAATACCAGTATGACCTACTTCACAAGGAAGTTGTGACTATTAATTAGTGCTTTGAGAATGGGAAGCACACTGAGATCCTTAGGTGGATGTTGCTATGTAAGTACCAAGCATGATTAGTATGTTTGTCACGTGGAGATTTACAGTGCTCTGTGTGCATGATCTCGGTTAAAGTCACTAGGATTTGTACTGCCAAATGTCTGGTCACCAAATGAAAATTCAGTCCCTGGGCATCACTTGTCTCCTCCCTGAGATTATATTTGGAGGAATCCTCGAAATGGCCTTATTGCTTGACTCTCTCCTTCCTGTTAGAAGTGCTGAGTTGAGTAACTGACAGAGCTCTTCTCTAATATGTCTCTAAGCCATTGGGTATGGGAGGCTCCCCCCACTGACAGGTTTTCCCTGTGTGCATCTGTAACAAGGCCGCCTGGAGGGGGGCAGTTTGCCCAAGGAACTCCAGCGGACCTGCAAACTGTGTGGTGTTGCAACCTGGTGCATGGGGTTGCAGGATCATTCAGATTTGATTCGGCCCTCCCTCTGTCATGATAGAAGGACAGCTGGGCCAAATCTGAGTGACTGGCATTGCAACCTGGTGCACAAGGTTGCAGCATCATTCAGGTTTGGCCCAGCAACCCATCCATCATGACAGGGGGTGGCCAGGCCAAATCTGAGCACCACTGCACTCCCGTGTCCCAGGAGTGAGGAACTGGGCCAAGCCCCACAGGATGAGAGCTGCCACTGCAGGGTGGGCTCACTCGCCAACCCTACCACCCCTGGGCCTATCTTCAGTGTTTATGGAACGGTGGGAGGCCGCAGTTTCAGATTTTGCTCCACATCCCCAAAAAGCTCTGTATTGGGACCTTACATCCTGGCTCCCACAATGAAACAGAACAAGCACTTGTTTTTAAATCTCCTGAGGTGTCAGAACACTGGAAGTGCAGCAACGCAGGTGGCTCTGCATTTAATCAGTGAAAATAATTAGAGCTGTCTGAGCTTTTTGTTCTGCAACCTCAAATTGCACAAAATCTACACAATTTCAGGATTCACAGGAACTTGAATCTCAGCCAAGTTTCACTGCAATGTTCTTTTCAAGTTTGTATGTAGGTTGTAACATGGTTGACCCCACACAGTTTCTACATCCACATACAGGATCAAATTCAGCTCTGCAAATTCCCATCAAAGTTAACTGCTAATGCCAGGGCTGAGCCTGGCCCTCAGGTCCTAGCCATCAGGGTGTGCTATAAGCAGGGCTGCAACACAGTCTCTGAGCTTGCAATGGAATCTGCACAGTTCTTGTGCACTGTACATGGAACTGCCTGACTGTTTTGGAGTAACTGGATTAACCAGTTCTCCAGCCTATCAGGCCTTTGTATGAGAGGACATCCCAAAGCGCAGGGGCTCCTGTAAAACACACATCAGCACGTGAGCGAATACATGGTAGTATGCACAGACTTTCCCACAATACACCTGAAACAAGCCTGGTGTTTGTGTGGCTAGGCCAGTCCAAAAGACACGCAGTTGTACTAGGAAAAATGCCTGCCTTGTGGATGAGCTTAACGGTAGTAGCTGTGCCCATATCAAATGAGCATGTCGGAGCCTGGGTATATTTACAGGTGACACGGAAAGGGGAAAAAACGAGGGTTGTGCAGGTGTGTGCTCGCTCTCTCTTTAGATTAACCCAATATTTTCTAATTCTTTAGTCTTAGAAATATCAAACCATCAAATCTGATCTGCCTTGTTTTTGCTGGAGAACTCCCGAGGGAGTTTTCCCTAGCCCTTAATTGAAGGCGCGGGGTGCTGATGTTTTAACAAAGAGAGTTATTCTCCTAAGTGTTCAAGTTAACATAAACCACCAACCTTCACCCCCCCACACCTCCCAAAAATTTTTAAATCACCTGAATACTTTCCCATCTCAGTCAGTTTCTCTCATGCCATAAGCCTGCCACTTCTCCAGTCATCCATAGGGTCTTGAAGATAGTTAAGACCCTGAATTTCTAATGTCAAACTCCTGTGGGAAAAGTTCTCTAGCTGGCCCTATTTAGACCTTCTTTCTGCTTTATAACGAAGTAAAACAGGGCAGCCCCGCAGTTCTTTTTGTGTTTCACATCCCCCTTAACCCCTTTCTAATTGTAATGTGGATGAGCCCAGGATCTTCACAGTGGAACCTGTTTCAGGCAACATAGGGCAGCTTACAATGTAATTTTGAATCCATGTGCAACTCAGAGGTTTCTGCAAGATTTCACTTCCTCTTTTTTCCTGCTGCGGGGGCCTACATTACTTGACTACAGATAATGTGATAAAGGCAAGAGATGTCTGAAATGCTTCCCAGAACCTTGTTGCTTCCCTCTTTTCCTGTCTGTGACAATGATTTACTGGATTCTCTTGGTTACAGGACCATAGACAATCTGACAATGCCCCAGTGCAGTGAGCTCTAGCTAAAGGACAAAGCATACTGGATAAGATGCTCAGCTGATGTATACTTGTGTTGATCCATGGACTGCAATGGAGCTAGGCCAAATTACCTGAAGATCTGGCTGCATGGGAATTTCAGGACCCTAAAGATAGGTTTTGTGAATGGAGAGATTAGTGGGGAGGAGACATACACATCCAGCGACAGCCTCCAGGAGACACTGTGAGAAGGGAACTGAGAGGCTTTTCATGGGCTCAATGGGCTTCTTGGAAAAGAAATTTGGTCAGGAAGAAACTCACTTCGCTCCTTGCACTGGGGAGGCCCTAATCACAGCCACTCAGTAGGAATGTTCATTACGTTTTGAAAGGACAGTCCCCTACTCAGCATGGCTGTCAGCTTAATGATGTGGAGTCAAGTTTCATTTATCTTCAAGAGCTGTGCTGGGAAATCAATGCCTGGCATAGAAGGCCAGCGGTTAGAGCCAGGAGAACAGCATGCTTTAGCACAAGGGCTGGGATTGTCCAGTCAGCGTTTTGAATGCACAGGTCAGATGAATGGGCATATTCCTGCCTTGAAACACTCAGAGCATAGCAGAAAGGGAGTTTCCATGTGTAGTTTCCATTAACGTTAGTGAGATCTGCTCTGTTAAATAATGGGAGGAGCGTTGTCTAGTTGTTTGAGCTGAACTGCGGGCATCTGGGCTCCTGATTTCTTTCCCTGGCTCTGCCCCAGACTAGCTGTATGATTTGGTGGGGGTGGGAGGTGGAGCTTGCGGGGGACACAAAGTCACCAACTCTCCATGTTCAGTTTCCCTTTCCGCAAATGTCTCCAATAGTGACACCCAAGTCACAAGGCTCTTCTGAGACTTCATTCATTAGCCCTTGTCAAGTGTCCTGAGAGCCTCCTATGGAATGCTGTATACAAGCATGAAATAGCCTACTACTGCTGTCACGAAAGATGACAATAATGAATCCCTTCTGAGTGGAGAATATACAGTACCTTTAACAGCAGAGTAGTGCTACCCCAGAGAGGACTCTTTATTTAATGATTGGTGACAATCATGAGTAGCAAAACTATGCAAGGCAGAGTCTGGATTAAAGGATCTCTTTGGAAAGGTTGGGTTTTTTTGTTTGTTTGTTTTTGAATAGCTGCCGGCATTTTTCATAGCTACTAGTGTGTTGAAAAGGGGGTGTCTTGGGCCCAACAGGGGATAAGATATTAATGAAACCTTGTTCACTGTTACAGCATTGAACAGTGAAGTGTCATCTGGGGTTTTGTGTCAAGTTATTGCCGGCAACTCCCATTGTAACTGTCACAGTTCCAGGGTAACTGTGCCTGTATTCCCCCGTCTGTGGTCCACTTCAGGAGTGCCCAGTCAGTCTTCAGTTTTTTAGCTGTCACCTGTCACTGGGTAGGGACCCGTGTCTCACTCCCTTCTGACTGGAGGGTTTTAAACCTGCACAGCTCCCTGCCTTACACTGGGATATGCCCAGCAAGCCAGTCTGCCTAACAGCCAGCACCTGTGCATTGCTTTCTCTCTGAGGGCTATGACCAGTGTATTGCCAGCAGTTACAAGTAACCACACAGCTCTTTCTAAGCATGCACCGTTAGTCTGACAGTAAAAGCATTACAGAGAGAACGTATAAAAACCCATAAAAGTTCCTAGACGCATGCTAAAAGTGTAGACTGAGCCTGAGTCATCCTAATCACTCCCCCACTGTTTTAGTTCCTGAAGGATCTGGGGTAACCCGCCCCTAGGGCGTAGTCAGTAGAACACAGTCATATGTACAATCCCTGGCCCACAGTGATGCAGTAAACTTAAAACAATATGTCCCCCCCCCAGTTGCAATATCTGTCACAGTGACAATCATTATTAATCATTATTATTTATTTATTATTATATTTTACTCATTATTTATTTGTATTACCATAGCATCTAGGTGCCTCAGTCACAGATTAGGACCCCCATGTGCTAGGCACTGTACAAGCACAGAACAAAAAGACGGTCCCTACCCCCAGGAGGTTACAATCTAAGTACAGGACAAGAGACAACAGATGGATACAGGCAGACGGGGAGTACAAGGAAACAGTGAGACGGCATTGGTCAGCATGACAGGCAGGGCTCCCAGCACACCAGCAGCCTAGCTGTCATCAAGCGTTTTGTAGGCACCATGGCAAAGGAAAGTTATGAGGAGGGATTTGCAGGTGGATAATGAGGTAAATTTTGCGATTTTCATGGAGAAATGCCTGCCAAGCATGTGGGGCAGCACAGAAGAAAGCACAAAGATGCTCGTTTGAACATTTATGGGCTTTCATTAAAGTTATAGCAAAAGAAGGAAAAGCAGTTAAAGCATCTGAAATGTAAAATATTAAGTGAGGCTTTGTTCTTAATGGTATCCCTTTTCCCTTCCCTTCAGCTGTATGGGGCTTTTAAGGGACAAACCCCTGTTTGACAGTCTTTTAGATGGAATTAAAGATGGTATGAAATTTGTTTGGAGTGGAGGAGGGAAGAAGTTAGTTGAGATGGTCTGAAGCTATTGTTATTGTGAAGTCCTATTCTGTTTTCTTTTACACTTTTCTGTCTACACTAGCGACCTTACAGTGGCACAGCTGAACCGATGCAACTGTGCTGCAAGATCGCTTGTGTAGCTGCTCTGTGCCGGCGGGAGAGAGCGCTTCCGTGGACATAACAACACCACCTCCAACATGCGGCAGTAGCTATGTCAGCAGGAGAAGCTCTCCCACCGACACAGCTCTGTGCACACCACTGGTGCTGGTGAAACTTATGTTTTTTTAACACCCCTGAGCGACATAAGTTTTGCTGACAAAACAAGACAAACACCAGGGAAGCAAAGCAAAGTCAGGTAATGCAGGTTCTGCCATTGGTGGCTGATTTCCATTTGCAGGCAGGCTGCTGGAGAAACACAGGCCCAGCATACAGTCTGATTAGCCACTGTGGCAAATTTATACTGGTGTGTAACTGCCTCTCTGGTCACAGGCTCATTGCAGTGTTGCACCAGATGGAGTTGTCTTGACTGGCTGAGCCCGACTCTTTAGTGTGAAGATAAAAGGAAAGAGAGAGGCAAGGGGAGAAATAAGCTGGGGAAGGAAAAGAACAGATGAGGCAAGGGGATCAGGATGCTGAAGGTCCAGTGGTGTCATGGGGGGAGGGGGAGCATGATGGTAAAGCTCATTCCATCCAGTCCATGCATCCCCCTTTCTCCCACTGAGTGACCCCTCCAGAAAAGCCATGTCCAGGAAGGTTTGACAGCCCCATCTCAATAGCATTAACCAATGAGACCACAGTGTGATGATTTTTAATTATTAACATTTTCTTTTAGAACTTTTCAGTGCATTGTCAGGCCGCCCTGTGACTTCCCCAACAGCTTGGCAGCTCCCATAGCACGGCTCTTTTACTTAAACAATCCAGTTTGTACCAGTCTATTTGTCTCCATTTGTTACCTTGGACAGCTTGTATGTTGTTCCTCCAGGATGTGCAGCTTGGGTTAGCAGCTTGGGTTAGGCTCCTTCCTGGGGTGATAACTCTGGTTACTTCACTAGAGTCACCATAAGAATGACTTCTGCCCAGGCCAAGCATAACACTGGCCATCACTGCGTTGCTAATAATAATAATGCCTACATCTATGTGTTTCTCATATTTTCTCAGTGGCAGTGTTTGTTTTTATCCCACATAACAGGAATTGGAGGGATATTTCCCCACAAAGTGCTACCATTTCAAGGTAGATAAGAACTTTTTCCTTTGTTAAGAGAGATTGTTTGGAACAACAGAGAGCTGCACAGCTGAAAGCAGGGCCGGCTCTAGGCACCAGCAAACCAAGCATGTGCTTGGGGCAGCACAGGTCCAGGGGCGGCGTTCCGGCCACCCTTTTTTTTTGGCTCGGGCGGCATTCCGGCCACCCTTTTTTTTGCTTGGGCAGTTGCGCTCTCAGAACTTGGGGCAGCAAAAAACCTAGAGCCGGCTCTGGTTGAAAGCCTGTTAAACAATGGAGGGTAAGGAGTGTTGATTGGTGAGCCAGATAAGATTGGCTGATTAGATCAGTGTCAAATCCATTAATGTCAGTGGGCAGTATTATTTTACTCTTCCATTTGCCTTAATGACTCCTGACAGTGGAATGTGGTTTGGCAAGGAATCCAGTCGCTATTTACTTGTGGAGAGGAGTTTATAATGGCAGAAACATAACAGTCACGAAAGCAGACCATTCCACTTGACTGAAAATCCTAGGGATTATGGCTAGCCACTAATAATCTAAAACATTGACATGCCAGGTTGTAGCTGCTTTTAATTTATTTTTCAGGTCTGAGCTTGTTTTTTAAAAATCAGAGCTGGAAATATATCAAGTTTCAATTTTTCCATTGTTGTGAGTGTCTGGATTTCAACATCCTTCAGACAACAGGTAATTGTCAAAGGGCACAGTCAAAGCCCACTGAAAGCAATGGACTTTTTTGTTGGCTTCACTGCCCTTTGGATCAAGCCCTACCTCTCTAAAGCAAGGTCTTCATTTTGATTCACAGAGATGTATTCACAGCTTATTGCCTAATGAGTTAGTGATGACACTGGGCCATATCGTAGTCCCATTAAAGTCTCTAACAAACTCCCATTGAATCCAGTGGAACCAGGCTTTTGCTCATAGTGAATTGCTAGAGAATCTAAAGTGAATGAAATCATCAATGTATTTGTTTTCCCCTGACCTTGAGATCTAATATGAGGTTGGAGGTTGGTGCATTCTCTCCCACCCCCCAATTTGAGATCCTTATCAGAGGATAAGGAAACCTATGAGCAAGACAAAGCTGTGCAACCTTTTATTATATTTTGTTAATTAAAAAGCATCTTAGTATTCTCCACTTGCTTGTTTCTCTCGATACAGAATACTCTTTGGGCTCTTCCTTTTCCCTCCACTGTTTGGCAGGTTCTTGGCTATGGTAAGAAGTGGAACCTGGATAATAATATGCTTAGCACTTCTGTGGCATTTTTCATCCATAGCTCTCAAAGTGCTTTACAAACACTGATAAGTATCATCATCTCTTGTTTTACACGTGCAAGAAACTTAGGCTCAAAGAGACTAATAGCAAAGTGCAAAATGTCACAAAGCAAGTCATTTGCTGAGTCAGGAATGGAATTCAAGTCTGTACCCAGTCAGTGCTGCTTTACAGCTTAATAATGCCTGATAATGCTCTGTCAACCCATTTCTGCCCTTGGCTGACCACATGCTGCTCCCACTGAAGTCAATGGATCAAATTCTGCTCTTGTTTACACTGTGTCCTTTTGGAGTAAGTCAGTAGAGTTGCTCTGGATTTACACCAGTATAACAAAGTAGAATTTGGCCAAGCCAGGGCAGAATGTGGAGCCTTGCCTATATGGGGAGACTTCGGTCGAGCTGTGTATTTTTCCATGCTTGTCTTTGCCAGTGGTTCTGTGCAGTTTCCCAAGTGCAGTCCAGGGCAGAGAGGAGGATGGAGTCCCCTCACCAGCAGCTATACATATTGAATGCTCAGAATTACTGATTTGCTTCATACCAAGCTGCTTTATCCCAGGGAAGAAATCGTAACCGTGCAGACTGATAACAACAGAGCCTTTGTGCACTGTCAATGGGGAGTGCTGTTCCGTGGGTGGAAATGCCTGCAGCCTGGAAGCACTTCTGATACTTGGACATTCCCCTGCTTCTTGGGCCATATTTTCCCCCCAGGCTTGGACGTTATTACTAAACTCTCGGACTCGCCCTCAGAGGCCTTCAATATGGGATCCTCTTACTTTGCTGCCGCCTTGCCATTTGAAAGTATCTCTCCTGTATGTTTAGACATTGGGGCCCCATCCTGCTGCCCTTGCTCACATCAGTCCCTTTGACTGTGAGTAAAGGCAGCAGGATCATGCTCAGGTTTTGGAACCAAGGGTTCACAGTAGAGAATGGATGATATTTTGTGAAAAATGAAAATGTGTTTTTAGAAGAGATGCCAGTGCCAGGTGTGGGCTGCAGAATCCCCACTGATATCTCCCACCACCACTCCCTAATGTATTTTGCCCCCATTCTAACCAAGGACTTTTTATTTAGCATAGTCCATTGGAGATGTAAGTCTGTTTGAGACTTCAGCTCTGCTCTGCTCTTTGGTTCTGATCCAAAGCCAATGGAGTGACTCCCATTCGACTTTGGTGGTCACTGAATCAAGTTCTCACACTGGCCAGAACACACAGCAAGCAGTTCACTTCGGGTTTTGGGGAGCAGAGAGCTCTTTATGCCTCACCACCTTTGATCTGTTTGGGGGGGCATAGACTGGTTTTGATAGGAGTCACCACTGTCCATTGCTCTAGGGCTGGTCTCTACAGTGTGTGGGGTCGTGAGAGTGAAATGAGGGGTGTGAAAGTGGGAAGGATCACTCCTCTGGGCTCTGAGATGGGCTCCCCCCCAGGAGAGAACAACAGGCTGGCAACTTAAAAGACCGTAAAATCTGTTTTTATGGGATGTGGAGAAATTGGTTGCCTAGAAGTTGGTCATTAGCTAAATACTAAACAAAATTATACTAGAAACTGCACTGATGGTTTTTAAGTGGTTGCTTAAGAGGGGAGACCTGTTGGGGCTGGGGTCCATAGCGTGGGTTTCACTATAGCCAAATAACCATCCTTTTCTCCACTTACAAAGCCAACAAGCAGCCTGGTAAATTACCTGATTCTGTTTCCATTTTCTCTTTATTCCCAGGCATTCAAATGTACATCTGCAACAGAGAACGCTATGGCTTCCTCCCGGTGCCACTGAAATTGCACCAGACACTACAGGAAGATGTGGAGAACTTCATTCATGTGACAATTGAGGCAATGAGTAAGTCAGAGCCTGCCCCATCTCTGCAGAACCATCCTTGGGATGCCAAGTACTTTCTTGTTGAATGGTGGCCCTTTGCCACCTGCCTCAGTGTTGCGTCTGTGCTTGACCTGCAGAGCGACAAGGTGTGGGAGGTAATATCTTTTACTGGACCAACTTCTGCTGGTGTGAGAGAGACAAGCTTTTGAGCTACACAGAGTTCTTCCTCAGGTCTGGGAAAGGTACTCTGAGCATCACAGCTAAAGACAAGATCAAACAGATAGTTTAGCATCAGTAGTTAGCATGTATTCTAATCTAAGGGACCATTCAAGGTGAAGTGAAATGCATTAGGTAAAATGTTCACTGGGGTTCTGTAAAAGTGTTGTTGGAAGTGTGGGGGAGAGTTTGCTCATCAGATGCCCAGCTGTGTTCTTGGGAGCTGGAGGGAGCAGCATCCTATGCTAAGAAGGTCCTTAAAGACTGGATTAAAAATCATTGCTGAGATGTTCAAAGCCACCTAAAGGGATCTGGGCATTAAAAATTAATGGGAGCTGGGTTTCCAAATCCCTCCTTTATCATCCTCATGTGATGGCTGTGTTCCTAGTGGTATCACAGTTGGTTAATAGGAGCTGGTTACAGGGCTGGAATCCCCCCAGTTTGCACCAGTCACCGGGAGAATCTTGGTGCTGGAACTAGAGGTGAGCCCTGCCAGGGCTTGTGCAAAATCTCCTTCTCTTTTATTGATCGATGTATTTAACACAATATTACACAATAACAAATAAAGGAAGCCAACCTGCCAGGGAAATTCCAGACTGATGATTAGATTAGATGCAATCGTCAGTCTCCTCCCAGCCAGAGGAACAGTGATTTGGATTGGCTGCTGAGCAGCTCAGGCAAGACTCAAATCAATGGCATGAAGGTGCTTGGTGGAGCTGTGCTGCCCCGGAGGTCAATGCATAGGTTTGGTGGGGCAACCAGTTGTGCGAGGTCATGGATCTAGTGGCATGGTACTTCCATGTGGATCCCATAGGTCTATGGTGTTTAGGACACCTTGCTCCCTGCCCACTTCACATCATCTTACCCCCGCCTCTTGACGAGGCACAATTTCCTTAAAACTCCGTGGGGCTGTCCTCAGGGAGTTCTCAACCCCCTCTGTCCGAGTCCTGAAGGTTGGTCAGCAGTGGGGAGGAGCAGTCTGGCCCCAAAATCGTTATTAGAGCTGCGGGTTTTACTGGTTTTTTTGCCTATAAGTCCCTCACCTCCTCCTCCCCCGATAAGTCACCACAGCAACAGGAAAGCTCCACCAGCAGCAAACCCCTCCCCCCCCACCAGACCGTTATTTAAATTTTGCCAGAGCTGAAACGTGAGCTCCTCTGTCATCCCAGCCGGAAAGACGTGCTCCAGCATGTGCATTGATACACTGTTCTCGTGGGTGTTTGCAGTCCCATGGCGTCTGGCTTTCTGCCTCTCGAGGCGCTCCTCTGGCACATGACGCTGATTAGGTCGCAGCATCACACGCCACATCTAGTGCCTCTCTGTTCCAGGGGAAGCAGTGAAAAGCGATGACAATGAATTTGGCTGGGTTTCTTTGCCACGAGGCAGCTCAGTAACCAGTCACTGTGGATGTTTCTATTCTCTTCCAGTTGATCATCCTCCAATCGAGCCCTCACAATACATCTCCATTCCCTCAAAACACCCAGACAAGATGGGATTTGATGAGGTAGGTGCGGTGGGTTGTTACCTCCAGGGTGCAGTCTGGGAGCTGTTGGAACTGCTGTGCCCGCTAACAACTCAGCGGAGTTGGCCTCTCTCACACTGCTCTGCTGGTGATTCAGCCAGCCTCGCCAGGCTTTGTTATCACCCATCATGGCAGCAGGCGGTGCCACACACCCAGCTGAATTACCTGAGTGCTTTCCCTAAGCCACTCATGGACAAACAGGAGGCCCCCAGCCAACTTCCCAGCTCCCTAGCCTTGCACCCCTACTGGAGTATAAACCCAGAATTATATCGTCTTGCACTGCACAGGGGTCTGTATGATGCAAGCTCATTAATTAACTAGCTCCCGCCTTGATGTGGGGAAGATATGCAGCAGCCTTTGTTTACAGAGCTAGGATTCCCAAACCCTTCACTCAAAAACTCACTGGTTAAGATAAAACATAAAACAAGTTTATTAACTACAGAAAGATAGATTTTAAGTGATAGTAAACAGATCAAAGCAGATTACCCGGCAAATAAATAAAAGCGCAAACTGAGACTAATATACTAGATAGATAGGATTTGAATTAGCAAAATCTCACCCTGACTGATGATACAAGCAGGCTTACAGATTCTTGAGGGATCAGCTGCATCTGCTTTGCAGCTTGGGTCCTCTTTCCCCATTCCAAGGCCTTTGTCTTCCAGAGGTTCTTTCAGGTGTTCAGTTGTGGGAGAGTGAAGACAAATGATGATGACACTCCCCACCTTATATAATTTCTACATATGGCAGGAACCCTTTGTTCCAAGCTAAGTTCCCAGCCCAGTTTGTGGGAAAATACGGGTACCAAAATGGAGTTCAGTGTCATGTGGTCTGGTCACATGCCCTTGCATGCCTTGCTGAGTCATAGCAACCATTACTCATAGGCTGACTGAAACATCCCCAGATGAGGACAGATCTTTTCCATGGTCCATTGTCTTTGCTGATGGGCCATTAGCACTGTCTAGCTTCTTCACTGTTGTACCTGAAAGGCTAGCTATGGGCGTTTCCAACTTCACAACATCTTTCAATAACACATACACAGTAAAACTTCATAACTTCACATACAATGATAGCACATACAATACAATAAGATATTAATGTTTGGTAGAGTAAGACTTTTAGAATGATACCTCACAAGCTATACTTTGTACAAAACATATCATAATTATATGACAGTGGTGAATATGGGTTTACCATGGTATAGTGCCTGTATGTACTTTTATTTTGTTGTGTGGACATGTGCATCATATAGGAAGCCTTGTCACTCCCACCACAGATAAGGCTGCAAATCAGTTTTCATTTCTATCCTGTCTTCACATGTTCATCAAAACTTTCCAAAACATTGATATGTTGGGTTGAAATTTTCCATGGGATGGATCCTGGTGTCTTTACTTGACTAAAACTCCCCCTGATCCAATGGGGATCCTTTTGAGGCATCCACATGTGAATTTTGATTCCTGCTTTCATAAGAGCTGAGCAGCTGTACTTGATGTCAGTGGGAGCTGTGGGTGCTCAGCATCTTTGGACATCAAGCCTTGAGGTGCCTGATCTCAGATGTCCCAAGTTTGAAAAACTTGGCTGAATCCAACGTCCAGGGATACCAGTGGGAATCTTTCCAGTTACTTAAATGGTCATTAAATCAGGCCAGGCGTGATTTGGCTTCACTTCCAGTCACCTCCTGCAACCACTAAGCTTTACTCTTTCTGTAGGTTAGGATTCCTATGGATAGGTCTCTCCATCCTAGGGTTAGGATTCTTATTAGTAGGCCATTTGGAGTTAGGGATAGGGTTCCTACGGGTAGGGCTCCCAGCCCTAGGGTTAGGGTTCCTATGCATAGGCCACTTGGGGTTAGGGTTCCTATAGGTAAGGCTCCCCGTCCTATGGTTAAGGTTCCTATGGGTAGGCCGCTTGGAGTTAGGGTTCCTGTGGGTAGGGCTCCCCCCCCCCCCAGGTTAGAGTTCTTATGGGTAGGGCTCACCACACTAGGGTTAGTGTTCCTAGGAGGAGGACACTTGGAACTAGGTTTATGGTTCCTAAGGGAAGGGTACTTGGAAGAAATGTTTGGGCTGCTATGGGCAGTGCTCTCTGCCCTAGGTTTAGGGTTTCTATGGGTAGAGCTCCCCACCCTAGGGTTAGGGTTCCTCTGGGTAGGATACTTGGAGATAGCTTCATTATTCCCGAAGAACTTTAGCACTTACGGGTTTTTTAAAATTTCTCCTGCTTTCCATTAAGAAGCAAGGACACTGTTTTGATGACCTCGCAAAGCTGTTAGAGATGGTGACTGAAGAGAGTCAGGTGTTTAAACTGTAAATACACAGCACTTTGGATCACTTGGGTTATGATGGGGTCTGTATGTATTCACTGAATATTCTATATTGTTTGTCCTAATCTTCTTTTCCTGTTTGGGAGCCACATTTCCACTGTGGCCTTTTTGTTTTGATTTTACTTAAGACAGCTGGGAACATGTTTGAAGCAGAACCCAGGAAGTTTGGTGCATAAATCATCCCTTTAGAAACTCCTGCCCCTGTAGTGCTAGAGATGGCTAGCCACAGTCAGAGGCAAAGTATCAGCAGAAAGAGACTGGGGAGGAAGAATTCCAGAGAGAGACTGTGCTGTGAATAAACTGGGTTTACATTTTGTGTAGAGCCAAAAAAACCTGCATAGGACGCATAGTGCCTGCGTGTGTAGCTGCCAGAGACAGTAATATAATCACAGAGGGAGCTACTAAAATTGGAGGAGCCTTGTTTTTTGTCTTTAAGACGTTTTGTTTTCTTGGGTTGGTCTGGAGTTTCTATTTATATGGCTTGTGTCATGAAGTGCGGATTCTGTGTGACTGTTTGTTTGGCCATCTGTGTTTGGAGTCGTGTGTGTTTCTGGGCTGTTTCTTGTGGTTGCACTTAAATTGCCTGATATTTTATTAGTATTACTGCCTTTGCACCAAGCTGGCTCTCAGTCTGGTTTTTATTTGGCCAAGGTTTGTTCCTCAGGCTGAACTTGTTCTTGCCTGCCTGAGGACAGAAACGTGGCCCTGACATTCTGTGTTTTACCAAGGAATGTGTGTGCCTGGCGGGGCCTGCAGTCTGCCCTCGACCAGGCAAAATATGTCTGCTTATCTTGGGCTAAGTGTTGCCCTCAGATCTGTTTTCCGGCCCAGAATGTATCTTAGGAGCACACCTATGATTCTGATTGAATCAGCAGAAAATTTCCAGGATCTGCAGTAATTAAAGGTACCCTGCATTGCAGAACCTGCTTCCACTTGTGTCCAGTTCTTAGGGTGATAGGCATATTGGTAATCCCAAAGATAGATGCAGCATTTGGTAAAGATCTGTGCTCTTTACCACATGCCAACCTCATCCTCCCTTTGAATACAAAAGGGATATATTGTACTGGGTAGAGATTGGCCCAAACAAAAGGTTGGATCCAAACATCAGTGTGCTGGGGAAGTTCAGATCCAGCTCCAAACTGCACAACTGGCCCCTGGCCCTTGCTTTCTAATTCCATATACAACTGTGCATTCAAAGACCATTATGGTTGCAAAGTGAAGCATTTAAAAGTCAGGAAATGCCGAAGTTCATGTTGCCCACACAACCTTGACTCTGCCCCCTGTGTATTTATATTACCCTCCGGTTTCTAATTACTCAGATACAGTTTTCTCATCCAGGCCCCTCCCTCACGCAGTGTTGATGGTGCCTGGAGAATGTGGCACTGTTCATTTAGTTTTTTATTCTCACTGCTCAATGTATGAAGCCCTGCTGCATTCACTGTGTATCGTCCTACCTGGAATCCTCAGCTGTCCAGTTAGGGGTAGAGCTCTGCTCAGGCCTACTCTTAAAGCCCGACCTGGACCTGAACCCAAACTGAGCACAGCTGACCCGAATCCAACCTGAGAGTGTTGAGTCGTTTTTAGAACTGACCCAGCCCTGATTATCCCACGAACCTGGGTCAACTTTATGTCCCTGCCAGATTTCAGGTTTCGGCTCCAAATTGGTGAGGTGCTAGAATTGATCCAAAAAAATCAGATTTTGTAGGTTTTTTTTAACAAGGCAAAAGTGCTTTCTTCCCACTGCCCCCCTACACACATACACACACACATACACACTCTTCATTTTTGAAAATCATTGAACGTTCTTTCCTCAATCTTCCCATAAAAATCAGCAGCTGGACTGAACAAATATTCTGAATTTCAGCTCAAAAGATAAATGTCTGACAAATTTATAGTAATCCAAAACCAACGCTCTTAAATGGAAATGCTCCTGGAGCTCTAACAGGGTTCAAAACCTGCTGAGCTCCGGCACAGGCTTGTATCTGGACTTTGCACTGAGCCAGAGTGTTCTGATGTCCTTCTTTCTTAACCCAGATTTTCATGATTAACCTGAAGCGTCGGAAAGACAGGCGGGATCGAATGCTGCGAACGCTCTATGAGCAGGAGATTGCAGTCAATATAGTAGAGGCTGTGGATGGCAAGTGAGTCTTTGGAAAGATCTGGTTCTGCATAGCAGAACTGTTGATTAGAAGTGCTACCTTGATTAATTTCAGACAATTCTCTTTGATGCCCTGTGATTATGAGTTATCATTTTTAATGTACTATTTGGTGCAGTTTTGCAAAAAAAAAGTTTTCATGCTGTTATTTTATTCTTCTCTTACTCTGATCAGTCTCCATTAGAGATCTGGTAAGATAGTTTAGGCCCAGAAGTAAAGTCTTCTTCAAGGCAAAGTTCTGTGAATAGAAACATTGTCATAAAATTAAATAGGGGTATGACAATGAAAACATTTTTGTGGCATTTACATGTTCCCTTGCAATATGTCCAACCCCACTATGCTACATTATAGTAATGTAAACACTGAGAAAGTTTTCTTTTAGTTGTAACTCTCAAAGCAATGTACAAAATCTCCATTTTACACACGGGGAAACTGAGGCACTGAGGTCAAGGTTGGGGTTTACTAAAGGAGTCAGGTGCCCAAATCCCATTTGAAAGTCCCAGGCTGAGTGACTTTCCCAAGGCTGCTCAGGAAGTCAGTGGCACAGTTAGAAACAGATCTTGGGTCTCCTGGTGTCTCTCTGCCTTCGTGGCCTCTCTAGTGCTAGGGCATTAGAACTTGACCGTGAAACTGACCATAAGCAAATATAATACCGACTGCGCTAGTGCTGTTGTTCAAGGTGAGAGAAATAAAAAAGCAAACAAAATCCCACCATGGTGGAAAGTGAGCTCGGTGTTCTCTAGCCTTCCAGTTTGACTATAGCTGAAGTGTTATTAACAATATTACAATGACCCTTTTAAGATTGCACTTTCTTGAAACTGTTGGGGGTGAGAATCCTAAAAAATCTCTTATGTTCAGCATGATTTAGATCAAATTAAACTGCATTCAGCTACAAATACACAGCCTATTTTGGGAACTTCCCTAGCTCAGGGAAGTCTTTTCACTGCTAAACAATTTCACTGGTTTTGTGCCTGAGTAAAAAATAGTAACATCTATAAAAGTTCTTAATACTGAAAGCAGCTCTCTCTTTCCTCAGGGCATTGAATACAAGCCAGCTGAAAGCTCTGAATATTGACATGCTACCTGGTTACCAGGATCCTTATTCTTCCAGGCCACTAACCAGGGGGGAAATTGGCTGCTTTCTTAGCCACTATTATATCTGGAAAGAGGTAAATAATGTCTGTGCGCTGGTGGGTGTATTACACTTGGATGCTGTGGGAGGGAAGCAATGTTTTATTTTTAGATAGTCTCTCTTATTTTGGTGTGAATTGTCCAGGGTCTCAGTAAAGGTTACGATTTTCAGAAACAGGATCAGCAGTTAGGCTCTTAAGTTCACACCTTGGCACATAAGCAACCTGATTTTCAAAAGTGCTGAGACTTGAGCAGCTCCTATTATGCTGTCAGTTTGCAAACAGCTCCCAGTCTGTGTCACACGTCTGGACTGTGGTCATGACCTTTTTCACAAAACCCATAGCCAGCTTGTTTGGGGCAATGTTGTGCTTGGGGAGAAAAAAAAAAAAGCGAAGAAATGTTGTTGCAGGATTTCACCTATGAGTTTTTTTCTGATTCTAAACCTGTGTAGAATTGAATGGCACCAATTTTGATGACCTTCATACTGATCAAAGAGCAGGGGGGTCAGTCCTGCTCCCAGTGGGGTCCTCGGCATAGCTTCAGAGGGTGCAGAACTGGCCCTTCAATAGCATATGGGCCATTTCAGTCCCATTTGAAAACATCCCTTTCAGGTGGTGAACAGAGAGCTGGAGAAGACTCTCGTTATTGAAGACGACGTGCGCTTTGAGCATCAGTTTAAAAGGAAACTCATGAAACTGATGGACGATATAGAGCAAGTCCAGCTAGACTGGGAGCTCATGTAAGTAGTCTTGTCCCAAGAGCTTTCACTGCCCTAAACCAGCTGGAAACTCTCTCCCCTGCTCTCACATGCACGGAGCATTTCAATAACATGGATGTACCCTCATAATAATCAGACAGGGCTGCCTGCAGGGAATGCAGCATGGAGGAATAAAATTCCAAAGAATCAATAATGGGGGATAATTTTAAAGGAGCTGGAGTAGTTAAAACCTCCATCAAATGAAGCACATTGCGGGTACTCTTTAATAAACAGGTGCCCACAGTGATATAGCCATGGCCTCCCAATAACCCTGGTCCCCCACTCTGAACTAATTCCCATGACACAGGGTGCATGTTCTCACTGTGAGAACAGGGTATTTGAACCCTTTTGTTTAGTCATTTAAATACATACTCATTCTCACAAAGAGAAGCAAGAGGAGAATGGCACCGTCTAGCCAGCAAACAGACTGAGCTGGAAATCTTTGTCCTGTTTCTGAAAACAATTCCACGTTCACTGCCAAGGGAGCAGAGTTTTCGAACTGGCCAGCTGAAGAAGGGGGAGAAGACCTTCTAGGGGGCTCCTCCCCCAGGCAGTTTTTATAATCCTCCGGCTGTTTGGTGCTTTCTGGCACTCAGGTTGTGTGGGTCCCTGGATCAGTGCCTGTGACAGTCCAAAAGCAAAACGTTTTCTCTTCAGATGTATTTTTATAAGGGATAAGCCGTCTCTGGTGGCACTGATTTATCTGGGCTTCATCCAGAGAAGGGATATGGCTGGGGAATTACCCCAACCCTCCTGTCTGTAGGATGATGGAGTTTTAACAAGAGGCTCCCGAGAGGCCTCCAGCACCTCACTGGATACGCACCATAGCGAATTCAAATCCTTGCTTGGGTCAGGATGGTGCATTGGTTTTGGGACCTGTAGTCTCCTTGGACTGCAACTCTGGGTTAAAAACACAGGCAGTTGTGGCACTGGAGAATTCCAGGAGAAGCATTTGACTTGTGGGTGCACTTTGGACCTGATCCATGGTCCAGTGACGTCAATGGAAAAACTCCCACTGACTTAAAAGGCCTTTGCTCAGCCCTGGTTGAAGTGGGAATGCCTGATGTCCCAGTTACAGTATAATTGCACTGCAGAGCTGATCATGGAAACAGGCCTTAGTTTTCACTGCGGTGGGTTTTTCTCCCCTCCAGCTACATTGGTCGGAAAAGGATGCAGGTGCAGCGCCCCGAGAAGGCAGTTCCTAATGTAATGAACCTTGTGGAAGCAGATTACTCTTACTGGACCCTGGGGTATGCAATCTCCTTTGAAGGGGCTCAGAAATTAATTGGGGCTGAACCTTTTAGCAAGATGCTGCCGGTCGATGAATTCCTGCCGATCATGTACAACAAGCACCCTGTGTAAGTAAAAACCCTTCCTTGCTTGGAAAGCCAGCTGGCTTTGCGTGAGCTGTACCTTGCTAACTGATCTTAAACTGGACGTTGCGTTGCTGTTTGTACAGTGCATCTCCATAGCATAACCTAGTAGGCGGAGCAGAGGACTGGATATTATGATTCTTGGATATTGCCAGTGCTGCTGGAGATGTTGAGCAAATCTCCGGACCTTTCTGTGCCTGAATTTATGTAATAATATCCTACCTCGGAGTGGTCTTTTGGGATTCATAAATTCATACTTTTGAAGCAGCTAGTAATCTCTGATTGGAAGTAACTATATAGGTGTATTATTATGATTATGTAGATAGTGTCTACTTTGGAATACCTTACCTGGCATAGGCCTGGGAAAGATCTCTGTGCAACTCAGAGCCTTTCTTTTCAAAACCCTGCTTTTAGGGCCTTTTCAGAATCTACATGGCACCTTCCTACTTCGCTGTGTTGCAGAATCCAGGGTTTTCATTTCAAAGGTGTGTGGGGCAGGGAGAAGTCACATCTTTTAACCAGCTCCCAGCCAGACTTATCAACATTGTCTCTCTCTTTGTGGCGAAAGCTCTGCAAGGCTCTCCCTCAGAGCCCCGGAAAGTGATGTGGGTCTCAAGATACGGGAGGAATCTGTTTTCAAGGGTGGATCGCCTTGTTTTGTAAGAAAACAAGGGGTTTTTTTAATTCTCACCTAAAGCTCCCCCTAACCTTGTTTCCATAGTCTAGTTACCCATTATGACATCTCCCCAAAAGAATTTGGGGTGCCACATCATTGGTCCCTGCTTCCAACAGGTACTGCAGTGTCCCTCTGACAGTTGTCTTCTAGTCCTGTATACAGTCTTAGTGATCCTCTGATAACATATCTGAGACAGGCCTTTGTTCTCCTCCAACACCCGGTTCTCCTAATTGGCCACACCACTTACTCTGTGGTAGCAAGGTACACTCTTCGGCCTCATCTGCATCAGTAGCAGCTTCTCTGGTGGTAGGGACGCTGGGAGCACTAATGCAGACAGGCTGCCATTGACTAACCATTGGGTTGCCCAGAACAGGTCTAGATGGGATTGGAAGTTGTGGCGCTTAAAACGCCAGTGGCCAGTTGACCACTTTGCAAGCAATGGCAAAGTAAGTCATGTGCGGTAGCGATGCCATAGAGGGAGATTTTAAGACAACTGCTAGTATAGACAAAGCCTTTGTTATTTCTTGGCCTAACTTTGCTCCCATTGGAGTTGATGGGAGCATTACCATTGATTTCAGTGGGAGCAGAGTTAGGCCACCCCTGAACTCATCTAAAAATCGCACCCCAACAGTGCAAATAAGAAATGATACAGGGGCCCAGCAGTTGAATTCCAAATGCCAACTCACATATCCAGGTATCTCTGCAAGACTGGGGCTACAGTCCCAGTAGAATTTCCAGATGGATCCAGTATGCTTCCTGTCCTGTTCTCTCATAGGGTGTTGCTATTCAAATAGCTGCAGGGTCCTGCTTCAGAGGTGGCTGCTCCCTAGTGGCAGGTGAAGTGCATGGTTTCTGAAATACTTTGTCATTCTTTAGGATCCTTTATGTTATTGTATAAAAATCACTTTTCCAAAAGGACTAATAGTGTCCTCACTGTTCAGTTCATCTCAAGCCTTCAATCATTTGCCCAGGTTTCACCCTGCGAGGAGCATCTAACTCTACCGACTAGTCCTAGCTCAGTAGATTGGCTCATAACCCATGGAAAGGCAAAGCAAACACAGTGGTGCTGAGCAAGACTTATTTCTGCTAATGATATTTGTTTTCCTTTCTTTAGAGAGAAGTACAAGGAGTACTATGAGTCCAGAGACTTGAAGGCCTTCTCAGCAGAACCCTTGCTTGTTTATCCCACCCATTACACAGGGCAGCCGGGTTATCTCAGTGACACAGAGACATCCACCATCTGGGACAATGAGACCATGTCGACTGACTGGGACAGAGCCCATTCCTGGAAGTCCCGGCAACAGGGCCAGATCCACAGTGATGCCCAGAACAAAGATGCCTTGGCCCCCCAGCCATCTCTCGATGCGTCGTTGTCCAGGGATGAGCTATGACTGTCCCCCTTGCTAAGTGACTCTGACAACAACAGCAGAACCTGCCTCACAATTTAGCTTTCATCTAGAAGCTTCTAGAGACGTCAGTGTGGTCTCCTTCTCGCCGTCTTTAGTGGCGAAGCAAATTGATTGGATCTGACTGACTTAACCTAACCAATCTCTATTTTTTGGGAAAGGGAGTGGGGGGAGGGGCTTGAACCAGAACGTTCCAGATTGGCAGAAAAAAAAAAAAAGACTTCTAAAAAGCGTATCGTAAACTCCAGTCCATTCTCACAAGGGTTCGTAACTTTGAAACCTCTGTGGAGTGGCGAGTTGGCTCCATGGCGCACTGAGTTGACACTAGTAATTACAAAATTTCCTTGAATGACGTCTTTCTACAGTTCCTGGTGTAGAATACTGTATTTATAAAGATTAATATATATAGGGGTTCTGAGGTGGACACGTGTAAGTCCTTTCCAGATAGTTGTCACTGTGCTGCTGCATAACATTAACTGTTGTTGATTTGCGTTTTTTTATCCCCATTCTCTGAGAGAAGCTGCAAGTGTGTGTGTGTGGGTGTGTGTGGGTGTGTTTTAAAGGATCACTGTCAAGATCACGACTTCAAAAATGGCCTCATCTGTGTTGCTATCTACACCTCTTCCATAACGTGAGTCCCCACTTCACATTGCAATACAAAATAGTTTCAGGAGTCCTCTCTCCTACGTTTCAAGACACCCCTCCCATCCCATCTAGCCATAAGGAAAGAGAGGATGGTCACAGTCTCCTGAGATGTGTCTGCAACCTCCTAAACTGACACCTTAGCTGTTTCAGTTTTAATAATCTATTTTAAAATCCATTGTGCTTTTTGCTTTTTTTTATGCTCTTCGTTTTCTTTTTCTTTTTTTTTTTTAATTTGTTTCATTCACACTGAACAGTGAAACTAAATCAGCCAGCGCTACTTCCTGTTAATGGTCAGTTTCACTTCCTGTTTCTTGGCTACAAACCTTTTGGGTTTCCTTCCCAATTAATATAATAAAAAACTATTTCAGTTTCCTCACTGATAGGTTTGGGCCTAAACTACTTGACAGTGTCCCTTTAAAAAGAAAACCATGAAAATGTTAATGGTGTCAAGTCTGCTGTTCTTTGTTGGATGGCTGCATTAGAATTGTATATTGCAGGACAAAAAAGGCAACTTGCCTTTTATATATTTTTAAATGTGAGGAGTGAGCTTGTTCTGTTTTGGATGAGTTCTGATATACTCAGTATTGGGTAAGATGTCAGCATAGTAAGTCATGTTGTTGTTTTTTAAAGTGTCCCATAAGGCAGGTGATCGTGTGCTACACTTCTTAGATTTAGCTGATGTAGATTTAGATCTTTTTCTGTACAACACAAAGTTAGGGGGAAAAAAAATCCTCCTGGCCTAAAATCTAAAGAGATTGTTTCACTTTCTGGATGAGCTGTACATTGGAGCGTGTGGTTGGTTTTCGTTTTTTTAATAATTGCTGATAATGTTGTGCTCTCTCCTAAAGAAGACATGTTACTGTCTATCAGCAGGTCTGATAATACATAGAACTGGATGCAAGATGATTAGCTGTGTGGAGTCTCAATTTACATGGAGCTCTTGGACTGAGAATGCTGGGTGAGCAGGGCTGGGGGTCTGCCATGCTGCTTTGGGGCATTTTCACAGCCGTGTTGAAATAAGGCACAAAAAGATAACAAAGAGACACAAATGTAACCCTTCTGCCCGTCAGAGTTGGCAGCAACAAGGGCCGGGTTCAATATCTAGGGGATCCATTCCAATAACACAATGCAAACCGGCTCGAGCCCCCACCCAGTGACCTGGGACAAATATATACCTCCCCCGCTGGGCGCCTCCAAGAGGCAATATTTCCCCTCTCGCAAGCACATAGTCTGAGTGTAGCAAAAAGCCTTTTAATAACAGAGAGAAACAATGTGGCATTATGTTGGGGAAACACCACCAACACAACCCATGAGCAAACAAAAAAAACCCACCCCAAGCAAATTGGGGCATGCCCTTTTCCCTTTGGTTCTTGAGTCCAGCAACCCCAAATCACCCAAAGTCCAAAAAGTCCAATGCCCCAAAAGTCTCTGTCCCTGGTCAGGGCAGCCCCAGAGTTCGAAAGTTTATCTGTGGAGCTTTACCTCCCAACCTGGGTGGAGATGGGATGGGGGTAAGAGGCACCTTACATGATCTGACACTGACCGCTCCATAGCTTCGCTCCGCCAGCCGCCCCACGAACTCCTTTGCTCAGCTGCGCTCCGCTCCGCCAGCCGCCCCACAAACTCCTTCGCTCAGCTCCGCGGCCCACAAGCAGCTCCTGCCATCCACAAACTGCTCCGCGTCGAACTGCTTCACCAGCCGGTCCACAAGGCACTCCAGCCGTCCCGCAAACTGCTCCACAATATATCTTCAGGCTCCCCCACTACTTAACACAACACTCAGTGATTTCAGCTCTTAGGTGAATTCAGCTTGTAGTAGGGGAGCCCCAGTGCTGGTGCACTGTCAGCCCAAAGTCAGCTCAGCAGCCTATAACGAGACTTCTAATGAAATCAAAATTAGCTCTGATATTCCATAGTGGAGAAAGGGCAATTAGCATGTAAGGCCCTCACCAAGGGGCCCATGCCACCAAGTATTAATACTTATCCCCAGCCTCTCTCCATTCACACAGTTTTGGAACCCATGACCCTTGCCTAGCGAGTGCTACTTAGTTGATGGTGAATCCCTCCATCATAACAAAAGGCCATGTACAGTTCCAAGCACAGTTCCCATAATCAGGGTAATAACAATTTATTCTTCCTGCCCCAATAACAGAGACACTGGGGATCCCACAGCAGCCAAAGTGACCGTTTGGGCAGCTATGGTCTCATTCTAGGCGTGGTGGGTGTGCCTATGCAAATGAGATCGGCCCCTGAAGTTCTTTTCCACAACTTGCCACACCTCACCACCAGATGTCAGGATGGAGCTCATCCTGACACTGCTTACACAAAGATCATAGCTACAACATTTTGGAGCCTGATCTGACTCTCAGTGGGACGCTTGCACTTAACCAACTCCATCATGGATTTAAGATTTTGTGAGCCTGTTCCCCTGGCCCCTAACCACAAACACATGATCCACAACTACCCTATGTGGTGCAGCCTTGTCAACACCCCAAGCTGAAGAAAGTCATGAAACTAGGCTCATGTGGAATAAGGATTGTGGGTCATCCTTGGGCCATAGTGAATTATTTGGGGTTTTTTCCCCTAATACTTAATTTGTAATGAAATAGGTGCCAGAGCTCAAGCAATTAGATGCTGGGGCTTGAGCAATTTTTTTGCATTCATAACTGATGCAGCAAGCCCAGAGGTGCCAGGGCTACGAACTACCAAGCCCTGGCACAAATTAAGTGTTGTTTTTCCCTTTTTAAAAAGCCTCCATTCCCATAATCAGGTCTTTATTCTCCAGCCCACAGGGCAGACCTGACCTCCATTTTGAGCCTTGCTGGCCAGCAGGTGGCACTGTTCAGCGAGACAATGCTTGCCTTCTGATCTGCTTTTTTAAAAGCACCATTTGAAAAATATAAACACGCAGAACATGGTGGTGCTGCAGCTCATCGGAAGGGGCTTTGCTTTGACCCACGGAAGTCAATACGACTCTTGACATGGACTTCAGTGCGGGAGCAGGAGCAGGCCTTTTGTGCAAGCCCACTTGGAGAACAACAGTGAAACTAAACATCAGTTTTAAAGTAGCCAGGGCTAGAAAGGGAAAACTGTGCAAGAATTCAGGTTCTTTCACATTTCATTATGGATGTGAACACAGTGTCACAAAGATTTCACATGCTTCCCTCAGAAACGGGGCAGGTTTTGAGTATAGGACTAGGTGGCTTCGCCCAGGAAGCATATGGAAATGCTGATATTAGCATGCTTCTCATTGTGAAAATAGCCATTTCTCTTCACTTCAGCGGTAACACTGCTTTAGACGGGAGCAATCCCTGGAAACCACAAGGGGAAGGACACTTTGCAGACGGAAAGTCCCTGGTTTGGCACATCTCCATTGTACGTGTTCAGTATTTGCATAAGTGTGTGTGTGTATATGGGGGTAGATGAGGGTTCTTGGGGCTAGGTAGCAGAGAAGAGAAAGCAACTGTCAGAGAGGTGGAACAGTGCTCTAAGCATCAGCTCTGATAACATGGTCACCGCTGAAATAGGCAGCATTGGTCCTTGCTGCTCACAGAGAAGGAGCATGGGCATGAAGCCAGCTGGCTGGGACATAGTCTCCAGAAGGGAGGGTTACCAACCCTCCCGGATTGGCTGGGAGTCTCCCGGCATCGGCACTGATCTCCCAAAGGCTACTGAAACCAATCTGGGAGATTTTAATAGGCCGCTAAAAGTCCAGCGGTGCAGCGGGGCTAAGGCAGGCTCCCTACCTGTCCTGGCTCCGCGCCACTCCTGGAAGTGGCATGTCCAGCTCCTAGGTGGAGGGGCGGCCAAGGGGGGGGGTCTCTCTCCACACACTGCCCCCATCCCGAGCGCCGGCTCCACAGCTCCATTGGTCAGGAACCCCCAGCACGCACACACCCCTAGCCACCCCTCCCTACACCCTGAGCTACTCCCCTGCCTTCACACAGCACCTAGCTACCCCCCCGGCCCCTGCACAGCCCCAAGCTACTCCCCTCCCTGTAGTCTGAGCTACCCCCCCCGCCTGCACACAGCCCCAAGCTACCCCCCTCTCTGAACTCTCAGCTACCCCCCCGCCTGCACACAGCCCCAAGCTACCCCCTTCCCTGAAGCCTGAGCTTCCCCCCTCCCCAGCCTGCACACAGCCCCTCACTACCCCTTGAGCAGTTTTCAAACTTTTTTAGCTGCGTTCACTGCTTTGAGTAAAAGTTTTTGGTTGCATTTCCCCCCAACCCAGAAAGGCTGGGTGGCCTGCAGAGGTGAGTCAGGGGGTGGAGATGCCGCTCCCTCTCTGGACCCTGCTATGCGGAGCTGGCTTGATCCCTGCCGGCCCTTTGCCTTTCTCCCCCCCCCCAAAATAGAAGTCAAACTATGCCTATGTCCCAGGCCCCCCGCCCTGCCCCTGGTCTGGAGCCCCGAGTCCACCCACCTGATCCCCTGCTGGGCCCTCAGAAAGAAAAAGGTTCCGAACCCCTGCTGTAAAGCACACTTGCTTTCTTGCGTGCTACTGTTCTTTGGCTGTTTGGCTGCCGTGAGCTTATTACACTGGTCGCTGCTACAGGGGTTCCCAAAGCTGGCCGCAACACAGACTCTGGGGTGGTCCGCTGGCAGGCGTGACAGTTGAAGGGGGGGTAGATGTAGAGGGTGTCCCTGCCAAGCCCAGGAGTCCCCTGCCCCCCCGATACATGGCATTCCCACACCTCACCCCCCAACTGCCTCATCCCCCTCTGAAACACTATTAATGCTGCTTCTGCCCTCCCCCCCAATGAGCTGGCTTTGTGAGCCATCTTGGATCAAACCCCACCCCACACACCTCTGCCCCAGGGGGTGTCTCTGGGGCTGAGCCCCTGAGCTAACTGGGGTAACCGGTTCTGTTTCCTTTCTCAGTGTCTCCCCCCCAGCTCGTGGGGGAGGGGGAGGTGCTCTCCGCCTGCTGCAGGAGACCTGGGCAAGCTGGTGCTGTGGCAGTCCCAGGGCTGAGCAGAATGTGCCACGCCTGCCACCGGTGAGAGGCAACACCACTGGCCCTCAGCCACCCCTCCTCCCTCTGTGTCACCTTGCTGATGGTAAGGAGGGACATGGTGCTTTGGCTTGATCTGGGGCAGGGTAAAGTCAGGGAGTTTGCCTTAATTCTGCAAGGGAAGGGGTGCGGGTAGGGTTGCCAACTTTCTAATCCCTGAAAAAACAAACACCCCTGCCCCACCCCCATCTCTCGCTCTCCCTCCTTCCCACCCCCCACCCCTCCAGCCCCATTGCTCTGTTTCCCCATCCCCTGGGACTCACCTGCAGAGCTGAGCTGGGAGGAGCTGATGCGGAGCCTGTCTGCCCGATTGCCTCACCCCGGAACTCGGGGCACAGTGGGGTGGGGGGTCCCTGGAGTGAGGGAGCTGGGGCAATCGGGGCACAGGCGGGGTGGGGTGTTGGTCCCTGGAGTGGGGAAATTGGGGCACAGCAAGGTTGGTTGGTCCCTGGAGCGAGAGGCCAGGGAGGGGAAATTGGGGCACAGCAGGGCGAAGGCAGGGGGGTCCCTGGAGCAAGGGGCTGGGGAAATCAGGGCACATTGGGGCAGGGGCAGACAGGTTACCCCCAGATGGCCCCACTACTTACTTTGGAGCCAGCCAGTTCTCTCCGTCAGGCTGGGGGCAGGAAGAGCAGCAGCTCCTAAACAGATCTGCTCCTCCAGGCTCCACTACAGCTGCTGCTCTTCCTGCCCTCACCCCCGGTGGCAGAGGCTGGTTACTGCAGGTAACCAGATGTTTAGCATCTGGTCAGGATGCCTGGCAACTCTCGGTGCTGGGCATCATGGGGCGCACTGCCAGTGGGGAGGAGGGGTGGCACCTGCGCTCAGGCCCAGCTCTGAAGGGCCAGGCTCAGAAGGGCAGTAGAATGATGTACCCCATGAGTACTGGCCCCCTGTTGGTACATATAGTATCCATGTATATAATAATTAGTAATTTTCCTCACAAGGTGTTAATAGTGGACTGTTGTGCTTATTGCCACTGCACAGGTGTGCCACAGGAGAAAGACGTTTGGGAACCCCTGGTCTACGCCCCAGGCTGGGGATGAGGAGACAAGGAGCGTAAGATTGCTTGTTACATTTTGGCAGGTGAGGCTTCTGCTTGGCAGGCAACCTGTGTCACAGCCTCAGCTGTATAGAACAGACCTTGTTTCTGAAGAAAGGAAATCAGATGGGGGCCCAGGCGGTTAAGACGGCGCTCTCAGCTTGGTGCAGCGCAATCTCAGTTAAGCACATCTGTTGAATGTTGTAGCTGCTTGAGTAGGTAAAGTAAGGTCATAGTGTTTTATTAAAAACAAAACTTTTACTGATCCATCAAGAATGTTTTCAGTTCCTTTCATTACTATGCAGTGAATGATGCAGGGGCAGTAAATGCCAGTTTCAGAAAAAGGAAAGAAAAAGTTTTGCATAATTTCATGAGTCTTATTTTATTAGCTAGATGCCTCAGTGTGGCCCCACCTCTTCTCCCTGCAAAATGAAACTGATTCTTCCCCGCAAACTGCTACTTTCCAAACTTACTTACGAGCAGACTAGGAGCAGGAACATCCTGCTGTGACACTGCATTCCCACTTCTATTATAAACACTTTTCTCCCCCTTCCCTTTTGCAGTTACTCATTACTTTCAAATGAATTCCTTTCTAGAGGCAGTTGTTCATGCTTTGGCTTAACCAGAGGTAAAGGTTTTTTGGAAAGGAGGTGCAAATTTAATGCACTTGTTTTTTATTATACATATCTAAGAGGAAAAAAACACGTGTCTGGCTGTAAGTCAAAAAATAGCTGAAGCTAGTAACTTCAAACGTGGCATGTTTTTGGAGATCTCATTGCAGCCCATTATTATTGGACATGTTAAGAACATGCTGAGTCCTGTACACCACAAATATCAAGACAGCCCCTGCCCTTAAGAGCTTACAGCTCTGATAATTTTTAATGAGCTCTGTGTAGGCACAGGGGTTCACCTCTGCTAAGCTGGTTGCAGCATTATAGCCAAAGAAAACTTTTTCTTTGATTGGGGGTGGGTGCAGTAGTGTTTTGTGGTTGTGTTTTTCATAATCAGACTAAACTTGATCTGAATTTTGAAGTAGCTCTCAGTTCAACACAACCCCCCTCCCCGCCCCCCAGACAACTTTGGAGGTAAAAAAGGGGCAGGAGCGGAGGTGGACTGTCATGGGTACAGAAGAAAAAGGGGCTGGAGCTTTACAAAGTGCCACATCTCTCTCTCTCATGTACCAAAATGGATTCCTGCCTGGAGTCCATATGCTGCTTCATGCATCTTTATATATATCCTTCCCTCATCTTACTCCAAGGACTGAGAAAAACATTTAATGAACACATTAGAAGCAAGAGGAAGGGCAAGGACGTGGTAGGCCTATTACTCAATTGGGGGGGGGGGGGGAGTGCTAAATGACTTTTTTCTTCCAGTTTTCACCAAAAAGGTTAATAGCAATTGGACGTCTAACATAGTGAATGCTAGTGAAAATGAGGTAGGATCAGAGGCTAAAATAGGGAAAGAATAAGTTAAAAATTACATAGATAAGTTAGGTTTCAGAGTAGCAGCCATGTTAGTCTGTATCCGCAAAAAGAAAAGGAGTACTTGTGGCACCTTAGAGACTAACAAATTTATTTGAGCGTAAGCTTTCATGAGCTACAGCTCACTTGATCGGATGCATGTAGTGGAAAATACAGTGGGGAGATTTTATATACACAGAGAACACGAAACAATGGGTGTTACCTGATCACTCTTGTTACAGTCTGTATGGTAAGGTGAGCTATTACCAGCAGGAGAGAAAACAAAAACCAACCAAACAAAAAAACAACCCAAAACCTTTTGTAGTGATAATCAAGGTGGGCCATTTCCAGCAGTTGACAAGAACATGTGAGGAACAGTGGGGGGAGGGGGTGGAATAAAATAGTTTTACTTTGTGTAATGACACATCCACTCCCAGTCTTTATTCAAGCCTATTTTAATGGTGTCCAGTTTGCAAATTAATTCCAATTCAGCAGTCTCTCGTTGGAGTCTGTTTTTGAAGTTTTTTTTGTTGAAGAATTGCAACTTTTAGGTCTATAATCGAGTGACCAGAGAGAGTGAAGTGTTCTCCAACTGGTTTTTGAATGTTATAATTCCAATGTGATATATGCCATCATGTGCCAGCAATGCCCCTCTGCCATGTACATTGGCCAAACCGGAGAGTCTTTACGTAAAAGAATAAATGGACACAAATCAGACGTCAAGAATTATAACTTTCAAAAACCAGTCGGCGAATACTTCAATCTCTCTGGTCATCGATTATAGACCTAAAAGTTGCAATTCTTCAATCGAAGTATTCGCCGACTGGTTTTTGAAAGTTATAATTCTTGACGTCTGATTTGTGTCCATTTATTCTTTTACGTAAAGACTCTCCGGTTTGGCCAATGTACATGGCAGAGGGGCATTGCTGGCACATGATGGCATATATCACATTGGAATTATAACATTCAAAAACCAGTTGGAGAACACTTCACTCTCTCTGGTCACTCGATTATAGACCTAAAAGTTGCAATTCTTCAACAAAAAAACTTCAAAAACAGACTCCAACGAGAGACTGCTGAATTGGAATTAATTTGCAAACTGGACACCATTAAAATAGGCTTGAATAAAGACTGGGAGTGGATGTGTCATTACACAAAGTAAAACTATTTCCCCATGTTTATTCCCCCCCCCCCGCCCGCAACTGTTCCTCACACGTTCTTGTCAACTGCTGTAAATGGCCTACCTTGATTATCACTACAAAAGGTTGTTTTTGTTTTGTTTTTTTCTCTCTCCTCTGCTGGTAACTGCTCACGTAACCTGATCACTCTCGTTACAGTGTGTATGGTAACACCCATTTTTTCATGTTCTCTGTGTATATAAAATCTCCCCACTGTATTTTCCACCTCATGCACCTGATGAAATGAGCTGTAGCTCACGAAAGCTTTTGCTCAAATAAATTGGTTAGTCTCTAAAGTGCCACAAGTACTCCTTTAGATAAGTTAGATGTCTTCACATCACCAGGGCTTGATGAAATACATACTACAATACTCAAGAAGCTGATTGAAGAGATATCTGAGCCATAAGTAATTATCTTCAAAAAGTCATGGAAGACGGGTGAGATTCCAGAGAAGTGGAAAAGGGCAAATATAATGCCAACCTATAAAAAGAGGGAATTACAGACCAGTCAGTTTAACTTCATTACACAGAAAGATAATGGAGCAAATAATTAATCTATTTGCAAACACCTAGAAGATAATAAGATAAGCAACAGCATGGATTTGTCTTGAACACAATGTGTTCAAACCAACCTAATAGCTTTCTTTGACAGGTTAACAAACCTTGTGGAGGGGCAAATGGTAGATGTGAAACAGTATCAAAAGCCTTACTAAAATCAAGATATATCACGTGACCTCATAAATAAACTAGGGAAATACAACCAAGATGGAGCTACTGTAAGGTGGGTGCATAACTGGTTGGAAAACCATTCCCAGAGAGTAGTTCACGGTCAAGCTGGAAGGGCATATCAAGTGGGGTCCTGCAGAGATCGGTCCTAGGTCCCGTTCTCTTCATTAATGATTTAGATAATGGCATACAGAGTACGCTTACTAAGTTTGCAAATGATACAAAGTGCTTTGGAGGATAGGATTAAAATTCAAAATGATCTGGACAAACTGGAGAAATAGTCTGAGGTAAACAGGATGAAATTCAATAAGGACAAATGCAAAGTACTCCACTGAGAATGGAACAATCAATTGCACACATACAAAATGAGAAATGACTGCCTAGGAAGGAGTACTGTGGAAAAGGATCTGGAAGTCATAGTGGACCACAAGCTAAATCTGAGTCAACAGTGTAAAACTGTTGCAAAAAAAGTGAACATCCTTCTGGGTTGTATTAGCAGGAGTGCTGTAAGCAAGACATGAGAAGTAATTCTTCCACTCTGCTCCATGCGGATTAGGCCTCAACTGGAGTATAGTGTCCAGTTCTGGGCACCACATTTCAAGAAAGATACGGACAAGTTAGAGAAAGTCCAGAGGAAAGCAGCAAAAATGTAGAAACATGACCTATGAGGAAAGACTGAAAAAACTGGGTTTGTTTAGTCTGGAGAAGTGAAGACTGAGAGGGGAACATGATAACAGTTTTCAAGTATATAAAAGGTTGTTACAAGGAGGAGGAAGAAAAATTGCTCTTGTTAACCTCTGAGGACAGGGCAAGAAGCAATGGGCTTAAATTGCACCAAGTGGGGTTTAGATTGGACATTAGGAAAAACTTCCTAACTGTCATGGTAGTCAAACACTTGAATAAATTGCCTAAGGAGGCTGTGAAATCTCCAGTGATGGAGATTCCACAAAGAGCAGGTTAAACAAGCACCTCTCAGGGATGATCTAGATAATACTTCGTTCTGCCATGGGGACTGGACTAGATAACCTATTGAGTTCCTTTTCAGTTCAATGATTCTATGAAAGGGCTTTGGCTGCTCTAATGGAAGTAGCTGGGTCTCAGCTTCCCTAAGGCTCCTGCTTGTGTACTAGTCTCTAGCAAGGAACAATCCAGTAGCTCAGAGGTAAGATACTCATTTTCTGTGCCTATTTTCCAAACAGCTTTCATGCTGGGTGGAAAAAGGGAAGGAGAAATAAATCACGAACATGTATGTTTTCCCCATTTCTGTCAAAATTTTCGACAAGAATTTTCCAAGCTGCTTTGGAGCACCGAAAAGACGCGCTGGTGTCATTCAGCAGTTGAGTTGTCCGAAGAGCATTTTTAGATTGTTCTCTTTCAAATGATTTGTTTTTCCACTGTGCTATAGATGTCTGATCTAGACCCTTAACAGCTGTTGAATATTCCAGGGCCAGCTAGGTAACACACACAAGCTAATGCCTAATGGTCTGATTTCAGTGAAATATTAATGGAAGCTAGAACCAGAGGTTTGACGAAGAATCAGCAGAAGGAGAACTGCAAAAACATTTTGTTCATGAGAAATTACTTTTAAAATTGACCATCTTAAATAAATGAAACCATTTTTATCCAACAGCAATTTCTTTCCCTGTAAGAAAGGAAAAGACGTTCAACAACATAACCTTGGCACTATAAAATCCAGATTCGCAGCTCTTTATATTGTGTGGGTGAGGGGCTATGCATTATATACCATACTGTAAAACTCACCAACACATTTATGCATTGCCTTTACTGAAGTACAAAGGAAACTGAACTTTAGTTCTGTTGTAAACCTGACCCAACACCAGACACATCTAAGGCTCAGTTCAAAACTGGACCTATTCATCCCCGAAACACAAATACAACTTGAATTTAAGATACCCAGACCTAGAGAATGAGCTGCCTTTTAAATGGGAATAATAATTCTTTTCATAGTAAAGACCCAACACCATTTAAGACATTTATTGGTACATCATGGCTATTTGGTAATGGAAACTAGGCCCAGCTTTGACAATCAGTGCTACAGAACTGGTAAAACATGCTCCAGACTTGTATAAAATTCAAGATCTGAGTTTATTTTAACCAACCCTAGTATTCTGAAAAGACAATCTGTTCTGTGAGTGTTGCTTACAATCCAATGTGTCATTTATGGCTTTCAATTAAAATCTTTTATGTGACCTTTTAATTACGCATGTGTTCTGAAGGGAGACTTGTATCTTCAAGTTAAGAAATGCGTCATTTAAAGTTTCACAGAGAATAGCAGCTATGGGAGCCTTTACAGAAGGTTAAATTCTTTATTCCATCTGGAAGGATGTACCATGTCAGGAAACTATTCAATTAATAGAAGCATATAAGAGAGGGCGGTGGTTGAAGATTATGTATAATAATGCTACAAGTTTATAAGATCTGTGGTAACTTTGGGCACTGAGTAATAAACATGTCTGTCTTATGCCACTTTTAAAACACAAGGTAATATAGTTGCTCTCACTGAATCAATGTGAATTAATGTAGAGTTCTGCACCTGAAGAGGGATTGCACATTACAAAGAAGTATATCAGTGAATTTGGAGAACTTGCAACTGTGCATGCAAAAGGCCTTGATTCCTGTTAAACAGATTAGGTAAGCATAAGGAAGAACACACCGTAGTGGCATTAAGATGTGAACAAAGTCTAGAGAAGTAATGTTGGTTGAGTTTCCTTGCCTTGCTCATGAACAAAATATGACATTCATCCAAAAGCAACTGTGACCCATTTTCTGGCTTTGAACAACTGCAAAAACTGTTTGTCAGTTCTGTGAAACCAACCTACGTGCACACAATTTCATTCTTCCTTGTGTCTCTAGACTAGCATTTTGGGAGGGTCTCAACCCTTCTTTCTTCTTCACAGACGTGAACGCCTCCTGGAGGCAACACTTATCAGACAGGGTGAAGAATTAGCAGCCATCAGCTCATCCACACTCTTTGGAAATTAGTGTTCTCATTCAGCTGATGGCTGCTCGGATCCTCCCGCTTGATTCAGGTGGAATTTAATTGCAACAGTTTTCTTCTCCAATGTATAAAAATAAATTTAAAGTTCTTGTTCTAGGTAATACTGGCACAAAGGAGAATCTGCTTTCCAAGGAGGAGATTTAGCTTATGTGGAATTCTTAAGACAAGGTTGGTTGGCAATTCCATTTTTCCCTGTATATGTGACCTCACCTTCCTAGGCCAATGTGCAAAATATATTTCCATAGTGACTGTCCCATAAGTCTCTCTCTCTCTCTCTCGATGTTCATCTCTATCTATATCTATAGTGAACGCACACTTTGCATTCCAGTCTCAAATCTTTCCATGACACCTTCATCTTCCATGACTTTGTAATACTGAATGGTATCAAAGGAATTTTCTTTTTTCTAAACCGAATCTCCTTTGTGTTAGCTCATTCTCTTCAAAGTGTGATTTTGCTGTGTCTGTTAGTCCAGCACCCCCTTTTGGCAGTTCTGGGAAGTGTCAAGCTAGATCGGCTCCGCATCTTCACTTGCCCATCGAGGGAGTTTTTTTTCCGTAGGATGAAGTCAAAGTTGACCTGGCTGTTCATGGCATAAAATACATTAGCAGTGTCGGGGATGACTAACTCTGCAAAGAGAGGAAACAAAGTCAGTGGTGATGTGCTCTACTATTGATAATACAGTTACCAGCATGAAAAGAAATCTCATGTGGGCAAATCTGGCTGCAATGCCCATATGCGACTCTGATTTGGCAGCAGTGCATTTTGTCCTCTCAGACTTTCCCCTTGTGAACAGGGACATGTTATGATGACAAAAAAGCTATATTAAAAAACATTATTTAGGTTGCAAAGTCAAGCCCTTGGAAAGTTATAAAACTGGCATTTACTAGTTGCCCATGCAACTATAATTCAGATTCCAGTGAGGGGGGGAAATTGGACGTGATCATGTAACTGAAGACTTGCATAGAGCAGATGAGCAAGGGGTCTGAAATAGGGTTACAGCATAGGCAACTGTAAGGCACTTGACAGCTAGGAAATGTGATTGTCCTTGCCATCTTAAAGTGCTTTTAGTGCATTTTGTATGTGTGTAGTTTGGTAGGCTTTGGGTGTTTTTATTAATAGAATTTGGTTTTAGCTTTTATGTGCAACTATAACCACCCCCTCCCCAGCTGCAGAAATGTCCAGTGATTTTGATAGACCCCCTTCCCCCCTGCCCTCACCCCCCACAAAAAAATAAAATAAACCCCCAGACACTCTTAAGGCCCAATCCTGCAAACATTAGATGAGTAAAGCGAAGCATGTGCGTATGTGGTTTGTAGGCTCTGGGCCTGGCTCTCCCACTGCAGTTCTGTCTGACTATTGAAACTGTATTTCTCAGAGCGAGCACTGCATCACCTCCAGCTGCTGCCACTCTCAACACATACCACCACCACTAATGCATTTCATTGTCGGGAGATCTACTAGAAAAGAGAACCAGGGTGGTGTCACTGTAAAATAATATACTAATAGGAAAGAAAGCTTTCCAGGCTGACTACATTAGGGACTTCCCTCATAGTCTACCAGCCCGTCCCAGTTTTGGGCACTAAGAGGTAACCATGTCATTACTACCCCGTTAGGCACATATGTGGTGGTCATCCCACCAGTGTGGATGTAGATGTTGGAAGTGGAGCCGTTTTCCTACATGCTGTAATGTTTAAATGTTATCAGCATCCAATTGGGAAAAAAGTCATGAAAAATCACAAAAAGGGCCATAATGCAGACTTTAATTTTGACCAAAATTGGCAGAAACCTTCTAAATAAATTGGTAATGCACCAATGCACTCAAAATAGTACTGCTTTGAAAAGTTTAGGACATATTTAGCCCCTGATGATTTGTGTGCATTTTCCTGTCCTTTTTTGCCTTCAGTTAGAGTAAAAGGCTGTAGTCACACGACAGCAAGAGCTTGTTTGCGCCATGTAATACCTCAAAATATCTGTCATCATTTATAGAATGGACTGATGTGAGCGAAGATTTTTTTTGTCTGCTATTTTTATGACTCTGTGCAGATAATAAGCCCCCCTGCCCCTTAATTACAAAACATATTTTTTACATTATCTATTCGGCCAGAGACATAAGCCTAAAGCACACGTGGTATAACTGTAATTATCATCTTACTGTCACTGAATGCAGTGACAATACATGTAAACTATTTCTACAACAGTAATGATTCGTAGTAGGAGGACTATAGAATATCCTATGTGAATATATTGTGTAAATAACAAAGTATTACTGTGTACTCTTATATAACTCTTGCATATAACTATGACCTACTGAAGGTCTCATGCAATTCTCACCAGAGCTATATTTATTCTCAAAACCAGTCTCAGTAATTTGCAGATAGCTGAACCATTTCCACTCCCCTTCAGAATCTGTGTCTGATGCGTTCAGTGCTCTTCTGCTACACTCATCACTGTCACAACCGAGTGCATTGCAGCACACCAAATCTTCGTGGTGATATTTGCATCTCTTTGTTGCACAGATACTTTCCCAGCTATGCTGCACAAAGGCTCATGCTGAAAACTGCTCATGCTGTAGGTACTGGGAGCAAGCTTATAAATGACAGCATGCAGTTCGGTTACTGACACCCCACAGCTGATATTTCGCACGTGTTCTTGGGATGGGAAGGAATCACTTCTCTTTTGCACAAAGCTGGGGGTGGGGGGGAGTAGTATTCACATGGCATGTATCTCAGAGCTGACCAACACACAGCTCCAAAACCCAGTAATTCAAGCATTATTAGACTTTCCTGTTGGTTCTACAACATGGTGCTGCTGTGAGAGAGATCTGGAATGCCAACCGGTGCAACAGAAACATGAAGGCTGAAGTAACATGTCTGTTTAAAGGCAAAGGTTCAAAGTGCTCTTACGTTCACAGATAGACAGATTGGCTTGGAAATGTGTATGCTTGTAAAAGGCCTTGGGTGCCATTAGCATTTTGTGGTGCTAATTTGGAGTCATAGGCAAGGGCCTCTGTAGCTACAGCTCCCTTCCCGCTCCTGGCAAATGACGTGTTTAATTTTAAAGGTGCACTAAAAGGCAAAGGCAGAGCCAGATTGGCTTGAGAACTGGTCTGGCAGATGCCTATGCAGAATAGTGCCTGGAGTACAATTTTGGGGTCACTTGGTGAACAAAGCCTCATCATTCTCCTAATCAGTTTTTACAATAGGGCAAATTACACAGGGAACTCCAGCAGGGTTTTAGTTGGGGGCACAGATAGTGCCGATGCAGAAGGCATGCGGTGCTGAGCTGGGACATGAACTGAGAATGAGCATGCTCAGTATGTGCCACAGGCCCACAACACAGAATTCAGGAGAGCTAAGAATAGGCACACAGTCCACATCATTGGCACACAAACCCAGATCTGTAAAGAGACTTAGGTGCCTAAGTCGGTCCCAGTTTTAGGCACTACTGCGATCTACAAAACTTGTGTTTGGCTGCTGCCCAACCCTGTAGGTGCCTAAACTCATTTGGCACCCAAGTTTTTGCTCTAGACGTTCCCCAGACACCAATATTTCTGCCTCGGAGCATGTGTCCTGCTGCCTCACTTTAGGGACCAAAACACCTCTCATGCCTAAGCCTCAGGATGATTCTCAAACCCAGGGCCACTAGGCATTGCCCGGCCTAGCGTCCTGTGGGACTTGATCTGGTAGGGATGCTCAGAGGCCACTTAACTCCACACAAGGCGGTCAGGGATGAGCCAACTTGCCCTATAACATTAGCTCAATAGTTAGGGATGAGTAGTCACACTGGATACAGGTGAGCATAATGAGGAACAGGGATTTGGACAGGGACCTGTCACCTCCGTGAGGAGTCTTCTGACAGGAGGAACAGCTTTTGCTTGTAACCATTAGCCCAGTGGTTAGAGTACTCACATGGGAAGGGGTAGACTCTAGTTCAACCCGCACCCCCACCCCTGCCTGATGAGAAGGGATTTGAATAGGGATCTGCCTTTTCTCATGTGAGTGCCCCAGTCCCTGAACTAAGGGCTATTCAGGTGTCGGCGGCTTTTCATCTCTTGTTGAAGCTGTTCCATTTTAATTAAATAGTAACTGGGCCACAGGGACCATGAGACTCCCTCTACAGTCCCCTATTTAGGTGTTCACCCAGGTTCTGCGAGAGTCTGGTTCAAATCTATTTTCACTGCACGTGCGATGTGGTGAAACCCACCAGCAAGGTATATGTAATGACCAGGTGTCAATCTCTGTCCACACACCATGATCCAGTCACTGCGAAAGTTTGCAATGTTAGATTTAGTCTTTGAATTTGATATCATCTGCAAGCATTGCTTGGTAACGCTGTAAACAGAGTGGGGGCTCCAACTGTCTTGCATTTGGACATTCCCCCTGTGGGCTCTCTCACCAGATTTGATTGATTCTTCATTTGCATAATTGTCACCAACAATAGCAGTGTATTGACATTGCATTCTGACGATAGTGTGCAGCAGCTGATCAGACAGCTCTCCAAAAGTTTTGTACTTGCCAATATCATTGCACATCAGCAGTAGAAGCATCCTGAGTTTAAGAATAGCTGATGTTGGCTCATCAGATGCTGGTGGCTCAACCATTGACAGATTTTTCTCCAGCCAAGACAGCGTGTTGCTCTTTTGGATCTTTCTTAGAGATCCACCCAAATTGAAGAGGGAAAGTGGGACAGGTGCCAGCTTATGCTTCATCAAACACTGGATATCAACATCTCAGGACTGGGCAAAAACTGTCAGCTTGCTGAATATCTGATGATCAATAGTTATCACTTGTGCTGATTGCTTCTTTTGTTTGATTGTTTTGTTGAGACTACCAAATGATTTCAGATTATGCCTTTCTATGGGCTAAAAGAGGTCTTCTTTAGCCCTTTGCAGACATCTGGTTATGAACAGCTTAATTTATTGTGTGCCAGTCTCTCTGATCATGCACAAACCTTCTGCACTTTCAGGTGGGGCCACAGTAGATGTTGCAGTGTTCAAAAGTGACTGTTGTGTGGGCTTGTTCCAGGTTCAATGTTAAAAAGATCTGTCATTCTTTCAGGCACAACTTTTTAATACGTTGGACAGCAATTTAATCGGCAGCCATGTGTTTTGTGGTAGCTTCTTTGTGGAGATGGAAGGCTGTATTCCACACCTTTGTTTTGTCACAGCTGTTACAGCTGCCTTAAAACGTGCAGTCAGGTAATCCTTGGTCAGAGCCTTATCTTTGGTGCAAAGATGCTGATGGTTCCTACAGTCCTTGTTCAGAGATTGCTCAATGACCATGTCACGGTGTAAGTACCCCACCGAAGAGTCTGGCAGTCTGGTACACTGCTTCCTATCAACTTGGGCACAATATATAGCTGGCTTCTCCTCCTCCAGAGATCTGGCTTCTGCTACATTTACACAACCCATCTGGCATAATTCATATGACTACACTGTCATAGTGGGATCATCTCTGCAAAGGTTTCAAGCTCCATGGACTTGTTTTTGCCTCTCTTTGCTGCTATGTAATCCATCCGTGGTTGCAAGCAATGTGTTACCTAGTTTTCCCAGGATGGAAATGTATCTGAACAGTTTTCCCCTTGGGTAACATAAGTGTCCATGAGCTGGTACAATGCTTGGGCGCTGTTCATCAAGTCTGCCAGAGCATTCTGTGCTTCCACTCTGTTTTCTCTGTGTGCCTGTGCCACATCTTCAAAAGCTTCAATGTGTGTTCGAGCTTCCTCCAAGAGGTGGCTCTTCTCATCTTCTGGGAGAACATCAATGTTCAAGGAATTGCCAAGTGCCACCCATTTCAAGCGAGTCATCGCCTCATTCATAAGTTTATGGATTCTAATGCCATGGTTATATGCTTTCCCTCTTAGAGCATGGCTGAAGCACCATAAATGCTGTATCACCCATCAAATTTGCTGCATGATGCATGCCTCCCATCTCAAGGTGGTCATTGTCAAATCTGTTCTGATTCCTCCATTTAAATCAACAGTGCTTTGCAGTAGATTTGCAGCTTCACCATACACGACATAGGTCCAGTTTTGGCCCAGAGAGTGGAACATATCCTGAAAATATTTCATCTTGGTGTGCCCTGTGTTAATATCAGTTGCCAATGAAGGAGTCATTGGACAGTAGCCAATATTCATAAAATATAAACTAGCAGCCAATTTTTTTTCTCAGATCACTCCATGCTACAAAGAATGACAAGTTTTGTGATAAATTACATGGTACAAACAAGCTCATACTGTTGTATGACTGCAGACTTTTGCTTTAACTGATGGCAAAAATGTATGTGAAAATGCATAAAGTATATCACATGGGGCTAAATATTTCCCAAATTTTCCAAAACAGTACTACTTTAAGTACATAGCTTCTAAATACACTTGATAATGCAGCTCTCTGCCAGTTTTGGTCAAAATCAGACTACGTTTCTTGGAGTTGTGGCCCTTTTTGCAATTTAACAATTTTTTCGGATTGGATACCTGAAAATGTTCATACATTATGTGATACAGAAAAATGGCACCACTTCCACCATCTACATCCACCCTGTTGATGATCACTAGATAGGTGCCTAGGCTGTGATAGCAATGAAATTTTTCTAGCTGATGGGTTACCCATCATTAACAAGACACTTTTTTAAATCTGGCTGGTAGACTATCAATAAATAGCTTCCCTGCATGGCAGCCCAAGAGATCTCTGCAGCAGCTGAGACTAAATGCAATTTCACAGTCCTAAATAAATCATTCCCTCTTTTGCATAGTCATGAAGTGTCCCATTAGGTTTGCCCTGTGCAGGGAGGAAGGGGCGGGCTGGAATGCCTCCAACAGATAATAATGAAAAGGCTCTCAGAGAGAGCTGCTTTTTCATGCCAGGTATACATCCTTGGGTCTGCATGGCAAGACTGAATGATCCTAGGGAATGAGGCAGAGCTTTGCTAATATAGTGATTTCCTGACAGGGAGGTTATGGTTAGAAATGTGAGAGCACAGCACTCACATCTTGGGTCATTATCCTTCTGTTACAGTTCAAATCGGCTCAATTTACAGAAAAAGCTTGTTTGGATCTAACTACCAGACCCAGAACTCCACCTAGCATTTGACAAATCTGGCTGGGTTCTTTCTGCCTCTTACATCCATCGCCCAGAATAAGGGTTCAGAACCAGAGCTTAGATGACAAGTTTGTAGAAGATTCATTAGGCAGAAGAGAATCCAGTTTGTTCTTTCGCACTTGAATGGGCTTTTCAGGGATTACAGGAGTAACATCTTACTTTTAATTCAGCACATTAATAGGACAGGATTCATAGAGAGCTAGTAGGGGCATTAAGCTGACACTAGTGGAATTACATGCTTCAAATTTAGGCACATACCAAGTACCTTGCTGCATCAGGCTCTAAGCACGAAGGTATAAAAACCATTTTTACGTCATCCCCATACTGACTCTAAACTTTAGAGTCAGATGGCTTTAGCCATCTGATTTTCTAGTAATAATAATACAAAATAATGATCTTATATGGAAAAGGATCTTAATCTGCTTTACCAATAGATTCACAAACTGCATACAGTAGAGAAATCATTTCAGTGATCATTGAAGCATAGCCCTGTTTCGGGTGAAGCACATCTATTAACAGTGTGCAGCCATAATGCACAGCAATTAAGAACAGGAAGTAAAGTATATTGTGCCCCTTTGAAACTGCTGGGAATTTAGGCAGGCTGAAAGCACCTAGTACTGGCCACTGTGAGAGACAGGACAGTAGACTAGACAGACCTCCGGATAGTCTGTTGGAGTGTGGCAACTCTTATGTTCCTGCATGGAGGCTTTGCTTTGCACGTGCCTATCTGATTTGTCGTGCTCACTACTTCATGGATCCGTATTATATATGAAGGCAGGTAAGCTACGCTCAACTCCACTCTGTACCATGGCAGGGAATCAAAGGATAGTGAAGTCAGATGGCCAGAAGGTGAGGGTGCAGGGTGAGGAAATACCTGTATGCTAACCCTCTGTGGGAAATGGTCTGTGGATAAAAAGGAACCAGGCCTGGCTGAGTGAGGGGGAGCCAGGGAGCAGCTGCTCTCTGTGCTGTACTGCAAGAGAATTTTCATTGCAAATTGCTGCAGAGACCACTGCTGTTCAAGACAGGACAAACTTCCCCGCGGTAGCTTGCACATGCCATTGAAGATGGTAGGGACTACATAGCTGGTGGAGTCCAGTTAATGGGAAACTGCCATGCTGTCAGTACAGGGGCAGGCTGGGAGGAGTATGCAGCTAGGCAAATCATATGTCCAGAGATCTCAGGGAAATGGCCCGGTGTTCCCTGTGTTTTTTTCGGCAGCATGGAATCTGCATGCTACACTCCCAGCTCTTTGTTCATTCCCCTGTGGCCCTGACTTCACGTCTCTTTACACTCTGAAGCTGGGATCTTGGACTGTACATCATCCTGTTCTGCACTTGCTCATATCCAAAGCGGAGGACAGGCCTATAGTGATCAATGAATCAATCACAGATCTACTGAAACTGTCTGTCAGAAGAAAAATCCACTGTGTTTCTGTAGTTCCTTCATATTCACTTTCTTCCTACAAAATCTGAAGAGCTTTTTAAGCAGCAAGCATCGCTGTTTTCTTACCTTTGTCCTCAGCGATGACCTGAACAAGTTCGTAATCCTCGACTGGGTCAGCCTCCAGGTTGTGTTTTGACATAGCTCTCTGAATGACAGCCGGAGTCTTGTCTTGGCTAGTCAACTGGAAAAAAAATTTTGCAATGAGGGTTTTTTCTTCTTCACTTTACTTGTTATCTAAACATTGTAACTGATGTATAAAAGTCTGCTTTGAATTCATCACTTGGTCTGGGGGTGAGTTTCCCAAAGCACTAAGAAACTATTGCCTCTTAGGAATTAGATAGTAGCTATTAGTGGGCACAAAAATGTGCTACTTACGACTTTTATGCAGGAAGATAGATACTGCACCAACTGCGAGATCAGTAAATAACATAATCAGCTCCCTTGAGCAAATGTGTTGAGAGATGAGGTGTCATTTGTACTTGGCTTAAAATTTCTACATAAATAATTTCTCCATCTGTTGCTCATAGGCAGCAATTAATTTGGAATCTAATGGGGTAAATACTTGCTTCGAAACCTTGTGAAGAGTTTTGGCCTTGTATCTAGTCTGCAGTCTGCTGTGGAAGTGTCACTTGTTCTGAACTAACCTAGGGCTGCATCTCAAGCACACTGAAATCAGCAGAAAAATTCCCAGGCCCATAGTTCATAGCTCTTTGCAGCACCTGAGGGATCAATTCCTTTTAAAAAAAAAAAAAGTGTCCTGCAAGCTGCAAAATATTTATTTGATTCACTCATTCAAAACAAACAAACAAAAAACAAAACAAAACAAAACATGGAGTGTTTGTTCCATGGCTTGTGGGTGAGGCATAGGTGAGGTATGTAAAGAAGTCAACATAGGAAAATGGCCCAGCCCAGAGAAACATGATAGCATCGTCAATAGTGACATTTACATTGTTATACATGCTTTGTTGTATATGCTGCCACCAATCCTAGAGCCTCTAAGTCTTGTCAGTCCCTGATATAAGAGACCACCATGAAGACTGCTCTCTTCTATGGGTACGTCCTCACTGCCCATAGGATCGGGGGTAGTGATCGATCTATCGGGGATCGATTTACCATGTCTTGTCTAGAGGCGATAAATCGATCCCTGTACTCTGCCTGTACTCGGCAGGAGGAGTAAGCGGAATCGACGGGGGAGCCGCCGTGGTCGACTCGCCGCCGTGAGGACGGCCAGATAAGTCGAACTAAGATACTTCGACTTCAGCTATGCGAATTGCTTAGCTGAAGTTGTGTATCTCAGTTCAACAACTCCGCCCCGCTAGTGTAGCTCAGGCCTTAGTCTATAGCTGTGTGAGATCATTCAATCAGCTGGGATCCCCTGGACATAACAGAGTCCCAATCATGACCACTCTGCTGCAAGCTGGAATGAGGGAGTGATGAAGAAGCGACTTCAGCAGTCCTGTGCCATCAGAGCATTGCTTAGATCCATTAGCTTTGTTACCGCTTTGTGCCAGCAGCAGCTACAGGGCTGCGCATCTGGTTCATGGTCTATATCTTGACAGTTTCCCTTTAAAGGGAAATGTTTCACAGAGGATCATCTACACCTGGATGAGAGGGATTCCAAATGGAGCTATAGGATGGAAGCATTGCTGCACACTTGCTGGTAGTTTTCATTATAGAGGGAACACTGCTCAGTTCAAAAGCTTGTAAGACCTTCCATTGTACAGTCACTAGTTTTAGGGGGTATTGAGAAAAAAATTCCCTCCAGGCAGAAAGTTGGCACATGCAATCTCAGTCAAACCTGCCACATTCCTCATTTGAGTTTAGAACCTCAAGTATAAAAATTTGTTATTTGTATCTTCCATCCCCAAAACTAACAGCAGAAGTGGTTAACATTTTTCATTTGGAGAAAACTGGGATAAATTTGGACATTTTTCAAAATGAAATTGAGAAAAATATTCTGATATTCTCAGTATTTTTCCATTTTTTAAATTTTCATTCTCAATGTTCCTTTATTGTTTTTATTTATGATTTGAGGAGAAAGGGGGGTTCCATTTTCCATTTTGGTTTTCTACCTTCAGGACTTTCTTTCCATTGCCAGTTTTGACTTGTCCACTCAATCGGGTGGTGAGATTTTTTTCAATATCAAAAATATTTATTTTTTAAAATTTTAGTCTTTGATATTGAAAAAAATGTTTTTATTACAAATTTGTGAAAATCTCTGGGGAAATTTTTGATAAACTAAAAATAGATCAGTTTCCAAAACCCATACAACAAAACCCTGTTTGAAATTTTCATGAAACTTATTTTGATTTTTCAACTAATTCTAATAAATACAAATAAAACTTTGAATTTGGGACAAAGATTATGATTAAAATCCAAATCTCATAATGATGGATGCATTAGAGATAGATTAGATACGACAGAAGGATATTGTATCATACCACCACCTTACAATTATACACCCTTTGAGATCCCTATATAGTTAAGTACCAGGTATTATTAAATAACATCTTTCACTCAAAAGAACTGAAACTCAAGAGGGATGTGTGGGGGGAGGAATGGGTGTGTGGAGCAGTGGGGGTGTCCACTACTAAAATGCAGCTACCTCTAAAAGTGGAATGCAGTGCACGTTTACCAGTAGCATTACACAACAATTTGGGACAAGCAATGAACTGAAGCCAACCGAAACCCCAGGGGGATTTTAGAAGATGGAACATATTGTGAAGATTGGTGTGCACAAATCAAGGACATGATGTGGCCCTTAGCATTTAAAATCTTAGCTGCTTTGATTTGCACCAAGGCTGAGACCTTGCATATAATTGGTTACCCTGAACAAAAACATCTCAGTACTAATAAAAACATTTAACTCCTCCACATCACTGACCATGATACTCTTGTACATGTTGCCATTGTTGTCTTCTATGCTGATCCGGATGATGCACATGTCTTCGTTCTGCTGGTTGTAAACAGGAGGCAATACTGTTGAGGTAATGGATGTGACGGAGATGGAGCGCTTGTGGATCTTGGGATTGGAGGTTAAGGAAGGAGGGGGTGAGATAGTGTTGGTTAAAGATGACACCCCTGAGGAAGATGTGTCCATGGAATGGATGGAGGAACAAGAGGAGGAGGATTCAGAGAGCTAAGTAATGAAAAATAAATTAAGAAAAAAACGACATACAATTAGAAACATGACCATGGAATTTTCATTTCTGGGGTGGGGGAGGGGGGAGAGAGGCACAATCAGGAATTCAGTTACTGTAAAGTCCATGCCCGGTTTCTAAAGTTCTTAGTGGCATTCTCACCTCTGCAGGTAGTAATCTGACAATTTACTATTCACATTAAAAACTTTCCCACCCGCCAACCCTATCCTGTCTGGGTGCTGCTGGACTCCACTACAAAGAACACTTTCTGTTTTCTGCTGCTCTTTGGAGAACAGACCAGCAGGTGGGAGCAGATACAACAAACCAAAGAAAGTTGTGGGATGCCAGACTGCAGAAGGAAACTAGTTTAGGAAGAAGCTCCCGAAGAGCAGGGGTAGGTCAGCAGAAATCAAAGGGAAGTGGGCTCTTTTATTAGGTGAAACACAAACAGTCAAATATCCCCAAAACACCCTTTTCCTCACTGGCAACTCATCCTTTGATTTGAGGGTAGCAGCCTGGTGCACTTAACAATCTCTCTGATTAGCTGCTGTCACGTCTAATGAGCACAGCAGTGGGTGAGAACAGGACTAACTACACACACACACACACACACACACTATATTTACAAAGGTCAAGAGGATAATTGTTCTGGTATAGAACAGAGTTCCCATGACCATCGTGGGCCATAAGCAGCACAAGGCGGGCTAGGGGCACAGACACCAGGAGTGGAATGCACATGTGCAATCACTCAAAGAACTCTTACACTGAAATAAGAGAGTCCACACAAGGGCTTGCACCAGTTTGACTGAAGCCGTTTAATTAAACAGGTGCAAGTCTGTGTGTAGACAAGGCGTCACTGTTGGTTTTTCCCTTCTCCAATTCCCCTCTGATTGGCTTCTCATTTTGATATTTTCTTCTCTCCTCCTGCCATATTGGTGGAGTCTCCCCTGGGCCTGCAGCATGGGCAGTATCTACCTTATTATGAATCATTTACACACACCTTTTTGTGTCAGTGCAGCTACCCACTTCCACACATCCCCAGCTTCCCCTGCACAGTGCCTTAGGCTTTGTCTTCACTGCCAAAAACCGGTGTGGTTTTACAGAAGAAGAAGAACACATGCACATTAGCTATCCTGCTGTAAAATCCTAGTGGAGACAAGACATTGCAGTTTTACCGCATGGTGAACTAGGTGAGGTCAACCACAAGCAGGGGGATAGTGTTTACGTCACCTAGCCTCCCTCATGGTAAAAACCACAGAAACCTTCTCTCTACTAGGATTTTACAGCAGTGTAGTTAATGTGGGTGAGCAGTGTAAAAAAACCTGCCTTTTCTGAAGTGAGGACACAGCCATTTTCACCATGCTGACCACTGAAGGCAGCTGCTTCCAGAAGAGGCAACTCTGTAGCAGAATCAGGGGCTCAACAGAAAATCCAACCACCCTAAGGCTAAGTGCAGATGAGCTCATTCAATCTGAGATGTTCCAGGAGGAAATGCTTGTTGCTGGTTCCATTCGCCTCCACAGGGCTTTGCCTCCCTGTTTTTTTTTTAAAAAAGGAGAATGGAAATCTTCTAAGCCCTTCCTCTCACTGCCATTATCCCATTCACTGGGCCTCAGGAACACCGCAAGCAATCTGATATTTGCACACACACACTTCAGTCTGTTGGTCCCACTGCCAGGAAGCCAATAACCTCCCAGCATAAACATGCCATTACAGACAGCTCCGTCACTCCCACAACTGGTGTCTTGAGAGAGACAGATCTAGCAGTGTGTTGTTAAATGGCTACATGACTACCTAAAAACCCCTCCGGACCCCACAAGAAAAGCTGACCCCAGGAAATTAAAAATGGTTCCCCCTGTGTATATGCTACAGATCTGGCAACACCCAAAAGCTGCTCATAAAAGGAATTGTATAAAAAGCCTGACCTGGATCTTTTCTACTTTCATCACATCTATTTTTAAGGATACTCCCATTCCTTGAAAGTAGTGTCTTGGTCAGTTATAACAGTAGACATGAGTGTGCAATGCAACTGAAAATTCAGCTTTTGCTTATACTAGGAAGGGTCAACTATTCATCAGGGGTATTCATGCTGCAAGCCTTCTGAACTAAGTGTCTAGACTGTACCTTTTTCTGAGGCTCATCAGGAGTGTCTATGGGGGTGATACAGACTTCTTCACCCTCAGAGTGGTTCGACTCACACGATGATACACTGACAGAATCCATGCTTTCACCAGAGCTCCCACTTGGAGTAGATTTGGGCTGCTCTTTGGTTGGTGTGCTATTAGTGATCACATCTGCTCCCAGAAACAGTCTGGCAAGAACACAAAATATACCAAGTAAATAATACAACTACAGAATGTTGCTAGACTGAGCAAAGAGATGACGCTTGATTCATATGTCCACTGTGTTATTTTGTTTCTCAAGTGGTCTGGTGTCCTGGCTCCATCCACATTACATGTAAGATTTGCCATAAGAATTCCTTAAACAGCAACACATTAGTACCCCAATAATATATAATACACACACACACACACACACCACAGAGCCAGATTCAGGGGTAATGTACTACGTGGGGTAAGCTAGACTCCATTACACTTATTCAAATTCCCTTAGACTCACTGACCAATGAGTGATTAATTTGGTGTAACTTACACACCAATGAGCCGGAAAAAGGTAAATTAAAGTAAGGGGCGGCCTACTTCAGCTCACACATTTCTACACTCTCCTGTTAATTGCTTTTCTTGCTTCTTTTCTGACCTCTCTGACATGTAAATTACATCATCTTAGAATCTCTTGCACTCAGACTCGGGGAATAGAGGGGGGGCAAAATTCAGAAGAGAGATTAAGCGTTAAGATACGTCAGTGAGTGGGTGGAAGTCTAACCTAACAAAGGACTCAAACTAAGCCTACAAAGGCCAAATTCATTCCTTGTGCGACTTTAATGACTTCAACAGGGTTGCACCAGAGATTAATTTCTCCCTAAGACTCTAAATGGGTATAATTTATACATACAATTAGAAGGCCAGAAGAAGGTGTAAATTATGTGACTTTATATTCTTTGAGATTCACTTAAACTCACCTCTGAGTTTGGGTCTAAGTCAGTCTAAGGAGTCTAGAGGGAACCTAATTTGGTATAACAATATGTTGAAGAGGTGAGGCAAATTAAGTTGGTGCTGACAAGGCATCTCATCAGCGGACAGAACCCAGAACGGTGCCATGTAACATCTAGAGAAGAATTATGCCAAGCACTATTATAGTATTAATTTGCAAAATATATTCAGGTTGCAGGTACCACAAGTTTTAAAACAAAGATTACACAGCAAACACAAATACCTCAGCCTAACTATCCTATGCTAATTTACAATACAAGAGCTACACTGAAATATGGTGGGAAATAGAAGGATAAACCCAGACTCAACAGTGACACTTACCATACACAGTTTAGGCACAGTGCCAGGGAGAAAGAGTTAGAGAGACAACTCAATTCAGACACAGCAGCTACAGTCTCCAACTCTGCTATTCCCACACCTCTTCATAACCAACTCAAAGGGACAAAACCAAACACAAATACCTTCCTGTCCAAACAGCTACCCTGATCTTATGATGATCAGAATTGACATACTCAGCCAACAAGAGTCTATTGCTAAGGATCCTAGATTGCCACAGAGCTTGCATGGAATTTATGTTTGTCCACTGTTCTGAGGAACCCAGGGGAAAGACTAAGGCAGGAAATGAGGAGTTAATAGCCAGGTTTCAATCTTCATATTAATTCTGATGTTGGCTGTAAAATTCATCTTCTCCTCTTGTCCTGACCATGTCACCCCTCCACAAATATTTTCCTGTCTTCTCTCATATCACACTCACCTTTGAGACTCTACACATTTTTGCTGAGCCCCCTTGATTTCTGCCCCCATTCACTCCTGTTTTCCCTACATTCCTTCAGATCCTCTCTCTTTATTGTCTCCTTTCCCTAATCTTTGTCTCTTTAGTCAACTCTTGGCTTCATGCTCTTTCTCCCCTCCCCACAATCTTGTGCTTGAATTGCTAAGCAATGTTTCATATTCACCTGTCTGAACTAGACTGAACAGGTGACTGGGTAGATAGTACATACCTACCTTACAGGCTGATTTTAGGGCTGTCAGCTGTCCAATTGCACAAACCCAAACACCCTTCCCCGGCCCCCTGTCCCTTCCCGCGGCCTTGCCCCTGCCCCAGCACTTCTGAGGCCCCATTCCCGCTCACTCCATCCCCCCTCCCTCTGTCGCTCGCTCTCCCCCAACCTCAATCACTTTCACCAGGCTCTGGGCTGGGGCTGAGGGGTTTGGTGTGTGGGAAGGGGCTCTGGGCTGAGCCTGGGGCAGGGGTGCAGGAGGGGGTGTAGGCTCTGGGAGGGAGTTTGGGTGCAAAAGGGAGCTCAGGGGGTTGGGTGCAAAAGGGGCAGGGGTGTGGGCTCTGGAAGGGAGTTTGGGTATGGGAGGGGGCTCAGGGCTTGGACAGGGAGTTGAGGTGCAGGAGGGGGTGTGGGCTCTGGGAGAGGGAGTTTGGGTGTGGGAGGGGACTCAGGGCTGGGGGTTAGGGTGCAGGAGGGGTGAAGGCTCCAGGTGGCGCTTACCTTGGGCAGCTCCCGAAAGTGACCAGCATGTCCAGCTCCTAGGCTCAGGGGCAGCCAGGTGGCTCAGTGCACTGCCCCTGCCTGCAGGCACTGCTCCCGCAGCTCCCATTGGCCATGGTTCCTGGCCAATAGGAGCTGCAGCTCAGGGCAGGGTGTGAGGGCAGCACATGGAGACTTTATATATATTTATTTTAGGTGGCTCTAATTTGCATGTTACAATTCTGCAGGAAATTTTTGCACACACAATAAATTAAACCAACTGTGGGCCACAGTCTGATCTCATTTACTTCGCTTTTGCACAGGTGTAATTCCATTGTATTTGGTGATGTTATTCCTGAACAACATCAGCGTCATTGAGTTTATAAGTGGGCCCTAAATTTGTTACTTCTCCTATCTCCCAAAAAGGCTGGTAACCACTGAATGATTTGTTTCTAATCTTTTTCAGCTGTAGTCATTGTAAGTATTACCTGGAACAATAATTTAGTAAACAATTTCAGATGTAATTATGAACTTTTAGCTGACAATATCCCTTTAACGTGATCAGATTCCCTGCCAAGCTCCTCGTCTGGTGGAATACATTTTTCTTGTTTGATTTATTCAGGTCATTCCTCTACTAATTCAGCAGATGCCATGACCCCTTCTGGCATACTCACAAGCTGAGTCTCTTCACCATACTCTTCCGAGGTTTCGGTGACGTAGTGTTAGTGTCAGCAGCTGCTTCTATCTCACATGACAGGCCATAACTACACAACAGGGAAGATTTGTTTACTTGAGAGAGTTAAATATCATTTTATTATCATGCAATATGCCCGCAATATGCCTCAGACTAGCAATAATTTAAAAAGAGAGAGAGATTCAGTTACTCCAGCTTCAACAAGAGGTTACCGCAATACAGCACAGAGAAACAAACATCAGCCTGCACACATTTTACCTTGAGGAAAGGAGTATTTGCTTTTTTTTACAATAGTTTAAAAAGAACTTAAATGTGTTTTTCTGATCATATTAACTATTATCATAATAGCAATCTAAGAAAAGGGATTATACAGTGCAGGACAGGACTGAACACCGTCACTCTGTGTGAGTTGAAATTGGTGTCCTTTCGCGATGAATTTTATAGTACTGTGATTTATCGTAGGTTCACACCTCTAGGTAATACTGAGTGTATATGTAAGCACACACACAGACCGACAGACATATAGATCAGACACAACACACTGTAACATTTTAAAGTTGAAAACCAAATTACCAATCTCAAAACTAAATCCTGCAAAGTGTTAACCAAGTTTTCACCAGCTGTGTATTAAAAGGCACACATACATGCTGTATCCTTGATTTACAGTCTATTTAAATACTATGAGACTATCTAAGCCAGATATAGCTCATACACATAGATGGGAGGCTGGACATGAAAAACATGCTCCCTTCAGTGCATCGATAGTCTCACCTCTCCTCCTCTGTTAATAGCCGCTGTCTCCTGAACCATCGGATGAATTTTTGGTCTGGCGTCATGCAATAGCTATTACAGGAAGATTGCAAGAGCTTAATTTGGGCGATTACTTCAAACTCCTGAGGAAACAAATAATCAAATAGGAATTTTAATTAGAAACCAAAACAAAGCCAAATACAGACTCATTCACATACAAAGTAAGGATAAGTGGGCAGAACACATGCACCAATAATCACAGGACAAACTAAAGACTGCTTCATTCTTAACTGAATACCCAGGCAATTTTAGACACCACAAAGCAGTTTTTCAACAACAAAAATCTGGCTTTTGTTTTCCTGAACAGGTTTTGGTTTTTGCAGGTTTCAACAAAGCTCCACAGGTTAAAATATGGAAAAATAGGACAATCTTCCAACACCAGGAACTCTGCCTTTCAGTATAACTGATTTTGAGAGAGACAAACTCTAATGTGAGTTTAGCACTGGCATTAGATGCCAGAATGAGAGTGTTGCACACTGAAGTCATAGACTAGGGACATCATGGAAAACAGCAGTGAAAGCTTCCCTACTCTGTCCCACTCACATACCTCATCCCTGACCCAGATGGATCACCCTTAGAGGGAGTTCATTCTCTGTGCTTATTTGGACCTTACATTGCTGAGACTACAAACAAGGGTGTCCATAGTGATGACTGATGAAGCAGTCTGTCTTCCACTGCCTTGTACATTGTGCAGCCATTTATACTTGTGTAACATGAGTGTGTTATGCTACTTCTGGTGTGAATGAATGGAGAATTCGGATTTGGTATGGTTTTACACATGCTTTGCTGAGGTGTAAATTACAGCACAGGGTAGAAGGCAGGGCAGACTCAGCAACTAGGAACTGGACTGAGACTACCCATCAACCATCAGATGGCAATAACTTTCATTTGCTTCCAGTCTGGGCTGAACTGGGCTGGTGACATAGTCACAGGAGCTTTTGTGCCCCACTATCAATACCCTGAGCCACCCAGTCATAAATAAAAGGGAAGTTTAAAATGTGGTTTATGGAGCTGGGAATCAGTTAAGAGTAAGGAAATGGGCCCTATCACAGCAAAATCAAAGTCTGCACTGAGTCCCTGAAAAGATTTGCCTTTGGTTTGTCTTTATTCAGACAGATATGACCCAAGCATGTTGTCTTCTACACGGCTTTTCTTTACCTCTTTATCTGTGCAACCAATGCAGGGCAGACTGAAAGGGCAGGCTGAGAGCATTTATTTCTCCGCCCCATATCACCCTTTCATTCTCCCCTGCATCCTTTCTTTGGATCCAATGAAGCAGATTAATGCAGCAAACTAAGGAAGTTTACGAGACTCATGCTACACTTTCTAAAAAGCAAGCTTCACTTACTAGCAGGTCTGTTCTGCTGTTGATAAATTGGATTTAGGAGATAACAGACTTCTTCCACTGATGCTCATGGGCAGTGAACATACAGTCCCCATGCATAAATGTTCTGTATACTGCCTAGTGCTTAGGACTTCCTTTCCCCTGTAGCACCCATCTAATTAATGGCAGTCCTTCCTTCATGCCCCACCTTCAGGCTTGCGTGGACTCACACATATAGCGCTTTACTGTTCTATCCTTATTTGCAGGTAACTCCCATTGAAGTCAATGGTCTTTGGGAATGCACCAAGGGAAAAGAGTAAGTCCCTAAAGCAGAGATAGGCAACCTTTGGCACACGGCCCATCAGGGAAATCTGCTGGGGGGCCGGGACAGTTTGTTTACCTGCAACGTCCGCAGGTTTGGCCAATCACAGCTCCCACTGGCCGCGGTTTGCCATTCCAGGCCAATGGTTGCTGCGGGAAGCAGCGTGGGCTGAGGGATTTCCCTGATGGGCAGTGTGCCAAAGGTTGCCGATCCCTGTCTTAAAGTAAAGTACAAGCAGGATTCTGTACAACAGGGTGGCAGCAAAATGCTAGTCATGGAAGAAGTTCAGACTTACCCGTCTCCTCTTCTCAAAGTTTATCAGCCCACCCTGTATGAAGCAAAGAAAACAGGGATCACTGAAGAATCCAAAGTGAATATATTCAACAGCAGTGTAAAAAGTCAAAGATTGGAAGAAATACGGAATTCAATCATATGGTCTCTTTGAGCAAGGACCTTCTAAAGACCTGAGTTTTCTGATTGCATGCTAGTCCCGACTGGAGATCTGTCTCTGGACTGAATGGCAGTTTGATTAAGAAGGAAATTCCAATTTTGGAACAGGTATAGCATGTTTCAGGTCTGGCAGATGTGTGCTGACAGAACTGTGTGTGTGAGAAATCTGCTTAAATTCTGCCAGCACTGTAAGTGGCTCAAGCCAGTGCTCCCAAACCTTGAGTTTGTAAGAGCCAAGTGAACACACATAGATACGTGTACACACACAACTGGCAAACAAACCCAGTACAGAATTAAGTTTTGTGTGTATTCTGAGTCATAGCTGCTTCCTTTAGATCATCCTTGCAAAACTATCAAGAAAATTTACCAGCCCAGCCAAAAACATTCTAACTCATCCTCACTACAAACACCAAAATATTCAAACTTGAATACCTAAAGTGTAGCTCCTAATTCCATATTTAAGCACCCAAAAAAGTGTGCTGATTTTCAAAGGTGTTCAGTATTTGCAGCTCCCAATGACTTCCCTGGGATTTGAGGGGTTTAAAACTTCTGAAAATCAGACCATTTTTATACAGGTGCCTAAATAAGGATTTAGAAGCCTAACTTCAAACAGCCAAGTTTCAAAATGCTGGCCCTAGAGTGCAAGATATTCTCCTGCAAATCACCCCCCACATTCTCTCTCATTGCTCTTTGGTCACACTCACCTGGCCACACATGTCCCATTCACTCATAATTCATCTGTGATTTGTCCAGTTCTCTCATTCGCCGCCAGATCCATCCATTCTATTCACCTTTGAAATGCTATGGAACCTTTGCCCCCTGGTCAGAATCTCTTGGTCCTGTCCTTCCCTGCCTACACTAAGGTTGGCCAGCTGAAGAGGAGGGAGAATCCTTCCCCACGAAGAACTTCAGTGCTCAAATGATTACAAAATGAGCTAAGACCATGTTGAAGAACTTAACTTCTCAAGCTGAAGAGCTGAACTTAAGACAAAATTGTGGTATTGAGTTTCCCAACACAGAAGGTGGAAGTTTATTTTTTTAAAAAAGTTTTAATTAAAATAAAATAATAAAAACTTTTATACTCTCATTAGGGTTTTTTCAAGCAAAATATAAATTTTGAGCATAAAGTACCACACTTAAGAATGCCCTAGTAAATAAGCTCCATTATTAAATTTAGTAGAGATCTTTTTTTCCTAATAAAAATATTGCTCATCCTCCCCATCTATAACTTTTGACATTGCACACTCCTCTATAAGTCTGTGAATGTTTCATACGAGAATGTGACAAAAGCGGAACATACAGAACCATCAAGATTTGTCCTTAGTGGTGGCTAGTAAATTTGCTGGCCCAATTATCACAACTGCAGGGAGAGGGGTTAGAATTCAAGAAGCTGCACAAACCTACCTCTATATAGTCCTGCAGCGCTGTGTCAAGCATGGTCAGGTCTGTAAGAAAGGTGCCAAGGTAGGGGACTGTACCCTGCATGACTCCCTGCATACAATCAGAACAGTGTCTGGTTAATTGTCAGAGAGAGGCTATGAATTCAAGCCGCTACATTATGATATAAAATATTATACAGAGAGTAGTCAGCTGAAAGCCTGCAGTAAAATTCTGGGTCTGATTCTGTTCCATTTAAATCAATAGGAATTTTGCCGTTGACTTCAATGGGAGTGGGATGGGGCCATTGTTATTCAAATGAACAACTGGATTTTGAAGAGTGGATATATTCAGGGCCTCTGCAACACTAGTTCCTGCACACAGAATTCCTACTGCTGTCCTACAGGTGGAATGAGTGTAAAATATGCTAAAAGGAGCACAAAAGCCAGCATCCCACAGCTCCCTTCAGACTGTGCAGATGGCTCCTAACACCTTGTGTAAACAGCCTTTTTCTATGGCTCATCTCTGTGGGTCTTTGCTTTTTAATGAAGTTATAAAATTGTGTGATTACATTCACATTCCTTCCAAGCTGGGTACGTCCTCCTTGGGATAATCACTGTGTTCTAATTAACTCAGGACTCAACTTTCAATCTTCTGAAGTCTTCTACCTTATTTGGAGTCAGGGTTGATTCTACATCAGTGAGAAAAAAATTCTCACTGCTACTAAAACCAGCAAAAAGATTCATATATCTGCCAGTCAACAAAAATGAAAGCCAGCTTTTGCTTCCATTTCCTCCAGTTTCCAGATCTCTCCTCCTAGTCAGTTTGTCTGAGAAAGCTGTTTGTTTCAGCAAACATTCCAGTTTCATCAGGGTAAAAAGCAGTTTTCACTGGCAAAAATGGAAACAGGCACGTCTTATGGAATCATCTCCTATAAAAATCCGTCCAAATTCCATAAAAATTAAGCGGATCTCTCAAAAATCCTGGGAGTGCCTGTGTGTTTCATGAACTCGCTGAAGTGAATGACAATTTCCCCTTGACCAGAACTAATTTTCCCGTAATATCATAAAATGTTTGGTTTTTTGCAGTAAACATTTTACCAAGTAAAAATTGGTTATTTTCACACAGCTTTGTTTAAAGGGTAATAGCGATTGCTACTGGAGTCTGAATAAGAGCTCCCATGCTTCCTTAGGAAAGACAACCAGCCAGTCAGAGGCTATGGATATCTGCCTACAGCCATCAATCATTTATTGCTGTCTCATGCGGCAGTTTGAATAAATTTCGGAAAGTCTTGAAATTAAGGCCCAAGTCCTCAGTCCTATATCCAATCCTGAGAAGCTGGCCTGGGCACTGGGTAGATGGAGGTGGAAGTGAAGGAAGTAGCTCTAGGCACCCTTGTTTACTCCTGCTGTGGACAGACAAGTGGCGATTGGTGCAACAGCAAACACTCTGACACCACCACTTCTCCTCCAACTCCTCCAGTCTTTTACAGCCATCAGCACGTCCTTATTTCAGGCATTTGATAGATACTTATGTTTTGTAAATACACTTCCTGTGGCATTTTAGTAAATTTATGGGAGTTTTTGGAGCACAGGACAGCTGGGATTCTCAAATTATCTGGTTTCAGAGTAACAGCCGTGTTAGTCTGTATTCGCAAAAAGAAAAGGAGTACTTGTGGCACCTTAGAGACTAATAAATAAATTGGTTAGTCTCTAAGGTGCCACAAGTACTCCTTTTCTTTTTTCAAATTATCTGCTCAGTGACAGGCTGGGTGACCAGATGTCCCGATTTTATAGGGACAGTCCCAATATTTGGGGCTTAGTCTCATATAGGTGCCTATTACCCCCCCCCCCATCTCCTGTCCCGATTTTTCACATTTGCTCTCTGGTCATCCTTGTGACAGCTTAGAGAGACAAGGTGGGGGAAGTGATCTCTTTTATTGGACCACATTCTGCTGGTGAGAGACACACACTTTTGAGCTTACACAGAGCTCTATTTCAGGGCTGGGAAACTGGAAGAAGAGTTCTGCATAAGCTCCAAAACTTGTCTCTCTCCCTAACTGAAGTTGGTCCTATAAAACATATTACCTCACCCACCTTGTCTCCCTAATATCCTGTGACCTGACATGGCTACACCACCACTGCATACAATGATGCTGTTACAGCTTGGCAGTTCAGCACCCACCATATAATATCTGTACAGTACATAAAGATGTATTACAAACTCCTGTTCATGTTCTGGTTTATACTGTAATGTCTGTTTATAGAAATATATGCAGAAAGACTATTTTAGGTCATGTGTAAAAAGGAACAGAGTTAAGGCTGAGTGTTCAATCTTCACTGTTAAGTTCCTTGACACAGTGTACTTGATTGCTCACCCTCACTGTTGTATTGACTCTAGGGTTTTTGCATGGTATAATGCATGTTTTGCAATTTTTAAGTGTATAATGTGCTATGTGCTCTTTTTCTTAAAATGCATTTCTGGATTTTGCTTCTATGTATAATTCACTACAGATAGGATTATCCCAAGTATAAATTCAGAGAAAAGAGAGAATAGCATGCTGCACACACCATATCTTTCTGGAGCTGAAGCCGCCTCTGGGTCCTTTTCTGGTTCTCTTTCACACTACTGTCCAGATTTGCAAACTTGGATGTTCCTTCCTATGGAGTGAATGAAAGGGCAATTAACGGGGGACATTATTGGTAGCATTGAAATACATGAAATTTCACACAACTGAGCCCAATCCACACTGCCCTGAGGTTCAGAAATGCGAGCTTAACTTTTTTGCTTGTTTAAAAACAAAAAAACAAAAAAAACCAAACATTTATGCTTCTGCACTTCTGGGGTTTGTTGGAAACAATTGTACCAAATTCCCACAAGGAAGTTTGTCTGCAAAACAGTCCTGGCCCAGGCGAAGCTTAGAAGAACCACAAATCAACTGACACTTTCAAATTCAAGAAGCTTGAATATGCATCATATATTTCATCCGAACCCAGCTTCTGGGTTTTTGTCCTTAGACCTCTAACTTATTTCACAATCAGCAGTTTTACAAATAAACATCTCCCCCTCTGTTATGTAACACAATGGTGTTTTTCTTTTTTTATACAGTGACTCTATGATATGATGACTAACCTTTACGGTTTTCTGAGTAATAAGGAGACATTCATGAAATAAAAGTGTTTGTTTTAGATTTGCACAATTCGAGGCTGAGGGATTTAGGTTTTCCAATAACTGTATGAACGGGAGCCACATTTCATAACAGTTCTGTAGCCTTTGCCTTATGGCATTAATTTATTTCTGAGATTATGACCCCCTTTTTCTAGTGAATCCCAAAACAACAATAAATAATAATTTGCATTTGTAAAGCTCCTTTTGCAGGATCTCAAGGTACTTTATAAATGTTAATTAATCAAGACTCCCAACATTCCTATCAGATAGATGAGTAATACAACACCTATTTTATAGCTGGGGAAAACAAGGAGTTTTAGTGACTTGCCCAGGCCATATAACAGTAAGTTGCAGAGCCAGAAATGACAGGTTTCAGAGTAACAGCCGTGTATTTGCAAAAACAACCTGTATTTGCAAAAAGAAAAGGAGTACTTGTGGCACCTTAGAGACTAACCAATTTATTTGAGCATAAGCTTTCGTGAGCTACAGCTGTAGCTCACGAAAGCTTATGCTCAAATAAATTGGTTAGTCTCTAAGGTGCCACAAGTCCTCCTTTTCTTTTGGAGACAGAAATGGAACTTAGTAGCCTGGACTCCCATAAGAATGGCCATACTGGGTCAGACCAAAGGTCCATCTAGCCCAGAATCCTGACTTCCGACAGTGGCCAATGCCAGGTGCCCCAGGGGGAATGAACAGAACAGGTAATCATCAAGTGATCCATCCCCTGTAGTCCACTCCCAGCTTCTGGCAAACAAACAGAGGCTAGAGACACCATTCCTGCCACCCTGGCTAATAGCCATTGATGGACCTATCCTCCATGAATTTATTTAGTTCTTTTTTGAACCCTGTTATATTCTTGGCCTTCACAACATCCTCTGGCAAAGAGTTCCACAGGTCCTCCATTTTGTGTGAAGAAATACTTCCTTTTGTTTGTTTTAAACCTGCTGCCTATTAATTTCATTTTGGTAACCTCTAGTACTTGTGTTATGAGAAGGCGTAAATAACATTTCCTTATTTACTTTGTCCATACCAGTCATGATTTTATAGACCTCTATCATATCCCCCTTAGTCGCCTCTTTTCCAAACCAAAAAGTCCCAATCTTATTAATCCCTTCTCATATGGAAGGTGTTCCATACCCCTAATCATTTGTGTTGCACTTTTCTGAAGCTTTTCCAATTCCAATATATCTTTTTTGAGATGGTGCGACCACATCTGCACACAGTATTCAAGATATGGGCATACCATGGATTTATATAGAGGCAACATGATATTTTCTGTCTTTATTATCTATCCCTTTCTTAATGATCCCCAATATTCTGTCAGCTTTATTGACTGCCACTGCACATTCAGTGGATGTTTTCAGATCTCTCTCTCCTTGGTGGTAACAGCGAATTTAGACCCCATCATTTTATATGTATAGTTGGGATTATGCTTTCCAATGTGCATTACTTTGCATTTATCAACATTGAATTTCATTTGCCATTTTGTTACCCAGTCACCCAGTTTTGTGAGATCCCTTTGTAGCTCGTCAGTCTGTTTTGGACTAACTATCTTTAGCAGTTTTGTATCATCTGCAAATTTTATCACCTCACTGTTTACCCCTTTTACTAGATCATTTATCAGTATAGGAGTGGTCCCAGTACAGACCCCTGGGGGACACCACTATTTACCTCTCTCCATCCTGAAAATGGACCATTTATTCCTATCCTTTGTTTCCTATCTTCTAACCAGTTACCGATCCATGAGAGGACCTTCCCTCTTAGCCTATGACAGCTTACTTTGCTTAAGAGCCTTGGGTGAGGGACCTTGTCAAAGGCTTTCTGAAAATCTAAGTACACTATATCCACTGAATCCCCCTTGTCCACATGCTTGTCGACCCCCTCAACGAATTCTAGTAGATTGGTGAGGCATGATTTCCCTTTACAAAAGCCATGTTGATTCTTCCCCAACAAATTATGTTCATCTATGTGTCTGATAATTCTATATTTTCAATCAATTTGCCTGGTACTGAAGTCAGGCTTATTGGCCTGTAATTGCCAGGATCACCTCTGGAGCCCTTTTAAAAATTGGTATCACATTGGTTATTCTCTCATCATTTGGTACAGAAGCTGATTTAAATAAGCTACAAACCACAGAAGAAATACTCATGCACATGGTGCAGCAGGATTGTAGTGCTCTAGATTTTAGAGATGGAAAGACCTCTTGGTTCACCCACCAAGCCACTTCTGGCTTATTCCATACAGTACTGTGACAGAGCGTTGGGCAACAGTAGCTGTACCAGCATTCTGAGCACTGACCAACAATTATGTCAATTATGTCTAACTGGTGAGTCTTGCCCACATACTCAGGATCTAGCTGATCGTCATATTTGGGGTTGGGAAGGAATTTTCTTCCAGGGCAGATTGGCAGAGTCCCTGGGGTTTTTTCGCCTTCCTCTGCAGCGTGGGGCACGGGTCACTTGCTGGAGGATTCTCTGCCCCTTCAAGTCTTTAAACCATGATTTGAGGACTTCAATAGCTCAGACAGAGGTTAGGGGTTTGTTACAGGAGGGGGTGGGTGAGACTCTGTGGCCTGCGTTGTGCAGGAGGTCAGGCTAGACGATCATAATGGTCCCTTCGGACCTTAAAGTCTATGATTCTATGATCACCCCCAGAATAAACCTGAGGGGTAATGCTGTGCCTAACTGATAGGCTGGGATGGGCTGAGGAGAGCCCAAAAGGCTAATGAGTTCATTAGATTAGAAAATAGAAAAGGCACAGGAAGGAGATGCTGAGGGGAGCAGAGAGAGACTGGCAGGCTTTTGCAAGTCAGAGCCAGGAGAGATCTCGCGGGGGAAAATCCTTTCTGTCTCCACACTTCTTGGCTGAGTGAACCAAGAACAGTATGCTTGTAAACACAATGCTGCACAAGTGATGGGGAGAACACTAATAAATTGTTCAAGGTGTTTGAACAGAAGAAGGTCTCCCAGCAGTTTGTATCTAGAAAAGAGACAGGAGAGAGATGCTGCCCTGTCAAAAGTACATTCAGCTGTTTTGATCCACTCCAGCTTTAGATGTCTCAAGCGATGAGTCTGCTACAACTTCCTTGGGGAGACTATTCAAGGATGTGGCAGTCCTCACAATTAGGAAAGAGAGAGTTCCAGGCTTCATCTGAAGCAAGTCTTGGGGTTGTCACGAGTGGAACGAAGTTAATAGAACAGATGCGCGAGATCATCATAAGCTCATTTCATTGTCTTCAGAATGGTTTGCAGAGTAAGAGCTGGCAGGATCCAATAGGTCTGTTCTCGGGGATGTTTAACATTTAGTTAATTAAACTGCTCTGGATAGATATGGACTCCACGCAATATTTATTACCGCTTCACCTGCTGTAAAATGTTTTCATAAATGGCTCATAAATAGCTACTGCCCACCAAGTTTGAATAAAATCACCCGCCACCGCTGAACCTTTGCCCAAAACTCAGTGCTTGACACGATAATGCTGAGGTGAACGATAAACTCCTAGACAGACTAGATATAGACTGGATAGAAACAGAGTGAATTAGACAGAGCTCAGAGAAAACTAACTGAACTTTCCCTTAGTTTCTAGAAGGTTCATACCAACATGTTTCCCTGCCAGTATCTCTCATTTTTAGGGACCTCTGAACTTTTGGGGTTTATCCGGTCTGACAGCAGAATTCCCAGACTACTGCAGCATAGACTGTTCTGTGGCATTTCTGGCCACACACACAGCAGGAAGCCTGCTCCTTCCAGATTCCCAGCCCTGTTTTGTAGTTCCAAGAAGGTGGGGATAGTTTGGACGAACATCTTGGATGAAATCCTCAGCTGGAGTAAACTGGCATCACTCCCACTGCAGTCAAAGAGCTATGACAATTTACAGCTGCTGAGAATCTGGTCTCTGTATTTTTTTATGCTCGTCAGTACCGAACCTTTCTAGATGAATTTATGACTAATGGAAAGGCTATCTAGAACAGCTGTATTTGTGGGAAGTACTTCTGCATCCTTTGCCGTTGTGCTATTTTGCAACTTCTTTGAGCTGCGCTCCTCAGTGAGACAACAGGTACCTCAACACCTTCTAGAGCACCTGTTCACTAGTAGACAAATCCCATAATCCATCCCAACCTTCCATTTGTGTATGGCCTCAGTGCAAGTGGAACCAATGCAATTCTGCTGTGCCAGGGCAGAAAGGTCACACAGGAAGCAGGCATGCACACTCCTTGCATGTCACAGAACTGTGCTCTGTAAGGCTCCCTACAATGGAGCCGGGGGGTGGGTTTGGGCGACTGGTTAGGGAAAGGGCGGAGTTCAACACTGACACAGCTCATAACTCTTGGTCTCAGCCTCATTCTCACCTTCATTAGCAGCTCTCTACTAGTCAGATAATTGTCATGGTCTGAGAAGATATCGGACAGCTCTTCAAACATCAGCATCCTGTCCCTAGGCAGAAGAGGAATTAAGTCAATTATTGATTACAAAGCACCCTAAATCAAGTCTACATCATTATTATCCAGTTTTCCACAGTGATGAAGGACTAGACAACAATCAAACATGTAAAAGGTGGGTCAGCACTGAGACCCATCCACTGAGGTGCTGAGCCTCCTCAACTCCTATTGCTGCTGGCTCAGCATTTTGCAAGATTGCATAACCATGAAAAGTAACCCTTTCTGTTGATGTTCTCCGTGGTAAGGTTGTATGGTGCCAAAATAGGGATATGCGTGCCGTCCAGTGCTCCACTGCAGCCTGGGAATCCCATTGCTTCAGATCCATCCACTATGTCCTGCACGTTGCCGAGAGTCACAGTCGTAATGGTCTTGCACGCACAACAGCCCCCAGAGTGGATTTTCCAACTCCAAAATGATTGCCCACTGACCGGTAGCAATCTGGCATTGCAAGTTTCCACAGTGCGATTGCTGCTTGCTTCTTTGCTGTCAGTGCAGCTCTCCTCTTGGTGTCCTTGCTCTGGAGGGTTGGGTTGAGCTCAGCACACAGATCCAGGAACGTGGCCTTGAGTATCCGAAAGTTCTGAAGCCGCTGCTCATCATCCCAAGTCTGCGTTATGATGCAATCCCACCAGTCAGTGCTTGTTTCTCGGGCCCAGAAGCGGTGCTCCAACATCGGCAGCTACCCTGTGAATGCCACCAATCACCTTGATTTGCTATGTCCCACAGCAATCTGTCCTCCAAGAAATCGTCATGTTCCATGCTGATTAGTTTTTTTCTTACGGCTCTGCAAATACCAGAGGATTGTGCGTCCTGTGCTTGCGATGCTTATGACAGTAGTGCAGAGCTGTGCAGGCTCCATGCTTCTGTCAGAAATGGGGGACAGTGAGGACGGCTGCGTGGGTTTGTGGGATTTTTAAAAAAGGCATGAAAATTATGAGATCTAGGTAACATTATGGAACGGAGACAGTTGCATGCTGGGAAACTGACCTCTTGCTCCCAGTCACCCTTGCATGACTCACATCTGCCCCACCGTGCTTTGCCAAAAACTTCCCAAAAGACAGTGGATTGGATGGTGGGGGGATGCACACTAGGCTATCTACCCATGGTGCACATCACCGTGCATCGACACAAGCACTCTTGGTGAGCATGCACATTGCTAACGCAGGAAGCCAAGTATGCACGCTCACAAACAATATACTAATTGTGGCGGTCTTATGCCGACATTATTTGGGTCAGCAAAAGTTTGTACTATAGACATGCCCTAAGCATAACTGTACTTTGTTTTTGTTGTGGGCCAGTCATAGCGGAAAGGATATAAAAGGACAGTGGGAGGATTACTTTGGAACAGACGCCCAGGTCTTCTTTAACCGGTAGATGGAGTTGGACTGTAGTGCTGAAACAATGGCCCTCAAGGAGGAAAAATTCTTCAGGATCCTACATTCCTGTAAAGGGAGGGATTAAAAAATAAAGGGGAGTTAAAGATCAATATTACAAGTGAGCTGGCGATTTCCTGTTTTTCTAATCTCACAGCTGCAGTGAATTCTTACTACTCTATAGGCAGCTGTACAAACATAGGGCATCAAAAATGGCTCCTCTCTCCCTCCCCACCTACCAAAACCTTTATAGATTTTGGCACTTAATCCTTGTTTTCTTCACTTTCATGTTTTTTTTTAATAGCTTCCAGCTCTCCTAGTAAAAATACTAGTGGAGGTGGGTCTTTGAAGTCAAGCTAAAGAAAACAAACTTTATCCTATTAACAAGCACTTTATAATTACCATCTCCCCCTGCCGGGGAAAGTTGGGGCCTGCGACCAACCCGCTCTCCGAAGAACTCATGAAAGTGTGTCCACAGCCCAGCAGTTCATGCACGCACATGCAAACACCACCTGCTCTGCTAGTCTCCAATATTAACATTAAAAGTCACATTTTTAACGTTACTCTAACGTTACTCATGTTTATGAGCATGAGCTGTGTACAACTTTAGATGCTGTTTAAGAATTTACCTTATAATGTTAATATCAGAGAGTAACAGAGCATATGGTGATGGCATTTGGGCTAGGTTTGTACTAAGGTTGGTATCAAAAGACTGTAGTTGGGGCCAAAGCCATTATTCAAAAGTTCAGGGTCAGACCTGATGACACCAAAAGCTTGAAAGCTATTCTTGTACGATTTCTGGCACCTTGCGCCAAAATCTCACAAAACAGCTTTCTCACAAGATCTTTGGCAACAGTAGAAAACAGGCTTCTTCTTGGTTTGGGCTCAGCTCAGAACCCAAACCATAGGGGATGGTTTGGATCCAGAAATCTGATCCTGAAACACCCTGCTCTCCAAACGTGAAAGAGGTTGGGATAGTAGGTGCCAGTGTGGGCCCATCTTTAGTTTACAGCTTCCACTGTATTTAAGAAAAACATCAGGACTCCCATTATAGGTCCATGTTTTCAGATGTTTATTTAATTCACTGCAGGCTAAACTTTAGCCAACATTTTTCTGCCTCAAGTATTTTTTTAAGAATTGCTTTGCCTCTTTTTAAGTGACACAAACATAAAACAATCAGAAGCTTTCCTGTACCTGAAATACTCAAAAATAACCTTCATTTCAAAAAAGGAATTTTAATAGGCAATTAGTGATTCCTTTTTTATTTTTAAAGAAAATATTTAATGTAGAAAATTGGCCATTCTTGCTCAGTAATTTTAACTCCGAAGTGGAGTTTGAAGCGCTGGCCGTTAGAAAAAACATATAATTTTTTAGTGACTAATTCCACTTTAACGGGCAGATTCTCAAGCACAGGCACCTAAATATGCAAAACATTCATTTCTGCATGCAAAATAAGCAATTCCATTTAGAAGTAGGTAACTGTTTGAGTAGCTAGCCATTCTGCCTGTGCAATTACTTGACTGAGTGTGCACATGCATTCTTCATGGGTTCAGCTAGGGCTGCAGTATTTAATTTTGTGTGTGAATTTAGGCCTGGTGAAAGATACTGGATTGACAGTCCTGGAGGCTGAAGTCCAAAGATCAGATACTATGTGGGCAGTGACAGTCCAGACTTCCCCTGCCACTCCTACTACCCTCTTTGTATGCATCCCCTGTCCTTGAGGGATCACCCCTAGGAATGAGAAAATAGCTTAATCTCCATACAATGCTTCACCTCTACTTCCAAACAAGGGTGTCCGTTAATACCTTTTGATGATGGTTTTTGTGATCAACACCTGTGTACCAGAAAACAAGACTGATACCATCAAAGTCATTTCACACTGGCCATCAAAGAACCATCAGATGATAACAGAAATTGGTCAACTACTGATTTAGGCTGAATCAGAATTGCCAATGTAGAGGTGAAAGACACTACTTCCCATACTAATACCCAGCCCTTATGCGCACTTTTCATCAGTCAAGCTCAAAGTGCTTTACAAAGGAGTGATCATTAGCCCTGTTTTACAGGTGGGGAAACGGAGGCACAGAAAGCTGAAGCAACTTGCCCAGAGTCAGCCAGCAGAGTTCCCTGAGCCATCCATTCCCACCTGTCTAGATGCCTATACTAACAATTTTACTTCTAGAGGCATAAAAACATATTAAGCTTGGAAAACTCAATATTTGTCCTGATTTTTTAAGTATTGCTTATTTTGTATCTCTTTGCAAGAATCCACGATTCTTTAATGTACGTTAGATTTATTTTTAAAGGAACACTGAAGCATTAAAACAAAACTATCTCAGTGCCAGCAGCCCAGCCCTCATGAGCACAGTTCATGAAGCATCCAACAGAAGATACAATCTAGGAAACTCGGGTCGCTAAAGGAACTCAGACAAAATGATATCATGCAAACAAGTGAGAAACATATGGAATCAATTACTAAGGAAAGCAACTGAAGCAAAGAGTAAAAAGGAGTTTGAGAGACACATGGGGTATGGAGAAAAAGCCAGGAAACAGGATTAAGATGAAGCAAAGAAAGGGCAGGCATCTTGAACCAGACGGCCTGTTCTAACATTTCTTCTGTTCTTTTGAGTAAATCTGTAACTACAAACTAGTGAGCATGCCCACTGGACACAGAAAATGATTCAGTAAGCAAATATATTGCAGTGTCAAGGGTTATTCAAAACCACAATACTATGAGCAATAACTTAATTTTTCTGCTTTTTCCCCAAAATACTTTTACTATTACTATTATCAATTTTGCATCTGATCATTTACCTGTCTTCCCATTTACTTTACTTTGAAATATGTTTGTGTTTAAGTAAGAAAAATATCTAGTTCGGTGATTTCATGTTTTAAGTTTATGGGATTTATAAATGGGGAAGGAAAGAAATTACAATTACCTGTTGAAGACGAATTATTTCTAAGGGATTTCGTATTTCTGGTAGCTGATACATAGAATCTCACTTGCATTTGATTCCTTCAAAATCGTTTCCATTTGCTCAGAAGCCCAGTTTCCCATTTGAAACAGGAGAAACACAAACTGGGATTAAAGCAAAGGACACAGGAAGCACCTTTTACTGTTTTACTCATATTTCTTTGCCCAGCCCTTGAATGTTGTATCCAGTTCTATTTGCCCCATCTCATAAAAGGATATAGTGGAACTAGAAAAGGTTCAGAGAAGGGCAAGCAATGGCTTCCATACAAGGAGAGACTAAAAAGATTAGGGCTCTTCAGATTAGAAAAGTGATGACGGGGGGGGGGGGGGGGGAGTGCGGGGGAGGGGGAGAATTTGATATAGGTCTATAAAATGATGACTGGTATAGAAAAAGTGAATAGAGAAGTGTTATTTACCCTTTCACACAATACAAAAAACAGGGGTTACCCGAAGACATGAACAGGCAGCAGGTTTAATACAAACAAGGGAAAGTATTTTTTCCACATAACACACAGTTAACCTGTGGAACTCATTGCCATAGTTTTTGCCATCACAACATCCTATAACTGGGTTGAAAAAAACTGGATAAATTCTTGGAAAATAGGTCCATCAATGGCTATTAGCTACGATGATCAGGGATGCAACCCCACGTCCAAGGCAACCCTAAACCTCTGACTGCCAGAAGCTGGGATGAGAAGACAGGGTTGGAGGACTCCAACTGCCCTGTTTTGAACACTCCCCCGTGAAGTGAGCAGAGCAGCTCACAGCAGGAGTTTGCCTGGGACTGGTAAGTATCCGAGGGTGTGTTTGTTTGCTTGCTGAGGAAGTATCCGAGCGTGTGTTTGCTGGGAGGGGCAGTGTGAGAGCCTGAGTGAGTGTCTGATTGGCTGCTAGCCTGCAGGGGGGCGGGCATTAGGGTGTCTGTTTGTTTGCGTCAGGGAAGCCTGGCTGTTTAAAAATAGCCAGAGCTTCGCGAACCAGCTGAGCGGCGGTGAACCAGCTGAGCAGCGGGGGACAGCAGAGCAGCTCACAGCAGGAGTTTGCCTGGAGTGAGCCCAGTGAGGCTTACGTCTTGCAAACTGCTCTGAGGAAGCTCATAGTAGGAAGGTGATATGGAAGGGGGGGGTTCAGCTGTTGTGACCTGCACTGGATGTGCCATGTTTGTCTTTCTTCCACAGGACAGAAGCGACTTTGTCTGTACAAAGTGCAAGCTGGTCTCCATATTGGAAGAGAAGATTGAAGGTCTGGAGCAACAGGTAACGACCCTGCGTTGCATACGAGAAACTGAGGATTTTCTGGACAAAACTCAGGATAGGCTTCTAGGGGCACAAAGCTCTAAAGATATAGAGCAGGTTGCACAGAGGAGCCAAGAGGCCAGTGAAGAAGCTTGGCAACATGTGACCTCCAGAAGAGGTAAGCGGAATATCCGGGTTCCAGTAACACAGACACAGGTAACTAACCGCTTTCATGTTCTCTCCACAGGTACCATTGCGGAGAGTGGACCAGATGATATGTCTGGGGCGAGAAAGCAGAAGGAGACTCCGCTGGTTGCAAGGCATGAGATGCGATGTCCTGAGGTTGGGAGTTCCACGACCACCACTCCCAAGAGGAGAAGGCGGGTGGTGGTGGTCGGGGACTCTCTCCTCCGGGGGACTGAGTCATCTATCTGCCGCCCTGACCGGGAAAATCGAGAAGTCTGCTGCTTGCCAGGAGCTAAGATTCGCGATGTGACGGAGAGACTGCCGAGACTCATCAAGCCCTCGGATCGCTACCCCTTCCTGCTTCTCCACGTGGGCACCAATGATACTGCCAAGAATGACCTTGAGCGGATCACTGCGGACTACGTGGCTCTGGGAAGAAGGATAAAGGAGTTGGAGGCGCAAGTGGTGTTCTCGTCCATCCTCCCCGTGGAAGGAAAAGGCCTGGGTAGGAACCATCGAATCGTGGAAGTCAACGAATGGCTACGCAGGTGGTGTCGGAGAGAAGGCTTTGGATTCTTTGACCATGGGATGGTGTTCCATGAAGGAGGAGTGCTGGGCAGAGACGGGCTCCATCTTACGAAGAGAGGGAAGAGCATCTTTGCCAGCAGGCTGGCTAACCTAGTGAGGAGGGCTTTAAACTAGGTTCACTGGGGGAAGGAGACCAAAGCCCTGAGGTAAGTGGGAAAGCGGGATACCGGGAGGAAGCACAGGCAGGAATGTCTGTGAGGGGAGGGCTCCTGCCTCATACTGGGAATGAGGGGCGATCAACAGGTTATCTCAAGTGCTTATATACAAATGCACAAAGCCTTGGAAACAAGCAGGGAGAACTGGAGGTCCTGGTGATGTCAAGGAACTATGACGTGATTGGAATAACAGAGACTTGGTGGGATAACTCACATGACTGGAGTACTGTCATGGATGGTTATAAACTGTTCAGGAAGGACAGGCAGGGCAGAAAAGGTGGGGGAGTAGCACTGTATGTAAGGGAGCAGTATGACTGCTCAGAGCTCCGGTACGAAACTGTAGAAAAACCTGAGTGTCTCTGGATTAAGTTTAGAAGTGTGTGCAACAAGAGTGATGTAGTGGTGGGAGTCTGCTATAGACCACCGGACCAGGGGGATGAGGCAGATGAGGCTTTCTTCCGGCAGCTCACGGAAGCTACTAGGTCGCATGCCCTGATTCTCATGGGTGACTTTAATTTTCCTGATATCTGTTGGGAGAGCAATACAGCGGTGCATAGACAATCCAGGAAGTTTTTGGAAAGCGTAGGGGACAATTTCCTGGCGCAAGTGCTAGAGGAGCCAACTAGGGGGGGCGCTTTTCTTGACCTGCTGCTCACAAACCGGGTAGAATTAGTGGGGGAAGCAAAAGTGGATGGGAATCTGGGGGGCAGTGACCATGAGTTGGTTGAGTTCAGGATCCTGACGCAGGGAAGAAAGGTAAGCAGCAGGATACGGACCCTGGACTTCAGGAAAGCAGACTTCGACTCCCTCAGGGAACGGATGGCCAGGATCCCCTGGGGGACTAACTTGAAGGGGAAAGGAGTCCAGGAGAGCTGGCTGTATTTCAAGGAATCCCTGTTGAGGTTACAGGGACAAACCATCCCGATGAGTTGAAAGAATAGTAAATATGGCAGGCGACCAGCTTGGCTTAATGGTGAAATCCTAGCGGATCTTAAACATAAAAAAGAAGCTTACAAGAAGTGGAAGGTTGGACATATGACCAGGGAAGTGTATAAAAATATTGCTCGGGCATGTAGGAATGATATCAGGAGGGCCAAATCGCACCTGGAGCTGCAGCTAGCAAGAGATGTCAAGAGTAACAAGAAGGGTTTCTTCAGGTATGTTGGCAACAAGAAGAAAGCCAAGGAAAGTGTGGGCCCCTTACTGAATGAGGGAGGCAACCTAGTGACAGAGGATGTGGAAAAAGCTAATGTACTCAATGCTTTTTTTGCCTCTGTCTTCACTAACAAGGTCAGCTCCCAGACTGCTGCGCTGGGCATCACAAAATGGGGAAGAGATGGCCAGCCCTCTGTGGAGACAGAGGTGGTTAGGGACTATTTAGAAAAGCTGGATGTGCACAAGTCCATGGGGCCGGACGAGTTGCATCCGAGAGTGCTGAAGGAATTGGCGGCTGTGATTGCAGAGCCATTGGCCATTATCTTTGAAAACTCGTGGCGAACGGGGGAAGTCCCGGATGACTGGAAAAAGGCTAATGTAGTGCCAATCTTTAAAAAAGGGAAGAAGGAGGATCCTGGGAACTACAGGCCAGTCAGCCTCACCTCAGTCCCTGGAAAAATCATGGAGCAGGTCCTCAAAGAATCAATCCTGATGCACTTGCATGAGAAGAAAGTGATCAGGAACAGCCAGCATGGATTCACCAAGGGAAGGTCATGCCTGACTAATCTAATCGCCTTTTATGATGAGATTACTGGTTCTGCGGATGAAGGGAAAGCAGTGGATGTATTGTTTCTTGACTTTAGCAAAGCTTTTGACACGGTCTCCCACAGTATTCTTGTCAGCAAGTTAAGGAAGTATGGGCTGGATGAATGCACTATAAGGTGGGTAGAAAGCTGGCTAGATTGTCGGGCTCAACGGGTAGTGATCAATGGCTCCATGTCTAGTTGGCAGCCGGTATCAAGTGGAGTGCCCCAAGGGTCGGTCCTGGGGCCGGTTTTGTTCAATATCTTCATAAATGATCTGGAGGATGGTGTGGATTGCACTCTCAGCAAATTTGCGGATGATACTAAACTGGGAGGAGTGGTAGATACGCTGGAGGGGAGGGATAGGATACAGAAGGACCTAGACAAATTGGAGGATTGGGCCAAAAGAAATCTGATGAGGTTCAATAAGGATAAGTGCAGGGTCCTGCACTTAGGACGGAAGAATCCAATGCACCGCTACAGACTAGGGACCGAATGGCTAGGCAGCAGTTCTGCGGAAAAGGACCTAGGGGTGACAGTGGACGAGAAGCTGGATATGAGTCAGCAGTGTGCCCTTGTTGCCAAGAAGGCCAATGGCATTTTGGGATGTATAAGTAGGGGCATAGCGAGCAGATCGAGGGACGTGATCGTTCCCCTCTATTCGACATTGGTGAGGCCTCATCTGGAGTACTGTGTCCAGTTTTGGGCCCCACACTAAAAGAAGGATGTGGATAAATTGGAGAGAGTCCAGCGAAGGGCAAAAAAAATGATTAGGGGTCTAGAACACATGACTTATGAGGAGAGGCTGAGGGAGCTGGGATTGTTTAGCCTGCAGAAGAGAAGAATGAGGGGGGATTTGATAGCTGCTTTCAACTACCTGAAAGGGGGTTCCAAAGAGGATGGCTCTAGACTGTTCTCAATGGTAGCAGATGACAGAACGAGGAGTAATGGTCTCAAGTTGCAGTGGGGGAGGTTTAGATTGGATATTAGGAAAAACTTTTTCACTAAGAGGGTGGTGAAACACTGGAATGCGTTACCTAGGGAGGTGGTAGAATCTCCTTCCTTAGAGGTTTTTAAGGTCAGGCTTGACAAAGCCCTGGCTGGGATGATTTAACTGGGAATTGGTCCTGCTTCGAGCGGGGGGTTGGACTAGATGACCTTCAGGGGTCCCTTCCAACCCTGATATTCTATGATTCTATGAAGTTCTGGTACTGGCCACTGTCAGAGACAGGATACTGGGCTAGATAGACCATTGATATGATCCAATATGGCCGTTCTTATGATATTTAAAGATTATCCCTGAATCATCTCACACAGTTTACTCAGAAGTCATGAAGCATCAAGAGGGATGCAATCATTCCAGGATAGTTGATAAATGAGTATTAATAAATTTAGGCCTTGGGGGTCCACTGGTCTATTAATAACACAGAGTACTACCATATGGAAAGGCCCTCGCTTAGAATGGAGCTTGGTTTCTCACCCCTACTCCGCACCCTCATGGCATCAAGGACTAAGAGAGAATGCTGCAGAATTATTGCACTGAGTCTCTCAAAGGGAGAACACCTGTCACTGTCCATTGACCCCCTCTGACTGACCGATGCTCTAGAGGGAGCTTCATCCAGACCCTGCCTGTCCCAGATTATGGGGCAGGTTATCAGCACTGTGGAGGTCTTTAATAAAAGGGGTGAAGAGGAGTAAAAGGGCAGAAAAATTAAGGGATATTGGAGAACTCCCCTCTCAAAACAACAAATGGGACAAACTTTCAAATAAGGATGCAACAAGGGGACACAAAAATGAGCATGCATCCTCTTCACTCATTAACATTTGACTGTGTGTAAGCAAAACACATATCTGAGTGAGTAAATGGGCTACAGAAGCAACCACCCAGTCTATGTGGGGTTTTGTGGGCACCATCATTGACCTTAGTACATTCTTGTTACACTTTCCTTGGGAAATGTGGCCTAATGCATCTAACTTTAAGAGGACCTCACCAGAATTCCACTTCCTTCAAGAAGATTAGACATTTTTCTTTCCTAGGGAAGATTAATTGTTTGACTTTGCAAACCTCTCTCACCATAATAATAGCACTGACACAGACTTCCTACCTTCGAAGCACATGCATCATCCACGTATTAACACTCACAATGCTGTGATAAGGCAGCATTAACAACCCCATTTTCAGGATTGGGAAATGCAGGATCTTGCCCAAGGCCACGAAAGGAATTAGTATGAAAAATAACCTGTGGACGAAGCACATGACCCGACCTCCCAAACAACCATTAACTGAAACAGGACAGAACGAATGCTTTACATGTGCAATATGAATCCACTTCTCAATGATCTTGGCTCTCTGCTGTGTTTTGAGGTCCTTGCCCTTCAGGATGGTGCTGACGACACATTTGGTAACTGCGTTGAACTGAGAGATGGTAGCTCTGATGGTAGGTGCCAAGTGTTTGTTTTCTTTCTTATCCCTCCGAGACCAGATGCATCCCAAGCAGTGGTGTGGCACCACTTTCTTAAAGAGCTTCTAGAACAAGAAAGAGGTTTGTAAATCAACAGGGCTCTCAGAGATTTCTGTTGTTAATATGTAGAAATACATCTTTTTACAGTATGCTGGATCTAAAACTGAGAGTGTCTTAACGGATAAATGCTCATTTTCTCCGGTATGAAAATTTACTCTGCTCCATATATACTTGAGGACAAAATGGAAATGTACCATGGTCAGCTAAAAAGTACTTAGAACATTTAGCTGGTTTGAGCCAACGGAAGGCTGCACACGGCTGGGTCTCGGGGAGGGGAAGCCGGGCAGTTGCCCTGGATGCCGTCTTCCAGGGGTGCTGTACCACTGTCACGTTCAGCTGGGTTCCCCAGGCTGATTGACCAGCCTTCTTCTCTTTGGTTCACTGAATGACCGTTTGTGCGTGTTTGGGGTAGGGGTTAAATGTTTTCCACCCTGGCTGGCAAAAAGGTAAGGGGGGGGGGAGGAAACATGTCTTGTGTACACACATCACATATACAGTAGGAGTATATTTATGTACACACACACACACACCCTTTATCTGCATATCAAAATATACCAATACTATTCACAAGAACAGACTAATATGAGCTTAGTAATTATAGATGTCTATGTAAGAGTGAGATATAGTCACAACAGGTATCAGATATTAAACATATACTATGCTATCCTTGATCTTTGCAAAAAGGCCATGAAGTAGCAATATATATTCATACACACGCAATTTTAAAAATGCTTGGCTGAATAAAACACTCCAACTGGCTGAAATAGGATCAGGTAACCTAAAAGAGTTTTGTGTTGCTGCCCTGATAAGGCTAGCAGCTTTTTGGAACACTACATTTGTATTGGTTAACATGAGTTAAAAGAAAAATTAAAAACAACAACACTAAGTACCCTGGCATTTTCTCCAGTAGCTTTTCCCCCTAAATGTACATAGTACTTACTGCATCCATGTATGTTAACTGCTCTGCCACAAGGTCTTCTGGGAAAAAAGAGAACTCTTCTGGCCCACCAGTCTCCATTCCCTCTTCCTCATCAAGGCTGAAAGTAAAGGTGCTATGGAACCCATCTGTACAGCATGGAAAACATAATATCACTTGGTAAAATACATGTGCTAAACAGTACATTAAAGCCATTGTTTATTATTACCATTATTTATCTGTATTATAGTGGAGCCTACAGATCCTAACAGATGTCAGGGCTCTATTGTGCTAGGCATTGTAGCGAGACACAAAATGGAAGAGAGTCCTTCCTCTGAAGGATTTACAACCAACACAGACAAGACTTGCAGGTATAAAAATTTCTCCCTCCTATAGCAGAACTCCATTAATCCACCCTTTGATAGTCAGTACACTTATAATCTAAAAAATCAAACTATGAAAAGGGCCAGATTGTGTCCCACATTCAGTGCATAGGGACATTTCCTCGCTAGCATACTCTCCTTCCTGGGGTCCTATAGAAGTCCTGGTGTGGATCAAGCTGGGGAGAAGAGACAGTAACCCAATATGAAAAGGAGTACTTGTGGCACCTTAGAGACTAACCAATTTATTTGAGCATAAGCTTTCGTGAGCTACAGCTCACTTCATCGGATGCATACTGTGGAAAATACAGAGGATGTTTGTTTTTATACACACAAATCATGAAAAAATGGGTGTTTATCACTACAAAAGGTTTTCTCTCCCCCCACCCCACTCTTCTGCTGGTAATAGCTTATGTAAAGTGATCACTCTCCTTACAATGTGTATGATAACTGGAAATGGCCCACCTTGATTAGAGGACTCTCCAGGTTTGGGGGGAAAACCATGGTTTATTCCACCACGGAAACTTTCCCCACCACTCAAGGATTAGGGAGGATCTCACCTAAAGGATCCATGAAGATATTTCATTCTCCCTAAGTCCCCATCCCATGGATTTTACTGCAGGAAGAGGAGATCTAGTCCAAAAAAATACAGAAATTGGTGGACTCTCCCATCTCTCAACAAAGATTTAACAGCAAAGCTGTTGTAATGAGGTCTGGATTATTAAGGCTTGACAAAATATACAATACATTTCAGAGTATCTCTGAAGTATTTCATATCAAATTACAACTAAGCAATTGTCAAAATAACAAAAGGACATTATGTGATGGTTCTTCCTTTTCCCCAAAAATGTTTGTTTTCTCTTTGTTCACTACCTTGCAAACTCTAGTAATTCACATCAGGTCTCCCAGTCATAAGCACAAGACTCTACGGTAACAAATTAGAACTATTGGAAGGTAGAGACAGGAATCCAGACACACCAATTTATTGACAGAGCTAAAGGAGGTATGTGGAAATGTCTGCCGCAGCCTTATCTGCAGATATTTTATAAAAATAAACACATGGAAATGGATTTTCATTAGGGTTGTCAAGTGATTAAAAAAATTAATTGTGATTAATTGCACTGTTAAGCAATAATAGAATACCATTTATTTAAATAGTTTTGGATGTTTTCTACATTTTCAAATATATTGATTTCACTTACAACACAGAATACAAAGTGTAGAGTGTTCACTTCATATTTATTTTTATTACAAATATTTTCACTATAAAAACAAAAGAAATAGTATTTTTCAATTCACCTAACACAAGTACAGTAGTGCAAACTCTTTATCATGAAAATTGAACTTATAAACATAGAATTATGTACAAAAAAACGGCATTCAAAAATAAAACAATGTAACTTTAGAGCCTACAAGTCCACTCAGTCCTACTTCTTGATCAGCCAATCACTCAGACAAACAAGTTTGTTTACATTTGCAGGAGAGAATGCTGCCCTATTCTTATTTACAGTATCACCTGAAAGTGAGAACAAGTGTTCGCATGGCACTGTTGTTGTAGCCGGCGTCACAAGATATTTACATGCCAGATGCATTAAAGATTCAGATGTCTCTTCATGCTTCAACCACCATGCCAGAGGACATGTTTTCATGCTCATGACGGGTTCTGCTCGACAATGATCCAAAGCAGCGTGGACTGACGCACGTTCACTTTCATCATCTGAGTCAGATGCCACCTGCAGAAGGTTGATTTTCATTTTTGGTGGTTTGGGTTCTGTAGTTTCTGCATTGGAATGTTGCTCTTTTAAGACTTCTGAAAACATGCTCTACACTTTGTCCCTCTCAGATTTTGGAAGGCACTTCAGATTCTTCAACCTTGTGTTGAGTGCTGTAGCTATATTTAGAAATCTCACATTGGTACTTTCTTTGTGTTTTGTCAAATCTGCAGTGAAAGTGTTCTTAAAATGAACATGTGCTGGATCATCATGATGACCGAGACTGTTATAACATGAAATATATGGCAGAATGCAGGTAAAACACAGAGTAGGAGACATACAATTCTCCCCCAAGGAGTTCAGTCACAAATTTAATTAATGCATTTTTTTTTAATGATCATCATCAGCATGGAAGCATGTCCTCCAGAATGGTGGCCGAAACATGAAGGAGCATACGAATGTTTAGCATATCTGGCACGTAAAGACCTTACAATGACAGCTACAAAAGTGCCATGCGAATGCCTGTTCTCACTTTTAGGTGACATTGTAAATAAGAAGCAGGCAGCATTATCTCCCATAAATGTAAACAAACTTGTTTTTTTAGCGATTGGCGGCACAAGAAGTAGGACTGAGTGGACTTGTAGGCGCTAAAGTTTTACACTGTATTGTTTTTGAGTGCAGTTATGTAACAAAAAAAATCTACATTTGTAAATTGCACTTTCACGATAAAGAGATTGCACTACAGTACTTGTATGAGGTGAACTGAAAAATACTGTTACTTTTGTTTGCCATTTTTACAGTGCAAATATTTGTAATAAAAAATAAAGTGAGCACTGTCTACTTTGTATACTGTGTTGTAATTGAAATCAATATATTTGAAAATATAGAACATTCAAGAATATTCAATATATTTCAATTGGTATTCTATTGTTTAACAGTGCATTTAAAACTGTGATAAATCGCGTTTAATTTTTTTAAGTCAATCGCGTGAGTTAACTGCTATTAATTGACAGCCCTAATTTTCATTACAACAGTTTATGAAAATCACCTCTCTTTCCTCTTTTTTGAGCACGCTGTCCCGTGCTGGAATCCTCCCACTGCCTTTCTGCATCCTAAATCATCAGATTCAACTCCATGACACCCACAAGATCTTAAAAAAATCTTGTCTTCAACTCTGTTCTCATTTCCTTTACACACCTTCCTCCCCCCCTCAAGTCTTTTCCTTTACAGCCACCTTTATCTCCTTTTTCCACTCTCATTTTCACACCTTCTGTCACGTTGTCCCTACATTTTAAGCAATCTCCCAGTCCCGATCTGCGAAGAACACTCTCCTTCTTCAAATCCTTCTTTAACACCCATCTCTCTAAACCAGCTATTCTCTTCCTGACATCACTAGTAATCTCCATACACTCCTTCTCCTGAATTGCTGTCCTGTGCTTGCCTGGTTGCGTATTTTTAAGTTGCAAGCTCTTTGGGGCAGAGAACATGTAGTCTCTATGGCCACGATCTGGCAGACTAATCCACAAAGGGTGGACCTGTGCAAAGCCCCATAGAGGTCTGCTCATATCAATCAGATTGCCAGACCCGGGTCTACATTTGTAAAGTTCATGTCAATGTATAGCATTAGATAATAATCACTGTTATAATTTAATGCTATCATATATTCAAATCTGAACTCTGAAATGAATTATTATTTCAGTTTTACATAAGGTGAGCAGACATAGAACGGACAGGGAATAAAATGAGTCACCACTATAAAGCAGCTCTTATCAGACCCTCAGAATAACTTGTTAATTTTTATTAACTGCCTTTATCCTTGCAGCATTCAAGTAATTTTATTCTCATTCAAGTGAAGTGCCTGTGACTCAAGTAGGAACCTTTTCAAGTGTTACTTCAGGAAATTAGTGCAGGAGCCGAGTGCCTGGGAACTTCTGCTCCTTTTGGACAACAGTTGGATCTAAAAAATAGAGCCTTTGGGCTTTCATTGTTTGGCCTGCTAGAACCAAATCCAGGAAAGATCATCATTAGACACATATTAGCAACACTGTAGACTTCCTTTTTTCTTATGAGGAAAACATTTGGATTTTACGCAATAGGCCTTTTTATACAGATTTAAATGCATAAATTCATTTGGCATTGTGTCTGATTATGCAATAATTCCTCATTTCTGAAACATCCAGCAGGTAATGTTTGTGAGATGAAATGCTACTTTTTTGTTGTTTGCCTTCTTCCATGTGTCATTTCCTTTCACTCATCTATCTGTCAAAGATGGACACTGAATCTGGTTTGCACATTGCACAAATTCCGGTAACTTTCTAGTTATGCTAATTATGTCACAGGAAACTTTCTAACTGGGGTACGGCCTACGTGCCAGGTTTGACACTACATAGCATTTGTGTGTTACTACAGCTCACTATTGTTTCAGTGGATCTTTGACCTGGTAAAGTAAAATTTTCCTCTGTCCTTGGATGTCAGCAGCTTGTCACTTAAATAGGAAAAAACAGCCACAGGCATTTCCTTTGACATGGGGGTAACTGGGAAGAGAAGCTTTCATGACAAATAGGCTTGTGACTGAAGCTGCATTTGGTCACAGCATAGTAACATTTGATGGGATTTTTAATGAATTAATTTAATGAGAAAACTAATTAAAGAGCAGCTGTGGTTTTACTCTGAAGACAGAGAATGCAATTGCAATTAACTACATGGCTGCTTCAGCAACTTCTGTGCACTGGCAGAGTTCTTAGAAATACAGGAGTTCCCAAATTTCGATCAGAATTACTAGACATATGATTCCACACTGCATGTTTGTATTTCATCCCCTATGGTAGATACAATCTCTGTGAGATTCAACAAGCAAACAGCTAAGCAAGACTCCAGTGGGCCTGATTCTACATCCATTGTAACCCCACTGGTTTCAGTGGAGTCACACTTGACCTACATCACTGTAAATGAGATCAAAATCATACACCCTGTAAAATTTACCCTGAAAATTCAGTTCTTCAGGATCGTCTGAGAGATTAGGCAATAATAGCAGTGCAAAAATGTAACTTACTCTCATTTTTCACTTCTTGCTTTTGAAGCTGCTCCAAGAGGTTTTGTGCCCTTCTCTCCGGGTCAGAGCCTGGCATGATCCTTTTAAGGTAATCCAGCAATTTCTGCAAACAAGGGTAATTGGGTGGCTCTCGGAAGTCTTCAGAGCATTGGTCAAGCCAGGCTCTCAAGATTGAGGCTATTGCACTGAAAAGAAGTACATTGGAAAAGGTTGATTGATTATATATGGTATATAAAAAATTCACTTGTCATTTATACCTGTGTAAAGAGGGTACAGAATAAGTGTAATATATTACCACAGCTGTTAGTGAACAGCAAGTTCTGATTTGGTGGCATTTTTGCACGAGCTTTATTGTAATCTCATTTACACAGATTTTTACCACTGACTACGGTGGTGTTATATACAGCACTGTAAACAGGTGCTCAACCACTCCCCAAAGATGCAAGACAGTGGTGAATCAGATCCATTATTTTTAGCAGCACCAAAACCCGCTTATCTAATCCAGTATCTCTATCAAACAAGGTACCATTAGGCATGAGTGAAATGGTTCAGATAATAATAGAAACATCCTTGCTCCAAACATGCACAACCTTCACCCAAAATACAAACCAAATAGTTTTTTTCTTGTTTATTAATAATTTTCTTGCACCTTTATACTTCTGTGTTTGCACCACTTTTTGCACTGTTTCTCTTTCAGTTTAGCAGACACAAGAAATGCAGATTGTTTGGATAAGCTTCAACTAAGCATGCAAAATAAACCCAAATGCTAAAGCTTCTGAGGTCTATCACCCTCTGTTCTATGTTCTAGCCATACTCCATGTTCTTTCTCTATATAGCCAATATATTTTTAAGACTATGCTGACTTTCTATTTTACAAACATTTCCATATTTTCAACTAATGTTTCCTCCATTCCCTTCTATAATATGGCAAGCATCCTGCTTTTCTGGTCAGAAAGAGTGCTTTGAAAGCTGACAGTAATATTACTTGGTTAGAGCAGCCAGCAGGGGTAACTCTAGAATTACAAGAGCACAGCTGCACAAAACATTAACAACTAAGGATGAAAACATGCAAAACTCTCTTGGTTTGGGGCTTCATTACAAACTCAAAACATAGACCGTACAACTCAGGTGGTTCACTTCGGACCAAATCCTGCCATCTTTACAGTCAACAATCCCTTTGATTAACGACTGAGTAAGGACTTCAGGATCTACGCTCTTTGTGGTTATCAGCTTTATTCTTCTGAACAGCTTGGGCTCTTCCATTTCACCATTAATATTTTTCATTAAACAAGCTCATTCATTCCTCAGTCAGAGATTAGTTTAAAAGTTACTTTTATTTAAAATACAGATGTTCCTGCTTCTATGTCCCTACTGCATTTTAAAGAGATGTCTTGCTGTTTTGGAGATACCAGTGTCTTAACCTACTTTAACAACAAACAACTAGTCTGTTGAATTTCAGGGGGCAGGGTAAGTTGACCTTTCAGACTTCTACCCATCTGGGGATGAGTTGCAAGTGAGAGCTCATTTATAGCTCTGAGAAGGGGTTGTTGTTGTTTTTTATGTAGTGCTAATACCGTTCAACACATTTTTTATATTTAGTGCCATTGATGACGGGCACTTTCATACACTAAAAAATAAACAGAGTTTAACACAAGCCCAATCTCTCAGAGTGGAGTTGAAAAGTTCACAGTCGTTACAGACACTGATTTTGCCAGCAAAATAATTTCAGTCAAGAGGGAAAAAAAAAAAAAAAAAAAGTACATTGTGCAGACAGCGGCTGTATCCCACTGACCTCCTATCGGCTGATTAAACAATCAGTGTATTAGGGAGGGAAGCATTCTGAAGAAAGGCTGGACAAGTGCCCAAATCTTGTAGCAGCTTTATGTTTGATGTCCCTGGGAAGAAACTCCCTGTACTTGATAGGCCAAGAAACAGATAGGAATGTGAGACTTCCAAGATCTCAGACAGGAAAGCAACATCATAGAATCCATTCTTTATGGGGGGGATTGCAAGCCATAAATCTTTGTCTGTCCCCACATTGTATACTGCAGTGGTTCTCAACCCAGCAGTCTGGGGCCGCCTGGGGGTCCACGGGCAGGTTTCAGGGGGTCGCCAAGCAGGACCATTGTTAGACTTGCTGGGGCCCAGGGCAGAAAGCTGAAGCCCCATTGTCTGGGAATGAAGCCCAGGGCCCTGAGCCCTGCCACCTGGGGCTGAAGCAGTAGCCTGAGTAACTCAGCTTCGCAGGGGCCCCTGTGTTGTGGGGCCCCTGACAATTGTCCTGCTTGATACCCCCTAATGCTGGCCCTGGCTTTTATATGCAGAAAACCATTTATTATGGCACAGGTGGGCCATGGAGTTTTTATGGTATGTCGGGAGGGAGGGGGGCTCAGAAAGAAAAAGGTTGAGAACCCCGGTATACTGTACTGCATATTTTGTGGGCTGCCACAGAACGTTGGATTTTAAATTCCTGCCTTGAGAGCCACACAATGTGGGCTCTGTTCAGTAGTGCTTTCAAGTGGTCATTCACTAGCCTAGAGGTTCTCCTTGCTCCACTGGTATGAACCCTGTCCCTAAAATTTTAAATCCCTCACTCAGCCCATTGTTGGGTGGGAAGAGAGCTGTAGTTTTGTCACCTTTCAAAATGGGTCCACAGGACACCACTCATCACCTCACATTATGCCCCCCCAATGCAATGCAATATCCCAATGCTGTGACACGCTATGAAGTTATTGCAGAGGCCCCAAAAGATTTGATTATAACCAGTGAGCAGAGCTAGGAGGACAGGGAGCACATGGAAAACCAGAGGGAGAGAGTCCCTCATATCTCTTAACAGCAACTCCATCAATTGATTTTGGAGTGGCACTGATAATCTACAAGATGAGCTCTGCCCAATCCTCCTTGACTGGAAGGATAACTACGATGTGGGGCCTTGACGGAGCAGGTGCTGATGCAGAGGTCAAGCAGAGGAATCCTTAGGTCCAGATGGGAATTTTGAGAACCTCTCTCTGCAAAGATAGCCACACAGCATTTTTCTTACCCCAACTGGTATTAAAGAAAGAGTTTGGGCATCTTAGTGCCTTGGTTGGGGTTAAAAATTCTGCCAAGTCCACCACTACTGTCCCCAGGATGAGAAATTTTTATGAACATAAACTATGCTTTCAGCTCTGCGCAGCATCAAGTATATTTGCAAAAGGGGCTATATGAGATGGTTGACTAGTTTCTTACTGAATCAGCCAGCCAGACAGGAGGCATTTGTTCCTATGACCTCCCCTTTCCTAAATCCATGCTACATACCAACAGCCGAACTGTGCTTTGCAAAGGCCAGTCCCACCGTTTTCCTTTCACATGATTTCCAAGATTTCCCTCGCAAATGAAGTTAACCCAACCCTACTGTCTCAGTTTTACCTTGTCTAAAGTAATATGGGAATCACGTTGTTTGCTACTTTCAAATCCTCAGGAACATCTCCTGAAGCCAGGGAAAACCTTGTACAAACGTCAACCAAGGTTCACAGATTTCCTTCCCACAGTATCTGGATCTTTAAGTACACCAAACCCTTTTATAAGCAATGCAGTTGCTATCTGTAGAATGTCTTGCTCCTCTTCTCTTGCCCCTGCAAGACATTTACTTGGGTAGATTCATTGTTTGGTAGGAGATCCCCACCTTCTTCCCTTTAAAAGACAGGTGAGAAGTCACTGTTTGAACAGCTCTGCTGGTTCTTCTTCATGTTAATTGGGGTGCCTCTCACAGTTTCTATTTGCTCCCCTAGTGATTCCTTTTACTTGGTTCTGCTTGTTTTCAAAACTCTCCCACTTCTCCAGTCCTCATACTGCCCTCCATGTGACTCTACACTTCTCCTCACTTAACCACATTGGTTTCTGGGGTTTTTTTTTTGTTTTTTTAAAGCTTAACTGTCTTTACTGGAATAAATGTTGATTGTACCTTCCCCAAATGAATCTTTAATACTTCCTACTATGGATTTCCCAGGCATGAGAGAATTCCAGACAATTTTCTTTCAATCGTCTCTCATTTCTTCAACGTCTGTTTCCCTGAAGTCCAGTGTTTTGGCACTATTATTATTAATTATACAGCACTGTAACTGCACATGGTGCTTTCCAGCTGAAATAATAAGCTCAACAGGTAACAAAAGACAAATTCTCTGTCACAAAGATCTAAAGACACAAAAAGTATCAATAGTGTATTACAGATATCCTTCCCCCACCCCAAGCATTCTATAACAATAGCCCAAAACATTGCAACATTGGTACTGCAGGTTCTAGTGTTTTGGATAATTAACATGGAATACTATAGTACTTTATTAGAGTTGAACCTCTAGGAATGTCACATGGTCATTATTACTGAGAGGCTTTGTGGAAGCCTCCTGTGCAGCAGGAGGAGGAGGAGGAATTAGACATGAACTTGATGCCTGATTCATTTCCTGCATCAGATTCCAAGTTCCTTTTATAGTTCTAGCTAAAGCAGATTCAGTTGGATTTGATATTAGCTGAGTAAACAAAGGCACCAAGCAGTTAGAGGTGTTTTCATTCACTTTTGCTCCTTGTCGCTTAACAGATACAGAGGGGATGTCGCGAACTGCTAAACTGAAATCAATTTTAGGAGAAAAAGTACAGCTTCTCCGTTTCCATCTTCCTGGATGTGGCTTCAAAGAAACTCTATTGTGCTCCAGTTCATTTGGGATTCAAACCTCAATCCTCTGTCATGCTGGTGCAGCAGTAATGTTTGGGGATATGGGAGAAGAGAACTGTTTGGGGGCTTCCAGTGGGTGTGAAGCTCACTGATTCTCTGCATTAGAAAAGTGAGCTTGTATATTTCCTAAACTTCAGTTAGTCTGGTTGAGACACGCAACCTCCAATTTTATAGCACCCTTAATGTGGTTTCACCATGCTGCAAAGTAAAATCAAATAATTAAAATAAATAAAGCTAACTAAAAATGCCTACTAAATATCTGATATCACAATCAGGAAGCTGATTTTCTGACTCGGAAGCTCTCTTTTCAGTATCTTTGAGAAACAGAACTTTGGACAGGGTTTACTGAAGCTCTTAGCTTTTCTATTTTGCCTCAAGAGCATCCATGTAAATAACGGATTCTAATGCAATTCACTTTCTTTACTGTGTAACATATGTGAAACATTTCCATTATTAGATTTTGTTTGCTCTGTCTATTGATACCCTTTGAATAGTAATTTCACTGGCTAAATATATGAGGCGTTTCTATGTACAGGTAAGAATATAACTTCATATTGTTTACAGACAACATTCTCTGGTATCTCTCCAAATCAGATTACTCAATGAAATGCCTAACCTGACTCAGCATTTCTCTGTGGACATACGCAAGTATCAGGACACTGAATAAATATGACCAAATCAGTGGCTTTGTGGCAATCTATTAACATTAAACTTGTCCCCCTTTACTGCAAACATTGCAAATGAACCTCTAAATTTAGACTAGACACTTCTAATCTGCAGTGCAGAAGCCTGATTCACGACTTATACGAACTTTACTACGAGTCTTTCAAGTTGATGGCTAGATTCTACGCACCTTCAGCTGGAGTGTATAATGTGCCACTTACCAATCACTCCCAGTGTCACAACCCTAGCAGTGAACCACAGGCACATGATCTCAGCACTACATTTGACCCTGACAACTGGTAAAAGGTTCTCCAGTATCCATTTAAAGCACCGATCTGCAACACACACAAGCAGATGCAACACTTTGTCCTGCAAAGACTTTTCTATTCTCTATCTATCCTGAATGAGCTCTGGCCAACTCTAAATGCTTGCTATCTTAAGTATGAGAAATATTCAGTTTCTTTAATGCATTGCCTCTTGAACACATTTGGGACCACACCCATATGCCTAAATAGTTGTCAAAAAGCTAACTGGTCTATCGTGTAAACTTTTAGGCATTCAATACTATCATAAAAAGAAAAGGAGTACTTGTGGCACCTTAGAGACTAACCAATTTATTTGAGCATAAGCTTTCATGAGCTACAGCTCACTTCATAGGATGCAAGATGTACTATCATACTGTCATACCTTTATTAAGCTTTCTTATTTCTTCTCTTAGTTCTACTCTTGATATGATTTTTATTTTGCCTTGCTTCATGTATTCTATCCTGAACTGATGTACTCCTTATTTGCCCAGCACAATACACAACAGTGTGGGACAGGGTTGTTATGACCGAAAATGCCAGAGCAAACCTCTATTTAAAAAAAAAAAAAAAAAAAAAGAACCATGAGATCTTTAATAGCCTTGGAGAGCAGACAGGCCATTATTTTTTAAAAGTCTGATCCTAAAGTTGTTTTTAAAAATCAAAACTCTTATGTAGCATATTTGTACAAAACCAGCGGAAGTGTGGTTTTAAATTTTATGATGAGGGACTAAAATCCCAGACATAAGTTTGAACTGTCACAATAGGAGGCTGGTAAAATATATGAGAAAGAAAAAATGTGTTGACTATATGATTCCCTGTGAGAGACTGTCCACAGAGAAATGTTGAGACAGGTTATTTCTAGCCACCAACACTACCACTTATTATTATTATTTCTTTCATCATTACAAAAATGTGAGCATAAGATCTATTGGCTTGCTCTTCTATGAGAAATGAGTTATGAAATCATATCTAAATTAGAATTGCAAGCCAAGAGAAAGTCTGAGTTACCAGTACCACGTGTTATACAAGATGACCAGAAAGCTATCCACTTCCTAGAATCTATCATTCAAGTTAGAGGAAAGTAGCCAGAGCAGCCAAGGGGGACGCAGTGGGAAATGGTGAGGAATGAGTGTGAATTTGTACTTATAAAGCATCTGTGTAAAGCATGTATACATATTATAGATTTATTAATCTGATGCATTTCGTTATAAATTTTTGCATGAAACTTTCTGTAAATTAATAATAAAAAAAAAGAATGTGGATAAAATTCAGACATGCTGTAAGAAGTTGCCACTTCCATGGAGGTCTTGGGATCAAATTCAGCAGTGCTGGAAATGTCAGTGTAAGTTAGTTACGTGCTGGATGTAGGTTTCAGAGGAACAGCCGTGTTAGTCTGTATTCGCAAAAAGAAAAGGAGTACTTGTGGCACCTTAGAGACTAACCAATTTATTTGAGCATGAGCTTTCGTGAGCTACAGCTCACTTCATCAGATGTTTACCGTGGAAACTGCAGCAGACTTTATATACACACAGAGAATATGAAACAATACCTCCTCCCACGACAGTGGGGTGGGAGGAGGTATTGTTTCATATTCTCTGTGTGTATATAAAGTCTGCTGCAGTTTCCACGGTAAACATCTGATGAAGTGAGCTGTAGCTCACGAAAGCTCATGCTCAAATAAATTGGTTAGTCTCTAAGGTGCCACAAGTACTCCTTTTCTTTGTGCTGGATGTAGATTCATTGGAAGACGTATTTAAGTGATAAAGCAGTGCAACTTGCACCAATTTAGCATTAAGGGGCTGTGCAAAAGTGCATTAATTACATATCAAGAGGGAAGAAGCTACGGGTGTAGCAGGAAAAACAAATAGCAGGAAGGTGTCTGATAAAGTGTGCAAGGCAGTACTGCTTAAAAAAACCCCACAAGACATGCTCTTGTTAATTGCTACTTCTGTTGCTCTTTCACTTCCACACACTTGACATGCAATTGACTGTCATTTTGCACATATGTTGAATGACAATATCAGTGAAATACCTCACTATTGTCTCTTAAATTTACATCCAGGGTCAAATTTTACTCCTACATAGGTATAAATCCAGAGTGACTCCACAAAGACATTGGAGTCTCTCTTGATTTACATTGGTGAAAGTATCTTCTCCATTTTTTGTTCTCGCCTCTTTCCCTCCTATGCTTTCAATTTTTTCCTTTTATTTTTTCCTTTCATCTTGGTATATTTTTCAAGCACATTTTCAATATCCGTTTTTCCTTGGTACCAATGTTTCCAATGGTACATTTTAAAATTCACCACTTCTGAGTAACACCCCCATCTCAAACTCATGCTGACAAAACCCCTATGCTACACCACACCACTACGTATTCCCTATACTTCACATATATATATTTGGTCCTCAGCTGTTTATTTTCCCATGAAACTCACTCAGATCCATCATCTGTTTTGCAACAAGATCTTGCTTTAGCTCAAGTTTTATGGCTGGGTTGACCCAAACACAGAAAGGTCAAGTGGCTTGCCCAAAATCATTAGGGATTCAATGGCTCAGCTTGGATTGGAGCCCAGGACCCTTTGGCCTTCAGCCATTTTCTCTACCCACCACATTTTACTGCCGTCTCTGTATTTCTGACATATTTAAAAACTACCACATGTGCTTGAATGAGTGCTTTATGACAGAATGGGGGGACAATACAGCTAGATCTATTTTCCCTCAAGCAGAGAGGAATCAGGGACCCAAGCTGCTGTGTTGAACCCAGTACGAATGCCTTTACAGCCAGTCCATTTCTTCTTCCAAACTCTCAAACCTATAATGGTTCGCTCTTAATTTCTGACCTCATTTATTTAAAGGTGATCAGCAAGTGTATAACTAAAAATGACTGCAGGATAATACTTTGTCTCTGAGTAAAGCCTTCTATTGAGGATCTCATAGTATTTTACAAACATTAATTAAGTGTAACTACACTCCTGTAAGATAAGTTTTATTACTGGTATTTTTCAGATGGGGAAACTGTAAGGCCCAGAGAGGTTAAGTAATTTGCCTAAGGTCACCAAGCAAATCAGGGGTGGTCTACACTAGAAAATTAGATTGACCCAGCTGTGTTGCTCCAGGGTGTGAAAATCCACACTCCTGAGGAATATAGTTAAGCCCACCTAAGTCCCCAGGTAGATGGTGCTACGTTGACAGAAAAATTCTTCCATCAGCCTAGCTCCCACCTCTTGGGGAGGTGGATTTCCTATGCTGATGAGAGAACCCTCCCATTAGCATAGGCAGTGTCTATGCTGAGGCACTACAGAGGCACAGTTACAGTTCTGTAGCATTTCACATGTAGACAAACCCTCAGTTTAAGAGTGGGCATTAGAAGCAGGAAGTCTTGATTTCCAAAGCATGTTCCCTAACCACTAACCCACATTCCGTCCCTGTTAAACCCGCACAGCAAAGGGCAGCAGGGTATGGAGCCCACTGTCAAACTTACAGTTTGAGTAGGGTTTATACCATCTCAAGTCCAGATTCGCCAACTCAGTTTCAGTAAGATGCCCCACAACATGCTATGCTGTTACATCACAACCAGCACAGAGACCCAGTAGATTAAGGAGCTGGGCTGTGGTGGGGTTGGCGTGTCAGGTGAGTAGTGGTGCTTTAGAATATAATGTTGTTTTGAAAAACTATGCCATACTATATAAAACCACCTACCTGTGTCTTAGGAAGAGATAATGCTGGAATAGGGAATGCAAGCCCCACCTCCTCCCCACTCCCAAAAACCCCAACTTCAGTTAAAATGTTATTTTAAAATGTTATTTCTAGCAGGAAAACATACTAGAGTACGAGCTTGGAAGACTGGTTATGCTGTATATGGGATGTGATTGGAAAGGAGTGTTGGACTTATTTTTTCAAAACAAGCTGAAGAACTTGAAAGCTGCGTGGACTCCTTTCTTCAGTTATGCCGCACACAAACCAGCACAATGAAATTAAGAAACATTTAATAATGCTCCCATGGATGGAATTTGTGACAGTATTATGGGGAAGTTGATAGCACTGACACCTTGTACAGAGCTGAAAGGAATCAAAGGTCTTTACTCATGGTAATAAATACAAACATCCAGCTATTTTATGCTGCCATTGCAGATGCAAATTGTAGATCATTCAGGTGTCCAAGTACAAATACTGTGACCTAAGATTCATTCTACTCTTGACCCTTAAAGATAAATAATATTTCACATGCAATAAAAGAGAAAGATAACTATTATTTTACATTTAATATTTTTAAATAAATAGCTTCACCATTTTGCACACAACATCCCATCCCGTCAAAACTTAAAAATGACTTTAGAATTATGTACAGAGCCTGGGACAAGCAAGCCCTCATCTCCACTTGGGGTCTCGAGGCACTACCGCAATACAATATAAAATCAATAATAAAGAATAATCATATATTTTTGTGGATAAGAAAAGCAAGGGAAACAAACATGCTTAGTTTCTCACTATAATGTGTTGGCCACCACATGAAACATGTCTGATCTGTTCTGGGAAAGTTCCCTTGCCTCCCTCAGAGATTTGATGTTTGTATTATCTGTTAGAGTTATGACAGAGTTACTGCTTTGTGTTATCAAAACGAGTATGGATTGCTGCGTATTTTCAAAGGAAAAGAGGATTATGTTGACCACATCCTTTCTCAATATCCAATCCTGACTGAGGCTTTGCTGTACAGCATAAAGCCACACTTACTTCCTGAGCACTGTTTTGGACTCTGAGGAATTCTGGCTCCCATCTTCTTCACAGTTTGAGGTCTCCAGGTTTCCATACCTATACAACAAGACGGATATTTCAGGCTGTTGCTAAAAATCAAGCCTAAATAATAAGGACTCAAAGGTTATAAGGACTCAGTTTCCACCTAATGGAATATTGGTGTATTATAATTATTGCAATAATTTTAAAAGCTTTCTTATCTTGGACTAGAAATGAAAATATAAGACATTATATACACATCCGTTTATGTCTGGCTACTTGTATTACTCAGGCATCTGTGGCCATTCGCACAGAGTGAATGGAGCAAAGGCGTATACTGGATCTGTTTTTAAGTGTGCGGTCTCAAGCCATATAGGAAGTATGAAGTATTAATATAGACACAGTGAGCTTTCTAATTTGTGTACACAAAGTAGATATCAAGTAGATTAGGGTCCATGACTCACAGTGGAATGGTGACGAGGAAGATGCTGCTTCTGCATTTGTATAGATAAGAGGTGAGATTTTAATGTCTTCCACAATGATGGAGGTCATTTCAGCAATGTAAATGAGATACAGCGTTTGGGTATATGGGAGTTGTTTACAGAACCTTAATTTCAAATACCTTGGTTTTCATTTTTTGTTTGGTAATTACTACAACATTCTATCAACAATGCTTTAAATTAATGTGATATGTTGTTACAAGCTTAAGTCTATCTTGAGGCATTTTATCTAGGAATCTCCTTTGTTTTTAGAAAGGAAGTATCAAAACACTGACATTGACATGTACGTGATGTACGTTATTGTGAACTGTCATTTTTATCTCCTTGAACTTGACTGATTCATTTGTAGTCTCCCAAATGGCTGTGGCAACATGTCTCTACCATGGGTGAGATGGGAATATGGTTGGGAATGTGACCTCTAGTGATTCAAGTAGGGAAGTGTGAGTAAGGATACCTAGGTTCTATTCTCAGGCCTACCATTGACTAGTGATAGGATCCTGTACACATCTGTTAGGCCAGCATTTTCAGAAGCGGCCTCTAATTTTAGGTTCCCACTTTCTATACCTTAAGCCTGATTTTCAGAGGTGCTCACCTCGAGTTGTGTGTGCTCAACACTTCTCAAAAATCAGACCCACACATGGTCAGGCTAGTGAAGCCCCCTATTCAAGCAACATCAGTGTTAGTTATATCCCTGGCTTATACCGAGGCTGAAAGATAAGTAATTTATCTACATCAGAGCAATCCAGTAAAGCTACCAATTCTGCACCATTAAAGCCAATGGGAATTTTGTGTCTGATTCAGCTGGAAAAGGAGAAAGCCCATAATGTTTGTAAAGATGCTTGGATAAAAGAAGGGCAAGTATTATTAATTAATGGGGGTAAGGTTTATTACTTTTGGCACTTTTCTGGTACTGGATGTTAGTGCTATAACATGGCTTTATGCACTTCCCAGGTGTTCCAGGACTATACTGCATTTTACACCTACTAAGTATGGGGGCTGGTTCTTCACACTCACAACAGCAGCACCTCCAGACTCAATTTCACAACTCATCAGTGTAACATGATCATCACCTGTAATCAGATGTCATGAAGACTGAGGTTCTTACTTTGGTTTACTAAAATTTTCCTTTTAGTACTAGCTGCCCTGGGTAGACTGTAACACTGCAGAAGTGCAGAAGGAAGATATCTTCTAGGACAGAGAGATAATCAACCTCAATTAGTACAGGACCCAAGGACTGCTTTGTAATACTGTTGAGGGCATCAACTAAAGTAAAAACGGGGTTTTACATAGTGAGGTTAGAAAGCAAAAGAGCGATTTGACAGATTACAGCGGTAGCTGGGAGAACATGCCACTGGGTAACATGGAAGGATTTGGAAGAAAAGAGACCTGCCTCTAAATCCCTTTACCTCCAACCTCACAAGTGGTATGGGTTTAATACGACTTCAAGAAAAGAGGGCCACATACTGAATCATCAACACATCTTTCTACAGCACCTATACATGAAGATTTCTTATCAAAGTACTGATCCACCCTCCCCTCCTGCTAAGGGATAGGCTGTGACTGGCCCTTGTGCAGGGGGACTTTGCAATGCGATTACCCTGGTCTCTTGTGTGCTCCATGCAAAGGCCTGTCCCAGCCTCTGAGCTTGCAAGAGAATTGAGACTGTTTTCTGTTGATCCTCAGTGTTGCATATTACCACAAAAGGGACAGGGAAGAGTCAAGACCTGGCCTTGATTCCCTCTACATTCTCCTTTTACTCCACTGGCACAGGTTGACCCTTGGCTTGTAAGAGCCTTATGGATGAGAGCATAAATTGGTGTGGTTCTAGGCAGAGACAATTGTTGTAAAAATCCAGACTCTTAAGAGAGATCTGGCTACAGCTGTAAGTTTGAGAATCTTGGCCAAGATTTTCAGAAGTTACTAACAATTTTGAGTGCCTTAATATCTAGGAGCCGAACTTGAGATGCTTTAGAAGGGCCTGATTTTCAGAGGGCAGGTACTCAACACTTTGTGAAAACCATGCCACTTGAAGATGTCTCAAGATGGGCACCCAAAAACTGAGGAACCCAAAATCATCAATCATTTTGAAAAGTGAGCCAACTTGTTTCTCTAAGATGCAGCCAATGAAAAATAGAGACTTATTCATCCAACCACCTTAAAGGAGAATGATAATGCTGTGAAAGAGTATGAAGAGAGGAGCAAACTCTGCTCCTTCATCTATCTGAAGATTTTACATCAAGGCCACGATGATGCTGTGAAGGTCAACTGTTGGCATTTAAGCCTAAGAAATCCTCCCAAAACCAGCCAGCTGCTATCTGCTACACGGTGAAAAGTATGTTTGAGCATTATTATCCATACTAGTAAAAATTACTTGCTCTTCTTTAGCACATTTCATCTGAGAACATCAAAGCACTTTACAAATAGTAATGAGTTAAGTCTCAACAACCCTGCAAGGCAGCTGTAGTGTTGTCGTCATCCTTGCTTTACCGATGGAGAAACTAAGGCACAGAGAGGGTAAGTGACTCAAGGCACAGAGAGGGTAAGTTACTCAAGCTCTCATAGCAAGTCTGTGACAAAGCTGGAAATAGAATCCTGATCTCCTGAACCCCCAGTCCTCTACTCTAACTGCTAAATTACACCGTGCTTCTTACTCTATGTCTATACCCATGTTAGTGTTGAAACTTTCTGAAATCTCACCACTCCACCTTGTCAGTCTCGGACAGAAGGCAAAAACCTGCAGACTCTTACATTCTTTAAAGTCTAAATCCTTCTCAATTATACCATTACAACTCCACTGCATCAATGGGATTGCACAAGTGAGAGAGAGCACAGAATTTGATCCTCTGAATGAGCTTTTAGATATCAGTGCAAGTGTATTAATTTTGCTTAGAACTGTCATGCTTTCACTGACTAAATTCTAACATATGCAAAAAAATAAGCATCGCTAAACTGATAAGTGCAGATTCTGATACTCTTACCCATGCTGAATAGCACTTTATTCCGTGAGCGGTGCCCCTGAAGTCTATGCAACCATTCATGGCGTGTCACCACCACTGGTGTATAATTTGATACATATCCTTTTTTATAAGTGTGCCTTCTTTCCGAGTCTCTGCTATCTAAGTCTTCCCCACTGAATCCTACTTGGCCTCTCATAGTTCTCAGAGTTACCCTCAATCCTCATTTCCAGTATTTCCAGCATCTGCAATTCAAAATAAATACTAATAACTCTATTTGCTATACCGCCTAACGATTTATTGCAGCAATGAAATAAGACAGTACCCTGAAATAAGCCTTACCCTGAATATATTCCCAAATATATTTCAATTAATTCCATTTTTTTTTTAAAAAAAAAGTACGGTATGCTGAATTTTACCCATATTCATTAACTTCAGTCAGAATTTGGTCCTATATCACAAAGTTATTACAATGACAGGTGATAACTGCCACCATAGTTGTCAATCTCAGTTAGCAGCCGTGAAAAGAGCTTGGAGAATGAACTTTGCTCTTCCCTACCCCTAGGGGTGAGCTCTCCAGAACAGGGGCCAGGCACACTGATGGGGCAGCGTGCAGGGAGCTTGCCCTGTTTGCTGCCCAAGTTCTGTGAATAAAGAGAGGAAGGATTTCACTGTCCAGTGCCATTGGGCACCCTACACCAGAAGTAATTTCACTAAAAAGTATATTTTAAAAGTAAAATGGGGAGGGGGAAAAAACCTTTAATATGCAAATGATTTGAAAAGGCAAAAACTTTCCCTGCAAGCAGTGGCTAAGATAACTTCAGTTCTGAATGGCAGCAAATAATTACCTATAGATATTGATTGGGTTTTATAATTCACCATTAATTCTTTCAACAAAATTGAATAAGCAGTGGAACAGTGTCATTATTCCAGTTCTAGAAATCCTCCTTACATGAAATGTTATCTAAACACAGACAGAATGTCAAGCATACACATCTAAATCCCATTAGTGAAACAAATGTTGAACTTAACAATCAAATAGCAATACAAGCAGGCAATTATCCATAACAAAACAGAATACCACATAACACTACATTGGTTTCCAAATCACAGCCTGTCTCACTATGAAAGGGCTTTGGACGTACAACAGAACATTAAATATGGGTGAGGAGGAGTTTACAATGCCTGTAACATACAGAATAGCATTGCTGCAGACTTCCACTACTCTGCCCTCATCAGGTCCTGGACAAAGATCTAGTCACTGAATAGCGTTGTATCAATGCTTTGCATACAAAAAGAGACATGAGAAACAAAAGGATCCCACAGCCCATGGAACTTTTCAACCTTGTCCAGTGTTTGGAAGGTTATATACTTCATGCAGAGGGACTAAATGAACCAATGAAACCAGAATGTGATTCACAGTATTTAAGTTTTAAATGCTGAACAATGGAATAAGAAATGTACCCTATCCACTGAAGTTTTTTGGGGGGTGTGGAAGAAGGGGAACTACTCTTTAACCACTTAATGGTTAGGGAATCATAAAAAGTGTGGCCCTTAGTGTGGATCCCAAACAAACATAGAAACATATATATATATACATACACACACAGAGTGATGAGCTGCCAAAATCTTAACGGGTTCCCCCCTCACCCCACAAGGGGGTCGTTGCCCACCCCCACCCCCTGGGACTCCTGCCCCATCCAACCCCCCCCACGTTCCTTGACGCTCCCCCCAGGACCTCTGCCCCATCCACCCCCCTCCCCTGCTCCCTGACTGCCCCCAGAACCGGGCAGGAGGGTCTCGTGGGCCAACGTAGTGGGTGCCCACCCCACCCCTAAGAGCCAGAGGCACCTGCGGGGGGCGAGGTGGGGAGTCCCGGTGGTTCTTACCTGGTGTAGCTCCCAGAAAGCATCCAGCAGGTCCCTCTGGCTCCTAGGGGCGGGGGAGCGTAGCTAGGGCAGGAGCAGGGCAAGCAGCCGCTCCCCCCACTGATCACATCAAAAGTGGCGCCTTAGGCGCAGACTGGGAGCACCCACGGGGAAAATTGGCCCCAGCTCACCTCACCTCAGCCTCCTCCCCTGAACCCACCGCCCCGCTCTGCTTCTCCGTGCCCCCACCGCCCCCCGCAGCTTCCCGCGAATCAGCTGTTCGGCGGGAAGCCGGGGAGGACTGAGAAGCAGGCTGCGGCTCCCTGCTCAGGCCAAGGGTGGTGGAGGTGAGCTGGAGCGGAGAGCAGTTCCCCTGCACCTCCCCCGCCCCGGGTTACCTGCTGCGGCGTGGGCAGCCCTCCTCGCACCCTCCCCCACCCAAGCTCACCTCCGCTCTGCCTCCTTGGGCCTGAGCGGGAAGCCACTGCTTGCTTCTCAGCCTGCCCCGGCTTCCCGCGCAAACAGCTGATTCGTGGGAAGCCTGGGGGGGTGGAGAAGCAGAGTGGGGTGGCACGTTCAGGGGAGGAGGCGGAGGCGGAGTGGAGGTGAGGTGGGGCCAGGGCACGTTCAGGGGAGGAGGCAGAGCGGAGGTGAGGTGAGCTGGGGCTGGGGTGGGGAGCTGCTGGTGGATGCTCTGCATCCACCAAATTTTCCCCTTGGGTGCTCCAGGGCTGGAGCACCCATGAAGTCGGCGCCTAAGTCACCACTTTTGGCCAGTTAAATTTAGAAGCCCTTTTAGAACCGATTGTCCCTCGCGGAACAACCGGTTCTAAAAGGCCTTCTAAATTTAACAACCTGTTCTAGCGAACCGGCTCCAGCTCACCAGTGTGTGTGTGTGTGTGTGTGTGTGTAAAAATAAATATGCTTCTTTCATTCACTAAGGATCCTAATACACTTTCAAACTATATAAAATACTGCCCTACTGAAATGCAGTCACTTCGGAAGTGGAAGGAGGAAACCAGCCAGTATCCCGCAAAACAATATAGAAGGAAAAAATATTTTGGCAAATGACACTGAGCCAAATCCCTTTTCTTAAGAAAAGTGACTTGGGATCCTTAATGTCCATTCAAAGTAACAGTACTACAGGGTTGAAGAATCTAGAGGCCCACCCACTGTTTATTATTCCCATACAAAAAAATTGTCAAAATGCTGCCTGAGAACTTGGTTTGATTTTGATCGAACTGAAATTGGCTTAATATATTTTGATATGTGATGCTGACAATTTGTGTTTTAACAGTTATAAAGCTTTAACTTTCTGAATCTAAACATCTACTGTCATTAAATAATTGTCTGACCTCCCCGCCCCAGTTCCTACAACTGTGAAAATGTAAATCGAAAAAACAGAATAAAATGCTTAAAACCCATAATTTTGCACAACTATGAAAATCAATAAACACTGGAAAAATACATAATAAACATCCGCCAAAATGATTACAAAAAAAAAATTTGAATTCTGTCAAACCAACCCTATATGTATGTCTTGGACCATGTAAGTGTAACCAGTGATACACTGAAAAGGTGATTTGTGGATCAGAATCATTACTGGAATGCATAAGGCCAATTTTCACATCCATAATGCCAATAACCGAATGGATGGACCTATCATCAAAGTCCTAGAAGTTCCCATAGAAAATATTATCCACCCGTTTTCTATAGTACCAGGAAGTTCAAGCCAGCAGGGCTTCCCTCTTGAGCAACTTAAGAGGAGAAGGGAAGCCCTGCTGCTCAGAAGCTCCTGTGGCCAGCAGGCCAGAAGCCACACTGTTCCTGTGCACCTGCTAAAACATGCAAGCTGGGAGTCCTACTTCTCAGACCGTGTGAAGTACCCAGCAGAGGAACTCCCCTATGGCTTCATCCTGCAAGGTGCAGAGCACTCATCTGAAGGGCTGAGTGTCCTTAATTCCCATCAAGCACTCACTGGGTAGCTGAGGAGGTGCAGTGCTAGGCAAGGTGCCTGTCCTGCTCCGTTTCTAAGTTCAGTGGGAGCACAGTTCTGATTCTTTGGGCTCTGCTGGCCAGACACTATTATTTCTCTCTCAAAAGAGCTCACAACAAACATTTTACACAGCAGAATTTGACAGTCAAACTGGAGGAATAATTTTCTTTTTATTCATCAGCTTCTGCTGAGCAAACAGATACCATTATGATGAAAAAATGCTAGTAACTTGGGCAGAGAGTTTCAAAGCCATTAGGGCAGTATTTCTCAACCTTTTTATACCAGGCACCAGCTTGCTGCCTTCTAAACTACATCAGGGAGATCTCAGGGACTGGTGCCAGTCCACAGACTGGTTGTTGGGAAACACTGCTCTAGGGGATTCAGGTACCTAACACCTATTAATTTTAAGAGATGGAGACATCAAATTCCTTTTAGGTAGCTTTGAAAATCAAACCTTTGTTTTTATTTTTTTAATGCACTTGCCTAGGCACAAGATTTTGTTTAGATCTACTTCAACCTAAAGGGTCACAAGAAAGCCTTTGGAAATTGGAGGGATCCAAAAAAAATTAAGACTCAAATTTCTTAAGTATAACACAAAAACTCCCTTTAGCTCCTAAAGTATTGAATGGATTTACATGTAAACTTCCACAGCATTTAAATTTCACTAAAAGAGTACATGGTAAAACCTTGGCTATGATTAATATTTATTTTCACACCTGCTAAAGAGGCTAATCTAAAGCCTATTCAAGTCAGTGGGAGATTTTCCCAAAGGATTTAAACCCTGCCTTTAACTGAAAAATCGAAAACTGCCTTTGAGTGTATTACATATTTTTAAAAAATCTGACATCTATATTTTTACAGCAATTGCATGTTTGAATGAAAAACTAAAAATTAAAATTAAAATTTACACATTTTAAAAGTTAGATTTGAAACTAACGTTTCTGATTTGTCTTATACTCTGTGCAATGCTATTCATTTCAGCAGTGTAAATGATGGCAGAATTTGCTCCTGAGAGTTTTTCCTATTCTAATGCACAGATGCAAATTGCCAATTCATTTTCAGTTTTTGCAGTTCTTACATCTGACTTTTTCTTCCCAAGTCGATGTCCCATGTGATCATGTGCCTCCTGCTGTGAGAAGATTGAGCCCATGTGTGTTTTGGTTTTGGGGGACCCCCTCCTGAGAGCAGGATCCTGCTTTCCTATGTCATGCGGAGAGGATTAAAAGGAGCATAAATTACATGTGGCTATTTGTGCTTTCAGCCATATATGGAGAAAAAACAATCGATTCCCCCATGTCCATATACGAAATGAAGAGTACAATGCGTAGTCTGGAAAGCCTTAATAAGATTCTGTACAACTTGTTTCTTAATGTTGGTAAGGCAAAGTAACACCCATATTTTAAATCAGTGGGGTGTCTTAGGACAGAGGTTCTCAAAATGTGGTCTGTGAGCACCATTCAGGTTGTCCGCAGATAGTTCCCTCTAAGGTGCGTGCCTGGGCGGCCGCACACAAAAAAATGAAGGGCCACCCACCTAATTAGTGGAGCCATGCCTGCGTGGGAGAACTGGGGGAATTGGGACATGCCGGGCTGTGGCGGCCAGAGAAAGGTGATTTTCCACAGCTCCAAGGCTGCGACTGCTGGGGAGAGACGGCCCTCCTTCCCAGCCCCAGGTTGGGGGCTGCCGCGGTGGGGAGGGGGACAGAGAGAGAGAGAGACACGCCCCCCTCCTTCCCAGCCTGGGGGCTGCTGCGGCGGGGGAGAGAGGGCACATCCATTGCATTAGAAAGGTAAGACTACTGATATTAGAATAGAGTTGTGTGCTTTTATTTGTAGAACAAAAAATGTTAATTATTATTAAGTTCTTTTTAATATAGCGCTTTTATCCAAAGCACTTTACAATAGTTAGCTAATGGTACAAACAACATTTGGATCAATCGTTAAGTGGTCCGCCGAGACCCTCAGCAATTTGCAAGTGGTCCGTGAAAAAAAAAGTTTGAGAACCACTGCCTTAGGAAAAGCCTGGGTTGGGAAAAGATGGATAAACCTGGATTTTTTCAGTTTCTCAGGGAGAAGATCACAAAATAATCTCCTCAAGCTGCAGGTTACTTTAACCAAAGCACAAGTTATTTTGAACTTTCTGCACATATATCAAAATACCTTTTCTGACTTGTCACTTCTCTGGCATCAGCTTTCTTTATTGTTTTCCCATTCACAGCATCAAGCATAGCTTACAGGAATGGGTTTCAGCATAAGTACAACCTTGCCTATTTCTTGTTAACCAGAACACATTTTTTCATACCCAGAATTCAGATCATGCTTATAATACATCAAACATGATACCATGCAGACCATGTCTGATATATGAACCATATCCACTCCCACAAACATACCATTCCTGCAGGCAAAAATTATTTTCTACAAGTGTAAAATTCACCTCCCAACCTGGGGCCAGGTCGTAGAGCTGCATCCTACCTGTAGCACTTGTACAAGGTATTTTGACTGATGGATCCAACAATCTCAGATCAAGTAGCCCATTACCTGGCTTGGTCCCATCACCATTTTTTATAGGACCAGGGAAGAGCACAGACAGAACAGTGACACTCCCTGCACAGCTACTCCACCTACGGTTCCCCTCCCCCATTTCTACCACCCAAGGTAAACGTAGGGCTTAAGTGATTGTGGGTATGTCTACACTGCAATTAAACACCCATGGCTGGCCCATATCAACTGACTCAGGCAGCAGGGCCCAGGTGAGTGCGGATTCTTCCATCAACCTAGCGCTGTCTACACCAGAGGTTAGGTTGGCTTCCCTACACTGCTCAGGGGTGTCGATTTTTCTTACCCCTGAGAGACATAGTTGGGTTGACCTAAATTTTTAGTGTAGACCAGGATTTATTGACATGAGGAGGTGCCATTAACTTTAATTCATCCACTTGCCTGAGTGAGGGTTGCAGGATCTGACTCATGTTTTCCAGCACCAAGTGCAACGGGGTCTCAATGGGTGATAGGGCTTCTAGGTGCTACTGTAATACAAAATTATCTAAGAAAGAGAGAAAGCCAAGCCCTCTGAGGTGCTGCAAGCCCTTGGCTCCCACTGACTTTCAAAGCGTTGAGGGTGCCCAGCACCTCACAGAAGTAGGCTCCCACTGTATTTTTCACCTTAGCTAACAGAAGACACAGCAGTGACCAAAGTGTTAGAGACTGGGGTGTGCGTGGTCTTGCCTAATGGTCAGGGCAGGAGTCTGCCCTATTGGTTGGAACAGAGATAACCCGGCCTAGTAGCCAGACCCTGATCAGGAGCCAAGTTGCCAAGTACAAGGAGTGAGCCAGAGCCACGGTCAGAGGCCAAATATCAAGTTGAGAGAGTGAGATGGTATCAAGAGCCAGGAATCAGGAGCCAAGGGTCAAAGAATCATCCAGAACAGGGGCAGGAGTCAGGAGCAGCAACTAGGAACTGGGAGCCAGGAACAAGGAGCTGGAGGCCGGAGCAGAAGTCAGGTGCCAGGACCAGAAGAAGCAAGACACAGAGCTGTGGCAGTGGAAGAATATTGTGCAGCCAGGGACCCAGGCCTTATGCAGGGTTTAATGATGTGCCTACTGGAGTCTTCAGCCAACCAGTCATTAGCTGAACCAGCTGAGGACACTGAGCTGGGTCTGGGTTCAACTGCAGGTCCCTGACAATAAGGGGCTCATTTTTAGAAGTGGGCTCAAATGCTTCACATGCAACATGGGTAACTGCTTATCTACCTATTTGCACAGTCAAATGAAAATGTGGGTCATTTAAACAGAGCTCACACAAAATGTACATGCTCAAATTTAAAAGCTACCTAAAGATTTAGCCCTGTATACAAAATATATCCTTTAATTTTCTTCCCCTCCTGCCCACCACTTCCTCCTTTTTTTCTTTTTTACTGAAGCATGGATGAGACAATTTTATGCTGGTGGCAAAAGACTGGTATAAAATATACTAAAACACAAGAGTTATGGTCAGTCTAACACTAAGATTACAAGTTGAAATGCTCAAAAGCAAGGATATGAAAATATTAAGGACTTCACGGTAATGTTAATTCAGCCCCACTGCACAAAGTGTACATTTTAGGGGATAGCTTTAGCAACAAACATTAATATATTAGGCTGTGATTTTTAGAGGAAGCTTAGGGAGTTAGGTGCCCAATGGAATTTGGGTATCTCACTCCTTTAGGTGACATTGAAAATCCCTGCTATAATGTACACATTTACAAAGCAACATAGAAATAGAAGCCACAACCCTGATGTGTTAACTTTACCATGAGAAACTTACTTTTTTCCATTTCCTAACCTTTGTGAATCTAAAGTCATAACCTCAACATTACATTAATGTGCATTGCTTAGACTTTAATTTCCTTGGGTGCATCTCTGCTCAGGAAAAAAGCCCGAGAGCAATCCGGGAGAGCCTACAAGCTTTCCTGGTAAAGCAAGCGTCTCCAAATGAGTCTTTGTGATTCCATTAAATAAAAAGAAAAGGAGTACTTGTGGCACCTTAGAGACTAACAAATTTATCTGAGCATAAGCTTTCGTGAGCTACAGCTCACTTCATCAGACGCATTCCACACAAGTACTCCTTTTCTTTTTGTGAATACAGACTAACACGGCTGCTACTCTGAAACCTGTCATTAAATAAATGTAGCTTACTGGAGTTTGATCATTTTTAATGGTTAAAAACCAAACACCCAAAAACCACCAACCAAAACCTTGGCTGATGGCTTTGGTATGGTCTGTTCTTGCAAAGGATTATCCCCCGATTCCCATCTGTCAGGGTTCCTTCCCCACTCTGAACTCTAGGGTACAGATGTGGGGACCTAAATGAAAACCTCCTAAGCTCACTTTTACCAACTTAGGTTAAAACTTCCCCAAAGTACAAACTATTTTACCTTTTGCCCTTGGACTTTATCACTGCCACCACCAAACGTCTAACTGGTATATTACTGGGAAAGCGTCCGTTTGGAAATGTCTTTCCCCCCAAAATCCTCCCCACCCTTACACCCCCTTTCCTGGGGAAGGCTTGATAAAAATCCTCACCAATTTGCATAGGTGAACACAGACCCAAACCCTTGGATCTTAAGAACAATGAAAAAGCAATCAGATTCTTAAAAGAAGAATTTTAATAGAAGTAAAAAGAATCACCTCTGTAAAATCAGGATAGTAAATACCTTACAGGGTAATTAGATTCAAAACATAGAGAATCCCTCTAGGCAAAACCTTAAGTTACAAAAAGACCCAAAAACAGGAATCTACATTCCATTCAGCACAGCTTATTTTCTCAGCTATTTAAAGGAATCAGAATCTAACGCATATCTAGCTAGATTACTTACTAAGTTCTAAGACTCCATTCCTGTTCTGTCCCTGGCAAAAGCATCAAACAGACAGAGAGACAGAGACAGAGAGAGAGAGAGGCTTTGTTTCTCCCTCCCCCCAGCTTTTGAAAGTATCTTGTCTCCTCATTGGTCATTTTGGTCAGGTGCCAGTGAGGTTATCCTAGCTTCTTAACCCCTTACAGGTGAAAGGTTTTTCCTCTGGCCAGGAGGGATTTTTAAAGGTGTTTACCCTTCCCTTTATATTTATGACACCATCCCTGAGCTTAGAGTTCTTAAATCCCCAGCTGAAGGGCATTAAATTTTACTGTATTCATTTTGGTACTCATGAAAGTGCTGGACTGACAACTTTGGAGACTGATGTTCCCTACTGAACCACAAAACAGGAACAGCACGAGCAACCCCAGTGCCGGCCTCCACCTTACCACCCCCCAACCATCCCCAGCTAACGTGCCTCAATCAACCCTGACTTAGACACCCCAGAGATGACCAGTCCTTGGTCAACATTACAAACAATGGTGTCAATCTGTGCCAGTTGTGTCACTATGTTTTCAGATGACGAAACTCATGTAGTAGGAATGAGTAGAGAGTGACTTATAATGAAAACTATGTCCTTAGCAGTTGCCCCCTTCTACAACAATTTCCTAATGTATCAGTCGTCCTTATCTGCTCATTTTCTATAGTGACCTATGGCATGAATCACAAGAAATTGCAGGGAATATACAAATCTAGCAGAATGCCCAGCAATAAGGGGCTAATCCAGCCTTCTTTTGTGTGGCCTCAGATGAGCCTTTGGTGGTGGAACAGAAGCAGTTTTGGCTGCAGAAGGGCTGAAACTGGTTATAGTCAGGTTACCCATGGCAAGCACAACCTATGAACAGGACAGACTACCAGTCCATGAGAGTCCCCTGCACAGTAGAATGCAGTAGGCAAAAACAGGGCAAGGGTGTCTGTAGTTCTCAGGCGGCACATAAGGGCCTGCAGAGTTTACTCCAGCTATCAGGCCGTGCTATTCTCCAGAGAGCTGCATTGCAGTCTGGGACTGATTCCTTCCTCCCAACCCCAGCACGGTGCAGCAGTGGGTTCTGGATTTGCCCCTCAGTGCACGATTGTTTTTACATATTGGTAAGTTACAAATGTGCAGTATGTGAACTGGGAAGAGAACGAAGGTAACACAAAGAACAAGAAGAACAGGAGTACTTGTGGCACCTTAGAGCCTAACAAATTTATTAGAGTGTAAGCTTTCGTGGGCTACAGCCCACTTCATCGGATACATAGAAGGGAACATATAGTAAGAAGATAATATCACACACATGCAGAGAAGTTGGAAGTTTCCGTACAAACTTTAAGAGGCTAATTAGTTTGTGACTTCGTCCTCACCCACAACTATTTCACATTTGGGGACAATATATACTTTTCAATATATACTTTTCAATATATACTTTCAAGCGGCACTGCTATGGGAACCCGCATGGCCCCACAGTATGCCAACATTTTTATGGCTGACTTAGAACAACGCTTCCTAAGCTCTTGTCCCCTAACGCCCCTACTCTACTTGCTCTACATTGATGACATCATCATCATCTGGACTCATGGAAAAGAAGCCCTTGAGGAACTCCACCATGATTTCAACAATTTCCATCCCACCATCAACCTGAACCGAGACCAATCCACACAAGCGGTCCATTTCCTGGACACTACTGTGCTAATAAGCGATGGTCACAGAAACTACCATCCTATACCGGAAACTTACTGACCGCTATACTTACCTACATGCCTCCAGCTTCCATCCAAGACACACCACACGATCCACTGTCTACAGCCAAGCTCTAAGATACAACCACATTTGCTTCAATCCCTCAGACAGACAAACACCTACAAGATCTCTATCAAGCATTCTTAAAACTACAATACCCACCTGCTGAAGTGAAGAAACAGATTGACAGAGCCAGAAGAGTACCAGAAGTCACCTACTACAGGACAGGCCCAACAAAGAAAAATAACAGAACGCCACTAGCTGTCACCTTCAGCCCCCAACTAAAACCTCTCCAGCTCATCAAAGATTTACAACTTATCCTGAAAAATGATCCCTCACTCTCACAGATCTTGAGAGACTGACCAGTCCTCGCTTACAGACAGCCCCCCAACCTGAAGCAAATACTCTCCAACAACCACACACCAAAAACACTAACCCAGGAACCTATCCTTGCAACAAAGCCCGATGCCAACTCTGTCCACATATTTATTCAAGTGACACCATCATAGGACCTAACCACATTAGCCACGCCATCAGGGGCTTGTTCACCTGCACATTTACCAATGTGATATATGCCATCATGTGCCAGCAATGCCCCTCTGCCATGTACATTGGCCAAACTGGACAGTCTCTACACAAAAGAATAAATGGACACAAATCTGACACCAGGAATCATAACATTCAAAAACTGGTAGGAGAACACTTCAACCTCTCCGGCCACTCAGTAAAAGATTTAAGGGTGGCAATTTTGCAACAGAAAAGCTTCAAAAACAGACTCCAACGAGAAACTGCTGAGCTTGAATTAATATGCAAACTAGATACCATTAACTTGGGTTTGAATAGAGACTGGGAGTGGCTGGGTCATTACACATATTGAATCTATTTCCCTAAGTTAAGTATCCTCACACCTTCTTGTCAACTGTCTAAATGGGCCATCTAGATTATCACTACAAAAGTTTTTTTCTCCTGCTGATAATAGCTCATCTTAACTAATTAGCCTCTTACAATTTGTATGGAAACTTCCAACTTCTGTGCATGTGTGTGTATATATATATATATATATATATCTTCTTACTATATGTTATATTCTATGCATCTGATGAAGTGGGCTGTAGCCCATGAAAGCTTATGCTCTAATAAATTTGTTAGTCTCTAAGGTGCCACAAGTACTCCTGTTCTTTTTGTGGATACTGACTAACATGGCTGCTACTCTGAAACAAAGAACAAGGATGGTTTTGTCGTAAAGACACTAGATTTGAACATAGAAGACCTAGGTTAAATTTCCAAACTTCCTGTGTGAGTGGGCAAGTCACTTAATCTCCCTGTGCCTCAGTTTTCCCCCTATTAAAATGGGCATAATAATCCCTTTCTGTCTTGCCTCTTTAGAATGTAAGTTCCTCAGGCTGGGGCTGTCTCTTAGTGTGTGTCTGTACAGTGTGTAGCACAACAGAGCCATGATCTCAACAGCACCTAAATGACAACTACAAAGAAATAAAAGAGTTGGAGCAACCAAATTAAAAACCCATGCAACAAGGGAAACACACACATCTCCTGGGCTCTTAAAGGCAGAAATACCATATATACTCGTTCATAAGCCGAATATTTTTGGTAAAAAAGTGAAGCATCAAAGAGCAGGGGTCAGCTCAAACAGGTCTACACCAAAATTTGATTATTTTAAACTCTATGAAATAATTGAATTGAATATCTAATACATTGTTGTTTTGTTTACCTGAAGCGTCTGCAAGCATGGAGCCCCTCAGTTCTCTGTGGCTGCAGTTCGCCGTTCCCAGCCAATGGGAGCTGCGGGAAGTGGCACACCACTTCCCGCAGCTCCCTGTGGCTGGGAATGGGGAACCGTGGCCACTGGGAGCTGAGGGGCTCTGTGCCTGTGAACGCTCCAGGTAACCAAAACATCCCAACTCACCAGCGGCTTACCCCAACGGGCCGGGAGCCAAAGTTTGCCAACCCCTGAAATATAGGGTCGGCTTATGAAAGGGTCACACAGTTTTTACTATTTTTACCTATCCATCTTGGGGGGGGGGTAGGCTTATAAATGAACAGACTAATGAATGAGTATACAAGGCATGTATTTTATTTCAAATCAACCCATTTTTTAGCTAGAATTGTGTCATCTGGCTTGAAGCCCTCTTTGACTGGCTGATTTGGATTAATGTACCCACTGGTAACTTCTAATTGTTCATAGCACAAAAGGCAATCTTCTTTTGTACATATCTGATTAATACAGGAGAATGTAAAAGACATGGAAGAGAGTACAGTTTAGGAACCAGGAGGCAAGTCAAAAGCAACTGTACTGTCAGGGAAATAGTGTTTAAAATAGATGCTTTTAAATAAAGTCAAGTTGAATTTTTAAGTACTTCTTTTAGTAATTCCAACCATTTTATAATTTTTTAAAAAGTTCCTGCTGATAGAAATATTTCCCTATAAAATAGTTATATGCCATAGAAGTTTGGAGCTCCGAAGTTCCCTACATTCCACACAAAAGTGGTGTCCCCTCATGTTTATTGTTGAAAATTATTTACATCAGAAGCAAAGAATCATGAAACTGAGGTTATGGAAAGAGTTTCTCACACTAAAGGAAAGACTCCTATAGCATTTTTAGTTCTCTGCATGAATAACATTTGTGTTCTCCTCATTGTCGGTTTTGGTCACCCATTGTGTCCCACCTTTGGATCTTGGCAGATTGACAGGGGCATTCTCAAGTCTAAAGCTAACCTTGTTTTCTTCTTCCCCAGTGTGGCTTCTCTTTCACCACTCCTACATGTTACATGGCTTTTATGCTCCTACAGTTCTTGTATTCGAACAGTACTTTGTATCATAAGAGTCACAGAGGGCCTGTCTTCTAAGCACTTTAGCATCATTATTAATGAAGTCACACAACAGCCCTGTGAGATAAGCATTATTATACCCATTTTCCAGATGGGGAAACTGAAGCATGGAAAATATGTATGTCTTGCCCAGTACCACATAGGAAGTCAGTGGGATAGCCAAGACTAGAAAACCAGGCGTCCCAACTCCCAGTATCCTGTTCTAATTACTAGACAATGCTATAGCCTTTCTGTACATCACTTGATTTTGACAACATGCTAACTAAATAAGCACAAGAAATAAAATGTCCCTCTACCCTTTGGAGATCCAGTGATAAATAGAGAGAGGAAAAAAACTGCTGAGATGGCAAAATGATTACACTATGGTGATGTAAACAACTTAAAGTACTCCTACCCAAAAAGCCATTCTTAACTTATAAGCAGAATAAAGAGCATTGAATGTTACAGACTGATAACCGATGTTGGTTATGTATGGACCAATCACCTTACTAACTCCACCTAAACCTGGATTCTTTTGAGATTAAATGGTTTTCTACCTTAGATTTGTATTCTGGAACCACTGAGCTCTCCAAAAAAAAAAAACAAAACAGTGCCTGTGTCATGGCTTCCCTCAAAAATCAAAAAGGCCAATCTGCTGTCCTTTCACGACAGGAAATAAGGATGAGTATTCTGGCACAGTGTAGTAGGTATGGAACAGGCTTGTATGCTCATGCCTGTATAGTCTATGTCTTGACACAGCAATAGCCCCTTCTGCGTAGCCTGCATACAGGAGACTGTGCACAGGGATACTAATGGCTTGAATTCAGTGACAACTCTGACTTTGGTTGGTTATGCCACTTTCCCTACAGTGGTCACAATCTGGTTCTTTAGTAGCCCAAACTAGCCATCTCTCCCTATTTGGCGGCGATGGCATTATGAAGTGAGGAGGAGAGACATTTATCAACTCAATGGTTAAGCTGAAATACAGTACTGAATTTTCCAAGCTTGTAGGAATCATCACTGATTTTGAAATATCTAAATATCATGTAGCATTTCAAATACATCTTCAATACATTTGAGCTAATTCCTTTCAATGCTCCTCATCATGCACATGACATGATAGTTTTCCATATTATTATTTTCTCTATAGCTACCCACCCACTAACTCTTACCTGTCGAGGAGACGTTCCAGTACTTCTTTAGTAGAGGCAAAGCCCCTATATGTTGACAGAAAGATGCTAATGTAGGTAAAGTCATTGTCCCCAAAAGCCGTCAGCAGGTTCTCCACAAGTTTCTCCAGAGTACCAGCTTTTATTGTTCTGATCTTACATGTTTCGTACTGGCTGACGGTATGTCCTGGAGGCAATTGGTCCCCTTCAACCTGTGAAATAAAGAATCAAAAGCATGGGAGAAACCAAATACCCCAAATGAGAAGAATTACCACACCAAACAACAAGTTAAACTATGCTTTTTGGGTAAGGGATAAATGACAGCATGCCTTCAATTCCTGAAATATTCTGTCATTTTTGATAACCATTGAACTCTAGAAGATGGGTCTATTGATGCAACACTTTAGAATTGTTTACCCTTTTAAAAATAATTTCTTTGATATCCTTCACCTGATGTTTCAGTAGCTGAGTGTAGTCAAACCACCACACGTTATGGTGCCATTAGATCTTACAATCTAAACCAGATTAGTACTGGGATAAGAGACCTGTAAGAAACATCTAGGTATGAGAGGAAGTAATACTGGGGATTCAGTGGCTCTCATATTTCTAAATCAGTATTAAAATCAATACCTACAGCCGGGTGTTTAGAGCACGGACGCAGGGGGCGGAAATTATGTGCAGAAGGTGCCAAGTTTAGACGAGATGTAAAACTGACGTCCTGAACACTTGGGGTCATCCAACATTCCATAATGCTTTTTGCAAAAGGAGGGTGTTAACTCCAGTGTCCTAGTCAAATCCCAAATGTATCATTACATTCTGTCACTATTTCTCGTTGTTTCAATAAGATGCAATATTTCTCAGCATATCTACATTTTTGTATAGTATTTTTGTGTACGGTTTAGAGCCTGATCTAATGTCTGTTGAAGTCAATGGGAAGAGTTCTAGAGTTGATTATATGTCAGTAATGGAAAATGATCCCTGAGAATAGTTCATATACTTGTTTGTAAAGATATCTGAGATTACAAGTGCTATATAAATGAAAGATATAAATGCAAACACTAATAAATAAAATATAATAGTAATGACTGCATCAATTTGATGAGAATTTCCTTTTTTGCTTTTAAATTGCCCAATTTTAAGGAAGAATTGTATTAGAGACTATTGGCATAAAAAGGCAGAGAGCAGGAGAGAGGAGACTTCAGCAAGGTGTATAGTTTTTTCTTTTAAAAAAAAAGAACGCTTTGTGCCAGTGTAACTGGGGTACTGTAGATTCAACTTGGGGAATGTATGCTGAAGTGTATCTCCTCAGTTACCTTGCAATGAATGGTGTCATCCAGCCTACCTACAGCAATATCAATAAACTTTCATGAATGGGAAAAAAAGCGGTTTCCTTGGAGAGAAGTAGATGGTTCATACCTGTCTGTGAGAGTCTGCAATCCCAGATGGGAAGAAAAGTGTTAACAATCCCCAGCAAGCAACATATTCTGACTTGTGTAAATTAACAACTGAAATACAGTTTGAATAAATGAAAATAGCTCTTTTAAATATAAAGTTAGTTTTATATCGATACAAGATGTGTACAATTTAGGGTAGGAAAAATGTATATATTGAAGAGTAATGGGATCATGCAAAGGAAAATTTAGGATATCAAGAAACATTTCTTGACCACAAGGTCTATTAGACTGTAGTATGATCTCCCACAAGAAGTGGTGGAAGCCCCATTGTTTAGACATTGTAATTCTAATTTAAAATTAGACTGGATGGAGCACTAATAAATATGTTGTAGGGAATAACCATGCACTGACCAAGGATGGTCTAAATGAGCTAATTAGTCTCATCTATCATTAATTTTTGCCACCGTCTCAAGACAGAATAGGAGGAGTTCAAGCCATTTCCATTGCACTTCAGCATTAGGACATTGAATAGTTTGTTTACTGGTAGCTTTCAGACACTAGCTTACACATGACATTCCACTGATACTTAACCTTGAGATGGAGACAGAGTGTCACAGCTGGTTTCCCCACACCCAGCCTCTCTCCCCTGAGCTAACAGCAATATAATATCACCACAGCTGCTTCTCCTTTCCCCATCTGTCCCTCTGTGAAATTCTGTAATTTTTGTTAAATAACTGTTTTTTTTATCTGAATTCAACATTTGTGAAAGGTGCCAGAGTCTGGGGTCCTCAATCTACAGAGCAGGTGCAACTTGAATAACAGAAGTACAAATTTCTGCATGCTGCTTTGGCAACATAGTTCAACCTTCCCGGAAAGGACCACCTCTAGGAGTTAGAAGGAAGTTCAATCTCCATGCTCAGCCAATCACTGGTCTCTCTGACGAGACTGCCAAATAAAGCACTTGTTAATGGCAACTATGAAGGCGCTTTCTGAGACACAAACACCTGGCACTGGACTGAAGCCACCAAACAGCCATAAGATGTTTGTGACTTTTGGTAACTACCAGCTTGGACTGGATTCAAACTAACAAGACACAAACAAAGGCTTGTTAGTCAATTATCAATTTCCAGTCACTTTGTCCCACACACAGTTTTGTGATCTTTAAAATTCTTTTAGAAAACTGCAAGCCTGAGTCTGGCTTCTCTGAGGTAGCCAACTGCTGTTGTGTCCACACGTGATGCTTTGAGGAAGAAACTCTCGTGACTGATAGTTTCCAACATAGGTTTCCTGTCTAGAATTCTTCACCAAAATGGCTGCCACCATTCTTAGAGCACAGTCAACCACCTCTGCATCTACTTTATGAATAGCTCTGCAGACCATATATTGTCTTCAATCTATTTGTGGCACTACTATGGACAGCAGTAAGAGAAATGCGTGCGTCTTAAGGTCAGCGTACGGCTTGAAGTGCTTGAGGGCTGGTACTCTTCTCCTCCATTGATGCAGACCATCCAATGGGACTCTAAGGGCTCCTTTGTCCATTCAACCAACCAACAAGATATTATGTTGTGTTTGTTCATATCACGCCACTTGCTATACTTTGATATCATAATGACACATAGGCTGGCAAAAACAATCAATGCAGTCCAACAAACTTTTTCACAGACAGATTTTCTCTCAGCTGTTTAGTGCAGGGAGTTTTAGTTAAACAAGTTTTATCAAAACCAAACCATAATAGGGCTCTATAAAGGAAAAAAAAAAAGGTGAGGCCAGACCTGCTCTGCTACAACCAAGATGTCCTTTATAGAGGCAAATGCTATGTGCCGAGTGTTTGTCTACACACAAAAATGCACTCATTTACCAGTTTATTTAAAATTGTCCAAACTAATATCAGTTTAAAACTAATTATATCATCTTAGTTTGCCTCTGTACATTTACAGTTTCAACGCCAGATTTAAATTGTTAGTTTATGTAATGCAGTAGTGCCTAGAAGACCCAGTTAAGGACCAGAACTCCATTGTGCTAGACACTGTACAAAAACTGAACAAAAAGATAGTCCCTGATTTAGAAGTGTCCACATGCAAAGTTCCACCCATTTAACTAAATCTAACTTTAAAACACACCTTTAGTTAAATCAGCACAACTGTATGTGTAGATCAGGCCTGACTCACTCAAGTAGTCCTGTTGGCTTTAACGGGACTACTTGTGCAACTAAGTCAAGCACTATTTGGAGACCAATCCAACACCCATTGACTTTAATGGGATGCTGAATCAGACTTTTATCTGCTAACTTGGTGTGGGGATCTTCTTCCTATAAGGCTGCTTGAGTTAGCCTGATACTTTAGTTCTCTTCTCATCTGCTTCTCAGATCATTTTTACAGGGCTCAGAGTGCTGACCCCACTTTGTACAAGTATTGGCAATATAGTGATAGATATCCGTGGAACTGTATTCACTCCTATTTACAAGAAGAAACTCCTTTCTTTTTTCTTGATAGTGTAGCTGGCTAGGAAGGATGACTGTTGTCTGGGAGTCAGGCCAGGAAAGTGGGAGTTAGGGCTTTAGGTCCTGGCTCTGCCAACAATTAATTGTGTGGCCAGGACTAGTCAGTTATGGACAGATTGTGTCATTAAGGTACAGCCCTCAGTACCGGGGAGATGTAGGGCCACACTGCTCCAGTAGGAACTCTGGGAGGTAAGGTAGCTCAGGGAGGCACAATATCTCCCAGAGCTCCCTGGCACGGGAGGAGAACATATGCCGGGCATTCTTTCCAGAGGGTGCAGTATATGCTTCCCTTTGAGGCCAGACAGCTACATAGCCCTGTTTTCTCCCAACCCACTTTGAGGTGGTCTACAACTGTGTCTAGCTACTTTGCAGGGGGCTACAGGCAACGGAAGGCTCCTTGCACCTTACTCACTCAGCTCTTATATGCAAAGCCAGTCATAATCCAGCCCTTAGCCTCTGTATATCTCAGTTTACCCATAAGTAAAATGGGTATAATACCTAGCATACCGCTGATGCTATATAAATAATTAGTGATTAGACAGTCATAGGATACAAGTATTATTTGCACACACCAGCCTAAATAGGAAAGTAATTAAAATATCATTTAAATATTTGTCAAGTCACTGTCACTAATTGTTAATCTTGATCCATTTTGCCTTTGTTGCTACTTTGCTTTAAAATCAGAGACCAATGTTATAATAAAGGATCCAACTAGCAATTTTTCTTCAGATCTCTTTTATATATAGGTTTGATCACTGTCGTGTTTTAGACTATGGAGACTAACAGAAGATTTTACATATATATATATATTTTACTTCACTAACTTAAAACAATCCAGCCAGTTTGAAGACTTACTAATGATGAACAATCTTAAGAAGTTGTAAGAAACCAATTTGGGAACAAACTGTGGATTTGTATCATTCAGTGATAGGTACATGCAGGGTGAGAAGATAAATGGAAAATCTTTAGTTTGCTAAATTTCCCCTTAAGTGGCTTTAATCCCCGCTGCAAATCATTTTTACATTTATAATATAGCCTTTAATATTTTTTTTTATAAATCACTTAAAAACTAAATCCTTCCTTCAGTTTGAGAAAATGAGCATTATCTGAAATCTTACTTTAAAGCAGCTGCATCTCACTTGTGAATGAGGACACTTCTTTTGTTTTAGCATATGCTTTGGGCCTGTAGACCAAGGAACAACACGCCTTCCCTCTTACATTAAAATATCATTAGCTGCTCTTATACAGATGATTCAGGCAGGGAACCAAAACAGTGATGATCAATAACTTCTACATCCCTAAAGTCCATGGAAAATTATTTATTATCATCATTTATTTCCAGTAGCATCCCACAATGTGCTAGGCTTTCTAAACTGCAAACAAAGCACAATCCTTGATCCAAGGAGCTTGTTATCCAAGGTCTTAATCTTGCAAATTGCTCCATGTGGCTGGATACCTCTGGAGGAGTCCCGCTGACTTCTCCTTGTTTGGAGTAGTTTACAGGAAGAGCAACAGAGGGTAATGAGAAAGGATACATAGATAAGGAGAGGGTCAAGGGAGTTAATAACCACATCTTGATAATACATAAGGTAATGCTAATATTATAAACAGATTAGGACCTTATTGTGAACTCACTGGCATGAAGTGCCTACACCATGGATAGCAGTATGGAGCAGAACCTAGTCTCAAGTGCACTGGTGTCAATACAACCCCATTGAAATAAATGGAGTTACACCACTGTAACTTGAAGATTTTGTCCCACAAAAATCTCAGAATTGCCATTTATGAACCTTTTGTGATTGAAAAAGTATGCGATTTGCCGTGGCACTCTACAACCCCACTCAGAAAAGGCATAAAGCAACACGTTATTACTACTATTATTTTTGTAAGTAAAAAAATTTTCTAAGCAAAACTTAATTTTGTGAATAAACTAAAACAAGCAATTTGCATGTAAAAAAAAAAATCGAACCTCCTTTTTGATACTTCGCTGTTAAAGTTTTGATTTTTCAAATCAGCTATTAATTATTTAACACAGTTCCCTTCACTTCATTAAGAGGAACTTGTGCTTCATTGTATTTAACTTAACATTATTTTGTATCTAGCAGAATTTTTTTCCTTTTACATTAAAGTTAAGGCCATATTCTACTCTTATTCCACACGCAAAGCTCCCATTCACGTCAGCATGCAGATGAAGAGGAGAATCTGGCTCTAAGACTGAAACGCACACAAAAATACACTTTAATTGTAACTTGCCCAAGACATCATACTGCAAGAATGCTAACAAAAAAACGCTGACAACCCAAAATTGAGTTTGCCAGCAAAAGAGCAAGCTGCTAAAAATCATTTTAAGGGACTTTTAGGGACTGTTTTTATTTGCATTATTTCAGCAACTCTGCCTTGAAGTTTAAAAGGAAAAAAGACTTGGCAGACAAGAGTTCAATAACACAGACTTACAGAATAAGACATTGTGGGCTGAGCTAGCATGCTAACAGGAAACTGCTCAATCTGGATTTAATCAGAGATCATCTCTTTACTGACATGACCAGGATACCCAAAAGCATGAGGAGTTTTTATGTTTGCTTTGGGCCAGCTGTCTGCCTATGAGAATACTGTATCTACTGCTTTTAAAAAGGAGCCTCTGAAGCGATTACAGACATGTGACATCCCTTAAAGTCACTGGAGGGCACATGCCAATTCTGAAATTTCAGTTTTAAAAAGTTTTCCTTCAATATGAATGTCTAATGGCTTGGTTTTCAAAGGTGCTGAGCACCTCAGGCTTGCATTAACTTAACTGGGATTCATGGGACCCCAACAACTCTGAAAATCAGGCCATATGTCTCTATTTCACAGTGACTTCCTCCAATCAAAAGAATTCTAGCACTGATATTTTGTGCATGTGCTTGATTAGCAAACAGCTTCCTACCACCTAAGGAGAATATCTCAACACCAGACAAAACTACCTAAGAGTAAACTGAGATATATCCTTTATTCATCAGAATAGGTAGCTATTAAACTGATGTGTTTCTAACAATCTCTATCAACCCCTTGGAATGGTATGTACTGTGAAGGGCCAATCCAATCTAAGCTGCATTCTTAGGGCTTTATAGCACACAACTTCATCCATACGTACAACTCCCACACACAACAATGATGCTCCATGTGGATTGAAAGTCCCTTAGGTTAACATCCTGTGAGATGCTGAGCTCCCTCAACTCACGCGGACTTCAAAGAGAGTAGTAATAGGGCGATTGGCATATAACATCAACATAAAGGTCACCCACAGAACAGAGTTTGGTTGCATTGTCATTTACAATTGAGGCCTTCACCCTGCTGCTACTGCCATCATGCAGGCAGATGTCTGCACCTGCATGGAGCCCCACTGACTTAACTGGGCTCCATGTAGGTACAGGGATCCACCACACAGCTAGCTGCAGGACTGGGGACTTAGACTGTAAACTCTTTGGGGCAATGATTTTGCCAGTTTCTCTTTTAGCGAAGAACCCAACACACACCTTCTGAACTCAATAAACAGTAATAATACAGAACCATACTCAGAGTGTCCTAAATTACAATGCGTTTGTTACTAGGACAGCAGGAAATGTATAGGCAAATGTGACAGCCATTATGAGTTCAATAACAGATCACACAGCCTATTATTATATTAGAGCCTTTCTGCCTCCCCCCGTTGAGATTACTGGCCAGGAAGCCGAGGTTATCTACTGCTCCTTCCACAAAATACCAGAGAAGCTTTAATTTCCACAAAGACACCACCACAGACAGACAGAAAGGAAAGCAGCACCTAGGCCAGGGGTCGCCAACCTGTGGCTCCAGAGCCACATGCGGCTCTTCAGAAGTTAATATGCGGCTCCTTGTAATAAGCACTGGCTCTGGGGCTGAAGCTACAGGCGCCAAACTTTCCAATTTGCTGGGGTGCTCACTGCTCAACCCCTGGCTCTGCCACAGGCCCTGCCCCCACTCCATCCCTTCCCGCCCTTGAGCCTGCTATGCCCTCGCTCCGCCCCCCCCCCCCCCCCCCAGCCTCCTGCACACCATGAACCAGCTGATCGGGAGGTGTGGGAAGGGAGGGGGAGGCACTGATTGGCAGGGCTGCCGGTGGGTGGGAGGTGCTGGGAGCGGAGGTGTGGGGCCGATGAGGGGCTGCTGACATATTACTGTGGCTCTTTGGCAACGTATGTTGGTAAATTCTGGCTCCTTCTCAGGCTCAGGTTGGCCACCCCTGACCTAGGCTATACCAGTACACTACAATTTAAGCATTTGGTATGTGCCCAAGTCATGGTATAGGACTTGAATCCACAATCTTGGGGCCAAACTTTAATTAAATCTTCCACTTTAATTATTTAAAATGTTAACATCTAAGAAGAATTGTTTGATTAAAAAGATATGGGGTAGAATTTTCAAATGTGATTAACTCTGAAGACCCATTTTCAACTGTGACTTAGGCACATAGGAACCTAAGTGTCATTGACTTGCGTTGAGGCTATTAAGTACCTATGTCACTTTTGACAATGGGACTCAGATACTTTTGAAAATTTTACCCATGGTCTTTAAATTGACAGTGCACCTTTAAATATAGGATATTTAGCACATCTGTACAGTAACTACTTTCATCTTTAGACATGCTGAGAATAAATCGTCCCACCATTTTTTTAAAACCATCAAAAGCACAACATTCGGAAGTGCAAACAGGCCTGCCACTTGCCTTGGGAGAACAAAGGAAATCTATGGCACATTTAGTCTAAAACTTCACAGACAGATTCATAAATTCATATGTTGCTTAGAGAAATGTTAAAAGGGACCTACATGGAAAAATACAGCTTTGTAAACTGTCATGAAGAGAGATTAAACCCAAGACAAAAGTAAAGAAAAAAAATAATATAACTGAATTGCCCAGCAAAGTGTGTCAGAACAGGAACTTCCAACCAACAACTCCTCAAGCACTGTACTAGGTAACACACACACCTCACTTCAGTCAATTTATTTTCCAAAGAATTACTTTAAAGATAATTAATTAACAAGAAATGAACAGGTACATATTTCAGAGTCACAGCCATGTTAGTCTGTATTCGCAAAAAGAAAAGGAGTACTTGTGGCACCTTAGAGACTAACCAATTTATTTGAGCATAAGCTTTCGTGAGCTACAGCTCACTTCATCGGATGCATACTGTGGAAAGTACAGAAGATCTTTTTATACACACAAACCATGAAAAAATGGGTGTTTACCACTACAAAAGGTTTTCTCTCCCCCCACCCCACTCTCCTGCTGGTAATAGCTTATCTAAAGTGATCACTCTCCTTACAATGTGTATGATAATCAAATTGGGCCATTTCCAGCACAAATCAAGGGTTTAACAAGAACCTGGGGGGGGGGGGGAAACAAGGGGAAATAGGTTACCTTGCATAATGACTTAGCCACTCCCCGTCTCTATTCAAGCCTAAGTTAATTGTATCCAATTTGCAAATGAATTCCAATTCAACAGTCTCTCACTGGAGTCTGGTTTTGAAGTTTTTCTGTTGTAATATCGCAACTTTCATGTCTGTAACAGGTACATAGGGCTTTTCATTCCAGAAGGATCTAAATATGCTTCATAAACTGCATATTGAGTTGCTTGTCCTCTGAAACTAAGTGTGTAAAACTTTTGCTTACAGGTATGGCTAGTGGCAATCTACAGCAGCAGCTGACAATCTGACTGTAACTGACCCAACCTGACAACTGGAGCTTCTGAGGAGATATGGGGATCATCATTTCATGCAACAGGAAGCAGCTATTCTGCCCTGGTAACTACACAGTGTATTTTAGGAGAGAAGATCAAGACTCATGTCAGAGTAGCAGCCGTGATAGTCTGTATCCGCAAAAAGAAAAGGAGGACTTGTGGCACCTTAGAGACTAACAAATTTATTCGAGCATAAGCTTTCGTGAGCTACAGCTCACCTCATCGGATGAATGCAGGGGAGCTATAAAGTGCATTTTCTTGATGAAGACTGAGTTGACCGAAGAAAATTACAGGGGGGTGGGATCTACAATGAAGAGGGACAATATTGTGTAGTAACTAATCGCAAGGAGTTTTATTAAACTCATGTCAAGTGTTCTTAAGCCTAAAGCCTAGTACGGATAAGCTAAAAATCTTACAGGCCTCAGTCTATAGGTCTTGCATTACAGCCATGTTTTATTTATATACCAAATACACACTCCTCACTCCTAAATAGTTGTCAGTCTTGTATTCTATAAGCCTATCGTAATTACACAAGAGATTCTGAAACTTACATATTGAGGATCTGGCAGAAGACAGAAGTTAAAGTGGGGCAGGGGCTACTTTAACTCACAGTGTACTTTCTTATACCTTCTTCTGAAGTTATGAAAACTTAGCAAACTTCAGAGGTGATGTCTGAGGGAGTCTATGAATCTCACCACATATTAAGTGGTGGGGGCCACTGTCTGGAAGAGGTGTATGGCCCCTTTAAGTGCTAGAGAGCCAGAATGACTTCCTGTGGCAGCTTCAGACTAGGTCAGCATCCCTGACCCATCCCCCAGATGACAGGAAGAGAAGGGGGATTATTTAGGTCCCCTCCAGTGCAGGAAAAGCCCTCTTTTACCTGGACCAGGTGGAGCAGCACCAACCCTCCCACCCATGGAAGTAATTAAATGGCAGGTTGTGTCATGATCCACTGTGGGCGTTAGGCTAGTTGCACCTTTCCTGGGGTGCTGGGAAGGAATTTTTTCCCTCACCATCAGATTGGCCAAGGCAAGGTGGGGTTGGGTTATTTTTTTTGCTTTGTTTTTTGCCTTCCCCACAACAGGTTTGGGGCTTAGTTGGGGCAAACATGAAACACGGGTTAGGCTATAATGTCCAACTCTTTATGTAAGCTTGGGGCGGATGTCCAGTGCAGGTACTCCAGAGGGAAGGGATATGGTGATCAGATAAAATGGATTGGTACAGGATATAAAAGAGGTAATCCTTTATAAGGAGGGGAGTTTGGGGCTCCTATGACTGGTACAGCATGGTATCAACCTCCCTCCCCCCCACACACTTTATAGCTCCCCTCAATGCTTAGCGAGTTGGCTGGGGGGCCAGGCTGGGTAAAGGGGAGGGCTGAGAGCAGCCTCCACCAGGTATATGTAAATGATTATGGAATTACATGAACTGTATGCTTTTATCTGCCAGGTACTCCCAGACACATTTAAGAAATAAGTTGCAGCTTAATTAAACCACATCCAGTGTCTCCAGTCCTTCTAGCATAGCTGGACAATCTAAGGGAGTCTAAATAAGTAAACAAACAAAAGTGGCTGGGATTTTCGGAAGTGCCTATGTAATTCCCATTAAAATAAATAGAAATGGGGTGTCCAAATTTTCTAGATGGCTTTGAAAATCTCAGCCAAGTCTACTTAGACTCAACTATGAATTTGACCCATTTTTTGCAAGCTTCTATGCAGCTAAGGAGTGCACACTATTTCACTCATGGTGACGGACGTCCTCTGAGAATGGACAGGTTCATTATGCAGTACAGAAGCTTTTCAAAACAACTGTAGATGCACTGATCACTCAGTCCCAGCCTTTATCTCTAGCTGTCTCGTGTGATTTACATATTTACCTTCCCTTTGCTTCCAAAAGAGTGTGAAACTTCCTAAGTCTTTCCTACAAAAACTAAACTAAACTTAAATAAAAAATCCCTCATCATTCTGATTCTTGCCTAGCTTCTCACAAGGACTTTCACCTCCTCTCCAATCCAACTCTCTGCCCTCACTGAACCAAGACAACTGGATCTGAAAGATCAGCATGGGTCATTTCTCTTTCTTTGATTTCACAGTTCTATCAGATTTAATAATTCAGCAGTTAACCTGTACCCCATTCTCTCTCACACACACATACTTTTTCCCCCATTGCGAATATTAAAATTGTACATGCTAAAGGAAGCAAAAATATAAAAGGAATATTGCCTACAAGATGTAATTATAAAATCCTCGTGGGCCAATTCTGGGGCTGGTGCCTCTGTAAGCAAGACACAAGTTACAACCATCCCGCATATGCAAATATTTTTGGGGTGGTGGGAGATTAAAGTACAGTGATGCTTGAACAAAAGAAAGTGTAAAATAAACCAGGTAGGAGTGTGTTAACCATTGGCATTTCACACCTCTCCAGAAGTAAGTCTTCAAAAAGAGATTTACTAGAAAGATTTTTCCAAATCAACTGTGCAAATCAAACATACACATTTAGCTTTCCTTGAGTATGTTTTTGAGAGCCCTTCCATACCCTAAAAATTTAGGCATTCAAGATTAGTGCACCCTTGAAAATTTGGGCCTGTCATGGTTCCTTCCCCACTCTGAACTCTAGGGTACAGATGTGGGGACCCGCATGAAAGACCCCCTAAACTTATTCTTACCAGCTTAGGTTAAAAACTTAGGTTAAAAACTTTGTACCTAAGGTACAAACTTTGCCTTGTCCTTGAACAGTATGCTGCTACCACCAAGCGTTTTAAACAAAGAACAGGGAAAGAGACCACTTGGAGACGTCTTCCCCCAAAATATCCCCCCAAGTCCTACACCTCCTTTCCTGGGGAAGGCTTGATAATAATCCTCACCAATTTGTACAGGTGAACACAGACCCAAACCCTGGGATCTTAAGAACAATGAAAAATCAATCAGATTCTTAAAAGAAGAATTTTAATTAAAGAAAAGGTAAAAGAATGACCTCTGTAAAATCAGGATGGAAAATACTTTACAGGGTATTCAGTTTTAAAACACAGAGGATCCCACTCTGGGCAAAACCTTAAAGTTACAGAAAACAGGAATAAACCTCCCTCTTAACACAGGGAAAATTCACATAAAACAAAAGATAAACTAATCTGCCTTGCCTGGCTTACCTATACTGGTTGCAATATTGGAGACTTGGATTAGGATGGGCTGGAGAAGATGGATTTCTGTCTGGCCTCTCTCAGTCCCAAGAGAGAACAAACACGTAAACAAAGAGCACAAACAAAAGCCTTCCCCCCCCCCCCACAAGATTTGAAAGTATCTTGTTCCCTTATTGGTCCTTTGGGTCAGGTGCCAGCCAGGTTAGCTGAGCTTCTTAACCCTTTATAGGTAACAGGATGTTGCCTCTGTAACAGGAGGGATTTTATAGCACTGTATACAGAAAGGTGGTTACCTTTCCCTTTATATTTATGACAGGGCCTAACTCCTTGCTGTTTTATGGCTTCATGTTGTTCCCATTGCAGCCAATAGAAAAATTCCTATTAATTACAATGACAGTGGGATTGGGCTCTTAGGCTGTGGGCCTGAGCACCTCCTGAAGGTGCCAAGTGCTCTCTCAGGAGGCATTTGGCACTTTGCAGAATGGGGGCCTTCATTCCCAATCTCAAATTCAATCTCACAGATAATGAGGATCCCCAACCTAACCCCTACTTCCAGATTCTTTTCATTTTAACAAGCAGATGAATGAAGTTACAAGTGGTGACTGCAAAACAGCTGTGTCCATGCCCTGATCTCAGAGATCATACGGACTCTGGGCCAATGTCCAAACTCACCCCTTCAATGAGGTTTGGCTTTATTGGTAACTTAAAAACAACAGAACAACACACATTTCATCCTGATTCCTTCCCAAGCTTGGCTGTTCTTACGATTTCCCTCCAAGACCACCTCTGCATAACTAGTCTGGAGCTTAATATAGGGTTTTAGCACCTGAACGATCACAACAGAAGAACCCTGAATTCCTACAGGGCGTCAGTGTCTGCTACTGCTACAGTGACAAAAAAGACTGAGTACAGAATACCATCAGACCCCTTCCTGACAGGATGAGAAGGCAGGCCAGGAAATGGGGATACATTAAAAAGGCCCATAAAGGAGGCAATAGCACAAATCCAACTACCCTAAATGAACAAGAAAATAAACTGACAAAAACAAACATATCTTTTAAAATAAAACATTAGTCTTTACAATACCACCATAATGCTTTTTCATAATACACTTAGATATGCATTATGTGCTGCAAAGGAAGACTATACAATATGTCATGTGAATAACTGACGAGGTTGCTTAAATGGGAAACATATAAATTGCACCAATTTAGCAGCAAGTCTAAATAACGTACATTACTAGTAATCTTGCTTCCTTACTTTAATCACTTACACAGTCTGAAGAGCTGATCTGGAAATACCAGTTAGCCTTATTCCCTTTTGGTCTTTCCAGAACCACATTGTCTGTGTGTATTAGAAAGATCCTGCATGGAAGAATTATAGAAACTACATAAAGAAATACCATTTAGTTAATCTAATCCATATCCCTATCACTGCAGCATAGTTTCCCACGGCACATTTTCTGGTGTTTTATCTAATCTAGTTTTAGAAGTCCCCTGTGATAGAATTTTCATGCCTTCAAGACATCCACATCACCACCCGCCAGCTGCTAAAATCATCATCCTAGCCTGTCAATCTGCTTGTGTTACACCCATCTTTGAAATTGTACACTGGCTTCTTCTCCATGCCATTTAGTTTTTCTTATGCTCATCTTCAAATCTTTGCATAATCTTGCCCATTTACAGTCTCACCTATCGCACCGCCCTTAACCTTTCAATGTAGCAATGATGCCAGCTTCAGTACCCCATTAGTCCACTTCTCCCTCAGCTATCCCCATCTCGTTTCCTGTATCTCCCCATACAGACGAACTGCCCTGCCGGAGCTCACCCCATGAGACCTTTCCACATTCAAATCCCTCCTGAAGACTCATTTGTATCACCATGCCACAAGAAGTGAGTCAACTTCACCGTGCTGGGCACATGCCTTTACTGACTAACTGTGGTATCTTACTGTTTTGTCCCCTTCTCTTTCCTCCCTAATCTCCACCTGTTTGTTTTGTTCCTCCTTCATTCTACCATTGTCTCAAATTAGACTTGAATCTTTTCAGTGCAGGGATCATGTCTTATCTGTATTGTGAAATAGCTGGCACACTACTTGGTGCTGTAAAATAATAAAATAAGTAATCCCCCTAGCTCATCTGCAATCCCGCACCCCCCCTGTCTTGAGGGAAACCTTCATTAGAAACTCTGCCAGGTGACTGATCCACTGTGCTACTCTACTGGTTTTATCAGAGGAGTGAACACCATGGTCCTAGACATCAGCATTTCCCAGAACTGGCTTTTCTGAAATCAATCCCCTTGTCCAGCTGCACTCCATGAATTCATGCCTTCCCAAACTGCATTAAGCAAGCTCGTTCTCAGTGATTCCAAAGTTCTCCATAATCCTCACCTTCTCAACCTGCTCAGATGTTGCAGATTACACGGTGCATACACAGAGTGGAGATTTTTCAGGGACTGATCCTGCTCTCCTTACTCCCGCAAAACTTCCACTGCAGGAGGTTGCTCATAATTTACATACAGAAACAGAAACTAAATTTGTCAAAGTGGAATTCTAATCTCTTAACCACATTCAACATTTGTTCACAGGGATGGTTTTCCCCCAGATCTGCACTCTCCTGTTTGGTCACAGGAATTATCAATACAGCAAATATAGTCAGTTGGTTTTAATGTGGCAAAAGTCACTTCATTGTATGAAAATAAAAGGTCAACATCATGAAAAACAACATTCATGTGTAGTCAAAAGGAGTAAGGCTTTTTTTTTTTTTTTTTTAGTAGTAGTAATTATATTTTTGGGTTCTCAAAAACTGCAATACCTTCCCCCATAAAAAGAAAAGTTAACAACATTTTTCTCTCCAGGAATGTGATTTAACTTAATTATTAAACTAATAATCACTTCCTGTGCACTTGCTAGAAACAAAGAATGACTGTGGGAGACAGTAAACAATACTGCTGAACTTGAAATGGATTTAAAGATGCTGCAAACAATAATTCTATTGCAGAACTACTGCATATAAACATATTACATAAGTCTACATAGCTTTATTTACTCTCATTGGATCTGTGGCTTTGTTTTCATATTACAAAGCTTATTTAAACAGTACACAGCATTGTATGGCACAGAATGAAAAAAAAATCATATTGACTCAAGAAATCAGAGAAAACTGCTATTGAATCCAATGTAAATAATCATGCAGGAGTGAGAGATTTTCACTGTCTGCATCACTTAACTACTAATCCATCTCCCCAAGACTTAGACTTTGTCTACATGAGAAAATTGCACTAGTTTAATGTAAATCGGTTAACCTGGTTAAGGCAGCGATGAACTTTGTGTAGACACTCTTATTTTAAGAGTGGCTTATTTAACTTTAGCTCAAACTACTTAAGCTAAATCACACACACGCATGTGATAGCATCAAATGGGGATGTAAAACAAGTATAGCTTACATACAAAGCAATTAACATGAGGGAGTAAGACAAAGCAAGTGCTCCCCCAGGGTGTTCTTACATCTTCCTGTTCAATATTTTTTTAAATGTCACAACAGGAGCTGGCACCTGGTGTTCTTCTCTTCTCTGCTCTAGCTCTTCTTGCCAATCAATGTTTTTCTAAACAGAGAATTGTTTTTGCATAGAGAGGAATGAAAGTCTTGTGGCTTGAGTAAGTGCGCAAGAGTTCATTCACATTTTGTACAGCAAATGCAGCCAGCACGCTGACAGCCCAGCCAGCATCAATCTGGAGCACTCAATGGGAGAAAAGAACTGGGATTTAAAAATGCAAGGAACTTGATTTCCAAATGGAGTGCATTATTAGTACTTATCATTTGTTTCCAACAGCACCCACATTAGCTGCTGTATCGAAATACAAGACACCATCTCTGTGCTGAAGAGCTTCCAGTCTGAAAAGGCAAATGGACAAAGAGTAAGGGCAGGAGGTACAACCCAGAAAGAAAGTGGTCCAAGTAATGAATGGCTGTCTTCACAATAAAATATTTGCTGTGTGTATTTGTTTCTATTGGATACTTAAACTGTCCTCCAACTGCTCCCCTGCATGCCATTATTCAAATAATGTTTCATACACATTGCAGAAGTAATGAAACTGTGTAATCTGGGTTAATTCAGAAAGATGCAAAGAACTGTATCTGTACTAGGATAACACTGCAGCCCAAAAGTCTCATCAGCTCCTCTAATGACCTTATATACAGGTGAATACAACATTCAGCTGCCTTTTGGAGCAGCTCATTCAGGAGGACACTACTCTGGATTTAGAATATGTGACAGTAGTTATTATATAAGTTTTAATGCTGGGGTAACGGCATTGGGGCTCTCTGAAGAGTTGAAACAGAGGCTCTACAAAGTGGGCTGACTTATACCTACTTCCTGGTACATGGCTATTATGAAGCTTAGTTAAGGCTGGCAAATCATTTTGAGATCATTGGATGAAAGATGCTACTATATATAACTGAAATATATAATATTTATTATATTATTATTACACCTGAACAAACAGAGAACCCATGAACTGTCCAAGAAGAAAGAAAAAGCTGCTGGATATATATTTTAAGCTAATGGTGAGGAGAAAAGAACAGGCACAAGAATGGAACCTCCATGGAAGAGCTGTAATATGCATATGAGAAAGAAAGGAAAAACCAATACTTGGACGTTAAACTGCTCCCCAGAGCAAAGAAAAAATGGATGAAAGCATGGAATATAACAACGTCACACAGAGGAAGTGTTTGAAATGCCGACACCTTATTGTTGTCTTTATGGTTCAGGGGGTAGCATTCTTGGCTCTGGCCCATGAGGCTGAGGGTACAAATCCCATACTAGCACTTGAATGCATCCCAAATGCTGACACAGCAGCCCCCTTCCAGGAAAGTACTATCCTGTGTATGTTAAACTATGCCCTTTTGCTCAACTCCAGTGGGGTCTGTGTGAAAGTCAAAGGGCAGTTTTTAGAAAGAGTGGGGGGATCAATCTCAGCGCCTTTGCCAGAATCCTTCCCCTTAACAAAACAGGTTCTAATATTCAAGACTATGCCTGTGTGTGAGCTTTGGAGTGTATTTACCTACACAGTCACTGTACTACTAGTATACACAATAGAGTTTCATAGTGCGGATCAGGAAAATTTTGCCGCGGTACAGAACTACTTGTTATAACATATGAACTGCATAAGACTTCTTTCTCAGAGGCATGTACACTATGCCATGATAATAAAATATAATACTTGGATCCAAGGATCTCAAAGTAGTTTACAAAGATGGGTAAGCTTATCATAGATGAGGAAACGAAAGCATGGAGAAGTCAGATAGCTTGTTCAAGGCAACACAGTGAGTCCATAGTAGTTGGACTCTAGGCCTCTTGACTCCTAGATCATGATGAGTGTTTAGTTTAGATGACACAGTTTGAGTATTCATGTTCTCCATAAATTTGCATAGTAAGTAATTAATATATAATGTATTTAAGAGAATAAAATATACAGTTTATTCTTAATGAACATTGGTAATACTTATGTCACTTTATTTTTTAAATGATAGGAGATGTAAAGATGCAGGAGGAAGCATTTTGGAATGACAGCTATAATCTCATTTGTGCCTCCTGCCAGCAATGAACACCTTACTAGTGGCAAGACTCTGCCCCTACAGAGCTGACTGCAAAATCAGGGCTTTAGTTTGCACATCAGTATCACATTAGGACCAAAAAAGCCTATCAGGCCTTAGCCATAGTTGTTTGATGGAGCAAAAGGTCAGTGCTACAATGCAAAATGGCAGACATTTTCACACCCAGGTGGGAACTACCAAATTTGCCAATTTCACTTTACTTGCAAAAGCGGTCATCAAAATCAAAGGACAGCCTCATTCTGATGAGTTAGGAGAATGAGCAACAGATGGCTTATGCAATTAAATGTAGAGAAATGTAAGAGGCTAGCAGGAAAATCTGTTAAAAGTATTACCCTCAAAGGTTGGGCACTACTGAACACAGATCAGGGGAAAGATCTGAGGGGTTAAAGTAGGCAGAACATTAAATCTTTCGGCACAATGCTTAGAAGCAGTAACAAAAAGCAAACAATTCTGCAGTGTATAAATAAAGGGTATTGAACACAAGTCAAAGGACATTATTCTTCCATTTCATAAGGGCCTGATGAGGCCACATGTAGAATGCTATGCTCAGTTCTAGCTGCCTTTTAATTTTTTTAATAAGGGCTATTATGTAGCTGGGTAGAGTAAAGCAAAGAGCAAGCCACATGACTCCTAGATACATGCAAACCTACACAGAACAGTATGAGATATAGCCTGTTTTGCAGAAAGAAAATAATACAGGACCTATTTCAGTGGAGCTGGGTACTTACAGGTCTCATTGACTAGAAATGAGGTTGCAGGTGCTCAGCACTTCTGAAAAACAGGGCCCATAGGGAAATAAAAAATGATGTTATAATAAGGTCCTAACACAGGGGTGGGCAAACTTTTTGGCCCGAAAGCCACATCGGCATTGCAAAACTGTATGGAGGGTCGGGTAGGGAAGGCTGTGCCTCCCCAAAGAGCCTGGCCCCCACCCCCTATCCGCCCCTCCCACTTCCCGCCCCCCTCAGAACTCCCGACCCATCCAATGCTCCTTGTCCCCTGACCACCCCCTCCCAGGACCCTCCACCCCCTATCCAACCCCTCCTTCTCCCTGTCCCCTGACTGCTCCAACCCCTATCCACATCCCCACTCCCAGACAGGCACCCCCAGGACCGCACCCCATCCAACCCCCCCACTCCCTGTCCCCTGACTGCCCCGACCCCTATTCACACCCCCACCCCCAGACAGGCCCCCCCCCGGGACTTCCACGCCTATCCAAACCCCCCTGCTCCCTGTCCCCTGACTGCCCCCTGGGACCCTTTGCCCCTTATCCAACTCCCCCCCCCCCCCCCCGGCAAAGCCCCACTGCCTGGCAGGAGTGCAGGCCAGAGCGCTGGCGTTGCACTGAGGCTGCAGGGGAGGGGGGGAAGCAGGGGAGGGGCCGGGGGCTAGCCTCCCTGGCCGGGAGCTCGGGGGCCGGGCAGGACAGTCTGGATGTGGCCCGTGGGCCATAGTTTGCCCACCTCTGTCCTAACATCTACTGGTTACTAAAGTTCTCATGGCTCTTTTCATGAGTTTAGAGGTATTAGCCATGGTGTCCTGTCAAATTCTACTGTGAGTAACTGTAATCTGTCTACTAAATTCTGACCGCAGACAAACTGGAAGAAGAAACTGATGAACATAGGCACAAAGTAATTGACACATCACTGTCCACACTGTCTCAGACAATGGACAGAACCAGATGCTTCAGAGGAAGGTACAAGAATTCTCATAATAGACTTGTGGAATAACCTGCCCATTGGGAAAGAGTCTTCCTAGACCCAGGAATTTGTGGTTGTTTTATGCCCTGAAGCATGAAAGTTTCTCTCTTCTAATCTTATCTAATGTAACTGTGATTGTTCTCATTATCCACATAAATATCTATTTCTTCTTGAATCCTTCTAAGCTGTACAGTTATGTCTTCCAGCAATGTGTCCGCCAGGTTAATGATGGCTAGTATAAAAATGTATTTCCATTTTAAAAATTATCACTTTTCAATTCCATTGAACATCCCCTCGATATTAGGAAAACAAGAGCAGCCAACTTACCTTCCCGATACCATTCATTATTTTAATATACCTTTCTCATGCCCTCTTATTCATCTCTACTGTAAGGCCCCAATCCTGCAAAGGCCTGTGCTTATAGTTCAATTAACAAGACTTTATGAGGTCAGGGCCTAAATTAAATAATCCTAATAATTTCAGTCTTTTCATTTGAAAGTCTCTCCAGGCCTCTAACGGTTTTCATTTCTCATCTCTGGACTCTTCTGTTTGTGTTACATCTTTTTGAGATGGTGTGATAAGATCTAAACACAATTTATCTAATAGCATTACTATATTTTTATGTTTTCTCGCCCCAGTCCTTTATAGAACCTAACATTTGCTTTGTTTTCATGACTATTGCTGCACAGTGAGTAAATATTTTGATAGAACTGTCCACAATGAAGCCCAGGTCTTTTTCCTGAGGGTTACAGTTAATTCACTTCCTGTCCTAAAATGTACCATTGTCATGTTGTGCATTATTAAATAGTTGTTGCTTTCCATATATGGTACACTCCCATTTATCCAAATGGCCTGGGGGACAACCAAGAGTTTTGGATTACCAGGCATTTGGATAAAGAGAAGTGCAATTAACTAAGAGCTACACTGGGGACACACTGTGGATTCAGATAACTAGGATTGTCGGATACTGAAATTATACTGCATACGTCACATATGTGGAGAAGATACTTATGATAAACTGTAGAGCCATGAAATAAATAATACCTTGCATCTTTCACAACTAATCCATCTCCCCCAGGATTTACACTAACATTTCAAATCCCTCAGAAACTTCAAAGAGCTTCCCCCCCCCCCTTTTTTTTTTAAAACCAAGCTACCCCAGAAATATTTCCTCCTCCCCAACAAAACGTAACCCAGCACAAACACCCAGGTAACAATGTCACTCATAAATTACGTGCCCAAACCAAATGTATGCATATGAAACCTTTATATCACATCACACCATAAGATTTTCTAGTTAGTCTGTCCAGTCAATATTTGTGGCAGTGCTTCGAAAAGCATTTGGATGATAGGTGTTGTAAAAATGTCAGATCACTATCATTTTAATTGGATATAAAAACATAAGAACAACCATACCGGGTCAGACTAATGGTTCATCTAGCCCAATATCCTGTCTTCCAACACTGACCCATGCCAGGTGTTTCATATGGAATAAACAGAATATGCAATCATCGTTGTCCACACCCAGCTTCTGACAGTGAGAGACTAGGGGCATGGGGTTGCACCCCTGATCATCTTGACTAACAGCCATTGTGGATCTATCCTCCATGAACTGACCTTATTCTTTTTTTAACCCAGTTATACTTTTGGCCTTCACAACATCCCTTAGCAACAAGTTCCACAGGTTGAATGTGCTCGTACTTCCTTTTTTTGTTTTAAACCTGTTCCTATTAACTTCATAAGGTGACCCCTGGTTCTTGTGTTATGTGAAGGGATAACTTCCTTATTCACTTTCTCCACACCATTCATGATTTTACAGACCTCTTATCATATCCCCCTTTAGTCAAGCTAAGAAGTCCCAGTCTTTTTAATCTCTGCTCTTATGGAAGCTGTTCCACACCCCTAATCATTTTTGTTGCCCTTCTCCATACCTTTTCCAACTCTAATATATCTTTTTAGAGATGGGATGACTAGAACTGCAGACAGTATTCAAGGTCTGGAGTACCATGGATTTATATAATGGCATTATGATATGTTCGGTCTCATTTATCCCTTTCCTAATAGATCCTAACATTGTTAGCTTTTTTGACTGCTGCTCCATATTGAGCAGATGTTTTCAGAGAACTAACCACAAATGACTCCAAGTTCTCCTCTTTGACAGGTAACAGCTAATTTAGACCCTATCATTTTGTATGGATAGTTGGGATTATGATCTCCAAAGTGCATTAATCAACACTGAATTTCATCTGCCATTTTGTTGCCCAATCACCCAGTTTTGTGAGATCCCTTTGTAACTCTTTGCAGTCTGCTTTGGACTTAACTATCTTGAGTAATTTTGTATCATCTGCAAACTTTGCCACCTCACTGTTTACCACTTTTTCCACATCATTTATGAGCAGGAATCCTAGTTTTCTGTGATAAAAACCCAAAATTCTCTGATTAAAAAAACCTATAAAAATCGACGTTTTTCCAGTTACTGATCCATGAGAGGACCTTCCGTCTTACCCCATGACTGCTTACTTTGGTGAGAGACCTTGCCAAAGGCTTTCTGAAAGTCCAACTGCACTATATCCACTGGATCACCCTTGTTCACATGTCTGTTGACTCCCTCAAAGAATTCAAATAGACTGGTGAGCCATGATCATCCTTTACAAAAGTCTTGTTGACTCTTCTGCAACAAATCATGCTCATTTATGTTCCTGGTAATTCTGTTCTTTCCTATGTTCTTTTACTTCACTTCCAGTCCCTAAATTATTGATAGTACAGTGCTGTGTTGCGTTAAGCAGCAGCTATGTGAAGTAAAGTGATTGCTATATGTAGTATCTTGATTTCCATGGCCCAAATCCAGAAGTCCTTATTGAATATTTTGCTCAGTCTTCACTCAAGCAATGCTCCCGGTTTTCAGTATGAGTTTTGCCTGAGAATGGCTAAGTAAAACCAGAATAAGGACTTCACAGTTTGGCCCTAAATGTATTTCTATATGTATCAGTGACTTCTATATCTATTTCTGTGATATGCTTTGAGGTTTACAAAAGGGGCTTTATATAAACACATAAAGCTCATGTTAGCCTTTAAAGGATAGACACTACAGGCCTAATCCTGCACCAGCGAAGTTAATGGCTGTGTTGTGACTGACTCTAATGGGCTCAGAACTGGTCCCAAGCAGATGTAATGCACATTGCCTGCATTTCCCTCTTGATTTCAGACTATTAGAATACTTTTGTAGTAGAGTATTTATTTGGCAAGTAGATTTCTAAAGCAGTAATGAAAAATACAAGTTGAAAGCCTGCATTTCTAGATTGTCACTGAACATATTTTTAATTAACTTTACAAAGGCTAAATTTAAAACCAAGCGTGGCTAACATATCCACCGTACAGCAGTCTGTTCCTTAAATGAAAACACCAAAAAAACCCAACTGTTAACTAATGGTTACTCCAGGTCTCCTCTCTTTACAATGCCTCAATGCAGCTCATATGTTGCTTCTCTGAGGCTTTCCAATGACACATAACCACACTGCTTGCCAACACTCCTTTAACCCTAATGGTGACCTACATCTTATAACATTCAGAACAAAAATGGTAATTTCCTTTCAGCATGAACTAATTTGTTATTTCTTCAGTTTATCTGATCTTGAAAGAAATAACATCACTAAATTTTACCCTGCTAGTTAACAGCAACACAATTATTACTGCAGATCACCTGAGAAAGACACTGCAACTAAGTGAGAACCCACTGTCCTCCTGAGAATGATACTGCAGGCAGGTGAGCACCGCAGATTTCCTGAGAAAGATACCAGTGGAGTTCAATTATTGTGTAAGGTTCTGTTATTTTCTTGTGTATCACAGATATGCTTGAAGTATGTCACAAGCAATTCTCTCAAGTCAGACTGACAGTCAAATCTCTAACATGACAATTACTCCTTTACAGGCACTTCTGATGCAAGAATTACACAATGACAATTTAAAAGCTTAGTAAGTGATCATTCTGGATGGTGACAAGATGTTCATCTTCTATGGTAAGGCCTCCTTTTCTCGCTTTTTGATGGCTTGTTCTTTGGGGTCATGGGGAGGGAAGAAATAGGAAAGAAGTCTTTGTGCGCCCCAGAACACAGGGAGCATAGCGACAGCTAGTGCAAGATGTCCTTATATAGTCAAACAAGGAGGGTGGTGTCCTGCTCATCCCCAAGACAGTCCCATAGGAAAGAAGGCAGAAGGGGAAACATCTCTCTCACTATAGACAATAACCCAGCATGGTGTCTGCTGGGATAATGCCTGCCAGATCCCTGGGAACTATTCTGCTGCTTTTGCCAAACACATCATAAGAACTGCTCCCACCAGTTCCTGCCTTCAGTTGTGCAGTGGGGGGGGACAGACCACAGAAATCTGAGCTGCCTTAGTCAGAAGTGGCCCAGATGCAACAGTAAGCCAGTGACAAAACAAATGCCAAGCCCTTGCCTGCTGAGTGGGCTAGGAAGCTGCACTTAACAAGAAGTTCAGTGACCTAAGATAAAAGGACATCTTGAAACTGGCAGAAAGTCTGTCAAAGGGTAAAGTGGGCTCCGATAAAGTCTGTCCACAGGTGACTTGAAGGTTTAGGTGCTCCTGAAGTTTTGGTGGCTCTATGTTCCATTTAAGTCTTAATCTATCCCTGGCAGGCAGAGGCTGGAAAGACAAAAATCCAGTCTAAAAATATAACTTATTTTCAAAGATCTTTTTCAAGACCCCAATGGGAGGGTTGCTCCCAAGGCTATAAATGTGGCTAGGGACCCAGACAGAGGGAACCACACCTGGAGTAAAAAGTTAGATTAACGTTCCAATGATGTTTTTCTGTTTACCCAATATAACCTCATTGGCAATGCATGTGACTGAAGCTGTGCTTAGAAGCCAAGCAAGGCATTATATCCAGCTTTCTGTGTGTGAAGCAATTAATTGTAATCCAGTTTTGAAACAAAAATATGAGATTCTCAGAAAATATATTTACCAAATACTCCACAGCCCTTCAGATCCAACACAAAACTGCAAGCGGCCAGGTCTGTATTAAGCTACCCTCCCACTGCAGTTTAATGTTTATTTCAGTTATATGTTAGCATCTAAAAGAGGAGCAATTCAACAACATCAGAGAGACCCCCAGACAGGTTGATCCAAAACATAAAAACCCCACAGGACAAAAGCTTAATTATGGTGAAAAACAAAGCAAAAAGAAATAGTCACATCTCTGAAACCTCACACTTTGGAAGTAAACAAAGCCATAAAGCTGACTGAATGTGCTACTGAAATTGATCTCACTGGTCAGTTATTTATTTAGCAGGTTCCCAGTCTTCTTAAGGCACATCTGAGATCCTTTGTAAGAACCGCTATTACAGTACACTAGTCTGTATCTCCCATCAAGAAATGGAGAAATTATTATTTGAAAGTTGTCTCTCAAAGCTTAGCTATCATTTGTAAGGTGCAGGAAGTCAGCTTCACACAGTTTCTATCTTCAGCCTTCCTCTCTGATTTCAGTTTCTAGCTCTCTCGTCTGCCACAGTCATCCTCGATAACTTCAGCTCCACGTTAATGCCCCACGTGACCCCTTAGCTGCACATTTCCTGGCCTGCATGTCTTCATTTAACCTGTAGCCCTGGCTCGGTTCTCCCACTTACCAAAAGAGCCCATCACTTGACTTGGTCTTCACCAAGCACAGCTCTGTCTCTTGTCTCTGGTGCCACAGGCACCAACTTTCCAAAGTGCCAGGGGGTACTCTGCCTCAGGCCCTGCCCCCACTCCACCCTTTCCCCCAAAGCCCCACCTCCACCCCACCTCTTCCCACCCACTTCCACCCCCTCCTTGCACGCTGCAAAACAACTGATTGCACTGGGTGAGAGGCACAGGGAGGGGGAGAGAGGGGCTGATTTGTGGGGCCTGCCGGCCAGTGGGAAACACTGGGGGGAGCTGATGGAGTCTGCCGGCGGGTGCTCAGCACCCACAATTTTCCCCGTGGATGCTCCAGCCCCAGAATACCCACGGAATCGGTGCCTATGTCTGTTGCTGATTTCCCCTTCTCTGCCATTACCTCGTGCCTTTCAGCACTGCCCATCAGTCCCCCACACTATGCTGGTCACTCAGCCTTTACTTTCAGTCCATTAGCATTGCTGATTTCTCATTTGCTCTCAGACTTCTCCTCCCTCCCCTTTCTTTCATTTATATGGCTGTTGATTCTCTCCACACTTCACTCTCCTCCACTCTTGACTCTTTTGCCCTTCTCTCCCATTGCAAAGTCTGCCCTACCAATCACCAGCCCAGCCTCACCCCCAATATCCACTTCATTTGCTTCGGCTCTCACGCTGCAGAATGACTCTGGCGGAAATCCTGTGTCAGGTCAACTTCCTCCACTACAAAATTCTGTTCTCTTCTCCTTCAGTTCTGCCATCTTCCTAGGTAAGTAACTCTACTTCTCCAACTTAACTGGATCACACACCCGCAATCCCAGTCACCTTTTCACCACCTTTCACTCACTCCTCAAACCCTCCCTGTCTCCAGCCTCCACTTCTTTCTCGGAAAAGAAAACTGACAAAATACAATGGGAGCTTCCTCCTCCCTGCGGCTTGCTTTTCCTTCCCCACAACTCTCTCTCCTTCTTCTCCCCATCACAGACACAAAAGCTTCTCATCTGCTCTCCTCCTCTAACACCTCTACTTGCCCTAGAAACCCTATCCCACCTCCTGGTCTTCTTCACACCACTCTTGTCCTCTCCCTTACTCTTCCCCTTAACGTCTCACTCCTGTCTGGCTCTATTCAGCTGGCAATACAAGCATGCTTTAGTCTCTGCTATCACAAAAAACCCACCCTTGACTCCACTTGCCTCTCTAAGCTCATTGAATGTGTTGTTTACAGTTGCTGTCTGGCGTTCCTCTCGTCCACTTCCACCCTAGGCCCTCTCCAATCTGGCTTCCACCCCTTGCACTCCACTAAAACCACTCTCGTCAAAGTCTCCAATGACCTCTTCTTAGCCAAAGCTCAGAACCAGTACTCCATCCAGAACCTCCTTGACCTCTCAGCTGCCTCCAACACCACCAACCATACTCTTCTTCTTGACTCTGTCCTCCTACCTTTAATCCCTCCATCAGCCAATCCTCCTCACCCGCTCTCCAAACCTCATCTCTGGGTAATCTCCTCTGCAAACACAAACTCAACTACCATCTCTATGCTCACAGCTTTCAGATCTACCTTTCTACTCCAGGGCGCCTCCTTCTGCCCAAACTAAAATCATGCGGATCTCTAGGAATCAGCTTAAACTCAACATGTCTAAAACAGTGTTCTTAATCTCCTCTCCCCTCCAAGTCCACCCTGCTACCTCCTTTTTCAATCTCTGTGAACAATATCACCATACTGCCTGACATGCAGGCCTGTAACCTGAGTGCCATTTTCAGCTTGGACTTCTCTCTGCCTCTCCACATCTTGACTTCCAGGCTAAGTGTAAATTTTGCAGATTCTTTCTGTATAACATCTTTAAGATATAAGCTTTCCTATCCAGAACACAGATGAAACTCTCATCCAGGCTCTCATCATATTGCATCTCGGTTACTGCAGCATCCTTTTCTCCGGTGTTGACAAATGTAATCTTACCCCATTCAGACCCCATTCAGACCCATTTAGAATGCTACTGCAAAGATCATTTTTCTAGACTGTCACTTTGAATATATCTCCTCTCTCTCTACCTCCATCCATTGGCACACCCTCCTCTATTGCATCAAACATAGCTACTTGTCTTTACTTTGAAGCCCGTCCCCACTCCACCCATCATCTCTCATTGACTATTGAGAGGTTGACTCCCACCTCCCATTGGCCCATGACACCAGCCTCCACAGCCCAATTGTTACATTTTCAAACAAGCATCTTCGTGCTTTCCCATGCTGCCCCTCATGCCTGGGAGGAGCTACCCATAAACATCCATAAAACAGTTAAGCTGCTGGTATGCAGAGAGTACTGCATATCATGTGGACCAATATGGTCTCATTGTTTCCTTGTAGTCCTCCCATCTGTCTGTATCCAACTGTTGTCTTATATATAGACTGAAAGCTCTTTGGGGCAGGAGCAGGTGTTTCTATAGCGTCTAGCACTACAGGATCCTGGTCCATGACTAGGGTTCCTTGGCATTATGGTAACAGAAATAATTAACAACAACAGGTTTTTAAACCACTTAAAACTAAATCCAGTGAATCAAACTGATGATCTTATGGGGGTTTATCATGTTACAGCTAGCTTTCATAACATTGCCTCTGGTGAAGGATACCTTCTTAAACACAGCCTTCTGCTAAAACAAAAGCTGAGTGGTTGGCTGTTTATATACCAGACTCCTGTTTTCACAAAGGTTTATTACTGCTATAAGCATTTGACTCTTGGCAGACCTTTGCTCACATGGCCTCAGCCAAGGAATCTTTTTTGTTATTATTATTATTATTATCACAAAAATTTGAAACACCACAAATTAGTTAGAGTTATAGGGATGCAAAGTGTTAAGATGCTTAACTGATACCCTATGACTGACCTTTTTGCAGACCGCTCAGTTGTAATGGGTCCAGTGGGATGGGTGTCTTTGGATGCTCTCTTAGGGTGGGGAATTTTGTTTAAAAAAAGAAGTTTAAATATGAAAGGCTAAAACAGACAGAATGGACTAGATTCATACACAGTCTCACTCTGTTGTCTTTTGTGTCATTACAATAGAGATGAATTTGTCCAAGATTTCAAGCCTGTCAATACTCAATGGTACTTTTTTAAGCGTAAAATTCTGATATAATTGAAATAAACAAGCAGATTTCTAATTCACTGACATTTTCAGAATGAATTCTGCAGCGCTCTCTTCAACATGGTAAACAATAATGTACATTTTTACCTAGTGCCTGTCATCTAAAAGGATTACAAAGCACTTTATACACACAGCACCACTGAAAAGCAGCTACTTTGGGGTCACTGGGTCAAACTACTACTCTGATGAAAAATGCCACAAGATATTTAATATCCATGCACAGTAGACAGGCCTTCAGTTTTTAAAGTCACAAAGGAAAGATACCTACCCCACTGCAATAAACTACAAGGAACCCAATTTCTCTTTCTTAGGAGGATGAAGGGCTGAGTAGACCTTTACAGGATTTGCACTGGTAGTACCAGGGAGCCTAGACACTCTCCAGCTTGACTTTTTTTAAAGGAAAAATCATTTAATCATAAAGAGTTCCTTTATTTTCCAGACTAAAGCCCACATCCTGTTGCTGGATATGTATGCATTACTCTCCCATTGTCTTCAGTTTGGCCCTGAATCAGCAACCCACACATGTAGGACTCACTCATTAGAAAGAAAGAACTCCAACACTGGGAAACCCAGTGGGTTTTTGGAAGTAATTCATTTTATACAAACCATTGAAAAAGTTAAACACGTAGAGTAAGAAAACCACATCAGCTCCAGATTTCAAAGTAAAGCAAAACAAAACTCATGACACTTGTAAAAAACAGTTCTGCTTTTCATGGCAGAATTGCTGATGGAGTGCACATTAATTACCAGTGCTCCAGCATAAGGGCTGTTTATTGATCAGGGGACCAGTAATGTTCCCACTGAAGTCAACAGCAAGAGCAGGCTCAGGCTCCATCCACATAAAGGACTTAAAATATTTTAAGTTCTGAAGTGCTTACAGGGAACAAACAGGCTGTGGGACTGTTCTGATTTTAAAATAATTGTGCAGGATTATTGCTCAGAAAAGGTGCCAGCCTGACAGCCCAGGAGACTGATTTTATCCATTTACGAACAGAACAGCTGCAGACTTTCTAACATGCGGCCTCCCTGCCCACAAATATACCTCAATCCTGACCTGGAGGGACCAGTTCTATCCCGCAATAAAAGAATAGCTCATTTTCCATGATGCTTCAGTCCTTGACCTCTCCCTATAATCAAAGTAGTATACCATCTCCTGCCAGTTGTGGTGGTGGTCTCTGTACCATGGACACCTGTGCACTGATTACAGGTCTGAGCGCCCCATACATGGACACTACTGAACAGTCGGGACTCCAATCTGAAGAGTGCTTCAACTGTGGTGACTACATCTGTGGGACACAATCTCACTCCAAATGTTTTTGACCTGTGGCAAAACTACCATCTGTGCAATTAACAGGAGCTCAAAATACATTCAGATATTTTCCCCCTAACCCTGCTATAAACAGGAGGCAGAGATGGGAAATCTGCCACTCATCAAAGGAAGCAGATTTGAAATAATCTGTTCTGCTTAGAACTCTGTGTACTTCTTGGAAATAGGGAAAAGGGAAATTCTGAACACTATCTGTATGCAGGGCAAAGTTTGCTTATCTTTCTAGACTGTGTTTTCAGTACTGCTGTCTCGCATGTTGCTTTATGCCATGATACTTGACAAGAAATCTATTTGATTTAAATCTCAAGGTAGCCCTAAGAGTCTTTAAATTATTGACCTTATATGGATTGAGGAAAGATGTTTTTCAAAAACTGGTAAATAAAACTGATCTAGAATGTGTATTGTGCCTTTCATTCTGAAGGAACTTTACAAATAGATAAAAATATGGGCCAGATCCTCAAGCAGTGTACTGACATAGTTCCATTGGCTTTAATGGAGTGATGGCATTTGATGCCAATGGAGGGTCTGACCTTATGGAAGTTTAGAGCACACAGCACCTTGCAGTATTTGGCCTTCTATACAGGCCTTGTTTCACCCACCACTAAGGCACCACCTGTCTTTGGGATGAAACACTGCACTTGTGTAACAGCACACAGCAACACTGCACAACTGTGTAGGACAGAAAGGGAAGATGAAAGGTGTATGCAACTGAAAAAGCAGTGGAATTATAGCCCAGTTCTGCTTCCATTGTAATTAATGGGAGTTTTTCCATTGACTTCAAAGGGTGCTGGACTGGGTTCTCAGGTAGGCAGAATGTAGGTACTATAGTTAGTGTGTGTCCAGGTCCAGGGGCCTGATCCTGAGGGATACCACTCTTAGTGAAATGATTGCGAGTGCTCAGTAATTTTCAGGATCAGACCCTGGACTAAAATCCTTACACCTGCAAAAAGTACTATGAGATCCATGACCGCAACTGATCAAATCCTAGTTTTATATATCATCCAGAAGATTAAGAGTTGAACACAACAGAACTTTTTTCAGGCAATGCAGATACAGAGTTGTTCTTTAATGTTAAAACCAGTCTCTGCTAAAAGTTAATAACATAACTATGCCGTGGAATTCAGCTCTTTGGACCAGGGCTCCAAAGTCTACAAGTAATTTCTCAAGATGCCACTGTGCCGGTTTTACTCACCCCTAGCCATCTTGCTCCTTTATTGGCAGCCTGTTGAATCTGCACTCTTTTGAGGGTGACATGGTAAACAGCTCCTTCCTCTACCTCTTCACCCCCGTCCTGAATTGAGCTCTGCCATGGAAGGGGAGAAAAAAAAAAGAGAAAGGAAAAAAAAAAGGTACTTTTCCCCCCTTCTCTGCTAACCATAATCTGTACCAGCTGCTATACTCCTTATTGCAGAGCTCAGTGCACAAGATGGGCTGTATAAAGTAAATATAAGAATCAAAGCATTACAGGACACTTTTCGATTGAGGGAATGCTGAGATACTCTTGGCAAGCTGCCATTTCCTATGGTATCAGGATACCCCGACTTTCCATTTAGTTCTTTTTCCTAGACTTGCACATATTTTAAATAGTTTTGTTGTCTTTTTTGAAGGAAATGATTCCATTCTGATTAGTAAACTTTTTTAAAAGCAATTAATCTCTTTGGTTTTCCTTTATGGAAGGAATTATACTTTAAAACAGAGGAATTACATAGGTTGAGATCATTTAAACTAAAAACTAAAAAATTATTTAAAATACAGTTGTCTATTTCTTTTGACATGAGGGACTAAAAGCACTTCTGTTTTGCTTTTTAATATTATTTCAGGCTACAAAACCTTCACAGGGCTAAGACTAGGAAAGTTACGAATATCAGAAAGCAGAAGCAGCACCATATCATCACACTAAAACTTTAATTGAAACATAACCTGAAATAATTCTCCATTTTATATTTCCTAATCTAAAGAACAAAATATAAAAACAAAGACAAACCACTATTGCTGAGCCAGGGAAAAAAAATCCTGAATTCATCCTCAAGGACTCATCTAACTTCCCTTTCTCAAATGTTTCCCTCTTCTGTGACACTCCACAAACAGACACAGAAAGTCAATTACTTTGCAGATAAGCATCATTTTAAAAGCAGTAATGCACACTGAGAGATAATAATAAGGAACAATGAGAAAGAGACTTTAAAAGTGGGTCTCAAGAGATTGCAGACACAAAAAGTTGCACACAAATATGTCATCAGTGTGCCAGATTCACTCAGAAAGAATACAATCCAGTCCTGAAATAGGGATTCTCCATCTAGGAAGTCTTTAGAGAAGTCAGGGAGCTCTAGTTACCATTTTAGCTTTCCAAAGCAATTTCATTCTCAGTTTCCTCTTCAGGACATCGACGGGGCATGATGGATCCTGTTCTGAAGCAAATAGCTTTTACAATCCTCTCACATACTTTCTCAACTCAGTAGACACCACTCTGCCTCTATTGCTTGGGTTCTGCAGTCAATTCATGACCACAAAGAACTGTGTAAGTGGTGTGCCGGGGGAGAGAGAGAGAGAGAGAGAAAGAGAGAGACTCCTCCCCCCACGCACACACAGTGATGTAAGGTTTTCCTGTTTATGCTTATAAATTTAAACTCCCCTTTCTAAGCTCCAGCATATATAAAAAGTTATTATAAAATAATCTTTCAGTGCTTAAAGACCCTTCAACATTGTGCTAAGCCTCTGAAGTTTATCTTAGTTTCCTGACATATACTAGGTACCAAAGTAATTCCCCCACCCCCCTTAACTATAAGAGACAAAGAGAGGGGAGTGGTGAAGGGGGAGGGTTAAATAAACTGCTATTATCCACTTGCGTAGACTTCTTTGAATAATCTAATCAGAGTGACTCCAGCCAGGCATTAACAATGTAAAGCTGCAATACCAATAGAGGAGTAAGTTTATCTTTCAGAAGCACAAAAATGGTACCTCAATATTCTAAAAGCCTTTAGAATTGAAAACCATTCAGAATTGAAACATTCAAAAAGGGTTTAATAGTGCACTGATCTGATGGCAGAACTGAAGATCATGACTTTCTGAAAACTTCACTTAAAAGACTTAAATATAACACATTCTCACTTCAGCAAAATGAGACTCAGGAGTTTCCAATCAAATAAGAGAGGTTCTTTTCTTTCCCTATTAAGAAAACTTGAAGTTTTTCAGTGGTGATTCTAGCTATGTTCATGGGAATCCTGCAGTATTATTTACTTACCCAACTCAATAAGTGTAAAATGCACTTTACAGAACAAGTATAAAATGACAGGATCACTGCCTTGAAAAGATGACAGTCTCACTCAGGATGATGTGATACACAGTTCAGCTCTCTGGACACAAGGAGATGTAGAAACCTCATGGACGACAGAAAATTAAGCCAAACTTGGAGCTTTTTGCCCAAATTGTTTTCAAATTATGAGATGGCAAAAAATTACCTGGAGTCCTTTTGGAGGCTCTCATCACATTAGTTCTTAGTCCATTTTCAAAATCAGTAATGTACATGAAAGTGTCACAAGCAATTCACAAACATGGGTTGCTTTTTAAACGAAAAAGGCCACATTTTTTTAAGTATCAAAAAATCAAGTAGGCTGAAGAGTTCTGGTTGTGAATATATATCAGTGACATAAGGGGAGAAAACTAACAGTGTTCTAGTTTAAAAAACTAATAATCAAAAATTAGGATGTTCAAAGCTAAGATTGCACATTAAATATCTCCAGAAGTTCGAAAGTATGGCTCAGGATAGCTCAAACTATTGTTAGTATATCATCCATACCATCTATGCCTCTCCCAATGATATAAAACCTTACTGTTACGCACTGCACATCTTCAACCTTTGCAATACAAACCACTCACTCTCATTCTATTTACCCATGCCTGGCACACTAATGAACACCAGCCACCCAATACCGCATGTAAGTGCCATCTACCCCAAAGATCAGTTCTAGCTCTTCCAGTTCACCTTCTCTTTGTAAGCCACCTTCCCACTATTAACCAAGAAAACACAACATTTTCACATCTTATCCTCTACATACAATCCATAAACAACACTGGCCTGTACCTACCATTCCATTATATGCCACAAAGCCCTAATTACCCTCACCACCTTCTCTACATAGACTAGAAACCCCTGCAGAGTTATTCTTTTTTATGATTTGTATTATCATAGCACCTAAGAGCACTAGTCATGAACTGGGAACCTGTGGTTGGCACTGTACAAACACGACTTACTATTCTTCATAATGACAGGTTTCAGAGTAGCAGCCGTGTCAGTCTGTATTCGCAAAAAGAAAAGGAGTATTTGTGGCACCTTAGAGACTAACAAATTTATTTGAACTTGTGGGTCCAAGCCACCTCAACCTCCACATTCAATCAGATATCCAATCTGAACCTTGCCACTGTATAAATAATAGGCACAGACACGAATGTGCCTCATCTAAAGATCTCAAAGTACTTTACTGACACTAATTAAGTTCTCTTCAGACCATCTCAGTGAGGCAAGTAAATAGTATAGTATTAGTAACCCTTTTTCAGATCAATAAACTGAAGCACACAGAAATCAATGTCACAGGATCACTCATTGAGATAGTAACAGAGCCAAACATGGAATAAAGGCGCACCAACCCCTGCTCTAACTACCGGTAGACTTACTTATACATATTGATGTTATTAACTGTTAGGGCAAGCATGGTGCTAACACACGGAGACTATCACTTGCAGCTGCTAACAACAGGAAACAAGGAACATTATTTTAAGCTAGGAAACTAAGACTGAAACGTATTGCCATGGTTGAACTGATTTGACTATTTTTCAGGCTGTGTGTGTGTTTATTTTTTGGTTGTGCAATACCAAAATGATCCAGGATATGTCCTGTGCTATATCAGATAATGTCTCTCTGTGTGTTATAAGTGACTACTAAGTCTGGTATCCTACAAATTTAGAACTATGTTTTCAGCTCAGCTAGCCTGTAAAATTGCACCTAAAATTTTGCATGCTGAAAGTGGCACATAATTTTTCACATTCAAAATTTTCTACATGCAAACACCTGGATCTGTGTTGAATACATAAAACTGAAATAAGCAATTTTATAAACTGGTTCTAAAAAATTGGCTAATTAAGAAGCAAAATATAACAGGTTATCATGTGAAGAGGGGAGGATTCATGCTGCCAAGAGTAAAACACCAAGTCTGGACAATTATTTATTATCAAAAAGATGAGTTCTTGGTCAACTGTCCAGTTGACGGTACACTGAGGTATGATGTTCCAGCACCAGAGTTAGCAGTCACCAAAGAGGCAATTACTTCTAATCCATTGTGTTTTCATTGCAAGAAATTGGCAACAAGTTGATGCAAAAAAGAAGAAAGCAACTCATATTTGACCGTATCTTTCTCCTATTTAAATCAGTGACAAAACTCCCCATTGATTCCCAGTGACAAAGACTGGGGCCTTTGTGATTGCCTGGCCAGTGAAAGCCAAGCTCAGCACTTTGCACTCAAAATAGGGTTCAGAGTAGCAGCCGTGTTAGTCTGTATTTGCAAAAAGAAAAGGAGTACTTGTGGCACCTTAGAGACTAACAAATTTATTTGAGCATAAGCTTTCGTGAGCTACAGCTCACTTCATGGGTGTAATCCCTCCTCCTGTGCATGTCTGTGAATCCTACTGGTTGCCAATATCTGAAAGAAATGGGGGGGGAGGGGGAAGAGGTTAGGCAGGAATGTCAGTCAGCACTTCCACATCCAGATAGCAGGTGAGACAGACAGCCACCCTTGTAATTGATTCAACTGGCCATTATTTATTTGGTCATGATTTTGACAGATCCATGGATTTACTTATTAGCAAGGGTCAGGATGGCCATTCTAGAAGTGTGGAAGAGGTTCTTCAATGAAACTGTAAAGGGCTCACAAAGCTGATTATTTTGTAAATTGTTATTTTTAATTATGTAATGTGCCAAGATGCTTCAGTAATTGATACGGATATAATTTCTAAACAAACAAACCATACATAAATAAATCAACCAGTAGAAGGGAGGATAATATTCAAGTATGCATTGAGTCTTTTCTTTGTTTGCCAAATTATTATAGCTTGCTTTTTATAACAGCAGTTTGCATTTATACATCATCTTGCATCCTGAAGAACTGTAAATTGCTTCACAGAAATACAGCCACCTCTGGGGTGCCAGGCAGCAACCCATACCACTGCAGACAGAACACTTCATAACAGTGTGGGAAAGGGAAATTTTTGGTCAAGGGCAGCACAGTGTCATGAGATCTAATATCAACGCAAAACAGACAGAAACTCTTTTAAGGACTGATTCAAAGAAAACCAACACCACACAATAATCTGCATAGAACTAAATTTATCTACTTTGCAAAGATGAAGGATTAACTGGACTCTCCTAGATTTGAACCTGTAATTTCACAGAGTCTAATTATGTCAGATCTTGGCAGGCTTATTATCAGATACAACTGCTATTTAGGTTAGCATGTAAGAGCATGTACATATCATGCCAACCCCCTTCTCTGCCAACCTGTTTCTTTCCCTGATGAGGCTGGGAATATTGAGGTATAGACATCCAGCTCTTTCCAGCATCATCCACCTCTCACTGTCATAGGCACTAAATTCACTCATATTTAAATACATTTTCAAAGCAGTAGATTTCTGAGTGAGTCTTGGAGGTGAAGTGTGTGCAGCCAAAGGGAAGTAGGGAATAGGACAGAGTATATTTGTTCCCTAGTACTCTCAGTCAGCTGACCCTGAGGGGAAGTGTCAAGATCAGCTTGGAGGAAGAAGTTACATTCCACAATAAGAGTTATGGCTTTGTAGGGAAGAGGGAAAATGGAAAACAAGATAAAAATACAATAGTCTTATCTGGAAATCTTTAATGTTTACTTGATCAGAACTGAGACTTTAATTAGACTTTTGTTTATCTATCTCCTTAAATCAATTTAAATAATTCTTTTTAGTTTTTAAAGTTATTTCCCCAAACTAGTTTAGTAGCTATGAAAAAATTAAAACGACCATGGCCAAGCCTAATCAAAATGTAACATGGAGCCTGGAACAACCAACTCATTTGATCTTACATTTGTCCCTACCTAAGGCCCCAATTTAGCAAAGAATTTAAATACGTGCTTAAAGTTAATTATGTGCTTAACACTCAATGGAACTTAAGCCCACGCATAAGTATTTTGCTGAATTGCACCCTAGATCCTGAAGTCAATGGAATTGAGGGATCTCAACACCTGGTGGGATTATACCCTCTATCCACCACTATTACATCAGTTATATTATCTAACAATGATCACACTTTAAAATGGATTTTAAAGCCAACTAAGGGATTTGGATTCCTAGTTAAAAACTGAGTGTCCAAATCCTCTAGCCAGCTTTAAAATTCTCACCCTTAAAATTCTGTTTTGCGAGATGATGGGTTCCAGTGGTATTCCCCATATTAAGTACAGGGAATCTCTCTCAAACTAGTAGAATTTTTCAAGAGGAAGGAAACATTTTAATCATGGCCACTGTACAGGCTAGAAATCTAACACAGGTGCCCATTTTTATTCTGTACTCTAGTATGTAAATTTAGAGGTTATTAGAGACAATTGTAAATGTTGTTCTTGCAATTAATTTTAAAAACAGAAAAATAAACTCATTTTATTTTAGCCCTCTAGTTACCAGTCAGTGTCTGCTAAATTTAGATATGTAAAGACCTACCTAGTATATGAACACTGAAGTTCAATACAGAGAGATGCTCATGGCCACCTATAAAGTGGCACAGGCAGAAGAGAAATCTTCCCTATCTAGGAAATTATAAGTCCCCATCATTATGGTATCTGACAACCTATCCAAGGTGAGGAGCAGAGATCAGAATGCATATACAATACCAAGAGGATCCAGGCTCTGATAATATAAAGGATGATCCATAAAGATCTCAGGGACTGATGGTAATACAGAAAAGAATAACTATTCTGAGCCAGCTGCAGCTTGGGTTACTACAACTATTATTTTGTAGTTCCAGCAAGGTTTAATAATTATTAGTTAAACAAGATTTGCCATGATCTATACTGGCTGGTCAGCCAGGGTCAGCAATGTGTTAACTAATTTGACTTTCCATAATTGTGTTCAAACACGATAATATTTTCTAGTGAAGACAAGACGTGTTTCTGCCACTTCTGCTATATACATTATATATGTTTCTGCTAATGACTCTCTCTGTGCATTCTTTCACCCTTGCAAGGAAAATGAACCATAAATCCACTTGTGAGTACAAACTCAACCTTTTCACTGTGTGACACTTTAAAATATAGTTAACCCTGGAAAGTTCCGAAGCTGTGAACCATGGATCACTGGTGTGGTTCATGAAGCACTTACGGATAGTCCACAGAGAACTGAGAGAGTTACATAGTGCTGACCCCTCCTCATTTTTAGTTGTTGCTATAGCGAGCATCCAGGTTCTTCATTGAAAAGACAAGTCAAAACACCTATAACAGTACCTGAAAACAAGGAGGAACCAACTTTGCTGACTAACAGGGGCCACTCCTGCCTAACAGGAGAGAAAAGAGGACCATCTTCAGGGACCAGAATGATCAGCCTCTAGCCGAAGAATGTCCAGGAGAGCAAGGGAAAAAGGAACAAGGTAGCCAGACTCTAGGCAGTAGATCAGGGGTTGGCAACCTTTGAGAAGTGGCACGCCAAGTCTTCATTAATTTAAGGTTTCCTGTGCCAGTAATAAATTTTACATTTACAGGGGCCCCCTGACGGAACCTCAGACTGGCAGCGGGCTAAGTGGGCCGGCGGCCAGGACCCTAGCTGGCAGGGGGCTGGGCGGCTGGAACCCCGGACCAGCAGCGAGGTGAGCGGGGCTGGCGGCTGGTATCCCAGGCCGGCAGCAGGCTGAGTGGGACTGATGGCCGGGACCCCAGACCAGCAGTGGGCTGAGCGGGGTGGCGGACAGAACCCCAGACCGGCGGCAGCGGGCTGCTGGCCCCACTCAGCCTGCTGCCGGCTGGGGCTTCTGTTCACCCAGGCAGGCAGCGGGCTGAGTGGGATCGGCGGCTGGGACCCTGGCTGGCAGCAGCGTCCCAGTAAAAATCAGCTATTTCCATGCCAGATTTTAGCACTCCATATGTTTTATGGAAATATGCTCATGAGTGTGAATATGATGTAACTGGAATATGCATTATGCAAAAGGTCTATTGTAAGGTATCATAACAAAGGTTATAACCTCCTGAATATATTCCTCCTATTTGTATGCATGTATCATTCTTGTATCTGAAGCTAGAAATATGAAATATAACTCTGAGGTCCTATTGTAATTATATGCAAAGTGTGGGCCATCAATGGTGGTTCAGAATCTTGATGGCTCCCACTGACTAGGACAATTGGTTGTAAATGGTTTATTTATCTGCAAGCCTTCCTGTGTACATGTGGGCCAACTGAACGAAAGCTTATGCTCAAATAAATTGGTTAGTCTCTAAGGTGCCACAAGTACTCCTTTTCTTTTAACCGAAGGATGGAGACTAGGGGTCTTACAGTGACGTGTGACCATGTCACATGATACTGGAATCCATTTTAATTCTTGTACTTTTCCATTGATGAGGCGGGGGTAGGGACAAGCACAGACAAAAGATTCCTGCCTTGTGCCAAAGCTATAAAAGGGGGCGGAGCAGGACAAAAGGGGCTGCCAGTCATAAGAAAACCCATGCTTGCCACCTGAGATGTCTGCTGGAACTAACAAGGACTGTACCAGGGGAAAGGATTGGGCCCAGACTAAGAAGGAGTTTAGTTCCAATAAGCTTCTTTCAGACATCTCTGAGGGTGAGATATTACCTGTAATCAGTTTCTTAATGTATTAGGCTTAGACTTGCATGTTTTTGCTTTATTTTGCTTGGTGACTTACTTTGTTCTGTCTGTTATTACTTGAAACCACTTAAATCCTACTTTTTATACTTAATAAAATCACTTTTGTTTATTAATAGAATCAGAGTAAGTGATTAATACCTGGGGGAGTGAACACCTATGCATCTCTCTCTATCAGTGTTATAGAGGATGGACAATTTATGAATTTACCCTGTATAAGCTTTATACAGAGTAAAAAGGATTTATTTGGGGTTCAGGCTCCCAGAAAGGCTGAACACTGGGTGCTGGGAAAGTCCCTGTTAACTGAGAAGCCCCTGGGCTGAGTGAATCTCAGTTTCAGTGAACTGCAGAGAGACGTGGCCCAACTTCTGGGTCTGTGCTGGAACTAACTGGAGTGTCTAACTCAGCAAGACAGGAGTTGAGGGGTGCCTGTTCCAGCAGGGGGGTTGTTCTCAGTGGTATCCCAGCTCATCAAGTGACAGTCTCGAGGGGAGTTTCTGTGACTGAATCCATCACACAGTGCAATAGAGAATTAGGCCCTATGTCATCCAGAGTGAATACTCATCAGCTCGGACAATTATCTTTCAAATGAATGACATCCAGTACACCCACAATGGATCGATTGGAAAAAAACTGCTGGGATCAAAAATTACATGATTTTCAGGCCATTAAGTGTATTCATCAAAATGAAAATTAGCTTACAGGAAAGGCAAAAAAACTGCTTCCAGCATTTCAATTCCAGACAGTGAGCACTGTACTACCAACTATGGGGCTGATTCTTCATGCCTGGAACCTTCCTTGCTGAGTCATTTACACCTGTGAAAGCTGAGGGTAAAATGCTACCAAAGCAGAATGGTAGGTGTGACGTTGCACTCTATATGATTTTATAAAAATATGCTAATGGGCGTGAATATAATGTAACTGGAATATGCTTCATGCAAAAAGTCTCTTGTAAGGTATCATTACAAAGCTTATAATCTACAGAGTGTGGTCATCCTATTTGTATAAATGTATCACTCTTGTATCTGAAACTTGAAATATGAAATATGACTCTGAGGGCCTATTGTAATTATGCAAAGTGTGGGCCATTAATGGTGGCTGGGAATCTTGATAGCTCCCATCAGCCAGGACAAATGACTGTAGATGGCTCTGTTTGCAGGCAGGCCTTCCTGTGAGTCAGGCTAGGAGGAACGAAGACTTGGAGTCTCACAGGAAATGTGACGATGTCACCTGGTACTGAAATCCATCTTAAACCTGGTGCTTTTCCATTTAGAAGGAGGGCGGACCCAGAGAGACAAAGGATTCCTGCCTTGTGCCAAAGCCATATAGGGGGTGGAACAGAACAAAGTGGGTGGCCATCATGAGAAATCCCTTAGCTACCACCTGAGCTGGAACAAGGGCTGTACCAGGGGAAAGGATTGTGCCCAGATTAGGAAGGTGTCCAGTCTGTGAAAGAAACTTACTGAAACATCTCTGAGGGTGAGATTTTATCTGTATTCAGTTTCTTACTGTATTAGACATAGACTTGTGTGTTCTGTTTTATTTTACTTGGTAATTCACTTTGTTCTGTCTGCTATTATTTGGAACCACTTAAATCCTACTTTCTGTATTTAATAAAATCACTTTTTACTTATTAATTAACCCAGAGTATGTATTAATACCTGGGGGAGGGGGGGCAAACAGCTGTGCATATCTCTCTATCAGTGTTATAGAGGGCGAACAATTTATGAGTTTACTCTGTATAAGCTTTATACAGGGTAAAACGGATTTATTTGGGGTTTGGACCCCTTTGGGAGTTGGGCATCTGAGTGTTAAAGGCAGGAACACTTCTTAAGTTACTTTCAGCTAAGTTTGCAGCTTTGGGGCACGTAGTTCAGACCCTGGGTCTGTGTTGGAGCAGACTGGCGCGTCTGGCTCAGCAAGACAGGGTGCTGTAGTCTCAAGCTGCCAGGGAAAGCAGGGGCAGAAGCAGTCTTGGCACATCAGGTGGCAGTCCCAAGGGGGTTTCTGTGATCCAACCCATCACAGTAGGTTTTATATCCACTTTACAATCAATTGGCGAGATTTAAATGACTACACCTGGGAAAAACTAGGTCCTATGAACCCACTAGATTCAGGGCTAGGCCTAAGGGCTTTGCCAGCCATGGCAGAAAAACATAGTGGAGCCGTCACTCCCGGACAACAATGGAGCAAAAAGAAAAAAGCAGTGTGGCACCCCCTCGCCCAAAAGCTGGTATACAGGGCAACTTTCCAACTCACCTGCCCCTAAAACTAGCCCTGACCAGATCAACCCTTCTTGTGAAGCTAGGAGGTAGCAGAAGCCTTCAAATCATTAAAGAATTCCCAAGCATGATTGTAAAATGCCAAAGGAAATACAGTATATATTCCCTACACAAAACTATGTTACCAGAACATTAAGGTTGCATAGTTAAGAGCTCTAAATCAGGAAATACCAAAGTTAAGAATGAACATGCAACCTTAGCACTACCACTTGTTCAAATTTATGTGACAGAGACTACAGTTACACGGGCATGCACTGTGTCTCAGTGTACACAATACAATAGGATATACTTTTCCTGCATGTGTAGCACCTCGTACTACTGTATAAGGAGTTTCACTTGCCAGGACTTTGAAACAATGCTGCTTGCAAAAACAACACACGCACACACAAAAGGGGGAAACAACATTGGTAAACTTCATAATCTGGAATGGTTTCTCTAGAAACACTGGATTATTCTAGTCTATGCACTTTAGGAGGTACCCAGGATGAAGTCCCTCTCCTGTGAGCCATATAAACTATGCAGCCACTAAGGTGTGTCAGAGTGGAACTCTTTCTGATGCACATTACAAAGTGCACAGGAATCCTCTCTTACCTCCTCCACTCCTTACAAGACCCACAGAACCTCTCTTCTGTCCTGTTGGGACTTACAATATCTGTAAGAGCAGAGGCAAGAGCTCCTAGGAGCCCTTGTGCACAGTGGCTGAGATATTACAGAGTGTTTAAGAATCTTCCCTCACGCCGATGAAACTTACAAGGTCTGCAGCCCTTTTTACAGCTCCAGGTGTCCCCACCTCTTCACAGAAGTATCTCTCACTACTTTTTACTACCTAATTGGCCATGAATGCATGCATTTACAGCAAATCCTCTCTCAGATGCAGCCTTTACAAGCTTTAAAGACAGATCTAAAGTGCATGATCTGTACATGATTTTCTAAGGCTCATAATTGGGTCAAATCAAAGCCAAAAGCTCTAAAGCACTTCCCCACAATTAGGGCTATTTCCATGTCAGATTTTAGCACACAGCCCCCAGCCTCTTAGGCTGTACAGCTGTTCAAAAGAAGGGAGCAAAAAAATAAAATAAAAAATAATAAAAAAATTCTCTCTCCTCATATTCACAAATGGATTAAATGTTTTGCTCAAACTTCCCAAAAAAACTTTCTTTGACTAGAGTCCAAAGGCCTGATTCTCCTCTCATTTGCACCATTTTAAAAGTTTGTTTATACTTTGCAGACTTTTAGCAGATACAAAGAAAAGTCATTGTTACATTTCAGTTTGATGATAGGTAACTCAATTGACAACAGTGGAGCTCCTCTCAATTTACACTGCTGGGAGACCAGAATCCACCTCCATGACAGGAAAAATCCAACTACCCCAAAATTAGTATTTTCTGGAATATGATGGCTGAATGAAAACAGGAGGCTAATATAACCTGGAAACCTTTACATCACTATAACAGTGGTCGCCACGACACCGCTGTTACATCACAACACAAAGCAAAAACGAACACGCTGTCACGGACATGCTCCACTCTCAGTAATTTCTTCATAAAAAAACAATTGTTTTCAAAAGAGGATAAAATATTTCTCTCATAAAAGTCAGCAGTTTTGTGAAACTCCAAACTGATTCACAGATTTTCCTTTTTAAATGTCTTTGGTCAAATTAGTGGATTTCAGCTCTTGTGAGATATTGATATAACTGGAGTGACACCTCGGCTAGACGTCACAGACAGAATCATACCTGACAGGGACTTACAGATTCTTCAGCTTTTTGTTTCAGTCAAATCTAAGTGAGCCAGGAATTACATACACATGCACCATCATTGCATTTCATTCTCAGGTTAAAAAAAACTATGTTACCAGAACATTAAGGTTGCATACACATGCACCATCATTGCTTTTCATTCTCAGGTTAAAAAAAAAAAAAAAAAACTTTTATAGTCATATTTGTTAGTGTTTCTTAGTTGTGCTACCTGTTGTCTTTTGGGAGAAGTTTAAAAAATAAATCCAGCATTTAAACATCTCCATCCTCCCACCTTAGTTTCATTTGGTTCTTGCTCTCCCTTTTCATCTGATGTTCTGTAGCACAAATCTCTGCTACTTACTAGGCATCTTTGTTATCTTCAGTTATGAGCCCCACCCTTTCCCTCAGTGTCTCTCTTCGAGATACTCTTCCCTCCCTTTCTGATTTATCCTCTTTCATTTTTTAGGCCTTGATGCTTAGCCCCCACTGCTTTCTATTTTGCAGCAATGTTTTAGCCTACTCTGTACACTCATGCTTTTAGTTTCCCTATTGCTCAATATGCTTCTTGTGCATGCATTTGGACCAGGTTACAATCTGGTTTTATATAGTGCCTTTCATACCCTGGATATCCCAAAGCACTTTATAAAACAAAGTACTAGATACTGCAGGCCAGATCCTCAGGACTGTCCCTTCTGCCACCAGCACAACCCAGGAAAGAACAGCACAAACATGGCTCTAAGTCTTTGTAGCGCCCTGATCCTTGAACGGCCAGGCTGGTGCCAATGACCGATGCAGTGTGGCCTCAGGGCTGCTCTTAGTTGTGCTGGCTGCAACAGCCTCCAGGGGGCATTCCAACAGCCATGGACTGCAGAAGTACAGCAATGCTCTGGCTATACCCCCTTTTCTCCTACTTATACCCCACACATGTTGGGCTGTGAGGGAATGGCCAGTTTTAGGGCACTGGAGGATTCCTCTGTGCAGTGGGAGGACTGAGCTGATGTCATAAACCAGCTTTAAGTCTGCTTTGTGCTGCCAAAGTAGCAAGCAGATTTAACCAGACCAAGGATTTAGCCCTAGATGTGCAGTGACTGTTCAGACTTTGGAACCGCGCAAGGCTTGAACAAATTTCCTGAACTTCTGGGTCTCTTGTTCTTTGCGATAAGGTTCTTTTTCTCTCAAAAATCTAATAACCTAAAAATTGCTCAGATTTTTAGAGAGCATTTCCCCAGAAAACAACAAGAGAGCCAACAGTCCACCAACCCTCTCCTCATCTCACTACTGACCCAAGAAGCAATAGCCAGGTGTGTATTTCTAGGAGAAGAGAGAGAAAGGGGACTTTACTCATTTCTCCTCCTCCTCCTTCCTTTTTGAGGAAGAACTGGGTTCTCCATCCTCTCCTCCGCCCACTAAAGCAAGGTAAGATATCACTAAGGCATCCACACCAGATTTCCTCCTCCATCCCAAAAGAACATTCTATTGTCAAGTCCGACACAAATATATTGTAATATTAAAAGACATCTTTATGGGATAGCATACTACTGAAAAAGAAAAAGCTTTCTCGTGGTGAAGCAAGCAGTTCCTCCTTTTACTTGCAAAGTTAAGTTCGGGGGAGAGGGGGAGCTTATTCATGGTTTGCGACCCAAACCGGCCTCTGATACAAGTACCCGTTTAAAGAGTAACTTCCAACATACTGTTTCCTTCTCTGTACACCTCCTCTGGGATTTTTTCCTCCTCATTCAAGTAACGATTAATACTCCAAACAGCAGCAAGGACAAACACATTCGCTGTGGTGAAAACCACGGCAAAGAAATCGTTAAAATCTTTGAAAAGTCCTCATCTTCCTTAATTGCTCCCCTAATTCCCTGGTAGTCTAGCAGACCTACCAATTCCCTTGTGAGTTTCTTGCTTGTGCTGGAAATGGCCCACCTGTTGATCACTTTAGATAAGCTATTACCAGCAGGACAGTGGGGTGGGAGGAGGTATTGTTTCATATTCTCTGTGTGTATATAAAGTCTGCTGCAGTTTCCACGGTAAACATCTGATGAAGTGAGCTGTAGCTCACGAAAGCTCATGCTCAAATAAATTGGTTAGTCTCTAAGGTGCCACAAGTACTCCTTTTCTTTTTGCGAATACAGACTAACACGGCTGTTCCTCTGAAACTTGCTTTTTGATAAACTTACAAAGCTGGCAGGGGGTTGGGGTGGGGTATGTCTTTGGCTGTTTGCTTCTAAAACACCCTTCTAATTTCCATTTTATATGCCATACTTTATATTCTTTTTTATTGGCTTTCCTCAGGTTTGATTTCCATTTTCTAAAGGAATATTCAGTTTGAATAACCTTGTGAAACTTCCTACTTAATTATAATGTTTTTCTTCTTGCCCTCCTGCTTCCCATTTTCACTTGGGGTATGCATGCCTTCTATGACTGTTATAGTATGGTTACGTAGCATCCATGCTGACTAAGGATTTTGATTTCCTTAATTTTGATTTTAGGGTCTTTTTGACTAGCCTCATTTTTTCTTTAATTCCCCTTTCTAAAATTTAGTATAACAGTGCTAGGTTTATCACAATTATTCCCCAAAGGATGCTGAACTTAGTAATTACATCGTGGCACTATCAGTACCTTTCACTCTATCTGGGGCCTCTCTCTGCTCTTGAATAGACTTTTGCCAGTTAGCTCTGTCTTTATATCTTAACTAGCTCAAAGCAAAAGGACTTTGCCCCTCCCACCCATTCAACTGCAATCAGTTGGCTTGTCTTTAGTTTGACTCATTCACTTTGAAGACACACAGATTTCAAAAGAGGCCCATTCAATAATTTAGTTTTATTACTTCTAAAGAGACTAGTTCCAGAGATTAGTTTTATTAGCTGCCCCTAGAACAGCTACTGCCCTAAGAATTAGTTAATAGCTTCTAAAATATCTATTTCAAAGATCAAGATTTAAGTCCCGAAATTAACTCTGCATCTTAGGTTCAAAAGGTTTAATTACAGAATTAAAGTATCATCTTGTGAATTGTTTAGGTGTAGGGAACAGCCCAGAACCACAAAGCAAAGCTGAGCCATATGCTACCGCCACCTTCTTGTCCCCTAAGACAGTCGGAATCAACCCTTCAATAATAGGGAGCAACTGATAATCAACCATTACTTTATTTTGTGGTTTCTATTATAGTTAAGAGAGACCACACAGGTTGAACTCTTCCGTGGGATGTTCCAACAGGAAGGCCAACCATTCAGAAATCCAGCATTTTGAGAGTTCTGCCAGGTGACAATCTTCAAAAAATAAGAGGGCTTCAAAATATCAGGGAATCCATAACCCTGCAGTTAGATTCCATAACTTCCTCCCCAGGTCACACCATTCTTAAAATGGACCTGGAGAAGGCACTCACAGCCTGTGAATCAGAATGAGCACCCTAAACCCAATTCTGTTCTCAGTTACAATTATGTAAATCCACTGAAGTCAATGGAGTCTCACTGGTGTAACTGAAAGCAGGATTTAGGGCTCAGTCCAACTACCCTTGAAGTCAACAGAAAGGCTCTAATATTCCAGCTGGATTGGGACCTCACCCTTTCTTTTTCTTGGAGTTCAACCAGAAGCAGCATCTTCTTCTGCTTCACTGGAACAAAGTGGATAACATTAAAGTGAAATAAGAATTCATTACTTATCAGCATGCCCCTTTGGATATATTTTGCAGCATTCATTCTACCCCATTTCATCCCATCCTGTAAAACTTTATTACCTCCTTGTAGCCCTGCTCCAGAGCTGAACACAACATTATGCACCATTATATCAGAGCTCCCCATTCTTTACAATTTTCTTTTGAGCACTGCTCCTTGCTCTCCCCTTCAAATCTAAACAATGGAACTAAAAAGACATACAGAACAAACAACATTTAAATTAATATACTGCTCTCTACAACCACATAACTCTGTTTTATCTGCTGCTCATTTCCTAACTGAAACTTCAGGGCTTTATTGATTATCATGATTCTAAATAAAACTATAGATCTATTAAATTAGACTTGGCAAAAAGGGCAAAGCAATAACAATTTGTCACCTCCAGTTGATTTACCTCCTCCATCTCTAAAGTATCCCATATTTGGGTACAGTGGTCCATACATCAGTGCCGTGTACTCTCCAGCTTAGTGGGAGCTTTGGTTCCAGATGCTGCTTGTGCAGTCTTCTATTAAATCTCTGCAGAACCAGATACTTGTAGGAGGAATTCTGTATCTGTGTGAAAGAAATAAGGGAGAGGTGTTTTAAATACAAACAGTAACGTGTTTCCTTATATGTTCTCATGGTCTCTTTCTTATGAGATTAATCCATTGAATATAGTCATCGTATAGATAAGGAGGCAGGCACATGTAATATTTGTTAGTTACATAGAAAGCCACTGGTCAGAGTAGATGGCATAGTGGAGTAAGTCTCAAATCTCCCTTTCCAACCCTCCCAATTCCCCTCTGTCATTGTTGAAGGAACCATTAACCGCTTTGCCACTAGGGCCTGCAACCTGGGTGTCATATCAGACTCCTCTCTCTTGTTTGCACCGCACATGCAAGCTGTGTCCACATCGTGCGGCTTCTTCCTCCATAAGGGTATGTCTAGATTAGGAAAACAGGTTGGGAACACATTTTAAAACAAGATCCGGTCTAGACTAGGAAGGTAGGTTGAACACCTATCAAGTCCAGCCTTCTCTTTCTGTCCACACTGCTAGAACTCCTACCCAGGCCCTTGTCTCTCATCTCGACTACTGCAAACTCCTCCTCTCTGGCCTCCCTAGCACCAGACATCACCCCTCCTCCAGTCCATTCAAAATGCAGCTGCTAAAATGGTCTTCCTTGATCATTGTTCTGAACACATCCCCTCTCTGAATCCCTCCACTGGCTACCATTTTCTGCTGCACTGAATTCAACCATCGAGTATTCACCTATAAGGCCCTCACAACTCTGCTCCTCCCTACTGATTCGCTCTTTTTGAGACCTCCGACCCCTGTAGCCTCATCCACTCTACCAATGATGCCAGGCTTGATCTTTGATTGGTCTGCTTCTCCAACCATTATATTCATAGTTTCTTCTCTGCCACCATTATGCATGGAACACCTACTTTGAACTAGCTGATAAAACCACTATACTTCCTTCTTCAGATCTCTCTTCAAGATCTACTTCTACTGTGATGCATACAAGAGATCACCAATTCATAATGGCTAGGTAAAGGGCCAGTGGGGACTGCTAATGTTTATTTCTGTTAAAAACAAAAGTTGAAATGACTTAGAACAATCAAGTTATGCATCTAGCCCATCTAAATGCATGTTCTCATTTCTGTTACTTTGTTTCTCTGTCCCACATCCCTCCTGGTTGCTACGCACCCTTGCCACATCTTGACTTTCATTAGATTGAAAGTGCTTTGGGACAGGGGTTGTGCCTTCCTATGTATTTGTAAAGCTTCTAGCACAACGAGGTCCCAATTCTGACTAGCACTGATAATAAATAACAACAATAATATGGGTCCACAGGGTCAAATCCCATCAACTCAATCTTTTGCCCTTCTGACGTAGGCTAACTGAATATTATGCAGACCAATGAGTTTGGATCCTTGGATGAGACTTCACAAACTTTGATCCCATCTGCTTGGCTAAGCTATTAACTGATCCAATTGTACTTTTGGGAAGAGTATGCCCAAGTGTTCTTAGCTAAAACTTTCCTTCTTGTCACTTGTGCTCTTTGCTGTTTGGCAGCTGCATTACAGTCCTGTAGTAAGTATATACACAGGACCAAATCCGTTTCATCTTTAGTACACAAGTACTCCTATGGACTTCAGCAGAATTACTTGCAAGTGACAAGTTTTGAACCACGGTTTGTGCACATGTTAGCGTCCTTTGGGATTAAGTTGTTTATTATTATTGACACATTTGTGTTCGGATGCCAAAATATTCATTTGAGGATGTTAGTTTCTATTTCCAGCCATATGACATCTATTTTTAATTCCACATTAAATAAAGACACACAGAAACAAAAGACAGGAAGGTGCACAATGCTAGAGGCACCGTACAAATACAGGAAGTTGACCATGCTTTGAACGTTCACCTTATTCCTGAACAGTTGAACCATCCTTAAGATCCAGCCAAAGACCAAAAAGCAAAACTAAACCCAAAAGGAAACATTGTAGAGGGAAATCCTCCTGTGTTCAGATACCATGATGATGGGAGATGTTAGAGAGAACCCAAATTTGGAATAGTAGGTAGCACAAAAGAAAATGAGATGTATAATGATATAATAAAAATAGAAAGCGGACTGAGGGATAGCTACACATACAAACATAACAGAAACATCAAGAATAATTGTTTGCCTGGGAATAAAATTAAAAATCATAAAATACCCTAATGTATTATAAGAACATTTGTCTACTAAAAAGGACAATGGCAAGTACCTATGTTAGGTATTTCCAGGGTGCCCTTTACTGTAATAGATGAGCACAGAAATGGAACATTTCAGGCAGCTGAAGCCCCAAAGTGATCTGGTGAGGAATGCCCTTTGGATTTAAAACATTTATTCAAAAATAACAATTATAAACCCCACCAGTATTAGCAAAAGGTTAAAAAACATATCACACAGCATGAGAGAATCGACAGTGTTTTGTGTTGATTTTTACAAGCAGCGGTTGGCCAACTAGGAGAGCACTAGCTAGCAAATCAACCCTATTCTCAGGGCTGAGGAGACATTACTAAAGATATGAGATGAAATCTGGAAATTTTATATGCAAAACAGAACTCCAGCTGAAGTCAATGAAAGTTTTGCCTGAGTAAAAACATGGAGTACCAACTTCAGAATCAGGCCCATGTTGAACGATGCTGTCTCACAAACACACACACGGAAGAGTAAAAGCAAAATCCTGATTATTTTTTTTCTCCAGGGATCAAGTAGAAAAGTACCAGACAAATGGAGAATGAAATATTAGTGTTAGGAGAATATTATAAACAATAAACTCTTTGCCACAAAATATCATTGTGGCCAAGAGCTCAGTAGGATTCAAAAAAAGGATTAGTCATTTATGTGGACAATGAGAACATGCACGGTTACATTAGAGAGGATTTTTTTTAAAGTAGTAGTAAATAAACCCTCCTGCTTCAGGGCATGTGCAAACCACTATGACAGTAGTTAGGAAGAAACTTTTCCAGGAGCAGGTTATTCCATAACTTTTGGCTACTGCTTTTCTGCACCTTCCTCTGAAGCAGCCGACTGTCAAACCCTAGATACTGCACCGCTTGTCTGATCTGGTGTAGCCCTTCTATAATTCTGGATGAAAAAAATTCTGACAAGACTAGAGAAAAAAGGGACTTGGTGGTGGGAGGGATAGTACACTGATTTGAACACTGGCCTGCTAAACGCAAGGTTGTGAGTTCAATCCTTGAGGGGGCCATTTAGGGATCTGGGGCAAAAACTGGGGATTGGTCCTGCTTTGAGCAGGGGGTTGGACTAGATGACCTCCTGAGGTCCCTTCCAACTCTGATATTCTGTGATTCTGTGGTGTTCTTTAAAAGTGAAGTAACATTAAAAATGAAATTAACACAAAATCTTTCTGCTGACGTAGAAATGTCTGAGTCACTTGCAGGGATAATAGATATGCTCTTGCCAGATCCTGGTGGCCAAAATGCATTAAAATAAACTATTATTCCAGCAGGCTAATAGTAGGTGTTCCATGCTGCTATATAGGAGGCACATGATTTTCTCCCCTTTTTTAGTACTGGTGAGCAGACCCAGACTGGAAGCCTTGGAGGCGTTAAGTCCTCAAGTCACAGGAAAGATACACAGCATAGACTGATGCAATGCAAGCTTCGCCATAATGCCTTGCCAATACGCCTCAACTCTTACCTGAAACTGCCACCTTGGAGAGGACAGTTCAGTCCCTAAACCCTCTGCTGAGATTGCCAATAAAAGTGCCAGATAGTATTACCTGTAGCGATGGGTTTTGTGATGTGGACTTCTGTCCACTGAGGACTGGAATTAAACCACCAAATCCATTTCACGCTGGCCACCAAACTGCCATCATGTGGTAACAGCTTTCGGTTATTAAGGAGTTATTCTGGATTAAAACCAGGAAGCTAGAGGTGAAGAGGCACTGTATCCCACCGTAAACACCATTCAGTTACTTTTTATGGTTTGTTTTCTTAAGCTTTATTTGTGGAGCAAGGGAGAAGCAAAGAAATCACTGCACTTTTTTGCTTTAAAAAGTTGGTTTAGACACGCAGTACACCAAGACCAGATGTGCATTTATCGCTATAACGTAGCCTGATGTGTAAGTCAATAATTTGGCAACCTCCTTAGAGAAGGAATTTGCTTATTTTTTGTTCCACTAGCTGGTCCAAAACCATTTCCAAAGTTGCACAATCCTTCTCCAACTTAGTCTCTCTGTTGAGAAGCAATACTCAAAACAGAGATTTGTGGGGGGAGGAGGGCAGAAGCAGGTCTCTTCTGGTTACGTGGTTAAGTGCTAAAAAGCAAGAGTTTAGAAGAGAGAAAACACTCTGCTTGCTTTCTGAGGCAGGTTTCTCTCTTTTCCAAGGGGACTCCAATCTTCATACATTCCTCCCTTTCCCCCCCATGATAGTATTTGGCAGGAGCTTTTAATTAAAAAACAGCCAGACTGCGTTTGTGCTACCCCAATGAACCTCTCTTGGGAACCCATGTTCTTTGCTCAGCAATTCCTGCTCAGAGCGCTGAGTGCCAACAAAAGGAAAACAGCTGGAATGACTTCCTATCCTTCCTATTCTCCATTCAGGCCTGGTGGCCTAGTAACAATTATTTTTTTATTTTTTTCAAGACAGAGGCTAAAATAACAAGGATTCATTCAGGCTTTAAAGAAAGACATGATGCCTTTTGTAAAACATTATTTATGGCTCATTTCTTAAATAAATGCATTAAAAGTCTAATGCTAATACAGATCTAATAGATTAAGGGCCTGATTCAGCTGCCCTGAAGGCAGTAGAAAGGTTCCTGTCAACTTCAAGGGGAATTGGATTGTGTGTTTAATGACAGACTGATCGATTAATAAACTGGATCATATATTTGTTTGTATATGAACAGCACCTAGAACCAAACCTGACTGGAACCTCTAGGCACTACTGTAAAGTAAAAATTAAACAATAATGTCATGTGACTGGCCTATGCACTATGTCATCACCGACTTGCAAATCTGTGCTGCAGAGATGCAAATATATATAATTACTAATTCAAATTTGCATCAGACAAAACACAAATAAATGATGGGTGCCATGTTGTCAAATTTCACAATTTTATTGCATGTGTTAGGACATCTCATGTTTTCCTAAAAGCCCCAGCTGAAGTTATTACCTGAAAAATCATAAGGGGGGGAAGGGAGAGAGAGAGATAAGATTCTAGACCTCATAATTGTGGAGAAAAGTTTGAAAACATGAAAGCTGAAGACTCCCACACCAGAAGGCAAACAAAAAACACAACATATATTATTTTTAAAACCACATGATTTTTAAGGCAATCATGTGAGTCAAAATCCTTTTGGGGAAGAAAAGTAAGAGAGGTTCCATGGCACAGTGATGGGGTCTTCTACAGACCCTCAGAATCCAATTTGGACATGGATAGAGACCTCTTTCATATTTTTAATGAAATAAATAATACTGGGAGTTGTGTGATTATGGGAAAATTTTATTTCCCAGATATAGATTGGAGAACAAGTGCTACTAATAATAGTAGGGCCCAGATAGAAATCCGACAGATTTCTTCACCAGTCGCTGAACCAACAAGAGGTGATGCCATTTTAGATTTAGTATTGGTAAGAAGCGACCAAGGACCTCAAAGAAGAGCTGGTTGTATAAGACAATCTTGCTTCAAGTGATCATGACTTAGTTCAGTTTAAACTAAATGGAAGAATAAACAAAAATATGTCTGCAACTAAGGCCCTTAACATAAGAACAGCCAGACTGAGTCAGACCAGAGGTCCATCTAGCCCAGTATCCTGTCTTCTGACAGTGGCCAATGCCACATGCTTCAAAGGGAATGAACAGAACAGGCAATCACTGAGTGATCCATAACCTGATGTCCACGCCCAGTCTCTGTTTGCCAGAAGCTAGGGACACCCAGAGCATGGGGGTGCATCCTTGACCATCTTGGCTAATAACCATTGAACTTGATCTTTAAAAAACTAAGGGAATTAGCTAGGGAAGGGGACTAAACGGAAGAGCTCAAGCATCTGAATGTGAAGGAGGCTTGGAATTATGGTGTCAAAGTTGAAGAAACTATCTGAAGCCTGCATCCCAAGCAAGGCGGAAAATTCAAAGGGAAGGGGTGCAGACCAAACTGGATTAACAAGCATCTCAGATAGGTTATTAAGAGAAAGAAATGAAAGCAGGGATGGATCAGCAAGGAAAGCTACTTCTTGGAGGTCAGAAAGCGTAGAGAAAAAATTAGAATTTCCAAAAGCCAAGCAGAGCTGGACCTTGCAAAGGAAATAGAAACCAATAGTAAAAGGTTTTTTAAACATAAAAAGAAAAAGAAAACAGGGAAAGAAAAAGTGGGATGACTAAACACTGAGGATGGGGTGGAGATTAATGATAATGTAGGTATGGTGCAACACCTAAAAACTTAGGCAAAAATTCATTTAATAAGAGTAATGAGGAGTTTGGGGACAGTGGCAGGGTGGCTAATGGGAACAAGGTATGGAAGCAGAAATTACAACATCCAAGGTGGAAGCCAAACTCAAACAGCTTAATGAGACCAAATCTATGGGCCCCGGATAATCTCCATCCAAGAATATTAAAGGAACTGGAACATGAAATTGCAAGCCCAACAGCAAGGATTTTTAATGAATCTGTAAACTCAAGGGTTGTGCCCTATGACTGGAGAATTGCAAATACAGTGTCTATATTTAAGAAAGGGGAGAAAATGATGCGGGAAATTACGGGCCTGTTAGTTTGACCTCAATGTATGCAAGGTCTTAGGAGAAATTTTGAAAAAGAGAGTAGTTACAGACATAGAGGTAAACAGTAACTGGGATAAAATACTACATGGTTTTACAAAATGTAGAACATTCTAGTCAACTTGATCTCTTTCTTTGAGAAGATAATCGATTTTTTAGCAAATAAAATGCAATAGATCTAACCTATCTGGATTTCAGTAAAGCATTTTATATAGGTCCACATAGGAAATTATTATTTAAATTGGAGAAGATGAAGATTAATACAAGAATTGAAAGGTGGGTAAGGAACTTGTTAAAGGGGATACTGCAACAGTCATGCTTCAAGGTGATCTGTCAGGCTGGAGGCAGGCTTCTAGTGGAGTTCCTCAAGAATCAGTCTTAGGATCAATCTTATTTATCATTTCCATTCACGACCTTGGCACAAAAAGTGATAATGTGCTAATAAAATTTATGGATAGCACAAAGTTGGGAGGTATTGCCAATACAAAGGAGGACCAGAATATCATACAAGAAGATGTGATGATCTTGAAAATGGAAGTAATAGAAACAGGATGAAATTTATTTAGTGCAAAGTCATGCCTTTAGGGACTAACAACAAGAATTTTTGCTATACGACAGAGATGTATCAGTTGGAAGCAACAGAGGAGAAGAAAGATCTGGCTGTATTGGTCAATCACAGGATGACTATGAGCCGCCAATGTGATGTGGCCATGAAAAAGGCTAATGCAATCCTAGGATGCATCAGGCAAGGTATTTCCAGTAGAAATAGGGAAGTGGTATTACCATTACAGAAGATACTAGTAAGACCTCATCAGGAACACTGCAGGCAATTCTGATTTCCCACATTTAAGAAAAATTAATTCAAAGTGGAACAGATACAGAGAAAGGCTACTAGGATGATCAGAGGAATGGAAAACCCACCTTATGAGGGGAGGCTTAAGAAGCTTGATTTGTTTAGCCGAACAAAACAAAAGTTGAAGGGAGATATGATTGCTTTCTAAATACCTCAGAGGCGTTATTTAAGTTAAGATCCAATATTGGCACAAGAACAAATGGATATAAACTGTCAGTCAGCAAATTTAGGTTTGAAGTTAAACTAAAGTTTCTAATCATTGGAGGTGTGAAGTTCTGGAACAGCTTTCCAAGAAGAGTAGTGGGAGCAAAAAATCTAACTAGTTTCAAGACTGAGCTTGATAATAATATAATGAGATTGCCTACCATGGCATATGACCCATCTGCGACTGCTATTAGTAAATATCTTCAACAGCTGGAGATGGGACGCTAGATGGAGAGGGCTCAGAGTTACTACAGAAAATTCTTTCCCAGGTCTATGACTCTGTGCTCAGGGTCTAACTGACTGCCATTTTTGGGATTGGGAATTTTTCCCCAGATCAGATCTGCAGTGACCCTTGTGTTCTTTTTTTTTGGCCTTCCTCTGCAGAGTGTGGCAGCATTCATTTGCTGATTTGAACTAAATTAAATGATGGATTCTCTTTAACTTGAAGTATTTAAACCAAGATTTGAGGATTTCGGTAACTCAGCCAGAGGTTATGGGCCTATTACAGGAATGGATGGGTCAAGCAGGGTTGCCAGGTGTCCGGTTTTCAAAAGGGATCCTGGCGGCTCCAGTCAGCACTGCCAACCAGGCCGTTAAAAGTCTGGTTGACGGTGCTGCAGGGCTAAGGCAGACTATCCCTACCTGTCCTGGCACCGCAGTGCATCCTGGAAGCAGCCAGCAGGTTTGGCTGCTAGGCAGGGAGGCCACAGGGCTCTGTGCGCAGCCCCCACCCCCAGCACCAGCTCCACACTCCCCTTGGCCATGGTTCCTGGCCAATGGGAGCTGGGGGGTGGTGTCTACGTGTGAGAGCAGTGTGTGGGGCCTCCTGGGCAGCCCACCTAGGAGCTGGACCTGCTTGCTGCTTCCAAGATGCAGCACGGAGCCAGAACAGGCAGGGAGCTTGTCTCAGCCCCGCGGGGCCACTGACCGGGAGCCGCCCGAGGTAAGCCTGCACCCCAACCCCCAACCCCAGCCCTGACCTCCTCCCCAACCCAGAGCCTCCTCCTGTACCCCAACCCCTGCCCCAGCCAAGAGCATCCTCCCACACCCTGAACCCCTCATCCCCACCACCACCCCAGAGCCCGCACCCCCAGTGCACAGCCCATACCCTCTTCTGCACCCCAACCCCCTGACTCAACTCACAGCCCCCTCCCGCACTCCGAATCCCTCGGCCCCATCCCCCCCAGCCTGGAACACCCTCCTACAGCCCAAACCCTTCATCCCCGGTCCCACCCCAGAGCCTGCAACCCCTCAAACATCCCAATGTAGTGAGCGGGGTGGGGGTGCCTTGGAGAAGTGGCGGGGCTAGAATGTTCAGTTTTGTGTGATTAAAATTTGGCAACCCTAGGGTCAAGTTCTGTGGCCTGCGATGTGCAGGAATAGGAGTTGAGAGTCATGCTGTCAGAGGTTTTTTCCTCAGGTCTAAATGGAAAAACAGAGGGCTGCGTATAGTTTGATGGAGCCTAGAAGGAGACAGAAACAATGAGCAGAAACACCACAGAAGCATACAGAAAAGGCAGCAAGAAAACCCCAGAGATAGCCAAGAAGGTGATCCTGAGAAAAAGCTAAGAGATAGAGCTTTTGGGAAGACTGCTTACTAGAAAGAGTCGGGGAACTGCGAGCAAAGAAACTCTCTCCTGTTGTTTGTTTCCCATAGCGTTCAGGGAAACAGGACTTTATGTACATTCTTTGTAAATAAATAGGATTGTATCAAAAAAATACTTGACTCCATCATCAATTTTTCCTACTAACAGAGACAATCTGCAAGACGCTGATTATTGGCTAAGCGCTCAGGTCAAAAGGGGTAACAATAGTGAGTACAATACAAGGGGGAAAGTGGTCTGCTGGTTAGGGCTGAGGATTGGGAATCAGAACTTTGCCACTGACCTACTGTGTGACTCTGAGAAAGTCACATGACCTTCCTGTGCCTAAATGTATCCATTATTAAAGGATGGGTAATACTTCCCCATCTCAGATGGGTACTGTGAAGCTTACTTAAGGCCAGATCATGGTTCTTCACCCACTACCCCGGCTCTGCCTCCAAACCAACCAACCTAGCAGTGCCTTTTTAAAGATCCCCTTCAGGGCTGTTGTTGATTTGTGTTCAGACCCTATGCAGGAGGGAGTTTCCTTCTGTGCTCTCCACCCTTATGCACCCAGGCAGGGCTAGGCACAATGTTCTTATTCATTATTTGTATTATGGTAGTGTCCAAAGGGCACAATCAAGCTCAAAGCCCCTAGGGCTAGGCACTGTACAAAGACATATGACAGCATGGCCTCTGCCCCAAAGAGCTTACCCTTAATGTTTGTAGAGTGCTCTGAAATACTAAGACAGAAGGTACAATAGATACCAAATTTTTTTTCTTCCAAGCAACTTCCTACAGAACACCGCTACAGCTATTACAATTCAAACCATGTGGGTAATCTAATTCATCTATGACTCAGTGCATGATGCCTGATTCATAACAGAATAAAGCTACACACTTGCAATAAATTTAAAAGCGGATTTATATTTATTATCTATTTGTGTTTATGAACATGGCTCACTTTCATGTATTTTCATTTTAATCAGTCATTTTGCTTAACCAGTTTAACTTTACTTGGCCGTGTTTCACTGTACCACAAATATAGAGATTCCATGTGAAATTTCATCTGCCAAACCCAGATGAAAGAAAAGGCCCCTCCTCAAAAGCTTCAGGGTTGGATGAGGAGAAACACTGTCAAGGGCTGGTATGGTGGATTATGGGAAAAGGCCCTTCATCAAAGACCTCCTGATGTGGATGGAGGGAAAGAAAGAGGAGAAAAACAAAGGCAAAATTTTAAAAATGGTCTTATCCTGCAATCCAGGTGCAAGCAGAGTAGGAGCTGAAATGATGTGTCAAAGTTACAGTAATACAGAGCAGGAATATCCTCTGTCCTGTGCACTGAAAGTGATATACCATCCCTGTGCAGACTAGGAAACTGAGAGGCAGCAAAATATTCCATCTGGTGCATTCCAGACTGGTACCAAAATGGAGATGCTGTATTTCACAAATTGAGCTATCAAGCACTTGTATATAAAAAGGGGCCAATTAGACGGCAGCCACATCTGTAAAAACTTTAACCCTTAACCTTAGGAAAGCATAATCTAGGATAAAACAGACACACACAAGTCATTCTCTGTTGCCTTTGAAAATGCTGTTATGGATTACCCAAGGTATTATGAAGAGCTGATGAGAAACCCAGACATAGCCCTACTGAAGCATTTGAAATCTTAAAGAAAAAGAAGTACATTCCAGTTCTTAAAGCATTTAATATATCACAGCTAGACCCTTCTCTCATACTAAGAGGAAAACAGTCATGGCTTCTTTGCAGACAGTATGAGGTGACTGTCTAACAATTTTTTCATCAATTGTATTTTAGTTTTCCTTTGAATGGAATTTAGTTTTACAATGTACTTTTCATGCTGAAGTGTATCAACGCACCATGTACATAACACTGAATTACATACAGTTATGCACTGACTTTGTAGGGAAACCACAGCAGCACAAAGCACTCCCCATAAACTCATGCACAGTCTTGGACACCACAGCTTGTTTTATTTTTACAATTAATAACACTCAGCACTTCTAAGACACCTTTCATTAGAAGATCGCAAAGCACTTCACAAACATTATTAGTGAATTAAGCTTCCTGACCCTCCTGAAAAGAAAGGAACTATTTAAAAGATCTACTCATTGCCAGAGGATGCTATGAAGGCCAAAACTCTATGAGGGTTCAAAAAAGAATTAGATAAGTTCATGGAGGTTGGGTCCATCAATGGCTACTAGCCAAGATGGTCAGGGATGCAACACTATGCCCTGAGTATCCCTAAACCTCTGAATGCCAGAAGTTGGGACTGGATGATAGGGGTCAGATCACTTAACAATTGCCTTGTTCTGTTCATTCCCTTTCAAGCATCTGGCATCAGCCATAGCCAGACGACAGGATACTGGGCTAGTTGGACCAGTGGCCTGACCCAGTATGGCCATTCTTATGTTGATCTCTCAAGTACATGAAGATATCGGCCCTGCTACTTGCATAAGGGGATATGCTCCCTGCCCCACTTTCCCCTTCCATTTTGTGGGGTACAGCTTTAGCAGGCCGTGCTGCATATGTAACCTCTACTAACAATAGTGAGAATTATGAGTGTAAGTCACTATGCACAGCATTGTAAACAAGCCCCCAGAAGTCTGCAGTACAATTGTCTGGAAGGAATCAGGCTGTGTATTTTGTACACAAATAGCTGAAAACATGTAAATGTAATATACAGCGGTTAGCAACATGCTGATTAATACAAGACTCACAAAAACATATCAGTGGGGGAAATAAATCTTTTCACCTCTATGGTCTGAGCACATTCAAAGCCAGAGCTGCAACAATCATGATTAGTGAGCTTTGATCAAGGATTAGATACTTATATGAATAAGAATCATATCTGCAGCACACTATCTAAAATGAAAATTATATGAGCTAACAAAGCTCCTGCTACAGGGCAGAACCTGACCAGATGATAGGATAGTACTGCACAATACAGTGAATTATGAAAGGCTATAGGTGTCTTTGAAGCATCTGAAACTGGTCACTGTTGCAGATCTGATACTGATCTAGGCAGGCTACTGATTTGTTCTGCAATAGCTGTTCTTATTTCCGAAGGCCAAATTTGGAGGGGAGGGGGTGAGCATGGTAGGATGCCAGAGAGATCTGCATCCTGTATCTGCTATGAGCACATATTCAGTAGAGTTGCCGTACTGACATAGGCAAGGATAAGAATTGGCCTATGGAAGGAATTGCATTCTGTATGTTTTGGGGCAGGATGGTCTTGTGGCTCAGACACAAATCTGGGAGTTGGACTACCTAAATTCTGTTCCTAGCCTAAAGAAAAGGAGGAGTACTTGTGGCACCTTAGAGACTAACCAATTTATTTGAGCATAAGCTTTCGTGAGCTACAGCTCACTTCATCGGATGCATGCTGTGGAAAGTATAGAAGATCTTTTTATACACACAAAGCATGAAAAAATGGGTGTTTACCACTACAAAAGGTTTTCTCTCCCCCTACCCCACTCTCCTGCTGGTAATAGCTTATCTAAAGTGATCACTCTCCTTTCAATGTGTATGATAATCAAATTGGGCCATTTTCCATTTCCAGCACAAATCCAGGGTTTAATAAGAACCTCGGGGGGGGGTGGGGGGACACACAAGGGGAAATAGGTTACCTTGCATAATGACTTAGCCACTCCCAGTCTCTATTCAACATTTACAACACACACTTTGCTTCTCTACAAAAGAAAAAGGACACTAAACTTTCTAAACTACTACATGCCACAAGGGGCCACAGCAATGGTTCCCTCAACCCACCCAGCAATATTGTTAACCTGTCCAACTATACTCTTAGCCCAGCAGAAGCAGCTATCCTATCTTGGGGCCTCTCCTTCTTCCCCTCCACCCCCACAAACATGATACGGTTCTGTGGTGACCTAGAATCCTATTTTCAGCGTCTCCGACTCAAGGAATATTTCCAACACACCTCTGTTCATGTTCACCCCCAACATACTAATCCACAGAGACCTCCCTACCAGGAATATTTCCAACACACCTCTGTTCATGTTCACCCCCAACATACTAATCCACAGAGACCTCCCTACCAACACTACAAAAAGAAGGATTCTAGGTGGACTCCTCCTGAAGGTCGAGACAGCAGACTGGACTTCTACATAGAGTGCTTCCGCTGACGTGCACGGGCTGAAATTGTGGAAAAGCAGCATCACTTGCCCCACAACCTCAGCTGTGCAGAACACAATGCCAACCACAGCCTCAGAAACAACTCTGACATCATAATCAAAAAGGCTGACAAAGGAGGTGCTGTTGTCATCATGAATAGGTCGGAATATGAACAAGAGGCTGTTCGGCAGCTCTCCAACACCACTTTCTACAAGCCATTACCCTCTGATCCCACTGAGAGTTACCAAAAGAAACTACAGCATTTGCTCAAGAAACTCCCTGAAAAAGCACAAGATCAAATCCGCACAGACACACCCCTGGAACCCCGACCTGGGATATTCTATCTACTACCCAAGATCCATAAACATAGAAATCCTGGGCGCCCCATCGTCTCAGGCATTGGCACCCTGACAGCAGGATTGTCTGGCTATGTAGACTCCCTCCTCAGGCCCTACGCTACCAGCACTCCCAGCTACCTTCGAGACACCACTGACTTCCTGAGGAAACGACAATCCTTCGGTGATCTTCCTGATAACACCATCCTGGCCACTATGGATGTAGAAGCCCTCTACACCAACATTCCACACAAAGATGGACTACAAGCCGTCAAGAACACTATCCCCGATAATGTCACGGCTAACCTGGTGGCTGAACTTTGTGACTTTGTCGTTACCCATAACTATTTTACATTTGGGGACAATGTATACCTTCAGATCAGCGGCACTGCTATGGGTACCCGCATGGCCCCACAGTATGCCAACATTTTTATGGCTGACTTAGAACAACGCTTCCTCAGCTCTCATCCCCTAACGCCCCTACTCTACTTGCACTATATTAATGACATCTTCATCATCTGGACCCATGGAAAAGAAGCCCTTGAGGAATTCCACCATGATTTCAACAATTTCCATCCCACCATCAACCTCAGCCTGGTCCAGTCCACACAAAAGATCCATTTCCTGGACACTACAGTGCTAATAAGCGATGGTCACATAAACACCACCCTATACCAGAAACCTACTGACCGCTATGCCTACCTACATGCCTCCAGCTTTCACCCTGACCGCACCACATGATTCATTGTCTACAGCCAAGCTCTGCGATACAACCGCATTTGCTCCAACCCCTCAGACAGAGACAACCACCTACAAGAACTCTATCAAGCATTCTTACAACTACAGTACCCACCTGCGGAAGTGAAGAAACAGATTGACAGAGCCACAAGAGTTCCCAGAAGTCACCTACTACAGGACAGGCCTAACAAAGAAAATAACAGAACGCCAGTAGCCGTCACCTTCAGCCCCCAACCAAAACCCCTCCAACGCATTATTAAGGATCTACAACCTATCCTGAAGGATGACCCAACACTCTCACAAATCTTGGGAGACAGGCCAGTCCTTGCCTACAGACAGCCCTCCAACCTGAAGCAAATACTCACCAGCAACCACATACCACACAACAGAACCACTAACCCAGGAACCTATCCTTGCAACAAAGCCTGTTGCCAACTGTGCCCACATATCTATTCAGGGGACACCATCACAGGGCCTAATAACATCAGCCACACTATCAGAGGCTCGTTCACCTGCACATCCACCAGTGTGATGTATGCCATCATGTGCCAGCAATGCCTCTCTGCCATGTACATTGGTCAAACTGGACAGTCTCTATGTAAAAGAATAAATGGACACAAATCAGATGTCAAGAATTATAACATTCACAAACCAGTCGGAGAACACTTTAATCTCTCTGGTCATGCGATTACAGACATGAAAGTTGCGATATTACAACAAAAAAACTTCAAAACCAGACTCCAGCGAGAGACTGTTGAATTGGAATTCATTTGCAAATTAGATACAATTAACTTAGGCTTGAATAGAGACTGGGAGTGGCTAAGTCATTATGCAAGGTAACCTATTTCCCCTTGTTTTTTCCTACCTCCCTCCCAACCCCAGAGGTTCTTGTTAAACCCTGGATTTGTGCTGGAAATGGCCCACCTTGATCATCGTACACATTGTAAGGAGAGTGATCACTTTAGATAAGCTATTACCAGCAGGAGAGTGGGGTGGGGAGAGAGAAAATCTTTTGTAGTGTTAAACACTCATTTTTTCATGCTTTGTGTGTATAAAAAGATCTTCTATACTTTCTACAGTATGCATCCGATGAAGTGAGCTGTAGTTCACGAAAGCTTATGCTCAAATAAATTGGTTAGTCTCTAAGGTGCCACAAGTACTCCTTTTCTTTTTGCGAATACAGACTAACACGGCTGTTACTCTGAAACCTGTTCCTAGCCTAGTCCCTAATTCACTGGGCAACAAATATTTGCCAGGCTATTACCTGTGCCTCAGTTTTCCTCCTGTAAAATGAAGATAAGAGGACCTGATTCTCAATTACACTAAGCCCCTTGACACTGCTCAGACTAGTATAAAGGGGCCTTAGTATAAATGAGAATCAGGCCTAACATATACCTAGCTCAGAGTGGTGTTGTGCTGTATAACTCATTAATGTGTGTAAAACGTATTAGGATCCTTGGATGAAAGGTGCTATAGCAGTATGGAGGATAGTTATTCTTGAAGAATTTTTTATTTTAAACACATCTAGAAATAGGGAACCTGATTCAGAAGTAAGATACCTTTTACCCCAATCTTTGTCGATTTCTAGACCTGAAGAATCAATGGTTTTGGAGTTTCTGAAATGTTTGGGTAGAAATACCAAAACACCAAAAGAGAGGCTGTTCTTGTGATATTTTTAACACAACCAGAAGCAAACCGAAGAAGTCTGATTTGAACAAATAACTTTGGTCTTTATTTGATCTGCATCTGAACTCTGAACCTTGTGAGATCAACCCACCAACACTAAACATGACACCAAGCTGAAAGCACAGGAACTGACAGATTTGGCAAAGAAACGACATATGTAATTAAATGAGGTCATGAAATTCTCACTGTGTAAGACTGGCACATGATAGGAGTTTAAAGATGAAGTCCATTATTCCGTTGATATAATTTAAGCTGTTGTTCCACAGGAACCAGAATAAATATTTTTTATTTGTGTTTATGTTTTCACTGTCTTTTTTGCCTCAGCCGTCTCACTGGATTGTCACCAGCAAGGAATAATATCAGGAGAAGCCGAGGTCTCTTGTTATTTCAGATCCACAAATGTCTCCACATTTCGTTTTTTGAAAAGCCATGATAAATACTAACACAAATTCTAGAACTGGCACATGCTACAAACAGGATATTCAGTCGATTTCTTGTTGAAATTTACTGCACATCGAAGTAATGAATACAACTCAGCTTGTGCACATAACAACAAGCAGGATTAGTGAGCTTTGATCAAGGATATCTTCATGTACTTGAGGGATCAACATAAGAATGGCGATACTGGGTCAGGCCACTGGTCCAACTAGCCCAGTATCCTGTCGTCCGGCAATGGCTGATGCCAGATGCTTGAAAGGGAATGAACAGAACAAGGCAATTGTAGCCCATATAGCAGTCTTCCGTGCAACAGGCAAAAATACAATCCATTCTCTTGTCAGCTGTTAAAAGGGCACACAGCCACTTCACACCACCCATACTAAGGGCATCACTCTATCGGATTAAGATCATGAGATAACCAAAGATAACAGTTAACCTTTTGCTAAACTGAAAGACAACAGCCATGTTCTGAAATCGTGTCTTCCTGGCAGTTCTCCAAACATGCTTTATTTTCAGTGACTAAAACAACACTAACCAACAGCAGAAACTAGATGTAAAAAAAAAACCTCTCACATTCTAGTATAGGTCCAGCAAAAATCCTGAATTTTCTTACTTTCTACCAAACACTCATCTCTGTATACTGCAGTAATGCAAGCCAGTTAAATAAGGAAACGTTCTTTCTCTGTCTTATTCACTCTCCTTCCAGTTCCTTAATAAGTAGATTAGACGTAGGCCTGTATTGAAACACCAAACCTACGCCTCACTGAGCTGTACAAAAATTTGGATTTGGCAGCCCTAACTTTTGCTTCCTATCAGTTTTGAATCCATAACAGGATTTTCTCTCTACTTCCCTAAACACCAAGTTTCTCAAACAGCATCTTCTGACGGATTGTATCAAAAGCATTTTTAAATCTCTAAATAATTCTAGCTCCTGGTTCTCCAGTGCCCACTCTTGTAAATAATTTCAAGAAGTTAGAGAGGCAGTTGGAGAGGCAGAGAGTGGATCAGTTGATGTACGCAAGCTCATAGCTGGCATGTTTAACCATCTCTGGGGGCTTGCTGACAGGGTGTTCCCCGAGAGGAGCTCCTGGCTGTGGTATCCCCTTTCTCCTTGGCACAACACTGACAGAGTGTGTTGATGCAACATGGCCTATGTGTTTATTCAGGCTCTCTATGTGGGGTTAGTTTGGGGGTTTTTTTGGGTAGGTGGGGTTGTCCTTTTGCTTGCACTAGCTAATGTTGGTTTGCCGGATTTATAGTATTGATGAATTCAAGTTTGATCTTGGTTTTACTTCACTGATTTAAAAAGAACTGTCCTGATTTAAACCAATGTGAGACAAGAATTATACCTAATATTCTTGAATTGTTTTTGTAACTATTCATAAGAACATAAGCATGGCCATACTGGGTCAGACCAAAGGTCCATCCAGTCCAGTATCTTGTCTACCGACAGTGGCCAATGCCAAGTGCCCCAGAGGGAATGAACCTAACAGGTAATGATCAAGTGATTTCTCTCCTGCCATCCATCTCCACCCTCTGACAAACAGAGGCTAGGGACACCATTCCTTACCCATCCTAGCTAATAACCATTAATAGACTTAACTGGATAAATTCATGGAGGTTCTCTTCTAAACCCTGTTACAGTCCTAGGCTTCACAACCTCCTCAGGCAAGAAGTTCCACAGGCTGACTGTGCGCTGAGTGAAGAAGAACTTCCTTTTATTTGTTTTAAACCTGCTACCCATTAATTTCATTTGGTGGCCCCTAGTTCTTATATTATGGGAACAAGTAAATAACTTTTCCTTATTCACTTTCTGCACACCACTCATGATTTTATATACCTCTAGCATATCTCCCCTTAGTCTCCTCTTTTCCAAGCTGAAAAGTCCTAGCCTCACATGGGACCTGTTCCAAACCCTTAATCATTTTAGTTGCCCTTTTCTGAACCTTTTCTAATACCAGTATATCTTTTTGGAGATGAGGGGATCACATCTGTACGCAGTATTCAAGATGTGGGCGTACCATGGATTTATATAAGGGCAATAAGATATTCTCCATCTTATTCTCTATCCCTTTTTTAATGATTCCTAACATCCCGTTTGCTTTTTTGACTGCCGCTGCACACTGCGAGGACGTCTTCAGAGAACTATCCACGATGACTCCAAGATCTTTCTCCTGATTAGTTGTAGCTAAATTAGCCCCCATCATATTGTATGTACAGCTGGGGTTATTTTTTCCAATGTGTATTACTTTACATTTATCCACATTAAATTTCATTTGCCATTTTGTTGCCCAATCACTTAGTTTTGGGAGATCTTTTTGAAGTTCTTCAGTCTGCTTTGGTCTTAACTATCTTGAGCAGTTTAGTATCATCTGCAAACTTTGCCACCTCACTGCTTACCCCTTTCTCCAGATCATTTATGAATAAGTTGAATAGGATTGATCCTAGGACTGATCCTTGGGGAACACCACTAGTTATCCCTCTCCATTCTGAAAATTTACCATTTATTTCTACCCTTTGTTCCCTGTCTTTTAACCAGTTCTCAATCCCTGAAAGGATCTTCCCTCTTATCCCATGACAACTTAATTTACGTAAGAGCCTTTGGTGAGGGACCTTGTCAAAGGCTTTCTGGAAATCTAAATACACTATGTCCACTGGATCCCCCTTATCCACATGTTTGTTGGCCCCCTCAAAGAACTCTAATAGATTAGTAAGACATGATCTCCCTTTACAGAAATCATGTTGACTTTTGCGCAACAATTTATGTTCTTCCACGTGTCTGACAATTTTATTCTTTACTATTGTTTCAGCTAATTTGCCCGGTACTGACATTAGACTTACCAGCCTGTAATTGCCAGGATCATCTCTAGAGCCCTTCTTAAATATTGGCGTTACACTAGCTATCTTCCAGTCATTGGGTACAGTAGCTGATTTAAAGGACAGGTTACAAACCATTATTAATAGTTCCACAATTTCACTTTTGAGTTCTTTCAGAACTCTTAGGTGAATGCCATCTGGTCCAAGTGACTTGTTACTGTTAAGTTTCTCAATTAATTCCAAAATCTCCTCTACTGACACTTCAATCTGTGACAATTCCTCAGATTTGTCACCTACAAAAGACGGCTCAGGTTTGGGAATCTCCCTAACACCCTCAGTCATGAAGACTGAAGCAATGAATTCATTTAGTTTCTCTGCGATTACTTTATTGTCTTTAAGGGATCCTTTTGTATCTCGATTGTCCAGGGGCCCCACTGGTTGTTTAGCAGGCTTCCTGCTTCTGATGTACTTAAAAAACATTTTGTTATTACCTTTTGAGTTTTTGGCTAGCTGTTCTTCAAACTCCTTTTTGGCTTTTCTTATTACATTTTTACATTTAATTTGGCAGTGTTTACGCGTCTATTTACCTCACAAGGATTTGACTTCCACTTTTTAAAAGATGCCTATTATCTCTCACTGCTGCTTTTACATGGTTGTTAAACCACTGTGGCTCTTTTTTAGTTCTTTTACTGTGTTTTTTAATTTGGGGTATACATTTAAGTTGAGCCTCTATTATGGTGTCTTTGAAAAGTGTCCATGCATCTTGCAGGGATTTCACTCTAGTCACTTGTACCTTTTAATTTCTGTTTAACTAACCTCATTTTTGCATAGTTCCCCTTTCTGAAATTAAATGCCACAGTGTTGGGCTGTTGAGGTGTTCTTCCCAAATAAATTAATATATTCCCCAGGTCTTTACAACTTCTGCCTCTGAACATATGCACCGTAGGGGCACTGGGTTATCATAGACTGAGAGGGAAATCTGACCTAAAGAAGTCAGTTTCAGTTAAACTGAACATTGATAATTTATATAAGTTAGGAGGAGCTTCTCATCCTGTGACTTGAGCCATCACCTTATTGAGCAGGAGCTGGGCGGAGTAAAGGAGACACCTTACCCTTTTATGACCAAATTAAAAGCAACAAACAGCAAACAGAAAAGGAGTACTTGTGGCACCTTAGAGACTAACCAATTTATTTGAGCATGAGCTTTCCTGATGAAGTGAGCTGTAGCTCACGAAAGCTCATGCTCAAATAAATTGGTTAGTCTCTAAGGTGCCACAAGTACTCCTTTTCTTTTTGCGAATACAGACTAACACGGCTGTTCCTCTGAAACCTGTCAAACAGCAAACAAACACTCTTAACCCAAAACAAAATCCGGTCTGCTCCATCCTGTCTCCTTAGGGAAGGTCACCTCTCACTTAAACTTCCTAGTGGTATCTCTATTGCCCACTATTTGAGCAATCAGTTCCTCCTACAGCATATAGAAATTCACAACTTTGTTCATCTTATAAACTACTGCTTATATAGGACAATTTCTGCCTTTTTATTTTACTAGTCTTTCAAAGCTGGAATACTTTATCTTCCATTTTCTCAGGTTCAATCTCTTTGCACAGCTAGAGGCAATTGCCATCTATTTGTTTAAAAAAAAACTTTGTTCATTATTCTTCCAGTATTGAACAGAAATCATGGGCAAACAGTTTCAACTCAGCCAATAATTTAATGTATTTATTGGTTTCTATAATGTGCTCAATTGCAATTTCAGAGCCCATGTACATAACTCTAAAAACCTCGGGGCCAGATTCTGATATCAGGTTAAACACAGAGTAACTCCATCAGGTGACCTACTCTGTATTTTCCCTGCAGTGGCCAAGATGAGAATATGGCCCCAGAATGTATACAAGAAAGGACAAATTGCTAACCAAATTACCAGCACCACCCTCAAGCAAAATCCAGAGTAAAAAGAAGAGTCTTGTGCAATTCAATTTATGATTCCATATTGTTCCTAGAGCATTTATTATACTTGGCCAGAAATAGGACACTGACAAATAATTCATCAATTTAGCACTCGGACTCCCAAGCCACTAGCACACATCATTGTTCGGCAATCCCCATTTAAATAACTGTGCACAAGTTCAGTAAATTCTTTGTACAGCTTTCAATTGCTGTCATTTCATTTTAGATATCACTAGCCGAATATAGAGTACAAGACAGCTTTTTTTTGTAAGGTAAAAATAAAAAATATATATCCATAGTTCTGATCTTTACCAACCACAGATGTGACACATAGGGCTGGCCCGAAAACAAAAATTCACTTTTGCAAAAAGTTTGAGGTTTCAGCATTTGCTTTCATTCTGCATCAGAACAAAAACTAGACCTTTAAAAATTTAAAGTAGAGAAATATTCACCTCAGAATAGCTAATATGCCATTGGCGAGACACTCACCTAGGATGCGGGAGATGCTGATCAGCACCAGCTGAGCACTCAAACCACCCAGCTATTGGCTATTCTGGGGAATAGGGGTCTCTCTAAATGCCATCCAGAACCTGAGAAGCCTTCCTGACAAATTTTTTGTTGAAACTAATAAGTTTCACAAAAAGTTGCAACTTTGACAAATCAGCATTTTCTGATGAAAAAGCATTTTATTGAAAAATTCCCAACCAGCTCTAGTGTCATCACTTATGGATACTGTTTTCAATAAAGAGAAAGCAGAACATCCTAAATTAATATACACATATGGATTGATAAGGCTAAGCAACACTTTGGTGGAACCAACACACATTCAGGGTCTGATTCTGATCATATACCTCATTTATGCCAGAGTAACTCCATTGACTTTAATGGAGTTATTTTTGATTTATACTGGTATGAATAAGAGAATCAGACTCAGTATCTTTAGTGATATGAAGCAAACTACTCTCCCTCCACCGGCAAACAGATGTCAACAGGGGCTAGATCCTCAACCAAATCAATTAAAAAGAAATGTGCGTGTGTGTGTGTGTATATATATATATGCAATAGTCCCAGATACATAATGTGCCCATCGATGTCACAGCGGGGAGGATAAGCCTATCTGTGTAGCAACAGATCTTCCAGCCCCACCTTCCTTACACTGGTACACAGGGAACTATGCTGGAGTTGACAGCGTGAGAGTGGCAATACACCGCCCACCAGTGTGGAAAAAGAAAAATGTTGGCAACTCCCTAGCATTACAAAAATATCATGGACACTTTAATGTTCATACAGCATGGAGAGGGCTGAGGTTTTTAAGATCTGGGTGGTTTGTAATGGGAGTCTCACATTATTTGGTGCTTTTGTTAGAGCTCCAGATGGTAGAATCAGGTTACTACATAATAAGCTCAGCTTTCCTTTAAAAAAACAAAAAACAAGAAAACCCCAAAAGATAATTTTATAGCCCTTGTGGCTAAAGAGAAAAGCATGAAAATGTGAAACCTGAACATTCCAACACCAGAAGAAAAAGAAACTACTCCCCTGCCTCCCCATTTATTTTTTAAATCTCATGATTTTTCTAGTGCCTGATTTGTGATTTTTGAATGCTTGGGTATGGCAATACTGCTAGAGCAAAATGCATAGAACTAAATTTATTTATGTTGAGAGGATGCAGAATCCTGAAATTTGAACTTGTGATTCAGGGTATCTGGCCTCTGGCTTCCATTTACACACTTTCAACCAAACATACATTGAGCCAAATTCATCTCTAAGGTAAACCAGGTATGAATTTAGCTAGCTTTCTACAGTATTTATTACTGTTCTTAGATGTCTGTTCTCATCCCACGTACAACAAAAACTAGCTTTAGCAGGCATTACTACTTTGGTCTCCAATCCTGCAAAGACATACACATGTGCTTAACTTTATGCCCAAGAGTAGTCCCAATGACATCAATTTGTTCTTTTATAGGACCAGAGCCTTGATCAGAATTTTTATGAGCAAATAAAACGTGCCTTAGAAATAGTGATTTCTTCACTACACTGACTTATTATCTCTCTTCAGGCTCCCATTCCTCACTGAACCTTCCTAGGTGATCTTTGGTTCAAATACATATATGTTACCTTTTTCAAGTCCATAGGCTACGGAGCTCTCTCTCTTAGGAGGACAAAACACTGGGTGGAGGGAACAGCCTGTTTCTTTAAAAGGAAAAAAAATTAGTGCAAGTTGCAATGATTTTAAAACTATGTTAAAAAGTTAGTTACGGAGATTATCCCGTAATAGCTAAATTACTGGGAGGCTAAATGGTGGGCTGCACCAGTTTTTCATTCTACGCATCCGATTTGAAAATCCTGATGTAATTCATCAGTGAAAACGTATTTAGTATCTTTACCCCAGTCTCCACCATCAATTTCATAAAGACCACCGGACAGTTCAGTATCATTAGCACAGTCTGCTCAAAGGAAGGCCAGCACTGAAATATTTGGGGCAATGTAGATGAGGATCAAGAAGCTTTGGTGTTCCTGGTTAAAGACAAAGCTGTTTCCTATTTTTGCATGCTCTGAATTCACAAACCCTGCACTCTGGCTTTCACGTTTCACCAGCCCCCAACAATATTTTCATCAGCTGTCTATTGCTGCTACAAATACCAAAATAGGCGATGCCAGGTCATCTTCCCTTTGTTACAGTCTCCACTGTTCACCACAATATTGGGATCCAGGGGCCTGATTCTGATTTCACTTATTCCAGTGTATATTGGGAATAACTCCACTGAAGTCAGTGAAGTTACACTTGTGTAAAAACAGTGAGACACAAACACCAGGACACATGGGACTTGCGGGCACTTTGCAGGATCCAGCCCCAAGTCTCCAAATGAAACTAAAGCATTAAATCAAAAACAGCTTTGGATCATATCCTGCTTCTCCCTCCCCGCCCCCATATTTAAAGTCTTAAGATAGAACAGAAACATTAAGTTTCTGATTGTTTAAGAACCACATGACTCTTCTGTACTTTGAACTCAGATAAACTTATTACTGAATGAAGTCATGTGTAAAATGCTTTCCAGTAGAGATTATTTTGAACCAGGCAGTGCTAAGAAATGCTACAGAATTTCAATGCTCAGAGATTTCAGCAGAAAAAAAAAAGGGAGGGGGGCATTCTTGTACAAAGTGCATTACTTAGAGGGGGAATACTAGATCCCCCTTATGTAAATATATTTGTACTAGAGACAGCAAACTTTGGCTTTTTAATTTGGCTAATTAATGGAGAAAAATCATTATCACACTTCTGGAACTATATCTATACTTTAGATAAATGTTTGCCAAGTTCTATATAAACCCTTAATCCGTGTATTTCCTTCGATGCAAAAGAAAATCTCGATAAATCATGTTATCCTTATTTTAAGTAAATAAAACCAATATCAGTAATTACACTCAAAATTGGCAAACTTGGGATAGATTGGGGTGTAAGGAGCTTCATAGATTCTGAAGAGGTACATGATTGCATCTAGTATTTGGAGAAGATGTAAAAGTGAGGTCCTGACCAGTTGGTATATTTCTCTCAAGAACAAGAACATATGGCCTATGTCTTGGCCAAATTCCAACTTGAGTAATTATATGCTGACCACTTAAATTCACCCTGTAGTTTTAATTGAATACAGTAATTCTCTTCACTTCCTTCCATATACAGTTGTATAGTGCTGTTGTGCACCATTAAATGGCAACTGCTGTCTGCCCCAGAGATGGCTGCATTTCAGGCGTAGATGAAGGGATTCCTATATATAGAGAATACATGTTTGTGTTGTGGTTTAAAGGTTTTACTGGAAAAAAATTAAAGACCCACTCTCCACACTGCTGCAGCCCAAAACCCCTGTGTTCCTCCTGCAGATGGAAAACTCCCCCATTGACCAATACAGGGTTAAGTCCATAAGGAAAGCAGATAAGTAGAAGAGAGGGTGCTGGAAGCGCTCTTGGCTAAACACAGGGGCAGCCAGACAAAACAAAAGACTTCTGAGGGTCCTTATTGTTCCCTAAGCCTGTGCACTGGTTAATTGTTATGAATAAACAGAATGAAGCTAATAAAATATTTATACTCCTACAGTGTAATCTAAAAAGAAAAGGAGTACTTGTGGCACCTTAGAGACTAACCAATTTATTTGAGCATGAGCTTTCGTGAGCTACAGCTCACTTCATCGGATGCATACCGTGGAAACTGCAAAAGACTTTATATATACACAGAGAATATGAAACAATACCTCCTCCCACCCCACTGTCCTGCTGGTAATAGCTTACTAAGGAACTCAGAGCACATTACAGATATTAATTTGTTGGCTCACAACCCCTTGCCTCTGCAAGGTGCTGTATATAAGTACTGTATCCCCATTCTACAGAAGGGGAACCAGATACAGAACTATAGGACCAAACCCTGGGCCCTTAGTCAGGCAAATGTCCCATTGGAATCAACAGCATTTTTTCCTGAGTAAAGATTGCAAAATTCGGCTTTAAGGCTAACAAAAATGATTACTGATTTGGGGTGCCTCAGGTTAAGTGTCCAATTTGATACACATTGAGTCTGACTTTCCCAAGTGCTGAGCACCCACAGCACCCATTAACTGCAACTAGAGTTCTGAGTGCTTAGCACTTACAAAATAAATAAATAAATAAATAATCAGACCCACAGTGTCTCAAATTAGGCTCCCAGAATCAGAAGCCACTGTCTCTGTAAGCAATCCAGCCCAGTGGCACACTCAGAGGGGCTGGGGATAGTGCCCCCTCACCAATCTGTATTTTAACCACTAAACCATTTGCTAATGTTTATAAAGTGCTTTGAGGATGAGATGTGCTAGGTAAGTGCTCAGTGTTATTGTCTACAGCTGTACACTTGACAAGAATTTCTTTTTGTGGAGAGTTCCACAAGGTCACCAGCTGCTTCATCCACCAGACCTGGACATTTAAGAAAGTTAAATAGAGCTTATACAACTAAATTGGCATCTAGCCTTTCTTTTTCTTTTTTCAACAATTTAAACAACAAGGCACAGAAGCTGACTTGTCCTGAGAACCTGCTGAGTGGTCAGTTTTGTTCCATTTTGCTTAAGGGTTTTTTGATTTTTTTTGCCACCCTTCCTCTTTTGACCCACATTCCTCCACTATGAGAATAGTGTATGTGGTAAATGAGAAGCAGAGCTCTGCTGTATTCACTGATTCATTTGGAGTCCGCTCCCCTGTCGGTTCCATTCTTCTTACTTGGCAGGGGATTTAAATTGATGAGAATGCTGCAACCTGAAGCACTACAGTACAGGATCCTTGTCATTTTAAGCCCCTGCAGGCTCATAAGGACAGAGCTGGCAGGGAAGCAGAGGGCAGATGCACATATGCACTCAGGTCACATGCACACAGTCCCATTTAAACCCAGAGTCTTTGACAGGTTACCCTGGGGCTCCGAGCTCCTCAGTTAGGATACTGCAGCACTAATCTGGGAGGCTGGAAGATTTGCTGTTGTTGTATCAGAGCTACATAGAGTTTTAGGGGAAGAGGTCAGTCTCTTTGGCAGCACCTTGTTAAATGTCATAATAAGGTTATAAGATGGGGGAGGTTATATCTTTTATTGGACCAATAAAAAAAATTAATTCCACCACCTTGTATATCTAACATCCTGGGACCAACATGGGTGAAACAACACTGCATACACAGAATAAAGTTGGCATGGCTACAACAACACTGCAAACAGAGAATAAAGTTCAAACCATTCTTATGGCCAGTTAGTATAAAATGCTGAACACCACGTGTGTGCTATGCTGCCATCCTGTGGCCAGTCTGGCTGCTCATGGAAGGCAACAGTAACACACACCTTTCTCCAAATGCTTCACCTTTTTTCTATTTGCTAGTATTGGCAAACTACAGGAGGTCTGGAGAGGTGCAGATAAGCCCCTCAAAAGGTTTTTATCCAAACTCTGAGGATTTTTTCTTCCTCAGAACCACTCTTTTTTATTATGAGTACTATTTACCATTTAAGCACCAATGTGCTCATCAGTGTAGAAGACAGATACAGAGTCCTTGCCCTGATGAAATTACAGTGATCAAGACAGACACATACAAGACTGAACACAATAGGACACTCAGTGTGAATATTTTCAACATCACACGGACAGTGTTTGTGGGCTTCAGGAAGAGATCCTTTAGGACAAGCGTGGGCAAACAAAGGCCCGTAGGCCAGATCCAGCCTGTCAAGGCTTTGGATCCGGCCTGCGGGATTGCAGCCCCGTGGGGCAGCGGGGCTAAGGCAGGCTCCTTACCTGCCCTGGCCCTGAGCCACTCCCAGAAGCAGCTGGCACCACCTCCCTGCGGCCTCTGGGGGAGGGGTTAGTAGAGGGCTCCATGCGCTGCCCTCGCCTGTAGGCACTACGCCCTGCAGCTCCCCTTGGCCTAGAACGGGGAACCACGGCCAATGGGAGCTTCGGGGGAGGTACCCGCAGGCAAGGGCAGCGCACAGAGCCCTCCGCCTCCCCCTCCCCCGGGAGCTGCAGGGACGTGGTGCTGGCTGCTTCCGGAAGCGGCGCGGGGCCAGGGCAGGCAGGCAGGCAGGCAGGCAGCCTGCCTTAGCCCTGTTGCACGCTACTGCCACCCTGGAGCCGCTAAAAGTAAGTGGCACTGGGCCACAGCCCACACCCTGGACCCTCCTGCACCCCAACCCCCTGCCCTGAGCCCCCTTCCACACCCCAACCCCCTACTCTGAGTCCCCTGCTGCAGCCCGCACCCCAAGCCACTGTCCTGAGCCCCCAACCCTCTACCCTGAGCCTCCTCCCACACTCCACACCCCCTCCTGCACCCCAACCCCCTGCCCTGAGCCCCCTCCCACACTCTGCACCCCCTCCCACACCCCAACCCCCTGCCCCAGCCCTACATTCATGACCCTGCATACAATTTCCCCACCCAGATGCGGCCCTTGGGCCAAAAAGTTTGCCCACCCCTACTTTAGGAGAACCCCAAATGAGACGCAGATGGAACAATCTCCTGAAGCAGGTCCTCATGCACAGGAAAGAGCAAGGAATTTGGCAAAAAGACAGGAGTGTGACAAGGAAACAAAAGGAGTAGTGAAGCTCGAGTCAGCGGAGCAAAGAGGATTTGCAGGAACGCAATAAGAGCCAAAATGCAGGTGGAAGGAGGAAAGCCAAGCAGGGCCTTGAAAGCAATGATGGGAAATTTAAACTTGAATCAGTGGGAAAGGGGGAGCCCGCTGGAGCTTTTTGAAAAGGAAGTGATAGGGTCCAACTGAAAAAGGAAAATAATTAGCCAGAGCATCTTTAAGTCAAATCTTGTTTACCTTACACAAAACTCCTATTAACTCCAATTTGGAGTTTTTTGAGAGTATGATTAGCATGATTTGGCCCACTGTATATCAGACTGCTTACACACTTATTAAAGATCCAACGATCATAAACCTATGCAAGGACTTTAGCAAAATCAAGATTGAAGCAGGGACTATTTTGTGTTATGTGTCTGCACAATACCTAAAACAATGGTGCCTCTTTGTCGGATTGGCTCTACAGATGAATAATAAATAGTTACTTGGTATCAATATGCCAAATAAATATTTTGGTTTGTAATACCTGTGCACCTTTTATCCCCTCCCCCTCAAAAAAAAACCAAAAAAACCCCCACGTGTACCAAAATATCTGAAAAAAATTAAGGGAACTTAATAAATGAAGAGAGAAAATGAAATACTGACAGGCAAAGGAAAGAAAGCTAAACACAGCAGACTGTTTGAAATACAAACAAATGAAAAAGTCTCATTTGTGTCTGCGTATCCTAGCATTTGGCAATTGCAAACATCAACATGAGGTTGCCTTTAGAGTCTTCACCACGACTGTAGTAGGGTTGTCACACCTCAGTAAAGTTATACAACAAAATTACAAGCTGGTCTATGGAGACAAGGGGAAAAAAACAGTTTTTTTTTTCCAATTGAACAAATGATCTTAACGCCCACCCCCTGAAGTTTGTAATATTTATTAGACTAAAATGGGAATCAACAACTGGACTTAGGAAAGCCTGTGAAGTAGACTACATATACATTGACTACTATCCTGGTCTGGAGATGTACTGATGGTAATTATACTTTTTTTTAAACTATTTGATTGTGCTCAGATTGTATACAGCAAATCTAGTGATCCAATTTCTGAAAAGTATGCAATGCTTTATATATATATATATATATATATATATATATATATATATATACACACACACACACTTTGTACTTTTGTGGGAGGGGAGGCAGTAGCAGGAAGAGACATTTTCTGATTAATTTATTTTAAACACAGAAAGCAGGCCTGCAAAAACAAGGACAATCTGAAACTCATATTGCCAACTTGCCCTCTCTTCACTTGAAGCTGCAATCCACAAAGCTTTCTTGTCTGTACTTGTGCACCAGCATATTCGTTGGAGACGAATATGCATTATAATGTTTGCTGTGTAAGTGCAAAGGAAATGGGAGGGATAAATTATTAGTTTCTTTTTTCTTCTTTCAGGACTGTCAATTACAGAAATATGAGTGGGGAGATTTTCCAGTACAATATGAACCCAGAAAGGGAAACTTTGTTCCAGGAATATCTGGCAAATCAAGGAACAGTAGTAAAGCCCTATTATTGGCAGACACTGAGCAAAAGCTGTGCCAAATGCCCCTACCATATACGGACAGGTGAAGAAGCAAGAGTCCCTTATATGGAATTTCATAAGGCCTTTGGATTCCCATATGGGCTAATGAGTCATCAAAACAAACACCTTATATTCTATGAACTGAGGAGCTTCTCTGGGACATTAGTCCAAAAGGGCCATGCAACCAATTGCATTAAGTATAACATCCACCCAGAGTCCATGTTATTTGAGATGGGTGGCTATCTGGATGCACTTACATATGACTATGACAGCATCAGGTACATAATTCTTTATTCCAACTACTCTCCTTGTAATGAAGCTGAGCACTGCTGTATAAGCAAGATCTACAACTTCTTGACAAAGTACCCAGACATTTCCCTCTGTATTTATTTCTCTCAGCTTTATCACACGGAGGATGATTTCCCCGTGTCCATATGGAACTGTGAAGCTTTACGAAGCCTTGCCAGCTTGTGGCCTCATGTGACTTTGAACCCATTATGTGGTGGGGTCTGGCATTCCCTCCTTTGCAATTTTGTGAGTGGTATGCCAGAAGCAACCCTTTATCATCCAATTTTACCTGCAAGAGCATTAGCTGACCAACAAAATTCACATAAAATTAACAACATAACAGGAATTAAATCTTACTTAATGAAAGCATCTCCCCAGGCAATATATGAAAATCTAAAACCCCAGCAGAATTTGCAGCAAGACTATTTTGCTAACACACCCTCTCATCAACTTTCACAAATGATGAACGGCAGATTGCCACCACTGATGAGTCACAGCCATTTGGTGCCTTTCACAAGCAAGTTTCTGCCTTTTGGGGGGCAACATTTATATCCCAAACCTAAAAATATTGTAAGGCATTTAAAGATGCCCAAGGAGTTATTTAATTATACCAATCATTCCCAAACCTTTTCCCATGGAAGACCTGTTCAGGTGGTAGAAATCACTGAACAACTTTTAAGCAGCAAGACCACAGATACCAAAGGGCAAAAAAAAAAAAAAAAAAAAATCCATCTCTTATGAAAGTTAATACACAGAGGGACTGGATGGTTCAGAGAACTGTGATGCTCAGGATATGGAAACTTTCACCTTTAGAACACTCGTTTAAATCCAGTCTAGGCCAGTAATGATGAAAATTCAGTACCTGCCCATGACTTTTAGTGACTTACAATAAATGAAGTTGACGGTCTCAATCTGATTTTTACTGGAGAGGTGTCCACATCATGTAAGACGTCAGCATAACTAGTATCCTTGTTGGAAGCCCCGGCACAAGGCAAGGATGAAAAGGACAATATAGATCAAACACTGCCTGAATCCCTAGAAGTGGTTCCTTCAGGTAAGGGTGGACATACATGGGGGAACACTACACTCCCACTACTTGTCTTGTGAATAAAAAAGCCTTTACCCTCCAAGGTTGCCACCTCTCATCAGCCAGAAGTTCATGTAATATGATTTTTAAATTAGATTTTAAAAATATATAAGATTAGAAATATATAAAAAATGAAATTGAGTGAACACCAAAGAGATCTCTTTCATATCAAGTTTAAAAAGGTGGTGCTGATAGCATATAGAGTATGAAAAGTGAGTTGTTTTATAGATCAGTGCTTTCACTGTTGTAATACAAAATATTTGTTACGAATATTTAAAGTGTTTTAGTTGCAGCGTTCTATAGCAAAGCTGGTAACTTCTGATCTCTAGCAAAAGGGGCTTTGAGTGATGTTACAGAAACCTTAACCAAAAAAATACCAATTAATTCTGCAAAACCAATTCTCCCACTCCCTTTTTATTTTTGTGACCTTGATCTTGCAAGGTGCTGAGTGATTTCACTTCAGGAAATTCAGGGGGACAACTCACTTGCATGAATCTTTGCAGGGTTAAGGTCACAGTATGAGAACTCTGTACTTCTAAATCTTAGTAACATGCAATCCTCTGGGGCCCTCTTCAATCCCGATTGAGTTTTTCCATTGACTTCAGTGGGAGTTGGACTGGAATTTTAAATTGAACTTCTTAATGTATATACAATTATTTTAAAAATGAACACATTTATTTAAAGGAATGCATGATAAAAATCTTATTTAAAAAGATTATCTGTTGTTAATACCTTAGACGATTAAAATGGAGTGTTTTTTAAAATGTACTATGTCTGTATTACTTTCTGCATTTCACTCAGCTTGAACAGTAAAAGTTGGCTAGTCAGTTTCACTTTTGGTTTAAAGTCAATTTTAATTTCCCCTTGTTATGGATTAGCACAAGGCTTTTGAGTTTGGGTTCCCAGCACCAGAGGACAAAGTTTAATGTCCTAGAATAATATATTGTTTTGAGTATTAGGAAAGCATTATGATTCATATTAGATTCTGTAAAATCCTTTTTTGTAAGTCCCAGATTTTGAACTCAAACTACTTACCAATGTCTATTTAACATACAATACTAATATAATTTATACCTCAAATCTGATTTCAATATGTATTAAGGACTATTGATTAAAATGTTTATATCAATATAAAGGAAGGGATTACTGTTTGAAAATAAGAGTAGGAACAGGGAGTCAAGTTTTTGGGGTTTTGGCCTCAACTCTGTTACTGATTCATCATATGACTATGAGTAAAACTCACTATAGCCCAAATTCTTGTAGTTACCTCGATTTTTTAAGAGCCTGATTTTGGATACTTTGGGCTAGCAACACCAAGCATGCCTGCTCAAAAAGGAGACAAGTGAAATTGAAAACCTGCCCACCTAGAAACTGCAGCAGCCAAAATCAAGGGGCACTGCTGAAAGTTTGGACACTTCCGTGCCTCAGTTTCCCCGTCTACAAAATGGGGCTGTGAGCGCTAACCCTTCTCCCGAGCAGCTGGGTGGGGTGAATGAATTCGTCAGCACCAGGAAGCACTCAGGGGCGCCCCACTGGAAAGCGCTGGAGAAGCATTGCAGGAAGGGAGACAGGCCTCGGGAGCAGTAACCTCCTTCCTGCGGTAGCCCCTGAGGACAGACGGGGGACGGGCCACACCGGGGCTGCCAGAGATAAGCCGCACCCCGTACACCGGTGCGTATTGGGGGCTCACACCCACCCGGCGTGCAGAGGCTCAGCCTAACCCAGCGGGGCCGGATCGGGGGCTTCGCGCCGCACCGCGCCGCGCCCCCTCAGAGGCCACGACGCCCCCATACAGCGCCGCCTGGCTACCAGAGACCGCTCCTATGGTAACAGTCCTCCTCACGCCGGGAGAACACGTGACCACCTCCTGCCGACCAATCGCAACAGCTCACCTGCTCCTCCCCAGACCCTGCCTTCCTCCGCCCACTTGAGGGTTGCCTTCTCTACGCCTCCGCGCAAGGCCTGCCGGATGCCGCAAGAGAAAGAGGAAGTCTGTTCAGAACACATGCGCAGAAGGGGGAGGTGCGGAATTTAAAACACGCATGTGTAAAAAGAGACTCGCAGTTGTGTTGCGCATGCGCCCACCCACAAACGGCGAGCGCGTATGGCTATTACGTAGGAAGAGACTGTCGATCGAGCACGATCTTTCCTACTGCGGAAGTGAGAGGCGGAAGGAACTCTGCTCCTTGCGCATGCGCAGTGTTGCTCGCTGCGGGCAGTAGGGGGCGGGCACCGCCTTGCGGAGGGGAGCGGACGAGAGGCGCCGGTAGGTTCTGGGGCGATGGCGAAGAACACGGTGTCCTCTGCGCGCTTCCGCCGCGTGGATGTGGATGAATATGACGAGAACAAATTCGTGGACGAGGAGGATGGAGGCGACGGCCAGGCCGGGCCCGACGAGAGCGAGGTGGACTCGTGCCTGCGGCAATATCCTTCCGCCAACGCCGGAGAAAGAGTCCTGGCCCCTGGCGCTGAGGCCAGGAGCGCGAGGGGAGGAGGGGGCTGGCCCCCTGCCCTGCCCTGCCCTGCCCGGTTCCGTGCCGAGCCCCGGGGCGGGGAGTGGTCCCCAGCCCTCGACTGAGCCTACCAGGCTTGTAGGATGCCCAGGGCACAAGAAGGGGGATGGGGCTCGCCTGTGCCACCCTGCATTGAGTGTGCCAGGGTCTTGCTGGCCTGGAAAGTTACTGTCTAGGGGAAGGGGGAGAGGATCCTCCATGTCCAGTGCTCAGATTCACCACAGCCCTCTCTCTCTCTCGAACTGGTCTCCCCTGTACATCTGTGGCTCCCTAGGGGCAGGCTTCAGGTTGGGCAAGGACAGCCAATAGCACCTAGCCCCACAGAATGAAATAAATAACTGTTGTCTTTGAGTGTAAGTGCAGGAGTAGGAAACACACAGATTAAAACCCAGGTGTTAGGTTCTTAAACAATAGATTTTCAATTAAATGTGTTCCAAACAATGTAAAACTTCCTAGAGTGTCTCTGTCTAATCCCTGGCTTGAGCACCCTGCCATCCATGGAGACAGTTGCCCCTCTACAATTGTATTTATATATGTTAATATTAGTCAGCTTTTTTTATTTCCAGTTCTCTGGGGCGGGAAGACACTTGAGGATGTGGTCTTGTCTGTCCTCACAAGAGCAGGAGGGAGGAGCAAAGAGAAAGCCCTGCCCTCAAACCCCTTTTCTTAGGCTTCAGGGTTGGAGGAAGTGTGCACTCTGTGTGGTTTTCCTTTTATGGGAATAATTGCACCCAGTCCGTGACAATCTGATTGCTTTTCACTTCCACATATTAAAGCATTTCTCTTCAGGAGTGCCTTTTCAAGGCGAGGCTGAACCACGTAGGATTAATGACAGGTTTCAGAGTAGCAGCCGTGGTAGTCTGTATTCGCAAAAAGAAAAGGAGTACTTGTGGCACCATAGAGATTAACCAATTTATTTGAGCATAAGCTTTCATGAGCTACAGCTCACTTCAACGGATGCATTCAGGGGAAAATACAGTGAGGAGATTTATATACACACAGAACATGAAAAAATGGGTGTTCATCATGCACACTGTAAGGAGAAAAGGAGTACTTGGGTTTTGTGATTCAGTTTTGGCAGTTCCTGGAGGTGGGGGGAAAAAAAACCTGAAAGGCAAATTTCTGTGCTCAAAACTGTGAAACCCTTTAAGAAAATTCAAGTGGGAGCTGCTTAGCTTCCTTTTCTGTACAGTCAGCAGGAAGCCTGAATTACCTATGTCTCTAGAGCATGTTTTGTGCTCCTTCTGGTTCATGACAGTGATGAAGGTAGTCTTGGAATCTTGTTGTTCTATAATGAACTCTATCTGTGGTGCATATTAGTCATGTCACTTAATGCACGACTGGGAGGTTTTTAGATACCACAGTGGTGGATGCAGTATAAGAATCTGAATAGAAAACTCTCCTAAATCATAATCAACTACAGTGTGATGAATTGACTGACAGATTGACCTTTCTTTTCAATGTTTAGTTTGAGGTCCTGACTGATGGTATTTTTCCAATTTATGGGCCACAGATGTTCCCACTAACAGTTTATTTCAGCAATCACATCATTCTGTATTTTGCAAACAGCCGTGCTATAGCTTGTTGCATGATATTTTGCCATTATGTGTGGTGTTTGAAGATAGAATGGGTGGAATGTCTAAATGTTTCTATTATTTGGATCCTTGTTCTGTGATTGGTGCTCTCCAGTACTGAAAACTGGACCACCTTAGTACTGTCCCATTGCTTTTAGTAATTGGCTAGTATTTGTTACCTTACGTTGCACTCACTGAAGTGTTCAATATGGAAGATGTTCTCTCAGCAACTCCATAGCTGATATTCCGAGTAATGAACAAGTTCCATGTGAACCCCACTGTATTGTGACTAGCTCTACTGCTTTCCAAGTCCTTGTTTCCCCATCTTTCCTTAACCATTGTTCACAGGGAACATGATGGCTGCATTGCAGGCAGCCCTGAAGAATCCTCCAACCAACACCAAGAACCAAGCAGTAAAGGTGAAGTAATCAATAACTCTCACATTTATATGCCATGCTGTGAATTTTCCTAATTCTTTGTCCTCTATAGATTTCTCACTTCCCCTCTCGAGACTTATTAAGCTCTTCCCTTTTGCCAAACTATACTCTGCCAAAGTAGGCCTATGAAAAAGGCCCCAAAACAGTAGGCACTGATTGGCTACTGTGTTGAGTCCATAATTCTAGCTAACAATAAGAACTTAGAAAGTATAAGCACTCCCAGGATAGAGTGACTATACTGTGCACACATACTTGCCTGTTGGATAAGGCTCCCAAAAACTAGTTTTGAGTGTTATGGATGCCCAAAGCAGACTGAACGATGCACAGATAAACTATAGGAATCTACCATACTGTAGCCACCCACACAGCTCTGTTTAAAGTGGAGTTCTGCTCTAAGCATTCACTCTGTAAGAATATATCTGTGGGATTCCATGTTTGTTTGTGACACTAGACCAAATTTCCCAGTAAAGATTGCTTTCCCCCAACTGCCAGCCCTACAAATTTACTTGGGATTGTGAGAATCACTTAACGATCTTGCTAGCAAGGGCATCATCAAGAAAGAAATTCTGCAGATAATTTTGCCCTTTTTTACATCTGTGACAATGTTTCCTTCACTAGAATTGCACTGGTATCATTGAAGGTATAATACAAAGACATTAGGGTTGCATAGGGGCTACTGTAACTTAATTCTGATGTAGGGGGCAAATAAATCTAAGTTGCTCTTCCACAGTTAAGTTGCTTCTGCAGGGCTAACTGTAGTAAAGTATTAAAACTTCTGACAGTGAAATACACGACACAGTACACATGGGGCAGATCAGCTGTACAAAGTAGTGCCATTGTACAAAGTGTTTTTCCACTTGGAAAAAAGACTTAAAATATGACTGGTGTCCCAAAGCCTTGTGAAAACCTGCAGACCTGGCAGCTCTGTCTCGCGAGCTTGTTCTTGGCATCATTCTTATTTTAGAATAAGAGCCTCCCACCAAATCACTGTTGCTACTACATATCTGAGAAGGCTCACTAAATCAAATGGCTGCAGGATGTGTCTGCTTATTGGGAAAGATAATGGCTATAATTCCTTTGGGAAGCAACTGCAGACAGTACTTGCTCAGTGGGATTATACACAGGAGGAATCCATTCTAACAGTTAAGGTTTCTTTTATTGCTGCCTCTCAAGCGGTTGAGTGAACAGAGGAAGAAAATTACTTTTTGGGGGCGGGGGAGAAGAGGTTGATGCTTACAGAAAGGGTGATGATAGGACCTAGCCATGCTACACAAATTCTTGATCCTGAAATGGCATCAAGGTCAGTTCTCAAAAACAGTTACCTGAAACATTTGGTGCTAGTAGTTGTATTTCAGCATGGATGTGACAATTCAGCTGCTTTTAACTGTGGCTTCAAATGTTTGGGTTGGCCCCTGTAGATTAAGCAGTCATATTACCAGGAACTATTTCATGCTGGTAATGCTGACCGGGCCTTAAAGATGTTTTCCAAAGATTTTGTAAAACATTGCGTACACAGAATTAAAGCAGTAGTTATAATACAGTAGTCAATGGGGGAAGAGAGGGAGTAAAGCTAAGGTATCAGACAGTGCTGAGTAGGGATACTTCTGAAATTTGGGAGCAGACTCCTTTAAGATCACTTCTGTTCCACAGCAGTGCTGTCCATCTAGACAAAATGTAAAATAAGAGGAGGCTTAGGTTGTGAGAGGAAAGCCAATCAAACCCTTAGTCTTCTTAGTTCAAAATAAGTTGGAACTTTCCGGTCCATGACACATTAACAGTGATAAAGTTCAGTATAGCCCTTATACAGTACTATGGGTGGAGTCCTGCAAACAAAAGCCAAGCTTGGTGAGCAGAGATAGAAACCTAGAAGAGAACAAGCTTGTTACAAACCCAGTGAAGAAAATGAGTGTCTCTTTTTTGAGACTAGCTTCCTTTGCCCAACTGGGGATGTGCTACCTGTTTAACTTATCTAAAACTTAATTTCAAATTAATTACATATGTTAGCTGTAAATTGAAATTCATTTAGAATTACAGATCTGTGTAGCAAAGTCAGTTGAGGTCATGCTGTCATAGGGCAGAGGTGGACATCTGTTCTACAGTTTGCTTGACAACTTGGTGTGTGTATGAGCTGCCTTAACAGAACATTTTTGCATTGTTAAAAATAGAAATGTTCTGCCTCCCAGAGCTGAGAGATCATTAACATTTGGCCGCAGACCATGTGAGTATGGATCAGCTCAGTTCCAGGTTGTGACTTTTTCCCTCGTTTACAGGATCGTGCAGAAAGCATTGTCCTGAAAGTCCTCATCTCTTTCAAAGCCAATGATATTGAAAAGGCAGTACAATCTCTGGACAAGAATGGAGTTGATCTGCTAATGAAATACATCTACAAGGGATTTGAGAGCCCCTCTGACAACAGCAGTGCTGTGTTACTGCAGTGGCATGAAAAGGTGTGTTGATGGTCTGTCACTTTTGGCCTGATAATTTGCGTTAGCAGAGACCCTTACATCCAGGACTCTGTCTTGAGTCCAACAAGAATCATCCTTTGTGACTAAGTGCCTCCTCTGCCTTGGTGGGTCCTGCGGTTATTGGTGGATTTGCTCGCCTCTGAGATTCAGAGCAGCCCTTGCTTGTGGCTCAAACCTGCCATTCACTCAGCTAACCTCATCACTGGCCAGCATAGAGAAAAAGAAGGAGAATAATCCCCACAGTCTCTGGGGGGACCTTTCCCTCTGGTAGGACCCACAGGTCAAACACTCCTCCAGGAGGGGGGAGAGGGATCGGGGGAACCCAGGCCTGCCCTCTACTCTGGGTTCCAGCCCAGGACCCTGTGGATCACAGCTGTCTACAGTGTTTTGTGTAACAGCTGTGTGACAGCTACAACTCCCTGGGCTACTTCCCCATGGCCCCTTCCCAACACCTTCTTTATCCTCACTGCAGGACCTTCCTCCTCATGCCAGGTGGCGTTTGTACTCCTCAGTGGTCCAGCAGCACACCTTCTCACTCCCTACTCCTTGCGCGCCCCTCACTGACTGAAGTGAGGTCCTTTTTAAACCAGGTGCCCTGATTAGCCTGCCTGTCTTAATTGGTTCTAGCAGCTTCTTTATTGGCTCCAGGTGTCCTAATTAGCCTGCCTGCCTTAATTGGTTCCAGCATGTTCCTCATTGTTCTGGAACTGCCCCTGTTATCTTACCCAGGGAAAAGGGACCTGCTTAATCTGGGGCTAATATATCTCCCTTTGATCACTCTTCTGTAGCCATCTGGCCCGACCCTGTCACACCTTCTTCCCCTTAAAATTCCAGTGTTCATATTGCAACAGTTGGGATGGGAAGGACAAGGTTCCCCAGGGAACCATGTGAAATTAATACACACTTCCTACTGCATATTGATGCATGCAGACTTTAGAGGTGAAGTTTGATCATGTATTAGGTAAAAATGAAAATGAGCCATTACATACTTCCTAAAAACTGTCGTCTTGCACCGAGGCAATATAATCTAAAGGTCAAAGCTGGGGACTTAGCTGGGAATAAAACCCAAGAGTCCTGACTCCCCCAGTGACTCTGGCTTGTGCCAGTTATCTAATGCCTGAATCCATTTCCACATCTATAAAATGAATGTAGTAATGCTTCCCTATTGCAGAATGCTGACGTTTAGTGTCTGTAGAACACTCTGAGATGTTCAAATGAAACGTACTGAAGTCCAAGTAGTAATTGTTTGTCTCTGGTTATTGTGGCTTTATATTAACTGTTACTTCTCTGTTTTCAGGCTCTCGCTGCTGGAGGTGTAGGGTCCATTGTCCGTGTCTTGACTGCCAGAAAAACGGTTTAAGTTCAGCAGCCAGTGACTGCTTGCCGTGGGTGTGCAAAATGCTGGTACAATGACCAAAACAACCAAATGCCACTGCTGCCCTGGGGGTAGCATCTGTCTCTCAGCTTGCCTTCCTGCTTCCTCTCTCATATCTATGACAAAATATGCATATCTGAGTTCCTTTTGCTGTTCGGGTAATAATAGAGGTGCCATTTTATTTCTAATAGGAGTATTTGGTACTCTCAAAAGCATTTCAGTGACATATACACAAGTCTTTGTGTAAGATGATTTACATTCATGTATTATCATGCCAGATTTTGACTTGACTTTCCAAGCAGATACTGAGGGACTCAGGGCAGTGTCTTAATTCTTTAGCTAACCAGGCAGTGTTCAGTGTAAGCTGTGTGTTTTAAAAGATGGTGCAGCTATTAATGGAAACTGGACTATGCTTCTCCTGTTCAAACTCTGAACCCTACAGCAGCAAGTACAGTAGAAGAACAAGCTCTGGCTCAAAAGAACCAGAATATCCATCCAGTGAGTTGAGTATTTTTTCCTATCTCACCTTTATGGTTTATCTCTGTTTCCTTTGATCATTCAAGTCTTGGGTCCACAATGGGAGAGTCACACTGTTGCAGAATTGTCTAAGGCATCACAACACAGTTGTATGACATATTTAAGGATGACGGTCCATTTCCCCTGGGCTTTAACCTAGTGAAGCTTTCCTTTTTTGGACCTGAGATCCTGATGAGGAAAAATAGAAGGGGCTGTTATACAGTTAAATCCCATTGCAGCATGTTGGGGCGGGGCAGGGGGGCAAAAAGTGATTGTAGCTAACACAATGTAGTAGCTGCCTTTTAGTAATCTGAGAAATGCAGACTGGTGCCTAATGTGTCCATTGCAAAGCCCCTTGATCAGTGTTCAGGTACATGGGATCCAGAAGAGATTAATTTCTGATCCTAATAGGTACGCACTCCATGTTATATTTCAGTACAAAGTGACTTGGGTGAATCAAGTCAAGTCCCCAAAAAAGACAGGTGCTTTTTAAAATAAAAATTTTCCAAAGGCCCAGTGCACCCCAGCCCAGGGATAACCTTGAATGTGTATGACCAGGAGCAAGGCCAGCCTGTGTCTTACATTCACATTTTACACCAGTTTAGGAGGAACTCGTGAAAATCTTTGCTGTTTTTTGATACTTGCTTTTTTTTGTAAAATTATAAAGATCAGATAATAAATTGTCACTGAATATTTATTTAATGTTTCAAATTCCTTGGTGTTAATTGTTCTGATAGCTTTATTTCTGAATTTGGGAAATTCACACAGTAACAGAAGGATTGAGGAAGGAAAAAAGCCGAAATAGTCACCTGACTTCTGCTCTTCACCTCCAGTCTTTTTCCTGCCAAGGTTGTTTCCGCAGCAGCACTTTGCACGTGTAAGTAATCATAGGCCTGGATCATATTGTAACAGTCTTGAATGCTCTACCTAAATCAAGATATGTGGACACCAACACTATTCAAAAATGTAGCTGTTTTCCAACTTCATTGGGTCCTTTTTTTGCACACGGACATATCAGTAAGAACAATGAAGAGATTTTTAAACTCATTCCCCCACCCTACTTTCCTTATGAAAAATGATTAGCTAGGAAAGGAAAAAAACAATAGCTCCTGAAGTCTCATTCTTGTTAGTTCCTGCTTTTTTTTTTTTCCCTTACATTTTTTTTTAAGTGCTGAAAACTTTGTGGCTACTTCATGTCTAAGTGAATATTTTCATCCTGGCCTAATTCCCAAAGAATTACTCCATCACTGAGCAGTGGATTGCATGGTCACTTTTAAGTGCTTATGCATAGACTAGTTGCTCTCTGAATAGGACTTAGGCCATTTCAGTGAGTAATGATTTTGGGTGTATCCATTTTTTTGGTGCCCAACTTGACTGTTTTAAAGGGGCCTAATTTTTCAAAGGCAGGCACTTTGACAGTCAAGGGTCAAAGATGCCTTAAGTGAGGCAACCAAAGTTACGAGTCACTTTTGAAATGTGCATCTAGCATCTACAGTTTTCTTACCAGTATTAAGTTCACATTTAGTTGTGAATTGGAGTTTGCGGGGAGAAGTCATGAATGTACATGTAAGGATGAGGAATAGTGACATTTGTTCCACTAGGAAAAAAGCTTTCTAAGCTATATTATTTGCATTGAGTGAATAAGTCCAATTTGTTAGCATTGTCAGTGTTTGCTCCACAGTGGTCTCTGCAGTAACTAATTACAGCTCTTCATGTAACTTCGCTCCCTCCATACGAGCTCCATTGCTCTGGTTGGGGAGTGTGGGATCACAGCCTGCACTCAAGCAGTTACCTATTTATTCTGCCTTTTCTGAAGTCAGTCTGAGGCACCCAGCAGTGATTTGCCCCACTGCTAGTATCCACCACCTAATTCAGGTAGTCTTAAACAAAACCAAGATGTATTGACAAATTACAGAAAGAAAAAACAAACGAGGGCTAGGGACAAAATACTTTGCTAGTCAAACACTACAGAAAATTTTGGTAATCTGGGCCAAGTTCATGTTGCACAGTGTTAAGATAAAATATGGGAAAATCAGGTTTCTCTCTCCCAGCCTAAAGTCTGTTTCCTTTTCCCAGTTCCGTGTGTCTCACAAAGAAAAGGTATTAACTAAATCCTCTTACCACTTATGGGATCAGTTCTGTGCCCTATTTAACATACACAAAAACAAACATCCTACCAGCATGATGTACTACATATTTTATCTGCCTTTCAGTCCCAACCAGGTCTGGACAATAGACATTATTCCCATTTCCACTAGTTCATGTACTGTCAGTCTCTTGCTCATTTTAGTGATATGAGATACATTATTTAGGCATGACTGCAGTACATTTGATTCATAGAAATCTATAAACCATATCCAGTTATAGCTGTCTTTAAGGTCTATGTGAGGAGCTGCATAAGGAAGCTTATTACTGAAAGAACACTGCTCTTCCTAGGTCATGGTGTTAATAAAGAAGAAAAACCCAGTACTGAAATTACTCAGCCTGCATTTGAGTGGTTTAGAGAGGAAGAAGATATAAAGCATGACAAGGTCACACTAGTCCTGATATGCAGAAGATGATTTCAAAATTCCAGCTGTACTGAGTAATAAGAGGGCTGGGGTAATAAATGACTGGTTTTAATGTGGCATCAGGCTAGGATAATTCATAGCGCGTTGCTCTGTGAATGGCCCCAAAACAAGCTCTATTAACAGAGAAATAATTGTTTAGTTTGTCTACTTCCTGTAATGTTCAGTTTTACTTACAATGATTATCTACTACCATGCACTACTTAGCCTGTAAAGAAGCCAAGGCCTTTCACATTGCCTTATACACAGATTTTTCAATGGGATCTCCCTGTACTCCTGCAACATGTCCACCTTTTACAAAAGGCAGAACTACTCTAGCAAATAGGGAAACCTGCGTAGGCATTCATAGGCTTTTAGGGTTATCACCTTTTCAGCAGGGCAAATATGAATCAAGCCCAGTCCCTTAAGGTAACGCTCACTCTTCCCAAAGTGGATAATTCTAATCACATCTATACAAGGTTAGCTGGCAGACTCATCTCTCCTAATATGTCCTCCACCTCGCTTTCTATTCCTGCTGTCCCCTGTTCATACTTCTCCTCCAGCTAGTTCCCATCTCTTTTGATGCCTTTTCTTCACTATCCCTCTTTGCCCTTTCTCAAAGTAAGGTCCATCATACCTGATTCTGCCATTCCTTCCTCCTTCTAGCTAATGTTAGTGGTGCCTCACTTTCTTCCATCCTAAATTCAAAGACCTGATTATGATCTAGCAGGCAGTGACTCTGAAAAAGATTTGGGGGGGATCCTTGTAGATAATCAGCCGAACATGAGTTCCGACTGTGATGCTGTGGCCAAAAGAGCGAATGCATCCTGGGATGCCTAAACCGGAATCTTGAGTAGAAGCAGAAAGGTTATTTTACTTCTGTATTTTGCACTGGTATGACAACTTATGGAATGCTGTGTTCAGTTCTGGAGCCCACAATTCAAGAAGGATGTTAATAAATTAGAGAGGGTTCAAAAAAGAGCCACAAGAATGATTAAAGGATTAGAAAACACACTTCATAGTGATAGATACAAAGAGCTGAATCTAGATTAACAAAAAAAAGGTTAAGAGGTGACTTGATTACAATCTGAGTATCTACATGGGGAGCAAATATTTAGTAATGGGCTCGTCAGTCTAACCGAGAAGGGTATAACATGATTCAGTGTGCGGAAGTTGAAGCTAGACACATTCAGACTGGAAATAAGGTGTACGTTTTTAACGGTAAGAGTAATTAACTATTGGAACAATTTACTAAGGGTCATGGTGAATTCTCTGTTACTCACAATTTTAAAATTGAGATTGGATATTTTTCTAAAAGATCTTCTCTAGAAATAATTTTGGGTACGTTCTATGACCTATGCTATACAGGAGGTCAGACTAGATCAGGGGTTCTCAAACTGGGGGTCGTGAGGTTATTACACTGGGGGTCGTGAGCTGTCAACCTCCACCCCAAACCCTGCTTTGCCTCCAGCATTTATAATAGTGTTAAATATATTTTAAAAGTGTTTTTAATTTGTAAGGTGGATCGCACTCAGGCTTGCTATGTGGAAGGGGTCACCAGTACAAAACTTTGAGAACCACTGGACTAGATGATCACACTGGTCTTCCTGGCCTTGGAATCTATGAACTGAGCTAGGCACTGTACATACATCTTTGAAATCAACTGATGCTAGAATGTGTCAGCTGCCTTCAGGTGGCACTAGATATTCCAAGGCAGCAAGGACAGCTACATCTCGATGCCATGGATTGATTGCTATAAATATCTATGTGTCTTCTGGATGTGATGTGTTAAGTAAAAGAAGATGCGTATAGATGTACGTGAGTATAGGATAAACAGTAAATGGGTAGAGTTGTGATGATTATTTGAATATTGCACATTTCATCTATGTAGGGCACAGAAGTTCCAGTCATTAGAAGAGGGGGAAATAATCTCAAATTAAAAAATATATATTCCTGGTGTCCTGAAACAAATAAGAGAACCTGTTGATTCAGAGAAGAGAGAATCTGCTAGAATCCAACAGAGGAAATAAGGTTTATTTTCTTTCAGAAATTCTATAGTGATGTTTAACTTCAACAACATTTTCTCACCGCTAAATGAGGGTCGAGGATTTATTAAGACACAATGTATACAATGATCACTTTGCGCACCACTGAAATGCAGCCACCTCTGAGGTGAAAGACCGCAGCTGTTAACAATGCAAAGCAACATTTTAGTTACAGGAATTAGAGAATACTCTTTTCAACTGAAATTGCAGGGGGTATTTAGCTACATAAAATATTATTAACCTGATAACCCAAGAGAGTGGGTTTATCATTCTCTGCTCTTATGGAAAGTCCTAAACCTAAGGAATTAAAATTAATAGGAGCTTTTAAAAACTGAGTTGGCACTTCAGAAATGAAAACGCTGCTTTGAGGGTTATTCTAGGGCATGTCTGATGTGCTCTTCATTTTCTGAGACCCACGGCTGAAATGTCTGCAGGCCTGGGCACAATTCAATTGTCGGAGTAGAATTTGTTGCCTGATTTCCCTTCCTCCAGAATTCAGGCATATTCCTAAGGGCCTTCAGATCTAGAACAAGATCACTCAGTAGGGTATCCCAGCATGTGTCCTCTCCCCCAGTAACTACAACCCAATGTTGGCACACTTCCCTGCAATATGTCCTACCACTGGTATGCTCTGTTCCCCTCCAGTGCTGTGCCTCCAAGAAAATCCCGCTGATCACGTTTCTCTCATGATTTAAAGACTTTCTGGTAGAAGGAATATTGTCAAGTTAGAGGGCAGCACAGGGGCTAACGAATCTGGAGTAGAAGTCCCAGCATTGCCGGTGACTCTTAGGCAAGTCACCGAACTGCTCTGTGCTTCCTATTTCTCCAGCAGTGAACTAGGGAATCACACACCTGTCTGACATGAACAGGCAGTTATGGTGCTCGGCTGGGACTGGAGAGACTAGAGTCATGTTCCCTTCTCCACTGCAGACTTCCTGTGTGACCTTGGGCAAATCACTCAATCTCTCTGTGCTAGGGATCACCAGCAGTACAATGGAGATAATAGCATCTCCCTACCTTACAGGAGTGTTGTGAGGATAACTACACTGAAGAGTGTGAGGCTCTCAGATACTATGGTAAGGGGCTATAGAAGTACATAAGATAGGTCTCACAGGGCTGGTTAGAAGGCCCATTCAGAAAGTGCTTGCTGGTTCTTGGATGAAGACAGTCATGGATAGGTGAAGTGGTGCTATTCTTTTCTCCCTTTGGCTCTGCCATCTCCTCCTTTTAGTACACAATGACATGAATGCGGGTAACCTTACCTGGGAGTGTCTGAATGGCTTTGGATGCTAGTCGTTGGGAAAGGATGGTTGCATAGTCACGAATTGTCAGATGAGCTGCAGCTGTGGAGCAGCTCTTTCCAATACAGCAGTGAGGATTCTTCTGGGCGGAGACCACAATTGCATCACACTGTGCCACCCTGATGCCGTCCATGGCTGTGTCACCCATGGGGATGGCTAGCAGGAGGAAAAGGGCAAAAAGCAACTGATTAGTTGTGGGGGGCCAGACAGTAATCACACCGATCAATAATATTCTAGTCAGAGAAGCTGAACCTTTCTCAGTCTCTGTAAATCTGCATTGAACTGTGCAGCTGTGCAAAACAGGGAAAGGTGATCCATCGCTGTGGCTGAGAGAGGCCAGTTCACTGACTGGTACAGCGCAGAGAGCGGATAGCCATAATTTCATCCTATGGCTGAAGTGTATCCTGGAATCAAATAAGAAGCTCTGAGTTCTACAGTGTGGCCTAGCTCTTCCATCATCTTATCAATGGAATTGCAGCCTGGAAAGTCTATAAGGCCAAACATGCAATGTATTAGGTTGAGCTGTGCAGCAAAGACACCTGGTACATGCGGGAGTCTGTGGTTGCTACAGGCCGTATTGCCCTACAGTCTGCAGTTTAAGCAAATTAGGCATGGCCTTGGGGGTGCCTGGCAAGTTGTTTCATGTGACCTTTGGGTGGACAAATGCTGTGCACTCTTGCTTTCTATGCAGTGGAATTGTTGGGATTTATGCATTGCCCCATATAGCATCAGGAAATGCCTGACTGATCACCAGTAGTATTGGATGGGACCCTAATAAGGCTACTTTTTCCCCTCCAGCAAAGGCAGAATTCTACTGCTTCAAGACTGGTTGTGAGGGAAAGGGAGAGAACACATGCTTTATGAGTAGCTGCGTCCTTCCCTCAAACCAGCTAATCAAAATGGGGGAAAGGGAGAGTAATCACTTTCTTTAAAAACCAGTCAGAATATTTGTGGGAACCGGAGGCCTGCGGGCCACACAGTCGTCTTGTTTATTAGATTGACAGCAAAAGCACAAAGGGAAATGAATTGAACGAATTATTTATTATTTGTATTGCGGTACCCCCTTGGCGCCCCAGTCATGGACTAGGACCCCATTGCGCGAGGCTCTGTGCAGATATAGAACTAAAAGACACTCCCTGCCTGCACCAAAAAAATTACAATCTAATTACATTTGGCACGTACTGGCTAGTTCAGGGGCTTTGGGCATACGGAGTCTTTCACTCTAGATCACTAAATCATAGAATATCAGGGTTGGAAGGGACCTCAGGAGGTCATCTAGTCCAACCCCCTGCTCAAAGCAGGACCAATCCCCAATTTTTGCCCCAGATCCCTAAATGGCCCCCTCAAGGATTGAACTCACAACCCTGGGTTTAGCAGGCCAATGCTCAAACCACTGAGCTATCCCTCCCCCCAATCAAATCAAATCAAATCAAACAGAGGCAAAATCAGTACTTATCTACTGACTGAGGGCACATCTGAAATGAATTTGTGGCTCTCAAGCCAGTTCCTAGTGAACACGTGTCCAAATCACAAAAGCCATCATCCTAGTTGACCCCCCCCCCCTTCTAGCTAGAGCTGGGGTGGGCAAACCTTTTGGCCCGAGGGCCACATCTGGGTATGGAAATTGTATGGTGGGCCATGAATGCTCATGAAATTGGGGGTTGGGGTGTGGGAGGGGGTGAGGGCTCCAGCTGGGGGTGCGGGCTCTGGGGTGGGGCCAGAAATTAGGAGTTCAGGGTGCGGAAGGGGGCTCCAGGCTGGGGAAGAGGGTTGGAGTGCGGGTGAGGGCTCTGGGGGTGGGGCCAGAAATGAGTTGAGGGAGTGGGAGGGGGCTCTGGGCCGGGGCAGGGGTTTGGGGTATGGGTGGGGGAGTGAGGGGTGCAGGCTCTAGGGTGCAGGAGGAGGCTCTGGGCTGGGATCGAGGGGTTTGGAGGGCAGGACAGGGATCAGGGCTGGGGCAGGGAGTCGGGGTGCGGAAAGGGTCAGGGGTGCAGGCTCTGGGCAGCGCTTACCTCAGGCAGCTCCCGGAAGCAGCCCGGGGGAGCTGCAGGAGCCGCGCGGAGCAGGACAGGAGCTTGTGGGCCTCATTAAAACGTCTGAAGGTCTGGATGCAGCCCCGGGCCGTAGTTTGCTCACCCCTGGGATAGAGCCATCAAGGACTGAAGGGATTACGGATACTGAACTATGTTCTCTCCATCCACCCCTATAAACAGTCCATTCAGAATAGGTTGACTCATAGTAGATTAGGGTTGGAGGAGACCTCAGGCAGTCATCTAGTCCAATCCCCTGCTCAAAGCAGGACCGACCCCAACTAAATGATCCCAGTCAGGGATTTGTCAAGCTGAGCCTTAAAAACCTCTAAGGATGGAGATTCCACTAGCTCCCTAGGTAACCCATTCCAGTGCTTCACCACCCTCCTAGTGAAATAGTTTTTCCTACATGGCAGGTGGGACAAGACCTCCTTTGGTTGCTCTGGAGTTTTTCAAAGCAAAACATGGGTGATGACATTCTGCTCTTACTCAGTCCCTGCTGTACCTATTCTATGGATCTTCAGATCTCCAGGCTGTCCACACGGCACCTTTCACAAGCACTGAGTTCACTGTAACATGAACAAGATGCACACTTTGTAACGGGAGACATGAACATTTTGATTTTGGGGCTCATCTTTCCTCCCAGGTGGTGCAGATTTTAACTGGCTGACGTGTGCCCATCAGGAACTTCTCTAACACAGCAGTTACAACAACGTAAGCTGTTACAGTGAGAAAGTGACAGAGACAGGAAGTAGTGAGGAGGCACAAAGGGCTAGTAATTATAACTGCTGGGGTGGGAGCTGATTCACTGGATGTAGGCAGCATAGGCGAGGAGGGCTGTCAGATGCACTTTTTCCAAGGAGATTGAGAAAAACTAAAAGGCGGGAGGGAGGGGAAACAGGGCAAGAAAAGGGAACAGGGATGAAAAAAACTGAAAGCCAAAATAGTTTTGGTTTCTGAAAGTTGCCTCAATGCCTTTTTACACTTCCCTTGAAACATCCAGTGTATTGTGAGCAGCTCCGATCGTGGTTGATGTTTGTGGCGCTCTTCTGGGACACACCTATGGCATGGAGCCTTGGTGCTGCCTAGATTGCATGGCACCAGCCCCACTGCAGACTGTGGCAGGCGCACGTCCCACCCTGCTCCCATTGGCCTTAGTGTGTAGAAACTGCCCCTTATCTACTTCCCATCCCACTTCTGCAATGGCTGAGCACAGAACACTGCTTTGCTATCCTTTGTAACAGCCAATGACTAACTCCTCCACCAACTGGAGGTTTCTCTATCAATTCAGGGACAGATGAGGTCCAAGAACTGACAAAGAATCTCAAAGGACCTTGAACATGGCTGGGAAGGTGACCCTGACATTTACCAACAGGGGAACGGCAGTGCCAGGAGAGCGTAGCAGCACAGCAGTGAGGCACTGAAGATCCCAGGAGCCGGACACACTGTTGGGCCCTGAGTGCTCAGGCAGCCTACATAGCTACTACTGAGAGCAGAATGTCATATCACCCACATTAAAGTTTTGCTTTAAAAACTCCAGAGCAACCAAAGGAGGCCTCGTCCCCCTGCCAGTGTCTGAACAGGAGCCAGCACAGCTGGCCCCTCACTGCTTGCAGCCATAGTGTGTGATTCAGGGGAGTGGGTGAGTGTCTAGGATGCAATCTTCAAAGTCCATAACACATCCTGATTCAGGCACATCCCGCTCCCACCCACAGCCTGCTGCACCTCTGAGATCACAAGCCATTTTCTGCTGTAATTCATTATGCGGAGGCAGAGGGCCCAGTCTGAGGCCTAACCCTTTGCCTTCATGCACAGCAGTAACAGCCAGGCACAGCTTCGTCCTGTTGTAATCAACCTCTCACTAAAGCGAGGAAACAGGATTCTGGTGAATTTGCCCCACTCCATCGCAGATGAAGCAATACGTACCGCAGGGAACCTGGGAAAGGCCTTGGAGCTGTGGTTCCCTGATACTAAGGGCTAATGCAGAAAATGATTCACCTGTTGAGGCAGACAATCCGTCAACAATCTCTCACACAGGATCCATCGCTCACCTAATTTATAGGTATCCTGGCCAGCAGCAATTGGCCTGAAAGCAGAGAGGATGTTTTCAAAGAAGAAGGCACACTGATCTCAGCCCTTCCTGTTTCTGTAGTAGATAAATTGTGTTTCATGCCATTTACTGTGTATGTATGTTTCAGATGCAACCTTAGAAACGAATGTCCTGTCTCCTCTGCGTAGACACTGAAGAGCTAATTGTTCTTGTTGAGAATAGTGTTATTAGTCCAGGTGTTCCAGACAAAATTCTCCCTTCCCCCTGCACTTTGCTCTGATTGGTTTTCTTCCCATCTGAGAGGTGCCTATATTTCAGCAGTGCTGTAGAGCAACAATTCTACAAGTCCATTTGGCTGGGAGGAGTCAAGGAAAGTAAAATAGGGAGCTCATTCAGATCACAGAAAGGCAGTGGAGTAGGTTTGGGGGTGAAGGTGGTATGGAGTTTGCCCAGTGCTTTGGTACAAAGGGTGCTTTGTGAGCTATTAATCAGCACATCTTGTCAATAATAACTGAGCTCCTAAAGAAGCATGCATTGCTGCACAGCTGGAAGGCCTCGCCCCCAGTCCCACTGAGTCACCTGCTCCCAGGGTGCTTGCATTGTTCTTGGACTCTCCTCTCATGCTCCTCGTATTATTACAGAAGGGGGGTATTAGTATTATAGAATCAGGGTTACCTGGAGGTGGTTTTAGCCGTAGAGTCTGGCATTTGACTGGGCCCTTACACAGAGAAGGGGATTAATGTGCAAAGTATACACCCTGCATTAGTCTCTCATGTTCATAAGCAAGGCAATCATGCCACCTCACTACGGGGATCCTCTAGGAAGTGCCACCCCACAGATTTCCATTCTGATCTCTCCCCCCAACAAACCAGCCCACTCCTTCTATCGCCTCACACCAGTCTCCCTGAACACCCTTCCCACCTGCCCCTTCCCCATTCTACTCCATCCCCCAAATCCCCTTACAACTTCACTAACTACAAGTGGGGCACGTCTGCCTCCCTGTTGGGCCCTACAATCCCCAGCTGAATGGACAGGGCTAAATTCTACACTGCCCTTTGTCACATGAGATCTCATTGGCTTCAGCAGGGTAGCCCTGGGTGAGCCACTGCAGAATTCGGCCTGTGGAGGGAGGGGAGGGAGCACAAAATCACCTCTCCAAATCAGTCCAGACATTGAAAGCTTCTGTTGTAGATCAAGGGCTGGGCTGCGATTGGTGAAGATTCTGAATCAGGCTGTCATAAATATAAAGGGAAGGGTAAACCCCTTTGAAATCCCTCCTGGCCAGGGGAAAGCGCCTCTCACCTGTAAAGGGTTAAGAAGCTAAAGGTAACCTCGCTGGCACCTGACCAAAATGACCAATGAGGAGACAAGATACTTTCAAAAGCTGGGAGGAGGGAGAGAAACAAAGGGTCTGTGTGTCTGTCTATATTCTGTCTTTGCTGGGGATAGACCAGGAATGGAGTCTTAGAACTTATAGTAAGTAATCTAGCTAGGTAGGTGTTAGATTATGATCTCTTTAAATGGCTGAGAAAAGAACTGTACTGAATAGAATAACTATTTCTGTCTGTGTATCTTTTTTGTAACTTAAGGTTTTGCCTAGAGGGGTTCTCCATGTTTTTGAAACTAATTACCCTGTAAGGTATCTACCATCCTGATTTTACAGGGGGGATTTCTTTATTTCTATTTACTTCTATTTTTATTAAAAGTCTTCTTGTAAGAAAACTGAATGCTTTTTCATTGTTCTCAGATCCAAGGGTTTGGGTCTGTGGTCACCTATGCAAATTGATGAGGCTTTTTATCCAACATTTCCCAGGAAAGGGGGGGTGCAAGTGTTGGGAGGATTGTTCATTGTTCTTAAGATCCAAGGGTCTGGGTCTGTAGTCACCTAGGCAAATTGGTGAGGCTTTTTACCAAACCTTGTCCAGGAAGTGGGGTGCAAGGTTTTGGGAAGCATTTTGGGGGGGAAAGACGTGTCCAAACAGCTCTTCCCCAGTAACCAGTATTAGTTTGGTGGTAGCGGCCAATCCAAGGACAAAGGGTGGAATATTTTGTACCTTGGGGAAGTTTTGACCTAAGCTGGTAAAGATAAGCTTAGGAGGTTTTTCATGCAGGTCCCCACATCTGTACCCTAGAGTTCAGAGTGGGGGAGGAACCTTGACACAGGCCAATCCAGTCTATTCTTAATACCCAGCCTTTGGACCTTGGCAGCAACCTTCACAAAAGGGTCTGCACGGTGAAAGTTGGTGGCTGTAACAATGAAGCAGCTGTGTGCACCTTTCACTGCTCTGTCCATCCTGGAGGCAACCCAGGAATCCAGCAGCACAGTCTCTGCTCTGGGGTGACGGGAAAGGACAGATTCCCCCAGAGAGGAGTGGACTTTGAATCCCCCCATCATGCAGCAAAGCAGTCACCATGCTTCTCCCCTCCTTGTTCTCTGCTCCAGTAATGGCCACCATTTGCATCAAGTTAGACAAGCACCTGCATGTCAGGAATGGTCTAGTTATTATGTAGTCCTGCCACAAGTGCAGGGAATTGGACTAAAAGTCCTCTCAAGGTCCCTTCCAGTCCTATCCTTTTATGATCATCTAGAGTAAATAAAACTCACTGCACACAGAGCACTTCGCAGAAGTTTTCAGTTTCCATGGCTCTACATCCTTCCCCTTTTACCAGTCTGAGAGTTAATAATAATCAGCTATTGTGTATTGCTGCTGTGTATACTTAAAGCAGCTGCCACATTCTATCCCCAGAAGCGGCTGCATTTCAGTAGGCCCTATATAGTCTTAGCTTTCTCACCAGGGTGCCGCAAAGCTCAATGTTTGTACTGTATTCTAAGAACCCCAGGGGCAAAATGCTACCATACTGAATTGCTTGGTCTCCTTGAAATTTACCATGAAGGAGAATGAAAAAGATTATACGATATTAATCAGGTTGAGAAGGTGCCAAGAGGAAGCGATTCCAGCTCTGGCACTCATACCAGCTTGGGTTCATTGGTTGCTTAGTTTCTATTTTAATAGAGGAAAAATTAATAGACTAGAATGAAGGTTGCTGTGTGCATCGCAGAGCGTATGTACCTTTCAGAGGCTCTCACCTTTCTTTCAGTTGTTATTGCATAAGAAAGCTACCGCTCACACGGATAAAGCTCCTGGTCCATTGCAATCAACCGTCTGTTTGTAGTAGCGCTCGCCCTTTGGAAAAGTTTATTTATATTACAGTAGCACTTAGAAGCTCCAACTGAGATCAGCACCCCAAGCATTAGCAGAGCTTACCACCTATATAGACAGGATGGACAAAGACTGGAAGGGAAAGCTGAGGGACAGAACAGAGAGGTGAAGTGACTTGGCCAGTGTCACAGAGCAAGACAGTGACAGCGCCAGGAGTAGAACCGAGGGCTCCCAAATACTGTACCAATGCAGTGCCCTTTGGGGATCTGTAATCCAATGTGAAACGCTCCATGAAATAACAAACAAGAAACATCCGTGAGTTTTAAATTACTCTTGTACAAAAGATACCAACAGGCCCCGCAGAGGAGGGTTTCCATACTTAAAGAGTTTGTTTTCCCATCCCTTTCCTTCCAGGTCACTTCACTTGCTCGCAGACTTCACTTCCCCTTTCCTGAGGCACAAGAAGATCACAGTCCCCTCTGTGTTGCTCAGGGTTGCTATAGCGATCCCACCAGAGCAGGCTGTGCCTGAGTAGAGGCTGACAGGGGCTCAGCTTGTAACCTGAGAGAGAGAGAGCAAGCATGAGCTGGCAGGTTGGAGATGCTTTGTATTGTGTTTCTGATTGAAAATGAGTCATTGCTTCTCAGGAGTACAGATTTCCTCCCGCCACCCACTCTCAAAAGCAGATATCAGACAAAAGAATTTCCAACAGGATTATCCACGGCTACATAAGAGTTACTTAGGCTGTAGCCAAGGAGCTGGAGCTTTAAAAACAACATGTTGCTCTTCTGTATCCCCTGATCTGACAATACTTTAGAAAGAAAGGTAAAGATAAATATCCCTATTTTACAGATGGGGAAACTGAGGCACAGAGGTACAGTAACCAAGGAAAGTAACCAGCAGAGCTGGGAACAGAATGCAGCCACTTGACTCCTAGGCTAATGCTCTGGTCTTTACCGTCTCCCTTCCGGTCAATTTAGTGCTGGTGAAAGGGGCCAAATTCACAGACTCTGAAGACCGAAATCCTCTGCCAATCTGCTGCCTTGCCTTTCTTGTCTTGTGAGGAAACCTGTAGGCCCAGACAGAGCTAGTGTAACCCACACCCCTCCTGGGTGTGGTGTTCTGCCCCATCTAGTCACACCAAGCCCACTCAGAGCGAGAGAGAGAAAATGAGTCTGCCCTACAACCTTAGCTAATAGGCAGTTGGCTTTTAGCTCATGCGGTAGAGGTTCACGCTTTAAGCTCCAGAGATCCCTGGTTCGATCCTGCCTGCCGCCGACCAGGGTCTGTCAGCGTTCCACTAGTACCTGAGCCAGGAAGAAGGCAATGCACAGAAAAAGGGAGACGAAACAGTTCTTCCCATGTAAAAAGAAGTCATATGAGGTTGAGCAAAGCTCTGGAAAGATCCCGTCTGTCCTGCTCTCGACAAGACAAGTGCACTTGAAGCACAGGACAAAGGAGAGGTGGAGTCATGGGACTGTAGTAATTGCATGGCTGATAGTGTCAGCTTCTGGTGCAGTCAAAAGGCAGTGGTTGGAGCGGGTTCTTCAGGGGAGTGATAATGTGAAAAAAACGGAGTTAAAGCAGGACAATCTCAGGAGTTTTAGAATTTTAATGTCTGGGGAGAAGCCGTTGCAGGCTGGCTCAGTTCAGCCAAAGCCACACCCACAGGCCTTGTCCCAGGACTGCTGCAAACACACCGCAGCATTTCAGCACTGTTTTAAGTCACTTCTGAGCCAGCTACAGGGGCTGCACTTCCCCTTCCCAACCCTGGAGGGCAGAGAAGATGATGCAATCAGCACCAGGCTGTTGCTAGGAATTGCCCTGGGAAAGTGGTGGAGACATTGCAGGCTACCTTTCAAGGGGGATCCTGGCACTGCAGTGAGCAGTCCTGAGGCCCTGATTCCTCCAGGATGCATTGTCAGGGCTCTGTGACGCAGTCACGAGCTCACTGACAGACTCACATGACAAGCGCACTCCCCCAGTCACAAACGTCCATCTGACGGGCCCACATGATTTCAGATGAAGTTCCCTGGAAATCAAAGTCTAAAGAAGTGAGGGGCAGCAGTGGGAGAGGATTTAGAGTGACACATCAAGAATGTGTTAAGAAAAATAATTTACCTTGGCCAGCATCTGCTGTACTTCCCCATCTCAGCAGGGCTGTTTCAGCAACTAGCAGTGGAGACACTTCCTGTTTGGTTTGCGACACTGCTGGCTCCAGGGCCAGAGGAAACACAGAAGTACAAGCAGGAGAAGTGCAGAGTGGCTTCGTGACTGTAAAGAGCAAAGAAGGGCTGAAGCAAGGGGAGGCAGTCTTTACCCCACTGCAGGCTGCTGCTGCACCATGTCTCTGGCTCAGACCATCCGACTGTGGAATGAGGGAGTGTGTGCTACAGACCGCGAGGACTGGACAGCTGCGCTGGATGCTTTCAGCTCAGTGCAGAACCCCCCTTCCAAACTCTGCTTTAACATTGGCTGCATCCACCTGATCCTGGGGAATTTGGCTGAGGCAGAGCAGGTGAGTCACTCCTGTTACTGGCCCATTTTCACAGGCCAGTCTGACTGACGTACAACAGGGTGCAAGCCCAGACTTCTCTGCCAGACAGACTGACAGACCCGCTGAAACGTGGAGTGACTAACGAGTGTAGACTGGCCGATGGGATGACTTGCAGACCAGCAGGTCCAACACCTGGCTTGATCTGTAGCCTGACATACAGAAGGGTATTCAGCACAGATCCAAGGGGGTGGCTGGCAAACTGACCAAACTGGGTACAGTGTGAGGGGAAGGGGAGGGGAGATTGACACCCCAATGTAGGGGGCCATATGGAGCATTCCCTGAGTGGAACACATCAACATGCAGGGATAAAGCAACTGGTTAGAAAGACACAGTGAGACAACTACGGTGCATCAATTCACCCAGTGCATTCCTTCTGCCCTACTGAAATTCAGTTAGTTCATGGGTCCTAGGGTGATCAGATGTCCCGATTTTATAGAGACAGTCCTGATTTTTGGGTCTCTCTCTTACATAGGTTCCTATTGCCCCCCACCTCCCTGTCCTGATTTTTCACATTTGCTGTCTGGTCACCCTAATAGGTCCCAGCAAGATCCAGGCAGGAAATGGTTTTCCTGATTCAGAGCAGGGACTTGAACCTAGCTCTCCAGGTTCCCAGCGAGTGCCCTAACCACCCAGCTATTGGCTATACTGGAGGGCTGGGCGGGGTCCAGAAATTCCACCGTGGACCAAAGAGGCATTTCCCGACAGTTTCCTGACCAGCTCTGGTCTCCACTTGGGGCATCAGAAACCCTGGTCAGGAGAAATACAGCAGGCATGTAACAGAGGGTCAGGCAGCAGGGGAGGAGGCAACCCCTCCCTTGTCTTGCTTCTCTCCATGTTCCTCTTGCTTATTCACCCCTCATTTAGGCCCTTCCCCGGTACTCTGCCCTCATGCCTCACCCCAGCTCAGGGCAAGTCTCTCTCCACAGCATGTTCCATTGCTCTGCATCGCTCTAGGACTCCTCCCTGATCCCTAGCCTTGCACTCAATGTCCAGGTCTCCCTCTGCCACACTCCGCCAGTCTGTCTGTGCCGTGTATGAACCACCTTCTGCTCTCTACAGGCGTTTGCCAGGAGCATTAACTGCGACAAGCACTTAGCCGTGGCCTATTTCCAGCGCGGGACAGTGTTTTACTGGAGAGAGAAGTAAGTGTTGGGTGCACTCTCCAGAATTGAGGGGTTCATGCTGCCTTTAGGCAGAGCCATTTCCTGGTTCCTGACTGGTTGAGAACAGTCATTTTGGCAAGTCAGTCCTGTTGTGATGCCAAAGGTGATAATTGGGGCTGGGGCACACCTCCCAAGGTAAACATTTTCTCTTGCTTAGAGGCAGAGGACTAGTGGGTTGAGAATGGGTATCAGAGCCTGGGGAATACCCCAGTGTCTTTAAAGACCCCCGCACAAGACAAAGACAATGGGGGACACAGCTAAAACCTTCACGGCAGGGCCTGTCTCACACATTGTGCAGTGCCTAGCGTAAAGACAATACTATTAACACTGATCGTGGCTTTGAAAATAGCCTGGATAGAGGTGAGAGGCGCGAAGTGCTAGGGCTGGCAAACTGCGATGGGCAAGGAGGAGGGGGACGCACTCGCTCCAAGAGATTCTGACATCTGAGACCCTCGAGGCAGCCATATCTCATGAGAGTGACTCCAAACGACCCCAGGACTCAGTAGGTAAAAGGCCATCAGTATCCTACGGGCTGGAAGGAGTCAGCTTAGAGCAACTCAGGGCTAGAGCAGGACTCTGTGGGCTTTTGAAGGATGGCAGGCAGCGAGATTAGCACAGAGCCGTACTCTGATGGTTTATCACATTTCTTTGCTCTACAGGTACGAATTGGCCATTGAGGACTTTAAAGAGGTGTTAGCCCTGCTGCGAGGGAACCAGCTGATAGACTACAAGATCCTGGGGCTGCAGTTCAGGCTGTTTGCTTGTGAGGTGAAGCGGGTGCAGGGGCTGAGAGTGTTTGAGACAAGCGAGGGCAGCCGGGAAGTATGGGAGGTGAAAGAATGGGGTTGTATGCTAACCCAGCTCCACTCAGCCAGTGGGTGCAACACAGAAGTGGGTCACCAGGGGACACGCAGTCAGCACAGCGGCTGAGAAAGCCGCAAAGTCCCAGAGTTGGTAGGACCCCTACCACATGCACCTGTCCCACAAACCCCCCTTCACCCAACACCACCAGCTCCACCCCCGTGACCAAACTCCCCCAATCCTTTGTGAATGATTTAGTGGTTCCTAGATTTAGAGATCACCTCCTGATAACCAGTGAGGGCTGGCTTAGGGCCAGGCTCCTTCCTGGGGACTCAGCTCTGGGGTGAGAAGCTAAGGAGCTCTCTGCAGCTGGGCTCTTCTTTCTCCGTCAGTCAGGTTTGAGCCCCACCCCTACCACCACCATGGGGGGAGACTGGGGCAGCACTGCCTTCCCTGAGACATCTCCTCTCTACCCTACCAAATTTATGGCTGTGAAAAATGCATCCCGGCCTGTGAAATCTGATCTCCCCTGTGAAATCTGGCTATTGTAGGGGAGACCAGATTTCAGAGAGTTGGGTGGCTGGAGAGCGGCGGCTGCTGGCCAAGAGCCCAACTCTGAAGGCAGAGCCACCGCAAGCAGCAATGCAGAAGTGAGGGTGGCATGGTATGGTATTGCCTCCCTTACTTCTGCGCTGCTGTTGGCAGTGGTGCTGCCTTCAGAGCCGGGCATCTGACCAAGAGCTGCCCTCCAGCCACTCAGCTCTGAAGGCAGCAGCACAAAAGTAGGGGTGGAAATACCATGACCCCCCCTACAATAGCCTTCTGACCCACCCCAGCCCCGTTTTGCTTTGGGATCTGCCACGATTACAATACCGTGAAATTTCAGATTTAAATATCTGAAACCGTGAAATTTATGATTTTTTAAATCCTGTGACTGAAATTGACCCAAATGGGCCATAAATTTGGTAGGGCCCTACTGATTATCATCTGGCAATTAGGCAGCATGGAGGAAAGGGGCGTCTTGAGGATTCGAAGCAGGAGTCCGCAGCTGGGCAGGTTCTGCCTCACAGAGCTGGACAAAGCCAGGATTTGGCTTGCAAAGCATGGGGAGGGATGGGTTGGATTACTGAAGGCTGTTCACTAGCACAGGTAACTTTAGAGATGTAAAACTAGCTTCTCTTTGTAACCAAATCCCCCTGAAAAGGGAGATGAATTAGCCCTGGTGAGGGCAAATCACATGGCCCCTGGTAAAGAGTGTGATCACTGTTAGGAAGGTTACAAGCAGGGAGCAGAATCATTACAAAGAGAAGCAAGTCCTCTCCCCCCCCCTCAAACACACACATCACCTCATTGCCTTCAGAGAGGCTTTCTCGATCCTCCTTTGGGATGCAAGGACAAGCAAACCCCTCAGCAGAGTCCTCAGGCAGTGGTGCCATATGCAGTAACGTGGGCCATCACAGGTCTGCAATCTGCCCTCTGGTGTAGGCCACTGTTCTGGGAGTGGGTCAATGGAGATGGCCCATTCTCTGCTCCCTGTCGACCTTGCAGGTGTTGTATAACATAGCCCTGCTCTACGCCAAGCTGGAGGACTGGAGAAAAGCTGAAGAGCATCTGACGCTGGCGATAGGCATGAAGACCGAGCCCCGGCATAACAAGATTGACAGGGCGATGGAAGCCATCTTGGTAAAGAACAACACTAGGGATTGCTTAGTGGGTCTGTTCCTATCTAGGCTCACACTGAAAAGCCAGGGACCTGTAGGGATGAGAGACACTCCGAATTCCAGGAAGGCAAGGAACTGTCTTTGATCAGAGACTTTACAGAGCAGCAGAAAACGCTGAGAAATATTGCAGGAATTGTGGGTTTCAGGGTAGACAGTAGGATTTGCAGGTGAGTGGGGCTTGTGAGGGGATAGTTGGGCCAAGTGGGCATTTATTGTCAGAAGTGGGGGTTGAAGCAAGGAGGTGGTTGGGCTGAGTGGGGTTTGTGGGGAGGGGCTGGGTCATGGGGCAGTTGGATCGAGTGGGGTTGTGGGGAAGGGGCGGCTGGATCGAGTGGGGTTGGGGGAGCTGGGGTCGACGCAAAGGGGCAATTGGGTTGAGTTTACATGGAGAGAGCTAAACAGAAAGACAGAAGTCCGGCAATGCTGGAGCAAGCTGTGCTCTCCCCACATATCCCTGAAAAGCACTGTGATTTCTGTGTGCTGCAGAAGCATAGACTCTTTGAGCCGGTGGCAATTCCTCCGGGGAAGCTGTTTAGGCCAAATGAAAAGCAAGTGGCTCAGCTGGAGAAGAAGGATTACCTGGGAAAAGCTACGGTAGGAAATTCATCCAAGGGGGAGGAATTAACAAGCAGTTTTCTCAAGTCGGGCTGTGGGTCAGAGGAGCCAACTCACTGGCCTCTGCCTAGGGATCCCCACTTATTTATTATTGGCTGAGTCTTGGCAGCACAGAGGAGAACAGGGAATTGAGGACGTCCCCGCCCTGAGGGACTCAGCCACTTGTAGGGGGAGGAAAATCAGTAGAAATCCATTGTAAAATTTGGAAGCTGCATGAATAAAACAAGAAAACGGGCCTGTGTGTGACCATGTTTTCAGACCCCCTTCAGTGCATGAGAGCCAAACACTGCAGCACTGACGTAGCACGTGAGAACCGGGAAAGCAAATGGCCAATTCCCTTGCCACAGCCTGAGCCAGAAAATAAACCAGCAGCAGCTAAGGTGCAAAGCAGATCAGCCAACCAACATCCTGTCAGCTCCAGTGCTTCCAGGGGCTATCAGTAATTCACGTAAGGGCGTCTGGTTTCGAAGGCCAGGATTTTTGAAACAGCCTAAGGGAGTTAAGTACCAAAATCATAGTGAAAGGGAGCTGGGAACCTAGCTCTCTCCAGCTGCTTTCAGAAACTCAGGCTACAAATATAGCTGAATTTTAAGCCAACATTGTCCCTTTCAGTGCTGCAGGGACAAGGCTCAAGCCTGAGAGCTCACCCCCATGAGAGGGCAGGCTCAGGTGCCCTGCAGCGCAGTAGAAAGTGTTTAGCCCGAAGACATTGCTGCTCTTGAACCAGGGCTGGGTGTTAGAACCACTAGAGGAACAGCGGCCCCCATGGTGGTTGGGTCAATAATACATGGGAATTGGAGCAGTTAGCTGGGATTTTCCAAAGCCGGAGAGTCAGGGCCACGGGGAGGTTAGACTACAGTGAGCAGCAAGCAAAAGCGTAGGAGCAAGGGGGCAGGAGAGGGAGTGGGAGCTGGGGAAAGCCAGGAAGAACCAAGTAACGGCCTTTCCACTCTTTGTCTGTAGGTCGTGGCGTCTGTGGTCGACAAGGATAGTTTTTCAGGGTTTGCTCCGCTTCAGCCGCAGGTGAGGCAGCATTGGGTGCATCGTAACACACGTAGCACAATACAGCACATGCTGCCAATGAGAGAACGTGTACACGCGTCTGCACTGCAATCGCTGATGACATAGCGGCTAGATTTGACCTCTTTAGCTCAAACAGCAGCAGTGAAGGCACAGGCGGCAGCCGGGGCTAGTTGCTCCAGCCCACGCCCAGTGTCCTGGGTGGCACTGTATAACCCGTGCTGCTGGGGCTTCACCTCCATTGTGCTGCAAGCTAGCTAGATCAGTGCTAGTTTGGTTATGTCCACGCATGCAGCAGTCCCACCTGATTGCAGCATCCGTACACACACCTTGCGTGTGATTTTCAACAACTTGCAGGAAATCCAATAAGACCCAGATAGTTCAGCTGTTATTTTCCCTCCTTCTCTCTCCCTCCCACCAGCCTCAGTTTCCTGACAAACACACCTCCCCGCTAGGCCTTCAGCTGACATTTGCTGCTTCTGAGGTCTTCCATCTGTTCAGACTCTTGAGCCACCAGAAGGCTTTAGTTAAAGTTCTTTGAAAGACTATCAAGGAAGTGAGGTAACCACAGGGTCTGGTGTATGTCCTCTTGTGACCTGAAACAGCTCCATTGCAAGAATAAGCGGGCTGATCCCACTACGGCAAGAGGCCGATAGCATGTTTCCCTACCATTCAGTAGTATGGCCACGTTTAATGTAGCAGAGCTCTTGAAGAGGTGGTAAAATTGGCTAAATATCCAAAATGATTTGGTTTAAGACTAGAGGAGATTGTGTAGCGCTGCAGAAGGGCCTAGCAAAGCTAAACACCATGATGGCAGCTGAAATTCATCAGCAGGTGAGTGCATGGTGCTGCATATTGGAACAAACAATGAAGTGGCTGAATGGGCTCTGGGTTAAATTGTGGCCTCTTAGGGTCTGTCTAAGCTGCATTTAGACCCCCGTGGCTGGCCCGTGGTTTGGGCTCACGGGGCTTGGCTAAGGGGCTGTTTAATTGCGGTGTAGATGTTTGGGCTCAGCTAGAGCAGGGCCCTAGAGCCATGCAAGGTGGGAGGGTCCCAGAGCTCAAGCTGCAGCCTGAGCATCTACACTGTAATTAAACAGCCCCTTAGCCCGAGCCAGCTGGCACAGGCCAGCCGCAGGTGTCTAACTGTCATGTAGACAGACCCTTAGGGGGATGAGCCAAAGTGACATTATGAACATCTCCTGAGATGGCTGCCCAAAGCACAGCAGTGGTCCTGGGGGCAAATAAAGGGTTGGGCTGCACTGAAAAGGGAACAGAGATTAATCATGCCATTGCAAGTATTAAACTGCTGGTCTATATTAGGAGAAAGGAAACATCCTGAGAAGGGCAAGACACGTATTAGGAGCCTGGAGGGATTCCTTTTGCAGAGGGATTAAACTGGCAGGATTATTTAGGTTCTGTTTGTTTGTTTACAGACGAGTGGCCCTCCACCCAGACCAAAGACACCAGAAATCCTCCGGTGAGTTAAACAGAGTCTAGGGGATAACAGTAATGCATGGAGCCAGTCTGATACTGCAGCAAGTAGGCTATGGATACAGAGGCACGGCAGGCTGCAGATGTGTGAATTAATCAGACATGCAACATCACCCCCCCCCCCACCGAGAATTGAGACACTGGGACAATAGGGAACTGGACTGGCAGGTGAGAATGGCTTTGGTGATGAAAAGAGGTCTCGGACACTAATAGGGAAGGAGACAGCTGCTCTAGCAGTGGCCGGAGGAGAGGGGAACAGCAGGGTGTAGCTGGAGAAGGCTGTAGCAGCAGGGGCAAGGTGAGGAGAATGTACAATGGGGGCAGCAGTAGAGAGACTGGCAGCAGCGGTACAGGGGAGGAATGTGGAGACTGGAGAGGGAAGGAGTGGTGAGCTGGGCTAGGCATGGGAGCAGCAATTACTTCTATGTATTCCAATGAAATAAACTGCTGCATTGTGATTGGTGGGGCTGTAATTCCGTCTCGGAGATCCACTGACTTCCTAGACCAAGAGAAAGAAGCCCTTGTGGCTTTTGGTGCTACCAGAGCCCCTCTGTAGATTTATAGCCCCGCAGCAGTTAAAGCAGGCAAGAGGGAATCAGGACTGCGGGGTTCTCTTCCCAGCTCTGCCACAGACAGGCGGTGCTAACCTTGAACAAGTCAACTCTCTGCCTCGTTGTATCCACCTGTGAAACGGGGCTGATGCTTCCCTAACTCCTGTGGGGGAGGCATCAGTGTATGCAAGGGGCTGCACAAGGCTCAGATGACTCGTCCTATACAAAAGCAGAATAGTAGTAACGTGTGTAGCACCTGTCCCCGTACCGAGGCTCTGCGCAGTTACAGCTCCCAGACTGGCCTTGTCATACGCACACTCACTCTATATTGGATACTGGATTTTCTCCAGTTCTGGTGCTGGTTTCATTCAGAATGATGCCACCCCTAACAGGAGTCAGTAACTTACAGCTGTAATGGCAGATAGATTCAGCTCCCTATCTACTATCCCATGTGCTTTTGGGATGCAGTCTGAGTGAGCGATGGAAGGAGTGAGGAGACTCTGTGTGTGGGGAGGATGAGAGATTGCATCAGACACTAGCCCCATTGCAACAGCACAAACACCACGTTTCTGTTTGCCCAACCTAGCAACTTCCATCCTAATTTAGTGGCAATCATATGCAGTTCTGCCTTCAGAGGGGCTCAACCTATGATTCCCTGAAGTGCCATGGAAAACCACATGCTCTTTACCAGAGCACTGGGGCCAGCTGCTCTTTACTCTTTATCACTAAGTCTCCCAGGGCTCTCTTCCCAGCCCTGCCACTGATTTCCTGAATGACCTTGGATAACTCACTTTGCCATTCTGTGCCTTAGTTTTTCCATCTATAAAATGGAGCCAGGTAATGATACTTATGACTTACCTGCTTTGTAAAGTGCTTGGAGGTCTATGTATGAAGAGTGCTATGTACATATGATGTACGTATGTATGATGATCTTGGTACTTCGATACCATGGTGAGGGGTACATCGGGCCAAAATCCAGCTCTGTCCTCCCACTGCAGGGCTAATAGGGTACAATGAGCAGATAGGGTGAGGAAGGACGATGTCCTTCTGACATAGTGACTGTGACAGCCTCAGCCACTAGAAACACAGAGGGAGGCGGGAAGAGGCCCAGGAGAACAAGAGATCCAAGACAAAGCTAAGGAAGGCAGCAGCGCTCTTCCCAGCTGACTCAGCCATTGCTTCCCCACCTAGGGCCCTGGAAGGGGAGCCGTACCGCGTGCTATACGAGTTCACGCCCGAGACCACGGAGGAGCTGCAGGTCCTACCGGGAAACATTGTCTTTGTCCTGACGAAAGGGAAGGACAACTGGGCCACCGTTATGTTCAACGGGAAGGTACTTAGAGCCCATTCCACACGTGGGCTTTGCCAGGCCAGTGCTGGCACTTGCTAAGGGTGTGTTCCCACTCCATCGAAGGCAGTGCCAAAGCCCCCCCCCCCCCCCCCGACCCCTATGGGGCGGTGCCAGGGCTCAGTTGCTGGGTGAGTTTGCTGGGTTGCTTTGTATGTCATTGCTTTTGTGCTGGGACCTGTTACCTGATCCATGTGCTTTTGAGTCCACACTGCAGCCTGTAAAGTGCTGCAAACATAGACACGTTTTTAGGCTTGGTAGGATCCTTCCCTGCTACAGGTCCCTTGGGGAGCTGTTTCCTGGCATCCTCTAATTCCATCAGCCAGCATCTGAGCACAGACTGCCTTGCTCACCCGCCCCAGCCCCACCTCAGGCTGTCTGGCCCCTGCGCAGTGTTTCCACTCACCTTCTCACTGTGGGCTCACCAGCTTGTTCCTTGCATCCCCGCTACCTGCTCCCTCGGCCCTGCATTTATACAGTGCACCCCATACACTTTAACAGTACCCATTACACCACCCCCGGGAGGTCCCTGTTTTACAGGTGGGGAAGCGGAGGCCACAAAATGACTTGCCCACGGTGAAGCAGCAAGCACGTGGCAGAGCCAGGAAGGGGATGCCAGCCTCAGCTCCAAGGCCTGACCACCCTTCCTGTACAGCTGGTCTCATTCAGCAACCCTCCCCCACATCAGTTAGTGACCTTCAAAAGGCCATCCAAGCCCCGCCTTGCCCTTTCTCCAGAAACTGCTCAGATGCATCCCTCAACTCAAAGTGCAAGAGCCCTGAGGCTGCACCTGCAGCCAGATCCCACACATGAAAGCAAAGCCTCGGGCACTAGCCCCGAGCAGTGTCAGCCCACACTAGCTCCATGACACAGCAGTGTGAGCTGACCAAGCTGCTCTTGGTGGCCTATCTGATCAGATGCCATGCAGAGGAGGCATGCTCCCTCTCCTTAGATCCTCCTCCTGGGACAGTAGGTTCGGCCCTAGGCTGCTCAGACACCTCTCTGAACTGGAAGAGGCCAGAAGAAACAAATCTAAACTCTGCAGCAGCTGCCCTTCCAGGCTACAGGTGTAGAGGAGACCCCCAGATTGATGGGCATGGTTGAGTTGCTCCTTCCCGGCCTGTGGTTCTACCCATATGTTAATACATAACCCTGCTGCCGTCTCCTCCTAACCACTCCTGCTTTTGTCTGTGTGTCTCCCCCCCCACAGAAAGGGATTGTCCCCTGGAACTACCTTGAGGCCGTGGAGCTCCAGAACCAGCCGCAGGTCCGGGTAAGGCAGGCTGGCACACTAGCAGCCCCTTTGGAATAGATGTTTCCCTACAGAGTGGTGTCTCACACCAGGAGGATGATGCTGCAACTCACCAGAGCCTACAGCGCTGTCATTGTTACTGTATGCAGGGGCACCTGCCTGCAGCACCCCCTGCCTCATGCTCTCCAGCCCTGCCTGCTCACTAGGGCTGCATGAATTGCTCCTGGAACACCCAGAACTCCCCCAAATCAGGATGACCATGGCACCCCACCTTCATGAATGTCCATATATCTGGGTAGGTGCGGATCCCATGGTCCACAGAGTGGTAGCCAGGGATTGCCTGCGCCGCTGGGAGCGGGGAGACCGAGTGTTTCATCACCCCATTCTCTCCATCAGGATCTGAATGGCCTGAGAGATGTATTTCAGAGGAACAGCCGTGTTAGTCTGTATTCGCAAAAAGAAAAGGAGTACTTGTGGCACCTTAGAGACTAACCAATTTATTTGAGCATGAGCTTTCGTGAGCTACAGCTCACTTCATCAGATGTATACCGTGGAAACTGCAGCAGACTTTATATACACACAGAGAATATGAAACAATACCTCCTCCCACCCCACTGTCCTGCTGGTAATAGCTTATCTAAAGTGATCAACAGGTGGGCCATTTCCAGCACAAATCCAGGTTTTCTCACCCTCCACCCCCCCCACACAAATTCACTCTCCTGCTGGTGCTAGCCCATCCAAAGTGACAACTCTTTACATAATCAAGTCGGGCTATTTCCTGCATAGATCCAGGTTTTCTCACATCCCCCCCCACCCCCATACACACACAAACTCACTCTCCTGCTGGTAATAGCTCATCTAAACTGACCACTCTCCAAGTTTAAATCCAAGTTAAACCAGAACATCTGGGGGGGGGGGGGGGGTAGGAAAAAACAAGAGGAAACAGGCTACCTTGCATAATGACTTAGCCACTCCCAGTCTCTATTTAAGCCTAAATTAATAGTATCCAATTTGCAAATGAATTCCAATTCAGCAGTTTCTCGCTGGAGTCTGGATTTGAAGTTTTTTTGTTTTAAGATAGCGACCTTCATGTCTGTGATTGCGTGACCAGAGAGATTGAAGTGTTCTCCGTAGAGGCCCTGCCAGGCAGTTCCCTCCAAATGCACACTGCCCCCTACAGGTTACCACCCAGCACTGCAGCACTATCACACATGGTGGGGAGCTGAGCTAGGGCTACCCAAACCACCCCTCCAGGATCCCTGTGGCCAGTGAGTCGCAGCAGGGATGTGATGCACAGATCCTGCCACCCAAGATCCCAAAGTAGCAGCTCTGCCGGTGTCCTAAAAGGGCATCCCACATGCAGGACAGCAGGACCCAAGCTCCCCTGTGCTGTCCCCTGCTGATAGTAACACTAACTACAGTCTCATCTTGCACAGGAGGAAACCCCCACTGAGTTGGACATCCCTGCCCCACCCAGTTCTACCGCTCCGGAAAAGCCCAGGTCTTCAGCACCAGGTCAGTGACCGTCGTACCCAGGGATCACTGAGATGGCAGTAGCTGGTGGGAACAGGCACTAGTTTCACCCCATCTGATGGGGGTGTGCCCCCTCTTTCCTGCTCTGCTGTACCTGCACTGTGGGAATCTGTCCCAGCCAGTTGCAGCTCTTGTGTGGCCCTTATTTGCTGTTGGCACAGTAGAGAGAGGCTGGAGCAGGGGACACAGTCATTTGTAGTGTTATATGGCATAGTGCTGGTGATGGACTCGAAGAACAGAGGGTTGAATTGTGACACGCCTCCAGGTCACTTGGAAGCACTTTGAAACTGTGCTCCTAAATCACTTGGGCACTTAAGACCCTCCCACCCTAAATCCTGTCTGACTGGTGGGGAACAGTACAAAGTCGAGGCCCAAAGCTCTGGGTACAAGCAGGGCATGTTTAGGAGGAAGATGCTCATGGTTTGCAGGCTGCCCGCTGTGGACACGCACTGCCTTTGAGGGGTTAGCTGGGACTGTTAGACCCAATTTTGCTGCTTTAGCTTTAGATGTGGGCTTCTCTCCCAGGGCTCTGAACCCTGCTCCAAAGCATTTGGCCCCTGCTGGGGCTCTCAGAGACTCCCAGTGCTTGTTCAGTACAGCTGGGACAGGGGGCACGAGGGCTGTGTTTGAAAAGCTGCTTGAACCTTCAATTCCATCTCGTATGGACAGCCAGGCTGATTTCACTCCCTCAGAAGAAAAGGTCCTCGGTGTGCTCGGCTAAGGGCTGTCTGGACTGCGGTGAATGCTGCACTCCCAGCGTGCCCACGCTCAGACACCAACGATCCGTGAGGTGGTAGTGCCGAGCGGCGCTTACCGAGATCAGGGGCCCATTGTGCAAGGTGCTGTACAGACAGTCCCAGATTCCCTACTTATTTCAATAGACAAGTCAGACAAAGGAGTTGCTATTGTCCCCTTCTGCAGAGTGGGAACTGAGGCCCAGAGTAAATTAAGCATCTTGTTCAAGCTTGTAGAGCTGAGAACTAAACCCACTTCACTCACCTCCCAGTGCAGGGAAATCAGCAGAAGAGCATCCCATAGCAGGCTGCTGCCTGCCTGTCCTGGGGCTGTATTCTCTGCCACTGTACGTTGCGCCATTTAAGATGGAGCTGGGTTTGCAGCAGCAGCGGCTGACTTCACTGCAAGTCGCTGGAGTCCCGCGTTCCACACTGTTCTCCAGCATTTGCCTGACAGGAGAGGGAGGGGGCTCCAGTTGCTGAATGAGGGTATGAAACTGTCCCATTCACCAAGCCCAAAGACAGTGTCCCCTGACCCTTGAGTCAGGGCCGGCTCCAGGCACCAGCGAACCGAACTGGTGCCTGGGGTGGCAAATGTAAAGGGGCGGCAGGACGTCGGGCTCTGGGGTGGCAGTCCTGCTTGGCGGTGGGCACGCGACTCTTCTTCGATCGCTGGCAGCAATTCAGCAGACGCACCGTCACTCCGCCTCCGTGTTCGGCAGCAAGGTTTTTTGTTTTGTTTTTTTTTTTTGCCGCTTGGGGCTGCAAAAACGCTGGAGCCAGCCTTGCCCGGAGTGGAAAGCAGCCACGTGCTGTAGGAGTCAGCTGCTAGCAGCCCTATTGGACCTGGACCAGAAGCACTCAGATGTGCTAAGATACAGTGGTTAACACTTGTTAAAGCTGGCCAAGCTGGTGGAGGGTGAGGGTGAGAGGAGAAGAGGATGAGTGAGCGTGTTCATTCTAAACCCTTTGAACCATCTCATGGGAAGCATCATGTCTGAATGACCAGATTTGAGACATTGTTGGCACCCTAGAAGATCCTGATATGGGGTTCTAATGTTGGAATGGCTTTTCTATTAGACCAGCGGTTCTCAAACTGTGGGTCAGGATCCCAAAGTGGATCACGACCCATTTTAATGGGGTCGCTGGGGTGGTGTTAGACTTGCTGGGGCCCAGGGCTGAAGCCAAAGCCCGAGCCCCACCACCCGGGCTGAAGCTGAAGCCCGAGGGCTTCAGGCCTGAATGGCGGGGCTCAGGTTACAGGTACCCCCTACCTGAGGTGGCGGGGCTCAGGCAGGCTCAGGCTTTGGTCCCCCTCCTGGAGTCGTGTAGTAATTTTGTTGTTAGAAGGGGGTCGTGATGCAATGAAGTTTGAGAACCCCTGTATTAGACAGCAAAAAACTGCCTACCATCTTTGGCCTCATTTGATGCAGTTTTGGATGGCTGCCTGCAGTTGGATGATCAGGACCAAATGTAAATGTGTTAATAAATGCAAAATAATGCCTATTGGAAAATATAATCTCAATTATGCATATAAAATGATGGGGTCTAAATTAGCTCTTACCACTCAAGATGATGATGTTGGAGTCACTGTGGATAATTCTCTGAAAACATCCACTCAATGTGCAGCGGCGGCAAAAAAGTGAACAGAATGTTGGGAATCATTAAGAAGGGGAGAGATAATAAGACAGAAAATATCATGTTGCCTCTATATAAATCCATGGTACGCCCACATCTTGAATACTGTGTGCAGGTGTGGTCGCCCCATCTCAAAAAAGATATATTGGAATTGAAAAATGTTCAGAAAAGGGCAACAAAAAATTAGGGGCATAGGACAGCTTCCATATAAGCAGAGACTAATAAGACTAGGACTTTTCATCTTGAAAAGAGATGACTAAGGGGGGGATATGATAGAGGTCTATATAATCATGATGAGTGTGGAGAAAGTAAATAAGGAAGTGTTATTTACTCCTTCTCATAACACAAGAACTAGGGGGTCACCAAATGAAATTAATAGGCAGCAAGTTTAAAACAAACAAAAGGAAGTATTTCTTCATGCAACACACAGCCAACCCATGGAACTCCTTGCCAGAGGATGTTGTGAAGGCCAAAACTATACCAGGGTTCAAAAAAGAACTTTATAAATTCATGGAGGATAAGTCCATAAATGCCTATTAGCCAGGACGGGCAGGGATGGTGTCCCTAGCCTCTGTTTGCCAGAAGCTGGGAATGGGCAACAGGGCATGGATCACTTGATGATTACCTGTTCCGTTCATTCCGTCTGAAGCACCTGGCATTGGCCACTGCTGGAAGACAGGATACTGGGTTAGATGGACCTTTGGTCTGATACAGTATGGCCGTTCTTATGTTGAGTGGACTCTGCAGAGGGATTTTTTTACACTGACTCATGGTCTTAGTGGAGGTCTTCAGGGAACCTGAAGATGTGTTCTCCACTCAAAGTGCAGCAGCTTCAAAAAAGCTAACAATGTTAGGAACCATTAGGAAAGGGACAGATAATAGGACAGAACATATAATAAATGCCCCTATATAAATTCATAGTGTGCCCACACCTTGAATACCATGTGGAATTCTGGTCACACTATCTCAAAAAAATGTTAGAGTTGGAAAAGGTACAAAGAAGGGCAACAAAAACAATTAGGGGTGTGGAACAGCATCCATATGTGGAGAGATTAAAGAAGACTGGGACTATTCATCTTCGAAAAGAGATGACTAAGAGGGTATATGATTGAGGTCTATAAAAATCAAGAATGGTGTGGAGAAAATGAACAGGGAAATGTTATTTACCCCTTCATATAACACAAGAACCAGGGGTCACCCAATGAAATTAACAGGGAGCAGGTTTACAACAAACATAAGGAAGTACCACATCACATAACATACAGTCAACCTGTGGAACTCTTTGCCCAGGGATGTTGTGAAAGCCAAAACTATAGCTGGGTTCAAAAAAGAATTAGCTAAATTCATGGAGGTTAGGTCTATCACTAGCTACTAGCCAAGATGATCAGGGAATCAACCCCATGCTCGGGGTGTCCCTAAACCTCTGACTGCCAGAAGCTGGGAGTGGACAACAGGGGATGGATCACTTGATAATAGCCCTGTTCTGTTCATTCCTTCTGCCAGTGGCCAGTGCCAGGTGCTTCAGAAGACAGGATACCAGGCTAGATGGACCATTGGTCTGACCCAATATGGCCACTCTTACATTCTAAATCTTTAACCCTGTTCATATATCCAGCATAACTTTAATTTTCTCCCTGCCCTCTATAGAAGCTGCAACTCCTGAAGTAGCATAACCCTCAGGGACTAACAAGCTTAACATGAGCAGGAAACAAACACCTAAGCTTACTTCTAAGCTAAGTGGTCATTAGCCACTGCCTGCAAGAGCCTGGCTATTGCTCCATAAAGCATTGACAATGAACAGTCACCAATCCCTTAGTCTGAGCTGGATAGTGGGCAGCGCTGTGCTGGGGGACGATGATGGATTGACAGCCCTGGAGAACGAAGCGCTGCATGGCCCCAGAACTGGCAGAACCAAGGAGCAGCAGGGTAGGCAGAGGGTCTGGAATGGGGCTTCCATCCTGAGCGGGAGAACCACCTCTACGATGTCCCTCCTTGCCCTCTGCTCAGGCTGTCAGCAGAGGGGCCACTTTGCACTGGGCTGGATGGTGGCAGGTGGAAACAGCTACATCTGAACTTGCTTTACAGCTAGACACAGTCTGTGAACATAATCAGGTGTCAGACAGGGACACGACATTGGCAGCTGGCTGTCTTGTTTGGAACAGAACAATCACTTTCAAAGGCCACGGGCCAAACAAAGCCACCTTCAGCAAGGAGGGAACTAAAGAACTAAATGAAAACTTTCATTCGAAGAAACCAAACAAAACAGCTGACCAAGAATGGCACTCTTTGAGAATGAGAGTTAGTTTGAGCATTTACCAGTTTTTCCAACAACTTTTTATCTGGAAATTTGTAAACACTGCAGACATTTTTAGATTTTTATGAAAAATTTAAAAAGACTTCCTTTCCCAGGCAGCTGTACTTCAGAGACACTAGCAGAGTAACATTCAGCAATGCCAGCAGAGCTGACAGCCACACCAGTTAGCCTTGTGAGTCAGAAGGCCCAGGGAACCTTCACATCCAGCAGGGTCTCTAGCCCAGCAAAATCCTTAAAACGGAGCACAAATCTCACAGTGGGACCATATTGAATACACTGGCGCTTCTGTAATGCCTTCCAGTGTCAAAGCATTAACAAACGAGGGGGCAGATCCTCAGCTGGTATAAACTGTCATAGCTGCATTCACTTCAATTGCACCAGCTGAGGATCTGCTCCCATGAATTTAACCTTATCTCTGTGAGTTAAGAGTCATCTGCAGCGTACAGAGAAGGAAACATGCACAGAGAGATTTTCAAAAGTGTTGAGCACCTGGAGCTATGGGCGCTCCCCAGTGACTCGCCCAAGGTCACACAACAAGGCAGGGGCAGAGTTGGGAACAGAAGCCAGGAGGTTTGACTCCCAGTCCACACATTAACAGATCTTCACAGATCCAAAACCCTGAGCTGAGAATGTAAGAGGTATGACAGATGAGTCGCATACATATTTGTTCGTCATGATCATTAGTTTATCAGTCTAAACACGGGGAGTCTAACTTCCCTTCCATTCTAAAAATCCAGACCTCTACCACTTGTGTTAACTTGGCTACCATTAGTGCTGGAACTTACAGTGTCTTGTCAAGCCCCAGCCTCTAGGAGAGACCACGGTAAACTGAACCCTGAGCAGCTCTGACACATTTCATCCAGTGTTACCATGTGAACCAACCTCCTCTTCTAGGTGCACTGTCCAGTGGTTAAGGAGCTCACTCAGCCACATGAATAGCCACATAAGGCAGATTATGTTACGTTACCCAGCAATTTGTGCTTTTATGGTTTTTTTTTTGTTTTGTTTTGTTTTTAAGAAAAAACTGTCTCTATGCTCTATGGTTGCAAAAATAACCTTTAAAATGTGAAATCAAGTGTAGCTGGTGCAGTGATATCAGCCTGAGTCATAGAAATTTGGGTTGCTTCCATTCATCTCAATGAGGTGTTAATGGCAAAACCTAATGACACTAATGATTTCACTCATTTTGGCAGCAACAAGCTAATGTGCTTATCTGCTGTCATTGTTTGAGGTAATGAGAGATGTGGGGTGAGGGGGCTGCCATTAATCTGAGTAAAAAGAAAAGGAGTACTTGTGGCACCTTAGAGACTAACCAATTTATTTGAGCATAAGCTTTCGTGAGCTACAGCTTATGCTCAAATAAATTGGTTAGTCTCTAAGGTGCCACAAGTACTCCTTTTCTTTTTGCGAATACAGACTAACACGGCTGTTACTCTGAAACCTGTCATTAATCTGAGTATATGTTTGCATGGAGAGTGACAATAGTTACCTGCTTAGAGTCCATTCATGTACTTTTTCCTCTGTTGTCTATTCAGCTCACAGACCTGGTACTTCTGGAAAACAGCAGCAAGAAGCTCCAAAGGTAATGGGTGTCTCTGTGTGCTTGTGGAGAGGAACCACTGAAGGGTGAATACATACCGTCCATATACACATGCATTTATTGTACTGGGGTAAATATTTGCGCTTTTGGAAGTGCTGCAAAACCAGAAACATTTTTGAGCTTGTCACCTTCTAGACTAATAGCCTCTCTGAAAAGTAATAGCCAGGCTGCGGGTCAGCTGGACAGCAGGATATAAGACAGTCAATGTACCCAAGCACATCCTTTGACTTTTTACTGTGCTGGTAAGTTAATGATTGGGGTAGCTTTTGGAGAGGTATCCTCTATCCTCTCCCTGCACAGCCAGAGCAATGCAAGCCTCTCTCACACCATCTGCATTAGCATGCCCTGACTGACCAGAGTGAATTGCTTTCAGACTGGTCAACACTAGAATTGCCACCATGTTTGCCAATAAGCCTTAGTCGTGATGGTGGCTTTTGTGACAGACACTTACCTGCTGGAAAAGCTATTAAAACCCCCTAGCTGGCAGATTGCTGGTGACCTGGGTCAGAATGGAACCAATAGCTTAGAGTTGAAAGGTTTCCGTTTCCATGCCAGCCCCCTGATTTATGCAGGCCTCATTCCTCGTCTTTTAACAAGTCATAACTACCTGTAGTTATACAATAAGGCTTCTGTGGTGCAGATTGCAACATTCAATTCCACTTTTCCCCTGCAGGATGTAGGATCAGCTACTTCAAACTCCTATGTTCTCAAGGTGCATTACAAGTACACAGTAGCAATACTAGTCTGGCTTGGAATCACCTACAGCAAACTCCTGGACATGGTGTGCAAGAAACTGGAGCTCTCACTAGAGCATACTAAACTGAGGTGAGCTACTGCCCGGTCTCAGCATCATCCTCATCTTCAGGGGGCTTCTGGTCTCACGCTAATTTTCCCCTGTGGCACAGGTACCGGCCTGCAGGGAGTGAGGAGCTGGTAATTCTGAGCGAGGAGAGCATGAAGACAGTATGGAGTCACGCTAAGGACTATTGCCTGACACTGTGGTGTGACGTCACAGAGGTCAGTAAACTTTGATTCTAATTCTTGCTGACTGTGGACAGCTCTTCTGGCACTAGCATTCCTAGTTTATCATCAGCAGGGACTCTTGCTGGCTGAATTTGGGAGAGAAATACAGTATTTGAGAATCTGGATATTTGAAAGTAATTCAGTCTGAGGGACAGTAAGAGACAATGTGGTAAATCCATAGCCGAGGGCCAAACTCAAAGGTGCTAAGTGGTGTAAGAAACTCCCCTAGTTCCTCAGAGACTGGCACCCTCTGGCCTGTTTACCCCACGCCCAGGCTGGGTCTTTGAGGGAGCTCCTGTTGGCATAACTTACACCCTGGGACCCAGAAGGTGTCTGCTAAAGTAGATGCAGTCTGGTATATTCCTGTCTCCTGGCCAGTTACCCTGGCATGGACTCTCTTTAAATCAGTGAGGCATTCAGAGGTGATGTGTGAGTGTGTGGGCTGGAGAGGGGGACTGTGTGCATGATAGGGCATTAAGTGGGTGAGGGTCTACTTAAATCGGAATGACTCTGGGCCAGGGTAGCGTGCACTGGGGCAGGGAGTTAGAAGTTGTATCAGCTCGTGTTCCCCTCTAAATCTGGGCCCAATTTATTCAGATTTGGGCTCCTGTATGATAAGCCTATGCCCATCCCTCCGCAGCTATCAGGAAATGGAAGGCAGGGCCAGAGGTGCAGGGGGCATCTCAAAGAAGCCAGCCCTTCAAATCGAGCGGTCCCGCCACGTCAGCCCCTTTCTCCACCATACCTACCCTGCAATTCCTGTCTTTCACAGGCTGGAACACCCCACCCCAGGCCACTGCTGTGCCTGGGTCCCAAATGCAAAGGGGACCAGCACACTCAGCTCAGCACAGGCCAGCCCATTAGGCGGGAAGAGGTTGTGTGAAAGTCTAGGAGCTGGGGTGAGAGCTTGCAAGGTGCGCTGTGGGAAGACACAGCCAGGTGGCAGCTCCCCGGAACAAGCCACCCAGCAATCCCACTCCCAGCAGTGGCTATGTGCAAAGAGGCTGGTTTGAATTTTTATTTTTTTAAAGACAGCGCCTCCAGAGAATGCCAGAGCCCCTGTGGGAGGCTCTAAACTTTAAACTTCCCTGGTGTTGGGGGTCCTTCCAAGCCCTCTTCCTCTCGCCTCCCCAAGAACTCAGTTCCACTCCAAATTTCATCCCTCATTCAGAGCCCTAGAATGGCGGAGCAGCTGCCCATGCTGAGCAAGACTAGCAGCAAGGCCCAAGCAAGAGAACTTGATTCTCCTTTGGTTTTGCACAAACCTTTCTTTGGCCTCGCGTACAACCCCAGTCCTCTAGTGAAATGAGTCAAGCTACTGAGGCACCCAGCCCTCTACACCCTGCATCTGTTGGTGACCGAGGTAGCCGTCAAACACAAAGGCAGGTAGAAAGAGCTACCAGGGACAACCTAGCTCTGATGAGTGCAAGGGTGGAGGGAAGCCTGGCTTTGAACCCAGGCATCTCAGCAGTGATCGAATGTCCTGCAAAGGACAGCCCGGCCTCCTGCTGCACTCAGCCAGCTGCTGGAGCTGCAGGAACAGTTCTGAGAGGCATTTTACCCCGAGCGTGCACACTGAAGAGCACCAGAGGGGGACAGAAGCAATGGCCGTTCCTGTCACATCAGTGCAGCCTTGTGGCGGCAGGGGGCAGCTGACCCTTCAGGGGCTTTGGCAATGGCTACTTTCCCCAGGAAGTCTGGGTGTGTTTGATCCCCATACACGGGTGGATTCCCTGGTGGGCCAGCTGCTCATTTCTTGCTCCTGCCTTGGAGACAAACTCAGCCCCCTTGACCCAGCTGTACCAGGCGAGGATCGGTGAGTGCAGGCCATGCCCACCACTTCGCTGACTATTTGAGTCCTGGGCTGATCTCATGGCAGGAGCCTGGGAGCCAGGCTTCTGGCTGCAAGTGAATCTAGGAGAAGGGCCCAAGTCCCACTCCTAGTATCTTGCACTTCTGTGATGCCTTTCACACAAGAGTCTCAGGATGCTTACAAAGCATCAGAGTGCACACTCTATTCCCCTCCCCCTGCCTTAGGGCCAAAGTGCCCCCCATAGGTACAGTAGCTAAGGAACGTATAGGATAATTACATAGACCCATTTGGTAGTTCTTGGGCAATCTGGATAGAGGGAGACATACACAGTTCATCTGACACACATGTAAACTTACAGTGTAACAACACTGCTAGCTCCTCCTGTGAAATTCAGTCAGTAGCTTTTCTTACATAGACATGCACTTTAAAGGAAACACCAAGCGGCATCTCAACAGGCTGTTTCCTGCATTAGGGAGACAAAGATTTAACCCGAGGGGAAGATGGCCAAGCTGAGGAGGGTACCCAGAAGACATCACAGCAGCTGGAAGCAAACCACGTGGTAGCACAATACAGTTATGAAGCCATCCAGCCCGAGGACCTGGAATTCCAGGCAGGAGACGTGATACTCGTCTTATCCAAAGGTAGGTTTATGCTGCTGTGACCTGGACTGGGGCTCCCAGTTCTGGTAGGAGCACTGGCCTGACTTCAGAGCTGCTGAGCACCTTCACCAGCTCCCACTGAGTTCAGTGGGTGTCCTGGATATCCAGGTCCTCCAAAAACCATGACAAAAAACCCTTGAAAGTTAATTCATCCAACTGTTACCTATCTCTTTAGCAAGTCACCTTTCTGCTGGGCATAGACGAGCCAGCTGAGAACTTCTCCGGCTGCTTCCCCGATCTGTTGGGTCTCACCCTGCACCTTAGCGGGCTCAGCCCCATATGGAGTCAAGCCGGCGAGACCAGTAGAACTCTCCTGTTTCCAGCTGCTTCCGCACGCCTGGCTGAGACACAGGCTCCTCCACCTTCCAGCCTGCAGAGAGTAATCCCTTGGCTGCAAAAGCCAGCATTGCATGTGACACTTGACCGTCGCTGGTCTTCGTAGGACTACAAGCTTGCTGAAAGAAGCTTGGTGAGAGGCTGTTGGGTGTGGTCTTAGGGCTGTGGGGATAATGCTCAAATCCTGCAGGTTGAAAGTGTGGGGGAGGATAAGAAAGATGCCTTCCTTCCTTCCCACCTCTAAGAGATGGGCATTTTTAATCTGAAACCTGCAAGATGGGTCTCTGGTTCCCTTTTCTCTAGAGAGCCCCCATTTAGGTCTTGTCTATACAGAGAGAAAAATTGCACCAGTAACTACATCAATTTTTTTTTTTACACTGTTGCAAATTTTCTTACCATGTACAAGGCCTTCAGATCAAACCTGCTAAGGTAAGGGCAGCTTCTGTCCCATGTGCTGCGCAGGAAGTGAGCAGGATTTTCAGCCGATTGACTAACCCAATGAAGCAGCAGGCTAAGGAGGGTTTAGGGTCTACACATGGACGCTTTCTAGTTCTCTCTAGTCTAGCTTTAGCTTTAGTCCAGTCATCCCCAGCAGCAGTTCAGCCCACCCAGATCCTCCAGTTCTACCCTCATTTCCCAGTTTAACAGTATCGGATGTTACCAGGCCACCCCTTCCAATCCACCTCAGAGCAGCCTTGTCCCACGCCTAATTAAATACAGCCACACCGATTTTTGCTCTTTTCTTTTTTAGACACACTACACGTCCAAGCTGAGCCGACTTCAGTCGGCCTCTTGAGTTCTATCCCGCTTGAGACATGCTAGTTTGTTAATCACTTTCTCAATATCAGTTTTCCTTTTTTGAAAGAAAGGAAGAACCAGGGTGGCCATTTCAGCCCAGGCTACCACACCCCACCTTCGGAACAGAGCCACTCAGTTATTTCCCCAGGCCCTCTCTCCTAATCAGCTTCCTTTTTCACTGCACTGCTCTTTGGCAGTGATCGGTTTAGGGTAGAATTTTGTATGAATCTTTGATCCTTCCCAATACCAGTCTGTGGTGTTTTCAGGACAATTCAAGCTTTCTGGGGGTGTGAGGCTGTGTAGTGGGCCTTTAGCCTTGACGGTTTCAGCCTGTGCACGAAGCACAGCAGGGAGGACAAGGCTGGTATGCTCCAGTGCAGTTATGGACAGACTACAGTAGGCACAGATATGGATAAGAACAAGGCTCAGCCCTCTGCCCTGACCTGGTGTGCTCCCTTGCTCCCAAGAGCTCAGGTTGGAAGAGGGGCGGATTTGGCAGAGGACGAGCATGGCAGGAGAGATGGGTTTTAGTGAATCCCTCAATATGCGAGACCTGTAGCTAGATGCGGCCCTTAGATCTTATGCCTGCTCTAAGGCAGGAATAATTTGGTGGCTGCACAGAGGTGCTGTCATTAGTGAAGTGTCTCGTCTTCCTACACTCCCTCCGTGGCCCACTCAGGTTTTATGCCTTGCTTTTATATGCCCAGATGGCACCTGCCCCGCCCAGGATAAAGCCCTCTAACGCCCTGTGATCCTGCTGCTGCTTTTCACTGAGCCTGGAAAAGCCACCTCTTCCTTCCATTCATTTTTCAGAAATTCCAGCACTCCATTCATTGCACCATCGCCCCCGCTGCTGTTCTCCTCTGACACTTGCTGGTTTTCGTTCATCTCTGTTGCTCTGGTTTGTACTCTGTGATGTGACCAGTGACAGACTGCAGCTCTGAGGGTGCCAGGCTCTGGCCACGCCATATTTGGCTTTGCCCCTTAAGTTTGCTCCATTGTCTTTTAAACAGGGCCACCATCCCCCCAGAACTGGGTCTGTAGGAACTTAGGGCAGTTTGGTGCCTAAATCCCACTGACAGGTTGGCACTTAGCAGGCTTTTGCGCCTTTGAAAAGCTTCCCCTTATTGTCCTACTGCCTCGGCCTGGTACTGCCTGCAGCTTTACACTGAAGACCAGTTTTCCCTCAGAAAGGGAGAGTCAGGGCTAGTCTACTCCCGCAGCAGCACTTTAATGTGCCTTGCCTGGTCATGGCGCTCTCCCAGCGCTCTAAAAAACCCACCTCAACGAGGGGCGCGGCTCCCAGCGCTGGGGCACTGTTTACACTGGCGCTTTACAGCGCTGAAACTTGCTGCGCTCAGGGGTGTGTTTTTTTCACACCCCTGAGCAAGAAAGTTGCAGCACTGTAAATTGCCAGTGTAGACAAGCCCTCAGAGACTTCACTATTGCTATTGATTTTACCTGAAAGACGTTCAGGGTTTCATACTAGCGCCCATCACCATAGTATCTAAGATAATACTCCTGCGTCCACCTACTTCTAGAATCTCCCGTCCACATTTCCAGTCAGTCCTCAGGAATTAATATTTTTTATTTAAAAAAAAATAGAAAGCAAGATTGCTTTTTTCCCCTATATACCTAAGGCCTTCCTGCTCTATTTACTCCTATAAGCTTTTCCCATTGTTTCAGAAATACCTGCCCATCTTCGTACCGGTCCTCCCCAGTTCTGCAGCCTATTCTTTGTTGCCACCTCCGACTTGCGCTTTCACAGCTGTCCATCCTGTCTGTCCACTGGCTCCCTCAGTTCCTCCTTCTTTAGCCACGTCTTCACCTGGCTTTCAGCACATCTATTTACCCATTTGAGGAGCTTACTAGCGCCCTTAGGCACTGATCGGTTTGTGGGGTGTGATGTTGTTTACAAACTTATCCACAGTGAAAAAAGCGTCTGCCTGTAATTTTATCTTCTAGTGAATGAAGAGTGGTTGGAAGGCCAGTGCAAGGGGAAGGTGGGCATTTTCCCCAGAGCTTTTGTTCAAAAAAGTGATGCCGAAAACCCTGAAATTTAATTCCACAGAAGACTAAGGATCCCAGGACGTGCAACAGCAGCATTTAAGATGTCTCCTCTCATTAAGCACTGTATGCAGAATTGTTACCCTCGTGTGTAAGAAAAGCCTTAATTCTTTTTAATTTTTGTTTTGCCCCAGCTCTTATTTAAGCATGTCCCAGTTAGCACTTTGTTTATGAACCATCTCCCAGCGTGGAGACCAGCCACTCAGGCCTGCCTGAACAGTTGCGCTTCTAGACCACTTGAGAAGCAGTTCTCCCTGTATCTATTCTGTCTCTGGCAAAAATCTGGAAACCTCTTCTCAAGGAGGGCAGTGCTGTTCTATTTATGGCACTGCCAGCAAGAATGGAAGAGGAGCTGGTGGTCAAGAGCAAAGGATCAGGACAGGTTAATCCTGCCACATCATTAGGCACCTGTCAGCCACCACAACCCTCCCTCTCCTTTTCCCCCTTCCAACATGACTGTCTTTTTTCTGCTCAATAAAATGGCTCCTCTTTCACAGTGCTTCACCTTCACTTACCAGCAGCTGGGATTTCTCAAAACTCTTAGGAAGGCACCTTTTCTCGTATCAGAGCTACTAGTCCTTCTGGTAGCACAGGAGCTGTGGATAAAGTTACTGTCAAATCTCTGCACTGACATTTACACTATTAGGTGTTCTACACTTTTTATGAGACGATTTCCCCATTCTAAGTCCCCACACTCCTAGCAGTATAAATATTGGTATTTGTATTCAAGTGAATTTATCGTTCTTGAAAGATGTCTGAAAACAGAAACATGAAAGCTACCACATCAGTACAGTGCTGGCTCGCCTACACTGCCCCACTAATGTGCCTCAAACCTGACTTAAAGGTACTAGCCTCAGACAAGGCAATTCAGTTTCCAAAGCTCATTTAAGAATTGGCCCCACATTGCTACTATGACAAGAACAGTACTATCAAGGATGATGTAGACACCTGTGCCACTAAGACTTGAACTGAGACCAAACATCCATCAGGTAGTAAGGACATGGTCAACGCCATCCTGATGTGTATATGGACAAATGGCCTGTGGGCAAAAGGCTTAACATCTCAGTATCAATCCCCTGCCATTCCAAACTTTATTGATTCACATACCACCTTCAAAAGAAACTGTTAAAAGTACCACATGCAAATTTCTCCTTTTGTGCACATTTATTTTAGACCTTATTAGGCTCAACTGACGTATTTACAAACTCAGTAAAATAAGTGGTGAATTAGACCAATGGAGATCTTCCTGGGGAAGTCAGAGAAAGGAGTTTGGCTGGGGGAGTCAGAGTGTTAGGTTAGAGGACAGGAGGTTTAGAACTGCTCAGGAATTTTTTTTTTTTTTAAACAAAACATTTCCCTCCCCGCACCATGGGAAAATGCCGCTTTGTTAAAACCAAAACTTTCTACAGGAATGTACCACAGTTTTAACAAAACTCATCAGGGAAGGTCTCAGGTCCAGGATAGAATTTCTGCTCAAAACCAGAGACACCCCCCTGCCCTCACACACATTAGAACAGCCTGGTGGTTTGGGCATTCACCTGGATATGGGTGATCCAGTGAATATCTAATTATTTATACAACAGCTCCAACAGGAGCCACACCCAACCCAGCATTCAAACCAGGGACCTGAACCTGGGTCTCAGCAATCCCAGGTGAGTGCCCTGACCACCATGTTATTGGCAGTTTTGGGATAGGAGCTCTTGCTCGGGTTTACACACACTTCAAAAGAACTCAGTTCCATCAGGATGCAGAATGGGGAAGTTTCAAAATGGTAAAAAGGTTCACATGGGGGGAAAACCATTTCCTTCCCAGCTCTAATGGTGTTAGACTGAGGATACAGGTTCTGGCTGGAGTATAGAGGGGCTCTGGTGGTGAGAACGTGAGAGAGCAGGGAGGCACAGAGGGGTGGGGGAGTCTTAGCTGGACATCCAGGGCTTTAACTGGACACCAAGCAGCTTCAGCCAGTTTACCCTTACTCCAAAGCTTCCGGTTCCCAGTTCTGCTTTGGTTCTCTCTGAGCCAGGGAGCTGCCAGTTCCACTGCAACACCGGCCTCACAGGAGTTTTATACACAAAAGTCTCCTCCTACCCTGGGCCCATGACTCACATCATCATCTTCTTCATTAACACTTTCTAGGGCGTAAGGGATTTTCCAGCCCACCAGTCTCCCTTTCTGGTCCCCATCCTAGGGAGCCTCTCTCCTGACTTGATGCTCTCCTGTAATTCTCTTCTCCTCCTGGGAGTCACTTAACAGCTGGGTTTTATGTTAAGGTGGCAGCTACTTGATTAACACCTGACCCCATTCCCCCAGCTAGTCTGTGGTTCCCTTGGATTCCTGTTTCCTTAAAGGAGCAAAGTCCTTGGACAGGGGTCAGGTGGGATCCCTTAGAAAGGAACAGCCCACCCTGTTACAGCCTCATGTATCACCAGTGATGCACATACCACAGTTTGGAAACCCCAGCCCCAAATCTTTCCATCAGCCCACAGGATTAAAGTTTAACTCATTCTCTGGGCTCTGGCGGTTTGACATAATCAGCCTTCCAACTGAAGGCTTTGCCAGGAACTCCCATGCATCATTTTCAGTTCAATGTTCAGAGCCCCTGTGCTATGTTTGCCTTTTGGGTCTCCCATGCTGGGTCCAATCAGAATCTCTCTGGCTCACTTAATCTTTCAATCCCACGTGGATATTATATTCCTTAGTATGAACCTTGCTCCCTTTTCTACAAAAAGAAGAGAATCTAAATAACTTCCGTTCAGTTAGACAGGAAATAAATGCTACTCAGGCCTGGATGGAGAGAACATGGTTTAATTAAAGGCAAAGCTGATTTCAGCAGCTGCAGGTCTTGCACAGACAGACGAAAAACACAAAAAAGCTTACGACACAAACCAGTTTCTGTTGGGAATCCCCGAGCCCTATGCAACTCCAACACCGGAGGGTGGGATGGGGAATCCCGGCCCAAGACTCAGAAAACATTCCAAACACCAGATTCTCATGCAGAAATGGGATTCTGTGGCTGGGACTCTGGCACTGCTGGGCGTGAGATGGGGAACCTGGTTAGCTTGTCTAGGGTGCAAGAGTCAGTGACAGTTCAAGCACTGGAATGTTGCAGCTGCCTGGGTGCACAGCTCAAAATACACAAACTGGGGGCCTGGAGAGAAGCACAGAAGGTTTTGGTTTGTATTCACCACCTCTAGGATGGGAGCTTCACTCTTTAGACCCTTTCAAAGGAAATATATCTTCGAACTGCAACAGAGAACAGTAATGTTGCTAGTGCAGGGGGCATGGGGGAGCCAGTCATACCCTAATGAAGGGCATTAAGCTCTAATCTTCCCTTTTTGTAGTAATTGGGGCTGCCCAGACTCCAGTGTCACTGAGGCTCCTGCATGTGCTTTGCTCTGCAGCTGTTTCTCAGCTCAACGATTCTGAATCATCACACACAAAACGCCCCTCTGGCTAGCATTGCAAATGGACATTTAGCTTGTTTCCATAACTTCCCTGGGAAACTAACAGAAATGCTGTCCTTTTTTCTATATGAGATTTCCAGTCTTCCTTTTCCCCTAATAAATAGCAAATAAAATGCTGTATTTCCCTTTCTGCGCCTTTTCAGAAGTGAACGGCGCTATGTTTTCTTCTGGGTGTGGATTACACGTGCCTGTGATGCCTGGAATTTCACTCTGGAACTGGAGGTTTGGGGCTCAGCTGCATGTGAGTCTGGAGTTGACGTATACCTATGGGGCTGTGTACACACCACACTGCCCAGCTGACTGTCTTCTTTACCCCATCGTGCTGGACCCATTCGTTGTTTGTGAGATGTTGACATCGGGAAAAAAAACTACGAGCATCCAGCAACGAGGGGAAGGTGGGGGTAGAAAAAAACAAAAAACAAAACAAAAACACTGAAAGCTTCTACCTACCTACCTACTAAAAGGAGTCAGGCTGTGAATGCACAGACTAGTCTGCCCTTTATGAGGCTGGTCACTATGCCACAGTAAAATGTACAGGAATCAGAAACATTAATTTAAAACCCCGTAGCAGTTACTTGCTTGCACTGCAATGCCCACTGCGTCCCCAAATGTAGCTTGAACACCTACAGAAAGGGCATTTTACGCTGGAGTCTCTAACCCACACAAGGGCTGGCCAGAGCCTTTGAGTGAAAGATGAAGTGGTGTCAAGTGCCAGACTCTCCTTCATGAAACTCCTTCACTAGCCCAGGAGATAGATCCTCACCCTGTCACCACCCACCTCTGACCGGAGCAGCGACTGGGGCTTTCATTGCTACACACTGACTACAAAGCACATTGTGTATGGAAGAATTCAGTGTGATCTTACTACTGAGACAGTAATAATAATAATAAAGATGTTTAGGAATAATTTCAACTACATTCTCAGTCAGCAAAGCAATCATTAATGGATTCCTATTTTATCTCCCCAAAGAGAGGAAAAGGATTGAGAAGTTCTCATTGGCTTCTCCCATCTGCCCTTCATTCTCAGCTTTTACTTCCCATGTGGCTGGGGACATGCACGATGGAGAAGGTGAGAGGCGGTGATATCAGGTTACTGAGTGAGACAAACAGCAGTTCCTCTCTCCCTCCAGAGGGCCGGGGGGGATGGGAGAGTTCCTGATGTTTTTTGTTGCACTGCAGACATTTCGTGCACACTCAGTGGGTTGGTGGAGCACTTACGCCCTCCTGACAGCAAGGAACAGAAGAGAGGGCTGCCACCTGCACAGGACTGTGTGGGCGAGTCCTGCAGACCCAACATGCCATGGTTTATGGAGCCTTTCTTTGCAAGGATTGCCACCTCATTCTCAGTGTGGTGGATTCATGGGGCCTTGTCCACGTTGCTGCTTCTGCTTCTGCTGCATTAACAGTTGCTCCAGGGCTGACGGTCCAGGATGCATCATGGAACTGGACCAGATGGACTAAGGAAATAAAAACAGCAAGGGTCAGCATTAGTACCTGGTTGAGGGGGCCCCTTCTCATATACATTTCCCAGACTGGCAAGTCTCCCATTTTCTCCTGCCTCCCCCCAGTATTTATACCATTCTCTTCACTGGAATGGATGCTTTTGTAACTGGTTGGATCACAAATTAGTTACTAAAAGGACCCTTCCTCTTAACTCTCCTCCCTTCTTCCTGTATGCCCATAAAACAAGACAACGTGAACAGAGATTCCCATTACCTTAAAACTCATCCCAGACTAATAAATTCTTCTGCATTTCCACTGCTTGTTTTTAAATAGACACAGATATGGTAAATCAGACCTAACGTTTGGGTTTCTTCTAGTTCAGCCAGTCTATTCCTGGTCCATATGACATTTCAAAGTGAGGAGAGAGATTTCTACAGTGTGAGAGAACTGACACCTACAGTGACGTCTTCCAGCACTGGACATGCCTAACACGTTGTCTGCATTAGTGGGTTTTGCAGCAGGAAACCTTCAGCTCATAGTACTAAGGCCTGGTCTACACTAAAAGGTTAGGTCAACCCAGCTACACTGCCCAAGGGTGTGAAAAAGCCACACCCTCTGAACAACACAGTTAAGTTGATCTAACCCCCAGTTTAGACAGTGCTAGGTCTATGGAAGAATTCTTCCATCAGCCTAGCTGCCGTCTCTCGGGGAGACGGATTACCTGTGCCGACAGGAGAACCTCTCCCGTCGACATAGGGAGTGTCTATACCGAAGCGCTACGGTAGCGTAGCTGTAGTACCATTTCAAGTGCAGACAAGCACTACATTAACAGTCTGGTGCTTGGAACGCTTGACACGTATTCTGCATTGAGTCTCATCACCCAGATCTCCACACGCCATAAATACATTTAGGAAATAGGGGAATTACACAACAGCACTAAAACCTATTTTCTTCTCTTCAAGTTCAATATACCTTCAAGCTCTCCATGAGCACAGCAGAAGAATCCTCCATAGCGGGGCCATGGGTTGCCCAGGTGCCGCTGGGAGTGCTGGTCTGGTGCCAGCTGCTCTCCGAGGAGGAGGATGTTGCTGGGAGATAGTCCAGCCCAAATCCTCCCATTGCTAAAGCAAACAGAGGCTGGTTAAAAGTGCATGTAACAAAAAGGCACTGCAAAGCATCAGACTCTAACTTGGGGAGTATTTGCCCCAGGACTGGAACCTAGCACTCACCTGGTTTATCTGTTTTCCAACGGTCTGCAATCCTCCTGTCCCTGTTGTCTGGCGTCCCAATAGGTCCAAAGTTGGAGAATGGAACAGAATTGTGGTTATGAGTTGGAGGGGAGCTTGGCAAACTGCTTGGGTTGGAGGAATGAGGAGACTGGCTGGCTGGTGTTGAATGATCTGTTTAACAATATAAATCAAGATAGAGTAAAAGAAATGTCAAAAAATTGGTAAGGGTTTTCTGCACATCTGAGAATGTTAAACTCTGCTACAATATCTGCAGTCACAAGGCTTTTCTCTGAGGCAGGGTCAGTTTATTCCTTATTATATTAACTTCAGGATTTGGAAATCTGCCAACTGTAATGTGACTATGCCACATCACAGTAGTAGAATAATTTATTTGATAGCCAATGGAAAAAAACCACGTGTGCTTACTTGAGACCACTGGAACTCTCCTAGCAAGATCTTTGTGCAGGGCTTTCTAGCCAATGGAATGGAGTTCGCCAAACTTATTTCAAATATGTTGTGGGTGCAGTTTTCAGTGTTGAGCCCCTGTTCACAATCTGAAATTTGTTTATTTTGTAGTTTGACCAAAGCCATTGTTTTATACAAAAATGATTTTCTTTCTCCACTGTCTCGATCATTTTGCAAAGAGTCTGGCATTAAGTGATGAATCATCAAATTCAGGAAGTCTGACTTATACAGAAATCTGCGATAGCCTGAAAGGAATTCAGGCTTGTACTGAATACCAAGCAAGAGGTGTTGAGGAAGTGTGGAATATTAGCAGATCTAGCTGGTAGAGGAGAGAATGTTACCTAAGGATAGATGAGAGCCCTATAACATAGGGTAGCAGGAGGCCACTTAAATGAAGAGGCAAGGTGATAGAAAGTAGAATGGAGGGTCTTGCCATAAGTCTTACTGGAATAGAGACCACTCTGCAATTGCATCTTTTTAGACTGAGAAACTTCTACCCTCACATCTCATCTAGCACCCCCCACCTCTGTTCTGCTGCACAAACTAACCTCTTCTGCAGCTGCTGCCATTTGGAAGAGCGTTCCCATCTCTTGGCTTCAGCTTGCCATTTTCTGAAATCAATTTTTCCCTCCCTTGCCTATGCCTCTTGATTTACCTCTCCTTTCTACTCTAACCGTATTACTATATTATGGTCTCTAAAAGGTGACCTGTAAAGGAAAAATGTGTGCGTGCATTTTTCTGTCTCTTTGTGATGTATTAAAGCAGCACTCCACCCTATATCCTTTACTTTTGGAATATCAGGACCATGAAATCTAGTCTTCCCTGATTTGTCTGAAGGACTTCTTGGAGGATTAGGACAGAAGCAGCAGGTGTGTCTGAATCATTAGAGCTTTTCTCCCAAATGTTTGTCAGTAATTAGAGTTAAATAAGTGTTAATAAAATAGCTTGGAAAATGGACTACAATTTCTTGCCCCACTCAGTTGCTCAGGTTTCTCTCTCTCTCTCTTTTAATGTCAGAACCCTGTAATTCTCTGGCATTTGTAGTCTTCCATCAAAAAACAGGGTACCAAAGACACCAAGCGGTAAGAGACTTTGAAAAAGACTTTCAGGCCTTCTTTCTATACTATAAAGACGCAAATAGAAATTTTTCGTTTGCAGGTCACATTTAACAAATACAATACAATATATATCACAATAGGTATAGAAAATAGCTTCTGTGCAGCTTTCTGAACTCCTGTGCAGGAAAGAAGCCATATCAAGATTACTACCTGAGCTTGCTGGAAGGGAGGGAGACCAGGGCGTCCCTTCAAAGAGAGAATATAGTGACGTCTCCTGATGGGCCATTGAGGGAGTGACCTCTGCTTTTGTGCTGGTATTCAGGTTTTTCCCATATACCTCATTGAACATGCTGCTGTTTGGATATCTTTCCTGCAATATTAAACAGAGTTTAATCTGAGTACCAGACTTATTTGAAACATTAAGGCTGTGGAAAGAACTTGAGGTGTGGGTTAAAACACTTCATGAACTCCATATTTATTCCCCCTTGCCCCATCCCCTTTATAATCATTTTACTTATATAAACTATCACTTCCTGAATCATCTCCCCAGCTATACCACAAAATCCTACCTTGGTCTGTAACTGGACAGTGGACCATGCTCACAGTAGCTTAGTGGGAAACATGCAAGCAACAGATGATGAAAAGAAGGAAAAATATACACACTAAGGGCCAATCCTGGGGACCTACAAAGGCAAGACTCCCAGTGAAGTCAACGGGAGTTTTGACTGTTGGTCTGCAGAATCAGGCCCTAAGAGGAGACAAAGAAGGAACAAACAAATGAGACAGGGGGACCAGACAGTGTGCCTAAGAGGTCAGAATGGAAAGACCCAAAAACCACCTACCTATAGGAATAAGATTATAGCTGGGAATTCCTTTCCAGCTTGTGTACATTTTTGGAACTAGTGTAACCACCCTGATTCTATAACACGACCAGAGCTGAATGGAAGTTTCCAAGACTGAAGGGCTAAGAGTTCTTGGTGTTTACATACCTGGTTTAGGGAGAAGCCAGTGAGGGACAGGAAAGAAGATGACTGAGACATCAGCTCCGATGGTTTTTCTAGTAGGGACTTCTTCAGAAATCAAAAGGGAAAGATGTCATTAGATGTTTATGGTATTTGTGAATGAGAGAGAAAGCACATTATGCCACATTAAGGACAAGTTGTTTAATCACCAGAATACTTTAAAGCAAGTTGTTAATCAAAAATATTTTACAAGTTATTTTCAACATTGGGATGAAGCAAATATTGATACATGCAGAAGAGTGTCACAAACCCATCACATTAACTGAAATCCAGTTAATGCCTCAGCACCAGCAGCTACACCAAGTTTGAGATGAAATCTCAACCAAACCCGTTTTATGATTTGTCGTGCTGGATTAGGCCACTGGTTTATCAAGTCTTGGTATCTTGCTTTTGGCCTTTGTCAGTAACCGATACTTCAGAGGAAGGCAGTCCCCTCTACCAATAAAGAAGCCAGCTAATTGTGCAATGTTATACATTAGGAGAGCAAGAATGGGAGAGTTTTATGCCCATTTCCCCAAATGATCAGTTCACCTTCTTGGCAAGAGATTTTATCATCTTTATTTGCAGCTGTGCCAAATACGTTAGCTGTCACAAGATAATTCAACTCTTAAAAGAAAATATACATCTACTGTATCCTGAAGCATCAAGACGTGACTATGTGGTATATGCCTTTTTAATTAGTTTTAAAATACTCCTTTAATGTCAAGTGTTCTCTTGTTCTCATCACAACATGGGATAAGGAGGAAGAACTGATCAATTTTTATGATGGCAGGGTTTCCCAAATGTTCATAGGTGGGGAACCATTTTATAGACCACTCCACTACCAGTCAATTATCTGGATCAATTCCCCTCCCATATGTAATCATGTAACATCCTGTGAAGGAGCAGAGACTATTGCCAGACAAAGCCGGAGTTAAGAACACCTGTGGGTTCAGCTAGCCCCGCCCCGTTATACCTACAGCCAATGCCAGGCCTGGAGGGGGGAGAAAAGAAGGAAGCCTCCCTCAGCCAGGGGCTGACTGGCGAAGAGGCAGGAGCTCTCTGTATGCCTGCCTGAAGGCACAGACCAGCAACCTGCCTGCCAACGCAGCCACTGGAGGCAAGTAAGTCTTCCCCTCCTAAGTGGAGCCTACAGACCAGCCCCAACTGCGGGAAAACTGGACTAGCAGGGCCATGCCCCAAACTAAAATGACTTGCATAGGGAGCAGCCCAGGAAAACAGGTCCTGAAGCCCTCTTCACAGCAGGAAGGAAGGTCTATCTCCCCTGCTTAGGGGCGAGTGACACAGGATCCTGGGCCGGGACCTGAGGGAGGAGGAGAGCTCAGGTCCCCCTTCAGCCCTCCCTAACCAATGATCTAGCCACTAGGCTGTCTGGCCACCGAAGGCCCTATCACACACCCCTTTGGGAACTATAGTAATTACTTGTATTACGTTCTGTATGTTACTCTAGGTCAGTAGTCTCCAGCTGGTTGATCGTGATTGACTGGTCGATCCTGGAGACTCTCCCAGTCAATTGTGATGTCCGGTGGTGCAGCGGGGCTGTTAAGGCAGGCTCCCTGCCTGCCCTAGCCCCACACTGCTCCTGCAAGCGGCCAGCATGCCCCTGAGGTCCCAGGGGTGGGAGGGCAGAGGTCTCCGCACACTGCTCCTGCCTGCAAGCACCGCCCCCGCAGCTCCCATTGGCTGGGAACAGGGAACGGTGGCCAATGGGAGCGGTGCCTGAAGAGAGGGGTAGTACACAGAGACCCCTGCCCACCCCAGGGGCTTGCTCTTCCTTTTCCGGGAGCAGCGTGTGGCCAGGGCTGCCCAAGGTAAGTGCCCTGCCCCTCCACACCCCCCACACAGCTGGGCCTGCTGTACTCATGCTACTCCTGATCTTAATGCTGTCTTAATGCTGCAGAGCCATTCAGAACCTTGAAGGGGGTGGCACTTACCTTTGGGGAAGGGGCGGGGTAGATCCTGGGTTGCCCTTAAATTCAAAAAGTGATCTTGGGTGTAAAAAGGTTGGAGACCATTGCTCTATGTATTTAAGTTTCTTATAAAGCAGTTTAGCAGCTAGAAACAAGGAGAGCCAGTACAATGCCAGCAGTCACCCTCCACAGACAGCAGGGAATCTCTTGTCATTTTTAACTTCACGCCCCTCAATTGAGTCCCCACTAGTTTTTCTCCCTTCTGCCCTACCTAACTGCTAGTGTTAAGGGGTTAGCAATAATGCACCTCAAACCAGCACGAGGCATTTTGGCATGATGTTCCCGTTTGGAACAGAGGGTAAATGTGAATCAATTTTCAGGACGTTGGATCTATCCACATAATATAAAAATTTATGTGCCGGTGGGCAGCGAGTGCCACAGAGTTCAGGATGACTGTGTAAGTCACAAATGAATTGTATGTGACAGTCAAAATTAAAATTGGGGCATCACTCAATACTTTGTTAAATTCATTTAAAATTATTTAAAATTAAATCCTCTGGATTACACTGCAGCCTGCATTGTAGTCCTTTCCTAGAATTTAGACCTTCGTATCAGGAACATCTTTGTGTTTGATCCTGTCAAATGACCAGGAATTCCCCTGTCAGTTTTCTAATAAGCAGAGGCTAGCTTATTGGGTTTTGCCAGGGTGACAACTTGATACTTGGAAAATGTTTTATAATTCAGACAAATGCCAAATTTGGCAATTCCACACCACTCAACCGGCACACGAACAAAGCTGGCCTCCCTCCACTTCTCAGCAAAGATTGGTTCAAATATGGGGGGAATACAAGCTTTAAAAAGAGGGGAATTTGTTTTATATTTGTGCTGTTGTTCAGAATTGTGTGAAGATGTTCTTTCTTTGATTTATTGTATATTATGTATGAATCAGAGGCTCCCAATGCATTCAGGAGACACGCCTCTTCATTTTATAAATCTAAGTATTACTAAGACTTCAGTATTGTCACAAGATATTCTACAGGGTATTTAATCAATTGTAACTTTAAACTACAATTGCCATAATAAAAATATGAAATAATGCTTTTTAATTGATATTCTGTTACTAATTCACAACGTTCAGCAGTTTTCAATGGTTCTCCCGGTCAACGTCAATTAAGAAGGCTCTAGTATGCTACTAAAACATAACATTCAAGATTTCCCACCAAACCTTGTTGTAATCTACAAGACTGAAAGTTAACCTTATTCTTTATCCATATACTTCCAATTCTTTTCTAAAAAGGTATTTTCTTCCTTCTGTGATTTTTTGCATTTTTAAAAAATTATTTTTTCATATTATGTAACATATAATCATTGTTTTCATAATACATGAAAACAATATGATTTTACATATGGATAAAATAGAATCTTGTGAGTAACCAAGCCTATTCCACTGTGGAAGGCATAGTTTTATAGATTCTGGATCAATGTTTTGCTTGTGGTCTTAACACTTTTAAACAAAGCAATTACTTTGAATTCTGAAGAAGCCAAGAGTCCAGAAACTGGATCAATTGCTATTCTATTTTTTATAAATCTCCTCCTCAATTATCCTGAGCTAATGAGCCAGCAGCTTGTTTAAACTCGCAGGCAGAGACTAACTCAACAAGGGAAAACAAAATTTCACACATCTTGCAACTTCACAGAAAAAAGATGCCAGAATTAGAGTGAGAAGCAGCAGAATTAAGTCAAATACATACAAAGAGGCTTCGTCCAGGAAGAGAGGCGAGAGGCCCCAGCAGAGCTGGGTAAAGATCAGGAGGATTAGACAAAATCAGCTCTTCCTCCTCCTCCAAGGCAGCCAGACTCTTTAACAGGTCCGGAGGAAGCAGAGGGGAGCTCTTGGGGTCCTAGTGACAGAAAGGAGTACAGTCAGATGCAGCAGAGGAGGGAAAAAGGAAAAAAAGCAAGAATATGAATGAGAAGGGAAGCCACAGAAAGAGAATAGAAACTGTAATAACCTCAAATAAGGCAAGACAGAATAGTGTCCAGAAGAGAGGAATATTATAAAGCAGTTAAAAAGGCAGCATGCAAAAGAAGCACAAGACCATAAAGAACAGTGCAACATAAGGAGAGAAACAAGGAAGGAGGGATGGAAAGAGAATGCTAAACTGATATTAAAACTAATATCTTGTCCTTATGCATATTTAGCAGAATGATGCAGTTTTACATCAAGTTGAAGTTTTCAGTCAGAGACTAGTAACTAAATTAGAGAATGTGCTCCCTGTTATATTAGTGATCTGCAGACTAATGGATTCATTCCACATTTTGTAAGGCAAGGAAAACCCAGATCTGAAGTCTGGTTTTCTGATAAGAAAAATCACCATATTTTTTCTATAGCCAATCTGTGTTTTGCTTTGGTTATTTTTTTTTTATGGTTAAGTTTAGTTTTCATGAGAAAAACATTTCTACCTCTAATGGCCCTTACTCTTATGGTCCACAAGTGAATGTACCATTGGGCAAAAGGAGGTTTCCCTACCTGGGAAAGGGGGAGTGGACAGAATTAGCCATCTCACATTGTGTGTGTAATCATTAAATCAGCCACAGGTGGGTTGCGTGGCATAGTCTCTGCTCATGCTTCAAGCAGCCAAATCAAAAGTTGCAGCATGGATGAGATCCATGGATGGGGGTGAGGAGATCAGGACACTGGCACTGTTCCATCTAAAAACACAACCTGACATTAGGGCATGAGGCAGTTTCCTGGTCACTGTCTAGCTCTTCTCCCTCAAGGAACTGAACTGACCTCTTAATCCTCAGTACACTCACACAAGTACACCTGACCCCAGGTTAAAAATGGAAACCATGTTTCTGCCTCAGTTTCCTTATAACCAATACCAAAAAGCATTGCACCCCAGACTTTTCTTCAGCAGGACTAACAGAACAGAAATTAACCACAATATTTGTAACAGCAATATGAGGCACAACTGGATGAGCAGAAGCAAAGGATGAGTCTGGCAAAGCAATGGACCAGGCAAGCAGGTCACCCATTTCTGTTTGGTGGAGTTTAAAAGGAAACTGAGGCAGGAGGCAACTTTTTTTTAATTTCCAGCCTAGGTTGGATGTGTTGGTGAGTCAATGCACCGAAGATATCAAGTGCAGGTTAGCAGCTTGTTTAGAAGGCAGTAATTAAATTTCAATTGTTTGAATACGTTTTTTGTTCTCTGCTCCTAGACAATAGGATCTCTCTCAACCTGGTCTATCACTAAGAGGGTCTCTTGCAGGAGGCAGGGGAGTCAGTCACCAAAATCAGAATGTGGCATGAATTTTCCATTTTCCATCAAGCAGTAAATTCTTGCTTTAGTGCAGAGGTTAATGTCACTTCTACACTGAGTGTGACTGACAGTACCTTGAACCAACAGTTTCCCCAAGAACATGCTCCCATGTACTTAGACCAACTGAGTGGCAAATCCAGTACTGGTGGCTGGAATCTCAAGTGAACCACTCTCCAGAAGGCAGTACAATATCATATTATCCCTGTTGGGGGGTGGGCCAGAAACAGCCCCACATTTACGCATTTCTTGCTAGAGGATATGGCCAGAAATTAGAGTTTCACATTTAGGGATATCAGAGTCTTGCTGATCTTCACCACTTAATAAAATGAATGTTTACCTCAAAAGCCATCCTGGGCACAGTGTCCTGGTCTGGGCGGAAGACTCCTTGTGGTCGCTTCCCCCTGCGATCCATGTTAGCCTGTTGTGCCATCACTACCCTATTATCAGCCATGCCATAGGAGGAGTCCCAATAAAATTCTGGCATCTTGACTTCTGAGGGGTTGTGGTTATATGGCTCCATGGGGAAAGGCTTCATTTTTTTCTCCAGAGGCTGCTGCTGCATCACAGGAGGCTGTAATGACTGTTCAAACAGTTTTAGAGGGTCCTGGGCCTGAAGATAATAGGGCTGCTTTACAGGCATGATCTTTCCCAGTGGGCCTTGGACTTGAGGAGGATTCCAGAGATGCTTTGATGAGTCTGCCTGTGGATACTAAAAAGAGATGCACACTTTCACCATAAGGCATAAACAATGGATTACCATCATAAAGGTTAACTGAATGACTAAACTGTTCTATTCAGATGTTCATTCCTGGTGACCACGCCCACTGGTCGATTACAGATTCTCCATTTATAAATCCCAGAGTGTCTCTCACAGTTCTTATTCACCGAAGTTCAGAATCTCAGTGAGCACTCACTTCACACTCCCTACTCAAGCTCTGAGGTAACACCTGAGAAATGTCATCCTCATTTCAATTTGCAGACTTCACAGACCTCCAATTGAGGTGCCTTGGGTGGTCGTGGAGTCTCTCTCAGCTACAGATTTCAGACGGAGCAATGTTCAAAAGGAGATTTCTCAAGTGCTGAGTGTATAACTAATGGATGGCACGGAACCAATGTGGTGAGGCATTTAACTAAAAAGGATAGGAGGGAATAGTTATGGGGAAAGATCCAGAGCCACCCTCCTTACCTAGACAGGAAACCTCCTGGCTGTCTAGAAAAGCCTAAAGCAGAAACATCTAGTCGAAAAGATCACCTTTTAGCCATCTGTACACATATGCAGAAGGGCGAATACATTGTCTCCCATACAAAACATTTCAGACCTCAATAGCTAGCTTTAATTATAGAGACAATAGTCCACAGCACCAAGCCATACCCTCCTGTACACTTTGGCCATACTATACTGGCCAAAATTTTCAAAAATAGGAGCTTAAAGTCCATAGTCCTAAATCCATATTTAGGCGCCTAAAGGCAGGATTTTCAAAAGGATCTAAGTGACTTCTGCGCACAAATCCTATTGACTTCAGTGGGACCTGTGCTCCTATTTTGAAAAAATATTGGCCACCGCATCCTTCCCTTTCATGGATGCTTGAAGAATTTTATAGTTCTTATGTTTTAAGTTTACCTGCTGGAATCCAGAGTGGTGTGGTGGGCTCTTCCTTAGGGCCTGCACAGCTTTTGTAGGGGACTGTTGTTGCTGGGCCAGAGCTTGGACCTGTAATTGGCTTGCAGACTGGGCTGTTGCCTGAGCTGGTAAGGATGTAAGGGGTTGCTGGGAAGGTGGTACTGACTGTTGAGGTCCCTGGTTCATTGGCCCTGGTCCAGAGGGCCGCTGCTGGCTGTAAGGAATGTGGGACTGTTTCCCACCTTGCACCTGGTTTCCTGCAGAGGAGTGAGCTGTAGGCTGAAGAAAGGTTCCTGGAACAGAAACACCACCTGGGAAGGTGTAACCCGAGCTCATGGAGAAAGCCACAGGAGGAGGTATAACGTATGCTGGAGGTGGGAACCCTAGAAAACATAAAAACACACCTTTAATCATTAGGAAGCCACACGCCTTAAGCAATGCAGGATATGCATGATGGTTTTCCATTTACTGTGTTTCAGTCATGAAGACTGTAAATATGAGCTGTAATTCCACATTTGTGAGACTTTATATTTTCCCCAAATGACATCCACACACTTTCAAAAATCAGGGGAAGGGGTTTGATAATTTTATAGGGAAGTTCTATTTCTGAATTTTTTTAGCTACCCTTCTAGTTAATGGTTATGGTCAATGGGAGAGACCCCTGAAATTTCTCCACCCTAAATTTAACCTATTTCTTTCTACTTTTTCTCCATCTCTCTTGCCTTCACCATCCTGAGATTTTCAATCTACTACTCTCCATCCCACATTCTGTCTGATACTGAATCACTGCAATGCTGAAGGGAGGACTGGCAACATATGAAGCTGCACCCCACGCCCAGGTAGTCTCCAGTCCCTGACTTAGTTCTGTACCCACTTAGCTCTTTGGATAAACTAAGTCCTCCTTTCAGCAAGACTAAGGCTATGTCTAGACTACAGCTTCTGCCAGCATAATTTATGTTACTCGGGGGGGTGAACAAGCCACCCCTGAGTGACAAATTATGCTGGCATAAGCACTCACGTACACAGCGCTATGTCAGCGGGAGAGCTTCTCTCACTGACACAGCTTCTGCCACTTTCAGAGGTGATTTTATTACGTCACCAGGAGAGCTCTCTCCCGTCAGCATAGAGTGTATTCACCACCCATGGTGCAGCTGCACCGCTGTACATGTTGACATTGCCTAACTTCTTTTCTTGCAGTTTGGACTGTTGCAGTTTGGGGAGGAAGACAAGGGACTGAAGCTGCTCCTCCCAACCCAGATTTTCAGTTGAGTCTAGTGTAAGAACTGAAGGTCCTCTTTCTCCATCCCCACTTTTGGTCACTTGGGGAAGGTGGGCTCTGCAACTGCTCATTGGGCAAGCAGCATGGAGAAAGTAAACATGATAGTGGCACTTAAAGCCACAAGATCCCTCTGTTTATGTGAGTAAAACAAAGCCCTGAGAAACAGCAGCAGCAAATCATTAAACATATTTAGACAATATATCTTAACACAAATATTAACACCACACCTTCTTCAGTGGAAACTTGGCTGTAAAGCATATAAAATATAAAAGATCAGCTATGCAATTATGAGAGTATTGTGTACAGAAACAAGTTGGGTCAGGTAATATCTTTTATTGGACCAACTTCTATTGGTGAAAGAGACAAGCTTTTGAGCTTACACAGAGCTCTTCTCCAGGTCTGGGAAAGACACTCAAGGTGTCACAGCTATCTATAAGGTGGAACAGATTGTTTAGCATAAGGAGTTAACATATTGTAAGTGACCATTCAAGATGAAATAGGCAGTTAATACTTTTGCAGTTGCAGGACAAAAGGAGGGTTACTGGGTTATAGATTGTTGTAATGAGCCAAAAATCCAGTGTTTTTATTGAGTCCATGATTTTTAGTATCTAACAAAGTATCTAACTAAGTTCCCAGGCTCCTCTTTTGAATACTTCACTCCTAAGTGAAACAGCTTTGCTTAAAATCCTGTTTTACTCAGTTTGTCATATTATAAGTAAATACAAGAGCAGACTACAGCAGTTTCATATTATAAAGTTAGAAGCTTGTCCTTCAACCACAAAACCTAAGTGATGTGCTATATTTGCATGTAAACCATACAGACATCATGGCATGGAACGTAATTCCAAAATATAACGAACCCTATTTATCTCACTTTTCAGTTCAACTACAACCTCTGGTTATTATGCTTTAAGTCAGGTCCATAACCTGAAATGATTATTTTACTAAAACTGTTGCTGCCTTGAGGGGCTTCAATAGATCTTTCATCACATGAATTTCTATGCAGTTAGTAGTAAGTGCTGCTTCAGATGAGAATCAGCTGATTTACCTGGCCGACTGGGAAGAGGAGGGAAGGCTCCTGGGTGATGAATGGGGATGAACTGGGAGTTGCTTGCCTGGCTTGGAGTCTGAGTTACTGGTGTTTTCCTGGCTTCGGACACTGGAGTTTTCCGCATCTCAGTCTGAGATTTTACCTATATCAAAAGAAATCACACAAAAATAGTTACAGATTTTTTGTCAGCCATCTACATCATCTCAGCTCTGAAATGGAAGGCCCAGACAGCGATATATTCACTTTGTCCAGATAGTCGGAGGGGAAGAATGATCCAAGTAGTTAGGGCATGAGGACTTGGGAGATCCACAAGCTTCCTGTGCAATCTTCTGCAAGTCACTTAGCCTGTCTGTGCCTCAGCTCCCGGTCTGTAAAATAGGGATAGTAGTACTTCCCTACTTCACAGTGTATAAGAACAAATGCAGTCTGGAAAAGAAGCTGCAGCAAGACTTCTCCCAGTGTATTGCTCCAGCCCAAATTATGCAGTATATATGCAAGGCCCTACATTTTATGCAGCACATTTGACCCAAATTATTTAAAAGGACCCTCAAGTGGTCCTCGCGACAAGCCTCCCTACCCGAACACCAGTACTCTACCACTTACTACTCAGCCCCATCCAGCACAGTATCTTGCGTTATTGGGTATTAAATTCAATTCTATGCTGCCCCCACATTTTCAGGTAGTCAAAGGTTTTGTACTGCATGATGAACATTTAGATTTGGGGAAACAATTATGTAGCAGATTCAAAAAATAATGCAAGAAACTAAGGGACTGAATAACTACTTTATACACAGGGCCTTGAGTATGTGTGATGTGCATTTTAATGCACATTACAATGTCCAGCCACCCACTTCCTCATTCTCATGCAATACAAAGTTCATAAATCATAAGGCTGTAACACAAGGGCCTATAGGACACAAGCCTGTATGATAACAAAGCTTCGCATAACTAAGGCCTAGGCATAAAATGTTGATATAGGCAGTTACTGGGTAAGTTGTCTTTAATTGACAGTTTGACCTTAAGTCCCAAGATAAGTATTACAGTAAATGAGAGTGGTAGGTGATGGGAAAAAGTGAAGTGAGGTACCACAAAAGTATATTTTTGGAATTTTAGGGAAATTTAAAAGGACGCTGAGCTTAACCGAAACTAACATGTACTAACTGCAGATGTACCATGGCAACTAATTGACAAATGCTAATGAGCATAACATAAGAGACTAATTGAGCGATTGAAGACAGGGACTCCAATTTTATTGAGGGTAGAAGTACCTATAAGGGAAAAGGTTAAAACCATCACTGGATATAGATTTAGTTGGGGATTGGTCCTGCTTTGAGCAGGGGGTTGGACTAGATGACCTCCCTGAGGTCCCTTCCAACCCTGATATTCTATGACTTTATGATATGCATAAGATACGATGGGCGTTAGCATAACACCCTATACAAGTTAAGACCCAGCCTGAGGGCAGTTGGACATGTTGAATGCGTTGATTTGACAACCACACGCAGATCACCTCATCTATTCCAGGGCTCCCCACAAGAGATGATGCGAATATGTAAGTGCTAGCCATTTTGTATTGGCTCTATCTCCTTTGTGTATTACAGGGCTTGTGATCTTGTTTGTTTAGCAAATAAATTTTACTAGACAGAAAACATGCAGAGTTTTGTTTCTTGTATGCTCCTCAAGTTCCTCATTCTACTGGCAAAGCTATTACTGTGCCTGATTTGGAAGCAGACCCCTTTCAAATTATTGTATAATATCTATATGAAAATAAGTACCCCCTTAGCAATCAGGCAATAGAAGCATTTGAATAGCCCCAAAGTATTTTCCATAAAATGAAAATTAAAACATCAATGTTGTACAAAAGTTCTGAAGGTGACCTGCAGAAAAGGGGTCTTCTGTCCTGTTTTATTTCTTTATGTAGTGAAGTAGGCTTTGAAGTTTTTCAAAACAGATTTCTTCTGCTTGCAGGACTGAACTGTATTAGATTTTTAAAAATCTGATCAGATTTTGTCATTAGTTTTTAACTTTACCATTTTATAGTCTTAACTTGCTGAAGTGGATGTTTTATATTTGTTTCCTTTAGTTTCCTAAATAGCAGAATTTGAGATGTTACGCGGGGGGGTGGGGGTTGGGGAGAGAATCTCTCCCCCCGCCAAAAATCTCAAAAAAAAAAAAAAAATCCAAAAAGATTCACATTTTAAACACTTATTTATGCTGAAAAAGACAGAACCTCATTATCAACCTTACTGTGAGGAAGCCATAAACTCTCAACCGAAAAGCTGATAAATTACATATCTGCAGCCAGCATTACCTTCTGATCTACTGAATTTCCACAAGTCAAGAAAGACTTATTATTTTCACCAGGCTATCCTCCTTCAGGGTTTGAAGTCAACTTTGGTCTTCAGTCACTAAGGTGACTTCGGAAAATTACACCCATAAGTGCCTAAATATGGATTTAGGTGCCTAATTTTATACCTCTATTTTTGAAAGCTGTAGCCTATGTGTATTTAAAAAGTTAATAGCTTTGTTAGTGTTGAAAGTAACTTTTTCTTTCAGTGACAAAATCGGAGTACAATTTTAGTCTAAGATACTGTAAACACTCATACACACGCTTAACTTTAAGCAAAAGTAATCCCATTGAAATAAAAATTCTTTATCTATCAAAGCAGATTAGAAGCGTAATTTTTTTCCTTTGCAGGTTACCTTCATAATACTATCACCTAACAGTGCCCCTCATACAGTAAATATGCTACCAGGACATGAATTTACCAGCCAGCAAGCCTATCATTTCTTCAGCATTGGTTTACACAATGTTCATGCATAAACAAAATGTCTTCGCAACATTAAGCCTGAGGCAAGTCTTTAATATAACAGTTCCACAAACCACTTAATTTAAATCACTAACACAATAAGTAGCTGCATCGACTGATCGATCAGATCTGATTTAGAGATTATCGGGGAACCTCAGGATACTTGGAGAAAATCAGCTTTACATCAGAGACATAAGAATGGCCATACTGGGTCAGACCAAAGGTCCATCCAGCCCAGTATCCTGTCTGCCGACAGTGACCAATGCCAGGTGCCCCAGAGGGAGTGAACCTAACAGGTAATGATCTAGTGACCTCTCTCCTGCCATCCATCTCCACCCTTTGACAAACAGAGGCTAGGGACACCATTCCTTGCCCATCCTGGCTAATAGCCATTAATGAACTTAACTGGATAAATTCATGGAAGTTCTCTTTTAAACCCTGTTATAGTCCTAACCTTCACAACTTCCTCAGGCAAGGAGTTCCACAGGTTGACTGTATGCTGAGTGAAGAAGAACTTCCTTTTATTTGTTTTAAACCTGCTACCCATTAATTTCATTTGGTGGCCCCTAGTTCTTATATTATGGGAACAAGTAAATAACTTTTCCTTATTCACTTTCTGCACACCACTCATGATTTTATATACCTCTAGCATATCTCCCCTTAGTCTCCTCTTTTCCAAGCTGAAAAGTCCTAGATGCTTTAATCTCTCCTCATATGGGACCCGTTCCAAACCCTTAATCATTTTAGTTGTCCTTTTCTGAACCTTTTCTAATACCAGTATATCTTTTTTGAGATGAGGGGACCACATCTGTACGCAGTGTTCAAGATGTGGGCGTACCATGGATTTATGTAAGGGCAATAAGATATTCTCCATCTTATTCTCTATCCTTTTTAATGATTCCTAACATCCCGTTTGCTTTTTTGACTGCCGCTGCACACTGCGAGGACGTCTTCAGAGAACTATCTATGATGACTCCAAGATCTTTCTCCTGACTAGTTGTAGCTAAATTAGCCCCCATCATATTGTATGTACAGCTGGGGTTACTTTTTCCAATATGTATTACTTTACATTTATCCATATTAAATTTCATTTGCCATTTTGTTGCACAATCACTTAGTTTTGGGAGATGTTTTTGAAGTTCTTCACAGTCTGCTTTGGTCTTAACTATCTCGAGCAGTTTAGTATCATCTGCAAACTTTGCCACCTCACTGTTTACCCCTTTCTCCAGATCATTTATGAATAAATTGAATAGGATTGATCCTAGGACTGACCCTTGGGGAACACCACTAGTTACCCCTCTCTATTCTGAAAATTTATTTATTTCTACCCTTTGTTCCCGGTCTTTTAACCAGTTCTCAGGCCATGAAAGGATCTTCCCTCTTATCCCATGACAACTTAAATTTATGTAACAGCCTTTGGTGAGGGACCTTGTCAAAGGCTTTCTGGAAATCTAAGTATACTATGTCCACTGGATCCCCCTTGTCCACGTTTGTTGACCCCCTCAAAGAACTCTAATAGATTAGTAAGACATGATCTCCCTTTACAGAAAATTGTTGCGCAAAAGTCAACATGGTTATGTTCTTCTACGTGTCTGACAATTTTATTTTTTACTATTGTTTCAGCTAATTTGCCTGGTACGGACGTTAGACTTACCGGTCTGTAATTGCCAGGATCATCTCTAGAGCCCTTCTTAAATATTGGCGTTACATTAGCTATTTTCCAGTCACTGGGTACAGTAGCTGATTTAAAGAACAGGTGACAAACCACAGTTACTAGTTCCGCAATTTCACATCTGAGTTTTCAGAACTCTTGGGTGAATGCCATCTGGTCCCAGTGACTTGTTACTGTTAAGTTTCTCAATTAATTCCAAAACCTCCTCTAGTGACTTCAACCTGTGACAATTCCTCAGATTCGTCACCTACAAAAGACGGCTCAGGTTTGGGAATCTCCCTAACATCCTCAGCCGTGAAGACTGAAGCAAAGAATTAATTTGGTTTCTCTGAGATGACTTTATTGTTTTTAAGTGCTCCTTTTGTATCTCAAGCGTCCATTTCACCACGTGTGTTCTTCCCTAAGAAAATCTCCACTACACTTTCTACTGCCCTATTGGATTCATTGTTCCCAGGGGAGATAACATGATCTAGTGCTCAGAGCACGATTCAAGGAATCAGTCTATTCCAGACGATCATACTCTCTGTGCCACTGAGCAAACATTTCCCTCATCTGTGAAATGGGAAAAATTACCTTTGAGAAAGTTATACAATTAGGTGCTATTAAATTTGAAGTATTATTTATCCTAAACACATTGGGCCATATCCTGTGCCTTGGCTTCATCCCCCTTGTACTGCTCTAGCTTGCAAAGGAGATGGAATGCTGACTGAACAGGGAAGCTGGAGAGTCCCTTCAACATAAGGCTTAGCTGGCTCCACAAACCTCCGTTGCCTGGACAGTTGTCTGCAGCCAGAAATCTGGCTAATATTCAATACACCAGTGTTCAAACTGCTCTAGGAAGCACAATGTACTTCCATAGTTTCTCTTAAACTACCCAACAGCACAGTAAATACAGCAATTCACTATCAGAAATGAAACATTAGACTCTACCCAGAGAGCAGAGCCAAATTCAGGAGCCAATATAAGTTACACCTTTTTCCAGCCTATCTGTGAGTTATTAACTAGCCTCTCTTCCACTTCTAGTTGGATACATAGGCCAAATGTGGAAGTGACTCGTAAGATGGTATACGGTAGATTCCACTTAATAGCAATCCTGATGTTAGCAACTTCTAGTTAATGGTTCCCAGCAAAATGTTGCCAATTCCATTCACATTAACATCATTATATACACACAAAAAGCATGAAAAAATACCTCCTCCCACCCCACTCTCCTGCTGCTAATAGCTTATCTAAAGTGATCACTCTCCTTACACATTGTATCATACACATTGTATGATAATCAAGTGGGGCCATTTCCAGCACAACTTGATCATCATACACATTGTAAGGAGAGTGATCACTTTAGATAAGCTATTACCAGCAGGAGAGTGGGGTGGGAGGAGGTATTTTTTCATGCTTTTTGTGTGTATATAATAAGATCTTCTACACTTTCCACAGTATGCATCCGATGAAGTGAGCTGTAGCTCACGAAAGCTTATGCTCAAATAAATTGGTTAGTCTCTAAGGTGCCACAAGTACTCCTTTTCTTTTTGCGAATACAGACTAACATGGCTGTTACTCTGAAACCTGTCATTAACATCATTGTTAATGGGATCTGGATATTGGCAACGGCACGCCGCTTATTAGCGCCCATCCCTTATTTTGAAGAAAGGCCCATCGCAGGCAGATTTGCAAGGCTGCAGCCAGGAAAGGAAGTGGTGGGACAGCCTTTCCCTGCTTGCAGCCCCACAAAGCTGCCTGCTGCCAGTGCTCAGCCCATCCCAGTTCTTCCTTCAGGGCCTGCAGCCCAGCAAACCTCCCTGCACACAGGGACTGTACAGGTATGGGGCTGTGGATGGGCAGGGAGGTTGTGGGTAGGACAACAACAGGGAGAGGAGCTGCATCCCGGATGTTACCGTGGCACAGTACCTCTCCTTGTGCCTTGCCAGGGCACTGCATACCACGAAGAAAGCACTGGGATGTACTGAGCCCTGACCCTTGGAGAGTGTAGAGAGACAGGTATGGTGAAGCCCCATGAGCCCCTCAGCACCTCTGCTCCGCATAGAAAGTCCCAACATCCAGACTGCAGCTGCCTTGCCACAGTCAGGTTTGCACGGCTACATCCAGAAAAGGCATGTCCCAACGCTTTCTTCCCTGGCTGCTGCTTTCCAAATCTGCCTTCCGCTTATTAGCAACTCTCTGATAATAACAGGTTTCAGAGTAGCAGCCATATTAGTCTGTATACGCAAAAAGAAAAGGAGGACTTGTGGCACTTTAGAGACGAACCAATTTATTTGAGCATAAGCTTCCGTGAGCTATAGCTCACTTCATTGGATGTATGATGATGTATGATGTCTAATAATAGCATCTTTTTGCTAGCAACCGAAGAGTTACTAATAAGCGCAATCTACTATGCTACGTGAGCAAACAACTCCTTACACCCTCCTATTTTACCTGCTACACCCCCCTTTTCCAGGGTTTCCACAGTAGTTATTGTACACCAACTTTGCTTTCCTTAGATTGAGTGGGCCAGGAGTCAAAAGTATAGGGTAAAAGCACACGCACGACCACATTTCACAGTCCGTGACATGTTTTTCATGGCTGTGAATTTGGTAGGGCCCTAGTTACGAGTAATGCAGTATAAGTTACATGATGGTAAGCTGATGAGAGTCTAGATCATGGGTGGGCAAACTATGGCCTGCGGGATTGCCACCCCCATGGCACTGCAGATCCCGAGCAGATCCCGGAAGCGGCCAGCACCACATCCCTGCGGCCACTGGAGGTGTGGAGGCAGAGGGCTCCGTGCACTGCCCTCACCTGCAGGCACCTCCCCCCACAGCTCCCATCCTGGAGCCGATCCAGGTAAACGGTGCCAGGCCGGAGCCCGCACCCTGAAGCCCTCCTGCACCCCGCTCCCCAACCCCCTACCCTGAGCCCCCTGCTGCACCTCTCCTGTACCCCAAACCCCTGCCCTGAGCCCCCTCCCACACTCTGCACCCCCGCTCCTCCCCAACCCCTTGCCTTGAGCCCCTTCCTGCACTCTGCACCCCCTCCCACAGCCCGCACTCCCTCCCACAGCCCTACATTCAAGGCAAGTTTGTTTACATTTGCGGAAGATAATGCCACCTGCTTCTTGTTTATTATGTCACCCGAAAGTGAGAACAGGCATTCACATGGCACTATCATAGTTGGCATCGCAAGATATTTACGTGCCAGATGCACTAAAGAGTCATATGTCCCTTTATGCTTTGCCCACCATTTCAGAGGACATGCATCCATGCTGATGAGTTCTGCTCAATAACTATTCAAAGCAGTGCAGACTCACACACTTTTGTTTTCATCATCTGAGTCAGATGCCACCAACAAAGGTTGATTTTCTTTTTTGGTGGTTCGGGTTCTGTAGTGTCCACATTGGAGTGCTGCTCTTTTAAGATTTCTGAAAACATGCTCCACACCTCATCTCTCAGATTTTGGAAGGCACTTCAGATTCTTAAACCTTGGGTTGAATGCTGTAGCTATCTCTAGAAATCTCACATTTGGTACCTTCTTTGCATTTTGTGAAATCTGCAGTAAAAGTGTTCTTAAATTGAACAACATGTGCTGGGTCATCATCCGAGACTGCTATAACATGAAATACATGGCAGAATGCAGGTAAAACAGAGCAGGAGACTTGGAATTCTCCCCCAAGGAGTTAAGTCACAAATTTAATTAGTGCATTAATTTATTTTAAGAGCATCATTGGCATGGAAGCATGTCCTCTGGAATGGTGGCGGAAGCATGAAAGGGCACACTAATGTTTAGCATACCTGACAAAGAAATACCTAGCAATGCCAGCTACAATAGTATCATGTGAACACCTGTTCTGATTTTCAGGTGACACTGTATATAAGAAGTGGGCAACATAGTCTCCCGTAAATGTAAACGAACTTATTTGTCTTAATGATTGGCTGAACAAGAAGTAGGACTGAGTGAGGACTTATAGGCTCTAAAGTTTTACATTGTTTTGTTTTTGAGTGCAGTTATGTAACAAAAAAATCTACATTTGTAAGTTCAACTTTCAAGATAAAGAGATTGCACTACAGTACTTGTATGAGGTGAATTGAGAAATACTATCTTTTGTTTATCATTTTTACAGTGCAAATATTTGTAATAAAAATAACAAGGTGAGCACTGTACACTTTATATTCTGTGTTGTAAATAGAAATCAAACGTGAAAATGTAGAAAAAATCCAAAATATTTAACACATTTCAATTGGTATTCTATTGTTTAATAGTGCAATTAAAACTGTGATTAATCCCAATTAATTTTTTTGAGTTAATTGCTTGAGTTAACTGCAATTAATCGACAGCCCTAGTAAAAACGTATGATGCTAAAGTAAACAGGCCTTTGTATAGTAGAGGAGCTGATCTGTTAAGTCAGAAGTGTCATTTTTAACTAGTGACTTTTCAGTGTAGAACTACAATTTAAGGTACTGAACATAGCACTCTCCATTACCTCCCTTCCCTCAAGGGTAAACTTGTAAGGAAATGCCATGAATCACTTTTATATCTGGTCCCTAAATAAGGCCTGTTGCTGTTCTTCAACTAACAACTACTGGCATAGCAGTAGCACCTAGCACCTCAGTCACGGCTCCTTTCAGCTAGATGCTGCACATAAAAAGACAATCCCTGCTCCAAAGAGCTTACTGTCTAACAAAACGGCAAGCGACAGACTCTGTACTCAGAATCTGAATGCCTTACCTGCACTGCCACATTCTGCTTTCCTGCCTCCTGCATCTTCTCCAAGCTGCATTTCTTGGTTTCATTCTTTCTCTTGTTGTCTTTCTTTCCATCATTTTTAGTGGCTGCTATTCCTTTGCTATAGTCCCGTCTTTCCCTACCCACATCTTTAGGTGGATAGATTCGCCCTTGCTCTCGGTTTACCTCTCGTGGTTTAATGTTCTCTTTGAATGTGACCATTGGTTTCTCCCCAGTGTCACAGTTGCTAAGATTTCTGCCAGTGGACAGAACTGATTTGAGTCCTGGGCTCCCATCTGTAGACAGTGGCTCTGCAATGGATGTTTCCTGTAGGACGAGACTCTCTTTGGCTTCACTAGGGTCCTCTAGCAACAACTCTGGGATTTCTGTCAAAAACAACAGTTTTCCTACTTCGTTTTCACACTGAATCAGCCTAAAAAAAGAAAAAGGTACTGAATAGCATGTAGTAGTCCTTTTAGCCATGTAGCCCATCTTCCCAGGCTATAATAATGGCATGACATACGCAACGAGCCAGCACACAGCACACTAACCCCCCAGCCTCAGTACTAACTCCATATAACAAATTACATTATACCTTCCAGGCTGCTGGCACTCTTCAATATGCACACACACACACCATTGCCCAGTCTCTACGACTTCACATACTATTGCCAGTATTGTTATTTAATTGTACCACAGTAGTACTCAGAGGTCCCATTGCACTAGATGCTTTACTACCATGTAGGAAGATACAATCCCTGCCCCAAACAGGTAAATCTCAGGAACTGTGTATTCCTACAAGTTTCACGAATGCTCATTATCAGATCCATGCATTCGCACATTGTCTTTTGTCACTACCACAGTACAAAACATTAACTTACATATGTAGTGTTCTACAATACACTAATGCAACATATCAACATTACCACTCAAAACTAAATCTCTGGCACCTGTCAATGCTACTAAGCTTTACAGCAAGAACAATATACAAACAGGAGTGAGAGAGATAGCACTAGCAGCTGCGTAGATACCTTGGCTGGTTGTCAGCAATCCATTTTCCTGTGAAGATCAGTCGTTGCTGCCGTACCCGTCGCTGCAGCCCTTCTTTGTCTCCTGTAATCCCCTGGTGGCCTTTGGAGAAATCCAAGTTCCTAATGTTGACGTAAACAAAGAATGGAAAATAAAATTAATCTCAGTTGCCTCTTGTACCGTAAAGGCAAATGGAGGCTTGCAAAAAGGACTATGAATTGTACAAAAAGTCTATTGCAGGTTTCATTTTCAGCAGGATTTAATAACCTAAATACAGGTTTCAGATGCATCCGATGAAGTGAGCTGTAGCTCACAAAAGCTTATGCTCAAATAAATTTGTTAGTCTCGGAGGTGCCACAAGTCCTCCTTTTCTTTTAACCTAAATACAGTTATAGATATCGGAATTGTATTTTCAGTTATATTACTTTAATAAAGAAGGTCTACATTAAGCAAGTAAACTAGTGACGTCAAGTCCTTTATGACATGACAAAAGGGTGCATGATATTAGGAAAAGCTCTCATATTAATTAAGACCAAAATTAAAGGTTAACAGTAAGCGAATGGATTTAAACCAAGGTTTCTCCCTCACTAGCCATCTCCTCCTTGCTTTGGTAGTGAAGTCATAGTGCTATTAGTACTCTGATGCTACGGAAATTATTCAGATGTCAAGTATAGGCAAACTATTTTGCTACAGGATCAAGCCGAAGAACAACTTAGGATCAGAGGGAGAAAATCCCACAACTTCAACAGCAGCAAAGGAAACACAAGGGCCAAGTAGTTTTTTTTTTTCATATAAATATATTCCTTTCCCAAGTTCTCAGTGTGAGTTCTCCTTTAAGATAGTCACGGTTTTCAAAGCTGGGTTGAAGGCTATTGAAGGAAAAAGGCAAATTTAAAAATTAAAGCCAGAAAAAAGAACCCCATCCATGTTTCAAGTTTTAGTATATTTTATATACAAATGTGTTCAAATAAATGGAACTTCCCCTTCCTCAAAAATGACAGGTTTCAGAGGAACAGCCGTGTTAGTCTGTATTCGCAAAAAGAAAAGGAGTACTTGTGGTTAGTCTCTAAGGTGCCACAAGTACTCCTTTCCTTCCTCAAAAATGTTACTCCTGTGATACTGGACATGGACTCCAGTTCATCACAAAACTAGAGAGATAGGAGTCCTGCATGCAGACCACTTTTTACTTATTAAAATTGTTTGAAGGAGATCTACATTCATCTGTACTTGCTCTCAAAATAGGGTTAGTGCAGAACATCAGTATCTCCCTACCACAAAGTCTTCCTCTCAGTACTTCACCACCAGTATGGGTAAAAAGAACAGGAGTACTTGTGGCACCTTAGAGAATAACAAATTTATTAGAGTATAAGCTTTCGTGGGCTACAGCCCACTTCATCGGATGCATAGAATGGAACATATAGTAAGAAGAAATATATATATACATACGCACACACACAGATAAGCTGGAAGTTGCCATACAAACTGTGATAAGCTAATTAGTTAAGATGAGCATTCTCTGCAGGAGAAAAAAAAACTTTTGTAGTGATAATCAAGATGGCCCATTTAGACAGTTGACAAGAAGGTGTGAGAATACTTAACATGGAGAAATAGATTCAATATGTGTAGTGACCAAGCCACTCCCAGTCTCTATTCAAACCCAAGTTTGTGGTATCTAGTTTGCATATTAATTCAAGCTCAGCAGTTTCTCATTGGAGTCTGTTTTTGAAGCTTTTCTGTTGCAAAATTGCCACCCTTAAATCTTTTACTGAGCGGCCAGAGAGGTTGAAGTGTTCTCCTACCGGTTTTTGAACATTATGATTCCTGATGTCAGATTTGTGTCCATTTATTCTTTTGCGTAGAGACTGTCCGGTTTGGCCAATGTACATGGCAGAGGGGCATTGCTGGCACATGATGGCATATATCACATTGTAGATGTGCAGGTGAACGAGCCCCTGATGGCGTGGCTAATGTGATTAGGTCCTATGATCGTGTCACTTGAATAAATATGTGGACAGAGTTGGCATCGGGCTGTGTAACAGGAATAGGTTCCTGGGTTAGTGTTTTTGTTGTGTGGTGTGCTGGAGAGTATTTGCTTCAGGTTGGGGGGCTGTCTGTAAGCAAGGACTGGTCTGTCTCCCAAGATCTGTGAGAGTGAGGGATCATTTTTCAGGATAGGTTGTAAATATTTGATGATGCGCTGGAGAGGTTTTAGTTGGGGGCTGAAGGTGACAGCTAGTGGTGTTCTGTTATTGTCTTTGTTGGGCCTGTCCTGTAGTAGGTGACTTCTGGGTACTCTTCTGGCTCTGTCAATCTGTTTTTTCACTTCAGCAGGTGGGTATTGTAGTTTTAAGAATGCTTGATGGAGATCTTGTAGGTGTTTGTCTCCGTCTGAGGGATTGGAGCAAATGCGGTTGTATCTACCACTAATTAACCTCTCAGAGTTTGTATTGCAACTTCCAACTTATCTGTACGTATATATATTTCTTCTTACTATATGTTCCATTCTATGCATCCGATGAAGTGGGCTGTAGCCCACGAAAGCTTATGCTCTAATAAATTTGTTAGTCTCTAATGTGCCACAAGTACTCCTGTTCCTTTTGTGGATACAGAATAACACAGCTGCTACTCTGAAACCTGTCAGTATGGGTAAAGCATCCTTCAGCTGCCACTCACCTGAATGAGGGTCTCAGAGCCAAGAATCCCTGCAACTCAAACTCCTCTGGAAGTGGGGTAGCTGGTGAACAAACAAGAAAGAATATCAGTAACAAGGCCTGGAATATGCTGCACCAGTAAGGTTATGGATATCCAGTCACCACATACAGTACAGCTCACACTACTAGATAAATGCTGTACTACTCATGCTGTGGGATCTACAGAAAGTGAAGGATAGATAAAATGAAATACAATATGCTCAGCACAGGAAAAAGCAGTTTGTAAAATATTCATATTCTAAGTGTACTAATACTAGAAGGTGCTTTATTCTACCATGATACCCCACACCAATGATGTTAGAGACACTTCCTCCCCACCTCCCACCGCCCTTTCACAGAACACAGACTAGAAGCATCCTTACCATTAGTGCTGGAAAGATCTTCCTCATGGGGCTGGAAGCTGTTTAGCAGAGAAATCAGCCATGGCCAAATGCTACAAATCAAAAGAAGATAGTTTCCACTTGTCATGGTATGTCTGAACTGGAATTCTACTCATTGTACCAATTCAATATGGAGGCCTATGACAGAGTTGAAATCCAACTCAGCCCAACTGCTTCCAAGAATGGATAAAATCAAGATTTTTGGCATCCCTCCCTTACTGCAACTAGTCAGGAGCCCTTATTCTCCTTAACAAAGTGAACTCCTTCTGCAATGAAATGATATTTTTTCAGTGCTGTCAAGGGAAGGATAGAATTTTGAGATGCAAGGAAAATGCTTTCAAAAGGCGGTCTGAGATAACCAAAGAACCCAGTTTCCTGTCACCAAATTCAGGAAGTATGGCAGGTGCATTTACCAGCTAGAGAGCAACAAACCACAGCTGTCACTTGATTTTAAAATATTATACTAGGGGAATGAGTTCACAGCCTTTGTTTGTAGTTCGTACTTTCCAATTCAAAGCTGACTGTTCTCAAGAGAATATATCTGAAAATCATTTCAGAGACAAAATGCTTCCGTAAGATATAGTTAGGGTTAGGCAGACTCATTACTTCTAAAAACCTTAACAGAATATTGTAGTTCTAGAAGTAGATGTTGGAACACCACAAGTCCTAAGTTCAGGTTGGATTTAAGTTGAACACTAAACTACCTTCACTCTTGACGCATGCCCTGCTAAAGTTGGTGCAATGACTGGAAATACTTTGCATAGACACCACTCTGTTTTGATGTCAAATCTGAAGGACTACTCTATGGGGCACGTATAAGGTGAGGCAATTGTCTGAGAATGAAATAAAGTACTCTGATTTTACAACAAAGGGGGAAATAGTGCATATCCGTCTACCTATGGATAGTCAAGTCTTATTACAGCCAAAAGGAAAATAAAAGCGTAGTGAGGTACACAAATATGGGTATATTGGGTCCATGGCAACAGTGAGATGGAAGGGACAGACTGATTCGGCACTCTGCGGAATGCCTTTATTCTCTGGGGCCCTAACAGTTTTTGCATATTTTTTTTTAAAATAAATGAAAGCATAAATTAGCGAATCTTTCAGATGTGAACCTGTCTCTGCAGACAGACAGAAAATAGTTTGAATAGAGATGTGAAATACTCCATTATCTCAATAGCATGTTAACATTTAATTGCCATCAACAGGCTTAAAATCAACCATTGATAACCATCTTGCTACTTGTTTTGCAAGCACATGGTACTCTGGGATTGCTAGATGAACTTGAATGGAGCACAGTACTATTACACTTCCCAACCCTCCAAATCTGACTCATGGTGAGATATGAAAATATACAGTAGTGGTGGAAATGGAAGAAGGTGGAGAAAAGTTCTGATGGGTAAGACACAGGCATATTCCAGGAGTATGAATTCTAGTTGGGTCTGTGGCAAAACAGAGGACTTCTATGTAGCAAGTATAGTCTGCATTTCTGCTAGTTTATGGCTGCTTTTGTATACCATAGGGCAGAGGTGGCCAAACTTACTGACCCTCCAAGCCACATATGACAATCTTCAGAAGTTTGAGAGCCATGGCACACCTAGACGGGTCTCCAACCCTGCTCCTGCTGAAGGCCAAGCCTTGGCAGGTGCACCCTGTGGGGCTGAAGCCCTGAGACCCCTCTCCTCACTAGACAGAAACCTCTACCCTCCCTCCCTCCCCCCTCACCCGCTGCAAGGCAGAGGGCCCAAGCTCTCCCCCACTCCCCATACATTTAAATTCAGTGAAACAATACAGGTTGAAACGAAGACCAGATAAATCAAGAATTACTCAGAGATCAGAAAATTACAAAGCCTAACCTCCTTTAAACAGAATGGTCCAGCTAAAGGAGCTTACAAAACACCATTAGCCATACTGACAGAACCTATAGCCACCTTGAACTTGAGCAGATTGGTTAACTGAGCTTACAGCTCTGTTAGCACAGAACAATTTAGTGACTCCAGCAGATATTTGCTGAGGGTTAAAAAACCTGAATAGCCTGTAAAACACATCCTGAAAAACACATCCTGCAGCATGGACTCCTGTAGTAGCCATATTGGAAATAACCTGCATCTTGATCCCATCTCACATTTCACAATCTGCCTCTCGCCCCTACAACTGAGCTCAAAGATTTCTTAAAACTCTGTCTCTGCAGGCATGGTTCTGGCCTGGAGACTCCTTCCAATTGTATGGCTCCCTTCATGGAAAAATACTTGCAAACTGGGCTACAGAAAAGGAGTTAGTATCTTTTCACTGCCAGTGTTAACTACTAAGTACAGTGTGCGCAAAAGAGCAAGGGGCTGGCACCAGTATAAAGACGAGTTATGTGTCAGATGAAGGAGAAAGTATTTCCTACTATATTCTAGGCAGTTTCACCAAACAACCCCCAAGTTTTGTTGCCTCGAGGGACTGAGGCAGCGGAGCAGAGATTAAAGAACACTAATCCATTTCAAGTTTTCATTGTGCCTAACTTGTCAGGGTCCCACAGGACTTAAACTTTACAAGTGTACCAGTAATGTTTATATTGCAGTTCACTTGCCTCCTGTGACAGATCCCCTCATCTTCCCTTCCCTCTGCCAGTCAATGCCTTGGACTAACATTTATATCCTGTAGTGACTGGCATCAATTCTGTGAAAGCAATAGGCATTCTATGTCAAAGGCATGCCCAGAGCTCTCAGAATGAATCTGACCTTTTTCAGTAAATCTTAGTCATTATCTACCACATGATGAATTGAAATACAAACATGTACCCTGAAGGTAGGTCAGCCACTTTTCCTGAATGACTGCCGAGATTGGTGAACGTAAAAATGTTGATTTTCTAAGTCCATCAAATCCTTTTAGATCTAAATTACAGTAAGTAACACACCCTCATTCTGTTTGTATGGTAGGGTGTGAGGGGAATAGAGGTGGAGAGTATAAATATCATCCGTGTAGTTCTCATCCATGATATTTGCCATACTTTCAACATGCCTTTTGAAATAAATTAATAAAAAGTCTTTACTAACAGTAGATCTCTGCTTTAGCTATTTTTGAGTCTAGTATGTGAGTGTAAAATGTTTAAAAAGAAATTAGGAGGCCTACTTAAAATAGTTTCCAAAGTGCACTGGCTGCTGTCTCATTTATATCAACAGGGAACAAACTTTTGTACAATATTTTTAAAAGAATGAAATAGACATTCTGTTGAAGTTGTCTACCAACCTGATTCTGGATAGAGTGACATGCATCAAAGTGACATGCAGATATTGCAGCTTGTGGAACTGCAACAGAAAGCGGTGGCCAGAAACCCGATTGTGAAGAGCCACACACTAGAACTGGTATTTTATGGATATTTCTTTTCCTATCTGGGATTAAAGATTCCTACCCTTGGGTAATATGGTTTCAGCAGAAGAAAAATCTGTATCAGCTATTTGTTTTGTTTAAGGTAAGAGCAATGCTCCACAAGAAAAAGCACATAAACCTTCAGGGTTGAGAACTTGTGTATTTCTGCATTTTTCAGAGTACAGAAAATTCTAAATCTGCATGTAGTACAAGGATTATTTCCCCAATGAGTCCAAGAATAAGCACAGTTAAGACTGATAGAGATGTTTTCAAATAAATAGGACAGGGATACTTACAGCTTTACTATATAATAGGAAAGCCTCAGAAGTATGAATAGGTCCTTTTTCATTTGTGGACCCCTTTGGAAATCTATTGTCTGTATATACAGTTGAATTCTGTTCAGTCAGTTTTCAGTGTAAGTCTTTCATGGACCCCTTAGACCTCCGCAGACAACAGGTTGAGAACTACTGCACTAGAGTATTACAGAGATGGAGGGACACAACAGATACAGGTTTCAGGAGAACCAATGAAGGGAAAAAAGGAAAAAAAGTGTTTTTTTATCCTAAAGGAAGCTTTTTGTTATTAGCAGTACTGCGAGAAAAACTTTAAAGAGACATGGTCAGCTTGAATATAGGGCTAGATACCTTAAGGGCCTGATTCATGCTTTCCCCCAGTTTGGGAACTCCCTTTTTAGGGCCTCTAGTTCAAGCTGTGCATTTGACAGCTCTTAGTAATTTTTACTATGGATGTAGTCACAGCGTCTCTTTGCTGAGAAAAAATAAGGTTATTTCACTAAGTTTTCAGTTATATTAATCTTAGCTATTGCTTGCAACTAATGAAAGTATAACAATCAGACCAGTGCGATCAAGTTGATGTTGCCCCTTTACTACGAGAATAGGAGCATGTAGACAAATTGAGCAAAAGTGAGGGATTTTTAAGTAGGGCTCTGTGTCCTACCTTCTCACAGCAGAATTCAGAACTTTTTACTTTGAGGGGAAAAAAGGAATAGTGCACGTTCATCTGTTCTGAGGGAAGGAGGGAAAAAGATCAAGTCTGATGAATGAAGGAGATATCATAGAATCATAGAATATCAGGTTTGGAAGGGACCTCAGGAGGTCATCTAGTCCAACCCCCTGCTCAAAGCAGGGCCAATCCCCAATTTTTGCCCCAGATCCCTAAATGGCCCCCTCAAGGATTGAACTCGCAACCCTGGGTTTAGCAGGCCAATGCTCAAACCACTGAGCTACCCCTCCCCCAGACACGGCAAAAAATTTTTACCGTCAAAGATGATTTTGAAAGACTGATTACTTACCTTACAGTAAGTATGGTTGTTAGAGATATGTTGTCAACATGGACTCCACTCCTGGTGCACATGTGCCTCATGCACACATAATTAGACTCTTTTGACCAGAGGTGTTCGTTGGGGCTGTGCTTGTCCCCTACATGTTCTCATACCTTCACCCAAACACATAAACAGCAGAGCAGGCCCAAATGTTCTTGAGTTCCTTCACCAGTTCAGAGCCCTAGAGGAGTAGGACTCCATAGTAGTGGGGAAGGAGTGCAGGTCATGGAATCTAGATGGACAACACATCTTGAAGATGTCATGGAAGTTACTGTAATGTAAGTAATCATTCTCTCTTCTTTGAGAGATTGTCCACATGACTTCTACTCTAGGTGACAAACAGTTGTCTGTTTGCTTGGATGTGGGTACTAGGAGTCCTACTTGAACAATGAATGGAGAACAGCCCTGAAATAAGCAGCATCTGATCTGGAAGCCTCTACCAAAGAATAGTGTCTTGTAAATGAGTGAACCATACATGTAGCCAACCATATAAACTTCAGAAATAGGAACAGTTAGCAGAGGATGCCTGATGTCTAGCAGAATGAGCTCTAATGCAGCTAGGTGGATCTAACTCACTCATAATATGTTCTTATACAGTTGAAGAGCTAAGACTCTCAGAGGATAGTGCCTAACCCATCACTCACTTTCTCTGAGAAGGCCACAGTTTAGGTATGTTCCTAAAATATTTTTGTCCTGTTAAGGTAGTCTTACAATCCCTTGACTAAATCAAGTGTATGAAATTTAGTTTCCCATGAGACTGAGTGAGACTTGGGGAAGAAAACGAAGATGAATAAATTGATATACACAAACATTTTAAACAACTTTGGGCAGGAACTTGGGATGAGAGCTAAGAGTGATCCTTTCCTTATGAAACACAGTTTAAGGGAGCCCTGTCCTGAGAGCCTGAATCTCTACTACACTTCAAACTGATGTAATGGCTACTGGAAAGGCAGTCTTCATAGTTAGGTGGTAGAGGGAACAGATTGCTAAGCACTCAAAGGAGGGGACCTATCAACCTTTTAATGTTATAGAGGTCCTAAAAAGGGAGCTCCCAAACTGCGGGAAAGCATGAATCAGGCCCTTAAGGTATCTAGCCACTGTAGGGTGAGAAAATAGTGTGATTCTGGATAGGAAAGTGATATGCAGATATTGCAGCTTGTGGAACTGACAAGTCCAGCTTTGGAGGCTAATAAATAGTCCAATATTGCTGAAATGAGTGTTGCTGAGGGAGACTTCTACTCCTTATGCCAGAATAGAAAACTTTCTACTTGGCTATGAGTCAATGTAGTTGAGGCTTTCCTGCTTTGGAGCAGAATGTTCTAAACTTCTACTGAAGAGCTTTTTCTGGTGGATGTCAGCGAGCCAACATCCAGGCTATTAACAACACAGGGTGAAAGATCTAATCATTGTGCTGTGAGACTATGTTGCACAGGACAGGCAAAGTCATCTGAGGCTGCATGGGGAGGTTCACCAGATCCAAATATTGGAACTCCTTGGCCCATGCAGGGGCTATCACAATTGATCCAACATCTTGCCTAAGTTTTCTACGGTCTCTCAAGGATGTTAGGGGAAAGCATACATCAGTCCCAGTGTCCAGGGGATAAGAAAGGAAACTGATAGAGCCCAGAATGGAGCAGAACACTTGACACTTCTTTTCTGACCTGTGGCTAATAGGTCAACTGATGGGTATCTCCACTTGCAAAAAACGCTCTGCAACACTGAGTCCTTAACTGACCACTTGTGATTGTCTGAGAACTGCCCCGGGAGGTGATCTTCCAGCAAGTTCTGAATGCTTGGAAGATGCAGGGCCAGTGACATCAGTGGGTGAGGAATAGAGCTGAATGCTCTCTTGTGCAGATGACCTAGCTCCTCCTCTACTGCAGACATAATATATAACTGTGGTGGTGTTTGTTAGCACTTCGACTGTAGATCCCTGGAATAGAGGCAAGAATGCTTTGCATGCCAGTCAAATGGCTCTGAGGTCTGGGACATTTATGTGCAGACAAACTTCTTGAGAAGACCACAGGCCTGGTGTTTGAAGGTGACTTAGATGAGCACTCCACATCTCTCAATGAAGCCATCTGTCCCCAGAGTCTTGGTAGGCAGAGGCGCAGCAAAGAGTACTTCCTCATACACCTGAAGTGGGTCCTTCTACTAGTTTAGTGAGGAGAGAACTTCTTGTGGGACCATGATAATCAGATCCATGAAGTGTCCGCTGAATGTGGATTTTTCATTGTTGACTTTGAGCCTTAGTGTGGCAAAGAACTTTAAGATTATTTGAACTGCATTGGCCACCTGTTGTGCTGAACTTCCTCAGATCAACCCTTCAACAGGATATGAATAAACTCCTCCTTTGTCTCTGTAAATGAGCTGCTATGACTACCAGGTACTTGGTGAACACCCTCAATGCTGAGAAAGACTAAAGGGCAGAATCCAGTACTGGTAATGAGATGTTCCTACTAGGAATCTGAGGGATTTCCTGTGAGCCAGGTGTATATTGTTGAGACACCAAAGATCTAGAATGGGCTGCCAACCCCCTTTCTTTAGGAAGAATAAATAATGAGAATTAAAAACCCCATCTGCCCCTGAATTCTAAATCTCCCCCCACATCTTGGAGCAGTGGAAGAATCCACCTTCTTGCTTCAACAGTATCTTGAGAGGGGTTCCTGAAGAGGGACAGGGCAGTCGAGGGGGCAGCAGGAAGAAAATGGAATTGTATGCAATACCAGTTGCTGACAATCTCTCAGACCCACTTCATACCCAAATGTGCCCAGCAGGGCTATGACTGATAAGCATTTGTATACTGAATCAATGGACACAGGAGAATACCAGGGACCCATACACTTTCCTGCTCAAAGAGAAATCTTTGGAGTCCATCCCTGATTCCCATTGTAGTTGGGAAGGGGAAGTATACTGTATTGATGTCTCAACTGCTGTATGCATTGCCGTGATTGAGGTGGTCAAAAGTCTAGTTTGCACTACTGAGGGGAATCCACTACCATCCCAGCAAGGGCAATTCAGTACCAGGTCCACAGACAGGTCACTAACTGTGCCAAAAAGACCACAGATGCAGTGTATGCAGGGTACAGAGAGTGAGGAAGAGTCTGTGTGAGAGGAAAGGCAATCAGCAGATACTCTTTTCATAGCCAGTAACAAGATTCCAGAGGAATCCATCTTGGGCTATTTGGATGCCATTGACTGTGGCACTTGAAACAAGTTAAACACATGTTGACTCTTGTGTCTTGGTTCTGAGGATGTCTAATCTTGTCTCTGGAGCGTGAAGCTCCTTCCTAGCTGTGCCTGAAGAAGTCAACAACTGGATTGAAGCCGACAACTGGTGCCTTAGACCTCTCAGCCCTGGAGCTCAGGATGAAATCCCAGCTGGCTTGGGCATAAGCTGAGAGAGATTGGAGAAAGCCTGAACCTTAGCCACATCCTTCTCTGGGTCTGAGGAGGCTTTCACTGAAATCCTCCAGAAGCAGGCACCACTAACCTTATGAGTCTGCCTGGAACAAGAGCAGCAAAATAAGCAATTGTCAGAGATATGACATTTGCCTAAACAAAATAGCCACTTAGATTGCTGAATGGAATAGCAGCACCACAAAGTGGCGTTCCTAAAGCCCAGAGATTTAACATCTACCATAACAGCTCAAGTCTCCATACAAATGGAAGGGAGAGGAGGAGGCTCCAAGCCTATTATCTATGAAAAATTAGTAAAAGAAAGTAGTAAAAAAAATTTTTTTAAAACAGGCAATCTAAAAGTTAACAACCTGACAGCTGTATTACTTAAACACTCACTGCAACTGAACTGAAGAGAAGCAGGCAGACTGAAAGGACTCCATCTCTCTGCCAAGGGCAGAAAGAAAGAATCTGGGTAGGTATTGTGGGTTAGGTGGAGATGGAAAAAAAACCTGCAAGTTGTAGAAACGGATGGCCAGAAGAATCTGATCTCAGGTGCATGGGGTGCATCTGCAGTAAGAGAGGAATCCATGTGGACAACACATCAATGAAGAACTTAATATCTGTCGATTTTACTTAATTTTAAGTTTTTTACATGAGCCTCTCTTTTTGAAACCCTTAAATTATACTTGCAGTCTATAAAAGGAAACTGAACATATGATGGAACAAGTTGAAAAACTGTTGAACTCAGATTTCCTTTTCATTATCCTGTGCCTGTGATTTGGCAAAATGAAGCATGGAGAGGTCTTTATTTTTTGAAGTAGGAAGATTATGGGAAGATAAAAATTTCCCTAAGTTTTCTTTTTTTTTTTTTTTAAATTTTGAGTGACTGTTGGGGAAAACGGTACATAACACTTTTTAAGGGCAGATTTCAAAGCACTTTGCAGTGGTGAGTAAGCACTATCATCCCTATTTGACAATCAGGGAACTGAGGTGCAGAGAGAGGTTAAGTGACTTGCCCAAGGCCACACAATTAGGGGCTGAACAAGGAACAGACTATAACTCCAGACTCCCAGTCCTATGCTATACCCACTGCTTTTGTAGGGCTCTGTCCATTGTGGCCACTTACCCCCAAGGATGACAGCAGCCTTCTCTTTATTAAGGTATACAATACTCTATTCTTACTGTGAAGATTAGCATTTATTCAGGCAGTGCCAATTAATCCAGTCACTGTACTTCACCTTGGTTTTTTAAAGACATCGAGAGAGAGAGAGGGAGAGAGTGAGAGTGTGAGTGTGAGTGAGAGAAAAATAGCAGCCACTTAGGTGTTGAAAAACATCCACAGAGCCAAACAAAATTAAACAATTGCTGTAGTTGTAGAATAGACTGGGCAGTGCCACAAAAAGCCTATAATTATGGTACTATGAGCATAGAGTAGAGCAACACCATGAGATGCTCTGTGCTGACCTTCAGTACAAAATTGAAGATTATGGGAGAATCTTGGATTCTAGCACCATCCAAGCCTCAGTGTATGACTTTTGGAAAATCATTTTACAGACATCAGCCTCAGTAAATCTAACTGAGCGAGTACAAAAAACCAACACAGATTACTGGGTGAGGTTGTTTGGTTTATGTTATGCAGAAGTCAGACTAGATGTTTGTAATGGTCCCTTCTAACCTATGAATAAAATCTAAAAAACAATGGTTATATATTTGCAAATACTGTATCTAGTTTAACACCCAGAACCCACATTTTTCTTTGCAAAAATTATGTACTTTTAAAAACCTCAGTGTCTGTAAATGAACAGTTAAGGGACTCAGTCTATTTCTTCACTACCTTCTTCACATTAATCCTTCTTTAGTCACTATCACCTTACACAACTGACAAAGTCAAAAGAAAAAAAATAATTGTATCAAAAAGAGAGAGACTCACAACTGTCTTTCATCAACCACTGCCTCCTGGAAGACACTGGGCCTAAGTTTCAGCCAGTCCATCGAGACCTTTACAGCAGGAAGCGGGTATGCACCCCAAGACTCCTCCTGGAAGTCATTCTGCAGTGGACACTTGCACAGGACTCCAAGAAAGGAAACTGAAAGGATAACAGGTGAAGTGAGCTGTAGCTCATGAAAGCTTATGTGCAAATAAATTTGTTAGTCTCTAAGGTGCCACAAGTACTCCTTTTCTTTTTGAAAGGATAACAGAGGAATCCATAACTTTTAAAAGTGTTACACCATAAATCTACTTTGAAGGCTATTTATTTAGAACAAGCCACCCTAATGATTTTAGTTTAAAGATTCCACTGGCAGATCATAATCTCTTATTTTCCATGTACTACTTCTTACCACAAAGTTCAGCCATTAGCTTTTTGAATTGTTTTTCCTAAAAAGGCTCTGTTGACAACTGAAGAGAGGTGGTAAATCCAGTAGGACAAATAGGTAAGTATCTCCTTACAAGTGAATCAATGGAAAAAAATAGAAACTGAATTGGGGGTGGGCGACAGGAGGGAACAATCCATTTTAAATGTATATTATATGGAAGCAAAGAAGAAAAAAAAAAATATTTGGAATCTCAGTACTTACTGAAGAGGGCAAGTAGCTGTGTCCAGCAGAGCTGCTCATCCTGGCTGTAACTATGCTGTTCAGTTTCATTGCTAAAATCTCGCAGATGATGCAGTTGAAACAGGTTGATGACAGTAATATGAACTAACTGCTGAGAGTTGAAGGCTTTTTGGAATAACAACCTCTGTAACAAAGAAATTTATATAAGAGAGTGTGTACTATAACCCAGAAAGAATGCATCTGAAAGGGTTAGTTGACTGACTGACATTTCAGACTTGTGGTTACTATTGTACTGCATTAGCAATGGTTCAGCCACTGGGGAGAAGGCACTCGTCCTAAAATGTTTTTTGAGTGCTATTAGATTATCCCTAATAGTGAATTACCCCTCCAGCGCAAACATACACTTAAGATGGCACCGGAAGGGGCTCAGTTAAGTCTGACAGACTTTGCTAGATCTCTACACCTGTACACATAAGATGGAATGTACTGTGGGGGACTGGCCCACTCCATGTAGTTTAAATGTAACATGCAACAGAGTGATTACGTTAAAATGTGTGACTATGCAAACTGCACAGAAACAAACCAGCTAATCTTTTTCCCTTTCAAAAAAATGAAACAGCAGCAACTGTAGTGTCATGATTAAGATTTTTACAGATAAATCAGGAAATTCAACCATGATGTATGGTTATGCATTATGAGTGTTTTCATATTTAATCCCATGTGACAGAACTATTAATAGTGATGAAAATGGCACATGTTTACAAAAATGATCTTGCTTCACTAAGTACAGTAACACTAGACACCTGCCATTCTTTGGCAGATGAAGACGAACTTTAAACCTTTCTGATGCATAGTGATAAGGGTTGATATCCAATCTACCACCACAATCAAATTAGACAAAATCACACAGCGAGCTAAAGTTAGTTGCCTAAGAGGAAAAAATGACTTTTCTGAGTCCCATGCCCAGTTTTGTTGTTTGCCTAAGAGCATACAGCACCCTAAATTCTACAACTGGAGTCAGAAGCATAATGAGACTGCTGGTATTGTTGAACAGTCCGAACCCTATAATTTTGGATGTAAAGAGAGCTTCAAGTTTAGCTGCATGACCAACCATACAGTATCTACAGCTAAAAATATTTCTGAAAATATAGCCCATCATTTCATCAGTTTCATGACATCCCGAAGGCTGAGCTGTTAAATGACCATTTTGCTTCAGTCCTCACTAAAAAGGTTAATCGTGACCAGATATTCCAGTTAATATTAACAAGGGGAAAGGAATGCAAGCCAACACAGGAAACGAACAAACTAAGTTAGATCTATTCAACAGGGCCTGATGAAATTCATCCTAGGGTATTGAAGGAACTAGGTGAAGAAATCTCAGAACCGTTAGCAATTATCTTTGAGAGCTCACGGAGGATGGGTGAGGTTCCAGAGTAATGAAGGCTAAACGTAGTACCTATCTTTAAAAAGGGGAACAAAAAGAGGGCCTTGGGAATTATAGACCAGTCAAGCCTAGCTGCCCCAGTAGATAGGGGAAAGCAGTAGACATGATATATCTAATTTTAGTATGTCTTTTGACAGTCCCCCAGGACATTCTCATAAGCAAACTAGGGAAAGTAGTCTACATACAATTACTATACAGTGGTTGCACAACTTGTTGAAAGACCATACTCAAAGAGTAGTTATCAATGGTTTGCTGTCAAAGTGGAAGAATGTATCTAGTGGGGTTCCACAGTGGTCAGTCCTGGGTCCGGTACTATTCAATAATGACTTGGATAAAGGAATGGCAAGTATTCTTATAAAATTTGTGGGTGACACCAAGATGAGAGGGTTGCAAGGAGGACAGTCACAGGAAGACAGGATTAGAATTCAAAACTACCTTGACAAATTGGCTAATTAGTCTGAAATTAACAAGACGAAATTCAATAAAAACAAGTGCAAAGTATTTTACTATGGAAGGAAAAAACAACAACAAAAAAACAAATGCACCACTACAAAATGGGAAATAACTGGCTAGTAGTCCTGAAAAGGATCTCGGGATTACAGTGGATCACAAATTGTATACGAGTCAACACTGTAATGCAGTTGCAAAAAAGGTTAATATAATTCTGGGGTGTATTACCAGGAATGTCATATCTATGACACTGGAGGTAACTGTCCCACTCTACTCAGCACAGGTGGGGCCCTAAACTGGAGTACTGGCTAATTATAGGCGCCATGCTTTAGGAAAGACGAAGACAAACTGGAGAGAGTCCAGAAGAGAGGAACAAAAATGATAAAAGGTTTAGAAAACCTGACATATGAGGAAATGTTAAAAAAACTGGGCATGTTTAGTTTTCATTAAAAATAGACTGAGGGGAAACCTGTTAACAGTCTTCCAATATATTAAGGGAAGTTATAAAAAGGACAGTGATCAATTGTTCTTCAAGTGCAGTGAAAGTAGGACAAGTAGTAATCAGCTTAATCTGCAGCAAAGGAGATTTAGGTTAGATATTAGGAAAAAACTATAAGGATAGTCAAGCTCTAGAATAGGCTTCTAAGGGAGGTTGTGGACTCATTGGAGGTTTTTAAGAACAGGTTGGACAAACACCTGCCAGGGACTGTCTAGGTTTACTTGGTGCTGCCTCATTGTAGGGTGCTGGACTTGACATCTAAAGGTCCTTCCCAGCCATAGGTATCTATGATTTCATGCTTCACTTCACAACCCAGCTAGATGAAATGATTTTCTTATATCATGGAGAGGAGGAAGCTAAAACTATTCAGCTCAGTGTAGCAAATGCCACGTTACAGAACACGTTGCTTATATATACACAGCACAATGTAATTCACAAAGTCAGGGTGTCATTAGTTCTTGCACACCTTGGACGTGTTCGGTACCACAGAGTCTTCCGCATGCCTGAGCACTGTTCATAATTACTAATAAGCATTCTGGAAAGTACCATTTATAAAACGGCTAAAATTAAGAAAAGAGACAGTGAAGAACAGTTCGGGGGGGGGGGGGGGGGGTTTCTTGTTTTAAATTGTACCTAGCTAAATCACATTGTCTGGACCTAAACATAAAAAAGCTCATCTGTTTGAATTAGAGAATGTAACAGTTTTAAACTTATGAGCGATGTGCTTAAATTACTGGTTACTCTTTACAGAGGAGACAGCTCAGTTTTGAATGGTTCCACTCCATGCACAGAACTGAAGGCTTTCAAAACAAACACTGCTCTCAAGGGTAAACTTTGCCAGCAGGAAAGGCAGCTTGAGCAGGGTTAAAACAGTCTTAATTACTACTAAAGAGTAAACGTAGGAAATCAAAGGAGGAAGCTCTTGGTTCCGAGTTCACTAAAGAATTTAAGGAAGACTCATCAGATGAAATAGTAGTAGTTGGGAGAAACTGCTTTTCACAAAATCTCTTGCGATCATCCAGTTCAAGAAGCAGAGAATCAAAAGTGGCACTCCAAGCTCAGAATACAGCCTATGTTTTAAATATTTAATTAACCTTTTGTCTCCAACAGAAGAACACATTTGGATAAGCAATATTAAACTGCAGAAAAAAAATCATGCTGTCTGTGTAGGTGAGTAGGGCTGACCCATTATCAGCCTCACCACCAAATCTTTGCAGCCTGCACCTCATGCATAGGGCCATACCAAATTCACGGCCATGAAGAACATGTCATGGACCGTGAAATCTGGTCTTGTGTGTACTTTTACCCAATACTATAAAGATTTGAACGGGGAGACCAGCGTCTTTCAAATTGAGGGCCCTGACCCAAAAGGAAGTTGCAGGAAGATCACAAGGTTATTTTAGAGGGGTTGTGGTATTGCCACCCTTACTTCTGAGTTGCTACCTTCACAGCTGGATGGCCGGACTGAGGGCCCAACTCTGCAGGCAGCAGTGCAGAAGTAAAGGATGGCAATCCTGTTCCATGCTATCTTTACTTTTGCACTGTTGCTGGCAGCAGTTCTGCCTTTAGAGCTAGGCTCCCAGCCAGCAGCCGCCCAGATCCGAAAGCAGTGCCACCGCCAGCAGCCGCACAGAAGTAAGTAAGTAAGTAAGGAGTACTGCAACCTCCCCTACAATAAAACTTTGTGACCCGCCCTGCAACTCCCTTTTGTGTCAGGACCCCTACAGCTACAACACCATGAAATTTCAGATTTAAATAGGTGAAATCATAAAATTTACGATTTAAAAAATCCTACAACCATGAAATAACCAAAATGGACCAGAAAGGAATTTGGTAGGGCCCTACTCATGCATATCATGTTCTATTTCAGGATGCAATACACTTACCCTCTGGTCAGAAATACTTTGTCAGTTTTCTTAGAGGAACATGTTTTTCCAGCATATTAAATCAGTGAAAGACTAGATTCCTGGATAGATGTTAGATTTCCAAAGTGAAAAATTAGGAATTTTTTGTGGCACTAACCTTGAACTGTTCCTCCAGCCTCTCTCGAAGAGGGCTCAGCTTCTCCAAGCCCTTACTCAGATATACATGGCCATGGAACTTAATAAACGCCTTGATGAAGTCAGACACCCCCCATCGAGTCTTCACCTCATCCCGACTGCAGTTTGAGAGAAATAGTTGGCTTCAGTCTTTGTAAATAGACATAGCTGCATAGACTAAGGATCTTCCAGGCAGAAACAATGCTAATAGCTGCATCCCCTTCTCAGAGAAAGGACAGGGGTGTGAGAGAGAAGAGGTAGTTTCCACTGTTGGCTGCCCCTACCCAAGAGATGTGCTGGTAACTTGATACAGTTCAGTTGCCCCCCAATGGTGCTCCCACCCAAGAGGATCTCAGATACAGGTACCTCCTGCTCAATACATATATAAGGCGGATGTGGCTGGAATGGGGGTCAGTGATCTCCTACTTCTGTGTGCACATTTGGTACTATGAATGCTTATCTGTGGTGGGTATACACACAGACACACCAAATAAGAGAGGGAATACTTGCCAGGACAGAGGCAAAGGGAGTGTTAGTTATGAATAACTACTCACTCCCTAGAACAGATCAGCCTCACCTTTCCAGTGCTTTAGAAAGTGCTTTTTGTAGATTAGTGGAGGCAGCTGGGAAAGGGAACTTCACAGCAATGCTTCTGCAGTAGTAGAAAATTGTGGTCAGGTGGTCTCCTTTGGAGGAAGCTAAAATAGCCAACTGATTGTAAGGCTGACCTAGGGGAGAAGAGGATGACAATTTCTCATGGAGTGAAGTGATCTTTTCTTCAACTGTAACCAAATCTATTTGCTCTAGAAAAGAAGCTCTATTTCAATCTAAATCTTAGCTATAAGGATAGCAAGCTTCCATTTAAAGCCTATATATCCTTTATACAGATCAGATTAATTTGCTGAACCAGTTACCCGGCCCCATCTCAGCACTGCTATAATTCACAAGCTACAGAACTCGTGGTTCAAATTTTCACAAATCTATTAAATGTAAAAACAGATGCAAATGACTTAATAAAAAAAACTGTCTAAGCAGGAAGGTACAGTCAAGGCCAGGCAAAGTTTTGCCTCTAATATACCAATCAGAATCTACTAGAAGTTACTGATGTAATACAATTTAAAATACATAGGACAAAAAGACAGCTCCAAAAATTTAGAAGTCAGTTTTAGATGACTACTGCACTAACTGAGTCCTGGTGGGTGTGGCTCATAAAAGTGGTTTGCATTCTCGCTACAGAGCAACCTGCAGCAAATGGGAATCTGTATTCAGTTCATTGTAGTTGAATTAGTTCTATTCAGTACTATATCACTGCACCTGCATAAGGAGAGAGATCAGGAGAAAATAGGGAGTCAGTAAGCTGAACTACAGAACCACCTCAAATTTGTATGAGTGACTTGGAGACCCCGTGAATTACTGAATTTTATTTATTAGTAAGTAAATAATTAAAGAAAGCAAAGAATGTTTGTTCATTTGACAAGTGCAGTATAGGTTTAATAATACTTCATACAAAATGCATAAATGTACTATAGCATATTCTGTAACATAGCTCAGTCTTAATACTACAAGACCTCACTATAATACTTTGCTATTAATCCTTTGAGAAATGAAAACAGATTGTGTGTGAACTATGGGTGAATGCAGATTAGTAAAGTGTGAATTATCAAGGTTCTACTGTAACTTATTGCTGGTATTTTATTTTTTTAATAATCAAGATCTTAAAACTATTTCTCCATTTTCTATGGAGAAAAAAGCAAACGCCTGAAATACTGATTTGGGATAGTAAACTCAGCAGAATAGAGGCATCTCAGACTCACCATTGGAGGGAACAAGCTGAGCTGCATGTCTATAGTAGGACTCTGCCTGGCTGGTCTGATTCCTGTAGCGAGCTAAAAAAGGAAAGAAAGGCAAGTTCAGACAGCAGTTTGTCTTGCTGCTCAGAGGGCTAAATTCTCCTCAACATTTCCAAGTATTTGGTCCTGCAGATTACAAGTACATACAGTTTACTTGAGGAGACCCATAAATGTCTTGCAAATACTTTAAAACAAACAGTAGGATTACATACTGAGTACCCGAAAGAGTACAAGGAACATCAATTCACTTTTAGTTGCCCTCCCTTTCCCACTCCTCTTTCAGGTCCCAAAGTCACAGATTACCAGCTCTTATTCACTACCCTCAAATACACTGTGTCAGACACATTACACAAAAAGCTGTGAATGCTCCTCATTCCTCGACACTCTGAATATTCAATACCTAGTCCTAATTTTAAAGTAGTTGCAGGTTGCCTTTTGCAATAACCCCTTCTACAAAAAGTTTAATCTAGTGTGGATCATATAATCTAAATATGTAAAGCACCACAATAAAATTATAAATGGAATAAACCTTTTGAATTTAAGTGTACCTGGATGCAAAATAAAACAGCCAGGCTTATGAAAGTTAGACTTCTTACCATGTTCTTTGTAGGAAAGACTGTTTAACATAGGCTCTCTCTGACATGAACGCCTGTTAAACGTTGCAACACAAATTCTTGTAATAGCTCTTGCAATTTAACAGGTTTCTACTTTTCACTGTCTACCTCTGCAAGAAACAGAGCTCCTCTAGATGAAAACACAAGTCTAAGCAAATCATTAGAAATCACTCTTCATAATATCACTGCCTTCGTGCATCACAGTCTTTCAAGGGCTCTAACACTCCAACATTACATTTCAGACCGTTCAAACTGTTCAGTCTACAGGCAGCAGTTCAAGGCAGAGTACTTGGTCTAGCACAGGGGTGTCCAACCCGAGCCTGAGAAGGCGCCAGAATTTACCAATGTACATTGCCAAAGAGCCACAGTAATACGTCAGCAGCCCTCCATCAGCTCCCCCACCCCTCTCCCAGTGCCTCCCGCCCACCAGCAGCCCTGCCAATCAGCTGTTTCGTGGCACGCAGGAGGCTCTGGGGGGACAAGAGGGAAAGAGAGAGCACTGCAGGCTCAGGGGAGAGGGCGGGAGCGGGTGGAGTGGGGGCAGGGCCTGTGGCAGAGCCAGGGGTTGAGCAGTGAGCACCCCTCAGCACATCGGAAAGTTGGTGCGCGTACCTCCAGCCCCGGAGTCGGTACCTATACAAGGAGCCACAGGTTGGCCGCCTCTGATCTAGCTGCAGCACAGGTTGCACGGATTCCTTTCCAAGTTTATGCTATACAGAGCATCTCATCTCTCCTTGCTCCAAACACTCACCAATGTCTCCGAGGTGGACAAGGCAGTGCTGGCAGATGTATGAGCAGGAGCTAGACTGCGGCTTCACAATGGCGCTGGTGTGCGTCTGTTTATTGCTGATAATTCCCAGCTGGGAGGACTTCACACGGCAGGGTAAGTCTACATTAAACACTGTGCACAGCTCCTGTAATAACTAGAAAAAAAGCCCTGGTTTAATAATAAAAATCAGACAGTAATCAACACAGCGATGTCAAAGCAGTGCAAATACTACTACTACTGCATCAACAACAACAACAGAGTTGCATACCCCACCATAAAGAGCACCTCCATAAAGAAGACATGTTCCCCACACTTCACTGCCCAGAGGTAGATAAGTAGGGGGCAGAGGGCAGATGCAGATCTGTTACCGTCATTTTTAAATATTTTCTGAGAACAGCAGTTACTAGTTAGGTTTTCCCTTAAAATTCCTGACTCCAAAGACTAGTTTGGGTAAAGAATTCACAGGAGAACAAAATTACTGAATTCTTATAGTACCACTTTCTTAAATGGGCATCCATCGTATTCTCAAAGTATACAGCAAGGTCCAGTGGATGTACACAATACTTCAAAACTGCCATACAGGTATATTAGGAACTGAGCAAAAACATGCTTTAGAGCAGAAGTGGGCAAACTTTTTGGCCCGAGGGCCACATCTGGGTGGGGAAATTGCATGCAGGGCCATGAATGTAGGGCTGGGGCAGAGGTGCGGGGAGGTGTACAGGAAGCAGCTCAGGGCGAGGGGTTGGGGCGGAGGAGGGGGGGCAGAGTGTGGGAGGGGGCTCAGGGCAGGGAGGGGTGCGGAGTGTGGGAGGGGTGTTGCAGGAGGCTCAGAGCAGGGGGTTGGGGTGCAGGACGGGTGCCGGGTATGGCAGGGGGATGGAGTGCAGGAGGGGTGCGGCGAGGGCTCAAGGCAGGGGGCTGGGGTGCAGAAAGGGTGCAGGGTACCGCAGGGGGCTCAGGGCAGGGGGTTGGGGTTCGGTCTCCAGCCCGGTGCTGCTTACCTGGAGTGGCTCCGGGGTGGCAGAGGTGCGTAGTGGGGCCAGGGCAGGCTTCCTGACTACCCTGGCCCCATGCCGCTTCTGGAAGCGGCCGGCACCAAATCCCTGTGGCCCCAGGGAGTGGGTGAGGGGGAAGGGGGTAGAGGGCTCCGTGCGCTGCCCTGCGGGTACCTCCCCCAAAGCTCCCATTGGTCTCAGTTCCCCATTCCCAGCCAATGGGAGTTGCGGGGGGCGGTGCCTGCAGGTAAGGGCAGCACATAGAACCCTCTGCCCCCTCCCCATCCCCCAGGGGCCGCAGGGACATCGTGCCAGGGGCTTCCAGGAATGGCGCGGGGCCTGTGGCACCACAGGGGTGGCAATCCCACGGGCCGGATCCAAAGCCCTGATGGGCCGGATCTGGCCCACGGGCCGTAGTTTGCCCACTCCTACTTTAGAGGCCTAGTTCAATGGGCTTTAAGACAAGACGCTGCTAAGTCTTTGTAGCATGTCAGTACACTGTGCTATCCGTAGATACTGATTCCCCTTTAGACTGGTCCAAAGAGTTCAAGAAACAAACTTGGAAAAAAAAAATTCTTATGCTTTTTGCTCTCAACATAAAAGCTAAAAGTACACAAAATTTATAGTCTGTGCAGGATCCCATTCCCTTAAAATACTGTTAATGAAATTCATGGAGAAGGAAGTCCAAGATCACTTAGCAAAAAGTTAGATGGGAGGAGAGCACTACCTTTTCTTTATGGGAAAGAAGCTCTTGTGTCCAACTGCCAGAGGCAAAGGGAATATACAGGTAAAACCTGAGCAATTGAGAGGGGAAGGGATTTTTAAACTGATTGAGCAGAGCTGAATGTTAACTACAACAGTTTCAACATCCCTACCCCTTCAGATAAAAGCCAAGAGAGGGCCCACTACAGTTCTCTAGTTGTTCATGACATCCACTGGCATTTTGTCTGACTTGATAGAACGCCAGGCCAAAAATTATAGGTGAGAGACTCAAGTTCCAAAGCAGAGACAGTTGTTACTGAATCAAATACACTGAACGCTGATGTGAGGGAGTGCTGAGGAATGACTGAGTTTTGTTTTCCCGGTTAATGCTTTTGTAGTTTTGCCTAGAGGCTTCTGGCAGAAGCTCTTGAACCAAGAGCATTTTGCTACACCATAACGGAAATACCTATGTACAACCTTATTACTAAGAAGTAGACAGATGTAAGGAGTACTTTGCAGCCCTGTAAATTCACTTTCCCCAAAAAAATTTTAAAAAGGAGAATAAAGTGTCTTTTAGCTTCATATTAGCTGCAGACAACTGAATCAAAGAGACAGGCAGGTGAGACAGTCAACTCTTATTTATGTATTTGGCACAATCTTCCAGAGTCTGAGTAATCACTTGGAAAGTACCCGTCTTGGGCTGCAACATCTTGGCAAGGTTCAAGAGTCTCTTCCAAGAAAAGCACCTAATTCATAATAGGTAAATACTGAATAATAAGCTTTCTTCAAGACAGAAGACTCAAACTTTTAACTTAAAATGTGATATGATGAATAAAGAACGATCCAGAACTAGTCTTGTGATTAAGAAAGAATAATAATCCAGAAATAGAAATTGCATTGCTGGGACAGGTAAGAGCACTTCTTTCATTTGTCCTTTTAACAATAATTCAAACAAAGTCTTTGAAGGCATACAAACTCAAAAATCCTCTTCCGATGTGCCTTTGTATATCAGAATTGCCACTAAGTAACAAAGAAGGACTACTTGTTAGCTGGTATCTGTGTTGGAGACCAAAGACATAACATTGACCCCTGAATGTTCTCCAGCTGGTGATATGAAGGGTCACATAGATCATGGCCAATCTATCAAGGATGAATAAGCAGAATGCTTCCATTCTCAGCTGAATCTACATAGGAAGCCCAAAAGGGAACCGTAGCTGGTAAAGCTGATGGGGACAGAGAGCTTATATCCCAAAAGTTCTTGGATATGATGGTTTCCAACTTAGCAACTTTCTTTACTCAAGAAAGGCACAGATGTGTCACTCCTAACAATCTTCAAAGTTATAGCTATGAACATCCTTGAAGGCTAAGAGGTGAAATGTGATACCAAAGTCTGCTTCAATTGTCCAGACAATACAGAAAACAGCAGCACAGAAAATACATATGGCATCAAGCATTTATGGTTTATGTGCTGCTTGAAGAGTCAAGTCCCTCAAAGCAGCTTCTCAAGAATGCTTCAATTGCTCTTCCGATATTGAGGATTTTGTCCTTCTCAACGATGAAGAAAATGGATGAAAAAAACTAATGGTACTTTTTCAAGCTCTGCCCATATTACTCCACCCCCTGCCTACTTGAACCTTTAGTCATTTGATAAATGTGAAGGTCTTACTTCATGCACATTATAGTTACATTTTAAATGTACTTTTTGCTCAGACACAGTAAAAAGAGTCTTATCGTATGGACAAAAGAAAGATAAAGAATCCCTTAAAAGCAGAACATCTCCAACTGATGAAGAGGAGAGAAACCTCTGAAGTGATCTTCCAATATACAGTGTGATAGGTATTCATTCTCAAAGATGCCATCTGCACAGCAGTTTCACTCCTGAGCATAAGTAGCTTGAGTGAGGTCTCCAAATTAAAAGCAAATCAATTAGCACTGCAGTGAGCAGAGAAAGAAAGACAGCCTATGCCACAACAACATAAAAGTAACATGAACTTTAGCATACTTCAGGGAAGAAAGACACTTCCAAAAGATAAAGGTGTAAAAACAAGTAAGGCCACAATGAGAATCCTCAGACTGTCTGAAGCTGGCTAATTAATACAAGAGATATCCCAAAGAGAGAACTCCAGGAGACAGGAGAGTCTGCTCTGCCTCACCCATCATAACTCACGCACATATCCTCCAGTACTGTCTGAACAAGAACTCCTTTTCCTAGAATCTGAATTAAAGTTATAATGCTTCATGCGGTTGTGCAGGAAAAACCATGGCAGCTTTGCACATATTCAGAATTTAAGCAGACCTCATGCAGCAAATGAAGCAGCTATATTTTGGATATTCTGTGTTGTGGTTCCTATAGGCATCAGACAAGGATGTCTTATGAACTTTTTACTGGTAGTGGACTGGTAATGAGAGAGACCACAGAACAATCAAGGGTCATACAATGGACTTTCACATAGAAGTTAGAGCACCTTGACTTTGCAGATGACATCAGCTTGCTATCCCATACCCACAGAGACATGTAAGCCAGCACAAATGATCTCCAGGCTTATGCACAATTAGTAGGGTTGACAAACTTCAAGAAAACTAAAATTATGAGAATCAACCCAAAAGAATCATCAACAACACTTTCTAGGACTAATATGTCACATATCTTGGCAGCACTGTAAGCACAACAGGTGGAACAAAGACATTAAAGCTAGAATAGCAAAAGCCAGCCATGCTTTTGTAACTCTAAAGCCAATCTGGAGAAACAGAAATCTTGTCCTCCAAACTAAACTTTGAATATTTAACACCACTGTAAAGTCAGTCTTACTATGTGGTGCTAAAACTTGGAGTCTTAAGACCTTACTATCTAACTTACAAATTTTCATGAAAAACTGCCTTAGACATATCCTCAGTCTCAGATGGCCAAAATAAAAAGGTGAAGAACTCTGGAGAATGATGAAACAGAAGCCAAGAGAACAGGATATTATGGAACAAAAATGGAGATGACTATGCCATACATGGAAAGACCCAAAATATCATGACAGGCAGGCATTGGACAGGAACCCTCAGGGTAAGAGGTGGCAACCTAGACCAAGGATAACATGGAAACACACTACAGAAGCAGAACTGAAAGCTATCAAAATGACAGGGAAAGAAGCTAAGACTGCTTCAGGAGACTGACAAAGATGGAAGACTCTGGTGAAGGGCCTACATTCTGCATGGAATGGAAAGGCATAAAATGAAAATATCTAGGGTTGGGATTATCAGGAGTGTAAGGGAGTTGAGTGCTCTTAATATTAATCATAACCCTTTTTCTGTTATCAAATCTCCACCACAGTATCATTTTAATTTCATCTTTTTAAAATGGAATGGCCTTCTATGTAAAGTAATCAGTTTTATAATAGTTTTTAAACAGCCCAATGGGTAAAGCCCTACCAAATTCACAGCCATGAAAAACGCATCATGGACCATGAAATCTGGTCTCCCCCCATGAGATCTGGTCTTTTGTATGCTTTCCCTATGCTATACAGATTTCACGGGGAAGACTAGCATTCATCAAATTGGGGGTCCTGACCCAAAAGGGAGTGGGGGGGGGTCCACAAGGTTATTTTTAAGGGGGACGTCACGGTATTGCCACTCTTTACTTCAGCGCTGCCTTCAGAGCTGGGTGGCCGGACAGTGGCAGCTGTTGGCTGGGCGCCCAGCTCTGAAGGCAGTGCCCCACCAGCTGCAGTGCAAAAAGTAAGGGTAGCAATGCCATACCACGCCACTCTTACTTCTGTGCTGCTGCCTTCAGAGCTGGGCAGCCAGAGAGTGGCGGTTGCTGACTGAGGGACCAACTCTGCAGGTAGCAGCACAGAAGTAAGAGTGGCAATATCATACCACACCATCCTTAATCCCTCCAGCAGCCCAGTTCTGAAGGCAGCACTGCCGCCAACAGTAGTGCAGAAGTAAGAGTAGCAGTACTGCAACCCCCCCCCCCATAACCTTGTGACCTGCCCCCCCCCCCCCCACACAACTCCTTTTTGGGTCCAGACCCCTACAGTTACAACACCGTGAAATTTCAGATTTAAATAGCTGAAAATCATGAAGTTTACAATTTTTAAATTCCTATGACCGTGAAATTGACGAAAATGGACCATGAATTTGGTAGGGCCCTACCTATGAGGCCTCAGCTGATCACCACAGAAACATCTCCCCAACTCCGCAACTGGTGTTCCTTCAAAAGTCAAAAGATTGCTGAGGGATAATTATGGGACCAACAACAGTAGTAGCTGTGTTTATTAAGATTACATGCAAAAAAACTATGTTAGAGGAAGATTAAGGTTACAAACTCAAGCACTTTGTGTAGTGAAGGAGACTCCTCTGTACGACCCCCCCCTTATTTGTTACAGAAGGTAGAAGGCATGTAGTGGATTACAGAAAAGGAAAGGATGGTCTCAGGGATAAGGCAGCTAAAAGTTGCTCTGGAGAACTGGATTCAATCCCTTCTGCCAGAGTTCCTACATCAGGGGTGGGCAAACTTTTTGGCCTGAGGGCCACATCAGGTTTCTGAAATTGTATGGAGAGCCGGTTAGGGGAGGCTGTGCCTCCCTGAACAGCCAGGCATGGCCCAGCCCCCGCCCCCTATCTGATGCCCCCGCTTCTCACCCCGACGCCACCCCCCCCCGGGACTCCTGCCCCATCCAACCCGCCCTGTTCCCTGACTGCCCCCCGGGGGACCCTTGCCCCATCCATCCCCCCACTCCCCGCTCTTGGTCCCCTGACCATTCCCGGACCCCCTGCCCCTAACTTCCCCTGCCACCCCATCCAACCCCCGCCCCGCTCCTTCCTGACTACCCCCCCTGGGACCCCTGCCCCTGACTGTCCCCAGACCCCCCGTCCCTAACTTCCCCCTGCCTCCCAATTCAACCCCCCTTCTCCTTCCTGACTCCCCCTGCCCGATCCACCCCCCCTGCTCCCTGTCCCCCGACCGCCCCCCGCCACCCCATCCAACCCCTTCTCTCCTTCCTGACTGTCCCCCCAGGATCCCTGCCCCCATTCAACCCCCGTTCCCCACCCTCTGGCCACCTTAACCCCTATCCATGCCCTGAACTCCCCTGCCCTCTATCCAACCCCCCCTGCTCCCTGCCCCCTGACTGCGCTGCCTGGAGCACCGGTGGCTGGCAGCACGGCTACACCAGGACAGGCAGCTGCGTCGTGCCGCGCAGCACAGAGCACTGGGTCAGGCTGGGCTCTGCAGCCCCGCTGCCCAGAGCATTGCGCTGCACAGCGGCGTGGCTCCAGGGGAGGGGGGACAGCTTTCCGGGCCAGGAGCTCGGGGCTGTTCTTTGCCCACCTCTGTCCTACATGATGCTAGTCAGGTCACTTAAGCCATGCTTTTCAAAAGGTGGTTAACTAATTGTGTGTTTCTCATTTTATGGATGCTTGAACTTGAGACCCTTGGTCTGATTTTCAGAAGTACTGAGCACTCACAGCTGCAACGGAAATCAATGGGAGCTGTGCTTTGAACATATGAAGTCCTCTATAATGCTAAATACTCTAAAAATCAGGTTCAAGGTGTCTCAAATGCTTTCCAAAGACAAGGTTCTCAGGTGGTTTTTTTCGACACTGAAAACCAGTATATTTTTCCCTAATCTCAATCAGAAACAGCTGAATGGTTATGGCTGAAATAAAAATAAATAAATAAAAATGGGGGTGGGGGGGAGGGCACAATTACCCAGCACTGAAAATTTCAGCCCAAACAGTTAAAGTTTGGCAAACAAAAAAAAAAAACAAAAAAAAACCCAACACCCCACACAACTGAATCCAGGGGTCTTATAACGAGAAGCATCAGGTAACCTTAGTAAGAAGCTGGTCTACCAGCTTCACCTATAATAAATATTTTACCATTTTTAGACTCAGACTGCTGTAAGAATGAATACCTCATGCTCTTCCTTCTCCATGTACAATATTAAACAATTGGTCAAGTGCATTATAGGAGCTTGTCTGCCTCAAGAGTAAGCAACTGCTGGAGAGAACATACTAAGTTTGACAAAATAAACAGTGCAAGCTAAGCAGAGGAGCTGCATACATTCACTATCAGGGCAAAAGTTTAAAAACTCTTGCTCCAAGGTTGTATATTTGTATGGAAACCAGTGTTTCAGAACTCACCTGTGTGTAGAAACCACTAGCTGCCTCTAGGAACAGAGAAAGGTTCGCCTGAACTTCACTCCGATTCGGGTTTGCTCGGTTTTTTGCCTGCCCCTGAAGTGTTGTGATCTGATTCTTAAAAGCATGATTCCAGCTGAGAATAAAACACAATTCTGTTGGCTACAGCAGTGACTCACTGGGCGGACACTGAGCTCCCTGAGAATGGGAAAAAACTGTCTGTTACAATTATAAGGCACCTGGAGCTAACTCCATCAAAGCTCTCCACTTATTCTAGTGCCTTAACTGCTCCCTTTTAAAATGGAACAGAACATGCAGTGGAAATCTAAAGTCAAACAGGGAAGAACGGCAAATTCCCCCAAATCTCCAAAAAACAAATAGATTGTTTACAGCATTAACAATTATTTATTTGCTGCCAGCACTAACCAGCATGTCAAGCACTATTAGTCATAAAGCTTTGACCATCAGTCTCATGGACAGACTTAGAGAAACTGTTCAGGAACTGATGTCAGGCCAAAATGTCTGAACATCCAGCAGCTTTAACATCACGCTCTTCCAGACTCTTTGCCAGGGACTGGAAGAAATGCAGACTATTAACCAAGGCTGGTACAAAAAGATGCTCCTGTTCCTCAAATAAGATCCAGGGGTAGAAGCTGGGGGACAATCCAGCAAGAACCTCACCTGGCTATGAGGAAGTCATAATGAATGCCCCACTAGAGCACTAGCCCTATATGATCTCTCCCCAATCTCTGGCATGGAGTCTTTGTCCCTAAATTAGTACGAATGAACATTTGGAGCTCCTCCATCACCAGTTTCCCAAATGCTCAGAATGGCAGTGTTAGGGAAGATTTCCTGCTCTTCTGATCCGCCTTTCCTTGATGGAAATAGAAAGGCAAATGTCTCTTTCCCCCTCTTTTCAACCTCACACAACTGAGGGGGGCTCAATACCACTAGTCCTCACCCCATAAGAGGATCTTCGTCAGTGATGATTGCATCACCCTCTTCTCATGCTGATCACGAGGATGCTTCCAGCTTGTTTTACTAACACATAGCACTCTACTTCTGTGCTTCAGCTGTAAGGCAGGGTGGCACTTGCCCATTTGTAAGTTAGAGTTGACATGAGTGGGTAAGCAAGTGTGGTTTTGAGTCTTTTGTTTTTGAGTCTTGTTCTGAGCTGCATCTCACTCACATGGCTCTCAAGTGGAGCTAGATCCCATCCCCTGACCTCAGTAGGAGCTACACTATATTTACTAAGGCCGAGTACCCAAAGCTTCTTCCATGTCAAAGATTATGTGGCAGAGCAGCTCCTCTTAGACATAGAGAAAAACAGATTATTCACCTGTTCGACTAAAAAGGCAGGTCCATGGATTAGAATTCTCAAATATTCTCAAACAAGTTTTTGGGAATGCTGAAGGGATTTCACTAGGAATTACATATTGGAAAGTCTCTATGCAACAAGTGACACCCCTCTCTCCAACATTAATCAGTTCAATAAATCATGGATCTCACTCACAGTGTGTATGCTACACATGCCTAAACAATGAACTATTATGTGCAAGTCCTTTTTTGAGAGTACAAGTCCATTAGAGATTTTCTGATGCACAGCATGGTTTTCCCCAAAGTACTTAAGGGCAGGAATTGTAAACATCCTTTCATTCCCCATTCCCATACATTCCTCCTAGTTCTTTAAATTCAGTGTAAGATTATTCAAAATGCATTTATTCAAGCTTCCACTTACAGAAAAATTGAGCCCATTTTATAAGTTGTACCCACTCTTCCATAAGTCTTGGAAGGATCCTGCTCTAGTTCACAACACATGTGAATACTTGCGATTAGAATACTTACAGGTCCTGTTCCACTTTCTTGTCTAAAGCATACTCCAGATCAGTTACTAGCATTTTCTGGTATAAGTCCTGCAGAGCCTGTCTGGATGTCCAGACTTCAGCTGGACCCAGCTTTGAATCTGAGCATCAAAAAACAAAAGAACAGATTTACCATGTCCCAGTACACAGAACAGCATTGTTTCAACTGATTTTTCTCATTCCTGCCCCAGGAAAGAAAACACCATGTCGTGCCACATCCAATGTCATGCCACACCTCCCTTCAATTACAGCTTCATCAAAAAACAAAAACTAGGAAAACCAATGAATACCAGGAAGAGATTTTCAGGCTTTGCAACAAAGGGCCAAAATGACAAGCTGCTAGAAACCAGAGGATCGCACACGAATTTCATATGCAAACTATTTTACCAAAAGCACATCAACATAATATTTATTGCAGTTCTGAAAAAAGACTAAGTTACCACTTATATAAATTCACCAGCAATAAAAACATGCTATCTTGTAAAAGCCAGAAGACAGATGCTGCAAAGCTGCATTTTAGGACTTCACAGGCTGCATTTGGGGCACCCATAAGTTAGTGTTTGACACAGCAGTTCCAGCATCTTTGGTGCTAGAAACCAGAGACAGATCTTTTCTCTGCTGTTCATTTTTAAATAAGTATCAGATCAGTCATTACCCAAGACATATGAGCTAGGTCCAGTCCTTCTCTCTCCTCCCAGGTGGAAGATAGGACTCATCCTACATCACCAGCTGGGACAGAAAAGGACTTGTCTCTCCATAAGTGTTTTAAGGCACTGCATGGGAGTTTTAATTATTTAAGTTTCAAATTTTCATTTTCTGTCTATAGCAGGGAGTATAGTCACTTGTAAAGCATTCTCCATTTAGCCACATGGGAAGAATAGACCTTTAACAGGACACCACCTACACACTCCAGAGATCTTGGAAATCCCAGCTATTCACTAGATCATATTTATAAGTAACTGTTTGAACTCAGGATTTCAGTTAGGTCTCAATGTCCAAAGTTAAAATGAAATTTTACAGCCTGCTTCTTTTATGCCCATCGTCTCACTCCTATTAGGAGTCTGGTAAGCATTTTGTATCACTACAACAAAGAAATAGGACTCAAACACAATTTTAGTAACTGCACTAACGGTGAAATAAAAGACAATTACCTGTCATGTCAGCCTTCAGGACTTCTGCCTGCCTGCAAGAGGAAGACAGGACAAGACATTAGATATTAACAAGGACTGATGAAGATAATCAAGTTACACCAAACAAGTGGGGAGGGATGTTGTTGTTGCTGGGGTTTTTTCTCTTTTTAAAACACAACTGCTTGAGCGTGAGGCAAAGACAAGGGTTCAAGTCTTTTTAGGGATTGTATATACCAATATAAGCTAAGATGTGAATTTAAACCACTAGAATTTGTCATGTAGACACTTACGCTCTTATAAGAGTGGCTTCACTTTAGTTTATGTTGCTTTGAAAGGGTTTAAGCTAAACTGATTTAAGCCACTCTGATAAAAGCCACTCTTGTACCAGAAGAAGAATGTTTACTTGGGGAGTTATACTGGTATAAATGAATGTTACTTACCTGTAATCACAGTTCTTTGAGATGGACTCTGCATAGTCACACTCATGGGATGTGCTGGCTAGTGAAGTTCAGGCTGTCAAGCCTTCTCATAGCAGTGCTTCTTAGAGCACTCATGCATCCCTCTTATCCTTTGACTTTGCATTCATGAACGTTCTAAGGACAAGGCTATAAAAGGTGTCATGGTGCTCCTTACCCACCTCAGTTCCTTCTATGGAGTCTTAACAGAATCTTGACTGAGGAGTCAGAGGAAAAGGGGAATATGCAGAAACAATCTTGAACTCCAGTTACAGGTGGGTATCCTTAATTTCTTCAAGTGTCCTTAGCATATTCCCATTCATGGGATAATTTGGCAAGCAGTACCCCATAGATGTAAGGTGGAACTCCAAGTCCTAATTTAAGTCCCTGAAGTTCTGCTCTGCCAAACTGAGTGTCAGATCTAGATACTAGGTCAAAGGAGTATTGTTTTGTAAAGGTACGTATAGAGGTCCAAGGAACAGCCTTACAGATCTCTGAAATTAGAACATATCTGAACCTGGTCTACTCCTAAATGTTGGGTCGACTTAGATACATCACTCAGGGCTGTCAAAAATGTCACACCCTGTCTGACGTACTTAGGTCAACCTAACCTCCACTGTGGGCACAGCGAAGTAGACAAAATAATTCTTCCATTAACCTAGCTACCGCCTCAAGGGGATGGATTTACTACAGCAGGGGTGGGCAAACTACAGCCCACAGGATTGCCACCCCTGTGGTGCCGCGGGCCCCACTCCGCTCCCGGAAGTGGCCAGCGCCATGTCCCTGCGGCCCCTGGGGGAGGGGAGAGGGTGGTAGAGGGCTCCGCACACTGCCCTCGCCTGAAGACACTGCCCCCCATAGCTCCCCAGTGGGAGGTATCTGCGGGTGAGGACAGCATATTGTGCCCTCTGCCACCCCCTCCCCTCCCCCAGGGGCCGCAAGGACGTGGTGCTGGCCGCTTCCAGGAGCGGCATGGGGTCAGGACAGGCAGGGAGCCTGCCCTGGCCCCGCTGTGTGCTACTGCCACCCTGGAGCCACTCCAGGTAATCGGAGCCAGGCCAGAGCCCGCACACCAAACCCTCTTGAACCCCGCACCCCAGCCCCCTGCCACACCCCGCATCTCAACCCCCTGCCCCGAGCCCCCTCCTGCACTCCTGCCCTGAGCCCCCTCCGCCCCAATCTCTTGCCCTGAGCCTCTTCCTGCACACATTCCCACACCCCACACTCCTCCTCATACCCCAACCCCCTGCCCCAGCCCTACATGCATGGCTCTGCATGCAATTTCCCCACCCAGATGTGGCCCTTGGGTGCCCTAGATGAGGCAACTTTTCTCTCCTCTTCTCTGGCAGCGAGGAGGAGGGCATTCAAGGAGAATACCTAGCAGTAACCTTCATTTTATCCCATTTAGAAGAATAAGCTTGTCTCTTCAGGTTCCAGTAACTTATGGAATTGCCAATTTGTACGGTGTACCTGCACTACCAGAGTAAATGTTGATACAGAGTGAATAGGAGAGGAAGAAACTACTTCCTCCTCCAGAACTATCTTTGGATCTGATGCAGTCTTCAGAACTGGGGGAAGACTCTTAGGCAGGGATATACCTTGAACCAGAATCTTAGTTTTTGATTTAGGATCTGATGTTATCCAGTCTAGATGCAATCGATCTGAGGATTCCCTCATTTTCAATTTGTCCCTGCTAACACAAGCCTTCTTGTCTTGGAACTGAAGTAGAAAGATCCCAGGGGTTTCTCCCGTGGTTTGGCCTTCATCTCACAGGCTGAAACAGACGGAGTCCGAGTGCCTTTAAGGTCAGTCTAATGATCTGGGGGGCTTGACTACACTGAGGTGCTGGATCTTGATCCTTGGGCAGAGATTGAAACCTTCTACATAGTGCTCTTAATGCCAGAGGTGTAAGGAGCAGACATAGGCGTTTTCATCATGAACAGGGATCCCTTGGATGTGTCGGGTTCAAGAGGCTCTAGAACCAGAGATTTGTGAAGCAATAAGACTTACAGCCTGTTGTCACATTCCTTGCATTCCCTCAGGGTAAGTGTGCTACAGACAGAGCATCTTTAAGGAGAGTGACCCTGCCCAAGGCATTGTGTGTGGGCATCCAACACCAGAAAAAGATGGCAAGACAAGAGTTGCACCTTTCAAAAGCAAGTCTGAACTTTCAGATCTGCCATGGAACCAGTCAAAACCGAAATTAACTACTATCTATTATAATAAAAAAACCCTTTTCCTTAACCAACTAACCTTTTCATTAAAGTGACACTAAAAACTACACTAAAGTAAACCACTAAATTCTTTGATAGAAGAATCCTGATTGGATAGATGTGAATCTCTCCAGATCTATCTGCTGGTGTGGCTGGAAGGAACTGAGGCAGCAAGCAGAGGGCACCACATCCCCTTTCACAGTCTTGCCCTCAGAACGTTCAGGAATGTAGAGAAGAGAGGTAGGAAGGATGCATGAGTGCTCTAAGATTAGGTTCCACTGTCTGAGCTGATCAGGTCAGCGCATTCCACGAGTGTGAATATGCAGACGACACTCGAAAAAATTATAATTGATGTACCTATACCACAATAACTAGTGAACCTTTCCTGTGTAGACAAGCCCTTAAAGAGTAAGAACAGTCACAGTTTCAATATGTAGGAAGAATATTTCTGAACCACTAAATGTCCCAAATCAAAGCCTCCATTATGTGTCTATATGGCAGATGCATCTAATTCTTCTGTTTCGCACTAGAGATAAAGTGCAATTTAAAAAAAAAGGTATCTTATAGGTACATCATAACACTAGCTATATTGACTCACCCTTGAGTTTAATACCCAGAAAAAATAACTCATTCTTAATGTTAATTGTTAAGACTAACTCATTTCCAAAGATCAGTTTTCACCAAGTCAATTACCAATTTATGTCAATTCTTTGACCTTAGAATAATTACTACCATTTAATATTAAACACAAGAAACAACTATTAATAAAATGTGTTCACTGGTACAGCATATTTCAATAAACCTTATCTGCCCATCTTGGAACACTACATTTATGATTTGAAATAAAAAAAACCTCTATTCCTTTATTAAGTCCCTATACTTGTCATAATGGAATCCACATTTTGAGGGCAGGCCCTAACAAAGTACAAGTTTATAAAATAGGCAATGGAAATTTCTTAAATATCAGGGCATGTCTATACTACAAACTTTTGCTACCGCAAGTTACATCGGCATAAAACCACTGCAGTTAGTGTATCACTTGTGCACGTGCATACTTGGCTCCTCGCACTGGCTCCGCATGTACTCATTAGGAGTGTGTCAATATGCAGTGCCAAGCATAATGAGTAGGTAACCCAGTGTGCAACCCACCGCTGCCCAATGCACTTTCTTTTGAGACGTTTTGGCAAAGCACAGTGGGGCAGAAAAAAGTTGCACAGGGGGACTGGGAGTAACAGGTCAGCTTCCCAGCATGCAATTGTCTCCATTCCATCATGTTATCTATATCCCATAATTTTTGCGCCTTTTTAAAAAAAATCCCACAAACCTGCATGGCCTTCTTTGCGGTCTGCCATCTTTGACAGAAGCCTGGAGACTGCACAGCTCTGAAATATTGTCATAAGCATTGCAAACACAGGATGCATGTGTGATATTCGCCTCCGGTGTTATCTGGACTGGTGATCTGGTAGGTCAGTGGCCTCCAAAGTTTTTGGATCGCGCACCCCCCCGATGCCGCCAAAGCAAAAAGAGTGGAAGACCTGCCGCAGGCGTGCCGCCGAAGAAAGAAGAAGGGAAGACCTGCCGCAGGCGTGCAGAGCTGCCGCCAAGGAAAAAAAATGGCAGAGTGCTGTCTGGCAGCGCTCCTCCTGGGATCCTCTGGCGCACCCCACTTTGGAGACCACTCTGCGAGGTCACTTCAATCTTTGACTCTGGGAGCCAGCCTCACCCTGCTCTGCTGTGAGAACCCCCACTCCTGGGCTGTTCACACACAGCCGCTAGCATGTAAGCTGCTCCCAGCTACTAGCAACCGAATGACACTAACCAATATCTCTGGTCCCAGACACAACCCTGTGAACCTCCGTCTTTCACTGTCCAGTTATGCCCACTGGACGCTGCAAGCTTATATAAGTTCGTCAATTTAACAAAGAAATTGATATGTACCAGGATTGTTATCCCAAGGGGAGCCTCTGACACACTTCAAACCAAACGCACTGCTTCAGGTAGAACACACAAACAGATTTATTAGCTATAAAGACAGACTGATAAGCTAAAGCATAACAAGTCAGATCTGGTCAAATGAAATAAAAGCAACACACATTCTAAGCTGATCTTAACACTTTCAATGTCCTTAAAAAACTGAGGTGCTTCTCACCACAGGCTGGCTGGTTACTTTTCAGCCAGGCTCTCCCCTTTGATCAGCGTTTCAGTCGCTTGGTGGTGGTGGTGTCTGTAGATGTAGGTGGAAGAGAGAGAGCATGGCAAAATGTCTCTCCCTTTTATAATGTCCTTTCTTTCCTCTTGGCTTTGCCTCCCTCCCCACCCCCCCACGTCAGAGTCAGGTGAGCATTACCTCATTGCAGTCCCAAACTGACCGAAGGAAGGAGTGACTCCCTCAAGGGTCTAACAGATTCTTTTGTTGCTGCCTAAGCCAGTGTCCATTGTTCCTGTGAGGCTGGGCTGGGTTTGTCCCATCCATGCCCTGACGAGGTGTGAACTGCTTCTCTGTTCTTGGAGAGTTTTTGCATGGGCTTGCTTTAAGCCATGAGAATACATTTTTCAGCCTCATAACTATATACATGAAAGTATAACCTATAAGATTATTGTAACAAAAAAAACCCAAGTACTTGTGGCACCTTAGAGACTAACAAATTTATTTGGGCATAAGGTTCCAAATAAATTTGTTAGTCTCTAAGGTGCCACAAGTACTCCTTGCTTTTTTTGCTGGTACAGACTAACATGGCTACCACTCTGAAACCTGATTACTGTAACAATTGCTACAACATCACTATAAGAACCATGTTCAGTGCATTATGAGACTTCCAAAGACACCCAACGTGACAAACTCTGCATTGGATACCACACAATCATTTTATAAAGATGAACATAGGGGCATAGGGTGTTACCCTGAGGTACAGAGCGCAATAGCATGATCCTCCAGTATTTGCAAAGCCATCTTAAAAACCAAAATCAGCGTGGAACATTATGATTTCTTGGAGGACAGACTGCTGTGCAACATAGTGAGAACCAATTTGAGGCTGTTGGTGGCATTCATGGAGCAGCTGCAGATAGTGGAGTGTCACCTCTGAGCACAAGAAATGAAAACTGACTGGTGGGATTGCACTGTAATGCAGGCTTGGGATGATGAGCAAGGTCACATTCCTAGATCTGTGTGCCAAGCTTGCGCCAGCCCTCCAGCTCAGGAACACCAAAATGAAACCTGCCTTGACAGTGAAGAATCAAGTGGCAACTGCATTGTGGAAACTTGCAATGTCAGATTGCTAGCGGTCAGCAGGAAAAAATTTTGAAGCTTGAAAATCCACTGTGGGGGTAGTTCTGTGTGCAAGGCCATTACGACTGTTACTCTAGGCAATGTGCAGGTCATAGTAGATGGATTTGCAGCAATGGGATTCCCAAACTGTAGTGGAGCAACACACAGAATGCATATCCCTATTTTGGCATCAGACCATCTTGCCACAGAATACAAAAGAAAAGGGTACTTTTCTATGGTATTGCAACTGTTGGTGGAGCCCCGGATACGCTTCACTGACATCAACATTGGCTAGTTAGGAAGGTGCATGACACGTGGATCTTTAAGAAGAAAGGACAGTTCAGAAACCTACAAACAAGGACTTTTTTGCCAATGTTAATCTGCCAGTTGAGGAAATGTTGACATGCCAATAGTGATCCTAGGGGACCTAGTCTACCGCTTAATCCCTCAGTTCTGGGAGCCACATGCTGGCCATCTCAACAGCACCAAGTAAAGATTCGACCACTGGCTCAGCAGGTGCAGAATGACAGCTGAATGTGCTTTTGGTAGACTGAAGGAAACTGGCATTATTTACTCACAAGACAGTTAAAAAAAATCCCAATGGTTATAGCTGCCTGCTGTGTCCTGAACAACATTTGTGAAGCAAATGGGGAAAAGATGCCTGCTGTTTGCTGAGTGAACAGCCAGACACAAGGGTGATTAGAAGAGCTCACTGCAGAGCTATATGGCTCAGGGAGGCTTTGAAAGAGTACTTACCCAATGATCCACAGTATTGCATTGTACTGTACTGTGATCAACGTGGCCCTGCTATTTTAGGGCCTCTTAGGAATTGTTTGGTGCTTCGTGTACAGCTATAGAACACTGCCAATGCACCTATTAATTTTGAAGTGGTTGTTGTCCTTTTATGATTATTACACTGTCACTGATCTAATGTGTTGTGTCACGCTATACAGTAACAAGTGAATAGGTGCTTTCTGAACTGCTAGGAACTCTGCAGCATATGTTGTGAACTACTAATGATGAATTCTTTTCCACATAATAGAATTTTATTCAGTAACAAAACCAGTGCAAAAAACCAAAAAGCCTGTGCAATTTAAAAGCAAATACATGAAAAATGTAATATATTAATGGAACAGAACTTAAAGGGAAAGAACACTCACGTCCATTTTAGCTATCCATACACCAAACCGTGGCTTTCACAGGTCAGAGCATGTGAAGCTGTGGCTGTCCTTAATGTTGCCCCAGGATGGAATGGTAGGGTTAGAAATGTGGAATGTTTAAAGAGGTGCTGCAATGGAGTTCTCATTGGACTACAAAAAAAGAGACGAGCCTTGGACTGTTGAACCTGTAGGTCTGCAAGAGAGTCTGCAGCATCTGTTTGTTGCTGGAGAAGCTCCATTATGTCCTGATGCATCTCCCTCTCCTTTTTCCTGTCTAGCCTTTCTCCAGGATGTCTGCAATGTTCAGGCCCTTCAGGCCCTTTACTCACAGTCTAAGGAGATCCTGCAAGCCAGCACTGCATCAAACATGTCATCTCAAGTCCTCTTCTTTCTGCTCTCTATCTGGCTCTGGATCTGCAGGCATGGAGGAAGAAACCCCTTGATATCACAACGGAGCAGCTGCACATAAAACACAGAGGTACTACTGTCAATACAGTCACAATGGAAAGTGAAAGTTAAGATTAAGAATTCCCTTCCCTTGCTCCTCTAAAGTTTTAAACAAGACATGCTTATTGACATTTCTGCTTCGGAGTGCTTGTGCACAGTGCTACTCATCATGATTGCTGTTAGTATGGCCCGCCGGGGGGAAGGGAAATGAGAGAATAGCTAGGTTGCATAAAACTATGAGTATAGGCAATGGCACTGAATACTGGCACCATTTTTCACAGGTAGTGGTGATTTAGCGGATATCTCACTCCTGAAGTAACAAAGGCATACAGAGCACAGCTGCTGCTGGAGTCCCAAAGCTGCCTGGGACTGTATGCTGTTAGCCTGTGTACTGCAATGGTGCCTGCCCAAGTCATCACTGACTGGCATGGGAAAGTGTTCTACTGTGGAGGAAAAAATAAGGCTGCCATCCCTAGAAACCTTCGGGAGAGAACTGCAGAGTACATCCAGGAAAGTTTCATCGAGATATCTCAGGAGGATTCCAGGGACATTCCAGTGTATAAAAACAAACAGCTCCGTGTGGCCCCCTTGCTTAACTCTACAGAGGAATGAAAAGCAGATAACTCTACCTCTCTTTGTTGTACTGCTATCTCGTCTAATATGGGTAAATTAATGAAAAGTCAATAGCTGTGTCCTGTTAAGCTGTGGGCATCATCAGTACATCATTGTAATAGGAAATACAGTTGCACACTTACCTGAGGTTCCTTTCCCTGCACCAGGCTCGCCCATGCTCGACTGCCAGGACTGCAGTGCAGTCTCAAACAGGTGCTGGTCACATATCCTCCATCCTCCTGCTCGCTGTTCATGCCAGGGGCCTGTGACTCGGGCTCTTTGGAGGTATGCATGGTGGTCTGTTGGGTGGTAGTAGAGTCTCCGCAAGTATGGCTTGAGGTTCTTTATAAAAGCAGCAGGTCTGTGGCTCACCACCAGATGGACTGTTGGCCTCTCTGGCCTTCTGGTATGCCTGATGCAGTTCCTTCATTTTCATGTGGCACTACTGCCTCTCCCTGTTGTAACCTTTCTCCTGCATCCCCCATTAAATCTGCTCTTATAGGTCCACTTTTCTACAGCTGGTCCGTAGCTGTGCTTGCATGAGCCTCTTCTCCTGGTCCAATCAGGTTACCCAATATTTCCTGTCTACTCCAAGCCACAGTGCATCTGGAGCGGATAGCTGGCATGATCAGTGGCACATAACAATGGACAGCTGCTAGGTGTGCTCGGCAAGCCAGACAATCAGGAAAAGGCATTTCAAAAATAAAAAACAAAAAAAACTGCAGGACTTTAAAAAAAAAAGCAGGGGGGAGGGGGAGGGGCGCGGCGCAGGCATATGGGACTTCTGGCATTTAGGATTCCCGGGCAGTGGAGCTGACAACTGCAACCAGAGCGATCAGTGTCAGGCACTGTGGGACAGCTGCTGGAGGACTGTTAGGGCCAACGTAAGTAATGTAGTCTCTATACTCGCACTGGCTTGACTTCAGTAGATTGACCTTAGCTCAAGGCCCCTTGGGGAGGTGGTGTTACTGCACTGCTAGAACAGCGCACATACATCGGTGGGAGGCCAATTTAACTTCAGGTACATGCACAAGTAGGCTGACGCCAGGCAGCTTAATCACCCTCACTTTGCAGTGAGGACCAAGCCTAAATATATTTAAAATCAAATCCCTCTTCCTAGACTTCCAAGGAATTATCTGTGGGTAGTATTAACCATCATTCATAATTTCTCTCTCATCTCCAAGTCAGAATAGCTGTTGCAAATACAGGTGTCTGATTTATGGGCGAGACAGGCTATCCCCCTCTTTTTGGGGCTGTGACATACCCAGGGTACAATCCAGACCAATGAGTAGCTGTGTCACTCCTGACCGCAAACCTCAGATGCACTTTACACTGCTTTGCTGCTGTAGCCTCCAGACTGGACTGCTCACAAACAGCCTCCAGCATGCAAGTCGCTCCCAGCTACGTGCGCATACGCTGCAGCCATCCAGTCACACTAGCTCTTATCAGCCTTGAGCATATTGCAAGGTGACCCCAACACATCCCCAGTCCTAGATTTACCCCCAGAAATATATGTCCTGTATTGCCCAGCCCTCTCCTGGATAACTAACTTATATAAAGCCCATCATTTTATTAATAGACATGATAAGCACACATCTAGTTACCCCAAATGGAGTTTCCCAAACAAACACATTGGACAAGATAAAATAAAACAAGTTAACTAACTACAAAGAGACAGATTTTAACTGAGTACAAGTTAGGAGGCAATAAAGGCAGAAATGGTTACACAAAAAAAAGAAATTAGGCATCAGTTAGAAATTAACATAGCCTGTTAAAATGTAAGAGCCCTCAACCTTCCCCACCCCATGCAAGCCTCCAAAATCCTGCAGGCCACCTCAGACCCTTCGCCCATGCCTATAAGTGGCACAAATCCCCCGTCACCCACTGTACCAACCTCCTAGGATTAAAACTGAATTACTATGCAAAAGGGAAATACGGTGAAACACTGCTTACCATCTCCAAACTCTACCCAGGCTGGGAAAAAATTACTGAAATAGTATTCCAAAACTGAGGAACGAGAGTTTATCATTGTTGCCATGGAGACTTGAATCACCTATAATAACTACTTGTTCTGTTTCTCAACTCTCCCAGCTTCTGCCCCCGACACCAACCTCCAATAACAGGACTGCTATCAGTTGCAGAACTCTGGACTCATTTCCAAGGCAGGAAAAGGAAGACCAAAGATAAAATGTTTGGGAACCTCCTGGCAGCATCCCAAAAGAGGAATGAAGAGAGGAGTGGAGGGAAGTTCTCCTTGCAGAGACAGACAGGTGATGCAGAGACATGTGATGCAGAGCATGTGCAAAAGACAAATCATCTTGAGAACATGCTGCTGCACTGGCCTGCAACCCATGGAGAACAATGTGTTCCAGGAACAGCAGTACCTTTCACAAGGCTACAACAGGCATTTCTGTAGATATCCCATACCACAAGGCCCTGAAAACAGTAAGTTCTAGAATCCATCACCACCCCCACAACAAACAAAAGGTTCTTCCCACACTATTCCACATTCCAAGGAAGATGCCAGGCACAAATCACATGTACACAGGCCTGTGACCAGTACAGCACTGATATACATGTACTCAGTATTTAGTCACGTGTTGCACAACTGCACTTCAATGTTGGATACAATTTGCACCGTCTGTCATGGTATAATGAATAATAATTTTTGTTCAATAACTGATTTTTATTATTTGCACTGCCTGACTTTCAATAAAAAATTATTTTGACAAACGTTCAATAAAGTTTCATAAAAATACCACATTTCCACTGTCATTCTGCAACTATTCAGGGATAGCTGAACAGGTCCTTTCTCCTATCCAAGTGTCCAGTAAAAGGCATCATAAGCCAGTGAAACAGAGGGTAAACTGGGTCTACAAGAATGACAAGAGGAATCAGACCACCCATAATGTTCACAGTGGTCCTGGGACCAAAATCATCATTTTTCATTAAACAAAAACAGGCGTGAGTTTCAAAAGAGCCTAACAGCATGGACCATTCCAGATCATCCCACATTGGTGAACCTGCCACAGTGATCAACCAGGCCCTGGAGCACCGTGGAGAAGTACCCCTTTCTGTTTATGAACTCTGAGGCCTGGTCGGGGAGAGGGAAACAAAGAATAGGCACATGGGTCGCATCAATGGCCCACCAATACACTTCAGGGACCCTAGCTGTGCAAATCCATCAATAACCTGCTGTGTGCTGCCAAGATGAATGACTCATGCCATCAGCACCTTCTTAATATAAACAGTGCATGCCTCCGTGACAACAATCCTAACAGCTGATCTACCAGCTACCAACCAAGAGCAATTTGGTATTAACTAATCATAGGTGACAAGCTTCCAGATGCTGATGACACATTCTCCTCCACAGTGAGGAGAGAGCTCACAATGGTATGATGCCGCTACAGTTCTGTGCGGATCTTTAGAAAAGTGCTCTTTGTCATCCCAAAATTCTGCTTCGACTTCTGGGCAGCATCATGATCCTTTACCACCGGAGTTGGTTTCTCAAACCCAGAAATGGCACTCAATGGAATGAAGATGTTCCAAGAAAGCTTTACACACAATTAACTGTTTGATCTCATCCTCCTCTGCCTGCTCTGCTGAAAACGACTTGCCAGTGTGGCAGCTGGCTGCCGAAGCCACCTGTATGCATGATTCCAAATACATGCACAGCACCATCTATGTATTAATGTATGCGTGGACTGTGGGATGCAGATGTGTTCCTTCCATGCTGGCTGACAGCAGTTAGAAAGTGCTGCTAACTCGCAAGATAGAATCAATCATGGGATGTGTTCAGAGGAATCTCAACAATTTGTTGCTATGACCTCTACATCCCAATTTCCAGTGGGTATCCCACAACGTGCTGACACAAAATCCCCATAATACATAGAACCCAGCAACAGGGCAAAGCACCAGGGGATACCTGCCCAGAACACTAAGAGCTTATTTTGAAACAAGATTAGTGCCTTGTGTATGCATTGATTCATGGGGGTAGCAGGCAAGAGTGAGCTGTATGGATGCAATTCGTTTGGAATAGTTATTCTGCAAGAGCACACACAAAGGTAATCTGAAAAACCCCACCATGTAGACAAGCCTTTAGTCTACATGGCCACTGAAATCCTTCTAATACCTTATCCATGCTAGGGATTTTTTGGAGGGAAAAAAAATCCCCACTGTTGTTCCCCAGTTGCCTATACTAGCTTTTCCAATATTGCTAAAAAGCCTCTTGCAGCTCCTGAGGTTTACCACCAGGTCATCTAAGCCTACTCAGAGCAGGTTGAATTGAAACAGGTAAAATACCAGCTATAACAGAAGCTTTATCTCCCTTAGAACTCCCAACATAAACATGACCTCCCTTCCAAAGTTACTTTTTTTAAAGCTAAAATATAGAGGAAGAGCTATGAGTGCAAAGATGTATACATTTACGACAATTTCTATGAGACAAGAGTGAGTGATAAGATATATTCTAACAAATTATTCACCTTGGAAAGGAGGAAATTGTTTGCTATTTAAATGCCTAAAGATAATATATAAGGAACTAGGATCTTCTCTCTCTTTAGTAAAGTTATAATTAGGGCTGTCAAGCAATTAAAAAAATTAATAATGATGAATCGTGTTGTTAAACAATAGAATACTATTATAAATATTTCTGGATGTTTTCCACATTTTCAAATATACTGATTTCAATTACAACACGTAATACAAAGTGTACAGTTCTCGCTTTATATTATTATAAATATTGGCATTGGAAAAATGAATACTATTTTTCAATTCACTTAATACAAGTAATTAGTGCAATCTCTTTATCATGAAAGCGCAACTTACAAATGTAGAATTATGTACAAAAAATAATTGCACTCAAAAACAAAACACTGTAAAACTTTAGAGCCTACAAGTTCACTCAGTCTTACTTCTTGTTCAGCCAATTGCTAAGAGAAACCAATTTATAGTTAAGGGTGATAATGCTGCCCTCTTATTTACAATGTCACCTGAAAGTGAGAACAGGTGTTTGCATAGCACTATTGTAGCTGGCTTTGCAAGATATTTACATGCCAGATGCACTAAAGATTCATGTCCCATCATGCTTCAACCACCATTCCAGAGTACATGCGTCCATACTGATGATGGGTTCTGCTCATAACAATCCAAAGCAGTAAAGACTAACGCATGTTCATTTTCATCATTGGAGTCAGATGCCACCAGCAGAAGGCTGATTTTCTTTTTTTGGTGGTTCGGGTTCTGTAGTTTCCACATTGGAATGTTGCTCTTTTAAGACTTCTGAAAGTAAGCTCCACACCCCGTCCCCCTCAGATATTGGAAGGCACTTCAGATTCTTAAACCTTGGGTCGAGTGCTGTAGCTATCTTTAGAAATCTTACATTGGTACCTTCTTTGCATTCTGTCAAATTTGCAGTGAAAGCGTTCTTAAAATGAACAACATGCTGGGACATCATCCGAGACTGCTATAACATGAAATATATGGCAGAATGCGGGTAAAACACAGAGCAGGACACATACAATTCTCTCCCAAGGAGTTCAGTCACAAATTAAATTAATGCATTATTTTTTTAACAAGCATGGAAGCACGTCCTCTGCAATGGTGGACAAAGCATGAAGAGGCATACGAACGTTTAGCATATCTGGCATGTAAATACCTTGCAATGCTGGCTACAAAAGTGCCATGCAAACGCCTGTTCTCACTTTCACGTGACACTGTAAATAAGAGGGCAGCATTATCTCCCGTAACTGTAAATTTGTTTCTCTTAGAGATTGGCTGAACAAGAAGTAGGACTGAGTGGACTTGTAGGCTCTAAAGTTTTACAATGTTTTGTTTTTGAGTGCACTTATGTAACAAAAACCTATACATTTGTAAGTTGCGCTTTCACGATAAAGAGATTGCACTACAGTACCTGTATGAGGTGAATTGAAAAATGCTATTTTTTAAATCATTTTTACAGTGCAAATATTTGTAATAAAAACAATATAAAGTGAGTATGGTATACTTGGTATTATAACTGAAATCAATATATTTGAAAATGTAAGAAGAACATCCAAAATATTTAATAAATTTCAATTAGTATTCTATTGTTTAACAGTGCAATTAATCGTGATTAATTTTTTTGAGTGAATCACGTGAGTTAACTGCAATTAATCAACAGCCCTAGTTATACTGCAATGTAATAAAATCTGAACTGGAATAGGGTATATACACACAAGAAGTCAGAGGCTGAACTAGATAGGAACTCAGTTGTTCCTTCTGTCCACAATTCTGTTTTTCTGCCTTTCCCAAGTAACTGCAAGGGCTAGAAGCCCAGCCAGCCACACTACTATTTTCATCTCAGAATCAAAAATAATTCCCAGGAATGGAAAGCAGAGTGACCATTCGGAGGCTATTAGGAGGTTTAATTAATTTGTGGTTTTACACTAATTTGAAAAATATAAAAGCACTATAATTCTACTGGCTTAGTAAATGACCATCTAAAGCACCTCATTTCTGGAGGGAGATATGACCTGATCATATCTTTGCTCTTGTGGGCTCTAGGGTATGGAGGAGATCAATTCCCTTTGACACCCCATCTCAGGACATGTAAAAACTACACACCCACTTTAACAGCGTTTAATACGACCACTGGTGGTCACACATTTATTCCACTGAACTGACGTTTCGTTTCCTGTATTAGATTCCCTCCATTTGTTGCTGGCATTTTTTTAAGAATGTTGACTTATTTTATTTAATTCTGGCTGTTATTTTGTACAAAAGTTTTCATCAGGAGATGCTTTATAAACAAGTTTATTTGAACATCAGGGATCAAATTATTGTATCCAGACATCCCATCACGTTCTATGGGAGAAAAACTATTTGTTTCCAGTACAAACTAAGTCTGTTTACATGTCTCCTCAGAACCCAAGTTATATATTATAATTTATAGCAAATACAAGAGAACCAGTTATGATGCAGGAATATTTCATATTATCTCCTATTTCTATTATGTACAAGTTTAGAGAAGTATGGTTCAACAACCGTATCTGGAAGTTTTTGATCTATGTTGTAGGCATTGTTCCCCACTCAAGTCTGGGGATGTGCGCTAGCAACTCCCAAAGTAAAACTTAGTTGGATTTTGTTACTTGTTTTTAATTCTATATTAGTGTGTAACAAAAAAAATTGTGCTCTTCCGGTATGAATTTCAGATACACACATTAGTGTGCCCATTAAGTCGTTGCCTAGACTTGTTCTTTTAAAACAAATTGGTGGTTTAGAACAAAGCAAAAGGATCTGTTTAGACAGCTGAAAAGAAAAATTGTAAGCTTAAAATTTAGTTAAAGATCCTATTTGATATAGGCAAAATTTAACACACAACCTCAGTCTAAACTAGTGACTGTAACAAAAGGATGCCTTTTCATGAACTTAGTAAGTATTATGACTCAAAAAAGGGAAATATTTTGATTTCAGGACTGAAATCTGAAGTCAGACTGAGAAACATGTCACACTTTAACAGTGACAGGATGAGAGAGCAGCCCAATCCTCATGAAAGTTTTTACATTAATTTTTCCTACAAACACTTTTAGAATAGCTTTCAACACCTTTCTATCAAAGATACTGTCAGGTAGTTAACATTCAACAATCCATTTTTCTAAATTCACATTTTTCATAATCTAATCTGAATTAGATCTGATTTACCAGGTGAAATACTCGCACATGTTCTTTGAATTTTACCTGGTCTCTTAGAAAGTGGTAGATGAAGAGACGTATGGCAGTTTGTTTGGTATACATGTGGGCAGAAAGCTATAGTCTTTCTTGTGGAGAGGTAACAGAAGGCTAACCTTGAAGTTAATAATACAGCTCACAGTAATTTATCTCCCCCCCCCGCCCACAAAATAAAGTCATGTCAAAAGGCAAAAATAGAGAACAAGTTCCTTAGAACTCCCGGTGCTTTCATAGGTTATGTTCTCACCTGAAATATATTTTAATTCTTTAAATAATTGTTAAGTCAGTTAACACAAAATCATCTCCATTTTAAACACATAACCAGCCCTCCGTCTCATCAACAATAAATCTGAGAGGAACTCTCAGTAACTCTGCAAAGTGTAAATAGAAAATAATCTGCATCACTACCAACCAGCCTGATAATATCTTCCTCCCAGCTTCAAAGGTGCCTTTCTTGGGACGCCTGGTCCCAGTGGCCCAGCATTACCTGAAGCGCCATGGGGCTACATCAGAGCTGCCATATTGGATCAAACCAATAGTTCCTCTAAGTCTTGTATAACAGTGCCTAGTACCAGAAACTTCAGAAGGAATGGAATATCGTGTCCATAGGAGACATTTCTTCTTAACTCTTGTCAGTCCGTACTCGGATTATGTCCTGTAGCACATGGAGTTAAGTCCTCCTAAAAATTATCCATATAAAATGTCTAAATTCTCTTCTGAATCCTATCAAGCTCCTGGCCTTAGCAATATGGTGTGACAATGAGTTTCACAGGTTACTTAGGCATTGCATTAAAATATTTTCTTTTATCAGCTTTAAATGTTTTGCCTTTCAATTTAATTGAACAGTTGTTTACTTCTATAAACAAAAATACTGCACGGCAATATCAAAGATGAAACCTTTCATACATTAAAGCTTTCCCATGAAGTTCTTGCAAGTCCATAAAAGATTTAAGGAATCTGTTTTGTAAGCATTCAGTAATCTTCCTGGAAACCTGAAACCACACAAGCAGTTGTCTATCATAGAGTGCAAATGCCCAAATTAATCTCAAAATTCTAATATGCCTGCCACACATACTTTCCATACCTTTGTCCTATCTACTATAACTGTCGGTTTTCTTGGGTTAATCACCCAGACTGTCACCTGCAAAAGAACTGTTACTTACCTTGCAGTAACTGTGGTTGTTAGAGATGTATTGTCTACACGGATTCCACTCTTGGTACACATGTGCTCTATGCACATGAAACTGGATTCTTTTGGCCAGCCGCGTCCATTGGCGCTGCATCTGTACCCTAGATGTTCTTGAATTCCCACAATCTGAGCGCATGAAGGGCAGATCAGGCCCAACCATTCCTCAGTTCCTTTGCCAATTCAAAATGCTAAAGTATTAGAACTCTGTAGAGTAGAGGGGAAGGATGGCAGGCTGTGGAAACCACATGGACAACATATCTTGAAAAACCAGTTACTGTTCTTTTTTCATGTGGAAAATCACTTGAAGACAGAATCACTTGGATTCCACTCTTGGCGACGAACAAGCTGTTGTCTCTGTATGCTTGGAGGTGGGTACTAGGAGTCCTATTTAAACAATAAAGGCAGTCTTTGGAAAAATCAAGGAGCAGGTCCTCAAGGAATCAATTCTGAAGCACTTGGAGAAGAGAAAAAGTGATCAGGAACAGTCAGCATGGATTCACCAAGGGCAAGTCATGCCTGACTAACTTAATTGCCTTCTAGAACGAGATAACTGGCTCTGTGGATGAGGGGAAAGCAGTGGATGTGTTATTTCTTGACTTTAGCAAAGCTTTTGATACAGTCTCCCACAGTATTCTTGCCAGCAAGTTAAAGAAGTATGGGCTGGATGAATGGACTATAAAGTGGATAGAAAGCTGGCTAGATCGTCGGGCTCAACAGGTAGTGATCAATGGCTCCATGTCTAGTTGGCAGCCAGTATCAAGCGGAGTCCCCCAAGGGTCAGTCCTGGGGCCAGTTTTGTTCAATATAGTCATTAATGATCTGGAGGATGGCGTGGACTGCACCCCCAGCAAGTTTGCAGATGACACTAAACTGGAAGGAGTGGTAGATATGCTAGAGGGTAGGGATAGGATACAGAGGGACCTAGACAAATTAGAGGACTGGGCCAAAAGAAATCTGATGAGGTTCAACAAGGACAGAGTCCTGCACTTAGGACAGAAGAATCCTATGCACCGCTACAGACTAGGGACTGAATGGCTAGGCAGCAGTTCTGCAGAAAAGGACCTAGCGGTTACAGTGGATGAGAAGCTGGATATGAGTTAGTGTGCCCTTGTTGCCAAGAAGGCTAATGGCATTTTGAGCTGTATGAGCAGGGGCACTGCCAGCAGATCAAGGGACGTGATCATTCCCCTCTATTCAACATTGGTGAGGCCTCATCTGGAGTACTGTTTCCAGTTTTGGGCCCCTCACTACAAGAAGGATGTGGAAAAATTGAAAGAGTCCAGCAGAGGGCAACAAAAATGATTAGTGGACTGGAACACATGACTTATGAGGAGAGGCTGAGGGAACTGGGCTTCTTTAGTCTGCAGAAGAGAAGAATGAGGGGGGGATTTGATAGCTGCTTTCAACTACCTGAAAGGGGGTTCCAAAGAGGATGGATCTAGACTGTTCTCAGTGGTAGCAGATGACAGAACAAGGAGTAATGGTCTCAAGTTGCAGTGCGGGAGGTTTAGGTTGGATATTAGGAAAAACTTTTTCACTAGGAGGGTGGGGAAGCACTGGAATGGGTTACCTAGGGAGATGGTGGAATCTCCTTCTTTAGAGGTTTTCAAGGTCAGCCTTGACAAAGCCCTGGCTGGGATGATTTAGTTGGGGATTGGTCCTGCTTTGAGCAGGGGGTTGGACTAGACCTCCTGAGGTCCCTTCCAACCCTGATATTCTATGATTCTATGACAGCCTTACCAAAAACAGGCTTATGAACTGGGAGCCTCTATTAAAGAATAGTGTTTTGTAAGTGAGTGGACCAAGCTCCATGCAGCAGCTCTACACATTTCTGAAACAGGAACATTCTTTAAATAGGCAACAGAGGATGCCTGAGCTCTAATATGGCTAGGTAGAGCTAACCTAACTCATAACATGTTCTTATACAGCTGAAGACCCCCTAAGACAATCTCTTCTGGTGATGGCTGTGAGGTGCTAGAACTGACCTTCTTAAATAAACCTACATCTTGCAGGGGTAGGGGGGAAGGACAGCAAAAAAAAAAAAAAAAAAAGGATTTCCAAGCTGGTTATGTGCCCCCCAAGGAGCCTAATAAGGCCAAGACTGAATGTTATAAGGATAAGGGGCTGGAAGCCATGGGAGTGGCTATCAGAACAAATGTTTCCCACAAGATTCCTGAAGTCTGTTTCTGTACGGACAATCTCTGAATTCCCTATCAGACCAGTCAGGCTCATGAAAGTGGGAATGAGATGAGAGGGTTGGGATACCTCCCTACTATGTTCAGAGAGGAAGGAAAAAGGTTAGCTCCTCCCTTGGATGAGGTATACCTATCTGGTGTCTTAGGGTGACCTTTGCACAACCTAAGCAGGATTGCTTATAGGTACTGTGGTAGTATTAGAGAGCGATACAGAGGCAGAAGTACCTCTAGTTGCAGATGACAGCAAGGAGGATACTGGTAATGCAGTCACCCCAAGATCAGTAGGTACAGAGAATGACTTTTGTACAGAGAAAGTCAACAGCTGAGTCTTCAGCACCAGAACAGAGGGAGTGCAGATGCAAGCTTTAGATGGCCCGTGGATATCCAGAGACCAACTGGTGCACAGCTGAACCAATATGGGCTGTGAACTGCCTTTCAGCCCGAGCATCAATACGGCAGCATTGTGCGGATTTACCTCACTTTAATACACAGAGAAGATGATCCATGTCTGCGTTCTCTTGGAATGGTGTTCCTTCTTATCCTTTTCTGACAACTCACTGGAAGAGGTCTTGGCTGCTCCATCAGATTCAGTAGTCAAAGGATTCAATCTTTCAGATGAAGAATGAGCCTGAGACCTTGGAGTAGAGCTGCAGCTCACAGGAGCACTAGTCAAAGAGGACTACTCAGGCCTGGTTAGATTTTTTTATTTTCCCCCTTCCAGGCTCTCATCAAGCATTCCAGAAGAGTGAGCTTGAGCTGGGCCTCTCTTGCCTTCTGTGTCCTCCTGTAGAAGACATCGATCAAGCACCTGCCAGATATGTCCCTCACCAAGGCAAAAGAGTCACCTACTGCACCCATCACTAAGTGGGATAGCCACCACACAAGACAGGTTTTAATCATGAAGAATTTGTATCCACCACAATGACTGAACTGGGAATATCCCACCCCCAACCTACTATTAAAAAGTTTTTATATTTGTCAACAGACTTGATACAAAAACTATACTAAGTACACTATATAACTTCCTGCTACTAACAAGCTTAACAAGAGATCACACATTGCACGGAGTAATTGGACACTGACGTGGTTCTGTCTCTCTGCCATGAGCCCACTCTGTTCTTTATACCTTTGGGTAGCAGCACAAGGACATCTAGGACACAGGCACAGCTTCAATGGACAATGCTGGCCAAAAGAACCTGATCTTGTGCAAACAGGCAGTTGGCACACAAAGAGTGGAGTTCATATGGACAATCACTTGAAGAAGAAAGGTTACTTCTGAGCAATATTTTAATACATTTAACTTGGCTACATTCAAATTATGATCCCTGAACCTCCCACCCTACATGCTAAAATGCTAGGTCATCCCAATTTCAGATCAGAATGAACAACTCACAGTCAAACTTCTTAAAAAGGAGGTGTAGGCTCAGATGACAGAGAGGTCAACCACAAGGGCAACTTTGTTTCTGTCACCCAGGACATTAGGGACAGCCATACCAGAACAAAGTAGTGATCCATAAACGGCCAATTTGTGTTGTACAAAATGCTACAGGTGGGATAAAAATTCATTCCTAACCCCAGATGGTGCCCATTTTACACTGAATCAAAAGAAACAGAAAGCTATTAAAAACATGGGTAGGAAAGGGGAGTTATTACAGTGCTATTACAATTCCATAATATAACTGCACTATTGAGTTCCACAGGTTGTGTAGTAAGTGTAAAGAGGGTTTTTAAAAACAAATTTAAACTTTGCTGCTTTTTAATTGCATTGAGTTTCTTGGGGCACTTAGACAACCACCTCTATTCCTCTCTTTTTGCAGAGAACTACCACCAACATATTCATGCTAATCCATGCTCTTCTAAAACAATGTGTTCAGTAGAATGCCAGTCACAGAAACTGACCTATTTCAGGTTTCTTTTCTCTACACTACTCCTCTTGGAAATTAAATTTTCCACAATATACATATGTGCCTTTAACACAGCAGGATCCATGCAGCAGAGAGAAAGAATGCAACGTACAACAGTACTGACCCATTAGCTACTGAGAAAATTTTGTTCAGGGTAAAAATGTTGTTCATTGACCATCCTAAAAATACCTTTATAGGAAGTGCAAAGTAGATGCAGTCCAAGTTGGAGATATTCCTCTTTTCCCAGCTTCTTGGACGTGCATTCGCGTTGCTGAAATTGGTAGAAGTTGTGAAAAACAATAATGTGATTTCAAAATACTAATCTGGCTTACATTGATACTCTGTTGTTTACCTTTGTTGCAAAAGAAATCACACCACTGCCTCACATGGAGCACATTTTGGGTAATATGCATCATCTTTTGACCAAGGATCTCAAAGTGCCTTCCCAAGATTAGAAAAGTTTGAATGTTTATTGAAGAGAGATCATTACATTAATAGTCTAACCAGGAAGCTGCAGTTCAAATTAAATCCAACAAAAATTCCATAACATGGCTAAAATAATCTTGAAACATTCAACAATATTCCTATCGCAATCCATGCAGGACAGTAGCCAAGGAAAGTCATACCATTACCCTACTCTCTCCACTGAGCATCTGGAGCAACGTCAACGTCAGATCAGCCATAAAGATACAGACTGCAGGGAAACACGGGATAGTGAATAAAAAGGCTTCAAACAAGGTCAGCTACTGCAAGTAATATTAATACAGCATTTAAAACCCTCACTTAGACTGTGGGTGTCACAGCTGTGATTGGAATTGCCCTAATGGTTGATATAAAGAATGTGGAGGGAGAAGATAGGTTTCCATGATCCTGGACTCAGTTTCTCACATGATGCACAGCTATGGTTGGAAAACAGTATTTGCTATTTTACACAGTTTCTAGTAGGAAACAGACCCTGACTTACAATGTTGCAATGAAAAGGGACATAAAATTGAGAAGGCCAGAGCACTGAACAACCGTACATGTCGTTCATGAGTTTAGCATGTGCTATAGCAAGTTATTTTTTCTTATTCTGCAGCAGTTCCTTTGGTGTGCAGGTGTCAGTGTTGGCATAAAGCTTACAATCAATTTGATATTCAAAAGATATGCACTGCACAGAACAAATACAGCACTAAAAAGCAGAATCTTTAGGCTGGAATCTGGCCTACCTCAGTAGTAAGCAAAAAAGTTACTGCTTTTAACCCCTCAGTGGTTTGTGTGAAATAGACTGGTGTTCTCAATCCAGGTCTCAGAAGAGAAATATTACATTTGACAAAATTTCAAGCCTGTTAGCAAGTCTCTTCAGATAACTGCGCACTCCTTCATCCTTATAGCTGGTAACTTTTGGTCAGGTTGATGGTGACCCTTGGGGAAATTCAGTGTATCTTTTCTGTAGACAGAGCTTATGAATGATGTCAGTTTGACAGCTCTGAAGCTAAGTCCTCTAAGTTCACTTAGACTTTTGGAAAAAGTCTCTCTCCCTGCCTACTCTGGAAAATGCTTTTGCTGACAGTTTCTAGATATGTCTATCTGGAGAGTGGAAGGCCTAAGTATCTAGAATTTGCTTCCCCCACTAGTTCAACACATCCTAGTGACTTTCATGAAGCAGTGCCACTCATCAACTTATTCCAGCTTTTGCCTAAATGGGCATCAGGGTGTGATTAAGGTTTTGCAATGGTTTGGGGAGTTTGACATAACTAAGTATTAATGTATAGGTGAATTGTATAAATTGAACAAGTATAATAGAATATATTTTCATGTGAAGTGCTTGCCCAAATAGCTTTTGTAAGCTTGAGGTTAACTGAACAAGTAGTTTTGAGTATTATAAACTTGGAAGTGTTAACAATTTTCAGAAAGTTTTAACATTTGTTCAATTACTTTATTTAAAAGAAACCACTTGTTCCACACAAGAGTTCATAGGACTATTTTTATTCAGTTAGAATGCAAGGAGGTTTTAGTTAAAATTTCAGCTATAACTTCAGCAAGAGAACTAAAGCACCACTCCACCAAATCTATGCTTCCACCTAAAGTTCCTAGCCCTTTACACTGTAAAGGTAAATAACTGACAAAACATTGGAAAGTTCTGCTAGAAGAGAATCTTCGGCTCCAACCTCAACCCCTGGCCTGAGTTCTACTTCTGGAATTTTCATCCCTGCATGAGTCCTCTCTGACCCCTTCTCTTATCATCAAGATAGCTCCACTTACAATATTGACTGGAAGAAGCGGCAATCCCACCACCATTGCACATTACCATTACTTGCATTCAAGACTCCAAGCTACTGCCCTTACCAGCACCACTCTGATATCAAGAGTTTCCTCTCATCTGCTCCCCTATTGCTTCCAATACAATGCTTCTCCAGAGATATAGTGAAATGAAACTCTGTAACAAGACTTGGCAATGAAAATGTGCCCAATATGCAAGACTACCTTCACGAAGGGTAAACATGTATGCCTGCTCCCTTTTATTCTATGGAAAGGGAAACATGAGTCCATCCCTTCTCCTCTCCACCCAAGAATATGGGGCTCACTGGAATCTATGTGCAGAACAGAAAGACTAAAGGTGGTCTCTGGACTGTCTTAAAGGTGAACAAGGTAAGTACAAGGCTCTTTCTAGCCCTTATAGGAGAATGGTGTCTCAGACTGTATGCGAAAGGTAAGTGTGAGAAATTGTGTCTGACCTATGGGAGGGTTGAACTGGAACAGGGCTGAATCTCTGACCCATGCATAGGGCTGGGCAAGTTGTCCATTGGTCAATAGACAATACTTTGCATTTACATAATGCCTCTGCAACTATTCTATAGATTTTCAGAATGTAGGTGGGGATAGTGACCCAACCTAGAAGGGTAGATCAGGGTAAAGTAGTACTGGAATTATAGGAGAATGGCTAGGGATAAGAGGGCAGAGTTAAGGTTAGTAGAGGAACCTTAACTGAATTTCCTAGAATTACTAGCTATTGTAAAAAAAAAAATACACACACACATACACATACACCTATATATTTTTTAAATATAGTGTGAGAGAGCAATATATAGTCAGCCTTGTTATTTTTTCAGTGAAGACTGGCTGGAATAATATTTTATTAAGTTTCTTCCCTGCTACCATCACCATCCACAGCTCTCTTCTAAGCCTCTAAAATGGAAGCTGCTAGTGGCTAAGGTAAGGAAAAGGTAAAAAAGTTCTGTTCTAGTTTGCTTCCTTGTCTCCAGCTACTGGCAATGCAGCTAAGGTAACAACTGTGCTCATTTAACAACATGTTCTGAGCAAGGAAAGTAAGTTACTGAAGGATTTTAAAAGTATTTATTTGAAACCATAAGAAGCAGTTCCATGTTCAAACTTAATAAAATCTCTGTTTTTCACATCTGTGTCATTTCAAGTCTCTGGTGGTGAAACTGTTTAAAAAGCATTTGCTTTCCTTTCATCACATGGTTTAAAATAAAGAGCACTCCAGATGCAAAGTTACTTCCAATTTCTAGTAGAAAATAAGTCTTAAATAACCAATATCCTTAAGGGATATCCTCAGCATCCCTTGTGATAACACATGCATTAGTGCACAGATAGTCAATCTGCATGCACTGGCTGGCAGCCAGCCCACTGGGAACAGGTAAATGACGTTAAATTCAACCTGGTAAAATCCATTTATTCGTTGTCTCCTTGACCTGTTCTGTGTTATACATTTTTTCTTTAGGTTTATAGAAGATCAATTACTCAGAAGTCTTTTCCAATCTGTCAGTCTTGGAACAAGACTGTAAAATTCTACTTGCTCCCAATGAAAAATTGTTTTTGGCAAGTTACAAAGGAGTTTCGCCACACCCCCATCACCATGATAAGGATAGTAGATTTTTGCATCTTAGCTGTTATACATTCTATGACAATTTTGCAAGGCTCCTTTGAAACCAAGCAAGGAAAACACTAGACTTTAAGTTTCCTAAAGAAAAGCAATGCTATGGCCTATGACAGAGAACGGTAACAACAATGACACCAATACTTTCTCATCCCCCATGTCCACACTCAGAGAAACACACCAGTTTCAATTCTGGGTTGTAACAGATATTCACAAGTCATTACAGCAATATTAGATCTAAAGCTCTTTTTCAACAACATTGTACCCATTACATTAGAGAAGTTACTGAATTAACAATATTTTTACTGCTACCTTTGTCAGTGAATAATGTTGCTGTGTATGACAGAAGAGGTTCAGCAATTAAAACTGATGTGTCAGCTACGTGTTTTGTAGCACTTATATCCCTATCTAGACCTTAAAAGTCACTGAATTCAGACTGATGTCATTTTAGATCATCAAATCAGCTTCAGATATGAAGTTATTTAGGTCAGACTTGAAGTGGCTAGATTGCTTTTTGGAGGTAAATAATCTAGCGGCAGTTAAGATAGCACTATTTTTAAATGGGTTAAGTTTGAGACTATCAAAGGCAAGCATTGGCAAGCATTCTAAAATGTTCAACATAATGGATGATTGAGTATTCTATTTAATACTATGCTCTCAGTATATATAACAAAATACGCAGCCTTATCATTCTGCAGGACCTAAACAGCAAAGAGTAGCTGTCATTAGCATCAAATGGTAACAAACTAGATTTTCCTCCAATCTCGTAGCTAAATTTTATTTCTTATGGATGGCTGTCAGAGGTCTTCTGAAGATTATGAATCTGGTTTATAACTTCTCATAAACATATAAAACAGACTAACTGGCTACATTTCAAGTGTCTTCCAACAAAGTATAGTGTGTCCATTCAAAGCAACTGCTCTAGAAGAAGAGGCTATATTTCCACAAGTCGATAGACTCATTCAAACAAACAGAGGCAGCGTCTAAAATACAGTTTCATTAGCCAGCACTCCAAAAACCCATCTTGGAGTAGGTCAAGTAAGAAACTCTCCCCAGCAAATGCTATCAACTTCTGCAAACTAACCTTTAATTTAAAAAAGAAAATAAAAAAAGTGTATATATACATATATACTTTATATAAGGGCTGTCGATTAACTGCAGTTAACTCACACGATTAATTGAGATTAATTTTTTGAGTTAATCGTGACTAAAAAAATCACAGTTAAATAGAATACCATTTGAAATTTATTAAATATTTGTGGATGTCTTTCTGCTTTTTCAAATATATTGATTTCAATTACAACACAGAATACAAAGGTTTCAGAGTAGCAGCCGTGTTAGTCTGTATTCGCGAAAAGAAAAGGAGTACTTGTGGCACCTTAGAGACTAATAAATTTATTTGAGCATAAGCTTTCGTGAGCTACTGCTGTTAGTTTCTAAGGTGCCACAAGTACTCCTTTTCTTTTTACGGAATACAAAGTGTACAGTGCTCACTTTATATTATTTTTACTACAAATATTTGCACTGTAAAAATGATAAAGATATGTATGAGGTGAATTGAAAAATACTAAGTATTGAAGCGCAATCTCTTTATTGTGAAAGGGCAACTTACAAATGTAGATTTTTTTTTGTTACATAACTGCACTCAAAAACAAAACAATGTAAAACTTTAGAGCCTACAAGTCCACTCAGTCCTACTTCTTGTTCAGAAGAAGACAAACAAGTTTGTTTATATTTACGTGACATAATGCTGCCCGCTTCTTATTTACAATGTCACCTGAAAGTAAGAACAGGCGTTTGCATGGCACTTTTGTAGCCAGCACTGCAAGGTATTTACATACCAGATCTGCTAAACATTCGCATGCTCCTTCATGTTTCCATGCTGATGACTCTCGTTAAAAAAAAAAAAAAAGGTGTTTCTTAAATTTTTGATTGAACTCCTTGGGGAAGAATTGTATGTCCCCTGCTCTGTTTTACCTGCATTCTGCCATATACTTCATATTATAGCAGTCTCAGCCCTGGTCTACACTAGGACTTTAGGTCGAATTTAGCAGCATTAAATCGATGTAAACCTGCACCCGTCCCCATGATGAAGCTCTTTATTTCGACTTAAAGGGCTCTTAAAATCGATTTCCTTACTCCACCCCTGACAAGTGGATTAGCGCTTAAATCGGCCTTGCCGGCTCGAATTTGGGGTACTGTGGACACAATTCGACGGTATTGGCCTCCGGGAGCTATCCCAGAGTGCTCCATTGTGACCGCTCTGCACAGCACTCTCAACTCAGATGCACTGGCCAGGTAGACAGGAAAAGAACCACGAACTTTTGAATCTCATTTCCTGTTTGGCCAGCGTGGCAAGCTGCAAGTGACCATGCAGAGCTCATCAGCAGAGGTGACCATGATGGAGTCCCAGAATCGCAAAAGAGCTCCAGCATGGACCGAACGGGAGGTACGGGATCTGATCACTGTATGGGGAGAGGAATCCGTGCTATCAGAACTCCGTTCCAGTTTTCGAAATGCCAAAACCTTTGTCAAAATCTCCCAGGGCATGAAGGACAGAGGCCATAACAGGGACCCGAAGCAGTGCCGCGTGAAACTGAAGGAGCTGAGGCAAGCCTACCAGAAAACCAGAGAGGCGAACGGCCGCTCCGGGTCAGAGCCCAAAACATGCCGCTTCTATGATGAGCTGCATGCCATTTTAGGGGGTTCAGCCACCACTACCCCAGCCGTGTTGTTTGACTCCTTCAATGGAGATGGAGGCAATATGGAAGCAGGTTTTGGGGACGAAGAAGATGATGAGGAGGAGGAGGTGGTTGTAGACAGCTCACAGCAAGCAAGCGGAGAAACCGGTTTTCCCGACAGCCAGGAACTGTTTCTCACCCTAGACCTGGAGCCAGTACTCCCCGAACCCACCCAAGACTGCCTCCTGGACCCAGCAGACGGAGAAGGGACCTCCGGTGAGTGTACCTTTTAAAATACTATACATGGTTTAAAAGCAAGCATGTGAAAGGATTACTTTGCCCTGGCATTCGCAGATCTCCTGGATGTACCCCCAAAGCCTTTGCAAAAGGTTTCTGGGGAGGGCAGCCTTATTGCGTCCTTCATGGTAGGACACTTTACCACTCCAGGCCAGTAACACGTACTCGGGAATCATTGTACAACAAAGCATTGCAGTGTATGTTTGCTGGCGTTCAAACAACATCCATTCTTTATCTCTCTGTTATCCTCAGGAGAGTGAGATATAATTCATGGTCACTTGGTTGAAATAGAGTGCTTTTCTTCAGGGGACACTCAGAGGAGCCCATTCCTGCTGGGCTGTTTGCCTGTGGCTAAACAGAAATGTTGCCCGCTGTTAGCCACAGGGAGGGGTGAAGGTAGCCACGCGGTGGGGGGAGGCAAAATGTGACCTTGTAATGAAAGCACATGTGCTATGTATGTAATGTTATCAGCAAGGTTTACCCTGAAAGAGTGTAGCCACTGTTTTATAAAATGTGTCTCTTTAAATACCGCTCTCCCTTTTTTTTTCTCCACCAGCTGTGTTTCAATGATCACAGGATCTTCTCCTTCCCAGAGGCTAGTGAAGCTTAGAAAGAAAAAAAAAAACCACACACTCGAGATGAAACGTTCTTCGAGCTCATGCTGTCCTCCCACACTGACAGAGCACAGACGAATGCGTGGAGGCAAATAATGTCAGAGTGCAGGAAAGCACAAAATGACCGGGAGGAGAGGTGGCGGGCTGAAGAGAGTAAGTGGCGGGCTGAAGACAGGGCTGAAGCTCAAATGTGGCGGCAGCTTGATGAGAGGAGGCAGGATTCAATGCTGAGGCTGCTGCAGGACCAAACCAGTATGCTCCAGTGTATGGTTGAGCTGCAGCAAAGGCAGCTGGAGCACAGACTGCCACTACAGCCCCTGTGTAACCAACTGCCCTCCTCCCCAAGTTCCATAGCCTCCACACCCAGACGCCCAAGAACGCGGTGTGGGGGCCACAGGCCAACCAGCCACTCCGACACAGAGGACTGCCCAAAAAAAAGAAGGCTGGCATTCAATAAATTTTAAAGTTGTAAACTTTTAAAGTGCTGTGCTTAAAGTGCTGTGTGGCATTTTCCTTCCCTCCTCCACCACCCCTCCTGGGCTACCTTGGTAGTCATTGCCCTATTTGTGTGATGAATGAATAAAGAATGCATGAATGTGAAGCAACAATGACTTTATTGCCTCTGCAAGCGGTGATCGAAGGGAGGAGGGGAGGGTGGTTAGCTTACAGGGAAGGAGAGTGAACCAAGGGGCGGGGGGTTTCATCAAGGAGAAACAAACAGAACTTTCACACCGTAGCCTGGCCAGTCATGAAACTGGTTTTCAAAGCTTCTCTGATGCGTACCGCGCCCTCCTGTGCTCTAACCGCCCTGGTGTCTGGCTGCGCGTAATCAGCTGCCAGGCGATTTGCCTCATCCTCCCACCCTGCCATAAACGTCTCCCCCTTACTCTCACAGATATTGTGGAGCACACAGCAAGCAGTAATAACAGTGGGAATATTGGTTTCGCTGAGGTCTAAGCGAGTCAGTAAACTGCGCCAGCGCGCCTTTAAACGTCCAAATGCACATTCTACCACCATTCTGCACTTGCTCAGCCTGTAGTTGAACAGCTCCTGACTCCTGTCCAGGCTGCCTGTGTACGGCTTCATGAGCCATGGCATTAAGGGGTAGGCTGGGTCCCCAAGGATACATATAGGCATTTCAACATCCCCAACAGTTATTTTCTGGTCTGGGAATAAAGTCCCTTCCTGCAGCTTTTGAAACAGACCAGAGTTCCTGAAGATGCGAGCGTCATGTACCTTTCCCGGCCATCCCACGTTGATGTTGGTGAAACGTCCCTTGTGATCCACCAGAGCTTGCAGCACTATTGAAAAGTACCCCTCGCAGTTTATGTACTCGGCGGCTTGGTGCTCCGGTGCCAAGATAGGGATATGGGTTCCGTCTATGGCCCCACCACAGTTAGGGAATCCCATTGCAGCAAAGCCATCCACTATGACCTGCACATTTCCCAGGGTCACTACCCTTGATATCAGCAGATCTTTGATTGTGTGGGCTACTTGCATCACAGCAGCCCCCACAGTAGATTTCCCAATTCAAATCGATTCCCAACTGACCGGTAGCTGTCTGGCGTTGCAAGCTTCCACAGGGCTATCGCCACTCGCTTCTCAACTGTGAGGGCTGCTCTCATCTTGGTATTACTGTGCCTCAGGGCAGGGGAGAGCAAGTCACAAAGTTCCATGAAAGTGCCCTTACGCATGCGAAAGTTTCGCAGCCACTGGGAATCGTCCCAGACCTGCAACACTATGCGCTCCCACCAGTCTGTGCTTGTTTCCCGAGCCCAGAATCGGCGTTCCACAGCATGAACCTGCCCCATTAGCACCATGATGCATGCATTGGCAGGGCCTATGCTTTCAGAGAAATCTGTGTCCATGTCCTGATCACTCACGTGACCGTGCTGATGTCGCCTCCTCGCCCGGTATCGCTTTGCCAGGTTCTGGTGCTGCATATACTGCTGGATAATGCGTGTGGTGTTTAATGTGCTCCTAATTGCCAAAGTGAGCTGAGCAGCCTCCATGTTTGCCTTGGTATGGCGTCCGCACAGAAAAAAGGCGCGGAACGATTGTCTGCTGTTGCTCTGACGGAGGGAGGAGCGACTGACGACACGGCTTACAGGGTTGGCTTCAGGGAGCTAAAATCAACAAAGGGGGTGGCTTTACATCAAGGAGTATTTCAGGCAGGACTTCACGGAGGGTTCCAATAAGAAATGGTGCACCTAAGTTATTGTTCTTATTGGAACAAGGAGGTTAGCCTGGCCTCTGATTGATACATGGCTAGATTTACCTCGCTGCACCTTCTCTGTGAGTGACTGCAGTGTGACCTAGAGGAATGAGTCCCCTAGACGGGGGAGGGGGGAAGCAAATAAATACAAAACAAATCTGGTCTATTTCTTGTTTTGATCCACTCCATCTATCTTTTACATCTTTGGCTGGCAGCAGACGGTGCAGAAGGACTGCATGCCATCCACATCTCATGGCTGCTCGGCAGAAGATGGTACAGTACGACTGCTAGCCATCCTCATCGCCTGCCTGCCCGGCAGAAGATGGTACAGTACAACTGCTAGCAATCTGTATCGCCTGCCTACTCACCATAAGACGGTTCAATAGGACTGACTGCAGGACTAAAGAGAAAGACCTGGTCAAGTCACTCCAAATTTAGTCCCTGCGCCCATGTCTGCCCAGGCGCTCCCAGCCAACGTGGCCAGGAGCACCTCGGACACGACGAGAATGGCTACCAGTCGTACTGTACCGTCTGCTGCCAGAAGGCAATGGGTTGCTGCTACTGTGTAGCAATGCCGTACCGCGTCTGCCAGCACCCAGGAGACATACGGTGACAGTTACCTGAGCGGGCTCCATGCTTGCCGTGGTATTGCGTCTGCACAGGTAACTCAGGAAAAAAGGCACGAAACGATTGTCTGCCCTTGCTTTCACAGAGGGAGGGAGGGAAGGGGGGCCTGACGATATGTACCCAGAACCACCTGCGACAATGTTTTAGCCCCATCAGGCATTGGGATCTCAACCCAGAATTCCAAAGGGCAGCAGAGACTGCGGGAACTGTGGGATAGCTACCCACAGTGCAACGCTCCGGAAGTCGACTCTAGCCTCGGTACTGTGGAAGCGCTCTGCCGAGTTAATGCACTTAGAGCATTTTCTGTGGGGACACACACACTCGAATATATAAAACTGATTTCTAAAAATCCGACTTCTATAAATTCGACCTTATTCCGTAGTGTAGACATACCCTCAGATGATGACCCAGCACACGGTTGTTTGTTTTAAAAACACTTTCACTGCAGATTTGATAAACCACAAAGAAGGTATCTATGTGAAATTTCTAAAGGTAGTTACAGCACTCAACCCAAGATTTAAGAATCTGAAGTGCCTTCCAAAATCTGAGAGGGAGGAGGTGTGAAGAATGCTTTCAGAAATCTTAGAAGAGCAACACTCGGATGCGGAAACTACAGAACTGAACTACCAAAAAAGAAAATCAATCTTCTTCTGGTGGCATCTGATTCAGATGATGAAAAATAAATATAATTGGTCCACACTGCTTTGGATTGTTATCTAGCAGAACCCATCATCGGCATGGACGCACGTCCTCTGGAAGGGTGGTTGAAGCAAGAAGGGACATATGAATCTTTAACACATCTGGCATGTAAATATCTTGCGATGCCAGCTACAACAATGCCATGCGAACATCTGTTGTCACTTTCTGGTGACATTGTAAACAAGAAGCGGGCAGCATTATTTCCTGCTAATGTAAACAAACTTATTTGTCTGAGTGATTGGCTGAACAATAATTAGGACTGAGTGAACTTTTAGGTTCTAAAGTTTTACATTGTTTTGCTTTTTGAGTGCAGTTATTTTTTTTGTACATAACTCTACATTTGTAAGTTCAACTGTCATGATAAAGAGACTGCACTATATTTGTATTAGGTGAATTGAAATTATTTTGTTTTTTACTGTGCAAATATTTGTAATCAAAAATCATATAAAGTGAGCACTGCACACTTTGTATTGTGTGGTAATTGAAATCACTATTTGAAAATGTAGAAAACATCCACAAATATTTAAATAAATAGTATTCTATTATTCTTAAAATAATTAATCACAATTAAATTGCTTGACAGCCCTATATATTTATTTCTAGCCTCTATGGTTGCAAAGACCACATCAGTTTGCTCTTGCAGGGTTAAACTGATGCAGTGCTGTCCTCTTAAATCTGCAGAAAGTGAGCTCTGCTGTCTATTCTGTTGCTCACAGATTCCACAAGCTGATGCACAGTGAAAGTGGAGATGTCTTGCCAGTTTTCAGATATGTGTGGACATGAGTGAAGCAAGAATCTGGTCACTCGTGCTGCAGTTTTGGAAAGCCATGAGCAACAGTACAGGCAGGCACTGCAACTATCCATTGTGAAGGGGGACTCAACACTGAAGGTGCAGGGAACCGACGAATAGCAGAAACAACTTCTTTCCAACAAAAACCTGAGGGGGTGAGGAGGTTAAAGTAACCCAGAAGACTGGGTGAGGTGAACAATAGTGGAGGATACCCCAGCTTGCCTACATGAGGATCTTTAACAAAACAGCAATTGTGAGGCAACTTACTCTACAACAGCTATTCTGAAATCTCTCTCCACGTGGACACTATTCTAGAACAGAAGTGATTTTATTCCAGAATAAATACAGGAAACTTAACAGCCACTTCATGAACACCAACAAAAAACATTCTGAGCGGAGCTGGTCAAAACAGGGGTGTAATTTAACAAAATTTCAGAATTTCTACAAAATGTATAAATTTTGAATATTTTTGAGAAGCTCCAACTCTCATTGAGCAGCTCGCAAATAAATTTAAGACATTCCCAACAACGACAAAGTCTAAACCAAAATCACTTGTAACAGTTCATAAAGACTAACAGTTATTTATGTAATAGTTGTCTAAGGTCTGTGCTTTTATATAAGCACACATTTTAACAATTTAAGAGTACATGAATACCAAACAGAAAAGTTTTTCTTCTGTCAAAACTCCATGCACCCATGATGAGACAGCTAGATGTACTTAAAAAACCCTCAGTCCTAACACTTATTCAAGGCCATAAAATGCTGATTTAATGTAGAGGACACGGTAAGCACGTATAACTGGGATTTATTCAGTTTGCCAATAAATTTATTCACTATACCAATTGTGATAGGACGTTACTACATGCTGTGGAAATCATATTTCTAATTCTCCATTTTAAGAATATAGTCCACATTTAAATATTTAAGAAGCTGAATAATAGTGGAGAAACAGAGTTAAGACTGAGTGCTGGTCAGAGAGAAATCCTGCTCTTTAAATATTCCAGAGCATTTCACAAATGTAAATAGATTTAATCTAATGATTAATTTCATCTGCTACGGAAATGCGGGTACTTTTTGGGAGAGAAACACTTAATGGTAAGTGAGCAGGACCTTGGCTTTATTAGTACCAGTTGACATTCCATGAAAGACATATGACCTACAGTTGGTTTCAGTAAAGATACCCAAAGAACATAAGTATGGAACTAAAGAAGCAACCAAGTAAATGTTCCCAATACAGTAATATAACATGAGCCTTCAAAAACAGACTAAGTTCTAAAGAAGGAGAGAGAAGAAAATCAAGAATCACATATTTGGAACTTGCCACAAATCAATGCTTGAATTTCAGCCAGATGCTGAAGTTTATTTCTAATGACTAAATAGCATCTGGGAGATAAGAGTGTAGACTGTATTTTCTGAACCACCCTCCAGCAGTCTTCCACTGAAACCAAACTGTTGAGCTTGCACCTCCTGAATTCTTTCAGTCAGGCATAGATTACGGATTTAAATCTAACTGTGATTCATGACAGTCTTGTGTAAAGACTGACTATCCTGGTAAACTACAATGGCCACCAGATCATTTTAACTTTAAGCAACAGCAAACAATAAGTAAAAGGAATTAGAAACTGAAGGTTCACTCTGGGGGAAAAAAATGTATCACTACTGCATTGCTACAGGACAACAGTATTTCCATCAAAAACCAATATACTCTGAAATGTTGGTGGTTAAAAGCTTTAGTGCACGTATATGTGCACTATCATCTGCTGGGTATTTAACAGGGGTTAGTGAGATTTTAGCTAACCACTGCTTTTCCTTATTACTTAGCACATCTATATATACCGGTCTAACATATTCTGTTCTTACATTAAAACAAAAAATCGACCTAATTTTGAAAATCACTAGGCCATTGTGTGAAAACAAAACATGGAACCATATGAATCATGACTGCTGTAATCTGATGAATCAGGTATCCATATGTTCAACTGAATTTTCAATTATATATAAATTTGATTTTCTATAATTTTGCCTTTGAAGACAAAAACATCAACTCCCTTCCAGTTTGTCATCCCAACAGATAAATCTCCACACAGGCCTCAAAATGTCTCATTGCTACAAGCTCCATTATAGTACTTTCTAGCCTTTGCAGGTCTCTAATAAAAGAATCCTCTCCATAAAAGGTTTCAGAGGAACAGCCGTGTTAGTCTGTATTCGCAAAAAGAAAAGGAGTACTTGTGGCACCTTAGAGACTAACCAATTTATTTGAGCATGAGCTTTCGTGAGCTACAGTGATGAAGTGAGCTGTAGCTCACGAAAGCTCATGCTCAAATAAATTGGTTAGTCTCTAAGGTGCCACAAGTACTCCTTTTCTTTCTCCATAAAAGAAAGACTTCAGTTAACACTAGTGATTAAGTCCATCATGACATTGCAAAAGTGTACACAAACTTGCCTATTTTAATCTCAAAGAACACCCCTAATTCTGGATATTTCAATCTAACTCAGTATCTTCCAAACAGGCAATCCCCACATTTGGTCTGTGTCTTTAGTGCCCTGACTAGCAATCCTGCATGCATGGTGGATGCTGCCAGAATAGATAGTTACCTCAAAAGGCATCAGCAAGTGCTTGAAGTCACCACCTTTTAGGACTTAAACAGTAAGATCTGAAAACTTCTTTCACAATAGATTCAAATTTTTGAGACGGAAGAGTTGTGCCAAAACTTCGACTGAATACACTGCTGCACCAGCTAAATTCAGATGAACCATCTCTTGGAATTCCTGTTGCCTGAAACGTCAATTTCTTAAGCTTTTTACTCCTATGACGCCATAAACTGTTGCTGATATTAAATCTACTACACCAGAGTTAAATAAATCTTGAGTAAATCCGTTGTATACCAACCTTTGCTCAAGTACAGACTTGTCATCAGCAAGCACAGTAATAAATTTAGTTTTCTGTATGTGTTTGAGACACTTTCAACTTTGCAGTTGCCTGTATAATGTCTTTCACAAGTGGATGCAAATATGGTTTCATCCAAGATTAAGGCCACTTTTGGCATACAAATTGTAGACTACAACAAAATCTCTGAAACTGAAATGTTTAGGGTATGTGTAATCAAAGTGGCAAACTACTGCATGGCCTTATGTTGTGTGGCTATGCTTTAGCTACTCACTCCTTGGCACACTCTTCCATGCTATACATTTTATACGTACTTGGGGAAAAATAAAGAACAGGCAACTCAGCTATAGCTACAGATCGTTCTTCCCCCCCACCCCCCCCAGGTCAGTATGTAGTTTTTATATATGTTTAGACAGTAAGACAAGGACTGACTTGTAAATCAAAGTATCTGCTAATTATGGACTCAGTACAAAGCTTATTATGGATAAGTTGGATAGTTAGACCTAACACTTGCCTTTCTGGCAAAAAATAACCCCATTTGGACTGATTGTGGCCTACAGATTGTAAACTTATTCTCCATATAAAAATCAAAATGGCCTTGGCAGTGGTAGAAGCAGCAGCTACTGCTAAATTTTTGGGGTTCTAGGAGTTGCTGCATAGCTTACCCTGGCTTGGCTGGGAAATTAAACTTATTTGGAGACCTTTGCATTAACTACCTCTGAGATACTTGACTGCTGGGGGATGGACATGGACACAAACAGACAAGCAGTAGTGACTTTCCAGAAATTGCTCTTGAATAGCTTTAATGACAAGTTTCAGAGTAGCAGCCGTGTTAGTCTGTATCAGTCTCTAAGGTGCCACAAGTACTCCTTTTCCTTTTTAATGAAAGGATTATTCCTCCAAACTGGACATCAGAACTAAAGCCCAAACTGAGAGTGTAGCGCAGTGTAAGAGAGCTCCAAATAGCAACCTTCTCAGTGACAGATACAGTGCCAAGGTATGCTGTGGAAACTTATTCCAGTAACTTCCAGATCACTAGAAATTTAATATAATCATGTAACCACATATACATTTTTTGAACCATTTGAACAGCCATTAAACTGAGATGGACCGACCCCTGGTCTTATCTACATAAGCCACAAGAATTCTGGAGAACTTGCGGGATAGATTTGTTCCTATATAGATAACTTTAGGCTTCCAAAGAGTCTTAAATGCCGAGCCGGACATCCTTGGGCTTGGAGGGAGAGGAAATGTGAAGACTAATGGCCTGATTGAGATGGAAGTTTAGACAGTAATTTGGGGTGAAGATGCATGACCTACTTTTAATAAACACAGTACAAGGAGGATCCAGCCATCGGACTCTTATCTCACTAATTCTCCAGGCTGATGTTACAGATATAAGGAATTCTGTTTTCAGAGATAGGACACAGTCAATAGTCTAACTAAGGTTCAAAGAAAGGAACTCAGGAACTTTGTGAAAACAACATTTTGTTCACAAGAGGTGGTTCACACATCAGAGGGAATACCCAGGAAAAAATGAAGAGCCACCCTGGTCTACTTTTTGAGCTGTCCAGAAGGAGAGTCTTCCAGTTCATTGAGTAGAAATGTCTTGTTAACGGTTTCCTACTTTTGGACCTCAGCAGAGCACTTGATCTACTGCTCCCAGCAATCAACCAAACTGTCAACTTGAGATCCCATTGGACAATCTCATCCCAAACCAAAACAATATATCTAGCAGACTGAGAACCTGGACTTGTGGATTTAACTATAGTTTCAGAAGGCCAGAATATCAAAATTGCCATGCCCAAGTCAATTGCCGTGCCCAAGTCAGCATCTTGGTTACATCCTTATCCGATTTCTGATGGTCTTCTGGCTCAAGGTTGAAGGAAACTCTTGCCTCTAGTCCAGAGGGGAATATCTGTTGATGATGCTGGATCCTGCCTGCTCCTGAAGTATATGAGGAGATATTTGGCAGTCACTGCCGGCAAAGACATCTAGCTGGATCTTACCCATTTGCAGAAAATGTAGAACTAGTCATATTACTGACTGTCAACTCTCAAGGGGTCTGCCAAAACATTGTCTAAACTTTTTCCTGAAAATGGAGAGCCACTGGAGCACACTGACAGTGAATGCTGCATTCCAACACGATAACTTTCTGACATAGCTGGCTAAATCAAGCCCCTATCCTTGGCAGTTATTCTAATTTATCTGTGTGAGGTTCTCCATCAGGATTTGGACTTGATAATTACCAGTCCTCACCTATCACATAGCCTGAGCATAAGCCTTATGCCCCAAAAAGGTTGAGGCACCTGGTGTTTATTCTTAGATGCGAATCTAGAAGCTCCAGCCTGGCAAGGTCTCTCATTGGCCACTGCTATTGAGAGCACATCTAGGATTAGGCAAGAGTAAAAATATTCAAAGCCCTCCTCAGGGACTTGATACTGTCTAATTACAAAAAACTAAACCTAGAGTCAGCAAAAGGGCCCTTGCAGGCTGAAAGCACCATTGTTCATAGGGGTAGCAACACTGCTTTCCCACAGAATATCAGAACCAACAGGCTTTCTTCTGGACCAAAATAAATCCTATGTCTAAGGACTCCATACTATGTCCCCAATAGCTCCCAGAAGGCCTTCATGCCATCAGCAAGCTGGGCAACCTATATGCTCAGCAGGAAAGACTAGGAGAAATGAGGCACTCCTAACTCATCTGTGACACCAAACTCATTCCCTTCTATTACTGACCTCCTCAGACGGAGATATTAGCTGTGGGGACACCATGCTGATTGCAGGACCAGGAACAGGTGGAGAGATGCTGGCTTAAAGAAATAACTCTTGTAGTCTGATCCAGTAGATATAGGAAACAAAGTCTGACAATACATGGATTGCAACCAGAGTAACTACTCTGCACAACAGCAAATGTGAGATATTAGTGATATGGCACTGAATGAAGACAGGGAGCAGTCAAGAGGAGATTAACACAGCAGATGCAGGGAAGTAATGGAGCTATTGGTGAGTCCATGAAGACAGAGAAACAATGTGAATTATAAAAAAATTAGTAGTCAAAACTTTTAATGAAGAGACTAGTTTGATCATGAGATTAAACCAATCACATGAACTCTCAGTACTGTTGACTTGTCAGTACCAGAATTACTCAATGGTATGCAAGACCTGTAATTCAATCATCTTTCTTTCTATGGTTATGTTCTACCAGAGTAAAGCTACATTTAGCTAAAATGTAGAATTCGCACCTTTGTGAAATACATGTATTAGTTCTAGCCTCAAATAGCTAAGAGTTTAATTAAACTAATGCACGTCAAGTCAGTTATGAAAAATATATTTCCTCAAGGAAAACTTGAGGAATGAGCTAACAGTTCAATTCTTTTCTTTTGTAAAAGAAAAATAAGCTGTTTACAGGAAGTAAAAGTTAGTTCTATTTTATATTAAGATTTCCATTAATATACTGTTCCACTATGTATGATTTAAAGTGACCTGACATTTCAGCTTTATTCTCTCTCCAATACCACAACAAGTTTGCTCCATTTATTAATATTTGTGGGCTTAGTTTTATGTATTTTTTTAAATATTAAACAACAGCCTTGCAAACTCACCTGGAGTCCTGAAAGATAAGCCAGGCTCTTTCCTTCTCGCATATCACCAGCAAGTAATAAAGTTTACCCTCCATGACACCTCAAGAACCACACTGAAGGCTGAGGTCGGGTGGGTAGGTTCACAGGCCTAGCTGTTGGGGAAAAAAAAAATATTACCCTGTTCTCATAAAGACACATGTACTCAGCTTTACATGGGGCAAGTAATCACAATGACGTCAACGGGACTACTCACAGCACGTAAAGTTAAGCACATGCTTAAGTCTTTAGGGATCAAGGCCTATAGAATCATAGGACTGGACCTTGAAAGGTCATCTAGTCTAGTCCCCTGCACTCACGGCAGGACTAAGTATTATCTAGACCATCCCTGACAGGTGTTTGTCTAACCTGCTCTTAAAATCTCCAATGATGGAGATTCCACAACCTCCTTAGGCAATTTATTCCAGTGCTTAACTACCCTGATAGTTAGGAAGTTATTCCTAAAGTTCGACCTAAACTGCCTTTGCTGCAATTTAAGCCCACTGCTTCTTGTCCTATCCTCAGAGGTTAACAAGAAGAATTGTGAAAAAATATGTAATATACTTGAAAAATGTTATGTCCTCTTGATCTTCTCTTCTCCAGACTAAACAAACCCAATTTTTTGAATCTTCCCTCATAGGTCAATTTTCTAGACCTTTAATCATTTTTGTTGCTCTCCTCTGGACTTCCTCTAATTTTCCACACCTCTCCTGAAATGTGGAGCCCAGAACTGGACACAATACTCCAGTTGAGGCCTAAGCAGCATGGAATAGAGCGGAAGAATGACTTCTCATGTCTTGCTTACAACACTCCTGCTAATACATCCCAGAACAATGTTTGCTTTTCTTGCAACAGTGTTACACCGTTGATTCAGATTTAGCTTGTGGTCCACTATGACCCCCAGATCCCTTTCTGCAGTACTCCTTCCTAGACAGTCATTTCTCATTTTGTATGTGCGCAATTGACAGTTCCTTCCTACGTGGAGTACTTTGCATTTGTCCTTATTGAATTTTATCCTGTTTTCCGCAGATCATTTCTCCAGTTTGTTCAGGTCATTTTGAATTACAATCCTAACCTCCAAAGCACTTGCAACCCCTCCCACCTTTGTATCATCCACAAACTTTTTAAGTGTACTCTCTATGCCATTATCTAAATCACAGATGAAGATATGGAACAGAACTGGACCCAGAATTGATCCCTGTGGGAACCTGCTCAATATTCCCTTCCAGCTTGACTGTGAACCACTGACAACTACTCTCTGGGAACGTTTTTCCAACCAGTTATGCACCCGCCTTATACTAGCTCCATCTAGGTCAGAGGTGGGCAAACTACAGCCTGCGGGCCACATCCGGCCCACAAGACCATCCTGCTGGGCCCTTGAGCTCCTGGCCCCTCCCCTGTGGTCCCCCCTCCCCTGCAGCCTCAGCTCACCGTGCGGCGGGGCTGCGAGCTCCTGCCGGGCAGCGCATTGGTGTGGCTGGCTCTGGTCAGGTGGTGCGGCTGTCAGTCCTGCTGCTCTGAGCGGCATGGTAGGGGAGCGGAAGGTTGGATATGGGTCAGAGGGTCCCGGGGGGCAGTCAGGGGACAGGGAGCAGTTGGATGGGGCGGAGGTTCATGGACGGTCAGGGGACGGGGAACAGGGGGAGTTGGATAGGCAGTGGGAGTCCCGGGGGGCCTGTTAGGGGACAGGGGTGTGGATAGGGGTCAGGGGGTCCTGGGAGAGGGTGGTCAGGGGACAAGGAGCAGGGGAAGTTGGATGGTTCGGGGGTTCTGACGGGGGGAGTCAAGGGGTGGGAAGTGGAAGAAGGCAGATGGGGGTGGGGGCCAGGCTGTTTGGGGAGGCACAGCCTTCCTTACCCGGCCCTCCATACAGTTTCGGAACCCCGATGTGGCCCTCAGGCCAAAAAGTTTGCCCACCCCGACCTAGGTTGTATTTCCCTGGTTTGTTTATGAGAAGGTCATGAGAGACAGTATCAAAAGCCTTACTTAAAGTCAAGATACCATGTCTATCGCTTCCCTACCCCCATCCACAAGGCTTGTTACCCTGTCAGTTTATAAACTGGACAGGCTTGATATTGGATCAGTGAGACAGACCTGGAGCCCCACTAAATTTTGGTGGGGTTGGGACTTCTTTTTTTTTTTTTTTTAAAAAGGAGTAACATCAGAGAACAACAACATTAACATTTTCACATTACAGAGAAGAATGTCTCCATTAAGTAGATAAATTTAAGCTCCTGAAACGGCGGTCCAAACTTGAACTACCTGTCCTTCCTCTTCCCCTACCCCCAACCCAAACTTCACAGTAACATCATCTTTTTAAAAGGAATACACCAGAGAGTTTTCAGGTAGGAAGAAGAGACAGTATACTCTTGAAAGCGTTCTCTGTGGCTTCTAATTGGGAATTCCATTGCTAGCGGTGTTTTCCTTTCAGGTGTCTCTCCCAGCTCTAGCAAGAGCTAGCAGAACACACAAGAGATATTCAGACATAAACAAGTCTGCTCCTGTAAGATTAATAACTAGTTTTGTGGTAAGAGTACCTGAGAATTCCCAAGTAAACAGAGAATGAGAGCGAGCCTAATCAAAATTGCTTTGATTCATAAAACATACCTTAGACACCATTTTCACCTGAGCAGGGAGATCATGCAAACTGGGAGTCTTGGAAAACCATTAATATGATCTTTGAGAGAGGTCTCATAGGCCTGAATGTAATTAAGGTTTCAATCTATTACTTTCCTGTCCCTCTCACCAGACTTTATGCAAATCCTTGAGTACCTATTTTAATGTTTCTAACTTATTCCTCCCAGACGACAAACTACAATGGGACAAACAGCATATACAGCACAACTGAATCCAGTGATAACAGAAATTGAAACCCACGAGAATCAGCTACATAAAGGTAATTATCTGGTGATGCAGCTTAACTGGTGACCTGCAAAGGATATTTTTAAAATTGGGGTTTCTCCCTTTTTCCATCTTTATGGCATAGGAAGGTGACTGAATGGGATCCCCCCGGCTTGGTTTTGAGGTTTGGTTGGTTGGTTTTTTTTACACCTTTGGAAATATCAAGCTTGTCAAGTTTGACCTTTCCTGGTTCTGCTAGAAACTTCCATAGGTGTCTCAGATATTTATCAGCTCTTACATTTTGATTGAAATGACACTGATTCTTTAACAAAAAAGTTCTTCATCCTAACTGCTCTACACTCACTGAAGTTAGATGTTTTGTGAAGTCAGATGTGTTAAGGGTGGGGGGAAGGGACAGGGAAAGAGGTTTAAACCGTTCTGGCTAAAAATCCGTTCCCTTATTAGTTCAACTTTCAGTCTTCCTTGATTCCTGCAAAGTCATTTCACTATTTCTCCAATCATTAATCTTCCAAGAAAGACAACGCATGAATTCCCAACCCAAAAACCAGGCAAAAAAATTTTCACAAAAGCCCTCCAAGGCCTTATTTATACAACAAAGAAGCACTCTTCCCGCCCCGCTCCCACCTTTACAAATCACCATCCTGTTCAGCTATCCTTAAGCACAACATCCTTAAATTCAATTATTCCTTCATCAGTGGATTCCAACTGAGAGTTCTTATGCTACAGTAAGAGAAAGGATGGCCTTCTTCCTAAGGCAAAGAACTAGCAGAATGGGCATTAAGACACCTGAGTTCTATTCTCAGCTCTCGTACTGTATGATCTTGGGCAACAGTTATCCCAAACGACATCTCTGTACCCCAATTTCTTCCATATGTAAGTTATTAAAATGTAAATAGCTCCATAGACATATATAATACTTTACTTCCATGGATAGTGCACACTGAGTGCCAAAAAGCTTACAATCTATATAGGTCAAAAAAGACAAGGAAGAGTTCTGGAGACGGAGAATGTTTGACTACTGACAACAAACTATTTAAAGAAGTGGTTTTAAAGGAGGGAGTAAGTTTTTGCCAGTCAAAGACAAGAATACTTCCAGAAGTATTTTATTTATCGTTTGTATTGCGTTAGTACCTAGATGCCTCAGTCCCATTTTAATAGGCACTGTACAAAAATGAAGCAAAATGACAAAGAGAGAAAAAGCAGTAAGACAAAAGATTTGAGAGGAGCAAAAGGAATAGATGTAGGTGATTATGGAAGGTCTTGCAGATGAAGAGGATCTTGAACTTGATGTGGCAAAATGCGGAACGCCAATGGAAAGATTCCAGGAAGTTTGTTTTTTTTTCCAGTGGGGGAAGGGGAAATTGGTCAGAACAGAGAGAAAGGAAGATAACTTTAGTACCACCAATTTTGAAAGACCTGGAGGATAGCAAAAGAGTTCAGCGGCAGGGAGGCCTGTCAGGACTAGATTTCAGTTATAAAAGCAAAAAAATGACTAGAACATTGATAGGGATTTAACCACTGGAATCAATGAGAAAGATTCATTTGAGAGATATTAACAAGGAAAATGCATCAGCATTGGGTGGAGGAGAAAAGAATTAAATGCAGCACATATTACAGGCCTGGGAGACATGAAGGATAGTGATGTTGTCCATGAACAGAAGGGAGACGGAGGGAAAAAAAAAGTTGTTTTAAAAAGAACAAATCTGAGATAGCATGGAGACAACCCAGAGGAATGAGAGGCAGCCAGGAATACAAGACTGGATAGAGAAAAAGGATTTGGGAACTGCCATTATGGGGGAGGTAGCTGAAGTGTTTTAAGATCCCTGGATAGAAGGCCTTTTAGAACTGTAAAGAAATATATTAACGGCATCTCATCACCTCTTTCAAAGGCTCTTGCTTCAGTCCCTGAGTCTTCAAAAAGGGATACATGTCTCCTTTTAGTATATTTACTGGTACTAGGCTCATCATTATCTAGGCTTTTTTGCTGACACTGGTCTTCTAAATTACAAGACAACTGGGCTCTTAAATGCAAAGAATTAAGTTTACTTCATGCTTATGTCCCAGTACTTTCCACTCCAAAATACTGTATCGTGCATTTCTGTACTTTTGGGATTCCACAATACTTTCATTCTGTGGAAAAACCCATTGACTATCTCTTCTCCTAACCCCCCGAATTGCTTGGTTCCAAAAACATTTTAACTCTACAAGCCACCATAAAAAACTCTGCAGACTACTGGTCCAATGATCACAATTTGAGAACCTCTGCTATATTGCCTTTCATAGAAAAGAAATCCCAAGCACTTTACAGACTACAGATACAGATTTTGCTTTACATGTAGAACCCATTTAACACTGCACAGTATAACTAGAGCTTAGCCCTGTATTGATTTGAAACTGCAGACAAACGTAGGCAGGAAGAATATAATAGCCCAAATTAGAATTGGGCCAGGACACCATCATTAGCATTCCTGGGCTTGCATAAAGTCCTATGTGATATTTAACAACCGCAATGAAGGACTTTGGATTTCTCATCTGAATAACTTAACTCTCTCTCCCTCGACAGCTAATGCCACTTTGCCATGCAATCTTCCCCACTTCACCCATTTCACCCCACTTCATCCGATCATAGCCTCTTGGCCCAACCATCTAGTCCAGATCCCCTCAACACATCCCCTTTTCTCCCCATGACAATTTTCTATCACCTTTCCCAGACAGACGTCTCGCCTCCTTCCTCCTGCACCAGTATATCCTTTACTCCCCCACACCTCCCAGAGTCTTCTACTGAGGTTACCCCTACTTCCTCCATCTATTCCACTCTTCCCTCGCTGTCTGCTCAGCCTCCTTTCGTTTGCATTTACCTCCTCCCAATAAACTCCCCTTCACCCGATGTACTCCCCAACTATGCCACTCCCTCCCCCTCAACGTCCTTCTCCTAGATCACTGCTTGCCCACCCCCCTTCCTAGTAGGCATCCCTTACTCACCTCTCACCCCCCAACACCTCTCCCCCCTTCCCTCCGCTCGCCCTGTCAGACGTACACAGCCAGCCCCGGCTCTGCCCCTCCCCTTCAACTCACCTTTCGCCCCCGGGTCCGTCCCCCCGTTACACCCCCGCCCGGGCCGAGCTGCCGGGTCTGACCCTCACCTCACCCCTCCTCCTCACCGGAGATACTGCGCACACAGCAGGCTCATCCTCCGCCGCTCGCTGCCCGTCCCCGCCACCCCTCTCCGGGTCTCACAGTCGGGGCCGCTCCGCCGCCAAGGAGCCGCCGCCGCCTCCGGCCGCCGCCATCTTCCCGTGCTGGGCCCAGGCTCCTCCTGCCCGCCGGGTGTCCCCGCTCTGGGTCTCCGGCCCGGGAGTGGGCGTAGAGAAGGGGCAGTTCTCGCGAGACCCGCTCCGGCACCGCGCAGCTCTCAGCTGCCTGCCTCAGGCGACCAGGCTCGAGGAGGAGCCGCCGCCGCCTCCGCGCGCCGGGGCAGGCAGCTGCAGCCTCCGGGCTTCACAGTCAATGCTGTCCGCCTCCCCCACACTTCCGGGCCCGTGCCCGGGCCCGGCCCCGCCTCCCCAGCCACACTTCCTGCCCGCGCTACGGCCAAAGCCTTCCCCGCGCGTTCGCTGCCAACCCGCCAACCCGTTGTCTGGGCTGCTGCTATAGCAACGGGAGGTTGCCGCACTATCACCATAACAACCGCCGAGCGTGCTGCTCTTCCGGATTGGAATAGAGCCAAAAAACTGGCTCCTCCCCATGCTCCTCCTGACACCGCCCGCCCCCACTTGGCTGCCTGCCCTACATCCCGACCACTCCCCCACTCCTCTCCAATACCCCCTCCCTCACCTGCCCCCCGCCCCTCCCCCCAACCCCTCTCCCCCCAGCCCCAGTTGTCCGTGTGAATACACTGTGCTCTGCCAGAATCACCAGCTGCGGGGCCGAGCTGGCTGGGCCCTCATGAGTCAGGGCACTCGCTTGGGGGAAATCACACAGATCCCCCCCGTGCTTCGTGCCGATCAGCACCTGGCGTGAGGATGAAACCAGACCCCCTCTCCCCACCCCTAGAAGAGCTCAGCACGGCCCAGCGCATCTGGGAGGGGGCTATGCCTGCACCTGCCTCTGCAGCATCTGGCACTGTCAGCGATGGTGCCAAACTAGAGGCACTGCTGGGCTGTTCCCAGATTCGTGCAGTTGTTACAGCAACGTGCAAATGTCCTACTGTGCTGCCCAGCGCTCACCGCTGTGCCAGTATCACGGAAAGTCTGAGGGTTCCTTCCCAAAGCGGGGGGAGAGCAAGCTAAAATACAATCAATCCATTTTCCTTGACGTCAGGAAGCAATTTGGTGTGTCACAGATTTAATCATGTAGGATTCCAGGAAGCTCCTAGAGCCCAAAGCTGTGACAGTTAAAATGAGAGTGATTTCAAACAGTTCGCAGTGAGATGCTCACTGCTTCATTTCAAAGTCTTTCATCACAAGAGGGAGCTAAAAAAATACATTGATGCAATCTAAGTGAGCTCACTCCAAATAATAAGGAAGGTTGCCTGCCACCTGTCAGTAATCTTTTTTTAAAAAAAACAACAACCCCAAATCACCTAAGGCCATGCTGCAGCCCCTGCTTCCTTCCAAGATACTCCCTGTAAGGGGGAATAATCATGTCCCTTCTTTCCTAAATGCTCTAGAAATGACCTCTTATTGCCTCCTTGAGGACTAGAGCTATTCCAGTTCCTTAATCCAGCTGTTTGCTTGGTTCTTCCTGCTCTCATTTTTCTACTCACCACCCTATTACTAGAAGGGTGGGCTTGTTCAGCTCACCTCACCCAGCCCACCAGTCAGAGTTTGTTCCCAGATCTCTCACACATACCCACACTTTGCTGCTGGCTCTCTCTTCCTCTCCTTGCCAGCTGGGAGAGTGAACTGGCTTTTTCCTTCTCTGGGAGAAAGTACAGTGTAGTGCAATTAGGGCCTGATTTTCATGGATCAGCACGCACAATAGGAGCCAGATTTCCAAGAGTTCGGCACCCAACTCAGTGTTGTTCACTCTTTTGGTATTATCACACATATCTCATGATATTTGGTGCTTTTCTTAAAGCCTCAGGTCCTGGAGTTCAGTGATTGTGTGAGAATCTCTGCTTTTTATTTTTAAGAATGTTTCTTTCTGCTCATAGTTACAGAGAAAAGCATGAAAACATGAACCCAAAAGGCTCAAAAAACAGAACACATATAAAGAGACTCAACATTTATTTTTAAAACCCCCTCATGATTTTAAAGACAATATCATGATTGTTTGGGGCCCAATTTATGATTTTTGAGCTCTTAGGGTGTTTGGTATGTTGAGCTCTTTGGAAAATCTGGCTACTTATTTGTGTGCCTGAATAGGAGCAGGACTGTTTTAAAATCTGGCCCTTAGGGCCTGGCCCTGGACAACAGGGGGCTTGGTTTCTAGTCCCATACAAAAAAAAATAGATAAAAATAAAAAAGTTAAAATGGAGTTAAGATTAAAAGAATGTATTAGTAATTTAAGGTAAAAAACTGTGCAAACTTTGGCAAGTCACTTAATCTCCTGTCCCTCAATTTGTCAATCTGTAATTTGGGGATAAAAACACTCCCTGCCAGTGCCAGACAGGTTTGTGTTTCGAAAGAACTTTGAGACCCCTGGCCAGATGATGCCACAGAAATGCAAAAAAAACATTACAAGTGTTCTGTAACCCACACACCTCCTGAGTGTGGTTTTGTGTCTCCTGTAGTGGCACTGAGACCACTTATTTGAGAATAAAGAGTCTGCTTTACAGGCTTAGCTCAGGACTAGTTGGCTTTTAGCTCATGCAATAGAGGCTCATGCACTGAGGTCCTAGGTTCGTTCCCGCCCACTGACAACCAGGGTCTGTTGGCATTACATTTCCTCCATTGCTACTGTGGACCCATCTTCTTCCTCTATGGATCCTGAAATGGGCAGCCTCTCCACTGTTTGTCCCTTCATCCTGGCTAGCTTATGCTTTGAGATGGGGTAGAGGGAAGCTCAACTTTGCCCTTCCCTACTAGCTGGTACACTTATATCAGGCATTGCTTGGCTTAAGTAGAGCACCAATGAGAATATGTGTGGGAGAGGGAAGCTTCTCCAACCAGACTGCCAGATGTGCAAATGAGGGGAGTACTTGGGTCACCAAAGCTTCATCCCACCAAGAACAGAGTGTGCATGATGTGGTAAATGAGTGGCTTTGTGCTAAGAGCTCTGAGGAGATAGTAATTTAAGCCCATTGGAGAATCAGAATATCTATCCCCATATTTATTTCAGCCCTGGCTTGGACGCATCATAGGTTCTCTCCACCTTCCTTTTAGGGGAAACTTTTAACCCCCCGCCCTTCACCTAACTCTCCCACAAACACACAGGTCAGTTCTGCATACATTCCCTATCCAAACCACCAGAGTAATTTGGGGCAGGTGACGGTTGGGGAGCAGAAAGTCTCCCTTTGAATCTTAGACTCCAAAACTGGGGATTCAGTTTATAACATTTTTGCAGGAAGCCTCAGCTCTGCTTACACTGACCCTCTTCAGTGACATTGCAGGAAATCATAGCAAAATATCTACAGCCAGTGTGACTGAGTAGCAGGGACTTACCAATAGAAAAAGCTATAATTTAGTCATCTTTTGTAGTGTTGGGTGGCTCAGAAGATTGGTAGTAGTCTAGGGTGCTTTTCACTTTTAGGATACCAGTTCAAATCTGGCACTGGTGACTACAAGGTGATACTATTTGATGGTGTAATAGTTGCTAGTGCAGGAGGAAAGAGGGTCTTATTGCTAAAGCACAGGGCTTTTGGGTTCTTCTGACTCATTCATTTACTTTGGGGGACTCCTTTAATCTCTTTGTGCCTCAGTTTCTCCATCTGTAATATAAGGATAGTAAGTAGAGCTGGATGAAAATGAGGGCTCAATGGAATCACAATGTTCTTTGTGAATGTGTCAATTCCATTACAACTTTTGACAGAAACCAGGCAGGGATTCCTGGCTCCTGGGACTGGCTAGCTCCTTGGCTCTCACCTGGTGGGCTGCTCTGTGTCCAAGAATCCCGGGCTTCCTGATTACCCACCTGGTGGCTTATGTGCAGTCAATTAGCCAGGCATTCAGGGAGCCTGTTACCTGAGCAGGCCAGCAGCTTGCTGGGGGGCAGCTGGGGAACCAGGCAGCCTGGAGATCCTGGGAAATGTTTTTAAAAGGTCAAAACAAATTATTTCAATTTTTTCTCAACAAAATGTTGGAATTCCCATTCCATGAGATATTTCAACATTTTGATTTTTTGTTCTTAGTCTAAAGATTTTTTTTAACATTTGGAATTTCCCACTAAATGGGAATCACAGGTTCTGACCAACCCAAATAACAACACTTATCTACCTCATGGGGCAAAGGCTGGCTCAAGCAAAGCTGGTGTCCTCAAGCTACCAGGGGACCAAAATTCAGTTTCCACCTTTGTGTCCCATAATGAATGTTATTATCCCATAGCATTCTCTGTTATGCTAGCAAAGAAAAGCAGGAGGCACTAGAGAATGTATTCATATCTGATCTGTGTGTTTGTGGAGATAGGAGAAAAGTGTTAAGCAGAATGAGAGGAGATGGATAAATAGATTTAAAATATGCCAGAAAGCATATAATAATTATAATAATACATAATTCCATAGTATAATATAAAGCTACAAAAATGTTGAGGAAATATACATGACAATTTTCCTCTGGATGCATGGATAGTCCTCTTGTGTAATCTTGCTGAAGATGATTTTTCTTCTTATCCCAAACAGAAATTCTTATATATTCTGTATCTCTTCTGTACTATTATTCATCACATGACAATGAAAATCTAAAGAAGCCCCCAAAGGCACATAGATAGATTTCAGAAGCTTCACATTGTGCCACCGGTGCAGATCAGTTATGTGCTCTGGGGGAAAAGCAAAGTATTTCCAAAATATTTGGAATTCTTGCACAGATACTATGGCATAAAATAAGCTATTCCTTTCATAGGACTTCCTTATAACATGGTAACTCTGCTAGATGTAGCAAGAATCTTTGTGATACTCCTTATATAATCATTACAATGTTTATTTGGTTTTTCTTTGTTTTACAGCCTAACAGAATGAGAGGAGAGAAACCTGGGATGTGCCCGAGCAAAGGCTACAACAATAAGGGAACATCCCAACTTAGGCAGATCAAAGATCACCACAAAGCTCTGAATCAGCACAAAGCAGCTTGCATGCCAGGCTATGTGCACTGGAACACAGCTGTAAAGCTCATACTAGCATTTTGACCTGTCACATGGCACCCTCTTGACTCAGGAAGGCTCCATGCAACTGTGGGCTTGGCAGAATTGTCTGAGCCAACCCTGCATGGGGCTGTTTGGGGCCTAAATTTGCAAAAGTGTATGACATGTTTTGAGATGCTTGGGTGGAGGATGCTTATAGGAGGGCACATGCATCACAAAGGAGACCAAAAAGTGGCAGGGCCCAAACCCCAGTGCACAGAAAATCACTGTGTAAGTGTAAGAATATGTTTGCTAAATGGCAAATCCTTTAGCACACAGGGTCTCAACGTGGAGGTCATGACCCTCAAGCAGGTAGTGGAAAGACTAGGGTGGTGGTCATGACCACTCTCCCTTTCTTTGTGGCTAGATGAGAGGGGGGATCCTGATTGTTCTATTGCAGTATGTGAGATCAAGAGGGGCTAACATTCTTAGTCTGGGACCTGAAAAGGTAACTTTTAGATACAAAAGTAACAAAGACAAATTATGCAAAGGGAAGTATTTGGAGAAGTGAAATCCAGGGCTAAAGGGTGTAACAAAGTAAGCATTTAAAAGAATCAACTTGTAGATTGGATCAGAAAATGTAGTTACAGGACAAGGAAAGTTTTAAAGGAGGGTTACTCCTGATCTTCATTAAAAATTAAAACTATGTTAAGAACAAGTTATGGTTGAGAATACATATGGGTAATTTACGTGTAAAAGAATATTACAATCACATGAATGTTATCCCAACATCAAGCATCACAAACCCAGGAAATTCATAGTTAAACATAAAAGAAATGTATACATGTTAAACATATGGAAATACAAAGCTAAGGCATCCAAACAACCTTAATTCTGCTCTATAGTGATACCATTAAGGAGAGAGAAGGGAAAACAAAAACAAAACACAGACACACAAAAAACCAACTCACCCCTCCAAACCTCCCCCCCAAAAAATAACCAACCAAACAAAACCATTAATATGTCTTTCAAATTAGTTTAATCTAATCTGAGACTACACGCTACAATGCATTAATCATAATTGAACGATTGTTGCATAATGTCACTACAGGACGCCAAAACTGCTCTAACTTACTCCAGGGCAAGCCAGAATCACTGCACAGCCCTAAAATGTAGGGAGCATAAGGGTTTCTTAAGACTCAACCTAAATCCACTCTGACCCTGCTTCTCCTGCAGAAATGGAGTTCACTGAGAATCAGGCCTCCACAGTGGAATGACTCCATGGATAGTAAGAGATTATTATTATTTCTAAGATGTGCGATTGTTTTGTATAATACTTAATGATGTCAGCATATAAACACCACCTATCAGTTCATTTATCTACTTCATTATTCATTTTATGCCTGAACATGTCTTTATGTAGACAAAACTGCCACTGAGTTTAGTAGCGCAGGGGCCACCCGAAGGGATGAAGTGGATACAATTTGGGGCCAATCACATACAGATGCTCTTTTATATGCAAATTCTGATGATGTTTTGAAAACAGGTCCCTTACCCTTTTAAAGTGTTTCAGGTTAAAATGTGTTAAGGAAAAACGTGTTAATTTAGCTGCTTTATGTGTGGCCTGTGTGTGGAAACCGTGGCCTCTCAGGATGTAGGGCATGAATTTGGTTGTGTCAGTCCAGTTGCTAGTGGGCAGGTGGCCACATCACAATACCACCACTTTGGGCACTAACTGGTGCTGTTGGTGGCAACCTCAGTAGAGGTAAGGGATTTAGCTTCCCCTTTACTCCAGTGTATAATCCCTCCAATGCAGAGTTGAAAATTGCATTGCTCTTGCCTGGGTAGTCCCTGTCCTAGTGATAAATAGAGGACTTCAGTCTCTAGGACTGTCATCTAGAAGGAGGATGCTCAAGGGGGAGGCTTTTTGCAGCTGTGAGGTCATATTCCTAGCAATCATATGCACATGCATTCAGACAGAGTTCCTCTGAGTGACAGCCACTGACTCCTTGGACTCCTAAGGGCAGAGGGCGTTGTCTGGGGTTCTGTGCTTGACATACCCTTCTGGATCTTTTGTTTTGACCCTGTCACCTGCAGCCCCATCCCTGTGTTTTCATGTTTTGTCCCCTGCTATTAGTTGTTTCCTGGGTTCCGTGGCTCCTCTGTTCACCTGAAGGAGTGGACCCTTCATTCTCCTGGTGGGATCTGCCCCCCCATCGCTGGATTCAAACAGGCAGGAGGAGGAAGCTTGATGGGAAGGCTCTCTGTGATTGTGAGGCTATATTCCCAGTGCTCATATGCACATGCATCCAAGCAGAGTTCCACTCGGCAGCATTCACTGACATCCTTGACAATACTTTGGAGCAGTGGGACAGCGTCTGGAGTCCTCTGCTGAGCGTTCTGGTTACTTTGACACCTCTCTTGTGTCATTCATCCCCTTTTATTAGCTGACCTCAGTTTCTTTGTGGCCCTTCCCCTTGTCTGAGGATATGGCGAATGCTGTTTCTGTAGGGGTTCTTCCTCTCCTAACTGTGATCAAATAGATTAACAACTTTCCACCTTTCCGTCTTCTTGGCACCTCCCCTCTCCTGAGGAGGTTGCTATCACTGTTTACTGTGGTTGAGCCCTCTTCAGGTAAGCTGCCTCCCTCTTTGAGGCCAAACAGAATGACAACCACATTGCATATTTAACGTAAACATTTACATTACATTTAAAATGGCACCTTGACATTTAAGCTGTCTTATGTTCCATCCCTGAGCTCACACTGTCCTGTGGATAACCCGAGCAGTATTGCTTTAAAAGAAAAGATGGCTGCAATGCCAATTTGATTTTTTGTAATCCAAGTTTAGGTTTGGTTTTAACCTTTAACTAACCAGAGCACAGATTTTCTCTGACTGCTAGCACTTGCGTGAGCTGAACATGATATATGTTCACAAATACATGAGCCTTCATCACTGCAAGCCAGCCCTCTCTGCTTTTGCACGTGGATGTTAAAGGGAAACTTATCAAAGTTAGAGCTTGAGTTTGGGCATTCTGTGCTGGGTGGGACAGCCCATTTTCCACCTATTCATAAGAAGTTGTTCTGCTTTTCTTCATTGTCATCTTCTGCAGAAGAAAGTGAGTCCTCTCAGTTAGCATGTGCAGTGCCCTGAGGGAGCAGGACATGTCACCTCACATCACGTATGTATCTGAACAATGCAAGGAGTGCCAATTGCAGGATGGGAGGACCTGGCTGTCTTGTTTAGTCTTGTTTGAGTCAGGTGAGAGTCAAGATCCACCCCAAAGCTAAAAAATGCTGAGAGAGACTCCGCTATAGTAAAACTAGTTGCGTATACTTTGCTGACTGTCATAGGAGGGAAATGGATCTGTGAATTTTCAAGTAAAGCTAGTTGTGTCGCTTACTGAAGGCTTAATTTGGCATTTCTTTTTGTGCAGGATATATTTAAGATCCTTGAATCTTCTGGGGTCTCAGGTATTTAGTACTTTTGTCCTCTATTGGTTCATCAACTTGCTGTGCTACTTAAAATGTCCTGGTGCCATCTGAATAACAGAGGTTTCAGTGACATGTCAAAAGCACTGATTAGCACAGTGGGTTATCAGCAGCAAAATGAGTTAAAATCACTTCCTTTTAGGGTGCCTGAGGGTCGAATTTCACCTTCAGTGGCAGTGGGAAGAACCACAGTTTCGTCTATGGTGCCATCAGCTAAGCCTTGATGCATATCCACCCTTTTTGCCCCTTTCCTCATGGGTGCCCCTCAGAAGGAAAAAGAAAGGAGAAGGGAAAATTTTCACTGACAATCTCAACCTGCCCCACCCCACATCCCCAAATAAACTGCATAGAGCTGGGTCAAATTTGCTTTCCCAAAGTGACTATCTCTATGGAGTATTTTTTTGCTCCCCAGGGAAATGTACCTCCCCCCACCACGCTCCAGTGAACAGTAGGGAAACAGACACTTGGCCAGCTCACCTCACAGAGAGCCTGCTCAATAGAAAGAGTTGTATTATTTGAAGAGGGCTTGAAAGGATTTACTCCACAGTTGAGCAAGAGAGTCCAGGTGCTATTTAAACCCAGGTACACAACAACCTACACCCTCCTCTATACCCACAGCTCAAGAGAATGCATCAGCCAAGTGGCAGGGAGTGCAGTGCTGTGGCATTGCAGCAGGAGATGTCATCATCCCTAGCCAGAATCTATTTGGGGTATTTATATGGCCCCTGTTAACATAGTAGCTGAGTACCTCACAAGCTGAGATGTATTTATCCTCACACTGTCCCTCTCACATAAAGAAGGGCTGTTCTCCCCATAGTATAGATAGACCTAACCACAGAGAGACTGAGATGCTTGCTCAAGGTCACACAATCCAGAGCAGGGAACTGAACCAGGGCCTCTCACATACCAGGCTAGCGCCCTAACCATGAGGCTATTCTTCCTCTCTAACATTATCCTTCCATCCTTAATTTATCTGGGGCTGTCCTATGTATATTGTGGTATCCTACCATTTTCCAAAGGTTTCCCCCCTCCTTCTCCCAGTGTTTTCCCATAATGGCCTAACCACTGGACCAGCCTTCCTCTCAGTGAGCTATCTAATCTTTTTTGACTGTGAGATCTTTGACGCAGTGAGTATTTCTCCCATTCCTAGACAGAAAACCATGGGTTGAGAGTACATATCTGTAACTGAAGGGTAAAAAAAACAGACAAATAAACTAACCATTCCAGGGATGTTGTAGTTATCTCAAAAATCAAGAATTATAAACCAAGAGTTAAAGTTACACTTAAATCTAAATATGTTAAAGTAAGAAATGCACAGTTAAGGCATCCAAACAGCCTTAACTCTGCCGTGTGGTGATCCCATGCAATAACCATACAATTATGATTAAGGCATTTTAGTTTGTGGTCTGAGATTAGATTAAACTGATTTTAATAGTCTTGTGCGTAAGGAGAAATTAGATGCACAAGATTTCAATTAAATTTAACTATATGGAAAGTTTGAAGTATCTTCATTATTCACTAGTTAAAACCATTCAGGACAAAAATCAATCAAACAACAACAACAAAAACACAGCCCACAATCAAAACCTTGAAACAGGTACTACAGTTCTTAAAGTGCCCAGTTTTTAATTAATTACAATTCAGACTAATTAATAGAATTACTTGTAAAATCTCAGAAAATCCATTCTGTACTCAGACATAAATGCTATAGATTTGGGGAGGAGATGCTGTATTTTTCACATAAAACAAAGGTTGAATCCCTTCTTTAAGAGCAAACCAGAAACTAACCTTAACTATGGACCAGATCTTCCATAATGTTCAGTAGAGCTACAGCACCAAGCACAATGCTGGTGCTCAGTAAGAATAATTCCTTGCAGCAGCTTAGAAATGAAATTGGGGCAAGGAAGCAGCTTCTTAAAATATAAGGCAGGTCACTGGAAACGTTCAGCTATTTTACGGACTCTGTGCAGAGCTGTGGCCTTGAAAGTGACAACCCAAAGGCATTATGAGTGTGATGCCAGAGCAAGCACTCCTCTCGTGGTGCCCAAACAAACAAAAAACGCTTATGAGGTGTGTGCATAAAATTTGATATTACAGTAACTGTGTCACAGTCAGAGATCCAATTGAGAGAAGAAGCAAAACAGTCAAAAGATTTTCACAAGCGCTATGTTCCTCACTCTTAGAAGTTTTGTACTAGAAGATTAATTCTTTCCTGGATCATATAAATTTACCACAGCTTGGAGATGCTGAGAGGTCCGCACTGCAGACTCCCACCTGCCCCCATTTCAGTGGAAGCCATAAACACCAAGAAAGTACTTGGCCCAATTTTCAAAGGAAATGTTAGAAAAAGTTTGCTCCAATTTTGCCTTAGCTCTTTCTTTGTTTTTTGCTGTATTTAGTGCTATTGAAAGGGACCAGCTTTATACCTCTAGAGACCATCCCTAGAAGGTACACATACAGACCTCCATTACCTTACAATAGTTAATGTCACCACACCCCTGTGAGGTAGAGCAGTGCTATTATCCCCACCTGAACTGAGGCCCAGAGAGACTAAGTGAGCTACACAGAAAGTCTGTGATGGAGCCACAAATTGAACCCGGGTCTCCCAAACTAGCACCCTAACTGCTGGACAAGCTTTCCTCTCAGACTGGACTTCACTGAACAGGTCTATAACACAGGCAGTGACAGTGCAAGTTTTCGATGAATATAGCCCATTAACATGTTCCAGCCCCGAGCTGCAGGGACCTTCACCAAAGGTGGAAGAATGACAGTTTAGTCTGTTGCGCTATTTAGTGCTTGGTCCCTTTGCTGAAACAGTCATTAATGGAGCCATTTGTGATGTGTACATGAGGAAGAAGCTGTATGGAGTGCACTAACACATTTCACACAGGCCACCCACCAGCCTGCAGAAGGCGATGACTTTCAGTCATCACCAACCTGAACTGAATTAGAACCAGAGCTCTAGAAGTGAAAGGTATTATACCTAGTTACCTCAGCTATCCACACCTAGCTGGCTTGTTATTTCCTTCAGTCTATATCTCTCAGTGCCCAAAAACATAACTCAGGTTATTACTATGTACAAATCTAGTAAGGCTGAGCAATGGGTTATATGACCTCATATAATCCCTAATTAAGACAGAATTAGATCTGTGAAGATACTTTAGTAAATAATTGAGTTTGTGGGCCAACTTTCAGCTGCTGAATACAGGCACAATGGGAAATTTATAAGTAGGCTGCTCTTGCTCCTTGGAATGTCCTGGAAAGCGAGTCCCATACCCCGTATGGACTTGCACTAATGTAGTAGAGACCATCTCAAAAATAATTAATTCTATGTTTTAACATAAGACCCTGGGTGAAATCCTGGCCCTACTGAAGCCCATGGGAGTTTTGCCATTGACTTAATGGGATCAGAACATAAGAATGGCAATACTGGGTCAGACCAATGGTCTATCTAGCCCAATATCCTGTTTCTTAACAGTGGCCAATGCCAGATGCTTCAGAGGAAACGAACCGAACAGGGAAATTATTGAGTGATCTGTCCCGTCATTCACCCCCAGCTTCTGGCAGTTGTAGGTGTAGGGACAACCAGAACATGAGGTGGCATCACTGACCATCTTGGCTAATAGCCATTCATGGACCTATCCTACATGAACGGATCTAATTTTTCTTTTGAACCCACTTATACTTATGGCCTTCACAACATCTCCTAGCAATGAGTTCCACAGGTTGACTGTGCATTGTGTGAAGAAGTACTTTTTGGTCAGGTTTTTTTTTTTAAATGAAAACTTTCATCCAGTTCTTTAGTTTCCTCCTTGCTGGAGGTGGCTTTGTTTGGCCCATGGTTTTTGAAAGTGATTGCTCTGTTCCAAACAAGACAGCCAGCTGCCAGTGTCATGTCCCTGTCCGACACCTGTTTATGTTCACAGACAGCTGTGTCTGGCTGTAAAGCAAGTTCAGATGTAGCTGTTTCCACCTGCCACCAGCCACCATCCAGCCCAGTGCAAAGTGGCCCCTTTGCTGACAGTCTTAGCAGATTTATATGGTGGCATTATGATAGTTTATGTCTTATTACCTATCCCTTTCCTAATGATTCCCAACATTCTGTTAGCCTTTTTGACTGCACATTGAGCAGATGTTTCCAGAGAACTTTCCACAATGACTCCAAGGTCTCTTTGTTGAGTGGTAACAGCTAATTTTGACCCATCATTTCAAAAGAGGCCTGTGCTCTGTATACATAGGGTGGATGAATTTGCAGATTTATCCTTACTGAGGGCTACTTTAAAATGATGTATTGCAAACAGAAATAGCAGCAACTCCTTTCATTCAATGATGGAAAACATTCTGAACTCATTTAGACTGAGGAGAATGGTAAATATAGGCCAGATTCTGCGCTGTACCCACAGTGCAGCCTAGGGGAGGATGGTGCACACTCTCTGCCCATCATGGACTCACACATGACCCGGCACACCCTTATGATGGGGAATATGAGGTTGCCACACAGAGGCTCATTTTGCCAGCCCTACACTGCCTCTGATTTAAGCAACTCTGCCTCCTTTTTGGCTACTGAAGGAGTATAAAGGGGCAATAGCAGAGACCAAAACCTGTCCAAATTACCATATATACCCGTTCATAAGCCGAATATTTTTGGTAAAAAAGTGACGCATCAAAGAGCGGAGTTCAGCTTATAAACGGGTCTACACCAAAATTTGATGATTTTAAACTCTATGAAATCACTGAATTGAATATCTAATACATTATCGTTTTGTTTACCTGGAGCGTCCGCAGGCACAGAGCCCCCCAGCTCCCAGTGGCCGCGGTTTGCTGTTCCCAGCCAATGGGAGCTGCAGGAAGTGGCGCTCCGTGCCTGTGAACGCTCCAGGTAAACAAAACGTCCAGGCCTGCTAGCAGCTTACCCTAATGGGCCAGGAGCCAAAGTTTGCCAACCCCTGAAATATAGGGTCGGCTTATGAAAGGGTCATATAGTTTTTGCTATTTTTACCTATCCATCTTGGGGGGGGTCGGCTTATAAACAAACAGGCTAACGAACAAGTATATACTGTACTCTCTGATATTTGCTTGATGTGGTCCCCAGGTTGCTCTGACAAATGGTTACTCCTTTAGCAACTGTTGAATCTTGTTACACTCATATTCTCACACACACACTCCTCCGCTCTCATTCTTGTCTCTCCTGCTTTCTTCTTGGGCATCCCCCATCCTTACATTGCCTGACATTCTCATACTGTCACACTGGAAAGGGAAGGAAGAAATCAGAACACATCCCCACATACATACCTTGGCTGTGAATCATGGGCACAGAATTAGATCATTCTATACAAAGCCAAACTGCTCTGTGAATTCAGTTTCAAGGTTTATTCTGAAGCTATGTACTGATTCAGTCAGCGCTTGATCCAAAGCCCTGAAGCATGGATAATTCACTAGGAGAGGGGAGCTGGGATTTGGGGATTTACAAGATCTGTGCTCATTTCCCACTTCTGTGCTCATCACTTCTTGTGTGATCTTGGGCAGATCACACCATCTCTCTGTGAACCCATTTCCTCATCTGTAAAATGGGGATAATAATCCTTCCTTTCTCCTACCCACCCTCTGTCTGTCTTGCCTATTTAGCCTGTGAGCTCTTCAGGGCAGAGGTGTTTTTCTTACTCTGAGTGTGCATGGTGCTTAGCACAATGGGACTGGGGCTCTCAATAGAGGGTCTCTAGACACTACTGTAATGCAAATATTAATAATAATAGCTGGCTGTGGGAGGATCATCATCCAGTGACACAGAGCTGTCTGCCAATGTAGAGGGCAAGGAGATAGGAAAGAGGAAGTGGAAGGTTTCCTGGTGCCCTGATGATACCAGCAGCAGTGTCAGCCCCTTATGGCCATTGGCAGTGATGCATGTTAGAAGTGACCTCAGCACCTGGGTGGGACCTCAGCACCAAAGGGACACCAGCCCATGGCTCAAGCTACCTTTTTATCCCCCCACCTCCTAGAGAGTTGCACTGTGTTTTTTGTCAACTGATGAGAATTTGGACCACGGTGTTCAAGTATTCAACAAAGGGACAGGAAAGAAAGGTACAGGACAGGCTGGGCTGTAAACTGCTTTGCAGATGATGCGACACAAAACGCTGCTCCATATTGTAGCTGATGATTGCAAGTCAGGGAAAATGCATGCACCACGCACTCATTCTTAGACCCATCTAAAGCCGTACCTTTTAACATCTCTTTTTTTCTTTGTTCTGCAGCACGGCTGTGTGAATAGCATGTGTTGACCCCCCGTATTACCTCTTCAGCACAATTCCAACACTCATCTCATCTCACATACCCGGGGAAGGTTGCTAAGAGACACCAATGTCCTTACCTGCTACACTTCTGCCAAAAGCGAGGCACTGGAAAATGAATAGTCAAGGACATCATAGGCCAGATCCTCAGCTATGGCCTAGAAGCACACAGCCCAGCCTATGGAGGCCATCTTAAAACTGCCCTGATCCAGGATTGACTGCATGCTGGGCCAATCTCCAGTGTAAATTAAGAGTAGCTGGAGGGCTGCTCAAACTTGCACACGTTGCCAACATTCCGAAGGGGCTGCTGTGGCAGCCAGGGCTCACTGGGGCTCCTGGAAATCTCAACCACACCCCATTTTCCCCAACTACACTTCCTTCTAGAACAGCTTCTGGGAGTGGAGGGGTGGCATAGGAGCCATTATGTTGGCTCTGCACCACGGGGTAGGGGGAGGGGGTCTGATCCTCCTATGCTTGGTTATGGTCCAACCCTATTCTTATTGAAGTCAATAGAAAAAAATCCCTACTAACATTAATGTGGGGTTTAGAATTGGGCCCAAAACATCCACTTGAAATGACGAGAACATAATTAGACCCAAAATTATTTTAAAAATATCAACTTTTCTGAAATTCAGCCTGTTTTCTTCAGATGTAGCCTGTGCAGGAGTTTTCAAGACGATTCCCTGTTATGTTCACAGCACACAGACAGAAAAGTTAGATACAAATCCTAAAATACGCTGCATGAAAGGTTGCAACATAACACTACTTTATTTGTTACAATCCAGAACCCTGACACACAAGAATCAAAAACAGAGAGCGAGAAAACAGGCTGCTTCCTAAGGCAGCAAAGCACAACTCACCCCACCTTGCTTTAAGCTGGCTCTTTCCAGACTGGTTGCAGAGGACCCAGCTCAGATGTTTCCTTCTGAGCCCCCTAGATTGCAAGCAGGACCAGGAAACCCCTTAGGATTTAAAGTGGGAGCTTGTCAGTAATTCTTAACAGTAGCCATATTTTCTAAGCTATGTTACAGGATAGAGTACAATAGCAGAAGTCTAACTAGTGCCCTGTACAATGATCAAAGCACCTCTTCTCCTAGGTGTCACATTTCTCTAGCAGTCCAGTTCAGCATCTTATTAGCACTGCATTTGCAGGTTAGCTGGAAGGTTTTAGAGGTTTTCTTATCTTCCCTTTCCCCTATCCTGACTCCACCTTTTTCTCATTCAGCTGCTATTCCCTCTTTTTTAGTCATTTGCTTCTAGACACTCATTATTCTGCACTCACTGAACAACAGTATATCCTGTCCATTAACTCTGGCAGTTAGACAATCATAAACCATAAAGATCACTGCATCATTATTTAGTTCCTCACAGCTTCCTGAGCCTCATCTTGCAAGTGGTTCTTTTAATCCTTTGGTGTCACTTGCTAGGGTTCTGCTGTGGCTTTTAGCCATAGCCCTGTGCTGATGCAGGGGAAGGGCTGCACTGGGAGCTATTATACCTCAGGAGCACAGTGTGGATCAGGTCTTGCAGGGACCATGCTCCCTCCCATGCACAGTTGCCTGGATCTGTTGGAGGTGTAGGAGGAGAGTGGGTCATGACTGCTCTCTCCTCTCTTTGGCATGGTTTCTGAGCCAGGTGGTGCTATGACGGAGCAGTCCCTGTGCTCAGGAGAGTACAGGGACTGTGACTGTGACTGGCCCTTGCGAAGGGAGAGGCTTCTTGCACCCTTCTCCACCATTGTGCACCCATCCAAGGGTCAGATACACCCAATCCAGGATGTTAGATTTACCCACAACTCAGCACCCTCAACATCAGTGACACTTTGGTCAAGCGCTTTGTGAAAATGGAAACTGACTTGATTCACTTTCACCCCCTTTTCTGGGCTGTCAGGCTTTTGCTGGGTAAACTGCAGCTCTCTGCATAGACTTGCTCATGCAATGGACTTCTGACTGCCTCACACTGCTCTTCCTTTATGTGATCATCATCCTTGAACTAAACAATTGTTTCCTCTTCTCCAGCCCATTGGTAGAGTAGAGCATATCTGTAGGATTCAGATGCTGTGATGATGGGAACCAGTATAAGAATTTAGATAGAGAAAGGGTAGAAGAAAGGGACTTATCTAGTTTCTGAAACAGGTAGCAATTTGGGGAATAATGCTGGAACCCCTATGAAAGTAAGGAAAGCATCTTCCTTCTTTCAGTTTCTTCTCCCTTTCTACTGGGGAGTAACTGGATGGCTCAGAGGACTGCAAATAAGAGGTGAAGACTTTACCTTTATTAGTGGTTTAAATCTGAGCAAAGTTGGTAGTGTGTGAAAGGTGTTACCATCTGATAGCTACCCAGAGACTTATGTGAAATGATGTGATGAACTTTGGCCATTTCCTTGTGTGCAGGTGACCACATCATAAAAGCCACCATCACAGTTCTGTTTAGCACCATTACTGGCTGCGTTAACAAAGAAGTGAAGGCTGAAAGGGGAACGGAGGCTGAACTAATCTTTTTCCTAGAAGCAATGCCTCCAGAGACGAGCTGATGCCCGTGAGTGAGACAACGTGGTGCAAAGATTGCACTGCCTGAGCTTTGCATAGATAAAAACATTTGCCACTGATATAAATATCCAAGCACATTCCAAGGGAAAATAAGAACTATTATCCCTGTTTTACAAATGTAGAAACTGACTTACCCAAAGTCACACGGCAGATTAATGATGAAGGAACTGGAATGAGAACCCAAGTCCCCTGGCTGCCTTGAAAATGTCTTATCCAACGAACACCTCAGTCTCCAGGGCTGTCAGGGTGGAAAATTCACTGAAAATTTTTAAAGGAACAAAAATCAATGTGTTATTGAATCAGTTTTGAGAAAGCCCCAAACCCAGCAGTGCCCCAGTGCACAAAGGATTATAGTAACTACATATTTTAAATGCAGTGCATCATTTGCTCATCAGTGCTTATAATTAATGACACTGTCTGACCCCTAAGAACATGGCACAGACTTCACTAAGTGCATCTCATGGATCCTCTATATTAGATTTGTCATGTGTCTGAGCCTTGGGCTGCAGTCAGAGAGAAAAGAGAAGATTGAGAGTTCAGTCTGATTGTTCAAATTTCTGCTGTCCTCAATATTTGCTAGAGAGCAGACTTTAAAATCTTCTGCTCTACTGAGAAAAGATGGGCTTGTCAAGGCTTCTTAATCTTCAAAGTACTGAATTCCAGAGTACAGTCCATTGATGTCTCTGTGCAAGAATTCTGTAGGCCCAGCCTGCAGGAGAGTTTGTGACACTTTCATATACTTTTGATCATCTGCTTTATTTTAGGCTGAAAATTGGCTAAGTTAGAAAGAGTGACCGATCTGTCTCCATAATCTCAGCCCATAGTCCTGTGAGCAGCTGATTCTCCCTGCAGTTTAGAATCGGAAGTTTGTGACTCTTATCTGTTGATGGACGTAATGTTCTAGATTTCCCCCCTCCTTCATATCTGTATATGAGCCCCTCCCCTCACTTTACACACACACAGACAGATGACAATCATATTTCTGCAACCACATGCTAAAGTATATTTAGGCCCCGATCCTGCAAGCTGCTCCATGCACACAGTGGCTTGAAGGATCAGGGCCTGATTTTGCACCTCTGGCCAGCTCATCTAAACTCTGCCCACAAATCCATCACCACCAGGACTACTAACATGCCAAGCCTCTGAGCAGCCTCAAGTAGCCACTCTCGGATCAAAAAACTAAATAAAAAATTCAAGCTTTTCAGAGAACTGTTTCCTCCTTTCCCGGGGAAGCACAGGTCCCCCCTTGCCCATTGCTCTGAAGCCCAGGAAGGTCTAGGCCCCATCGCTTTTTTAAGGTCTGACACCTTGTGATGGTGTCCACTCACTTAAAATGTGATAGAGCCTCCTCCTGACCATCCTGGGGATTAGCTCTGGGTAGGTGGTGTTCCTCCTCAGGTGGTGTTTCTGCTCTTGTCCTCTCATCCTGTGGACCCCTCACGCTCCAGGAACCACAGCCTCCACTTCAAGACTTGGCCCTCTAGCTGGGTCACCATACTTATTCCCCTTCCTGGGCTGACGCAACAAAGTCTTTCCTGGACAAACTGTCCCAGGCCAAGGCCTGCACCTTGCTGCTTACCTTGCTGCTCTTCCCTGAGCCTTTTCCTACCTTTCTCATAGCCCACTCTCTGGGTTCGCCAGCCTCAACTCCTTCCTCTCAGAAAGGAGCTGTGGACTATCCGCTAGCCCCTAATGCACCTCTCTTCTCCCAGGGAGTGGCTGCAGCCTACTTCCCTGCATCCCCCTTCTGCTATCTGCTCCCCGGCTTTATGGAAGTCCCACCTGTTCCTGGACTGTTCCCAGCTGAGCCTGCTCCCAATCAATCCCCTGCTCCCTGGCTGCTCCTCCTGTACCTTCCTTATCTGTGTTTTGGATACTACCATTCCAGCTATTGGTCCATGAAATTATCTCCCCAGCTTGTACCTGGCCAGCACATATATGTATTTTCCATTTGACAGTTTTCCTATCCACTTAGGCCAAATGCTGAGTTGTCCTGTTCTAAGACAATGTGGGATATTCCAGTGAACAGCCATGTGGGAAAAACAATACAATGCAGCTGGTATAGCTGCCCAATGGTCATACATACAATAGTCTCATCTTGTGCTTGATCCATACTACTGTGCTGTAAATGATACATGTAGCATATACATTGGCTAATGCTGCAAAAGAAAATGAATCATAAACGTTCACAGGACCCTACAAAATCTTAAGGATTCACCAAGAGCATTTCTGTGGACACCAGCCTCTCTTTTTGGAGAATAGTATTCATATTAATAAGGAAACCAAATATTCAACTTCTGACCAAACAAGAAATTAAAGGACTATTTTCAAGTGAGACTGGCAGGCTAAAACCATGGGAAGGATTCGCCCTTCCACTCTTTACCCTACTCGGGACAGAGTCAGTAACAGCCCTTTTCTCAGCTGGAAGAGAATGCCCCAGGTACAAGCATCTTGCGCAGTGTCACTTGCAAGCCCTACCATAGCATACATGGAGTGGGGCAAGGGCAGGGCTGTGGGCAGGGCCATAGAACACAGTACTATGGGGAAAAAGAAAAGGAGTACTTGTGGCACCTTAGAGACTAACCAATTTATTTGAGCATGAGCTTTCGTGAGCTACAGCTCACTTCATCGGATGCATACCGTGGAAACTGCAGCAGACTTTATATACACATAGAGATCATGAAACAATACCTCCTCCCACCCCACTGTCCTGCTGGTAATAGCTTATCTAAAGTGATCATCAAGTTGGGCCATTTCCAGCACAAATCCAGGTTTTCTCACCCTCCACCCCCCCACACACAAACTCACTCTCCTGCTGGTAATAGCCCATCCAAAGTGACAACTCTCTACACAATGTGCATGATAATCAAGGTGGGCCATTTCCTGCACAAATCTAGGTTCTCTCACCCCCTCACCCCCATACACACACAAACTCACTCTCCTGCTGGTAATAGCTCATCCAAAGTGACCACTCTCCCTACAATGTGCATGGTAATCAAGGTGGGCCATGTCCAGCACAAATCCAGGCTTTCTCACCCACCCCCCCTTTTTTCCCGGACACACACACACACAAACTCACTCTCCTGCTGGCAATAGCTCATCCAAACTGACCACTCTCCAAGTTTAAATCCAAGTTTAACCAGAACGTCTGGGGGGGGGGGGAGTAGGAAAAAACAAGGGGAAATAGGCTACCTTGCATAATGACTTAGCCACTCCCAGTCTCTATTTAAGCCTAAATTAATAGTATCCAATTTGCAAATGAATTCCAATTCAGCAGTTTCTCGCTGGAGTCTGGATTTGAAGTTTTTTTGTTTTAAGATAGCAACCTTCATGTCTGGGATTGCGTGACCAGAGAGATTGAAGTGTTCTCCGACTGGTTTATGAATGTTATAATTCTTGACATCTGATTTGTGTCCATTTATTCTTTTACGTAGAGACTGTCCAGTTTGACCAATGTAAATGGCAGAGGGGCATTGCTGGCACATGATGGCATATATCACATTGGTGGATGTGCAGGTGAACGAGCCTTTGGCTGATGTTATTAGGCCCTGTGATGGTGTCCCCTGAATAGATATGTGGGCACAGTTGGCAACGGGCTTTGTTGCAAGGATAAGTTCCTGGGTTAGTGGTTCTGTTTGGTGAGTATTTGCTTCAGGTTGCGGGGCTGTCTGTAGGCAAGGACTGGCCTGTCTCCCAAGATTTGTGAGAGTGTTGGGTCATCCTTTAGGATAGGTTGTAGAGCCTTAATAATGCGTTGGAGGGGTTTTAGTTGGGGGCTGAAGGTGACGGCTAGTGGCGTTCTGCTGGACATGGCCCACCTTGATTACCATTCACATTGTAGGGAGAGTGGTCACTTTGGATGAGCTATTACCAGCAGGAGAGTGAGTTTGTGTGTGTATGGGGGTGAGGAGGTGAGAGAACCTAGATTTGTGCAGGAAATGGCCCACCTTGATTATCATGCACATTGTGTAGAGAGTTGTCACTTTGGATGGGCTATTACCAGCAGGAGAGTGAGTTTGTGTGTGGGGGGGTGGAGGGTGAGAAAACCTGGATTTGTGCTGGAAATGGCCCAACTTGATGATCACTTTAGATAAGCTATTACCAGCAGGACAGTGGGGTGGGAGGAGGTATTGTTTCATGATCTCTATGTGTATATAAAGTCTGCTGCAGTTTCCAAGGTATGCATCCGATGAAGTGAGCTGTAGCTCACGAAAGCTCATGCTCAAATAAATTGGTTAGTCTCTAAGGTGCCACAAGTACTCCTTTTCTTTTTGCGAATACAGACTAACACGGCTGTTACTCTGAATACTATGGGGGATTCTGATCTGCTCCCAGGCAGGGCTACAATAAATTTACGCAACTTCTTGAGCTGCCTAAGTTAGGCCATGGCCAGACCCCCATGGGTCTGTACTGGGCCCAGTCCTATTCAACATACTGTATTCATAAACGATCTTGAAAAAGGTGTAAACAGTGAGGTGGCAAAATTTGCAGCTGCTACAAAACTACTCAAGATAGTTAAGTCCCAGGCAGACTGCGAAGAGCTACAAAAGAATCTCATAAAACTGGGTGACTGGGCAACAAAATGGCAGATGAAATTCAATGCTGATAAATGCAAAGTAGTGCACAATGGAAAACATAATCCCAACTATATGTATAAAATGATGGGGTCTAAATTAGCTGTTACCACTCAAGAAAGAGATCTTGGAGTCATTGTGGATAGTTCTCTGAAATCATCCACTCAATGTGCAGCGGCAGTCAAAAAAGCAAACAATGTTGGCAATCGTTAAGAAAGGGATAGATAAAAAAAACAGAAAATATCATGCTGCCTCTATATAAATCCATGGTATGCCCACATCTTGAATACTGTGTGCAGATGTGGTCGTCCCATCTCAAAAAAGATATATTGGAATTGGAAAAGGTTCAGAAAAGGGCAACAAAAATTATTAGGGGTAAGGAATGGCTTCCGTTTGAGGAGAGATTAATAAGACTGGGACTTTTCAGCTTGGAAAAAAGACAACTAAGGGGGGGATATGATAGAGGTCTATAAAATCATGATGAATGTGGAGAAGGTAAATAAGGAAGTGTTATTTACTCCCTCTCAGAACACAAGAACTAGGGGTCACCAAATGAAATTAATAGGCAGCAGGTTTAAAACAAACAAAAGGAAGTATTTTTTCACACAACACACAGTCAACCTGTGGAACTTCTTGCCAGAGGATGTTGTAAAGGCCAAGACTATAACAGGGTTAAAAAAAGAACTAGATAAATTCATGGAGGATAGGGTCCATCAATGGCTATTCGCAGACGGGCAGGGATGGTGTCCCTAGCCTCTGTTTTCCAGAAGCTGGGAATGAGTAACAGAGGATGGATCACTTGATGATTAACTGTTCTGTTCATTCCCTCTGGGGCACTTGGCATGGAAGATAGGTTCCTGGGCTAGATGGACCTTTGGTTTGACCCAGTATGGCCGCTCTTATGGTGAAATTCACCCCCAGGCAGAGAGCCAGCACAAAACATTTGTACCACTTAAGCCCTCTGTGAGAACTTTATAGGTTTTAGGGCCATATGGGGACCATTATGAACACCCACGTCTGACCTCCTGCATGATGCAGGCCATAGAACCTCACCCAGTGATTCCTACATCAAGGCTACCTCTTATTCCTGACTGTGACACATTATTTTCATCCTAGCTCATCCTTAAGGATTTTTCCCTGAAGTGGCTGAGAGATATTGAAAACCTTAACACAACTTCTTTCTGCCTGGGAGTATTTTCTAGTGCTTCTTCCATTTTAGTTGTCAATGTCTTTTTCTTAAAAGAGCCCTCACTGCTGCATATAAACTGCTTCCTGTTTGCTATGCTTTACGCAGAGAGTGCTGTTTGTTTAATTTTGACAGATGAGACATATGGATAGAAATGGTCCCTGTCAGACTTTCCTAGAGCCTTCAGCTTTCAAGGGCTATTCAGAAGGGGGCTTGTGAGGTATCAACCACAAGGAAGTTTGAACAAGCTTGTCAAGAGAGAAAAGGAATGCCACCAACACACAATCCTCCTAGCAGCTCATCCAGGGCTTCAATGATGCTGCAATTCCTCTGGAATTCTAGACAGCTGAACACCACAAAAAAAAAAAAAAAAAAAAAAAAAAAGAGACTAGGAAAGAAAACATTCTTTCAACATCTTGGAAGCTTTCCCATGGACAATGGCAATCTAGTCAGAGGGACAAGGGACAGCCTCTGTGTACAGTGGGTTGAAAGAAACTCCAGGTGTGTGTTTTATTGGGTCCCATAGCTTTTGGGATGGATGGACTGTCTCTTGTTATGTGTTTGTGCATTGCCTAGTACAATGGGGCCCCTAGGTGCTCCCATAATGCAAGTAATAAATAAGATTTTCCTGTGCAAATGGGCTTGAATTCTCTGTAGCTGGAAGAACTTTCCGATAGGCTTAAGGATTTCATCGACTGCTATCAGAACTTGGATCTGTGGCCTTTCGCAAAACAAAACTTTTCAAGTCCAATCCTGGAAATAAAAAGATGCATCCATACTAGCAAGCAGGGGATTGTGCAAATTGATAGTGAGAACCGTAAAGAGGAATATATAAACTGGGGCCATACAGACCTTTGTTGTTAGCAGAGATGAAAAACAGAGGCACAAAAGGGAGAGAAAGATGGGTACAGTATTGTGGAACTAACAGAGACAAAGAGCCTGCAGTATAAACAATAAATGTTTGGTACTTTGAAATCTCTTAAGGAAAAGGACAGAAAGAAATCTGTGTTTTTGTTAGAGGAAGGGCAAGAAAGAGAAAGCTGCATGCAGAATTACTCTGTGTTGGGAAGGAAGCTGCTTGCAGAGGATAGAATCTCCCTGGTGTTAGGAGGAATTCAAGGGATAGAGATACCCTTGAGCTGGAGGGGTGGGGGAGAGCATTTGTGAGTGTTTGAATCCAGCCTGCTGTAGCCTATCTTGGTGTGAGTGTATACATGCGATCCAGTCCCGGGGAGGGGGTGGGTGGGAGGGAGAGAAGATCCAGTCTCCAGAACCACCTTTATGCTGTGTGTAACCCAGACTCCAGCAGACCTGTGTGTGTGTGTGTGAGTGTGTGTGAAATTCAGTGTCCATTAGCCCCTTCTTGGTGTGTATGTGTGGGGATCCGTCTCCAACAACTCCTGCTAGCTGTGTGGTGTTGCGGGAGGGGAAGCCTGTCTTCCGTAGCCCCTCCCAGGTGTGTGTATATAAGGGGGGAAATCCAGTCTCCAGCAGCCCTTCTCTGGGGGTGGTAGCGGGCTGTGAGCATGTGTAGATTGTCTATTACTATGTGTACAGAGCCTAGTACAATGAAGCCCGGGCTTCAATTGAGCCCCTAGGTGCTGCTGTAATACAAATAATAAATATTATTGTGGTGCTACTGTGCAACAGGAGTCGGGGGGTTGGTGCTCTGGGAGCTACTACATTCCCCTCAGTAGAGTTTGGAGTAAAAATTGGCAGGATCCATTGACTCAGATTCCAAAGCCATAACGGGCCATTCTGATCATCAAGTGACTAGTCTGGCCCCCCGCCCCCCGTAACATAGGCCTCAGACCCTGCCCAGAATAACTCCTTTTAAACTAGAGCATATCTTTCCAAAAACAATCTAATCATGATCTTGAATTGCCAGTGATGGAAAATCCACCACGACCCTTGGTAAATTGTTCCCATGGTTAAGTACTCTCACTGTTAAACATTAATGCTTTATTGCCAGTCTGAATTTGACTAGCTTCAGCTTCCAACCATTGGATCTTAATAGATGTGCATTTTTCCAGGGCTCTGGGCCAGGCTGCATCAAGGTCTGTATTTTCCTAGCAAAGTAGGAGGGGCTAGACCCTGTTTTCCATTTAGATTGTACATACTGGGGTTTGAGGCCAAACATTTTGAAGATCCAGCTGCCAGATATGTAGTTTGTTGGGTTGTTTGTTTGTGGCATTCATATGCTGGGCTACATCATGGTTTGGGATATTTTAGTGCAGCAGGAACAACTATGCTTGTTTTGTACTCATACCATGCTCTTTGGGTGATAAGGGCAAAAATTGTACGGCTCTGGCAGGAGTCACGTGCTGGGTCCTGTGTTCTGTGGTGCTGATGCACTGGGGTGTGCCAGAGTTTGGGGGTAGTAGGAGTGGCTGGACTTGTTCTCTATTCAGGCATTTTAATTTGGCTGGCTCCAGAAAGATCCTGGTGCCACAGCTAATTTTGGGTGTGAGTGTGGTCCAGTCACCAGCTGCCCCTCTCTGGTATGTATGTGAATGTGAACCAGCTGCTAGTAGCCCCTGTCTGATGTGCATGTGTGAGTGACTATATCTCCAGGCACCAGCAGCCCCTCTCTAGGGGGTGGGTGTCTGTCTGTCTGTCTCCAGCAGCCTCTCTCTGGAGTGTGTGTGTCTCCAGCAGCCTCTCTCTGGTGTGTGTGTCTCCAGCAGCCCCACTGTGGCACTGAAAGCGTTAAAGGAGGAGGGGAGAGATGCTGCTTGCGTCTGGCTCAGCTCCTTGGAGCCCACAGCGCCGGCTGCGCCTCGCCTCCCTCCTCCCTCTGCAGACACACCGAGACACAAAAAGAGGCTGGAGCGAGCTGGCAGAAAAGCAGCACCATGACCGAAACCACCAAGACCCACGTTATCCTGCTGTCCTGCGGCAGCTTCAACCCCATCACCAAGGGGCACATCCAGATGTTCGGTGAGTCCGTCCCCCCGCCCGCTCCGCACCCCTGGATTTTTCAGTGCGATTGAATTTGCTGGCGCCGGGCCATCAGGGAGGATGCTGGCTGCGTCGGAGCCGGCCTGTTCTGCGGGGAGGCCACATGCCCGGGGCAAAGGGAAGCTGGATTGCACCAGCCCTGGGCTTGGGGCTAGGGTGGCCTGATAGCAAGGGTGAAAAATGGGGACACTTATCTTCAGGGAGGATAGTTGCCTATATAAGACAATGCCCCTAATATCCAGACACCTGGTCACCCTACTTGGGCACTTAGCGAGCAGGACTGCCCTGCGTGGCTGGCTTGGCAGGGCTAGGACCATGGCAGGGGTCACTGGTGAGAGAGAGCCCAGGGCAGGCTGGAGGTGCAATGGCTAGTTGTTAGGCATCTACTCAGTCAGGGGGCCATCAGTGCCAGGGGCAGCCAGGCTCTGCCTGCTTAGGCTGAGGGTGGGAGCTGCAGGGGCTTTGGGGACAGGGAACTTTTGTTAGTGGGATGGGCAGGGGGATCAATCTGGCATGTGTGTGCGCGTGGGGGGGAATCTTCCTGGGGGTGGGAGTGGGCAGGAGATGTGGCATTGGTTGATTCTTTAGGGGCTCGGTGAAGATTGGATGAAGATTTCATGGCTGCGCAGGATTTGGGGTGAGTGGGGTGGACGGGGGGGGAGGGTGTTCAAAGGCAGATGAGTGTTTGCTGGACTGGACAGGGGCCTCTGGAGGAGAGGCGGCTGTTTGAGCTTTGGTGTCCATGGAGGTTGGGTGGGTTATATGACTGGCTGGGATCAGGTGGCAGCAAGAAGGGAGAGGGGCCCTGCCTGGCTCGGAGCTGGTGGCACTAGGGTGGGAGTGGGTTTCCCTGGCTGTGTGGGATCAGCTGGCAGCAGGAAGAAAGGGGGCTTCCCTGCTGCGGGTCTAGGAGTGGGTTCGCTGCTTGCTGGCTGGTGTCAGAAGAGCTGTCAGAGGCGATTGTTTGGTGTCACTAGGAGAGCATGTGCCAGGTGCAGGTGAGAGATCAATGCTGAGGGTTGGGCGCTGTCCGCAGGCAGGTGCTGAAATCTCCTTCCTGCTAGTAAGAGCCCGATATGTGATATATTGAAGCACACTCAGGCTGGTGTGGGCAGGGGTGTGAGGGGACAAGGTCATGTTAGCTAGCAAGCCCTGGCGTTTTTAAGGGCTGATTACATACCATTGTAGCTAAACATCTCATTGAAGGATTAATGAAACTGAACAAGTTCCTGCTACTGCTCTAGAGAAAGGGCCCATAACATTCCCCAAAGGACCTGAAGAAGAGCTCTGTGAAAACACTGAAGCTTGTCTCTCTCACCAGTACAAGATATCACCTCACCCACCTTGTCTCCCCGAAGGGATAAACATGAGTGAAGTCAGGTTAATAGATGTGGGTACTATTCACAACCTATTTTAATTCAGTATAAGTTGTGTGCATATATACAGCTAGAGATGAGTAAGAATCCACTAGATCTTCCTTTATTTACACAGGGCTCTATCTACAACTCTATTGTCCAAAAATCTTCTCCTAGACTCTAATTTGCCCCGAAGTTCTTAAATATGGGTCTGGAGAGATCTGCACACTCGTACCCCCCTTCCTGCCACCATCAGATTTACATTAGAAACTGAGCAACATTCCCTTTGAAATGATCCACCTACCCACAAAACTGGATTGGGTCTTATTTTAAACAACGACATTTAACATAATGTGTAAAGAAATTCAAAGCAAAGCCACTGTACGGGGCAGAAAGGTATTTTGAGAACTGTTTGATACCACTTTACCATACAGAGAAAGGGTGGAAACCAATGCTCAGTTTGTACCTACACAACAGACCATAATGAGAACCATTAAGTACTATTTTTCTAGCAGGTTCTTGGTGCATCTTTTCATGCTCTTGGATTCTCCCATTTTAATTTCCCCTGATTCACCACACCCAGAGACACACACCAAACATGGCCTCACATGTGGCTAGAATGCCTTTTGCAGTGCATCGTGCCACTTATTCTCTGGGGGATTCTCTCTCATAGGCACTGAGTGTACTGTCTCTGTGGCATTTTCATTTCCTATCTGTCTGGAAAATGTAAGACTGGACCAAGGTGTCAGCTCCAGCTCTTGTGTGTGAGAGATCAGAGTACTAAACAGAGAGCCAACTAAAATACTAAGTGCTAGAAGCCTGGGTGACAAACAGAAGGAATTAGAAACACTAATTTCTGAAAGGAATTTGATCTGATTTGTATCAGTGAAACCTGGTGGGATGATTCAGATGACTGAAATGTTAAAATCACTGGAAACTCACAATTTAGAACAAAGAATGGACAGAAGGGGAGAGAATGGCATGGTACGTCAAAAATGTGTGTTACCTTCTTTAGAATTACTGACAGTTCAGAAGGACAGCACCTGAAATGCTTATGGATCAATACAGTAACTGATAAATCACAAGACAGGGTACTGAGGAGAGGGGGCGGGTCTGCTATACACCATCGAATCAGACCAAGGAACAGAAAGAGCAGCTCCTTAATCATCTATCAATAATGTGTGGAAAGAAAAAGTGCAATATCATGGAGGATTTCAGTCTGATGGATATATGCTAGGGATCTCATGCTAATGCTGGTAAAACATACTTGGAGTTTCTAAAAGTTATCAATAACTTTCTAATACACAAAATAATGCAACTAACTTAGTTGTTCAGTATTAGTCCTCATTCTGATGAGGAAAGATGAATTGATAACCAAACTAAAAACTGATTGTTCCATAGATGCAAGTGATCACAATTTAATTTCCTTTACTACGTGCAAACAGAATATAGTCCTCACCAATAATATACTTGGTACTTTTAAATGGCCAATTCCCCAAAGCTGAAAACAATTTTGAGCAAAATTGGTGGGAGGAAATATTTAAACATAAAAATGTGAATAATTGGAAATTGTTTAAGAATGTTTTATTAAGTGAAAAATGAATACCCTCACAATGCTGCAGTCATAAATGAAAGATGAAAACAACAATAAATAAATAAATTTATATAACAAATAGAAAAAGTGGATGCTGATAGTAATGAATACAAATTGGCAGTTAGTAAATGCAGGTGATTGATAAGGAAAGCTAAAAGCATCAGTGAATAAATCTGTGGCCAGTATGATTAAAGAACAAGAAGAAGTTATTTAAATATATCAGGAACACATGAAATTCTAGTAATGGCGTAACTCAGAAACTAGATCAAGATGGTAAATTTATCAATCCTGGTCCAGAAAAGGCAGAAATAGTCAATATTTCTGTTCTGTATTCAGAAAGAATCTTGAGGATATATTCATATCTTACAATGATAAAGAAGTACTTTCTATTCCATCCGTAATTAGGAAGGATGCTAAACAGCAATTATTAAGGTTAAACATTTTTAAATCAGGAGGAGTGGATAACTTGCACCCAAAAATATTCTTTTAGAATTTGCTGAGGAGCGCTCAGCACTATTATAGCTGATTTTTAACAAATCTTGCATCACTGGGGAAGTTCTAGAGGACTGAAAAAAAGAAAACGTTGCACCAATATTTTAAAAGGGTAGACAGGATGACCCTGGAAACTATAGTCTAACATCAGTCCTGAGCAAAGTAATACATAGGATAACATCGGATGCAGTCAGCAAGGAATTAAAAGATGATAGCATAACCAACGCTAATCAACATGGTTTTATGGAAAATAGGTCTTGTCAAACTTGTTTTGGTATTTGGATGAGACAGGTTTTGTTAATAAAGGTAACTGTGGTGACATAATGTACTTGGACTTCTGTATGGCATTTAGTCCTGCATGACATTCTGATGAAAAAAACTAACATTTAAAAAAATATCAATACATCCCATATTAAATGGATTAAAATTTGTTGAACTGATTGATCACAAAAAGCAACTGTAAATGGGAAAGTGTCATCCAGCGGGGATGTTACTACCAGGGTCCCACAAGAATTTGTTCTTGGCCGATTGCTATTCCACATCTTTATCAATAACCTGGAAGAAAATATAAAATAATTGCTGGTACAATTTGCAGATTACTACTCCGCCAATTTTTGTGTCATTAGTGATGGGACCAGGTCAGTTATGGTAAAGTGGGCTCATTTGAACAACATATGTTTTAGCACAGCAAAATGCAAGGTCAAACACCTAGGAATGAAGAATGTAAGTCATATTTATAAGATGGGGGACTGTATCCTGGAAAACAGCATCTCTGAAAAGCACTTAGGGATCATGGTGGATAACCAATTGGACATGGGCTCCCAGTGCAATGCTGTAGCTAAGAGAGCACATGTGATCCTTAGATGTGTAAGCGGGGGGACTATCAAATAATAGTAGAGAGGTAGTATACCTTATGTACCTGGGATTATTGAAACCATTACTGGAATACTGTGTCCACAGCTGGTGTCCAGACTTCAAAAAGGATGTTGAAAAATTGGGAAGGGTTCAGAAAAGAGCTACAAGAATGATATGAGGTGTAGAAAATGTGCCTTCTAGCAAGAGACTAAATAAACTTGTTCATCCAAGAGAAAGTTAAGAGATTCATTATATCAATGAATACCCACACAGGGAAGAGATTGCTGCTAATAAAGGGCTCTTTAGCAGAAAATGGTAGAATGAGATCCAATGGTTGGAAACTGAAGTTTGACAAATTCAGGCTAGAAATAATGCTCACATTTTAAAGTGAGGGGAATTAACCATTGGAACAACTTATCTAGGGATGTGATGGATTTTCCTTCACTTAGAGTCTTTAAATCAAGACTGGGTAACTTTCTAAAATATATGCTGTCGCTCAATCAGAAGTTATGGGCTTGGTGCAAAAGTTATTGGGGGAGGCTCTTTGGTCTGTGTCATGTGGGAGGTTAGACCACATGGTCAGATAGGTCTTTTCTGGCCTTAAAAATCTATGAATACATTATAAATTTGGACCCAGTTCTGCAACCCTTACTTAACCGTCGGCCCATACTTACCCCAGTAGGATTACTGGCATGAGTAAGGGCTGAGAACTCTCATAGCAAGTAAGGACTGCTTTTGTGAGCAAGGGTTACAGAACTGGGTTTTTAAGGCCACATCCTGGTCACCTTACTCATGGAAGCTGCCCCACTAAGTCAGTGGGAGTGATCATGTGAGCTAGGCAAGCAGGATTTGGCTCTTAGTTTCTATGGCTCCTTTGACTCTGTCCTCAACAGAGAGCAGAACAGTGCTGCTTCCTGTAAATAACGTGTTCCAAACAACTAACTAAATGTGTATTCAAGAGACCCTCTTCCTCTCTCAGGTAAAGAAATGGCCCTCATAAACCTGATAGGAAACACTTGCTCTTCAATATCAGAGAAATTATATCTGCTTAAAATACAACTAACAGAGAGAGGAAATGCCAGGTAAAGGCTGATACTCATTCTTTCACTTGTGGAGCTGGATCCTGTAGTCTTCTACTCAGGGCAAAGCCCAGCTGAGTTTGCCTGGAGGATTAGGGCTAGGGTGGCTTTTTTTGATGCGTGCTATTGTCGACTGGGTCCTTTCTTCACCAGTCACTTGAGTTTAACGTGAAGCTTCCTCCTTAGGTGCAGATTTTCAGGTGGTTGTGATTTTGTCACAACCATGCATTTTACAACATCCTCCACTGGGACAGATCCCCATAACCATGGCAAGTCCCACTGACCTCAGCAGGGCTCTGGCCACACTTTGTAAATTGCAGGGTCAGGCTCTTAACACTAGCCAAGTTTAATTTTCTTTATATATGTGTGTATAATAGATGCAGGTATAATGCAGCTGAGGTATAAAGCTATGCACCCACCTATATGAAGTGGTTCTGATAACACCATAATAGCTCTGAAATCACACCTTGAATTGTTTGTAATGTTATATGTACTCTGAAATGTGTATGTAGTCTGAGTCACAGTGTTTGAGTTGCCTTTTGTATATTTAAAGGAACATTGTCCACTTTGCTTAGGATCCAAATTTCAGCTTTGTTTATAAGCAGGGGAAGGGGAAGGGGAAGGGATGGGCTTGTTTTATAAAATCTAAAATTAATAGAGATATTTGTGATTCTTTTTAATTTAAGTGAAATCAGGTTTCCTTTTTATTCCAAAACAGGCATTACTACATGAAAACAGACCCTATGCAAAAATCACAACAGTATGCAATTGAGCGTGAGTCTCAGAACAAAGTCCTCAGTTAAAAACAAATGGAAAAGACATCAAATATTAGACATTAAAAGCCATATACCTGCTTGCCTTAAGTCACGTGCATAGGGTGGTTCCATTGAACTCAATTGAATTCAGTTTTCATTTCAAGTTAATACTCAGCAAAACATTGTGTGGCATTTGCCTAACTGCATAGTATATGTAATACTGTCAGAAGCAGAACTTCTGAGGCAAAGCCTGCTTCTAATTGATCCCCAGCTGATTGCAATTCTGTATGCAAAAGGATGGGGCAGCTGCAATGAGAAATATGCCCATTGACCACACCCTGAGGTGCCCAGACAAGAAAGCCAACAGCTGCGAAGGGGATCTGTCTATATCACAGTTCCCCATCACCTCCTTTACATTACAAAGGCAAAGCAATGACACCAAAGGACAAACTGTACAACCAACGTCAAGAACAAAAATATAATCTGTGCAGCACCATTAACAAAACAATGCAAAAATTGGCAAGCTTCCAGCTGACAAGAGTGTGTTTGCTTTTTCATTAAATCATTCCCCTCTATCATAGGTGATCCCCATGTAACAGCAGCCTGCTAAGGGCAGGAGAACCAGGAAGTGAAGCTGATGAGAAACCAAAGTCCAACCCACCAGTCTAGTTTAAATCTCCAGCAGAGTGCGAAGTTGTAAATGTAAACAAACAAATGTAAACAAACTGCACAGATGGTGAAAAGTCCATTGAAATGTTAAATGATCTAGGATGTGACACTTGAAAAGAAATTTATCAAAGCATGGAGCCAGCTAACCCTACCAAGATTTCCATGAAGCTCTCCCAGTCTTTCTTTAGCCATAAGGGATACAGCAAACAGGCAGAGTTGCAGGAAAGAGATCTTTATTGAGCATTCCTAGAAGGCAGTATTACCTGTAGAGTAAGAGGCCTCTGTTTGTTTAGTAGCAACCTGGCCTGAGCTTGCATTCCACAGCTTCTGGTGACCCACCAAACCGGGTCTCCTCCTGAAACTCGACCCTCTTTTTCCAGTTCCACTCATCATAAAAGGTGGGAGGATCAGCTGCCTCCACAGCACCTCCCCTCCTGAATTCCCTGGATCCTGAGCAAGGCCTTTACAGGGCTAGGGGGTGATGGGTTGGGGTGCATATATTGTCCACTCCTAAATCCACAGGGAAAGCACATAAACGTTAATGCAGCTTTATTCTGATCTCCCTGACTTTCCCCTGGGCTATGGAAGCCCTATTCATGGTGAGTTCCAGAGGCAGCCACTGATGGAAGATGCCCCTGGTACTGTGGGTCCAATGGAGCCCAGCTGCCAGGGGGCAGGGAGGCCCAGTGCCAGTGGGAGGCTCAGGTCTCTCCTTATACTTCAGGATCTGTGTGTGGCCCGCCTGTTCCTTGTGCATGGGGCAAATCCCTGACGGAATGATTTGGAGAGAACCCTGCAAAGGGAACCTGGTGCATTTTCCTTCCTTCCTGCAGAACTTTCTCCTACAGATTTTCACAGTGAGACTTTACTAACTAACTCATGATTTTAATTACATCTATGACATCCATATGCACACAACCTTTCTAATCTCCTGCATGCTGGGTTATTGTAAGATTCTATTTGATACAACCCTGTTTTTGCAAGAGAGAAATGCTTTTCACTTAGGAGCTTACATAATAACATAAGAACAGCCATACCAGCTCAGACCACTGGTCCATTTAGTCCTATCTTCCAACAGTGGCCAGTGCCAGATGCTTCAGAGGGAATGAACAGAACAGAGTAATTATGGAATGATCCATCCCCTGTCATCCAGTCCCAGATTCTGGTAGTCTAGAGCCTATGTCACTTAGGTGCTTTAAAGATTTTTTTTATCCAAGATGAATCTCTCAGCCCCCCCCTCCTACTCCCCATTTAAAGAACATTTGTTTTCCAGACAGTTACAAAATAAGCCATTGGGATTGTGGCATCACAGGCAATTTGGTGAGCAGAACATGGCGCCCTCTAGTTCACATTCACATTGGCAGCTGTGAATCACAGCTCCAACCCCCTTCTTTTTCTTTTTGTCTAATGTGAAGTGAATTTCTGCCCATATCTATTCATCTGTGTACCTACTAATGGTGAGTACATGCCAGCTATCTCCTGACCAAATGATTCGATCTGAAACATTTTTACTGAAGAAATAAGAAAGCGCTCCACTGCCCAAAGTAAAAACTCCATTGCAGCACAGTTCAAAGAAAATTCCAGCAATTAAAAATCCCAGCGGGCTGCGCTTTGATTAGTCAAAGCAACCCATCGAAGGGGAGCCACTGAAATCTGTTACATTATGTAAATAGGCTTCTAAGATAAAGAGACTAAGTTTTGAAAGTAACGAACAGGAAGGAGATGGAGAGTTTCTTTGTTTTGTTATTTTAATCTCTTGAGTTTTAAAAACAGGGTTTTCTTAGTGGTGGAGATGACTGGACTACAAAAACAGCTGAATCAAATGATCTCAGAACACAGCTTGTGAAATCCCATGTCCTGAACAAGATGTTAACATTTCCCTTTTCCTGCTTTCACTTCAATTGTGATAGTATCTGTACATGACCACAAGCAAAATTCCCATCCTGTGAAGGGCACTCAGAAACCTAAAAGAGGAGATTTTTCTCAGCAATGTGAGCATTATGGATTTAGGATTTATGGGGCCCTAAACAGTATTATTAAACTGGCGCCCCTATGCTGGCACGTTCTGCTCTATGAATACTGGTGCTGGTATACTGGTGCCCCTATGCCTGTGCATTCAGCTCGGTAAATACGACCCCTGCCTTCTGCCTAGTAAGGAGACTGCAGCACATGCTGGGTGTGCGGGAGCCAACCCCCCCTGCTGTCCCGGTCAGAGGCACGGACTCCGTGTGTGGGGCTCCAGGGCTGGAGCACCCACAGGGAAAATTTAGTGAGTGCAGAGCACTCACCGTCACCAAGCTCCCTCCCTCTGCCCCCTCCCCCTGTGCCTCTCGCACGCTGGCGGCCCTATGCTTACCAACTCCTCCTCCTCCCTCCCAGTGCTTCCAGAATGCCGCAAACAGCTGATTTTCAGCATTCAAACTCCGGGAGGGAGGGAGAGGAGCGGGGAGAGGGCATGCTTCAGGGAGGAAGCGGGGAAGAGGTGGGGCGGGGGTGGAGCAGGGGCAGGAAGAGGCTTGGGGGCAGGGGAGGAGTGAGGGCAGGGCCTGGAGCGGGGTGGGGTGGGTCGAGCACCCCTCAGCAAGATGAGAAGTCGGCACCTATAGTCCTGGTGGTGCCCCAAATTTTCGGTGCCCTACACAGTCACGTATGCCTGACGGTGGCCCTGAATGTAAGAGCTAAAAGCTTCTGTCAGGCTGGCTTGTCTTTCCCTTGTATTTCATGTCTGAATCCTTTATACAGAATTATCTCAATCTGTCGATAGAGCACAAGATGGTAATGTGACGCTAGCAGCTACTGGGTACATCACAGACAGATAGGCCTGATTCTCCACCTTGTTGCACCCAGTTTTATACTGGGCTATATACTGTTCAGTTCAGTGGAACTGAAGTAGGGTAACAGAGCATAGACTTAGGCCCACAACCGGGGAGATGCATTCCTTACACTGCTCTGGGTGTACCATTAGTGGGGCTTTGGAGAAACTGCCACTGAAATCCAAACCACTGAAAACTATGGACAGAGAACAATGGAAAAAACATGGGAAGGACCAGACCTCCAGCAATTCCCACGGCCCCTTGTTGATACTGGAAATTGCTGGTGTGGGATACACCCAACCCCTGATCCCAATTCAATGCTCCAGAGAACGGTGAAACCCCAGGGGAGTGGGGGCATTTCCTTCTTCACCCCCACATGTGAAAATCAGTCCAACCCTGTGCATGTGAGCACAAATCACCCTACATATGCTTCTAATCCTAGTTAATGCATCACATTTTTCTCTAGAGTAGCCAACAAATGTGGGGAAGTTGTCCAAGCATCTCTTCTTCAGCCTGGATAAGTCTGGCGTGACTGCATGGAAGCATCCTTCCTTCCTCTTTTTTCACTGAAAGCTTTAGCCTCTTCTGGCTGGGAAGTAACTGGTTTCTAATACTTCCCCGAACAATAGAGGAGAATAGTGTTTCTGTAAACGCTTTGGGGCAAGGAGGACCATCTTTGTCTGCATTTCAAAGTGGCAGGCACATCCATGGTGCAGGCGCAGTTAGAATACGCAGCGTTCGGTATATAAAGCTGTGCACTGTGTGGCCATTTAAACCAGTGGGCCTAGTTCTCGTCTCACTCCCACTGGCATCACGCTCTGGATGTCGGTGGAGTTAGCCTGACTTGTGCGTGTGTAAGTGCAAGCAGACTCAGGCCAATAATAACTAAAAAGCCTTATTTGGTCATAGGAAATGATGGCGTTGGATCACCCCTCCCTGTGGTAAATGCATGGGAGGGGAGCCAGGGGAGGAAGTTTTTGCAAACATCTCTCGTGGAGATTCCCTCACAAGTTCCACAAGGCAGGGATGTGGATTGTGCGCTCTGTCACGGTACAGACCATCACCCCAGGCCCTCCAATTTTCTGGAGTCTGCAGAGATCCCAGGGGCCAGTGGGAGGCCAGCACCATCCTCATAGAGTCGCTATGGCAGCTCTGGTCCCTAGCGGTTCCATTAGTGCCACCCTAGCAGGGACTCCACCTGGCCACACCTACCCTGGGATTCCCACTAAAGAGGAACCCCTGTTGCAGAGGGGGCTGCATGGAAAAGACACTATAGATCCAGGGCATATTAGCCGTTCCTTGTAAACTCCACAGGGACAAGAGGGAGATTGACACTCGCCTTGGCCTGGCCCAGCCCACCTCTCCTCCCTGGGAAGCCCCCAGGCCCACGGAACACATTGTGCTGGGGCTGGGGGGGGGGAAAGAGGGACAGTGCCCTGCAGGTGACAGTCTCCTTTCTATACAGAAAGGGGGCAATCCATGCTCCGAGGCCCTCCACCACACAAAGATCAAGGAGGGGGAGGCTCCTTGAGAGGCGACATTGTCTAGTGCCCAGGGTACTAGGCAGGGAGTCAAAATGCTTGGGTTCTGCTCCTGCCACTGACCTGCTTTGTCCCCTCCCAGCCTTTGTCTGTCTTGTCTAGACAGACAGAAGGCTGTTCGGGACAGGCACTGAGTGTCACTGTGCTCGTACAGCGCCTAGCACACTGGGGATCTAGGGGCTACCATCCTGCTAAGAATTAAGACTAATTCTTAACTAATCCCCCCTGCAATAGACTCTTTCTTTTCCAGCACTCTTCCTTAGCTTCCTGCGGCCCAAGCCTTTGTCTTCTTTATGCCTCACAGAGTTTAAACTCCATCCCTAACCTTTCTTGGGCTGGGTCTCTCTAAAATATTTACGTGCTGTTAAATATTTAGCAGTGTTTATTCCATTCCATAGACAATGGCGCTGTCTAAAACAATGCCGTTTAACAGAATGTTGGGGAAGGAATGGATCTCATTTTCAAGTAAAAAGATGAAAATAAGCCCAGACTGGAGCAATCTAACCCAATAACTTTGTTAGAAAAGAAACAAAGGCCCCAGTTCATTTATAAAATACTTGCCCTTTATTAGTATGTCTACGTGGCTCTGGCTGCTAGCTTGTTATGTTTTAATAGGGGGAGCCCATGTGCTGCAAAGAATACTAATGAATTCACTTGTATGATTAATGACACATATTCCTGTGTTTAGGGGTGCCAGCCTAGGACTAAGTTCAAGTCCCTGCCCTGCCACAGATTTCTTGTGTGACGTTGGGCAAGCCACAATCTACCCGGGCTTCAGTTCCCCATCTCTCCAATGAGGATATATTAGCACTGTCCTACCTCACAGCGGTGTTGTGAGGACAGATGAGATAGTAAGATCTTTGGGGCAGGGACTGTCTTTTATTGTATGTCTATGCAGCACCTGGCACAATGGAGCCCTCCTCTGGTGGAGGGCTCAAGGCACAAATAATAAGTAATACTTATAATCAAGCATAATGCTTTGTACTTCTATAGAGTCTTTCATCCAAAGCTATCAAAGCACTTTACAGACAGACACTGGTCTCACAGCTCCATTGCGTAGGTATTAGCCCCAATTTACACCTGAGAAAATGGAAGGGCAAAGAAGGTACCATATGACCAACCTAAGGTCCCAATAAGTCTAGGGACAGATCCAGGAGTCCTGTATCCCAGGTTCCCTATTGTAGCTGCACTCCTCATAGTTTTACAGGAAGCTCCTCTGAATCACGATGCCCTCAGTGAATGGCCTTTCAGACCACGGAGGAATTCCCCATTAAGAGCACTAGCTGCATTGGAATAGGGACTGTGACTGCTGCCGACCCAGTGCCTTGGGGCAGTGGGGAGATGCCTGGTTTGATTTCTCTGCATGTGTCACTGGTGTGGTATGAGCCAGGACCAGACGGCTGAAACAATTCCCAGCAGCTATGGAAAGACTGGAAGGTGTTAAAAGAGCAGACAACTCAGCATGGGACTTAGATACACAGAAGGTCCACTTCAGCATCCAAAGGCACCCTCTCATTAGGGACCTGATTTTCAGGGGTGCTGTCAGCCACCACAACTACTGCATGTGCTCAATACCTCTGAAAACTCAGGCCCAAGGCGGAATTCCCGTCCCCTTTAAGCAGCCGTGCTATTAAAACTATTGGTCTTAAGTCAGCTCCCTGCGAGACATCGTGATTCAGTGGTTTGGCTGGTGCTCACCTTTGTTTTCCTCCTTTCCAGTGGGGGCTGGTTTCCTGCAATGGGTCTGAGAACAAGATCCATAGATACAGTTTTATCTTTTGGTCACCATGGCAGAACAATCCTAAGACATTTTGTCATTGGAGGATGCTACCATGAGCAACGCCCAGGGGTTGACCCCAGCATAGGGGTGCAGTGAGATTCATGCTGCTTTCTGGTTTGGGAGATAGGTTGGCAAAAGGAAAATCCAAACAAGGAGAAACTTCCCTTTGCATACAAACAGAATTCTTCCTTCCCAGGGGAAGAGTATCACAAATTGCTCAGCATCTGAATCACAGCCATGTATGCTTGGGAAGGAAATCCCACACCCTAGTTGAGCGCAAGACCACCCTGAGGAGAGCACATTTTACTGTGCCTTAGCACCAGGGGAAATGCATAAGAAACCTGTTTTGTTTCCAAGATCTTGCAGCTGGGTCTGTGAGTCTGAAAGGAAAATCTTTGCCTCCAGTTGCCTTCTTCGGTGCAAAGGTGTTGTCAACGGTCTCTTCTGAAGAAAGCAGGTGCTGGGGATAGAGACTTGAAGAAAGCTGGTGTTTGCTGAACTGTCCAGTCAGAGGAGACAGAGTTGTGGTGACAGGCCTGCAAGTCTCCAGTGTGTCACTGTAGCGACTTCTCAAGTTTCAACACTGACTCAGTGGGTAGCAGGTGGAAGTGAGGCAAGGCAGTGGGGTTTATGGCTAGATCACTAAACTGTGAGTCATGAGACAGAGGTTCTATTCCCAGCTCAGCCACTGACTTACTGCATGACCTTGGGCATGTCACCTGATTGGTATTTCCTCTACCATCCTTTGCTAGCCTTGGCTGTTTACATGGTGAGCTCTTCAGTGCAGGGATAGTTGTATCTGTACAATACCTGGCTCAATGGGGCCCAGAGCCCCAAGTGGGCCTCTGAGGTGCTGCTGTAATACAAATAATTGAAGTATAGAAAATGACAGGGCTACCATATGGCAATCTGGGAAGTAGAAGCCACTGTGTTTCAAATCATGCTCACCTCCCATATGTAAGCAGTCCCACAGATTCCAGTAGGATGACACACACATAGGAGGAGCCAAAATTTGGCCCTTCAAAGTCAAGGTGAAATGTTTTCAAATCCACATTGGCATAGACAGATTGCCTGCATCTGTATGCACATTACGTACAGCGCATACCATTGACAGGGTAGTTTGTCCTGCCCACCCTCACTCCCCACCCATTTGAGAAGGCTCCCAAGCCAAGTGGCATTGTGACCTGGCGGGCCAGATCACAGTGCCCCCTTGAGGGCCAAAGTGGAGTGGCACTGCAGCCCCACACACTGGGTCGCAGCACCATTCATTGAAATTTGGCCCAGTGGCCCTTTTCACAATGGAGGGATGGACAGGCCAAACATGAGTGACTCTTTGACCCTCTGCACTGGGTTGCAATCCCTGGAGCAGGGAGCTGGAGCCAGCCCCACGTGCCAGGAGCCGCTGCTGCTCTTCCAGGATTGAGCAGGGCAAGTGTACATTTAGTTTCATTAGTATTTTTGTTTTTATCAGTATCTAGGATTATAATGCATAATACATTTTCCTGCTCATTGCCGTAAACATACAAGTTGTGTTGTTTTTGTTTTAGTCTTTTAATAGCCTGTTTTAGTCTTAAATCGACCCCATTTTCCTGCCAGTACTGGGGCTTGCAGCTATTGTTCCTTTCTTTGCCAGCTCGCTCCTAGCCAAAGCAACGTAGACTGAAATCACCTGAGCGCACACATGACAAGCTTGGTCGCAGGTTCTCCCCTGTGCTGTGTCCTCTTCCAGCCCCATCCCTGCAGCTGGCATAGGGAGCACAGCCAGGGCTGCCTTGTACTCCAGCTACAATAGTGGCCTCTTAGATGGCTTTGGGGCACTAGCCTGGCACATAGCCAACCCAAGATTGGCTTCAAACACCACCCACTGGCACAAGCTGTCCAGTGTATTCCTTTACCATGGCCAAGGACCTGGGACTATAAATCCATTGCTTCTCATACTCCTCTGCTCAAGCTGTGTATCTGCCTAAAGGAATAATATTACAAATGCCAGAAGCTACAAAGTGCTCCCCTTGATGTGATCCAGTGGCTCAACAATTAAAGCAACTAGAAACGCTTAAGAAGGGAAATTAGGCCAGAGGAAAAGGATGGATTTTAAAAAAAAATGTTACTGACACCATTTGACAAGGCTGATATGGGCTGAGCTGTGCATCACAGCCTCTTCTGGGCTATCAGACCAGGACGCTGTCCCATTTCAGTCATGTGGTTTGACTTTTGATGTAAAGCAAAACAGGCTACTCCAGAGGGAGGAAAAGGAAAATGCTCATGCAGCAGGTTTTCTTTTTACATACTTACCATTTAAATACATGTGTGGAGCCAAGACAGTAACAATCTTTTCAAAAGGGAGCTGTGAAATAGCTGGAATACATTCTTCTCTGTTTGCCAAATAGCTTGTTTTTGCCACTGATATTTAAAGTCTAACTGAAATAAAATGTAGCCACATGATGCAGATTCTGGGCTGGATCCTCAACTGGTGTAAATAGGTGTAGCTCCACTGAAGACGACAGAGTTATGCCGATTTACACCAGCTAAGAATCTATTCTTCTGTATGGTATTTAGAGAGTAATGTTTCAACCCACATAATCTGCAGTGTTAACATCCAAACGATTCATTGCAGGGCTGTTTTCAAGTTGTGCTGCTTTGCTTGCATCCTACTTGCAGTGTAGACACACCCCAGACCCAGGCAGCTGGTGCCTTCCTAACCCTCCTTGGAAATCAGACAAGAAAGAAAAGACAGAGGTGAGATCTAGTTTGCAATAAGCATTTTGTGGGGTAAGTGGGAAACAGAGAGCATGTTCCCTCTGAGTGGCAGACTGTCCTCTGCTGATGGGACATAGATGCTACCACGACTATCTTCTGCTCAGAATGAGCTGGAGCCAATCAGAACTGCCGTGATTTTCGCTTTCATGGTTGGCACTAAAATGAAGGCTTGTTTCACATACTGATATCCACAGCTGCAGTTTCACACTGAACACCGAAGCTCTCTTGCCTATATCAATTTTTCACCGATTTCTCTTGAAAACATAACATTTATCACACTGGAAGACACCAATAGGTCCCCTCTCCTATCTCTGACACAGTGCAGGCTGGAAGCTTCAGAGGAAGATATAATTTCCCCACCACCCTCCATAATGCGCAATGCTGTACCATGGATGGATATTATTACTGACCCCATCATGTGATCAGCTAATGCAGCAAACCATGAAAACTGATAGGCCTTGCCATCTTTCCGTCACTCATGTAATTGTAGATGCTATTCTTATGTATAGCTGTCTACTCCTTTTTTGAAAGTTACTAAGCAATTCACCACAGTAATATCCTGTGGCTGTGAGTTCCATAGATTAATTATACATTACATAGAAAAGATTATTTTGAAATAGATTTATCAGTTTCTTTCTAGCAGTTGCTTTTAGCAGTTTAGCTAACTACTGAATATAAACCACCCTTGGCTTTTCAGTCTCTTCTCGCTTCACATTCAGCAAGAGCTTGGAGGACTCTAGTAAGGCTGTCTTTTATCAAATACAAAACAGATACAGTGTTAGAAGAAATATGGCCCCCCAAAGGACTGAACTATACATATTATGAGCTCAGTCCTGCAAGGCTCTGAGCATCCTCACAGCTCCTATTCTCATCTTTGGATACTGGGGCACTGAGCACCTTCTAGCATCAAGGTCCAAGTAACTTTCTCATTAGTGCCAGATTGAGAGCTCTGTGCAATTAAGTTGAACTGTCTCTTTGTATAGTTTATGATAGTGCCTGCAATGGTGGGCACTTTCCATACAGGAAAGAGGGTACAATTCCTGTCCTGCTGAGTTACAGCAGAGGCTTCTGCATCATATGCATTTCTGAGCGCACCTTGCTTTTCCGTGCCCACTGGTATATTTCCTAGTTTGATGGGAACTGCTATGCTGCTCTGCACTCCCAATGCTAACCTGGGATATTCCACTCCTTGTCAGTGTCATCATCATCTGTGGATAACCGGCTGCACCATTCCAAGCTTCATCACCGTGTCAGGACTTTTATTAAGACTTCTGCAAGTCTCTTCTTTTTCCTCTTCTCCCTCAACCCTGATAGGAGATAATAAACCTAAGGATGCCCAGGTTGTCTCCAGATGCCTAGATAATGCTTCCTCAGATGGGTTATCCTTTCAGGGCTACGTTTCGTCAAAAAATCACTGATAGCTGAGTCTATATTTAAGCAAAAATGGACTGTTTCCTCTGTGCCCCCCCCCCCCCCGCAAACATACACACACTGCCCCCCACAAGGAAACCTTCCATGCTTCCAGGATTTGTGCTGGAAATGGCCCAACTTGATTATCATACACATTGTATGGAGAGTGATCACTTTAGATAAGCTATTAGCAGCAGGAGCGTGGGGTGGGAGGAGGTATTTTTTCATGCTTTGTGTGTATATAAAAAGATCTTCTACACTTTCTACAGTATGCATCCAATGAAGTGAGCTGTAGCTCACGAAAGCTTATGCTCAAATAAATTGGTTAGTCTCTAAGGTGCCACAAGTACTCCTTTTCTTTTTGCGAATACAGACTAACACGGCTGTTACTCTGAAACCTGATTGTGAACTGATCACTCAGTCCTCCACTGACTTCTTCTTTTAAACCTCTAATCTCACTCTGCTATCAGGAAGCAATCAGTGGTCAACATATGGTCACAGCATGAGTTACATTAGTCATCAGTCATTACTTTCTAGTTGGGGTTGGACTGGGCCCTCTGATACGATGTCTGGATGGCTGACTAGTGAATATTCATAGGTGGGAAATTGAGGTATCCTTCTTCTTTGACTTTTTTCAAAGTCTCGCTTTCAAAGTTCTGCAGCATATATATTTCAAGGAGTTCACTGGACATGTATATTTGTGGATCTGAAATGCATGAAAATGCTTTTCAAAATCCATGAAAATTAATTTACAGGAACAATTTAAAGCTCCTTTCTCTATGGCAGGCTGAAGAACTGGTAGCATCTTGATATCACCAGTACCAAGGAAATTAAACCTGATTAATTGGGAAGGCAAGTGACTTTTATTCTGAGTGTTTTCTTGTCAACACCCATATAACACAAACAATTGGGAAAAAAGTTCCTTTTATAGGGTTCAGCCCCACTGTCACTTCTGATGGGGGCTGGCTCTCCCCATCTGTAAAAATACCTACCACCCAAGGTTTTGGGAGGCTTAATTCAATAATGCCTGCAAAGTGCATTCAGACCCTTGAACTAAAAGGTAAAGTAGTGGTATCATGTGCAATATACCACTCTCCAGGTTGTTTAATTTCACACTATTTCAACCGTTTAGAATGAAGACCCAACCTGATTCAACGTACTATCACCTATGTGGCCATGAAAGGATCCTATAAACACATCTCTGATTTGCTGTTCTGAGTTATAGGTATTGCTCCGTGAAATTGTTTAATTAGTAACTGCTGGTTCTTTGCTCTATTTGGGTGTTGTGGGAGGGAAACAACATTTGGGACCTAAAAGTTCTGCAAGCTAAAAAAGAAGATAAAGCGTGCTAGCATATGCGGGGTACTGTTTTCTGCAAGAGAACGTTTTTAAATAGCCAGACAGAAAATGACCAGCCCTCAGTAGCTCATGGTAATGTCCAGCCTTGGCATGGGGGGTGGGTAAAGCCCCCCCTTGGGGAGACTAGCCCCCAGCCCTGCCCCCTTCTGCTGAAGCCCCTCCCCTGCAGCCAGAGGAGCCCCGACCTGCCCAGGCCACCCGCCCCAGCCATCCCAGGCTGCCCCAGCTCCTGGGTGCCAGCCTGACCCCCCCGCCAGCTTCAGGGGAGAGGAGGAGGAGGAGGGAGGGTGGGGCCTCGGGGTGCAGTGTGGGCAGGGCCACAGCCTGGGTTAGGGGAGGCTTAGCCTCCCCTAGGCTATGATACTCGCCGCCCATGAGCCTTGGGTTATCCTTGGGAACTGGGGAAGGCAGAGACCAAATTACAAAATACAAGAATCACAGACATCTATTTTTATGTCCTCCATTGTGTGTGAATACAGAGTCTATGAAAATGGGCCCTATCAACAAATGGTATCTAGCCCTTTGTAATCTCTCTCTCCTAGCTCTTGGTCAGAGAGGAAAGAGGGGTTTGCAACACTGTGACGGATTAGGTCACAGAGACCCCCTTGAGACTGTCACCTGATGTGCTGAAATCACCTCTGAGCCCGTTTTCTCTGCCAGCTTGGGACTCCAGAACCCTGCCTTGTTAAGCCAGACACACTAGCCTGCTGCAACACAGACTCAGGGTCTGGGCCACGCCCCCAAAGCTACAGACTTTAACCAAAAACAGCTCAACAGGTTACCTCTCCAGCATCCACACACTGAGTTCCCAATGAGATCCAAACCCCAAATAAAATCAGTTTTACTCTGTATAAAGCTTATATAGGGTAAACTCATAAATTGTCCGCCCTCTATAACATTGATAGAGAGATATGCGCAGCTGTTTGCTCCCCCAGGTATTAATCACTTACTCTGGGTTTATTAATAAACAACACAAATGATTTTATTATGTATGAAAAAGTAGGATTTAAGTGGTTTCAAGTAATAACAGACAGAACAAAGTAAGTCACCAGGCAAAATAAAGCAAAAATACACAAGTCTAAGCCTAATACATTAAGAAACTGATTACAGGTAATATCTCATCCTCAGAGATGTTTCAGTAAACTTCTTTCACAGACTGAACTCCTTCCTAGTCTGGGCCCAATCCTTTTCCCTGGTACAGTCCTTGTTAGTTCCAGCAGACATCTCAGGGGGTAAGCAGGGGCTCTCTCATGACTGGCTGACTCTTTGTCCTGCTCCACCCCCTTTTATAGCTTTGGCACAAGGCAGGAATCTTTTGTCTCTCTGGGTCCCCACCTCTCCTTCTAAATGGAAAAGTACCAGATTTAAGATGGATTCCAGTATCATGTGACAGGGTCACGTCCTGTGAGACCCCAGCCTCCATTCTTCCTGGGCTGGCCCACACATACACAGGAAGGTTTGCAAGTAAACAGAGCCATTTACAGCTCATTGATTCTGAAGCACCCTTAATGGCTTCCACTTCATATGTTTACATCAGTAATAGAAGTTTATACCTTATTCTCCTAACTCCAGACATAGAAATAATACATGCAAACAAATAGGATGACTACACTCAGTAGATTATAAGCTTTGCAATGATACCTTACGAGAGACCTTTTGCAAAAAAGCATTCCAGTTACATCGTATTCACATTTATAAGTATATTTTCATAAAACATATGGAGTGCAATGTCACAATCTAGCCCTTTGTAATCGCTCTCTCCTAGCTCTTGGTCAGAGAGAGAAGAGGGGCTTGCAACACTGACTGTGTATTGTGATCTGATAGTAATATTGTAAAGCTTAGTACTGAGCTACAGCCCCATGGAGCTTGCACTGGTCAGACATGTTATAAGAGAGAGATTCTGCCCTGAAGATCTTACAGTGTTTACCTAGACAAGACAGTCAGAAGGTGGGAGTGTAAACAGAGGCACAGAGAGGTGAAATGGCTTGACCAAGGTCACACAGCAGGTCAGTGGCAGGGCCAGAAATAGAATCTAGATCTCTCTGCTAGACCGCACGGCCTGTACATAACGCAATATCTATTTCACAATCCTCTGTGTAACTTATTTTAACTAAGACTGAAACCCTCCAGTGCCCTTACTTCTCCTGGGGCTCACTCTGATATTTGCAGCACTTTGCAAGTCTCTTTGCCTGGGACCAGCTATTCCACTAGTAACTCCTCTCCTTATCTGAGGTCAGACTTTCCTGAGGCAGCTAAGCCCCACTCAAGAGAAGACATCAGGTTAAAAAAGAATACATTCTTAGACAAACGAGTTATCTGTATTACAAAAAATACCTTAGATAACAGATGCTGAAAAAATATTTTTAAAAAATCACGTTCACGCCTCACTGCTTGTGTCTTTTATTAGATGTTGTCACCTCTTTCACAGTCAAAACTGTCTTGGGTCCAGAGGTTGTAAAACAATATTCCATAGACCACCAGTGGTGATCTACACAGTGGAACGTTCTTAGAACCAAATGGTGGGCGATGGGGGTGTTGGGAAGCTAGGTATGTTCATTGAGTGGGCTCTCTCTTTCTCATCTAGGGATCTGAAGAATTACAGAGTTGTAGTACCACTGAATTAGTAAATTTTACATTTGTTTAGAGACAGTTCTTGGTCATTTTCTCTTTCAGGTTCCCATATATTAGCATAATGATGTAATGTTTTGGCTGCAAACAATGCAGGGAATTATTAATTATTATTATTATTTTAAAGAATACCATGCCTATGGAAACAAGTTTAAATAATGGAAACATTTTCTATTGGTCTCAGTCTTTGTAAATGATTCTTGTTATTATACAAAACCTACATTTTAGGTCAAGTTTGACCCAACAGTATCTTTTTAATGAACAACGCTGTTTGATTGCATCTTAGTTTTAACCTCCATCAGCAGGATATTTCATAAATCCAAACAAACTAGAAACATTCCTATGTAAAGAATAAATGCTGGGAGTGTGTGTCAGTTTTCAAAGTGCCAGAAAAAACCCCAAAGCAAATAATATTTGAAATCAGGCCGTGGAAAGTAAACACAAAAATATCTGATTTCAATAATGTAAATTGTATGTGATTGGAGAAATGTCAGAGGAGCTGAAACATTGATGATTAAACTTATTCAGTGTGAATGACTGAAAATAAATGCATCTTTTAAATAACCAGTACTTTCCAATCTGGGAAGCAGGAAACTTCATTTAATGCAATCTAGATAAATAATCACTTATCTTTTATAACGCTGCAGAATGTCCTGTGATCAGTCTTTCCTCACAGTGATCTTGCTAGAAATAAAAGTGGCAAAAATAAACAGCATTCATTTTAAGCAGAGGAATGTAAAGGTGAACTGGAGAAACACCAGTATAAGTGAAGAATTTACCTCTTGGGGTTATATAATCTGAAGGGCCTCATGTGGATTTGTTGGGATCAGGAGCAGGCCTGTCAGGGTCCCAACAAGGGCAGTCAGGGCCAAAGGTCAGAGCAGGGACTAACCTGAGTCTGGGAATAGTAGAAGAGTTCGTAGTGATGTCCCAGGCCAGGCACTGAAGTTCAAATCAAGCTGAGGTCAAACCGGGAATTCAAGAGCAAGAACAGTCATAGCAAGCCACAGAAGATCCACCCTGATGCCTGGACACTTCTTGGAATGCCCCTTGGGTTTATGTAGGGCAGGGAGCCAACCAGGAGCCATGGTCCTGATGTCTGTCAAACCCTGAGGCGGAAGTTCCCATGCTCTTTGTCCACGGCAGGTTCTGGGAAGTGGAGCGCAAAGTGGTAACAGCTGCTGCTGGGTAGCAGCCTCGACCTGCCACCTCTAAGGGTCTGGGTTCTAGACCATGGGGCCTTATGTGGTCTGAACTTTGTGCTGATTTTCCAGGGACAGTTGTCAGTCAGTGGATTGTTTTCCTAAAACTACGTTTTAAAGCAATGCACAATGTGGAACTCATTGCCATATTATATTATTAAGGCCCCGAGTTTAGCAGGCTTCAGAATAGGAATAGACAGAAATATCCAGAGCTAGCCAAGAAAATATGTAAAGAAACTAAATAAGAGTTTTGGAAAGGATGTAAAACTTTCTGCTTCCGAGCACAAACCAGCCTCTATCTAGTGGGGTTTAGGAGGAAGCTTTCCAGGGGAGGTTATCCTATAACTGTCTACGGAGGAGTTTCTTGCTTCTTGCTCTAAAGCAGCTGATAGCATTGCAGCCTGGGGTGGGATGGCAGCAGGTGGATTAGCTCCATCCCAGGAAGAGGAGAGGGACAAAGTTGTCATGGGTCATTCTCTGGAGTGGCATAGAGCACAGATGGTGCTTTCCCAGGAAGGGGACCACGCACTGATGTTTTTGGCATTTTCTAAAATAGGCTTTTACCCAAGGTTTTTCAGGGCCTAAACGATTCCGATTTCTGCAGAGGCTGAGCTGGAAGCCTGTGGGTTAAAGAGTTGTTGTGGAATCTCATCATGTGCAGGTTGAAGGCTCTGCACTATTAGCAAACAGTGGTTTGGGTTAAAAGCTCTGAATTTCTTAACTGTGGTTGGTAACTCATGATTATAGCCGAAAGGCGATCTGTCACTTCAGATGGAATCAGGTTTCTTCTCAATCCAAGCAACTCTGGGCTCACTGTCACACTTCTCCACCAACCCTTGAGGCTGAGGGACAGCACGGAAGGCCAATGTGTTCGGTTAGCCAGCTCTGTGACGTGCCCCCCGCAATGAATTAGCACTTACTTAAGCACTAAATCACACCAGGGTGTGCATTCTGGGAGCACTGGTGCACACCTTAGGAGCGCTATGAGGCAGAAGGCTTTCCCCAATAGGCTAATGCACACCTTGGCAAGGTTAATTGCTGTTATTTTATTTATTTATGTAGAAAAAAACTGTTTGGAGCATTAAGAACAATTTACTTTGGAAAAGAGACACGTTTTTCTGTGCAGGAGCATCACAGCCCATGAGCAATTCCTAGAGAAAAAACAATTCAGGAGAGGCCATTTGCCAATTCCACAGATGCCATCAAACCACGGTGTTGAGTAACTGTAGGTTCTTACACTTGACTGCCCATGGCACAGTGCCACATTGTGGATACTGCATGTATCTAACAGGAAGGCAAGTGGAAGACGGCTAGAGAGACCCAAAGAGATACTCTGGGAACTCTGAGTCAGAAAGTAAATCCCAGTTAGTCCATTACATTCCTCATATAATAGTTCAGTGATAGCATTTAACTGAAACCTGAGATTCCCAGCTTCCTCTTGAGTACCTCACTCACCCTGAATCATTGTCCCACTCAAGGCTTCACACCTTCTTTCAAGGTCCCCGCTGAGGCCATCTGCATTGAACTTGGAGGGAGGAGCACGAGTTGCAGGAAGGAAGAGCTTGAAGGAGGCACCAAGGCGGCAGACTGTGTACATGTGGCTGGAATATTGGCTGCAATTGCAGCTTCTCCCTCTCTCAGTAAAGAGCTAGTTTAGTTTTAGAAACATGGAGTCCCCTCATGTTGTTACTCAGCACATGGTACCTGAAATACCCACCATGCGTGGAACTTTGTGTTGGGACCCACCCACAGTACAAATTCAACCATCTTGGAGAGACCCCACAGTTACAACCCAATTGACCCAACATAGTCAAAGCAATTTCTGTCTTGCAGCATAAACAGGACTTAACCATGTCCCTATGTCATGCTAAAGCCTTGACTATGCGGTGAACAGGTGACAATTGCAGTGCTGAAGAGACGTTAGAGATGGGCTTAAGGTATGAAATTTAGATCCAAATCTGGGTCTGAATCCAAATTTCCCTCAGAGTTAGTAGGGGTTTGACATCTGGGTCAGTCCCATCTCTCTCTTCAAATATCTCCTTATCACCCACTTCTTGTATAGTGACGCTTTCCAGTGTTTATCTCCCCACAGATGGCCCTTCCACGCACTCATGCAGTCAAACTGCTGTCAGCCTATAAATAACCCAACCCAACAACGCTGTTGACTTTCCGTTAAATTTACTAAATTAGTGCCCACTTACAAAAGCAGCAGTGAAAAAGCTTTACAGTTAAAGAAGTGAAACATTCAGATATTTGGAAATGCTATTTAATGGATACATGGAAGATTAGAAAACTAACTACTAAAAATGGATCCTTCACTTGGCACTTCTGTGTTGCAATATCATAGAATTATACTACAATGGCACCTGGAGGCCCCAACTAAGTCTGAGGGTGTGGCGTGCCAGGCACTGTACAGACATATACTAAGAAACAGTTCCTGTCCCCAAGAGCTTACATTCTAAATTGACAAGACAGACAAAGGGTGAGAGGAGTAACAAGCACAGAGAGGTGAAGTGACTTGTTGCATGCCATAGGCAGAGCCAAGAATATTGTAGTGTCGTCCTCAATGTTAATCTTCCATAGATTTATAATCCAATAACTGGTTTTTCTCAGTGTCTATATCCTGTACCTTCTTGGATTTATTTCCCATGATCTGTATTTATTAGATTGCAAGCTCTTTGAAGCACGGATCTTGTCCTTTTATCTGTTTTTTTAAGAGCGGCACAGAACTCCATAATCATGTCCAATTTAAAAAGTGAGCAGTTTAAAAATGAGCAATTTTTACAAGCAAGCACACAACAATACTGTGTGCATCTTCATAATAGTGTGGCATTCTGTGGAAGCAGAGAGGACAATTAAGTATTAACAAAATTTGAAATGATTTGTGCAACCAAAGATACGGTCATGCCTATAGAAACTTGTGAGTAACTTTCCAGTTCAAGTTAAATGTATCTCAAATGTTTTCTTGCATTTCTGGGCAGTGCTAAACCTTCACTTGAATACATTTATAGGAGAAGAAAAGTTTGTTTCTAATGGGCAAGATTTGTAAAAATGACTAGTGATTTGGGGTGCCTGTTTTGGGGAACTCAGCTTGACACCCTTCAAAGGGCCCTGATGTTTAGAAAGTTCTGAGCACTCACCCTATCAGAATCAGATGTCTTCAAGATATGGGCAGGCTGCAGGAATCACCAGGTGAGATTATATGGCCTGTGTTATCCAGGAGGTCACACTAGATGGTCCCTTGCAGTCTTAAAATCTGTTCGTTTATTGTATATCAAAGTTGTCCACCCAACAACTGTAGCAACCCAAAATCACTAGTCACTTAGGAAAATGTGGAACTGTGCTTTTTTTAAGATGAGGTCCAATTCCACTTTTAAGAATTAGTTTGTAAATTGAGTAATATAACATCATAAATTCATGAGATTGTGCATAGACAAACTGAAATTAGTATTTCTAATCTTTTGTTAAATTTTCTCGAACCATAACCTTACCTTCTTCCCTTGTTGATTTGTTAAGTGGGGAATAATGAAATGATGCTAAAGTTAATGAAGGTTTTGCTTGGGAATTCAATTTTTTTTAATTGAATTGTGATATCAATATAGGGGGCTAAAGTTAAGCAATCTGAATCCAGATTTAGGCACTTTAGTGACCTGATTTTCATTTGTGTTCAATACTGGTGATTTCCATTGCAGTCCCATTTCAATACTTTTGAAAATCAGACCACATATTTAAGTGCTTAATTCTAGGCACTCAGGTTTGAAAATTCTGAGCCCTACTTTTGTGTGTGCTTAAACTACTGTGAATACAGTGCTGCAATCTTCCTGTAAATTTCCACCTCATTTCGAATCTCATCTGAAAACACATCTTTTCTCCTCTTAATTTTTCTCTTGCTTGACTTCCAGCTTTATGACTCAGTGCTTTAATTTATCTACCCTAGCAAATCTTTACTATAGCAGTTTTCTGTAATTGATATCACACAGTCTTCTGCTTAAGGCTGTAAGGGGTCCTGAGAAATTGTTTATATTGGTGATACTCAGACTCAGTGGTTCAGGAGCCAAATTAGCAATCAACATTACCCAAAAGAGCCACAGTAGTGTGAATTCATTGTTTCATTTACTATATATATATATTATTCTCACAGCAAAATGACTGAACAAGTATTTTTATTTAATCAACTACAATTGGTTAATAACCTAGTAAAATCATCCTGATTGGTTAATAATTAAGTCACTTAATAATTAAGTTTTAGTATCACATGTTGCAAAGAGCTACAGGAGACACATTAAAGAGCCACTTGCAGCTCCCGAGCCTCAGTCTGAGTATCACTGATTTATATGACGGACACTATAGAAAAGGATAGTAGAAAAAACCTGTACCCAGAAAATCCATTCTAGGTTTTACACTGAGCCTTTTGAATTGTGGGACAGACTTTGAGAGAATAGTCTGTGTTGGATAAATATACATGCAGGGCAGATAGGCTCAGTAAAGCTCCTAGTTTTGCTTATCACCAGAGTGTCTCAGTAGCTAGATTTAAGGAGCTCCCAGTAAACAGGGACACAATAGTATTATCCCACAGGGAACAGTCTGAGGCACAGCGAAGAAGATGACTTTGCCCAGGTCACACAACAAGTCAGTGGACGAGCAGGACAGAACCTTAGAGTCCTTGTTCCCAGGCCCCCACTACAAGGCATCAGGTCAGTGATATGGATCAGCGTCAGGCATGGAAAGGAGGCAGCAGACTGCAGCCTACCCAGGCATTATGAAGTGGCACAGGAGAAGAGCTTACCTTGGCAGGCTTACCTGGGTTTAAGATCACGACAGCAATGATACAAGGCGCGTCTCTCTCCAACTTCAGTGCAGAGGGCTGGTGATGCGTCTCCCAGCTGTGGCTGAGTGGAGGATAATTTATACTAAGGAACACAGCAGGATAAACATTATCAAGCAAGTTTCAGAGTAGCAGCCATGTTAGTCTGTATTCGCAAAAAGAAAAGGAGTACTTGTGGCACCTGAGAGACTAACAATCTAGGCATCCTATGAAGTGAGCTGTAGCTCACGAAAGCTTATGTTCAAATAAATTTGTTATTATCAAACAAGTAACTTTGAAATAAACTGATGATCCCATAGGAGCAAATGTCCAGCTCGTATAAACCGGGGTAGCTCTATTGAAGTCAATAAAACTATGCTGACTGGTCCAGATCCTCAGCTGGTGTCAAACTATTTGTGTTCCAGGGTGTGTGGTTCTCCCACACCCTTCCCCAAAGTCACCAACTTTTCCCAACCCCACTGCCTCTTGTTTCCTCTCCTCTCCCCCTCCTCTAAGGATGAGAGGATGCAACTAGGTTTTGCTCAAAAGCTCGTGTGGTTTGAAATTCACAAGCATTTTCTCCTCTGCTCCCCTTAATTTAAGCTCTTGTTTCCAAGGGAAATTTAATTCCAGAGCATTTTCCCTAACTGAACAGAAGCCTGCATTGTGCAAGCAAGAACGCTCGTTCTTTGCGATTAATTCTCGCCCTGCCTCTAGAGCTACCAGGGGAATGCAACAAATGTGCAGGTCTAGATCTCAAAAGCTGATCCAGAGCCCATTGAAGGCCGCCGAAGTCTTCCCATTGGCTTTGGCAAACTGAAGGCCCCCTCCAGTAGGGTGACCAGATGTCCCGATTTTATAGGGACAGTCCTGATATTTGGGGTTTACTCTTATGCAGGCACCTATTACCAGTGATGAGCTGCCAGAAGCTCAAGAACCGGTTCCTTCACTCGCTCCGGGTCTTCGGTGCCACGTCCTTCAGTCCCTCCGGGTCTTTGGCAGCACTGAAGGACCCGCCCCTGAAATGCCACCGAAGACCCGGAGCAAAGGAAGGACCTGCTGCCAAAGTGCTGCCGAAGGCTCAGAGTACTGCCGGGTCAGTAAAAATTCACATGGGAGCCTCCCCAGCCGAGAGCTCAGGCGGGACAGACAGGACGATCCCGCGGGCCCCATCCTGTCTGTCCCACCTGAGCTTCCCCACTCCTTTAACAACCGGTTCTAAACTGGCTTCAAAATTTAACAACTGGTTCGCACGAACCAGCTCCAGCTCACCACTGCCTATTACCCCCCACCCCTTGTCCCGATTTTTCACACTTGCTGTCTGGTCACCATACGCTCCAGAGCATGAACTGTGACAGGTTCAAATTCTGTTCTGAATGTCGAATCTCATCCAAAAGGGTGGGTACCCAAATTGAGTCCTAACTTTCTTGCTCAGGGCCTGATTCTGATCTCACTTACACTAGTGTCACCCCATTGACTTCAATGGAGTTACTCCTGATTTATGCCAGCATGAGAGGAGAATCAAATCCTTTCTCTCCCCATCTGCCCTCCAGCATACTAGTGAATGAAAACCCAGATGCAGCAGAGCACAGCTCAGCTGATCTCCATCTTCATCCCCTGCTCGAGAGCGAATTAATTCCCAGACTTTGCTCAGCACAGTAGTTCCCTTCTCCTCTCTCATACATTTTTCAAGACATCACCTCCACCACAATTGATCTCTAGCCTCAGTCTTGCATTGTGACGCCTCCCCCACCTACTCAGCTTTGCATGTGGGGATGGTTTGAGCGTCTTTGCCCTCTAGGGATGTGCGGCGGGGGCTGGGATGTGCAGCTGAGCTCAGAAAATTGCAGGTTCAGAAGTATGGGGTTTTTCCCCCTTCTTCATTTGATTGATTATTTTAAAGGCAATGACGGAAAAGCCATTATTAGCAATGGCAAAAGCAGCGTGTTCTGAAAAGAAGCCACCAGTTCCTTCTCTGCCCCTTACAAAAGAGAAAAGAGCAAAGCGGGAAAGGCATATACAGATTTTTTTTAAGAGCACAAACAGGCATCAGCACAGACAGCTCCTAGAAGGAAAAGCTCTTCTCCATCAATAGCCCGTAAAGCGAGTCCAGCATCTAATAGGGACAGACATGTTTAAATGAAAAGAAAGAGCATAAGACATTTTATAAGGGAAAAAAGTTTAATCAAAAATGCTCCCTGAGATGCAGGTTTCATGCTTTAATTTATATTGTTATTTGGTGTTTCAGTGGTGCTGGTTAGAGCTGCAGCTCAGCAGACCGATTTTCCCCTCCAATAATAAAATAAATAATAATTATTATTAATGATAATAATAATAATAATTAATAATGCCACCATCTTATGTGGCACTTTGCATCTATCAATACTTGTATGGGCAACCAATATTGAATAATGGGCTCTTCCGTCTAACAGAGAAAGGTGTACCATGATCCAAGGGATGGAAGCTGAAGCCAGACACATTCAGACTGGAATAAGGGGTACATTTTTAACCGTGAGAGTAATTAACCATTGGAACAATTTATCAATAGTTGTGTTGGATTCTCCATCACTGACCATGTTTAAATCAAGGTTGGATATTTTTCTAAAAGATCTGTTCTTGGGGGACTTCTCTGGCCTGTGCTATACAGGTGGTCAAACTAGATGATCACAGTGGTTCCTTCTGGCCTTGAATTGATGAATCTTTAGAGCCCAGCGCACTTTATGGAGATCGGTAACATTATCCCTGATGCAGAGAGCTGGTCGGTAGCATCAAAAATACACTTTTCCCCCTGAAGTCTCACTCTGCACTTGTAAGGAAACAAAGGACATTCTTTTCTTCCTCTGGAAAGACTTCCTGGGTGACTATGAACGAGTCCCTGCATCTCTCTGTGCCTCAATTCCCCCATCTGTAAAACCGGGATAATAATACTGCCTTTCCAGCCTTTCTAAATAATGAAATTCACCCAAAACAATGGCCTTCTCATGGGGTTGCAGAGTCTCCCAGAAGGTGCCCTAGGAGCTCTGGCATTCCCCTCCCCCCTTGCATACATTCCTGCTCATAACACACATTACAGGAGTTACAGGGAACAGAGCTGTAGTCCAATGAGAGGGTTTTCAGCAGTTCTGCAATGCCTGGCTGCCCAGTTGAGCTTTCCCTCAGCACTACCCTCCAGATGCTTGATTCCCTTCTCCTGCCACCCGCCCCGCAGCCTGTCCCTAGCTGGAGAAACTAACCTGACTCAGCCTGCTCTGCTAACAGGGCTTTTCGTCACCTCACCCACGGGGTTTATCAGCACAACGACAATGGCTCCAACCAACCTTCACAGACAGGAAAGATAACTCAGTAACCTACAAAGCCCGTCATTCTTTTTACAGCCAGGATCTGAGTGCTACAAGAAAACTACAGCAACTTTCACAGAAGAGCCAGGGCTTTTCCACCAGCCTTTTGACAGCTGATTCACTCCATTGCCTGGAGGAAAACAGCCACTGCTTAGCACCCAGTTTTTGGAGCCCCTCTTAAATCAAGTGATTGCTTTCCCCCCACTCTGCTGCTGCAGGGCCATCCTCGGTGTACCATTGTTCCCAGCCTTACAAACTAGTTGGTGTGTGTATGCTTACTACTGCCCTCTGCTGGGTGGAACCAGAACTGCTGGGCTGTCCTCTACTGCTAGCAGAAAATGGAGCCTCTCCTTTAGTTTAAACCAGAGAGCCCCATGCTATTGGCACAGGATGACCCCACCTTCTGGCCCTGCTGTTGGTGTGACATTGCAAGAGGCCATAGCGTACCGGGAAGAGACAGCTGTGATGCTCCTATGCAGCCAGGGGTTCCTTTTACCCTACTGGCACAAAAGGAGATGGCAATGGCAGAGACTCTTGCTACCTTGTGGCCTGGCCTTTTAAAGGCACCTTATTCCAGACCTTTCTGAAGCCAGACTCCACATGGGCAACATGCCCTGCCTTGGCTCTCTCTGCAGTAAGTCTCCCCAATGGAATATAAAACCTTAATCCACTTCCCAACCTCTGCTCTTCCTCTTAACCCTCACCCCCCAAACAGGACCCCCATATTGAACCCAGGCCTACCCTAGACCACATCCTTAGCCACTGCAGTGCACTGACCCACCCACCACCCCTGATCAACAGCCTTAGCGCTAAAGGCCTACAGACCCACAGCAGCCACGACCCAGACACCTGATTGGCTGGGCAGGCAGCACTTTCATTGGATACCTGGACTATATAAAGGCCTCAACAGGCAGAGGAAGCTATTTCAGTAATAGGCCATTGCCTGCTGATTGCTGCCTAGATCACATTGCCATGCTGCTTCACCTGACCCTGCCTTGCCACATCGCCAGACCTTGCCTCCCTAACCCACTGATCCAACCCCCTGGATTGGATCTGCCAGCTACAGACCCGTGAAAGATCTCTGACCATTGCCACGGGCTACCTCTGATACCAGTTGACCTCCCGGCTACCCAACGACCCATGCACATTTGACTACTGCTCTGGATTGCCCCTGAGACCACCTCAGCCACTGGACATTGCAGTTTGCTCAGACCACTTTGGTCTCCTTCAAGACTTGTCCTACTTGAAACAGGTATGGAACCAACAGATGCCCCAGGGGATGCTGCACCTCCAGGAGCAGGTCACTCACTAACAGGCCACAATGGACCAGCTTTGGGTGGAAAACTGCACACAGTGAGAACAGATCAAAGGACTGCAAGTGGGAAGATCTCCTGCAGCCCCATGGGTCCACATCACCTTCAGAACCCATAGTACCTTTACCGGTGTGCTACAATGGGACCCGCAATGGGAAAACAGATGCTCTGTCCCACAAAAGGGAATATGCCAGTGATCCTAAGAGACCGAAGAGCCTCCCTGCATCCTGTTGCAGGGGGACATGGGAAATTACAATAGGGTCCAAGGAGCAACAAGCAGGAAAATCAGTGGGGGAATCCAATCAACATTTAGATGTCTGTAGACAAATGCAGGTAGTATGGGAAACAAACAGGAAGAACTGGAAGTACTAGTATATAAGGTAAACTATGATTTAATTACAGGTTTCAGAGTAACAGCCGTGTTAGTCTGTATTCGCAAAAAGAAAAGGAGTACTTGTGGCACCTTAGAGACGAACCAATTTATTTGAGCATAAACTTTTGTGAGCTACAGCTCACTTCATCGGATGCATACTGTGGAAAATACAGAAGATGTTTTTATACACGCAAACCATGAAAAAATGGGTGTTTATCACTACAAAAGGTTTTCTCTCCCCCCACCCTACTCTCCTGCTGGTAATAGCTTATCTAAAGTGATCACTCTCCTTGTGAGAGATCCTTACAAGGAGAGTGATCACTTTAGATAAGCTATTACCAGCAGGAGAGTAGCGTGGGGGGAGAGAAAACCTTTTGTAGTGGTAAACACCCATTTTTTTCATGGTTTTTGTGTATAAAAACATCTTCTGTATTTTCCACAGTATGCATCCGATGAAGTGAGCTGTAGCTCACGAAAGCTTATGCTTAGATAAATTGGTTAGTCTCTAAGGTGCCACAAGTACTCCTTTTCTTTTTATGATTTAATTGGCATCACAGAGAGTTTGGTGGGATAAGTCTTTTGACTGAAATATTGGTATAGAGGGGTATAGCTTGTTCAGAACGGACAGGCAGGGAAAAAAGGGAGGAGGGGTTGCATTATACATAAAAGATATACACACTTGTTCTGATGGGAGGCAGATCAGCTGAAAGTCTCTGGGTAAAGATAAAAGGCTTAAAAAAATAGGGGTGATGTCATGGTGGGGGGGTCTACTATAGACCACCAAATCAGGAAGAGGAGGTGGATGATACATTTCTAAAACAAACAAACAGAAATATCTTAAGCACATGACCTGGTAGTAATGGGGGACTAACTAGACATCTGTTGGGAAAGTAATGTAGCAAAACACAACATTTCCAATAAAATCTTGGAAGGCATCAGAGAAAAAAATTTTGTTCCAGAAAGTGGAGGAAGTAAGCAGGGGGACAGACATTTTAGACTTGATTCTGACCAACAGGGAGGAATTGATAGTGAATCTGAATGTGAAAGGTAATTTGGGTGACAGTGATCATGAAATGATAGATTTCATAATTTTAAGGAAAGGAAGGAGAATAAGGATAATGGACTTCAAAAATCAGATTTCAGCAAACCTAGAGAACTGGCAGATAAGGGCGCTTGGGAAGAAAATTTAAGGGGAAAATTAATTCAGGCAGCTCCTCAAGGAGACAATATTAAAGGCACAACTGCAAACTATTCTGATGCAAAGGAAAGATAGGCAGAATAGTACGAGGCCAATATTGCTCCATTAGGAGCTCTTTAATTACCTGAAAATCAAAAAGGAATCCTATAAGAAGTGGAAACATGGTCAAATTGATAAGGAGGAGTACAAAAGAACAGCACAAGCATGTAGGGACAAAATCAGAAAGGCTAAGGCACAAAATGAGTTACACCTGGCAAAGGACATAAACGCAATAAGAAGAAGTTCTTTAACTATATTAGGAGCAAGAGAAAGACAAAGGAAAGTGTAGGTCCTCTGCTTAGCAGGGAAGGAGAGCTAATAACTGATGACATCAAGAAAGTTGAGGTGTTTAATGCCTATTTTGCTTCAGCCTACACGAAAAAAGTTAATGATAACTTGATACTCGCACAATTAATATTAACACCCAGGGGAAGGAACACAAGCCAAAATAGGGAAAGAGCAGGTTAAAGAATATTTATATAAGTTAGATGTGTTCAAGTCAGCAGAGCCTTATGAAATTCATCCCAAGGTACTTAAGGATCTAGCTGAAGCAATTATCTTTGAGAACTCCTGGAGGATGGAAGAGGTCCCAGAAGCCTGGAGAAGGGCAAACATAGTGCCTATCTTTAAAAAGGGGAACAAGGAGGACTCAGGGAATTATAAGCCAGTCAGCCTAATTTCAATACCTGGAAAGATACTGGAGCAAATTATTAAACAATCAGTTTGTAAGCCCCTGGAGGATAATAGGGTGGAAAGGAATAGTCAGCATGGATTTGTTAAGAACAAATCATGCCAAACCAACTTAATTTCCTTCTTTGATAGGATTACTGACCTAGGGGATAGGGGGGAAATCAGTAGACGTCATATACCTTGATTTTAGTAAGGCTTTTGACACAGTTCCTCATGCAATTCTCATAAACAAACTAGGGAAATGTGGTCTACATGAAATTACCATAAGGTGGGTGCACAATTGGTTGAAAAACGGTACTCAAAGAGTACCGGTTATCAATGGTTTGCTGTTAAACTGGAAGGGTGTCTCTATGGGGTCCTGCAGGGGTCAGTCTTGGGTCCAGTACTATATAACATTTTCATTAATGACTTGAATAATGGAGTGGAGAGTATGCTTATGAAATTTACAGATGACTTCAAGCTGGGAGGGGCTGCAAGCACTTTGGAGGACAGGCTTAAAATTCAAAATGACCTTGACAAATTGGAGAATTGGTCTGAATTCAACAAGATGAAATTCAATAAACAGAGAGCAAAGTACTTCACTTAGGAAGGAAAAATCAAATGCACAACTACAAAATGGGGAATAACTGGTTTGGTGGTAGTACTGCTGAAAATGAGCCGGTGGTTAGAGTGGACCACAAACTGAATAGAAATTGTCAATGTGATGCAGCTGCAAAAATCTAATGCTAATCTGGGTCTGGGGTGTATTAACAGGACAGTTGTATGTAAGACACAGGAGGTAATTGTCCTGCTCTATTTGCCACAGGTGAGACTCCAGTTGGGGCATTGTGGCTAGTTATAGCCACCACAATTTCAGAAATATGTGGTATAATGAGGCCTTCGCTTGCCCTCGCAACAAATCAGCCAGAAACCCCTTCTGAGTGCAATCACCAGTGCTTTTTATTTTCAGTATCAGCTCCCACCACCTTCTATTTACAGTGTGCTCCAAACCAGCAAGCTGGGGGACAGCTAGCTTCTCCAGCCAGCTGGGATGCACAGCCTTTGGCTCCTCCCTTGCCTTTCTCTTCCCCCCTTCACTTCCTTCCTGCCAGCTTTATATCGCCCCCTGGCTAATAAGGCCCGCAGGTGCTTCTCGTCCAGCAATTAGGCATGACATACTCAGCCAGCCCCAATTAATGCTTCTTAATTGGAGCTGGGCTAACCTCCTGGCCAGCCCCCTGGCACAGTGGACAAATTGGAAAGAGCCCAGAGGAAAGCAACAAAAATGATAAAAGGTTTAGAAAACCTGACCTATGGGGAAAGGTGAAAAAAACTGGGCATGTTTAGTCTCGGGAAGAGAAGACTGCGGGTGGTCCTGTTGACAGTCTTTCAATATAGTAAGGTCTGTTATTTAAAGGACAGCGATCAACTGTTCTCCATGTCCACTGAATCCAGGACAAGTAGTAATGGGCTTAATGTACAGCAAGGGAGATTTAGGTTAGGTATTAGGGAAAACTTTCTAACTATCAGGGTAGTTAAACTCTGGAATAGGCTTTGTAGGGAGGTCATGGAGTCCCCATCATTGGAAGCTTTTAAAAACAAGTTGTATGAACACCTGTCAGAATGGTCTAGGTTTACTTGGTCCACAGCGCAGAGGGCTGGACTTAGTGACTTCTCAAGGTCCCTGCCATTTCTGTGATTCTCTCCTGAAACCACATCACTCCCATGGAGGATCACTGCTACCTGATTTGTTCATGACACTCCAGCCCACCAAATGACCCCTTCACCCAGACACTCCTAATTTCCAATGCCAGAATAAATGCCTCCTTGTTCACAGGCATATCTGCGTCCCTGGGGGCCACCCCAATTTGGAGGCCCTATGCATTTGTCATGACAGCCTTTGGGCTGGACATTTTGGCAAGGCAAAAATCATTCGCATGGGACGTCCGGCATCCTGGGACCCAAAACTGCGTTCCGATGTTCATGCCTACCTCAGGCCTTGTGACACCTGCGGCTGTACCAAAGTGCCCTGAACTAAACCCTTTGGAATGTTAATGCCCATTGAGACCCACCTTGCTCTAGGCCTTGGGCTAATATTACAAAGGACTTCATTGTTGAATTACCAGCATCTGAGACGGCTCTCTAATCCCAGTCACAGCTTCACAGAAACAGCGGAGGCTAACGCGTGTGCCTGTATATTCAAGGAGCACTTGCAGGTGTTAATTTTCACCCAGTCGTAGATCTTGGCCTGTCCCCCTGATAAAGGACTGAGTCTCTTACACAAAGTTCTGTGACGGACTCAAGCTCTTGCTCATATTCTATGCCCTTCCCCTCCCCCCCAAAGCATCCTGTGACCTCTCCCCAGGAATTCCAGGAACAGCCTCAAGACTAGTTTTTAAACTTGTCAGGACCCATCTCCCTCCACTTGCCCACCCCCAACGTCTTCCTACCTCTGACTACTAACTTCATGGCCCTGGTGCCCTCCTGAGGAGAAATTGTGTGGCTTCTGCAATGCAGGGCATACGAGATTCCCACTGAGAATGGAATAATCAAAGGCCACATCACCTTTCTAATTCCCTTCCTCTGTCAACCCTTCCCTCCCAATTCTTTCTCCCCATACCAAAGACATACCAGCCCATCAACCCTTCTCCCTCCCAACCCTGCTACAACTCCCTAACAGCTGCCTGTTCAAGACATTAATGATCTGGAAGAGGGGAGAAAAATCCATAGATGATACTAACTTGGGAGGAGCTGCTGTTGCAAATAGTATAAAGGACAGACAAATACACAACTCTCAAGAGAAATTAGAAACATGGGCAGGAAAATCGCAACATGAGATTTGCCTTGGAAAAATTGAAGTTAATGTGTCAAGGAAAAAAATAATCCCAAACACACATATTCAAGGGGAAACAGTAATGCTGAAAGCACCACAGTGAATATCAAAGACGACATGATATGGTGGCAACCAAACCAGTGTCATTTTGTGTTTTGTGCAGAGACATCACATCACAGAACAGGGCAAGTAATAATCTGACGTTACATGAACTGAATGCAACAGCGTGAGAAATACTGTATTCATTCTGGACACCTCATTAGCAAAAAGATAGGCACAATGGAGTCAGTTCAGAGAAGAACTCCATAAATAAGGAGCAGGTTGGAAGGGCTGACTTTATAAGGGCAAATCAAAAGAACTCATTATGCAGATTTTGGCTGAACAACCTCTACAGTGGGGATACATTATCACAGTCTGCAAATATTCAAGGGTGCAAAAACCCCAAGAAAGGAGAGATGATTTAGTGAGACATTTGGGGTATCAAGAGGAGGAATGTGATGAAATCCAGAGAAACAATTTAGGGTATCAAGAAGAACTACCTGAGCAGGAGGTGTATTAGGTATAGACAAAGAGCCAAAGGGAGCAGGGCAAATTGCATCTTTTGGACCTAGATCTGGTTAAACAATAGGAAACCCACTGTCTGGCCATTTTAATTAAATTTCCCCCTCTTCAACAAAAATTCTACGTTTTGACACCCCAACAGCTGGTCAAAAGCTGTCAAAAATGTTTATTAATATTGTTCCTATTTTGAACTTTGACCAGCTCTATTCTGGACATTTACAAACTAGGTAGGACCACACAGTAGACAATACGCATCGGAAACACTCCTGGATTGTTTGGGAATGCACCTGAGGACCTAAGTAGCTCTTTTCCATTCCTAACTTCTATGATGTCCCCATCTGTCCCCAGCACCAGATTGCAAAATGTTCTCAATTCCTCCCAACCTAATCCAAACCGTCTGAATAGGGCAGGCTTTAGAGCTGGCAATTGTTCTCGATAGTGCAACTGTGGCTTCTTAACAGCAGCTTCAGAGTTCACAGGTGCACAGCTAGGTACGCTGTCTATAGCATGAAGCTACCCAAGTGCTAAGACAGGGGTGGCCAACCTGTGGCTTTGGAGCCACATGCTTCTCTTCAGAAGTTAATATGCGGCTCCTTGTAAATAGGCACTAACTCCGGGGCTGGTGCTACAGGTACCAACTTTCTAATGTGCCGGGGGGTGCTCACTGCTCTGCCACAGGCCTGCCCCCACTTCCCCCCCCCAAAAAAACCTGCTATGTCCTCACTCCTCCCGAGCCTCAAATTGGGAGCGCAGTGCAGGAGCTGATGGGAGGCTGCTGACATATTACTGTGTTTACTGGCTCATTTTTGTTACTTGAAATAGCATCTTAAAGACTTGCCACCAGAGTCTCAGTTGGTGTATATTAATACAGCTCCTTTGGCTTGGAGCTATGCCAAATTAAACCAAATGAGGATCTGGTCCCTTCCTCTTCTATTCATCTCGACCAGTTTTCTCTGATTTCTTTTCTCTTGTTTTTTTATGGCTTCTTTTGGGAGTAAAATGCAAACATAATTGGCTTTGCTTAACAATAATAAATTTGTGTAGCAGCTTATTGTGCCAAAACGTTGCTGTCAGTGCATCAGCAATTGACGTCAGTGTACTTCATTAAACAGCAGCCACTGCAGAGCCAGTAGAGGGAACACAGACAGAATGGCCCAAAACATAGTGGCTATGTTTGTTGTCAATTTCATGGCCATGGAGTAAATCACTGCAAGCAACTATCCCTTCTAGGGATGCAATAACATCAGATCTCACAAATAAGGGAGGGATCCCATTGATTTCAGTGTGCTTTGGATCAGGCCCTAAGAAGGGTGGGAGGCCTAGTAAGTAGTTGGAAGGGAAAAACCAGTTCTGCAGGGAGCTTATGTTGATGATTCAGATGACAGCACTATTGTCTCAAGGTTAGCACTGACCCCATGTCCTTAGAGAGTGCTGTGCTGCTGGAGGGGGTGTTTATAGGATGAGACTTAAAACCAAAGTCCTTACCACTCTGTGTTGCCAACTCTCATAATTTTTATTGCAAGGCTTATCATATTTGGCATTTTTATTCAAGCCCCAGCTTCTGGAGTCATGTTATTTTGTGAAAGACTCAATTTTCATTTAAAATAAAAACAAGTTTCTAGCTGCCATGGTTGCACACAAAAGCTGGAAAACATAACCCAAGTACACCCTAAAGGCTCAGAGACAAGAGGGCCAAGAAAAAAAAGCCCCAAATATATTATTTTTAAAAATCTCATGATTTTTAAGCCAGTCTCGTGATTTTTGAACACTTGCAGTTGGCAATACTGCCATGTGTGCTCACTAAAGAGCCTAGAGTGCTTTTGAAAGAGGAGAGGTTTTAGCCCTAGCTTCCTGGCTAAATTCCAGTTGCAATAATTCTATTGAGTTTACCAAAATATGCTCTGCAGTTTGTCTAATCTGGTATTCTTCATTTCCTGTCCAAGTCTTGTGCTATGTTGAAATGTACTTTCAACAGCTGCTGCATTTCACCCCAGAGGGGGCTGCCTTTCATAGATGGGTGCAGTGTTTCTTGCATATAGATATGCACAGTATAAGAACCTGCATAGATAAGTTGATTTTTATAATACCAACTGTAAATGCTTTAGGATCCTTTGGGATGGAAGGCATTAGATAAATGTTCAGTATCGTTATTACGTTATTCAAAAGTGAGGTTTATAATCCGGAGGGGGCTATCACAACAGAGTTTAGCAATAATACCCGGCACTGTCAGAACATGGTTTTAATTTTTAAACAGACTCCAAAGAAAGGACAATGAGTCCTGCAAAGTTATATTTCTCTTGCGTCCTAATAAAGGTTTAGGTTGGGATTTTCAAAGGCCCCTCAGGGAGTTGCATTAAAATTCATTGGGATTGGAGCACCGAATAGATTTCTTTGAAAAGCACAACCTTAGACAAAGGGTCACATTTGCAAAAGCGCCAAAGAGATTTTGGAGCCTAAGCCCCATTTTAAAGCGAGTAGTGCCCTTGAATGCCTCCATTTTGGGGTGCCCAAGAGGAAACGCTTGTAAGGGGTCTGATTTTCAGAGGGCAGAGGTTCAGTGCTTTCAGGCAGGGCAAGCAGAAATCCAGGCACCAAACTCATCAGTGACTTCTGAAAGTCTTGGCTTTCGGCTCCTAAGTCAATTAGACACTTTTCCAAAAGGTGACCCCTGTGCTCTACCTGCACACTGACAAGGGCACAGCCACCAACCTCCACTTCTCTCTCCTTCTGGGCCTGGTTCAAGAGAAAAGAACCAACTGATTTCATGACCTTTTCTTTCCAACAAAACAGACCTCCGCTTGGAGGCTGAGCCTTTGAGGACAAAGGGGGTCTTGGTGTGTGAGCTCTCGCCCCCTGAAAAAGACGCTTTATAACGGACGCACTGACAGTCCTGTAACCGTGGCAGTGCTAACATGGGCCGCTGACATAGATTCACGAGGCAGAGCCCTTGTTCCACATCATCAGTCCCTAGAGCAACCCTGGAATTGGTTTGACTCCTAAGTGACCTGCAACGCAGCAGCTGGGCTACTCCCGCAGGCAGGCGCTGGCTTGATGTTGAAAGCAGCCCCCTTCTGATTCCCCTCCCCAGTGTTAACTGCTGGGCCGGGGAAGCTGAGGGAAAGGAAATAAAGAGGGAGGGGAGGCAATTTGCTCATTAAGTCCTGTTCTCCAGCAAGAACTGCAGGCATTTCTCCTCTCTGTCTCACATGGATAGGGGCGCTCCCATCTGTGCCTGGAGAACAGAACTGCTGCTCTGCACTGGTGCCAGGGACAATAATGCAAAGGAGGCCATGAGCCAGATCCTCCAAGAGGGACACCCTAATTTACACCAGCTGAGGATTTGGCCCCATTTCTCTGCCCCGAGGCAGCTCATTTAATGCTGAGGGGGAAAAAAAAGTTCAGGTCATTTGGGGCAACAGAAGGAAAGAAAACCCCTCGCTACATCTCCCTTTCTTGGCCCTATCTCACTGCTTAAAAAGAGCCAGTTAGAACCAAGTGGAAGCAATCCAATGAGTGGGGAGTATTTGTGCGAGGTCTGGGAGCCTGTCCGGAGCCTGCCTGTGGTATGTTACACAGCGCAAGTACCCAGTCCTGGGGAGGGGGAACTACAGTGGATGAAGAGAAGAAATGATCTGATCTCATTAATAACCCATCCCCGCCAGCAGAGAAAGTAGCTGGCTGCCTTCCTGGAGGCTGGGATTTTATCTCTTAGCAGCAGTTGTTCTGGTCACGCTCCTGTGCCATCACTCTCCTTGCCCCCGATGGTTCAGTCTGACCCTGGCAGCCCCCTTTCTGCTCTATAAATTCCTCCCATGCAGGATTTCCTCCCCCGGAAAGGATGCTCTCTGTCTGCCAGAGATGGGCCTGGCTCAGCTGCGTTTCAAAGTACAGGAGATGTTTTAATTCTCTTGTCCTGGGGGGCTCTGCCCCTCCTCTCCAGTCAGATGACAGGCTGTAGAGATTAATGTGTCCTCTGAACTGCCAGGGCTTTGTCCCAGAGCACAAGGGCTGTGACCTGGCGATTGTCTGAGGGCTGGAGTGAACAGGGACAGAGTGAACTGCTTTGCTAATACAGCCATATCAGACACAGCTTCCAAATGTCCCTCTTTAGAAAAAAGAATCTCAAAGCGCTTGACTGGACCTGCTGCATTTGGAAGCCTGGGTGTGTGAATCCTGCTTGTCTGCTTGTCTCGACTGGCACTCGAACGATGGTGGTGAATCCCACCGCATGCCCAGAGACCGGACGAGTGCAAGGGGCCAGGACTTCTACTGCACTCAGAGAGTGTGAGTGTGAATCCCTACAAAAATGCCTGCACAGAGGGCTGACCCTTCTCGCACAACGTCAGAGGAATGCCCATCTTGCCCGGAGAGAGTGAGAGCTTGGCATGAGGAGCCTACTGTGGGGGAGTCTGAATACCTGACCTGCCGCAGAAAGCTGGCGTGGCTACTGCTAAACCGATCTCTGTAACAGAATTGTAGAAATGCAGAGCTGCAAGGGACTGTGAGAAGTCTGCAAGTCCAGCCCCTGGCACTGAGGCAGGGCCAAGCAACCCTGGACCATCCCTGACAGTTGTGCAACTTCTAAAAAGCACGGGGAGGGATCGCAGGGTTTTTAAAAGCCTGAGGGCCAAATTCTACACCCCACCCAAGCCCACACACCTCCCTTGGAAAGAGAGGGGTGTAAATCAGCTTGGACTTTATGCACATGATCTTTTTCCCCCCAAGTAAAATACTTTGGACTAGTCAGGATCGGGGCCAGTCTTTACGAACACAAGCCAAAAAGCTGTTGTCCTTTGCACAAGCAGGGGGTCGCTCTGTCCCTCATGCAGGCCAGAGGCCTGTTTCGCTACACCGTCATGATCTAGCGGTGACAAATATGTACCGTCCGCTCTCGCTGCTCCCTGTAAGCGACCCCTCACAGTTACTGTCAGATTTGGTGGAACCGTGCACACTGCATGTGGAAATGAGGCTGTGTAGCCAAAGAGAGGTCGGAGGGTAAGTGCATTGCAGATGTTCATCATGCACCCGTCCTGCATAGCTAGTCCTGGTTACATTCACGGGACAGTCAGCGCCACACAATATTAAAGACAAAGTCCCAAGCACATAAAGATTTTGACATAAGATGATGAGACAAAGCCAAGAAATTAAGATCGAAGGCTGACAACCCTGCCTGAACCTGAGCAGCTTTTGGGGGTGGGGAGTGGGGGCAGACAACCAGTCTGAATTAAATTAAAGATAGAGCAATGTTTCAGAGCTCTGGAAGGGCTCCTTGGCAGCCCTTTTGTTATGTAAGCAAGGCCTTGGTGGGCAATGGAATTGAAAGCCATTTGTGTGCGCGAGTCGCTCTTGCTGGGAATGTGTCACGTTATTTTATATTTCTACTGCAGTAGCACTGAGGCACAGGCCCTGCCCCAAAAAGCCACAGTCTAAAGAGATCAGGCAGGCAGGTGGGAGGGGAAACAGAGGCACCAAGCGATGAAGTGACTTGCCCAAGGTGACAGCAGCTCAGGAGCAGAGTCAGGAACAGAACTCAGGTCTCCTAAGTTGCAGTCCAGTGCCCTGTCCACTAGACCACATACTCTAAAGGGAATGAACAGCAATCAATAGAGCTTCCGTTCCACAGATCTACTGCTGGAGCAAATCCATTCCATTGAAGTCAATGGAGCTAAGCCAGTTTACACCAGCTGAGGATCTATGGGCCAGGAGCAACAGCAGTACAATACTGCCCCAAGGAAGGGGAAAATTGGCTTCAGGTGATATGTACAGTTCAGGGAACTGTTTTCTCCAGCACGGCTATTGTGCTGAAGCCAATAGATACTCACTTTATTATTCCCCTTGGCGTTCTCTGCCTCTCCCCCTTCTCCTGACTCCCTAGCCTGACTTCTCCCCCACCTTCTCAGCTCACCAGTTACCCTGCCCTACTAGCAGGGAGAGGCCCCGCCGTTCCCCACTCCCCCGCACCAGCCTTGTCGCCGGGGGAGTGAGATGGAGAAGCCAAAGGTGATTTTGACCCAGGGAAACCAGGAGAGAAAGAACCACATTGAGCCGGGGAGCGGAGAGCGCAGCCGCCAGAACCAACTGGATGGGACGTGTGCCTGCCCACGAGGAAGGGGAAGGGGATTTTCCTCAGAGCACCTAGGCCTGGCGAGCAGCGCCCAGTCTCCATGAAAGGAACTGTTGTTTCTATTGCAAAGCATCATGACCCAAACAAGCAGCAAAACCAACTCCACTGGAGCCCCTGGGTAACAGCGCTGCTCCCCACACACTCGCTAGCCTGCCAGGTCCCATCAGCCCCGCCATGCACAAAGCAACAGTGACCAGAGCACATGGCATATTGCAGGTCTGTGGACAAACCGTTACCACCAAAGCACGAGAAGCTGGGCCTAATGCATCTCTGGTGTATCTCCATTGCAGTCAAGGGAGATACACCACCAAAGATTAATATGGTCCTCTGATTTTAATGGAGAATCCTATTTGTAGCGAACACTCTTGTTGGCACCCAATGGGGATGTCACCACCAATGGGAAGGTCCCAGGGTTATTACTCCTATTCGAATGGCAGGAGCAGGGCAGGTTCCTCGAGGGGCTGGAGAGGAATGCAGGGTTTTTCTTCCCTCCAGTTTAAGGCCCTAAAAAAAGAAAGTTTTAGACACATCTGTGTAATAGCCGCATCCACCGTGACCTTAGATGGGATTAAAAAAATCATCCTGAACCCCTGCCCCCCTCCTGTGCCAGGGTATTAGCCATCAGGTTAGGTTAGGAGGAAAGGTTAGGAAGAAAGGTCCCCTGCCATTATTCCATAATTGCCTAGTTGGGGGTTTCTTGCACTTCCCTCAGAAGCAGCTGTACTCGCCCCTTTCACAGAGACAGGATACAGGTCTGGATGGGCCACAAGTCTGATCTGGCAGGGCTATTCCTGTCTTCCTATGAACAAGGGATTCTTAGGCAATCCAGAATGGCATCCTCCATGCGGTGTGGCCTCACATAGGCAGGGCCTGCGAAGTCGTGCAGTGTGGAGGACACCATTTTTTTCTCCTAAGTGGTGTCCTCCATGTGGCATGACCTTACACATCTGGGGCCTGCACGGTTATACCATGCAGAGGATGCCATTTTGTGTTCTCCATGGGGGCCAGATGGAATCGTCCAGCCCGCAGGCTGCTAGCTGGACAACGCCCATCTGGTTGGGTGTGCCTTGCATGCTTAGTGTACCACTGCGCTCTAAGGTGACTGTCGCACATCCCCTCAGTGCTTATCAGACACCTCTCACTGTGACTGGGGCCACGACTTGGGGAGAGGAGGTCACAACTGCAGAATATTTTGAGGATGCAAGCAGCCACTTTCGACTATTACCAAGACACTGGCTTCCACATTCAGCTCACAAGCAACAATATAACATCAACTGGGAACTCTCTGTACTGACATGGGAGTAACCACCACACGAGCAACACTTCAGCTTCTTCCTCCTTCCAACAAGCAATCCCGTATTGCCATCTGGAGCCGAGCCTCATCCAGCCGTCTCACATCCCCAGCCAGGCAGGCAGCGCAGAGACGAAGCCTTGGTCAGGAGAGACTATGACACAGTCTCAAGTATCCCCACTTTGCTGATGACACCTTGGGCCATGCTGCTAGATCGGTTCTCTGAGTGCATTCATATACACACTGCATGACAAAGCTGAAAGCATGAACCTCTGTGGGACTCTCTACAAGAGGGCGCTGGTGCAGATAAATTATTATTCAAAAGTCAGAGCAACTCCAAAGCAATCTCATCCACTATGGCTATTCCACAGGACTGATCTGGAAGCGATACATGATCCAGGCTCTTGAGAGCAAAGGATGGGTTTAACAATGCATCACTTGATCAGTTTAGCAATTCAAGGAGCTCAGAAAACTTAAACTACTTAGCTCCTGGTCCCTCTGTCATTAAAATACACACACAACTCAAGTGATTCACAGAAATTTTGTTTCAAAACATGAGCTCCTGGGCAGAAGCCTCCAATGCAGAATTTCAGGTGAAAGCGCATTTTAACGGATGTAATCAATCATTGGGAATTGAAGGTTTTAAAAAAAGCACTGATGCCTCCTTAACTTCCAATGCTCTACGCCACAATATCAAGCCCAGCAGATCTTCCAATACGTTATCTCAACTCCTTGCAAACTTTGTTAGATGCTGTTGAGTTTTAAAATGATCATCCTCAAAAACCTAATGCACCTTGGATGGAAAACTGCTCCACCGTTTTTTCTCCTCTCTGCGTGCCTTCGTTTTTTTCTTCTTCTTCCCGTTAGCATCCATATGTTGGTAAATCTTTCTGCTGCAGTGGGTGAAGTCCCTGCAGGGATGGCACCCGAGGAACTTTTCAAGTGGAGAGGATGCAGGTCTCCAGAGACAGGCAGGAATGAGCGAGCTGGAAGCAAATTCTCTAACAATAATAATAAAGTGTCCCAGTGCCTTGGCAGTGATGGAAGTCTCTGGTGCTTCCCCTCCTTCAAAAAGTAGTCAGAAGCGACATTTGGGAAATTGAGAGCCACAAACCCATTCCCCAGTTGCTAGGAACTCCTAAGCCAGATACAATGAACGTCAAACCAGATCAAGAAAAGGAGTACTTGTGGCACCTTAGAGACTAACCAATTTATTTGAGCATGAGCTTTCGTGAGCTACAGCTCACTTCATCAGATGTTAGCTGTAGCTCACGAAAGCTCATGCTCAAATAAATTGGTTAGTCTCTAAGGTGCCACAAGTACTCCTTTTCTTTTTGCGAATACAGACTAACACGGCTGTTCCTCTGAAACCAGATCAACAACACCATGAACAGAGAGAGAGAGAGAGAGAGAGTTTTGTTTAAGCAGCAGCAGCCGGAGACAGCAGACAAATGGAAAGTGAAGGAACTCAAGAAAATGGTTTGTTTTCATCCTGGAGAATTAACCAGCCTAATGTGCGGGCTCCTGGGTTTGATTTGGCCTCTCTGGTCTGCTGAATGAGAGCAGGGACCACACGCTTACAGAAAACATGCAACTCAACCTGTCTGAGACTGCAGCTTTGGTTCCCAAAAGGAGTCACATGCAGGGAATTGAAGGGAGTGATGCTTGCAGTATTTTCACACTGAACTCGTTTGTACTCACGCGTGCACACACACACACACACACTCTCCCCCCAAAACCATTGTACAGGAATAAAGAAATCTCATCTTGTGCGCAAACTCAGGCACGGGGCTATTCAGGTCTTAGAAAATGCTGTAGAAGAATAAAGTGAAACCTCTGCAGGCTGACAAGTTAATGAACTGAGCCTCACAGCAGCCCTTTGAGGTTGTAAGTATTATTACCCCCCCACCCCCCGACAGGGAAATCAAGGCACAGAATGATTAAGTGACTTACCCACAGTCCCACAACAAGTCCATGGCAGAGCTGGGAACAGAACCAGATCTGACTCCCACTTCTACTGTTAACCACAAGGCCAGTTTTCCTAGTACTGCAGAGAAAGAACACAGGACATGGTGCTATGTAACAGATTTTCACAAGCGGTTGCAATGTCCAGGCAGGGGCATCTTGAAAGCAAATGGTTCGAAATTGCTAAATACACTGTAATACCCTGACAATGAGAGGGATCTGATTAACAACCAGACAACACTCAGAATGACAAAGAGACTATTACTAACACTCCACCCTTAATTTCTCTCTCTCTCTTAGGCCTGGTCTACCCAGGGCACTGAGGTTTTGCGCACTTAGGAACTTACATTGCCCCCCATTAATATTTCAGCACCTCATAGGCGGTACGTCTGCATTGCACTCAGAGGTGCGATTGGAGCCCAGGCAGCCTCACACATGCTAGCTTTGATCTAGCTGGATTGGCTAAAAATAGCAGTGAAGATGTGGGAGCGCAGACCCCGGTGTCAATGGTACAAGCCCACCCGGAACCCTGTGTCCATACCGGCATTGCTCTCCCATGCTGCAGGCTTGGCTGGCGCATCTGCGCTGCTCTGTTTAGCTAGAGTTACACTAGCATGCGTGCTCCTGCCCCAGCTGCAGCATAGACCGACCTGCAGTCTTGTCACAACAACTGGGAAGTGCTACGATCCATGGCTTACAGGTGGGGCTCTGAGGCACGGATGGACTAATTGACTCACCCAAGGTCACACAGGAAGTCTGTGGCAGAGCAGGAACTTAACTGCAGGTTTACCAAGTCCTAGGCTATCACCCTAACCCCTGGACCGTCCTTTCCTCCTGGGGATGGGCTATGAATAGTGTATGGTCCTGACATTTTCCAACAGTCTCCCCTGTTCCATTGTAGACCCCCCCCCCCTTCTTCCACTGTCCGCATGTAATGGGAAAGGGCCAGCATCAGCTATGCTAAAAGCCCCTCTAACCCATGAGGGCTAAACAGTCTCTGCACTGAATTTCTTGACTGTGTTGGTCCAGCTCAGTCCCTTTGAAGTTCTCTTAGCTCAGTTTCCCTTCATGTTCAGTTCTCTCGCTCTGTCAGTTCACAGCACAGTGGACACCGAACTCCACTCGGGGGATAAAAAAGTTAATTTCCTTGTTTCTGGAGAGGCTGGCAGACAACTGCGCACAAAGATGATCTCGTTACACAACATATGCCAGCAGCTCTGGTACTCTTACAGCATAGCATCCTGCAGCACTGTGCTGCTGAGGCTGACATGTATCTGGCACTTTACGGCCTGGTGGGCAGGGCGCTGGCCTGGGACGAAGTCTGCTCTGATGTAGGCAGAGCAGGGATTTGAGGCTTTCACATATCAGGCAAGTGCACACACATGCAGCAAGTTCCATTGTAATTATAGGCAATCTGAGGGCGAGCAATGGGCTCTGAGGGCAGAACATGGCACTTAGTTAACAATTCCATGCGGATGCATGAGACAGAGACTCGTCCCGCCCGTTCTCTAGAGGTGTGTTGGCTCTGGAGTGCTAAGGACTAAACCCATCATACAAACAAAGGGCTTCTCCACACTGCAGGTCTGAGCCACTGCTATGGTTACCCCAATGCAGCTGCTCCCATGCAAAGCCCTAGTACTGCCGTGCTGCACCACTGTAACTGTGACTTGCCCCTCACCAAACCAGAGTTTGCTGCTCCAGGGCAAGTGAACCCCAGTCCTGCCATCGGGTCTGTCAAGGTTCCTCCCCCACTCTGAACTCTAGGGTACAGATGTGGGGACCTGCATGAAAAACCTCCTAAGCTTATCTTTACCAGCTTAGGTCAAAACTTCCCCAAGGTACAAAATATTCCACCCGTTGTCCTTGGACTGGCCGCTACCACCACCAAACTAATACTGGTTACTGGGGAAGAGCTGTTTGGACGCGTCCTTCCCCCCAAAATACTTCCCAAAACCTTGCACCCCACTTCCTGGACAAGGTTTGGTAAAAAGCCTCACCAATTTGCCTGGGTGACTACAGACCCAGACCCTTGGATCTTAAGAACAATGAACAATCCTCCTAACACTTGCACCCCCCCTTTCCTGGGAAATGTTGGATCAAAAGCCTCACCAATTTGCATAGGTGACCACAGACCCAAACCCTTGGATCTGAGAACAATGAAAAAGCATTCAGTTTTCTTACAAGAAGACTTTTAATAAAAATAGAAGTAAATAGAAATAAAGAAATCCCCCCTGTAAAATCAGGATGGTAGATATCTTACAGGGTAATTAGATTCAAAAACATAGAGAACCCCTCTAGGCAAAACCTTAAGTTACAAAAAAGATACACAGACAGAAATAGTTATTCTATTCAGCACAGTTCTTTTCTCAGCCATTTAAAGAAATCATAATCTAACACCTACCTAGCTAGATTACTTACTAAAAGTTCTAAGACTCCATTCCTGGTCTATCCCCTGCAGAAACCAGCATACAGACAGACCCACAGACCCTTTGTTTCTCTCCCTCCTCCCAGCTTTTGAAAGTATCTTGTCTCCTCATTGGTCATTTTGGTCAGGTGCCAGCGAGGTTACCTTTAGCTTCTTAACCCTTTACAGGTGAGAGGAGCTTTCCCCTGGCCAGGAGGGATTTCAAAGGGGTTTACCCTTCCCTTTATATTTATGACAGGGTCTGTGCGGGAGAACATGTACCCCACCTGGAGCCATGTACAGGCACAGGGGTTCATCTATATGGATCCAAACGCAGGACGGGGACCTAACTGGCCACTAAAGTGAGCACCCATAATTCTGCACACGCACAAGGGGAAGATCTATGTAATTTCTGCATAGACATTTCTCAGAGCAGAACCATATTTCAAGCATCAGTGCTGACCAGCTGGTGTCTTTATTCTCCCTTCTGTTTTATTTTCAGACTATTTCTGTTACAGATATATGTCTGTTTTTAAATCCAGATGTTAAACTTTGGCTCTTGGAATTAATGGGTGTGGGGAAGATTCCTCCAGAGCTGCAGCAAGGACTGCAGAAGAGTTAGATCAAAACCACACTAAAATGGAAATGCAAATTGGCAATAATGGTTTGACCACAAGATCGTCTCCCTTAGCAATGTACATAGGGCAAAGTAGAAGTAGGGCAGCATGCTGTGTTCCAGTACTGTAGATGGGGCATACATGATGCACAAGTGTTTATCTACTATGCAAACTATCTGTGCTCTATACTGCCTGCCCTAGTCACTCATGTGCTACTGTGTAGGGAGTGTGATGACACCTTGAATGGAGCCTATGCATAGTTTTAATATCCTTCTTCAAAAACCCAAAGGCTGAGTCTCCTCTGTAACTCCAGATGTGCTAATAGAATTGTTCTAAAACATAATTTCTGCTGATGTAATTTAGACCGAGTATCACATATTGTTAGTTATATCACAGCAGTACCTAGATGCCCCCATAATACCAGGGCCCCACTGTGCTGGACAGAGTACAGACACATAGTAAGAGACAGTCTCTACCCTAAAGAGCTTACAGTGAGATAGACAAGACAAAGGATGGGAGGGGAAACTGAGGCACAGAGAGGTGAAGTGATTTGCCCCGGGTCACACAGCAAGTCAGTGGCAGAGCCAGAAAGAGAGACTAGGTCTGCTGAGCCCCCAGCCAGTGTCTTACCCACTAGACCACACTGTCTTTCACATACATGCAAAACGTAGTTTGTAAAACTGCCTCTGCTAGCCAGACAAGCTGTGTCAGCAGGAGCTGTTTTTAAATTGTGTTTTAAAACAGTTTCACCAGCCCCATTAATGCACCCGCACAGACAGTGCCAAAGAGAATAAATGCAAACAGTCATGACAGAAATGTATGGGGCCCATTTTCAATCTGCCCCAAAGATTTAGCTGCACTCCACCCACAATGTTGTTGCAAGACAGGTCACTCCATTGCACGCATTCTTGTTTTAATTACTGTGATTGTTAAATGAAGTCAGCGCTGGACTGACATCTTTGAAGACTGAGGGGCTAGATTTAATCACAGACCAAGCCCTACAGCAGTGCCCATGGCACAGCAACCTTTCCCCTCATCCTCTCACCAATGACCACTTCTAGGGGTCAGACAGGAAGTCAGTCACCAGACCCCATTCCTTCCCTGGGCTCTCTGCCGAGATTGCCAACTGTAATGGTGGTTTCTGTGATGTAGACACCTGTGTCCACTAAGAATGGGGCAGAGCCCACTAGCTTATTTCACATAGGCCACCAAACACTTTTCGGATGGTAATGGCTATGTTCACTATTAACCTGCATCCAATTAAAACCAATTACATCCTTTATCTGGGGTCTTCCTCAATGCCATTTGAGCTCTGCCACACTGGCATGACAAATTAAGCTAAAGAGGGCATTGGTAGCCTTACATTCTGAATATACAACAATCTCCCCTCCCCTCATACACACAGGGCTGGGTCATCAGCTGGATTTAAAATCAACTCATGATGTTTAGCACTGCAGGTCACACCTCTGTTACTTGAGCTAAGGGATTATTTTCATTAGCTGGTGGTAGTAGTACATGGTTATCCTGGAGTGTACCAGTCACTAGAGGGAGATTAATACGTTCTTTGCCATTGTATTACAAATGCACTTGGGTTTTGTGTATTTTAATCAGATCCTTAACATTACTGAAATATTCAGAGCCAGCATCTGTGCTGGTGTTAATGGGCATGGCTGGACTTCAATGGCATGCCACTCAATTACACCAGCAGAGAATTTAGCCCTGACTTTGCATTTAATAGCTTCATCTTTATCCTAAAGGCAAAGGGACAGTTTCCAAGGGGCCTCAATCCCGCCACCACTTTTGCACAGTAAATTTTGCTTGCATAATTATGTGCAGGAGAAAATTCAGGGATTTGCACAAATTGCATGTGAAAATTGAGACCAGTTTTTCAAATCTGACTCAAAATGCTAGTTAACTTTTGGCTTTACTGAGTGGAATTTACATCGTGATCCCCTTCCTCCTCCTTTTTTTGTTTGTTTTCTTCATTAGAAAGAGCCCGGGATTATCTGCACAAGACTGGAAGGTTCATAGTAATTGGTGGAATCGTCTCACCTGTACATGACTCCTATGGGAAGCAGGTTGGTTGATCAAGTTCTTGCTCTCTCCTGTGTGATATTGCCAAAGTAATCTGCAGGAAGCTGGGAGTGTGTGTGAACAACAGGAAGAGTTAGGTCTGAGGGTTTCTAGTTCAATGAACACCCTGGGGAACCAGGTATGCTGGTTCCAAAACGGAGTCTGAGAAAGAGTGAAATCTTACAGCTCAGCTGATGCCAGAGGGAAAGCTGTGGGGAAGCTGAGCAGAGGGCTGGGATAGATTGTGCGAGTCAGATAGTACCCATTAATAGTTCTGATGAACCTGATGTAGGGACAGCAGTGTTACCAGCTCTTGTGATTTTACCCTAAGTCTATTTTTTTTCTTAAAGCTGCAGCTCCTGGAGTCCTGTGATTACACGAAAATCTCAGCTTTCATTTAACTCCGCCCCCCCCCCCCCCCCAAGTTTCTAGCCCTTGCGGTTACAGAGGAAAGCTGGAAAATGTGACCCCTAAAGGCACAAACACCAGAAAGCAAATAATGGTTTTTTTAATCTCATGTTTTTAAAGCCAATCTCATAAGTTTGGGGGCCTGGCTCATGATTTTCATATGCTTGGGCTTGGCAATACTGGGACAGGAGCTGTTAAAAGCATCCTTTGGAGAAAGAAATCCAAAGACGGGGAAATCTCTATATTTGAGCTGCAGAAGTCTCCTCCTAACCAAAAAGTCTGGAGAAAATGCTGTCCCTATCATTAGCCCCCAGGCCAGACGGGATTCAGAGAGAAGCAAAACTCTTATGATGTCATGTAGGCTGCTTGTTTCTGCCCTCTGAATCTGGGCAAGACATAGATACCTCTGCTCTATACAGATGAATAACAGTGGTGATGGCCCATCTGCGAGGGTGCTATTGGGTTCACACTCCTTTTAGTGGATCTGTGTCCCTGTGATGCATTCAAGAGAGCTAGAACTAGGTTTTGGTGGGGAAACCTCAGAATTGAATCAGGTCCAAGCTTGAGGGAAGACTTGATATTGGACAAAGCTTCACTGATTCTCCCTGCATCCTCTCTTAGCTACTATTCTCTTTCAGGGCCTGGTCTCCAGCCGACACCGTCTGACCATGTGCCAACTGGCCGTCCAGTCCTCTGACTGGATCAGGTGAGTAACACCTTGGGTATTACTGGTAGGGTTATACAGGGAGACTTTGAAAGACACAACACTCCTTTTATGGGGCAACGCCTGTAGGAATCCGGTTCGAGTCACATTCACCAGCTCAGGGGAAGGTCAGTTCAGACTGAGCTTGGAGAGGATTTTCAAAGGGTTCATCTCAGAGCCGGCGAGTGGTGTGCATCAAACATCCCCATCAAGGAAGGAGGTGAAAGCAAAGCTCCAGTCAGCCCTGCCGACTGCGGCTGATGACAGACATCCTTATCGGCTAAGCACACAGTGTGTAATTAAAGCAAGCTTCCACTAATTACCTTAATTATGCACCAGAAAAATTTGTGCCATTATAATTTGCATGGAAAGAGCATGTTTTAATAATGGCTCATTGTTACTGTGAGTGCGCGTGCCTATATAAGAAACTCAGCAGTCTTTGTAGGTCAGAGGAAGGGCACGTTCCTCACGCAAGGAGAGAGAGAGAAAGTGAGAGGAGGCTGCTGAAAAGAAAGGGCATGAGTAAACATGCTGTGGAGGAGAGGAGGGAAGGGGAAGAACAAGGAGAGAGGGACAAGTACCAGGAGGAATTGCAAGGGAGGAAGATCAAGAAGATTGAGAAAAGGAGTAACAAATAGGGCATATCTGGGCCTGATCCAAATCCCATTGACTTCAGTGGGATTCTTTCCATTGGATGAGGCCCAGATAGAGTTGACTAATATTGATGGCCACATGGAGACACACCAAGTTGCATCACATGATATGGAAGCTATCAAAAGGATTGGATGGATGGTCATGACTGAGTGTCTGCCTGGCTTTGGTGAGCGTGTGTGTCTGACACAGCTGGGAGCATCTGGCCATACGTGCAGAAGCGTGTCTGTATGCACAGACTCCGAGTGCTATTGTTTCTTATTACCGCTAGTGTCAATCCCAGATACACAGACTCTAATGAAGAGCAGAGATGGTTTCTAACTTAGCTCAGGCATGTATAGCACAGAGGTTACGCAGACATTAGGCACTCGGCGTGTTTTTAATTCGTGAGATCGTGTCTGTGACTCCTCAGGTGGGGTGTGTGAGAAAAAATACATTCAGTTGCTAAGAAAATGTTTAAGAAACATCCCAATTTAGCAGCTCATTAAGTTTTCAATTAAGCCAGGCTGTAGCACTGGAGGTTTGCCTTTCACAACCTGGTGTATAGAGGAGGGGTGGAAATCCCTGCACCCACAGTCTGTGTGAGACAGGCATGAAATCTCATTGCCAGGAAAGGCTCTGGGAACAGCCAGGGTGCGACTAGCAATTCATGAAAGATTGGGAGCTCCCAGAAGATCTGAGAAAAGAAAAAAAGAAGAAGTGTTTTCCTGCTCTGGGAAAAAGGCCCAATGGAGGAAGCTTTTCCTAGAAAAAAGACTGCCTTTCACATTGTCTCTGTGCAAAAAGACAAAGGCACCAGACTAATGAATTCCCCGCACGGCCTCAAGAAACAACTGCTGGATACATTCCATGTCTCCCAAGTGATTTTACAAACATCAGGCTATGGGGACTGATGGTCCAGTGGTTAGAGCACTAGCTGTGAGGATGTGGAAGACTAGGTTCAATTCCCTGTTCTGCCATAGACTTCCTGTGTGACCTTGGGCAAGTCCCTTAGCCTCCCATCTGTACAATGCGGATAAGAGCACTGTCCTACCTCACAGTGGGAGGCCAGCCCAGGGGGGGAAAAGCAAGAGGTAGGGTTAATTTTTATGAATAACGTCACAGCTCCTGGACACTGCCTCCCAAGGCACAGCTACATCCCCTCTCACCCAGACCCCTGCCTGGGGCTTCTCTTCACTGGCTCAGCAGCGCCGGCACAAAAAGGGTTAAGGATCCAACCCTCAGATGCTTCCTCCCATATGGATAGAACTACAGTAGGTCAAGGCCCAAGAGTGGGGACAGGTAAGAGCCTCTCTACGGGGCCTCACACCCCTCTGTGATGTAGGTTGCCAACAGGCTGGGCTGGTGCCCAGTATCCCCACGGAGGTGCCCTCCAGGCCAGTGATCTGCCTGCAGTGCGGGCGTAGTTCAGTGACACCATGTCCCAGCAGCCACTGAGCTCCATGCAACTTCCATCAGCTCCTCCCAGACGCTGTCTGGGTGAGGGGGCAGAGAGAGAAAGTGCTTCACTGAGAGCAGCAGTGGCATGGGCAGCCATGCGGATGTTATGCATGGTGCACATCATTAGCAGGGCAGGGCAAAAGAAGCAGTTTGTCCCAGCCCCACCCAGTCCCATTTGAGAGGGCCCCCAAACAGAGTCATGTTGTGACACAATGTGCCAGGTTGCAACGCCACTCACCGAAATTTGTCACAATGGAGGGGCCCCCTGGTGATGCTGTGAGCCCTGACTTGAGAGTGCTTCAGCTGTGCACACCATAGGAAAAATTTCTGTGAGCAACCCTTGTGAGCAGAAACCCTGGACAGCCTCTTCCTCAGGAGCCCAGTGTGCTTCTCTGTCCCATTGTCACGTTGGCGACCAAAGCTGCTGTCTCAATACATTTCCATGCAGTGTCTGGCACCTGGCCAGGGGCTAGAGGAGAAGAGCTCTTAGTGGGCATGCCCAGGACTGCGGAGGGAAAAGGAAACAGAGCAGGGATGGAGACGTTTAACCAAAGGCATGTGGGGGGAATACAATGAGAATGTGATGGCTGGAAAAGCTGCATTTGGCATCTTATTCCAGCCTCTAATCTCAGGCAGACATGAGGAGGTTAACATGGATGGTTCTCAGCAGCATGGTCCTATCTGTTGTCTCTTCCTGGCCTCTCCATTGCAACTGAGCATGCTGGATGGTGAAGGACAGAGCAAGATTCACATGCAAACCCTCTTTGTTATGTTCTCACCTCCCTGCAGGGTGGACCCCTGGGAGTGCTATCAGGACACCTGGCAGACTACCTGCAGTGTGCTGGAACACCACCGTGATCTGATGAAGGTGAGTCACACCTGGGCAGATGTGTCACAGGGGGGAGGGGAAAGCTGTGGCTAGTGGGAGACGTGGTGCAGGAGAGTGATTAGACCGATGCATTTTTAATGCCCAACCTGAGTGTCCCTCAAATAGCTTTGATCTGTTGCACTTTCAGGGCTGAGTTCAGGGTCAGCAGTAGCCAATGCAAGGCAGGTTTCTCTCTCTTTCAGGTTGACTCAGTTACATCAACGTGATACATATGTTCAGTGGACTGATCCTTAGCTGGGGAAATAAAGCATAGCTCCCTTGACACCTGTGGAGCTGTGATGATTTACCCAAGCTGAGGTCTTGGCCCGACACAGGTCAAGGAGATAGACTATTACACAGGTGCGTGTCTGCCTCTCCTGGCTGAAAAAAAAAGGAGTCAGCCCTCTAGGGTTGAGTGCGCACGTCATCATCAGCCAGCAAAGTACCAATCACAGATTGCAGCAAGCAGTCCGGCCCAGATCAATACACCCACACGGAGAGGCTAAAAATACCATCAGTAACAAGGAACGAGGGGGACATGTCAATTTAAACAAAACCCTGCTCCTCACAACAGAATTGCTCAAGCAAGGGATTCCAAACAGCCGCCATTCCTGGAAACTGAATAGTTCTCCAGACCAGCAAATAGGAAAGGCTCCCAAGAATGCACCAAGGCCCAAACTCCAGCAGCTGCCAATCAGAGACAGTCACAGCACCTGGTATGCAGATCACGCAAGGTGTACATGGTGTGACAAACTCACTGGCCCGGAGCACCCCCTTTTGGTGAGTCCTGGCATTGCCACCCTTTTTCTTCCTCTCCACCTCAGGGCTCACATGGTCTGCTGTGTGACTCTGCCGGCCAGCCAGGTCCACCCATTACAGAGTATCAACGTCCTGCACCAACAGCATCACCAGTCCGACACCCCCACCCCTCCTGGCTGGGTGTGTGTGTGTGTGTGTGTCCCAGACTTCTCCCCGCAGAACTCAAAACCCCCCAAACAGAACCAAGCACCACTTCAGCCACTCCACTCATCCTGGGGTTGAGCCTCTCTGGGTTCTCCCCAACTCTTTTGGGACAGCGAACCACTCGGCGGCCTCCACTGGACTTTGTCCTTCCGTTAGAGCTCACCGTAGGAATCCGCTCCATGCCTGCAGCTTTCCCATGTCCCTTCTTTCCCTGGCCATTTGCCACAGCTCCTTTTTCAGGAGAGACTCCCAGGCCTTCTCTCCCTCTGAGCCCCCACCCCACTGGGTCTCTCCCCCACTGCTCTGAGTGCCTCGCTTTATGAAGGTGACTCTCCACCCCACCTGAGTCTGCCTATGAACTGTACCTAATGCACCCTCCAGGTGCCACCAAGTGGGCTAAACGAGGCCTTGGCCTCCCATTAACCCTTTCGCTGCCAGTGTGGGGTGTACACACCCCATTGCAGTGGAGTTATTCAGGAGTAGCTGTTGCACTGTAAATTCACATACTTCCTCAATCTGAATTAAGTTTCACTGTGTAGATGGGCCCTCACAGTACGGGAACTAGGCAAAAGGAGAGTAGAAGAAAGTGGAATGAAAAGAACATTGTGCCGCACATAACCAAATTGAATCTACCTTTGGAAAAGGGCTAAGGACAAACTTCCAGGACCATGTCTACTCCAGGGAAATGCTGAGCTTCTATACACTGTGGAAAAGAAAAAAAGACCTGTCAGGACGCACACAAGAACGAGGCTGCAGTGAGAGCAGGTGGAAAAGGCAAACTCACAGCTAAGCAGACATCACCCTGCTGGCCACACAGTCAATCTAGGGGAAAAGAGGGCATTTGAAAGGCAAGTGAATGAAGCCCTGCTTACTCACCTACCAAAATAACCCCACGGGACAAACCTGGCTCCGCTGGCCCTAAGGAATGACTCAAAGCAACAGGAAAATTCAAGGTCATCTTCTGTGCTGGGTAAACCCCAGAGAATACGTGACACAGTAGGTGAAACCCCTCCACAGGCGCAGGCAGAAGTGAGAATGAAGCTCACAAACCCTGAACAGAAATGGGACTTCCCACCACCTCTCCAGCTAATGACCTTAGACCATTATCCTACCCTCCAGCAACAGCAACGGGGAGGTTGGCATCAAAATGCCGCCCTGAGACTTGGATGAAAGGGACAAACAGGGCAGGGGTCAAGTGGGCAAAGAAAGGCAGGAGGAGGAACCAATTAAACAAACCGAGTTAAGAAGAAAAGCAGAAGGCTCAGCCATGCCACTGGCCTGCTGCAGTGCCAGGCAGGCAGGATCTGCAGGCATCACAGCAGGGGCAGGTTTAGAGGAAGCAGTTAAAAGAAGAGAAGGTGGAAGCTTCAGGCGTTTGGACAGGGAGTTTTCACCAGGTGTGTGTGTGGGGGGGGCAGGGGGTAGGTGGAAGAAAGCGTGGAGGAGTTTTGATGGAGAAGCAGACAGGGGAGTGACTGAGGCTGGCACCACTGGCAGAGTGATGTTGGGGTGTCCACAGCTCAGTAAGCTAGTAGATCTGATGGCTAGGGAGGGGGTAAATGGAGAAGGCTTTAAAGGCAAAGACAAGGCACTCATGGGAGAGGGGGAGCCATTGGAGGAATGCAAGCAGAGACGTGATGTGATGAAAGTGCAAGTCAAGACGACCATTCTGGGGGTATTAACAGGATTGCCCTATGTAGGACACGGGAGGTAACTGACCTGCTCTACTCAGCACTGGGGAGACCGCAGCTGGAGTGCTGTGTCCAGTTCTGGGCACCACACTTGAAGAAAGATGTGGACAAATGGAGAGAGCCCAGAGAAGAGCAACAAATGGTAAAAGGTTTAGCAAACCTGACCTATAAAGAAAGCTTAAAAACACTGGGCATGTTTAGTCTTGGAAAAAGACAGCTGAGCACAGACCTGATAACAGTCTTCATCTATGTTAAGGGCTCTTATAAAGAAGACAGTGATCAATTGTTCTCCATGTCCACGGAAGGTAGGACAAGAAGTAATGCGCTTAACCTACAGCAAGATTAGATTAGATATTAGGAAAACCTTTCTGACTTTAAGGGTGGTTAAGATCTGGAATAGGCTTCCCAGGGAGGTTGTGGAATCCCCATCATTGGAGGTTTTTAAGAAGAGGTTGGACAAACACCTGTCAGGGATGGTCTAGGTTGAGGGTCCTGCTCCGGTGCAGGAGCTTGGACTAGATGACCTCCTGAAATCACTTCCTGCCCTACATTTCTATGATTCTTTGACCCTAGTAGCAGTGTTGTGACTGGACTGAGGGAGGCAGTGTGGCTGGCAACCAGGCCAGAGAAGGGCAGATTACAGTAGTTGAGACACAAGACGAGGAAAGCCTGAACTCGTGCCTCAGCGGTCTGGACAGGCAGGCTAGGCCGAATATTGGGTCTCATACAACACTACTTCCCACTGCTGTTCTGCCCCTCTGGATCCTACCAGCCCCTGCCCCATGGAGCTGAACTGAAGGGAGGAGAGCTGATGTCTCACAGCGCTATCGTTACCTTGGGGGAACATTCCAGGAACAAGCCAAGTTGTTCTGAACCATTTCAAATCCACCCTCCAGTCAGATGAAATTTTTATGATGGTTCCAATTCCTCTGAAGGGAGACGAGTGGCGCGGATGCTGCAGTAGCACGAGGGAAGGGATTATAGTGAGAGCTCAGGGTGGGCTGGATTCTCTCCCCCCTGCCCCTCCGCATTAACATTCCTTTAAAGTTCTTAGCTAGCAGGGCAGGAGCCACCCCAGGATTCCGCAGTTAATGAGGCCCCGTCTGTTCACTTCTTGCCTCCAGTTCGAAGGGAGCGGAAGGAAGGAGCAGCTGGGAGTGGCTCAGGAAATAAGATTTGATGCAAGAATGTGTGTTGAGTGCAGTCATTATTCTGCTGTCTTTCTCTCCTAGCATAGGGTGAGTTAGCAGCATTGCAGTCTTATCCTGGGCAACAACATGGGGGCGGGGGACCCAGAACGGTGCTAACTCGTTGCAGGGCTAAAACAATGCTTAAAGCCTGCCTGCCTCTTTGAGATGTGTGCAGCAATCTCCTCACAGAAGCAAATTCACACACAGTCAAATCGAGAGCCAGCTTTTCTATTCCTCTTAGGATCACGGCCTGAAAGGGGAATGTATGGCTCAGGGGACCGGCAGCTCATCTGAGCAGGAGCCTTTCACCTCTGGGAGTGGCTCCAATCTGGCACAGTTTGACACTGACTGAAGCCGACTGTCACCTAGCAGCTGTTCACAATGGCCTTTGTGAAATGACTTTGGAGAACTCAGCTCAGCTCCTAGTGCGCAGGTGGCTGCATCACAAAACCCACCACCAATTAGCACTAATTTGAAGTTAATTTATCATACTCAGCAGAGAAGACTGGATGGACCATAAGGCTGAAGGCCCCTCACATCCCAGAGATGGTCACGCAGGCACTCGGATATGATCATCACTGGCCAACACCCTTTTTAGCAGACTCAGCAAAGGGGATAAAGACTGAATGGGCCATGGAGACTGAATTACCCAGAGCCAGTCCCTACAGAACAGGGGAAGAGCATACCAATGTGGCAGCATGGGGGAAGCTGACACAGCCTTTCCCTCTGCCAACCTCATGGTGTGGGTATAGAGAGGTATTCAGTCCTCAGGGCTGCCAGGCTGACACCAAATTCACTTTAAAAGAACAGAGAAGGTTTGAAGTCTCCTATTCCCATAAGGCCCATGTGTGCTTGGGGGGGGCGGGGGACAGAGAATCTCGAGTTATTAGAAAAAAAATGAAATGGCAATGTATAAATCAGACTTGCAAAATTATCCAGCCTGGGCACCAAAATCTACTCAGGTGCCCTTTACTGTGACCAATCACGGAAAATCCAGTAACACTTTACCTGCCTGACAAAACATTACTCAGCTCTGGTGAGTGGGTGACTAGAATGTTGCCAAGCTGGTATAAGATCTGCGGGCGTGCGGACAGACATCATCTCCAGTGATAACAGCATCTCCCCTGTTGCTTAGCTTTGGCCTTCATCTTATACCTAAAATCCAGGAGAGGAATACTTGAAACCACACAATTGTCCTTATTAATTCACCTTAAGAGTTAAGGCGGCCATCAAATATACAGGACTAAATGGGAGAGGGCATTTGGGTTAGTATTTTGTCAATACCAGTTTTTGAATTGTATCCTTATCATGGTTTTGCACAGATCAAGCTGGCCTCATTGCACGTACTAGAAATCATTCCAGTGGGTATCCTATTTGTGGAGATGCTTAGGGTATGCTGAGCGAGTCTCCCAGCCCAGGTCTACAGACGGGAACAGGAAGTATGAAATGAGGCTGGCTGTGTCTCCGAGTAAAGGCTGGAGAACGTTGTTAATTTGTGAGCTGTAGGGCTGGCTACCAAGCTAGAGAGATCTATGGCTGTGTTTCTGGCTCTGGAGTTGTATTATTGACTCCTTACATTTCATCCCCACCCTAGCGAGTGACTGGCTGCATCCTCTCCAATGTGAACACACCTTCCATGACCCCGGTGATTGGACAGCCCCAGAATGAGTCTCCACAGCCCATTTACCAGAACAGCAACATTTCCAACAAGCCCACTGCAGGTAGGTCACAGCAGAGGGAAGTAAGCTCTCCAAATGGAGCAGAGGCAAGCCCTGCAGACAGCACCAATCTGAAATCCCCAAACTTGTTCTCGCAGAGATGGGGAAGGGAAACAGACCTGTCCAAGAAACAATAAATGAAGGTTTCAGGTAAGACTGTCTATGGTTCCAAAATGTATAAATTTGAGTGAATTGAGATTCCAGACCCATGCAATTCAGCAACATTTGGGTTCAAGTTTGGAAAATGCAACCTACCTGTCACTGGGTCCTTTTACTATCTTCTCTCTCCCTTCCCCAACTCCTTATTGACTGGGATCTATCAGCAGAGTCCACTTGAGTGTCCACACAATTGGCACCGGGAGCAACATGGGAGAAAGACCAAACGGGCCATGGAGACTGAGTCCCGCTCCACAGCTAGAAGTGGTCTCTTCAGGTTCAAGTTAAGGTGCATAGGCAGAGTATTGGGAGGAAGTTCACACTGCCAGTGTCTATGCCTTACCTGTTCTGTGAATGAATAGAGGACTTCCCTTTCGAAGGGCTGTCACTCTGGCACTAAATCTACATGAAAAAGGTATCTTAAAATTGCCCCAAAACCAGGCCTGACCCTTAAACGTGGTAGAAGTGCCATTTCACGCCAATTTTTTTGCGTGTAAGTACTGCGTGTCACTCTTAAATCCAATGATTAACCACTCAGGGGGCTGTCTGAGGACATTTTAAATATGCTGTTACCTGTTTTGTATTTGCAATCATGGTCATTCCAGGTGCAGATTAAGCACAGTCCTGAGTGCATGTTGCACCGACAACTGCACACCTAGCTTCGTTAAAAATCCAAATGGGGTGAAATTAAAGTGTTTTAAGAGGGGGCTGAAATCAAGAAACAATGATTATCTCTGTAGATTGAGGCTTTAGTAACCAAACCAGTAAGGGGCCATTTGCACCAAGTTGCTGATCAGATCCTTAGCAGAAAATATTGGTTTCTTTCCAAATCTTGGTGCGGGGAAAAAAGCTCTTCAGGATGATGAACGTCTACATGAAATAACTTCAATATTGCATCAAGACTCTAAACAAGTCATTCAAACAGACGGAGGTGAATACAAACAGTACAGAAGGTGGGGACAAGAGCTTATTGATTTAAGAACCCAGCCAGCAGAGACGGCCAGTGGGGATTCCCTCACACCCTCAGGGTCAAATGCCCTGTGTGTTCTGAGAGCTCTGTAGGGGAATAAAAGACAGGCCTTGTGCAGTGGGACATGGTTCTTGCAGGTAGCTCAGACTCTGAACCTGCCTTTTACCTATTCTCTCTCCCTCCAGCAAAGATCTTGGGGAAGGTGGGAGAAAGTCTGAGCCGGATTTGCTGTGTCCGTCCGCCAATGGAACGCTTCACCTTTGTGGGTATGTCATGAAAATGTAGATGCTTGCATTCATCTACGTTCCTCCCCACTCCGCAGTCTTCCCCCGCTTTCCTGCTTCACATCCAACCCAGTGCTGCAATATCACTCACAGCCAGATCCTCAGCAGGTGAAAATCAATGTAGATCCAGCAGTGGTGCTATGTCCATTTATACCAGCTGAGGACCAGGCCCCCACTCTCTCCCCGACAGCCTCTCCCTGGTTGTCACAGAGATTGTCAGGGGTTATGCCAAGATTCATTGCAGGTAGGCACTCAGATCCCGCCCAGGATTTCCCTGGATGGCTCAGCAGGAAGAAGCATTAGTTTAACTAGGGAAATCTGCCCCGCTCGAGCCTGGCTACGCTAGGGGAAGAGGCACAGCGACTCCATGAGTTTGCAATGCCTGGATGTAGACAGACACCACCAAGGTGAAAGAATCCCTGGAAGTATTAACTCCAACCACTAACAGGAAATCTACATAGTCTCTCTCACCATAGATTGTAAGGCTGGATGATTCCTTTATGATCACTTGGCCTGACCTCTTGCACTACGCAGGCCCTAGACCCTCACCCAGCCATTCCCCTGTTGAGTGGGAGCAGATCTTTTAGAAAGATGCCCAATCTCCTTCAAAAGACTCTGAGTGATGGGGAACCCACCACCAGGTGCCAGGTAGACAGGTAGGCTGGTGGAGGAGGAATCCTGTTAACACTAAGGAGCCACTGCTGAACAGTTAAAGAGCCATCTCCCCTCCTGGGCATGCTCCAGCACGGATGCTCATTTGAAGCTTGGATTCTGGCACTTCTTTCTCTAGATGAGAATGCGAATTTGGGGACCGTGATGAGATACGAGGAGATTGGTGAGTATGCGCTGTTCTTCCCTCGGGAAGGCGGGGCCCTGCAAAGCGCAGAAGTGGGTGGCATGGGAGGGGCCACGCAGGGAACGGAGATTAACAGTCTGTTCTAGCGACTGAGCACAATGCAGGTGCAAAATTAGCAGACCGGGTCATTGCTCCCATTGGACACCAGGCATCTGGATTTGGGCTGACTCACAAGGGTGATGAACTGCCCTGGGCTGATTCCCATCCTCACTGGGGGGAGGACAGCATTGTTACAGGGTTAGAGAAGAGAACTGGGAGTCGGGACACCTGACTTCTCTTCCTAATTCTGACACTGACTCACTGTGACCTTGGGCCAGTCATTTAACTGCTCAGAGCCCCTAAGGTTGCATCTAAAGCTAGAGCTGGCTTTTGATGGCGTAGCTGTGTTGGTTAGGGATGTGATTTCATCTGGGAAATGGTGGGTAAGGTATACCAGCCAAAGAACTCACTTCCAGTATAAGCTGCATCTCCACTAGCAGGGTTTGATGGTAGAGCTATCCCAGTATAACCCTCTCTAGTGTAGACAAGGCCAAAGAGGAGAGTCAAAATCTTACTTATCCACCATTGTAAGGTACTTTGAAATCCTCCAGTGGAAGTTGCTATACATGGTATAGCCTGTTCTAAGTGTTCCTTGCCCACCTCTCCCCACCCCCATTAAAGTAAGTCTCCGGCATTAAAGAAACACAGCAGGGCTGCCGAGTTAGCACAAAGAGTGTCCCTGGCCCAACTGCAGAAGAAAGGACTCAGCGCCAGCTTGGTGAAAGTTGGTGAACAACTTTCAGTGTTCTCTAATGATGAATACCCTTCTCCCATCACACAAAATACCATGGAGAGCCTGGCGTGAGCCACTCAGACTGAGACGCCCAGTTACCAGTGCGTCAGAAATTGGTCAGGCCCCTTCCGAAATGGTTTTCGCCCCAGCTGGTGAACAGAGAGTTAAGGGCATCTCCCACCAACCCCTCCTAACTCTGGCTGCCTCCAGTCCAATAGCGGAGGTGTCTAGCTCTTACAAATGAGGGAGTTCCTTTCAATATTTCTTTAACACACGGATCCATTTTGTGGCGTGTCCAAATATAAAAAACCCTTCGCATCCTTATAAGCCTCCCTGCACTTCACAAGCAGAGGCTAGCAGACCTCTGGCAGGAAGTATCCTGCTGAGGCTTCTAGACCCGTTTCATTGTTTACACTTCCCACCCCACCCCCCCACCCCACCACCACTAGCTAGCTGTAAAGCAGCTTAAAAGCCTTAGAAATAGCATGGATAGCTCAGGCAGGAGATGATCACTGAAGCCTTCTATGCACCCCTATAAGTGTTAAGTGTTAACCCCGCCCAGAGTTCAGAAGTAGAGGAAAGTGCTGACTTACGCTAAGCTATAGGTGGCTAAGACAGGGAGGGTGTGTGGGGGGGCTGCATTACATTGGGTGTTCCTCTATCCTTGCAAATTTAAGCAATATTGCTGCTTCCCTCTGGTGGCCAAAAGTGGTGATGTGGACAAAGAAATCTGTTCGGCAACACTCAGTTCTAACACTGACCACTTGCAGTTTCTGTGCCTTTAAATGTCCTAGGTTCTGAGGGTCAATAAGTAGAATTGTACACATCTCAGGAGTAAAATGCCAGCAGTTGTGCAGGTCAGCAAGCCACTTAGGGGAGACTGATCCAAACAGGGGAAGTTAAAGGGAGGACATGAAAGTCGATAACAGGTTTGCCCTGCAGCAAGCAAGTATCGGGGCTTTCTGGCAAATTCATCACTGTCATGGCAGAGTAAGGTACGTACTGGGGAGCAGTGGGACACCCCCATTAAAGACCCTGGTGTTAACCAGTTGTCTGGGTCCTTGTAATATCTAACAGAACTAATAGAATATCTGTCATTTTAAAGATCTCAAAGCACTTCTATACACCTACATACACAGGAATCACTTCTTTCCCCATGACATACTTTACACGGCACATGCACACATGCTGAAATGCAGCCATCTCTGGGGTGGAATGCAACAGCTGTTTAACTGCCCACAGCAATGCTGCACAGCAGTGTAGGAGAGGAAATGAAATGTTGTTTGAAACTACAGAGGTATTTAGAGTAGGCAGATGGTTTGGCCAGAGTACTGCACCGCGCTAACATCACTGTTCTTGCAGAAAGTGCGACAGGACCTTGAATAGCCACAAAGCATCAGGCCCTGTTTTTTGTGTTTTACGGAAAGAGTGTTTCCAGCAGCACAGTGCAGGGGTTGTTGGTTCAGTAGTGTCACGGGGAAGCCATCAGCCCATGTCTCTGAATGTCTCCATTCTCTGCTCCCTTTCTTCAGAGCTTCGTATCTTATTGCTTTGTGGCAGTGACCTGCTGGAGTCCTTCTGTATCCCAGGCCTCTGGAATGAGTCTGACGTGAGTAGCCGCCTCCCACTGCATACAATCCATTGTGCACTGTTTCCTTCCCTCCCCTCTCATTTTTCTCGCCTCTTTGCTCTCTCCCACGGTGACCTTACATGTGGCATAACATTCCCAGGAAACAACTGAATCAACTCACATGGGAGACCTTGAACAGTCTGCGTCTATCCCCCATTCCATCCTGCGCCCCCTTCTATTTCACACCCTGAGCTGAGCAAGCCATCCTGCTTCTGACTCTCGGGACCCACTCGGCTTTTATTTCAGGTTGGAGCCAAAAACTTTCCCTTTCACATCATGTTTTTCTCCCCACCCTCAGGGAGATGAGTGGCGGAGACAGCTGGGGACTGCAGCTACTTATGGCTAATTCTGAGGATGTAAGGAAAACTTTAAAGGCCATCTCCCAAACTCATTTTCCTTTATAAACAGATGCTGTTAAATAGATTTAGGCTGTAAATTTGGAATATGGGGAGAGGCGTATAGGGGTTTACAAGACCCAATTTTCATGACACTAGAGGAAAAAGAAATGTAAATAAATCAAGCAAAACAGTGTTCGTGTAGTATAAACCTACCACTAATAATAATAATTCCAACCTAGCTCTTATATAGCACGACAGTGTTAGGAACCCAAACACAGCTGCCTTGTGCTAGGGCATGAGAACCAGGAAGTGAAACTGACCAGTCTCAGTTCACTGCCCGAACTGAATGAAAGGAGACATTATTACAGCATCCATGAGGAAAAGCAAATTAAATTGGTGAAATTATTTCTTCTAATCTGTGTTGCCTTAAATGCATGTTACCATCTTTAAATTTTTTTTTTTACTTTGGCAGATTATTTTGTCTTTAAAGCTGAGTGCTGTATTGCCAGCCCCGAATAGTCTAAATCATGAGTCAGCCCCCCCCCCGCCCCAATAATGAAAATTAGTTTAAAAATCTCATGATTTTTTTAAAAAATTGGGGGGTTGGGTTTTGGCTGCGGTCATCTGGCATTTTTAGTGCCCACTTGGTTCACATTTTCAGACATTTTCTCTGCAACCATGAGGGCTAGATGTTGACTTTTTAAATTATGACCGCTGAGATTCTCACAGTCATCTGACTCCAAGAACTGGTGCTTTAAGTAAAAACATCAAATACCACAAGACTCATGCTAAAATAACAAGAATCCGCAACACTACGTGTGGAGCAAAGGATCATTTGATGTGCTTTTCTAATACACCCATCAATATTGGGGCTCTGGTACTTACCAATAAAAGTAAGAATGTGCCTAGGTCATCATAACCCAGTTTATCATCAAACTGACCCCATTCACCACCTAAGGTTTCTCCTAATTTGAGTGACAGATAGCAACAAACATAATTTAAAGCCACTACATTAATACTCTTGCTAGCTAGAAATTCCACCTCCAGCAAACCTATCCATGTTCATGGATTCCAAGACCAGATGCAATGATCGTGATAATCTAATCCCGTGGTTTTCAACCTTTTTTCATTTGCAGACCCCTAAAAAATTTCCCTTTGGAAATCTTAGACATGGTCTGTGGACCCCCAGGGGTCCGTGGACTGCAGGTTGAAAACCACTGTTCTATAGTAATGACAACCTTTTGCAGACCTCTTAGACATGGTCTGCAGAGCCCCCGAGGTCCACGGAACACAGGTTGAAAACCACTGATCTAGTACGATCTCCTGTATAATATAGGCCATGGAACTTCCCCCAGATAATTACAGATAACATTGTCAACACAACAGAATTCTATTTTAAGGACCAAGGACCGAGTCCAGCAAAGCCTGTAAGCATGTGAATAATCTGTTCCCTGATTGCATAAGTGTAATTTTTAGAGTAAGGTTTTCAGGTGTTCCTGGAACTAGGAGTTCAAAATTTGCTTTCCATGATTATTCTGTATTAATCACATATAATCTGCTGTTTCCTTGAACATTTCCCCCAATGAATTCATGTACTAGAATATCTGCAAAAGGGAACACAAAACAGATGCAAACATCGTGGCTGTAAATGTATTTTTGGGAGAGAACATGCTAGGAAATTGGATTTGGGGAGAATATTTGCCTAAGCTTTGCCCATCTGTCCAGATGATCACTTTTGTCAGAGCCAGAAAATACTGAACTACCTAAATCAGACACATGCATAAAAGCAACGGCTCCATCTTGCAAGGACATAGCTAGTTCTGCTAGATGTTCTAATGCCAAAGCAGGTCAGACAGGTCTTACATGACATGACCATAAGCTGTTACATTCTGTCTCAACTGACCTGAGGGGAGCTCAGGAAGGGGAGAGATTTCCCTGCTACCTTTGAACGTGGCAGACATGTTTTCCAGTGAAATCCTTTGTTTGGTGTTATAGGAGACACAGAAAGATATGTGGTCCTACCCGAGTAATTTAAAACTGACACAGACAAGACAGATCAGACATGCTGGGAGACCCAGAGGGAGGTTCAAGCGTTGCTCTTTTCCTTGTTATTGACTGGGCAACAGTGTTACTGAAGTGGATGATTGTTAGCTGGCTTTGTGGGAGAGGAGAGTTCTAAGCAGGTGTTTGAATCAAGGGAAGGAGAGGCCTTCCTGAACAGCAACACAGAGGGAGTTCCAGGCCTAAAGGGCTGTGTGAAAGGAAGATAAGAGGTGTGGTGGGGTGGGGTTCATTGGCAATGTGGCACAGTCCTTGAAGACTGACTGAGAAACTTAGACTTGGTGAAGAAGGCTACAGGAAGTTTGTGCAAGGGCTTGGAGGAGAGCAACATGGTCAGAACAGTGGACATGGAGGAAGATAATTGTGGGATATGTCTACACTGCAATGTAAGCTCAGGGTTCGAGTTCAGACTTAAGCCTAACCCCCTTGCTTCCATCTACACACAAAGTGCACTAAACTGTGGCTCAGAGCTAGGTCCCAGGACCCCATGGGACCCAGGGTTCAAGCCCTATTGCTTTGCAGTGTAGACACAACCCCACTGAACTTGCGCTCTGGGAGTCTGCCAAAATTATCCCACAGTCCCACGGGCCGACTTTCTTTGTCCTCTGAACAGTCAAGTTTGGTGGACTGTCAAGTTTCCCCCCACAATGCACCACAAACAAAGGGCTAGAGCAGCCACATTTTGAGAGGGCACTAGGAAGCCTGGGATAGGGGTGGCTGGACTCGGACCTGCATAATGAAGCCTAGACGCTGCAGCCCCAGTTTGGGACCCAGATTTCAACAATTCCTAACCTGGGGTTACACATGAACAAAGACACTCAAGCCCTAGGTTAACAAACCCAAGATCTGCTAACACGAGGTCAGCTAACCCTGGGCTTATATTGCAGTGTATGGGGTATTCCACATTACAATGTAAACCCAGGGTTAGTGGGACTCAAGTCAGTTGACCCTGCATTACAGAACTCAGGGCTTGAGCGTCTACAATGATTGTTAACCCGACATTAACCCAGGCTCAAACTGGGGCTCTGGCATCCTCACTGCAGCTCGCAGACCCAAGTCAAGCCAACCATATCCCAGATTCCCTACTGCCCTCCCACAATGTGGCCTCTCTAGTCTTTGGCTGTGGTGGACTGTGGGAAAACTTGACTGTCCACCCCCCATGTGGCGGGAAGTTTGAACAGCCTGCTGAGCAGTCATTTTGGTCAGTGTGCTCCCAGCTACTGGAGCCAGCAACATGGAAGAGGCACCTTTTGAAGAACTTCTCATGTTTGCACTTGTACTCCTGTGTCAGGAAATGGGCAGTGCTTCTGTGAGACGTTGGTGGACATTTCAGCAGTGTTTTCTGACCCACCAAAGCCACCTGACAAAACTTGTGATGGAGGAGGAGGAGGAGGACACAGACATGGCCGATGCAAAGTGGCTGAAGCTGCTGATGGCACTCTGTACAGCCGCTGGTGACTTGGGCTTCTGGAGCAGGGCCACAAGCACAGCCTGGTGGGGTAACAGCATCATGCAGACCTGAGATGACCAGCGGGGTGGGAGGTGGAGGGGGGAGGGAGAGAAGAAGAAACACAAAGTAAACTACATTTCTGGGGCTTTGTGAGCAGTTTGCCGTGACACTCCGCCATAAAGACACATGCATGAGGGTGGCCATTCTGGTCCAGAAGCAAGTTGCTATAACCGTCTGGAAGCTGGCTACCCCAGACTGCTACAGGTCCATTGCCAACCAGTTAGGTGTTGGAAAGTCCACTGTGGGTAAAGTGGTGGCAGAGGTTTCTGGGGCAATCAGGCGTGTGGTTTACCCCAAGGTGGCAGCCGTAAGTGATATTGCGGAAGTAATTGTTGGCTGTGAGAGAATGGGGTTTCCAAATTTTGGGTGGATATCAGGGGAGAAAGCTGGGAAATGGGGAGGACCCAGGAGAGGAAGATAATCTAGATGAGGAAAGAACAAAGTCTGGACAAGAGTGGAACACACACACTGGACCACCAGAAAATGGCTTTGGGAGTTGTCTTTGATCCAGTGCCAGATAATCTCTAAAGCCAAATTCCTCTGGCATCCCACACTGAGTACTCAAGCAAACAAACTTCTAACTCGGATACAGTGAGATCAACAGAGAGACTCTATTTCAGCAACTATATCCAGTCTAGGAAACAGCAGCCACTCCCTTCTCCTGCTCTGCAACTGGGCAAACCAGAAAGGAAACCCCGAGAAACGAATTGCTTTGTGAGCTGCTTTTCCATCCGGACATGACTCTAGAAAATCAATTCACAGACTGAAAAATAATGGATCATTTTGTAATTTGAGGGCTTAAATTAAGGCACCTAATCCTGCATTTCAGTGCTCAGACCTGCGTTTCAGTGCAGCAGATCAGTGCTCAGTCTGATAATTTCAGCTGGTCTGAGTGCTAAGGGTCAAAATTGGGTGCTCTAATTTGGACCCTAAGTTTGACCCTTGTGATCCCACGCAAAATAGGACTGGATTCTGGGGGGAAAGCAGCCCAACACCCTCCCCTTCAATTAAAGCACAGGAGGGAGTGAAGACAGCAGCTCACTGCCGATTCTGCTTTGCTTGCTGCGAGCAGCACCTGCTTAGAGGAATAACATTTGTATCAGGTAAAGATAATGCTGTTTAGCAGGTGGCCATTTATTTGCTCAGATATTTCCTGATATGCTCAGAGTACTAAGTTGTGGGGAGTTGTTTGAAAGGAGAAAGTGCTTCAAAGAGCTGGTCAAGATGTCGTCTCACTTTCCACCGAAGGTGCACAGCTTCCATTCGCCAAAGTGGGGCAAAGCTTTGGAGTTCTCTCTGACTCCTCGCTAAGCCTGGATGAAACTAGCATCAGTTTCCCAAAATGCCTTCTTCCACCTCTAGCTTACTAGGCATCTTCACACCTTCCCCCTTCAGGCAAGGACCGGAGCACAGCACTCCACGCCTTCCTCACCTCCAGACTGGGTTGCTGTAACTGAAGCTGAATGTGAAGAGAGAGGATGCACAGGCATGAATGTGGCTTCACCTTCACCATGGCTTAGGCCACAGTGAGCACATCAGGCATGGGCTCAAGTCCCTCCACTGGCTCCCAGTCAGTTTATGATGCCAATTTAAGACCTTGGTCCTAGTTTTCAAAGCAATGAATGGCTCAAGTCCCAACTACCTCAAAGGCTGAATTTTGATTTAGGAACCCCCAGGACAGCTGCGCTCCCCTGGGCCAATGCAGATCACAAAGCCGAGGATGAAGCAAGTGAGAGCTGGGGCCCTCTTGCAATCATTTCGAGCTAGCATGTTAAAACATAGCGGTGCAGCCGCAGCTGTGCAAGGGGCTAGCTGCTCCAAATACATAGCTCGGTGGGATCATACTCAGGGCAGCTAGCGCCTCCTGCCCCTCGCACCACCCCAGCTACATTTTATTTTTAGTGCACTAGTGTAGGTGTGGGTCCTTGAGCTAGAATTTATACCTCCAACTGGCAGTGTAGACATCCCCTGGGAAGCTGCCAATTAGCCTCCTTAATGACATTCATGTTTCTGGCAAAGACTTCCCAGGAAGTTTGCAGAAAGAGGGTAAGTTAAGACTTAGTTCTTTCAACACATCACAGAATATTTCAGTGCATCTTTTGTTTGAGTCAGGGACCTGCGAGCTGGTTCCTGAGCCAGCGTCGCCCTGGCACGGGAGGCTTAGAAGGTTCTGAAACGTCCCTCTTTGCATTGCTCCCAGATGGAGGTGATTGTCGGGGACTTCGGGATCGTGGTGGTGCCCCGGGACGGCACAGACACAGACCGGATCATGAACCATTCCTCAATACTCCGCAAGTACAAAGTAAGTGACTTCACACAACACAGACATTCCCTGCATCATGGCTGGGACTGGGTCCACTTGGCCTGGCTCTGCCTTCCGCCCCTGGTTTCTTACTGTGCCATGGTGCCGTTGGGGGACAGGCCAATGGGCAGGGTGAGCTGGCTGTGCAGTGGCAGCTACGAAGCTTTACCGCTGCACCACTTCCATAAAGCAGCACCAGTACCTGCAAGTGCTCCCAGCCTCTGCATCCAGGAAGACATTCATCCCTGTGCACAGGACCAGTGTGAGGCCTGTGTGTCACTTACATCTTCAGGGCTCACAGGCCTTGTTCCAGACCTCAGCGACTGGGATGGAGAACCCAGAAGCCCTCTCACCATCCCCAAGGAAGTGCCCAACTCACCTCTGGGCACTGCTGTCCTCACGGCCAGAGACCCCGACATTCTGGGTGCACAAGCCATGAGGAGCAGAGGGCTGAGGTCAGTCATGTTAATTTGCTCTTCTCATTTTCACCACAGAACAACATCCTGGTCGTGAAGGATGACATGAACCACCCGATGTCTGTCGTCAGTTCAACCAAAAGCAGGTGCGTGACTCGAAGGGCCTCCTGCTGCAGGGTACAGAGACCCGCCCCGCCCTCTCATCTCCCATCCAGTGGATCCAAGAATTTCCCACAATCCACCACAAACATTTCCCCATCTATCTAGATACTTACATGGCCCTATCTCTATAGTATCTGAGCACCTCATAATCATGGATCCATCCTGTAAGGGAGGGAAGTGGTCTGATCCCCTAGTTACAGATAGGGAACTGAGGTATGGAGCGATTAAGTGACTTTGGTCACACAGGAGGTCAGTGATGGAACAGGGAATTGAACCCATGTCTCCTAAATCCAGTGCCTTAACCACTGTGCTGTCCTCCCTCGCCAGTCTCATCCTGTCCACTTGCATTGATCTCACACACATTCAGACCAATGGCTCCTTTGGCTAAAATGTTACCGTGTGCATACGTGTGAGAGACAGTAACCCTCGTAAATGCACCCTTCACTGTGGAGGGCTGTGAATAGCTCCTCCATGGACTGAGCTCACATGGAGCCTGATTTGAGCCCTATCCAAACACCTGCTTACTGTTGGGGAAGAGAAAACGGTCTGGGGCAACATGGGGTGGGTAACTGGCAAGCGCTGACTCCCTCTGTTCTCTTTGCCCCCCAGACTGGCCCTGCAGCATGGGGATGGACACGTTGTGGATTACCTGTCTCAGCCCGTCATTGACTACATCCTCAAGAGCCAGCTATACATCAACGCCTCTGGTTAAAGCCTGAGGTGCTGCAGCAAGGCAGCCCCACCGCCCCACTTCTCTCCAGCTCTCCATCACACTTCTCGCTCTCTGTGTGTCTGTCTCTCTCTCTCTCACGGCCTCCGGTGCGTCCGCCTGTCTCACTCACTGACTCTAGCGCTCGATAGTGCAGGAATCTCCAGGGAGCTGTGGGATACCCCAATGGTACACATCTCAGCAATCTGCTTCGGAGAACCCTTCCCCTTCATACACCGGGGGCAGGGGGTACAGTAAATAGAGATGTACCCAGCATGCTGTAGGGAGGTGGCTCTGGTGTCCACCTTCCCAGCATGCCCTAGGGAAGTGGCCCTGGTGTCCACCTTCCCAGCATGCTCCAGGAACAGGGGCTTGGTCTTTTCCCATCCTACGGCACTTACGCTAAATAAAACACGGTGGATCTTTTTATTAATAGTTTTAGTGTGAGCCCCTTGGCCTCGTAACATGATGCACTATGTCCGTGCTTGGCAATGGGAAATCCTAACCCACTTGGCTCAATGCCCAGACTCGGGCTAGGCTGAGAGCTCTGCTCAGGCCACTTATGGGACAGTTTAGCTCTGAAGTAAAAAAGAACTGTGAAAATTCTGAAATGGTTTTCTGGAGCTAAGGCTCCCGGGGCAGGGGGGTGGGGGCAGGGGAAAGCACACCTCAGCCTGGCAGCAATTGCTTCTGCTGTAGATATTCATGGGGGGGGGGCTCCTTTAATCTTCACTTGACATGAACCTGGTCACTCCAGGATGTCCCTTAAGTGGTCATGCTGTGTTTGAGTCACAGATGGAGGGTACCTGACCCAGATCCTAGAAAGGAACCTGTCATACTAGACTAGATCATGGGAACTCAAAAGCAAACGGCAGCCGAAGATCACTGGTTGTGCTTCTCTCAAGCCCAACCATTAGGTTTCATAGCATCCATGTCCCTTCCACAACAAGGCAGCATCTGTCCGTGGGATGCTGACGGGGGAGAGGCTCTGTAACCTGCTATTTACCAACAGTCAATACACGTCTTTCTGATCAACAGGCATCATATCCTGCTGTGCAGGGAGGCACATAGGTCTCAGCGGGGGTTACAATGATATGTCAAAAGGGGCTGATGAATTCATTAGCAGGGAGGGGGGCTGCCATCACAGCTAACCCCTGAGCAAACTTGCCTTATACAGACGCAGGTGGGTAGAGCATAGCTCTCAGGGATCTCATTTGATCTATAGGCACAAGCTGCTCCCTTCATACCCGACCCCTGGGATCTACTTGCTGGCACTTCCCTGGCTAGTATGATCTCCACTCCTGCCTGCCTGCCTCCCTCTCCCCCTCCTCCCTCCCAGACTGTGGGGTTCAAGCTGCCCGTGAGGAGTCTGTTAAAAGCCTGAGAGCTCTGGGGCTTGCACCTTCCCCCGTCTCCTGCATGCCTCTTTCCGGACAAACCGCTCTTGTGCTTTGCGGGCCAGGGCTGGGGTTGTAGCACATTGGGCCAAATGCTGGCAAGGGGAACAGATGCAAGGGGGACATACACTGGCCAAGAAATGCCGAGAGTGGGTTGGAAGGAGCAGGGATGTTTAAGAGACACAAAGGCCTCATACTGGCCCCGGCAAGCAGGTTGCTGTGCAGGGTACCACTGACTTGCAGAGGACTCCCGGCCTGTGACACTGTGTGCTCTGGAGTTATTGCACCATTAGAGAGGAAGGCAAAGCCCAGTTTTAGGTTTCATCCTTCCGCTTTTCCAGTTAGCCCTTTTATTTGGAGTTTAGCTGCTTGTCTTTAGTTCTCAGGCACCTGCCATTACTTCCCTGCTATGCTTGTGCTAACCTGGGCTGTTTCAACCCGACTGCATTCCTGTAACAAGGTGCTGTAGCTATTCTCCGCTGGTTTCTCTGCATTCCCACCAAGGTGCCATGAAAAGCAGGAGGGCACTAGAATCCCAGCCAGGGAACTTGCTGCTTGTGCCCCTTGGAGGGCTGTGATCCCCCGCAGGGAGAGGGAGCATTTCAGGGAAGGACCTTAAAGCAAAAGCCCTTAAAGGGTTGCAATGAAGCACAACCTGCTCCAGTGGAAGCTTCAAAGAGAAGACGCTGCACTAGATTTGGTGACCCGCTGCTCCACGCAGCCATCTTGCTTGCTGTGAACTCACTATCACCAGTTACCAAGAGAAGCCAGAGTCCAGGAAGGCGACTCTGTCATGGCAAATCACTGCTGTCAGCCCTTCAACCAGAATAACACTTAGCATTTGTAAACTCATTGCAGTTTATCGCGCTTTACAGGAAGTCAATGATCAGTCTTCAGAGGTAGGTATTGTCACCTCCATTTCACAGAGGGAAAGTCAGAAATCCAGAGGTTAAGTGACTTACCCAAGGCCCAGAAAAAAATCAATGTCAGAGCAGGGATCAGAACCCAGGAATCCCTTGGTCCCTGCTCAGACCACAAGCCCATTCCTGTCCTATTAGAAAGGCAACAGGATTGTCAGTGGTACTACCAGCAAGCGTTCCCTTCCCAGGCTTTTATCCCCACCTGAAAAGGTTAGTTCAGGAATTGTCACTGTTGCACTGAAGTTTCCCATGACAAGCAGAAGAGTAGGAAAGGGTGTGGGGAGGTTGGACTGGCTTTGCCAGGCTCGTTTCTCTGCTCTTCCTGCCGCTCCTGGCAGCAGCATGTATGTCTAGGTGGGGGAAAACATGGACTCCAAGGGGGCACCAAGCCAACTCAGAATCCACAGAGGCTGATGGGAGCAAGTAGGAAACGTGTGTACTGTCACCTGTTCTTCAGGGACGTCTCCATCTGGAGTTCCTGCTGCTAGCTAGCACCCACTGCTCTACAAACTAGCATGTGGGAACCTGGAACGAGCAGCCTTCCTGGAGACTCCTGCTCACATACATAGCAGGTGGATATACAGGGCACGGTCATTTTGTGGGGGAGGGAGGGGAAGAGTTCTCTATACGTCAGTAGCTAAGCTCTTCTAGACAAACAGCTCTTACTACCCCGTGTGGGTCAAGCTTTTCACGAGCTCTGTCTCACATACAAGCTATTTCAGAAAATAGCAACTGCTCCTTGCCAGAACCCACTGTACTTCTCCACTCCAAGCTGGAGGAGATAAAGCAATCAATGTCTAGAACGAGCCACCAAGAGAATAAACTCAGAGAGAAGAGACTTGCCCCTGGAGTGGGAGGTAGGACAATTGCTCTTAACTGAGGGAAGATAGAAAAAGGAAATAAAAATGAATTAAGACAGTGTTTATAAGAGTCGAAAAGCTCTCGATCCCCTGCTCCTTCAGGTGATCGAAGGGTGTGAGATGGGAAGCAGGCCAGTTTTCTATCTCATCCAGTTTAGGACGGCATGCCTTAGAAACATAGCATTGTGGTATGGATGATGAATATACTATGTCTTACTAGTCTTATCTATGCCTTCATTTATCTGCTCAGCAAAACTCATGGTGTGGGGGGTGGGCATGTAGCATAACTTTGGAGTGGACTGTCGAACTGTTGGGATCAGTCTGGATTTAATCCTTGGGTTGGCGCGAGCAGTCGCACCTCCATCTCTAACCCATGCAACAAGGGTTGGCACGGAAGGAGTTTTTCAGTGTACGGGGGAAAGAGGGTGGAATGGTCCTTGAACCCGCAATTTTAGTAACACAGTTTTGCTTTACTGAAATGAATAAAAAAAAGTTTTAAAAGAAAAAAAAAACCCCAATGGGTTGAAGTTGCCATGTTGCCAATTGCATCTTTGTGAGAGAGTTGGGAGTTGGATTTCTGTTGCTAAAAGTGGTCGACAAAAAGAAAAATAACCCAAAACAAAAAAAAAATCCACCCCTTTATCAGCAAAGTGTTTAAATTATGTAATAAAAATTGATGCTATTCGACTGTAGTGTTTCACTGCTGCTTCAGCTAGGGAAATGTCCCATTCCATTTTGTGACAGCTGGATGGCTGTCTCCTAGAATAAGGAGAATACTTTGCACTTATTTTATAGCCACTCCAATCAGGGAGGCATCCTGGTCTAATGCTGAAATTTGGAAATGGATATCCTTGGCCCTTGGATTACACATGTTCTGTAGGGAGCTGGCAGGTCACATGATGTTGGCTCCGCCTCCTTCTAAAGTTATCAAAGTTCACCGGCTGCAAAAAAGAGCCTGGAGGCCTGTAAAAGCCGCTGCAAACAAGGAAGAAGGGCCAGACCAGCAGCTGCTGCTACATAGGGCGGAGGAGGAGAAGATGGCCTCAGCCAGAGCCATCAGAAGAGAAACTTAATGTTCCTCTATTACTACTTTTCCTCAAAAGGAAAGGCCAAAGCTGCTGGGGACACTGTACCATCACGAATGGGAGGGAAGGTCTCCATGGGACACTTTTTCTATTGAAGCCTGGTTCCTCCCCCTCTCCCCCTCCCCCCATGAAAGTCTGAGAACCTAGAGGGTAGAGAAGAGGACAGAGTCAGGACTTCAGGGTTTTTTCCCCTGTGAAGGTCACTTAATCACTCCATTCCTCACTTTCCCCATCTGTGAAACAAGGCTAATAGTCATTACCAATCACTGTACAGCACTCTGAGAAGATGCAGACTAGAAAGTATCGTCATCTCAATATCTCAGCCGTCTCTAGCCGCTAACTCAAGCTGCCGCCTCCTTTCCCCAACAGCCAGTTCACCTCTGCTGGACACAGAGAAACCTATCTGCAAATGGAGAGCAGGAAGAAAGAAAGAAACAGCAACATCCAGCCACAAGGATTTGTTGTTTATTGACTTTTTTTTCCAAGTAAAAAATGCACTTAAGCAAAAAAACAAAACAAAAAAAGTCAGATCCATAACATCTGTCCTGTCCTGTGCAGTGGGAGAAATCACAGAACAAGCCAGTGGTTAGTGTGTTTCACTATAAATAGAAATATACCATAGATGATTATTTAACATATAATATTCAAACAAGGAGGTGGCACTTTATCAGAGAAGCTGAGCAACTGAGGGGTGAGTTTAACCCCAGAAAGTCCCCCTCCTCTGGGGCACGGTTGAGATTGCTGATCCTGCCACACTATGAGGGGCACAAGAGGTAACAAGGATCCAGCAGAGGCAGTCTCTAGTGGCCACAAGGGCCAGGGGACTGTCTCCACTGAGACAGAGGAACAAAATGGAATCGGACCGGTGGTAGAGATTTCCCTCCAGTTTTAGAGAATGATCGATTAAGAATCAGACACAATTCCTCTGATGCGAGGCTGCTTTATGTAAAACATCGAACATTGTCTGTTGGGAGGCAGCACCAAACTGCTTCCAAACTGGAGGTGGAGACACATCTGGTTACCTTTACGGTGTTGGGGGTTTTTAATAGGGCAATCAATATGCTAACACTGTGTAGGGTAAGCTTGGCTCTTGGGTGCCAGTAATTTTGGCCAAGGTCAGCAAGACAAACCCCCGTTATTACGGAAAATGCCAGGGGAACTTTGATGTCCATGCAGAGAAAACAAGAATTTGCTTTTCAAAGTCTCATCTGAAAGACGCACAGTAAACTGCATGATAGTTGATTGCCCTCAGAAGGATGAAGGGCTGAGTCATCCCTCCTGGGTCTTGCACCTGTGCTTTCAATGGGCCTAGATACTGCAAGCCTGAGTGTTTGATCTCAAAGACATCCTCTCCGGTTAATCCCTTGAGAACCCACCTGAATGAAAAGCCCAGGATGAGAAGGGGGAGGAGAGAGGGGTGTGAAATCTCCCCCGGGAGCCGAGTGTGCTGGTAGGAAGGACTTTCCAGCTGAGGGCCCCTTCAACAGTCTAAGGAGTTACTGGACCATCCTCCCACCCTCTTCGGTGTGATCATTTTTAAACCATCAAAAATAAATCCCTGACTAAACAGTAATTTAGTCACCTTGCTAAGATACGTTGGGGAAGACCTGCACCTTTAACGAAAGGGTCACAAGTTGGGTCCTCCCCCTGCACAAGTCTAAAGCACAAAAACAGATGTACAGGCAGTACTAGTGTCCGTGTCGAGACTGGAAAGTCAGTGAGGACAGTGCCGCAGTAGGGAACCCCAACCTCCCTGGCCCTGCGCCCGTCCCTGTCCTTTGCTGGGTTCGGAAAGGATTGCTGGTGAGAAAGGGTCTTGCAATACACTGAGGGGAGCCAATGCTGCGTTGGGTGGTGAAAGCCAATGAGATAGGCACTGGCATTGAAGGAGAGTGGCAAGTTCTGCTGGCTGTGCCCAAGCGTCAGGGCCTTGGTAGGGACAGGGAGATCCACAGGAGTCAGAGTTCAGTTTCTAGAAAGACGTTCATTTGGCGACTGTCCAGAAGCTGAACCGGCTGCTGCTGACTCCTCAGGCCACGCTCTAGGGATGGGCTCCTACTAGCTATGGCTCTTCTTGGTCAGCAGCTTCTTCATGCAGCCGGGTCTCTCCTTCCTTCCTCCTGCACTCCAGGGACGGATACCAGAGTATAAGGCTTTCCCGGCTCAGAGGCACCTTGTGGTGATGTTGGCATCAAAACGTGGTGTCGTGAGGCAAACGTCAGCACATTGCCACAACAAGTCTGACCAGCTGCACCCAAAGCGTTTGTGTTCAGCTCATCAGAGCCAAAGGCAGCTGGTCCTGGCAGGCTTGGCTTCCCCATCCCCTACAACCCATCAGGCCAAGCCCTAGTATCCAAGCCTGAGAGACCCAGTCCAGAGAGTCTTCCTAAAGGTCTCAAGGTTTTTCAATGGGATTTGTGTTATAGCAGCCTGGGGGGAGGTTGTTGCGGATCTCCTCCAGGTTCCTAATGTCTGCCAGGATCTCATTAATGTTCCTCTCCAGAGTCTGAACCCGGAGCCTCTGCAGACTGGCCATTTTCTCCATTTCGGCCATCTGCTCTTTCAACTGGCTATTCTTTGTCCTGGCACTGCTGAGGTTGAGTTCGAGCAATTTCAACGCCTGCTCATCCACAGTGCCAGGCTGGTCTATTTCCGAGGAGGAAAATAAAGAAAAGGAAACAATGAACAGATGCTGGGAACTGGATCTTCCTAAGTACATACCCCTTAGCCCCACACCCCAGCTACAGTTATCCAAGGCTCTCAACCTGCCTAGGCCAAATGTCTTTGAAAAAAAAAGCATGACAGACTCAAAATGGAGGACAAGGCACAAACCAGGAGAGAAAGAGGAAGCTGGGAAATACTTGGAATTCATTTCTTTACACTCGTGTGAAGTTCTTCACAACCTCATCTCAGAGAGGTTACGTTTCTGAGATCAGTACTTGACAGGTAATAAACTATTAAATTCCTCCAGGCTGGTGTGGGGTGGAGGAAAGTTTGGATCTGAAATCAACAACATCCCAAGCAATGAGGCACAGTCACGAGGGTAGAAAAGAAAACTGGACTTGTGGTGAAGGCATTGGACTGGGACTCAGGAGATCAGGATTCAATTCCTGGCTCTGCCATGCAGCCCACGGGCCAAGCTTTCATATCGCTCTTTGTCTATGGCTATGAGGGGCAATTCTCTTGCTCATGCACACACACTCTTGGCAGCTCAATGGCAGGTAGTGTGAGTGTAAATCGCGGTGTAGCCGCAGCAGCACCAGTGGATACATACTCAGCATGGCTCCGCCACCGCAAGCTACACTGCTATTTTCAGTCACACTCACTCATCAAGCTACTGTGAGTGTGGGACATGGGCAGGGCATCACACCCTTAGCTCATAGTGGAGACATCTCATCCCATTTTATAAATGAATAACCAAGGCTAATACTTCCCATCTCCCACCCTCTGTCTTGCCAGTTTAAATTAGAAGCAGGGCAGAAATTACCTCTCAACATGTGCTTGTCCTGCATCTAGCGCAATGGGGCCCAATCTCTGGTGGGACCTCCGGACACTACCATGACACAAAGAATGAAGAAGAAGAAGAAGAAGGTGGTTATACACTTACCTATCAGATGTAGAAAATCTTCCAGGGCACGCAGTGTCTCTTGGACAGCAACCCCAGCAGTACGGGCACCGGTGTGGGCTCCCTGTGCCTCCTGACCGGTCTGAGAGAGGCAAAAACAAGGCAGTAAGGGCTTGTGTCACCCAAACAGGTTTGCAGTCCCTTTAAACGCAAGGGATGGGAACTCACTTTCTGTGCAGTCGTGGCATCCATATCCATCTCCAGAGCCTTCCTCGTGAGCTTCCTTTCTGCTTCTCTGGCCTCGTCCAGTAAAGCTGTGACTCCTTTCTCCAGTGCCAGGACCCCATCTGCTGTCCTGTTGGCTTCCGAGTTCAACCGCCTTATCTCCTAAGAAAGCAAAGGCAGCAAGAGTAGGAGATATCTGAGAGGAAAGAAGTCCCAACAAGGATTCATTCAAGAGAGAAACAGTGGCAACACCCACTTGAAAGGACAGACTAGTGGCTTGATTTTCAGATGTGCTACGCACCCGCTACTGTCACTGACTTCAGCATGGGCCTGCTAGTCCTTAGCGCCTCCAAAAATCAGACCAGAGATGAATGGGCAGAAAGATGACCCAGTTCATGGAAACATGGGCCCATCAGGCCCAAGTTTTATGAGATTCACCCACTTGCATCAACATCGTGTTCTTTTCCCAGCTAGTTTTATTTCCCTTCTGTAGAGCTTTACTCCGCTTTGCAGCCATTCCCTGAACTCAGCCTCTCGGACAGGTCAATGACATGGAATTACTCTGTGTGACTTCAGGCACACCTACGCTGCAGCTGCGAGGTGTGATTCCCGGCTGGGGTAGACGTACACAACGCCAGTTCTCATCGAGCTAGCACACTAACAATAGCAGTGCAGCTACAGTGCCTAAGTACAATCCTGTCCCACCTCCTAGCTATGTACTTGGGGGCCTAGCTGAGCTAGGAATTACGCCTCCCACCTGTAGAGCAGTTGTCCCCTTAGAGCAGGGGTGGCCAACCTGTGGCTCCAGAGCCGCATGCGGCTCTTCAGAGGTTAATATGCAGCTCCTTGCATAGGCGCTGATTCTGAGGCCGGAGCTACAGATGCTAACTTTCCCATGTGCGGTGGGGTGCTCACTGCTCAACCCCCTGCTCTGCCCCAGGTCCCACTACCACTCTGCCCCTTCCCCCGAACCTGCCATGCCCTTGCTCCTCCCTCCTCCCCACCAGAACCTTCTGCGCACTGCAAAACAGCTGATTGCAGCGGGCGGGAGGCTTGGGGATGGAGTGGGAGGCGCTGATTGGCAGGGCTGCCAGTGGGCAGGAGGCGCTCGGGGCTGGAGAGGGGGAGCGGATGGGGGGCTGCTGATTTATTACTGTGGCTCTTTGGCAATGTTCATTGGTAAATTCTGGCTCCTTCTCAGGCTCAGGTTGGCCACCCCTGCCTTAGAGGCTGAACCTGCAGTCTCACTGATGCCAGGCCAGTGTCACAAAACTTTCTGGTCTGCACTTGGGGCTCAGACACTGCATATCATTTATCAGGACACACTGACGTGATACATTCAAGTAACTCACACCCTTCATGTTGACCGAGACCTGAACAGGACTTAGGGTTAGTGTCTAATCCAGGCAGATGACAGCTTCTCACCAACCCTTCTCCAGTCACTCCCCATCCTTACCCTTGCCATTCCCCAATGCTCTGCTTATCAAAGAGCCCAGGCTTTCCCTTACCTGCTGGATACCACCAGTGATCTCCTTTGCCTCACCGGCCATGCTTCTGGCTGTCTTTGCATCTGTAGCAGCACTGCCCAGGGCGCCTTCTGCTCGTCTAGTCTTATCATTGGCATTCGTGACCATATTGCTGATGAGAGGGAGTCTTCTCATAGCTTCCTCAGCTTCTCTTCTCCTACCATCTACCTGCAGGTGAAACCCTAAAATGGAGAAAAATATGCAGCCCCATCAGATCCCAGAGGGGAGAGGGCAATGCCTTGGAAGTCAGGGCTGTGGTTCACTGACGGAGGAACAAACGAGAGACGACCGGAAGCAGGAACCCCCCCCCCCCATCAGCCTAGGAAAGACTGGCACCTCTGGTGCTGCTTATTCCATGGAAGAATGTCTACAGTTAGAGAATGGGGAAATGGGGGTACTCGGGGAGAGAAAGAGTCCCAGGAGGTTTGCTCCACTGTCTCACAGCCCAGGAACTGTTAAAATGATCTGCCTGGAATGCTCCTTTAACCCTTTGAAACTAGGAGCTGGGATTACCTGGCATACGTTACATTGCAATGGAACATACTGTGACTATCACCAGCTGGGGAAACAGCAATGTGGAGCTTTCAGAGCAATAGATCGGAACCGGTGACCGCTGCTGAAGTAAGATGCTTTCGCCGTAAAGAGACTCACCCCTGAGATTCTTCAAGATGAGTTCAACTTCATAAAAAGTGGCATTGCCAGCATTCAGTGCCTGTTGTGCTCTGCTCTTGGCAAGGTTGGCGCGGGACAACAGCTGACTTGAAGCCTGTAACGAGCCGGAAGGGACACAAGGAGACAGCAAATCAAGCAGAGAGCACAGGAGGCCCGGTCCTGTTCCCAAAGCCGTCTCTGAGGCAGCTTCATTTCACCGGGGAGGATTAAATTTACAACTTGCCAGCAAAGGCTCAACGCCCGTCCCAGCCTGAGTCACATGAACAGAATAATGGAGCTGGGATTGCAGCCTGTCTGCTCACCCACCTCCTGCTCCTTAACACAGACAGGAGAAAGTAGTGTACAGATCCCAGAGATGGCAGCTCTCTCAGGATACCTACTAACATGGGGGATGATGTCTTACCAGTCTCTTGCTTTCCCCGCTCTGTAACAATTGTTTGATTTCTTCCTCCCAGCTTCCTGTGTTGCTTTGCAGCCGCCTGTATTCTGCCGTGTACGTCTCCACCAAGCCCATTAGAGCGTCTGCCTCCTGCCTGAGCCGGTTCGCCTCCTCCTGAGACACCAAGGAAACAAGAGTTAACTTTGAACACAGGTACCCAGCGCCAGTCATGAGGACTGGTCCACAGCACCGATTGGCTGCCACCGCGGTATCACTTGTTGGAAACCAGAGCAGGCCTGAAAGGGACGTACATTTAGCAGGGTGGCAACATGCCACGCTGCAGGTGGTGAGGCTTTCCATAGGATGCTGGACCACCTAGCAGGAGTAAGAATCCATTACATTCAGCCTCATGACGGGCAAAGGCTCGTCAGCCCCTGTGCTCATGGGAGGAAAGGAGAGGGGGACAGAGTGAGGTGAGAGAAGCATATCAGTTCCTTCCCAACAGGACACCGGGATGGTGGAGGGGCTGGCAGAAGGTGATTTGCATCTACAAAGTGCCTCAAGGTTCTCCAGTGTCTAGCAGATGAGAAATCCTCACCTGGAAGGACCCAGTGTCGATCTTTGAGAAGCGAGACACGGAGCTGAGGAGCAGCAGGCTGCCCTGATAGGCTCTGTCAGCATCCAAGGCAGATCTGCTGGCGTCAGTCTCCAGATCACTGGCCAGCAATTTGGTTTCATCATATCTGCCAAGAAAAAAAAATAGAAAAGCATCGTAAGCCATAACACCCACCTCATGTTTAACAGCCCATGAGACACAGAGACCAGCTCCTCCCTGCTGGGTCAGATCGCGTGGCCATTTGCCTCAGATCAGCGAGCCTGCAAGCTGGTCGGGTGCTGCATCTTTGCAAAGCATCATGTACATTTCCCACTCTGGAGCAATTCATGTTATTTAACACAGCCTCCCGCACCACATCAGCCAGGAAATGAAAAGCAGCAGGCCGTCCTGTGTCACAAGCTGCTTCAGACCCGGGCTCACGCATTGGCCAAGGTTTTCAAAGGTGACTAAGGACGGGCAAACAAAATCACGAGACTTCTTAAAGGAGCCTGAATTTCAGAGATGGGCTCTCAGCTCTTCTTATAAATCAGGCCCCTTTAAGGTATCTCAAGTTGGGCACCCAAAATCAATAGGCACTTTGCAAATCCTGGTCATCCCACTTTAATATTTCCCTATAGGTCAGTCCCCTCTGCTCCCGAATCATCTGTGTAGCTCTTCTCTTAGTTCCCTTATTACTATCACTCTAAGCCGCTACACATAAGCTGCTACAGCGGGTCAGTGAAGATGCTACCCACGTTGACGGGACAGGTTCTCTGGTCGGCGCAGGTAAGCCACTCCCAAACGGCGGTAGCTAGGTCGACAGCAGAATTCTCCCATTGACCTAGCGCTGTCTACACCAGGGCGTAGGTGGTTTCACTGCGTCACTCCGGGGGTTGGATTTTTCACACCCCTGAGCAACGTAGGTATACCAGCCTCATTTCCTAGCGTAGATCAGGGCTTAATATGCCTGAGATTGTCTGGGCAAAACCCATCCCTGGTGGAAATCCATTGACACCAATGGACGATTTGCCCAAGGGATGAGTTTGGCCCCACAAATGTGCGTAACACGCAAAGGAAATTGTATACCCCCGACAGACACCTCATAAGGAGGATGGAATTCTTAGAGGCACTTCTTACCATACTCTCTTCTCTCCCCTCCCACCACCGTGGAGACCTACACACACGTGTGCTGGGAACCTACTTTCGCAGCAGCCCTTGCACAGAGCTCGCCAGGATGCCTCCTCCGCTCACAGCTGAGCGCACCAGCTCCAGGGCCTGTCCTGAGTCATCCGCCGCCGCCCTGACTGCCTGTTCGATGGCATTTGCTGATTGCACATGGCTGGAAAACAGAAGGGCTCCCATGAGACATGGGCCTGCAAAGGCTGCCTCACTTCCTCCATCCACTTGTTATTCAGGTGGTCATCATCAGAGCAGTTGCAGCCGCATCGGTCCCAGGATATGAGAGAGACAAGGTGGGTGAGGTCATAGGCGGCGAGTTATATGGGCCCGCGGTGCCTGTGCTCCACCAATATTTAGGAACGTGGGCCCAGCTCCACCAATATTTATGCTTATTGCACTTTGGCGGGGCCCGCGCTTCAGGACGGCCTGGGGTGTTAGTGTGGGGCCTGGCACCGACAGCAGCGAGTGACCCGGCCCCAGCCCACCTCACTCTGCCCTGCCAGCTCCCAGCATTGCTCGGGAGAGGGGTGAAAGCTGGAAAGAGGCAGGGCAGGGGCTTGGGGAAAGGGGTGGAATGGGGGCAGGGAAGGGGCACAGCAGGGGCAGGCTGGGGCTAGGTCACTCGCTGTTGCTGGTGCCAGGCTCCCCACTAGCCCACCAAGCTGCCCTGGACCTCGCATCCCGCTGAAGCGAGGGGCCCCACCAAAGCGCGGGGCCCAGGGCAGTTACCCTGGTCCCTCCTATGGACGGGAATGCTCTGCCTGGATCCCACATCCCCCCAAAGCCCGGGCCCTGGGGCGGTTGCCCCGGTCCATCCTATGGACGGGACGGTTCTGCTTGGACCTGTTCTAGGCACCACCAAAAATTATATAAACCTGGCACCCATGGGTGAAGTGGTATCTTTACTTACTTACACACATGTCTCTCTCACCAACAGAAGTGGGTCCAATAAAAGATATCACGTCGCCCACCTTGTCTGCATCATGAGAGCAGGTCTTTCTGGGAAACCCAACGAGCTAAGAAAGGGAACCGTACCCCTGTAGAATATGTGCTTCTTGGCAATGGTGTTGACCCGTTGTGCATCTAACACCAGTTGATCTGGACTGGGGGAGAGGCAGTTATGGCCTAGAACATGCCAGTGGACGCAGCGATCAGCTCACCTGTTTGCTAGTCTGAGAGCTTCTTGGGCCAGCATCAAAAAACTGTTTGACCCACCCGGGAGATTTGAAGTTGGAATATTCTGAGGAGAAAGAGAAATTAATTGCACTGTCTCTCTCTCCCTCTCTCTGATTTAATGCTGGCAAAAGGGAGGGATTGATAATGACTGGCTGGAGGTAAGAGAGTACATCACACAGACACAGCTCTGCCACAGCGCCCAAAGGAACCTAGCCAGCCATTCCCATCAGTATGAACCCAGGTAAAAGAGCAATGCTAATGAACTCCTGTCCTAGAGCAAGGTGCTGGCCAAAGCTCCCCTGTTACTCTGCACCCACAAAATAACTTTTACTACACTTGCAGCCTCCCTGTAACAAAACTGAAGGAGCCTATGGAGAAGCAGGATACCTGCTTCCACCCTTTGTTAGGGTACATCTACACAGCCCGGGTCTCAGAGCCCAGGCTGACAGATGGGGCCTCGCACCACTGCACTAAAAAGAGCTGCATAGACACTGCAGCTCGGGGTGGAGCTCAGACTTTGGAGCCTAAGGATAGGGGGAGGTTTAAAAGCCCAAGCTCCAGCCTGAGCCATAACATCTAGAACACTATTTTTAGTGTGCTAGCACGAACCGGGCAGAGGAAGATTAAGGAATAAGGGAGCAGAGGGGGAGGGAGAAGAGCTCGAGGCAGGAGGTTGGGAGAGCTCAGGGAGTCAGCATCAGGTGCCAGGAAAACATCACCATGGAGAGCAAGGGAACAGAAGTCAGCAGAAGAGGATTCCTCTGGCCTCTGCAGCAGTGGCCAGGGGTGTATTTACCAGGGGGGAGGCTGGTCGCTGGTCTGGAGTGTCTGTGCTGAAAGGTCCTGGGGAGAACTTACCAGCCCACTCAGGGTCACTTTGCTTTGCCCAAGGTCCAAATGGGCTCTCTCGATCAGCCTCCTAATGTCCTGCACCTGGGCCTGGTACTGACGCCCCAGTGCCTGCAGCCTCTGCACTGTCACCCTGATGTTGGCCAAGTGGCTCTGGTAGCTGGACTCTTGTCCCTTCATTTTGGACACCCGGCTCTCCAGGGACTTGTCAGAGGCTGACAAGAGAGACAAAGAGAGATTTACTGGGCTGCAGGGGAGCCGCCGGATACAAAACCAGAACTGAGCACAAACAGGCAGACAGCTCAATGGAGAAAAAGAAAGTTTGGACACACCAGAGTCGGAGTGCTGTCCCAGAGTGTCATCTGCTCCCTTGTCCCCATACTGTATCAGCAGTTGGGGGCTGTCCCAGAGTACTCCCCCCATCCCCATACTATAATGGCAGTTGGGGGATGTCCCAGAGTGTCCCCCCTCCATTCCCACACTGTACCAGCAGTCAGGGGTTGTCCCAGAATGCCCCCCGTTCCCATACTGTACTGGCAGTCAGGGGCTGTCCCAGAGTGTCCATCCCTTCCCATTCCCATACTGTACCAGCAGTTGGGGGGCTGTCCCAGAGAGTCCCCCTTCCATCCCCATACTGTACCGGCAGTCAGGGGGTTTGTCCAGGACTGCACCCCTCATCCGCATAGTCGGGGATGGGGAGAGGGGAAAGGCTGTCCCAGAATTTTATCTCTGAAGTGCATGGTTCAGAACTGCATCTTTTGCCTGGCACTCGAGTGTCTAGCATTGGTTCCTTTCACTGCATTCAGCCTCCAGGAGCCCCTCTGCTGTCTCTCCAACCCCATCCAAGGGGAGGTGCCTGGCGTTACCTTGTAAACTCAGAGCTTCTCTCAGGATTTCACGCAGGGTCTCCTCAGCCTGTTGCATCTTCCCCTCCAGCTCCTCATTGGCCCCTGCCCCACTGCCAAGTTGCAGCTGAGACACAAGCACCTCCAGCTGCTGCAACTGATGCAAGTACTGATCCACCTGAAACCGAGGCAGGCCATGGAATTAGCAAGTGGCAGAGAAAGGTGGGTTACAAAGGCAAAGAGACAAGGGCTTGGACCAGGTCCACAGGCACCAAGTGGTGGGAAGAAGAGAAGCCCCAGGATTTGTGAGAAGTAGAGAGCCCAGCACAGTCTGGAAGAGTAACCTGGACGAAGAGTCCTTTTAGTGAATGTTAATTCTGGTCAAATTGCCAGATTAACAGTCCTGGTGGCTGAAATCCTTTATTGACAGACCAGGCAGTGCAAGCTTCCCACACACAGCCTGAGCAAAGTGCCACAAACCTCTCTTAGAGGGAGCGTAACTAGCAGCAAGAAGATAACCAAGCCTCTGCTCCCATCTCCCATTCAGTCCTTGGCCTGCTTACAGAGACCACCCCTAAGGATACTACTTAGGGCCAGTCATGACCATGGCATTAGGGATGTGAACGCTTGCCCACTTGAGACCGGACAGGCCACCAAACAGCCACCAGAGAGTAATTACTTCTGGTCACTAAAGCCCTGGACTGGATTTGAACTGGGCTCTTTCGTGCACAGGAAAATGGTTAACCCTGAAACCCAAGCAGGAGGTGGCGCGACTGTGAATGTGTTCCGCTCCACGCTCCGAAAGGAAGAAGGTCCCAGACTCCTTAACCTCGTCTTGCATGGCAGCGTCCATAGGAAGAGGCTAGAAGGATCTCCCTTGTCTCGCCTTTTCCTACAAAGATGAGAGTTCAAGAGGTGGAAAGAGCCCTCACTCTGTCCAGAGCAGAGCTGAAAGACTGTCAGTGTGGTCCCCAAGTCTGCACGGAGTTGTTTCTTGGAGAGAGGGGATCTATATTTCTGGGCCTATCTGAGCTCTCAGAGCATGGGTGGTTCATTTCCTCCGTATCTGGAAAGGAGCATTTGCTGAGCCTCATCTGTGGATTAGCCTTGACAGCTACTGGTTCAGTCTCTGACAGATTCATAGATTCATACCTGTGTTTTCATATGGCTGTAGCAGGCTGGGCACTGGGTGTGCTCACAGTTGGGCCCCTCAAATCCTGGCTTGCAAACACAGCTCCCATCGCTTCTGCATGTCAGGGGGTCAGAACCTACCGAGTTGCAGTTGCAGGCTGCAGAGAAAGCAAAGGGTTGGAAGGAGCCACAAATCAGTTCAACACTGAGGACTAAGGAGCGTAAGGAAACATAGCTCTCATAATAACACGTGCCTGTCCTCGCCAGAACGTCTTCCCATCTGCCTCCGCGGGGATTTCACACTTCTGCATCTGCACTGGTTTTCAAAGATGCACAACAACCCACATCCTGACTGACCTGTCTGCCCAATGCCCACCTCCCATTCTGGGCTAAACAGAGACCAGTGAACTCCACCCTACCCTGCTGCTAGAGTCACTGTTCCCCTGAATGCTGACTGCTTCCAAATATCTATAACTCCATATTGAAGGAGTTCAGGTCTGGTTCGTACGCTGATGGGGAACCTCCAAGGAAAATCAGCGGTGCTACAAGGAGCCGGGCTGGTTATTTATACCAGCCTTGCCTCTGAATCAGCACTGCGCTAACAAGGTACTGCTGGAGCTCCCATTTTTTATGGGACCTAAAATGTGGGGTTCAGGCTTGTGGCCTAGCCTCAGTGTCCTAGCCATTATATTCCAACTACCTAAAATTCTCCCCGGGAGTTTCAGCTGGACACAGTATTATTGACTTGTCCTAAAATAATGTGTAACATTGCTGCTCACTGTGAAATCCTTCTTGAATGTGGATTCAAGAAATGGCTGGTTCAGTGGTGGAGGAAGTGACTCTTGTACAGAACATGTGAAACGCTGGCTGGGACCCTTTAAAATTAAAAGTGCTATGAAAGCGCGTCACGACATGAGTACTGGGTTTGGGACTCCATTCCCTGCCCAGTTACACTCTCAGCACATACCCTCAGGACCAGGCTCCTGTCTCAGATTCAGTTTCTGTGCCTGTTATTCTTACCAGCAAGTCTAGTAGCTTTCCCTAGCTCTTCTCTGGGCATATACACTTCAGTCACATCCCTCTTAATCCCTCCTTCCCCCACAATTGTAACCCCCGAAAGTGCCTTCAGCAGCCTCAGAAAATGCTGAAGGAATTCAGGGCCTTTCCCCTTGATCTCCTCAGCAGTACCCTGCTGATGGAAACTCCCCATATGCAGACAGAAATCAACACCTCTGGGAAGCGCCCAAGTCTTAACGTGAGCCATCCAGAAATCAAGCAAAGCACTGGAGTCAAACAGCAAATTAACGGTCACTTTTTATGCATCATGGAAGTTGCATGCTCACATAGCAGCAGCTCTCTCTGTCGCCCCACCCCGCATACGGATCACACTCTTAGCATCATTGAGGCAAACGTGCACATTCTCCAGGGCTGACTTGTTCAGCAGGAGTCTGCATTGGGTTCAGTATTTGTATTTGCTTTTACATTCCTCACAGGCTTTTGTAAGGCTTCAGGGAGCCATTTGTGGGGCCTGAGACATCACAAGATTCTGGTCTCCTCCCGGTATTTCAGCTCCTGGAGAGATGGATGGAACATCATGAGAACACTGGAGCTTGTGTTCTTGTGGCCCCACAAATGGCTCCATGAAGGGCTAGGAAGGCTTGTGAAAAGGGTAAACAGGAAAACAAACTCAGAGATATGAGGCTTTAATTACATTTAGCCAGGGCCTAATGGGAAGGGCAGAAGCCTCCACAAGGAAGGTGAGAAGAGAACCCTTCCCCAGTGGTCTGGGTAGACATGGCCTATGCTGCATCTACCTACCACCACCTCCTCTATGGCCAGCAGGGGGAGATGGGGGATGAAGTCTAACCTTTCTCCCTTCAGATATAGTGGATGGAAGCGCGGCTTCCACCGTATCCTGTGGTGAATGTCTGGTGGGACCATGTCCTGCAATGCCCGATATATGGGCTGCCCTCCATTAACTGCCTCTCCTGTTTGAATTCAAGAGACTGTCCTGCTGTCCCTCAGAATGCAGAGCAAGCAGGGCCGGCCCTCACCACCCCAGCATCCCCACCTGCCCCCACTCTTCTGCAACAACCAACCCCCTCTTCAAGTGGGGCTGGGCATCTATGGTCTGGTGAGTTCCTGTTGAACCCTGAGCCCTCTGCCATCCAGGTATCAGATCAGTAGGACCTGACACTGCTTGGATGGCTCTCAGGTCCTGGCACCTCCCAGATTTCTCGAAAGGCCAGCCTGGGTTTATCCAGATACTATTGGAGGCTTTATCTGATGTGGGACTTACATGCCCAGCCTTGATACTCACACACACACAGGGACGTGTTTACTCACAGGCACACTCTCCACACTCTCACAGGGGCACACTCTGGCTTACACTCCTACCTTGACACTTCTCTACTGGGTTGAGGGCTAAGGGGTTCCCAAAGAACCCGTCCCTGCACTGGTCACAGGAGAAGCCAGCCGTGTTGTAGAGGCATTTCAGGCATTCACCCGTCAGCCGGTCACAGTTCCCTACGGCACTGGGATTGACGTTATTGTTACACTGGCAGGGCTGGCAGGGTCTCACAGGGCCGTTGTCGCCCAAGGGGTCTCCAAAATAGCCATCAGCACAGAGTTCACAGTTAGCACCTGGGGAGGGGGAGACAAACAAGACAGAGACCAGTTACCCTCCAGAACTACAGGGCCCCAAAGCAGCAGCCAAACCCCATCGAACGCTGCCCTCCCCCTACTGCCAGGGGACGCAGGCACTACGCCAGAGGTGGGGCAAACTATGGCCCACGGGCCACATCCGGCCCGCGGGACCCTCCTACCCAGCCCCTGAGCTCCTGGCCCGGGAGGCTGCCCCCGGCCCCTCCCCTGCTCTTCCCCCTCCCCCGCAGCCTCAGCTCACTGTGCCGGCGGCGCAATGCTCTGGGCGGCGGGTCTGCGAGCTCCTGGGGCAGCGCAGCTGCAGAGCCCGGCCTGACCCGGTGCTCTGTGCTGCGCGGTGGCGTGGCTGGCTCCAGCCGGGTGGCATGGCTGCCTGACCCGGTGCTCTGAGCTGCGCGGTGCGTGGCTGGCTCCCGCCGGGCGGCACGGCCGCCTGACCCGGTGCTCTGAGCTGCGCGGTGCGTGGCTGGCTCCCGCCGGGCGGCACGGCCGCCTGACCCGGTGCTCTGTGCTGTGCGGTGCGTGGCTGGCTCCCGCCGGGCGGCACAGCCGCCTGACCCGGTGCTCTGTGCTGCGCGGTGCGTGGCTGGCTCCCGCCGGGCGGCACGGCCGCCTGATCCGGTGCTCTGTGCTGCGCGGTAAGGAGGCAGGGAGCGGGAGGGTTGGATAGAGGGCAGGGGAGTTCGGGGTGGTCGTCAGGGGTGTGTGTGGATAGGGGTCAGGGCGGTCAGAGGGTGGGGAACAGGGGGGGTTGAATGGGGGCAGGGGTCCCTGGGGGGGTTGGATGGGGTGGCAGGGGGCAGTCAGGGGCAGGGATTCTGGGGGCAGTTAAGGGACAGGGAGAAGGGGTGGTTGGATAGGGCAGGGGTCCTGGGGGAGTAGTCAGGAATGAGAGGAGGGGTTGGATGGGGCGGCAGGGGGCAGTCGGGGCGGAGGGACCGGGGTCGGTCAGGGGACAGGGAGGGGTGGATGGGGCAGGGGTCCCCGGGGGGGGCATCAGGGGGCGAGAAGCAGGGGGGGTCAGATGGGGGAGGGGGCCGAGCCACGCCTGGCTGTTTGTGGAGGCACAGCCTCCCCTAACCGGCCCTCCATACAATTTCGGAAACCCGATGTGGCCCTCAGGCCAAAAAGTTTGCCCGTCCCTGCACTACGCCCTGCTGGGACCTGCAGGACAATGAATTTCACAATCTCAGCTCTGTTCTCGTGGAGGGGAACTCGCCCTCCTCATATAGTTAGGGGAAGCAGATTTAGCTCCATGGAGCCTTTGACACAAACCATCCCAGAAAGCAAGTCACCTTCCATCCCAGATGAGGGGCAAGAAGGGGAGCAACAATCTCTCTCCCTAGGCAGTGGTATCTTGAGAGGGAGCCTTTCTGACCAACAGGGGCACTGCGCTGGGACTGAGGAGACCTGGAATCTGCTCTTGGTTCTGCCACTGCCCTGCTGTGTGACCTGGATCCAGGCACTTCATCTTAGAGTGCCTCTTTCCCCGCTCCCCTCTTTGCCAGTCTTGTCTTTTCAGTGTGAACGCTCTAGGGCCAGGGTCTGTCTCTCTGTGCGTGTGTACAGCAGCTAGCAGAACAGGATCCTGATCTCAGCTGGGGCCGCTCTGCGCTACTGGGAATACATAGAATAAAGAACAACAGATAACCAGAGTGGGGGACAGATCGGCTAGTCAGGCTGCACAGACACAATCACACTGCAGCCATCACAACCCCACTCTGTACTAACCAGGGGCTAGGGAGAGATTTTAGGGCATTCTCTGGGAATACATGTAATAGTCAATGGAAAAGGACTGGGTAACACTCTCTACGCTACCCTTTCCTATCCTGCTGTCCTGCAGGAGACTAGAAGAACCCTAGAAAGGAAACAAATCTCCAGGTAAACCAGAGGGAGGCCATTACCAGTGACTCCCAGAGGGCAGTTATTGCAAACGACCTCCTTTCTCCCTGGCGTCACTGAGCAGCCCTGGCCATTTCTGCAAGGGCACGGCCGGCAGCTCTGCGGATTCCAGTGGTCCCTGTAGAAACCAAATGGGCAGCTGGTGTTGGGGTCCATGTTTTCATCTCCTGAATAACAGTCTCCTAGGAAAGACACAAAAAGGTATCACAACAGCCAGTGCAGATCTGGCCAGGCGTGGTTCCTGTATTGTGGTGCAGGCCTTGACAGCCTGGCACTGCCACTGTACATGCAAGAAAAGACCCTTCCTCATAACCCCAGCCCACCTCCTACCACCTGCGCCATCCCATGTGAGTCAGCACCTGCCTGGAACCAAGCACTGACCCACCTAGCACAATTCCTCATAACCCAACACTACCACCTGTAGCCTGGCACCATTCGTTATAACTTGGCAACCCTTCTGCTGCACGTATGTGACTTGGCACCATTCCTCTCCTCCATAACTCAACACAGTCCTTCATAACTTGGGGCCACGTTCACTCCTCCAGTCAATAACAGGCTATCATGTTACGATGCACCATATCTAGACAGCTAGCTCGCAGAGCTAGACACTCAGGCTATGTAAGTGTAAGTCCAGCCCTTAGAACTGACTGTAACAGTCAGAGTTCTGCACCTAGACAGAACACAGAGCGCTTTATGGAGCATAAAACATTCCTGATAAAGACATAGGCATGTGTACCAGGCACCTGACACCATTGCCCAGAATCCAGCACCTTTTCCTGGTACCCAGCACCTTGCCCATCTCCCAGTTTTATCCTCTGCAGCCTCATGACAAAAACTGGTTGGGGAAATGGAGTTTCCGTTCTGCTGGAATTTCTAACATTCCAAACTTGATTTGCATTCTGAATCAGAATGAAGAGCCGCAATCTTAAAACTTCCTGCAGAACAAAAATTCTGAAAACTTCAAATTCAGGACTGTTGAAATCCACCATTTCAACTAGGGAAAAACATGACACTTTGATAAAGTAAAAAAGCTTTGGCTTTATGATTTCTATTGATTCCACGTGGATTTTTATTTTAAAATTTTAAATACAGGTCATCGGATTTACTATTAAAATTCATGTTTTAATAGCATATAAAAGTCCAAACAAAACGTTTCAATATCAAAACGAAACAAGATTTTCCCTATTGAAAGTTTAATCGAAATTGAGAGGTTCCCATCAAACATTAAGATTTTGACAAAACTACATTTTTCAATGCAAAACTGTCCCACCTACATTTCTGGGAACGGTTCTCCTGATGGCATTCCTATCACCCAGCACCCTCACCTATAACCCTGGTACCTGTCCCACAGCAACACCTCCCTTCCCCCAGCTCTAGCCACAGTGCACAGGCACTCCTGGCAGCACCCAGAAGTCCCTGGCTATGGTTGTGGTTTTCCTTACCAGTGTCTGGATCGCAGTTTCCTCCCCCCTGGCAGTCACACAGCACACAAGTGCTGAAAGGCCCAAGGTTGGAAGAGTCTCTCTTGTACCCAGGAGCACAGCGTTCACAGAACTGCCCCTGATAGCCAGCAGGACACACACATCGTTCCACCCAGGGAGCCGGGGCTCCAGAGGTCGGCTGTGCAGAAACCAGGGTGACATTATCGATGTACCCAGTGCCTGATGGAGGAGACAACTCATTACATTTACAGCCAGCAGCTGCACCCTGAACTCCTCCCCAGGGCCAAGACAACAGGCATTCTAAAGACTGTGTCTGTACCAGAGACGAGCGGGTGTTTTCTGTGAACACTGCACTTATACCCAGAGAATGTGTGTAGTGGTTACAGAAAGGAACTTGGAGTCAAGGCTCTCCTGTTCCCAACTCTGCCACTGACTCATTGCATGGCCTTGGCAAGTCACTTAACTGGTCTGTGCCTCAGTTTTCCATCTACAAGATTTACCCACCTCGCAGGGGTGCTGTGAGGTTTAATACAGTGCTTTGGAGATGACAAGTGCTATATGATGCTCTCCCCAGACCCCAACCCTCCCCCACACTCACTGTATTCTCCATATGTGGCTCGGATCCAAAGGGCCGTCAGGTTTCCGAGTAACCTGCGATACTCAAAGTAACTCAGCTTGGGGCTCCATCCGCTGTGCAGGTGCTCATCCAGTCTGCATATCGGAAGTGAAAGAAATTGAGAAACAAGGAATAAAATGGAAGAGCATCTTGCTGTCGGCTCTCTCCAAACTCCCACTGGAACAGAAAGAACCTGGGCGCCAATGATTAGCCCCTTGCAGAGTGTTATTGACATGGGACAAAGCCCAGCCGAGGAGCCCTGATAGAGGACACCTATGATTCCTCCTTACCTACCACTGGAACAGTCAACCCCACGGCACCTCGAGGCAAGAAGCAGGGTGAGCTGCAGTGGCAGGGAAAGCATCCAGCCCAAGCTACAAACATGAGTGTCACTCTCACCATTGGAGACGGACCGACTCACTAGCCCACTGGGAATCAACAACTCCAGCCTCTCTTGCTTACAGAAGGCCTGGGGTCCCACAGACTAAGTGCCAGGCCTCACAGCCTCCCCAGAGATGGATGGCCTCATGCACTGGGAGCTGAACTGCAGCCTCCCCTGGTTGTGAAGGGTCCAACACACTAGAGCACAGGGAATCTACCTGGTTAGGGTGGGTCTGGCAGCTGGACTATCCAGAAACCTCAGTGATTATGGCACATCTTTGGCACTGAGTCACTAGGCAGTTCCTCTGCAGTCGCTGAGGGGTGAGAGCGCCCCAACATCCTCCTGTTTTACCTGAATGTATATGTCTTGCTGATGCCGCAGGGCAACATCTTCCCATGAGGCAGGAGGGAGGCGGTGACTTGTAGGCCAGCTCCTTCCAGGACCACATCTCGGGAAGAAGGACGACGACCACCTCGGTCCATGCGATAATCAAAGGACAGGGTCTGGCCGTAGCTCACCTGCTGGTTCCCAAGAAATCTGGCTGTGAAGGGACATAAGAGACCCAGAGGGAGAAGGTTAAAGAGTCAAATTCTCCCATTAGGAAGTCTTAATTCCTGGGGCCGGCCCCAGGCACGTGCCACGCATGGGGATACCCAGGAGCCCACACTTCGGAAGGTCCCAGTATCCCGTCTGCTGTGATGCCCACCACCAGCCTGAGCGATGAATATGGGGACCCGGCATTTACTGACTCTCCAGTGGCAAGTGCCCTGATCCAGTCCAACCCCCTGCTGCTGAAACTCACTCTGGGCCCCGGTAAAGAGCATCCAAAAGCCCTCATATTTGAAAAACACTCCCACATCCGCCCTGCAACCATTACTGCCTGCCCTCTCTCCATCAAATGTGCTTCCCAGACCAGAACGGGCTGTCTAGACCCCACCCCTCTTCCTTCATGCCAGGCCCTGCTAGCTCACACAGTCATGCCAGAGACAGGCAGAGCCAGTAGATGAACACCAGGAAACCCACTCCTTCCACAGTGCAACTGGCAAACTCCCTCTTCTCTCAAAAACCAATATCCTTCCCCCCCGCAGTCATGAAAAAGGGAAGCCCCCAGCTGTCAATCAGTATGATTTATCCAGGCACAGCAACAGCAAGCCAGCAGGTGTCGTGAGACTGAGCAAGTCTGTATTATTCTAGGGTGTTTTTCTAGCTAGATTTCCCGGGTGTGACTGGGTGTGAGCACAGCAGCATGAAGGAGAGGGGTCTGTGAGATCATGGCTGTGCTAAGCACTGAACGCAGCTTTGCAGAGCTCAGTTTCATTGTATGGCTCTTCCTCCTTTGGCTGCTTCCCTACACACGTCTCCCACATTCTGCACACTTCCATACCCGGTGCCAGGAAATAGGTGGGCTCTGATCTTCTGGCTGTAAGAAACACATCCCGATGGCGGGGAGACCACTGGAGCTGTACAGGGGACCCGCTTGCATACACTCCTCTCCAGCCCTCAGCATCTAAAAGGGAAAATAAAACCGTTTGCAGCCATCAGAGCCAGGAAATCGAAGCAAAGGAAAGGCAGTCAGAAGGTCATTTGTAATCAATCATTTCTGCCCTGCACACTTCCACTCTCCCTTGCCTCTCCCCAGGGCAGCATTCTGGCCAGCGCTACCCATTTCCTCATGCCGTACATTAGTGACCACCTTGACCACAGTCAGCAGTCAAGTTCTTCGTACGCTAGCTGTCTCTGACTGGAGATATCCTTGCTCACAGCAGGGATCACATGCCAAAGACCAGGAAGATGGAATTAGATGGACATTGTGTTCTCAGACTTGGCTTTCTATGATCTGCAAATCAGCCCATGAGTAAATACTGTAAAGGGAAGCTTGAGCGGCTGTGAGGTCAGAACTGCTAGCCACAGGGCACTCTGATGAGATCAAAGGGGACACCCAACTGAATTAGAAACTACACAGAATAAACGTTTCCTGCTACTTAATAAATACACACCCTGAGACAGATCCCCAGCGGGTGTACGTCGGTGTAGTGTGCTGATTTCCCCAGCTGGGGATCTGGCCCACTGATTTCTTTAAAAACAAATGTCTGGCTGCCCTCCCCACACAGGACAATGCATATCTGAGAGGTGACAATGGCAACCATGAGTAGAAAGCTGAATATCTGCATTCGTCTCAAGTGCTGCTCTCCATGCATTTAAGTAAAACACATGTCCATAAAAGGAGGAAAAATTCTTCAGGCATGCCACGGAACAAATGAAGAGAGCCGGCTGGCTGGAAGGGAGGCAGGGTGGTCACTGAGAACTGGTCACTGGGTGATAGGTTGGTGTAGCAGGATGGTTTCCAATCTCTCCATCCCCACCAGGGAACATCATGTGAAAGGAAGATTCACACACGCCATAAAGCAGGAGGTAACAGAGCCACAGCGTCCCGGCAGGCAACGTACACAAAGGTGCAAACACAATGGGAAGGTAATGCAGTAACGCAAACATGAGAGGAAAGGTTTTACCTCGCTGGAAGGTGGAGGTGATTTTATGGATGTTGTAATTTTCTGCACTGGCACACATGGCGGAGTGACCATAACAGAAGCACTGGGAACATCCCTCAGGGTTTCCTGCGTCCAGATGATAGTAGCCCTGCTTGCACCTGCAAAAGAGATTGCATCAATCTACTGGGCTTTAGGGTACATTTTACATCAGCACGGAACACCTGGTGTCACACACAGCGTGTGCCACCTCACCTGCTGTATTGGGTGAGCCTCCCTGCACACACCCATGAAACCCAACCAGCACAAAGCACCCACTGGCCACCCAAGAGCTGATGGCTCGGAGTGCAGCTGTCAGGATATGTATCTCTAGGCAGAGGTTACAGCCAGAGGGTCACTCGCTGTCCTTTTGCGCTCAACAATGCCAGGAACAACTGAGCTGCAGAGAAGGTATTTCAAACTAGCCATGCGCAAGTTCTCTCAGAAGTCCTCCACCCCAACCCCTCCCCCAGCACCAACCAGCCATTGTCCAAACAGCTGCTACAGAGAGTCACAAGGAGTTTCCTTCCCAAAGGCCCAACATAGGCCGTACATTGAAGAGCTCAAGACCCCCCAGTCAGGACCAGAATTTCTAAAGTACATGCTGGGTGCTGAGCTCTCTGGCTCCACTTGTGGGTGCTGAGCGCTTGAAAAAACCTGGTCCCCATGTAAAGGCTCTTCATGAACAAGTGTGATTCACCACCTCTGGGGCAGACTCCCCCACCAGCCCTCTGCCCTTCTCTATCCCGGGCAAGGGACCAGCTTTAGAGCACAGCACGTACCCGAGGAACGTACTGTAGCAGGTCTGGGGTGGATCTTGCTATGCAGCTTCACCTGCCTGGACATGGCTCTGCTCCAGAGGGCTGGGAGGAATAATAGCTCCCTGCTGGGTGTGTGATGGTGCAACTGGCTTGAAGAACTCATCCAGAGGCACTTTTTGACACACACATTAGGGGATTTTCTTAGGCTCTGCTGATCAGTCAGTGCCCTGCTCCTGTTTGTGTCAAGTGATGCTATTGCCACGCCCCCAGGATACTCTGTGACCCAGCACCTGGGCAGAGAGATACTGGGTATCCTCACAAAAGGAATGGCCAATGGGAACCACACAAGGCTTTGGGCCCATTGGCAGCCCCTTGAAAGCAAAAGATCTGGCACTACACCTGTGGGCAAAGGGCATAGCCGAACTCTGGGAAACATGAGGGGCAAGAGGCTTTGGGACTAGAAATCACACCCGGTGGAGGTGGCTCACACCCCTACTCCCATGCCGGAACCACGTGCTAATCGGCAGAGCCCTTTGGGTTTACAGTCTGTATTTGGAAGGGGACCTTTAAAGTCTGCTCTGTAGAAGTGAAGGGCTCATGCACGTACCGGTCACATCGCTCTCCCAAGACGCTTGCCTTGCAGATGCAGCGACCTGAAACACAATGTCCCGCGCTACCGGCTGGATCGCAGTCACACTGAGCACTCCTAAGAAGGAAAGAAAGCGTCTTGGATTGATTTCCAGTTCAGCTGAATCACCACCGCGGGTATATGTAAACAGCTCGGTATACACAGCAAGTACATGGTCTAGCCTGGTTGGCCCACCGAGGGTGGTACATGGTGATGTACTAGAAACACAGGAATTGTACTAGAAACACAGTGGTTCTCAGCCTTGCCCCCTGTCTAGCTGGGACCCCGTCCTGCTTAATAATATAGACACAGCAGGCTGGTCACTGCTCCTGATACTTGTTCACACCCCCAGGTTGAGAACTCACTCCACATTGGATCAGATCTGAGGTCCAGCAACCTGTCTCTGACAGTAACCAGCACCAGACATGTGAGAGGAAGACGCAAGAAACCCCATAAGGACAATTCTGGATTAACCTGTCCATGGAGGCAGGTTTCTTCCTAACTTCTGTCTCTTCAAGTCTGGGTTGTGCCTAGGAGCGTGAGCCATTATGTCCCTGTTGTATTTATTTGCCATGTGGAGGTGCTGCAGGGCTCTACTCAGGATTGGTACTCCATTATGCTAAGTGCTATGCAGCACACCTGTAGGCAGGGTTTGCTTGTTTTATTTATTTATTATAACTGTTCATGTGCAAATAAATCACTACACTCTTTTGAACACTTAAATGTATGGCTTCTGCAATATCATGTGGCAGAGAGTTCCACGGGTTAATTGTGAATGGTGTCCAAACCTCTCTTTCCATCAGCTTTGAAAGTATTGTCTTAGAATTTCAGTACTCCAGATGGATCAGGATAAGAGTACATAAGCAACTGCAGGACGTGAGCCGCCAGAGTCCGTGAAGATCAGGAGTGTTTCACGTTAGGGTGACACGTTAGGGCGTGAGCTCTGCATGGAGGTGCACTGGAGTGTTATTAATGAGCACTTCACTTTCTGTCCTCATGGCCACTTCTAGAATGGCTATGGCCACAGTGTTAGGAATAAGGATCAGAGAGAGGCGCCTATCACTAGGAAGGGGGGATGAAACTACCATACCATGCTCAGTTCCCATGAATAAATTGTCTCCAGCCACCACAGGCTCCACACAAAGGCTGGCAAAGCTCTGGAGAGGCCAGTCCAGCCCTCATAGCTCATATCAGGTACTTACGACACTTGTTCACCTGCCCGGCACCCAGCCTCTGAGAAGGAATGGAACCCCGGCCGGCACCGGTTACACTTATCGCCCATCACACCGGGTTTGCAGCTGCACCGGCCGTAGTTATCACACTGCAGGCCGAGAGAGCCTATGGGAACAGGAGAAGCAGAGAATTCCATAGTCTCACCGTCACTGTGTTGTCTCTGGTTATCTCGTGTTGAGAACACTCATGAAGGAATCTAACACCCACTGGGACCCTTAGGAAAAATATGATAGGGAAAAAATTCTAATTTGAGACAAATCTCACTATTTATCATATACTATTGCAGGAGTGGCCAAACTTACTGACCCTCCAAGCTCTATACGACAATCTTCAGAAGTTCGAAAACTGGGGCACACTTGCTGGGGCTCAGGGCTTCAGCCCCACTCCTGCTGAAGCCCTGAGACCCCACTCCCTGCTGGGCAAAAGCGCCTACCCCACCACCCCGCTGCAAGGCAGAGGTCCTGAGCTCCCCCACAAGACTAGTAGGTGGAGAATGGGGGGACATGGGGGCATTGCGAGCTGCACTTTAATGGTAAATGAGCTGCATGTGGCTCCCAAGCCATAGTCTGGCGACCCCTGTACTATTATATAGTCAATTCCCCCATATTGGGGATATCTGTTGTATCCTTGGGGGCAGCAGTTTTAGGAAGAAATCACTTAAGACACAGAGAGCTGTGAGCTCTGTGAGCAACCATTTATTTTTACACACTGAACTAACCAAACCAGCTAAAACTGGCTGGGCTATCCCCTAATAATCTAACTCAGTTGCCATAGCAACAACAAGGTGCTATTACCACGATAACCAAATACACAACAATATCCAAGGCACTTGCTGAAGGCAGTTGCTTTCATTTTAATTTCTCCATTGCCCCTGCTGCTAATTCCCCCAGGAGTAGAGCCCTGCAAATCTGCGGCTATCCACAGACCAGGTTTGCGGATCGCGGATGGATGAGGATCCAAATTTTCTATCTAAAGCCCTGCAAATCTGTGGCTATCCACTTTATATTTGCAGACCATGCTTGTGGATCACAGATCAAATGCTGACACAAATTTTGTATCTGCTCTGAGCTCTACCCATGAGGTCACAGTGTATGCGTGTGATATCAGTTCTTGCTGTGGAAATTGTTACAACACCTCCCCACAAAAGATTATGACTTCAGGCAAAGGATAAAAAGTGGTAGGAGCTGATGGACTCTTAAGGGACAAAGAGCCTCTTGTCCTACTATAACCCCAGTAACACCACACACCACCAGGTAGTCCCAGAATTGTTTCATCTGAGTCAGATCACAAACTGGGGTAAACTGCTGTAATTCCATTAACTTCAATGCAGCTGCACCAATTTTATATCAACTAAAAATCTGGACCAGGATCATTGACCAAGCTTGCCCACATGACATCAAGTCACACCATTCTCCTGAACTGGCTGTCTCTATTCCCAGCTAACCTCCTGCGCTGCCCGCCTGAGCGACAGGGAGACAGACTACAGTAGAGAACAGATTCACATTCACACTGCCATATTCACAGTGTGCTCTCATGCACCCGTTTCCATTCCTGTTAGAATACAGTACTTGGGAGCAATCCAAAGAGAAGTAGATATTTTCAGTCCTAGAATTTAAACCAACCAACAAACAGAAGAAAACCTCTGTGCATTTCTATTTGGTGTTAACGAATGGTTCTAAAGACGACTTGATTTCTGTGTTTGCGGACAACGGGTCTGTGCAGAGCTTCATTGACATGTACAGCAAGTCTGTAGCATTTAAGAAATGCAGGTATTTTCTGTGCACAGATAATTGGCTATTACCACCAGAACCAGACAAGCAACAGATATCCCTGCCATGTAATCACTGCAACAAGGTGAACACCTCTGCTGGGATTCCCTCCAGGACATCAAAGCCATTAATCCCATTTCTTCTCACAAGAATGAGCTGCCACGGGTCAGTGCACCATAAACAGCATCGAGGGCATTTACACTGTGTGTGGTTTACGTATTATTTCCTCTTTTGAAGTGGCAGTGCTGGGGAGAGGTAACAGGCTACAACTTTGGTGACTAAAGTTTTCTATTTATCCACAGAACAGGTACAGCAGCCTGTACATTGCCACCCACCCCCAGACATGGTACTTCACACTATGCTTACACCTCTATGACCCAGTCAATCCTCAGCCTCTTGCGAGAAAGCCAATTACTTCAAAATGTGGTGGCAGCTGTGGACCTGGCTCAAGGCTCACTGAGGTCCAGGGCTTTGGCTAAGATCTTTTGTGATGTAGATACCTGTCCAGTGGGATCTGGACAAAGGCCAGCAAATGCATTTCATACAGACCTCTGAACAGCCATCAGATGGTCCCACCTTTTGATCACCCTCAACCTGCTGAGTTCAAACCTTTAACAGAGTGGGGACAGGTTCCAGTCCTAGTAGACTGGTGGGCTGAGAGCAAGCGTGACAGTTAAAAGTGAACATGAAGGACATATTTTAGCGGCAGGCTGAGTTTAAGAACCGGCAGCTGTTTGGAGCTGCTCAGAGGTTTGGAATACTCAAAGGACCTGTCCGGCAGAGATGCAGTACTGCGCACAGTGCAGGAGAAGTGGTGCATGCAGTGACAAATGCAATTTAGCACATGGGTCTGCATCCCCTACTCCTGCCACTCACAGGATATCCCTGTGCTTCCTGACAGTCTTGGCTTTAGGGCAGGGGTGGGCAAACATTTTGGCCCGAGGGCCACATTGGGGTTGCAAAACTGTATGGAGGGCCAGGTAGGGAAGGCTGTGCCTCCCCAAACAGCCTGGCCCCTGCCCCCTATCCACCCCCTCCCATTTCCCGCCCCCTGACTGCCTCCCTCAGAACTCCCAACCCATCCAACCCCCCCTGCTCCTTCTCCCCTGACTGTCGCCTCCCAGGACCCCCAGCCCCTAACTGCTCCCGGGACCCCACTCCCTATCCAACCCCGCCTGCCCCCTGACAGGCCACCCAGGACTCTCACGCTTATCAAACCCCACCACCCCACCCCAGAACCTCCACCCCATCCAACCGCCCCCTGCTTCCTGTCCCCTGATTGCCCCCCGGGTCTCCCTGCCCCTTATCCAACCCCCCTGCTCACTGCCTCCTGCCCCCTTACCATGCCGCTCAGAGCAGCATGTCCGGCAGCCACGCCCCCCAGCCAGAGCCAAGCACGCTGTGCTCCGCCCTGCAGGAGCGTGCAGCCCCGCCGCTCAGAGTGCTGGCATGGCTGCAGAGGAGGGGGGACAGCAGGGGAGCTCAAGGGCCAGGCAGGATGGTCCCGTGGCCATAGTTTGCCCACCTCTGCTTTAGGGTATACCACTCACTAAAAATGATATAAAGAGCCTTTAACATCATGCAGATGGTAAAGAGAAGAGGGGAAGGTAAAACCAACAGCTCCGGTCTCACTCTATTAGGCAGCCTGCTATCTTGTGTGCTCCTTGAATGCCAGGCCTGTCCCGGAGCCAAACCCCAAAGCCTTGCATTAGATCTATGTTCTCAATGACATCTCTAAAGGGTGATGAACTTGCATGACTCACTGCTTAGTAACGTAACCTCGGGCCATGTGTTTTTCCACAAAGGTTAAGTGCCTGGTAAGCCTGAGCTGGTCTCACTCAATCCATCTTTCTCCATCTGCAGTGTCTTAATCCATGGCAGAGGTTTAGATTCTGATTTGGGTTTTAGCCACAAAGTTCAGCAAACCCCGCCTGATGCGAACAATGAATTCATTACGCCTAAGTCATCACATTGTGACGGCATCCCAGCTAAGGATGGGCTTCTGCAGCATGGGTTCTTCTGGGTTGTTCCGAACCCTCACCACAAATTTCCCTAGATCTGCTGGACCTGAACTGGCAAGAGCTCGTATTCATTCGCCAGACCTGAAGGGGGCTGGCTTGGATGTGCTCAGATGAACTCATTGAGGACATTTGCTATCCGTGAGCCGTGCCCACAGAACGCCTCGCGCAGGCCTCCAGGATTACGATACCATATTATTAAAATGTTACAAGGAAAAGGCACTGCAGGGAGGGCAGCTGTTACAAGACACAGCTTGCTGAGATAGGTGGGACCCACTCTTTCCCCCTCTATCTCCCTCTGGAAAGGGTTAGGGAGGAAATTGTTACTGCAGCAACACTGTACACAACCTAAGATAGGATTTCAGCAGCGTGAGCTTCCTCAGAGCATTGCCGTGCTGATGACAACTGGGACTCCAGCAGCGTGACCATCCCAGCAGCGTCTGGCCGCACAGAGCTTTTCGGGGGCAAAATCTGAAATTGAGCCACCACACCCTGCACTCACCCTGCAGCAGCAGCTCCTGTCGCACTGGGCTGAGCCCGGCGCCCCGCCCCAGGTGTTGCATCCTGGCACACAGGGGTGCAGCACCACTTGGGTTTGGCCTGGCAGCCCCTAAGTCATGACATCATGATGGAGGGGCAGCAGGCCAAATTTGAGGGAGGAGCTTTGTGACCTGATGTGCAGAGTCACAGCATTACCCAGGTGTGGCCCAGCCACCCTCCAAACCCAAGTCTAGGTCTTAGTGTCACTCAGTTTGGGGGCCCTCTCAAAGGTGGGACCCAGGGCAAACTGTCCCTTCTTCCCACAACCCGGCCAGCGCTCACCATAACAGATAGAGTTTGGGAGAGACGTGGCTAAGGATCCATTCAATTTAATCCACCAGAATCAGGCAGGAATTATTTTAGTTGGCAATACATAGCAACTCCAAGTCAGCTGTTGGATTTGATCACTTCTAGCCCAGCCCCCGTCCCTCAGGACTAGAGTAGATAAGTGCCCCCCACCTCCTCCTGTGTCCCATCTAGATGCTCAGGTACCTCTGGAGTTGCAGTTACAAGGCTGACAGCTTTCTCCATCCCGCTGGCGATAGAACTCCTCCTTGCACCTCTCGCAGTGAACGCCATCCGTGTTGTCAATGCATTTGAGGCAACGGTACCCATTTCCTGTTTCTCGGAGCAGGTCCCTGTCAAAGATGCATTGACTGGACTTCCCATTGCAGTCACAGACTGAAAGAGCAGAGGACATGGCCACAGTTAAACAGAGGGACCCCAGTAGCTCTTACACTGAAGGGATCAGGTTTGGAGGTTAAGTTTTCATGTGCAAACATACCGCTGGTAAAGGGTGCCAGCCTGAGAGTCATGGATATCAAAGCCCTGTTTAGCCATAAAACACGCATAGCACGGGCAGTGCATTGTCCCACTAACATGCCCCAACTTTGACCTGAATGGACCATAGGGTTGCCAATTTTGGTTGGAGGTATTCCTGGAGGTTTCATCACCTGACACAATCAGTAATTAAAGATTAATCTTTAATTCCTAGAGACTCCAGGACAGTCCTGGAGGGTTAGCAACCCTAACAGACCACTCTATCATCTAGCCATTTGTGTCCTTAGTTTAAGCCAGGGGTGACCAAACTTACTGACCCTCCGAGCTGCATACAATAATCTTCAGAAGTTTGAGGGCTGGGTGCACCAGCCAGGGCTTGGGGGTTCAGCCCCACTCCTGCCGAAGCCCCGACAGGCATCTCCCGCAGGGCTGAAGGCCCGAAACCCCGCCTCCCCACAAGGCAGAAGCCCCTAGCCCCACCACCCTGCTGCAGGGCAGAAACCCTGAGCTCCCCCATCCCCAATCTGTAGGTGGAGAATGGGGTGGGGATGTGGGGGGCTCTGTGAGCTGCACTTGAACTGTAAAAGAGCCCCATGTGGCTCACGAGCTCAGGTTTGGCCACCCCTGGTTTATGCCAATTGGTGTTAAGTATACTGGGTTCTTTTGGTGATTTGGACTCCCGGGCACCACCATAAGTTTTCTTAAGAAAGCAAACTCCTGAGGCTAGATTTTGCAGGAGGCCGAAGTCAGTTAGTCACTTCTAGAAGTCTGACACCACAGCAGAGCTCACAATACGGAGTGCTGTTGGGTTGGGATCGCAACAGATTTAAAATAAATATTCTCCCCCCAACCCCACCCTTCAGTTTAGCTATATATTGAACACCAACAATCACACACACAGCCAGATTCTGAGCCTCCGTGAACTGGAGTCGCTCCTTGTAGATCAGTGGAGCGATGCAGGTTTATACCAGCTGAGGCTGTGTCCCATTGTCCAAACTTCCTGGGAGAGCAAAAGGGACAGGTATTTAGGGCAAAGGGAAAATGAATTGAATATAATCTTTTGTGTCTGTACAAAGGGTGGGGGCAGCATCACTATTTACAATGAAACAAAGGAGCAAATGGCAGAAATACGTCCAGCACAAAGTCATCTGCAACAGAAAGTAACAAGTGGTGTTTGTTCAGTGCCTTACGTGGGGAGAAGGCTCAGAAATAAGGAACCAAACCAAAGGGGAAGGAGAAGCGAAGGAAAGAGGCCACACAGCACGCAGCGCGCTGGACAGACGAACACCCACCAACCTGGGACCCTGTCACCATGCAGCAATGATGTCAGTCTACGACTATCCCCAGCCCACCAAACAGGAAGAGTCTGCATAAGCTCTTCCAAACTTGCTGATAATCCAGGGCAGCTGCTGGCAGTGCGGCTGTTTGGTTACTGACTGTGGTGCTCAGGTTCGCCCGCAGGGCAACTGCGTCACAAGGCTGCCCTGCCCCCTGGAACAGCTTGCGGGTCTATTGCAACCACTGGCCAGGGCCTGCTGCTGCAGGGGAAGTGTTGGGTGCAATAGGAAACTGGGCTGAGGACGGGGCACAGCTGGCCTGCGTGTCCGAGTGTGCTGGTTAACAGGGAGAGGCACATCACCCGATGAGGCCAGCTGGGCAGAATGGTGTGTTCAGAAATCGTGCCCTGTGCTCACAAGCCCATCAGCATCCAAACACTCCTGTGGTTGGAGATGAGCAGTAGAACTCCTGGGAGCCCCTGGCAGCAGCAGCTGTACGTTTGCCCCAGCTGGCTGCCAGCGCACACCGCCAGGTTCAGACACGACACTGGAATTCCAAACACCTGAGACAGACCTGGGGTCTGCTAACGCTGCCAAACCAACCAGAGCTGATCTCACACTCTCCACCACACAGCAGCACGCGCCCTTCAATCACTGCTCCCTGCACTCAGCAGCATCTCAGTGCTGAGACCCGCCTCCATCCTGCCAGGATGGGGGTCGGACTCACCTCCTCCTTGCTTCAACTCAGCCACTGACTCCGTGTGGCAGAGCCCAACTCGACATGCAACAGCACGTGGACCACACTGGGAGCGAGGGGGGGCGGCTGTAGCCTGGGGAGCCCCAGTGCAGCTACGTCCCCAGCCAGGGACATTGCAGCATCAGAGATAGCAGATATCCCCTGGTTTACGTATCAAATGTGGTAATTGTTGGCAAATACTCCATATCATTAATGTAAAGTTGCAACTAGTTCTCTGGCATTTTCACATGCAAAACCCCTTCAAGCAAAGAAATCTCTTCAGTCAGGGATAAAGAGCCAGATCCTGTGATGTGCAGGGCACCTCCCACCCCACTGCAGCCTTTGAAGAGAGGACGCTGACATCACTTGCAACATGTCTGTAACTGTACGCTGTTTCACGTGTAATTTTCTGTTTCCCTTCACACTGTCCCTGCCTGCCTTGTTTCTCCATGACTTCTTCAGAACAAGATTCCAGAGCTCAGAAGAGTTTCCTACTAAGATCTCCTGCAAATCTGTGCTCACTGTCAGAGCCACGTGTACCTGCCACCCTCTGCACGTTCCCCACTTCCACACGCAGGTAGGTGTGACAGCCTCTCTCAGCCTGTGAATAACTTGCATGGCCTCCCAGTCTTGAACACTCATCTCCCCCAGACACAGAAACCTGCAGGATGGGCTGAGTTGGGCTATAGACATTTAGTAATAACATTTGAGCATCTCTCCTGTACAGAATGACAAGTTCCCCCCCTCACTCTCTGGCTGGCTAGCTCTAATAAACCCTTTGCCAGTATAAGCTGCATCCACACTAAGAGACCTTTGCTGGTATATCAGTATTGTTATACCAGCAGAGCCTTCCAAGGAACAGATCTTCAGAGAATGGATTCTCTGAATGGCCTACCTGGGATGCTGCTTGAGAACATTTCTATTGCTGTGTAAGCGAGCTCTGAAGGAGCTCTTCCCTGAAAGCTAGTGACGAGCTGGGGAGAAAAGGCTTCAGGACCAGACTGTATGTATATGAACACAGCTACTCTGTGTAGGTATATAGCAGACAGAGCTGTGTTGCCCAAGTGATCAGTTTTGGCTGCTGTTGGGTAACAAATCACTTTAGTAAGAATTATACACACTCTTTCCTTAATCTCAGGTTTCAGAGTAACAGCCGTGTTAATCTGTATTCGCAAAAAGAAAAGGAGTACTTGTGGCACCTTAGAGACTAACCAATTTATTTGAGCATGAGCTTTCGTGAGCTACAGCTCACTTCATCGGATGCATACCGTGGAAACTGCAGCAGACTTTATATACACACAGAGAATATGAAACAATACCTCCTCCCACCCCACTGAGGAGGTATTGTTTCATATTCTCTGTGTGTATATAAAGTCTGCTGCAGTTTCCACGGTATGCATCCGATGAAGTGAGCTGTAGCTCACGAAAGCTCATGCTCAAATAAATTGGTTAGTCTCTAAGGTGCCACAAGTACTCCTTTTCTTTTTTCCTTAATCTGTGTATTAAACAATTTTAACTTTAGCTTTAATAAAAAAATTTAAATTTCAATGCAGGGGTAATGAAATGTTATTACCTTTATGTATGAGTAAAGGGCAGCAGAACTGTATTTAGCCTGTCCAGATTGAGGGGGTCACCCTCAACTGAACTGAACTCACTAAGCAATGGGTTTGGATGCCAGATCCCAGTGGAGAGTGAGGGGGATGGGGACAGGTGTTCCTGCCTGGAAGTGTGGGTTCTGCGTAAGACTCCTAAGTGCCATTTAACCTACCCCCTCCACTGTTTAAAGAAAGAGCTAATTAGGCTCCATTGAGTCTCTTGTTTTATTAAGGGATTGCTAGAGCTGAGATCACCAGTAATCAGGTCTAAGTGCTGCTCAGATCTGCTGTGGGCCAGCCTCCCTGCAGATGAGACTGCCCACCTGCACGAGCAGTGAGGTACCCACACTGAGAGCTGAAATCACCGGGAACTGGGTGGAACCTCGAGAGACAGATTTGCAGAGGTCACAGTAGAGAAGCAGGTGGCAGCAGAAGGTGACAGCACAGGGCCATTGGTGATGGAGCAGATGATAGTGCAGTGGAGTGAACGGTGGCATGCCCAAATAAATCTGTTAGTCTTTAAGATGCCACTGGACTCCTCATTGTCAGAATGAGCAATGGTGCAGCAGTGACACAGTGTGAAATGTGACCCAGTTGCGGTGGCAGCGGCAGGGAAGGCATTGCTCAACACTCCTTCCTCCTCCAGATGGGAGGTGAACTCACATGAATGCACCTCTCAACGCTGGGTCTCCCCTGCCCAAGGACAGCAGCTGGGAGTGGGAGGCACTGGAGGGAGAGGGAAGTGGCGTGTTAAAGGCAAGAGACCGTAGTTTGTTGGACTTTTATACCGCAAGGTGAGAAATGGAGGCAAAGGACACTGCCCAATGTACTCTGGGGCAGGAGTTTTGCTCATGGTCAGATGTGTTTCAATCATGGTTGTGGTATTTTCTCTAAATTAATGCCAGGTTCCTTTCCCCTTTGTAGTAAAAATTCTCTCTGCCATACACAGACTCAGTGCTCGCAAGAGGGGAAGCGTTGCCTCTTAGAGGCGCACAAGGGTGGTGTATAATTTTCCCAGATTACTGGGTGGGGGCTCGAGCTGGTTCTGTGCTGTATGGTTAAGGGGGACTCTGGATATTGAAGCCAGCCCTTGTTGTTGCCAACTCTACCTGGCAGAAGGGTTACAACTGAAGAGAATTACTTTATTCTGTTCAAGGCACCAGAATTGCTTTCACGTACATGGCACACCCAGGCATGTCTAGACACAGATCACTTTTCAGTACCACAATTTTTTTAAAAGAGAAACTCAGATGTAGGGTCAAAGTCCCCTTTAGGAGGCAGTTGAAAGGACAGGGCCTTGGTTCCTTAGCAACTACAGGTGAGACATTTGGTCAGCGGGAGGACAAAGATGTTATCAAAAGAACAGACGGGACTGAGAACAGAGAGACAGGAAGAGAGGAGCAATTTAGCAAAAGTTTAGAACGTGGGGAAGATGTGGGGAATTGGATGCAGGCTGCTCTAGGTCACTGGCTCAAAATCATCCCTATCTGCAAACTATTTGGAAATTGTAATGTCTCAGCTTCTAGCATCCAAGTGTCTACATTAGAAAAACCCTGCAAATCACTGGCCACCTTGAATCAGAGAGGCCAAGGACTGAATGGGCCATTGGGGTGAGCTGCCCTTGTAGAGATTGTCCCTGCTAGGGAAATCCGACCTGCTGCACCTCATCTAGACCAAGAAGTTGGGTTTCCCAGGCTGTTAATCCAGCATCTTCTACCAGCGCTAACCTCACTTTACAAATGGAGACAAAATGCAGAAGGGTGAAGGAAAAGGGAGACACTGGAAAGAGAAACCAGGGAAAGTCTCCTAAGACAAATAAGAGAGGGAGACAGAGAGAAGCTTGAGAACAGAAAAAAGAAGAAATCTCTTGCTTAGGAAAGGAGAGACACTGATCGGAGGAATTCCAGAGCAAGCAGAAATCTGGTTCATAGACTGAGGACAGGTAACACACTGTAGCCATTTTCCACTTCCCTTGAGGGCTAACATCTGCCTCAAGACACAGAGCCATCCATGCTGCAGAAGGGGATAGCCTCTGCCCTCTGTCCCTGGGCTGCTGAGTGGTGCTGGCAATGCTCACTCCCCATCGCCACCTGATGGTTGTGCTACCCAGCCCCAGGGTGGGCAGCATGCAAGGGAAAGGCTCCTAGGAACCTGCTTGCCCTCCAGCACAGCTGCAGACCTAACTCTCCCCTGGTATTTTAGCACACTGATTTTTACTTAGGAATTAGACCCATTGTCCCCTTCCTTTAAAAATGTTGTTCACATTTGTGACCCACCATGCTGGGCTAGCCCTTTACTCCCACCACCTCGACATACAGTGCCCAGCACACCACCCCCCCAAACACACACTGACGTCCTCACCCATGCACCATTAACATGCATGGCTGACAAACACATTCACATACATCAGCCAAGGCTGCTAACATGAAGAAGATGCCATCCAAAGGCAGGAGGCAGTAACCAAGATAGGTCCACTCCAGTAACATAATTCTCTTCTTGCAATCCCGCCACTGGTAGACTGGTCTGTTCCAGAGCCACAGAAGTCATTCCTTGAGCCAGATTTTTCTCAAAAGGTTTCCATTCTCATTTGACTCCCTTGTGTGGTTAATGCTGTCTGATCACATGGACACAGCATCCAAGAAGTTTTTGCATATCCCCGAAGTTTGGCCAGGTTGTTAAACTGGTGTCAGCGCATCCTACGGGGGATCAGAGCAGGGCACATTTTCACGTCTTGCCTTTGCATGGAGCTGTGAGCTACGTCTATAGCCTTGGCCCAGGGCAACAGATTGGGCTAATGCATTATTAACCTGAAGTGGTGTCCCATAGTGGACTGCGTGTTTGTTCCTACTGCTGGGCTTCCCCCAGGAGCCTCTGCCTGGGAGAGCTAAAACAGATTGTTTTAAAAAAAACCCTGAACTGTCTGAGTTGATAATGCGATGCTGTGTTTGAGGGCTGAGGGAAGAAAGGGATTTACAGTGGAAAAGCCCTTTCCTATCTGGTGCTTAGAGGCCCTACCTTGGGAAAACTGAAGTCTCCAGCTGTTCGGAAAAGGTGGGGCCTGCAGATAGAACAGCTGGGATTCTTTAATGCTGTGCCAAGATGTGGGTGTCCAGAGTACGTGCCCAGCAAAACCTCATTCTCAAAGCATCCCTGATACTAAAAGAGGGAGAAACTCTCGCCTGCTGTTCTGATCATGACTCCAGCTTCTGGAGGGCGGGAGCAGGAGACAGGCAAGCCCTGAACTCCCCCTACCATTGCCTTACTCTTAAATTCATGCATAAAGAAGGGTGTGTCTATACTAGGAATGCTATAGTGGCACAGTGAATTTCTTCCACTGCTGTAGTAAACCCCCCTCTCCCAGAGGCGGTAGCTAGGGTCTCAGAAGAATTCTGATGTCGACCTTGCAGCGTCCAACCTGGGGCTTAGGTTGGCTTGATTACAGCGCCCGGGGTGTGGAATTTTTCACAGCCCTGAGCAATGTAGTTAAGCAGGCCTAACTTTATAGTGCAGACCAGCCCTTAGAAAATTTTGTCCTGGGTATCTGGCTTGTGAATCTTGCCCATATGCTCAGGGTTCAGCTGATTGCCATATTTGGGGTCGGGAAGGAATTTTCCTCCAGGGCAGATTGGAAGAGGCCCTGGAGGTTTTTCGCCTTCCTCTGTAGCATGGGGCACGGGTCACTTGCTGGAGGATTCTCTGCTCCTTGAAGTCTTTAAACCACGATTTAAGGACTTCAATAGCTCAGACATAGGTGAGAGGTTTTTCGCAGGAGTGGGTGGGTGAGATTCTGTGGCCTGTGTTGTGCAGGTCGGACTAGATGATCATAATGGTCCCTTCTGACCTTAATATCTATGAATCTATGAAAACCCTGATTGTTCCTGAATCTGTGCAACTCATATTTCAGCTGTAGTGAGGAATGAAGCTGGCAACATTACCGACCAAACCAGTGGGCAAAGAGTCTCTTCAGCAGCTGGGAACCAACACATTTAAATGTAATCAAGCTTCCACGACAACCATAACCTCTCCCCTTTCTGTGTAACCATAACCTCTCCCCTTTCTGTGTAAGGTCCCATGGAGATGGCTGAATCCACAGGCAACCTTCTTTTCCTATTTGTTTATTCTAGGAGATGAATAAAACCAGCAGATGGTCAGGTCAGTGCAGCTAGAATTCACTGGTGGACTGCCAGCTCCATAACAGACTCTTCAGTGGATTGTGCCTGCTCTAGGCGAATGACACCGCAGCCCACAAGGTTTTGTGCCGTCAGGCATGCGCACGGGTCACTGAAAGTCTGCCAAAGCCTGGAATTCCTCCTCATCACCACAGAGTTGACAGGCTCTCTGGAGCAGGGAGCCCAAGCCAGGTCCCAAAATGGGGAAAGAAGTTCCGTTCTCCCCCGACATCTCAGCCATGTAGATCACTCGTCAAGCAGGGGAGAGCAGAAAATCTTGCTTGCCTCCATGCACTGGCCACATCTTGCATCAGTCAGCAGCAGCAGCGTCACCAGTCTGCCTCTGCCCACAAGAAGTCAGAGTCGTGGCTTGGCAATACTATTTATTTCATTGTAATGAGCTAACCCATAACTCATGTCTCTGCCCTGCACCTCAGCTGTAGGCACTGTGGCATTGCTATGCTGAGAGATACTGGGTGCTGCTTGAATCACAAACTGCTTTGAGACTGGGTGTGAACGCACCCTTCAATTAGCATAACTGTCAGGATGAGTTAAGGGGAAGCCCCTCCTTCCCCCCCCCCCCCCGAGAGAAAAGAGGATTGTGAACCCACCCAGGAGTTCTGGACTGAGGGTGTGTGTGCACAGCAATTAGACACCTGCTGCTGGCCCCTGCCAGCTGACTCGGGCTAAGGGGCTGTTTAATTGTGATGTAGACTTTTGGGCTCAGGCTGCAGCATGAGTTCTGGGACCCTCCCACTTCACAGGGTCCTAGAGCCCAGGCTCCAATCTAAGCCCAAACGTCTACATCTGTTAAACAGCCCCTTACCCTGAGCCCCACGAGCCCAAGTCAGCTGGCACTGGCTAAGCACAGGTGTCTGATTGCAGACAAGGGGCTTTGGGGGAGGGAGTCATGTGCACGTGTGTGTAAAAATGACAGAGAGGCTCAGAGGAGGAAGAAAGCCAAGCAGGAGCCGGCGAGCACAGCATGGCTCAGGAGAAAGCTAGAGAGAGTTTTTGGGTCAGGTCCTGGCTGAAGCAGCTTGGGACTGTAAGCTAGGAAACTGCTCCTTTTGTTCCTATTTCCTCCTGCATTTGGAGAAGAGGGGCTTTGTACATTTCTTGCAAAACTGCACCAAAGAAAATCCCAGACTCCATCAATTTCTACTTCCAAACGGAACGTCCCCAGGGCCCCGAACTTTCACTAGCTGCTCGGGTCAAAAAGGGGCAACAGTATTAATGGAATTCAGCAGGCTGCCTTGTTCCTCCAGTGGGTCAGTATTTCTCCCACACGTGCTCTCCAGGGCGCTGCAATTCCCACATTGAATGTATTTAGCATCAGTGTTTCCTGGGAGGAGCAGAGGAGTGGAGTTTGACGTTGCAGGACAATGCCTCTTCTGACCTGACCCTGCTTTTCCTACGCACATTGCTCTGTCTGGGGCTGGACAAACACAGAAAGACAGAGCTGGGGAGACATGGCAGAGATGTACCCCTTGTCTGGTTTCCAAGTGGCATACACAGCACTGTGCCAAGCCAGTGGAGCCTCCCAGGCCTCCGCCAGGCAAAGGCCTGAGTCCGAGATCTCTAGGCCAGCCTGAAGAGCGCATTACTTCAGTATGAACCCTGGGAACCTGGCAGGATCTGTACATCCCAGAGGAGAGTGCAGAGGAATCCCTGTCAGGCAGAAAGGAGCAGACCAGGGGTGGCTGTCTTTGCTGGTCAGCAAGCCCCAAACACCCACCTATTCTTTCCGACAGTTAAATGTCACAGGTGGAAACACTTGGGAGGGCCAGCCCATGGCATGTGCCAACTGCACAGAGCTCTGTATATCTCAGGGACCCAGCCCAGCATGCCAGCTCCTCCACCCCATCACAGCAAGATGAACCTGGGTTCAACCCTTGCCAGCTAGCACCCAAATCCAGCCCATTCCTCCAGCCCCAGAAAGACACACACACACACACACACACACCCCAGTATCCAGCACTCACTCAGTCTCCCCTCCAGCTGCCAAAGCCTCCCTCGCCCCCGAACAATGAGAGTACCTCCAATCCATGTGCCAAACTCTCCCCACTTGAAGGAGACAACAAACACTGCTAAGCCCCACACATCTGACTCCACCCAGGGTCCTGATACATCCAAGGATGTTTCTCCCACCAGAATTGCTTGAGAACAAGCCTTTAACAGACTCAAGGCACAGGTAGCCTAGATCTCCCTATCTGGCACCAATACCTGCAGGGGTTGGGTACAGGCAAACGTCACTGCCTATAAACCCACAGCCAACCGAAAAAGACACGCACGCCACAAGTGACACACAGCTCGCACCATCACACATAATGGCACATGGAAAAAATTGTTTCATGCTAGTGCACAGCCTTCTGTCCCCAAATCATTATAAGCAGTGCCACGCTGACAACCAGGCATGCACGCACTGAATGAGACACTGCAATACCAGGAAACTTTTAGTGTCAGACACCTGCCTACATCACAACATACACATCTATTAGTACAATGGGTTTTGCTGAGCAGTTTGAAACACCAGCATCTGATCTTCTGTAACTAAATGAGAATTCAATATTTAGCTAACCTGATTTAAATAGCTCAGTTGTAAACACAGTTGTATTGATTGTGAGGACATGGCTGGTTGGTGAGTGCAGGAGAGAGTACCAACAACATTAAAACTGAGCTACTTATATTAACTGATTCAGGACGTTTGTAATAGATTAATCCTGTTGAATGAGAGCCTGTCAATAATTTGCCGTTGATTGTCACTTTATACCAAGTGCAATAAAAAGTTCAAAGTCCACATAAATTGAATGTCTGACTACACAGATTCATTTGCTGCAGGGAAAGGGAAGAGAAACTATGATGGTTTATTAAGAGATTTCATTTCAGATATAATTATATTTGTTATAATAATCTGATTAGTGCTGCACCTTACATGAAAACATCTGTTTTTGCAAAACAGAATTGTTTTCAATACTTCTTCCTTTAGTTTTTCCACTATCTCTTGGTGCGTTTACATTAAAAATAATTAAAATTATAGACCCTACTTCCAAACCACTAAAAATTAAAATGTATTGAATGTGAATGCAAATACATTTTGGCAAATATAAAATATACACAGCAGCACGCCTTTATCAATGTACTTACAGATGCTGCCCTCAAACTGACAGTGTTAAGCAAATGTCTATAAACAAACTTAGATGCATGTCATTACCTACAACACACATTCAAGTCAGTCACAAAACACACATAACCCATGACAGTGTCACATCATTGTATATGATACACAGTAGCAGCAATAGCCATAAAGGCAGACTAGCTTACATGGTCTATGAAGACCCTATTACTGTCAGTACACACTCTGTAACCATACATGTAAATACAATGCAATGTAGCAAAACATACTATACAGGCAAGGTGTCACACCGTCATACAGCCACACACACAAATAATTGCACTGTCACAGTACCGGTCACAGTCGCCCATTCAAACATGTATAGATATACAACCAACACCATCATACAAAGTATCTCGCAACATATAAAAACACTAGTTGTGTGGTGTCACAACAGATAACTGGACACATGTTCACCTGCAAGCACTGGATGTGCAGACCTGGTCTAACACAAAACATTTTGAAAGGCAAATCTCCGCAAGATCTGAATTCTGTGTTACTAAACCAAAAAGGCTCTCCTCTTCCAGTTTGTGCATTGGCTTAGCAGCGTACACTCTGGCTTACTAAAAGTGCTATATTAACACAATGCAGCATAACATAATTAGCATGTTCAGACCCAATTCCTCTCAAACAGAGAGTCTTTAAAGAAAGTAGTTACACACCAGTACGTTATTTAAAGGGGGTCCCAGAATCATCTGGGCTACCAATGGTCCTGATGAACCAATGCAGCATTCCTGTGATGTTTAAGTGCCAAGGAAATCCAGATAACAGTATCTAGTGTTTATTCCCAACCAAAACATTACCACTCCCATCCACAAGCATCTCTGAGAAATCCCAGGAGGAGGGGAGTGAGATCTCACAGCTTAGTGCTGTCTCACCTGGGGGCTCTGTAGCAGGTAAGGTCATTTGGAGTACCCTTCAACCAGTGCAGAATTAAAAATAAAAAATAAAAAAAAAAGTTGTAAGTGAAATCAGTTTTCTAAACGGAAGCAGGACGATCTAATCATGTAAGCCTCACCTTCTCTTCTGTCGGTACCAATGGCTGCAGGCAGGAAGACAGAGACACAGAGGCAGCTCAGGGTTAGCAGCCAGTGCAAAGTCATTTCTGGGGATCCAGGCATGAATACACAACACAACACACCAGAGCAGAGCCAGGAGCTTGCAGCTGGCTTTCCAGTGTGCTTTGCTTTCTCTTCTCAGGTGGTTTTATCAGCTCCTGTACCTGAGTCACTCCCGACACAGGAAGAAAGCATGTGCCCCAGTCAGACTTACTTGGTGAATAAGGAGAGCCCAGCCCATATGAAGCAGACACACCCAAACCTCAGATCTCCTTACCAGCTCTCGGGGCTGTCCTACACCAACCAAAACAGCAGCACAAAACCAGACAGGAGGGAGATCTGGAGGGATAGAAAGACACATCAGCAGTGTGAGCTTCCCCACAGTCAGTGCCAACTGGGGTTCTAGTAATATGTTTCCTCTCCTCAGCAGAAGCCCCTCAAAATTAAACAAAAGCCACTGCAGATGCTGTGAATCCTTCATTGTACCCAAGCCTGCCACTGAAATCGAGGGGGCCGGGTCTCAGTCACCCTCCCTACTTTAGAGTGCTCTTCGTGAATTGATCACCACCACCTGTATTACAGCCGCGCTAGAGGCCCCAGTCAAGATCAGGGTCCCATTGTGCAAGGTGCTGTACGGATGCATTGTGAGAGACAGTTCCTGACCAGAAGAGCTGGCAATCGAAATAGACAAAACAAAGGGCATGGAGAGGTGAAGTGACTTGCCTCAGCTCACACAGCAGGCCAGAAACAGGATTAAAACCCAGGTCCAGTGCCCTATGCACGACACCATATGCCTTCTGATTACGGTCACAGGTCTCAGCTGGGTATAACTACACTTGACCTGATGCCTTGGTGAACTGCCCATGAGCATTACCAGCTCAGGGAGAAATAGTTAAGAAGCACTACAAGCTCAGCCTTGAACCCAAGCTTTCTGATCACCTAACTGGTTATTCTACTCAATGGGCCCTGAGCCCCTGGTTTGAAATCCAGTCCAGTCAATGCTTCTCCACTTACTGCTGCCCTGCTAGCTTCAGAGCCAACCTCAATCTCTAATTCAGGCCGTTAATGTTTAGGTCTCCTTCCAAATCTCTTAAACTGCCCAACAGCCTCCTAAGGATTAAATTCCTAGTGCTGACTATGCTGCATGGTTCCTTGCCAGGGGATCAGGAGCAGCATTTTGGGGAGTCCGTGAAGTGCAACCAGCATGATGCCACTGCATGGTTGGGATTCCCCTTGGCCATGTTTACCTGCCTCTGCTTTTGAGTGATCTTTTGTTAGAGCTTTTTTTCTTTTTTAATTTAACACAGTGGAGCTTAGCCATAGGCTGTGACAAGCAATAAACCCAACCCACCAAGGTGCCACTGATGGCATGCCGATTTCTGCCACCCAGGATTACCTTATCTGATGTTTTTTTAAAAGGGTAGGCATAAATATTCCCAATGTTGTAATTAACAGCGGGGTCTTGCCAAACTACCTTGTGGGTCGTTCGCTCATTTGGTGAAGTACATTTAAAAAAGATTCCGTGTGCTGCGAAATACACAATTTCTTCCACTTCTTCCTCCACCGATCTACAAAGCCAGCATTACACCATCCACCCGCCAAGCAGAACTGATCACTGCAGTGTGTTTTCTATTGCCCAGCATATCTTTAAACACCCCTGTCAATGGGACTTCTACCACTTCCCCAAGAGAACAATGTAGCTCATTGTCAGGAAGATTTTCCTGATATTTAATCAACATTTTTCCTTATTTGATTTCGTTGCATTACTCCTCCCTGTCCCCTTTCACACCACTCTAACCAATTCATCTCCTTCCTTGGGGTGTACCTCCTTCACACACTAGCTGGATATCTCCCTACCCTCTTACTCATCCTTCAAACATATTTACTTAATCTTTACTCATCAGTCATTCCCCACCAGGACTAAGTCATGATGTCTGGGATCCTAGCATTTAATGCACCCCAGACATTAACCAAAAGATACCTTTTAAAACCTTATTTTCTAGACAAGCCAGTTCATTTGGACCCAGAAGAAAAGAGTGCATCCAGTCCCCCACAGAAATGAAATTGCATGTGACATTCTGTTTATATAGTCACTTCGGTATGATAGCACAGTTTGAAGAGGGTCTTAATAAATAACAAGGGGAAGAGTTCGACCTCCATTTTGTTATTAGTTGGGGAACTGTAAAATGAAAATGATCTCTGATATCAGCTATAAAGGTGCTCTCTCTCTCTTCCCTTGCCCCTTACTCTCTGGGTTTGATACTCAACTAGATGGATTCATTGTAATGTAAAAGCAACAGAGCAGTCTCTGGGTTTTGCTGGAGAAGGTCTCACCAATGGATCAGAGTGGTTGCAAAGACTGACCTAATGATTTAACAGTTCGGTATTAAATGGTGTAAAAGAGTTTCTCTCCAGTGCAAGAATCCTAGGGGGGTTTCCGTCGCTGGATTAAAAACAGACTGCCATCTAGGAGGAATATTCTCCAAGGTTATAGACTCTAGGTTAATATGTCTGTAAAGATGGCTCTGTACATTTTGAAAAGTAAATTTCAGGCTAATTAAATGACCATAACTGACTGTCCCAGAGACTGCAGTGCAGAATAGGTACAGCGCTGATCGCAGCAGTACAACGTCCCCCATACTGCTCCCATCAGATGGGCCTTGATCCTGTTCTAGGGGGGAAATTTCTTTAAGTAAGCAGGTAACTCTGGCTCTATGCCAATAATTAAATGTGTCTCTTTATGCTAATGCTGCCAACAAAGCTACCAACCACAATACCTTTTCTGAGGGGTGGGGCAATGTGGGCACTAGGGCCTGGACTGAGTCCACCTGTTTATTTCCTATTTGGCTACTGACCAACACCTGATTTAGCTTTCAGGATATACTGACCTGGCAAGATTTATACCAATGACAAGGTGAAAAGGATCAATAGCCAGTGAAGCAGTGTCATAAAACTGTTTTTGATGGTTGCAAATTGGATCCTTCAATTCAGATGCGTCGTCTCTGGAAGCCCCACTTAAAAAAAAAAAAAAAAGAGTTCATTCCATCAAGTTAAACGAAGAGCATGAACACTTACAGTTAGACTAAAACCTGAGTGCACAAATTGGCATAGGATGCGCCCCCGGACTAGAGTGACCAGATGTCCCAATTTTATAGGGACAGTCCCAATATTTGGTGCTTTTTTTTATATGGGCTCCTATTACCCCCCACCTCGTCCTGATTTTTCACACTTGCTGTCTGGTCACCCTACCCCGGACCATCAGCAACCGTCATTTTCTGGCTCTATGTGCCTCGCTGCATAGAGATTTGCCAACCCTAAGTTTCCATTCTACCTCTGTGCAAGAACTAGGAAGTAAACCAGGGTCAGTAGTTTTAAAACAGATGCTCAGCACAACAGGGTAACAAGCAAATTCTGGAAAGAAGTTAGTTTACATACCTGAGGGAGTATGAGCTGGTGGATACAGCACTTGCCTAGGACTCAGGAGAAAAGGGTTCCATTCGCCGAGTGAGATTTCAAGGGGTTGTTAAGAACAGTAAGAACAGCTTTTCCTTATACAGCCTGAAAAATCTCTCTGCTGTGTCCTTTAAAAGATTATTTTCCTGACACCACATATCCCATTGCAGAGGCTGTTAAAGGGCAGGAAAAGTTTTGCCTGTACCACCAACCGGACTATTAACAGCCCAATCAGTGGTGCTAACTGAACCATCAGGGACCCTTTTTGAGCAGGTGTTTTAGTCAAAAACCGGACACCTGGCAATCCTATCTAGGAAAGCCACCAGAATGGGGAGCCTGTAAGAGGTGCTTTTAGAGAGGAGAGCCTCCTCGACAGAGGGCTGCAGTCAGCAGGCATCAAGGAGGGCCAGGTCTCAGCCAGGGGTCTTGCTGACACTGGCTGGAAGCCTGGCTGGCAAAGATCACCAGCTGTCCTGGGAAAAGAATCGCAATGCATGGACATCCCTGAATCCCGATTCCAGAGAAGGGTCTTACTCTGGTCAGGGCAAGAGGCCTCATACCATGGGCAGAGCCTGGAACAGAGAGGACCCCTGGGGAAGAGCCTGGGTAGAGGTGAGCACTAGACTCAGGCGTAGGGTGGCCACTGACATCCCCAGAAAACACATAATCCCCTCAGTTGTCCCTGACAGCATGACCTCGTACGCACAGCGTGTACTAGGGCACACTGCACAGACTCCATTTTGCAGAGCGTGCTGCCCTCACCAGGGTGACCTCACGTGCATGGTGGGGGACAGGTGGCCTCAGAATGACCTAGTTACCCAGCTGAGATGTTGGGGCGAAAGTTTCGTTTATGTTCTGCATTGGCTTTTCTGTTAATAAATGAGATTTAAACTCCGAAATCAGGCCCAGATTTTTAAAGGTATTTAGGCATTGTTGTGTCCAGCGTTGCAATGCCTAAGTCACTATGTCCCCAAAGAAAGGGGATTTTAGGCAGCAGAGGTGGTAGGGAAGGAAAAACGCCAATCCTGTTTTTTTGAATGGAGAGCATGAGGTAGAAGCCCTTTACAAGAGCCTTCCGCTGGAGCGCAGGGTTTAGAGGTGAAGGCTGGAGTACGCACGCACTGAGTAGTTAGCACTTGTAGTGGTTTACCTCTTCAAAAAGCTGAATGCAGGTTTTTTGCACACATCTCCGTGAGATATCTGTGACCCAGGGCCTGCTCAGTGCCAACTGGCATAGGGGATACACATAGTTTTACAGGGTCCTGTGGGTTGGGTGTATGCCTAATAACTCACCCATGGGGGGGCATGTGAAGTCTCTACTGAGATCCAGTAGCCTGCTGGTGGACATAATCATTGCAAAATACATATAAGTATATTATTTATGAAGTTATCACTCTATAATGAAAATTATGTTCCTAAGACAAGACAGGGTCTCCATGAGGTTACATGTGTCAGACAGGTTTGCATCAGGCAGTGGGTAATTGACCCTTATTTCTATGTCTGGTCATAGCGTATTGTCCACTTCACAACAGTGGCCTATTTGCATACTGAGCCTGGCACTAATTAAAAGATTGTCAAAATCTACAGAGAGAGAATCTAAGGAACAAAACAATCAGCAGAAAGCATCCTGCTTGTGCCTAATACCAAAGGATTTGTCTGGTACATCAGGTAATGCAAAGCAATACACAGCATCTTCCACCCAGGGGCAAGCTTACTGTGTGACGGGGCTTAGGAACGGAAGATCATGGCCAAGACTGGCTGCAGAACACTGGAAGCACATTGGTCGAAGACATGAAAGTATCTAGATAAGTCAGTCCAGGTTCTAGAATGTATGTAACAATTTTATTTTACATGCAACCATCTGTTTCCAGTACTTCTGCTTGCTATCACTAGACACTATACTTTTCTAAATAAACATGCTTGTTTAAACATACATAAACGCTGTGTGTTAAGCAGAGCAGTGATAAAACGCTTACTTACTTTCTCGTAACTGTTGTTCTTCGAGATGTGTTATTCACGTCCATTCCACATTAGGTGTGCGTGTGCGGCATGCACGAGCAGCGGAAACTTTTTACCTTAGCAGCTCCCATCGGGCCAGCGGGCCCCCCGAGTGGCACCACTACGCCCCATGTATATACCCCCACTGGCCCGACCCCCTCCAGTTCCTTCTTGCCGGCGACTCCAACAGAGGGATAGGAGGGTGGGTGGTGGAATGGACGTGAACAACACATCTCGAAGAACAACAGTTACGAGAAAGTAAGTAACCCTTTTTTCTTCGAATGCTTGTTCACTTCCATTCCACATTAGGTGAATTACAAGCTTACCTCTGGATGATGGTAGGAGTCATGGAACAACTGCTCCGAGGACCGCTCTGCCAACTGCTGCATCCTCTCTGGCCTGCTGGTTGATCGCATAGTGGGTCATGAAGGTGTACACAGAGGACCAGGTCGCTGCTCTGCAGATCTCCTGGATCGAGACCTGTGCCAGGAACTCCATGGAAGTCGCCTGCGCCCTGGTCGAGTGGGCCGTGACCGCCGGGGCCGGAACACCTGCGAGCTCATAGCACACCCAGCTTGTAATCCAAGACGAGATCTGCTGCACCGACACCGGGAGCCTTTTACCCTCTCGGCTATGGCCACAAATAGCTGCGCGGATTTGCAAAAGGGCTTGGTGCACTCCAAATAGAACGCCAGCGCTCGACACACATCCAACGTGTGCAAGCTGCGGTGACTCAGGTCTGTATGGGGTTTCGGGAAGAACACCGGCAGACAAATGTCCTGGCCCAGATGGAATTGGGACACCATCTTAGGGAGGAACTTGGGGTGTAGCCAGAGCTGCACCTTGTCTTTGTGAAATACTATGTATGGTGGCTCAGAGGTGTGGGCCCTCAGTTCGGACACCCTTCTGGCTGAGGTAATGGTAACCAGAAATGCCACCTTCCAGGAAAGGTGGAGGAGAGAACAGGTAGCGAGGGGCTTGAAAGGGGGTCCTATGAGTTTAGAAAGGACCAGGTTAAGGTTCCATGGAGGGACTGGGGGGGCGGGAGTACAGGAACACCCTCTCCAACCCTTCAAGGAACCGCCCACCATTGGGTGGGAAAACACCGAGCCCGCCGAGAACCCCGGATGGAAGGCAGAGATGGCTGCCAGGTGCACTCTGAGTGAGGACGGGGCTAGCCCTTGCTGCTTGAGGTACAGGAGGTACTCCAGAATGGCCTGCACCGGGGCCTGGCCTGGCCGCACCTGTTGGGGTTCACACCGACACGAGAACCTTTTCCACTTGGCCATATAGGCTGCCCTGGTAGAGGGCTTTCTACTGCCAAGCAGAATCTGCTGCACAGGAAGGGAGCACTGGCTCTCCAGGGCGTTTAGCCACAGAGCCTCCACTCCGTCAGGTGCAGTGACTGCAGGTTGGGGTGGAGAAGCCACCTGCCGTCCTGTATAATGAGGTCCCGGTGTAGGGACAGGACTACTGGGGCCTCCACCAACAGCTCTATGAGCAATGTGTACCAGTGTTGGCGGGCCCAGGCTGGGGCGATGAGGATCACTGCCGCCTGTCCCTGTGCACCTTGAGCAGGACCTTGTGCACCAAGGAGAGCGGGGGGGAAGGCATACATCAAGCCTCCTCTCCACGGGATCGCAAACACGTCCGCGGGTGAGCCCAGGCTGCAGCCCTGGAATGAGCAGAACCGCGGGCACTGGGCGTTGGCCCTGGTGGCAAACAGATCTACCCGGGGAAACCGCCGCCTGCGGAAGTGCGAAAGCACGACGTCCGCCCTGAGCGTCCACTCGTGCATGCGGTACGACCTGCTGAGGGAGTCCGCCAGCTCATTCCGCATCCCCGGGAGATAGGACGCCTCGAGGTGAATCGCATGGGCTATGCAAAGGTCCCAGAGGAGGAGAGCCTCGCGACAGAGTGGCGGGGAATGAGCCCCGCCCTGCTTGTTTATATAAAACATGGCAGTAGTGTTGTCTGTCAGAACTGTCACGATGTGACCACTCAGAGTGGCTTGAAAGGTCTGGCAGGTGAGACGAACTGCCCTGAGCTCCTTCACGTTGATATGGAGTGACCGCTCTACTCCGGACCACAACCCCTGCATCATGAGGTCCCTCAGGTGAGCCCCGCATCCATGGTCTGATGTGTCCATCACCAGCGTCAGGTCTGGAAGTGGGGCGGCAAAGGAGATGCCTTCGCAAACCACTGGCTGGGACTGCCACCACAGCAGGGAGTCCAGCACATCCCTTGGGGCTGTCACTACCAAGTCCAGGGGGTCCCTGCCTGGGCGGTACACCCGATTGAGCCACGCCTGCAGAGTCCTTAGTCTCAGTCTGGCATCCCTGACCACGTGCATGCATGCTGCCATGTGGCCCAGCAGCCGCAGGCAGCACCTGGCCGTTGTTGTTGGAAACTGGCGCAGGGAGGCCACCGCTTGTTGGATAGCCCGGAATCAGGATACTGGAAGGCTTGCCCTGGCCTGCACCGCGTCCTGGACCGCCCCTATGAATTCCACTCTCTGCGTGGGTATGAGTGTGGACTTGAGGACATTGACCAGGAGCCCCAGTTCGCGGAACAATCTCAGGGCCACCTCCACATGGTCCTGCACCTCTGCCTCAGATCGGCCCACCAGGAGCCTGTCATCAAGCTACGGGTGCACTTGGATTCTCTGCCTCCGTAAGAAGGCCGCCACCACCGCCATGCACTTTGTGAACACCCTTGGGGCCACGGCTAGACCGAACGGGAGAACCGCAAACTGGTCATGTTCTCGTCCCACGCTGAAGCGTAGGAACCGCCAATGTGCTGGGAAAATGGCGATATGAAAGTACGTGTCCTTCATGTCGAGGGCAGCGTACCAGTCCCCCGGATCCAGGGAAGGGACGATGGTGCCCAGAGAGACCATGCAGAACCGGGCCTTGACCAGGAATTTGTTGAGCCCGCGCAGGTCTAGGATTGGGTGAAGACCCCCTTTGGCCTTGGGGATGAGGAATTCCCGGGAATAGAAACATTTTCCCCTTAGGCCATGAGGCACCGCCTCCACCGCCCCCGCCTGTAGCAGCAAGCGGACTTCCTCCTCTAGGAGATGCTCATGAGAGGGGTCTCTGAAGAGGGACGGGGAAGGGGGTGGGAGGGAGGCGAACTGCAGCGCATACCCATTCCGCACCACGCGTAAGACTCAACGGTCTGACGTAATGGTGGACCACGCACGGGAGAAACAGGACAGACGGTTCAGGAAACAAAGGGACGGATTTGGTGACTGGCCTGGTACGCTGTCCTCGAGCGCACCTTCTAAAGCCTGGCTTAGTGCCTGGCGGGGGTTTGTGCTGGCCTTGGTTCTGGCCCGGCGCATTATTGTTATTGCACCGTCGCCTGTTATCCCTGCCTCGCCTATGGCAAGGCTCATGCCTATGGCGAGGCTGGTACTGGCGTTGAGGGGGAGGCTGCAGCTTAAAGGGCTTCCTCTGTGTCGTCGGGGTGTGCATACCCAGCAACTTGAGCGTAGCCCGCGAGTCCTTGAGGCTATGCAGCCTCACGTCTGTCTGGTCCGAGAAGAGCCCAGCCCCTTCGAAGGGGAGGTCCTGGAGCGTATTCTAGACCTCGGGGGGCAGGCCTGACTCCTGGAGCCATGCCGAGCGCCTCATGACCACCCCTGACGCGATTGTTCTAGCTGCTGCATCTGCCGAATCCAGGGAGGCCAGGAGAGAGGTCTTGACTACTGCCTTGCCCTCATCCACCAGGGCCATGAACTCCTGTTGAGAACCTTGCGGGAGGTTGTCCTTAAACTTCCCCACTGCCACCCAGGAGTTGAAATTGTGCCTGTTGAGGATGGCCTGCTGGTTCGCAATCCTCAACTGAAGGCCCCCAGATGAGTACATCTTTCTGCCAAAAAGGTCCAGGTGTTTCACCTCCTTGGCCTTAGGGGCTGGGGCCCGCTGTCCATGGCGCTCCCTTTCGTTCACTGCCGAAACCACTAGGAGCATGGACTCAGGTGGCAGAATAGGAACTCACAGCCCTTAGATGGGGCAAAGTATTTATGCTCCACTCCTTTAGCCGTTGGAGCACTGGAAGCCGGGGTCTGCCATATAGTCTTATAGTTAGACTGAATGGTCTTAACAAGCGGGAGTGCTATTCTGGATGGACCTTCGGGGCTCAAAACGTCCACCATTGGGTCCTCCTGCTCAACCGTCTCCTTGGCCTGCAACCCCAAATTTTGGGCAACTCTGGGCAGCAGTTCCTGGTGGGCTCTATGGTCTATTGGCAGAGGGCTGGACACCTCTGTACCCGCCACCGGCTCATCGGGGGAAGATGAGGAGTTTAGCTGCAGCTCGATCCCCTCTGGTTGGTCCTCCTGCTCCCCATCTCCCGTGGTAGGGGCTCCCGGCTCAGGCCGGGGCGGGAGTCCATGGGACGGCACCGGGCTCAGTGCCGGACTCTCCGTTCTATGCTGGGGGGATGCTGAAGGCCTGGATACTGTTGCCTCCGGCGCCGTCTGGCATCGGTGCGGGGACCAGGACCGTTGCACTGAGTAACTTGGCCTGGACGGGGCCCTTTGGCACTCCTGATAGGCCCAGGGGGTCCAGAAGGGCCAATGGCCTGGCAGCCCCCATTGGGGTTGCCAGCTCCCCTGAGGGTCCCTGCTGTCTGGGCCCCGGTGCGGGTAGCTATAGCGGCCAGAGCCGGTGCCCGACTGCAGCGATACCGATCGCGAAGGCCATGGGGGTGCCAACGATCTGCACCAGTGGGAGAACGAGCGGCTCCTGGCTGAGCGGGACTGGGACCAGTGCCGGTGTTCCCTGGACCGGGACAGTCTGCCGGAGACCTCTGGTGAGGGCTGTCTCGACTGCTC